>NC_091019.1:0-2400000 GCF_041296385.1 Aphelocoma coerulescens
AGCAGCAGCACCTGCAAAGAAACAAAGCAAAAAACATCCTGAAAGACTCTGAAATCACAACCTCCCCCCTCCAATTAAAGTACACTGCACCTATAGCTTAAGCTTGCACCCACCTGGCTGCCAGCATCCCCGACCGGGACATCTTGCCGGTGGACCGCCTAAAATGCGCAAAAAATAACAGATGCTTAGAGCTGCACCAGAAATTGATAAGTGAGCAAGAAAAACTAGTTCAGTCCACTAGTCACCGCTTACCTCACTCACTTCACCTTGATGGCTGAGATCCAGCTTGACCTCCTAAGAACAAAGACAAAGAACAATGCTGGAACACAGCCACCATTTGCACCTGCTCCACAAACACAAATGGTGACTGACCTTCCTGTGGGAACCCCGTCACCCGGTCCAGGGCGCTCTGCCACGGATTTAATCCCTCCGCATCTGAAAGAAAGCGATGACAAAAGTCAAAGTGCTGCATGAGAACTTCACAGCCCCAGCTATCTTGTGTCAATCTAGGAATACCATCTAGAGGCCAAACTACAGCCTACACCACAAATTACAAGTCCCCGGGCCTTGTCCTATTACACCCATATGCCAGACCGTGCGGCAGGGCAGAGCAGCTCCGGGCCAAATTCACGCAGACACCTGTGACACAGGAAAGGACAAAGGAGGGGATGCGATGAAGAGAGAAAACCCTCGTAGAGAAGAACGATCGCAAGGACCGAGAGAACGAGGAATGAGATGACCTAGGCGAGACCGACAGTGAGCCGATGAGGCTCGAAGAACCCTGGCAGAAGGACTTATTCCGAGAACCGCAAAGACGGATGCCCGAGAATCGTACGGTCAGAATCCTCTACCGCTCTTCGCATTCTGACAAGTCCTAATCCGCTATAATGGATCATTGTGGCATACAGCTGTGAATACAGCTCAGAACAAGACCATAAAAGACATCTGACTCGACACTTCTAAAAAGAGATGCGATTCTGATGCACCTCCAAGCTCGTGAGTCAAAGGATCGATGGTATCGGCACCGGGCCAAAGAGCACCGAGAGCAGAGATGCTAAGAATAACACCCAACATTTCCAATAAGCATCTCAAAGGGCTAAGGCAAAAGACCTGCAACAGAAGATGCCCAAAAGACACAGAACATACAATAGACAAGTGACACACACCGGGACTGCTCTGCTCTGCACACCTCGGCATTGTGATCAAAAGTGAGACTTGCCCTTTATGTGGCCTAAGGGGCCCCTTCCTGGACATCCCCACCTCCATATCTGACTCAAAAATCCCTCCCGGCGAGCCCTGACCCAACACCGCACATTCATTCCCTCAGTGGATTGTAGCCCTCAACTTATCTCTCAGGCATCTGGAGATGGGAATCCTCCTCAGGCACAACAGAAGGCCGGCTCACCCTCTGGGAAGCTCCTGTCATCACCGGGCTGTCGTCTCCTAGTCAGCCACAATAAAGAAAACCAAACATCACTACAGGAACTTAGTGGCACGTCGGCCAAAGCCCCGACAATTCCGCTACTCACCGTCCCCTAAGAAGGCCGGGGTCCTCCGACCACACGCTTCGGCCACGCTCCGAGGCCGACGCCGTCGTCGCGGGGTATGCCTGGGTTAAGAGGAGACAAGGTGGTGTGGCATTGCTGAAACTTAAGTGGACCCTCCCTCCTCCTCCCTCCCTGACTCACTGCAACTCCACGGCCGTGGATGTACCGGAAGGTACCTCAGAAGAGAAAATGTAAAGGCTTCGTTGCAGAGTCCTGTAATACTTCCAGAGCGCTCACGACAGTGGCAAACCGGGTCTGTCGGGCGGTCGGCGAGAAGGTTCGGCATAAAAAAAGCGGACCCCCTAAAACACACAAATGACAATGGATGCTTAGAACTGCACCGGAAATTGATAACCGAGCAATAACAACTCATTCTGTCCACCGGTCACCGCTTACCTCGCTCCATCGACCTTGACTACTGCTATCCAGCTTTACCTCCTGAAAGCAAAGACAAAGAAAAATGCTGTAACATAGCCACCATTTACAGTTACCCCACAAACACAAACGGCGACTGACCTTCTTGCGGGAACCCCCTCGCCCGGTCTTGGGCGCCCTGACACAGATTTCATCCATCTGCATCTGAAAGAAAGCGATGACAAAAGTCAGAGTCCTGCATGATAACAGCTCCAGGCATCCTGTGTCAATCTAGGAATACCAGCTAGAGGCCAAACTACACCCTATATTACAGATTTCAAGGCCTTGGGACTTGTCCTACTGCACCTATACACCAGACTACACGGCGGGGCAGAGCAGCTCCGGGCCAAACCCATGCAGGCACCCGTGACACAGGAAATGACAAACGAGGAGATGCGATGAAGAGAGAAAACTCTGGCAAGAGGAATGACCGCAAGGACCGAGAGAATGCGGAGCGAGATGATCTCTGCGAGACCGACGAGGCTCAAAGAAGATGCTAACGGAAGGGCTTATTCCGAGAACCGCAAAGATGGATGCCCGAGAATTGGACGGGTGGAATCCTCTAGCTAGCTTCACATTCTTACAAGCCTTCATCCTCTATAATGGATCATTGCAGTGCACAGCTGACAATGCAGCTCAGAACAAGACCTGAAAAGACACCCGACTCAACGTCGCTGAAGAGAGACGCGATCCTGATGCACCTCCAAGCTCACGAGTCAAAGGATCAATGGTATCGGCACCACACTGAGGAACACCAAGAACAGAGACGCTAAGAACAATGCCCAGCGTTTGCGATAAGCATCTCAAAGGGCTAAGGCAAAAGACCTGTGACATGAGATGCACAAAAGACAGAGAACGCACAATAGACAGGTGACATGTACCAGGCCTGCTCTGCCCTGCACACCTCGGCACTGTGATCAAAAGCAAGACTTAAGCTTTATGGGGCCTAAGGGATACCCCTTCTTGGGTATCCCCACCTCCAAATCTGACTCAAAAATACCTCCTGGTGAGTCCCAACTCAACACCCCGCTTTCACCCCTCTGTGGGGCACAGGTCTCGACTTATCTCTTGGATGTCTGGGGATGTCAATCTGCCTCGGGTGCAAAAGAAGGCTGCATCACCATGCGGGAAGCTCGTGCCTTCACCGGGCTGGTTCGCTCTTAGTCAGCTACAATAAAGAAAACCAGACAAACATCAGTGCATGAGCTTAGTGGCACCTCAGCCAAAACCTGTCAATTCTGCCACTCACCGTCTCCTAAAAAGGCTGGCCTCCTCAGGCCGCACGCTTTGGCCACGCTCTGAGGGCAACGCCATCATCATCGTCACAGGGTATACCTGGGTTAAGAGGAGACGAGGTGATGCGGCATTGCCGAAACTTGAGTGGGCCCTCGCTCCTCCCTCCCTCCGCAACTCACTGCAACTACCCGGCCGTTGAAAAAGGCAACCTGGACGGCACGTTCAAATGGAAAAGGTAAAGGCTTTGTCACAGAGTCCTGTAATACTTCCGGCGGGCTAACGACAGCGGCGAGCCAGGTCCATCAGCCAGTTGGCAAGGAGTTTCACCATAATACATGGGGACTGCCTAAAGCACACAAATGACAATGGATGCTTAAAGCTTAGAGTGACAGAACTTGGCATCGAAACAATAACAACTGGTTCAGTACACCGGTCACCACTTACCTCACGAACTCGACTTTGACTGCTGAGATCTGGCATTACCTCCTAAAAACAAAGACGAAGAACGATGCTGTAACACAGCCACCAATTACACTTGCCCCGCAAACAAACGGTGACTGACCTTCCTGCAGGAAACCCCCTCACCTGGTATGGGGCGCTCTGCCATGGATTTAATCTGCCTGCATCTGCAAGAAAGTGATGACAAAAGTCAAAGGGCTGCATGAGAACTTCACAGCTCCAGCCATCTTGGGACAATCTAGGAATATCATCTAGAGGCCAGACTACACCATACATTACAGATTTAAAGGCCTTGGGCCTTGATCTATTACACCTATATGCCAGAGTATGCAGCAGGGCAGAGCAGCTCTGGGCCATTCCATGCAGGCACCCATGACACAGGAGACGACAAAAGAGGAGATGCAATGAGGAGAGAGAACTCTCGGCGAAAAGCATGACAGCAAGCACATCAAAGAGCTAAGGCAAAAGACCTGTGACACAAGATGCCCAAAAGACACGGCATGCACAATAAGCAAGTGACGCAACATGCACTGCGATTGCTCTGCCCTGCGCACCTCAGCATTGCGATCAAATGTGAGGCTTTCCCATTATGCGGGCTAAGGGGCCCCTTCTTGGACATCCCCATCTCCAAAGATGACTCAAAACTCCCTCCCAGCAAGCTCCGACCCGACACCCCGCTTTCATTCCCTCCATGGGTCATATCCCTCAACTTATCTCTCGGACATCTGGGGATGTGAATCTTCCTGGGGCGCAAAAGAAGGCCACCTCTCGCCATCCCAGAAGCTGCTGCCATTGCCAGGCTGTTGTCTCTCAGTCAGCTACAATAAAGACAACCAAACATCAGTATATGAGCTTAGTGGCATGTCAGCCAAAACCCAACAATTCCACTACTCACTGTCCACTAAGAGAGCCCGGGTCCTCAGGCTGCACGCTCTGGCCGCGCTCCAAGGCCGACGACATCATCGCAGGGTATACCTGGGTTGAGGGGAGACGAGGTTATGCAGCATTGCAGAAACTTGAGTGGACCCTTGTTCCTCCTCCCTCCCCGACATGCTGCAACTCCTCGGCCGTTGCTGAAGGCTACTCAGACGGTACCTTCGCAAGGAAAAGGTAAAGGCTTCATCGCAGAGTCCCATGATACTTGCAGAGGACTCACGAGGGCAGCGAGCCAGGTCCATCAGCCAGTTGGTGAGGGGTTTCAGTGTAATACAAGGGGACCGCCTGAAACACACAAATGACAGTGGATGCTCAGAGCTGTACCAAAACTTGGCACCCAAGGAATACCAAGTGATTCTTTCCACCAGTGACTTCTTACCTCATTCACTTGACCTTGACTGCCGAGATCTGGCTTTACCTCCTAAGAACAAAGACGAAGAACGATCCTGTAACAAAGCCACCAGTAACACTTGCTGAGGAAACACAAACAGTGACTGACCTTCCTGGGGGAACCCCCTCACCCAGTATAGGGCGCTCTGGCACGGATTTAATCTGTCTGCATCTGCAAGAAAGCGATGACAAAAGTCAAAGGGCAGCATGAGAACTTCACAGCTCCAGCCATCTTCTGACAATCTAGAAATATCATCTAGAGGACAAACTGCACCCTACATTACAAATTTAAAGGCCTTGGGCCTTGTTCTGTTACATTGATATGCTAGGGTATGCAGCAGGGCAGAGCAGCTCTGGGCCATTCCATGCAGGCACCCGTGACACAGGAGACGACAATCAAGGGGATGCAACAAAGAGAGAACTCTCGGCGAAAAGCATGACTGCAAGCACATCAAAGGGCTAAGGCAAAAGACCTGTGACACAAGATGCCCAAAAGACACGGCATGCACAATAGACAAGTGACGCAACATGCACTGCAATTGCTCTGCCCTGCGCACCTCAGCATTGCGATCAAATGTGAGGCTTTCCCATTATGTGGGCTAAGGGGCCCCTTCTTGGATATCCCCATCTCCAAAGCTGACTCAAAACTCCCTCCCAGCAAGCCCCGACCCGACACCCCGCTTTCATTCCCTCCGTGAGTCATATCCCTCAACTTATCTCTCGGACATCTGGGGATGTGAATCTTTCTGGGGCACAAAAAAGGCCGCCTCTCGCCAACCCAGAAGCTGCTGCCATTGCCAGGCTGCTGTCTCTCAGTCAGCTACAATAAAGACAACCAAACATCAGTATATGAGCTTAGTGGCATGTCAGCCAAAACCCAACAATTCCACTACTCACTGTCTACTAAGAGAGCCCGGGTCCTCAGGCCGCACGCTCTGGCCGCGCTCCAAGGCCGACGACATCATCGCAGGGTATACCGGGGTTGAGTGGAGACGAGGTATACAGCATTGCTGAAACTTGAGTGGACCCTCGTTCCTCCTCCCTCCCTGACATGCTGCAACTCATCGGCCATTGCTGAAGGCTACCAAGACGGTACCTTCACATGGAAAATGTAAAGGCCTCATCGCAGAGTCCCATGATACTTGCAGAGGACTCATGAGGGCAGCAAGCCAGGTCCATCAGCCAGTCAGTGAGGGGTTTCAGTGTAATACAAGGGGACCGCCTGAAACACACAAATGACAGTGGATGCTTAGAGCTGTACCAGAACTTGGCACCCAAGAAATAACAAGTGGTTCTTTCCACCAGTGACTTCTTACCTCGTTCACTTGACCTTGACTGCTGAGATCTAGCTTCACCGCCTAAGAACAAAGAAAGAATAATGCTGTAACACAGCCACCATTTATGCTTGCCCTGCAAAGACAAACAGTGACCAACCTTCCTGCGGGAATCCCCTCACCCGAGTGAGAGAGTATGGGGCGCTCTGCCACGGATTTAATCCGTCTGCATCTGCAATAAAGTGAAGACAAAAGTCAAAGAGCTGCATGAGAACTTCACAGCTCCAGCCATCCTGTACCAGTCTAGGAACACCATCTTGAGGCCAAGCTACAACCTACACCACAAATTCCACATCCCCAGGCCTTGTCCTATTACACCCATACTCCACAGTATGCTGCAGGGCAGAGCAGCTCTGGGCCAAACCCACTCAGGCACCCGTGACACAGGACATGACAAACAAGGGGACACAACAAGGAGAGAGAACTCTGGGCTAGACAATCACAAGGACCAAGCAAATGAGAAATGAGATGACCGCGGCGAGACCGACGGTGAGCCAACGAGGCTGCAAGAACCCTGGCAGAAGAGGATGATAACAGAAGGGCTTATTCCAAGAACCGTAAAGATGGATGCCCAAGAATTGGACGGGTGGAATCCTCTAGCTATCTTCACATTCTTAAAAGTCCTCATCCTCTATAATGGATCATTGCAGTGCACAGCTGTCGATGCAGCTCAGAACAAGACCTGAAAAGACACCCGACTCAACATCACTGAAGAGAGACGTGGTTTTGATGCACCTCCAAGCTCACGAGTCAAAGGATCAATGGTATCGGCAACGCACTGAGGAACACCAAGAACAGAGATGCTAAGAATAATGCCCAGCATTTGCAATAAGCATCTCAAAGGGCTAAGGCAAAAGGCCTGTGACACAAGATGCACAAAAGACAGAGAACGCACAATAGACACGTGACGTGTACCAGGACTGCTCTGCCCTGCGCACCTCAGCACTGTAGTCAAAAGCAAGACTTAAGCTTTCTGGGGCCTAAGGGGTCCCTTCTTGGGTATCCCCACCTCCAAATCTGACTCAAAAATATCTCCCGGTGAGTCCCAACTCAACACCCAGCTTTCACTCCCTCTGTGGGACACAGGTCTCGACTTATCGCTTGGATGTCTGAGGATGTCAATCTGCCTCGGGTGCAAAAGAAGGCCACCTCACCATGCAGGAAGCTCATGCCTTCATCGGGCTGGTTATCTCTTGGCGAACTACAATAAACAAAACGAAACAGACATCAGTGCATGAACTTAGCGGCACCTCAGCCAAAACCTGTCAATTCTGCCACTCACCATCTCCCAAAAAGGCTGGGGTCCTCGGGCTGCACGCTTTGGCCAAGCTCCGAGGCCAATGCCATCGCCATTGTCACAGGGTATACTGGGGTTAAGAGGAGACAAGGTGATGCGACACTGCCGAAACTTGAGGGGGCCCTCAATCCTCCCTCCCTCCACAACTCACTGCAACTACCTGGCCGCTGCCGAAGGCTTCCCAGACGGTGCCTTCACATGGAGAAGGTAAAGGCTTTGTTGCGGAGTCCCGTAATGCTTCTGGAGGGCTCACCAGGGCAGCAAGCTGGGTCTGTCGGCCGGTCAGCGAGAGGTTTTGATGTAATACAAGCAGAACATCTAAAACACACAAATGACAATGGATGCTTAGAGCTGTACCAGAACTTGGCACCCAAGGATTAACAAGTGGTTCTTTCCACCAGTGACTTCTTACCTCGTTCACTTGACCTTGACTGCTGAGATCTGGCTTTACCTCCTAAGAACAAAGACAAAGAACAATGCTGTAACACAGAAACCATTTACACTTGCTCTGCAAAGACAAACTGTGACCGACCTTAATGCAGGAACCCCCTCACCTGGTATGGGGCGCTCTGCCATGGATTTAATCCGTCTGCATCTGCAAGAAAGTGATGACAAAAGTCAAAGTGCTGCATGAGAACTTCACAACTCCAACCATCTTGTGACAATCTAGGCATATTATCTAGAGGCAAAAATACACCCTACATTACAGATTTAAAGGCCTTGGGCCTTGTTCTATTACACCTATATGCCAGAGTATGCAGCAGGGCAGAGCAGCTCTGGGCCAAACCCATGCAGGCACCCGCGACACAGGAGAAGACACAAACAAGGGGATGCAACAAGGAGAGGGAACATTCCACAGAAAGCATGACTGCAAGCACATCAAAGGGCTAAGGCAAAAGACGTGTGACACAAGATGCCCAAAAGACACGGCATGCACAATAAACAAGTGACACATCATGCACTCAGGTTGCTCTGCCCTGCGCACCTCAGCATTGCGATCAAGTGTGAGACTTTTCCATTATGCAGGCTAAGGGGCCCCTTCTTGGGTATTCCCATCTCCAAAGCTGACTCAAAACTCCCTCCCAGCAACCCTGACCCGACACCCCGCTTTCATTCCCGCCATGGGTTGCAGCCCTCAACTTATCTCTCGGACATCTAGGGATGTGAATCTTCCTGGGGCGCAAAAGAAGGCCACCTCTCGCCATCCCAGAAGCTGCTGCCATTGCCAGGCTGTTGTCTCTCAGTCAGCTACAATAAAGAAAACCAAACATCGGTACACAGGCTTAGTGGCACATCAGCCAAAACGCAACAATTCCACTACTCACCGACTCCTAAGAGGGCCCGGATCCTCAGGCCACACTTCAAGGCTGGCGCCATCATCGCAGGGTATACCTGGGTTGAGGGGAGACACGGTTATGCGGCATTGCTGAAACTTGAGTGGACCTTTGCTCCTCCTCCCTCCCTCCCCGACTTGCCACAACTCCTCGGCCGTTGCCAAAAGCTACCTGGATGGGTACCTTCACATGGAAAAGGCTTCGTCGGAGTCCCATGATACTTGCAGAAGGCGGCAAGACGGGTCTGTCGGCCAGTCGGTGAGGGGTTCAGTGTAATACAAGAGGAGCGCCTGAAACACACAAATGTCAATGGATGCTTAGAGCTGTACCAGAACTTGGCACCCAAGGAATAACAAGTGGTTCTTTCCACCAGTGACTTCTTACCTCGTACACTTGACCTTGACTGCTGAGATCTGGCTTTACCTCCTAGGAACAAAGACAAAGAACAATGCTGTAACACAGCCACCACTTACACTTGCTCTGCAAACACAAACGGTGTCCGACCTTCCTGCGCGAACCCCCTCACCCAGTATGGGGCGCTCTGCCATGGATTTAATCCGTCTGCATCTGCAAGAAAGTGATGACAAAAGTCAAAGTGCTGCATGAGAACTTCACAGCTCCAGCCATCTTGTGTCAATCTCAGAATATCATCTAGAGGCCAAACTACACCCTACATTACAGATTTAAAGGCCTTGGGCCTTGTTTTATTACACCTATATGCCAGAGTATATGCAACAAGGCAGAGCAGCTCTGGGCCAAACCCACTCAGGCACCCGTGACACAGGACATGACAAACAAGGGGACACAACAAGGAGGGAAAACTCTGGGCTAGATGATCACAAGGACCGAGCAAATGAGGAATGAGATGACCACGGCGAGACCGACGGTGAGCCAACGAGGCTGCACGAACCCTGGCAGAAGAGGATGATAAGAGAAGGACTTATTCCAAGAACCGTAAAGATGGATGCCCAAGAATTGGACGGGTGGAATCCTCTAGCTAGCTTCACATTCTTAAGAGTCCTCATCCTCTATAATGGATCATTGCAGTGCACAGCTGACAATCCAGCTCAGAACAAGACCTGAAAAGACACCCGACTCAACATCGCTGAAGAGAGACGTGATCCTGATGCACCTCCAAGCTCACGAGTCAAAGGATCAATGGTATCGGCACCACACTGAGGAACACCAAGAACAGAGATGCTAAGAATAATGCCCAGAGTTTGCAATAAGCATCTCAAAGGGCTAAGGCAAAAGACCTGATACACGAGATGCACAAAAGACAGAGAACGCACAATAGACACGTGACATGTACCAGGCCTGCTCTGCCCAGCACATCTCAGCTCTGTGATCAAAAGCAAAACTTGTGCTTTATAGGTCCTAAGGGGCCCCTTCTTGGGTATCCCCACCTCCAAATCTGACTCAAAAATACCTCCTGGTGAGTCCCAACTCAACAACCTGATGTCACCCCCTCTGTGAGTCACAAGCCTCGACTTATCTCTCAGACACCTGGGCATGTGAATCTGCCTTGGACGCAAAAGAAGGCCCCCTTGCCATCCAGGAAGCTCCTGCCGTCACTAGGCTGTTCTCTCTCAGTCAGCTACAAAAAAAAACCAAACCCAACATCAGTACATTAGCTTAGTGGCCCCTCAGCCAAAACCCGACAATTCTGCTACTCACCGTCTCCTAATAGGGCCAGGGTCCTTGGGCCACACGCTTTGGCCATGGTCCAAGGCTGACACTGGCATTGCAGGGTTTACCTGGATTAGGAGGAGACAAGGTGATATGGCATTGCTGAGACTCGAGCAGACCCTCGTTCCTCCTCCCTCCCCAACATGCTGCAGCTCCCCAGCCATTGCTAAAGGCTGCTCAGAAAGACCCTTCAAATGGAAAAGGTGAAGGCTTGGTCAAAGAGTCCCATAATACTTTCAGAGGGCTCACAAGGGTGGCGAGCCGGGTCTGCCAGTCATGGAGGTTCGGAGAACACAAGCAGACCACCTTAAACACACAAATGACAATGGATGCTTGGAGCTGTACCAGAACTTGACACCCAAGGAATAACTTTTTCTTTCCACCGGTCACCGCTTACCACGCTCACTTTACCTTGACTGCTGCTACCCAGCTTTACCTCCTAAAAATAAAGACAAAGAACAATGCTGGAACATTGCCACCATTTACACTTGCCCTGCAAACACAAACAGTGACTCACCTTCTTGCGGGAATCCCCTTCAACCGGTGGGGAACGCTCTGCCACAGATTTAACCCGTCTGCATCTGAAAAAGTGATGACAAAAGTTAAAGTGCTGCATGAGAACTTCGCACCTCCAGCCATCCTGTGTCAATCTAGGAATAACATCTAGAGGCCAAACTACACCCTACATCACAAATCTCAAGTCCCAGGGTCCTGTCCTATTACAACTATATGCCAGACTGTGCAGCCAGGCAGAGCAGCTCCAGACCAAACCCATGCAGGCACCTGTGACACAGCAGATCACAAACGAGGTGAAGGGATGAGGAGAGAAAACTCTCAGTGAGAAGAATGACTGCAAGCACATTGAAGAACTAAGACAGAAGACATGAGATGCCCAAAAGAGACAGGGCGCACAATAGACAAGTGACATGACATGCACTGGGTCTGCTCTGCCTGGCGCACCTCGACCTTGTGATCAAAAGTGAGACTTTCCTTTCATGGGGCCTAAGGGGCCCCTTCTTAGACATCCCCATCTCTGAAGCAGACTCAATATTCCCTCCCAGTGAGCCCCAACCCAACACTCCGCTTTCATCCCCTCGACTTATCTCTCAGATGTGCAGGGATGCAAATCCTCCTCGGGCACACAAAAAGGCCACCTCGCCATCCAGGAAGCTCCTGCCATCGCCAGGCTGTTCTCTCAGTCAGCTACAATAAAGAAAACCAAACCAAACATCAGTGCACGAACTTAGTGACACCTCGGCCAGAACCCAACAATTCCACCGCTCACCATCCCCTAAGAAGGCCAGGGTTCTCAGGCCGCACGCTTTGGCCATGCTCCAAGGCCGACGCCATCGTCGCCACATATTCCTGGGTTAAGAGGAGACAAGGTGATGCAGCATTGCTGAAATTTGAGCAGACCCTCACTCTTCCTCCCTCCCTGACTCACCACAACTACCCAGCCGTTGCTAAAGGGTGCCCGGACAGCAGCTTTGAATGGAAAAGGTAAAGGCTCCGTCGCAGAGTCCCGTAACACTTCTGGAGGGCTCACAAGGGTGGCAGACCGGGTCTGTTGGCCAGTCATGGAGGTGCTTCAGCATAATACAAGTGGACCCCCTAAAACACAGAAATGATTGTGGATGCTTAGAGGTGTACCAGAACTTGGCACCCAAGGAATAACAACTTTTTCTTTCCACCGGTCACTGCTTACCTCGCTCACTTCACTTTGACTGCTGCTATCTGGCTTTACCTCCTAAAAACAAAGACAAAGAACAATGCTGGAACATTGCCACCATTTACACTTGCCCTGCAAACACAAACAGTGACTGACCTTCCTGCGGGAACCCCCTCAACCGGTATGCGGCGCTCTGCCATGGATTTAACCCATCTGCATCTGAAAGAAAGTGATGACAAAAGTCAAAGGGCTGCACGATAACTTAACAGCTCCAGCCATCCTGTGTCAATCTAGGAATAACATCTTGAGGTCAAACTACACCCTACATAACAAATCTCAAGTCCCAGGGCCTTGTCCTATTACACCTATAGGCCAGGCTATGCAGCAGGGCATAGCAGTTCTGGGCCAAACCCATGCAGGCACCCGTGACACAAGAGATGACAAACAAGGGGACACAACAAGGAGAGAAAACTCTCGGCAAGAAGAATGACTGCAAACACATTGAAGGGCTAAGACTAAATACATGAGACACAAGATGCCCAAACGAGACAGAAGGCACAACAGACAAGTGACATGACATGCACCAGGACTGCTCTGCACACATAAGTGTTTTAATCAAAAGTGAGACTTTCCCTTTATGGGGCCTAAGGGGCCCCTTCTTAGACATCCCCATCTCTGAAGCTGGCTCAATGTTCCCTCCCAGCAAGCCCTGACCTGACACTCTGCTTTCACCCCCTCAACTTATCTCTCGGACATCCAGGGATGCAAATCTACCTCAGGCATAAAAGAAGGTGGCCTCACCATCCAGGAAGCTCCTGCCATCACCGGGCTGTTCTCTCAGTCAGCTACAATAAACAAAACCAAACCAAACAACAGTGCACAAAGTTAGTGGCACCTCGGCCAGAACCCAACAATTCTGCCACTCACCGTCTCCTACGTAGGCCGGGGTTCTCGGGCTGCACACTTCAGCCACACTCCGAGGTTGACGCCATCGTTGCGGGGTATACTGGGGTTAAGAGGAGACAAGGTAATGTGGCATGGCTGAAACTTGAGCGGACCCTCAATCCTCCTCCCTCCATCCCCAACTTGCTGCAACTCCTCTGCCGTTGCCAAAGGCAACAGGATGGTAGCTTTGAATGGAAAATGTAAAGACTTCATTGCAGAGTCCTGTAATGCTTCCGGAGGATTCACGAGGGCAGCAAACTGGGTCTGTCGGCCGGTTGGTGAGGAGGTTGAGCATAATACAAGTAGACCCCCTAAAGCACACAAATAACAATGGATGCACCAGAAATTGATACCCAAGCAATAACAAGTCATTCTGTCTACCAGTCACTGCTTACCTCACCCACTTGATCTTGACTGCTGAGATCTAGCTTTCCCTCCTAAAAATAAAGACAAAGAACAATGCTGGGACACAGTCACCATTCACACTTGCCTTGCAAACACAAATGGTGACTGACCTTCCTGCAGGAACCCCCTCACCCGGTGTGGGGCACTCTGCCCCAGATTTAACCCAACTGCATCTGAAAGAAAGTGATGACAAAAGTCAAAGTGCTGCGTGAGAACTTAACAGCTCCAGGCATCCTGTGTCAATCTAGGAATATCACCTAGAGGCCAAACTACACCCTACGAAACAAATTCCAAGTCTCCAAGCCTTGCCCTATTACACCTATAGGCCAGACTGTGCAGTAGGGCAGAGCAGCTCCGGGCCAAATCCCATGCAGGATTTGCATGCAGCAGATGACAAAGGAGGGGACACAACGAGAAGAGAAAACTCTCAGCAAGAAGAATGACCGCAAGCACATCAAAGGGCTAAAGCAAAAGACATGAGACACAAGATGCCCAAAAGACACAGAACACACAATAGAGAAGTGACACAACATGCACTGGGACTGCTCTGCCCTGCACACCTCGGCACTGTGATCAAAAGTGAGACTTTCCCTTTATGTGGCCTAAGGGGCCCCTTTGTGGGTAGCCCCATCTCCAAAGCTGACTTAAAAATCCCTCCCAGCAACCCCCTACCCAACACCCCGCTTTCATCCCATTGACTTATCTCTCAGACATCCAGGGATGTGAATCCTCTTTGGGTGCAAAAGAGGGCCACCTTGCCATCCAGGAAGCTCCTACCATTGCCAGCCTGTTGTCTCTTAGTCAGCTACAATAAAGAAAACCAAATATCAAGGCTTCAACTTAGTGGCATGTTAGCCAAAACCCAGCAATTCCACTACTCACCATCTCCTAAGAAGCCCGGGGTCCTGGGGCCACACACTTTGGCTGCGCTCCAAGGATGGCACCGTCATTGTAGGGTATACCTGGGTTAAGAGGAGACAACGTGATGCAGCATTGCTGAGACTTGAGCAGACCCTCGCTCCTCTCCCCTCCCTCCCCAACTCGCCCAACTTCTCGGCCGTTGCCAAAGTCTGCCCGGATGGTATCTTTGAATGGAAAAGGTAAAGGCTTCATTGCAGAGTCCCATAATGCTTTGGGAGGGCTCATGAGGGCAGCGAGCCGGGTACATCGGCCAGTCCGTGAGGGGTTCAGCATAATACAAGTGGACCCCCTAAAACACACAAGTGACAGTGGATGCTTAGAGCTGTACCAGAACTTGCCACCCAAGGAATAACAACTTTTTCTTTCCCCCGGTCACTGCTTACCTTGCTCACTTGACCTTGACTGCTGAGATCTAGCTTTCCCTCCTAAAAATAAAGACAAAGAACAATGCTGGAACACAGTCACCATTCACACTTGCCCTGTAAAGACAAATGGCGACTGACCTTCCTGTGCAAGCCCTCTCACCCGGTATGGGGCACTCTGCCACCGATTTAACCCATCTGCATCTGAAAGGAAGTGATGACAAAAGTTAAAGGGCTGCATGATAACTTGGGACTAGAAAACTGCAAGATGCCGCCATACCGCTCCCGCCGAACCCCGCACCGACCGGCCGTGGTTGCTCCATCTGAGGTGTGGCTCAGGTGGTTATGCAAAGGTAAAGGTTACCCATAAAGCCTTCTTTCTATTACACCTACCCCCCAGTCTATTCCACAGGGCAGAGCAGTTCCAGGCTAAACACAAACTCAAACAACACATTATGCTACAAACAGTGGGACGCAAGGATGATAAAAAAAGCTCTCTGAGAGAAGAATGATGGTGCGGACCGAGATGACGCCAAAAGAGATGACCGATGGTGTAGCGACAGTAGACGGAAGCGGCTCTAAGGAGCGGAAGAAAAGACTGTAATAGAGTGACCTATTATAAGAACTGTCAGTCATGATGATCAAGACAGCTGCAAAACAATGCTATGTTCAGAATGCTCCCTGTATCCTTACAATGTTATAAGCCCCAGGACATTACAACTCACGGCTGGAAAGGATGTATGGCAATACAGCCAGGAATGAGGCCTCAAAAGACATCTGACTCAACACTTCTGAGATGCGATTCCGAGACATGGCTGAGCCCGTCGGTAAGAGAACAAATGATATCGGTGACATGCCGAGAAGTACAAATGTTTGAGAACCTAGAGATGATGGCTGACACTTGCCATAAGGTCCTTGAGGATAAAAGGCAGACATATCTGATCCAAGGGATCCTGAAGACATGCTAAACAACACAACACACCAGACAACACAACACAGACTGGAACTGCTCTGCACTGCATACCCTACAGTTGCAATCAAATGTGGAGCCTCTCCCTTTAGCTGTCCTAAGAGGCCCCTTAGAGAGCATCCCTTACCCCTACACTAGTTATTAAGTTTTTCCCAGGAATTTCCAACTCAGTACCCTGCTGCCATCCCATCTCCAGGTCATAGCCCCTGACTTATCTTTCGGATGACCGGCAATATGAATCCACATTGGATGTGAAATGAGTCCTCCTCAGTTGTCTCAGAAGGACCCATAATAGCCAGGTTAGCCTCAAAGTCACCTACAATAAAAAAAAAAACCACAACATCAATGCACAAATCTAGTGGCATATAGGCCAAATGCCCACAATTTGGCTACTCACCACCTCCTAAGCACATCCAGGTCCTCGGGTCTCTGTCTTCACCCAGAATCCAAAGCTGTGGCCATTATTTCAATAGACACGTGAGACAGCGAGGGGCAAAGTCATATGGTATTTCTGTGAGTACGGTGGATGCAATTGTGTGCTTTAAGATGTATAAATGCATCTGCTGTGCTTGGGAAAAAGCCTTAGGTAGCCATAAATAGACACCTTTTCCCACCCTATGGCCTTCAAAACCCCTTCTGGCACTTCCTAAACCAGCTACCCTGCTCACACTCTCCCAGCTGCAATCCATAACTTACCTATTGGAAGCCACAATTTTGGATATCATCTTTGATATGAGCAAGGTCCCTTTTATGACACAATGAATGCACTAAAAAAATTTGAAGCTTCATACTCAATACAACCTGGAAGTTACAATGCTCCTAAAGAAAAAAAAAAAAAAACAAGAAAAAACCCTGAAATTAGAAAAGCACCTTACCACCCCTGAACACTCAGGCCAAAATTACAAACCTAAATACTCCCTGTGTTCAACACCATCTTCTTCCCAATATCTTCAAAACCTCTGCTGCTTTAGAGGCCAAAAGCCTCTACTGAGAGGAAAAAAACCTGATATAAGCTGAAAGGCCCCCTTCATTGAAATGAGAGGACATCTCCCATCCCAGTCAATCCCAGGGAGGAAATGAAGCCCTTTGGCAAAGGCTGGGGTTAATATACCCCTGGCCGGGTCCGCCTCTCATTCCCATCATGCCCCAGAAAAGGGAGGAGGTAATTACCACAAGGTATAAAAGCTGTCAAAGGAGCTATAGCTGCTTGGCTCCTCTGATTTAAATTCAAAGTGAGTAAAGGGCTGGAGAGAGAAAAAAAGCTCTTCAGGGAATTGATGATACCTTCTTTTTTACTACAGCTACATCAAGTAAAAGGGCAGAGACTAGGTAACAAATAAAACTTTGTATTTTGGCAGTGTAGATAGCTAAGTGGGATAACTAGCTGTTAATTTGCACAGTTGTTCCTTAGTGATTAGTAAGTAGTACTTCACATGTGACTAAGTAGGGTGGAAAAGAGTAGTAATTATATGAATGGTGAAGCTCTCATTGGGACCTCTAATTAGGGCTAGATACATTATAAATAAAAATAACAAAACTAATAGACTCCTGGGTGCTGTTAGGGTTACATATGTGCTGGGCTTACTCCCATAGGAGATATTTGGTACCGGGGCATGGGTAGAAGTGCCCTGAAATGCAGATTTAAACCCTTAAAATGCTGAAAAAGGGAGCACTTCCTTTAACTGAACCCCTAAAATGAGGAGATGGGGTGTTTACTTCCACTAAAGCTAATATGATGGCAAATAAATGGCTTCTCCCCTTTAATTTAATCCCCTAAAATATTTGGAAAAGAGGGGGTTTCCTCACTTTAAATCTCGCAAATGATACAGAAAGAGTAATTTTTCCCTCAGCTCAAACCCTTAAAAAGGGGGGACAACTGGGCTTCCCCCTCCATTTACACATTTGGATGATGAAAATGCAGGAGCTACCCTTAACTCAAACCCATAAAATAGCACAGTCAAGGTTTTCCCTTTCCATTTAAACTAGAAAATAATGGGAAATGGGGATTTGCTGTCAATTGATAGCCCTAACAGCATAGAAGGGGTGGGGTTTCCTTCAAATGATACTATTAAAATTGCAGGGGAATGGGATTCCCCCTCAATTTTGATAGAGACAATTATGGAAAAGGAAGTGTTTTCCCTCAATTTAAGCCCCTTTTCTCCTAATACCTCTCTTTTCTGGGGCCTCTGGGGAGGGACTGACAAGATAAAAGGGGAAAGTAGAAAGTTTCCCTGTGGCACCCGGCATGCTCGGGTGCCCAGGTGCATCTGGCTGCTCCCTAGCTCCTGCTAGGATGCTCCAACTGTTGTTCCTGGAGGGGCACTTGGGATACCTTCATCAGCCCCTCTGAACTAGTAGCTCCCTGTGCAGGTGTGCCCAGGCAACCCTCTGAAGGCAGCTGGTCATGCCTGGACCTGCTGTGCCTTGGAGCGGGGGGGTGAGGTGGAGAAAGGTCCTGCCGGTTGTTCCCTCCCATTCATGGGCCATTGTCTGTCCCTGAAACACTGGGGTGCCGGGCTTTCCTTTCTGTGGAAAAGAACCGGCCTTCTCAGCCAGGTGCCTGTGGCCAAAATTGGGATTCTGCCTCCAAAACTCCCTATGTCCTAGCTTTGTAATTACTGAGGAAATTTCCCTCAGATCATAAGCGATTACAGGTAATTTTTCCTCTGCAATCATTACTGAATTGTGTTTCTGTGAAGTGTTTGACACATCCCTTGAGGGGACAAGGGTTTGGCCGGGTTTTTTATGGCTCATCCTGACAGGCCCCGACAGAACCAGAGCTCCCCATCGCTGGACTACCCCGAATTTCTGTGAAATATTGATATAGTTTATAAATACTCCCTTTGCCTGCTACTCAGTCTTTCCCTGTCCATCCAGGGAGCAGATTACTCCATCCTTTGCTCCTGACCACAGCTCTCCTGCCCAAATGCTGGTTCTCACAGACAAGAACTAAGCAGAAAACTGCTACAAGTGTTGGCTTTTAAAGTAAAATTCTTATTACATCTGGCTAAATGAGCAAAATAAATACAAGTATTGATGGTCATTGGGCGAAAGCTTTTCAGAACAGAAAATAACCATTTTGATAGCACAGATCCCATTTTGACAATAATGCATTCTTTGCGTTTGGGAATCCTGCCCATATAGGGCATCTGAAAATTGTTATTTTGGAATTTGATATTTTGAAATGGGGACATGTTGATATTTTGGAACTTAATATTCTGGTATTTTGAAAGGGAATTATTTTGGTATTTTGGAACTTAATATTCTGGTATTTTGAAAGGGAAATATTTTCGTATTTTGGAACTTGGTATTCTGGTATTTTGAAAGTAGGTTACTTTGCTATTCTGAAACTTTGTTTTCTGGTATTGCAGAACTGGATTACTTTGGCAATTTGGGACTTGGTATTCTACTGTTTTGGAACCGAATTACTTTGGTATTTCTGGACTTGGTATTTTGGAACTGGATAACTTTGGTATTTCAAAACTTGGTTTTCTGGCATTTTGAAACCTAGTTTTCTGATATTTTTTACCTTGGTTTTCTATTATTTTGGAACTAGGTTATTCTGGTATTTCGGAATCTGATTTTTTTTTTTTTTGTATTTTTGTAGGCTGGTTTTTTGGTATTTTTGTGGGCTGGTTTTTTTTGTATTTTGTAACATGGGCTTTTAGTTTAGTATTTTTGTAACCTGGGCGGTTGCTATTTTGTAACCTGTGCTTGGCAGGGGCCTGTGGCATCCTAGTCCAGGCTCTCGGCTTCATTTGCCTTCTTTGACAGTGATTATCCTCTCATGGGAACTGTTACATCACAGACTGTACAATGAGACAGACTTCCCAAAACAGAAATAAATTCCAGCTATGGAAAATCTCACTGCCGCATTTAGAAACACTTCAGCAAAGACTTTGGAAAAAGCAAAGGTGATGTATGATTACCTGGGGCCCCAGAAAACTGAGGTGAAGGTGGGGAACAAGCAGACAGCAAACAGCTTCCACTGCTTCTTGTTCCAGACACTACTGCAAGTGCAGCTTCCCTGGAATTTCATGTCCAGTGTGTCTCTTCCAAGCTCAGCAGGCAAACGAACAGGTACTCCAGGATTTACTTCGTTTGTACTTCAGGCAGCACAGACCCTCCACGAGGAACTGGAATCCAAGGGTAGATCTAAAAATGGTCCTTCCTCCCACTTACCGCTCCACACTTTCTCCTTCCGCAGGTAGGATGCAGGTGCCTCGCAGAGGCAAGAACACTGCCTTTCAATTCAGTACAAAACCTGCCAGAAAAAAACAGGACACCGGGACCGAGAGCCAGCAGCAATTCCTTAGTGTTTCTGTTCACAGCTGTTCTCCTGCTGCTTTTCTTGACAGGGGCTTTTCTTTCAAGGTCATTCCTGTATGGTTTTATCTTGCCAAATGTTTTAGCAAGTTGAGTTTCTTGAGAACTGTTTCATCCTGACATTTTCAGTGCTGTGCTTGCCACGATCCTTTGGATGCCCTAACTGCGCATCCAATTCAGGGAACACCAACTTAGCCCTGGGCTGGGAAACAAAAGACAACAAACATTTAAAAATCGTCCCTGCCTTGAGGGTGTTCAGGCCCGGGAGAAAGCCCTTCCCACCACCCTCTTGGCCTCTTCCCAGTCTGAGTAACTGGAAATGTGCATCCAAACCCGAGTTAGACAGATTGGGGTGTGTTTCGCGCACCAAAGACCACAGTCCCAAGCACTGGGAGCCTAAAGATGCTCTGGATTACAGTTCACAGCCTCAGTGAACCCTGCAGAGTAAAGCCAAGTGGTTTCTCTTTTGCTGAGGGAGGAAAACACATGACAGCAAGGGCTGTCACAGCTGACCCAGCCCTCGTGGGGTCAGCTGAACAGGATAACCCATTGAGTCTTGCTCTGCTGTTGAAAAACACTACAAACCCTGTGGCTCAAGGGTTCAAAATCTACTTTTTAGGTCAGCCAAAAGGCCTCTGGCTGAGATAATTCACTGAATTCACTGGAAGATCCCAAGATCTGTTTCCAAGTGCATAAAAACCTACACCTACAAAAAGGTCCCAAGCACAGTGGAGTTAAAGGTGCTCTGAGCACGGGTTCCTTGAACTTCAGGGAAATGATCCCGAGTCTGGCTTTGGGATGCTCCCACCTGCACCTTGTGTTCTCCACACCAGCCATCCTGCCTGGGAAGGCCAGGGGTTTTGGACGCCCTCTGGGAACCCCCAGACCCCCTGCCAGTGAGCAATGGCGCTGTCTGTGCCTGCAGCCCTCACCCCAATTTTTGTCAGTGGGTGGTTCTTGATGTGGCAGTTGGGGACAGGGGTAAGGAGTGGCCCTGGCAGTGCTGGGGCAGCAGTTGGACCTGATGGGCTCAATGGGTTTTCCAGCCTCAGGGATTCTATGGGACAGCCTGTGACTGACCCAGCTGCACAGACAGGCACAGGGAAGCTGTTACACACAGATTATATTGCCATGAGCCAGAGCACTTCAGGGCATCCTTGAGAGAGTTGCAGAGAGCAGGAAAAAAAAATACACAGTTACGGCACTGATCGTGCTCTGTGGTTTGCAAGTGGGGCATGATCACCATTTTGGTTTTGTCTTGATAGCTCCAAAGAAAATAACTGTTGACCTGGCAGCAAAGATGCCACCTTCCTGATACTCCTGGCCCAGAACCATGGCCCAGCAGGCAGCTGCGGCAATCTGAATTATTTGTGCAGTTCAGAAGCTGCACATCCCTAGACCAATCCCTTGGGAGCATGAACCTTCCCACAGGCATTTTGTACTTCAGTGTGTACTTTCAGCACACTGGGACCATTCAAATCAGAATGAGGTCACTTGCTGACAGCACAGCATTAGATCAGAGATATTGAGAGACTCACCAGACAACATTCACTATGGACTCTCTGTGGATGCTAAAAGGCAGGAGCAGAGAAATTTTTCAGCTCTGTAGTTTGTGAAGTTTATCCTTTCTCATCCTTTAGCAGAGAAACAGAGAAATCCAGCTTCTCACAGCTTCTCTGTGAGAGCTTTCATTCTCATGAGAACTGGATGGGTGGTAACAGTTTGTAAGAATGTAAACTATTTCTACACCTGCTATTGTTGTCAGAACACTAGAATTGTTTTCAGTCTTGTGAGAATAATATTTGGAAATGGGTCTCTTACTGCTCGGCCTATCACCTTGAGAGGTGGTGAGTGAATAAGCCAATCATGTAATTTCTTAATTGTGAACTACTATAAAAGAGGAGAAATTCATTAAATGAGGTCTTAACTCTGCTTTGGCCATATCTTTTAACCTGGACCTATGTCGTGATTCGCTGTTCTCTGGGGATAACAGTGACAGACTCGCCATTCTCATTGTTCTGGCTGCAGCATCCTCATTTCTCACAGGTCTGTTTCAAGGACTCCCCTCAAAATATGGATTGCTGGTCCCAGTAGGGAATCCCCAAGGGCATTTTTACTCGCTGCAAACTGCAGGAATGACCAAGAACAGGTTCTGTCATAAGAAAAGCAGAGGATTGTGATGATTACACAGCTCTCCCTGTGAGGGCTTCAGTTTCTACCTGCAATTCTTGAGCAGCTCTGCCTTGGTCCCACCCGCCTGCTCCAAAATGCCTCCGTGGGGTTTAAATCCAGCTCTTTGGATCTGCCCATCCCCATGGCTCTGACAGATAGCACAGCAGGGGAACACCTGAACAGGTACAGCCAGAAGCACACCAACGCCATCAGGCCTTGCAGCACAGCTTCCTGTGCTTCAAGGCTTCCGGTTTTTTGGTACAGATTCACTGGAATTTAACATCATCTAGAAAAATCATCTGGCAAGACTTAACATTAACTCAGGAATTCCAGTGCATCCCTGCACCACTGGGATTACAACTACTGTACAAGCTGTGAGAGGCAGTGAACAAGCAGTGGATGGAAAATGATCCTCTCCTGGTCCCTGCTGGATTCCTGGAGCAGGGATCCTTTCCCTCTTTCCCCCCACCCCCCGCAGTGCCCTCCTCCCCCTCCCGCCCCACCCCACACCCTTTTCAGGCTTTGTTCCACAGCTTTTGCCTCCGGACCTCAGATCCTTTTGGTCTCCAGGAGCTCCCAGCAGCTCCACAGCCTTTCCTCTCCCATCCTGATCCTTTCTCCAGGAATGGAGCTCTGCATTTCAATTCCCTTCTCTTTTCTCCGACAATTCCCACCAACCCAGACCTAAAGCTGACACAAGGAACGCTCGGTGCCCACAAATCCAGACCTGGCCATCCCTAAACCAGCAACTCCCGGACAATTTGCGTTCATTCCAACCTAACACTGAGGACTCACCTAATCCTTCAAAATTCCCAAGAAATATCCCGTTGCCTTCAGCTCCCAGGGGATTCTGCTTCGTGCTCACACGGATTTGGGACTTCCCTGAAAAACCCGTGCAGGGCACGCTGGAATCCCCGATCCCGTGAATCCGGGGAGTGTGCAAAGCTCGGTCCAGCCTGGGCCCCCAGAAATTTTTGCCAAATATCCCCCAAGTCCTCGGGACAACAGAACTCTCTGGTACTGCATTTTTGGCGTTGTAAAGCCTGGAATTACTTTATTCCTAGTGCTGGGCTCTGGATATGGCCGAAAAAATCCCGGCCTCCGCACAGACCCAGATTCCAAACTTTTTGATACATTTGAGCAAACCGAGAAATTCCCCTTCCCTGCTTCTTCTTAAGGGCATCCTTCTCTTCCCTTACCCGGCCTGCTCTCTCCCACTGGGCTGGGTTTTTCCCTTCCCATGCTAATTAGTCCCTACTTCTAGGAGGTTTAGGTACCTTTCTTCCCTGGCAGGGATTTCTTAACACAGCTACCGAGGCTTTGGGAGTCTTCTTTATCTTCTACTTTCTGGAAACACACCCTCTGATCCATAAATGCCACAATCCAGATGCCCAACTTCAACAAGATATCCTTTTCACCTAAAAACACTCACTCTCAACTCTTAGATCTTTTAAAGTTTTACCCCCGCAAAATTCCCCTGCTTTTCCACCGCTGAATTCCTCCGTCCTGATTCCAAGAATTTCTTGAATACCACGGGGCTTTTCTCAAGATTTACCCCCACAACCTTCCCTACGTGCCCACTGCTCACCACCTCATTTTTCCCTCAATGTCTTCGTTCTCCACCCCAGAGAGTTTGTCAAGTGTTGCCTCCAAAATGTTCCCCCTCTCTCCACTACTGAGTTCCCCATTTTGCCTTCAAAATATTCATTCTGTCCCCTCCAGATTGCATCCACTTTTACCCCCAACATTTTACTTCCTCTACAATATTGATTAAACCTTTTCCACCCCAAAAATGTGCATTCCCTCCCTTAAACAGCACCTCAGCTTTTCCCTCAAAAATGCCCCAGAGAGAAACTCCGATTCAGCCCCCAAACTCCCATTTTCCTACACAAACAGTTCTTGTGGCCCCTCTCAATTCCCCCAGGCTTTCAGCTAAAGGAATAACTGGAAGCCTATTCCCTCATCTCTGCCCTCCTTTTGCTTTCCTGGAAAACCTTGCCATCCCACACTTTCTCCAAGAGATCTGCTGCCAGTACTGCAAGGTCTGCTCTGTCAGAGAGCCTGGGGGGTTTACAGCACTTGTTCCTCTGCATCTTCACCCTTTCATCAGGTTTCCCCTGGAACGGTGTTGTGGGAGAAGCTTGGAATTACCAGAAATGGATCAGGTTCACATTTTTTCCCCACCAGTTTTCATCTGGTTTGAAATTCCTGGAATTACCCTCAAATGTGCCCTAGAACAGTGCTGTGAAAGGATCAATCAGAAGAACAGCCTGAAAGCAGAAAACCACCTCCAGCAGCAGCCGGAATGATCCCATTTCTGTTCTTACCTGGTCCTGCCAGAGCTCCCAACGGCCATTCCCATTCCAAAACAACAGCTATGCAAGACATTCCTGCTGTCCGTGAGGGTGAGGTGCCAGTTCTGGATGTTCTTTGCTGTGGAATCGGACAACAAACAGAGCGTAAAGGATCTTGGTGGCTCTTCCAAGCCAAACCACCCCGTGATTCCTTGCGTGGATCAGCACCTGTCCCAACTCCATTCCAGAAACCTCCTCCCATTAACCCAGAACTTTCCTTTTTCCGCTCAACATCAGGGATTTGCTGCCGAGTACCCCGGGCAGGGGACGCCTCAGCATTCCCTGGGACGCCTCAGCATTCCCTGGGACGCCTCAGCATTCCCTGGGCTGCTGTTCCACGCCGATCCCGTGTCCAGCGCCGTTCCGGGCTGCAGTGCCGGGCTCTCCCCACAAGGCGGCAGCACCGGGAGCGAGCAGCCCCAGCCGGTCCCGCGGTCTCGGGGCAGCTGCGCCTTTAACCCGCCCGGAGCCGGCGGGGCCGTGAACACAGCGGGCAAAAACCCCACCGATCCCCTTTATTTCACCTCCAGAGGCACAGGATCGCAGCATTCCCTGGGCTGGAAGGGACCCACAGGGAACATCGCGTCCACATCCTGGCCCTGCACCCCAAGAATCCCACCCTGTGCCCGAGAGCCTTGTCCAGACCCAAACTCTGCCCCCAAGATCCTGAAAACACAGTGGGACTGGGAGAAGGATGACAATGGAAGATTTTTTATATAGATCTCCTTGTACGATCGTTATATAATATCATTAGATCGCCCAGGAACCCATCCCTGTACCTGGAGAGCCAGAAGTGCACAAAATCCCAGCCCCTCCCAAGATGCAGCTCCTCACACCAAACCTTGGGAGAATCCCTGGTGCTTCCAACACCGCTGCAATCCCACCTGGAGCTGAGCTTACAGGGTGCTCTGCCTAATCCACATCCAAGCCTGGATAGCCCAAAGCCTGCAAGAAAAGAGGAGGCAAAGTGAAAAGGAGAGAGGGGGAAAAAAACAGAGTTTTAGGTTTTTCCCGTGTTTGCAACAGGATTGAAGGGCAGGATGGAGAGGTTTTGTGGAAAAGAAGTACCAAAGGCTGCTTCATTCCCAGCAATTAGCGCTGCTCAGGTTGAATCCAAGAGGCCCAATCCACCAGGTTTAAACAGGAGCGGCCGACAGGATGGGTTATGACACAGATCTGTGAAGCTGGAGCCTTCTTCCTTCTCCCGGGCTCTCCCAGAAATTCTCCATGTCCGGACGCGCTCCCGCTCTCCCTGCTGCGGAGGACGGACTTGGATAGCCCGGGTGACTGGTGAGCCTAAAACAATAAGTGATCCAAGTGTTTTTCACAAGGAAATGACATATTCTCTGGACCTGGGATAGCCCATATCCCATGGCCTTCTCCAGGAAGAGTCCCAGCTGGATATGGTCTCCCAGAAAGGATTCCATAGGGGCTCACTTTTTGCTTGGAGCTCGGCTGAATTCCTCAGCAATGCCAGGGAATGTGGCCATTGGAGGCTTTGAGCAGATTAGGCTCATTTGCCTTTTTAGGTTTTGTTACCATCTCTCAGACTTCCCACTGGATTGTGGCCTCCAAGGAACATGTAAATCCCATTGGATTCCTGCTCTTTGGATATTTTTGTACCATTCCTGTACAAAACGAGGCCCCCTGTTCGGATGCTTTTCCCCACCGTTCCCCAGCAGTTTTATCTGCCAGTGCATTCCCTGTGTTGGTTGGGCTCTTCCCAGATCTCTGAGCTCCTTCACAAGGCAGGAGATCCATTTGGCCCAGGAACCGAACCCTCCCGAGGAATTGTCTGATGCCATCTCCACATTTCACAGCTGATCCTTGTGCTCAAAGGATCCCTCTTTCTTCCCTTCAGCCAATTCCAAGCCTCGCTGCCCCCAGCCGGGAACAGTCCCCAGGCCGATCCCTGCAGTCTTCCCTGCCAGGATCCTGCTCAGGAATCCATGGGAATGTAAGAATTAATTCTTCCCACCCCTGCCCAGTTCTAATTCCAAAGGATTTGGTGTCTGCCTTACCCGGCTGGAGCCTGCTTCCAACTCTGCTCTTGCTGCTTCTGCTGCTTTCCATTTCCCAGGAATTCCACCAACGGAGCGACAGCGTTTTCCACCTCCTCCTCCAGCATTCCCTCTGTTGCGTTCGGGTGCTGGAAGGATATCAAAACCAGGGCCTCACTATCAGGAATTATATCCCCGGATTTGTTCCTTTCCAAATGTCACCTCTTCCCAATAAAGCACTGGCCATCCAAGGAATTCTAGAGAGCGATGTGCTGACCACTGCTTACTCCTCTGGAATGTCAGAGCTTGGAAAAAAAGGGCAGTTGAGGCTTTTCCTGGTGCTGCCCATGAAGTGTATTTTACCTAAGTGCCCCTGCCCATGCCTTTGCCTGTATCCGCCAAAAATCCACCCGTTCATTCCCCAGCTGCTGCCTCCCTCTTTTCCTGGATCCAACAGAATTTTAACAGGTGAATATTCCCCTCTGGAAGAGCACCTTTCATTCCAAACCTAAGAACAAACAAATGAATCACTTTCCTTCGACCTTCCTTATTAGGATTCCACTGAGAGCAGTGGATGGAAAATGATCCTCTCCTGGTCCCTGCTGGATTCCCGGAGCAGGGATTCTTTCCCTCTTCCCCCCCCCCCCCCCGCCCCCCCGCGGTGACCACCCTGCCCTGCCCCCTTTTCAGGCTTTGTTCCACAGCTCTTGTCTCCAACTCTTGCATCCTTTCCCTCACTCCAGGAGCTCCCAGCAGTTCCACACCCTCTTTTCTCCCATCCTGATCCTTTCTCCAAGAACAGAGCTCTGCATTTCAATTCCCTTCGCTTTTCTCCGACAATTCCCACCAATCCAGACCTAAAGCTGACACAAGGAACACTCAGTGCCCACAAATGCAAATCCAGACCTGGCCATGCCTAAACCAGCAAGTCTGAACACACAATCCTGGACCATCTGCATTAATTCAAACCTAACAATTAGGACACACTGAAGACTTCAACATTCCCAAGAAACACCCTGTTGCCTTCAACTCCCTGGGGTTTTTGCTTTGAACTCATACGGATTAGGGGATCAAGGGATTTCCCTGAAAAAAACCTGTGTGGTGCATGCTGGAATCCCCGATCCCGTGAATCCAGGGAGTGTTAAAAGCTTAAGTCCAACCTGGCCCACCATAAATTTTTGCCAACTATCCCCCAAATGATCAGGTTAACAGAACCCTCCTCTGGTGCTGCGTTTTTAGTATTGGAAAGCCAGGAATTACTTTATTCCCAGAGCGAGGCTCTGGATATGGGCTTGGGGAGAACAAGACCTTACCAACTTACAGAGCCAGGGGATGACGTTTGGGAACAATCCTGGGCTGCCTGGCAGCAATTCATTGTACCTCTTGTCACCCACGAACACCTTCACCCACTCCTCCAGGAGCCCGGGCCAGCGGCTCTGCTTCTCTTGGAGCAGGAGGCATTGCCCTGCCCACTGCAGGGACCTGCAAACCATTCCGGAGTCAGCTCCGAGCCAGGGACGGGGCAACACCCCGTCCCACGGCTCCAGCGGCTCGGGCCCTCGGTAATTCCGGATCTGAGCCTCGTAATCCCTGCAGGGAAGAGGCCGGCTCAGGCCGGGATCGGGGAGGGTGGGAAGCGCCCGGGGTGGGCGGAGGCTCTGCCACCCCCACGGCCGCGGCATCCGCACAGCTCCGGGGGACGGGGCCCGCCCCGATGCCGCTCCCCGTCCCGTTATGCCGTTCCCCCGCTCCCCATCCCGTTCTCCCGCTCCTCGCTCACCGCCCGGGCCCGTCCATGCCCGCCTGTCCCCCGCCGACCGCGCCTGCCCACTCAAACTGGCCACGGCAGCCGCGCCACGCCTCCCCATTGGCCAGCCCTCGGCCCGCCCCGCCTTCCTATTGGCCGCTGGCCCCGTCAATCACGCGGGAAACCCCGCCGCCCGCAGGCACCGCTCCCACGGCGGCCGCTACACGGCGGCCCGGGCGCATTCCCAGGGGAAAAGGAGAGTTGTTATCAACACTCGAACCTCCCAAGCGTTGTTATTGCTCAGAGAGCTGCGCCGGCACTGAGCTACTCCCATGCGCCTGCACGGCTTTGGGGAGGGGCAAGACCACGTCCCACTCCTGCCTGGAGAAATTTCAATGCCCTAAAAAGTCATTTCCCTTCTCTCTCTCTGACCCAGGGCCAAAGCAGCTGTGTAGAACAACCCGGGGGATTTATGGGAGGGTGATTCTCTCAGGAAAGACCCCAGACCCTGAGGAAACAAACCCACCCCAAATTTCCAGCTGAAAACACGCTGCTTCCTGAACGGCAGCGCACAAAGCTCTCTATAGCCAGACAGGAGATGACAGTCCAGAAAAAGCCAAAAGATGTGCTCTGCCTGCATGCACTCTCTTGACTGGTAATTCCAAAGGAAATTCCCCACAGATCGTAAGCAGTCGCCTGCAATTTGTCCTCTGCATTCATGACTGCCTTGGCTTTCTGTAGAAGTGTGTCAAACATCCACGCAGGCGTCAGGGCCTGGGCTGGCTCGTTTATGGCTCTTCCTGACAGGCCCAGGCCAAACCCAAGCACCCCCCTCACTGCTCCAGCCCCACTTTCAGGGAAATACTGACACGGCTTAGAAATACTCTCCTTCCCTGCAACTCACTCCCTCCCTGCGCATCCCCGGAGAGGATTTACTCCGTACTTTGTTCCCGACAGCACCTCTCCAGCGCAAATCCCACTTCACACAGACACTGACTAAGCAGACCTAAGGCAGTGGTTCCAATCCCCAGCTGCAATCCCCAACTCCCTGTCTCCTGCACAGCTCGTCCAAGCACTCCCAGCAATCTCACCTCGGCCCAGAGACTCTCTGTCCGCAGAGGGAAACACAACCCGATGGCACGCAGCTCTGGCACCACATTCCCTCTTCCCTTCTCCCTTTTTCCAGCACACCAGGCTGCTGGAAACGGCATTCCCTAGGCAGTTCATCCCAACACAGAGAAGAGGAGCCTGTGACTTACCCACACCATGGGCAGGACAAGGGGGGCCCTAGCTGGCTTTGGCTGCTTTAATACCAAAGCTCTTGGGACGACTTCAGTGGTTTTTCCTGTCTTGAAAGAGTGCAGAAAAGCAAAGTTAATCCCACTGTGGACTCCAAGACTCCTGCATTTCCTATTTCTCCTATGATTGCTCACCATGAAATTTTATCCATGGAAAAAAAGCATGAAGAATAACACCATATCAAATAAAAAGTGCCCTTTTCCAGCATTTTTATACCAGGCATTAAAAAGATGCCCATTTCTCTTCCAGCATTGCTTCCCTCATTTTAGCAGAACCGTTTTCATCCCAGACCCCACTCATCAGCTGTTCAATCCTCTGGCACTGGATTTGGACAAAAGAAGAGACGCACCTGGATCGCAGGAAATCACAGAGAGAAACCCCTCCAAAACCTGACAGAGAAAATCAACAGGAGATGCAGGAAGACACATCCCTCATTTGCACATCCGGAGTGCTTTTCTAAAGACTTCTCTGCATCTGGATGCTCTTTGCACTTGGCAGCAAACTGCTTCCACTGCTTCCCACTCCAGCAAGGGGAACATCCCTGGAATTTCATGTCCAGTGTCTCTGCCTAAAGCAGCCCCACGGCAACACGAAGCTTCCCTCGGGCATTTCGTTTCTTTACCCCAAACATTCTCCCCACTCAGCCACAATCTAGAAAGAACAAAAGGGAAAAGAAGGAAGACCAATTAATTCTGACATAAGGAGTCTTGACTATCCCGACACACTGCCAGGTGAAAAAACATCCCTGCCACTCTAAGAAATCCCCCTGATACTGTCTCCATTCTGTATCAATTATTTAAACGCTGTATTAAGGAGCGTAAGGACACAATGCTTGGAATTCTCAAAAACGGCTCCGCCTGGCTACTCCAAGCACTTTCTCACCCGGGGAGCTGAGCTGTCCCACATTTAAACGCCACGTTTGATCCAAATCCCATAGAAATCTGATATTGTTTGGCTCCTGAGCTTTCCCAAAAGCTGTCCAGTCAAGCCTGGAAATCCTCACTGAAGCTTTGCCATGTCACATCGGGATTTACCCTTGGGAAAACCCCACTCTGAGCACTTGGGTTTCAAGAGGTTGCACCCAATGTTACAGACACAGAATTCCTGTGGGGTTTGGCATTTCCTGCACCTCCAAACACGTGAAAAGAATGAAGTGCAGAGTCCCGAGGCTCCATTATTGCCATTCTCCTCACATCCCTTTCCTCAGCTGCACATGGCTTTGTGCCTCCTCTGAAGGGCTGGAAAGGAATTTGGGAACCCCCCTCAGCTTCTTCTCTGAGCCGGCCCAAAAGGCAAACAGGAAAAAAAAACCCCAAAAGCGCACAAAATCCCAGCCCCTCCCAAGATGCAGCTCCTCACACCAAACCTTGGGAGAATCCCTGGTGCTTCCAACACCGCTGCAATCCCACCTGGAGCTGAGCTTACAGGGTGCTCTGCCTAATCCACATCCAAGCCTGGATAGCCCAAAGCCTGCAAGAAAAGAGGAGGCAAAGTGAAGGGGAGAGGGGGGGAAAAACGGAGTTTTAGGTTTTTCCCCTGTTTGCAACAGGATTGAAGGGCAGGATGGAGAGGTTTTGTGGAAAAGAAGTACCAAAGGCTGCTTCATTCCCAGCAATTAGCGCTGCTCAGGTTGAATCCAAGAGGCCCAATCCACCAGGTTTAAACAGGAGCGGCCGACAGGATGGGTTATGACACAGATCTGTGAAGCTGGAGCCTTCTTCCTTCTCCCGGGCTCTCCCAGAAATTCTCCATGTCCGGACGCGCTCCCGCTCTCCCTGCTGGGGAGGACGGACTTGGATAGCCCGGGTGACTGCTGAGCCTAAAACAATAAGTGATCCAAGTGTTTTTCCCCAGGAAATGACATATTCTCTGGACCTGGGATAACCCATATCCCATGGCCTTCTCCAGGAAGAGTCCCAGCTGGATATGGTCTCCCAGAAAGGATTCCATAGGGGCTCACCTTTTGCTTGGAGCTCGGCTGAATTCCTCAGCAATGCCAGGGAATGTGGCCATTGGAGGCTTTGAGCAGATTAGGCTCATTTGCCTTTTTAGGTTTTGTTACCATCTCTCAGACTTCCCACTGGATTGTGGCCTCCAAGGAACATGTAAATCCCATTGGATTCCTGCTCTTTGGATATTTTTGTACCATTCCTGTACAAAACGAGGCCCCCTGTTCGGATGCTTTTCCCCACCGTTCCCCAGCAGTTTTATCTGCCAGTGCATTCCCTGTGTTGGTTGGGCTCTTCCCAGATCTCTGAGCTCCTTCACAAGGCAGGAGATCCATTTGGCCCAGGAACCGAACCCTCCCGAGGAATTGTCTGATGCCATCTCCACATTTCACAGCTGATCCTTGTGCTCAAAGGATCCCTCTTTCTTCCCTTCAGCCAATTCCAAGCCTCGCTGCCCCCAGCCGGGAACAGTCCCCAGGCCGATCCCTGCAGTCTTCCCTGCCAGGATCCTGCTCAGGAATCCATGGGAATGTAAGAATTAATTCTTCCCACCCCTGCCCAGTTCTAATTCCAAAGGATTTGGTGTCTGCCTTACCCGGCTGGAGCCTGCTTCCAACTCTGCTCTTGCTGCTTCTGCTGCTTTCCATTTCCCAGGAATTCCACCAACGGAGCGACAGCGTTTTCCACCTCCTCCTCCAGCATTCCCTCTGTTGCGTTCGGGTGCTGGAAGGATATCAAAACCTGGGCCTCACTATCAGGAATTATATCCCCGGATTTGTTCCTTTCCAAATGTCACCTCTTCCCAACAAAGCACTGGCCATCCAAGGAATTCTAGAGAGCGATGTGCTGACCACTGCTTACTCCTCTGGAATGTCAGAGCTTGGAAAAAAAGGGCAGTTGAGGCTTTTCCTGGTGCTGCCCATGAAGTGTATTTTACCTAAGTGCCCCTGCCCATGCCTTTGCCTGTATCCGCCAAAAATCCACCCGTTCATTCCCCAGCTGCTGCCTCCCTCTTTTCCTGGATCCAACAGAATTTTAACAGGTGAATATTCCCCTCTGGAAGAGCACCTTTCATTCCAAACCTAAGAACAAACAAATGAATCACTTTCCTTCGACCTTCCTTATTAGGATTCCACTGAGAGCAGTGGATGGAAAATGATCCTCTCCTGGTCCCTGCTGGATTCCCGGAGCAGGGATTCTTTCCCTCTTCCCCCCCCCCCCCGCCCCCCCGCGGTGACCACCCTGCCCTGCCCCCTTTTCAGGCTTTGTTCCACAGCTCTTGTCTCCAACTCTTGCATCCTTTCCCTCACTCCAGGAGCTCCCAGCAGTTCCACACCCTCTTTTCTCCCATCCTGATCCTTTCTCCAAGAACAGAGCTCTGCATTTCAATTCCCTTCGCTTTTCTCCGACAATTCCCACCAATCCAGACCTAAAGCTGACACAAGGAACACTCAGTGCCCACAAATGCAAATCCAGACCTGGCCATGCCTAAACCAGCAAGTCTGAACACACAATCCTGGACCATCTGCATTAATTCAAACCTAACAATTAGGACACACTGAAGACTTCAACATTCCCAAGAAACACCCTGTTGCCTTCAACTCCCTGGGGTTTTTGCTTTGAACTCATACGGATTAGGGGATCAAGGGATTTCCCTGAAAAAAACCTGTGTGGTGCATGCTGGAATCCCCGATCCCGTGAATCCAGGGAGTGTTAAAAGCTTAAGTCCAACCTGGCCCACCATAAATTTTTGCCAACTATCCCCCAAATGATCAGGTTAACAGAACCCTCCTCTGGTGCTGCGTTTTTAGTATTGGAAAGCCAGGAATTACTTTATTCCCAGAGCGAGGCTCTGGATATGGGCTTGGGGAGAACAAGACCTTACCAACTTACAGAGCCAGGGGATGACGTTTGGGAACAATCCTGGGCTGCCTGGCAGCAATTCATTGTACCTCTTGTCACCCACGAACACCTTCACCCACTCCTCCAGGAGCCCGGGCCAGCGGCTCTGCTTCTCTTGGAGCAGGAGGCATTGCCCTGCCCACTGCAGGGACCTGCAAACCATTCCGGAGTCAGCTCCGAGCCAGGGACGGGGCAACACCCCGTCCCACGGCTCCAGCGGCTCGGGCCCTCGGTAATTCCGGATCTGAGCCTCGTAATCCCTGCAGGGAAGAGGCCGGCTCAGGCCGGGATCGGGGAGGGTGGGAAGCGCCCGGGGTGGGCGGAGGCTCTGCCACCCCCACGGCCGCGGCATCCGCACAGCTCCGGGGGACGGGGCCCGCCCCGATGCCGCTCCCCGTCCCGTTATGCCGTTCCCCCGCTCCCCATCCCGTTCTCCCGCTCCTCGCTCACCGCCCGGGCCCGTCCATGCCCGCCTGTCCCCCGCCGACCGCGCCTGCCCACTCAAACTGGCCACGGCAGCCGCGCCACGCCTCCCCATTGGCCAGCCCTCGGCCCGCCCCGCCTTCCTATTGGCCGCTGGCCCCATCAATCACGCGGGAAACCCCGCCGCCCGCAGGCACCGCTCCCACGGCGGCCGCTACACGGCGGCCCGGGCGCATTCCCAGGGGAAAAGGAGAGTTGTTATCAACACTCGAACCTCCCAAGCGTTGTTATTGCTCAGAGAGCTGCGCCGGTACTGAGCTACTCCCATGCGCCTGCACGGCTTTGGGGAGGGGCAAGACCACGTCCCACTCCTGCCTGGAGAAATTTCAATGCCCTAAAAAGTCATTTCCCTTCTCTCTCTCTGACCCAGGGCCAAAGCAGCTGTGTAGAACAACCCGGGGGATTTATGGGAGGGTGATTCTCTCAGGAAAGACCCCAGACCCTGAGGAAACAAACCCACCCCAAATTTCCAGCTGAAAACACGCTGCTTCCTGAACGGCAGCGCACAAAGCTCTCTATAGCCAGACAGGAGATGACAGTCCAGAAAAAGCCAAAAGATGTGCTCTGCCTGCATGCACTCTCTTGACTGGTAATTCCAAAGGAAATTCCCCACAGATCGTAAGCAGTCGCCTGCAATTTGTCCTCTGCATTCATGACTGCCTTGGCTTTCTGTAGAAGTGTGTCAAACATCCACGCAGGCGTCAGGGCCTGGGCTGGCTCGTTTATGGCTCTTCCTGACAGGCCCAGGCCAAACCCAAGCACCCCCCTCACTGCTCCAGCCCCACTTTCAGGGAAATACTGACACGGCTTAGAAATACTCTCCTTCCCTGCAACTCACTCCCTCCCTGCGCATCCCCGGAGAGGATTTACTCCGTCCTTTGTTCCCGACAGCACCTCTCCAGCGCAAATCCCACTTCACACAGACACTGACTAAGCAGACCTAAGGCAGTGGTTCCAATCCCCAGCTGCAATCCCCAACTCCCTGTCTCCTGCACAGCTCGTCCAAGCACTCCCAGCAATCTCACCTCAGCCCAGAGACTCTCTGTCCGCAGAGGGAAACACAACCCGATGGCACGCAGCTCTGGCACCACATTCCCTCTTCCCTTCTCCCTTTTTCCAGCACACCAGGCTGCTGGAAACGGCATTCCCTAGGCAGTTCATCCCAACACAGAGAAGAGGAGCCTGTGACTTACCCACACCATGGGCAGGACAAGGGGGGCCCTAGCTGGCTTTGGCTGCTCTAATACCAAAGCTCTTGGGACGACTTCAGTGGTTTTTCCTGTCTTGAAAGAGTGCAGAAAAGCAAAGTTAATCCCACTGTGGACTCCAAGACTCCTGCATTTCCTATTTCTCCTATGATTGCTCACCATGAAATTTTATCCATGGAAAAAAAGCATGAAGAATAACACCATATCAAATAAAAAGTGCCCTTTTCCAGCATTTTTATACCAGGCATTAAAAAGATGCCCATTTCTCTTCCAGCATTGCTTCCCTCATTTTAGCAGAACCGTTTTCATCCCAGACCCCACTCATCAGCTGTTCAATCCTCTGGCACTGGATTTGGACAAAAGAAGGGACGCACCTGGATCGCAGGAAATCACAGAGAGAAACCCCTCCAAAACCTGACAGAGAAAATCAACAGGAGATGCAGGAAGACACATCCCTCATTTGCACATCCGGAGTGCTTTTCTAAAGACTTCTCTGCATCTGGATGCTCTTTGCACTTGGCAGCAAACTGCTTCCACTGCTTCCCACTCCAGCAAGGGGAACATCCCTGGAATTTCATGTCCAGTGTCTCTGCCTAAAGCAGCCCCACGGCAACACGAAGCTTCCCTCGGGCATTTCGTTTCTTTATCCCAAATATTCTCCCCACTCAGCCACAATCTAGAAAGAACAAAAGGGAAAAGAAGGAAGACCAATTAATTCTGACATAAGGAGTCTTGACTATCCCGACACACTGCCAGTTGAAAAAACATCCCTGCCACTCTAACAAATCCCCCTGATACTGTCTCCATTCTGTATCAATTATTTAAATGTTGTATTAAGGAGCGTAAGGACACAATGCTTGGAATTCTCAAAAACGGCTCCACCTGGCTACTCCAAGCACTTTCCCACCCGGGGAGCTGAGCTGTCCCACATTTAAACGCCACGTTTGATCCAAATCCCATAGAAATCTGATATTGTTTGGCTCCTGAGCTTTCCCAAAAGCTGTCCAGTCAAGCCTGGAAATCCTCACTGAAGCTTTGCCATGTCACATCGGGATTTACCCTTGGGAAAACCCCACTCTGAGCACTTGGGTTTCAAGAGGTTGCACCCAATGTTACAGACACAGAATTCCTGTGGGGTTTGGCATTTCCTGCACCTCCAAACACGTGAAAAGAATGAAGTGCAGAGTCCCGAGGCTCCATTATTGCCATTCTCCTCACATCCCTTTCCTCAGCTGCACATGGCTTTGTGCCTCCTCTGAAGGGCTGGAAAGGAATTTGGGAACCCCCCTCAGCTTCTTCTCTGAGCCGGCCCAAAAGGCAAACAGGAAAAAAAAACCCCAAAAGTGCACAAAATCCCAGCCCCTCCCAAGATGCAGCTCCTCACACCAAACCTTGGGAGAATCCCTGGTGCTTCCAACACCGCTGCAATCCCACCTGGAGCTGAGCTTACAGGGTGCTCTGCCTAATCCACATCCAAGCCTGGATAGCCCAAAGCCTGCAAGAAAAGAGGAGGCAAAGTGAAGGGGAGAGGGGGGGAAAAACGGAATTTTAGGTTTTTCCCGTGTTTACAACAGGATTGAAGGGCAGGATGGAGAGGTTTTGTGGAAAAGAAGTACCAAAGGCTGCTTCATTCCCAGCAATTAGCGCTGCTCAGGTTGAATCCAAGAGGCCCAATCCACCAGGTTTAAACAGGAGCGGCCGACAGGATGGGTTATGACACAGATCTGTGAAGCTGGAGCCTTCTTCCTTCTCCCGGGCTCTCCCAGAAATTCTCCATGTCCGGACGCGCTCCCGCTCTCCCTGCTGGGGAGGACGGACTTGGATAGCCCGGGTGACTGCTGAGCCTAAAACAATAAGTGATCCAAGTGTTTTTCCCCAGGAAATGACATATTCTCTGGACCTGGGATAACCCATATCCCATGGCCTTCTCCAGGAAGAGTCCCAGCTGGATATGGTCTCCCAGAAAGGATTCCATAGGGGCTCACCTTTTGCTTGGAGCTCGGCTGAATTCCTCAGCAATGCCAGGGAATGTGGCCATTGGAGGCTTTGAGCAGATTAGGCTCATTTGCCTTTTTAGGTTTTGTTACCATCTCTCAGACTTCCCACTGGATTGTGGCCTCCAAGGAACATGTAAATCCCATTGGATTCCTGCTCTTTGGATATTTTTGTACCATTCCTGTACAAAACGAGGCCCCCTGTTCGGATGCTTTTCCCCACCGTTCCCCAGCAGTTTTATCTGCCAGTGCATTCCCTGTGTTGGTTGGGCTCTTCCCAGATCTCTGAGCTCCTTCACAAGGCAGGAGATCCATTTGGCCCAGGAACCGAACCCTCCCGAGGAATTGTCTGATGCCATCTCCACATTTCACAGCTGATCCTTGTGCTCAAAGGATCCCTCTTTCTTCCCTTCAGCCAATTCCAAGCCTCGCTGCCCCCAGCTGGGAACAGTCCCCAGGCCGATCCCTGCAGTCTTCCCTGCCAGGATCCTGCTCAGGAATCCATGGGCTACGAATGTAAGAATTAATTCTTCCCACCCCTGCCCAGTTCTAATTCCAAAGGATTTGGTGTCTGCCTTACCCGGCTGGAGCCTGCTTCCAACTCTGCTCTTGCTGCTTCTGCTGCTTTCCATTTCCCAGGAATTCCACCAACGGAGCGACAGCGTTTTCCACCTCCTCCTCCAGCATTCCCTCTGTTGCGTTCGGGTGCTGGAAGGATATCAAAACCAGGGCCTCACTATCAGGAATTATATCCCCGGATTTGTTCCTTTCCAAATGTCACCTCTTCCCAATAAAGCACTGGCCATCCAAGGAATTCTAGAGAGCGATGTGCTGACCACTGCTTACTCCTCTGGAATGTCAGAGCTTGGAAAAAAAGGGCAGTTGAGGCTTTTCCTGGTGCTGCCCATGAAGTGTATTTTACCTAAGTGCCCCTGCCCATGCCTTTGCCTGTATCCACCAAAAATCCACCCGTTCATTCCCCAGCTGCTGCCTCCCTCTTTTCCTGGATCCAACAGAATTTTAACAGGTGAATATTCCCCTCTGGAAGAGCACCTTTCATTCCAAACCTAAGAACAAACAAATGAATCACTTTCCTTCGACCTTCCTTATTAGGATTCCACTGAGAGCAGTGGATGGAAAATGATCCTCTCCTGGTCCCTGCTGGATTCCCGGAGCAGGGATTCTTTCCCTCTTCCCCCCCCCCCCCCGCCCCCCCGCGGTGACCACCCTGCCCTGCCCCCTTTTCAGGCTTTGTTCCACAGCTCTTGTCTCCAACTCTTGCATCCTTTCCCTCACTCCAGGAGCTCCCAGCAGTTCCACACCCTCTTTTCTCCCATCCTGATCCTTTCTCCAAGAACAGAGCTCTGCATTTCAATTCCCTTCGCTTTTCTCCGACAATTCCCACCAATCCAGACCTAAAGCTGACACAAGGAACACTCAGTGCCCACAAATGCAAATCCAGACCTGGCCATGCCTAAACCAGCAAGTCTGAACACACAATCCTGGACCATCTGCATTAATTCAAACCTAACAATTAGGACACACTGAAGACTTCAACATTCCCAAGAAACACCCTGTTGCCTTCAACTCCCTGGGGTTTTTGCTTTGAACTCATACGGATTAGGGGATCAAGGGATTTCCCTGAAAAAAACCTGTGTGGTGCATGCTGGAATCCCCGATCCCGTGAATCCAGGGAGTGTTAAAAGCTTAAGTCCAACCTGGCCCACCATAAATTTTTGCCAACTATCCCCCAAATGATCAGGTTAACAGAACCCTCCTCTGGTGCTGCGTTTTTAGTATTGGAAAGCCAGGAATTACTTTATTCCCAGAGCGAGGCTCTGGATATGGGCTTGGGGAGAACAAGACCTTACCAACTTACAGAGCCAGGGGATGACGTTTGGGAACAATCCTGGGCTGCCTGGCAGCAATTCATTGTACCTCTTGTCACCCACGAACACCTTCACCCACTCCTCCAGGAGCCCGGGCCAGCGGCTCTGCTTCTCTTGGAGCAGGAGGCATTGCCCTGCCCACTGCAGGGACCTGCAAACCATTCCGGAGTCAGCTCCGAGCCAGGGACGGGGCAACACCCCGTCCCACGGCTCCAGCGGCTCGGGCCCTCGGTAATTCCGGATCTGAGCCTCGTAATCCCTGCAGGGAAGAGGCCGGCTCAGGCCGGGATCGGGGAGGGTGGGAAGCGCCCGGGGTGGGCGGAGGCTCTGCCACCCCCACGGCCGCGGCATCCGCACAGCTCCGGGGGACGGGGCCCGCCCCGATGCCGCTCCCCGTCCCGTTATGCCGTTCCCCCGCTCCCCATCCCGTTCTCCCGCTCCTCGCTCACCGCCCGGGCCCGTCCATGCCCGCCTGTCCCCCGCCGACCGCGCCTGCCCACTCAAACTGGCCACGGCAGCCGCGCCACGCCTCCCCATTGGCCAGCCCTCGGCCCGCCCCGCCTTCCTATTGGCCGCTGGCCCCGTCAATCACGCGGGAAACCCCGCCGCCCGCAGGCACCGCTCCCACGGCGGCCGCTACACGGCGGCCCGGGCGCATTCCCAGGGGAAAAGGAGAGTTGTTATCAACACTCGAACCTCCCAAGCGTTGTTATTGCTCAGAGAGCTGCGCCGGTACTGAGCTACTCCCATGCGCCTGCACGGCTTTGGGGAGGGGCAAGACCACGTCCCACTCCTGCCTGGAGAAATTTCAATGCCCTAAAAAGTCATTTCCCTTCTCTCTCTCTGACCCAGGGCCAAAGCAGCTGTGTAGAACAACCCGGGGGATTTATGGGAGGGTGATTCTCTCAGGAAAGACCCCAGACCCTGAGGAAACAAACCCACCCCAAATTTCCAGCTGAAAACACGCTGCTTCCTGAACGGCAGCGCACAAAGCTCTCTATAGCCAGACAGGAGATGACAGTCCAGAAAAAGCCAAAAGATGTGCTCTGCCTGCATGCACTCTCTTGACTGGTAATTCCAAAGGAAATTCCCCACAGATCGTAAGCAGTCGCCTGCAATTTGTCCTCTGCATTCATGACTGCCTTGGCTTTCTGTAGAAGTGTGTCAAACATCCACGCAGGCGTCAGGGCCTGGGCTGGCTCGTTTATGGCTCTTCCTGACAGGCCCAGGCCAAACCCAAGCACCCCCCTCACTGCTCCAGCCCCACTTTCAGGGAAATACTGACACGGCTTAGAAATACTCTCCTTCCCTGCAACTCACTCCCTCCCTGCGCATCCCCGGAGAGGATTTACTCCGTCCTTTGTTCCCGACAGCACCTCTCCAGCGCAAATCCCACTTCACACAGACACTGACTAAGCAGACCTAAGGCAGTGGTTCCAATCCCCAGCTGCAATCCCCAACTCCCTGTCTCCTGCACAGCTCGTCCAAGCACTCCCAGCAATCTCACCTCAGCCCAGAGACTCTCTGTCCGCAGAGGGAAACACAACCCGATGGCACGCAGCTCTGGCACCACATTCCCTCTTCCCTTCTCCCTTTTTCCAGCACACCAGGCTGCTGGAAACGGCATTCCCTAGGCAGTTCATCCCAACACAGAGAAGAGGAGCCTGTGACTTACCCACACCATGGGCAGGACAAGGGGGGCCCTAGCTGGCTTTGGCTGCTCTAATACCAAAGCTCTTGGGACGACTTCAGTGGTTTTTCCTGTCTTGAAAGAGTGCAGAAAAGCAAAGTTAATCCCACTGTGGACTCCAAGACTCCTGCATTTCCTATTTCTCCTATGATTGCTCACCATGAAATTTTATCCATGGAAAAAAAGCATGAAGAATAACACCATATCAAATAAAAAGTGCCCTTTTCCAGCATTTTTATACCAGGCATTAAAAAGATGCCCATTTCTCTTCCAGCATTGCTTCCCTCATTTTAGCAGAACCGTTTTCATCCCAGACCCCACTCATCAGCTGTTCAATCCTCTGGCACTGGATTTGGACAAAAGAAGGGACGCACCTGGATCGCAGGAAATCACAGAGAGAAACCCCTCCAAAACCTGACAGAGAAAATCAACAGGAGATGCAGGAAGACACATCCCTCATTTGCACATCCGGAGTGCTTTTCTAAAGACTTCTCTGCATCTGGATGCTCTTTGCACTTGGCAGCAAACTGCTTCCACTGCTTCCCACTCCAGCAAGGGGAACATCCCTGGAATTTCATGTCCAGTGTCTCTGCCTAAAGCAGCCCCACGGCAACACGAAGCTTCCCTCGGGCATTTCGTTTCTTTATCCCAAATATTCTCCCCACTCAGCCACAATCTAGAAAGAACAAAAGGGAAAAGAAGGAAGACCAATTAATTCTGACATAAGGAGTCTTGACTATCCCGACACACTGCCAGTTGAAAAAACATCCCTGCCACTCTAACAAATCCCCCTGATACTGTCTCCATTCTGTATCAATTATTTAAATGTTGTATTAAGGAGCGTAAGGACACAATGCTTGGAATTCTCAAAAACGGCTCCGCCTGGCTACTCCAAGCACTTTCCCACCCGGGGAGCTGAGCTGTCCCACATTTAAACGCCACGTTTGATCCAAATCCCATAGAAATCTGATATTGTTTGGCTCCTGAGCTTTCCCAAAAGCTGTCCAGTCAAGCCTGGAAATCCTCACTGAAGCTTTGCCATGTCACATCGGGATTTACCCTTGGGAAAACCCCACTCTGAGCACTTGGGTTTCAAGAGGTTGCACCCAATGTTACAGACACAGAATTCCTGTGGGGTTTGGCATTTCCTGCACCTCCAAACACGTGAAAAGAATGAAGTGCAGAGTCCCGAGGCTCCATTATTGCCATTCTCCTCACATCCCTTTCCTCAGCTGCACATGGCTTTGTGCCTCCTCTGAAGGGCTGGAAAGGAATTTGGGAACCCCCCTCAGCTTCTTCTCTGAGCCGGCCCAAAAGGCAAACAGGAAAAAAAAAACCCAAAAGCGCACAAAATCCCAGCCCCTCCCAAGATGCAGCTCCTCACACCAAACCTTGGGAGAATCCCTGGTGCTTCCAACACCGCTGCAATCCCACCTGGAGCTGAGCTTACAGGGTGCTCTGCCTAATCCACATCCAAGCCTGGATAGCCCAAAGCCTGCAAGAAAAGAGGAGGCAAAGTGAAGGGGAGAGGGGGGGAAAAACGGAGTTTTAGGTTTTTCCCCTGTTTGCAACAGGATTGAAGGGCAGGATGGAGAGGTTTTGTGGAAAAGAAGTACCAAAGGCTGCTTCATTCCCAGCAATTAGCGCTGCTCAGGTTGAATCCAAGAGGCCCAATCCACCAGGTTTAAACAGGAGCGGCCGACAGGATGGGTTATGACACAGATCTGTGAAGCTGGAGCCTTCTTCCTTCTCCCGGGCTCTCCCAGAAATTCTCCATGTCCGGACGCGCTCCCGCTCTCCCTGCTGGGGAGGACGGACTTGGATAGCCCGGGTGACTGCTGAGCCTAAAACAATAAGCGATCCAAGTGTTTTTCCCCAGGAAATGACATATTCTCTGGACCTGGGATAACCCATATCCCATGGCCTTCTCCAGGAAGAGTCCCAGCTGGATATGGTCTCCCAGAAAGGATTCCATAGGGGCTCACCTTTTGCTTGGAGCTCGGCTGAATTCCTCAGCAATGCCAGGGAATGTGGCCATTGGAGGCTTTGGGCAGATTAGGCTCATTTGCCTTTTTAGGTTTTGTTACCGTCTCTCAGACTTCCCACTGGATTGTGGCCTCCAAGGAACATGTAAATCCCATTGGATTCCTGCTCTTTGGATATTTTTGTACCATTCCTGTACAAAACGAGGCCCCCTGTTCGGATGCTTTTCCCCACCGTTCCCCAGCAGTTTTATCTGCCAGTGCATTCCCTGTGTTGGTTGGGCTCTTCCCAGATCTCTGAGCTCCTTCACAAGGCAGGAGATCCATTTGGCCCAGGAACCGAACCCTCCCGAGGAATTGTCTGATGCCATCTCCACATTTCACAGCTGATCCTTGTGCTCAAAGGATCCCTCTTTCTTCCCTTCAGCCAATTCCAAGCCTCGCTGCCCCCAGCTGGGAACAGTCCCCAGGCCGATCCCTGCAGTCTTCCCTGCCAGGATCCTGCTCAGGAATCCATGGGAATGTAAGAATTAATTCTTCCCACCCCTGCCCAGTTCTAATTCCAAAGGATTTGGTGTCTGCCTTACCCGGCTGGAGCCTGCTTCCAACTCTGCTCTTGCTGCTTCTGCTGCTTTCCATTTCCCAGGAATTCCACCAACGGAGCGACAGCGTTTTCCACCTCCTCCTCCAGCATTCCCTCTGTTGCGTTCGGGTGCTGGAAGGATATCAAAACCAGGGCCTCACTATCAGGAATTATATCCCCGGATTTGTTCCTTTCCAAATGTCACCTCTTCCCAATAAAGCACTGGCCATCCAAGGAATTCTAGAGAGCGATGTGCTGACCACTGCTTACTCCTCTGGAATGTCAGAGCTTGGAAAAAAAGGGCAGTTGAGGCTTTTCCTGGTGCTGCCCATGAAGTGTATTTTACCTAAGTGCCCCTGCCCATGCCTTTGCCTGTATCCGCCAAAAATCCACCCGTTCATTCCCCAGCTGCTGCCTCCCTCTTTTCCTGGATCCAACAGAATTTTAACAGGTGAATATTCCCCTCTGGAAGAGCACCTTTCATTCCAAACCTAAGAACAAACAAATGAATCACTTTCCTTCGACCTTCCTTATTAGGATTCCACTGAGAGCAGTGGATGGAAAATGATCCTCTCCTGGTCCCTGCTGGATTCCCGGAGCAGGGATTCTTTCCCTCTTCCCCCCCCCCCCCGCCCCCCCGCGGTGACCACCCTGCCCTGCCCCCTTTTCAGGCTTTGTTCCACAGCTCTTGTCTCCAACTCTTGCATCCTTTCCCTCACTCCAGGAGCTCCCAGCAGTTCCACACCCTCTTTTCTCCCATCCTGATCCTTTCTCCAAGAACAGAGCTCTGCATTTCAATTCCCTTCGCTTTTCTCCGACAATTCCCACCAATCCAGACCTAAAGCTGACACAAGGAACACTCAGTGCCCACAAATGCAAATCCAGACCTGGCCATGCCTAAACCAGCAAGTCTGAACACACAATCCTGGACCATCTGCATTAATTCAAACCTAACAATTAGGACACACTGAAGACTTCAACATTCCCAAGAAACACCCTGTTGCCTTCAACTCCCTGGGGTTTTTGCTTTGAACTCATACGGATTAGGGGATCAAGGGATTTCCCTGAAAAAAACCTGTGTGGTGCATGCTGGAATCCCCGATCCCGTGAATCCAGGGAGTGTTAAAAGCTTAAGTCCAACCTGGCCCACCATAAATTTTTGCCAACTATCCCCCAAATGATCAGGTTAACAGAACCCTCCTCTGGTGCTGCGTTTTTAGTATTGGAAAGCCAGGAATTACTTTATTCCCAGAGCGAGGCTCTGGATATGGGCTTGGGGAGAACAAGACCTTACCAACTTACAGAGCCAGGGGATGACGTTTGGGAACAATCCTGGGCTGCCTGGCAGCAATTCATTGTACCTCTTGTCACCCACGAACACCTTCACCCACTCCTCCAGGAGCCCGGGCCAGCGGCTCTGCTTCTCTTGGAGCAGGAGGCATTGCCCTGCCCACTGCAGGGACCTGCAAACCATTCCGGAGTCAGCTCCGAGCCAGGGACGGGGCAACACCCCGTCCCACGGCTCCAGCGGCTCGGGCCCTCGGTAATTCCGGATCTGAGCCTCGTAATCCCTGCAGGGAAGAGGCCGGCTCAGGCCGGGATCGGGGAGGGTGGGAAGCGCCCGGGGTGGGCGGAGGCTCTGCCACCCCCACGGCCGCGGCATCCGCACAGCTCCGGGGGACGGGGCCCGCCCCGATGCCGCTCCCCGTCCCGTTATGCCGTTCCCCCGCTCCCCATCCCGTTCTCCCGCTCCTCGCTCACCGCCCGGGCCCGTCCATGCCCGCCTGTCCCCCGCCGACCGCGCCTGCCCACTCAAACTGGCCACGGCAGCCGCGCCACGCCTCCCCATTGGCCAGCCCTCGGCCCGCCCCGCCTTCCTATTGGCCGCTGGCCCCGTCAATCACGCGGGAAACCCCGCCGCCCGCAGGCACCGCTCCCACGGCGGCCGCTACACGGCGGCCCGGGCGCATTCCCAGGGGAAAAGGAGAGTTGTTATCAACACTCGAACCTCCCAAGCGTTGTTATTGCTCAGAGAGCTGCGCCGGCACTGAGCTACTCCCATGCGCCTGCACGGCTTTGGGGAGGGGCAAGACCACGTCCCACTCCTGCCTGGAGAAATTTCAATGCCCTAAAAAGTCATTTCCCTTCTCTCTCTCTGACCCAGGGCCAAAGCAGCTGTGTAGAACAACCCGGGGGATTTATGGGAGGGTGATTCTCTCAGGAAAGACCCCAGACCCTGAGGAAACAAACCCACCCCAAATTTCCAGCTGAAAACACGCTGCTTCCTGAACGGCAGCGCACAAAGCTCTCTATAGCCAGACAGGAGATGACAGTCCAGAAAAAGCCAAAAGATGTGCTCTGCCTGCATGCACTCTCTTGACTGGTAATTCCAAAGGAAATTCCCCACAGATCGTAAGCAGTCGCCTGCAATTTGTCCTCTGCATTCATGACTGCCTTGGCTTTCTGTAGAAGTGTGTCAAACATCCACGCAGGCGTCAGGGCCTGGGCTGGCTCGTTTATGGCTCTTCCTGACAGGCCCAGGCCAAACCCAAGCACCCCCCTCACTGCTCCAGCCCCACTTTCAGGGAAATATTGACACGGCTTAGAAATACTCTCCTTCCCTGCAACTCACTCCCTCCCTGCGCATCCCCGGAGAGGATTTACTCCGTACTTTGTTCCCGACAGCACCTCTCCAGCGCAAATCCCACTTCACACAGACACTGACTAAGCAGACCTAAGTGGTTCCAGCAGCAGCTGCAATCCCCAACTCCCTGTCTCCTGCACAGCTCATCCAAGCACTCCCAGCAATCTCACCTCGGCCCAGAGACTCTCTGTCCGCAGAGGGAAACACAACCCGATGGCACGCAGCTCTGGCACCACATTCCCTCTTCCCTTCTCCCTTTTTCCAGCACACCAGGCTGCTGGAAACGGCATTCCCTAGGCAGTTCATCCCAACACAGAGAAGAGGAGCCTGTGACTTATCCAAACTATGGGCAGGACAAGGGGGGCCCTAGCTGGCTTTGGCTGCTTTAATACCAAAGCTCTTGGGACGACTTCAGTGGTTTTTCCTGTCTTGAAAGAGTGCAGAAAAGCAAAGTTAATCCCACTGTGGACTCCAAGACTCCTGCATTTCCTATTTCTCCTATGATTGCTCACCATGAAATTTTATCCATGGAAAAAAAGCATGAAGAATAACACCATATCAAATAAAAAGTGCCCTTTTCCAGCATTTTTATACCAGGCATTAAAAAGATGCCCATTTCTCTTCCAGCATTGCTTCCCTCATTTTAGCAGAACCGTTTTCATCCCAGACCCCACTCATCAGCTGTTCAATCCTCTGGCACTGGATTTGGACAAAAGAAGGGACGCACCTGGATCGCAGGAAATCACAGAGAGAAACCCCTCCAAAACCTGACAGAGAAAATCAACAGGAGATGCAGGAAGACACATCCCTCATTTGCACATCCGGAGTGCTTTTCTAAAGACTTCTCTGCATCTGGATGCTCTTTGCACTTGGCAGCAAACTGCTTCCACTGCTTCCCACTCCAGCAAGGGGAACATCCCTGGAATTTCATGTCCAGTGTCTCTGCCTAAAGCAGCCCCACGGCAACACGAAGCTTCCCTCGGGCATTTCGTTTCTTTATCCCAAATATTCTCCCCACTCAGCCACAATCTAGAAAGAACAAAAGGGAAAAGAAGGAAGACCAATTAATTCTGACATAAGGAGTCTTGACTATCCCGACACACTGCCAGTTGAAAAAACATCCCTGCCACTCTAACAAATCCCCCTGATACTGTCTCCATTCTGTATCAATTATTTAAATGTTGTATTAAGGAGCGTAAGGACACAATGCTTGGAATTCTCAAAAACGGCTCCACCTGGCTACTCCAAGCACTTTCCCACCCGGGGAGCTGAGCTGTCCCACATTTAAACGCCACGTTTGATCCAAATCCCATAGAAATCTGATATTGTTTGGCTCCTGAGCTTTCCCAAAAGCTGTCCAGTCAAGCCTGGAAATCCTCACTGAAGCTTTGCCATGTCACATCGGGATTTACCCTTGGGAAAACCCCACTCTGAGCACTTGGGTTTCAAGAGGTTGCACCCAATGTTACAGACACAGAATTCCTGTGGGGTTTGGCATTTCCTGCACCTCCAAACACGTGAAAAGAATGAAGTGCAGAGTCCCGAGGCTCCATTATTGCCATTCTCCTCACATCCCTTTCCTCAGCTGCACATGGCTTTGTGCCTCCTCTGAAGGGCTGGAAAGGAATTTGGGAACCCCCCTCAGCTTCTTCTCTGAGCCGGCCCAAAAGGCAAACAGGAAAAAAAAACCCCAAAAGCGCACAAAATCCCAGCCCCTCCCAAGATGCAGCTCCTCACACCAAACCTTGGGAGAATCCCTGGTGCTTCCAACACCGCTGCAATCCCACCTGGAGCTGAGCTTACAGGGTGCTCTGCCTAATCCACATCCAAGCCTGGATAGCCCAAAGCCTGCAAGAAAAGAGGAGGCAAAGTGAAGGGGAGAGGGGGGGAAAAACGGAGTTTTAGGTTTTTCCCCTGTTTGCAACAGGATTGAAGGGCAGGATGGAGAGGTTTCGTGGAAAAGAAGTACCAAAGGCTGCTTCATTCCCAGCAATTAGCGCTGCTCAGGTTGAATCCAAGAGGCCCAATCCACCAGGTTTAAACAGGAGCGGCCGACAGGATGGGTTATGACACAGATCTGTGAAGCTGGAGCCTTCTTCCTTCTCCCGGGCTCTCCCAGAAATTCTCCATGTCCGGACGCGCTCCCGCTCTCCCTGCTGGGGAGGACGGACTTGGATAGCCCGGGTGACTGCTGAGCCTAAAACAATAAGCGATCCAAGTGTTTTTCCCCAGGAAATGACATATTCTCTGGACCTGGGATAACCCATATCCCATGGCCTTCTCCAGGAAGAGTCCCAGCTGGATATGGTCTCCCAGAAAGGATTCCATAGGGGCTCACCTTTTGCTTGGAGCTCGGCTGAATTCCTCAGCAATGCCAGGGAATGTGGCCATTGGAGGCTTTGGGCAGATTAGGCTCATTTGCCTTTTTAGGTTTTGTTACCGTCTCTCAGACTTCCCACTGGATTGTGGCCTCCAAGGAACATGTAAATCCCATTGGATTCCTGCTCTTTGGATATTTTTGTACCATTCCTGTACAAAACGAGGCCCCCTGTTCGGATGCTTTTCCCCACCGTTCCCCAGCAGTTTTATCTGCCAGTGCATTCCCTGTGTTGGTTGGGCTCTTCCCAGATCTCTGAGCTCCTTCACAAGGCAGGAGATCCATTTGGCCCAGGAACCAAACCCTCCCGAGGAATTGTCTGATGCCATCTCCACATTTCACAGCTGATCCTTGTGCTCAAAGGATCCCTCTTTCTTCCCTTCAGCCAATTCCAAGCCTCGCTGCCCCCAGCTGGGAACAGTCCCCAGGCCGATCCCTGCAGTCTTCCCTGCCAGGATCCTGCTCAGGAATCCATGGGCTACGAATGTAAGAATTAATTCTTCCCACCCCTGCCCAGTTCTAATTCCAAAGGATTTGGTGTCTGCCTTACCCGGCTGGAGCCTGCTTCCAACTCTGCTCTTGCTGCTTCTGCTGCTTTCCATTTCCCAGGAATTCCACCAACGGAGCGACAGCGTTTTCCACCTCCTCCTCCAGCATTCCCTCTGTTGCGTTCGGGTGCTGGAAGGATATCAAAACCAGGGCCTCACTATCAGGAATTATATCCCCGGATTTGTTCCTTTCCAAATGTCACCTCTTCCCAATAAAGCACTGGCCATCCAAGGAATTCTAGAGAGCGATGTGCTGACCACTGCTTACTCCTCTGGAATGTCAGAGCTTGGAAAAAAAGGGCAGTTGAGGCTTTTCCTGGTGCTGCCCATGAAGTGTATTTTACCTAAGTGCCCCTGCCCATGCCTTTGCCTGTATCCACCAAAAATCCACCCGTTCATTCCCCAGCTGCTGCCTCCCTCTTTTCCTGGATCCAACAGAATTTTAACAGGTGAATATTCCCCTCTGGAAGAGCACCTTTCATTCCAAACCTAAGAACAAACAAATGAATCACTTTCCTTCGACCTTCCTTATTAGGATTCCACTGAGAGCAGTGGATGGAAAATGATCCTCTCCTGGTCCCTGCTGGATTCCCGGAGCAGGGATTCTTTCCCTCTTCCCCCCCCCCCCCCGCCCCCCCGCGGTGACCACCCTGCCCTGCCCCCTTTTCAGGCTTTGTTCCACAGCTCTTGTCTCCAACTCTTGCATCCTTTCCCTCACTCCAGGAGCTCCCAGCAGTTCCACACCCTCTTTTCTCCCATCCTGATCCTTTCTCCAAGAACAGAGCTCTGCATTTCAATTCCCTTCGCTTTTCTCCGACAATTCCCACCAATCCAGACCTAAAGCTGACACAAGGAACACTCAGTGCCCACAAATGCAAATCCAGACCTGGCCATGCCTAAACCAGCAAGTCTGAACACACAATCCTGGACCATCTGCATTAATTCAAACCTAACAATTAGGACACACTGAAGACTTCAACATTCCCAAGAAACACCCTGTTGCCTTCAACTCCCTGGGGTTTTTGCTTTGAACTCATACGGATTAGGGGATCAAGGGATTTCCCTGAAAAAAACCTGTGTGGTGCATGCTGGAATCCCCGATCCCGTGAATCCAGGGAGTGTTAAAAGCTTAAGTCCAACCTGGCCCACCATAAATTTTTGCCAACTATCCCCCAAATGATCAGGTTAACAGAACCCTCCTCTGGTGCTGCGTTTTTAGTATTGGAAAGCCAGGAATTACTTTATTCCCAGAGCGAGGCTCTGGATATGGGCTTGGGGAGAACAAGACCTTACCAACTTACAGAGCCAGGGGATGACGTTTGGGAACAATCCTGGGCTGCCTGGCAGCAATTCATTGTACCTCTTGTCACCCACGAACACCTTCACCCACTCCTCCAGGAGCCCGGGCCAGCGGCTCTGCTTCTCTTGGAGCAGGAGGCATTGCCCTGCCCACTGCAGGGACCTGCAAACCATTCCGGAGTCAGCTCCGAGCCAGGGACGGGGCAACACCCCGTCCCACGGCTCCAGCGGCTCGGGCCCTCGGTAATTCCGGATCTGAGCCTCGTAATCCCTGCAGGGAAGAGGCCGGCTCAGGCCGGGATCGGGGAGGGTGGGAAGCGCCCGGGGTGGGCGGAGGCTCTGCCACCCCCACGGCCGCGGCATCCGCACAGCTCCGGGGGACGGGGCCCGCCCCGATGCCGCTCCCCGTCCCGTTATGCCGTTCCCCCGCTCCCCATCCCGTTCTCCCGCTCCTCGCTCACCGCCCGGGCCCGTCCATGCCCGCCTGTCCCCCGCCGACCGCGCCTGCCCACTCAAACTGGCCACGGCAGCCGCGCCACGCCTCCCCATTGGCCAGCCCTCGGCCCGCCCCGCCTTCCTATTGGCCGCTGGCCCCGTCAATCACGCGGGAAACCCCGCCGCCCGCAGGCACCGCTCCCACGGCGGCCGCTACACGGCGGCCCGGGCGCATTCCCAGGGGAAAAGGAGAGTTGTTATCAACACTCGAACCTCCCAAGCGTTGTTATTGCTCAGAGAGCTGCGCCGGTACTGAGCTACTCCCATGCGCCTGCACGGCTTTGGGGAGGGGCAAGACCACGTCCCACTCCTGCCTGGAGAAATTTCAATGCCCTAAAAAGTCATTTCCCTTCTCTCTCTCTGACCCAGGGCCAAAGCAGCTGTGTAGAACAACCCGGGGGATTTATGGGAGGGTGATTCTCTCAGGAAAGACCCCAGACCCTGAGGAAACAAACCCACCCCAAATTTCCAGCTGAAAACACGCTGCTTCCTGAACGGCAGCGCACAAAGCTCTCTATAGCCAGACAGGAGATGACAGTCCAGAAAAAGCCAAAAGATGTGCTCTGCCTGCATGCACTCTCTTGACTGGTAATTCCAAAGGAAATTCCCCACAGATCGTAAGCAGTCGCCTGCAATTTGTCCTCTGCATTCATGACTGCCTTGGCTTTCTGTAGAAGTGTGTCAAACATCCACGCAGGCGTCAGGGCCTGGGCTGGCTCGTTTATGGCTCTTCCTGACAGGCCCAGGCCAAACCCAAGCACCCCCCTCACTGCTCCAGCCCCACTTTCAGGGAAATACTGACACGGCTTAGAAATACTCTCCTTCCCTGCAACTCACTCCCTCCCTGCGCATCCCCGGAGAGGATTTACTCCGTCCTTTGTTCCCGACAGCACCTCTCCAGCGCAAATCCCACTTCACACAGACACTGACTAAGCAGACCTAAGGCAGTGGTTCCAATCCCCAGCTGCAATCCCCAACTCCCTGTCTCCTGCACAGCTCGTCCAAGCACTCCCAGCAATCTCACCTCAGCCCAGAGACTCTCTGTCCGCAGAGGGAAACACAACCCGATGGCACGCAGCTCTGGCACCACATTCCCTCTTCCCTTCTCCCTTTTTCCAGCACACCAGGCTGCTGGAAACGGCATTCCCTAGGCAGTTCATCCCAACACAGAGAAGAGGAGCCTGTGACTTACCCACACCATGGGCAGGACAAGGGGGGCCCTAGCTGGCTTTGGCTGCTCTAATACCAAAGCTCTTGGGACGACTTCAGTGGTTTTTCCTGTCTTGAAAGAGTGCAGAAAAGCAAAGTTAATCCCACTGTGGACTCCAAGACTCCTGCATTTCCTATTTCTCCTATGATTGCTCACCATGAAATTTTATCCATGGAAAAAAAGCATGAAGAATAACACCATATCAAATAAAAAGTGCCCTTTTCCAGCATTTTTATACCAGGCATTAAAAAGATGCCCATTTCTCTTCCAGCATTGCTTCCCTCATTTTAGCAGAACCGTTTTCATCCCAGACCCCACTCATCAGCTGTTCAATCCTCTGGCACTGGATTTGGACAAAAGAAGGGACGCACCTGGATCGCAGGAAATCACAGAGAGAAACCCCTCCAAAACCTGACAGAGAAAATCAACAGGAGATGCAGGAAGACACATCCCTCATTTGCACATCCGGAGTGCTTTTCTAAAGACTTCTCTGCATCTGGATGCTCTTTGCACTTGGCAGCAAACTGCTTCCACTGCTTCCCACTCCAGCAAGGGGAACATCCCTGGAATTTCATGTCCAGTGTCTCTGCCTAAAGCAGCCCCACGGCAACACGAAGCTTCCCTCGGGCATTTCGTTTCTTTATCCCAAATATTCTCCCCACTCAGCCACAATCTAGAAAGAACAAAAGGGAAAAGAAGGAAGACCAATTAATTCTGACATAAGGAGTCTTGACTATCCCGACACACTGCCAGTTGAAAAAACATCCCTGCCACTCTAACAAATCCCCCTGATACTGTCTCCATTCTGTATCAATTATTTAAATGTTGTATTAAGGAGCGTAAGGACACAATGCTTGGAATTCTCAAAAACGGCTCCGCCTGGCTACTCCAAGCACTTTCCCACCCGGGGAGCTGAGCTGTCCCACATTTAAACGCCACGTTTGATCCAAATCCCATAGAAATCTGATATTGTTTGGCTCCTGAGCTTTCCCAAAAGCTGTCCAGTCAAGCCTGGAAATCCTCACTGAAGCTTTGCCATGTCACATCGGGATTTACCCTTGGGAAAACCCCACTCTGAGCACTTGGGTTTCAAGAGGTTGCACCCAATGTTACAGACACAGAATTCCTGTGGGGTTTGGCATTTCCTGCACCTCCAAACACGTGAAAAGAATGAAGTGCAGAGTCCCGAGGCTCCATTATTGCCATTCTCCTCACATCCCTTTCCTCAGCTGCACATGGCTTTGTGCCTCCTCTGAAGGGCTGGAAAGGAATTTGGGAACCCCCCTCAGCTTCTTCTCTGAGCCGGCCCAAAAGGCAAACAGGAAAAAAAAACCCCAAAAGCGCACAAAATCCCAGCCCCTCCCAAGATGCAGCTCCTCACACCAAACCTTGGGAGAATCCCTGGTGCTTCCAACACCGCTGCAATCCCACCTGGAGCTGAGCTTACAGGGTGCTCTGCCTAATCCACATCCAAGCCTGGATAGCCCAAAGCCTGCAAGAAAAGAGGAGGCAAAGTGAAGGGGAGAGGGGGGGAAAAACGGAATTTTAGGTTTTTCCCGTGTTTACAACAGGATTGAAGGGCAGGATGGAGAGGTTTTGTGGAAAAGAAGTACCAAAGGCTGCTTCATTCCCAGCAATTAGCGCTGCTCAGGTTGAATCCAAGAGGCCCAATCCACCAGGTTTAAACAGGAGCGGCCGACAGGATGGGTTATGACACAGATCTGTGAAGCTGGAGCCTTCTTCCTTCTCCCGGGCTCTCCCAGAAATTCTCCATGTCCGGACGCGCTCCCGCTCTCCCTGCTGGGGAGGACGGACTTGGATAGCCCGGGTGACTGCTGAGCCTAAAACAATAAGCGATCCAAGTGTTTTTCCCCAGGAAATGACATATTCTCTGGACCTGGGATAACCCATATCCCATGGCCTTCTCCAGGAAGAGTCCCAGCTGGATATGGTCTCCCAGAAAGGATTCCATAGGGGCTCACCTTTTGCTTGGAGCTCGGCTGAATTCCTCAGCAATGCCAGGGAATGTGGCCATTGGAGGCTTTGGGCAGATTAGGCTCATTTGCCTTTTTAGGTTTTGTTACCGTCTCTCAGACTTCCCACTGGATTGTGGCCTCCAAGGAACATGTAAATCCCATTGGATTCCTGCTCTTTGGATATTTTTGTACCATTCCTGTACAAAACGAGGCCCCCTGTTCGGATGCTTTTCCCCACCGTTCCCCAGCAGTTTTATCTGCCAGTGCATTCCCTGTGTTGGTTGGGCTCTTCCCAGATCTCTGAGCTCCTTCACAAGGCAGGAGATCCATTTGGCCCAGGAACCGAACCCTCCCGAGGAATTGTCTGATGCCATCTCCACATTTCACAGCTGATCCTTGTGCTCAAAGGATCCCTCTTTCTTCCCTTCAGCCAATTCCAAGCCTCGCTGCCCCCAGCCGGGAACAGTCCCCAGGCCGATCCCTGCAGTCTTCCCTGCCAGGATCCTGCTCAGGAATCCATGGGAATGTAAGAATTAATTCTTCCCACCCCTGCCCAGTTCTAATTCCAAAGGATTTGGTGTCTGCCTTACCCGGCTGGAGCCTGCTTCCAACTCTGCTCTTGCTGCTTCTGCTGCTTTCCATTTCCCAGGAATTCCACCAACGGAGCGACAGCGTTTTCCACCTCCTCCTCCAGCATTCCCTCTGTTGCGTTCGGGTGCTGGAAGGATATCAAAACCAGGGCCTCACTATCAGGAATTATATCCCCGGATTTGTTCCTTTCCAAATGTCACCTCTTCCCAATAAAGCACTGGCCATCTAAGGAATTCTAGAGAGCGATGTGCTGACCACTGCTTACTCCTCTGGAATGTCAGAGCTTGGAAAAAAAGGGCAGTTGAGGCTTTTCCTGGTGCTGCCCATGAAGTGTATTTTACCTAAGTGCCCCTGCCCATGCCTTTGCCTGTACCCGCCAAAAATCCACCCGTTCATTCCCCAGCTGCTGCCTCCCTCTTTTCCTGGATCCAACAGAATTTTAACAGGTGAATATTCCCCTCTGGAAGAGCACCTTTCATTCCAAACCTAAGAACAAACAAATGAATCACTTTCCTTCGACCTTCCTTATTAGGATTCCACTGAGAGCAGTGGATGGAAAATGATCCTCTCCTGGTCCCTGCTGGATTCCCGGAGCAGGGATCCTTTCCCTCTTTCCCCCCACCCCCCGCGGTGCCCTCCTCCCCCTCCCGCCCCACCCCGCACCCTTTCCAGGCTTTGTTCCACAGCTTTTGCCTCCGGACCTCAGATCCTTTTGGTCTCCAGGAGCTCCCAGCAGCTCCACAGCCTTTCCTCTCCCATCCTGATCCTTTCTCCAGGAATGGAGCTGTGCATTGCAATTCCCTTCTCTTTTCTCCGACAATTCCCACCAACCCAGACCTAGAGCTGACACAAGGAACGCTCGGTGCCCACAAATCCAAATCCAGACCCGGCCATCCCTAAACCAGCAACTCCCGGACAATTTGCGTTCATTCCAACCTAACACTGAGGACTCACCTAATCCTTCAAAATTCCCAAGAAATATCCCGTTGCCTTCAGCTCCCCGGGGATTCTGCTTCGTGCTCACACGGATTTGGGACTTCCCTGAAAAACCCGTGCAGGGCACGCTGGAATCCCCGATCCCGTGAATCCGGGGAGTGTGCAAAGCTCGGTCCAGCCTGGGCCCCCGGAAATTTTTGCCAAATATCCCCCAAGTCCTCGGGACAACAGAACTCTCTGGTACTGCATTTTTGGCGTTGTAAAGCCTGGAATCACTTTATTCCTAGTGCTGGGCTCTGCATACGGCCGAGAAAATCCCGGCCTCCACACAGACCCAGATTCCAAACTTTTTGATACATTTTAGCAAACCGAGAAATTCCCCCTCCCTGCTTCTTCTTAAGGGCATCCTTCTTTTCCCTTACCCGGCCTGCTCTCTCCCACTGGGCTGGGTTTTTCCCTTCCCATGCTAATTAGTCCCTACTTCTAGGAGGTTTAGGTACCTTTCTTCCCTGGCAGGGATTTCTTAACACAGCTACCGAGGCTTTGGGAGTCTTCTTTATCTTCTACTTTCTGGAAACACACCCTCTGATCCATAAATGCCACAATCCAGATGCCCAACTTCAACAAGACATCCTTTTCACCTAAAAACACTCACTCTCAACTCTTAGATCTTTTAAAGTTTTACCCCCGCAAAATTCCCCTGCTTTTCCACCGCTGAATTCCTCCGTCCTGATTCCAAGAATTTCTTGAATACCACGGGGCTTTTCTCAAGATTTACCCCCACAACCTTCCCTACGTGCCCACTGCTCACCACCTCATTTTTCCCTCAATGTCTTCGTTCTCCACCCCAGAGAGTTTGTCAAGTGTTGCCTCCAAAATGTTCCCCCTCTCTCCACTACTGAGTTCCCCATTTTGCCTTCAAAATATTCATTCTGTCCCCTCCAGATTGCATCCACTTTTACCCCCAACATTTTACTTCCTCTACAATATTGACTAAACCTTTTCCACCCCAAAAATGTGCATTCCCTCCCTTAAACAGCACCTCAGCTTTTCCCTCAAAAATGCCCCAGAGAGAAACTCCGATTCAGCCCCCAAACTCCCCTTTTCCTACACAAACAGTTCTTGTGGCCCCTCGCAATTCCCCCAGGCTTTCAGCTAAAGGAATAACTGGAAGCCTATTCCCTCATCTCTGCCCTCCTTTTGCTTTCCTGGAAAACCTTGCCATCCCACACTTTCTCCAAGAGATCTGCTGCGAGTACGGCAAGGTCTGCTCTGTCAGAGTGCCAGGGGGGTTTACAGCACTTGCTCCTCTGCATCTTCACCCTTTCATCAGCTTTCCCCTGGAACGGTGTTGTGCAAGAAGCTTGGAATTACCAGAAATGGATCGGGTTCACATTTTTTCCCCACCAGTTTTCATCTGCTTTGAAATTCCTGGAATGACCCTCAAATGTGCCCTAGAACAGTGCTGTGAAAGGATCAGTCAGAAGAACAGCCTGAAAGCAGAAAACCACCTCCAGCAGCAGCCGGAATGATCCCATTTCTGTTCTTACCTGGTCCTGCCAGAGCTCCCAACGGCCCTTCCCATTCCAAAACAACAGCTATGCAAGACATTCCTGCTGTCCGTGAGGGTGAGGTGCCAGTTCTGGATGTTCTTTGCTGTGGAATCGGACAACAAACAGAGCGTAAATGATCTTGGTGGCTCTTCCAAGCCAAACCACCCCGTGATTCCTTGCGTGGATCAGCACCTGTCCCAACTCCATTCCAGAAACCTCCTCCCACTAACCCAGAACTTTCCTTTTTCCGCTCAACATCAGGGATTTGCTGCCAAGTGCCCCGGGCAGGGGACGCCTCAGCATTCCCTGGGACGCCTCAGCCTTCCCTGGGATACCTCAGCCTTCCCTGGGACGCCTCAGCATTCCCTGGGACGCCTCAGCATTCCCTGGGGGTGCCTCAGCATTCCCTGGGCTGCTGTTCCACGCCGATCCCGTGTCCAGCGCCGTTCCGGGCTGCAGTGCCGGGCTCTCCCCACAAGGCGGCAGCACCGGGAGCGAGCAGCCCCGGCCGGTCCCGCTGTCTCGGGGCAGCTGCGCCTTTAACCCGCCCGGAGCCGGCGGGGCCGTGAACACAGCGGGCAAAAACCCCAGCGATCCCCTTTCTTTCACCCCCAGAGGCACAGGATCGCAGCATTCCCTGGGCTGGAAGGGACCCGCAGGGAGCATCGAGTCCACATCCTCGTCCTGCACCCCAAGAATCCCACCCTGTGCCCGAGAGCCTTGTCCAGACCCAAACTCTGCCCCCAGGATCCTGAAAACACAGCGGGGCTGGGAGAAGGGTAACAAGGGAGGATTTTTTACATAGTTCTCCTCGTACGATCGTTATATAATCTTATTAGATAGTCCAGCAACCCATCCCTGGGCCGGGACCCCCACCCCTGTCCCGGGACACCCATCCCTGGGCCGGAATACCGATCCCCCGCGGCCCCCACCGTCCGCTCGGGACTGTCCCCGTTCCCCGCTCACCTCCGAGCCCGCAGCACCCGCCCCGGTGCCCCCGGCCCGGCAGCGCTGCTCCCCGGACTCCCCGCCATTGCCACGTCGGGCGAAGAAGGGCGGAAATTACCGGTACCACACCAATGTGGCGATGCGACCTTCTCAAGATGGCGGCGGTGGAGGACCCCGCTCCGTCTATTCGGCTGCCTGAATGCTCCCGCCTACCCCAGGCGCCGCTGACCCCACAGTCGGTGTCCGCATAGCGGGAAACGCCTCAGAAAATTGCGTGCAAGCGCTGGGCTGGCGTTGGTGTCGGCGTCGCGTTCAGGCAGCCGAATAGACGCAGCTAGAGGGGGCCTTCCCTGCCACCATCTTGAGAAGGTCAGAAAATAGCGTAAACGACCGCCATCTTTAGTGTGGCGATGACCTAATTTCCGGTTTTGCCGCCATCTTGGGTGCTGGCAGAAGCCACTTCCGGTCGAGCCGCCATCTTTAGTGTGGTACGCACAAGGCCCCCCCCCCCCCCCCCCCCCCCCCCAAGAGCTTCTGTCTATTCAGCTGCCTGAATCCAGCCCGGACTCCGACGCCGGCCCCGCGCTTTCCGCGCGATTTTCCGCGGTGGTCCCCGGTGCGAGGACACGGGTGGTGGGGTCACCGGCGCCGGAGGCGGGCGACGGTCCCGCGACCGGCGGCAGGCATCGGCAGGGACACCTCTCTTAGGGGCCTATTGCGTCCGCCATCTTGAGTGTGGCGGAAGTGTCATCCACCCTCTGCAAGGTCCTGGCAGGTTCGAATAAAAACGCCACTTACGCCGTCCCGAAAGCGCCAAACTGCGCCTTCCTTTCCGAGCCGCCCCCTTGAGAGCGGCACGCGGGCGGCTCTATTCCGACCGTGCTCGCCCGGTGCTCCCCGCCCCGGCTCGCGCTGCGACCGCGCCTCTGCTGCCCGGCAAAACCGGCCCCGCCGGGCCTCCCCCCGCGCTGTCATTCGTCGCGGTCACCGCCCCGCACGGCGCCTGCTCCTTTGCAGCGCTCTGGCCCCGCTCATGCACGCCCGTGTCCCTTGGCGCTCCGAACCGTCCTTCGCCCCTCCCCTCCGCTGCCAGACGCGGCCCCGCTCGCTCCTTGCCACGCTCGGCAGCCACCGAGGCCGCCGCCCTCTCGGCTCCCCCGGCCCCGGGCGGCAGCAGCGCCGGGGCGCCGTGCCGGGGCCGGCAGTGCCGCGCTCTCGCCACCAGGCGGCAGCAGCGCCGCCCAGCTCAGCCCGGGGCCGGGCCGCGCTGCGGGGCACGGACAGAGCAGAGGCAAAAGCCGGCTCAGGGCGCTCTGCAGCTCCTGCAGCCCGAGCCTCTCGGCTCCTGGCGCCAGGCACTCGCTTCTTCCCTTCCTACAGAAAAACGCCGCCTCGTTATGCTCAGAACTTGCTCATCTCTAGTCCCAGCTTCTTATATTCCTATATGCAACAGAGTAGAGAGAGGGCTGGCTTATTTCAAAATGAATCTACATCTAAATTTGTCTATAGATGTAAAAACAAAGAACTTGACAGGTTTGGGGATTCCACACTGTCATACACACATCCCTCCCGGTGGATTTTCTGGCAGTTTTGGGCCCCTCTGGGGGAGGGCACCCAGCAATGGCCCCCCTCATTCCCCACTCACCTGCTCCTCCACTGCATCGTGGCTCTCCCAGGGACATTGGGGTGCCCCAAGTGACATTCAGAGCCCCCGAGTCTCCACCCCCGCCCCCAGCCTTTTTTCCTCACCTCCAAAGAATGCACCAAATGAGACAAACTGCCCTGGACAGCAGAACGGCACTTTAATAAAGCCATTTCCATGCATACATCCCCCAAAAAGGGGCTTGGCTGGAAACACAGGGAAGGTGCAGCAGAGGGATGGGGAAAGAGAGGGATGGGCAGCAGGACAGGGGGCTCTCAAGAGAAGGGCACCATGAGGGAGAGGGACCGAGCAGCCGATGCAGACAGGGACAGGCAAAAGGACAGTGAGAGGGACAAAGAAATACAGTCACACTGCAGCACAAAGGAAAAAGGAGAGCAAGAAAGAAGGAAAGAGAAAGATGCGGGCGGCGAGGGAGACAGAGACAGAACAGGGAGAGGGATTGAGCAGAATTTATTCAATAAAGGTCAGTATGGATTTCTTAAAAGAACACCAGGACATCCCTATCACGGAACTCTGCTGTCTGCTTCAACTTCACAGCTGTAAGGGAACATTTCTCCCCCCTCTCCTCTCTGCGGTGTTTATTAAATAAAGAGTGAGTATTTATTTCTTAAAAGAAAAACAAGAGAGAGGAGGCAGTGAAAGGCAATGGCATGGGGAGCACACAGGACAAGAAAGCAACACAAAAGACACACTGGACAGAGAGAAGAAAAGAGCTGCAAAGTTGGATGCAAGAGTGAAAGAAAATCAGGAACAAACGCCAGGACTTTCATTAGAGAGTGTGGCTGACGAAAGTGCCAGTAAAGCACCGGCTCGAACAGAACCTGCTGCTGGCACGGCTCGGCCTGGCACTCACTAATTAACATCTGTCTCTCGGCAGGGCCATGAATCCCCTGCTGGAACAGGAGGGGAAAGCCGAGGGGATAATGCGCACCGGGGTTGGTGCCGCTCAGCCCTAATCCCAGCCCGTGGCGCCAGTGAACGCACCCCGATCTCCGAACCTTCTCTCAGGGAAATCTCATCTTTACCCCTTCTCTTCCCCTCCCGGTATCTCCGTGTGCCCGGAACAAACACGAGGAGAGGTTTCTCTGTTGCAGGTTCTTTGGAAATCCTACACTGACTTTGAGAATGAGCAAGAGTAGAAGACAACCAGGAAACTTTGCTGCCAACCAACATCAAACCCCTCGCACCGGAGAAGAACGAACAGCTCGTTTTTACGCGTCCAAATCCCTTCAATTTTCAGCATTGTCTGTTTCCCGGCCGGCACTGTGGGAACTGCTGCGCACGGCACCACGAGTAAAACGCTCTCGTGTTCAGAAGGCACAATTGCAGAGAACAGACAGCAAAGCCGTCTCAAGGCAATTTGGGCACTCAAAACCCCCCTTTTTGCACCCTGAGCTTTCTGTTAAGCCACACCTGAAATTCCAAGTTTCTCCGTACTCTGCCCCAGTGCTTCTCTCTTCCGTCAGCGCCGTAGGCAGGACTGATTCCATACTCACAAACCCCCCTTGCCACGATCGGCGCTCTCTGCCCACCAAGGACACGGCACCGGGCAGGGACATTTCTCCCACTCCCCAGCAGAGACCTCCTCCCGCCACATCCAGGGAACTGCAGCCACTCAGGGAACACCAACTTTCTCCTGGGCTGGGAAGAGGAACCTGCAGCAATTAAGGCTGCACAGTCTGCAGCAGCGAGAGCTCAGCACATGTCCAGAGAGCCAATTCCAGCACCTAAATTTAAAAAAGAAGAAAAAGTTGATGACTTTTTTTTAAAGTTACTGTAAGTTCTTAAAACCAAACCAGCCTTTGCTCTTGACTTTGGCTCACTGATGCACACACACACACAAGAGGCCAACGGTCACACAGGGCCTGCTTGCAGAATTCCTGATCCAAACCCTCGCCTTTCCTGCCCAGCACTGAGGGAAATCTGACAGAGGATTCATAAAGAGCCCTCGCTGAGAGCAGTCATCGCCCCAGGCCTTCAGGCTTGGCAAGATTCTGTAGTGAACGGACCCAAATTCAATTCCCAAATCTCAATCTCTGACAAGTCCTGTTGGAAAGACAGCGGACAGTCCATCAGAACACGGAATTAAAAGGCTGCACAAGGAATAACAGAAGCTTTCCCAGGAATAGCCCAAGTTCCTTTTCTCCCTCACCGGTCCGGGGCCGTGAGACCGAACCTTGGGCCCCAGGAGACAGGAGAGTTGTTATCAACACTCGAACCTCCCAAGCGTTGTTATTGCTCAGAGAGCTGCGCCGGCACTGAGCTACTCCCATGCGCCTGCACGGCTTTGGGGAGGGGCAAGACCACGTCCCACTCCTGCCTGGAGAAATTTCAATGCCCTAAAAAGTCATTTCCCTTCTCTCTCTCTGACCCAGGGCCAAAGCAGCTGTGTAGAACAACCCGGGGGATTTATGGGAGGGTGATTCTCTCAGGAAAGACCCCAGACCCTGAGGAAACAAACCCACCCCAAATTTCCAGCTGAAAACACGCTGCTTCCTGAACGGCAGCGCACAAAGCTCTCTATAGCCAGACAGGAGATGACAGTCCAGAAAAAGCCAAAAGATGTGCTCTGCCTGCATGCACTCTCTTGACTGGTAATTCCAAAGGAAATTCCCCACAGATCGTAAGCAGTCGCCTGCAATTTGTCCTCTGCATTCATGACTGCCTTGGCTTTCTGTAGAAGTGTGTCAAACATCCACGCAGGCGTCAGGGCCTGGGCTGGCTCGTTTATGGCTCTTCCTGACAGGCCCAGGCCAAACCCAAGCACCCCCCTCACTGCTCCAGCCCCACTTTCAGGGAAATATTGACACGGCTTAGAAATACTCTCCTTCCCTGCAACTCACTCCCTCCCTGCGCATCCCCGGAGAGGATTTACTCCGTCCTTTGTTCCCGACAGCACCTCTCCAGCGCAAATCCCACTTCACACAGACACTGACTAAGCAGACCTAAGTGGTTCCAGCAGCAGCTGCAATCCCCAACTCCCTGTCTCCTGCACAGCTCGTCCAAGCACTCCCAGCAATCTCACCTCGGCCCAGAGACTCTCTGTCCGCAGAGGGAAACACAACCCGATGGCACGCAGCTCTGGCACCACATTCCCTCTTCCCTTCTCCCTTTTTCCAGCACACCAGGCTGCTGGAAACGGCATTCCCTAGGCAGTTCATCCCAACACAGAGAAGAGGAGCCTGTGACTTATCCAAACTATGGGCAGGACAAGGGGGGCCCTAGCTGGCTTTGGCTGCTTTAATACCAAAGCTCTTGGGACGACTTCAGTGGTTTTTCCTGTCTTGAAAGAGTGCAGAAAAGCAAAGTTAATCCCACTGTGGACTCCAAGACTCCTGCATTTCCTATTTCTCCTATGATTGCTCACCATGAAATTTTATCCATGGAAAAAAAGCATGAAGAATAACACCATATCAAATAAAAAGTGCCCTTTTCCAGCATTTTTATACCAGGCATTAAAAAGATGCCCATTTCTCTTCCAGCATTGCTTCCCTCATTTTAGCAGAACCGTTTTCATCCCAGACCCCACTCATCAGCTGTTCAATCCTCTGGCACTGGATTTGGACAAAAGAAGGGACGCACCTGGATCGCAGGAAATCACAGAGAGAAACCCCTCCAAAACCTGACAGAGAAAATCAACAGGAGATGCAGGAAGACACATCCCTCATTTGCACATCCGGAGTGCTTTTCTAAAGACTTCTCTGCATCTGGATGCTCTTTGCACTTGGCAGCAAACTGCTTCCACTGCTTCCCACTCCAGCAAGGGGAACATCCCTGGAATTTCATGTCCAGTGTCTCTGCCTAAAGCAGCCCCACGGCAACACGAAGCTTCCCTCGGGCATTTCGTTTCTTTACCCCAAACATTCTCCCCACTCAGCCACAATCTAGAAAGAACAAAAGGGAAAAGAAGGAAGACCAATTAATTCTGACATAAGGAGTCTTGACTATCCCGACACACTGCCAGGTGAAAAAACATCCCTGCCACTCTAAGAAATCCCCCTGATACTGTCTCCATTCTGTATCAATTATTTAAACGCTGTATTAAGGAGCGTAAGGACACAATGCTTGGAATTCTCAAAAACGGCTCCGCCTGGCTACTCCAAGCACTTTCTCACCCGGGGAGCTGAGCTGTCCCACATTTAAACGCCACGTTTGATCCAAATCCCATAGAAATCTGATATTGTTTGGCTCCTGAGCTTTCCCAAAAGCTGTCCAGTCAAGCCTGGAAATCCTCACTGAAGCTTTGCCATGTCACATCGGGATTTACCCTTGGGAAAACCCCACTCTGAGCACTTGGGTTTCAAGAGGTTGCACCCAATGTTACAGACACAGAATTCCTGTGGGGTTTGGCATTTCCTGCACCTCCAAACACGTGAAAAGAATGAAGTGCAGAGTCCCGAGGCTCCATTATTGCCATTCTCCTCACATCCCTTTCCTCAGCTGCACATGGCTTTGTGCCTCCTCTGAAGGGCTGGAAAGGAATTTGGGAACCCCCCTCAGCTTCTTCTCTGAGCCGGCCCAAAAGGCAAACAGGAAAAAAAAACCCCAAAAGCGCACAAAATCCCAGCCCCTCCCAAGATGCAGCTCCTCACACCAAACCTTGGGAGAATCCCTGGTGCTTCCAACACCGCTGCAATCCCACCTGGAGCTGAGCTTACAGGGTGCTCTGCCTAATCCACATCCAAGCCTGGATAGCCCAAAGCCTGCAAGAAAAGAGGAGGCAAAGTGAAGGGGAGAGGGGGGGAAAAACGGAGTTTTAGGTTTTTCCCCTGTTTGCAACAGGATTGAAGGGCAGGATGGAGAGGTTTTGTGGAAAAGAAGTACCAAAGGCTGCTTCATTCCCAGCAATTAGCGCTGCTCAGGTTGAATCCAAGAGGCCCAATCCACCAGGTTTAAACAGGAGCGGCCGACAGGATGGGTTATGACACAGATCTGTGAAGCTGGAGCCTTCTTCCTTCTCCCGGGCTCTCCCAGAAATTCTCCATGTCCGGACGCGCTCCCGCTCTCCCTGCTGGGGAGGACGGACTTGGATAGCCCGGGTGACTGCTGAGCCTAAAACAATAAGTGATCCAAGTGTTTTTCCCCAGGAAATGACATATTCTCTGGACCTGGGATAACCCATATCCCATGGCCTTCTCCAGGAAGAGTCCCAGCTGGATATGGTCTCCCAGAAAGGATTCCATAGGGGCTCACCTTTTGCTTGGAGCTCGGCTGAATTCCTCAGCAATGCCAGGGAATGTGGCCATTGGAGGCTTTGAGCAGATTAGGCTCATTTGCCTTTTTAGGTTTTGTTACCATCTCTCAGACTTCCCACTGGATTGTGGCCTCCAAGGAACATGTAAATCCCATTGGATTCCTGCTCTTTGGATATTTTTGTACCATTCCTGTACAAAACGAGGCCCCCTGTTCGGATGCTTTTCCCCACCGTTCCCCAGCAGTTTTATCTGCCAGTGCATTCCCTGTGTTGGTTGGGCTCTTCCCAGATCTCTGAGCTCCTTCACAAGGCAGGAGATCCATTTGGCCCAGGAACCGAACCCTCCCGAGGAATTGTCTGATGCCATCTCCACATTTCACAGCTGATCCTTGTGCTCAAAGGATCCCTCTTTCTTCCCTTCAGCCAATTCCAAGCCTCGCTGCCCCCAGCCGGGAACAGTCCCCAGGCCGATCCCTGCAGTCTTCCCTGCCAGGATCCTGCTCAGGAATCCATGGGAATGTAAGAATTAATTCTTCCCACCCCTGCCCAGTTCTAATTCCAAAGGATTTGGTGTCTGCCTTACCCGGCTGGAGCCTGCTTCCAACTCTGCTCTTGCTGCTTCTGCTGCTTTCCATTTCCCAGGAATTCCACCAACGGAGCGACAGCGTTTTCCACCTCCTCCTCCAGCATTCCCTCTGTTGCGTTCGGGTGCTGGAAGGATATCAAAACCTGGGCCTCACTATCAGGAATTATATCCCCGGATTTGTTCCTTTCCAAATGTCACCTCTTCCCAACAAAGCACTGGCCATCCAAGGAATTCTAGAGAGCGATGTGCTGACCACTGCTTACTCCTCTGGAATGTCAGAGCTTGGAAAAAAAGGGCAGTTGAGGCTTTTCCTGGTGCTGCCCATGAAGTGTATTTTACCTAAGTGCCCCTGCCCATGCCTTTGCCTGTATCCGCCAAAAATCCACCCGTTCATTCCCCAGCTGCTGCCTCCCTCTTTTCCTGGATCCAACAGAATTTTAACAGGTGAATATTCCCCTCTGGAAGAGCACCTTTCATTCCAAACCTAAGAACAAACAAATGAATCACTTTCCTTCGACCTTCCTTATTAGGATTCCACTGAGAGCAGTGGATGGAAAATGATCCTCTCCTGGTCCCTGCTGGATTCCCGGAGCAGGGATTCTTTCCCTCTTCCCCCCCCCCCCCGCCCCCCCGCGGTGACCACCCTGCCCTGCCCCCTTTTCAGGCTTTGTTCCACAGCTCTTGTCTCCAACTCTTGCATCCTTTCCCTCACTCCAGGAGCTCCCAGCAGTTCCACACCCTCTTTTCTCCCATCCTGATCCTTTCTCCAAGAACAGAGCTCTGCATTTCAATTCCCTTCGCTTTTCTCCGACAATTCCCACCAATCCAGACCTAAAGCTGACACAAGGAACACTCAGTGCCCACAAATGCAAATCCAGACCTGGCCATGCCTAAACCAGCAAGTCTGAACACACAATCCTGGACCATCTGCATTAATTCAAACCTAACAATTAGGACACACTGAAGACTTCAACATTCCCAAGAAACACCCTGTTGCCTTCAACTCCCTGGGGTTTTTGCTTTGAACTCATACGGATTAGGGGATCAAGGGATTTCCCTGAAAAAAACCTGTGTGGTGCATGCTGGAATCCCCGATCCCGTGAATCCAGGGAGTGTTAAAAGCTTAAGTCCAACCTGGCCCACCATAAATTTTTGCCAACTATCCCCCAAATGATCAGGTTAACAGAACCCTCCTCTGGTGCTGCGTTTTTAGTATTGGAAAGCCAGGAATTACTTTATTCCCAGAGCGAGGCTCTGGATATGGGCTTGGGGAGAACAAGACCTTACCAACTTACAGAGCCAGGGGATGACGTTTGGGAACAATCCTGGGCTGCCTGGCAGCAATTCATTGTACCTCTTGTCACCCACGAACACCTTCACCCACTCCTCCAGGAGCCCGGGCCAGCGGCTCTGCTTCTCTTGGAGCAGGAGGCATTGCCCTGCCCACTGCAGGGACCTGCAAACCATTCCGGAGTCAGCTCCGAGCCAGGGACGGGGCAACACCCCGTCCCACGGCTCCAGCGGCTCGGGCCCTCGGTAATTCCGGATCTGAGCCTCGTAATCCCTGCAGGGAAGAGGCCGGCTCAGGCCGGGATCGGGGAGGGTGGGAAGCGCCCGGGGTGGGCGGAGGCTCTGCCACCCCCACGGCCGCGGCATCCGCACAGCTCCGGGGGACGGGGCCCGCCCCGATGCCGCTCCCCGTCCCGTTATGCCGTTCCCCCGCTCCCCATCCCGTTCTCCCGCTCCTCGCTCACCGCCCGGGCCCGTCCATGCCCGCCTGTCCCCCGCCGACCGCGCCTGCCCACTCAAACTGGCCACGGCAGCCGCGCCACGCCTCCCCATTGGCCAGCCCTCGGCCCGCCCCGCCTTCCTATTGGCCGCTGGCCCCGTCAATCACGCGGGAAACCCCGCCGCCCGCAGGCACCGCTCCCACGGCGGCCGCTACACGGCGGCCCGGGCGCATTCCCAGGGGAAAAGGAGAGTTGTTATCAACACTCGAACCTCCCAAGCGTTGTTATTGCTCAGAGAGCTGCGCCGGCACTGAGCTACTCCCATGCGCCTGCACGGCTTTGGGGAGGGGCAAGACCACGTCCCACTCCTGCCTGGAGAAATTTCAATGCCCTAAAAAGTCATTTCCCTTCTCTCTCTCTGACCCAGGGCCAAAGCAGCTGTGTAGAACAACCCGGGGGATTTATGGGAGGGTGATTCTCTCAGGAAAGACCCCAGACCCTGAGGAAACAAACCCACCCCAAATTTCCAGCTGAAAACACGCTGCTTCCTGAACGGCAGCGCACAAAGCTCTCTATAGCCAGACAGGAGATGACAGTCCAGAAAAAGCCAAAAGATGTGCTCTGCCTGCATGCACTCTCTTGACTGGTAATTCCAAAGGAAATTCCCCACAGATCGTAAGCAGTCGCCTGCAATTTGTCCTCTGCATTCATGACTGCCTTGGCTTTCTGTAGAAGTGTGTCAAACATCCACGCAGGCGTCAGGGCCTGGGCTGGCTCGTTTATGGCTCTTCCTGACAGGCCCAGGCCAAACCCAAGCACCCCCCTCACTGCTCCAGCCCCACTTTCAGGGAAATATTGACACGGCTTAGAAATACTCTCCTTCCCTGCAACTCACTCCCTCCCTGCGCATCCCCGGAGAGGATTTACTCCGTACTTTGTTCCCGACAGCACCTCTCCAGCGCAAATCCCACTTCACACAGACACTGACTAAGCAGACCTAAGTGGTTCCAGCAGCAGCTGCAATCCCCAACTCCCTGTCTCCTGCACAGCTCATCCAAGCACTCCCAGCAATCTCACCTCGGCCCAGAGACTCTCTGTCCGCAGAGGGAAACACAACCCGATGGCACGCAGCTCTGGCACCACATTCCCTCTTCCCTTCTCCCTTTTTCCAGCACACCAGGCTGCTGGAAACGGCATTCCCTAGGCAGTTCATCCCAACACAGAGAAGAGGAGCCTGTGACTTACCCACACCATGGGCAGGACAAGGGGGGCCCTAGCTGGCTTTGGCTGCTCTAATACCAAAGCTCTTGGGACGACTTCAGTGGTTTTTCCTGTCTTGAAAGAGTGCAGAAAAGCAAAGTTAATCCCACTGTGGACTCCAAGACTCCTGCATTTCCTATTTCTCCTATGATTGCTCACCATGAAATTTTATCCATGGAAAAAAAGCATGAAGAATAACACCATATCAAATAAAAAGTGCCCTTTTCCAGCATTTTTATACCAGGCATTAAAAAGATGCCCATTTCTCTTCCAGCATTGCTTCCCTCATTTTAGCAGAACCGTTTTCATCCCAGACCCCACTCATCAGCTGTTCAATCCTCTGGCACTGGATTTGGACAAAAGAAGGGACGCACCTGGATCGCAGGAAATCACAGAGAGAAACCCCTCCAAAACCTGACAGAGAAAATCAACAGGAGATGCAGGAAGACACATCCCTCATTTGCACATCCGGAGTGCTTTTCTAAAGACTTCTCTGCATCTGGATGCTCTTTGCACTTGGCAGCAAACTGCTTCCACTGCTTCCCACTCCAGCAAGGGGAACATCCCTGGAATTTCATGTCCAGTGTCTCTGCCTAAAGCAGCCCCACGGCAACACGAAGCTTCCCTCGGGCATTTCGTTTCTTTATCCCAAATATTCTCCCCACTCAGCCACAATCTAGAAAGAACAAAAGGGAAAAGAAGGAAGACCAATTAATTCTGACATAAGGAGTCTTGACTATCCCGACACACTGCCAGGTGAAAAAACATCCCTGCCACTCTAACAAATCCCCCTGATACTGTCTCCATTCTGTATCAATTATTTAAATGTTGTATTAAGGAGCGTAAGGACACAATGCTTGGAATTCTCAAAAACGGCTCCGCCTGGCTACTCCAAGCACTTTCCCACCCGGGGAGCTGAGCTGTCCCACATTTAAACGCCACGTTTGATCCAAATCCCATAGAAATCTGATATTGTTTGGCTCCTGAGCTTTCCCAAAAGCTGTCCAGTCAAGCCTGGAAATCCTCACTGAAGCTTTGCCATGTCACATCGGGATTTACCCTTGGGAAAACCCCACTCTGAGCACTTGGGTTTCAAGAGGTTGCACCCAATGTTACAGACACAGAATTCCTGTGGGGTTTGGCATTTCCTGCACCTCCAAACACGTGAAAAGAATGAAGTGCAGAGTCCCGAGGCTCCATTATTGCCATTCTCCTCACATCCCTTTCCTCAGCTGCACATGGCTTTGTGCCTCCTCTGAAGGGCTGGAAAGGAATTTGGGAACCCCCCTCAGCTTCTTCTCTGAGCCGGCCCAAAAGGCAAACAGGAAAAAAAAACCCCAAAAGCGCACAAAATCCCAGCCCCTCCCAAGATGCAGCTCCTCACACCAAACCTTGGGAGAATCCCTGGTGCTTCCAACACCGCTGCAATCCCACCTGGAGCTGAGCTTACAGGGTGCTCTGCCTAATCCACATCCAAGCCTGGATAGCCCAAAGCCTGCAAGAAAAGAGGAGGCAAAGTGAAGGGGAGAGGGGGGGAAAAACGGAGTTTTAGGTTTTTCCCCTGTTTGCAACAGGATTGAAGGGCAGGATGGAGAGGTTTTGTGGAAAAGAAGTACCAAAGGCTGCTTCATTCCCAGCAATTAGCGCTGCTCAATCCAAGAGGCCCAATCCACCAGGTTTAAACAGGAGCGGCCGACAGGATAGGTTATGACACAGATCTGTGAAGCTGGAGCCTTCTTCCTTCTCCCGGGCTCTCCCAGAAATTCTCCATGTCCGGACGCGCTCCCGCTCTCCCTGCTGGGGAGGACGGACTTGGATAGCCCGGGTGACTGCTGAGCCTAAAACAATAAGCGATCCAAGTGTTTTTCCCCAGGAAATGACATATTCTCTGGACCTGGGATAACCCATATCCCATGGCCTTCTCCAGGAAGAGTCCCAGCTGGATATGGTCTCCCAGAAAGGATTCCATAGGGGCTCACCTTTTGCTTGGAGCTCGGCTGAATTCCTCAGCAATGCCAGGGAATGTGGCCATTGGAGGCTTTGGGCAGATTAGGCTCATTTGCCTTTTTAGGTTTTGTTACCGTCTCTCAGACTTCCCACTGGATTGTGGCCTCCAAGGAACATGTAAATCCCATTGGATTCCTGCTCTTTGGATATTTTTGTACCATTCCTGTACAAAACGAGGCCCCCTGTTCGGATGCTTTTCCCCACCGTTCCCCAGCAGTTTTATCTGCCAGTGCATTCCCTGTGTTGGTTGGGCTCTTCCCAGATCTCTGAGCTCCTTCACAAGGCAGGAGATCCATTTGGCCCAGGAACCGAACCCTCCCGAGGAATTGTCTGATGCCATCTCCACATTTCACAGCTGATCCTTGTGCTCAAAGGATCCCTCTTTCTTCCCTTCAGCCAATTCCAAGCCTCGCTGCCCCCAGCCGGGAACAGTCCCCAGGCCGATCCCTGCAGTCTTCCCTGCCAGGATCCTGCTCAGGAATCCATGGGAATGTAAGAATTAATTCTTCCCACCCCTGCCCAGTTCTAATTCCAAAGGATTTGGTGTCTGCCTTACCCGGCTGGAGCCTGCTTCCAACTCTGCTCTTGCTGCTTCTGCTGCTTTCCATTTCCCAGGAATTCCACCAACGGAGCGACAGCGTTTTCCACCTCCTCCTCCAGCATTCCCTCTGTTGCGTTCGGGTGCTGGAAGGATATCAAAACCAGGGCCTCACTATCAGGAATTATATCCCCGGATTTGTTCCTTTCCAAATGTCACCTCTTCCCAACAAAGCACTGGCCATCTAAGGAATTCTAGAGAGCGATGTGCTGACCACTGCTTACTCCTCTGGAATGTCAGAGCTTGGAAAAAAAGGGCAGTTGAGGCTTTTCCTGGTGCTGCCCATGAAGTGTATTTTACCTAAGTGCCCCTGCCCATGCCTTTGCCTGTACCCGCCAAAAATCCACCCGTTCATTCCCCAGCTGCTGCCTCCCTCTTTTCCTGGATCCAACAGAATTTTAACAGGTGAATATTCCCCTCTGGAAGAGCACCTTTCATTCCAAACCTAAGAACAAACAAATGAATCACTTTCCTTCGACCTTCCTTATTAGGATTCCACTGAGAGCAGTGGATGGAAAATGATCCTCTCCTGGTCCCTGCTGGATTCCCGGAGCAGGGATCCTTTCCCTCTTTCCCCCCACCCCCCGCGGTGCCCTCCTCCCCCTCCCGCCCCACCCCGCACCCTTTCCAGGCTTTGTTCCACAGCTTTTGCCTCCGGACCTCAGATCCTTTTGGTCTCCAGGAGCTCCCAGCAGCTCCACAGCCTTTCCTCTCCCATCCTGATCCTTTCTCCAGGAATGGAGCTGTGCATTGCAATTCCCTTCTCTTTTCTCCGACAATTCCCACCAACCCAGACCTAGAGCTGACACAAGGAACGCTCGGTGCCCACAAATCCAAATCCAGACCCGGCCATCCCTAAACCAGCAACTCCCGGACAATTTGCGTTCATTCCAACCTAACACTGAGGACTCACCTAATCCTTCAAAATTCCCAAGAAATATCCCGTTGCCTTCAGCTCCCCGGGGATTCTGCTTCGTGCTCACACGGATTTGGGACTTCCCTGAAAAACCCGTGCAGGGCACGCTGGAATCCCCGATCCCGTGAATCCGGGGAGTGTGCAAAGCTCGGTCCAGCCTGGGCCCCCGGAAATTTTTGCCAAATATCCCCCAAGTCCTCGGGACAACAGAACTCTCTGGTACTGCATTTTTGGCGTTGTAAAGCCTGGAATCACTTTATTCCTAGTGCTGGGCTCTGCATACGGCCGAGAAAATCCCGGCCTCCACACAGACCCAGATTCCAAACTTTTTGATACATTTTAGCAAACCGAGAAATTCCCCCTCCCTGCTTCTTCTTAAGGGCATCCTTCTTTTCCCTTACCCGGCCTGCTCTCTCCCACTGGGCTGGGTTTTTCCCTTCCCATGCTAATTAGTCCCTACTTCTAGGAGGTTTAGGTACCTTTCTTCCCTGGCAGGGATTTCTTAACACAGCTACCGAGGCTTTGGGAGTCTTCTTTATCTTCTACTTTCTGGAAACACACCCTCTGATCCATAAATGCCACAATCCAGATGCCCAACTTCAACAAGACATCCTTTTCACCTAAAAACACTCACTCTCAACTCTTAGATCTTTTAAAGTTTTACCCCCGCAAAATTCCCCTGCTTTTCCACCGCTGAATTCCTCCGTCCTGATTCCAAGAATTTCTTGAATACCACGGGGCTTTTCTCAAGATTTACCCCCACAACCTTCCCTACGTGCCCACTGCTCACCACCTCATTTTTCCCTCAATGTCTTCGTTCTCCACCCCAGAGAGTTTGTCAAGTGTTGCCTCCAAAATGTTCCCCCTCTCTCCACTACTGAGTTCCCCATTTTGCCTTCAAAATATTCATTCTGTCCCCTCCAGATTGCATCCACTTTTACCCCCAACATTTTACTTCCTCTACAATATTGACTAAACCTTTTCCACCCCAAAAATGTGCATTCCCTCCCTTAAACAGCACCTCAGCTTTTCCCTCAAAAATGCCCCAGAGAGAAACTCCGATTCAGCCCCCAAACTCCCCTTTTCCTACACAAACAGTTCTTGTGGCCCCTCGCAATTCCCCCAGGCTTTCAGCTAAAGGAATAACTGGAAGCCTATTCCCTCATCTCTGCCCTCCTTTTGCTTTCCTGGAAAACCTTGCCATCCCACACTTTCTCCAAGAGATCTGCTGCGAGTACGGCAAGGTCTGCTCTGTCAGAGTGCCAGGGGGGTTTACAGCACTTGCTCCTCTGCATCTTCACCCTTTCATCAGCTTTCCCCTGGAACGGTGTTGTGCAAGAAGCTTGGAATTACCAGAAATGGATCGGGTTCACATTTTTTCCCCACCAGTTTTCATCTGCTTTGAAATTCCTGGAATGACCCTCAAATGTGCCCTAGAACAGTGCTGTGAAAGGATCAGTCAGAAGAACAGCCTGAAAGCAGAAAACCACCTCCAGCAGCAGCCGGAATGATCCCATTTCTGTTCTTACCTGGTCCTGCCAGAGCTCCCAACGGCCCTTCCCATTCCAAAACAACAGCTATGTAAGACATTCCTGCTGTCCGTGAGGGTGAGGTGCCAGTTCTGGATGTTCTTTGCTGTGGAATCGGACAACAAACAGAGCGTAAATGATCTTGGTGGCTCTTCCAAGCCAAACCACCCCGTGATTCCTTGCGTGGATCAGCACCTGTCCCAACTCCATTCCAGAAACCTCCTCCCACTAACCCAGAACTTTCCTTTTTCCGCTCAACATCAGGGATTTGCTGCCAAGTGCCCCGGGCAGGGGACGCCTCAGCATTCCCTGGGACGCCTCAGCCTTCCCTGGGATACCTCAGCCTTCCCTGGGACGCCTCAGCATTCCCTGGGACGCCTCAGCATTCCCTGGGGGTGCCTCAGCATTCCCTGGGCTGCTGTTCCACGCCGATCCCGTGTCCAGCGCCGTTCCGGGCTGCAGTGCCGGGCTCTCCCCACAAGGCGGCAGCACCGGGAGCGAGCAGCCCCGGCCGGTCCCGCTGTCTCGGGGCAGCTGCGCCTTTAACCCGCCCGGAGCCGGCGGGGCCGTGAACACAGCGGGCAAAAACCCCAGCGATCCCCTTTCTTTCACCCCCAGAGGCACAGGATCGCAGCATTCCCTGGGCTGGAAGGGACCCGCAGGGAGCATCGAGTCCACATCCTCGTCCTGCACCCCAAGAATCCCACCCTGTGCCCGAGAGCCTTGTCCAGACCCAAACTCTGCCCCCAGGATCCTGAAAACACAGCGGGGCTGGGAGAAGGGTAACAAGGGAGGATTTTTTACATAGTTCTCCTCGTACGATCGTTATATAATCTTATTAGATAGTCCAGCAACCCATCCCTGGGCCGGGACCCCCACCCCTGTCCCGGGACACCCATCCCTGGGCCGGAATACCGATCCCCCGCGGCCCCCACCGTCCGCTCGGGACTGTCCCCGTTCCCCGCTCACCTCCGAGCCCGCAGCACCCGCCCCGGTGCCCCCGGCCCGGCAGCGCTGCTCCCCGGACTCCCCGCCATTGCCACGTCGGGCGAAGAAGGGCGGAAATTACCGGTACCACACCAATGTGGCGATGCGACCTTCTCAAGATGGCGGCGGTGGAGGACCCCGCTCCGTCTATTCGGCTGCCTGAATGCTCCCGCCTACCCCAGGCGCCGCTGACCCCACAGTCGGTGTCCGCATAGCGGGAAACGCCTCAGAAAATTGCGTGCAAGCGCTGGGCTGGCGTTGGTGTCGGCGTCGCGTTCAGGCAGCCGAATAGACGCAGCTAGAGGGGGCCTTCCCTGCCACCATCTTGAGAAGGTCAGAAAATAGCGTAAACGACCGCCATCTTTAGTGTGGCGATGACCTAATTTCCGGTTTTGCCGCCATCTTGGGTGCTGGCAGAAGCCACTTCCGGTCGAGCCGCCATCTTTAGTGTGGTACGCACAAGGCCCCCCCCCCCCCCCCCCCCCCCACAAGAGCTTCTGTCTATTCAGCTGCCTGAATCCAGCCCGGACTCCGACGCCGGCCCCGCGCTTTCCGCGCGATTTTCCGCGGTGGTCCCCGGTGCGAGGACACGGGTGGTGGGGTCACCGGCGCCGGAGGCGGGCGACGGTCCCGCGACCGGCGGCAGGCATCGGCAGGGACACCTCTCTTAGGGGCCTATTGCGTCCGCCATCTTGAGTGTGGCGGAAGTGTCATCCACCCTCTGCAAGGTCCTGGCAGGTTCGAATAAAAACGCCACTTACGCCGTCCCGAAAGCGCCAAACTGCGCCTTCCTTTCCGAGCCGCCCCCTTGAGAGCGGCACGCGGGCGGCTCTATTCCGACCGTGCTCGCCCGGTGCTCCCCGCCCCGGCTCGCGCTGCGACCGCGCCTCTGCTGCCCGGCAAAACCGGCCCCGCCGGGCCTCCCCCCGCGCTGTCATTCGTCGCGGTCACCGCCCCGCACGGCGCCTGCTCCTTTGCAGCGCTCTGGCCCCGCTCATGCACGCCCGTGTCCCTTGGCGCTCCGAACCGTCCTTCGCCCCTCCCCTCCGCTGCCAGACGCGGCCCCGCTCGCTCCTTGCCACGCTCGGCAGCCACCGAGGCCGCCGCCCTCTCGGCTCCCCCGGCCCCGGGCGGCAGCAGCGCCGGGGCGCCGTGCCGGGGCCGGCAGTGCCGCGCTCTCGCCACCAGGCGGCAGCAGCGCCGCCCAGCTCAGCCCGGGGCCGGGCCGCGCTGCGGGGCACGGACAGAGCAGAGGCAAAAGCCGGCTCAGGGCGCTCTGCAGCTCCTGCAGCCCGAGCCTCTCGGCTCCTGGCGCCAGGCACTCGCTTCTTCCCTTCCTACAGAAAAACGCCGCCTCGTTATGCTCAGAACTTGCTCATCTCTAGTCCCAGCTTCTTATATTCCTATATGCAACAGAGTAGAGAGAGGGCTGGCTTATTTCAAAATGAATCTACATCTAAATTTGTCTATAGATGTAAAAACAAAGAACTTGACAGGTTTGGGGATTCCACACTGTCATACACACATCCCTCCCGGTGGATTTTCTGGCAGTTTTGGGCCCCTCTGGGGGAGGGCACCCAGCAATGGCCCCCCTCATTCCCCACTCACCTGCTCCTCCACTGCATCGTGGCTCTCCCAGGGACATTGGGGTGCCCCAAGTGACATTCAGAGCCCCCGAGTCTCCACCCCCGCCCCCAGCCTTTTTTCCTCACCTCCAAAGAATGCACCAAATGAGACAAACTGCCCTGGACAGCAGAACGGCACTTTAATAAAGCCATTTCCATGCATACATCCCCCAAAAAGGGGCTTGGCTGGAAACACAGGGAAGGTGCAGCAGAGGGATGGGGAAAGAGAGGGATGGGCAGCAGGACAGGGGGCTCTCAAGAGAAGGGCACCATGAGGGAGAGGGACCGAGCAGCCGATGCAGACAGGGACAGGCAAAAGGACAGTGAGAGGGACAAAGAAATACAGTCACACTGCAGCACAAAGGAAAAAGGAGAGCAAGAAAGAAGGAAAGAGAAAGATGCGGGCGGCGAGGGAGACAGAGACAGAACAGGGAGAGGGATTGAGCAGAATTTATTCAATAAAGGTCAGTATGGATTTCTTAAAAGAACACCAGGACATCCCTATCACGGAACTCTGCTGTCTGCTTCAACTTCACAGCTGTAAGGGAACATTTCTCCCCCCTCTCCTCTCTGCGGTGTTTATTAAATAAAGAGTGAGTATTTATTTCTTAAAAGAAAAACAAGAGAGAGGAGGCAGTGAAAGGCAATGGCATGGGGAGCACACAGGACAAGAAAGCAACACAAAAGACACACTGGACAGAGAGAAGAAAAGAGCTGCAAAGTTGGATGCAAGAGTGAAAGAAAATCAGGAACAAACGCCAGGACTTTCATTAGAGAGTGTGGCTGACGAAAGTGCCAGTAAAGCACCGGCTCGAACAGAACCTGCTGCTGGCACGGCTCGGCCTGGCACTCACTAATTAACATCTGTCTCTCGGCAGGGCCATGAATCCCCTGCTGGAACAGGAGGGGAAAGCCGAGGGGATAATGCGCACCGGGGTTGGTGCCGCTCAGCCCTAATCCCAGCCCGTGGCGCCAGTGAACGCACCCCGATCTCCGAACCTTCTCTCAGGGAAATCTCATCTTTACCCCTTCTCTTCCCCTCCCGGTATCTCCGTGTGCCCGGAACAAACACGAGGAGAGGTTTCTCTGTTGCAGGTTCTTTGGAAATCCTACACTGACTTTGAGAATGAGCAAGAGTAGAAGACAACCAGGAAACTTTGCTGCCAACCAACATCAAACCCCTCGCACCGGAGAAGAACGAACAGCTCGTTTTTACGCGTCCAAATCCCTTCAATTTTCAGCATTGTCTGTTTCCCGGCCGGCACTGTGGGAACTGCTGCGCACGGCACCACGAGTAAAACGCTCTCGTGTTCAGAAGGCACAATTGCAGAGAACAGACAGCAAAGCCGTCTCAAGGCAATTTGGGCACTCAAAACCCCCCTTTTTGCACCCTGAGCTTTCTGTTAAGCCACACCTGAAATTCCAAGTTTCTCCGTACTCTGCCCCAGTGCTTCTCTCTTCCGTCAGCGCCGTAGGCAGGACTGATTCCATACTCACAAACCCCCCTTGCCACGATCGGCGCTCTCTGCCCACCAAGGACACGGCACCGGGCAGGGACATTTCTCCCACTCCCCAGCAGAGACCTCCTCCCGCCACATCCAGGGAACTGCAGCCACTCAGGGAACACCAACTTTCTCCTGGGCTGGGAAGAGGAACCTGCAGCAATTAAGGCTGCACAGTCTGCAGCAGCGAGAGCTCAGCACATGTCCAGAGAGCCAATTCCAGCACCTAAATTTAAAAAAGAAGAAAAAGTTGATGACTTTTTTTTAAAGTTACTGTAAGTTCTTAAAACCAAACCAGCCTTTGCTCTTGACTTTGGCTCACTGATGCACACACACACACAAGAGGCCAACGGTCACACAGGGCCTGCTTGCAGAATTCCTGATCCAAACCCTCGCCTTTCCTGCCCAGCACTGAGGGAAATCTGACAGAGGATTCATAAAGAGCCCTCGCTGAGAGCAGTCATCGCCCCAGGCCTTCAGGCTTGGCAAGATTCTGTAGTGAACGGACCCAAATTCAATTCCCAAATCTCAATCTCTGACAAGTCCTGTTGGAAAGACAGCGGACAGTCCATCAGAACACGGAATTAAAAGGCTGCACAAGGAATAACAGAAGCTTTCCCAGGAATAGCCCAAGTTCCTTTTCTCCCTCACCGGTCCGGGGCCGTGAGACCGAACCTTGGGCCCCAGGAGACAGGAGAGGTGTTATCAACACTCGAACCTCCCAAGCGTTGTTATTGCTCAGAGAGCTGCGCCGGCACTGAGCTACTCCCATGCGCCTGCACGGCTTTGGGGAGGGGCAAGACCACGTCCCACTCCTGCCTGGAGAAATTTCAATGCCCTAAAAAGTCATTTCCCTTCTCTCTCTCTGACCCAGGGCCAAAGCAGCTGTGTAGAACAACCCGGGGGATTTATGGGAGGGTGATTCTCTCAGGAAAGACCCCAGACCCTGAGGAAACAAACCCACCCCAAATTTCCAGCTGAAAACACGCTGCTTCCTGAACGGCAGCGCACAAAGCTCTCTATAGCCAGACAGGAGATGACAGTCCAGAAAAAGCCAAAAGATGTGCTCTGCCTGCATGCACTCTCTTGACTGGTAATTCCAAAGGAAATTCCCCACAGATCGTAAGCAGTCGCCTGCAATTTGTCCTCTGCATTCATGACTGCCTTGGCTTTCTGTAGAAGTGTGTCAAACATCCACGCAGGCGTCAGGGCCTGGGCTGGCTCGTTTATGGCTCTTCCTGACAGGCCCAGGCCAAACCCAAGCACCCCCCTCACTGCTCCAGCCCCACTTTCAGGGAAATATTGACACGGCTTAGAAATACTCTCCTTCCCTGCAACTCACTCCCTCCCTGCGCATCCCCGGAGAGGATTTACTCCGTCCTTTGTTCCCGACAGCACCTCTCCAGCGCAAATCCCACTTCACACAGACACTGACTAAGCAGACCTAAGTGGTTCCAGCAGCAGCTGCAATCCCCAACTCCCTGTCTCCTGCACAGCTCATCCAAGCACTCCCAGCAATCTCACCTCGGCCCAGAGACTCTCTGTCCGCAGAGGGAAACACAACCCGATGGCACGCAGCTCTGGCACCACATTCCCTCTTCCCTTCTCCCTTTTTCCAGCACACCAGGCTGCTGGAAACGGCATTCCCTAGGCAGTTCATCCCAACACAGAGAAGAGGAGCCTGTGACTTACCCACACCATGGGCAGGACAAGGGGGGCCCTAGCTGGCTTTGGCTGCTCTAATACCAAAGCTCTTGGGACGACTTCAGTGGTTTTTCCTGTCTTGAAAGAGTGCAGAAAAGCAAAGTTAATCCCACTGTGGACTCCAAGACTCCTGCATTTCCTATTTCTCCTATGATTGCTCACCATGAAATTTTATCCATGGAAAAAAAGCATGAAGAATAACACCATATCAAATAAAAAGTGCCCTTTTCCAGCATTTTTATACCAGGCATTAAAAAGATGCCCATTTCTCTTCCAGCATTGCTTCCCTCATTTTAGCAGAACCGTTTTCATCCCAGACCCCACTCATCAGCTGTTCAATCCTCTGGCACTGGATTTGGACAAAAGAAGGGACGCACCTGGATCGCAGGAAATCACAGAGAGAAACCCCTCCAAAACCTGACAGAGAAAATCAACAGGAGATGCAGGAAGACACATCCCTCATTTGCACATCCGGAGTGCTTTTCTAAAGACTTCTCTGCATCTGGATGCTCTTTGCACTTGGCAGCAAACTGCTTCCACTGCTTCCCACTCCAGCAAGGGGAACATCCCTGGAATTTCATGTCCAGTGTCTCTGCCTAAAGCAGCCCCACGGCAACACGAAGCTTCCCTCGGGCATTTCGTTTCTTTACCCCAAACATTCTCCCCACTCAGCCACAATCTAGAAAGAACAAAAGGGAAAAGAAGGAAGACCAATTAATTCTGACATAAGGAGTCTTGACTATCCCGACACACTGCCAGGTGAAAAAACATCCCTGCCACTCTAAGAAATTCCCCTGATACTGTCTCCATTCTGTATCAATTATTTAAACGCTGTATTAAGGAGCGTAAGGACACAATGCTTGGAATTCTCAAAAACGGCTCCGCCTGGCTACTCCAAGCACTTTCCCACCCGGGGAGCTGAGCTGTCCCACATTTAAACGCCACGTTTGATCCAAATCCCATAGAAATCTGATATTGTTTGGCTCCTGAGCTTTCCCAAAAGCTGTCCAGTCAAGCCTGGAAATCCTCACTGAAGCTTTGCCATGTCACATCGGGATTTACCCTTGGGAAAACCCCACTCTGAGCACTTGGGTTTCAAGAGGTTGCACCCAATGTTACAGACACAGAATTCCTGTGGGGTTTGGCATTTCCTGCACCTCCAAACACGTGAAAAGAATGAAGTGCAGAGTCCCGAGGCTCCATTATTGCCATTCTCCTCACATCCCTTTCCTCAGCTGCACATGGCTTTGTGCCTCCTCTGAAGGGCTGGAAAGGAATTTGGGAACCCCCCTCAGCTTCTTCTCTGAGCCGGCCCAAAAGGCAAACAGGAAAAAAAAACCCCAAAAGCGCACAAAATCCCAGCCCCTCCCAAGATGCAGCTCCTCACACCAAACCTTGGGAGAATCCCTGGTGCTTCCAACACCGCTGCAATCCCACCTGGAGCTGAGCTTACAGGGTGCTCTGCCTAATCCACATCCAAGCCTGGATAGCCCAAAGCCTGCAAGAAAAGAGGAGGCAAAGTGAAGGGGAGAGGGGGGGAAAAACGGAATTTTAGGTTTTTCCCGTGTTTACAACAGGATTGAAGGGCAGGATGGAGAGGTTTTGTGGAAAAGAAGTACCAAAGGCTGCTTCATTCCCAGCAATTAGCGCTGCTCAGGTTGAATCCAAGAGGCCCAATCCACCAGGTTTAAACAGGAGCGGCCGACAGGATGGGTTATGACACAGATCTGTGAAGCTGGAGCCTTCTTCCTTCTCCCGGGCTCTCCCAGAAATTCTCCATGTCCGGACGCGCTCCCGCTCTCCCTGCTGGGGAGGACGGACTTGGATAGCCCGGGTGACTGCTGAGCCTAAAACAATAAGTGATCCAAGTGTTTTTCCCCAGGAAATGACATATTCTCTGGACCTGGGATAACCCATATCCCATGGCCTTCTCCAGGAAGAGTCCCAGCTGGATATGGTCTCCCAGAAAGGATTCCATAGGGGCTCACCTTTTGCTTGGAGCTCGGCTGAATTCCTCAGCAATGCCAGGGAATGTGGCCATTGGAGGCTTTGAGCAGATTAGGCTCATTTGCCTTTTTAGGTTTTGTTACCATCTCTCAGACTTCCCACTGGATTGTGGCCTCCAAGGAACATGTAAATCCCATTGGATTCCTGCTCTTTGGATATTTTTGTACCATTCCTGTACAAAACGAGGCCCCCTGTTCGGATGCTTTTCCCCACCGTTCCCCAGCAGTTTTATCTGCCAGTGCATTCCCTGTGTTGGTTGGGCTCTTCCCAGATCTCTGAGCTCCTTCACAAGGCAGGAGATCCATTTGGCCCAGGAACCGAACCCTCCCGAGGAATTGTCTGATGCCATCTCCACATTTCACAGCTGATCCTTGTGCTCAAAGGATCCCTCTTTCTTCCCTTCAGCCAATTCCAAGCCTCGCTGCCCCCAGCTGGGAACAGTCCCCAGGCCGATCCCTGCAGTCTTCCCTGCCAGGATCCTGCTCAGGAATCCATGGGCTACGAATGTAAGAATTAATTCTTCCCACCCCTGCCCAGTTCTAATTCCAAAGGATTTGGTGTCTGCCTTACCCGGCTGGAGCCTGCTTCCAACTCTGCTCTTGCTGCTTCTGCTGCTTTCCATTTCCCAGGAATTCCACCAACGGAGCGACAGCGTTTTCCACCTCCTCCTCCAGCATTCCCTCTGTTGCGTTCGGGTGCTGGAAGGATATCAAAACCAGGGCCTCACTATCAGGAATTATATCCCCGGATTTGTTCCTTTCCAAATGTCACCTCTTCCCAATAAAGCACTGGCCATCCAAGGAATTCTAGAGAGCGATGTGCTGACCACTGCTTACTCCTCTGGAATGTCAGAGCTTGGAAAAAAAGGGCAGTTGAGGCTTTTCCTGGTGCTGCCCATGAAGTGTATTTTACCTAAGTGCCCCTGCCCATGCCTTTGCCTGTATCCACCAAAAATCCACCCGTTCATTCCCCAGCTGCTGCCTCCCTCTTTTCCTGGATCCAACAGAATTTTAACAGGTGAATATTCCCCTCTGGAAGAGCACCTTTCATTCCAAACCTAAGAACAAACAAATGAATCACTTTCCTTCGACCTTCCTTATTAGGATTCCACTGAGAGCAGTGGATGGAAAATGATCCTCTCCTGGTCCCTGCTGGATTCCCGGAGCAGGGATTCTTTCCCTCTTCCCCCCCCCCCCCGCCCCCCCGCGGTGACCACCCTGCCCTGCCCCCTTTTCAGGCTTTGTTCCACAGCTCTTGTCTCCAACTCTTGCATCCTTTCCCTCACTCCAGGAGCTCCCAGCAGTTCCACACCCTCTTTTCTCCCATCCTGATCCTTTCTCCAAGAACAGAGCTCTGCATTTCAATTCCCTTCGCTTTTCTCCGACAATTCCCACCAATCCAGACCTAAAGCTGACACAAGGAACACTCAGTGCCCACAAATGCAAATCCAGACCTGGCCATGCCTAAACCAGCAAGTCTGAACACACAATCCTGGACCATCTGCATTAATTCAAACCTAACAATTAGGACACACTGAAGACTTCAACATTCCCAAGAAACACCCTGTTGCCTTCAACTCCCTGGGGTTTTTGCTTTGAACTCATACGGATTAGGGGATCAAGGGATTTCCCTGAAAAAAACCTGTGTGGTGCATGCTGGAATCCCCGATCCCGTGAATCCAGGGAGTGTTAAAAGCTTAAGTCCAACCTGGCCCACCATAAATTTTTGCCAACTATCCCCCAAATGATCAGGTTAACAGAACCCTCCTCTGGTGCTGCGTTTTTAGTATTGGAAAGCCAGGAATTACTTTATTCCCAGAGCGAGGCTCTGGATATGGGCTTGGGGAGAACAAGACCTTACCAACTTACAGAGCCAGGGGATGACGTTTGGGAACAATCCTGGGCTGCCTGGCAGCAATTCATTGTACCTCTTGTCACCCACGAACACCTTCACCCACTCCTCCAGGAGCCCGGGCCAGCGGCTCTGCTTCTCTTGGAGCAGGAGGCATTGCCCTGCCCACTGCAGGGACCTGCAAACCATTCCGGAGTCAGCTCCGAGCCAGGGACGGGGCAACACCCCGTCCCACGGCTCCAGCGGCTCGGGCCCTCGGTAATTCCGGATCTGAGCCTCGTAATCCCTGCAGGGAAGAGGCCGGCTCAGGCCGGGATCGGGGAGGGTGGGAAGCGCCCGGGGTGGGCGGAGGCTCTGCCACCCCCACGGCCGCGGCATCCGCACAGCTCCGGGGGACGGGGCCCGCCCCGATGCCGCTCCCCGTCCCGTTATGCCGTTCCCCCGCTCCCCATCCCGTTCTCCCGCTCCTCGCTCACCGCCCGGGCCCGTCCATGCCCGCCTGTCCCCCGCCGACCGCGCCTGCCCACTCAAACTGGCCACGGCAGCCGCGCCACGCCTCCCCATTGGCCAGCCCTCGGCCCGCCCCGCCTTCCTATTGGCCGCTGGCCCCGTCAATCACGCGGGAAACCCCGCCGCCCGCAGGCACCGCTCCCACGGCGGCCGCTACACGGCGGCCCGGGCGCATTCCCAGGGGAAAAGGAGAGTTGTTATCAACACTCGAACCTCCCAAGCGTTGTTATTGCTCAGAGAGCTGCGCCGGTACTGAGCTACTCCCATGCGCCTGCACGGCTTTGGGGAGGGGCAAGACCACGTCCCACTCCTGCCTGGAGAAATTTCAATGCCCTAAAAAGTCATTTCCCTTCTCTCTCTCTGACCCAGGGCCAAAGCAGCTGTGTAGAACAACCCGGGGGATTTATGGGAGGGTGATTCTCTCAGGAAAGACCCCAGACCCTGAGGAAACAAACCCACCCCAAATTTCCAGCTGAAAACACGCTGCTTCCTGAACGGCAGCGCACAAAGCTCTCTATAGCCAGACAGGAGATGACAGTCCAGAAAAAGCCAAAAGATGTGCTCTGCCTGCATGCACTCTCTTGACTGGTAATTCCAAAGGAAATTCCCCACAGATCGTAAGCAGTCGCCTGCAATTTGTCCTCTGCATTCATGACTGCCTTGGCTTTCTGTAGAAGTGTGTCAAACATCCACGCAGGCGTCAGGGCCTGGGCTGGCTCGTTTATGGCTCTTCCTGACAGGCCCAGGCCAAACCCAAGCACCCCCCTCACTGCTCCAGCCCCACTTTCAGGGAAATACTGACACGGCTTAGAAATACTCTCCTTCCCTGCAACTCACTCCCTCCCTGCGCATCCCCGGAGAGGATTTACTCCGTCCTTTGTTCCCGACAGCACCTCTCCAGCGCAAATCCCACTTCACACAGACACTGACTAAGCAGACCTAAGGCAGTGGTTCCAATCCCCAGCTGCAATCCCCAACTCCCTGTCTCCTGCACAGCTCGTCCAAGCACTCCCAGCAATCTCACCTCAGCCCAGAGACTCTCTGTCCGCAGAGGGAAACACAACCCGATGGCACGCAGCTCTGGCACCACATTCCCTCTTCCCTTCTCCCTTTTTCCAGCACACCAGGCTGCTGGAAACGGCATTCCCTAGGCAGTTCATCCCAACACAGAGAAGAGGAGCCTGTGACTTACCCACACCATGGGCAGGACAAGGGGGGCCCTAGCTGGCTTTGGCTGCTCTAATACCAAAGCTCTTGGGACGACTTCAGTGGTTTTTCCTGTCTTGAAAGAGTGCAGAAAAGCAAAGTTAATCCCACTGTGGACTCCAAGACTCCTGCATTTCCTATTTCTCCTATGATTGCTCACCATGAAATTTTATCCATGGAAAAAAAGCATGAAGAATAACACCATATCAAATAAAAAGTGCCCTTTTCCAGCATTTTTATACCAGGCATTAAAAAGATGCCCATTTCTCTTCCAGCATTGCTTCCCTCATTTTAGCAGAACCGTTTTCATCCCAGACCCCACTCATCAGCTGTTCAATCCTCTGGCACTGGATTTGGACAAAAGAAGGGACGCACCTGGATCGCAGGAAATCACAGAGAGAAACCCCTCCAAAACCTGACAGAGAAAATCAACAGGAGATGCAGGAAGACACATCCCTCATTTGCACATCCGGAGTGCTTTTCTAAAGACTTCTCTGCATCTGGATGCTCTTTGCACTTGGCAGCAAACTGCTTCCACTGCTTCCCACTCCAGCAAGGGGAACATCCCTGGAATTTCATGTCCAGTGTCTCTGCCTAAAGCAGCCCCACGGCAACACGAAGCTTCCCTCGGGCATTTCGTTTCTTTACCCCAAACATTCTCCCCACTCAGCCACAATCTAGAAAGAACAAAAGGGAAAAGAAGGAAGACCAATTAATTCTGACATAAGGAGTCTTGACTATCCCGACACACTGCCAGGTGAAAAAACATCCCTGCCACTCTAAGAAATCCCCCTGATACTGTCTCCATTCTGTATCAATTATTTAAACGCTGTATTAAGGAGCGTAAGGACACAATGCTTGGAATTCTCAAAAACGGCTCCGCCTGGCTACTCCAAGCACTTTCTCACCCGGGGAGCTGAGCTGTCCCACATTTAAACGCCACGTTTGATCCAAATCCCATAGAAATCTGATATTGTTTGGCTCCTGAGCTTTCCCAAAAGCTGTCCAGTCAAGCCTGGAAATCCTCACTGAAGCTTTGCCATGTCACATCGGGATTTACCCTTGGGAAAACCCCACTCTGAGCACTTGGGTTTCAAGAGGTTGCACCCAATGTTACAGACACAGAATTCCTGTGGGGTTTGGCATTTCCTGCACCTCCAAACACGTGAAAAGAATGAAGTGCAGAGTCCCGAGGCTCCATTATTGCCATTCTCCTCACATCCCTTTCCTCAGCTGCACATGGCTTTGTGCCTCCTCTGAAGGGCTGGAAAGGAATTTGGGAACCCCCCTCAGCTTCTTCTCTGAGCCGGCCCAAAAGGCAAACAGGAAAAAAAAACCCCAAAAGCGCACAAAATCCCAGCCCCTCCCAAGATGCAGCTCCTCACACCAAACCTTGGGAGAATCCCTGGTGCTTCCAACACCGCTGCAATCCCACCTGGAGCTGAGCTTACAGGGTGCTCTGCCTAATCCACATCCAAGCCTGGATAGCCCAAAGCCTGCAAGAAAAGAGGAGGCAAAGTGAAGGGGAGAGGGGGGGAAAAACGGAGTTTTAGGTTTTTCCCCTGTTTGCAACAGGATTGAAGGGCAGGATGGAGAGGTTTTGTGGAAAAGAAGTACCAAAGGCTGCTTCATTCCCAGCAATTAGCGCTGCTCAGGTTGAATCCAAGAGGCCCAATCCACCAGGTTTAAACAGGAGCGGCCGACAGGATGGGTTATGACACAGATCTGTGAAGCTGGAGCCTTCTTCCTTCTCCCGGGCTCTCCCAGAAATTCTCCATGTCCGGACGCGCTCCCGCTCTCCCTGCTGGGGAGGACGGACTTGGATAGCCCGGGTGACTGCTGAGCCTAAAACAATAAGTGATCCAAGTGTTTTTCCCCAGGAAATGACATATTCTCTGGACCTGGGATAACCCATATCCCATGGCCTTCTCCAGGAAGAGTCCCAGCTGGATATGGTCTCCCAGAAAGGATTCCATAGGGGCTCACCTTTTGCTTGGAGCTCGGCTGAATTCCTCAGCAATGCCAGGGAATGTGGCCATTGGAGGCTTTGAGCAGATTAGGCTCATTTGCCTTTTTAGGTTTTGTTACCATCTCTCAGACTTCCCACTGGATTGTGGCCTCCAAGGAACATGTAAATCCCATTGGATTCCTGCTCTTTGGATATTTTTGTACCATTCCTGTACAAAACGAGGCCCCCTGTTCGGATGCTTTTCCCCACCGTTCCCCAGCAGTTTTATCTGCCAGTGCATTCCCTGTGTTGGTTGGGCTCTTCCCAGATCTCTGAGCTCCTTCACAAGGCAGGAGATCCATTTGGCCCAGGAACCGAACCCTCCCGAGGAATTGTCTGATGCCATCTCCACATTTCACAGCTGATCCTTGTGCTCAAAGGATCCCTCTTTCTTCCCTTCAGCCAATTCCAAGCCTCGCTGCCCCCAGCCGGGAACAGTCCCCAGGCCGATCCCTGCAGTCTTCCCTGCCAGGATCCTGCTCAGGAATCCATGGGAATGTAAGAATTAATTCTTCCCACCCCTGCCCAGTTCTAATTCCAAAGGATTTGGTGTCTGCCTTACCCGGCTGGAGCCTGCTTCCAACTCTGCTCTTGCTGCTTCTGCTGCTTTCCATTTCCCAGGAATTCCACCAACGGAGCGACAGCGTTTTCCACCTCCTCCTCCAGCATTCCCTCTGTTGCGTTCGGGTGCTGGAAGGATATCAAAACCTGGGCCTCACTATCAGGAATTATATCCCCGGATTTGTTCCTTTCCAAATGTCACCTCTTCCCAACAAAGCACTGGCCATCCAAGGAATTCTAGAGAGCGATGTGCTGACCACTGCTTACTCCTCTGGAATGTCAGAGCTTGGAAAAAAAGGGCAGTTGAGGCTTTTCCTGGTGCTGCCCATGAAGTGTATTTTACCTAAGTGCCCCTGCCCATGCCTTTGCCTGTATCCGCCAAAAATCCACCCGTTCATTCCCCAGCTGCTGCCTCCCTCTTTTCCTGGATCCAACAGAATTTTAACAGGTGAATATTCCCCTCTGGAAGAGCACCTTTCATTCCAAACCTAAGAACAAACAAATGAATCACTTTCCTTCGACCTTCCTTATTAGGATTCCACTGAGAGCAGTGGATGGAAAATGATCCTCTCCTGGTCCCTGCTGGATTCCCGGAGCAGGGATTCTTTCCCTCTTCCCCCCCCCCCCCGCCCCCCCGCGGTGACCACCCTGCCCTGCCCCCTTTTCAGGCTTTGTTCCACAGCTCTTGTCTCCAACTCTTGCATCCTTTCCCTCACTCCAGGAGCTCCCAGCAGTTCCACACCCTCTTTTCTCCCATCCTGATCCTTTCTCCAAGAACAGAGCTCTGCATTTCAATTCCCTTCGCTTTTCTCCGACAATTCCCACCAATCCAGACCTAAAGCTGACACAAGGAACACTCAGTGCCCACAAATGCAAATCCAGACCTGGCCATGCCTAAACCAGCAAGTCTGAACACACAATCCTGGACCATCTGCATTAATTCAAACCTAACAATTAGGACACACTGAAGACTTCAACATTCCCAAGAAACACCCTGTTGCCTTCAACTCCCTGGGGTTTTTGCTTTGAACTCATACGGATTAGGGGATCAAGGGATTTCCCTGAAAAAAACCTGTGTGGTGCATGCTGGAATCCCCGATCCCGTGAATCCAGGGAGTGTTAAAAGCTTAAGTCCAACCTGGCCCACCATAAATTTTTGCCAACTATCCCCCAAATGATCAGGTTAACAGAACCCTCCTCTGGTGCTGCGTTTTTAGTATTGGAAAGCCAGGAATTACTTTATTCCCAGAGCGAGGCTCTGGATATGGGCTTGGGGAGAACAAGACCTTACCAACTTACAGAGCCAGGGGATGACGTTTGGGAACAATCCTGGGCTGCCTGGCAGCAATTCATTGTACCTCTTGTCACCCACGAACACCTTCACCCACTCCTCCAGGAGCCCGGGCCAGCGGCTCTGCTTCTCTTGGAGCAGGAGGCATTGCCCTGCCCACTGCAGGGACCTGCAAACCATTCCGGAGTCAGCTCCGAGCCAGGGACGGGGCAACACCCCGTCCCACGGCTCCAGCGGCTCGGGCCCTCGGTAATTCCGGATCTGAGCCTCGTAATCCCTGCAGGGAAGAGGCCGGCTCAGGCCGGGATCGGGGAGGGTGGGAAGCGCCCGGGGTGGGCGGAGGCTCTGCCACCCCCACGGCCGCGGCATCCGCACAGCTCCGGGGGACGGGGCCCGCCCCGATGCCGCTCCCCGTCCCGTTATGCCGTTCCCCCGCTCCCCATCCCGTTCTCCCGCTCCTCGCTCACCGCCCGGGCCCGTCCATGCCCGCCTGTCCCCCGCCGACCGCGCCTGCCCACTCAAACTGGCCACGGCAGCCGCGCCACGCCTCCCCATTGGCCAGCCCTCGGCCCGCCCCGCCTTCCTATTGGCCGCTGGCCCCGTCAATCACGCGGGAAACCCCGCCGCCCGCAGGCACCGCTCCCACGGCGGCCGCTACACGGCGGCCCGGGCGCATTCCCAGGGGAAAAGGAGAGTTGTTATCAACACTCGAACCTCCCAAGCGTTGTTATTGCTCAGAGAGCTGCGCCGGCACTGAGCTACTCCCATGCGCCTGCACGGCTTTGGGGAGGGGCAAGACCACGTCCCACTCCTGCCTGGAGAAATTTCAATGCCCTAAAAAGTCATTTCCCTTCTCTCTCTCTGACCCAGGGCCAAAGCAGCTGTGTAGAACAACCCGGGGGATTTATGGGAGGGTGATTCTCTCAGGAAAGACCCCAGACCCTGAGGAAACAAACCCACCCCAAATTTCCAGCTGAAAACACGCTGCTTCCTGAACGGCAGCGCACAAAGCTCTCTATAGCCAGACAGGAGATGACAGTCCAGAAAAAGCCAAAAGATGTGCTCTGCCTGCATGCACTCTCTTGACTGGTAATTCCAAAGGAAATTCCCCACAGATCGTAAGCAGTCGCCTGCAATTTGTCCTCTGCATTCATGACTGCCTTGGCTTTCTGTAGAAGTGTGTCAAACATCCACGCAGGCGTCAGGGCCTGGGCTGGCTCGTTTATGGCTCTTCCTGACAGGCCCAGGCCAAACCCAAGCACCCCCCTCACTGCTCCAGCCCCACTTTCAGGGAAATATTGACACGGCTTAGAAATACTCTCCTTCCCTGCAACTCACTCCCTCCCTGCGCATCCCCGGAGAGGATTTACTCCGTACTTTGTTCCCGACAGCACCTCTCCAGCGCAAATCCCACTTCACACAGACACTGACTAAGCAGACCTAAGTGGTTCCAGCAGCAGCTGCAATCCCCAACTCCCTGTCTCCTGCACAGCTCATCCAAGCACTCCCAGCAATCTCACCTCGGCCCAGAGACTCTCTGTCCGCAGAGGGAAACACAACCCGATGGCACGCAGCTCTGGCACCACATTCCCTCTTCCCTTCTCCCTTTTTCCAGCACACCAGGCTGCTGGAAACGGCATTCCCTAGGCAGTTCATCCCAACACAGAGAAGAGGAGCCTGTGACTTACCCACACCATGGGCAGGACAAGGGGGGCCCTAGCTGGCTTTGGCTGCTCTAATACCAAAGCTCTTGGGACGACTTCAGTGGTTTTTCCTGTCTTGAAAGAGTGCAGAAAAGCAAAGTTAATCCCACTGTGGACTCCAAGACTCCTGCATTTCCTATTTCTCCTATGATTGCTCACCATGAAATTTTATCCATGGAAAAAAAGCATGAAGAATAACACCATATCAAATAAAAAGTGCCCTTTTCCAGCATTTTTATACCAGGCATTAAAAAGATGCCCATTTCTCTTCCAGCATTGCTTCCCTCATTTTAGCAGAACCGTTTTCATCCCAGACCCCACTCATCAGCTGTTCAATCCTCTGGCACTGGATTTGGACAAAAGAAGGGACGCACCTGGATCGCAGGAAATCACAGAGAGAAACCCCTCCAAAACCTGACAGAGAAAATCAACAGGAGATGCAGGAAGACACATCCCTCATTTGCACATCCGGAGTGCTTTTCTAAAGACTTCTCTGCATCTGGATGCTCTTTGCACTTGGCAGCAAACTGCTTCCACTGCTTCCCACTCCAGCAAGGGGAACATCCCTGGAATTTCATGTCCAGTGTCTCTGCCTAAAGCAGCCCCACGGCAACACGAAGCTTCCCTCGGGCATTTCGTTTCTTTATCCCAAATATTCTCCCCACTCAGCCACAATCTAGAAAGAACAAAAGGGAAAAGAAGGAAGACCAATTAATTCTGACATAAGGAGTCTTGACTATCCCGACACACTGCCAGGTGAAAAAACATCCCTGCCACTCTAACAAATCCCCCTGATACTGTCTCCATTCTGTATCAATTATTTAAATGTTGTATTAAGGAGCGTAAGGACACAATGCTTGGAATTCTCAAAAACGGCTCCGCCTGGCTACTCCAAGCACTTTCCCACCCGGGGAGCTGAGCTGTCCCACATTTAAACGCCACGTTTGATCCAAATCCCATAGAAATCTGATATTGTTTGGCTCCTGAGCTTTCCCAAAAGCTGTCCAGTCAAGCCTGGAAATCCTCACTGAAGCTTTGCCATGTCACATCGGGATTTACCCTTGGGAAAACCCCACTCTGAGCACTTGGGTTTCAAGAGGTTGCACCCAATGTTACAGACACAGAATTCCTGTGGGGTTTGGCATTTCCTGCACCTCCAAACACGTGAAAAGAATGAAGTGCAGAGTCCCGAGGCTCCATTATTGCCATTCTCCTCACATCCCTTTCCTCAGCTGCACATGGCTTTGTGCCTCCTCTGAAGGGCTGGAAAGGAATTTGGGAACCCCCCTCAGCTTCTTCTCTGAGCCGGCCCAAAAGGCAAACAGGAAAAAAAAACCCCAAAAGCGCACAAAATCCCAGCCCCTCCCAAGATGCAGCTCCTCACACCAAACCTTGGGAGAATCCCTGGTGCTTCCAACACCGCTGCAATCCCACCTGGAGCTGAGCTTACAGGGTGCTCTGCCTAATCCACATCCAAGCCTGGATAGCCCAAAGCCTGCAAGAAAAGAGGAGGCAAAGTGAAGGGGAGAGGGGGGGAAAAACGGAGTTTTAGGTTTTTCCCCTGTTTGCAACAGGATTGAAGGGCAGGATGGAGAGGTTTTGTGGAAAAGAAGTACCAAAGGCTGCTTCATTCCCAGCAATTAGCGCTGCTCAATCCAAGAGGCCCAATCCACCAGGTTTAAACAGGAGCGGCCGACAGGATAGGTTATGACACAGATCTGTGAAGCTGGAGCCTTCTTCCTTCTCCCGGGCTCTCCCAGAAATTCTCCATGTCCGGACGCGCTCCCGCTCTCCCTGCTGGGGAGGACGGACTTGGATAGCCCGGGTGACTGCTGAGCCTAAAACAATAAGCGATCCAAGTGTTTTTCCCCAGGAAATGACATATTCTCTGGACCTGGGATAACCCATATCCCATGGCCTTCTCCAGGAAGAGTCCCAGCTGGATATGGTCTCCCAGAAAGGATTCCATAGGGGCTCACCTTTTGCTTGGAGCTCGGCTGAATTCCTCAGCAATGCCAGGGAATGTGGCCATTGGAGGCTTTGGGCAGATTAGGCTCATTTGCCTTTTTAGGTTTTGTTACCGTCTCTCAGACTTCCCACTGGATTGTGGCCTCCAAGGAACATGTAAATCCCATTGGATTCCTGCTCTTTGGATATTTTTGTACCATTCCTGTACAAAACGAGGCCCCCTGTTCGGATGCTTTTCCCCACCGTTCCCCAGCAGTTTTATCTGCCAGTGCATTCCCTGTGTTGGTTGGGCTCTTCCCAGATCTCTGAGCTCCTTCACAAGGCAGGAGATCCATTTGGCCCAGGAACCGAACCCTCCCGAGGAATTGTCTGATGCCATCTCCACATTTCACAGCTGATCCTTGTGCTCAAAGGATCCCTCTTTCTTCCCTTCAGCCAATTCCAAGCCTCGCTGCCCCCAGCCGGGAACAGTCCCCAGGCCGATCCCTGCAGTCTTCCCTGCCAGGATCCTGCTCAGGAATCCATGGGAATGTAAGAATTAATTCTTCCCACCCCTGCCCAGTTCTAATTCCAAAGGATTTGGTGTCTGCCTTACCCGGCTGGAGCCTGCTTCCAACTCTGCTCTTGCTGCTTCTGCTGCTTTCCATTTCCCAGGAATTCCACCAACGGAGCGACAGCGTTTTCCACCTCCTCCTCCAGCATTCCCTCTGTTGCGTTCGGGTGCTGGAAGGATATCAAAACCAGGGCCTCACTATCAGGAATTATATCCCCGGATTTGTTCCTTTCCAAATGTCACCTCTTCCCAACAAAGCACTGGCCATCTAAGGAATTCTAGAGAGCGATGTGCTGACCACTGCTTACTCCTCTGGAATGTCAGAGCTTGGAAAAAAAGGGCAGTTGAGGCTTTTCCTGGTGCTGCCCATGAAGTGTATTTTACCTAAGTGCCCCTGCCCATGCCTTTGCCTGTACCCGCCAAAAATCCACCCGTTCATTCCCCAGCTGCTGCCTCCCTCTTTTCCTGGATCCAACAGAATTTTAACAGGTGAATATTCCCCTCTGGAAGAGCACCTTTCATTCCAAACCTAAGAACAAACAAATGAATCACTTTCCTTCGACCTTCCTTATTAGGATTCCACTGAGAGCAGTGGATGGAAAATGATCCTCTCCTGGTCCCTGCTGGATTCCCGGAGCAGGGATCCTTTCCCTCTTTCCCCCCACCCCCCGCGGTGCCCTCCTCCCCCTCCCGCCCCACCCCGCACCCTTTCCAGGCTTTGTTCCACAGCTTTTGCCTCCGGACCTCAGATCCTTTTGGTCTCCAGGAGCTCCCAGCAGCTCCACAGCCTTTCCTCTCCCATCCTGATCCTTTCTCCAGGAATGGAGCTGTGCATTGCAATTCCCTTCTCTTTTCTCCGACAATTCCCACCAACCCAGACCTAGAGCTGACACAAGGAACGCTCGGTGCCCACAAATCCAAATCCAGACCCGGCCATCCCTAAACCAGCAACTCCCGGACAATTTGCGTTCATTCCAACCTAACACTGAGGACTCACCTAATCCTTCAAAATTCCCAAGAAATATCCCGTTGCCTTCAGCTCCCCGGGGATTCTGCTTCGTGCTCACACGGATTTGGGACTTCCCTGAAAAACCCGTGCAGGGCACGCTGGAATCCCCGATCCCGTGAATCCGGGGAGTGTGCAAAGCTCGGTCCAGCCTGGGCCCCCGGAAATTTTTGCCAAATATCCCCCAAGTCCTCGGGACAACAGAACTCTCTGGTACTGCATTTTTGGCGTTGTAAAGCCTGGAATCACTTTATTCCTAGTGCTGGGCTCTGCATACGGCCGAGAAAATCCCGGCCTCCACACAGACCCAGATTCCAAACTTTTTGATACATTTTAGCAAACCGAGAAATTCCCCCTCCCTGCTTCTTCTTAAGGGCATCCTTCTTTTCCCTTACCCGGCCTGCTCTCTCCCACTGGGCTGGGTTTTTCCCTTCCCATGCTAATTAGTCCCTACTTCTAGGAGGTTTAGGTACCTTTCTTCCCTGGCAGGGATTTCTTAACACAGCTACCGAGGCTTTGGGAGTCTTCTTTATCTTCTACTTTCTGGAAACACACCCTCTGATCCATAAATGCCACAATCCAGATGCCCAACTTCAACAAGACATCCTTTTCACCTAAAAACACTCACTCTCAACTCTTAGATCTTTTAAAGTTTTACCCCCGCAAAATTCCCCTGCTTTTCCACCGCTGAATTCCTCCGTCCTGATTCCAAGAATTTCTTGAATACCACGGGGCTTTTCTCAAGATTTACCCCCACAACCTTCCCTACGTGCCCACTGCTCACCACCTCATTTTTCCCTCAATGTCTTCGTTCTCCACCCCAGAGAGTTTGTCAAGTGTTGCCTCCAAAATGTTCCCCCTCTCTCCACTACTGAGTTCCCCATTTTGCCTTCAAAATATTCATTCTGTCCCCTCCAGATTGCATCCACTTTTACCCCCAACATTTTACTTCCTCTACAATATTGACTAAACCTTTTCCACCCCAAAAATGTGCATTCCCTCCCTTAAACAGCACCTCAGCTTTTCCCTCAAAAATGCCCCAGAGAGAAACTCCGATTCAGCCCCCAAACTCCCCTTTTCCTACACAAACAGTTCTTGTGGCCCCTCGCAATTCCCCCAGGCTTTCAGCTAAAGGAATAACTGGAAGCCTATTCCCTCATCTCTGCCCTCCTTTTGCTTTCCTGGAAAACCTTGCCATCCCACACTTTCTCCAAGAGATCTGCTGCGAGTACGGCAAGGTCTGCTCTGTCAGAGTGCCAGGGGGGTTTACAGCACTTGCTCCTCTGCATCTTCACCCTTTCATCAGCTTTCCCCTGGAACGGTGTTGTGCAAGAAGCTTGGAATTACCAGAAATGGATCGGGTTCACATTTTTTCCCCACCAGTTTTCATCTGCTTTGAAATTCCTGGAATGACCCTCAAATGTGCCCTAGAACAGTGCTGTGAAAGGATCAGTCAGAAGAACAGCCTGAAAGCAGAAAACCACCTCCAGCAGCAGCCGGAATGATCCCATTTCTGTTCTTACCTGGTCCTGCCAGAGCTCCCAACGGCCCTTCCCATTCCAAAACAACAGCTATGTAAGACATTCCTGCTGTCCGTGAGGGTGAGGTGCCAGTTCTGGATGTTCTTTGCTGTGGAATCGGACAACAAACAGAGCGTAAATGATCTTGGTGGCTCTTCCAAGCCAAACCACCCCGTGATTCCTTGCGTGGATCAGCACCTGTCCCAACTCCATTCCAGAAACCTCCTCCCACTAACCCAGAACTTTCCTTTTTCCGCTCAACATCAGGGATTTGCTGCCAAGTGCCCCGGGCAGGGGACGCCTCAGCATTCCCTGGGACGCCTCAGCCTTCCCTGGGATACCTCAGCCTTCCCTGGGACGCCTCAGCATTCCCTGGGACGCCTCAGCATTCCCTGGGGGTGCCTCAGCATTCCCTGGGCTGCTGTTCCACGCCGATCCCGTGTCCAGCGCCGTTCCGGGCTGCAGTGCCGGGCTCTCCCCACAAGGCGGCAGCACCGGGAGCGAGCAGCCCCGGCCGGTCCCGCTGTCTCGGGGCAGCTGCGCCTTTAACCCGCCCGGAGCCGGCGGGGCCGTGAACACAGCGGGCAAAAACCCCAGCGATCCCCTTTCTTTCACCCCCAGAGGCACAGGATCGCAGCATTCCCTGGGCTGGAAGGGACCCGCAGGGAGCATCGAGTCCACATCCTCGTCCTGCACCCCAAGAATCCCACCCTGTGCCCGAGAGCCTTGTCCAGACCCAAACTCTGCCCCCAGGATCCTGAAAACACAGCGGGGCTGGGAGAAGGGTAACAAGGGAGGATTTTTTACATAGTTCTCCTCGTACGATCGTTATATAATCTTATTAGATAGTCCAGCAACCCATCCCTGGGCCGGGACCCCCACCCCTGTCCCGGGACACCCATCCCTGGGCCGGAATACCGATCCCCCGCGGCCCCCACCGTCCGCTCGGGACTGTCCCCGTTCCCCGCTCACCTCCGAGCCCGCAGCACCCGCCCCGGTGCCCCCGGCCCGGCAGCGCTGCTCCCCGGACTCCCCGCCATTGCCACGTCGGGCGAAGAAGGGCGGAAATTACCGGTACCACACCAATGTGGCGATGCGACCTTCTCAAGATGGCGGCGGTGGAGGACCCCGCTCCGTCTATTCGGCTGCCTGAATGCTCCCGCCTACCCCAGGCGCCGCTGACCCCACAGTCGGTGTCCGCATAGCGGGAAACGCCTCAGAAAATTGCGTGCAAGCGCTGGGCTGGCGTTGGTGTCGGCGTCGCGTTCAGGCAGCCGAATAGACGCAGCTAGAGGGGGCCTTCCCTGCCACCATCTTGAGAAGGTCAGAAAATAGCGTAAACGACCGCCATCTTTAGTGTGGCGATGACCTAATTTCCGGTTTTGCCGCCATCTTGGGTGCTGGCAGAAGCCACTTCCGGTCGAGCCGCCATCTTTAGTGTGGTACGCACAAGGCCCCCCCCCCCCCCCCCCCCCCCACAAGAGCTTCTGTCTATTCAGCTGCCTGAATCCAGCCCGGACTCCGACGCCGGCCCCGCGCTTTCCGCGCGATTTTCCGCGGTGGTCCCCGGTGCGAGGACACGGGTGGTGGGGTCACCGGCGCCGGAGGCGGGCGACGGTCCCGCGACCGGCGGCAGGCATCGGCAGGGACACCTCTCTTAGGGGCCTATTGCGTCCGCCATCTTGAGTGTGGCGGAAGTGTCATCCACCCTCTGCAAGGTCCTGGCAGGTTCGAATAAAAACGCCACTTACGCCGTCCCGAAAGCGCCAAACTGCGCCTTCCTTTCCGAGCCGCCCCCTTGAGAGCGGCACGCGGGCGGCTCTATTCCGACCGTGCTCGCCCGGTGCTCCCCGCCCCGGCTCGCGCTGCGACCGCGCCTCTGCTGCCCGGCAAAACCGGCCCCGCCGGGCCTCCCCCCGCGCTGTCATTCGTCGCGGTCACCGCCCCGCACGGCGCCTGCTCCTTTGCAGCGCTCTGGCCCCGCTCATGCACGCCCGTGTCCCTTGGCGCTCCGAACCGTCCTTCGCCCCTCCCCTCCGCTGCCAGACGCGGCCCCGCTCGCTCCTTGCCACGCTCGGCAGCCACCGAGGCCGCCGCCCTCTCGGCTCCCCCGGCCCCGGGCGGCAGCAGCGCCGGGGCGCCGTGCCGGGGCCGGCAGTGCCGCGCTCTCGCCACCAGGCGGCAGCAGCGCCGCCCAGCTCAGCCCGGGGCCGGGCCGCGCTGCGGGGCACGGACAGAGCAGAGGCAAAAGCCGGCTCAGGGCGCTCTGCAGCTCCTGCAGCCCGAGCCTCTCGGCTCCTGGCGCCAGGCACTCGCTTCTTCCCTTCCTACAGAAAAACGCCGCCTCGTTATGCTCAGAACTTGCTCATCTCTAGTCCCAGCTTCTTATATTCCTATATGCAACAGAGTAGAGAGAGGGCTGGCTTATTTCAAAATGAATCTACATCTAAATTTGTCTATAGATGTAAAAACAAAGAACTTGACAGGTTTGGGGATTCCACACTGTCATACACACATCCCTCCCGGTGGATTTTCTGGCAGTTTTGGGCCCCTCTGGGGGAGGGCACCCAGCAATGGCCCCCCTCATTCCCCACTCACCTGCTCCTCCACTGCATCGTGGCTCTCCCAGGGACATTGGGGTGCCCCAAGTGACATTCAGAGCCCCCGAGTCTCCACCCCCGCCCCCAGCCTTTTTTCCTCACCTCCAAAGAATGCACCAAATGAGACAAACTGCCCTGGACAGCAGAACGGCACTTTAATAAAGCCATTTCCATGCATACATCCCCCAAAAAGGGGCTTGGCTGGAAACACAGGGAAGGTGCAGCAGAGGGATGGGGAAAGAGAGGGATGGGCAGCAGGACAGGGGGCTCTCAAGAGAAGGGCACCATGAGGGAGAGGGACCGAGCAGCCGATGCAGACAGGGACAGGCAAAAGGACAGTGAGAGGGACAAAGAAATACAGTCACACTGCAGCACAAAGGAAAAAGGAGAGCAAGAAAGAAGGAAAGAGAAAGATGCGGGCGGCGAGGGAGACAGAGACAGAACAGGGAGAGGGATTGAGCAGAATTTATTCAATAAAGGTCAGTATGGATTTCTTAAAAGAACACCAGGACATCCCTATCACGGAACTCTGCTGTCTGCTTCAACTTCACAGCTGTAAGGGAACATTTCTCCCCCCTCTCCTCTCTGCGGTGTTTATTAAATAAAGAGTGAGTATTTATTTCTTAAAAGAAAAACAAGAGAGAGGAGGCAGTGAAAGGCAATGGCATGGGGAGCACACAGGACAAGAAAGCAACACAAAAGACACACTGGACAGAGAGAAGAAAAGAGCTGCAAAGTTGGATGCAAGAGTGAAAGAAAATCAGGAACAAACGCCAGGACTTTCATTAGAGAGTGTGGCTGACGAAAGTGCCAGTAAAGCACCGGCTCGAACAGAACCTGCTGCTGGCACGGCTCGGCCTGGCACTCACTAATTAACATCTGTCTCTCGGCAGGGCCATGAATCCCCTGCTGGAACAGGAGGGGAAAGCCGAGGGGATAATGCGCACCGGGGTTGGTGCCGCTCAGCCCTAATCCCAGCCCGTGGCGCCAGTGAACGCACCCCGATCTCCGAACCTTCTCTCAGGGAAATCTCATCTTTACCCCTTCTCTTCCCCTCCCGGTATCTCCGTGTGCCCGGAACAAACACGAGGAGAGGTTTCTCTGTTGCAGGTTCTTTGGAAATCCTACACTGACTTTGAGAATGAGCAAGAGTAGAAGACAACCAGGAAACTTTGCTGCCAACCAACATCAAACCCCTCGCACCGGAGAAGAACGAACAGCTCGTTTTTACGCGTCCAAATCCCTTCAATTTTCAGCATTGTCTGTTTCCCGGCCGGCACTGTGGGAACTGCTGCGCACGGCACCACGAGTAAAACGCTCTCGTGTTCAGAAGGCACAATTGCAGAGAACAGACAGCAAAGCCGTCTCAAGGCAATTTGGGCACTCAAAACCCCCCTTTTTGCACCCTGAGCTTTCTGTTAAGCCACACCTGAAATTCCAAGTTTCTCCGTACTCTGCCCCAGTGCTTCTCTCTTCCGTCAGCGCCGTAGGCAGGACTGATTCCATACTCACAAACCCCCCTTGCCACGATCGGCGCTCTCTGCCCACCAAGGACACGGCACCGGGCAGGGACATTTCTCCCACTCCCCAGCAGAGACCTCCTCCCGCCACATCCAGGGAACTGCAGCCACTCAGGGAACACCAACTTTCTCCTGGGCTGGGAAGAGGAACCTGCAGCAATTAAGGCTGCACAGTCTGCAGCAGCGAGAGCTCAGCACATGTCCAGAGAGCCAATTCCAGCACCTAAATTTAAAAAAGAAGAAAAAGTTGATGACTTTTTTTTAAAGTTACTGTAAGTTCTTAAAACCAAACCAGCCTTTGCTCTTGACTTTGGCTCACTGATGCACACACACACACAAGAGGCCAACGGTCACACAGGGCCTGCTTGCAGAATTCCTGATCCAAACCCTCGCCTTTCCTGCCCAGCACTGAGGGAAATCTGACAGAGGATTCATAAAGAGCCCTCGCTGAGAGCAGTCATCGCCCCAGGCCTTCAGGCTTGGCAAGATTCTGTAGTGAACGGACCCAAATTCAATTCCCAAATCTCAATCTCTGACAAGTCCTGTTGGAAAGACAGCGGACAGTCCATCAGAACACGGAATTAAAAGGCTGCACAAGGAATAACAGAAGCTTTCCCAGGAATAGCCCAAGTTCCTTTTCTCCCTCACCGGTCCGGGGCCGTGAGACCGAACCTTGGGCCCCAGGAGACAGGAGAGGTGTTATCAACACTCGAACCTCCCAAGCGTTGTTATTGCTCAGAGAGCTGCGCCGGCACTGAGCTACTCCCATGCGCCTGCACGGCTTTGGGGAGGGGCAAGACCACGTCCCACTCCTGCCTGGAGAAATTTCAATGCCCTAAAAAGTCATTTCCCTTCTCTCTCTCTGACCCAGGGCCAAAGCAGCTGTGTAGAACAACCCGGGGGATTTATGGGAGGGTGATTCTCTCAGGAAAGACCCCAGACCCTGAGGAAACAAACCCACCCCAAATTTCCAGCTGAAAACACGCTGCTTCCTGAACGGCAGCGCACAAAGCTCTCTATAGCCAGACAGGAGATGACAGTCCAGAAAAAGCCAAAAGATGTGCTCTGCCTGCATGCACTCTCTTGACTGGTAATTCCAAAGGAAATTCCCCACAGATCGTAAGCAGTCGCCTGCAATTTGTCCTCTGCATTCATGACTGCCTTGGCTTTCTGTAGAAGTGTGTCAAACATCCACGCAGGCGTCAGGGCCTGGGCTGGCTCGTTTATGGCTCTTCCTGACAGGCCCAGGCCAAACCCAAGCACCCCCCTCACTGCTCCAGCCCCACTTTCAGGGAAATATTGACACGGCTTAGAAATACTCTCCTTCCCTGCAACTCACTCCCTCCCTGCGCATCCCCGGAGAGGATTTACTCCGTCCTTTGTTCCCGACAGCACCTCTCCAGCGCAAATCCCACTTCACACAGACACTGACTAAGCAGACCTAAGTGGTTCCAGCAGCAGCTGCAATCCCCAACTCCCTGTCTCCTGCACAGCTCATCCAAGCACTCCCAGCAATCTCACCTCGGCCCAGAGACTCTCTGTCCGCAGAGGGAAACACAACCCGATGGCACGCAGCTCTGGCACCACATTCCCTCTTCCCTTCTCCCTTTTTCCAGCACACCAGGCTGCTGGAAACGGCATTCCCTAGGCAGTTCATCCCAACACAGAGAAGAGGAGCCTGTGACTTACCCACACCATGGGCAGGACAAGGGGGGCCCTAGCTGGCTTTGGCTGCTCTAATACCAAAGCTCTTGGGACGACTTCAGTGGTTTTTCCTGTCTTGAAAGAGTGCAGAAAAGCAAAGTTAATCCCACTGTGGACTCCAAGACTCCTGCATTTCCTATTTCTCCTATGATTGCTCACCATGAAATTTTATCCATGGAAAAAAAGCATGAAGAATAACACCATATCAAATAAAAAGTGCCCTTTTCCAGCATTTTTATACCAGGCATTAAAAAGATGCCCATTTCTCTTCCAGCATTGCTTCCCTCATTTTAGCAGAACCGTTTTCATCCCAGACCCCACTCATCAGCTGTTCAATCCTCTGGCACTGGATTTGGACAAAAGAAGGGACGCACCTGGATCGCAGGAAATCACAGAGAGAAACCCCTCCAAAACCTGACAGAGAAAATCAACAGGAGATGCAGGAAGACACATCCCTCATTTGCACATCCGGAGTGCTTTTCTAAAGACTTCTCTGCATCTGGATGCTCTTTGCACTTGGCAGCAAACTGCTTCCACTGCTTCCCACTCCAGCAAGGGGAACATCCCTGGAATTTCATGTCCAGTGTCTCTGCCTAAAGCAGCCCCACGGCAACACGAAGCTTCCCTCGGGCATTTCGTTTCTTTACCCCAAACATTCTCCCCACTCAGCCACAATCTAGAAAGAACAAAAGGGAAAAGAAGGAAGACCAATTAATTCTGACATAAGGAGTCTTGACTATCCCGACACACTGCCAGGTGAAAAAACATCCCTGCCACTCTAAGAAATTCCCCTGATACTGTCTCCATTCTGTATCAATTATTTAAACGCTGTATTAAGGAGCGTAAGGACACAATGCTTGGAATTCTCAAAAACGGCTCCGCCTGGCTACTCCAAGCACTTTCCCACCCGGGGAGCTGAGCTGTCCCACATTTAAACGCCACGTTTGATCCAAATCCCATAGAAATCTGATATTGTTTGGCTCCTGAGCTTTCCCAAAAGCTGTCCAGTCAAGCCTGGAAATCCTCACTGAAGCTTTGCCATGTCACATCGGGATTTACCCTTGGGAAAACCCCACTCTGAGCACTTGGGTTTCAAGAGGTTGCACCCAATGTTACAGACACAGAATTCCTGTGGGGTTTGGCATTTCCTGCACCTCCAAACACGTGAAAAGAATGAAGTGCAGAGTCCCGAGGCTCCATTATTGCCATTCTCCTCACATCCCTTTCCTCAGCTGCACATGGCTTTGTGCCTCCTCTGAAGGGCTGGAAAGGAATTTGGGAACCCCCCTCAGCTTCTTCTCTGAGCCGGCCCAAAAGGCAAACAGGAAAAAAAAACCCCAAAAGCGCACAAAATCCCAGCCCCTCCCAAGATGCAGCTCCTCACACCAAACCTTGGGAGAATCCCTGGTGCTTCCAACACCGCTGCAATCCCACCTGGAGCTGAGCTTACAGGGTGCTCTGCCTAATCCACATCCAAGCCTGGATAGCCCAAAGCCTGCAAGAAAAGAGGAGGCAAAGTGAAGGGGAGAGGGGGGGAAAAACGGAATTTTAGGTTTTTCCCGTGTTTACAACAGGATTGAAGGGCAGGATGGAGAGGTTTTGTGGAAAAGAAGTACCAAAGGCTGCTTCATTCCCAGCAATTAGCGCTGCTCAGGTTGAATCCAAGAGGCCCAATCCACCAGGTTTAAACAGGAGCGGCCGACAGGATGGGTTATGACACAGATCTGTGAAGCTGGAGCCTTCTTCCTTCTCCCGGGCTCTCCCAGAAATTCTCCATGTCCGGACGCGCTCCCGCTCTCCCTGCTGGGGAGGACGGACTTGGATAGCCCGGGTGACTGCTGAGCCTAAAACAATAAGTGATCCAAGTGTTTTTCCCCAGGAAATGACATATTCTCTGGACCTGGGATAACCCATATCCCATGGCCTTCTCCAGGAAGAGTCCCAGCTGGATATGGTCTCCCAGAAAGGATTCCATAGGGGCTCACCTTTTGCTTGGAGCTCGGCTGAATTCCTCAGCAATGCCAGGGAATGTGGCCATTGGAGGCTTTGAGCAGATTAGGCTCATTTGCCTTTTTAGGTTTTGTTACCATCTCTCAGACTTCCCACTGGATTGTGGCCTCCAAGGAACATGTAAATCCCATTGGATTCCTGCTCTTTGGATATTTTTGTACCATTCCTGTACAAAACGAGGCCCCCTGTTCGGATGCTTTTCCCCACCGTTCCCCAGCAGTTTTATCTGCCAGTGCATTCCCTGTGTTGGTTGGGCTCTTCCCAGATCTCTGAGCTCCTTCACAAGGCAGGAGATCCATTTGGCCCAGGAACCGAACCCTCCCGAGGAATTGTCTGATGCCATCTCCACATTTCACAGCTGATCCTTGTGCTCAAAGGATCCCTCTTTCTTCCCTTCAGCCAATTCCAAGCCTCGCTGCCCCCAGCTGGGAACAGTCCCCAGGCCGATCCCTGCAGTCTTCCCTGCCAGGATCCTGCTCAGGAATCCATGGGCTACGAATGTAAGAATTAATTCTTCCCACCCCTGCCCAGTTCTAATTCCAAAGGATTTGGTGTCTGCCTTACCCGGCTGGAGCCTGCTTCCAACTCTGCTCTTGCTGCTTCTGCTGCTTTCCATTTCCCAGGAATTCCACCAACGGAGCGACAGCGTTTTCCACCTCCTCCTCCAGCATTCCCTCTGTTGCGTTCGGGTGCTGGAAGGATATCAAAACCAGGGCCTCACTATCAGGAATTATATCCCCGGATTTGTTCCTTTCCAAATGTCACCTCTTCCCAATAAAGCACTGGCCATCCAAGGAATTCTAGAGAGCGATGTGCTGACCACTGCTTACTCCTCTGGAATGTCAGAGCTTGGAAAAAAAGGGCAGTTGAGGCTTTTCCTGGTGCTGCCCATGAAGTGTATTTTACCTAAGTGCCCCTGCCCATGCCTTTGCCTGTATCCACCAAAAATCCACCCGTTCATTCCCCAGCTGCTGCCTCCCTCTTTTCCTGGATCCAACAGAATTTTAACAGGTGAATATTCCCCTCTGGAAGAGCACCTTTCATTCCAAACCTAAGAACAAACAAATGAATCACTTTCCTTCGACCTTCCTTATTAGGATTCCACTGAGAGCAGTGGATGGAAAATGATCCTCTCCTGGTCCCTGCTGGATTCCCGGAGCAGGGATTCTTTCCCTCTTCCCCCCCCCCCCCGCCCCCCCGCGGTGACCACCCTGCCCTGCCCCCTTTTCAGGCTTTGTTCCACAGCTCTTGTCTCCAACTCTTGCATCCTTTCCCTCACTCCAGGAGCTCCCAGCAGTTCCACACCCTCTTTTCTCCCATCCTGATCCTTTCTCCAAGAACAGAGCTCTGCATTTCAATTCCCTTCGCTTTTCTCCGACAATTCCCACCAATCCAGACCTAAAGCTGACACAAGGAACACTCAGTGCCCACAAATGCAAATCCAGACCTGGCCATGCCTAAACCAGCAAGTCTGAACACACAATCCTGGACCATCTGCATTAATTCAAACCTAACAATTAGGACACACTGAAGACTTCAACATTCCCAAGAAACACCCTGTTGCCTTCAACTCCCTGGGGTTTTTGCTTTGAACTCATACGGATTAGGGGATCAAGGGATTTCCCTGAAAAAAACCTGTGTGGTGCATGCTGGAATCCCCGATCCCGTGAATCCAGGGAGTGTTAAAAGCTTAAGTCCAACCTGGCCCACCATAAATTTTTGCCAACTATCCCCCAAATGATCAGGTTAACAGAACCCTCCTCTGGTGCTGCGTTTTTAGTATTGGAAAGCCAGGAATTACTTTATTCCCAGAGCGAGGCTCTGGATATGGGCTTGGGGAGAACAAGACCTTACCAACTTACAGAGCCAGGGGATGACGTTTGGGAACAATCCTGGGCTGCCTGGCAGCAATTCATTGTACCTCTTGTCACCCACGAACACCTTCACCCACTCCTCCAGGAGCCCGGGCCAGCGGCTCTGCTTCTCTTGGAGCAGGAGGCATTGCCCTGCCCACTGCAGGGACCTGCAAACCATTCCGGAGTCAGCTCCGAGCCAGGGACGGGGCAACACCCCGTCCCACGGCTCCAGCGGCTCGGGCCCTCGGTAATTCCGGATCTGAGCCTCGTAATCCCTGCAGGGAAGAGGCCGGCTCAGGCCGGGATCGGGGAGGGTGGGAAGCGCCCGGGGTGGGCGGAGGCTCTGCCACCCCCACGGCCGCGGCATCCGCACAGCTCCGGGGGACGGGGCCCGCCCCGATGCCGCTCCCCGTCCCGTTATGCCGTTCCCCCGCTCCCCATCCCGTTCTCCCGCTCCTCGCTCACCGCCCGGGCCCGTCCATGCCCGCCTGTCCCCCGCCGACCGCGCCTGCCCACTCAAACTGGCCACGGCAGCCGCGCCACGCCTCCCCATTGGCCAGCCCTCGGCCCGCCCCGCCTTCCTATTGGCCGCTGGCCCCGTCAATCACGCGGGAAACCCCGCCGCCCGCAGGCACCGCTCCCACGGCGGCCGCTACACGGCGGCCCGGGCGCATTCCCAGGGGAAAAGGAGAGTTGTTATCAACACTCGAACCTCCCAAGCGTTGTTATTGCTCAGAGAGCTGCGCCGGTACTGAGCTACTCCCATGCGCCTGCACGGCTTTGGGGAGGGGCAAGACCACGTCCCACTCCTGCCTGGAGAAATTTCAATGCCCTAAAAAGTCATTTCCCTTCTCTCTCTCTGACCCAGGGCCAAAGCAGCTGTGTAGAACAACCCGGGGGATTTATGGGAGGGTGATTCTCTCAGGAAAGACCCCAGACCCTGAGGAAACAAACCCACCCCAAATTTCCAGCTGAAAACACGCTGCTTCCTGAACGGCAGCGCACAAAGCTCTCTATAGCCAGACAGGAGATGACAGTCCAGAAAAAGCCAAAAGATGTGCTCTGCCTGCATGCACTCTCTTGACTGGTAATTCCAAAGGAAATTCCCCACAGATCGTAAGCAGTCGCCTGCAATTTGTCCTCTGCATTCATGACTGCCTTGGCTTTCTGTAGAAGTGTGTCAAACATCCACGCAGGCGTCAGGGCCTGGGCTGGCTCGTTTATGGCTCTTCCTGACAGGCCCAGGCCAAACCCAAGCACCCCCCTCACTGCTCCAGCCCCACTTTCAGGGAAATACTGACACGGCTTAGAAATACTCTCCTTCCCTGCAACTCACTCCCTCCCTGCGCATCCCCGGAGAGGATTTACTCCGTCCTTTGTTCCCGACAGCACCTCTCCAGCGCAAATCCCACTTCACACAGACACTGACTAAGCAGACCTAAGGCAGTGGTTCCAATCCCCAGCTGCAATCCCCAACTCCCTGTCTCCTGCACAGCTCGTCCAAGCACTCCCAGCAATCTCACCTCAGCCCAGAGACTCTCTGTCCGCAGAGGGAAACACAACCCGATGGCACGCAGCTCTGGCACCACATTCCCTCTTCCCTTCTCCCTTTTTCCAGCACACCAGGCTGCTGGAAACGGCATTCCCTAGGCAGTTCATCCCAACACAGAGAAGAGGAGCCTGTGACTTACCCACACCATGGGCAGGACAAGGGGGGCCCTAGCTGGCTTTGGCTGCTCTAATACCAAAGCTCTTGGGACGACTTCAGTGGTTTTTCCTGTCTTGAAAGAGTGCAGAAAAGCAAAGTTAATCCCACTGTGGACTCCAAGACTCCTGCATTTCCTATTTCTCCTATGATTGCTCACCATGAAATTTTATCCATGGAAAAAAAGCATGAAGAATAACACCATATCAAATAAAAAGTGCCCTTTTCCAGCATTTTTATACCAGGCATTAAAAAGATGCCCATTTCTCTTCCAGCATTGCTTCCCTCATTTTAGCAGAACCGTTTTCATCCCAGACCCCACTCATCAGCTGTTCAATCCTCTGGCACTGGATTTGGACAAAAGAAGGGACGCACCTGGATCGCAGGAAATCACAGAGAGAAACCCCTCCAAAACCTGACAGAGAAAATCAACAGGAGATGCAGGAAGACACATCCCTCATTTGCACATCCGGAGTGCTTTTCTAAAGACTTCTCTGCATCTGGATGCTCTTTGCACTTGGCAGCAAACTGCTTCCACTGCTTCCCACTCCAGCAAGGGGAACATCCCTGGAATTTCATGTCCAGTGTCTCTGCCTAAAGCAGCCCCACGGCAACACGAAGCTTCCCTCGGGCATTTCGTTTCTTTACCCCAAACATTCTCCCCACTCAGCCACAATCTAGAAAGAACAAAAGGGAAAAGAAGGAAGACCAATTAATTCTGACATAAGGAGTCTTGACTATCCCGACACACTGCCAGGTGAAAAAACATCCCTGCCACTCTAAGAAATCCCCCTGATACTGTCTCCATTCTGTATCAATTATTTAAACGCTGTATTAAGGAGCGTAAGGACACAATGCTTGGAATTCTCAAAAACGGCTCCGCCTGGCTACTCCAAGCACTTTCTCACCCGGGGAGCTGAGCTGTCCCACATTTAAACGCCACGTTTGATCCAAATCCCATAGAAATCTGATATTGTTTGGCTCCTGAGCTTTCCCAAAAGCTGTCCAGTCAAGCCTGGAAATCCTCACTGAAGCTTTGCCATGTCACATCGGGATTTACCCTTGGGAAAACCCCACTCTGAGCACTTGGGTTTCAAGAGGTTGCACCCAATGTTACAGACACAGAATTCCTGTGGGGTTTGGCATTTCCTGCACCTCCAAACACGTGAAAAGAATGAAGTGCAGAGTCCCGAGGCTCCATTATTGCCATTCTCCTCACATCCCTTTCCTCAGCTGCACATGGCTTTGTGCCTCCTCTGAAGGGCTGGAAAGGAATTTGGGAACCCCCCTCAGCTTCTTCTCTGAGCCGGCCCAAAAGGCAAACAGGAAAAAAAAACCCCAAAAGCGCACAAAATCCCAGCCCCTCCCAAGATGCAGCTCCTCACACCAAACCTTGGGAGAATCCCTGGTGCTTCCAACACCGCTGCAATCCCACCTGGAGCTGAGCTTACAGGGTGCTCTGCCTAATCCACATCCAAGCCTGGATAGCCCAAAGCCTGCAAGAAAAGAGGAGGCAAAGTGAAGGGGAGAGGGGGGGAAAAACGGAGTTTTAGGTTTTTCCCCTGTTTGCAACAGGATTGAAGGGCAGGATGGAGAGGTTTTGTGGAAAAGAAGTACCAAAGGCTGCTTCATTCCCAGCAATTAGCGCTGCTCAGGTTGAATCCAAGAGGCCCAATCCACCAGGTTTAAACAGGAGCGGCCGACAGGATGGGTTATGACACAGATCTGTGAAGCTGGAGCCTTCTTCCTTCTCCCGGGCTCTCCCAGAAATTCTCCATGTCCGGACGCGCTCCCGCTCTCCCTGCTGGGGAGGACGGACTTGGATAGCCCGGGTGACTGCTGAGCCTAAAACAATAAGTGATCCAAGTGTTTTTCCCCAGGAAATGACATATTCTCTGGACCTGGGATAACCCATATCCCATGGCCTTCTCCAGGAAGAGTCCCAGCTGGATATGGTCTCCCAGAAAGGATTCCATAGGGGCTCACCTTTTGCTTGGAGCTCGGCTGAATTCCTCAGCAATGCCAGGGAATGTGGCCATTGGAGGCTTTGAGCAGATTAGGCTCATTTGCCTTTTTAGGTTTTGTTACCATCTCTCAGACTTCCCACTGGATTGTGGCCTCCAAGGAACATGTAAATCCCATTGGATTCCTGCTCTTTGGATATTTTTGTACCATTCCTGTACAAAACGAGGCCCCCTGTTCGGATGCTTTTCCCCACCGTTCCCCAGCAGTTTTATCTGCCAGTGCATTCCCTGTGTTGGTTGGGCTCTTCCCAGATCTCTGAGCTCCTTCACAAGGCAGGAGATCCATTTGGCCCAGGAACCAAACCCTCCCGAGGAATTGTCTGATGCCATCTCCACATTTCACAGCTGATCCTTGTGCTCAAAGGATCCCTCTTTCTTCCCTTCAGCCAATTCCAAGCCTCGCTGCCCCCAGCCGGGAACAGTCCCCAGGCCGATCCCTGCAGTCTTCCCTGCCAGGATCCTGCTCAGGAATCCATGGGAATGTAAGAATTAATTCTTCCCACCCCTGCCCAGTTCTAATTCCAAAGGATTTGGTGTCTGCCTTACCCGGCTGGAGCCTGCTTCCAACTCTGCTCTTGCTGCTTCTGCTGCTTTCCATTTCCCAGGAATTCCACCAACGGAGCGACAGCGTTTTCCACCTCCTCCTCCAGCATTCCCTCTGTTGCGTTCGGGTGCTGGAAGGATATCAAAACCAGGGCCTCACTATCAGGAATTATATCCCCGGATTTGTTCCTTTCCAAATGTCACCTCTTCCCAATAAAGCACTGGCCATCCAAGGAATTCTAGAGAGCGATGTGCTGACCACTGCTTACTCCTCTGGAATGTCAGAGCTTGGAAAAAAAGGGCAGTTGAGGCTTTTCCTGGTGCTGCCCATGAAGTGTATTTTACCTAAGTGCCCCTGCCCATGCCTTTGCCTGTACCCGCCAAAAATCCACCCGTTCATTCCCCAGCTGCTGCCTCCCTCTTTTCCTGGATCCAACAGAATTTTAACAGGTGAATATTCCCCTCTGGAAGAGCACCTTTCATTCCAAACCTAAGAACAAACAAATGAATCACTTTCCTTCGACCTTCCTTATTAGGATTCCACTGAGAGCAGTGGATGGAAAATGATCCTCTCCTGGTCCCTGCTGGATTCCCGGAGCAGGGATCCTTTCCCTCTTTCCCCCCACCCCCCGCGGTGCCCTCCTCCCCCTCCCGCCCCACCCCGCACCCTTTCCAGGCTTTGTTCCACAGCTTTTGCCTCCGGACCTCAGATCCTTTTGGTCTCCAGGAGCTCCCAGCAGCTCCACAGCCTTTCCTCTCCCATCCTGATCCTTTCTCCAGGAATGGAGCTGTGCATTGCAATTCCCTTCTCTTTTCTCCGACAATTCCCACCAACCCAGACCTAGAGCTGACACAAGGAACGCTCGGTGCCCACAAATCCAAATCCAGACCCGGCCATCCCTAAACCAGCAACTCCCGGACAATTTGCGTTCATTCCAACCTAACACTGAGGACTCACCTAATCCTTCAAAATTCCCAAGAAATATCCCGTTGCCTTCAGCTCCCCGGGGATTCTGCTTCGTGCTCACACGGATTTGGGACTTCCCTGAAAAACCCGTGCAGGGCACGCTGGAATCCCCGATCCCGTGAATCCGGGGAGTGTGCAAAGCTCGGTCCAGCCTGGGCCCCCAGAAATTTTTGCCAAATATCCCCCAAGTCCTCGGGACAACAGAACTCTCTGGTACTGCATTTTTGGCGTTGTAAAGCCTGGAATCACTTTATTCCTAGTGCTGGGCTCTGCATACGGCCGAGAAAATCCCGGCCTCCACACAGACCCAGATTCCAAACTTTTTGATACATTTTAGCAAACCGAGAAATTCCCCCTCCCTGCTTCTTCTTAAGGGCATCCTTCTTTTCCCTTACCCGGCCTGCTCTCTCCCACTGGGCTGGGTTTTTCCCTTCCCATGCTAATTAGTCCCTACTTCTAGGAGGTTTAGGTACCTTTCTTCCCTGGCAGGGATTTCTTAACACAGCTACCGAGGCTTTGGGAGTCTTCTTTATCTTCTACTTTCTGGAAACACACCCTCTGATCCATAAATGCCACAATCCAGATGCCCAACTTCAACAAGACATCCTTTTCACCTAAAAACACTCACTCTCAACTCTTAGATCTTTTAAAGTTTTACCCCCGCAAAATTCCCCTGCTTTTCCACCGCTGAATTCCTCCGTCCTGATTCCAAGAATTTCTTGAATACCACGGGGCTTTTCTCAAGATTTACCCCCACAACCTTCCCTACGTGCCCACTGCTCACCACCTCATTTTTCCCTCAATGTCTTCGTTCTCCACCCCAGAGAGTTTGTCAAGTGTTGCCTCCAAAATGTTCCCCCTCTCTCCACTACTGAGTTCCCCATTTTGCCTTCAAAATATTCATTCTGTCCCCTCCAGATTGCATCCACTTTTACCCCCAACATTTTACTTCCTCTACAATATTGACTAAACCTTTTCCACCCCAAAAATGTGCATTCCCTCCCTTAAACAGCACCTCAGCTTTTCCCTCAAAAATGCCCCAGAGAGAAACTCCGATTCAGCCCCCAAACTCCCCTTTTCCTACACAAACAGTTCTTGTGGCCCCTCGCAATTCCCCCAGGCTTTCAGCTAAAGGAATAACTGGAAGCCTATTCCCTCATCTCTGCCCTCCTTTTGCTTTCCTGGAAAACCTTGCCATCCCACACTTTCTCCAAGAGATCTGCTGCGAGTACGGCAAGGTCTGCTCTGTCAGAGTGCCAGGGGGGTTTACAGCACTTGCTCCTCTGCATCTTCACCCTTTCATCAGCTTTCCCCTGGAACGGTGTTGTGCAAGAAGCTTGGAATTACCAGAAATGGATCGGGTTCACATTTTTTCCCCACCAGTTTTCATCTGCTTTGAAATTCCTGGAATGACCCTCAAATGTGCCCTAGAACAGTGCTGTGAAAGGATCAGTCAGAAGAACAGCCTGAAAGCAGAAAACCACCTCCAGCAGCAGCCGGAATGATCCCATTTCTGTTCTTACCTGGTCCTGCCAGAGCTCCCAACGGCCCTTCCCATTCCAAAACAACAGCTATGCAAGACATTCCTGCTGTCCGTGAGGGTGAGGTGCCAGTTCTGGATGTTCTTTGCTGTGGAATCGGACAACAAACAGAGCGTAAATGATCTTGGTGGCTCTTCCAAGCCAAACCACCCCGTGATTCCTTGCGTGGATCAGCACCTGTCCCAACTCCATTCCAGAAACCTCCTCCCACTAACCCAGAACTTTCCTTTTTCCGCTCAACATCAGGGATTTGCTGCCAAGTGCCCCGGGCAGGGGACGCCTCAGCATTCCCTGGGACGCCTCAGCCTTCCCTGGGATACCTCAGCCTTCCCTGGGACGCCTCAGCATTCCCTGGGACGCCTCAGCATTCCCTGGGGGTGCCTCAGCATTCCCTGGGCTGCTGTTCCACGCCGATCCCGTGTCCAGCGCCGTTCCGGGCTGCAGTGCCGGGCTCTCCCCACAAGGCGGCAGCACCGGGAGCGAGCAGCCCCGGCCGGTCCCGCTGTCTCGGGGCAGCTGCGCCTTTAACCCGCCCGGAGCCGGCGGGGCCGTGAACACAGCGGGCAAAAACCCCAGCGATCCCCTTTCTTTCACCCCCAGAGGCACAGGATCGCAGCATTCCCTGGGCTGGAAGGGACCCGCAGGGAGCATCGAGTCCACATCCTCGTCCTGCACCCCAAGAATCCCACCCTGTGCCCGAGAGCCTTGTCCAGACCCAAACTCTGCCCCCAGGATCCTGAAAACACAGCGGGGCTGGGAGAAGGGTAACAAGGGAGGATTTTTTACATAGTTCTCCTCGTACGATCGTTATATAATCTTATTAGATAGTCCAGCAACCCATCCCTGGGCCGGGACCCCCACCCCTGTCCCGGGACACCCATCCCTGGGCCGGAATACCGATCCCCCGCGGCCCCCACCGTCCGCTCGGGACTGTCCCCGTTCCCCGCTCACCTCCGAGCCCGCAGCACCCGCCCCGGTGCCCCCGGCCCGGCAGCGCTGCTCCCCGGACTCCCCGCCATTGCCACGTCGGGCGAAGAAGGGCGGAAATTACCGGTACCACACCAATGTGGCGATGCGACCTTCTCAAGATGGCGGCGGTGGAGGACCCCGCTCCGTCTATTCGGCTGCCTGAATGCTCCCGCCTACCCCAGGCGCCGCTGACCCCACAGTCGGTGTCCGCATAGCGGGAAACGCCTCAGAAAATTGCGTGCAAGCGCTGGGCTGGCGTTGGTGTCGGCGTCGCGTTCAGGCAGCCGAATAGACGCAGCTAGAGGGGGCCTTCCCTGCCACCATCTTGAGAAGGTCAGAAAATAGCGTAAACGACCGCCATCTTTAGTGTGGCGATGACCTAATTTCCGGTTTTGCCGCCATCTTGGGTGCTGGCAGAAGCCACTTCCGGTCGAGCCGCCATCTTTAGTGTGGTACGCACAAGGCCCCCCCCCCCCCCCCCCCCCCCACAAGAGCTTCTGTCTATTCAGCTGCCTGAATCCAGCCCGGACTCCGACGCCGGCCCCGCGCTTTCCGCGCGATTTTCCGCGGTGGTCCCCGGTGCGAGGACACGGGTGGTGGGGTCACCGGCGCCGGAGGCGGGCGACGGTCCCGCGACCGGCGGCAGGCATCGGCAGGGACACCTCTCTTAGGGGCCTATTGCGTCCGCCATCTTGAGTGTGGCGGAAGTGTCATCCACCCTCTGCAAGGTCCTGGCAGGTTCGAATAAAAACGCCACTTACGCCGTCCCGAAAGCGCCAAACTGCGCCTTCCTTTCCGAGCCGCCCCCTTGAGAGCGGCACGCGGGCGGCTCTATTCCGACCGTGCTCGCCCGGTGCTCCCCGCCCCGGCTCGCGCTGCGACCGCGCCTCTGCTGCCCGGCAAAACCGGCCCCGCCGGGCCTCCCCCCGCGCTGTCATTCGTCGCGGTCACCGCCCCGCACGGCGCCTGCTCCTTTGCAGCGCTCTGGCCCCGCTCATGCACGCCCGTGTCCCTTGGCGCTCCGAACCGTCCTTCGCCCCTCCCCTCCGCTGCCAGACGCGGCCCCGCTCGCTCCTTGCCACGCTCGGCAGCCACCGAGGCCGCCGCCCTCTCGGCTCCCCCGGCCCCGGGCGGCAGCAGCGCCGGGGCGCCGTGCCGGGGCCGGCAGTGCCGCGCTCTCGCCACCAGGCGGCAGCAGCGCCGCCCAGCTCAGCCCGGGGCCGGGCCGCGCTGCGGGGCACGGACAGAGCAGAGGCAAAAGCCGGCTCAGGGCGCTCTGCAGCTCCTGCAGCCCGAGCCTCTCGGCTCCTGGCGCCAGGCACTCGCTTCTTCCCTTCCTACAGAAAAACGCCGCCTCGTTATGCTCAGAACTTGCTCATCTCTAGTCCCAGCTTCTTATATTCCTATATGCAACAGAGTAGAGAGAGGGCTGGCTTATTTCAAAATGAATCTACATCTAAATTTGTCTATAGATGTAAAAACAAAGAACTTGACAGGTTTGGGGATTCCACACTGTCATACACACATCCCTCCCGGTGGATTTTCTGGCAGTTTTGGGCCCCTCTGGGGGAGGGCACCCAGCAATGGCCCCCCTCATTCCCCACTCACCTGCTCCTCCACTGCATCGTGGCTCTCCCAGGGACATTGGGGTGCCCCAAGTGACATTCAGAGCCCCCGAGTCTCCACCCCCGCCCCCAGCCTTTTTTCCTCACCTCCAAAGAATGCACCAAATGAGACAAACTGCCCTGGACAGCAGAACGGCACTTTAATAAAGCCATTTCCATGCATACATCCCCCAAAAAGGGGCTTGGCTGGAAACACAGGGAAGGTGCAGCAGAGGGATGGGGAAAGAGAGGGATGGGCAGCAGGACAGGGGGCTCTCAAGAGAAGGGCACCATGAGGGAGAGGGACCGAGCAGCCGATGCAGACAGGGACAGGCAAAAGGACAGTGAGAGGGACAAAGAAATACAGTCACACTGCAGCACAAAGGAAAAAGGAGAGCAAGAAAGAAGGAAAGAGAAAGATGCGGGCGGCGAGGGAGACAGAGACAGAACAGGGAGAGGGATTGAGCAGAATTTATTCAATAAAGGTCAGTATGGATTTCTTAAAAGAACACCAGGACATCCCTATCACGGAACTCTGCTGTCTGCTTCAACTTCACAGCTGTAAGGGAACATTTCTCTCCCCTCTCCTCTCTGCGGTGTTTATTAAATAAAGAGTGAGTATTTATTTCTTAAAAGAAAAACAAGAGAGAGGAGGCAGTGAAAGGCAATGGCATGGGGAGCACACAGGACAAGAAAGCAACACAAAAGACACACTGGACAGAGAGAAGAAAAGAGCTGCAAAGTTGGATGCAAGAGTGAAAGAAAATCAGGAACAAACGCCAGGACTTTCATTAGAGAGTGTGGCTGACGAAAGTGCCAGTAAAGCACCGGCTCGAACAGAACCTGCTGCTGGCACGGCTCGGCCTGGCACTCACTAATTAACATCTGTCTCTCGGCAGGGCCATGAATCCCCTGCTGGAACAGGAGGGGAAAGCCGAGGGGATAATGCGCACCGGGGTTGGTGCCGCTCAGCCCTAATCCCAGCCCGTGGCGCCAGTGAACGCACCCCGATCTCCGAACCTTCTCTCAGGGAAATCTCATCTTTACCCCTTCTCTTCCCCTCCCGGTATCTCCGTGTGCCCGGAACAAACACGAGGAGAGGTTTCTCTGTTGCAGGTTCTTTGGAAATCCTACACTGACTTTGAGAATGAGCAAGAGTAGAAGACAACCAGGAAACTTTGCTGCCAACCAACATCAAACCCCTCGCACCGGAGAAGAACGAACAGCTCGTTTTTACGCGTCCAAATCCCTTCAATTTTCAGCATTGTCTGTTTCCCGGCCGGCACTGTGGGAACTGCTGCGCACGGCACCACGAGTAAAACGCTCTCGTGTTCAGAAGGCACAATTGCAGAGAACAGACAGCAAAGCCGTCTCAAGGCAATTTGGGCACTCAAAACCCCCCTTTTTGCACCCTGAGCTTTCTGTTAAGCCACACCTGAAATTCCAAGTTTCTCCGTACTCTGCCCCAGTGCTTCTCTCTTCCGTCAGCGCCGTAGGCAGGACTGATTCCATACTCACAAACCCCCCTTGCCACGATCGGCGCTCTCTGCCCACCAAGGACACGGCACCGGGCAGGGACATTTCTCCCACTCCCCAGCAGAGACCTCCTCCCGCCACATCCAGGGAACTGCAGCCACTCAGGGAACACCAACTTTCTCCTGGGCTGGGAAGAGGAACCTGCAGCAATTAAGGCTGCACAGTCTGCAGCAGCGAGAGCTCAGCACATGTCCAGAGAGCCAATTCCAGCACCTAAATTTAAAAAAGAAGAAAAAGTTGATGACTTTTTTTTAAAGTTACTGTAAGTTCTTAAAACCAAACCAGCCTTTGCTCTTGACTTTGGCTCACTGATGCACACACACACACAAGAGGCCAACGGTCACACAGGGCCTGCTTGCAGAATTCCTGATCCAAACCCTCGCCTTTCCTGCCCAGCACTGAGGGAAATCTGACAGAGGATTCATAAAGAGCCCTCGCTGAGAGCAGTCATCGCCCCAGGCCTTCAGGCTTGGCAAGATTCTGTAGTGAACGGACCCAAATTCAATTCCCAAATCTCAATCTCTGACAAGTCCTGTTGGAAAGACAGCGGACAGTCCATCAGAACACGGAATTAAAAGGCTGCACAAGGAATAACAGAAGCTTTCCCAGGAATAGCCCAAGTTCCTTTTCTCCCTCACCGGTCCGGGGCCGTGAGACCGAACCTTGGGCCCCAGGAGACAGGAGAGTTGTTATCAACACTCGAACCTCCCAAGCGTTGTTATTGCTCAGAGAGCTGCGCCGGCACTGAGCTACTCCCATGCGCCTGCACGGCTTTGGGGAGGGGCAAGACCACGTCCCACTCCTGCCTGGAGAAATTTCAATGCCCTAAAAAGTCATTTCCCTTCTCTCTCTCTGACCCAGGGCCAAAGCAGCTGTGTAGAACAACCCGGGGGATTTATGGGAGGGTGATTCTCTCAGGAAAGACCCCAGACCCTGAGGAAACAAACCCACCCCAAATTTCCAGCTGAAAACACGCTGCTTCCTGAACGGCAGCGCACAAAGCTCTCTATAGCCAGACAGGAGATGACAGTCCAGAAAAAGCCAAAAGATGTGCTCTGCCTGCATGCACTCTCTTGACTGGTAATTCCAAAGGAAATTCCCCACAGATCGTAAGCAGTCGCCTGCAATTTGTCCTCTGCATTCATGACTGCCTTGGCTTTCTGTAGAAGTGTGTCAAACATCCACGCAGGCGTCAGGGCCTGGGCTGGCTCGTTTATGGCTCTTCCTGACAGGCCCAGGCCAAACCCAAGCACCCCCCTCACTGCTCCAGCCCCACTTTCAGGGAAATATTGACACGGCTTAGAAATACTCTCCTTCCCTGCAACTCACTCCCTCCCTGCGCATCCCCGGAGAGGATTTACTCCGTACTTTGTTCCCGACAGCACCTCTCCAGCGCAAATCCCACTTCACACAGACACTGACTAAGCAGACCTAAGTGGTTCCAGCAGCAGCTGCAATCCCCAACTCCCTGTCTCCTGCACAGCTCATCCAAGCACTCCCAGCAATCTCACCTCGGCCCAGAGACTCTCTGTCCGCAGAGGGAAACACAACCCGATGGCACGCAGCTCTGGCACCACATTCCCTCTTCCCTTCTCCCTTTTTCCAGCACACCAGGCTGCTGGAAACGGCATTCCCTAGGCAGTTCATCCCAACACAGAGAAGAGGAGCCTGTGACTTATCCAAACTATGGGCAGGACAAGGGGGGCCCTAGCTGGCTTTGGCTGCTTTAATACCAAAGCTCTTGGGACGACTTCAGTGGTTTTTCCTGTCTTGAAAGAGTGCAGAAAAGCAAAGTTAATCCCACTGTGGACTCCAAGACTCCTGCATTTCCTATTTCTCCTATGATTGCTCACCATGAAATTTTATCCATGGAAAAAAAGCATGAAGAATAACACCATATCAAATAAAAAGTGCCCTTTTCCAGCATTTTTATACCAGGCATTAAAAAGATGCCCATTTCTCTTCCAGCATTGCTTCCCTCATTTTAGCAGAACCGTTTTCATCCCAGACCCCACTCATCAGCTGTTCAATCCTCTGGCACTGGATTTGGACAAAAGAAGGGACGCACCTGGATCGCAGGAAATCACAGAGAGAAACCCCTCCAAAACCTGACAGAGAAAATCAACAGGAGATGCAGGAAGACACATCCCTCATTTGCACATCCGGAGTGCTTTTCTAAAGACTTCTCTGCATCTGGATGCTCTTTGCACTTGGCAGCAAACTGCTTCCACTGCTTCCCACTCCAGCAAGGGGAACATCCCTGGAATTTCATGTCCAGTGTCTCTGCCTAAAGCAGCCCCACGGCAACACGAAGCTTCCCTCGGGCATTTCGTTTCTTTACCCCAAACATTCTCCCCACTCAGCCACAATCTAGAAAGAACAAAAGGGAAAAGAAGGAAGACCAATTAATTCTGACATAAGGAGTCTTGACTATCCCGACACACTGCCAGGTGAAAAAACATCCCTGCCACTCTAAGAAATCCCCCTGATACTGTCTCCATTCTGTATCAATTATTTAAATGTTGTATTAAGGAGCGTAAGGACACAATGCTTGGAATTCTCAAAAACGGCTCCACCTGGCTACTCCAAGCACTTTCCCACCCGGGGAGCTGAGCTGTCCCACATTTAAACGCCACGTTTGATCCAAATCCCATAGAAATCTGATATTGTTTGGCTCCTGAGCTTTCCCAAAAGCTGTCCAGTCAAGCCTGGAAATCCTCACTGAAGCTTTGCCATGTCACATCGGGATTTACCCTTGGGAAAACCCCACTCTGAGCACTTGGGTTTCAAGAGGTTGCACCCAATGTTACAGACACAGAATTCCTGTGGGGTTTGGCATTTCCTGCACCTCCAAACACGTGAAAAGAATGAAGTGCAGAGTCCCGAGGCTCCATTATTGCCATTCTCCTCACATCCCTTTCCTCAGCTGCACATGGCTTTGTGCCTCCTCTGAAGGGCTGGAAAGGAATTTGGGAACCCCCCTCAGCTTCTTCTCTGAGCCGGCCCAAAAGGCAAACAGGAAAAAAAAACCCCAAAAGTGCACAAAATCCCAGCCCCTCCCAAGATGCAGCTCCTCACACCAAACCTTGGGAGAATCCCTGGTGCTTCCAACACCGCTGCAATCCCACCTGGAGCTGAGCTTACAGGGTGCTCTGCCTAATCCACATCCAAGCCTGGATAGCCCAAAGCCTGCAAGAAAAGAGGAGGCAAAGTGAAGGGGAGAGGGGGGGAAAAACGGAATTTTAGGTTTTTCCCGTGTTTACAACAGGATTGAAGGGCAGGATGGAGAGGTTTTGTGGAAAAGAAGTACCAAAGGCTGCTTCATTCCCAGCAATTAGCGCTGCTCAGGTTGAATCCAAGAGGCCCAATCCACCAGGTTTAAACAGGAGCGGCCGACAGGATGGGTTATGACACAGATCTGTGAAGCTGGAGCCTTCTTCCTTCTCCCGGGCTCTCCCAGAAATTCTCCATGTCCGGACGCGCTCCCGCTCTCCCTGCTGGGGAGGACGGACTTGGATAGCCCGGGTGACTGCTGAGCCTAAAACAATAAGCGATCCAAGTGTTTTTCCCCAGGAAATGACATATTCTCTGGACCTGGGATAACCCATATCCCATGGCCTTCTCCAGGAAGAGTCCCAGCTGGATATGGTCTCCCAGAAAGGATTCCATAGGGGCTCACCTTTTGCTTGGAGCTCGGCTGAATTCCTCAGCAATGCCAGGGAATGTGGCCATTGGAGGCTTTGGGCAGATTAGGCTCATTTGCCTTTTTAGGTTTTGTTACCGTCTCTCAGACTTCCCACTGGATTGTGGCCTCCAAGGAACATGTAAATCCCATTGGATTCCTGCTCTTTGGATATTTTTGTACCATTCCTGTACAAAACGAGGCCCCCTGTTCGGATGCTTTTCCCCACCGTTCCCCAGCAGTTTTATCTGCCAGTGCATTCCCTGTGTTGGTTGGGCTCTTCCCAGATCTCTGAGCTCCTTCACAAGGCAGGAGATCCATTTGGCCCAGGAACCGAACCCTCCCGAGGAATTGTCTGATGCCATCTCCACATTTCACAGCTGATCCTTGTGCTCAAAGGATCCCTCTTTCTTCCCTTCAGCCAATTCCAAGCCTCGCTGCCCCCAGCTGGGAACAGTCCCCAGGCCGATCCCTGCAGTCTTCCCTGCCAGGATCCTGCTCAGGAATCCATGGGCTACGAATGTAAGAATTAATTCTTCCCACCCCTGCCCAGTTCTAATTCCAAAGGATTTGGTGTCTGCCTTACCCGGCTGGAGCCTGCTTCCAACTCTGCTCTTGCTGCTTCTGCTGCTTTCCATTTCCCAGGAATTCCACCAACGGAGCGACAGCGTTTTCCACCTCCTCCTCCAGCATTCCCTCTGTTGCGTTCGGGTGCTGGAAGGATATCAAAACCAGGGCCTCACTATCAGGAATTATATCCCCGGATTTGTTCCTTTCCAAATGTCACCTCTTCCCAATAAAGCACTGGCCATCCAAGGAATTCTAGAGAGCGATGTGCTGACCACTGCTTACTCCTCTGGAATGTCAGAGCTTGGAAAAAAAGGGCAGTTGAGGCTTTTCCTGGTGCTGCCCATGAAGTGTATTTTACCTAAGTGCCCCTGCCCATGCCTTTGCCTGTATCCACCAAAAATCCACCCGTTCATTCCCCAGCTGCTGCCTCCCTCTTTTCCTGGATCCAACAGAATTTTAACAGGTGAATATTCCCCTCTGGAAGAGCACCTTTCATTCCAAACCTAAGAACAAACAAATGAATCACTTTCCTTCGACCTTCCTTATTAGGATTCCACTGAGAGCAGTGGATGGAAAATGATCCTCTCCTGGTCCCTGCTGGATTCCCGGAGCAGGGATTCTTTCCCTCTTCCCCCCCCCCCCCGCCCCCCCGCGGTGACCACCCTGCCCTGCCCCCTTTTCAGGCTTTGTTCCACAGCTCTTGTCTCCAACTCTTGCATCCTTTCCCTCACTCCAGGAGCTCCCAGCAGTTCCACACCCTCTTTTCTCCCATCCTGATCCTTTCTCCAAGAACAGAGCTCTGCATTTCAATTCCCTTCGCTTTTCTCCGACAATTCCCACCAATCCAGACCTAAAGCTGACACAAGGAACACTCAGTGCCCACAAATGCAAATCCAGACCTGGCCATGCCTAAACCAGCAAGTCTGAACACACAATCCTGGACCATCTGCATTAATTCAAACCTAACAATTAGGACACACTGAAGACTTCAACATTCCCAAGAAACACCCTGTTGCCTTCAACTCCCTGGGGTTTTTGCTTTGAACTCATACGGATTAGGGGATCAAGGGATTTCCCTGAAAAAAACCTGTGTGGTGCATGCTGGAATCCCCGATCCCGTGAATCCAGGGAGTGTTAAAAGCTTAAGTCCAACCTGGCCCACCATAAATTTTTGCCAACTATCCCCCAAATGATCAGGTTAACAGAACCCTCCTCTGGTGCTGCGTTTTTAGTATTGGAAAGCCAGGAATTACTTTATTCCCAGAGCGAGGCTCTGGATATGGGCTTGGGGAGAACAAGACCTTACCAACTTACAGAGCCAGGGGATGACGTTTGGGAACAATCCTGGGCTGCCTGGCAGCAATTCATTGTACCTCTTGTCACCCACGAACACCTTCACCCACTCCTCCAGGAGCCCGGGCCAGCGGCTCTGCTTCTCTTGGAGCAGGAGGCATTGCCCTGCCCACTGCAGGGACCTGCAAACCATTCCGGAGTCAGCTCCGAGCCAGGGACGGGGCAACACCCCGTCCCACGGCTCCAGCGGCTCGGGCCCTCGGTAATTCCGGATCTGAGCCTCGTAATCCCTGCAGGGAAGAGGCCGGCTCAGGCCGGGATCGGGGAGGGTGGGAAGCGCCCGGGGTGGGCGGAGGCTCTGCCACCCCCACGGCCGCGGCATCCGCACAGCTCCGGGGGACGGGGCCCGCCCCGATGCCGCTCCCCGTCCCGTTATGCCGTTCCCCCGCTCCCCATCCCGTTCTCCCGCTCCTCGCTCACCGCCCGGGCCCGTCCATGCCCGCCTGTCCCCCGCCGACCGCGCCTGCCCACTCAAACTGGCCACGGCAGCCGCGCCACGCCTCCCCATTGGCCAGCCCTCGGCCCGCCCCGCCTTCCTATTGGCCGCTGGCCCCGTCAATCACGCGGGAAACCCCGCCGCCCGCAGGCACCGCTCCCACGGCGGCCGCTACACGGCGGCCCGGGCGCATTCCCAGGGGAAAAGGAGAGTTGTTATCAACACTCGAACCTCCCAAGCGTTGTTATTGCTCAGAGAGCTGCGCCGGTACTGAGCTACTCCCATGCGCCTGCACGGCTTTGGGGAGGGGCAAGACCACGTCCCACTCCTGCCTGGAGAAATTTCAATGCCCTAAAAAGTCATTTCCCTTCTCTCTCTCTGACCCAGGGCCAAAGCAGCTGTGTAGAACAACCCGGGGGATTTATGGGAGGGTGATTCTCTCAGGAAAGACCCCAGACCCTGAGGAAACAAACCCACCCCAAATTTCCAGCTGAAAACACGCTGCTTCCTGAACGGCAGCGCACAAAGCTCTCTATAGCCAGACAGGAGATGACAGTCCAGAAAAAGCCAAAAGATGTGCTCTGCCTGCATGCACTCTCTTGACTGGTAATTCCAAAGGAAATTCCCCACAGATCGTAAGCAGTCGCCTGCAATTTGTCCTCTGCATTCATGACTGCCTTGGCTTTCTGTAGAAGTGTGTCAAACATCCACGCAGGCGTCAGGGCCTGGGCTGGCTCGTTTATGGCTCTTCCTGACAGGCCCAGGCCAAACCCAAGCACCCCCCTCACTGCTCCAGCCCCACTTTCAGGGAAATATTGACACGGCTTAGAAATACTCTCCTTCCCTGCAACTCACTCCCTCCCTGCGCATCCCCGGAGAGGATTTACTCCGTCCTTTGTTCCCGACAGCACCTCTCCAGCGCAAATCCCACTTCACACAGACACTGACTAAGCAGACCTAAGTGGTTCCAGCAGCAGCTGCAATCCCCAACTCCCTGTCTCCTGCACAGCTCATCCAAGCACTCCCAGCAATCTCACCTCGGCCCAGAGACTCTCTGTCCGCAGAGGGAAACACAACCCGATGGCACGCAGCTCTGGCACCACATTCCCTCTTCCCTTCTCCCTTTTTCCAGCACACCAGGCTGCTGGAAACGGCATTCCCTAGGCAGTTCATCCCAACACAGAGAAGAGGAGCCTGTGACTTATCCAAACTATGGGCAGGACAAGGGGGGCCCTAGCTGGCTTTGGCTGCTTTAATACCAAAGCTCTTGGGACGACTTCAGTGGTTTTTCCTGTCTTGAAAGAGTGCAGAAAAGCAAAGTTAATCCCACTGTGGACTCCAAGACTCCTGCATTTCCTATTTCTCCTATGATTGCTCACCATGAAATTTTATCCATGGAAAAAAAGCATGAAGAATAACACCATATCAAATAAAAAGTGCCCTTTTCCAGCATTTTTATACCAGGCATTAAAAAGATGCCCATTTCTCTTCCAGCATTGCTTCCCTCATTTTAGCAGAACCGTTTTCATCCCAGACCCCACTCATCAGCTGTTCAATCCTCTGGCACTGGATTTGGACAAAAGAAGGGACGCACCTGGATCGCAGGAAATCACAGAGAGAAACCCCTCCAAAACCTGACAGAGAAAATCAACAGGAGATGCAGGAAGACACATCCCTCATTTGCACATCCGGAGTGCTTTTCTAAAGACTTCTCTGCATCTGGATGCTCTTTGCACTTGGCAGCAAACTGCTTCCACTGCTTCCCACTCCAGCAAGGGGAACATCCCTGGAATTTCATGTCCAGTGTCTCTGCCTAAAGCAGCCCCACGGCAACACGAAGCTTCCCTCGGGCATTTCGTTTCTTTACCCCAAACATTCTCCCCACTCAGCCACAATCTAGAAAGAACAAAAGGGAAAAGAAGGAAGACCAATTAATTCTGACATAAGGAGTCTTGACTATCCCGACACACTGCCAGGTGAAAAAACATCCCTGCCACTCTAAGAAATCCCCCTGATACTGTCTCCATTCTGTATCAATTATTTAAATGTTGTATTAAGGAGCGTAAGGACACAATGCTTGGAATTCTCAAAAACGGCTCCACCTGGCTACTCCAAGCACTTTCCCACCCGGGGAGCTGAGCTGTCCCACATTTAAACGCCACGTTTGATCCAAATCCCATAGAAATCTGATATTGTTTGGCTCCTGAGCTTTCCCAAAAGCTGTCCAGTCAAGCCTGGAAATCCTCACTGAAGCTTTGCCATGTCACATCGGGATTTACCCTTGGGAAAACCCCACTCTGAGCACTTGGGTTTCAAGAGGTTGCACCCAATGTTACAGACACAGAATTCCTGTGGGGTTTGGCATTTCCTGCACCTCCAAACACGTGAAAAGAATGAAGTGCAGAGTCCCGAGGCTCCATTATTGCCATTCTCCTCACATCCCTTTCCTCAGCTGCACATGGCTTTGTGCCTCCTCTGAAGGGCTGGAAAGGAATTTGGGAACCCCCCTCAGCTTCTTCTCTGAGCCGGCCCAAAAGGCAAACAGGAAAAAAAAACCCCAAAAGTGCACAAAATCCCAGCCCCTCCCAAGATGCAGCTCCTCACACCAAACCTTGGGAGAATCCCTGGTGCTTCCAACACCGCTGCAATCCCACCTGGAGCTGAGCTTACAGGGTGCTCTGCCTAATCCACATCCAAGCCTGGATAGCCCAAAGCCTGCAAGAAAAGAGGAGGCAAAGTGAAGGGGAGAGGGGGGGAAAAACGGAATTTTAGGTTTTTCCCGTGTTTACAACAGGATTGAAGGGCAGGATGGAGAGGTTTTGTGGAAAAGAAGTACCAAAGGCTGCTTCATTCCCAGCAATTAGCGCTGCTCAGGTTGAATCCAAGAGGCCCAATCCACCAGGTTTAAACAGGAGCGGCCGACAGGATGGGTTATGACACAGATCTGTGAAGCTGGAGCCTTCTTCCTTCTCCCGGGCTCTCCCAGAAATTCTCCATGTCCGGACGCGCTCCCGCTCTCCCTGCTGGGGAGGACGGACTTGGATAGCCCGGGTGACTGCTGAGCCTAAAACAATAAGCGATCCAAGTGTTTTTCCCCAGGAAATGACATATTCTCTGGACCTGGGATAACCCATATCCCATGGCCTTCTCCAGGAAGAGTCCCAGCTGGATATGGTCTCCCAGAAAGGATTCCATAGGGGCTCACCTTTTGCTTGGAGCTCGGCTGAATTCCTCAGCAATGCCAGGGAATGTGGCCATTGGAGGCTTTGGGCAGATTAGGCTCATTTGCCTTTTTAGGTTTTGTTACCGTCTCTCAGACTTCCCACTGGATTGTGGCCTCCAAGGAACATGTAAATCCCATTGGATTCCTGCTCTTTGGATATTTTTGTACCATTCCTGTACAAAACGAGGCCCCCTGTTCGGATGCTTTTCCCCACCGTTCCCCAGCAGTTTTATCTGCCAGTGCATTCCCTGTGTTGGTTGGGCTCTTCCCAGATCTCTGAGCTCCTTCACAAGGCAGGAGATCCATTTGGCCCAGGAACCGAACCCTCCCGAGGAATTGTCTGATGCCATCTCCACATTTCACAGCTGATCCTTGTGCTCAAAGGATCCCTCTTTCTTCCCTTCAGCCAATTCCAAGCCTCGCTGCCCCCAGCTGGGAACAGTCCCCAGGCCGATCCCTGCAGTCTTCCCTGCCAGGATCCTGCTCAGGAATCCATGGGCTACGAATGTAAGAATTAATTCTTCCCACCCCTGCCCAGTTCTAATTCCAAAGGATTTGGTGTCTGCCTTACCCGGCTGGAGCCTGCTTCCAACTCTGCTCTTGCTGCTTCTGCTGCTTTCCATTTCCCAGGAATTCCACCAACGGAGCGACAGCGTTTTCCACCTCCTCCTCCAGCATTCCCTCTGTTGCGTTCGGGTGCTGGAAGGATATCAAAACCAGGGCCTCACTATCAGGAATTATATCCCCGGATTTGTTCCTTTCCAAATGTCACCTCTTCCCAATAAAGCACTGGCCATCCAAGGAATTCTAGAGAGCGATGTGCTGACCACTGCTTACTCCTCTGGAATGTCAGAGCTTGGAAAAAAAGGGCAGTTGAGGCTTTTCCTGGTGCTGCCCATGAAGTGTATTTTACCTAAGTGCCCCTGCCCATGCCTTTGCCTGTATCCACCAAAAATCCACCCGTTCATTCCCCAGCTGCTGCCTCCCTCTTTTCCTGGATCCAACAGAATTTTAACAGGTGAATATTCCCCTCTGGAAGAGCACCTTTCATTCCAAACCTAAGAACAAACAAATGAATCACTTTCCTTCGACCTTCCTTATTAGGATTCCACTGAGAGCAGTGGATGGAAAATGATCCTCTCCTGGTCCCTGCTGGATTCCCGGAGCAGGGATTCTTTCCCTCTTCCCCCCCCCCCCCCGCCCCCCCGCGGTGACCACCCTGCCCTGCCCCCTTTTCAGGCTTTGTTCCACAGCTCTTGTCTCCAACTCTTGCATCCTTTCCCTCACTCCAGGAGCTCCCAGCAGTTCCACACCCTCTTTTCTCCCATCCTGATCCTTTCTCCAAGAACAGAGCTCTGCATTTCAATTCCCTTCGCTTTTCTCCGACAATTCCCACCAATCCAGACCTAAAGCTGACACAAGGAACACTCAGTGCCCACAAATGCAAATCCAGACCTGGCCATGCCTAAACCAGCAAGTCTGAACACACAATCCTGGACCATCTGCATTAATTCAAACCTAACAATTAGGACACACTGAAGACTTCAACATTCCCAAGAAACACCCTGTTGCCTTCAACTCCCTGGGGTTTTTGCTTTGAACTCATACGGATTAGGGGATCAAGGGATTTCCCTGAAAAAAACCTGTGTGGTGCATGCTGGAATCCCCGATCCCGTGAATCCAGGGAGTGTTAAAAGCTTAAGTCCAACCTGGCCCACCATAAATTTTTGCCAACTATCCCCCAAATGATCAGGTTAACAGAACCCTCCTCTGGTGCTGCGTTTTTAGTATTGGAAAGCCAGGAATTACTTTATTCCCAGAGCGAGGCTCTGGATATGGGCTTGGGGAGAACAAGACCTTACCAACTTACAGAGCCAGGGGATGACGTTTGGGAACAATCCTGGGCTGCCTGGCAGCAATTCATTGTACCTCTTGTCACCCACGAACACCTTCACCCACTCCTCCAGGAGCCCGGGCCAGCGGCTCTGCTTCTCTTGGAGCAGGAGGCATTGCCCTGCCCACTGCAGGGACCTGCAAACCATTCCGGAGTCAGCTCCGAGCCAGGGACGGGGCAACACCCCGTCCCACGGCTCCAGCGGCTCGGGCCCTCGGTAATTCCGGATCTGAGCCTCGTAATCCCTGCAGGGAAGAGGCCGGCTCAGGCCGGGATCGGGGAGGGTGGGAAGCGCCCGGGGTGGGCGGAGGCTCTGCCACCCCCACGGCCGCGGCATCCGCACAGCTCCGGGGGACGGGGCCCGCCCCGATGCCGCTCCCCGTCCCGTTATGCCGTTCCCCCGCTCCCCATCCCGTTCTCCCGCTCCTCGCTCACCGCCCGGGCCCGTCCATGCCCGCCTGTCCCCCGCCGACCGCGCCTGCCCACTCAAACTGGCCACGGCAGCCGCGCCACGCCTCCCCATTGGCCAGCCCTCGGCCCGCCCCGCCTTCCTATTGGCCGCTGGCCCCGTCAATCACGCGGGAAACCCCGCCGCCCGCAGGCACCGCTCCCACGGCGGCCGCTACACGGCGGCCCGGGCGCATTCCCAGGGGAAAAGGAGAGTTGTTATCAACACTCGAACCTCCCAAGCGTTGTTATTGCTCAGAGAGCTGCGCCGGTACTGAGCTACTCCCATGCGCCTGCACGGCTTTGGGGAGGGGCAAGACCACGTCCCACTCCTGCCTGGAGAAATTTCAATGCCCTAAAAAGTCATTTCCCTTCTCTCTCTCTGACCCAGGGCCAAAGCAGCTGTGTAGAACAACCCGGGGGATTTATGGGAGGGTGATTCTCTCAGGAAAGACCCCAGACCCTGAGGAAACAAACCCACCCCAAATTTCCAGCTGAAAACACGCTGCTTCCTGAACGGCAGCGCACAAAGCTCTCTATAGCCAGACAGGAGATGACAGTCCAGAAAAAGCCAAAAGATGTGCTCTGCCTGCATGCACTCTCTTGACTGGTAATTCCAAAGGAAATTCCCCACAGATCGTAAGCAGTCGCCTGCAATTTGTCCTCTGCATTCATGACTGCCTTGGCTTTCTGTAGAAGTGTGTCAAACATCCACGCAGGCGTCAGGGCCTGGGCTGGCTCGTTTATGGCTCTTCCTGACAGGCCCAGGCCAAACCCAAGCACCCCCCTCACTGCTCCAGCCCCACTTTCAGGGAAATATTGACACGGCTTAGAAATACTCTCCTTCCCTGCAACTCACTCCCTCCCTGCGCATCCCCGGAGAGGATTTACTCCGTACTTTGTTCCCGACAGCACCTCTCCAGCGCAAATCCCACTTCACACAGACACTGACTAAGCAGACCTAAGTGGTTCCAGCAGCAGCTGCAATCCCCAACTCCCTGTCTCCTGCACAGCTCATCCAAGCACTCCCAGCAATCTCACCTCGGCCCAGAGACTCTCTGTCCGCAGAGGGAAACACAACCCGATGGCACGCAGCTCTGGCACCACATTCCCTCTTCCCTTCTCCCTTTTTCCAGCACACCAGGCTGCTGGAAACGGCATTCCCTAGGCAGTTCATCCCAACACAGAGAAGAGGAGCCTGTGACTTATCCAAACTATGGGCAGGACAAGGGGGGCCCTAGCTGGCTTTGGCTGCTTTAATACCAAAGCTCTTGGGACGACTTCAGTGGTTTTTCCTGTCTTGAAAGAGTGCAGAAAAGCAAAGTTAATCCCACTGTGGACTCCAAGACTCCTGCATTTCCTATTTCTCCTATGATTGCTCACCATGAAATTTTATCCATGGAAAAAAAGCATGAAGAATAACACCATATCAAATAAAAAGTGCCCTTTTCCAGCATTTTTATACCAGGCATTAAAAAGATGCCCATTTCTCTTCCAGCATTGCTTCCCTCATTTTAGCAGAACCGTTTTCATCCCAGACCCCACTCATCAGCTGTTCAATCCTCTGGCACTGGATTTGGACAAAAGAAGGGACGCACCTGGATCGCAGGAAATCACAGAGAGAAACCCCTCCAAAACCTGACAGAGAAAATCAACAGGAGATGCAGGAAGACACATCCCTCATTTGCACATCCGGAGTGCTTTTCTAAAGACTTCTCTGCATCTGGATGCTCTTTGCACTTGGCAGCAAACTGCTTCCACTGCTTCCCACTCCAGCAAGGGGAACATCCCTGGAATTTCATGTCCAGTGTCTCTGCCTAAAGCAGCCCCACGGCAACACGAAGCTTCCCTCGGGCATTTCGTTTCTTTATCCCAAATATTCTCCCCACTCAGCCACAATCTAGAAAGAACAAAAGGGAAAAGAAGGAAGACCAATTAATTCTGACATAAGGAGTCTTGACTATCCCGACACACTGCCAGGTGAAAAAACATCCCTGCCACTCTAAGAAATCCCCCTGATACTGTCTCCATTCTGTATCAATTATTTAAATGTTGTATTAAGGAGCGTAAGGACACAATGCTTGGAATTCTCAAAAACGGCTCCGCCTGGCTACTCCAAGCACTTTCCCACCCGGGGAGCTGAGCTGTCCCACATTTAAACGCCACGTTTGATCCAAATCCCATAGAAATCTGATATTGTTTGGCTCCTGAGCTTTCCCAAAAGCTGTCCAGTCAAGCCTGGAAATCCTCACTGAAGCTTTGCCATGTCACATCGGGATTTACCCTTGGGAAAACCCCACTCTGAGCACTTGGGTTTCAAGAGGTTGCACCCAATGTTACAGACACAGAATTCCTGTGGGGTTTGGCATTTCCTGCACCTCCAAACACGTGAAAAGAATGAAGTGCAGAGTCCCGAGGCTCCATTATTGCCATTCTCCTCACATCCCTTTCCTCAGCTGCACATGGCTTTGTGCCTCCTCTGAAGGGCTGGAAAGGAATTTGGGAACCCCCCTCAGCTTCTTCTCTGAGCCGGCCCAAAAGGCAAACAGGAAAAAAAAACCCCAAAAGCGCACAAAATCCCAGCCCCTCCCAAGATGCAGCTCCTCACACCAAACCTTGGGAGAATCCCTGGTGCTTCCAACACCGCTGCAATCCCACCTGGAGCTGAGCTTACAGGGTGCTCTGCCTAATCCACATCCAAGCCTGGATAGCCCAAAGCCTGCAAGAAAAGAGGAGGCAAAGTGAAGGGGAGAGGGGGGGAAAAACGGAGTTTTAGGTTTTTCCCCTGTTTGCAACAGGATTGAAGGGCAGGATGGAGAGGTTTCGTGGAAAAGAAGTACCAAAGGCTGCTTCATTCCCAGCAATTAGCGCTGCTCAGGTTGAATCCAAGAGGCCCAATCCACCAGGTTTAAACAGGAGCGGCCGACAGGATGGGTTATGACACAGATCTGTGAAGCTGGAGCCTTCTTCCTTCTCCCGGGCTCTCCCAGAAATTCTCCATGTCCGGACGCGCTCCCGCTCTCCCTGCTGGGGAGGACGGACTTGGATAGCCCGGGTGACTGCTGAGCCTAAAACAATAAGCGATCCAAGTGTTTTTCCCCAGGAAATGACATATTCTCTGGACCTGGGATAACCCATATCCCATGGCCTTCTCCAGGAAGAGTCCCAGCTGGATATGGTCTCCCAGAAAGGATTCCATAGGGGCTCACCTTTTGCTTGGAGCTCGGCTGAATTCCTCAGCAATGCCAGGGAATGTGGCCATTGGAGGCTTTGGGCAGATTAGGCTCATTTGCCTTTTTAGGTTTTGTTACCGTCTCTCAGACTTCCCACTGGATTGTGGCCTCCAAGGAACATGTAAATCCCATTGGATTCCTGCTCTTTGGATATTTTTGTACCATTCCTGTACAAAACGAGGCCCCCTGTTCGGATGCTTTTCCCCACCGTTCCCCAGCAGTTTTATCTGCCAGTGCATTCCCTGTGTTGGTTGGGCTCTTCCCAGATCTCTGAGCTCCTTCACAAGGCAGGAGATCCATTTGGCCCAGGAACCGAACCCTCCCGAGGAATTGTCTGATGCCATCTCCACATTTCACAGCTGATCCTTGTGCTCAAAGGATCCCTCTTTCTTCCCTTCAGCCAATTCCAAGCCTCGCTGCCCCCAGCTGGGAACAGTCCCCAGGCCGATCCCTGCAGTCTTCCCTGCCAGGATCCTGCTCAGGAATCCATGGGCTACGAATGTAAGAATTAATTCTTCCCACCCCTGCCCAGTTCTAATTCCAAAGGATTTGGTGTCTGCCTTACCCGGCTGGAGCCTGCTTCCAACTCTGCTCTTGCTGCTTCTGCTGCTTTCCATTTCCCAGGAATTCCACCAACGGAGCGACAGCGTTTTCCACCTCCTCCTCCAGCATTCCCTCTGTTGCGTTCGGGTGCTGGAAGGATATCAAAACCAGGGCCTCACTATCAGGAATTATATCCCCGGATTTGTTCCTTTCCAAATGTCACCTCTTCCCAATAAAGCACTGGCCATCCAAGGAATTCTAGAGAGCGATGTGCTGACCACTGCTTACTCCTCTGGAATGTCAGAGCTTGGAAAAAAAGGGCAGTTGAGGCTTTTCCTGGTGCTGCCCATGAAGTGTATTTTACCTAAGTGCCCCTGCCCATGCCTTTGCCTGTATCCACCAAAAATCCACCCGTTCATTCCCCAGCTGCTGCCTCCCTCTTTTCCTGGATCCAACAGAATTTTAACAGGTGAATATTCCCCTCTGGAAGAGCACCTTTCATTCCAAACCTAAGAACAAACAAATGAATCACTTTCCTTCGACCTTCCTTATTAGGATTCCACTGAGAGCAGTGGATGGAAAATGATCCTCTCCTGGTCCCTGCTGGATTCCCGGAGCAGGGATTCTTTCCCTCTTCCCCCCCCCCCCCCGCCCCCCCGCGGTGACCACCCTGCCCTGCCCCCTTTTCAGGCTTTGTTCCACAGCTCTTGTCTCCAACTCTTGCATCCTTTCCCTCACTCCAGGAGCTCCCAGCAGTTCCACACCCTCTTTTCTCCCATCCTGATCCTTTCTCCAAGAACAGAGCTCTGCATTTCAATTCCCTTCGCTTTTCTCCGACAATTCCCACCAATCCAGACCTAAAGCTGACACAAGGAACACTCAGTGCCCACAAATGCAAATCCAGACCTGGCCATGCCTAAACCAGCAAGTCTGAACACACAATCCTGGACCATCTGCATTAATTCAAACCTAACAATTAGGACACACTGAAGACTTCAACATTCCCAAGAAACACCCTGTTGCCTTCAACTCCCTGGGGTTTTTGCTTTGAACTCATACGGATTAGGGGATCAAGGGATTTCCCTGAAAAAAACCTGTGTGGTGCATGCTGGAATCCCCGATCCCGTGAATCCAGGGAGTGTTAAAAGCTTAAGTCCAACCTGGCCCACCATAAATTTTTGCCAACTATCCCCCAAATGATCAGGTTAACAGAACCCTCCTCTGGTGCTGCGTTTTTAGTATTGGAAAGCCAGGAATTACTTTATTCCCAGAGCGAGGCTCTGGATATGGGCTTGGGGAGAACAAGACCTTACCAACTTACAGAGCCAGGGGATGACGTTTGGGAACAATCCTGGGCTGCCTGGCAGCAATTCATTGTACCTCTTGTCACCCACGAACACCTTCACCCACTCCTCCAGGAGCCCGGGCCAGCGGCTCTGCTTCTCTTGGAGCAGGAGGCATTGCCCTGCCCACTGCAGGGACCTGCAAACCATTCCGGAGTCAGCTCCGAGCCAGGGACGGGGCAACACCCCGTCCCACGGCTCCAGCGGCTCGGGCCCTCGGTAATTCCGGATCTGAGCCTCGTAATCCCTGCAGGGAAGAGGCCGGCTCAGGCCGGGATCGGGGAGGGTGGGAAGCGCCCGGGGTGGGCGGAGGCTCTGCCACCCCCACGGCCGCGGCATCCGCACAGCTCCGGGGGACGGGGCCCGCCCCGATGCCGCTCCCCGTCCCGTTATGCCGTTCCCCCGCTCCCCATCCCGTTCTCCCGCTCCTCGCTCACCGCCCGGGCCCGTCCATGCCCGCCTGTCCCCCGCCGACCGCGCCTGCCCACTCAAACTGGCCACGGCAGCCGCGCCACGCCTCCCCATTGGCCAGCCCTCGGCCCGCCCCGCCTTCCTATTGGCCGCTGGCCCCGTCAATCACGCGGGAAACCCCGCCGCCCGCAGGCACCGCTCCCACGGCGGCCGCTACACGGCGGCCCGGGCGCATTCCCAGGGGAAAAGGAGAGTTGTTATCAACACTCGAACCTCCCAAGCGTTGTTATTGCTCAGAGAGCTGCGCCGGTACTGAGCTACTCCCATGCGCCTGCACGGCTTTGGGGAGGGGCAAGACCACGTCCCACTCCTGCCTGGAGAAATTTCAATGCCCTAAAAAGTCATTTCCCTTCTCTCTCTCTGACCCAGGGCCAAAGCAGCTGTGTAGAACAACCCGGGGGATTTATGGGAGGGTGATTCTCTCAGGAAAGACCCCAGACCCTGAGGAAACAAACCCACCCCAAATTTCCAGCTGAAAACACGCTGCTTCCTGAACGGCAGCGCACAAAGCTCTCTATAGCCAGACAGGAGATGACAGTCCAGAAAAAGCCAAAAGATGTGCTCTGCCTGCATGCACTCTCTTGACTGGTAATTCCAAAGGAAATTCCCCACAGATCGTAAGCAGTCGCCTGCAATTTGTCCTCTGCATTCATGACTGCCTTGGCTTTCTGTAGAAGTGTGTCAAACATCCACGCAGGCGTCAGGGCCTGGGCTGGCTCGTTTATGGCTCTTCCTGACAGGCCCAGGCCAAACCCAAGCACCCCCCTCACTGCTCCAGCCCCACTTTCAGGGAAATATTGACACGGCTTAGAAATACTCTCCTTCCCTGCAACTCACTCCCTCCCTGCGCATCCCCGGAGAGGATTTACTCCGTACTTTGTTCCCGACAGCACCTCTCCAGCGCAAATCCCACTTCACACAGACACTGACTAAGCAGACCTAAGTGGTTCCAGCAGCAGCTGCAATCCCCAACTCCCTGTCTCCTGCACAGCTCATCCAAGCACTCCCAGCAATCTCACCTCGGCCCAGAGACTCTCTGTCCGCAGAGGGAAACACAACCCGATGGCACGCAGCTCTGGCACCACATTCCCTCTTCCCTTCTCCCTTTTTCCAGCACACCAGGCTGCTGGAAACGGCATTCCCTAGGCAGTTCATCCCAACACAGAGAAGAGGAGCCTGTGACTTATCCAAACTATGGGCAGGACAAGGGGGGCCCTAGCTGGCTTTGGCTGCTTTAATACCAAAGCTCTTGGGACGACTTCAGTGGTTTTTCCTGTCTTGAAAGAGTGCAGAAAAGCAAAGTTAATCCCACTGTGGACTCCAAGACTCCTGCATTTCCTATTTCTCCTATGATTGCTCACCATGAAATTTTATCCATGGAAAAAAAGCATGAAGAATAACACCATATCAAATAAAAAGTGCCCTTTTCCAGCATTTTTATACCAGGCATTAAAAAGATGCCCATTTCTCTTCCAGCATTGCTTCCCTCATTTTAGCAGAACCGTTTTCATCCCAGACCCCACTCATCAGCTGTTCAATCCTCTGGCACTGGATTTGGACAAAAGAAGGGACGCACCTGGATCGCAGGAAATCACAGAGAGAAACCCCTCCAAAACCTGACAGAGAAAATCAACAGGAGATGCAGGAAGACACATCCCTCATTTGCACATCCGGAGTGCTTTTCTAAAGACTTCTCTGCATCTGGATGCTCTTTGCACTTGGCAGCAAACTGCTTCCACTGCTTCCCACTCCAGCAAGGGGAACATCCCTGGAATTTCATGTCCAGTGTCTCTGCCTAAAGCAGCCCCACGGCAACACGAAGCTTCCCTCGGGCATTTCGTTTCTTTATCCCAAATATTCTCCCCACTCAGCCACAATCTAGAAAGAACAAAAGGGAAAAGAAGGAAGACCAATTAATTCTGACATAAGGAGTCTTGACTATCCCGACACACTGCCAGGTGAAAAAACATCCCTGCCACTCTAAGAAATCCCCCTGATACTGTCTCCATTCTGTATCAATTATTTAAATGTTGTATTAAGGAGCGTAAGGACACAATGCTTGGAATTCTCAAAAACGGCTCCGCCTGGCTACTCCAAGCACTTTCCCACCCGGGGAGCTGAGCTGTCCCACATTTAAACGCCACGTTTGATCCAAATCCCATAGAAATCTGATATTGTTTGGCTCCTGAGCTTTCCCAAAAGCTGTCCAGTCAAGCCTGGAAATCCTCACTGAAGCTTTGCCATGTCACATCGGGATTTACCCTTGGGAAAACCCCACTCTGAGCACTTGGGTTTCAAGAGGTTGCACCCAATGTTACAGACACAGAATTCCTGTGGGGTTTGGCATTTCCTGCACCTCCAAACACGTGAAAAGAATGAAGTGCAGAGTCCCGAGGCTCCATTATTGCCATTCTCCTCACATCCCTTTCCTCAGCTGCACATGGCTTTGTGCCTCCTCTGAAGGGCTGGAAAGGAATTTGGGAACCCCCCTCAGCTTCTTCTCTGAGCCGGCCCAAAAGGCAAACAGGAAAAAAAAACCCCAAAAGCGCACAAAATCCCAGCCCCTCCCAAGATGCAGCTCCTCACACCAAACCTTGGGAGAATCCCTGGTGCTTCCAACACCGCTGCAATCCCACCTGGAGCTGAGCTTACAGGGTGCTCTGCCTAATCCACATCCAAGCCTGGATAGCCCAAAGCCTGCAAGAAAAGAGGAGGCAAAGTGAAGGGGAGAGGGGGGGAAAAACGGAGTTTTAGGTTTTTCCCCTGTTTGCAACAGGATTGAAGGGCAGGATGGAGAGGTTTCGTGGAAAAGAAGTACCAAAGGCTGCTTCATTCCCAGCAATTAGCGCTGCTCAATCCAAGAGGCCCAATCCACCAGGTTTAAACAGGAGCGGCCGACAGGATAGGTTATGACACAGATCTGTGAAGCTGGAGCCTTCTTCCTTCTCCCGGGCTCTCCCAGAAATTCTCCATGTCCGGACGCGCTCCCGCTCTCCCTGCTGGGGAGGATGGACTTGGATAGCCCGGGTGACTGCTGAGCCTAAAACAATAAGCGATCCAAGTGTTTTTCCCCAGGAAATGACATATTCTCTGGACCTGGGATAACCCATATCCCATGGCCTTCTCCAGGAAGAGTCCCAGCTGGATATGGTCTCCCAGAAAGGATTCCATAGGGGCTCACCTTTTGCTTGGAGCTCGGCTGAATTCCTCAGCAATGCCAGGGAATGTGGCCATTGGAGGCTTTGAGCAGATTAGGCTCATTTGCCTTTTTAGGTTTTGTTACCATCTCTCAGACTTCCCACTGGATTGTGGCCTCCAAGGAACATGTAAATCCCATTGGATTCCTGCTCTTTGGATATTTTTGTACCATTCCTGTACAAAACGAGGCCCCCTGTTCGGATGCTTTTCCCCACCGTTCCCCAGCAGTTTTATCTGCCAGTGCATTCCCTGTGTTGGTTGGGCTCTTCCCAGATCTCTGAGCTCCTTCACAAGGCAGGAGATCCATTTGGCCCAGGAACCAAACCCTCCCGAGGAATTGTCTGATGCCATCTCCACATTTCACAGCTGATCCTTGTGCTCAAAGGATCCCTCTTTCTTCCCTTCAGCCAATTCCAAGCCTCGCTGCCCCCAGCCGGGAACAGTCCCCAGGCCGATCCCTGCAGTCTTCCCTGCCAGGATCCTGCTCAGGAATCCATGGGAATGTAAGAATTAATTCTTCCCACCCCTGCCCAGTTCTAATTCCAAAGGATTTGGTGTCTGCCTTACCCGGCTGGAGCCTGCTTCCAACTCTGCTCTTGCTGCTTCTGCTGCTTTCCATTTCCCAGGAATTCCACCAACGGAGCGACAGCGTTTTCCACCTCCTCCTCCAGCATTCCCTCTGTTGCGTTCGGGTGCTGGAAGGATATCAAAACCAGGGCCTCACTATCAGGAATTATATCCCCGGATTTGTTCCTTTCCAAATGTCACCTCTTCCCAATAAAGCACTGGCCATCCAAGGAATTCTAGAGAGCGATGTGCTGACCACTGCTTACTCCTCTGGAATGTCAGAGCTTGGAAAAAAAGGGCAGTTGAGGCTTTTCCTGGTGCTGCCCATGAAGTGTATTTTACCTAAGTGCCCCTGCCCATGCCTTTGCCTGTATCCACCAAAAATCCACCCGTTCATTCCCCAGCTGCTGCCTCCCTCTTTTCCTGGATCCAACAGAATTTTAACAGGTGAATATTCCCCTCTGGAAGAGCACCTTTCATTCCAAACCTAAGAACAAACAAATGAATCACTTTCCTTCGACCTTCCTTATTAGGATTCCACTGAGAGCAGTGGATGGAAAATGATCCTCTCCTGGTCCCTGCTGGATTCCCGGAGCAGGGATTCTTTCCCTCTTCCCCCCCCCCCCCCGCCCCCCCGCGGTGACCACCCTGCCCTGCCCCCTTTTCAGGCTTTGTTCCACAGCTCTTGTCTCCAACTCTTGCATCCTTTCCCTCACTCCAGGAGCTCCCAGCAGTTCCACACCCTCTTTTCTCCCATCCTGATCCTTTCTCCAAGAACAGAGCTCTGCATTTCAATTCCCTTCGCTTTTCTCCGACAATTCCCACCAATCCAGACCTAAAGCTGACACAAGGAACACTCAGTGCCCACAAATGCAAATCCAGACCTGGCCATGCCTAAACCAGCAAGTCTGAACACACAATCCTGGACCATCTGCATTAATTCAAACCTAACAATTAGGACACACTGAAGACTTCAACATTCCCAAGAAACACCCTGTTGCCTTCAACTCCCTGGGGTTTTTGCTTTGAACTCATACGGATTAGGGGATCAAGGGATTTCCCTGAAAAAAACCTGTGTGGTGCATGCTGGAATCCCCGATCCCGTGAATCCAGGGAGTGTTAAAAGCTTAAGTCCAACCTGGCCCACCATAAATTTTTGCCAACTATCCCCCAAATGATCAGGTTAACAGAACCCTCCTCTGGTGCTGCGTTTTTAGTATTGGAAAGCCAGGAATTACTTTATTCCCAGAGCGAGGCTCTGGATATGGGCTTGGGGAGAACAAGACCTTACCAACTTACAGAGCCAGGGGATGACGTTTGGGAACAATCCTGGGCTGCCTGGCAGCAATTCATTGTACCTCTTGTCACCCACGAACACCTTCACCCACTCCTCCAGGAGCCCGGGCCAGCGGCTCTGCTTCTCTTGGAGCAGGAGGCATTGCCCTGCCCACTGCAGGGACCTGCAAACCATTCCGGAGTCAGCTCCGAGCCAGGGACGGGGCAACACCCCGTCCCACGGCTCCAGCGGCTCGGGCCCTCGGTAATTCCGGATCTGAGCCTCGTAATCCCTGCAGGGAAGAGGCCGGCTCAGGCCGGGATCGGGGAGGGTGGGAAGCGCCCGGGGTGGGCGGAGGCTCTGCCACCCCCACGGCCGCGGCATCCGCACAGCTCCGGGGGACGGGGCCCGCCCCGATGCCGCTCCCCGTCCCGTTATGCCGTTCCCCCGCTCCCCATCCCGTTCTCCCGCTCCTCGCTCACCGCCCGGGCCCGTCCATGCCCGCCTGTCCCCCGCCGACCGCGCCTGCCCACTCAAACTGGCCACGGCAGCCGCGCCACGCCTCCCCATTGGCCAGCCCTCGGCCCGCCCCGCCTTCCTATTGGCCGCTGGCCCCGTCAATCACGCGGGAAACCCCGCCGCCCGCAGGCACCGCTCCCACGGCGGCCGCTACACGGCGGCCCGGGCGCATTCCCAGGGGAAAAGGAGAGTTGTTATCAACACTCGAACCTCCCAAGCGTTGTTATTGCTCAGAGAGCTGCGCCGGCACTGAGCTACTCCCATGCGCCTGCACGGCTTTGGGGAGGGGCAAGACCACGTCCCACTCCTGCCTGGAGAAATTTCAATGCCCTAAAAAGTCATTTCCCTTCTCTCTCTCTGACCCAGGGCCAAAGCAGCTGTGTAGAACAACCCGGGGGATTTATGGGAGGGTGATTCTCTCAGGAAAGACCCCAGACCCTGAGGAAACAAACCCACCCCAAATTTCCAGCTGAAAACACGCTGCTTCCTGAACGGCAGCGCACAAAGCTCTCTATAGCCAGACAGGAGATGACAGTCCAGAAAAAGCCAAAAGATGTGCTCTGCCTGCATGCACTCTCTTGACTGGTAATTCCAAAGGAAATTCCCCACAGATCGTAAGCAGTCGCCTGCAATTTGTCCTCTGCATTCATGACTGCCTTGGCTTTCTGTAGAAGTGTGTCAAACATCCACGCAGGCGTCAGGGCCTGGGCTGGCTCGTTTATGGCTCTTCCTGACAGGCCCAGGCCAAACCCAAGCACCCCCCTCACTGCTCCAGCCCCACTTTCAGGGAAATATTGACACGGCTTAGAAATACTCTCCTTCCCTGCAACTCACTCCCTCCCTGCGCATCCCCGGAGAGGATTTACTCCGTACTTTGTTCCCGACAGCACCTCTCCAGCGCAAATCCCACTTCACACAGACACTGACTAAGCAGACCTAAGTGGTTCCAGCAGCAGCTGCAATCCCCAACTCCCTGTCTCCTGCACAGCTCATCCAAGCACTCCCAGCAATCTCACCTCGGCCCAGAGACTCTCTGTCCGCAGAGGGAAACACAACCCGATGGCACGCAGCTCTGGCACCACATTCCCTCTTCCCTTCTCCCTTTTTCCAGCACACCAGGCTGCTGGAAACGGCATTCCCTAGGCAGTTCATCCCAACACAGAGAAGAGGAGCCTGTGACTTACCCACACCATGGGCAGGACAAGGGGGGCCCTAGCTGGCTTTGGCTGCTCTAATACCAAAGCTCTTGGGACGACTTCAGTGGTTTTTCCTGTCTTGAAAGAGTGCAGAAAAGCAAAGTTAATCCCACTGTGGACTCCAAGACTCCTGCATTTCCTATTTCTCCTATGATTGCTCACCATGAAATTTTATCCATGGAAAAAAAGCATGAAGAATAACACCATATCAAATAAAAAGTGCCCTTTTCCAGCATTTTTATACCAGGCATTAAAAAGATGCCCATTTCTCTTCCAGCATTGCTTCCCTCATTTTAGCAGAACCGTTTTCATCCCAGACCCCACTCATCAGCTGTTCAATCCTCTGGCACTGGATTTGGACAAAAGAAGGGACGCACCTGGATCGCAGGAAATCACAGAGAGAAACCCCTCCAAAACCTGACAGAGAAAATCAACAGGAGATGCAGGAAGACACATCCCTCATTTGCACATCCGGAGTGCTTTTCTAAAGACTTCTCTGCATCTGGATGCTCTTTGCACTTGGCAGCAAACTGCTTCCACTGCTTCCCACTCCAGCAAGGGGAACATCCCTGGAATTTCATGTCCAGTGTCTCTGCCTAAAGCAGCCCCACGGCAACACGAAGCTTCCCTCGGGCATTTCGTTTCTTTACCCCAAACATTCTCCCCACTCAGCCACAATCTAGAAAGAACAAAAGGGAAAAGAAGGAAGACCAATTAATTCTGACATAAGGAGTCTTGACTATCCCGACACACTGCCAGGTGAAAAAACATCCCTGCCACTCTAAGAAATCCCCCTGATACTGTCTCCATTCTGTATCAATTATTTAAACGCTGTATTAAGGAGCGTAAGGACACAATGCTTGGAATTCTCAAAAACGGCTCCGCCTGGCTACTCCAAGCACTTTCCCACCCGGGGAGCTGAGCTGTCCCACATTTAAACGCCACGTTTGATCCAAATCCCATAGAAATCTGATATTGTTTGGCTCCTGAGCTTTCCCAAAAGCTGTCCAGTCAAGCCTGGAAATCCTCACTGAAGCTTTGCCATGTCACATCGGGATTTACCCTTGGGAAAACCCCACTCTGAGCACTTGGGTTTCAAGAGGTTGCACCCAATGTTACAGACACAGAATTCCTGTGGGGTTTGGCATTTCCTGCACCTCCAAACACGTGAAAAGAATGAAGTGCAGAGTCCCGAGGCTCCATTATTGCCATTCTCCTCACATCCCTTTCCTCAGCTGCACATGGCTTTGTGCCTCCTCTGAAGGGCTGGAAAGGAATTTGGGAACCCCCCTCAGCTTCTTCTCTGAGCCGGCCCAAAAGGCAAACAGGAAAAAAAAACCCCAAAAGCGCACAAAATCCCAGCCCCTCCCAAGATGCAGCTCCTCACACCAAACCTTGGGAGAATCCCTGGTGCTTCCAACACCGCTGCAATCCCACCTGGAGCTGAGCTTACAGGGTGCTCTGCCTAATCCACATCCAAGCCTGGATAGCCCAAAGCCTGCAAGAAAAGAGGAGGCAAAGTGAAGGGGAGAGGGGGGGAAAAACGGAATTTTAGGTTTTTCCCGTGTTTACAACAGGATTGAAGGGCAGGATGGAGAGGTTTTGTGGAAAAGAAGTACCAAAGGCTGCTTCATTCCCAGCAATTAGCGCTGCTCAGGTTGAATCCAAGAGGCCCAATCCACCAGGTTTAAACAGGAGCGGCCGACAGGATGGGTTATGACACAGATCTGTGAAGCTGGAGCCTTCTTCCTTCTCCCGGGCTCTCCCAGAAATTCTCCATGTCCGGACGCGCTCCCGCTCTCCCTGCTGGGGAGGACGGACTTGGATAGCCCGGGTGACTGCTGAGCCTAAAACAATAAGTGATCCAAGTGTTTTTCCCCAGGAAATGACATATTCTCTGGACCTGGGATAACCCATATCCCATGGCCTTCTCCAGGAAGAGTCCCAGCTGGATATGGTCTCCCAGAAAGGATTCCATAGGGGCTCACCTTTTGCTTGGAGCTCGGCTGAATTCCTCAGCAATGCCAGGGAATGTGGCCATTGGAGGCTTTGAGCAGATTAGGCTCATTTGCCTTTTTAGGTTTTGTTACCATCTCTCAGACTTCCCACTGGATTGTGGCCTCCAAGGAACATGTAAATCCCATTGGATTCCTGCTCTTTGGATATTTTTGTACCATTCCTGTACAAAACGAGGCCCCCTGTTCGGATGCTTTTCCCCACCGTTCCCCAGCAGTTTTATCTGCCAGTGCATTCCCTGTGTTGGTTGGGCTCTTCCCAGATCTCTGAGCTCCTTCACAAGGCAGGAGATCCATTTGGCCCAGGAACCGAACCCTCCCGAGGAATTGTCTGATGCCATCTCCACATTTCACAGCTGATCCTTGTGCTCAAAGGATCCCTCTTTCTTCCCTTCAGCCAATTCCAAGCCTCGCTGCCCCCAGCTGGGAACAGTCCCCAGGCCGATCCCTGCAGTCTTCCCTGCCAGGATCCTGCTCAGGAATCCATGGGCTACGAATGTAAGAATTAATTCTTCCCACCCCTGCCCAGTTCTAATTCCAAAGGATTTGGTGTCTGCCTTACCCGGCTGGAGCCTGCTTCCAACTCTGCTCTTGCTGCTTCTGCTGCTTTCCATTTCCCAGGAATTCCACCAACGGAGCGACAGCGTTTTCCACCTCCTCCTCCAGCATTCCCTCTGTTGCGTTCGGGTGCTGGAAGGATATCAAAACCAGGGCCTCACTATCAGGAATTATATCCCCGGATTTGTTCCTTTCCAAATGTCACCTCTTCCCAATAAAGCACTGGCCATCCAAGGAATTCTAGAGAGCGATGTGCTGACCACTGCTTACTCCTCTGGAATGTCAGAGCTTGGAAAAAAAGGGCAGTTGAGGCTTTTCCTGGTGCTGCCCATGAAGTGTATTTTACCTAAGTGCCCCTGCCCATGCCTTTGCCTGTATCCACCAAAAATCCACCCGTTCATTCCCCAGCTGCTGCCTCCCTCTTTTCCTGGATCCAACAGAATTTTAACAGGTGAATATTCCCCTCTGGAAGAGCACCTTTCATTCCAAACCTAAGAACAAACAAATGAATCACTTTCCTTCGACCTTCCTTATTAGGATTCCACTGAGAGCAGTGGATGGAAAATGATCCTCTCCTGGTCCCTGCTGGATTCCCGGAGCAGGGATTCTTTCCCTCTTCCCCCCCCCCCCCGCCCCCCCGCGGTGACCACCCTGCCCTGCCCCCTTTTCAGGCTTTGTTCCACAGCTCTTGTCTCCAACTCTTGCATCCTTTCCCTCACTCCAGGAGCTCCCAGCAGTTCCACACCCTCTTTTCTCCCATCCTGATCCTTTCTCCAAGAACAGAGCTCTGCATTTCAATTCCCTTCGCTTTTCTCCGACAATTCCCACCAATCCAGACCTAAAGCTGACACAAGGAACACTCAGTGCCCACAAATGCAAATCCAGACCTGGCCATGCCTAAACCAGCAAGTCTGAACACACAATCCTGGACCATCTGCATTAATTCAAACCTAACAATTAGGACACACTGAAGACTTCAACATTCCCAAGAAACACCCTGTTGCCTTCAACTCCCTGGGGTTTTTGCTTTGAACTCATACGGATTAGGGGATCAAGGGATTTCCCTGAAAAAAACCTGTGTGGTGCATGCTGGAATCCCCGATCCCGTGAATCCAGGGAGTGTTAAAAGCTTAAGTCCAACCTGGCCCACCATAAATTTTTGCCAACTATCCCCCAAATGATCAGGTTAACAGAACCCTCCTCTGGTGCTGCGTTTTTAGTATTGGAAAGCCAGGAATTACTTTATTCCCAGAGCGAGGCTCTGGATATGGGCTTGGGGAGAACAAGACCTTACCAACTTACAGAGCCAGGGGATGACGTTTGGGAACAATCCTGGGCTGCCTGGCAGCAATTCATTGTACCTCTTGTCACCCACGAACACCTTCACCCACTCCTCCAGGAGCCCGGGCCAGCGGCTCTGCTTCTCTTGGAGCAGGAGGCATTGCCCTGCCCACTGCAGGGACCTGCAAACCATTCCGGAGTCAGCTCCGAGCCAGGGACGGGGCAACACCCCGTCCCACGGCTCCAGCGGCTCGGGCCCTCGGTAATTCCGGATCTGAGCCTCGTAATCCCTGCAGGGAAGAGGCCGGCTCAGGCCGGGATCGGGGAGGGTGGGAAGCGCCCGGGGTGGGCGGAGGCTCTGCCACCCCCACGGCCGCGGCATCCGCACAGCTCCGGGGGACGGGGCCCGCCCCGATGCCGCTCCCCGTCCCGTTATGCCGTTCCCCCGCTCCCCATCCCGTTCTCCCGCTCCTCGCTCACCGCCCGGGCCCGTCCATGCCCGCCTGTCCCCCGCCGACCGCGCCTGCCCACTCAAACTGGCCACGGCAGCCGCGCCACGCCTCCCCATTGGCCAGCCCTCGGCCCGCCCCGCCTTCCTATTGGCCGCTGGCCCCGTCAATCACGCGGGAAACCCCGCCGCCCGCAGGCACCGCTCCCACGGCGGCCGCTACACGGCGGCCCGGGCGCATTCCCAGGGGAAAAGGAGAGTTGTTATCAACACTCGAACCTCCCAAGCGTTGTTATTGCTCAGAGAGCTGCGCCGGCACTGAGCTACTCCCATGCGCCTGCACGGCTTTGGGGAGGGGCAAGACCACGTCCCACTCCTGCCTGGAGAAATTTCAATGCCCTAAAAAGTCATTTCCCTTCTCTCTCTCTGACCCAGGGCCAAAGCAGCTGTGTAGAACAACCCGGGGGATTTATGGGAGGGTGATTCTCTCAGGAAAGACCCCAGACCCTGAGGAAACAAACCCACCCCAAATTTCCAGCTGAAAACACGCTGCTTCCTGAACGGCAGCGCACAAAGCTCTCTATAGCCAGACAGGAGATGACAGTCCAGAAAAAGCCAAAAGATGTGCTCTGCCTGCATGCACTCTCTTGACTGGTAATTCCAAAGGAAATTCCCCACAGATCGTAAGCAGTCGCCTGCAATTTGTCCTCTGCATTCATGACTGCCTTGGCTTTCTGTAGAAGTGTGTCAAACATCCACGCAGGCGTCAGGGCCTGGGCTGGCTCGTTTATGGCTCTTCCTGACAGGCCCAGGCCAAACCCAAGCACCCCCCTCACTGCTCCAGCCCCACTTTCAGGGAAATACTGACACGGCTTAGAAATACTCTCCTTCCCTGCAACTCACTCCCTCCCTGCGCATCCCCGGAGAGGATTTACTCCGTCCTTTGTTCCCGACAGCACCTCTCCAGCGCAAATCCCACTTCACACAGACACTGACTAAGCAGACCTAAGGCAGTGGTTCCAATCCCCAGCTGCAATCCCCAACTCCCTGTCTCCTGCACAGCTCGTCCAAGCACTCCCAGCAATCTCACCTCAGCCCAGAGACTCTCTGTCCGCAGAGGGAAACACAACCCGATGGCACGCAGCTCTGGCACCACATTCCCTCTTCCCTTCTCCCTTTTTCCAGCACACCAGGCTGCTGGAAACGGCATTCCCTAGGCAGTTCATCCCAACACAGAGAAGAGGAGCCTGTGACTTACCCACACCATGGGCAGGACAAGGGGGGCCCTAGCTGGCTTTGGCTGCTCTAATACCAAAGCTCTTGGGACGACTTCAGTGGTTTTTCCTGTCTTGAAAGAGTGCAGAAAAGCAAAGTTAATCCCACTGTGGACTCCAAGACTCCTGCATTTCCTATTTCTCCTATGATTGCTCACCATGAAATTTTATCCATGGAAAAAAAGCATGAAGAATAACACCATATCAAATAAAAAGTGCCCTTTTCCAGCATTTTTATACCAGGCATTAAAAAGATGCCCATTTCTCTTCCAGCATTGCTTCCCTCATTTTAGCAGAACCGTTTTCATCCCAGACCCCACTCATCAGCTGTTCAATCCTCTGGCACTGGATTTGGACAAAAGAAGGGACGCACCTGGATCGCAGGAAATCACAGAGAGAAACCCCTCCAAAACCTGACAGAGAAAATCAACAGGAGATGCAGGAAGACACATCCCTCATTTGCACATCCGGAGTGCTTTTCTAAAGACTTCTCTGCATCTGGATGCTCTTTGCACTTGGCAGCAAACTGCTTCCACTGCTTCCCACTCCAGCAAGGGGAACATCCCTGGAATTTCATGTCCAGTGTCTCTGCCTAAAGCAGCCCCACGGCAACACGAAGCTTCCCTCGGGCATTTCGTTTCTTTACCCCAAACATTCTCCCCACTCAGCCACAATCTAGAAAGAACAAAAGGGAAAAGAAGGAAGACCAATTAATTCTGACATAAGGAGTCTTGACTATCCCGACACACTGCCAGGTGAAAAAACATCCCTGCCACTCTAAGAAATCCCCCTGATACTGTCTCCATTCTGTATCAATTATTTAAACGCTGTATTAAGGAGCGTAAGGACACAATGCTTGGAATTCTCAAAAACGGCTCCGCCTGGCTACTCCAAGCACTTTCTCACCCGGGGAGCTGAGCTGTCCCACATTTAAACGCCACGTTTGATCCAAATCCCATAGAAATCTGATATTGTTTGGCTCCTGAGCTTTCCCAAAAGCTGTCCAGTCAAGCCTGGAAATCCTCACTGAAGCTTTGCCATGTCACATCGGGATTTACCCTTGGGAAAACCCCACTCTGAGCACTTGGGTTTCAAGAGGTTGCACCCAATGTTACAGACACAGAATTCCTGTGGGGTTTGGCATTTCCTGCACCTCCAAACACGTGAAAAGAATGAAGTGCAGAGTCCCGAGGCTCCATTATTGCCATTCTCCTCACATCCCTTTCCTCAGCTGCACATGGCTTTGTGCCTCCTCTGAAGGGCTGGAAAGGAATTTGGGAACCCCCCTCAGCTTCTTCTCTGAGCCGGCCCAAAAGGCAAACAGGAAAAAAAAACCCCAAAAGCGCACAAAATCCCAGCCCCTCCCAAGATGCAGCTCCTCACACCAAACCTTGGGAGAATCCCTGGTGCTTCCAACACCGCTGCAATCCCACCTGGAGCTGAGCTTACAGGGTGCTCTGCCTAATCCACATCCAAGCCTGGATAGCCCAAAGCCTGCAAGAAAAGAGGAGGCAAAGTGAAGGGGAGAGGGGGGGAAAAACGGAGTTTTAGGTTTTTCCCCTGTTTGCAACAGGATTGAAGGGCAGGATGGAGAGGTTTCGTGGAAAAGAAGTACCAAAGGCTGCTTCATTCCCAGCAATTAGCGCTGCTCAGGTTGAATCCAAGAGGCCCAATCCACCAGGTTTAAACAGGAGCGGCCGACAGGATGGGTTATGACACAGATCTGTGAAGCTGGAGCCTTCTTCCTTCTCCCGGGCTCTCCCAGAAATTCTCCATGTCCGGACGCGCTCCCGCTCTCCCTGCTGGGGAGGACGGACTTGGATAGCCCGGGTGACTGCTGAGCCTAAAACAATAAGTGATCCAAGTGTTTTTCCCCAGGAAATGACATATTCTCTGGACCTGGGATAACCCATATCCCATGGCCTTCTCCAGGAAGAGTCCCAGCTGGATATGGTCTCCCAGAAAGGATTCCATAGGGGCTCACCTTTTGCTTGGAGCTCGGCTGAATTCCTCAGCAATGCCAGGGAATGTGGCCATTGGAGGCTTTGAGCAGATTAGGCTCATTTGCCTTTTTAGGTTTTGTTACCATCTCTCAGACTTCCCACTGGATTGTGGCCTCCAAGGAACATGTAAATCCCATTGGATTCCTGCTCTTTGGATATTTTTGTACCATTCCTGTACAAAACGAGGCCCCCTGTTCGGATGCTTTTCCCCACCGTTCCCCAGCAGTTTTATCTGCCAGTGCATTCCCTGTGTTGGTTGGGCTCTTCCCAGATCTCTGAGCTCCTTCACAAGGCAGGAGATCCATTTGGCCCAGGAACCAAACCCTCCCGAGGAATTGTCTGATGCCATCTCCACATTTCACAGCTGATCCTTGTGCTCAAAGGATCCCTCTTTCTTCCCTTCAGCCAATTCCAAGCCTCGCTGCCCCCAGCCGGGAACAGTCCCCAGGCCGATCCCTGCAGTCTTCCCTGCCAGGATCCTGCTCAGGAATCCATGGGAATGTAAGAATTAATTCTTCCCACCCCTGCCCAGTTCTAATTCCAAAGGATTTGGTGTCTGCCTTACCCGGCTGGAGCCTGCTTCCAACTCTGCTCTTGCTGCTTCTGCTGCTTTCCATTTCCCAGGAATTCCACCAACGGAGCGACAGCGTTTTCCACCTCCTCCTCCAGCATTCCCTCTGTTGCGTTCGGGTGCTGGAAGGATATCAAAACCAGGGCCTCACTATCAGGAATTATATCCCCGGATTTGTTCCTTTCCAAATGTCACCTCTTCCCAATAAAGCACTGGCCATCCAAGGAATTCTAGAGAGCGATGTGCTGACCACTGCTTACTCCTCTGGAATGTCAGAGCTTGGAAAAAAAGGGCAGTTGAGGCTTTTCCTGGTGCTGCCCATGAAGTGTATTTTACCTAAGTGCCCCTGCCCATGCCTTTGCCTGTACCCGCCAAAAATCCACCCGTTCATTCCCCAGCTGCTGCCTCCCTCTTTTCCTGGATCCAACAGAATTTTAACAGGTGAATATTCCCCTCTGGAAGAGCACCTTTCATTCCAAACCTAAGAACAAACAAATGAATCACTTTCCTTCGACCTTCCTTATTAGGATTCCACTGAGAGCAGTGGATGGAAAATGATCCTCTCCTGGTCCCTGCTGGATTCCCGGAGCAGGGATCCTTTCCCTCTTTCCCCCCACCCCCCGCGGTGCCCTCCTCCCCCTCCCGCCCCACCCCGCACCCTTTCCAGGCTTTGTTCCACAGCTTTTGCCTCCGGACCTCAGATCCTTTTGGTCTCCAGGAGCTCCCAGCAGCTCCACAGCCTTTCCTCTCCCATCCTGATCCTTTCTCCAGGAATGGAGCTGTGCATTGCAATTCCCTTCTCTTTTCTCCGACAATTCCCACCAACCCAGACCTAGAGCTGACACAAGGAACGCTCGGTGCCCACAAATCCAAATCCAGACCCGGCCATCCCTAAACCAGCAACTCCCGGACAATTTGCGTTCATTCCAACCTAACACTGAGGACTCACCTAATCCTTCAAAATTCCCAAGAAATATCCCGTTGCCTTCAGCTCCCCGGGGATTCTGCTTCGTGCTCACACGGATTTGGGACTTCCCTGAAAAACCCGTGCAGGGCACGCTGGAATCCCCGATCCCGTGAATCCGGGGAGTGTGCAAAGCTCGGTCCAGCCTGGGCCCCCAGAAATTTTTGCCAAATATCCCCCAAGTCCTCGGGACAACAGAACTCTCTGGTACTGCATTTTTGGCGTTGTAAAGCCTGGAATCACTTTATTCCTAGTGCTGGGCTCTGCATACGGCCGAGAAAATCCCGGCCTCCACACAGACCCAGATTCCAAACTTTTTGATACATTTTAGCAAACCGAGAAATTCCCCCTCCCTGCTTCTTCTTAAGGGCATCCTTCTTTTCCCTTACCCGGCCTGCTCTCTCCCACTGGGCTGGGTTTTTCCCTTCCCATGCTAATTAGTCCCTACTTCTAGGAGGTTTAGGTACCTTTCTTCCCTGGCAGGGATTTCTTAACACAGCTACCGAGGCTTTGGGAGTCTTCTTTATCTTCTACTTTCTGGAAACACACCCTCTGATCCATAAATGCCACAATCCAGATGCCCAACTTCAACAAGACATCCTTTTCACCTAAAAACACTCACTCTCAACTCTTAGATCTTTTAAAGTTTTACCCCCGCAAAATTCCCCTGCTTTTCCACCGCTGAATTCCTCCGTCCTGATTCCAAGAATTTCTTGAATACCACGGGGCTTTTCTCAAGATTTACCCCCACAACCTTCCCTACGTGCCCACTGCTCACCACCTCATTTTTCCCTCAATGTCTTCGTTCTCCACCCCAGAGAGTTTGTCAAGTGTTGCCTCCAAAATGTTCCCCCTCTCTCCACTACTGAGTTCCCCATTTTGCCTTCAAAATATTCATTCTGTCCCCTCCAGATTGCATCCACTTTTACCCCCAACATTTTACTTCCTCTACAATATTGACTAAACCTTTTCCACCCCAAAAATGTGCATTCCCTCCCTTAAACAGCACCTCAGCTTTTCCCTCAAAAATGCCCCAGAGAGAAACTCCGATTCAGCCCCCAAACTCCCCTTTTCCTACACAAACAGTTCTTGTGGCCCCTCGCAATTCCCCCAGGCTTTCAGCTAAAGGAATAACTGGAAGCCTATTCCCTCATCTCTGCCCTCCTTTTGCTTTCCTGGAAAACCTTGCCATCCCACACTTTCTCCAAGAGATCTGCTGCGAGTACGGCAAGGTCTGCTCTGTCAGAGTGCCAGGGGGGTTTACAGCACTTGCTCCTCTGCATCTTCACCCTTTCATCAGCTTTCCCCTGGAACGGTGTTGTGCAAGAAGCTTGGAATTACCAGAAATGGATCGGGTTCACATTTTTTCCCCACCAGTTTTCATCTGCTTTGAAATTCCTGGAATGACCCTCAAATGTGCCCTAGAACAGTGCTGTGAAAGGATCAGTCAGAAGAACAGCCTGAAAGCAGAAAACCACCTCCAGCAGCAGCCGGAATGATCCCATTTCTGTTCTTACCTGGTCCTGCCAGAGCTCCCAACGGCCCTTCCCATTCCAAAACAACAGCTATGCAAGACATTCCTGCTGTCCGTGAGGGTGAGGTGCCAGTTCTGGATGTTCTTTGCTGTGGAATCGGACAACAAACAGAGCGTAAATGATCTTGGTGGCTCTTCCAAGCCAAACCACCCCGTGATTCCTTGCGTGGATCAGCACCTGTCCCAACTCCATTCCAGAAACCTCCTCCCACTAACCCAGAACTTTCCTTTTTCCGCTCAACATCAGGGATTTGCTGCCAAGTGCCCCGGGCAGGGGACGCCTCAGCATTCCCTGGGACGCCTCAGCCTTCCCTGGGATACCTCAGCCTTCCCTGGGACGCCTCAGCATTCCCTGGGACGCCTCAGCATTCCCTGGGGGTGCCTCAGCATTCCCTGGGCTGCTGTTCCACGCCGATCCCGTGTCCAGCGCCGTTCCGGGCTGCAGTGCCGGGCTCTCCCCACAAGGCGGCAGCACCGGGAGCGAGCAGCCCCGGCCGGTCCCGCTGTCTCGGGGCAGCTGCGCCTTTAACCCGCCCGGAGCCGGCGGGGCCGTGAACACAGCGGGCAAAAACCCCAGCGATCCCCTTTCTTTCACCCCCAGAGGCACAGGATCGCAGCATTCCCTGGGCTGGAAGGGACCCGCAGGGAGCATCGAGTCCACATCCTCGTCCTGCACCCCAAGAATCCCACCCTGTGCCCGAGAGCCTTGTCCAGACCCAAACTCTGCCCCCAGGATCCTGAAAACACAGCGGGGCTGGGAGAAGGGTAACAAGGGAGGATTTTTTACATAGTTCTCCTCGTACGATCGTTATATAATCTTATTAGATAGTCCAGCAACCCATCCCTGGGCCGGGACCCCCACCCCTGTCCCGGGACACCCATCCCTGGGCCGGAATACCGATCCCCCGCGGCCCCCACCGTCCGCTCGGGACTGTCCCCGTTCCCCGCTCACCTCCGAGCCCGCAGCACCCGCCCCGGTGCCCCCGGCCCGGCAGCGCTGCTCCCCGGACTCCCCGCCATTGCCACGTCGGGCGAAGAAGGGCGGAAATTACCGGTACCACACCAATGTGGCGATGCGACCTTCTCAAGATGGCGGCGGTGGAGGACCCCGCTCCGTCTATTCGGCTGCCTGAATGCTCCCGCCTACCCCAGGCGCCGCTGACCCCACAGTCGGTGTCCGCATAGCGGGAAACGCCTCAGAAAATTGCGTGCAAGCGCTGGGCTGGCGTTGGTGTCGGCGTCGCGTTCAGGCAGCCGAATAGACGCAGCTAGAGGGGGCCTTCCCTGCCACCATCTTGAGAAGGTCAGAAAATAGCGTAAACGACCGCCATCTTTAGTGTGGCGATGACCTAATTTCCGGTTTTGCCGCCATCTTGGGTGCTGGCAGAAGCCACTTCCGGTCGAGCCGCCATCTTTAGTGTGGTACGCACAAGGCCCCCCCCCCCCCCCCCCCCCCCCCCACAAGAGCTTCTGTCTATTCAGCTGCCTGAATCCAGCCCGGACTCCGACGCCGGCCCCGCGCTTTCCGCGCGATTTTCCGCGGTGGTCCCCGGTGCGAGGACACGGGTGGTGGGGTCACCGGCGCCGGAGGCGGGCGACGGTCCCGCGACCGGCGGCAGGCATCGGCAGGGACACCTCTCTTAGGGGCCTATTGCGTCCGCCATCTTGAGTGTGGCGGAAGTGTCATCCACCCTCTGCAAGGTCCTGGCAGGTTCGAATAAAAACGCCACTTACGCCGTCCCGAAAGCGCCAAACTGCGCCTTCCTTTCCGAGCCGCCCCCTTGAGAGCGGCACGCGGGCGGCTCTATTCCGACCGTGCTCGCCCGGTGCTCCCCGCCCCGGCTCGCGCTGCGACCGCGCCTCTGCTGCCCGGCAAAACCGGCCCCGCCGGGCCTCCCCCCGCGCTGTCATTCGTCGCGGTCACCGCCCCGCACGGCGCCTGCTCCTTTGCAGCGCTCTGGCCCCGCTCATGCACGCCCGTGTCCCTTGGCGCTCCGAACCGTCCTTCGCCCCTCCCCTCCGCTGCCAGACGCGGCCCCGCTCGCTCCTTGCCACGCTCGGCAGCCACCGAGGCCGCCGCCCTCTCGGCTCCCCCGGCCCCGGGCGGCAGCAGCGCCGGGGCGCCGTGCCGGGGCCGGCAGTGCCGCGCTCTCGCCACCAGGCGGCAGCAGCGCCGCCCAGCTCAGCCCGGGGCCGGGCCGCGCTGCGGGGCACGGACAGAGCAGAGGCAAAAGCCGGCTCAGGGCGCTCTGCAGCTCCTGCAGCCCGAGCCTCTCGGCTCCTGGCGCCAGGCACTCGCTTCTTCCCTTCCTACAGAAAAACGCCGCCTCGTTATGCTCAGAACTTGCTCATCTCTAGTCCCAGCTTCTTATATTCCTATATGCAACAGAGTAGAGAGAGGGCTGGCTTATTTCAAAATGAATCTACATCTAAATTTGTCTATAGATGTAAAAACAAAGAACTTGACAGGTTTGGGGATTCCACACTGTCATACACACATCCCTCCCGGTGGATTTTCTGGCAGTTTTGGGCCCCTCTGGGGGAGGGCACCCAGCAATGGCCCCCCTCATTCCCCACTCACCTGCTCCTCCACTGCATCGTGGCTCTCCCAGGGACATTGGGGTGCCCCAAGTGACATTCAGAGCCCCCGAGTCTCCACCCCCGCCCCCAGCCTTTTTTCCTCACCTCCAAAGAATGCACCAAATGAGACAAACTGCCCTGGACAGCAGAACGGCACTTTAATAAAGCCATTTCCATGCATACATCCCCCAAAAAGGGGCTTGGCTGGAAACACAGGGAAGGTGCAGCAGAGGGATGGGGAAAGAGAGGGATGGGCAGCAGGACAGGGGGCTCTCAAGAGAAGGGCACCATGAGGGAGAGGGACCGAGCAGCCGATGCAGACAGGGACAGGCAAAAGGACAGTGAGAGGGACAAAGAAATACAGTCACACTGCAGCACAAAGGAAAAAGGAGAGCAAGAAAGAAGGAAAGAGAAAGATGCGGGCGGCGAGGGAGACAGAGACAGAACAGGGAGAGGGATTGAGCAGAATTTATTCAATAAAGGTCAGTATGGATTTCTTAAAAGAACACCAGGACATCCCTATCACGGAACTCTGCTGTCTGCTTCAACTTCACAGCTGTAAGGGAACATTTCTCCCCCCTCTCCTCTCTGCGGTGTTTATTAAATAAAGAGTGAGTATTTATTTCTTAAAAGAAAAACAAGAGAGAGGAGGCAGTGAAAGGCAATGGCATGGGGAGCACACAGGACAAGAAAGCAACACAAAAGACACACTGGACAGAGAGAAGAAAAGAGCTGCAAAGTTGGATGCAAGAGTGAAAGAAAATCAGGAACAAACGCCAGGACTTTCATTAGAGAGTGTGGCTGACGAAAGTGCCAGTAAAGCACCGGCTCGAACAGAACCTGCTGCTGGCACGGCTCGGCCTGGCACTCACTAATTAACATCTGTCTCTCGGCAGGGCCATGAATCCCCTGCTGGAACAGGAGGGGAAAGCCGAGGGGATAATGCGCACCGGGGTTGGTGCCGCTCAGCCCTAATCCCAGCCCGTGGCGCCAGTGAACGCACCCCGATCTCCGAACCTTCTCTCAGGGAAATCTCATCTTTACCCCTTCTCTTCCCCTCCCGGTATCTCCGTGTGCCCGGAACAAACACGAGGAGAGGTTTCTCTGTTGCAGGTTCTTTGGAAATCCTACACTGACTTTGAGAATGAGCAAGAGTAGAAGACAACCAGGAAACTTTGCTGCCAACCAACATCAAACCCCTCGCACCGGAGAAGAACGAACAGCTCGTTTTTACGCGTCCAAATCCCTTCAATTTTCAGCATTGTCTGTTTCCCGGCCGGCACTGTGGGAACTGCTGCGCACGGCACCACGAGTAAAACGCTCTCGTGTTCAGAAGGCACAATTGCAGAGAACAGACAGCAAAGCCGTCTCAAGGCAATTTGGGCACTCAAAACCCCCCTTTTTGCACCCTGAGCTTTCTGTTAAGCCACACCTGAAATTCCAAGTTTCTCCGTACTCTGCCCCAGTGCTTCTCTCTTCCGTCAGCGCCGTAGGCAGGACTGATTCCATACTCACAAACCCCCCTTGCCACGATCGGCGCTCTCTGCCCACCAAGGACACGGCACCGGGCAGGGACATTTCTCCCACTCCCCAGCAGAGACCTCCTCCCGCCACATCCAGGGAACTGCAGCCACTCAGGGAACACCAACTTTCTCCTGGGCTGGGAAGAGGAACCTGCAGCAATTAAGGCTGCACAGTCTGCAGCAGCGAGAGCTCAGCACATGTCCAGAGAGCCAATTCCAGCACCTAAATTTAAAAAAGAAGAAAAAGTTGATGACTTTTTTTTAAAGTTACTGTAAGTTCTTAAAACCAAACCAGCCTTTGCTCTTGACTTTGGCTCACTGATGCACACACACACACAAGAGGCCAACGGTCACACAGGGCCTGCTTGCAGAATTCCTGATCCAAACCCTCGCCTTTCCTGCCCAGCACTGAGGGAAATCTGACAGAGGATTCATAAAGAGCCCTCGCTGAGAGCAGTCATCGCCCCAGGCCTTCAGGCTTGGCAAGATTCTGTAGTGAACGGACCCAAATTCAATTCCCAAATCTCAATCTCTGACAAGTCCTGTTGGAAAGACAGCGGACAGTCCATCAGAACACGGAATTAAAAGGCTGCACAAGGAATAACAGAAGCTTTCCCAGGAATAGCCCAAGTTCCTTTTCTCCCTCACCGGTCCGGGGCCGTGAGACCGAACCTTGGGCCCCAGGAGACAGGAGAGTTGTTATCAACACTCGAACCTCCCAAGCGTTGTTATTGCTCAGAGAGCTGCGCCGGCACTGAGCTACTCCCATGCGCCTGCACGGCTTTGGGGAGGGGCAAGACCACGTCCCACTCCTGCCTGGAGAAATTTCAATGCCCTAAAAAGTCATTTCCCTTCTCTCTCTCTGACCCAGGGCCAAAGCAGCTGTGTAGAACAACCCGGGGGATTTATGGGAGGGTGATTCTCTCAGGAAAGACCCCAGACCCTGAGGAAACAAACCCACCCCAAATTTCCAGCTGAAAACACGCTGCTTCCTGAACGGCAGCGCACAAAGCTCTCTATAGCCAGACAGGAGATGACAGTCCAGAAAAAGCCAAAAGATGTGCTCTGCCTGCATGCACTCTCTTGACTGGTAATTCCAAAGGAAATTCCCCACAGATCGTAAGCAGTCGCCTGCAATTTGTCCTCTGCATTCATGACTGCCTTGGCTTTCTGTAGAAGTGTGTCAAACATCCACGCAGGCGTCAGGGCCTGGGCTGGCTCGTTTATGGCTCTTCCTGACAGGCCCAGGCCAAACCCAAGCACCCCCCTCACTGCTCCAGCCCCACTTTCAGGGAAATATTGACACGGCTTAGAAATACTCTCCTTCCCTGCAACTCACTCCCTCCCTGCGCATCCCCGGAGAGGATTTACTCCGTCCTTTGTTCCCGACAGCACCTCTCCAGCGCAAATCCCACTTCACACAGACACTGACTAAGCAGACCTAAGTGGTTCCAGCAGCAGCTGCAATCCCCAACTCCCTGTCTCCTGCACAGCTCATCCAAGCACTCCCAGCAATCTCACCTCGGCCCAGAGACTCTCTGTCCGCAGAGGGAAACACAACCCGATGGCACGCAGCTCTGGCACCACATTCCCTCTTCCCTTCTCCCTTTTTCCAGCACACCAGGCTGCTGGAAACGGCATTCCCTAGGCAGTTCATCCCAACACAGAGAAGAGGAGCCTGTGACTTATCCAAACTATGGGCAGGACAAGGGGGGCCCTAGCTGGCTTTGGCTGCTTTAATACCAAAGCTCTTGGGACGACTTCAGTGGTTTTTCCTGTCTTGAAAGAGTGCAGAAAAGCAAAGTTAATCCCACTGTGGACTCCAAGACTCCTGCATTTCCTATTTCTCCTATGATTGCTCACCATGAAATTTTATCCATGGAAAAAAAGCATGAAGAATAACACCATATCAAATAAAAAGTGCCCTTTTCCAGCATTTTTATACCAGGCATTAAAAAGATGCCCATTTCTCTTCCAGCATTGCTTCCCTCATTTTAGCAGAACCGTTTTCATCCCAGACCCCACTCATCAGCTGTTCAATCCTCTGGCACTGGATTTGGACAAAAGAAGGGACGCACCTGGATCGCAGGAAATCACAGAGAGAAACCCCTCCAAAACCTGACAGAGAAAATCAACAGGAGATGCAGGAAGACACATCCCTCATTTGCACATCCGGAGTGCTTTTCTAAAGACTTCTCTGCATCTGGATGCTCTTTGCACTTGGCAGCAAACTGCTTCCACTGCTTCCCACTCCAGCAAGGGGAACATCCCTGGAATTTCATGTCCAGTGTCTCTGCCTAAAGCAGCCCCACGGCAACACGAAGCTTCCCTCGGGCATTTCGTTTCTTTATCCCAAATATTCTCCCCACTCAGCCACAATCTAGAAAGAACAAAAGGGAAAAGAAGGAAGACCAATTAATTCTGACATAAGGAGTCTTGACTATCCCGACACACTGCCAGGTGAAAAAACATCCCTGCCACTCTAAGAAATCCCCCTGATACTGTCTCCATTCTGTATCAATTATTTAAACGCTGTATTAAGGAGCGTAAGGACACAATGCTTGGAATTCTCAAAAACGGCTCTGCCTGGCTACTCCAAGCACTTTCTCACCCGGGGAGCTGAGCTGTCCCACATTTAAACGCCACGTTTGATCCAAATCCCATAGAAATCTGATATTGTTTGGCTCCTGAGCTTTCCCAAAAGCTGTCCAGTCAAGCCTGGAAATCCTCACTGAAGCTTTGCCATGTCACATCGGGATTTACCCTTGGGAAAACCCCACTCTGAGCACTTGGGTTTCAAGAGGTTGCACCCAATGTTACAGACACAGAATTCCTGTGGGGTTTGGCATTTCCTGCACCTCCAAACACGTGAAAAGAATGAAGTGCAGAGTCCCGAGGCTCCATTATTGCCATTCTCCTCACATCCCTTTCCTCAGCTGCACATGGCTTTGTGCCTCCTCTGAAGGGCTGGAAAGGAATTTGGGAACCCCCCTCAGCTTCTTCTCTGAGCCGGCCCAAAAGGCAAACAGGAAAAAAAAACCCCAAAAGCGCACAAAATCCCAGCCCCTCCCAAGATGCAGCTCCTCACACCAAACCTTGGGAGAATCCCTGGTGCTTCCAACACCGCTGCAATCCCACCTGGAGCTGAGCTTACAGGGTGCTCTGCCTAATCCACATCCAAGCCTGGATAGCCCAAAGCCTGCAAGAAAAGAGGAGGCAAAGTGAAGGGGAGAGGGGGGGAAAAACGGAGTTTTAGGTTTTTCCCCTGTTTGCAACAGGATTGAAGGGCAGGATGGAGAGGTTTCGTGGAAAAGAAGTACCAAAGGCTGCTTCATTCCCAGCAATTAGCGCTGCTCAATCCAAGAGGCCCAATCCACCAGGTTTAAACAGGAGCGGCCGACAGGATAGGTTATGACACAGATCTGTGAAGCTGGAGCCTTCTTCCTTCTCCCGGGCTCTCCCAGAAATTCTCCATGTCCGGACGCGCTCCCGCTCTCCCTGCTGGGGAGGATGGACTTGGATAGCCCGGGTGACTGCTGAGCCTAAAACAATAAGCGATCCAAGTGTTTTTCCCCAGGAAATGACATATTCTCTGGACCTGGGATAACCCATATCCCATGGCCTTCTCCAGGAAGAGTCCCAGCTGGATATGGTCTCCCAGAAAGGATTCCATAGGGGCTCACCTTTTGCTTGGAGCTCGGCTGAATTCCTCAGCAATGCCAGGGAATGTGGCCATTGGAGGCTTTGAGCAGATTAGGCTCATTTGCCTTTTTAGGTTTTGTTACCATCTCTCAGACTTCCCACTGGATTGTGGCCTCCAAGGAACATGTAAATCCCATTGGATTCCTGCTCTTTGGATATTTTTGTACCATTCCTGTACAAAACGAGGCCCCCTGTTCGGATGCTTTTCCCCACCGTTCCCCAGCAGTTTTATCTGCCAGTGCATTCCCTGTGTTGGTTGGGCTCTTCCCAGATCTCTGAGCTCCTTCACAAGGCAGGAGATCCATTTGGCCCAGGAACCGAACCCTCCCGAGGAATTGTCTGATGCCATCTCCACATTTCACAGCTGATCCTTGTGCTCAAAGGATCCCTCTTTCTTCCCTTCAGCCAATTCCAAGCCTCGCTGCCCCCAGCCGGGAACAGTCCCCAGGCCGATCCCTGCAGTCTTCCCTGCCAGGATCCTGCTCAGGAATCCATGGGAATGTAAGAATTAATTCTTCCCACCCCTGCCCAGTTCTAATTCCAAAGGATTTGGTGTCTGCCTTACCCGGCTGGAGCCTGCTTCCAACTCTGCTCTTGCTGCTTCTGCTGCTTTCCATTTCCCAGGAATTCCACCAACGGAGCGACAGCGTTTTCCACCTCCTCCTCCAGCATTCCCTCTGTTGCGTTCGGGTGCTGGAAGGATATCAAAACCAGGGCCTCACTATCAGGAATTATATCCCCGGATTTGTTCCTTTCCAAATGTCACCTCTTCCCAACAAAGCACTGGCCATCCAAGGAATTCTAGAGAGCGATGTGCTGACCACTGCTTACTCCTCTGGAATGTCAGAGCTTGGAAAAAAAGGGCAGTTGAGGCTTTTCCTGGTGCTGCCCATGAAGTGTATTTTACCTAAGTGCCCCTGCCCATGCCTTTGCCTGTATCCGCCAAAAATCCACCCGTTCATTCCCCAGCTGCTGCCTCCCTCTTTTCCTGGATCCAACAGAATTTTAACAGGTGAATATTCCCCTCTGGAAGAGCACCTTTCATTCCAAACCTAAGAACAAACAAATGAATCACTTTCCTTCGACCTTCCTTATTAGGATTCCACTGAGAGCAGTGGATGGAAAATGATCCTCTCCTGGTCCCTGCTGGATTCCCGGAGCAGGGATTCTTTCCCTCTTCCCCCCCCCCCCGCCCCCCCGCGGTGACCACCCTGCCCTGCCCCCTTTTCAGGCTTTGTTCCACAGCTCTTGTCTCCAACTCTTGCATCCTTTCCCTCACTCCAGGAGCTCCCAGCAGTTCCACACCCTCTTTTCTCCCATCCTGATCCTTTCTCCAAGAACAGAGCTCTGCATTTCAATTCCCTTCGCTTTTCTCCGACAATTCCCACCAATCCAGACCTAAAGCTGACACAAGGAACACTCAGTGCCCACAAATGCAAATCCAGACCTGGCCATGCCTAAACCAGCAAGTCTGAACACACAATCCTGGACCATCTGCATTAATTCAAACCTAACAATTAGGACACACTGAAGACTTCAACATTCCCAAGAAACACCCTGTTGCCTTCAACTCCCTGGGGTTTTTGCTTTGAACTCATACGGATTAGGGGATCAAGGGATTTCCCTGAAAAAAACCTGTGTGGTGCATGCTGGAATCCCCGATCCCGTGAATCCAGGGAGTGTTAAAAGCTTAAGTCCAACCTGGCCCACCATAAATTTTTGCCAACTATCCCCCAAATGATCAGGTTAACAGAACCCTCCTCTGGTGCTGCGTTTTTAGTATTGGAAAGCCAGGAATTACTTTATTCCCAGAGCGAGGCTCTGGATATGGGCTTGGGGAGAACAAGACCTTACCAACTTACAGAGCCAGGGGATGACGTTTGGGAACAATCCTGGGCTGCCTGGCAGCAATTCATTGTACCTCTTGTCACCCACGAACACCTTCACCCACTCCTCCAGGAGCCCGGGCCAGCGGCTCTGCTTCTCTTGGAGCAGGAGGCATTGCCCTGCCCACTGCAGGGACCTGCAAACCATTCCGGAGTCAGCTCCGAGCCAGGGACGGGGCAACACCCCGTCCCACGGCTCCAGCGGCTCGGGCCCTCGGTAATTCCGGATCTGAGCCTCGTAATCCCTGCAGGGAAGAGGCCGGCTCAGGCCGGGATCGGGGAGGGTGGGAAGCGCCCGGGGTGGGCGGAGGCTCTGCCACCCCCACGGCCGCGGCATCCGCACAGCTCCGGGGGACGGGGCCCGCCCCGATGCCGCTCCCCGTCCCGTTATGCCGTTCCCCCGCTCCCCATCCCGTTCTCCCGCTCCTCGCTCACCGCCCGGGCCCGTCCATGCCCGCCTGTCCCCCGCCGACCGCGCCTGCCCACTCAAACTGGCCACGGCAGCCGCGCCACGCCTCCCCATTGGCCAGCCCTCGGCCCGCCCCGCCTTCCTATTGGCCGCTGGCCCCGTCAATCACGCGGGAAACCCCGCCGCCCGCAGGCACCGCTCCCACGGCGGCCGCTACACGGCGGCCCGGGCGCATTCCCAGGGGAAAAGGAGAGTTGTTATCAACACTCGAACCTCCCAAGCGTTGTTATTGCTCAGAGAGCTGCGCCGGCACTGAGCTACTCCCATGCGCCTGCACGGCTTTGGGGAGGGGCAAGACCACGTCCCACTCCTGCCTGGAGAAATTTCAATGCCCTAAAAAGTCATTTCCCTTCTCTCTCTCTGACCCAGGGCCAAAGCAGCTGTGTAGAACAACCCGGGGGATTTATGGGAGGGTGATTCTCTCAGGAAAGACCCCAGACCCTGAGGAAACAAACCCACCCCAAATTTCCAGCTGAAAACACGCTGCTTCCTGAACGGCAGCGCACAAAGCTCTCTATAGCCAGACAGGAGATGACAGTCCAGAAAAAGCCAAAAGATGTGCTCTGCCTGCATGCACTCTCTTGACTGGTAATTCCAAAGGAAATTCCCCACAGATCGTAAGCAGTCGCCTGCAATTTGTCCTCTGCATTCATGACTGCCTTGGCTTTCTGTAGAAGTGTGTCAAACATCCACGCAGGCGTCAGGGCCTGGGCTGGCTCGTTTATGGCTCTTCCTGACAGGCCCAGGCCAAACCCAAGCACCCCCCTCACTGCTCCAGCCCCACTTTCAGGGAAATATTGACACGGCTTAGAAATACTCTCCTTCCCTGCAACTCACTCCCTCCCTGCGCATCCCCGGAGAGGATTTACTCCGTACTTTGTTCCCGACAGCACCTCTCCAGCGCAAATCCCACTTCACACAGACACTGACTAAGCAGACCTAAGTGGTTCCAGCAGCAGCTGCAATCCCCAACTCCCTGTCTCCTGCACAGCTCATCCAAGCACTCCCAGCAATCTCACCTCGGCCCAGAGACTCTCTGTCCGCAGAGGGAAACACAACCCGATGGCACGCAGCTCTGGCACCACATTCCCTCTTCCCTTCTCCCTTTTTCCAGCACACCAGGCTGCTGGAAACGGCATTCCCTAGGCAGTTCATCCCAACACAGAGAAGAGGAGCCTGTGACTTATCCAAACTATGGGCAGGACAAGGGGGGCCCTAGCTGGCTTTGGCTGCTTTAATACCAAAGCTCTTGGGACGACTTCAGTGGTTTTTCCTGTCTTGAAAGAGTGCAGAAAAGCAAAGTTAATCCCACTGTGGACTCCAAGACTCCTGCATTTCCTATTTCTCCTATGATTGCTCACCATGAAATTTTATCCATGGAAAAAAAGCATGAAGAATAACACCATATCAAATAAAAAGTGCCCTTTTCCAGCATTTTTATACCAGGCATTAAAAAGATGCCCATTTCTCTTCCAGCATTGCTTCCCTCATTTTAGCAGAACCGTTTTCATCCCAGACCCCACTCATCAGCTGTTCAATCCTCTGGCACTGGATTTGGACAAAAGAAGGGACGCACCTGGATCGCAGGAAATCACAGAGAGAAACCCCTCCAAAACCTGACAGAGAAAATCAACAGGAGATGCAGGAAGACACATCCCTCATTTGCACATCCGGAGTGCTTTTCTAAAGACTTCTCTGCATCTGGATGCTCTTTGCACTTGGCAGCAAACTGCTTCCACTGCTTCCCACTCCAGCAAGGGGAACATCCCTGGAATTTCATGTCCAGTGTCTCTGCCTAAAGCAGCCCCACGGCAACACGAAGCTTCCCTCGGGCATTTCGTTTCTTTACCCCAAACATTCTCCCCACTCAGCCACAATCTAGAAAGAACAAAAGGGAAAAGAAGGAAGACCAATTAATTCTGACATAAGGAGTCTTGACTATCCCGACACACTGCCAGGTGAAAAAACATCCCTGCCACTCTAAGAAATCCCCCTGATACTGTCTCCATTCTGTATCAATTATTTAAATGTTGTATTAAGGAGCGTAAGGACACAATGCTTGGAATTCTCAAAAACGGCTCCGCCTGGCTACTCCAAGCACTTTCCCACCCGGGGAGCTGAGCTGTCCCACATTTAAACGCCACGTTTGATCCAAATCCCATAGAAATCTGATATTGTTTGGCTCCTGAGCTTTCCCAAAAGCTGTCCAGTCAAGCCTGGAAATCCTCACTGAAGCTTTGCCATGTCACATCGGGATTTACCCTTGGGAAAACCCCACTCTGAGCACTTGGGTTTCAAGAGGTTGCACCCAATGTTACAGACACAGAATTCCTGTGGGGTTTGGCATTTCCTGCACCTCCAAACACGTGAAAAGAATGAAGTGCAGAGTCCCGAGGCTCCATTATTGCCATTCTCCTCACATCCCTTTCCTCAGCTGCACATGGCTTTGTGCCTCCTCTGAAGGGCTGGAAAGGAATTTGGGAACCCCCCTCAGCTTCTTCTCTGAGCCGGCCCAAAAGGCAAACAGGAAAAAAAAACCCCAAAAGCGCACAAAATCCCAGCCCCTCCCAAGATGCAGCTCCTCACACCAAACCTTGGGAGAATCCCTGGTGCTTCCAACACCGCTGCAATCCCACCTGGAGCTGAGCTTACAGGGTGCTCTGCCTAATCCACATCCAAGCCTGGATAGCCCAAAGCCTGCAAGAAAAGAGGAGGCAAAGTGAAGGGGAGAGGGGGGGAAAAACGGAGTTTTAGGTTTTTCCCCTGTTTGCAACAGGATTGAAGGGCAGGATGGAGAGGTTTCGTGGAAAAGAAGTACCAAAGGCTGCTTCATTCCCAGCAATTAGCGCTGCTCAGGTTGAATCCAAGAGGCCCAATCCACCAGGTTTAAACAGGAGCGGCCGACAGGATGGGTTATGACACAGATCTGTGAAGCTGGAGCCTTCTTCCTTCTCCCGGGCTCTCCCAGAAATTCTCCATGTCCGGACGCGCTCCCGCTCTCCCTGCTGGGGAGGACGGACTTGGATAGCCCGGGTGACTGCTGAGCCTAAAACAATAAGCGATCCAAGTGTTTTTCCCCAGGAAATGACATATTCTCTGGACCTGGGATAACCCATATCCCATGGCCTTCTCCAGGAAGAGTCCCAGCTGGATATGGTCTCCCAGAAAGGATTCCATAGGGGCTCACCTTTTGCTTGGAGCTCGGCTGAATTCCTCAGCAATGCCAGGGAATGTGGCCATTGGAGGCTTTGGGCAGATTAGGCTCATTTGCCTTTTTAGGTTTTGTTACCGTCTCTCAGACTTCCCACTGGATTGTGGCCTCCAAGGAACATGTAAATCCCATTGGATTCCTGCTCTTTGGATATTTTTGTACCATTCCTGTACAAAACGAGGCCCCCTGTTCGGATGCTTTTCCCCACCGTTCCCCAGCAGTTTTATCTGCCAGTGCATTCCCTGTGTTGGTTGGGCTCTTCCCAGATCTCTGAGCTCCTTCACAAGGCAGGAGATCCATTTGGCCCAGGAACCGAACCCTCCCGAGGAATTGTCTGATGCCATCTCCACATTTCACAGCTGATCCTTGTGCTCAAAGGATCCCTCTTTCTTCCCTTCAGCCAATTCCAAGCCTCGCTGCCCCCAGCTGGGAACAGTCCCCAGGCCGATCCCTGCAGTCTTCCCTGCCAGGATCCTGCTCAGGAATCCATGGGCTACGAATGTAAGAATTAATTCTTCCCACCCCTGCCCAGTTCTAATTCCAAAGGATTTGGTGTCTGCCTTACCCGGCTGGAGCCTGCTTCCAACTCTGCTCTTGCTGCTTCTGCTGCTTTCCATTTCCCAGGAATTCCACCAACGGAGCGACAGCGTTTTCCACCTCCTCCTCCAGCATTCCCTCTGTTGCGTTCGGGTGCTGGAAGGATATCAAAACCAGGGCCTCACTATCAGGAATTATATCCCCGGATTTGTTCCTTTCCAAATGTCACCTCTTCCCAATAAAGCACTGGCCATCCAAGGAATTCTAGAGAGCGATGTGCTGACCACTGCTTACTCCTCTGGAATGTCAGAGCTTGGAAAAAAAGGGCAGTTGAGGCTTTTCCTGGTGCTGCCCATGAAGTGTATTTTACCTAAGTGCCCCTGCCCATGCCTTTGCCTGTATCCACCAAAAATCCACCCGTTCATTCCCCAGCTGCTGCCTCCCTCTTTTCCTGGATCCAACAGAATTTTAACAGGTGAATATTCCCCTCTGGAAGAGCACCTTTCATTCCAAACCTAAGAACAAACAAATGAATCACTTTCCTTCGACCTTCCTTATTAGGATTCCACTGAGAGCAGTGGATGGAAAATGATCCTCTCCTGGTCCCTGCTGGATTCCCGGAGCAGGGATTCTTTCCCTCTTCCCCCCCCCCCCCCGCCCCCCCGCGGTGACCACCCTGCCCTGCCCCCTTTTCAGGCTTTGTTCCACAGCTCTTGTCTCCAACTCTTGCATCCTTTCCCTCACTCCAGGAGCTCCCAGCAGTTCCACACCCTCTTTTCTCCCATCCTGATCCTTTCTCCAAGAACAGAGCTCTGCATTTCAATTCCCTTCGCTTTTCTCCGACAATTCCCACCAATCCAGACCTAAAGCTGACACAAGGAACACTCAGTGCCCACAAATGCAAATCCAGACCTGGCCATGCCTAAACCAGCAAGTCTGAACACACAATCCTGGACCATCTGCATTAATTCAAACCTAACAATTAGGACACACTGAAGACTTCAACATTCCCAAGAAACACCCTGTTGCCTTCAACTCCCTGGGGTTTTTGCTTTGAACTCATACGGATTAGGGGATCAAGGGATTTCCCTGAAAAAAACCTGTGTGGTGCATGCTGGAATCCCCGATCCCGTGAATCCAGGGAGTGTTAAAAGCTTAAGTCCAACCTGGCCCACCATAAATTTTTGCCAACTATCCCCCAAATGATCAGGTTAACAGAACCCTCCTCTGGTGCTGCGTTTTTAGTATTGGAAAGCCAGGAATTACTTTATTCCCAGAGCGAGGCTCTGGATATGGGCTTGGGGAGAACAAGACCTTACCAACTTACAGAGCCAGGGGATGACGTTTGGGAACAATCCTGGGCTGCCTGGCAGCAATTCATTGTACCTCTTGTCACCCACGAACACCTTCACCCACTCCTCCAGGAGCCCGGGCCAGCGGCTCTGCTTCTCTTGGAGCAGGAGGCATTGCCCTGCCCACTGCAGGGACCTGCAAACCATTCCGGAGTCAGCTCCGAGCCAGGGACGGGGCAACACCCCGTCCCACGGCTCCAGCGGCTCGGGCCCTCGGTAATTCCGGATCTGAGCCTCGTAATCCCTGCAGGGAAGAGGCCGGCTCAGGCCGGGATCGGGGAGGGTGGGAAGCGCCCGGGGTGGGCGGAGGCTCTGCCACCCCCACGGCCGCGGCATCCGCACAGCTCCGGGGGACGGGGCCCGCCCCGATGCCGCTCCCCGTCCCGTTATGCCGTTCCCCCGCTCCCCATCCCGTTCTCCCGCTCCTCGCTCACCGCCCGGGCCCGTCCATGCCCGCCTGTCCCCCGCCGACCGCGCCTGCCCACTCAAACTGGCCACGGCAGCCGCGCCACGCCTCCCCATTGGCCAGCCCTCGGCCCGCCCCGCCTTCCTATTGGCCGCTGGCCCCGTCAATCACGCGGGAAACCCCGCCGCCCGCAGGCACCGCTCCCACGGCGGCCGCTACACGGCGGCCCGGGCGCATTCCCAGGGGAAAAGGAGAGTTGTTATCAACACTCGAACCTCCCAAGCGTTGTTATTGCTCAGAGAGCTGCGCCGGTACTGAGCTACTCCCATGCGCCTGCACGGCTTTGGGGAGGGGCAAGACCACGTCCCACTCCTGCCTGGAGAAATTTCAATGCCCTAAAAAGTCATTTCCCTTCTCTCTCTCTGACCCAGGGCCAAAGCAGCTGTGTAGAACAACCCGGGGGATTTATGGGAGGGTGATTCTCTCAGGAAAGACCCCAGACCCTGAGGAAACAAACCCACCCCAAATTTCCAGCTGAAAACACGCTGCTTCCTGAACGGCAGCGCACAAAGCTCTCTATAGCCAGACAGGAGATGACAGTCCAGAAAAAGCCAAAAGATGTGCTCTGCCTGCATGCACTCTCTTGACTGGTAATTCCAAAGGAAATTCCCCACAGATCGTAAGCAGTCGCCTGCAATTTGTCCTCTGCATTCATGACTGCCTTGGCTTTCTGTAGAAGTGTGTCAAACATCCACGCAGGCGTCAGGGCCTGGGCTGGCTCGTTTATGGCTCTTCCTGACAGGCCCAGGCCAAACCCAAGCACCCCCCTCACTGCTCCAGCCCCACTTTCAGGGAAATATTGACACGGCTTAGAAATACTCTCCTTCCCTGCAACTCACTCCCTCCCTGCGCATCCCCGGAGAGGATTTACTCCGTACTTTGTTCCCGACAGCACCTCTCCAGCGCAAATCCCACTTCACACAGACACTGACTAAGCAGACCTAAGTGGTTCCAGCAGCAGCTGCAATCCCCAACTCCCTGTCTCCTGCACAGCTCATCCAAGCACTCCCAGCAATCTCACCTCGGCCCAGAGACTCTCTGTCCGCAGAGGGAAACACAACCCGATGGCACGCAGCTCTGGCACCACATTCCCTCTTCCCTTCTCCCTTTTTCCAGCACACCAGGCTGCTGGAAACGGCATTCCCTAGGCAGTTCATCCCAACACAGAGAAGAGGAGCCTGTGACTTATCCAAACTATGGGCAGGACAAGGGGGGCCCTAGCTGGCTTTGGCTGCTTTAATACCAAAGCTCTTGGGACGACTTCAGTGGTTTTTCCTGTCTTGAAAGAGTGCAGAAAAGCAAAGTTAATCCCACTGTGGACTCCAAGACTCCTGCATTTCCTATTTCTCCTATGATTGCTCACCATGAAATTTTATCCATGGAAAAAAAGCATGAAGAATAACACCATATCAAATAAAAAGTGCCCTTTTCCAGCATTTTTATACCAGGCATTAAAAAGATGCCCATTTCTCTTCCAGCATTGCTTCCCTCATTTTAGCAGAACCGTTTTCATCCCAGACCCCACTCATCAGCTGTTCAATCCTCTGGCACTGGATTTGGACAAAAGAAGGGACGCACCTGGATCGCAGGAAATCACAGAGAGAAACCCCTCCAAAACCTGACAGAGAAAATCAACAGGAGATGCAGGAAGACACATCCCTCATTTGCACATCCGGAGTGCTTTTCTAAAGACTTCTCTGCATCTGGATGCTCTTTGCACTTGGCAGCAAACTGCTTCCACTGCTTCCCACTCCAGCAAGGGGAACATCCCTGGAATTTCATGTCCAGTGTCTCTGCCTAAAGCAGCCCCACGGCAACACGAAGCTTCCCTCGGGCATTTCGTTTCTTTATCCCAAATATTCTCCCCACTCAGCCACAATCTAGAAAGAACAAAAGGGAAAAGAAGGAAGACCAATTAATTCTGACATAAGGAGTCTTGACTATCCCGACACACTGCCAGGTGAAAAAACATCCCTGCCACTCTAAGAAATCCCCCTGATACTGTCTCCATTCTGTATCAATTATTTAAATGTTGTATTAAGGAGCGTAAGGACACAATGCTTGGAATTCTCAAAAACGGCTCCGCCTGGCTACTCCAAGCACTTTCCCACCCGGGGAGCTGAGCTGTCCCACATTTAAACGCCACGTTTGATCCAAATCCCATAGAAATCTGATATTGTTTGGCTCCTGAGCTTTCCCAAAAGCTGTCCAGTCAAGCCTGGAAATCCTCACTGAAGCTTTGCCATGTCACATCGGGATTTACCCTTGGGAAAACCCCACTCTGAGCACTTGGGTTTCAAGAGGTTGCACCCAATGTTACAGACACAGAATTCCTGTGGGGTTTGGCATTTCCTGCACCTCCAAACACGTGAAAAGAATGAAGTGCAGAGTCCCGAGGCTCCATTATTGCCATTCTCCTCACATCCCTTTCCTCAGCTGCACATGGCTTTGTGCCTCCTCTGAAGGGCTGGAAAGGAATTTGGGAACCCCCCTCAGCTTCTTCTCTGAGCCGGCCCAAAAGGCAAACAGGAAAAAAAAACCCCAAAAGCGCACAAAATCCCAGCCCCTCCCAAGATGCAGCTCCTCACACCAAACCTTGGGAGAATCCCTGGTGCTTCCAACACCGCTGCAATCCCACCTGGAGCTGAGCTTACAGGGTGCTCTGCCTAATCCACATCCAAGCCTGGATAGCCCAAAGCCTGCAAGAAAAGAGGAGGCAAAGTGAAGGGGAGAGGGGGGGAAAAACGGAGTTTTAGGTTTTTCCCCTGTTTGCAACAGGATTGAAGGGCAGGATGGAGAGGTTTCGTGGAAAAGAAGTACCAAAGGCTGCTTCATTCCCAGCAATTAGCGCTGCTCAATCCAAGAGGCCCAATCCACCAGGTTTAAACAGGAGCGGCCGACAGGATAGGTTATGACACAGATCTGTGAAGCTGGAGCCTTCTTCCTTCTCCCGGGCTCTCCCAGAAATTCTCCATGTCCGGACGCGCTCCCGCTCTCCCTGCTGGGGAGGATGGACTTGGATAGCCCGGGTGACTGCTGAGCCTAAAACAATAAGCGATCCAAGTGTTTTTCCCCAGGAAATGACATATTCTCTGGACCTGGGATAACCCATATCCCATGGCCTTCTCCAGGAAGAGTCCCAGCTGGATATGGTCTCCCAGAAAGGATTCCATAGGGGCTCACCTTTTGCTTGGAGCTCGGCTGAATTCCTCAGCAATGCCAGGGAATGTGGCCATTGGAGGCTTTGAGCAGATTAGGCTCATTTGCCTTTTTAGGTTTTGTTACCATCTCTCAGACTTCCCACTGGATTGTGGCCTCCAAGGAACATGTAAATCCCATTGGATTCCTGCTCTTTGGATATTTTTGTACCATTCCTGTACAAAACGAGGCCCCCTGTTCGGATGCTTTTCCCCACCGTTCCCCAGCAGTTTTATCTGCCAGTGCATTCCCTGTGTTGGTTGGGCTCTTCCCAGATCTCTGAGCTCCTTCACAAGGCAGGAGATCCATTTGGCCCAGGAACCAAACCCTCCCGAGGAATTGTCTGATGCCATCTCCACATTTCACAGCTGATCCTTGTGCTCAAAGGATCCCTCTTTCTTCCCTTCAGCCAATTCCAAGCCTCGCTGCCCCCAGCCGGGAACAGTCCCCAGGCCGATCCCTGCAGTCTTCCCTGCCAGGATCCTGCTCAGGAATCCATGGGAATGTAAGAATTAATTCTTCCCACCCCTGCCCAGTTCTAATTCCAAAGGATTTGGTGTCTGCCTTACCCGGCTGGAGCCTGCTTCCAACTCTGCTCTTGCTGCTTCTGCTGCTTTCCATTTCCCAGGAATTCCACCAACGGAGCGACAGCGTTTTCCACCTCCTCCTCCAGCATTCCCTCTGTTGCGTTCGGGTGCTGGAAGGATATCAAAACCAGGGCCTCACTATCAGGAATTATATCCCCGGATTTGTTCCTTTCCAAATGTCACCTCTTCCCAATAAAGCACTGGCCATCCAAGGAATTCTAGAGAGCGATGTGCTGACCACTGCTTACTCCTCTGGAATGTCAGAGCTTGGAAAAAAAGGGCAGTTGAGGCTTTTCCTGGTGCTGCCCATGAAGTGTATTTTACCTAAGTGCCCCTGCCCATGCCTTTGCCTGTATCCACCAAAAATCCACCCGTTCATTCCCCAGCTGCTGCCTCCCTCTTTTCCTGGATCCAACAGAATTTTAACAGGTGAATATTCCCCTCTGGAAGAGCACCTTTCATTCCAAACCTAAGAACAAACAAATGAATCACTTTCCTTCGACCTTCCTTATTAGGATTCCACTGAGAGCAGTGGATGGAAAATGATCCTCTCCTGGTCCCTGCTGGATTCCCGGAGCAGGGATTCTTTCCCTCTTCCCCCCCCCCCCCGCCCCCCCGCGGTGACCACCCTGCCCTGCCCCCTTTTCAGGCTTTGTTCCACAGCTCTTGTCTCCAACTCTTGCATCCTTTCCCTCACTCCAGGAGCTCCCAGCAGTTCCACACCCTCTTTTCTCCCATCCTGATCCTTTCTCCAAGAACAGAGCTCTGCATTTCAATTCCCTTCGCTTTTCTCCGACAATTCCCACCAATCCAGACCTAAAGCTGACACAAGGAACACTCAGTGCCCACAAATGCAAATCCAGACCTGGCCATGCCTAAACCAGCAAGTCTGAACACACAATCCTGGACCATCTGCATTAATTCAAACCTAACAATTAGGACACACTGAAGACTTCAACATTCCCAAGAAACACCCTGTTGCCTTCAACTCCCTGGGGTTTTTGCTTTGAACTCATACGGATTAGGGGATCAAGGGATTTCCCTGAAAAAAACCTGTGTGGTGCATGCTGGAATCCCCGATCCCGTGAATCCAGGGAGTGTTAAAAGCTTAAGTCCAACCTGGCCCACCATAAATTTTTGCCAACTATCCCCCAAATGATCAGGTTAACAGAACCCTCCTCTGGTGCTGCGTTTTTAGTATTGGAAAGCCAGGAATTACTTTATTCCCAGAGCGAGGCTCTGGATATGGGCTTGGGGAGAACAAGACCTTACCAACTTACAGAGCCAGGGGATGACGTTTGGGAACAATCCTGGGCTGCCTGGCAGCAATTCATTGTACCTCTTGTCACCCACGAACACCTTCACCCACTCCTCCAGGAGCCCGGGCCAGCGGCTCTGCTTCTCTTGGAGCAGGAGGCATTGCCCTGCCCACTGCAGGGACCTGCAAACCATTCCGGAGTCAGCTCCGAGCCAGGGACGGGGCAACACCCCGTCCCACGGCTCCAGCGGCTCGGGCCCTCGGTAATTCCGGATCTGAGCCTCGTAATCCCTGCAGGGAAGAGGCCGGCTCAGGCCGGGATCGGGGAGGGTGGGAAGCGCCCGGGGTGGGCGGAGGCTCTGCCACCCCCACGGCCGCGGCATCCGCACAGCTCCGGGGGACGGGGCCCGCCCCGATGCCGCTCCCCGTCCCGTTATGCCGTTCCCCCGCTCCCCATCCCGTTCTCCCGCTCCTCGCTCACCGCCCGGGCCCGTCCATGCCCGCCTGTCCCCCGCCGACCGCGCCTGCCCACTCAAACTGGCCACGGCAGCCGCGCCACGCCTCCCCATTGGCCAGCCCTCGGCCCGCCCCGCCTTCCTATTGGCCGCTGGCCCCGTCAATCACGCGGGAAACCCCGCCGCCCGCAGGCACCGCTCCCACGGCGGCCGCTACACGGCGGCCCGGGCGCATTCCCAGGGGAAAAGGAGAGTTGTTATCAACACTCGAACCTCCCAAGCGTTGTTATTGCTCAGAGAGCTGCGCCGGTACTGAGCTACTCCCATGCGCCTGCACGGCTTTGGGGAGGGGCAAGACCACGTCCCACTCCTGCCTGGAGAAATTTCAATGCCCTAAAAAGTCATTTCCCTTCTCTCTCTCTGACCCAGGGCCAAAGCAGCTGTGTAGAACAACCCGGGGGATTTATGGGAGGGTGATTCTCTCAGGAAAGACCCCAGACCCTGAGGAAACAAACCCACCCCAAATTTCCAGCTGAAAACACGCTGCTTCCTGAACGGCAGCGCACAAAGCTCTCTATAGCCAGACAGGAGATGACAGTCCAGAAAAAGCCAAAAGATGTGCTCTGCCTGCATGCACTCTCTTGACTGGTAATTCCAAAGGAAATTCCCCACAGATCGTAAGCAGTCGCCTGCAATTTGTCCTCTGCATTCATGACTGCCTTGGCTTTCTGTAGAAGTGTGTCAAACATCCACGCAGGCGTCAGGGCCTGGGCTGGCTCGTTTATGGCTCTTCCTGACAGGCCCAGGCCAAACCCAAGCACCCCCCTCACTGCTCCAGCCCCACTTTCAGGGAAATATTGACACGGCTTAGAAATACTCTCCTTCCCTGCAACTCACTCCCTCCCTGCGCATCCCCGGAGAGGATTTACTCCGTACTTTGTTCCCGACAGCACCTCTCCAGCGCAAATCCCACTTCACACAGACACTGACTAAGCAGACCTAAGTGGTTCCAGCAGCAGCTGCAATCCCCAACTCCCTGTCTCCTGCACAGCTCATCCAAGCACTCCCAGCAATCTCACCTCGGCCCAGAGACTCTCTGTCCGCAGAGGGAAACACAACCCGATGGCACGCAGCTCTGGCACCACATTCCCTCTTCCCTTCTCCCTTTTTCCAGCACACCAGGCTGCTGGAAACGGCATTCCCTAGGCAGTTCATCCCAACACAGAGAAGAGGAGCCTGTGACTTATCCAAACTATGGGCAGGACAAGGGGGGCCCTAGCTGGCTTTGGCTGCTTTAATACCAAAGCTCTTGGGACGACTTCAGTGGTTTTTCCTGTCTTGAAAGAGTGCAGAAAAGCAAAGTTAATCCCACTGTGGACTCCAAGACTCCTGCATTTCCTATTTCTCCTATGATTGCTCACCATGAAATTTTATCCATGGAAAAAAAGCATGAAGAATAACACCATATCAAATAAAAAGTGCCCTTTTCCAGCATTTTTATACCAGGCATTAAAAAGATGCCCATTTCTCTTCCAGCATTGCTTCCCTCATTTTAGCAGAACCGTTTTCATCCCAGACCCCACTCATCAGCTGTTCAATCCTCTGGCACTGGATTTGGACAAAAGAAGGGACGCACCTGGATCGCAGGAAATCACAGAGAGAAACCCCTCCAAAACCTGACAGAGAAAATCAACAGGAGATGCAGGAAGACACATCCCTCATTTGCACATCCGGAGTGCTTTTCTAAAGACTTCTCTGCATCTGGATGCTCTTTGCACTTGGCAGCAAACTGCTTCCACTGCTTCCCACTCCAGCAAGGGGAACATCCCTGGAATTTCATGTCCAGTGTCTCTGCCTAAAGCAGCCCCACGGCAACACGAAGCTTCCCTCGGGCATTTCGTTTCTTTACCCCAAACATTCTCCCCACTCAGCCACAATCTAGAAAGAACAAAAGGGAAAAGAAGGAAGACCAATTAATTCTGACATAAGGAGTCTTGACTATCCCGACACACTGCCAGGTGAAAAAACATCCCTGCCACTCTAAGAAATCCCCCTGATACTGTCTCCATTCTGTATCAATTATTTAAATGTTGTATTAAGGAGCGTAAGGACACAATGCTTGGAATTCTCAAAAACGGCTCCGCCTGGCTACTCCAAGCACTTTCCCACCCGGGGAGCTGAGCTGTCCCACATTTAAACGCCACGTTTGATCCAAATCCCATAGAAATCTGATATTGTTTGGCTCCTGAGCTTTCCCAAAAGCTGTCCAGTCAAGCCTGGAAATCCTCACTGAAGCTTTGCCATGTCACATCGGGATTTACCCTTGGGAAAACCCCACTCTGAGCACTTGGGTTTCAAGAGGTTGCACCCAATGTTACAGACACAGAATTCCTGTGGGGTTTGGCATTTCCTGCACCTCCAAACACGTGAAAAGAATGAAGTGCAGAGTCCCGAGGCTCCATTATTGCCATTCTCCTCACATCCCTTTCCTCAGCTGCACATGGCTTTGTGCCTCCTCTGAAGGGCTGGAAAGGAATTTGGGAACCCCCCTCAGCTTCTTCTCTGAGCCGGCCCAAAAGGCAAACAGGAAAAAAAAACCCCAAAAGCGCACAAAATCCCAGCCCCTCCCAAGATGCAGCTCCTCACACCAAACCTTGGGAGAATCCCTGGTGCTTCCAACACCGCTGCAATCCCACCTGGAGCTGAGCTTACAGGGTGCTCTGCCTAATCCACATCCAAGCCTGGATAGCCCAAAGCCTGCAAGAAAAGAGGAGGCAAAGTGAAGGGGAGAGGGGGGGAAAAACGGAGTTTTAGGTTTTTCCCCTGTTTGCAACAGGATTGAAGGGCAGGATGGAGAGGTTTCGTGGAAAAGAAGTACCAAAGGCTGCTTCATTCCCAGCAATTAGCGCTGCTCAGGTTGAATCCAAGAGGCCCAATCCACCAGGTTTAAACAGGAGCGGCCGACAGGATGGGTTATGACACAGATCTGTGAAGCTGGAGCCTTCTTCCTTCTCCCGGGCTCTCCCAGAAATTCTCCATGTCCGGACGCGCTCCCGCTCTCCCTGCTGGGGAGGACGGACTTGGATAGCCCGGGTGACTGCTGAGCCTAAAACAATAAGCGATCCAAGTGTTTTTCCCCAGGAAATGACATATTCTCTGGACCTGGGATAACCCATATCCCATGGCCTTCTCCAGGAAGAGTCCCAGCTGGATATGGTCTCCCAGAAAGGATTCCATAGGGGCTCACCTTTTGCTTGGAGCTCGGCTGAATTCCTCAGCAATGCCAGGGAATGTGGCCATTGGAGGCTTTGGGCAGATTAGGCTCATTTGCCTTTTTAGGTTTTGTTACCGTCTCTCAGACTTCCCACTGGATTGTGGCCTCCAAGGAACATGTAAATCCCATTGGATTCCTGCTCTTTGGATATTTTTGTACCATTCCTGTACAAAACGAGGCCCCCTGTTCGGATGCTTTTCCCCACCGTTCCCCAGCAGTTTTATCTGCCAGTGCATTCCCTGTGTTGGTTGGGCTCTTCCCAGATCTCTGAGCTCCTTCACAAGGCAGGAGATCCATTTGGCCCAGGAACCGAACCCTCCCGAGGAATTGTCTGATGCCATCTCCACATTTCACAGCTGATCCTTGTGCTCAAAGGATCCCTCTTTCTTCCCTTCAGCCAATTCCAAGCCTCGCTGCCCCCAGCTGGGAACAGTCCCCAGGCCGATCCCTGCAGTCTTCCCTGCCAGGATCCTGCTCAGGAATCCATGGGCTACGAATGTAAGAATTAATTCTTCCCACCCCTGCCCAGTTCTAATTCCAAAGGATTTGGTGTCTGCCTTACCCGGCTGGAGCCTGCTTCCAACTCTGCTCTTGCTGCTTCTGCTGCTTTCCATTTCCCAGGAATTCCACCAACGGAGCGACAGCGTTTTCCACCTCCTCCTCCAGCATTCCCTCTGTTGCGTTCGGGTGCTGGAAGGATATCAAAACCAGGGCCTCACTATCAGGAATTATATCCCCGGATTTGTTCCTTTCCAAATGTCACCTCTTCCCAATAAAGCACTGGCCATCCAAGGAATTCTAGAGAGCGATGTGCTGACCACTGCTTACTCCTCTGGAATGTCAGAGCTTGGAAAAAAAGGGCAGTTGAGGCTTTTCCTGGTGCTGCCCATGAAGTGTATTTTACCTAAGTGCCCCTGCCCATGCCTTTGCCTGTATCCACCAAAAATCCACCCGTTCATTCCCCAGCTGCTGCCTCCCTCTTTTCCTGGATCCAACAGAATTTTAACAGGTGAATATTCCCCTCTGGAAGAGCACCTTTCATTCCAAACCTAAGAACAAACAAATGAATCACTTTCCTTCGACCTTCCTTATTAGGATTCCACTGAGAGCAGTGGATGGAAAATGATCCTCTCCTGGTCCCTGCTGGATTCCCGGAGCAGGGATTCTTTCCCTCTTCCCCCCCCCCCCCCGCCCCCCCGCGGTGACCACCCTGCCCTGCCCCCTTTTCAGGCTTTGTTCCACAGCTCTTGTCTCCAACTCTTGCATCCTTTCCCTCACTCCAGGAGCTCCCAGCAGTTCCACACCCTCTTTTCTCCCATCCTGATCCTTTCTCCAAGAACAGAGCTCTGCATTTCAATTCCCTTCGCTTTTCTCCGACAATTCCCACCAATCCAGACCTAAAGCTGACACAAGGAACACTCAGTGCCCACAAATGCAAATCCAGACCTGGCCATGCCTAAACCAGCAAGTCTGAACACACAATCCTGGACCATCTGCATTAATTCAAACCTAACAATTAGGACACACTGAAGACTTCAACATTCCCAAGAAACACCCTGTTGCCTTCAACTCCCTGGGGTTTTTGCTTTGAACTCATACGGATTAGGGGATCAAGGGATTTCCCTGAAAAAAACCTGTGTGGTGCATGCTGGAATCCCCGATCCCGTGAATCCAGGGAGTGTTAAAAGCTTAAGTCCAACCTGGCCCACCATAAATTTTTGCCAACTATCCCCCAAATGATCAGGTTAACAGAACCCTCCTCTGGTGCTGCGTTTTTAGTATTGGAAAGCCAGGAATTACTTTATTCCCAGAGCGAGGCTCTGGATATGGGCTTGGGGAGAACAAGACCTTACCAACTTACAGAGCCAGGGGATGACGTTTGGGAACAATCCTGGGCTGCCTGGCAGCAATTCATTGTACCTCTTGTCACCCACGAACACCTTCACCCACTCCTCCAGGAGCCCGGGCCAGCGGCTCTGCTTCTCTTGGAGCAGGAGGCATTGCCCTGCCCACTGCAGGGACCTGCAAACCATTCCGGAGTCAGCTCCGAGCCAGGGACGGGGCAACACCCCGTCCCACGGCTCCAGCGGCTCGGGCCCTCGGTAATTCCGGATCTGAGCCTCGTAATCCCTGCAGGGAAGAGGCCGGCTCAGGCCGGGATCGGGGAGGGTGGGAAGCGCCCGGGGTGGGCGGAGGCTCTGCCACCCCCACGGCCGCGGCATCCGCACAGCTCCGGGGGACGGGGCCCGCCCCGATGCCGCTCCCCGTCCCGTTATGCCGTTCCCCCGCTCCCCATCCCGTTCTCCCGCTCCTCGCTCACCGCCCGGGCCCGTCCATGCCCGCCTGTCCCCCGCCGACCGCGCCTGCCCACTCAAACTGGCCACGGCAGCCGCGCCACGCCTCCCCATTGGCCAGCCCTCGGCCCGCCCCGCCTTCCTATTGGCCGCTGGCCCCGTCAATCACGCGGGAAACCCCGCCGCCCGCAGGCACCGCTCCCACGGCGGCCGCTACACGGCGGCCCGGGCGCATTCCCAGGGGAAAAGGAGAGTTGTTATCAACACTCGAACCTCCCAAGCGTTGTTATTGCTCAGAGAGCTGCGCCGGTACTGAGCTACTCCCATGCGCCTGCACGGCTTTGGGGAGGGGCAAGACCACGTCCCACTCCTGCCTGGAGAAATTTCAATGCCCTAAAAAGTCATTTCCCTTCTCTCTCTCTGACCCAGGGCCAAAGCAGCTGTGTAGAACAACCCGGGGGATTTATGGGAGGGTGATTCTCTCAGGAAAGACCCCAGACCCTGAGGAAACAAACCCACCCCAAATTTCCAGCTGAAAACACGCTGCTTCCTGAACGGCAGCGCACAAAGCTCTCTATAGCCAGACAGGAGATGACAGTCCAGAAAAAGCCAAAAGATGTGCTCTGCCTGCATGCACTCTCTTGACTGGTAATTCCAAAGGAAATTCCCCACAGATCGTAAGCAGTCGCCTGCAATTTGTCCTCTGCATTCATGACTGCCTTGGCTTTCTGTAGAAGTGTGTCAAACATCCACGCAGGCGTCAGGGCCTGGGCTGGCTCGTTTATGGCTCTTCCTGACAGGCCCAGGCCAAACCCAAGCACCCCCCTCACTGCTCCAGCCCCACTTTCAGGGAAATATTGACACGGCTTAGAAATACTCTCCTTCCCTGCAACTCACTCCCTCCCTGCGCATCCCCGGAGAGGATTTACTCCGTACTTTGTTCCCGACAGCACCTCTCCAGCGCAAATCCCACTTCACACAGACACTGACTAAGCAGACCTAAGTGGTTCCAGCAGCAGCTGCAATCCCCAACTCCCTGTCTCCTGCACAGCTCATCCAAGCACTCCCAGCAATCTCACCTCGGCCCAGAGACTCTCTGTCCGCAGAGGGAAACACAACCCGATGGCACGCAGCTCTGGCACCACATTCCCTCTTCCCTTCTCCCTTTTTCCAGCACACCAGGCTGCTGGAAACGGCATTCCCTAGGCAGTTCATCCCAACACAGAGAAGAGGAGCCTGTGACTTATCCAAACTATGGGCAGGACAAGGGGGGCCCTAGCTGGCTTTGGCTGCTTTAATACCAAAGCTCTTGGGACGACTTCAGTGGTTTTTCCTGTCTTGAAAGAGTGCAGAAAAGCAAAGTTAATCCCACTGTGGACTCCAAGACTCCTGCATTTCCTATTTCTCCTATGATTGCTCACCATGAAATTTTATCCATGGAAAAAAAGCATGAAGAATAACACCATATCAAATAAAAAGTGCCCTTTTCCAGCATTTTTATACCAGGCATTAAAAAGATGCCCATTTCTCTTCCAGCATTGCTTCCCTCATTTTAGCAGAACCGTTTTCATCCCAGACCCCACTCATCAGCTGTTCAATCCTCTGGCACTGGATTTGGACAAAAGAAGGGACGCACCTGGATCGCAGGAAATCACAGAGAGAAACCCCTCCAAAACCTGACAGAGAAAATCAACAGGAGATGCAGGAAGACACATCCCTCATTTGCACATCCGGAGTGCTTTTCTAAAGACTTCTCTGCATCTGGATGCTCTTTGCACTTGGCAGCAAACTGCTTCCACTGCTTCCCACTCCAGCAAGGGGAACATCCCTGGAATTTCATGTCCAGTGTCTCTGCCTAAAGCAGCCCCACGGCAACACGAAGCTTCCCTCGGGCATTTCGTTTCTTTATCCCAAATATTCTCCCCACTCAGCCACAATCTAGAAAGAACAAAAGGGAAAAGAAGGAAGACCAATTAATTCTGACATAAGGAGTCTTGACTATCCCGACACACTGCCAGGTGAAAAAACATCCCTGCCACTCTAAGAAATCCCCCTGATACTGTCTCCATTCTGTATCAATTATTTAAATGTTGTATTAAGGAGCGTAAGGACACAATGCTTGGAATTCTCAAAAACGGCTCCGCCTGGCTACTCCAAGCACTTTCCCACCCGGGGAGCTGAGCTGTCCCACATTTAAACGCCACGTTTGATCCAAATCCCATAGAAATCTGATATTGTTTGGCTCCTGAGCTTTCCCAAAAGCTGTCCAGTCAAGCCTGGAAATCCTCACTGAAGCTTTGCCATGTCACATCGGGATTTACCCTTGGGAAAACCCCACTCTGAGCACTTGGGTTTCAAGAGGTTGCACCCAATGTTACAGACACAGAATTCCTGTGGGGTTTGGCATTTCCTGCACCTCCAAACACGTGAAAAGAATGAAGTGCAGAGTCCCGAGGCTCCATTATTGCCATTCTCCTCACATCCCTTTCCTCAGCTGCACATGGCTTTGTGCCTCCTCTGAAGGGCTGGAAAGGAATTTGGGAACCCCCCTCAGCTTCTTCTCTGAGCCGGCCCAAAAGGCAAACAGGAAAAAAAAACCCCAAAAGCGCACAAAATCCCAGCCCCTCCCAAGATGCAGCTCCTCACACCAAACCTTGGGAGAATCCCTGGTGCTTCCAACACCGCTGCAATCCCACCTGGAGCTGAGCTTACAGGGTGCTCTGCCTAATCCACATCCAAGCCTGGATAGCCCAAAGCCTGCAAGAAAAGAGGAGGCAAAGTGAAGGGGAGAGGGGGGGAAAAACGGAGTTTTAGGTTTTTCCCCTGTTTGCAACAGGATTGAAGGGCAGGATGGAGAGGTTTCGTGGAAAAGAAGTACCAAAGGCTGCTTCATTCCCAGCAATTAGCGCTGCTCAATCCAAGAGGCCCAATCCACCAGGTTTAAACAGGAGCGGCCGACAGGATAGGTTATGACACAGATCTGTGAAGCTGGAGCCTTCTTCCTTCTCCCGGGCTCTCCCAGAAATTCTCCATGTCCGGACGCGCTCCCGCTCTCCCTGCTGGGGAGGATGGACTTGGATAGCCCGGGTGACTGCTGAGCCTAAAACAATAAGCGATCCAAGTGTTTTTCCCCAGGAAATGACATATTCTCTGGACCTGGGATAACCCATATCCCATGGCCTTCTCCAGGAAGAGTCCCAGCTGGATATGGTCTCCCAGAAAGGATTCCATAGGGGCTCACCTTTTGCTTGGAGCTCGGCTGAATTCCTCAGCAATGCCAGGGAATGTGGCCATTGGAGGCTTTGAGCAGATTAGGCTCATTTGCCTTTTTAGGTTTTGTTACCATCTCTCAGACTTCCCACTGGATTGTGGCCTCCAAGGAACATGTAAATCCCATTGGATTCCTGCTCTTTGGATATTTTTGTACCATTCCTGTACAAAACGAGGCCCCCTGTTCGGATGCTTTTCCCCACCGTTCCCCAGCAGTTTTATCTGCCAGTGCATTCCCTGTGTTGGTTGGGCTCTTCCCAGATCTCTGAGCTCCTTCACAAGGCAGGAGATCCATTTGGCCCAGGAACCAAACCCTCCCGAGGAATTGTCTGATGCCATCTCCACATTTCACAGCTGATCCTTGTGCTCAAAGGATCCCTCTTTCTTCCCTTCAGCCAATTCCAAGCCTCGCTGCCCCCAGCCGGGAACAGTCCCCAGGCCGATCCCTGCAGTCTTCCCTGCCAGGATCCTGCTCAGGAATCCATGGGAATGTAAGAATTAATTCTTCCCACCCCTGCCCAGTTCTAATTCCAAAGGATTTGGTGTCTGCCTTACCCGGCTGGAGCCTGCTTCCAACTCTGCTCTTGCTGCTTCTGCTGCTTTCCATTTCCCAGGAATTCCACCAACGGAGCGACAGCGTTTTCCACCTCCTCCTCCAGCATTCCCTCTGTTGCGTTCGGGTGCTGGAAGGATATCAAAACCAGGGCCTCACTATCAGGAATTATATCCCCGGATTTGTTCCTTTCCAAATGTCACCTCTTCCCAATAAAGCACTGGCCATCCAAGGAATTCTAGAGAGCGATGTGCTGACCACTGCTTACTCCTCTGGAATGTCAGAGCTTGGAAAAAAAGGGCAGTTGAGGCTTTTCCTGGTGCTGCCCATGAAGTGTATTTTACCTAAGTGCCCCTGCCCATGCCTTTGCCTGTATCCACCAAAAATCCACCCGTTCATTCCCCAGCTGCTGCCTCCCTCTTTTCCTGGATCCAACAGAATTTTAACAGGTGAATATTCCCCTCTGGAAGAGCACCTTTCATTCCAAACCTAAGAACAAACAAATGAATCACTTTCCTTCGACCTTCCTTATTAGGATTCCACTGAGAGCAGTGGATGGAAAATGATCCTCTCCTGGTCCCTGCTGGATTCCCGGAGCAGGGATTCTTTCCCTCTTCCCCCCCCCCCCCCGCCCCCCCGCGGTGACCACCCTGCCCTGCCCCCTTTTCAGGCTTTGTTCCACAGCTCTTGTCTCCAACTCTTGCATCCTTTCCCTCACTCCAGGAGCTCCCAGCAGTTCCACACCCTCTTTTCTCCCATCCTGATCCTTTCTCCAAGAACAGAGCTCTGCATTTCAATTCCCTTCGCTTTTCTCCGACAATTCCCACCAATCCAGACCTAAAGCTGACACAAGGAACACTCAGTGCCCACAAATGCAAATCCAGACCTGGCCATGCCTAAACCAGCAAGTCTGAACACACAATCCTGGACCATCTGCATTAATTCAAACCTAACAATTAGGACACACTGAAGACTTCAACATTCCCAAGAAACACCCTGTTGCCTTCAACTCCCTGGGGTTTTTGCTTTGAACTCATACGGATTAGGGGATCAAGGGATTTCCCTGAAAAAAACCTGTGTGGTGCATGCTGGAATCCCCGATCCCGTGAATCCAGGGAGTGTTAAAAGCTTAAGTCCAACCTGGCCCACCATAAATTTTTGCCAACTATCCCCCAAATGATCAGGTTAACAGAACCCTCCTCTGGTGCTGCGTTTTTAGTATTGGAAAGCCAGGAATTACTTTATTCCCAGAGCGAGGCTCTGGATATGGGCTTGGGGAGAACAAGACCTTACCAACTTACAGAGCCAGGGGATGACGTTTGGGAACAATCCTGGGCTGCCTGGCAGCAATTCATTGTACCTCTTGTCACCCACGAACACCTTCACCCACTCCTCCAGGAGCCCGGGCCAGCGGCTCTGCTTCTCTTGGAGCAGGAGGCATTGCCCTGCCCACTGCAGGGACCTGCAAACCATTCCGGAGTCAGCTCCGAGCCAGGGACGGGGCAACACCCCGTCCCACGGCTCCAGCGGCTCGGGCCCTCGGTAATTCCGGATCTGAGCCTCGTAATCCCTGCAGGGAAGAGGCCGGCTCAGGCCGGGATCGGGGAGGGTGGGAAGCGCCCGGGGTGGGCGGAGGCTCTGCCACCCCCACGGCCGCGGCATCCGCACAGCTCCGGGGGACGGGGCCCGCCCCGATGCCGCTCCCCGTCCCGTTATGCCGTTCCCCCGCTCCCCATCCCGTTCTCCCGCTCCTCGCTCACCGCCCGGGCCCGTCCATGCCCGCCTGTCCCCCGCCGACCGCGCCTGCCCACTCAAACTGGCCACGGCAGCCGCGCCACGCCTCCCCATTGGCCAGCCCTCGGCCCGCCCCGCCTTCCTATTGGCCGCTGGCCCCGTCAATCACGCGGGAAACCCCGCCGCCCGCAGGCACCGCTCCCACGGCGGCCGCTACACGGCGGCCCGGGCGCATTCCCAGGGGAAAAGGAGAGTTGTTATCAACACTCGAACCTCCCAAGCGTTGTTATTGCTCAGAGAGCTGCGCCGGCACTGAGCTACTCCCATGCGCCTGCACGGCTTTGGGGAGGGGCAAGACCACGTCCCACTCCTGCCTGGAGAAATTTCAATGCCCTAAAAAGTCATTTCCCTTCTCTCTCTCTGACCCAGGGCCAAAGCAGCTGTGTAGAACAACCCGGGGGATTTATGGGAGGGTGATTCTCTCAGGAAAGACCCCAGACCCTGAGGAAACAAACCCACCCCAAATTTCCAGCTGAAAACACGCTGCTTCCTGAACGGCAGCGCACAAAGCTCTCTATAGCCAGACAGGAGATGACAGTCCAGAAAAAGCCAAAAGATGTGCTCTGCCTGCATGCACTCTCTTGACTGGTAATTCCAAAGGAAATTCCCCACAGATCGTAAGCAGTCGCCTGCAATTTGTCCTCTGCATTCATGACTGCCTTGGCTTTCTGTAGAAGTGTGTCAAACATCCACGCAGGCGTCAGGGCCTGGGCTGGCTCGTTTATGGCTCTTCCTGACAGGCCCAGGCCAAACCCAAGCACCCCCCTCACTGCTCCAGCCCCACTTTCAGGGAAATATTGACACGGCTTAGAAATACTCTCCTTCCCTGCAACTCACTCCCTCCCTGCGCATCCCCGGAGAGGATTTACTCCGTACTTTGTTCCCGACAGCACCTCTCCAGCGCAAATCCCACTTCACACAGACACTGACTAAGCAGACCTAAGTGGTTCCAGCAGCAGCTGCAATCCCCAACTCCCTGTCTCCTGCACAGCTCATCCAAGCACTCCCAGCAATCTCACCTCGGCCCAGAGACTCTCTGTCCGCAGAGGGAAACACAACCCGATGGCACGCAGCTCTGGCACCACATTCCCTCTTCCCTTCTCCCTTTTTCCAGCACACCAGGCTGCTGGAAACGGCATTCCCTAGGCAGTTCATCCCAACACAGAGAAGAGGAGCCTGTGACTTATCCAAACTATGGGCAGGACAAGGGGGGCCCTAGCTGGCTTTGGCTGCTTTAATACCAAAGCTCTTGGGACGACTTCAGTGGTTTTTCCTGTCTTGAAAGAGTGCAGAAAAGCAAAGTTAATCCCACTGTGGACTCCAAGACTCCTGCATTTCCTATTTCTCCTATGATTGCTCACCATGAAATTTTATCCATGGAAAAAAAGCATGAAGAATAACACCATATCAAATAAAAAGTGCCCTTTTCCAGCATTTTTATACCAGGCATTAAAAAGATGCCCATTTCTCTTCCAGCATTGCTTCCCTCATTTTAGCAGAACCGTTTTCATCCCAGACCCCACTCATCAGCTGTTCAATCCTCTGGCACTGGATTTGGACAAAAGAAGGGACGCACCTGGATCGCAGGAAATCACAGAGAGAAACCCCTCCAAAACCTGACAGAGAAAATCAACAGGAGATGCAGGAAGACACATCCCTCATTTGCACATCCGGAGTGCTTTTCTAAAGACTTCTCTGCATCTGGATGCTCTTTGCACTTGGCAGCAAACTGCTTCCACTGCTTCCCACTCCAGCAAGGGGAACATCCCTGGAATTTCATGTCCAGTGTCTCTGCCTAAAGCAGCCCCACGGCAACACGAAGCTTCCCTCGGGCATTTCGTTTCTTTACCCCAAACATTCTCCCCACTCAGCCACAATCTAGAAAGAACAAAAGGGAAAAGAAGGAAGACCAATTAATTCTGACATAAGGAGTCTTGACTATCCCGACACACTGCCAGGTGAAAAAACATCCCTGCCACTCTAAGAAATCCCCCTGATACTGTCTCCATTCTGTATCAATTATTTAAACGCTGTATTAAGGAGCGTAAGGACACAATGCTTGGAATTCTCAAAAACGGCTCCGCCTGGCTACTCCAAGCACTTTCTCACCCGGGGAGCTGAGCTGTCCCACATTTAAACGCCACGTTTGATCCAAATCCCATAGAAATCTGATATTGTTTGGCTCCTGAGCTTTCCCAAAAGCTGTCCAGTCAAGCCTGGAAATCCTCACTGAAGCTTTGCCATGTCACATCGGGATTTACCCTTGGGAAAACCCCACTCTGAGCACTTGGGTTTCAAGAGGTTGCACCCAATGTTACAGACACAGAATTCCTGTGGGGTTTGGCATTTCCTGCACCTCCAAACACGTGAAAAGAATGAAGTGCAGAGTCCCGAGGCTCCATTATTGCCATTCTCCTCACATCCCTTTCCTCAGCTGCACATGGCTTTGTGCCTCCTCTGAAGGGCTGGAAAGGAATTTGGGAACCCCCCTCAGCTTCTTCTCTGAGCCGGCCCAAAAGGCAAACAGGAAAAAAAAACCCCAAAAGCGCACAAAATCCCAGCCCCTCCCAAGATGCAGCTCCTCACACCAAACCTTGGGAGAATCCCTGGTGCTTCCAACACCGCTGCAATCCCACCTGGAGCTGAGCTTACAGGGTGCTCTGCCTAATCCACATCCAAGCCTGGATAGCCCAAAGCCTGCAAGAAAAGAGGAGGCAAAGTGAAGGGGAGAGGGGGGGAAAAACGGAGTTTTAGGTTTTTCCCCTGTTTGCAACAGGATTGAAGGGCAGGATGGAGAGGTTTTGTGGAAAAGAAGTACCAAAGGCTGCTTCATTCCCAGCAATTAGCGCTGCTCAGGTTGAATCCAAGAGGCCCAATCCACCAGGTTTAAACAGGAGCGGCCGACAGGATGGGTTATGACACAGATCTGTGAAGCTGGAGCCTTCTTCCTTCTCCCGGGCTCTCCCAGAAATTCTCCATGTCCGGACGCGCTCCCGCTCTCCCTGCTGGGGAGGATGGACTTGGATAGCCCGGGTGACTGCTGAGCCTAAAACAATAAGTGATCCAAGTGTTTTTCCCCAGGAAATGACATATTCTCTGGACCTGGGATAACCCATATCCCATGGCCTTCTCCAGGAAGAGTCCCAGCTGGATATGGTCTCCCAGAAAGGATTCCATAGGGGCTCACCTTTTGCTTGGAGCTCGGCTGAATTCCTCAGCAATGCCAGGGAATGTGGCCATTGGAGGCTTTGAGCAGATTAGGCTCATTTGCCTTTTTAGGTTTTGTTACCATCTCTCAGACTTCCCACTGGATTGTGGCCTCCAAGGAACATGTAAATCCCATTGGATTCCTGCTCTTTGGATATTTTTGTACCATTCCTGTACAAAACGAGGCCCCCTGTTCGGATGCTTTTCCCCACCGTTCCCCAGCAGTTTTATCTGCCAGTGCATTCCCTGTGTTGGTTGGGCTCTTCCCAGATCTCTGAGCTCCTTCACAAGGCAGGAGATCCATTTGGCCCAGGAACCAAACCCTCCCGAGGAATTGTCTGATGCCATCTCCACATTTCACAGCTGATCCTTGTGCTCAAAGGATCCCTCTTTCTTCCCTTCAGCCAATTCCAAGCCTCGCTGCCCCCAGCCGGGAACAGTCCCCAGGCCGATCCCTGCAGTCTTCCCTGCCAGGATCCTGCTCAGGAATCCATGGGAATGTAAGAATTAATTCTTCCCACCCCTGCCCAGTTCTAATTCCAAAGGATTTGGTGTCTGCCTTACCCGGCTGGAGCCTGCTTCCAACTCTGCTCTTGCTGCTTCTGCTGCTTTCCATTTCCCAGGAATTCCACCAACGGAGCGACAGCGTTTTCCACCTCCTCCTCCAGCATTCCCTCTGTTGCGTTCGGGTGCTGGAAGGATATCAAAACCAGGGCCTCACTATCAGGAATTATATCCCCGGATTTGTTCCTTTCCAAATGTCACCTCTTCCCAATAAAGCACTGGCCATCTAAGGAATTCTAGAGAGCGATGTGCTGACCACTGCTTACTCCTCTGGAATGTCAGAGCTTGGAAAAAAAGGGCAGTTGAGGCTTTTCCTGGTGCTGCCCATGAAGTGTATTTTACCTAAGTGCCCCTGCCCATGCCTTTGCCTGTACCCGCCAAAAATCCACCCGTTCATTCCCCAGCTGCTGCCTCCCTCTTTTCCTGGATCCAACAGAATTTTAACAGGTGAATATTCCCCTCTGGAAGAGCACCTTTCATTCCAAACCTAAGAACAAACAAATGAATCACTTTCCTTCGACCTTCCTTATTAGGATTCCACTGAGAGCAGTGGATGGAAAATGATCCTCTCCTGGTCCCTGCTGGATTCCCGGAGCAGGGATCCTTTCCCTCTTTCCCCCCACCCCCCGCGGTGCCCTCCTCCCCCTCCCGCCCCACCCCGCACCCTTTCCAGGCTTTGTTCCACAGCTTTTGCCTCCGGACCTCAGATCCTTTTGGTCTCCAGGAGCTCCCAGCAGCTCCACAGCCTTTCCTCTCCCATCCTGATCCTTTCTCCAGGAATGGAGCTGTGCATTGCAATTCCCTTCTCTTTTCTCCGACAATTCCCACCAACCCAGACCTAGAGCTGACACAAGGAACGCTCGGTGCCCACAAATCCAAATCCAGACCCGGCCATCCCTAAACCAGCAACTCCCGGACAATTTGCGTTCATTCCAACCTAACACTGAGGACTCACCTAATCCTTCAAAATTCCCAAGAAATATCCCGTTGCCTTCAGCTCCCCGGGGATTCTGCTTCGTGCTCACACGGATTTGGGACTTCCCTGAAAAACCCGTGCAGGGCACGCTGGAATCCCCGATCCCGTGAATCCGGGGAGTGTGCAAAGCTCGGTCCAGCCTGGGCCCCCGGAAATTTTTGCCAAATATCCCCCAAGTCCTCGGGACAACAGAACTCTCTGGTACTGCATTTTTGGCGTTGTAAAGCCTGGAATCACTTTATTCCTAGTGCTGGGCTCTGCATACGGCCGAGAAAATCCCGGCCTCCACACAGACCCAGATTCCAAACTTTTTGATACATTTTAGCAAACCGAGAAATTCCCCCTCCCTGCTTCTTCTTAAGGGCATCCTTCTTTTCCCTTACCCGGCCTGCTCTCTCCCACTGGGCTGGGTTTTTCCCTTCCCATGCTAATTAGTCCCTACTTCTAGGAGGTTTAGGTACCTTTCTTCCCTGGCAGGGATTTCTTAACACAGCTACCGAGGCTTTGGGAGTCTTCTTTATCTTCTACTTTCTGGAAACACACCCTCTGATCCATAAATGCCACAATCCAGATGCCCAACTTCAACAAGACATCCTTTTCACCTAAAAACACTCACTCTCAACTCTTAGATCTTTTAAAGTTTTACCCCCGCAAAATTCCCCTGCTTTTCCACCGCTGAATTCCTCCGTCCTGATTCCAAGAATTTCTTGAATACCACGGGGCTTTTCTCAAGATTTACCCCCACAACCTTCCCTACGTGCCCACTGCTCACCACCTCATTTTTCCCTCAATGTCTTCGTTCTCCACCCCAGAGAGTTTGTCAAGTGTTGCCTCCAAAATGTTCCCCCTCTCTCCACTACTGAGTTCCCCATTTTGCCTTCAAAATATTCATTCTGTCCCCTCCAGATTGCATCCACTTTTACCCCCAACATTTTACTTCCTCTACAATATTGACTAAACCTTTTCCACCCCAAAAATGTGCATTCCCTCCCTTAAACAGCACCTCAGCTTTTCCCTCAAAAATGCCCCAGAGAGAAACTCCGATTCAGCCCCCAAACTCCCCTTTTCCTACACAAACAGTTCTTGTGGCCCCTCTCAATTCCCCCAGGCTTTCAGCTAAAGGAATAACTGGAAGCCTATTCCCTCATCTCTGCCCTCCTTTTGCTTTCCTGGAAAACCTTGCCATCCCACACTTTCTCCAAGAGATCTGCTGCGAGTACGGCAAGGTCTGCTCTGTCAGAGTGCCAGGGGGGTTTACAGCACTTGCTCCTCTGCATCTTCACCCTTTCATCAGCTTTCCCCTGGAACGGTGTTGTGCAAGAAGCTTGGAATTACCAGAAATGGATCGGGTTCACATTTTTTCCCCACCAGTTTTCATCTGCTTTGAAATTCCTGGAATGACCCTCAAATGTGCCCTAGAACAGTGCTGTGAAAGGATCAGTCAGAAGAACAGCCTGAAAGCAGAAAACCACCTCCAGCAGCAGCCGGAATGATCCCATTTCTGTTCTTACCTGGTCCTGCCAGAGCTCCCAACGGCCCTTCCCATTCCAAAACAACAGCTATGCAAGACATTCCTGCTGTCCGTGAGGGTGAGGTGCCAGTTCTGGATGTTCTTTGCTGTGGAATCGGACAACAAACAGAGCGTAAATGATCTTGGTGGCTCTTCCAAGCCAAACCACCCCGTGATTCCTTGCGTGGATCAGCACCTGTCCCAACTCCATTCCAGAAACCTCCTCCCACTAACCCAGAACTTTCCTTTTTCCGCTCAACATCAGGGATTTGCTGCCAAGTGCCCCGGGCAGGGGACGCCTCAGCATTCCCTGGGACGCCTCAGCCTTCCCTGGGATACCTCAGCCTTCCCTGGGACGCCTCAGCATTCCCTGGGACGCCTCAGCATTCCCTGGGGGTGCCTCAGCATTCCCTGGGCTGCTGTTCCACGCCGATCCCGTGTCCAGCGCCGTTCCGGGCTGCAGTGCCGGGCTCTCCCCACAAGGCGGCAGCACCGGGAGCGAGCAGCCCCGGCCGGTCCCGCTGTCTCGGGGCAGCTGCGCCTTTAACCCGCCCGGAGCCGGCGGGGCCGTGAACACAGCGGGCAAAAACCCCAGCGATCCCCTTTCTTTCACCCCCAGAGGCACAGGATCGCAGCATTCCCTGGGCTGGAAGGGACCCGCAGGGAGCATCGAGTCCACATCCTCGTCCTGCACCCCAAGAATCCCACCCTGTGCCCGAGAGCCTTGTCCAGACCCAAACTCTGCCCCCAGGATCCTGAAAACACAGCGGGGCTGGGAGAAGGGTAACAAGGGAGGATTTTTTACATAGTTCTCCTCGTACGATCGTTATATAATCTTATTAGATAGTCCAGCAACCCATCCCTGGGCCGGGACCCCCACCCCTGTCCCGGGACACCCATCCCTGGGCCGGAATACCGATCCCCCGCGGCCCCCACCGTCCGCTCGGGACTGTCCCCGTTCCCCGCTCACCTCCGAGCCCGCAGCACCCGCCCCGGTGCCCCCGGCCCGGCAGCGCTGCTCCCCGGACTCCCCGCCATTGCCACGTCGGGCGAAGAAGGGCGGAAATTACCGGTACCACACCAATGTGGCGATGCGACCTTCTCAAGATGGCGGCGGTGGAGGACCCCGCTCCGTCTATTCGGCTGCCTGAATGCTCCCGCCTACCCCAGGCGCCGCTGACCCCACAGTCGGTGTCCGCATAGCGGGAAACGCCTCAGAAAATTGCGTGCAAGCGCTGGGCTGGCGTTGGTGTCGGCGTCGCGTTCAGGCAGCCGAATAGACGCAGCTAGAGGGGGCCTTCCCTGCCACCATCTTGAGAAGGTCAGAAAATAGCGTAAACGACCGCCATCTTTAGTGTGGCGATGACCTAATTTCCGGTTTTGCCGCCATCTTGGGTGCTGGCAGAAGCCACTTCCGGTCGAGCCGCCATCTTTAGTGTGGTACGCACAAGGCCCCCCCCCCCCCCCCCCCCCCCCCCCCACAAGAGCTTCTGTCTATTCAGCTGCCTGAATCCAGCCCGGACTCCGACGCCGGCCCCGCGCTTTCCGCGCGATTTTCCGCGGTGGTCCCCGGTGCGAGGACACGGGTGGTGGGGTCACCGGCGCCGGAGGCGGGCGACGGTCCCGCGACCGGCGGCAGGCATCGGCAGGGACACCTCTCTTAGGGGCCTATTGCGTCCGCCATCTTGAGTGTGGCGGAAGTGTCATCCACCCTCTGCAAGGTCCTGGCAGGTTCGAATAAAAACGCCACTTACGCCGTCCCGAAAGCGCCAAACTGCGCCTTCCTTTCCGAGCCGCCCCCTTGAGAGCGGCACGCGGGCGGCTCTATTCCGACCGTGCTCGCCCGGTGCTCCCCGCCCCGGCTCGCGCTGCGACCGCGCCTCTGCTGCCCGGCAAAACCGGCCCCGCCGGGCCTCCCCCCGCGCTGTCATTCGTCGCGGTCACCGCCCCGCACGGCGCCTGCTCCTTTGCAGCGCTCTGGCCCCGCTCATGCACGCCCGTGTCCCTTGGCGCTCCGAACCGTCCTTCGCCCCTCCCCTCCGCTGCCAGACGCGGCCCCGCTCGCTCCTTGCCACGCTCGGCAGCCACCGAGGCCGCCGCCCTCTCGGCTCCCCCGGCCCCGGGCGGCAGCAGCGCCGGGGCGCCGTGCCGGGGCCGGCAGTGCCGCGCTCTCGCCACCAGGCGGCAGCAGCGCCGCCCAGCTCAGCCCGGGGCCGGGCCGCGCTGCGGGGCACGGACAGAGCAGAGGCAAAAGCCGGCTCAGGGCGCTCTGCAGCTCCTGCAGCCCGAGCCTCTCGGCTCCTGGCGCCAGGCACTCGCTTCTTCCCTTCCTACAGAAAAACGCCGCCTCGTTATGCTCAGAACTTGCTCATCTCTAGTCCCAGCTTCTTATATTCCTATATGCAACAGAGTAGAGAGAGGGCTGGCTTATTTCAAAATGAATCTACATCTAAATTTGTCTATAGATGTAAAAACAAAGAACTTGACAGGTTTGGGGATTCCACACTGTCATACACACATCCCTCCCGGTGGATTTTCTGGCAGTTTTGGGCCCCTCTGGGGGAGGGCACCCAGCAATGGCCCCCCTCATTCCCCACTCACCTGCTCCTCCACTGCATCGTGGCTCTCCCAGGGACATTGGGGTGCCCCAAGTGACATTCAGAGCCCCCGAGTCTCCACCCCCGCCCCCAGCCTTTTTTCCTCACCTCCAAAGAATGCACCAAATGAGACAAACTGCCCTGGACAGCAGAACGGCACTTTAATAAAGCCATTTCCATGCATACATCCCCCAAAAAGGGGCTTGGCTGGAAACACAGGGAAGGTGCAGCAGAGGGATGGGGAAAGAGAGGGATGGGCAGCAGGACAGGGGGCTCTCAAGAGAAGGGCACCATGAGGGAGAGGGACCGAGCAGCCGATGCAGACAGGGACAGGCAAAAGGACAGTGAGAGGGACAAAGAAATACAGTCACACTGCAGCACAAAGGAAAAAGGAGAGCAAGAAAGAAGGAAAGAGAAAGATGCGGGCGGCGAGGGAGACAGAGACAGAACAGGGAGAGGGATTGAGCAGAATTTATTCAATAAAGGTCAGTATGGATTTCTTAAAAGAACACCAGGACATCCCTATCACGGAACTCTGCTGTCTGCTTCAACTTCACAGCTGTAAGGGAACATTTCTCCCCCCTCTCCTCTCTGCGGTGTTTATTAAATAAAGAGTGAGTATTTATTTCTTAAAAGAAAAACAAGAGAGAGGAGGCAGTGAAAGGCAATGGCATGGGGAGCACACAGGACAAGAAAGCAACACAAAAGACACACTGGACAGAGAGAAGAAAAGAGCTGCAAAGTTGGATGCAAGAGTGAAAGAAAATCAGGAACAAACGCCAGGACTTTCATTAGAGAGTGTGGCTGACGAAAGTGCCAGTAAAGCACCGGCTCGAACAGAACCTGCTGCTGGCACGGCTCGGCCTGGCACTCACTAATTAACATCTGTCTCTCGGCAGGGCCATGAATCCCCTGCTGGAACAGGAGGGGAAAGCCGAGGGGATAATGCGCACCGGGGTTGGTGCCGCTCAGCCCTAATCCCAGCCCGTGGCGCCAGTGAACGCACCCCGATCTCCGAACCTTCTCTCAGGGAAATCTCATCTTTACCCCTTCTCTTCCCCTCCCGGTATCTCCGTGTGCCCGGAACAAACACGAGGAGAGGTTTCTCTGTTGCAGGTTCTTTGGAAATCCTACACTGACTTTGAGAATGAGCAAGAGTAGAAGACAACCAGGAAACTTTGCTGCCAACCAACATCAAACCCCTCGCACCGGAGAAGAACGAACAGCTCGTTTTTACGCGTCCAAATCCCTTCAATTTTCAGCATTGTCTGTTTCCCGGCCGGCACTGTGGGAACTGCTGCGCACGGCACCACGAGTAAAACGCTCTCGTGTTCAGAAGGCACAATTGCAGAGAACAGACAGCAAAGCCGTCTCAAGGCAATTTGGGCACTCAAAACCCCCCTTTTTGCACCCTGAGCTTTCTGTTAAGCCACACCTGAAATTCCAAGTTTCTCCGTACTCTGCCCCAGTGCTTCTCTCTTCCGTCAGCGCCGTAGGCAGGACTGATTCCATACTCACAAACCCCCCTTGCCACGATCGGCGCTCTCTGCCCACCAAGGACACGGCACCGGGCAGGGACATTTCTCCCACTCCCCAGCAGAGACCTCCTCCCGCCACATCCAGGGAACTGCAGCCACTCAGGGAACACCAACTTTCTCCTGGGCTGGGAAGAGGAACCTGCAGCAATTAAGGCTGCACAGTCTGCAGCAGCGAGAGCTCAGCACATGTCCAGAGAGCCAATTCCAGCACCTAAATTTAAAAAAGAAGAAAAAGTTGATGACTTTTTTTTAAAGTTACTGTAAGTTCTTAAAACCAAACCAGCCTTTGCTCTTGACTTTGGCTCACTGATGCACACACACACACAAGAGGCCAACGGTCACACAGGGCCTGCTTGCAGAATTCCTGATCCAAACCCTCGCCTTTCCTGCCCAGCACTGAGGGAAATCTGACAGAGGATTCATAAAGAGCCCTCGCTGAGAGCAGTCATCGCCCCAGGCCTTCAGGCTTGGCAAGATTCTGTAGTGAACGGACCCAAATTCAATTCCCAAATCTCAATCTCTGACAAGTCCTGTTGGAAAGACAGCGGACAGTCCATCAGAACACGGAATTAAAAGGCTGCACAAGGAATAACAGAAGCTTTCCCAGGAATAGCCCAAGTTCCTTTTCTCCCTCACCGGTCCGGGGCCGTGAGACCGAACCTTGGGCCCCAGGAGACAGGAGAGTTGTTATCAACACTCGAACCTCCCAAGCGTTGTTATTGCTCAGAGAGCTGCGCCGGCACTGAGCTACTCCCATGCGCCTGCACGGCTTTGGGGAGGGGCAAGACCACGTCCCACTCCTGCCTGGAGAAATTTCAATGCCCTAAAAAGTCATTTCCCTTCTCTCTCTCTGACCCAGGGCCAAAGCAGCTGTGTAGAACAACCCGGGGGATTTATGGGAGGGTGATTCTCTCAGGAAAGACCCCAGACCCTGAGGAAACAAACCCACCCCAAATTTCCAGCTGAAAACACGCTGCTTCCTGAACGGCAGCGCACAAAGCTCTCTATAGCCAGACAGGAGATGACAGTCCAGAAAAAGCCAAAAGATGTGCTCTGCCTGCATGCACTCTCTTGACTGGTAATTCCAAAGGAAATTCCCCACAGATCGTAAGCAGTCGCCTGCAATTTGTCCTCTGCATTCATGACTGCCTTGGCTTTCTGTAGAAGTGTGTCAAACATCCACGCAGGCGTCAGGGCCTGGGCTGGCTCGTTTATGGCTCTTCCTGACAGGCCCAGGCCAAACCCAAGCACCCCCCTCACTGCTCCAGCCCCACTTTCAGGGAAATATTGACACGGCTTAGAAATACTCTCCTTCCCTGCAACTCACTCCCTCCCTGCGCATCCCCGGAGAGGATTTACTCCGTCCTTTGTTCCCGACAGCACCTCTCCAGCGCAAATCCCACTTCACACAGACACTGACTAAGCAGACCTAAGTGGTTCCAGCAGCAGCTGCAATCCCCAACTCCCTGTCTCCTGCACAGCTCATCCAAGCACTCCCAGCAATCTCACCTCGGCCCAGAGACTCTCTGTCCGCAGAGGGAAACACAACCCGATGGCACGCAGCTCTGGCACCACATTCCCTCTTCCCTTCTCCCTTTTTCCAGCACACCAGGCTGCTGGAAACGGCATTCCCTAGGCAGTTCATCCCAACACAGAGAAGAGGAGCCTGTGACTTATCCAAACTATGGGCAGGACAAGGGGGGCCCTAGCTGGCTTTGGCTGCTTTAATACCAAAGCTCTTGGGACGACTTCAGTGGTTTTTCCTGTCTTGAAAGAGTGCAGAAAAGCAAAGTTAATCCCACTGTGGACTCCAAGACTCCTGCATTTCCTATTTCTCCTATGATTGCTCACCATGAAATTTTATCCATGGAAAAAAAGCATGAAGAATAACACCATATCAAATAAAAAGTGCCCTTTTCCAGCATTTTTATACCAGGCATTAAAAAGATGCCCATTTCTCTTCCAGCATTGCTTCCCTCATTTTAGCAGAACCGTTTTCATCCCAGACCCCACTCATCAGCTGTTCAATCCTCTGGCACTGGATTTGGACAAAAGAAGGGACGCACCTGGATCGCAGGAAATCACAGAGAGAAACCCCTCCAAAACCTGACAGAGAAAATCAACAGGAGATGCAGGAAGACACATCCCTCATTTGCACATCCGGAGTGCTTTTCTAAAGACTTCTCTGCATCTGGATGCTCTTTGCACTTGGCAGCAAACTGCTTCCACTGCTTCCCACTCCAGCAAGGGGAACATCCCTGGAATTTCATGTCCAGTGTCTCTGCCTAAAGCAGCCCCACGGCAACACGAAGCTTCCCTCGGGCATTTCGTTTCTTTATCCCAAATATTCTCCCCACTCAGCCACAATCTAGAAAGAACAAAAGGGAAAAGAAGGAAGACCAATTAATTCTGACATAAGGAGTCTTGACTATCCCGACACACTGCCAGGTGAAAAAACATCCCTGCCACTCTAAGAAATCCCCCTGATACTGTCTCCATTCTGTATCAATTATTTAAACGCTGTATTAAGGAGCGTAAGGACACAATGCTTGGAATTCTCAAAAACGGCTCTGCCTGGCTACTCCAAGCACTTTCTCACCCGGGGAGCTGAGCTGTCCCACATTTAAACGCCACGTTTGATCCAAATCCCATAGAAATCTGATATTGTTTGGCTCCTGAGCTTTCCCAAAAGCTGTCCAGTCAAGCCTGGAAATCCTCACTGAAGCTTTGCCATGTCACATCGGGATTTACCCTTGGGAAAACCCCACTCTGAGCACTTGGGTTTCAAGAGGTTGCACCCAATGTTACAGACACAGAATTCCTGTGGGGTTTGGCATTTCCTGCACCTCCAAACACGTGAAAAGAATGAAGTGCAGAGTCCCGAGGCTCCATTATTGCCATTCTCCTCACATCCCTTTCCTCAGCTGCACATGGCTTTGTGCCTCCTCTGAAGGGCTGGAAAGGAATTTGGGAACCCCCCTCAGCTTCTTCTCTGAGCCGGCCCAAAAGGCAAACAGGAAAAAAAAACCCCAAAAGCGCACAAAATCCCAGCCCCTCCCAAGATGCAGCTCCTCACACCAAACCTTGGGAGAATCCCTGGTGCTTCCAACACCGCTGCAATCCCACCTGGAGCTGAGCTTACAGGGTGCTCTGCCTAATCCACATCCAAGCCTGGATAGCCCAAAGCCTGCAAGAAAAGAGGAGGCAAAGTGAAGGGGAGAGGGGGGGAAAAACGGAGTTTTAGGTTTTTCCCCTGTTTGCAACAGGATTGAAGGGCAGGATGGAGAGGTTTCGTGGAAAAGAAGTACCAAAGGCTGCTTCATTCCCAGCAATTAGCGCTGCTCAATCCAAGAGGCCCAATCCACCAGGTTTAAACAGGAGCGGCCGACAGGATAGGTTATGACACAGATCTGTGAAGCTGGAGCCTTCTTCCTTCTCCCGGGCTCTCCCAGAAATTCTCCATGTCCGGACGCGCTCCCGCTCTCCCTGCTGGGGAGGATGGACTTGGATAGCCCGGGTGACTGCTGAGCCTAAAACAATAAGCGATCCAAGTGTTTTTCCCCAGGAAATGACATATTCTCTGGACCTGGGATAACCCATATCCCATGGCCTTCTCCAGGAAGAGTCCCAGCTGGATATGGTCTCCCAGAAAGGATTCCATAGGGGCTCACCTTTTGCTTGGAGCTCGGCTGAATTCCTCAGCAATGCCAGGGAATGTGGCCATTGGAGGCTTTGAGCAGATTAGGCTCATTTGCCTTTTTAGGTTTTGTTACCATCTCTCAGACTTCCCACTGGATTGTGGCCTCCAAGGAACATGTAAATCCCATTGGATTCCTGCTCTTTGGATATTTTTGTACCATTCCTGTACAAAACGAGGCCCCCTGTTCGGATGCTTTTCCCCACCGTTCCCCAGCAGTTTTATCTGCCAGTGCATTCCCTGTGTTGGTTGGGCTCTTCCCAGATCTCTGAGCTCCTTCACAAGGCAGGAGATCCATTTGGCCCAGGAACCGAACCCTCCCGAGGAATTGTCTGATGCCATCTCCACATTTCACAGCTGATCCTTGTGCTCAAAGGATCCCTCTTTCTTCCCTTCAGCCAATTCCAAGCCTCGCTGCCCCCAGCCGGGAACAGTCCCCAGGCCGATCCCTGCAGTCTTCCCTGCCAGGATCCTGCTCAGGAATCCATGGGAATGTAAGAATTAATTCTTCCCACCCCTGCCCAGTTCTAATTCCAAAGGATTTGGTGTCTGCCTTACCCGGCTGGAGCCTGCTTCCAACTCTGCTCTTGCTGCTTCTGCTGCTTTCCATTTCCCAGGAATTCCACCAACGGAGCGACAGCGTTTTCCACCTCCTCCTCCAGCATTCCCTCTGTTGCGTTCGGGTGCTGGAAGGATATCAAAACCAGGGCCTCACTATCAGGAATTATATCCCCGGATTTGTTCCTTTCCAAATGTCACCTCTTCCCAATAAAGCACTGGCCATCCAAGGAATTCTAGAGAGCGATGTGCTGACCACTGCTTACTCCTCTGGAATGTCAGAGCTTGGAAAAAAAGGGCAGTTGAGGCTTTTCCTGGTGCTGCCCATGAAGTGTATTTTACCTAAGTGCCCCTGCCCATGCCTTTGCCTGTATCCGCCAAAAATCCACCCGTTCATTCCCCAGCTGCTGCCTCCCTCTTTTCCTGGATCCAACAGAATTTTAACAGGTGAATATTCCCCTCTGGAAGAGCACCTTTCATTCCAAACCTAAGAACAAACAAATGAATCACTTTCCTTCGACCTTCCTTATTAGGATTCCACTGAGAGCAGTGGATGGAAAATGATCCTCTCCTGGTCCCTGCTGGATTCCCGGAGCAGGGATTCTTTCCCTCTTCCCCCCCCCCCCCCGCCCCCCCGCGGTGACCACCCTGCCCTGCCCCCTTTTCAGGCTTTGTTCCACAGCTCTTGTCTCCAACTCTTGCATCCTTTCCCTCACTCCAGGAGCTCCCAGCAGTTCCACACCCTCTTTTCTCCCATCCTGATCCTTTCTCCAAGAACAGAGCTCTGCATTTCAATTCCCTTCGCTTTTCTCCGACAATTCCCACCAATCCAGACCTAAAGCTGACACAAGGAACACTCAGTGCCCACAAATGCAAATCCAGACCTGGCCATGCCTAAACCAGCAAGTCTGAACACACAATCCTGGACCATCTGCATTAATTCAAACCTAACAATTAGGACACACTGAAGACTTCAACATTCCCAAGAAACACCCTGTTGCCTTCAACTCCCTGGGGTTTTTGCTTTGAACTCATACGGATTAGGGGATCAAGGGATTTCCCTGAAAAAAACCTGTGTGGTGCATGCTGGAATCCCCGATCCCGTGAATCCAGGGAGTGTTAAAAGCTTAAGTCCAACCTGGCCCACCATAAATTTTTGCCAACTATCCCCCAAATGATCAGGTTAACAGAACCCTCCTCTGGTGCTGCGTTTTTAGTATTGGAAAGCCAGGAATTACTTTATTCCCAGAGCGAGGCTCTGGATATGGGCTTGGGGAGAACAAGACCTTACCAACTTACAGAGCCAGGGGATGACGTTTGGGAACAATCCTGGGCTGCCTGGCAGCAATTCATTGTACCTCTTGTCACCCACGAACACCTTCACCCACTCCTCCAGGAGCCCGGGCCAGCGGCTCTGCTTCTCTTGGAGCAGGAGGCATTGCCCTGCCCACTGCAGGGACCTGCAAACCATTCCGGAGTCAGCTCCGAGCCAGGGACGGGGCAACACCCCGTCCCACGGCTCCAGCGGCTCGGGCCCTCGGTAATTCCGGATCTGAGCCTCGTAATCCCTGCAGGGAAGAGGCCGGCTCAGGCCGGGATCGGGGAGGGTGGGAAGCGCCCGGGGTGGGCGGAGGCTCTGCCACCCCCACGGCCGCGGCATCCGCACAGCTCCGGGGGACGGGGCCCGCCCCGATGCCGCTCCCCGTCCCGTTATGCCGTTCCCCCGCTCCCCATCCCGTTCTCCCGCTCCTCGCTCACCGCCCGGGCCCGTCCATGCCCGCCTGTCCCCCGCCGACCGCGCCTGCCCACTCAAACTGGCCACGGCAGCCGCGCCACGCCTCCCCATTGGCCAGCCCTCGGCCCGCCCCGCCTTCCTATTGGCCGCTGGCCCCGTCAATCACGCGGGAAACCCCGCCGCCCGCAGGCACCGCTCCCACGGCGGCCGCTACACGGCGGCCCGGGCGCATTCCCAGGGGAAAAGGAGAGTTGTTATCAACACTCGAACCTCCCAAGCGTTGTTATTGCTCAGAGAGCTGCGCCGGTACTGAGCTACTCCCATGCGCCTGCACGGCTTTGGGGAGGGGCAAGACCACGTCCCACTCCTGCCTGGAGAAATTTCAATGCCCTAAAAAGTCATTTCCCTTCTCTCTCTCTGACCCAGGGCCAAAGCAGCTGTGTAGAACAACCCGGGGGATTTATGGGAGGGTGATTCTCTCAGGAAAGACCCCAGACCCTGAGGAAACAAACCCACCCCAAATTTCCAGCTGAAAACACGCTGCTTCCTGAACGGCAGCGCACAAAGCTCTCTATAGCCAGACAGGAGATGACAGTCCAGAAAAAGCCAAAAGATGTGCTCTGCCTGCATGCACTCTCTTGACTGGTAATTCCAAAGGAAATTCCCCACAGATCGTAAGCAGTCGCCTGCAATTTGTCCTCTGCATTCATGACTGCCTTGGCTTTCTGTAGAAGTGTGTCAAACATCCACGCAGGTGTCAGGGCCTGGGCTGGCTCGTTTATGGCTCTTCCTGACAGGCCCAGGCCAAACCCAAGCACCCCCCTCACTGCTCCAGCCCCACTTTCAGGGAAATACTGACACGGCTTAGAAATACTCTCCTTCCCTGCAACTCACTCCCTCCCTGCGCATCCCCGGAGAGGATTTACTCCGTACTTTGTTCCCGACAGCACCTCTCCAGCGCAAATCCCACTTCACACAGACACTGACTAAGCAGACCTAAGGCAGTGGTTCCAATCCCCAGCTGCAATCCCCAACTCCCTGTCTCCTGCACAGCTCGTCCAAGCACTCCCAGCAATCTCACCTCAGCCCAGACACTCTCTGTCCGCAGAGGGAAACACAACCCGATGGCACGCAGCTCTGGCACCACATTCCCTCTTCCCTTCTCCCTTTTTCCAGCACACCAGGCTGCTGGAAACGGCATTCCCTAGGCAGTTCATCCCAACACAGAGAAGAGGAGCCTGTGACTTATCCAAACCATGGGCAGGACAAGGGGGGCCCTAGCTGGCTTTGGCTGCTCTAATACCAAAGCTCTTGGGACGACTTCAGTGGTTTTTCCTGTCTTGAAAGAGTGCAGAAAAGCAAAGTTAATCCCACTGTGGACTCCAAGACTCCTGCATTTCCTATTTCTCCTATGATTGCTCACCATGAAATTTTATCCATGGAAAAAAAGCATGAAGAATAACACCATATCAAATAAAAAGTGCCCTTTTCCAGCATTTTTATACCAGGCATTAAAAAGATGCCCATTTCTCTTCCAGCATTGCTTCCCTCATTTTAGCAGAACCGTTTTCATCCCAGACCCCACTCATCAGCTGTTCAATCCTCTGGCACTGGATTTGGACAAAAGAAGGGATGCACCTGGATCGCAGGAAATCACAGAGAGAAACCCCTCCAAAACCTGACAGAGAAAAACAACAGGAGATGCAGGAAGACACATCCCTCATTTGCACATCCGGAGTGCTTTTCTAAAGACTTCTCTGCATCTGGATGCTCTTTGCACTTGGCAGCAAACTGCTTCCACTGCTTCCCATTCCAGCAAGGGGAACATCCCTGGAATTTCATGTCCAGTGTCTCTGCCTAAAGCAGCCCCACGGCAACACGAAGCTTCCCTCGGGCATTTCGTTTCTTTATCCCAAACATTCTCCCCACTCAGCCACAATCTAGAAAGAACAAAAGGGAAAAGAAGGAAGACCAATTAATTCTGACATAAGGAGTCTTGACTATCCCGACACACTGCCAGGTGAAAAAGCATCCCTGCCACTCTAACAAATCCCCCTGATACTGTCTCCATTCTGTATCAATTATTTAAATGTTGTATTAAGGAGCGTAAGGACACAATGCTTGGAATTCTCAAAAACGGCTCCGCCTGGCTACTCCAAGCACTTTCTCACCCGGGGAGCTGAGCTGTCCCACATTTAAACGCCACGTTTGATCCAAATCCCATAGAAATCTGATATTGTTTGGCTCCTGAGCTTTCCCAAAAGCTGTGCAGTCAAGCCTGGAAATCCTCACTGAAGCTTTGCCATGTCACATCGGGATTTACCCTTGGGAAAACCCCACTCTGAGCACTTGGGTTTCAAGAGGTTGCACCCAATGTTACAGACACAGAATTCCTGTGGGGTTTGGCATTTCCTGCACCTCCAAACACGTGAAAAGAAGGAAGTGCAGAGTCCCGAGGCTCCATTATTGCCATTCTCCTCACATCCCTTTCCTCAGCTGCACGTGGCTTTGTGCCTCCTCTGAAGGGCTGGAAAGGAATTTGGGAACCCCCCTCAGCTTCTTCGGTTTTCAGCTTTTTCTCTGAGCCGGCCCAAAAGGCAAACAGGAAAAAAAAACCCCAGAAGTGCACAAAATCCCAGCCCCTCCCAAGATGCAGCTCCTCACACCAAACCTTGGGAGAATCCCTGGTGCTTCCAACACCGCTGCAATCCCACCTGGAGCTGAGCTTACAGGGTGCTCTGCCTAATCCACATCCAAGCCTGGATAGCCCAAAGCCTGCAAGAAAAGAGGAGGCAAAGTGAAGGGGAGAGGGGGGGAAAAACGGAGTTTTAGGTTTTTCCCGTGTTTGCAACAGGATTGAAGGGCAGGATGGAGAGGTTTTGTGGAAAAGAAGTACCAAAGGCTGCTTCATTCCCAGCAATTAGCGCTGCTCAATCCAAGAGGCCCAATCCACCAGGTTTAAACAGGAGCGGCCGACAGGATGGGTTATGACACAGATCTGTGAAGCTGGAGCCTTCTTTCTTCTCCCGGGCTCTCCCAGAAATTCTCCATGTCCGGACGCGCTCCCGCTCTCCCTGCTGGGGAGGACGGACTTGGATAGCCCGGGTGACTGGTGAGCCTAAAACAATAAGTGATGCAGTGATCCAAGTGTTTTTCACAAGGAAATGACATATTCTCTGGACCTGGGATAACCCATATCCCATGGCCTTCTCCAGGAAGAGTCCCAGCTGGATATGGTCTCCCAGAAAGGATTCCATAGGGGCTCACCTTTTGCTTGGAGCTCGGCTGAATTCCTCAGCAATGCCAGGGAATGTGGACATTGGAGGCTTTGAGCAGATTAGGCTCATTTGCCTTTTTAGGTTTTGTTACCATCTCTCAGACTTCCCACTGGATTGTGGTCTCCAAGGAACATGTAAATCCCATTGGATTCCTGCTCTTTGGATATTTTTTGTACCATTCCTGTACAAAACGAGGCCCCCTGTTCGGATGCTTTTCCCCACCGTTCCCCAGCAGTTTTATCTGCCAGTCCATTCCCTGCGCTCGTTGGGCTCTTCCCAGATCTCTGAGCTCCTTCACAAGGCAGGAGATCCATTTGGCCCAGGAACCGAACCCTCCCGAGGAATTGTCTGATGCCATCTCCACATTTCACAGCTGATCCTTGTGCTCAAAGGATCCCTCTTTCTTCCCTTCAGCCAATTCCAAGCCTCGCTGCCCCCAGCCGGGAACAGTCCCCAGGCCGATCCCTGCAGTCTTCCCTGCCAGGATCCTGCTCAGGAATCCATGGGAATGTAAGAATTAATTCTTCCCACCCCTGCCCAGTTCTAATTCCAAAGGATTTGGTGTCTGCCTTACCCGGCTGGAGCCTGCTTCCAACTCTGTTCTTGCTGCTTCTGCTGCTTTCCATTTCCCAGGAATTCCACCAACGGAGCGACAGCGTTTTCCACCTCCTCCTCCAGGATTCCCTCTGTTGCGTTCGGGTGCTGGAAGGATATCAAAACCAGGGCCTCACTATCAGGAATTATATCCCCGGATTTGTTCCTTTCCAAATGTCACCTCTTCCCAACAAAGCACTGGCCATCCAAGGAATATAGAGAGCGATGTGCTGACCACTGCTTACTCCTCTGGAATGTCAGAGCTTGGAAAAGTGGGCAGCTGGAGCTTTTCCTGGTGCTGCCCATGAAGTGTATTTTACCTAAGAGCCCCTGCCCATGCCTTTGCCTGTATCCACCAAAAATCCACCCGTTCATTCCCCAGCTGCTGCCTCCCTCTTTTCCTGGATCCAACAGAATTTTAACAGGTGAATATTCCCCTCTGGAAGAGCACCTTTCATTCCAAACCTAAGAACAAACAAATCATTCCCTTCGACCTTCCTTATTAGGATTCCACTGAGAGCAGTGGATGGAAAATGATCCTCTCCTGGTCCCTGCTGGATTCCCGGAGCAGGGATCCTTTCCCTCTTTCCCCCCACCCCCCGCGGTGCCCTCCTCCCCCTCCCGCCCCACCCCGCACCCTTTTCAGGCTTTGTTCCACAGCTTTTGCCCCCGGACCTCAGATCCTTTTGGCCTCCAGGAGCTCCCAGCAGCTCCACAGCCTTTCCTCTCCCATCCTGATCCTTTCTCCAGGAATGGAGCTCTGCATTGCAATTCCCTTCTCTTTTCTCCGACAATTCCCACCAACCCAGACCTAAAGCTGACACAAGGAACGCTCGGTGCCCACAAATCCAAATCCAGACCTGGCCATCCCTAAACCAGCAACTCCCGGACAATTTGCGTTCATTCCAACCTAACACTGAGGACTCACCTAATCCTTCAAAATTCCCAAGAAATATCCCGTTGCCTTCAGCTCCCCGGGGATTCTGCTTCGTGCTCACATGGATTTGGGACTTCCCTGAAAAACCCGTGCAGGGCACGCTGGAATCCCCGATCCCGTGAATCCGGGGAGTGTGCAAAGCTCGGTCCAGCCTGGGCCCCCAGAAATTTTTGCCAAATATCCCCCAAGTCCTCGGGACAACAGAACTCTCTGGTACTGCATTTTTGGCGTTGTAAAGCCTGGAATCACTTTATTCCTAGTGCTGGGCTCTGGATGTGGCCGAGAAAATCCCGGCCTCCACACAGACCCAGATTCCAAACTTTTTGATACATTTTAGCAAACCGAGAAATTCCCCCTCCCTGCTTCTTCTTAAGGGCATCCTTCTTTTCCCTTACCCGGCCTGCTCTCTCCCACTGGGCTGGGTTTTTCCCTTCCCATGCTAATTAGTCCCTACTTCTAGGAGGTTTAGGTACCTTTCTTCCCTGGCAGGGATTTCTTAACACAGCTACCGAGGCTTTGGGAGTCTTCTTTATCTTCTACTTTCTGGAAACACACCCTCTGATCCATAAATGCCACAATCCAGATGCCCAACTTCAACAAGACATCCTTTTCACCTAAAAACACTCACTCTCAACTCTTAGATCTTTTAAAGTTTTACCCCCGCAAAATTCCCCTGCTTTTCCACCGCTGAATTCCTCCGTCCTGATTCCAAGAATTTCTTGAATACCACGGGGCTTTTCTCAAGATTTACCCCCACAACCTTCCCTACGTGCCCACTGCTCACCACCTCATTTTTCCCTCAATGTCTTCGTTCTCCACCCCAGAGAGTTTGTCAAGTGTTGCCTCCAAAATGTTCCCCCTCTGTCCACTACTGAGTTCCCCATTTTGCCTTCAAAATATTCATTCTGTCCCCTCCAGATTGCATCCACTTTTACCCCCAACATTTTACTTCCTCTACAATATTGACTAAACCTTTTCCACCCCAAAAATGTGCATTCCCTCCCTTAAACAGCACCTCAGCTTTTCCCTCAAAAATGCCCCAGAGAGAAACTCCGATTCAGCCCCCAAACTCCCATTTTCCTACACAAACAGTTCTTGTGGCCCCTCTCAATTCCCCCAGGCTTTCAGCTAAAGGAATAACTGGAAGCCTATTCCCTCATCTCTGCCCTCCTTTTGCTTTCCTGGAAAACCTTGCCATCCCACACTTTCTCCAAGAGATCTGCTGCGAGTACTGCAAGGTCTGCTCTGTCAGAGTGCCAGGGGGGTTTACAGCACTTGCTCCTCTGCATCTTCACCCTTTCATCAGCTTTCCCCTGGAACGGTGTTGTGGGAGAAGCTTGGAATTACCAGAAATGGATCGGGTTCACATTTTTTCCCCACCAGTTTTCATCTGCTTTGAAATTCCTGGAATTACCCTCAAATGTGCCCTAGAACAGTGCTGTGAAAGGATCAGTCAGAAGAACAGCCTGAAAGCAGAAAACCACCTCCAGCAGCAGCCGGAATGATCCCATTTCTGTTCTTACCTGGTCCTGCCAGAGCTCCCAACGGCCCTTCCCATTCCAAAACAACAGCTATGCAAGACATTCCTGCTGTCCGTGAGGGTGAGGTGCCAGTTCCGGATGTTCTTTGCTGTGGAATCGGACAACAAACAGAGCGTAAACGATCTTGGTGGCTCTTCCAAGCCAAACCACCCCGTGATTCCTTGCGTGGATCAGCACCTGTCCCAACTCCATTCCAGAAACCTCCTCCCACTAACCCAGAACTTTCCTTTTTCCTTGCGTGGATCAGCACCTGTCCCAATTCCATTCCAGAAACCTCCTCCCACTAACCCAGAACTTTCCTTTTTCCGCTCAACATCAGGGATTTGCTGCCGAGTGCCCCGGGCAGGGGACGCCTCAGCCTTCCCTGGGACGCCTCAGCATTCCAGCATTTTTATTCCAGGCATTAAAAGGATGCTCATTTCTCTTCCAGCATTGTTTCCCTCATTTTAGGAGAACCATTTTCATCCCAGACCCCCCCTCGTCAGCTGTTCAATCCTCTGGCACTGGATTTGGACAAAAGAAGGGACGCACCTGGACTGCGGGAAATCACGGAGAGAAACCCCTCCAAAACCTGACAGAGCAAAACAACGGGAGATGCAGGAAGACACATCCCTCATTTGCACGTCTGGAATGCTTTTCTAAAGACTTCTCTGCATCTGGATGCTCTTTGCTCTTGGCTTTCTTTACAGGAATGCATTTGCTGCTAAACACATCTCGGGCCCTTATTTGATCGGGATGAGGCGGGATGGAGATGAAGGCTCACACAGGGAATAGCCAGGGAGATTCCCAGATCTCTGAGCTCCTTCACAAGGCAGGAGATCCATTTGGCCCAGGAACCGAACCCTCCCGAGGAATTGTCTGATGCCATCTCCACATTTCACAGCTGATCCTTGTGCTCAAAGGATCCCTCTTTCTTCCCTTCAGCCAATTCCAAGCCTCGCTGCCCCCAGCCGGGAACAGTCCCCAGGCCGATCCCTGCAGTCTTCCCTGCCAGGATCCTGCTCAGGAATCCATGGGAATGTAAGAATTAATTCTTCCCACCCCTGCCCAGTTCTAATTCCAAAGGATTTGGTGTCTGCCTTACCCGGCTGGAGCCTGCTTCCAACTCTGTTCTTGCTGCTTCTGCTGCTTTCCATTTCCCAGGAATTCCACCAACGGAGCGACAGCGTTTTCCACCTCCTCCTCCAGCATTCCCTCTGTTGCGTTCGGGTGCTGGAAGGATATCAAAACCAGGGCCCCACTATCAGGAATTATATCCCCGGATTTGTTCCTTTCCAAATGTCACCTCTTCCCAACAAAGCACTGGCCATCCAAGGAATTCTAGAGAGCCATGTGCTGACCGCTGCTTACTCCTCTGGAATGTCAGAGCTTGGAAAAAAAGGGCAGTTGAGGCTTTTCCTGGTGCTGCCCATGAAGTGTATTTTACCTAAGTGCCCCTGCCCATGCCTTTGCCTGTACCCGCCAAAAATCCACCCGTTCATTCCCCAGCTGCTGCCTCCCTCTTTTCCTGGATCCAACAGAATTTTAACAGGTGAATATTCCCCTCTGGAAGAGCACCTTTCATTCCAAACCTAAGAACAAACAAATGAATCACTTTCCTTCGACCTTCCTTATTAGGATTCCACTGAGAGCAGTGGATGGAAAATGATCCTCTCCTGGTCCCTGCTGGATTCCCGGAGCAGGGATTCTTTCCCTCTTCCCCCCCCCCCCCCGCCCCCCCGCGGTGACCACCCTGCCCTGCCCCCTTTTCAGGCTTTGTTCCACAGCTCTTGTCTCCAACTCTTGCATCCTTTCCCTCACTCCAGGAGCTCCCAGCAGTTCCACACCCTCTTTTCTCCCATCCTGATCCTTTCTCCAAGAACAGAGCTCTGCATTTCAATTCCCTTCGCTTTTCTCCGACAATTCCCACCAATCCAGACCTAAAGCTGACACAAGGAACACTCAGTGCCCACAAATGCAAATCCAGACCTGGCCATGCCTAAACCAGCAAGTCTGAACACACAATCCTGCACCATCTGCATTAATTCAAACCTAACAATTAGGACACACTGAAGACTTCAACATTCCCAAGAAACACCCTGTTGCCTTCAACTCCCTGGGGTTTTTGCTTTGAACTCATACGGATTAGGGGATCAAGGGATTTCCCTGAAAAAAACCTGTGTGGTGCATGCTGGAATCCCCGATCCCGTGAATCCAGGGAGTGTTAAAAGCTTAAGTCCAACCTGGCCCACCATAAATTTTTGCCAACTATCCCCCAAATGATCAGGTTAACAGAACCCTCCTCTGGTGCTGCGTTTTTAGTATTGGAAAGCCAGGAATTACTTTATTCCCAGAGCGAGGCTCTGGATATGGGCTTGGGGAGAACAAGACCTTACCAACTTACAGAGCCAGGGGATGACGTTTGGGAACAATCCTGGGCTGCCTGGCAGCAATTCATTGTACCTCTTGTCACCCACGAACACCTTCACCCACTCCTCCAGGAGCCCGGGCCAGCGGCTCTGCTTCTCTTGGAGCAGGAGGCATTGCCCTGCCCACTGCAGGGACCTGCAAACCATTCCGGAGTCAGCTCCGAGCCAGGGACGGGGCAACACCCCGTCCCACGGCTCCAGCGGCTCGGGCCCTCGGTAATTCCGGATCTGAGCCTCGTAATCCCTGCAGGGAAGAGGCCGGCTCAGGCCGGGATCGGGGAGGGTGGGAAGCGCCCGGGGTGGGCGGAGGCTCTGCCACCCCCACGGCCGCGGCATCCGCACAGCTCCGGGGGACGGGGCCCGCCCCGATGCCGCTCCCCGTCCCGTTATGCCGTTCCCCCGCTCCCCATCCCGTTCTCCCGCTCCTCGCTCACCGCCCGGGCCCGTCCATGCCCGCCTGTCCCCCGCCGACCGCGCCTGCCCACTCAAACTGGCCACGGCAGCCGCGCCACGCCTCCCCATTGGCCAGCCCTCGGCCCGCCCCGCCTTCCTATTGGCCGCTGGCCCCGTCAATCACGCGGGAAACCCCGCCGCCCGCAGGCACCGCTCCCACGGCGGCCGCTACACGGCGGCCCGGGCGCATTCCCAGGGGAAAAGGAGAGTTGTTATCAACACTCGAACCTCCCAAGCGTTGTTATTGCTCAGAGAGCTGCGCCGGTACTGAGCTACTCCCATGCGCCTGCACGGCTTTGGGGAGGGGCAAGACCACGTCCCACTCCTGCCTGGAGAAATTTCAATGCCCTAAAAAGTCATTTCCCTTCTCTCTCTCTGACCCAGGGCCAAAGCAGCTGTGTAGAACAACCCGGGGGATTTATGGGAGGGTGATTCTCTCAGGAAAGACCCCAGACCCTGAGGAAACAAACCCACCCCAAATTTCCAGCTGAAAACACGCTGCTTCCTGAACGGCAGCGCACAAAGCTCTCTATAGCCAGACAGGAGATGACAGTCCAGAAAAAGCCAAAAGATGTGCTCTGCTTGCATGCACTCTCTTGACTGGTAATTCCAAAGGAAATTCCCCACAGATCGTAAGCAGTCGCCTGCAATTTGTCCTCTGCATTCATGACTGCCTTGGCTTTCTGTAGAAGTGTGTCAAACATCCACGCAGGCGTCAGGGCCTGGGCTGGCTCGTTTATGGCTCTTCCTGACAGGCCCAGGCCAAACCCAAGCACCCCCCTCACTGCTCCAGCCCCGCTTTCAGGGAAATACTGACACGGCTTAGAAATACTCTCCTTCCCTGCAACTCACTCCCTCCCTGCGCATCCCCGGAGAGGATTTACTCCGTCCTTTGTTCCCGACAGCACCTCTCCAGCGCAAATCCCACTTCACACAGACACTGACTAAGCAGACCTAAGGCAGTGGTTCCAATCCCCAGCTGCAATCCCCAACTCCCTGTCTCCTGCACAGCTCGTCCAAGCACTCCCAGCAATCTCACCTCAGCCCAGAGACTCTCTGTCCGCAGAGGGAAACACAACCCGATGGCACGCAGCTCTGGCACCACATTCCCTCTTCCCTTCTCCCTTTTTCCAGCACACCAGGCTGCTGGAAACGGCATTCCCTAGGCAGTTCATCCCAACACAGAGAAGAGGAGCCTGTGACTTACCCACACCATGGGCAGGACAAGGGGGGCCCTAGCTGGCTTTGGCTGCTCTAATACCAAAGCTCTTGGGACGACTTCAGTGGTTTTTCCTGTCTTGAAAGAGTGCAGAAAAGCAAAGTTAATCCCACTGTGGACTCCAAGACTCCTGCATTTCCTATTTCTCCTATGATTGCTCACCATGAAATTTTATCCATGGAAAAAAAGCATGAAGAATAACACCATATCAAATAAAAAGTGCCCTTTTCCAGCATTTTTATACCAGGCATTAAAAAGATGCCCATTTCTCTTCCAGCATTGCTTCCCTCATTTTAGCAGAACCGTTTTCATCCCAGACCCCACTCATCAGCTGTTCAATCCTCTGGCACTGGATTTGGACAAAAGAAGGGACGCACCTGGATCGCAGGAAATCACAGAGAGAAACCCCTCCAAAACCTGACAGAGAAAATCAACAGGAGATGCAGGAAGACACATCCCTCATTTGCACATCCGGAGTGCTTTTCTAAAGACTTCTCTGCATCTGGATGCTCTTTGCACTTGGCAGCAAACTGCTTCCACTGCTTCCCACTCCAGCAAGGGGAACATCCCTGGAATTTCATGTCCAGTGTCTCTGCCTAAAGCAGCCCCACGGCAACACGAAGCTTCCCTCGGGCATTTCGTTTCTTTATCCCAAATATTCTCCCCACTCAGCCACAATCTAGAAAGAACAAAAGGGAAAAGAAGGAAGACCAATTAATTCTGACATAAGGAGTCTTGACTATCCCGACACACTGCCAGTTGAAAAAACATCCCTGCCACTCTAACAAATCCCCCTGATACTGTCTCCATTCTGTATCAATTATTTAAATGTTGTATTAAGGAGCGTAAGGACACAATGCTTGGAATTCTCAAAAACGGCTCCACCTGGCTACTCCAAGCACTTTCCCACCCGGGGAGCTGAGCTGTCCCACATTTAAACGCCACGTTTGATCCAAATCCCATAGAAATCTGATATTGTTTGGCTCCTGAGCTTTCCCAAAAGCTGTCCAGTCAAGCCTGGAAATCCTCACTGAAGCTTTGCCATGTCACATCGGGATTTACCCTTGGGAAAACCCCACTCTGAGCACTTGGGTTTCAAGAGGTTGCACCCAATGTTACAGACACAGAATTCCTGTGGGGTTTGGCATTTCCTGCACCTCCAAACACGTGAAAAGAATGAAGTGCAGAGTCCCGAGGCTCCATTATTGCCATTCTCCTCACATCCCTTTCCTCAGCTGCACATGGCTTTGTGCCTCCTCTGAAGGGCTGGAAAGGAATTTGGGAACCCCCCTCAGCTTCTTCTCTGAGCCGGCCCAAAAGGCAAACAGGAAAAAAAAACCCCAAAAGCGCACAAAATCCCAGCCCCTCCCAAGATGCAGCTCCTCACACCAAACCTTGGGAGAATCCCTGGTGCTTCCAACACCGCTGCAATCCCACCTGGAGCTGAGCTTACAGGGTGCTCTGCCTAATCCACATCCAAGCCTGGATAGCCCAAAGCCTGCAAGAAAAGAGGAGGCAAAGTGAAGGGGAGAGGGGGGGAAAAACGGAGTTTTAGGTTTTTCCCCTGTTTGCAACAGGATTGAAGGGCAGGATGGAGAGGTTTCGTGGAAAAGAAGTACCAAAGGCTGCTTCATTCCCAGCAATTAGCGCTGCTCAATCCAAGAGGCCCAATCCACCAGGTTTAAACAGGAGCGGCCGACAGGATAGGTTATGACACAGATCTGTGAAGCTGGAGCCTTCTTCCTTCTCCCGGGCTCTCCCAGAAATTCTCCATGTCCGGACGCGCTCCCGCTCTCCCTGCTGGGGAGGATGGACTTGGATAGCCCGGGTGACTGCTGAGCCTAAAACAATAAGCGATCCAAGTGTTTTTCCCCAGGAAATGACATATTCTCTGGACCTGGGATAACCCATATCCCATGGCCTTCTCCAGGAAGAGTCCCAGCTGGATATGGTCTCCCAGAAAGGATTCCATAGGGGCTCACCTTTTGCTTGGAGCTCGGCTGAATTCCTCAGCAATGCCAGGGAATGTGGCCATTGGAGGCTTTGAGCAGATTAGGCTCATTTGCCTTTTTAGGTTTTGTTACCATCTCTCAGACTTCCCACTGGATTGTGGCCTCCAAGGAACATGTAAATCCCATTGGATTCCTGCTCTTTGGATATTTTTGTACCATTCCTGTACAAAACGAGGCCCCCTGTTCGGATGCTTTTCCCCACCGTTCCCCAGCAGTTTTATCTGCCAGTGCATTCCCTGTGTTGGTTGGGCTCTTCCCAGATCTCTGAGCTCCTTCACAAGGCAGGAGATCCATTTGGCCCAGGAACCGAACCCTCCCGAGGAATTGTCTGATGCCATCTCCACATTTCACAGCTGATCCTTGTGCTCAAAGGATCCCTCTTTCTTCCCTTCAGCCAATTCCAAGCCTCGCTGCCCCCAGCCGGGAACAGTCCCCAGGCCGATCCCTGCAGTCTTCCCTGCCAGGATCCTGCTCAGGAATCCATGGGAATGTAAGAATTAATTCTTCCCACCCCTGCCCAGTTCTAATTCCAAAGGATTTGGTGTCTGCCTTACCCGGCTGGAGCCTGCTTCCAACTCTGCTCTTGCTGCTTCTGCTGCTTTCCATTTCCCAGGAATTCCACCAACGGAGCGACAGCGTTTTCCACCTCCTCCTCCAGCATTCCCTCTGTTGCGTTCGGGTGCTGGAAGGATATCAAAACCAGGGCCTCACTATCAGGAATTATATCCCCGGATTTGTTCCTTTCCAAATGTCACCTCTTCCCAATAAAGCACTGGCCATCCAAGGAATTCTAGAGAGCGATGTGCTGACCACTGCTTACTCCTCTGGAATGTCAGAGCTTGGAAAAAAAGGGCAGTTGAGGCTTTTCCTGGTGCTGCCCATGAAGTGTATTTTACCTAAGTGCCCCTGCCCATGCCTTTGCCTGTATCCGCCAAAAATCCACCCGTTCATTCCCCAGCTGCTGCCTCCCTCTTTTCCTGGATCCAACAGAATTTTAACAGGTGAATATTCCCCTCTGGAAGAGCACCTTTCATTCCAAACCTAAGAACAAACAAATGAATCACTTTCCTTCGACCTTCCTTATTAGGATTCCACTGAGAGCAGTGGATGGAAAATGATCCTCTCCTGGTCCCTGCTGGATTCCCGGAGCAGGGATTCTTTCCCTCTTCCCCCCCCCCCCCCGCCCCCCCGCGGTGACCACCCTGCCCTGCCCCCTTTTCAGGCTTTGTTCCACAGCTCTTGTCTCCAACTCTTGCATCCTTTCCCTCACTCCAGGAGCTCCCAGCAGTTCCACACCCTCTTTTCTCCCATCCTGATCCTTTCTCCAAGAACAGAGCTCTGCATTTCAATTCCCTTCGCTTTTCTCCGACAATTCCCACCAATCCAGACCTAAAGCTGACACAAGGAACACTCAGTGCCCACAAATGCAAATCCAGACCTGGCCATGCCTAAACCAGCAAGTCTGAACACACAATCCTGGACCATCTGCATTAATTCAAACCTAACAATTAGGACACACTGAAGACTTCAACATTCCCAAGAAACACCCTGTTGCCTTCAACTCCCTGGGGTTTTTGCTTTGAACTCATACGGATTAGGGGATCAAGGGATTTCCCTGAAAAAAACCTGTGTGGTGCATGCTGGAATCCCCGATCCCGTGAATCCAGGGAGTGTTAAAAGCTTAAGTCCAACCTGGCCCACCATAAATTTTTGCCAACTATCCCCCAAATGATCAGGTTAACAGAACCCTCCTCTGGTGCTGCGTTTTTAGTATTGGAAAGCCAGGAATTACTTTATTCCCAGAGCGAGGCTCTGGATATGGGCTTGGGGAGAACAAGACCTTACCAACTTACAGAGCCAGGGGATGACGTTTGGGAACAATCCTGGGCTGCCTGGCAGCAATTCATTGTACCTCTTGTCACCCACGAACACCTTCACCCACTCCTCCAGGAGCCCGGGCCAGCGGCTCTGCTTCTCTTGGAGCAGGAGGCATTGCCCTGCCCACTGCAGGGACCTGCAAACCATTCCGGAGTCAGCTCCGAGCCAGGGACGGGGCAACACCCCGTCCCACGGCTCCAGCGGCTCGGGCCCTCGGTAATTCCGGATCTGAGCCTCGTAATCCCTGCAGGGAAGAGGCCGGCTCAGGCCGGGATCGGGGAGGGTGGGAAGCGCCCGGGGTGGGCGGAGGCTCTGCCACCCCCACGGCCGCGGCATCCGCACAGCTCCGGGGGACGGGGCCCGCCCCGATGCCGCTCCCCGTCCCGTTATGCCGTTCCCCCGCTCCCCATCCCGTTCTCCCGCTCCTCGCTCACCGCCCGGGCCCGTCCATGCCCGCCTGTCCCCCGCCGACCGCGCCTGCCCACTCAAACTGGCCACGGCAGCCGCGCCACGCCTCCCCATTGGCCAGCCCTCGGCCCGCCCCGCCTTCCTATTGGCCGCTGGCCCCGTCAATCACGCGGGAAACCCCGCCGCCCGCAGGCACCGCTCCCACGGCGGCCGCTACACGGCGGCCCGGGCGCATTCCCAGGGGAAAAGGAGAGTTGTTATCAACACTCGAACCTCCCAAGCGTTGTTATTGCTCAGAGAGCTGCGCCGGTACTGAGCTACTCCCATGCGCCTGCACGGCTTTGGGGAGGGGCAAGACCACGTCCCACTCCTGCCTGGAGAAATTTCAATGCCCTAAAAAGTCATTTCCCTTCTCTCTCTCTGACCCAGGGCCAAAGCAGCTGTGTAGAACAACCCGGGGGATTTATGGGAGGGTGATTCTCTCAGGAAAGACCCCAGACCCTGAGGAAACAAACCCACCCCAAATTTCCAGCTGAAAACACGCTGCTTCCTGAACGGCAGCGCACAAAGCTCTCTATAGCCAGACAGGAGATGACAGTCCAGAAAAAGCCAAAAGATGTGCTCTGCCTGCATGCACTCTCTTGACTGGTAATTCCAAAGGAAATTCCCCACAGATCGTAAGCAGTCGCCTGCAATTTGTCCTCTGCATTCATGACTGCCTTGGCTTTCTGTAGAAGTGTGTCAAACATCCACGCAGGTGTCAGGGCCTGGGCTGGCTCGTTTATGGCTCTTCCTGACAGGCCCAGGCCAAACCCAAGCACCCCCCTCACTGCTCCAGCCCCACTTTCAGGGAAATACTGACACGGCTTAGAAATACTCTCCTTCCCTGCAACTCACTCCCTCCCTGCGCATCCCCGGAGAGGATTTACTCCGTACTTTGTTCCCGACAGCACCTCTCCAGCGCAAATCCCACTTCACACAGACACTGACTAAGCAGACCTAAGGCAGTGGTTCCAATCCCCAGCTGCAATCCCCAACTCCCTGTCTCCTGCACAGCTCGTCCAAGCACTCCCAGCAATCTCACCTCAGCCCAGACACTCTCTGTCCGCAGAGGGAAACACAACCCGATGGCACGCAGCTCTGGCACCACATTCCCTCTTCCCTTCTCCCTTTTTCCAGCACACCAGGCTGCTGGAAACGGCATTCCCTAGGCAGTTCATCCCAACACAGAGAAGAGGAGCCTGTGACTTATCCAAACCATGGGCAGGACAAGGGGGGCCCTAGCTGGCTTTGGCTGCTCTAATACCAAAGCTCTTGGGACGACTTCAGTGGTTTTTCCTGTCTTGAAAGAGTGCAGAAAAGCAAAGTTAATCCCACTGTGGACTCCAAGACTCCTGCATTTCCTATTTCTCCTATGATTGCTCACCATGAAATTTTATCCATGGAAAAAAAGCATGAAGAATAACACCATATCAAATAAAAAGTGCCCTTTTCCAGCATTTTTATACCAGGCATTAAAAAGATGCCCATTTCTCTTCCAGCATTGCTTCCCTCATTTTAGCAGAACCGTTTTCATCCCAGACCCCACTCATCAGCTGTTCAATCCTCTGGCACTGGATTTGGACAAAAGAAGGGATGCACCTGGATCGCAGGAAATCACAGAGAGAAACCCCTCCAAAACCTGACAGAGAAAAACAACAGGAGATGCAGGAAGACACATCCCTCATTTGCACATCCGGAGTGCTTTTCTAAAGACTTCTCTGCATCTGGATGCTCTTTGCACTTGGCAGCAAACTGCTTCCACTGCTTCCCATTCCAGCAAGGGGAACATCCCTGGAATTTCATGTCCAGTGTCTCTGCCTAAAGCAGCCCCACGGCAACACGAAGCTTCCCTCGGGCATTTCGTTTCTTTATCCCAAACATTCTCCCCACTCAGCCACAATCTAGAAAGAACAAAAGGGAAAAGAAGGAAGACCAATTAATTCTGACATAAGGAGTCTTGACTATCCCGACACACTGCCAGGTGAAAAAGCATCCCTGCCACTCTAACAAATCCCCCTGATACTGTCTCCATTCTGTATCAATTATTTAAATGTTGTATTAAGGAGCGTAAGGACACAATGCTTGGAATTCTCAAAAACGGCTCCGCCTGGCTACTCCAAGCACTTTCTCACCCGGGGAGCTGAGCTGTCCCACATTTAAACGCCACGTTTGATCCAAATCCCATAGAAATCTGATATTGTTTGGCTCCTGAGCTTTCCCAAAAGCTGTGCAGTCAAGCCTGGAAATCCTCACTGAAGCTTTGCCATGTCACATCGGGATTTACCCTTGGGAAAACCCCACTCTGAGCACTTGGGTTTCAAGAGGTTGCACCCAATGTTACAGACACAGAATTCCTGTGGGGTTTGGCATTTCCTGCACCTCCAAACACGTGAAAAGAAGGAAGTGCAGAGTCCCGAGGCTCCATTATTGCCATTCTCCTCACATCCCTTTCCTCAGCTGCACGTGGCTTTGTGCCTCCTCTGAAGGGCTGGAAAGGAATTTGGGAACCCCCCTCAGCTTCTTCGGTTTTCAGCTTTTTCTCTGAGCCGGCCCAAAAGGCAAACAGGAAAAAAAAACCCCAGAAGTGCACAAAATCCCAGCCCCTCCCAAGATGCAGCTCCTCACACCAAACCTTGGGAGAATCCCTGGTGCTTCCAACACCGCTGCAATCCCACCTGGAGCTGAGCTTACAGGGTGCTCTGCCTAATCCACATCCAAGCCTGGATAGCCCAAAGCCTGCAAGAAAAGAGGAGGCAAAGTGAAGGGGAGAGGGGGGGAAAAACGGAGTTTTAGGTTTTTCCCGTGTTTGCAACAGGATTGAAGGGCAGGATGGAGAGGTTTTGTGGAAAAGAAGTACCAAAGGCTGCTTCATTCCCAGCAATTAGCGCTGCTCAATCCAAGAGGCCCAATCCACCAGGTTTAAACAGGAGCGGCCGACAGGATGGGTTATGACACAGATCTGTGAAGCTGGAGCCTTCTTTCTTCTCCCGGGCTCTCCCAGAAATTCTCCATGTCCGGACGCGCTCCCGCTCTCCCTGCTGGGGAGGACGGACTTGGATAGCCCGGGTGACTGGTGAGCCTAAAACAATAAGTGATGCAGTGATCCAAGTGTTTTTCACAAGGAAATGACATATTCTCTGGACCTGGGATAACCCATATCCCATGGCCTTCTCCAGGAAGAGTCCCAGCTGGATATGGTCTCCCAGAAAGGATTCCATAGGGGCTCACCTTTTGCTTGGAGCTCGGCTGAATTCCTCAGCAATGCCAGGGAATGTGGACATTGGAGGCTTTGAGCAGATTAGGCTCATTTGCCTTTTTAGGTTTTGTTACCATCTCTCAGACTTCCCACTGGATTGTGGTCTCCAAGGAACATGTAAATCCCATTGGATTCCTGCTCTTTGGATATTTTTTGTACCATTCCTGTACAAAACGAGGCCCCCTGTTCGGATGCTTTTCCCCACCGTTCCCCAGCAGTTTTATCTGCCAGTCCATTCCCTGCGCTCGTTGGGCTCTTCCCAGATCTCTGAGCTCCTTCACAAGGCAGGAGATCCATTTGGCCCAGGAACCGAACCCTCCCGAGGAATTGTCTGATGCCATCTCCACATTTCACAGCTGATCCTTGTGCTCAAAGGATCCCTCTTTCTTCCCTTCAGCCAATTCCAAGCCTCGCTGCCCCCAGCCGGGAACAGTCCCCAGGCCGATCCCTGCAGTCTTCCCTGCCAGGATCCTGCTCAGGAATCCATGGGAATGTAAGAATTAATTCTTCCCACCCCTGCCCAGTTCTAATTCCAAAGGATTTGGTGTCTGCCTTACCCGGCTGGAGCCTGCTTCCAACTCTGTTCTTGCTGCTTCTGCTGCTTTCCATTTCCCAGGAATTCCACCAACGGAGCGACAGCGTTTTCCACCTCCTCCTCCAGGATTCCCTCTGTTGCGTTCGGGTGCTGGAAGGATATCAAAACCAGGGCCTCACTATCAGGAATTATATCCCCGGATTTGTTCCTTTCCAAATGTCACCTCTTCCCAACAAAGCACTGGCCATCCAAGGAATATAGAGAGCGATGTGCTGACCACTGCTTACTCCTCTGGAATGTCAGAGCTTGGAAAAGTGGGCAGCTGGAGCTTTTCCTGGTGCTGCCCATGAAGTGTATTTTACCTAAGAGCCCCTGCCCATGCCTTTGCCTGTATCCACCAAAAATCCACCCGTTCATTCCCCAGCTGCTGCCTCCCTCTTTTCCTGGATCCAACAGAATTTTAACAGGTGAATATTCCCCTCTGGAAGAGCACCTTTCATTCCAAACCTAAGAACAAACAAATCATTCCCTTCGACCTTCCTTATTAGGATTCCACTGAGAGCAGTGGATGGAAAATGATCCTCTCCTGGTCCCTGCTGGATTCCCGGAGCAGGGATCCTTTCCCTCTTTCCCCCCACCCCCCGCGGTGCCCTCCTCCCCCTCCCGCCCCACCCCGCACCCTTTTCAGGCTTTGTTCCACAGCTTTTGCCCCCGGACCTCAGATCCTTTTGGCCTCCAGGAGCTCCCAGCAGCTCCACAGCCTTTCCTCTCCCATCCTGATCCTTTCTCCAGGAATGGAGCTCTGCATTGCAATTCCCTTCTCTTTTCTCCGACAATTCCCACCAACCCAGACCTAAAGCTGACACAAGGAACGCTCGGTGCCCACAAATCCAAATCCAGACCTGGCCATCCCTAAACCAGCAACTCCCGGACAATTTGCGTTCATTCCAACCTAACACTGAGGACTCACCTAATCCTTCAAAATTCCCAAGAAATATCCCGTTGCCTTCAGCTCCCCGGGGATTCTGCTTCGTGCTCACATGGATTTGGGACTTCCCTGAAAAACCCGTGCAGGGCACGCTGGAATCCCCGATCCCGTGAATCCGGGGAGTGTGCAAAGCTCGGTCCAGCCTGGGCCCCCAGAAATTTTTGCCAAATATCCCCCAAGTCCTCGGGACAACAGAACTCTCTGGTACTGCATTTTTGGCGTTGTAAAGCCTGGAATCACTTTATTCCTAGTGCTGGGCTCTGGATGTGGCCGAGAAAATCCCGGCCTCCACACAGACCCAGATTCCAAACTTTTTGATACATTTTAGCAAACCGAGAAATTCCCCCTCCCTGCTTCTTCTTAAGGGCATCCTTCTTTTCCCTTACCCGGCCTGCTCTCTCCCACTGGGCTGGGTTTTTCCCTTCCCATGCTAATTAGTCCCTACTTCTAGGAGGTTTAGGTACCTTTCTTCCCTGGCAGGGATTTCTTAACACAGCTACCGAGGCTTTGGGAGTCTTCTTTATCTTCTACTTTCTGGAAACACACCCTCTGATCCATAAATGCCACAATCCAGATGCCCAACTTCAACAAGACATCCTTTTCACCTAAAAACACTCACTCTCAACTCTTAGATCTTTTAAAGTTTTACCCCCGCAAAATTCCCCTGCTTTTCCACCGCTGAATTCCTCCGTCCTGATTCCAAGAATTTCTTGAATACCACGGGGCTTTTCTCAAGATTTACCCCCACAACCTTCCCTACGTGCCCACTGCTCACCACCTCATTTTTCCCTCAATGTCTTCGTTCTCCACCCCAGAGAGTTTGTCAAGTGTTGCCTCCAAAATGTTCCCCCTCTGTCCACTACTGAGTTCCCCATTTTGCCTTCAAAATATTCATTCTGTCCCCTCCAGATTGCATCCACTTTTACCCCCAACATTTTACTTCCTCTACAATATTGACTAAACCTTTTCCACCCCAAAAATGTGCATTCCCTCCCTTAAACAGCACCTCAGCTTTTCCCTCAAAAATGCCCCAGAGAGAAACTCCGATTCAGCCCCCAAACTCCCATTTTCCTACACAAACAGTTCTTGTGGCCCCTCTCAATTCCCCCAGGCTTTCAGCTAAAGGAATAACTGGAAGCCTATTCCCTCATCTCTGCCCTCCTTTTGCTTTCCTGGAAAACCTTGCCATCCCACACTTTCTCCAAGAGATCTGCTGCGAGTACTGCAAGGTCTGCTCTGTCAGAGTGCCAGGGGGGTTTACAGCACTTGCTCCTCTGCATCTTCACCCTTTCATCAGCTTTCCCCTGGAACGGTGTTGTGGGAGAAGCTTGGAATTACCAGAAATGGATCGGGTTCACATTTTTTCCCCACCAGTTTTCATCTGCTTTGAAATTCCTGGAATTACCCTCAAATGTGCCCTAGAACAGTGCTGTGAAAGGATCAGTCAGAAGAACAGCCTGAAAGCAGAAAACCACCTCCAGCAGCAGCCGGAATGATCCCATTTCTGTTCTTACCTGGTCCTGCCAGAGCTCCCAACGGCCCTTCCCATTCCAAAACAACAGCTATGCAAGACATTCCTGCTGTCCGTGAGGGTGAGGTGCCAGTTCCGGATGTTCTTTGCTGTGGAATCGGACAACAAACAGAGCGTAAACGATCTTGGTGGCTCTTCCAAGCCAAACCACCCCGTGATTCCTTGCGTGGATCAGCACCTGTCCCAACTCCATTCCAGAAACCTCCTCCCACTAACCCAGAACTTTCCTTTTTCCTTGCGTGGATCAGCACCTGTCCCAATTCCATTCCAGAAACCTCCTCCCACTAACCCAGAACTTTCCTTTTTCCGCTCAACATCAGGGATTTGCTGCCGAGTGCCCCGGGCAGGGGACGCCTCAGCCTTCCCTGGGACGCCTCAGCATTCCAGCATTTTTATTCCAGGCATTAAAAGGATGCTCATTTCTCTTCCAGCATTGTTTCCCTCATTTTAGGAGAACCATTTTCATCCCAGACCCCCCCTCGTCAGCTGTTCAATCCTCTGGCACTGGATTTGGACAAAAGAAGGGACGCACCTGGACTGCGGGAAATCACGGAGAGAAACCCCTCCAAAACCTGACAGAGCAAAACAACGGGAGATGCAGGAAGACACATCCCTCATTTGCACGTCTGGAATGCTTTTCTAAAGACTTCTCTGCATCTGGATGCTCTTTGCTCTTGGCTTTCTTTACAGGAATGCATTTGCTGCTAAACACATCTCGGGCCCTTATTTGATCGGGATGAGGCGGGATGGAGATGAAGGCTCACACAGGGAATAGCCAGGGAGATTCCCAGATCTCTGAGCTCCTTCACAAGGCAGGAGATCCATTTGGCCCAGGAACCGAACCCTCCCGAGGAATTGTCTGATGCCATCTCCACATTTCACAGCTGATCCTTGTGCTCAAAGGATCCCTCTTTCTTCCCTTCAGCCAATTCCAAGCCTCGCTGCCCCCAGCCGGGAACAGTCCCCAGGCCGATCCCTGCAGTCTTCCCTGCCAGGATCCTGCTCAGGAATCCATGGGAATGTAAGAATTAATTCTTCCCACCCCTGCCCAGTTCTAATTCCAAAGGATTTGGTGTCTGCCTTACCCGGCTGGAGCCTGCTTCCAACTCTGTTCTTGCTGCTTCTGCTGCTTTCCATTTCCCAGGAATTCCACCAACGGAGCGACAGCGTTTTCCACCTCCTCCTCCAGCATTCCCTCTGTTGCGTTCGGGTGCTGGAAGGATATCAAAACCAGGGCCCCACTATCAGGAATTATATCCCCGGATTTGTTCCTTTCCAAATGTCACCTCTTCCCAACAAAGCACTGGCCATCCAAGGAATTCTAGAGAGCCATGTGCTGACCGCTGCTTACTCCTCTGGAATGTCAGAGCTTGGAAAAAAAGGGCAGTTGAGGCTTTTCCTGGTGCTGCCCATGAAGTGTATTTTACCTAAGTGCCCCTGCCCATGCCTTTGCCTGTATCCGCCAAAAATCCACCCGTTCATTCCCCAGCTGCTGCCTCCCTCTTTTCCTGGATCCAACAGAATTTTAACAGGTGAATATTCCCCTCTGGAAGAGCACCTTTCATTCCAAACCTAAGAACAAACAAACGAATCACTTTCCTTCGACCTTCCTTATTAGGATTCCACTGAGAGCAGTGGATGCAAAATGATCCTCTCCTGGTCCCTGCTGGATTCCCGGAGCAGGGATCCTTTCCCTCTTTCCCCCCACCCCCCGCGGTGCCCTCCTCCCCCTCCCGCCCCACCCCGCACCCTTTTCAGGCTTTGTTCCACAGCTTTTGCCTCCGGACCTCAGATCCTTTTGGTCTCCAGGAGCTCCCAGCAGCTCCACAGCCTTTCCTCTCCCATCCTGATCCTTTCTCCAGGAATGGAGCTCTGCATTGCAATTCCCTTCTCTTTTCTCCGACAATTCCCACCAACCCAGACCTAAAGCTGACACAAGGAACGCTCGGTGCCCACAAATCCAAATCCAGACCTGGCCATCCCTAAACCAGCAACTCCCGGACAATTTGCGTTCATTCCAACCTATCACTGAGGACTCACCTAATCCTTCAAAATTCCCAAGAAATATCCCGTTGCCTTCAGCTCCCAGGGGATTCTGCTTCGTGCTCACACGGATTTGGGACTTCCCTGAAAAACCCGTGCAGGGCACGCTGGAATCCCCGATCCCGTGAATCCGGGGAGTGTGAAAAGCTCGGTCCAGCCTGGGCCCCCAGAAATTTTTGCCAAATATCCCCCAAGTCCTCGGGACAACAGAACTCTCTGGTACTGCATTTTTGGCGTTGTAAAGCCTGGAATTACTTTACCCCTAGTGCTGGGCTCTGGATGTGGCCGAGAAAATCCCGGCCTCCACACAGACCCAGATTCCAAACTTTTTGATACATTTGAGCAAACCGAGAAATTCCCCTTCCCTGCTTCTTCTTAAGGGCATCCTTCTCTTCCCTTACCCGGCCTGCTCTCTCCCACTGGGCTGGGTTTTTCCCTTCCCATGCTAATTAGTCCCTACTTCTAGGAGGTTTAGGTACCTTTCTTCCCTGGCAGGGATTTCTTAACACAGCTATCGAGGCTTTGGGAGTCTTCTTTATCTTCTACTTTCTGGAAACACACCCTCTGATCCATAAATGCCACAATCCAGATGCCCAACTTCAACAAGACATCCTTTTCACCTAAAAACACTCACTCTCAACTCTTAGATCTTTTAAAGTTTTACCCCCGCAAAATTCCCCTGCTTTTCCACCGCTGAATTCCTCCGTCCTGATTCCAAGAATTTCTTGAATACCACGGGGCTTTTCTCAAGATTTACCCCCACAACCTTCCCTACGTGCCCACTGCTCACCACCTCATTTTTCCCTCAATGTCTTCGTTCTCCACCCCAGAGAGTCTGTCAAGTGTTGCCTCCAAAATGTTCCCCCTCTGTCCACTACTGAGTTCCCCATTTTGCCTTCAAAATATTCATTCTGTCCCCTCCAGATTGCATCCACTTTTACCCCCAACATTTTACTTCCTCTACAATATTGATTAAACCTTTTCCACCCCAAAAATGTGCATTCCCTCCCTTAAACAGCACCTCAGCTTTTCCCTCAAAAATGCCCCAGAGAGAAACTCCGATTCAGCCCCCAAACTCCCATTTTCCTACACAAACAGTTCTTGTGGCCCCTCTCAATTCCCCCAGGCTTTCAGCTAAAGGAATAACTGGAAGCCTATTCCCTCATCTCTGCCCTCCTTTTGCTTTCCCGGAAAACCTTGCCATCCCACACTTTCTCCAAGAGATCTGCTGGGAGTACGGCAAGGTCTGCTCTGTCAGAGTGCCAGGGGGGTTTACAGCACTTGCTCCTCTGCATCTTCACCCTTTCATCAGCTTTCCCCTGGAACGGTGTTGTGGGAGAAGCTTGGAATTACCAGAAATGGATCAGGTTCACATTTTTTCCCCACCAGTTTTCATCTGGTTTGAAATTCCTGGAATTACCCTCAAATGTGCCCTAGAACAGTGCTGTGAAAGGATCAGTCAGAAGAACAGCCTGAAAGCAGAAAACCACCTCCAGCAGCAGCCGGAATGATCCCATTTCTGTTCTTACCTGCTCCTGCCAGAGCTCCCAACGGCCCTTCCCATTCCAAGAGCTATGCAAGACATTCCTGCTGTCCGTGAGGGTGAGGTGCCAGTTCTGGATGTTCTTTGCTGCGGAATCGGACAACAAACAGAGCGTAAATGATCTTGGTGGCTCTTCCAAGCCAAACCACCCCGTGATTCCTTGCGTGGATCAGCACCTGTCCCAACTCCATTCCAGAAACCTCCTCCCACTAACCCAGAACTTTCCTTTTTCCGCTCAACATCAGGGATTTGCTGCCGAGTGCCCCGGGCAGGGGACGCCTCAGCCTTCCCTGGGACTCCTCAGCATTCCAGCATTTTTATTCCAGGCATTAAAAGGATGCTCATTTCTCTTCCAGCATTGTTTCCCTCATTTTAGGAGAACCCTTTTCATCCCAGACCCCCCTCGTCAGCTGTTCAATCCTCTGGCACTGGATTTGGACAAAAGAAGGGACGCACCTGGACTGCGGGAAATCACGGAGAGAAACCCCTCCAAAACCTGACAGAGAAAAACAACGGGAGATGCAGGAAGACATATCCCTCATTTGCACGTCTGGAATGCTTTTCTAAAGACTTCTCTGCATCTGGATGCTCTTTGCTCTTGGCTTTCTTTACAGGAATGCACTTGCTGCTAAACACATCTCAGGCCCTTATTTGATCAGGATAAGGCGGGATGGAGATGAAGACTCACACAGGGAATAGCCAGGGAGATTCCCAGATCTCTGAGCTCCTTCACAAGGCAGGAGATCCATTTGGCCCAGGAACCGAACCCTCCCGAGGAATTGTCTGATGCCATCTCCACATTTCACAGCTGATCCTTGTGCTCAAAGGATCCCCCTTTCTTCCCTCCAGCCAATTCCAAGCCTCGCTGCCCCCAGCCGGGAACAGTCCCCAGGCCGATCCCTGCAGTCTTCCCTGCCAGGATCCTGCTCAGGAATCCATGGGCTACAAATTGAAGAATTAATTCTTCCCACCCCTGCCCACTTCTAATTCCAAAGGATTTGGTGTCTGCCTTACCCGGCTGGAGCCTGCTTCCAACTCTGTTCTTGCTGCTTCTGCTGCTTTCCATTTCCCAGGAATTCCACCAACGGAGCGACAGCGTTTTCCACCTCCTCCTCCAGCATTCCCTCTGTTGCGTTCGGGTGCTGGAAGGATATCAAAACCAGGGCCTCACTATCAGGAATTATATCCCCGGATTTGTTCCTTTCCAAATGTCACCTCTTCCCAACAAAGCACTGGCCATCCAAGGAATTCTAGAGAGCGATGTGCTGACCGCTGCTTACTCCTCTGGAATGTCAGAGCTTGGAAAAAAAGGGCAGTTGAGGCTTTTCCTGGTGCTGCCCATGAAGTGTATTTTACCTAAGTGCCCCTGCCCATGCCTTTGCCTGTATCCGCCAAAAATCCACCCGTTCATTCCCCAGCTGCTGCCTCCCTCTTTTCCTGGATCCAACAGAATTTTAACAGGTGAATATTCCCCTCTGGAAGAGCACCTTGCATTCCAAACCTAAGAACAAACAAATGAATCACTTTCCTTCGACCTTCCTTATTAGGATTCCACTGAGAGCAGTGGATGGAAAATGATCCTCTCCTGGTCCCTGCTGGATTCCCGGAGCAGGGATCCTTTCCCTCTTTCCCCCCACCCCCCGCGGTGCCCTCCTCCCCCTCCCGCCCCACCCCGCACCCTTTTCAGCCTTTGTTCCACAGCTTTTGCCTCCGGACCTCAGATCCTTTTGGTCTCCAGGAGCTCCCAGCAGCTCCACAGCCTTTCCTCTCCCATCCTGATCCTTTCTCCAGGAATGGAGCTCTGCATTGCAATTCCCTTCTCTTTTCTCCGACAATTCCCACCAACCCAGACCTAAAGCTGACACAAGGAACGCTCGGTGCCCACAAATCCAAATCCAGACCCGGCCATCCCTAAACCAGCAACTCCCGGACAATTTGCGTTCATTCCAACCTAACACTGAGGACTCACCTAATCCTTCAAAATTCCCAAGAAATATCCCGTTGCCTTCAGCTCCCAGGGGATTCTGCTTCGTGCTCACACGGATTTGGGACTTCCCTGAAAAACCCGTGCAGGGCACGCTGGAATCCCCGATCCCGTGAATCCGGGGAGTGTGAAAAGCTCGGTCCAGCCTGGGCCCCCAGAAATTTTTGCCAAATATCCCCCAAGTCCTCGGGACAACAGAACTCTCTGCTACTGCATTTTTGGCGTTGTAAAGCCTGGAATTACTTTATTCCTAGTGCTGGGCTCTGCATACGGCCGAGAAAATCCCGGCCTCCACACAGACCCAGATTCCAAACTTTTGGATACGTTTTAGCAAACCGAGAAATTCCCCTTCCCTGCTTCTTCTTAAGGGCATCCTTCTCTTCCCTTACCCAGCCTGCTCTCTCCCACTGGGCTGGGTTTTTCCCTTCCCATGCTAATTAGTCCCTACTTCTAGGAGCTTTAGGTACCTTTCTTCCCTGGCAGGGATTTCTTAACACAGCTACCGAGGCTTTGGGAGTCTTCTTTATCTTCTACTTTCTGGAAACACACCCTCTGATCCATAAATGCCACAATCCAGATGCCCAACTTCAACAAGACATCCTTTTCACCTAAAAACACTCACTCTCAACTCTTAGATCTTTTAAAGTTTTACCCCCGCAAAATTCCCCTGCTTTTCCACCGCTGAATTCCTCCGTCCTGATTCCAAGAATTTCTTGAATACCACGGGGCTTTTCTCAAGATTTACCCCCACAACCTTCCCTACGTGCCCACTGCTCACCACCTCATTTTTCCCTCAATGTCTTCGTTCTCCACCCCAGAGAGTTTGTCAAGTGTTGCCTCCAAAATGTTCCCCCTCTGTCCACTACTGAGTTCCCCATTTTGCCTTCAAAATATTCATTCTGTCCCCTCCAGATTGCATCCACTTTTACCCCCAACATTTTACTTCCTCTACAATATTGACTAAACCTTTTCCACCCCAAAAATGTGCATTCCCTCCCTTAAACAGCACCTCAGCTTTTCCCTCAAAAATGCCCCAGAGAGAAACTCCGATTCAGCCCCCAAACTCCCATTTTCCTACACAAACAGTTCTTGTGGCCCCTCTCAATTCCCCCAGGCTTTCAGCTAAAGGAATAACTGGAAGCCTATTCCCTCATCTCTGCCCTCCTTTTGCTTTCCTGGAAAACCTTGCCATCCCACACTTTCTCCAAGAGATCTGCTGCCAGTACTGCAAGGTCTGCTCTGTCAGAGTGCCAGGGGGGTTTACAGCACTTGTTCCTCTGCATCTTCACCCTTTCATCAGCTTTCCCCTGGAACGGTGTTGTGGGAGAAGCTTGGAATTACCAGAAATGGATCGGGTTCACATTTTTTCCCCACCAGTTTTTATCTGGTTTGAAATTCCTGGAATTACCCTCAAATGTGCCCTAGAACAGTGCTGGCAAAGGATCAATCAGAAGAACAGCCTGAAAGCAGAAAACCACCTCCAGCAGCAGCCGCAATGATCCCATTTCTCTTCTTACCTGCTCCTGCCAGAGCTCCCAACGGCCCTTCCCATTCCAAAACAACAGCTATGCAAGACATTCCTGCTGTCCGTGAGGGTGAGGTGCCAGTTCTGGATGTTCTTTGCTGTGGAATCGGACAACAAACAGAGCGTACATGATCTTGGTGCCTCTTCCAAGCCAAACCACCCCGTGATTCCTTGCGTGGATCAGCACCTGTCCCAACTCCATTCCAGAAACCTCCTCCCACTAACCCAGAACTTTCCTTTTTCCGCTCAACATCAGGGATTTGCTGCCGAGTGCCCCGGGCAGGGGACGCCTCAGCCTTCCCTGGGACGCCTCAGCATTCCAGCATTTTTATTCCAGGCATTAAAAGGATGCTCATTTCTCTTCCAGCATTGTTTCCCTCATTTTAGGAGAACCGTTTTCATCCCAGACCCCCCTCGTCAGCTGTTCAATCCTCTGGCACTGGATTTGGACAAAAGAAGGGACGCACCTGGACTGCGGGAAATCACGGAGAGAAACCCCTCCAAAACCTGACAGAGAAAAACAACGGGAGATGCAGGAAGACATATCCCTCATTTGCACGTCTGGAATGCTTTTCTAAAGACTTCTCTGCATCTGGATGCTCTTTGCTCTTGGCTTTCTTTACAGGAATGCATTTGCTGCTAAACACATCTCAGGCCCTTATTTGATCAGGATAAGGCGGGATGGAGATGAAGACTCACACAGGGAATAGCCAGGGAGATTCCCAGATCTCTGAGCTCCTTCACAAGGCAGGAGATCCATTTGGCCCAGGAACCGAACCCTCCCGAGGAATTGTCTGATGCCATCTCCACATTTCACAGCTGATCCTTGTGCTCAAAGGATCCCCCTTTCTTCCCTCCAGCCAATTCCAAGCCTCGCTGCCCCCAGCCGGGAACAGTCCCCAGGCCGATCCCTGCAGTCTTCCCTGCCAGGATCCTGCTCAGGAATCCATGGGCTACAAATTGAAGAATTAATTCTTCCCACCCCTGCCCAGTTCTAATTCCAAAGGATTTGGTGTCTGCCTTACCCGGCTGGAGCCTGCTTCCAACTCTGTTCTTGCTGCTTCTGCTGCTTTCCATTTCCCAGGAATTCCACCAACGGAGCGACAGCGTTTTCCACCTCCTCCTCCTCCAGGATTCCCTCTGTTGCGTTCGGGTGCTGGAAGGATATCAAAACCAGGGCCTCACTATCAGGAATTATATCCCCGGATTTGTTCCTTTCCAAATGTCACCTCTTCCCAACAAAGCACTGGCCATCCAAGGAATTCTAGAGAGCGATGTGCTGACCGCTGCTTACTCCTCTGGAATGTCAGAGCTTGGAAAAAAAGGGCAGTTGAGGCTTTTCCTGGTGCTGCCCATGAAGTGTATTTTACCTAAGTGCCCCTGCCCATGCCTTTGCCTGTATCCGCCAAAAATCCACCCGTTCATTCCCCAGCTGCTGCCTCCCTCTTTTCCTGGATCCAACAGAATTTTAACAGGTGAATATTCCCCTCTGGAAGAGCACCTTTCATTCCAAACCTAAGAACAAACAAACGAATCACTTTCCTTCGACCTTCCTTATTAGGATTCCACTGAGAGCAGTGGATGGAAAATGATCCTCTCCTGGCCCCTGCTGGATTCCCGGAGCAGGGAGCCTTTCCCTCTTTCCCCCCACCCCCCGCGGTGCCCTCCTCCCCCTCCCGCCCCACCCCGCACCCTTTTCAGCCTTTGTTCCACAGCTTTTGCCTCCGGACCTCAGATCCTTTTGGTCTCCAGGAGCTCCCAGCAGCTCCACAGCCTTTCCTCTCCCATCCTGATCCTTTCTCCAGGAATGGAGCTCTGCATTGCAATTCCCTTCTCTTTTCTCCGACAATTCCCACCAACCCAGACCTAAAGCTGACACAAGGAACGCTCGGTGCCCACAAATCCAAATCCAGACCTGGCCATCCCTAAACCAGCAACTCCCGGACAATTTGCGTTCATTCCAACCTATCACTGAGGACTCACCTAATCCTTCAAAATTCCCAAGAAATATCCCGTTGCCTTCAGCTCCCAGGGGATTCTGCTTCGTGCTCACACGGATTTGGGACTTCCCTGAAAAACCCGTGCAGGGCACGCTGGAATCCCCGATCCCGTGAATCCGGGGAGTGTGAAAAGCTCGGTCCAGCCTGGGCCCCCAGAAATTTTTGCCAAATATCCCCCAAGTCGTCGGGACAACAGAACTCTCTGGTACTGCATTTTTGGCGTTGTAAAGCCTGGAATTACTTTATTCCTAGTGCTGGGCTCTGGATGTGGCCGAGAAAATCCCGGCCTCCACACAGACCCAGATTCCAAACTTTTTGATACATTTGAGCAAACCGAGAAATTCCCCTTCCCTGCTTCTTCTTAAGGGCATCCTTCTCTTCCCTTACCCGGCCTGCTCTCTCCCACTGGGCTGGGTTTTTCCCTTCCCATGCTAATTAGTCCCTACTTCTAGGAGGTTTAGGTACCTTTCTTCCCTGGCAGGGATTTCTTAACACAGCTACCGAGGCTTTGGGAGTCTTCTTTATCTTCTACTTTCTGGAAACACACCCTCTGATCCATAAATGCCACAATCCAGATGCCCAACTTCAACAAGACATCCTTTTCACCTAAAAACACTCACTCTCAACTCTTAGATCTTTTAAAGTTTTACCCCCGCAAAATTCCCCTGCTTTTCCACCGCTGAATTCCTCCGTCCTGATTCCAAGAATTTCTTGAATACCACGGGGCTTTTCTCAAGATTTACCCCCACAACCTTCCCTACGTGCCCACTGCTCACCACCTCATTTTTCCCTCAATGTCTTCGTTCTCCACCCCAGAGAGTTTGTCAAGTGTTGCCTCCAAAATGTTCCCCCTCTGTCCACTACGGAGTTCCCCATTTTGCCTTCAAAATATTCCTTCTGTCCCCTCCAGATTGCATCCACTTTTACCCCCAACATTTTACTTCCTCTACAATATTGATTAAACCTTTTCCACCCCAAAAATGTGCATTCCCTCCCTTAAACAGCACCTCAGCTTTTCCCTCAAAAATGCCCCAGAGAGAAACTCCGATTCAGCCCCCAAACTCCCATTTTCCTACACAAACAGTTCTTGTGGCCCCTCTCAATTCCCCCAGGCTTTCAGCTAAAGGAATAACTGGAAGCCTATTCCCTCATCTCTGCCCTCCTTTTGCTTTCCTGGAAAACCTTGCCATCCCACACTTTCTCCAAGAGATCTGCTGGGAGTACGGCAAGGTCTGCTCTGTCAGAGTGCCAGGGGGGTTTACAGCACTTGCTCCTCTGCATCTTCACCCTTTCATCAGCTTTCCCCTGGAACGGTGTTGTGGGAGAAGCTTGGAATTACCAGAAATGGATCAGGTTCACATTTTTTCCCCACCAGTTTTCATCTGGTTTGAAATTCCTGGAATTACCCTCAAATGTGCCCTAGAACAGTGCTGTGAAAGGATCAGTCAGAAGAACAGCCTGAAAGCAGAAAACCACCTCCAGCAGCAGCCGGAATGATCCCATTTCTGTTCTTACCTGCTCCTGCCAGAGCTCCCAACGGCCCTTCCCATTCCAAGAGCTATGCAAGACATTCCTGCTGTCCGTGAGGGTGAGGTGCCAGTTCTGGATGTTCTTTGCTGTGGAATCGGACAACAAACAGAGCATAAATGATCTTGGTGGCTCTTCCAAGCCAAACCACCCCGTGATTCCTTGCGTGGATCAGCACCTGTCCCAACTCCATTCCAGAAACCTCCTCCCACTAACCCAGAACCTTCCTTTTTCCGCTCAACATCAGGGATTTGCTGCCGAGTGCCCCGGGCAGGGGACGCCTCAGCCCTCTCTGGGACACCTCAGCATTCCCTGGGACGCCTCAGCATTCCCTGGGATACCTCAGCATTCCCTGGGACGCCTCAGCATTCCCTGGGCTGCTGTTCCACGCCGATCCCGTGTCCAGCGCCGTTCCGGGCTGCAGTGCCGGGCTCTCCCCACAAGGCGGCAGCACCGGGAGCGAGCAGCCCCGGCCGGTCCCGCTGTCTCGGGGCAGCTGCGCCTTTAACCCGCCCGGAGCCGGCGGGGCCGTGAACACAGCGGGCAAAAACCCCACCGATCCCCTTTCTTTCACCCCCAGAGGCACAGGATCGCAGCATTCCCTGGGCTGGAAGGGACCCGCAGGGAGCATCGAGTCCACATCCTGGTCCTGCACCCCAAGAATCCCACCCTGTGCCCGAGAGCCTTGTCCAGACACAAACTCTGCCCCCAGGATCCTGAAAACACAGCGGGGCTGGGAGAAGGGTAACAAGGGAGGATTTTTTACATAGTTCTCCTTGTATGATCGTTATATAATCTTATTAGATAGTCCAGCAACCCATCCCTGGGCCGGGACCCCCACCCCTGTCCCGGGACACCCATCCCTGGGCCGGAATACCGATCCCCCGCGGCCCCCACCGTCCGCTCGGGACTGTCCCCGTTCCCCGCTCACCTCCGAGCCCGCAGCACCCGCCCCGGTGCCCCCGGCCCGGCAGCGCTGCTCCCCGGACTCCCCGCCATTGCCGCGTCGGGCGAAGAAGGGCGGAAATTACCGGGACCACACCAATGTGGCGATGCGACCTTCTCAAGATGGCGGCGGTGGAGGACCCCGCTCCGTCTATTCGGCTGCCTGAATGCTCCCGCCTACCCCAGGCGCCGCTGACCCCACAGTCGGTGTCCGCATAGCGGGAAACGCCTCAGAAAATTGCGTGCAAGCGCTGGGCTGGCGTTGGTGTCGGCGTCGCGTTCAGGCAGCCGAATAGACGCAGCTAGAGGGGGCCTTCCCTGCCACCATCTTGAGAAGGTCAGAAAACAGCGTAAACGACCGCCATCTTTAGTGTGGCGATGATCTAACTTCCGGTTTCGCCGCCATCTTGGGTGCTGGCAGAAGCCACTTCCGGTCGAGCCGCCATCTTTAGTGTGGTACGCACAAGGCCCCCGCCCCTCACAAGGGCTTCTGTCTATTCAGCTGCCTGAATCCAGCCCGGACTCCGACGCCGGCCCCGCGCTTTCCGCGCGATTTTCCGCGGTGGTCCCCGGTGCGAGGACACGGGTGGTGGGGTCACCGGCGCCGGAGGCGGGCGACGGTCCCGCGACCGGCGGCAGGCATCGGCAGGGACACCTCTCTTAGGGGCCTATTGCGTCCGCCATCTTGAGTGTGGCGGAAGTGTCATCCACCCTCTGCAAGGTCCTGGCAGGTTCGAATAAAAACGCCACTTACGCCGTCCCGAAAGCGCCGAACTGCGCCTTCCTTTCCGAGCCGCCCCCTTGAGAGCGGCACGCGGGCGGCTCTATTCCCACCGTGCTCGCCCGGTGCTCCCCGCCCCGGCTCGCGCTGCGACCGCGCCTCTGCTGCCCGGCAAAACCGGCCCCGCCGGGCCTCCCCCCGCGCTGTCATTCGTCGCGGTCACCGCCCCGCACGGCGCCCGCTCCTTTGCAGCGCTCTGGCCCCGCTCATGCACGCCCGTGTCCCTTGGCGCTCCGAACCGTCCTTCGCCCCTCCCCTCCGCTGCCAGACGCGGCCCCGCTCGCTCCTTGCCCTTGCCACGCTCGGCAGCCACCGAGGCCGCCGCCCTCTCGGCTCCCCCGGCCCCGGGCGGCAGCAGCGCCGGGGCGCCGTGCCGGGGCCGGCAGTGCCGCGCTCTCGCCACCAGGCGGCAGCAGCGCCGCCCAGCTCAGCCCGGGGCCGGGCCGCGCTGCGGGGCACGGACAGAGCAGAGGCAAAAGCCGGCTCAGGGCGCTCTGCAGCTCCTGCAGCCCGAGCCTCTCGGCTCCTGGCGCCAGGCACTCGCTTCTTCCCTTCCTACAGAAAAACGCCGCCTCGTTATGCTCAAAACTTGCTCATCTCTAGTCCCAGCTTCTTATATTCCTATATGCAACCGAGTAGAGAGAGAGGGCTGGCTTATTTCAAAATGAATCTACATCTAAATCCATCGCCTTTGTCTATAGATGTCAAAATGAAGACCTTAGCAGGTTTTGGTATTCTGCACACATCCCTCCCTGGGAGGAATGGTAAAAAGTTAAAAACAAATGAAATTTAAACAGTAAAAAGTTAGAAAAAAAGTTACAACGGCAGAAATTTAGAAACAAACAAAGAGGTACAATACAAGAAACGAACAAATTTCTAAAGGTAGAAAGGTTGAAAGTTAAAAACAAAGGTAGAAACAAAAAAAAATTAGAAACAAAGTTAGGTAGACATTTAGAGACAAAGTCAGAAAGGCGAGTGTTGAGCTTTTGACAGGGTACCCTTCCTTCTCAGACCAGGGTGAAAGAGCAGAGGAGGCTGCTGTTCTGCTAAGTTCTTGATTTCACAGTCTCACAGCTGTCTTGAAGGCAGACTTTGAATGGGGTTACATGATAAAGCCAAGCAGCAGCAGCAGGCAAAACCAGCTGCTTCTATATGCTCCATACCCTATATTTTTTGCTTACAGAAGTGTGGATTATATTTGTTAATTGACCAGTAAGATTCACACACGATTCTAGTTTTCTTTTTCTTAACCCACCCTGGTCTAATTCTAACAGTCGTAAGCCTCACACAAGTGTTACATCTGTGTTACACAGATTTGCATCTACAGTTTCTATCAGCTCTTAGTGTTTATGTGAACACTCCATCTAAAAAATGGCAACAGTGCCACTCAATCTAGATTTTGTCTAAAGTAAAGAATTCTGTGAAAAGGTAACACTGCTGCAGCAAGAGCTGTGCTGAAGATCTCTGCTACAGCTTTTTCATGACTAAGGCACTTGGCATCTATTTCTACTAAAAGTTAAAAATCCGTAGTTCTATTGCACTTTGCTGTGGCTTCATGGATGCCAGCTTGTCCAAAGGTTTCAATTCAAACCTAAGGCTTTGGCTTCCCTCTGGGCCTGCGGCCAGAGGAGCCTCCACTCTAAGAAGGTTAGAAACAAGGTTAGAAAGGTAAAAGTTAGAAAGCAAAAAATACATTTAGAAAGGCACAAAGTTAGAAATGTAGAGTGTTAGAAACCAACAAAGGCAGAAAGGTAAAAATGGGGAGAAAAACAAAGGCAGAAAGTTTCAAAGTTAGAAGCAAACAGAGGCAGAAAGGGACAAATCTAGAAAGTTAGAAACAAACAAAGGTAGAAAGTCAAAAAGGTAGAAATGAACAAAGGTAGAAAGTTGGAGAGGCAGAAAGTGCAGAGGCTGGCAGCAGCCATTCCAGCCTTAAGGAGAGCCCTGTGGAGAAGAGCAACTTGTTCCATTGATCTTCACTTCGAGAAGGGCCTTCTGCTCTCTTGGGAAAGATGCAGACCAGGCCATGACTCCAGCTAGAAGCAGCAGGTGGGAATGCTTTTCCTTCAGCTCCCAGAAAGCTGGGAGCTTTCATGTTTGAGTCAGTGGCCTAAAAGGGGCAGAAAGTCTGCCCTGACAAGTGTGTGGGCATGGATCTGTTTGGTCTTGCCCTGTGCCCATTCCCAAAACTCTCTTCAAACTTGCCCAAAAGAGCAACACAAAGCCTGGGGCAGATTGTGCCTGAAGAAAGAATGGTCTCTGTTTTTTTTCCAAGCTGCTACAGAAACAAACTAAGGTAGAAAGGTAAAAATGAACAAAGGAGGGAAGGTGAGAAAGGTAGTTCGAAAGTCAAAGTCAGAGAAAGAGAGAAAGTCAGAGAGAGAAAGAGAGAAAGTCAGAGAAAGGGAAAGGCAGAAAGAAAGCAAGGCAGAAAGCAAGTCAGAGAGAAAGAAAGGAAGAAAAATAGAGAGAAAAAGGAATAGAGAAAGAGAAGAATCGGGTTTGAGAGAAAAAGAAATGGAGTTTAAAAGAGAAGTAGTGTTGAAGAGAAAAAGAGCAACTGAGAACTAGAGTGACAGAGACATCCAGAAAGAGTTAAACAGTGAGAAAAAGAGAAAGAGTTGGAAAAAGTCAAGTGAGGAATAGACTAAAAAGTAAAGCAAAGCAGAGCAGCAAAGCAAGAAATATGGCAAAAAAATTACTAAAGCACACCAAAGGAAGAGAGCAACCAAAGGGGGGAGGGGGGTTTATTAGGGTTTCTTCAACTTTATTGAATGAGGGTTTTTTAGTTACACTTCAGCAAAGCAAGTGGAAACAACAATGTGCACAAGCACAAGTACAAATCCAATCCATCTGCACACTGGTCAAAGTCCAAGTGACATCCAGAGCAATACGTGCAAGTGCAGCGGCAAACACGAATCCAGAGCAACACAAGCCAACCCCATCGCAGTACAACCTAACAATTGTTCTATTTCTGGAAAATGTATGACATCTTATTGGTCCAGGAAACCCAAAACAACAGCAGCAGACAGAGAACAAAACACTCATCCACCACCCACCTCCTTCAGCTTCCACACAAACCCACCCTCGCTCTCGTCTCGAGAGCACCCCATGGGAAGGCGGTTCCCGGGAGCCCCAAAATCATCGCGCCTGACAAATGCCCAGCCCCGGCACGGTCAGCACCCAACCCCTGGCGATGAACGTCACCTCACAGAGCGGCCGGGGCCCAGATAAAAAAACCCAGCTGGGAGGGAAAAAAACCCCAGACAGCAGAGCTGGGTTGTTTTTACTCTAAGTTTAAAAAGTAGCTGAAAAGCCTGAAAGGCAAAACTCACACCCACAAGGTTAGAAGCATTCCACACACGCACTCTTCTCGCAGGCAGACAGACACAGACAGTCACACACACACACAGTCACACAGCCTTCAGCTTACACCCTGACTGCAGCCCTGACTCAAAACATTCCAGCCATGAAGATGCTTCGACGCAGCTTCTGGATGCCGCTCCTCGACGCCGAACGGGGCGCTCTGGGAAAATCGGTAGCGTCGGTGACCGCAGAGATCCGAGGCGGCCTCGGGGACCTGCGAGACAACGTGAGGCAGCCAACGAGCCGCCGAGGGCTAGGAGTTATTCCCACACCGGGCCCATAAGTCTTCTACCCAAAAACCCATAGAAAAGAGATGAACCACTAAGTTTTATAACTCTTCTACTTAACCGTGACCCTACGTGCCGGGGCAGGGCAGCTCAAACCCAGACAGCACATAGGTAAGTGTTCTACGATGTACAGACCTGTGAAACAGAGAGGCAAGAACTAAAACGCAGGGGAAAGCAGGGATTAGATACAATAAAATGTCGGTAGGGCCTTTTTTAAGCTGAACCTAAGTCAATCACTACATCAACTCAAGTTGAACCCTATGTTAACTTCCAAAGACATATGTCTTTTCAAACCCAGATTTGCAATTTTAGGAAAACAGGAGCTGCGCGCTCAATGTACCTGGACTCCTGGCCAGTGGACGGGTGTGACAGAGCCCCAGGTCACAAAAAAGAAAAGCAAAACATGTGATCACATACCCTTGTACAAGAAACAATATCAAAGTGAGACCAACTTGGAGCAAGTCTGGATCATTCCCATAAGGGTTACCAGGAGGGGTTCTCTGCTCTTTCTCTGCAATGGGACTCCCCAGCTGAAGTTCAGACCAGGATGACAGGAACGTTTTAGGGTAACTGCTCTTGTATCCCTTCCTAATCGCTACTGTAACACATAATAATGATTTGATGCATTGCCTTTCTACCTTGATTTCTGTTACTGCTTCTTATCCATGTAGTTCATTCTTCTTACTTGCTTATCATCCATATAATAAATAAGCCTATCCCAAAAGAAGTCATTCTTTTGTTCTGATCACTTCACTAATAGCACTAACTAGCAAAAGAACACTCCCCTTCCTCTGGCAAAGAACTCTCCTTCTCATCCAGGTGCCTGTGGCTGAAACTGAAATTCCACCTCCAAAATGCTGTATGTCCAAGGTTAGTAATTCCCAAGGAAATTCCCCACCGATCATAAGCAATCACCTATAACTTCTCCTCTGGAATCGTTACTGCTTTGGCTTTCTGTGGAAGTGTTTCAAACATCCATTGAGGGTTCAGGGGCTTGCTCGGGTTGCTTATGGCTCACCCTGACAGGCCCAAGCCAACTCCAAGTACCCAGAATTTCAGGGAAATATTGATGCGGTTTATAAATGCTCCCCTTCCCTGCAAGTCAGTCCTTCACTGCACATCCAGGGAGCGGATTTACTCCGTCCTTTGTACTCAAGAGCACCTCTCCAGCACAAATCCCACCTCTCACAGACACAAACCAAACAGAAACCTACTGCAGGTGTTTGCGTTGAAAGTACAATTCTTAGCACATCTGGCTACATGATTAAAACACGTGCATGCACTGATGTCATAGAGGGAAAGCTTTCCAGCGGAGAAAACAGCCATTTTGGTAGCATACTTGGATACACCTTCAGAAAAAGCAGAATTAGCACCAATTCCTAAGACTGCTGCTGAGGAATCCAGCCTTCCTTGGGACACCCAATGCAGCAGACACTGGAAAAGGAGGGAAAAAGCCAAGCTTGGAGTGGAGAAATAGAACATAAATACACCAGCCTTTCAAAAACCTTCACATTGCAATAGTGGGAACCAGTCACATTGACTCTTTCCTTGCTTTTTGTGATTACATAAATATGAAATACAAACAGGTAACAACTATTTTGAGTTTCCAAGTGCCAAAACCTGCTTTCCGAGTGGTAGGGGGGGAAAGCAGCAATTCAAACACCTCACAAAAAAACTAAAATCAACCAACCCATCAACCTAACACTCCTTTACAGCAAGCAAAGGCCACACATCCTAAGGGCTAGATGACCCATGAGCCAGCTTCCCCACATTCCTGCATTTCAACAGCTTCTGATTGCCCCTTGTACTCCTACAAAAGCCAAAAACTAAACTGAAGTTTTAGAAAAATAAAATTAGAATTGGTGAAACTAACTCTAATAAAAAGTGTTATCTCTTACACGGCTAAAATCTGTTGAGATATCATTAAGAAGCACTATATTTAGAACGCATTCTACTTACAACTCTTCTGTTTGACTAATCAAAGAGGCAAGCAGAAGCCAGTGTTTAAAAATTGATTCTCAAAACCGAATCCTAACACAAAACCCTGTCGCTACAACCGTCCCAAATGCATTTACACATAAATAAAGGGCAGTTTGTAGGAGTGGCTGCCTTCAGCAAAACACCAAACTCCCTCTCGAAGGTGAAACTCCTGAAAACTGATAACCAGTGAATCAAACTGTAACTACAAAAGCAGATGCTCTACCTACTCCCCACCAAAAAGAAATGTTCCTGGATTTTCCTGCGATAGCCACAGAGTTCGCTCAGATGCTTTAACTTCCCTTTTGAAAACTCTGTTCCTATATGTGAATTACCTCTGTGTGTACGTGTGGCAATCAAGAGAACCACTTCAGGAGATACACATTAACACTGCTAAAGAAAGAGATAGACCACAGAAACTCCTCCTGCCTGAGGGAGAGATTAAACCAGTTCCCTTTGTCCCTCAACCCCCCAAGCTCTGCCTGCTCGCAAAGACGAAATTTAAATACCAAAGGCAAAGCCAACCCCAGTGATATCGCACCCTACAGCAAAATTGGTTATAATGAATACTCCTGCAGTTATAGAAATACAGGGCAATAGCTCGAAATGTTGAAACAAGAGCACAAGTGATAAAAGAAAGACTAGGAAGTGTACCAGCCGAAGAATTACAAGCACTGGTAGTAAAAAGAAAGACAAACACTGTATGACTAATTTTGTATGGTTATCTGGGCTGGTGCCACATGATGATTGTATCGCTGAAAGTGTTAGAGTGGCAAGTGAATGAAAAAGAGAAGTTTCAGCAAGAAAAAGCTTCAATGGTTGTCTCGATTCTGATCCATACAAGTCCAGTTCTACCTGACACAAAAACCCCAGACCTTACAAGCCTATTGTAACAACAAAATGGATTCGCTGACAAAAATCAGAAAGATAAAAAGTAATCCACAGCACCGACATCAATTTGGTAAATGATTGCATTATAAGTTAAGCCATACTAGAAACCTTATTTTTGCAGCACAAAGAAAAGACTAACCATTGACCAAAAAGGTGTGTAAAATACTTCTATACAGCGCTCCCAGTGCCAGCTGAAACTTAGATAAAGCCATCCAAACCTAGCACCATCCTACACATCAAAAGATAACAAAACACGCCGTTCAACACAGCAGATAAGCTGTCTTGAACCTCTGAACCATCTACCAGTTACAAGTGATTACCACGAAACGCAGGCGTGCTGATACAGATCCTGTTATTTCAAGACTTAGTGACTGGTCTTCCAGTCCCCCTGTCCTAAACTGTACAAAGCGACACCCTTTCCTCTGGGCGAGCTCAGCTTTGCACTGAAACTAAGAAAATTTCTCACTGAAGCCTCACAAACCACTCCTCCACTGCCCCCGTCTGACAGCAGCGAGCGCAGCGCTGAGTCTGCAACCAGAGGCCAGAGATGGAACCGCTGCCGCAGCTCTCTGGAGAAACGCGTCCGCTGTTGCTTCGGTGCCACAGTTTGGATTTCTCCAACAACCTTGAATGTCTAAGCATTCCCTCACCGGACAAAAGCGAGGCACCGGGCCGAGGGGCACCCGGCGGCGCCCGAGCCCCGCGCACGGACGGCACGGAGCGGGCGGGACGGCCGGGAGCGGCGCGGCTCCGTGCCTCGCCTCCCGCCTGCGCTCGCCTCGGCTCCGCACGGCTCGGACCGGCGCGGCTCCGTCGGTCCCTGTCGGCAGCCCAGCCCCCAAATTGCCATTCCTCCTCAGAAATTCCCCAGGGGCCGGGAGTGCTCCCACGCAAGACATTCGGTGCCAGGGCACAGCCAGAAGCGCCCTCAAATGCAGCGGCACGCCCCCATCTAAACCCTTCAAATGCTGGAAAAGCTGGAGTTTCTTTCAATTTAACCCCTGGAACTGAGGCAACGGGGGGTGTTTACCTCAATTTAAGCAAATACAATGGCAAATAAAGGGGTTCTCCCCTTCAATTTAATCCCCTGAAATATCAGAAAGAGAGGGGCTTTCCTCAAATCTCTCAAATGATGGGAAAAGGGCGATTTTTACCTCAATTAAAACCCTTAAAAAGCAGGGACAATGGGGCTTCTTCCCTCAATTTAAACTCCTTCTGTCCTCGTAACCCCTCTTTTTTCTGGGGGCACTTGGGGAAGGTGTGGCAAGATGAAATCAAAAGGGAAAAGGAGAAAGACACCCACCCCCCCCCTTGCAAATCCACACCGTGGCTCACCTGCTGCTGCCTGGCACAAAGGTTCGTCCCTTGGCACCTCCTTTAAGCAATGCTCCACATCCAAGTGCTCCCCCAAGACGCTGGGAGATGCTCCCACCGTCCTTCTGTGAGAGACCCCCCAGGAGCCCACCACGAGCCCCTCTCCTCCAGCAGCGCCACGCAAAAGGGAGCTGAGGAAACCCATCCTAAAACAGCCCCCGGCAGGAGCTGCCCTCTCCTCACCGTCACAGCTCACACCCGGGTGTTGGGGTGACCCAGCCCACTGCAGGGCTGGGGCAGCATGCCAATAAATCCCAGCCCCTCCCCTGGATCGAGTCCCCCGAAGAGTCAGATTCAGGGGGCGGCTCAGAAGCCTAAGCTGCACCCCCTGGGCTGTGCCCGGGTCCAAGCCACCTCCCCCGGATCGGGAAAATTCTCGGTTACTCGGTCGTTCACTGGTTCTGTTATACCTCCCGCCTCTCGGTTTACCCCAGTGGTTCTTGTTGAATTGTATCCTCCCCCTGGCTTGTAACTCATTGCTTGTTTTCCCCTTTCACTGGGGTTTTCAAATTCCCTATAAAACTGAGGACAAGGGTCCAAGGAGCGATCCGATCCCTTCCCTCCGACCGACCTCATCATCATCCCATCGCATTAAACCTGTTAGAAGCCAGACCTGAACAGCCTCTCTTTTCCTTTGTCTCCGAGCTAACGTGAGCCGAGCCCGTCGGCTCCTGCTGTGTTCCCTCTGCCGAGAAGCCAGCTAGCTTGCCCAACAAGCAGCTCTCTTCCTGATCCCGAAGTTGCTTCTGCGACAGGCAGAAGTAACGCAGCTGGACTCTCTCTGACCTGGGGCACGCCAGAGCTCGTGCCTCGAGCACCAAACGCTGCATTACCTGGGGTTGTTGCTGGTCCCAGGGTGAGGGCAGGTGCAGAAAGCATTTGCTGCTCATTCCCTGGACAGCTCATCCTCTGTACCTGATACACTGGGGCACCAGGCTTTCCTTCCTATGGATAATAGATATTTGATGCCAATTGCAGGTAAACTGTCAGGGGTGTTTTTTGAAGTATCTTTTAAACTGTAATTACAATTATGCATAATTATTATATCATTAGCATTCCATAATTATGGGTGTGATTTTTGACATTTGATAGACAAGACTAAATCTCTTGCTGGTTTTAGAGTATTGCGTTGAAAGTCTGTGTGCTTTCTCTTCTTCCCCTGTTCCAGGAGAGTTCTTGGGAAACTTCTGTTATCTGTAAGAAGGGTGTAACATCAGAACTACTACAACCTATTTGCTCCTAAAGCAATGCACAGCAGCACATTTTTAGGCCGCTGGGCCTGTGCTCTGCGAGCTACCCAGCAGTGCAAATGATGAGGACATTCTCCTGCTACACTATCAACATCCCTGTCATTAGGTCTCCCCTTAACAGCATTCTTATTCAAACAAGGGGAACAGCAACTGTGCTGTGAGGAAGAACGTCCCCTCGCTGGTCCTTCAGGCAGTTCTAGTAAAAATAAAAAAATCCATTACCTTCTCTACACAGCAAGGATGGATCCAGCAGCTCTGTCATGTATTCGATTTCAGTCTCCAGCTCATCACACTGGGCTAGCACACGTGTCAACACAGGCAGGAAGTCATCGGCTCCATACGGCCTCCCTGGGTTGAAGGGAACACAGGCAGTGAGAGACAAACCACACTTTTTCACCAGTTCCCGTGTTTGAAAGGAAAGCACTCTTTTGTGCCTTCTCTAGCCAGCATGTCTGTATTACTCCAGAACCCCCTGGAGTCACCAATGTGCAGCAAAGAGAACGTCGCCTGACACTCACTGCATGGGAGACCGGCTCAATCCTGTCCTTCCAACAAGCACGAATCTTACGATGCACGCCTTGAGGCATGCAAGGGAAATTTAGAGACTGGGCTCACCTTGGCACCAGCTCAACCGGTGAACTGGTGGAAAGGCTGCCATGCCAGTCACCTGCACAGTCTCATTGCCTAAGAGATGATGGATAGGCGTTTTCTTTATACATCCAGGGATAACATCCACCTTCTGGAAGTGTCCAGACACAAACACCAGTCTCTGAGTATGAATCCCACAGCAGAGAAGCCCGAGTATAAAAGCCTACTAGATTTGACAAGGAAATTCAACTCATTTCCTTGACAGAGAATAGTCAAAAACACCAGTGAGCAAGGGCTCCTGTGCCTGAAGGGAACCTACAAGAAAGATGAGGAGAGACTGTAAGGGCCGGGATTGACAGTGACCCACAAAGACCCAGGCCCGTCCATGGTCCAAGCACTTTTCCTGCATTTGGATTTTCTGTTCAGAAGTCACTGTGTGGCCAAATCTCTGGGTCTGGCTAAACGGTGTTTAGTGCAGAACTGATGCGATGGTCGCTCAGAATTGCCCAGAGCAGGAGCCAACTTGCAACTCTGGTGAAACTCAAGTGACACCAGCTGAGGCACACTCTCCAGATAACACACTGTGGGTGTGCCAGGTTCAGGGGCAAACGGTCAGGCCTTACCTTCTCCTGGTTTGAGGCCCGGTTTGGCAACAACACAACATTCTAGTGCAGGATCAGTGCCAAAGGGAAGGGCTGCGCAGACGCCCTGAGCCCCAGTCTCTGCATCAGCAGCAGCAGGTGGGTGGAACTCACCTATTTCCAGATTCAAATCCCTTTGTTTGTCACTCCTGCTAGTTTCTAGGCTCTGAAAGCTCATTTCAGCTGTTGAGTGACAACACTAGCTGGTCCGTGGATTTAAGGAAGCAGACAGTCTTTGGGAATGTGCGCTGCCATTTGAGACTTGTCCAACAAAAGGGGCACGGGGGGACAGGAGGAGGACAGGTGTTAGGGACCGAGTCCGGAGGGCTGGCCGCATAAACGACACGTACCCCGATACGATTAAGCATCCTTCTCCCCTTATTGTTCAACTATGCCAACTTATATCTACTTTTGCAAAGATTCACGCCCAGTCCCTCTAGATGGCCTCTAATCAGAGGGGGAACTGGGCAGCTGTATACCTTGCCAAGGACTCTCAGGGCTGCCTGCAGTCAGGGGCCTGTTCAGGGGCTTTTCCTCAGCAACCCTGGGTTGTCCAATCTTTCCAGGGGTATCATATGCCCTTGTTCCATAAGGAATCCCTCTACAGACAGGGAGTTGTCACCGGCCCCGTGCTCATGGGCTGTAGGGGACACCTGCACGGAGGAGGAAATGGAAATGGGAAAGAGGGAAATGCAACCTAATGGGACGCAGCCCTGGCACCACATTTCCTCTTGTTCCTGCTGGCCTGGAAAGCCCCAGGTAAATCCAGTCCCTCAGACCTTGCATCCCTGAACACCAGGAGAGCTGGAGTTTTACCCAGATCCCAGTGCCCTGCACAGCTGCACTGACACGAGCACAGGCTGATCGCTCTGCCCAGCACCATCCCTCATTTTCCTCCCATTGCTCCCCAAGCGTCCCCAAACCACCCCATGTCTGTGCCGGGGCCAGTGCCTGCCCCGAGCCCAACCAGAGGCTGTCACCCAGCCCTGCACCAGCTCCCACCCCTGGGAGAGCTGGGAATGCACTGAGAGCTCAGCTCCCTGGGCTCCCCAACACCCAAACCAGTCCTCAGACACACAAATAATGCCCAACCTGCCCCTCCGGGCACAGCCAAACACCACAATTCCATCATCCCCAAGGAACTCTGGCAGGTTGCCTCTTCACCTGTGCCTTTTTCCAGCAGCCATGGCTAGGACCGGGCTGTCAGAAATAGCATTCCCTAGGCAGTTCATCCCAGCACAGAGGAGAAGAGGAGCCTGTCACTCATCCACACCACGGGCAGGACAAGGGGGGCCCAAGCTGGCTTTGGCTGCTCCAACATCCAAAGCTCTTGGTGCCAAAGATAGGACGAGTTCAGTGGTTGCTCCTGTCCTGAAAGAGAGCAGAAAAGCGAAGTTAATCCCACTGTGGAATGCAAGACTCCTGCATTTCATATTTCTGCTCTGATTGCTCACCGCAGAGTATTATCCTTGGAAAAAAAAGGAGAATGACACCATATCAAATAAAAAGTGCCCTTCTCCAGCACTTTTATTCCAAGCATTAAAAAGATGCTCATTTCTCTTCCAGCATTGTTTCCCTCATTTTAGCAGAACCGTCTTCATCCCAGACCCCCTTCATCAGCTGTTCAATCCTCTGGCACTGGATTTGGACAAAAGAAGGGACGCACCTGGATCGCAGGAAATCACGGAGAGAAACCCCTCCAAAACCTGACAGAGAAAAACAACAGGAGATGCAGGAAGACACATCCCTCATTTGCACGTCCGGAGTGCTTTTCTAAAGACTTCCCTGCATCTGGATGCTCTTTGCACTTGGCTTTCTTTACAAGAATGCATTTGCTGCTAAACACGTCTCAGGCCCTTATTTGATCAGGATAAGGTTGGATGCAGATGAAGACTCACACAGGGAATAGCCAGGGAGATGCAGGGCCTGGGAACATCAAGGACGGAGAAGAGAAGGAACAGGGATTGTTTTTCTTGTTTAGAGCCAGCAGTGCTGTGAGCTTGGAGAACACACGGCACCACAGGGATCCAGGGCAGGAGCGGGATAACTCCGGGATAAGGGGAATCTGCTCCCACTCCAGGGCTGTGCCAGTGAAGGAGGGGAAGTTTTAGTGCCTTCATGGCACACAAAAACCAAACCCAGCACCACCGAGCTGGACTTTCGTGAACTGCAACACAAAGCGGCCCCTGGCCTTTGGGGGAACACAACCTCACCGAGTCACGGAGCCAGGGGATGACACTTGGGAATGAGCCTTGCGGCCTGCAGCCAAATCAGATGAGGGAGCCACAGGAGCTGTGGGGTTTCCTGCTCTTCCTGCAACGCCATCAGTCCAGACCAGGAGACCTTTCCTGGAACAGATCTTCCCTGTAAAAGGGAGCTACACCAAAGCTCAAGCCCTCATTTAGAGACCCTTGGAAAAGCAAAGGTGAGAGGGGATTACCTGGAGCCCCAGGGGACTGAGGTGAAGGGGATGAAGAAGCAGACAGCAAACTGCTTCCACTGCTTCTCACTCCAGCAAGGGGAACTTCCCTGGAATTTCACGTCCAGCGTCTCTCCCAAGCCCCACCGGCGAACCCACACGTACTCCAGGACTGATCTCCTTTGTACTTCCAGCAGCACAGACCCACCGGGAGGAACTGCAATCCAAGGACACACATCAGCAACCGCCTTCCCACTTGGCGCTCTCTCCACATTTTTCCCTTTCCAGTGGGATGCAGGTGCCACCCCCCAGAGGCAGGAAAACTGCCTTGCAATCCAGTACAAAACCTGCCTGGGAAGCCCAGGATGCCCGGAGCCAGCAGCCATTTCTCCTGGAGCTCAAGCTGACAGGCATTTGAAGCCTGCTGGGCCTCACAGCTGCTTTTCTGCCAAGGGCATTCCCATCTCTTATTTTTTAGCCCAAATAAAGGTTTGCAAAGCTGAGTTTTGTGAGAAGTGCTTCATATTTGGATTATTCTTAACTTGGGAGTTTCCCTTGGCACCAAAATCAGGGGGTAAACCCAACATGGCCTCAAAGGGCCATAAGATCCCAGATATCCAATCCCCAGTTCCCTCAGCATTGGTTCATTAAAGCTTTTCAGGGGTAATTTAGCCAACTTCAGGGTTTGGTGACTTCACCATCAAAGCAACACGAAACCTGTGCAAAAGGAACTTAACTAAAGCTGGCTAAACGCTGCCCAGACCTGGCAGAAAGCGCTTCCCACACCTCTCCTGGAATTCTCTTTCCCAGCCCTTCCAGCTTCGGAAGGCTTCTGTGGGAGCCTCAAGTCGCGGTGCAGCTCAGAACCTGCACGTACCTAAAGCAGCCCCACGGGAACACGAAGCTTCCCTCGGGCATTTCGTTTCTTTACCCCAAACATTCTTCCCACTCAGCCACAATCTAGAAAGGAAAGAAAGGAAAAGAAGGAAGACCAATTAATTCTGACATAAGGAGTCTTGACTATTCCAACACACTGCCAGGTGAAAAAACATCCCTGCCACGCTAACAAATCCCCCTGATACTGTCTCCATTCTGTATCAATTATTTAAACGCTGTATTAAGGAGCGTAAGGACACAATGCTTGGAATTCTCAAAAATGGCTCAGCTTGGCTACTCCAAGCACTTTCTCACCCGGGGAGCTGAGCTGTCCCACATTTAAACGCCACATTTGATCCAAATCCCATAGAAATCTGATATTGTTTGGCTCCTGAGCTTTCCCAAAAGCTGTGCAGTCAAGCCTGGAAATCCTCACTGAAGCTTTGCCATGTCACATCGGGATTTACCCTTGGGAAAACCCCACTCTGAGCACTTGGGTTTCAAGAGGTTGCACCCAATGTTACAGACACAGAATTCCTGCGGGGTTTGGCATTTCCTGCACCTCCAAACACGTGAAAAGAAGGAAGTGCAGAGTCCCGAGGCTCCATTATTGCCATTCTCCTCACATCCCTTTCCTCAGCTGCACGTGGCTTTGTGCCTCCTCTGAAGGGCTGGAAAGGAATTTGGGAACCCCCCTCAGCTTCTTCGGTTTTCAGCTTTTTCTCTGAGCCGGCCCAAAAGGCAAACAGGAAAAAAAAAACCCCAGAAGTGCACAAAATCCCAGCCCCTCCCAAGATGCAGCTCCTCACACCAAACCTTGGGAGAATCCCTGGTGCTTCCAACACCGCTGCAATCCCACCTGGAGCTGAGCTTACAGGGTGCTCTGCCTAATCCACATCCAAGCCTGGATAGCCCAAAGCCTGCAAGAAAAGAGGAGGCAAAGTGAAAAGGAGTGAGGGGGAAAAAATCAGAGTTTCAGGTTTTTCCCGTTTGCAACAGGATTGAAGGGCAGGATGGAGAGGTTTTGTGGAAAAGAAGTACCAAAGGCTGCTTCATTCCCAGCAATTAGCGCTGCTCAGGTTGAATCCAAGAGGCCCAATCCACCAGGTTTAAACAGGAGCGGCCGACAGGATGGGTTATGACACAGATCTGTGAAGCTGGAGCCTTCTTCCTTCTCCCGGGCTCTCCCAGAAATTCTCCATGTCCGGACGCGCTCCCGCTCTCCCTGCTGGGGAGGACGGACTTGGATAGCCCGGGTGACTGGTGAGCCTAAAACAATAAGTGATGCAGTGATCCAAGTGTTTTTCACAAGGAAATGACATATTCTCTGGACCTGGGATAACCCATATCCCATGGCCTTCTCCAGGAAGAGTCCCAGCTGGATAGGGTCTCCCAGAAAGGATTCCATAGGGGCTCACCTTCTGCTTGGAGCTCGGCTGAATTCCTCAGCAATCCCAGGGAATGTGGCCATTGGAGGCTTTGGGCAGATTGGGCTCAATTGCGTTTTTAGGTTTTGTTACCGTCTCTCAGACTTCCCACTGGAATGTGGTCTCCAAGGAATATGTAAATCCCATTGGATTCCTGCTCTTTCGGACAATTTTTTGTACCATTCCTGTACAAAACGAGGCCCCCTGTTCGGATGCTTTTCCCCACCGTTCCCCAGCAGTTTTATCTGCCAGTGCATTCCCTGTGCTGGTTGGGCTCTTCCCAGATCTCTGAGCTCCTTCACAAGGCAGGAGATCCATTTGGCCCAGGAACTGAACCCTCCCAAGGAATTGTCTGATGCCATCTCCACATTTCACAGCTGATCCTTGTGCTCAAAGGATCCCTCTTTCTTCCCTCCAGCCAATTCCAAGCCTCGCTGCCCCCAGCTGGGAACAGTCCCCAGGCCGATCCCTGCAGTCTTCCCTGCCAGGATCCTGCTCAGGAATCCATGGGCTACAAACTGAAGAATTAATTCTTCCCACCCCTGCCCAGTTCTAATTCCAAAGGATTTGGTGGCTGCCTTACCCGGCTGGAGCCTGCTTCCAACTCTGTTCTTGCTGCTTCTGCTGCTTTCCATTTCCCAGGAATTCCACCAACGGAGCGACAGCGTTTTCCACCTCCTCCTCCAGGATTCCCTCTGTTGCGTTCGGGTGCTGGAAGGATATCAAAACCTGGGCCTCACTATCAGGAATTATATCCCCGGATTTGTTCCTTTCCAAATGTCACCTCTTCCCAACAAAGCACTGGCCATCCAAGGAATATAGAGAGCGATGTGCTGACCGCTGCTTACTCCTCTGGAATGTCAGAGCTTGGAAAAAAAGGGCAGTTGAGGCTTTTCCTGGTGCTGCCCATGAAGTGTATTTTACCTAAGTGCCCCTGCCCATGCCTTTGCCTGTATCCGCCAAAAATCCACCCATTCATTCCCCAGCTGCTGCCTCCCTCTTTTCCTGGATCCAACAGAATTTTAACAGGTGAATATTCCCCTCTGGAAGAGCACCTTGCATTCCAAACCTTAGTACAAACAAATCATTCCCTTGGACCTTCCTTATTAGAATTCCACTGAGAACGGTGGATGCAAAATGATCCTCTCCTGGCCCCTGCTGGATTCCTGGAGCAGGGATCCTTTCCCTCTTCTCCCGCCCCCCCCCCCCCCCCACCCCGCAGTGACCACCCTGCCCTGCCCCCTTATCAGGCTTTGTTCCACAGCTCTTGTCTCCAACTCTTGCATCCTTTCCCTCACTCCAGGAGCTCCCAGCAGTTCCACACCCTCTTTTCTCCCATCCTGATCCTTTCTCCAAGAACAGAGCTCTGCATTTCAATTCCCTTCGCTTTTCTCCGACAATTCCCACCAATCCAGACCTAAAGCTGACACAAGGAACACTCGGTGCCCACAAATGCAAATCCAGACCTGGCCATGCCTAAACCAGCAAGTCTGAACACACAATCCTGGACCATCTGCATTAATTCAAACCTAACAATTAGGACACACTGAAGACTTCAACATTCCCAAGAAACATCCTGTTGCCTTCAACTCCCTGGGGTTTTTGCTTTGAACTCATACGGATTAGGGGATCAAGGGATTTCCCTGAAAAAAACCTGTGTGGTGCATGCTGGAATCCCCGATCCCGTGAATCCAGGGAGTGTTCAAAGCTTAAGTCCAACCTGGCCCACCATAAATTTTTGCCAACTATCCCCCAAATGATCAGGTTAACAGAACCCTGCTCTGGTGCTGCGTTTTTAGTATTGGAAAGCCAGGAATTACTTTATTCCCAGAGCGAGGCTCTGGATATGGGCTTGGGGAGAACAAGACCTTACCAACTTACAGAGCCAGGGGATGACGTTTGGGAACAATCCTGGACTGCCTGGCAGCAATTCATTGTACCTCTTGTCACCCACGAACACCTTCACCCACTCCTCCAGGAGCCCGGGCCAGCGGCTCTGCTTCTCTTGGAGCAGGAGGCATTGCCCTGCCCACTGCAGGGACCTGCAAACCATTCCGGAGTCAGCTCCGAGCCAGGGACGGGGCAACACCCCGTCCCACGGCTCCAGCGGCTCGGGCCCTCGGTAATTCCGGATCTGAGCCTCGTAATCCCTGCAGGGAAGAGGCCGGCTCAGGCCGGGATCGCAGAGGGTGGGAAGCGCCCGGGGTGGGCGGAGGCTCTGCCACCCCCACGGCCGCGGCATCCGCACAGCTCCGGGGGACGGGGCCCGCCCCGATGCCGCTCCCCGTCCCGTTATGCCGTTCCCCCGCTCCCCATCCCGTTCCCCCGCTCCTCGCTCACCGCCCGGGCCCGTCCATGCCCGCCTGTCCCCCGCCGACCGCGCCTGCCCACTCAAACTGGCCGCGCGCGGCCGCGCCACGCCTCCCCATTGGCCAGCCCTCGGCCCGCCCCGCCTTCCTATTGGCCGCTGGCCCCGTCAATCACGCGGGAAACCCCGCCGCCCGCAGGCACCGCTCCCACGGCGGCCGCTACACGGCGGCCCGGGCGCATCCCCAGGGGAAAAGGAGGCACAAAAGGAGCAATTGGGAAGTTAAAGGGGAAGGAAGGCTGCGCAGCGCCCGCGGCGCCCCGACAACGAGGAGCAGCCCCCACTCCTCTCCCCATCTTCTTTTCCCACCTCCAAGCCCTGCCCAGCACTGAGGGAAATCTGACAGAGGATTCATAAAGAGCCCTCGCTGAGAGCAGTCATCGCCCCAGGCCTTCAGGCTTGGCAAGATTCTGTAGTGAACGGACCCAAATTCAATTCCCAAATCTCAATCTCTGACAAGTCCTGTTGGAAAGACAGCGGACAGTCCATCAGAACACGGAATTAAAAGGCTGCACAAGGAATAACAGAAGCTTTCCCAGGAATAGCCCAAGTTCCTTTTCTCCCTCACCGGTCCGGGGCCGTGAGACCGAACCTTGGGCCCCAGGAGACAGGAGAGGTGTTATCAGCACTCGAACCTCCAAAACGTTGTTATTGCTCAGAGAGCTGCGCCGGCACTGAGCTACTCCCATGCGCCTGCACGGCTTTGGGGAGGGGCAAGACCACGTCCCACTCCTGCCTGGAGAAATTTCAACGCCCTAAAAAGTCATTTCCCTTCTCTCTCTCTGACCCAGGGCCAAAGCAGCTGTGTAGAACAACCCGGGGGATTTATGGGAGGGTGACTCTCTCAGGAAAGACCCCAGACCCTGAGGAAACAAACCCACCCCAAATTTCCAGCTGAAAACACGCTGCTTCCTGAACAGCAGCGCACAAAACTCTCTATAGCCAGACAGGAGACGACAAACCAGAAAAAGCCAAAAGATGTGCTCTGCTTGCATGCACTCTCTGACTGGTAATTCCAAAGGAAATTCCCCACAGATCGTAAGCAGTCACCTACAATTTGTCCTCTGCATTCATGACTGCCTTGGCTTTCTGTAGAAGTGTGTCAAACATCCATGCAGGCGTCAGGGCCTGGGCTGGCTCGTTTATGGCTCTTCCTGACAGGCCCAGGCCAAACCCAAGCACCCCCCTCACTGCTCCAGCCCCGCTTTCAGGGAAATACTGACACGGCTTAGAAATACTCTCCTTCCCTGCAACTCACTCCCTCCCTGCGCATCCCCGGAGAGGATTTACTCCGCTCTTTGTTCCCGACAGCACCTCTCCAGCGCAAATCCCACTTCACACAGACACAGACCTAAGGCAATGGTTCCAGCAGCAGCTGCAAGCCCCAACTCCCTGTCTCCTGCACAGCTCATCCAAGCACTCCCAGCAATCTCACCTCGGCCCAGAGACTCTCTGTCCGCAGAGGGAAACACAACCCGATGGCACGCAGCTCTGGCACCACATTCCCTCTTCCCTTCTCCCTTTTTCCAGCACACCAGGCTGCTGGAAACAGCATTCCCTAGGCAGTTCATCCCAACACAGAGAAGAGGAGCCTGTGACTTACCCACACCATGGGCAGGACAAGGGGGGCCCTAGCTGGCAGGGACAGGTTCTTCTAGCACAGAGGTTTCTGAGCCCAAAAAGGAGCCTTACTTTGGCTTCCCTGACTTATTCAGCAGCCTTTTAGAAACACGTGGCAGGGAGGGAAGCTGCTTTTCCTGCCACCATTCAGCTGCCAAAACCAGTAACCCCTCCACAGTGCTGCTGCAGCCTTGCCTGGCCCTGGGGCCATAGAGCAGGAGCCTTGTGGGCATGAACCTGCCCTTGATGCATCCCCTGAGCAAAACCCACTAGTGAAAGGTGGTGAGAGCAACCAGCAGGGGTGGTAAGCAAATCTGTGAGCCCTTAGGAGAGGCCTGTGCCATCAGAAATGTAGAATGGTGTCTTTCAGTCGAAAGGGTCATACAGTGTTCATCTAATCCAGTTGCCTCACCAAACACGCTGACATACAAAATAATAAGCAGAAACCTTATTTCTGGTATTTCCTCACTTCTAAGTCTCAGAACTTGCAACTAAACCTACTCAATCTGTAAATTTGCGTATGTCATTGATTAGATTATTTGTAATCTTTCTCACTGCTGAAGGGTTAACACGGTGTCCTTATATCCTGATGCTTATAAATAATTAAAGACACAGCAGAATTCTTCACTAAAATCTACCATAGTCTTTTCCAGAACTGATTTCTAATCCTTTCCAAGACAGCTGCACAAGTTAATATTAAAAAAAAAGTGCTGAACCATATTTCACAACTTGCCAGCTGCCTGCCAGGGCAGAGGGGTGCATGGTTCTGGCAGGGAGGGCACAGCCTCAGCACCAGCCTGCTTGGAGAACCTGCTCTGCTCAGTGCCAGTGCCTCAAGCAGCAGTGCCTCAGGAAGGAGCATTCCCAGCCCATCCAAAAGGACATAGGGATTTACTGGTCTGGCCACGGGGAGGGGGTGAGTGCTGCAAGGGGGAGGCTCTTGCACAAGTCTGGAGTGGGCAAAGAAGGCACAACTGAGAAGGAATGGCCACCTCAGCCCCTCTCCTTCATTACAGCTCTGCACCTTCCCCTACCTGTAGGTCATAGGGAGAGGTGACAATGGGCACTGAGGGAATCAGTTGGCTGAGCAAGCTGGCGGGCAGAAGGTCCAAGAAGCTGACTTGTAAAAAAAACCAAAACCTAGAAAGGTTAATCGTGATTAACCACATATCAGAAATGCCTTCCTCTCTAATGGTAAAGCCACTGACACACTTTTTCTCCTCTTGCTTTGTCATTTATCTCGTAAATCAACCCATCTGCTTTCAAACCAAACGTGCCAAGTAAATATGAAGATTATTAGGAAGCCTTTTTATTTCCCTAGAGCCAATTAAACAGCTGGAGGTTACATTTTTTTAATATTGCCAAGCTGTTACCAGGCGTAACAAAAGGCAGTTGGCTGCACACACAGCCCCGCAAGGTTTCACCGGGCTGATGCAGCAAAATCAAGGAACTTGTGCCTTGCAACCAGCTGCAAATGCCGGAGACGCACCGCTGATTTTATGGCAGCTGTCACACCAGAAGAGCTGATCCTCCCAGACAGTGGAAGTACACAATTAGGTCACATTAAACATCGAGAAAATGCCACAGCAGTTCCCCATGCCAACTACAAGTGAGTGACACTGGAAAACAGTTCCTAGCTGGCAAGAACCATCCCAGCATCAGTGCATAATTTCTGCTAAAAGTTTACAGATGAAGTCTGAGGGTGCAGAAGCGTGAGCAATCACCCAAACAGAGGGATTCATAACGCTTTCCCACAAGGCAGAGAAGTGAGACAGGCAAGCACCAAAGACTGGTTTATCCCCCCTGGGAAGCCACCGCTGCCTCCTGTTCACAGAAACAGAGGGGCTGGCTACAGCATTCCTTCAGGAGGGTTTCCTTTAGGGCCAGAATAACAAGATGAAGCAGTGATGCTCACAGCAGAAGCTTCAGACTTGTGAAGGCTTTTTTTCCACGTACAACACCAAGCTCCTAGCCCTACCACAGGAGCAAAAGTGTTTGCAGTGTCCTTACCATTGCACCCACACACTACAAAGTACGTCCTTGGCCAGAGGTGGACTAGCGAGAAAAGCACAGCCCACTCTGCTTACAGAAAGCCTTTTTGCATCCTGTCAGCACCACCTACATTCAGCTTAGTCCAGTCTTGCAAACCTGAAATCAAAGGTAGTTATGAAAGGTAGCTGTTGTCACAGGTAACAGACATTCTGTTGCACAATATTTGGTGCTCGCCACAAATTGCACTGAAACAACTTCTATGCCATTGCCACAACAGTGGTAATTATTTAAAACATGAATAAAAGGGCTCTGTACAGGAGGGCAATGCTGCATGGGGAGAGAACACACCACACCATGTAAACTTCAACACTGTGAGAAGTGTCAGTCTATGTCTTTTTACTCCCATATACTCCCATGTATCTTGAAACTACTTGTGGAGTCTACTGATTACAAAAGCATGGTAATTTTGCCTGTGATCAAAGACATAGCAATGATGCAGCAGCAAGCAGTGCACCTCAGGGAAATGTTACACAGTTTTTGGGATGGTAAGTGGGCAGCACAGCTTTCTCAGCACATGAATTAACACCTCAATTCTTTAAAAGTTTCCATTTTACCAGTTTCTTCACCAGGCTTTTTCAGTAGAAGCACTAGTTGTCACGATCAGCAGTCCTGCTGCAGTATCTCCTCTGCACGCATCCTCACAGAGCATCCCCATGCTTCGCTCCCAAACACAAGAGCAAGGCTATTCTTTACACTTTTAGGTCAGCCCTTTAGCACAGGCCAGGAGCAGCATCTCCTCCCAAAAGCAGCTGTCAGAAAGGCACAGGCAGATATGCATGCAGGAAGTAACCTCCTGAGGTACTGCTGCTGCACTGCCCATGACCAGGGGCTGAGAGCAAAGCCATGCACCAGCACATGCTAAGAAGCAAGCTGAGGGCTTACAGGAAACAACCAACCTCCAAGATATTTTGAATTGTGAAACAATTTAAGCTACAGCCCAGAACAAAGACATCAAAGTTATGACACCCTCCTAAATCAGATTTAGTCTGGTCTGTCATGGCACAAGATTACAATGTCACACTTTCACAGAATGGTTAAAGATTGGAAAGGGACCACTGGAGGTCACCTAGCTCCCAGACATGCAAGGGTCCCCCAAAGCAGGTTGTTGAGGATTGTGTCCAGATACCTTCTGAAAACCTCCAAAGAGGGAGACTCCACAACTTCTCTAGGCAATCTGTTCCAGTGCTTGGTCATCCACACAGTAAAGTTCTTGCTCATGTACATCAGTTTCTGCCCGCTGCCTTTTGTACTATTGTTGGGCAAAACCCAACCAGAGCCTGGCTCCATCCTCTTGGCACTCTCCCTTCAGATACTGATAGACTTTGATGAGGTTCCCCTCTCTGGCGTCTCTTCTTGAGGCTGACCAGGGACAGCACCCTCAGCCTTTCCTCATACATGAGATTCACCTTAATCATCTTTGTTACTCTAAGCTGGACCCTCTCCAGAGGCTCCATGTCTCGCCTGTCCTGAGGAGCCCAGAACTGCACACAGCACTCCAGATGTGGCCTCCCCAGGGCCGAGCGAAGGTGCGGGGTCCGTCCCTCCCGGGGAGGCTCCGGCGGCCTGCGTGAGGGCCGGGCAGGAGCGGGGCGCGCCGGCTGCTCCCTCTCGGGGCCGCGCTGGGCTCGCAGCGCTGCGGCTGCCGGGCCCTCGCTCCCGGCAGGGCCCGGCCTGGGCCCCACCGCCCGTGCGGGAGCACCGGCCGCCAGACCCGCCTCCCGGGACACAGCCCCGCTCCCGCCCGACCCCTGCACCGCTTACAACACCTCGAGCCATAAGTGACAGCTGGGCTTCGCAGGACCGAGCGCGATGGAAAAAGGGAATCCAGCTGAAATACACATGGCCTCACACTCCCAAGCTGTAGGGTGGTCTGATGAGAGCAAGAGCTCATCAAGACAGGTCCAGCCTAACCTGGGGGAGACCTGGGACAGAGGAGCTTGAATGTCCCATACCTGGGAAAGCAACAAAAAGCCTTAACCAAAAATTATTTAATTCATTTATATTCAGCATTAAGTTCTCCTCCCTACCTCCCCATGCCCTCCCCACGACCCCAGCCAGCCTGGGTTTTGTAGAGTAATTTTAGGGCTCCGTGTTTCTGACCAGATCTCATCTACTGTGACATGTGAAAGAGCCCAGTGAGTGGAAGGCTCCAGCCCACAGATAGCCAAGAAAATCTAAGATTTCCTTGCTGCTCATGCAGTTTTCTCAGACTGTTTGTCAAAAGTTATTGGTGGCTATTTTTTAAATGAAAGGAGTAGAGAGAAAATAGCTTTGCGGCATATTGGGCTAGCAGATTGTTCAGACTCTGTACAGGGACAATAAAGCTTTTAGGATCCTTTGATTGACATATATAATGAATGTAGCTGTCAAACTTTTGTGCAGCAATTTTATTTTGTATTGGCAAGCTATTTCACTGGCCAGGGTTTTGCATAAAAGGAATAATTCACATTGTTGTGGTGCTGCTATTTACAGAGCCTAGAGGACAGTGGCATCACTACAATATAAATATTAATATTCAAATTTCTTTTGAAATACATAATTCTGTATGCAACCTATCCTACGTGCACATCTTCACACAGGGAGAAAGGCATTGGTCTGCAGAGAGAAGGGGGCCTGGAGCCGCTGGGGGTTGTTATTCATTCACTGATTCATTCTGTAGCCTTTGAAAAGCCACTTAGTTACTCTGCACTTTAATGTTTCTCTCTGTGGAGCAGAGAACAAATCCTCAACACAAACTGCCATCACTGTTACCAGTCAGAGTGGCAGAGGTCACAGAGCCAGCATGGGGTCAAGGGGCTGCTCTGAGCAGCCCGTGTGTGCACAAAGCCCAGGACAGCTGTGCTCTTCTCAAACAGCTGCTTTCTCCTGCCGAAGCAGCGGCAGGATCAGCTTGGGCTACCTAAGACAGCAGTTGCTGCTTGCCCACTACCTTTCTTTGATTATGAACAATAACTTGCCAAGAAATCACTAGCCTCAGAGAAAACAGGCAGAAAGCAAACGAGAGGGCAAAGCAAAACATAAAGGAGAGAGGGGGAAAAAAAAATCCATATAAACAAGGATGACTCTCACACTCTATTTGCTATGCAGTCAAGCCCACAAGTGGGTTGTGTATCTGAAGGTGGAAATACAAAGACATGTCCTGTTCCCTGGGGAAAGGTAAGCAACTTCTCAAATTATCTTTAGAGGCTGTTATTAGCCTTGCACTAGCACTGACATACCCTGTGCCCAAAGCCACAGCATGCACACACTGTATCCATAAAAAGAGATATTCACAGCTCATAGAAGTGCTCATAGAAGTGCTGTGCAGCTCATAGAAGTGCTGTGCCCGTGCTCTGGTACCAGTATCATTTAAAACAAAACAAAAAAAAAGTTTGAGTAGCAAGTGAGCGCATGGAAAGGACTTGAACGGCAAGAATTTGGAAAGAGCATGGGAATCCAGCTTGGGGTGCTGAGGTCAATGGGCACACAATTTTTTAAGAGTGTACCAGGTTTGTTTGTTCAGTCATTCCTATATTCATTTTCAATTCCAGAGACAGGAGCTTCATGTCTAGCCCCAAAATAACAGCATTGTCTGAGACAAAGCCAACTTGGTAAGGGGTACCAGAGCTTTTCCCAGCCCATTTATGTAATAAAGCATTATATACAACTGTTGGAAAACATACCAGTTTAAAAATTTTTTATATATGACTTTGGCCAGGTTTGCTCATCTTTGCCTCAGGGAAAGGGAACTGAAGCTTCTTTCCAGGGCATTGTTTCTCTAGGTGAGGCCTGATGGGTTTAGCATTTCAAAAGACTAGGAGTAGCCCCAATAAGATAAAGCCATTGAGGGAACATCACCAGAACAGATGTCAGCGGCCATCTAAGAACATCTACCCCTGAAGATCTAATTAACATCAGAAGCGAAGAAACACAGATCTAATAGGAGACCAGATACTAGGAACTACACAACTTGAGACCAATGAACACTGACCCAATTCGTTTCTATGAGTTTTGACTGTAAAAAAGATCTGAAAATTCTAGTAAAGGTCATGTGTCATGGAATGATTCTCTCGGCACACCCGGGCTATGTGTGGATGAGATGATTTCTGTGCTACATACTGGCCAGAGAATAAAGTAGTGCCTTGACTCTCTAACATTAAAAATGTTGCTGGAGGCTTTTTTGTTTTTCCTGCAGTTTCGGTGACACAACCAGGAAGCAGAACAGGAGCTTTATGGCCCTGTTACTTGGGTCCTAAAATACAGAGAAAGAAGACAGGGCAGAGAGCAAAGAAGAAAAACAGAGCTTTGTCCTCATTCACATCATAGCCCTGTAAGGCTTTGACCAAAAGATATAACTGTATAGTGAAACATCTATGGGGGACTCTCTTGTCTGGCACAGAGGGGTTCTGCAGATGGACTTCCAGGGCAGGGAAAGAGTACCAAGTCGGCAACACAAATTACTTCAGGCCAAACTCCAATACATAACTATAGATTCCATAGATACATCCAGCCTTAAGCCCAGAAGCAATACAGGTGGGGAGAACGGAGCCTGGGTGATTTAAACTACGTGTTTAAGCAGTTCAAGGTAACTGGAAGTAGCGCTGGTGCCTCTGGGTTTCTCTGTTCGTTATTTAAGGTGAACATAAAAACACAGAGTGCAGGAGCCCAAGGATGTTCCTCACTGGCTTCAAGCTGGCAGTTTCCTAAAAGCAGTGCTTGTTGCTTTCCTTGGTTTGCCGACCAGCAGTGCCACCTCCCCTCCCTGCTGCCATGGAGCTCAGCCTTCCCCAGTGTTAACAAAATGGCACGTTACTCTACTTGGCCAGATTTTAGCTCTGAGAATTTCATTCTGAACAGTTCAGCATCTGCTTTAGCCAAAACAGTTCCACTATTTCCAGGAATATTATTAAAGGAAAAATAGACTGCTTGGCACATGTTACATAAATTCAGGCAACCTTTTACATGAGGATCTCTAGCTTCAGAAGGGAAATTTTGAAATCTGGCAGAGAGGTGACCTTTGTGGTAGAAATGTGTCTATCCCTATTAAAACCTACCTAACTTTGGCCAGATTATAGAGCAGGGAAATACTGCAGTTAAGGGCGCAGTAAAGAGTTCTGAGAATTGCACTTACTTGCTGTTTCTGCTGTGGGCAAGAGGTCCCTTATCTCCTGCAGAGCTGCAGCTTGTGCTCCCCCACTACCTTGGCCAGTTATGGCTGCACAGGTCCTCCATGGCTGGATGACGAAATTACAGAGCCAAGGGTGAGCAGAGAGACCAGCATTCCATCTGACGTCTACATACATTCCCGTAATTTTCTGATACAGGACAGCCCCATCTGTCACACAGCCCAGGTTCAACGGCAGCATCGCGAGTGCTGCGCAGGCACGAGGGCACTGCAGAAAACAAACTGTGACCAAAAAAGTCAGGGCAATTACAATACATAGATGCACAGCTGGAAGAATTAATGTCAAGCAGACAATGGCATTACAGACGTCCCCTAACAATGAGGGCTTGAATCTGCTGTCTCAGTAAAACTCTCTAAATTAGGTTTGTGTGCAGCATACGGAGAGTTTCTGAAAGAAATATAAATATAGGCCATCATTCTGCAAAGCTTCACAAACCCAAACCCTTGCATTCAGGTGCCATCTCACTGACTTTGCTGCAAAATCAAGGCCATTCACGTTAAAAGCACAGACAAGAACATCTGCTCAAACTGAACTTGTAGAAAAAAGCCCCAGTCCTAGGTAAGGCAGAACACACGTGTTTTAATTTTTAAAGTCACTATGACACAGAGACTTGTTAAGAAATGCACGTGCTTTTAGATGTATAGGGCTGCTGGAAGGAAAGGCTGAAGTTTTTTTACAAATGCCTGTAGCTCATAGGTTAAGACTACCATCAGACCGATATCCTTCAACACTCCAACTTCAATACCAAAATTGTAAGAACCTCCTGCATTCCATTCCCTAGTACGGTAACAAGACAAAGTCCTCACCCACCCTGGATCGTCCAAACAATAGAATACAAGGTTGAAACGAGCCTTGTGGTTTGAGGGGCACCTTCTGCCCAAAAAGCCCAACTGTGCACCCAGATAAAAATGAACACCACAAATAGAGAGTACAAAAACCACGGAACACCGCTTCCAGCAGGCGCCCTCGTCGGTATTTAAAGGCGTGGCTCAGGCAATAGCAACAAAGCCCCGAGGCAAAAAGCCTGGGAGGTCGGGGTTGGGTTTTTTTCCATTCAAGCCACACGTGTTCCCCAGCGCCCATTACCGGGACTCGCTCCGGGCTGGCGCCGTTCCACGGTGCGAGGGGACCGGAGAAGCCACGCGACCCACGGCACCGGCGGCACTCGGTGCCCGGGGGCGGCCCCGCGCCGGGAGAGCCCCGCCCGCCCCCGGCACCTGGACAGCTCATCCTCTGCACCTGACACACTGGGGCACCGGGCTTTCCTTCCTATGGATAACAGGGGAGAACGAGGGGGGGAAAGGATGATGGACAGATGAGGGGGAGAAGGGGAAGAGAGGGGAGTCGGGTTGGGGAGCAGGGAGAAAGGAGGGCTGGGGGGATCGGGGATGCACAGGGGAGCTGGGAGAGAGGGTGGGAGGCACTGGGGAGAGGGTAGGAGGGAGGCTGGGAGAGAAAGGGAGAGTGTGGGGGAGAGAGAAAGAAACTGGGGGGGTCTCTGCTTTCCTACCCCCCCGCAGATCCATCACCTTCATCAGCAGCTTGGGCCAGAAGCGGGGAATGTTGTGTTTGCGGTAGTTGATATAGTGCTCAAAGGCCAGCAGATACATCTCCTGGCACTTCTCAATCTTCTCGACACAGATCAGCCCCGTCAGGTCTGCGGGAATCAGGGAATCATCAGGGGATTGTGGAATCATGGAATGGTTTGGGTGGGAAGGGACCTTAAAGCTCACTCAGTTCCACCCCCCTGCCATGGCGGGGACACCTTCCACTATTCCAGGGTGCTCCAAGCCCTGTCCAACCTGGCCTTGGACACTTCCAGGGATGGAGCAGCCACAGCTTCTCTGGGCAGCCTGTGCCAGGGCCTCAGCACCCTCACAGGGAGGAATTTCTTCCCAATACCCCATCACAATCTCCCCTTTTCAGTTTAAACCTCTCCTTGTCCTGGCACTCATTGCCCATGGAAGAGTCCCTCTCCCAATCCCATACCTGCAGGGATTCTCCCTCCCACAGGGCTGAGTGTCCCATGCACCCCCTGGGTGTTGGGGTGCCCACCCCACAGACCCACGTCAGCCTGGCAGGGGGCCCCAGGGCACCAAGGGGACCTGTGCTCCTGGGTACCAGGGATTGGGGTGCCCACCTCATGCTCCTGGGACCCCTCCCAGCCTGGCACAGCTGCCTGAAGCTCTGGGAATTGGGGTGCCCACTCCAAACCCCCCCAAAATCCAGGGGGGGCACGGTTTCCCACCCAACACACCCTGAAGATGTTGTGAGGCTCTGGCATCAGGGTGCCCACCCAACACACCCCCAAGACAGTCAGGACTCTGGGCATTAGGGTGCACACCCAGTGCACTTCCACGTGCTGGGGGTTGTGGGCAAGGGGGTGCCAACACAACAATCCCCGTGCACAGCCTCTGGGCATGGGGTGCCCTCCCAATTCCCCCTGAAGCTGCTGGGGATCTCTGGCATCAGGGCGCCCACCCAACACCTCCCCAGGACAGTGAGAACTCTGGGCATTGGGGTGCCCACCCAACACCCAACCCTGATTCCTCTGGCATGGGCTACCCACCCCATTCCCCCACTACTGGTGTGCACGCACACCTGAGGACATGAGCAGCACAGCCTAGAGCAGGGCCACCTCGGTGTCATCCAGGTTGAAGGCAGAGAAGGACTTGCCATGGTGGCATTGGGGAATGTGGTGTGGCCATGTCACCCCTGGGACCCCCACAGCAGATGGGTCATTGGGGGGGCGTGGTGTGACTGTGTCCCCCGTAGTGGACAGTGGGGTTTGGGGGTGCAGTGTGACCGTGTCCCACTCTGGGACCCCCACGGTGGACAGTGGCAGGGGGTGCAGTGTGACCCTGTCCCCCCTCCCTGAGACACCCCGGGGGGTGTGATGTGACCCTGCCCCCCCTCTGGGGCCTCCATGTCACCGGGGAACACTCGTGGCAGGGCCAGTGCAGCAGCCAGGAGAGGGAGCTGAGTGACAGGGCCAGTGACAGGGCCAATGGCAGGGCCGGGGCCACCCGCGGGCACAGCTGTCCCCTTCGGTCACTGCTCACCCCTGAACTCTTTAGGGGTGACCAGCTCAAGGACACTGGGCAATGTCCCAACCCCCCTCGACTGCCCAAGGACACCGGTGACATCCCAAACCCTGGCACTACCACCATGTGTGTGCTGAGTGTGTGAGTGCTCAGCAGATCCTGGCTAGGGCTGGGGGCCAGGGTGGGGGACCAAGATGGTGACAGAGTCCCTCCACTGCATCCCCTCACCAGGAATTTCCGCTTCTGCTTCCAGTGGCTGCCCTGGGCATTGGTGCTGCAGTGGGCTTCTGTCACAAGGCGGATCAGCTCCCACTCCTCGGCGCTGGGGCGATGCTGCAGGGACTTGATCATCTCCTCCTTCTGCCGCCGCTCCCGGTTCTCCTCGATCAGCTTCCGCTTGGCTACCCGCTTCGAGTCATCCAGCACCACTGCCGGACCCCCAGCATCAGCCAGGATCCCCCCACATCAGCCAGGACCCCCCATCCATGCATCCCACAGCTGCAGCATAGCACCCCGTGGTGACCCCCCCCCAGCCTCCTCCTGTGGCTGCTCTGGGCATCCCAAATTGCCCCATAGCACCAGGACCCCAACCCACCTCCCAAAAGCCCCCCACTATCATCTGGGATGCCCCCCAGTCAGCTAGGACCCCCCATTCATGCATTCTACCCCACTGCTGCATCACATACCAGCCCAGTCCTGCAGCTGCTCCGGGTACCCCAATGTGCCCCAGGGTGTCAGGACCCCAACCTGCCCCCCAGCCGAGCCCCCCCACGCCCCCCAGCTCACGGTCCATGGCCATGCCCACGGAGATGCACTTCTTGAAGCGGCAGAGCTGGCACTGGTTGCGGGTGATCTTGTCGATGACATAGGAGTAGGTGGGGTGCAGGTTCTTCTGGATAGTCTGACGGAAAAATCCCTGGGGAGGGCATGGGGGAGTGACCCAGTGAGCACTGCTGAGCCCCCCTAGCCCCCTGCCCCAAGTCACCTTGCAGCCCTCACAGGCGATGCAGCGGTAGTGGTAGCCGGTGGCCTTGTCCCCGCACACCACGCACTGTTCATCTTTGTCCAGGTAACTAGGGATGTACCCTGCGGGGACCCCCAGGTCAGGGACCCCCAGGGCACCCCAGAGCAGGGACCCCCGCAGCGGGGACTCATGGGGTGCTCCATGACAGGGATTCCCATGACAGGGACCCTCAGGGCACCCCAAGTCAAGGACCCCTGGAACACCCTGTAGCAGGGACCTTCCCACACACCCCACATCAGGGATCCTCCAGGAATCCTGAGTCAGTGACCCCCTTGCATGCCTCACATCAGGGACCCTTGGCACATGCAGCATCAGGGACACCCCACACACCCCATGCCAGGGACCCCCAGTAAGCCCTCCCCTCCCTGTGCCTCAGTTTCCCCTCTGTCTGCACCCACTGTCTGCCCCACCACTACCCCTGCCCTGGCATGGGAAGGGTTAACACTGGGGGTGTGGGGGGGGTGCCTGAGCCTCCCGCACCAATAAAGCCCCCATTATCCCATTATCTGGCCGGGGACAGGCAGCAGGGGGGGGTCCCTGTCCCCCTGGCACACAGAGACCCACTGTCCCTGTCATTGTCCATGGTCCCCCTGCCTGGCAGGCCGGGAACCAGCCCCCCACCAGAGTCTCCCCAGCCTCCCCACCACCGACTGCTCAGGGAAACTGAGGCACAGATTGCCCATGATGCATGGGGCGGTCCCCAGCACCCTGGGCCCCTCATGTCCCTCCCGGGAGCCCACCCTTGTGTTTTGGGGGGGCTGGAATTGGGGATCCCCGAAGGGTAAGAGGGATGGGAAAGGGACTGGATGCCTGGGTCCCCCCTGCATGGAGCACCTGTAACTCAGGGGAGTGTCCCCAGCACCCCAGGACCGCCGCACCCACCCGGGATCCCACAAACCCAGGAGTGGGCACCCCTCGAGCCCACTCTGGCGCTCTGCAGGTGCCGGATGCGGGGGTCCCTGGGTGCTCCCTCCCTCCGGGAGCGGGGCGGGTGCAGGGGATGGGCGGGAGCCGGACGCTTGGGTTCCCCCCTGGCCCCCCATCGGGTCCCGCTGGCGCCGGCTGCTCCCCGCCGGGAATGGGGCAGGGCGGGGGGCAGTGCCCGCAGGGCCCCCCTTATCGCCCACCCCAGGGCGCTGCCGCCCCAATGGCGGCACCCTGACCCACGGGGCGCCGAGGGGGATGTGGGGGACTGGGACCCCGGCAGACCCTGCAGGGATGTGGGGTGCAGGGGGGGACATGGGAGTGGGGTATCCATGGGACTCTGGGGTGCCTGGGGGACATGGGGACCTTGGGGTGTCTGCCAGGGACATGGGGTGTCCATGGGACCCTGGCGTTCCTGGGGTGCTCACAGGGGATAAGGGGTGTCCGTGGGACTCCAGGGGACCCAGTCGAGACATGAGGCGTCCGTGGGACCCTAGGGTACCTGCATGGACACAGGAATCTTGGGGTGACCATGGGGGACAAGGGATGTCCATTGACTTTGGGGGACCCAGGTGATACATGGGGTGGCCAGGGGACCCTGGCAAGGACTTGAGGCCCCCAGGGTGCCTGCCACGGACATTGGGTGTCCGTGGCACCCTGACTTGCCTGAAGAGACTTGGGGACCCCAAGATGTCCACAAGGAACACGAAGGGTATCCAGGGGTCCCTGGTAAGGACTCGAGGCCCCTGCAGTGCTCACACAGAGTGCCTGCAGAACCCGGCGAGCACATGAGGTACTCGGGGGACCCGGGGGTGCCCAGCAGGGCCATGGGGTGCCCGCGGGGGGTTCGGGGGGTGCCGCGGGTCCCCGTACCTGACATGCTGCTCTTCACCAAACATTGGCTGCTCTTTCTTTTGCGCTTCCCATCCAGCCACCTACGGGAGAGGGGTGACAGGCTGAGAGGGTGCCCACGGATTCCTGCTGCACCCCCCCAAACTTCCAACAGCCCCCCAAAACCCCCCTCGAACCCCCTTCTCTGCTGGGAAATGGGCAGCCCCCACCCGGGGGTCCCAGCGCAGCGATGTCACAGGTGGGGTCCAGCCCGGGGGTGCGGGATGGGGGGGGTAGGAGAGGGCCCTGGGGACCCCCCCCCCACCCAGAACACCCCTATCGGGACCCCCCCCTCCGGGACACGGCACCGCCCTGGGGGGGGCTGGGACCGGGCGGGGAAGGGAAGGGAAGGGAAGGAAAAGGGTGGGGGAGGGGCTCCTTCCCAGTCAAAGACAAAATGTCCTTTTGGCTGAGCGGAGAAGTGACGTCATCGTGGCTCAGCCAATGGCGGGCGGCGGGGGTCCGCGCGCGCCCGTCCCCGCGGGGGGGGCCCGGGGCCGCGGGGATCGGCACCTGCGGGGGGGGAGCCCCGGGGACCCCGCATCCCCCGGGGCCGCTCCAGCCCAAGGGGACCCCGGGCCGCCACCCCCCACCGGGGGCCCGAAATAGTCCCGGGGGGGGGGGGTGGGGGGTGAGGGGAGGGGGCGGCTAGGAGAGGCACGAGTGGGGGGACACCATGGCGGGGCACGAGTGGGGGCATGTGGGCGTGGGGACACAGGGACACCAGGGGATGGACCTAGCCGGTGACATGTGGGGGGGCAGGGGGACACGCAGGACATGGGCACGTGTGGGGATACCCAGAACGTGACATAGGGACACTTGGGGACATGTGGGGTACAGCGGGGCTGGGGGACACCTGGGGTACGGGGATGTACAGGACATGGGGACACCCAGGTTCGGAACAGGAGTGGGGACACATGGGGTGGACGGGGACATGGGCACAGGAACAAAAAGGGCACCCAGGACACAGGGACACACGAGGCATGGACATATACACAACCACACAGGGACACATGGAGACACAGGGGGTACCCAGGGCACGGACACATACATGACCACGCAGGGATGCATGAAGACACACTGGGCACGACGACGCAAGAGACACGTAGAACACAGGGACATGGAGACACTTGGGGACACACATGGCATTCGGACACAGAGGGCACAGCCAGGTATGGGCCACACAGGGATGTGCTGGGACACGCCAGGCGTGGTGCCACACGTGTCCGCCGCATGTCCCCGTGCTGGGGTGGGGGCTCACCAGGTGTCCTCTGGCTCCAACAGCGGGTCCAGGGTGCTGGGCTTCTGTTCCATTCATTGCAATTCCATCAAGGAGCGCTCAGCACCGACCGAGGGGGCTCCGGCGCCACGCGGGGGGCCACGGCTGGGGGGCCACGCCGCGCACCCCATGGTGCCCCTCAGTGCTCAGCACCGCGCAGCATCCCGGGCTGGATCCTGCGGGACAGGGGGGTCAGCCCAGACCAGCCGTGGGGGACACAGAGGGGACACCCAGGGAGGGGTGTGAAGCCATAAGGGACCCCCAGGAGCTGTGACCACCGGGGAGGGCTGGGTGTGAGCATGCAAGAAGGGAGGGAAGGAGGAGTATAAGGGCAGGAGAAAGAGGGGGAGCGGGGGCCTCACCTGGGCCACGCCCGGGGAGGCCGGCCCGGCCGCAACCTCCCCAGGCTCTAAGGGAGCAAATGGCGGCAGGGGGCGAATTCCGGGGCTTCAAACACCTCGACCCCACGCACCTGAGCCGGGCCCGGGACCGCCCCAGAGCCCCGGGACCGCCCCAGAGCCCCGGGACCGCCCCAGAGCCCCGGGACCGCCCCAGAGCCCCGGGACCGCCCCAGAGCCCCGGGACCGCCCCAGAGCCCCGGGACCCTGCCCTGCCCGGGGGCGGCTCCATCGCTCGGGGCCCCGCCCCTCTCTCCCGGGCCGGACCCGCCCCGCGCACCGGGGCCGCTCCCGGGACCGGGGCTCCGGGTCCTGCCGGCGGCCGCTGCGGGTCCCGGGCGGTGCCGCCTCTTCCCCGGCGGGATGAGGGCTGGCATCGGGACCGGGAGGAGCCGCTCCGGGACGGGCGCTGGGGCCGAGCCCGGCGCTGCCGCTCCTGCTCCGGCCGGCTCTCCGCGGGGAGCCGGGGCTGTGCCAGCGCCCGGGCAGCCCCGGGATCCCGAGCCGGGCCCGACGCGCCGGGCCGGGCTCCGCTCAGCCCTGAGCCCCTCCCGGAGCCCGCCTTGGGCCCCACGACGCGGCCCCGGGCTCTGCCACCAGCCCCGGACGCGGCGCTGAGTCGCTGCTCCCGAGCTCTGCGTGAGGCCGGGGAGCCCGGCTTCGGGCTGTGCCTAAGGCAGGACTCGGAGCTCAGAGACACAGACTCGCCCTGGCCCGAAGAGCCCGCTTTGAGCATCAAAACATGGCATTTGGGCTTTGATTCAGGTCCAGCAAAACGCAGCACTTCAGTTTCTCTTTGTGAGCCCAAACACACAGGACTCATTCTCTTCCTCAAGCCCTGAAAACAGGATTTAGTCACTGTTTCTGAGTCCCAACTCTGGCCATACCAGCCTGCTCTCTGGACTGTAGATAAAGAAATGCTGCTAGCAAGGATTTTCTTACTATTTTCTAAGTCTGTGAGAGACTGCACAAAATCCCAGCTCCTCCCAAGATGCAGCTCCTCACACCAAACCTTGGGAGAATCCCTGGTGCTTCCAACACTGCTGCAATCCCACCTGGAGCTGAGCTTCCAAGGTGTCTAATCCACATGCGAGCCTGGATAGTCCAAAACCTGCAGGAAGAGAGGAGGCAAAGTGTAAAGGGGGGGGGGGGGGGGGGGAGGAAACCAGATTTTTGGGTTTTCCCCGTGTTTGCAACAGGATTGAAGGGCAGGATGGAGAAGTTTCATGGAAAGGAAGTACCAAAGGCTGCAGTATTTCAGGAAATTCAGAGAGGAGAACCCATTTGTTATAATAGTATTGGTTTAAGTAGAGGCAAACATCTCCTATTCCCTCATTTTAAGGGGTTCAGTTGAAGCAAACTCCCCTTTTTCAGCACTTTAAGGGTTTAAATCCGCACTTCTACCCATACCCTAGCACCAAATCTCTCACAAGAGAGCGAGCCCAGCACATATATAACCTAATGCTGCCCAAGAGCCCATTACTTTTCTTGTTCTTATTCATGATGTATATGGCCCTAACTAGAGGCCCCAGTGGCAGCTACACTGTTTATACAATTACTATTCTTCTCTTGCCTACTTAGTTAGCTACAGCATACTACCCGGGAATGACTAAAGAACAATTACACAAGTTAATGAGGAATTACCCAACTCACCTGCCTATACTGCTGAGACAAGAAGCTTCTTCTCTTACCTGTTATCTACTCTTTTGGCAGGTATGGCTGTAGTAAAAAAGAAGGCATCTACAGAGCCCTTTACTCGCCTGGAATTCAAGTCAGAGCAGCCAAACAGCTGCAACTCCTCCCAGTGCTTTTATCCCTGATGGTAAAATTGCCTCCTCCCTTTTCCCGGGCATTGTGGGAACGAGAGGCGGGCCCGGCCAGGGGTATATTAACCCCAGCCCTGGGTAAAAGAGGCCCATTTCCTCTGTGGGGTTAGGTGGGGTGAGGGTGTCTTCTTATTTCTGTGAAGGGGGTCTTTTGGGTTTTCTCAGCTTTTTTTCAGCAGGTACTTTTGGTATCTGAAGTAATAGAAGCTTTGAAGACTCTGTGAAGAAGATAGCATTGAATGCATGGTTCATGGTAACTTCCTGAAATTCTGGATTGTGTCAGGTACGATACTTCAAATTTTTTGGCAGATTCGTTGTGCTGCAAGAGGGAGCTACCCTGGGTCCGAGATGACATTGGAGATGGAGGCTTCTGATAGGTAAGTTAAGGACTGCAAGTATGAGTGGGAGCAGGAGTAGAGTTCTAGTTAGTAGCTGACTTGTTACGATTTGGCTTGTATGCCACTCCACTGGTGCATTGATCTTGGTTTTCTTTGTCATAGCTGACTAAGAGGCCAACCTTGTAATCACAGTGCCTTTGGAGATGGCTGAGGTGGACTCCTTTTGCATCCAGTGTGGATTCACATTGTTGGTCATCTGAAAGCTAAGTTGGGGACCAGGACCTGGAGATGGGATGATAGCAGGGTAGTGGGTTGGAAATTCCTGGGAGAAATGTAAAAATTAGTGTAGGGGAAAGGGATGCTCTCCAAGGGGCTTGTTAGGTAAGCTAAAGGGAGTAGCCCTACTTTTGATTGCAACTGTAGGGTGTGCAGCGCAGAGCAGTTCCAGTGTGTGTTGTCTTGTCCCGTGTGTGTTTTGTGTCTCTGGCATCCCTTGGATCAGATCTCTGTGCCTTTTATCCTTAAGGGGCTTATCATAAGCATTGGCCATCATCTCTAGCTTCTTGAACTTTCATACTTCTTGGTAGGATGCCAATATCACTTGTTCTTTTACCAGTGGGCTTGGCCGCATCTTGGAATCACATCTTGGAAGCATTGAGTCAGATGTCTTTTGAGGCCTTGTTCCTGGCTGTACTGCCATCCATCCTTTCCAGCCGTGAGCTGTAATGTCCTGGGGCTTGTAAGCTTGTCAGGAGATGGGAGCATTCTAAATGTGGCATTGTCTCTCACAGCTATCTTGATCATTGTGACTGACAGTTCTTAGAACAGGTCACTGTTACAGTCTTTTCTTCTGCTCCTTAGAGCCTCCTTCATCCACCATTGCCACACCCTCGGTTGTCTCTTTTGGCGTCGTCTCTTCTTCTTGCCATCTTTCTTCTTGCCGGGAGCTTTTTTTATCATCCTTGTGTCCTACTGTTTGTAGTATAATGTGTTGAGTTTGTGTCTCGCCTGGAATTGCTCTGCCCTGTAGAGTAGCCCTGAGGGGGGGTAGGTGGAGAAGAAAGGAGACTTTAGAGGGAACCTTTTGCTTTGCTTAGCCACCTGAGCCATGCCTCGGACAGAGTGACTGTGGCCAGTCTGTGTGATGTTCAGTGCAGATGTGGGAGTGGTGCAGTGGTGTCTTGCAGTTTTATAGTAGTTTGTCCTAAGGCCCACTGTTGTGGGATCCTAGGCAGTTTGCTTTGAGGAATGAGAACTTGGGAAAGGCTAAGCTTTCCCTGTCTGTCTGGGTAACTTTGACAAATAATTCTTTTGCAGATGGATAGGATGTAAACCTGATGTGAACAGAGGAGGCCAGAGGAGCACAGCAACGAGGTGGGTCGGTGCCTGAAGTCCAAGCTATGGCCTGACTTTGGGCTCTACGTTTACCTCACTGTTGGGACTTTCATTTTGAAGAGGTGAAGTGCTTGAAGCAGCAGGGTATTGGCACCGGGGGGACCATGAGCTGGATGAGTATTGATTCCAGCACAGAACTGGATGTTACTGGAGTTGTTGTATTAGTGATGAAACTATAAGTAGCCTTTGATTTTTTTGTGTTTTACAGGTGGTCTGCAGCATTCAAATTGCTACTCCAACATGAGAGACACTCTTCCAGACAGAGGTCACAGTCGAGCACTTTCAGGTGGAACCTACCTCGGCAATGCAGCACTTTTGGACACTACATCGGTATGTGCCTTTCCATTTTGTTTTGCCCCTTCTCCCTTGGGAAGGTTGGTCATCATTCAGCTTTTCAGGGGTGGTGTTTCATGGTGGTTATGTTGCAGGGCTGTTCTTTGTCCTTATTTTTAGGAAGTAAACCTGGATATCAGCAGTCAAGGTCAAATGAGTGAGGTAAGCAGTGACCAGTGGACAAGACCAGTTATTGCTTGGGTGCCAAATTCTGGGGCAGCTCAAAGCATGCATTGTCTAAGCATCCATTTGTGTGTTTTAGGTGGCCCACTCGTATTATGCCTACAGGGGCTGAACCCCCTCATGGACCAGCTGATGGAGCCAGTTTATCACCCTTGAGCTGCCCCTGTGAGCCTTCCAGAACTATTACAGGACTCTGCGATGAAGCCTGTACCTTTTCTGTTTGAAGGTGCCATCTGGGCAGCCTTTGGCAATGGTTGAGGAGTTGCAGCGACTCGGGGAGGGAGGGAGGAGCAAGGGTCCACTCAAGTTTCAGCAATGCCCCATCACCTTGTCTCCTTTTAACCCAGGTATACCCTGTGCCGGCAGCCTTGGAGTGCGGCCACGGTGTATGAGCCGAGGACCGGGGCGTTCTCAGGAGACGGTGAGTAGTGGAATTGTTGGGTTTTGGCTGATGTGCTGCTGAGTTCAGGCACTGATGTTTGGTTTTCTTTCTTGTAGTAGACTAAGAGAGAACAGCTCACTGAGGGCAGGAACTCCCCAGAGGACGAGGCGGCCTTCTTTTGCACCTGATGAGGATTTGCATCCCTGGATATCCGAGAGCTAAGTCGAGGGCTACACCTCAGGGAGGGGGATGAGAGTGGTGTGCTGGGTCAGGACTTGGTGGGAGGGATTTTTGAATTAGCTTTGGAGATGGGGATGTCCACGAGAGGGCCCCTTAGGCCATGTAAAGGGAAAGTCTCACTTTTGATCACAATGCTGAGGTGTACAGGGCAGAGCAGTCCCGGTGTGTGTTGTGTCACTTGTCTATTGTGTGTTCTGTGTCTTTTGGGCATCGTGTCACATGTCTTCTGCCTTACCCCTTTGAGGGGCTTATCAGAAATGCTGGGCATCATCCTTAGCGTCTCCTTTGCATTCCTTGGCCCGACGCTGGTACTCTTGAACCTTTGACTTGCAAGCTTGGACATGCATCGGAATCGCATCTCTCTTTAGCAATATCGAGTCAGACACCTTTTACAGTCTTGTTCTGAGCTGTATTGACAGCTGTGCACCACAACGATCCATTATAACAGATTAGGACTTGTGAGAATGCGAGGATAGGTGGAGGATTCCAACCGTACGGTTCTCGGGCATCCATCTTTGCGGTTCTTGGCATAAGTCCTTCTGTTAGGGTCTTTTTCTGCCGGAGTTCTTTGAGCCTCATCGGCCTCATCTAGGTCATCTCATTGGTAATTCTTCTTGCTGAGAGTTTCCTCTCCTTGTTGCATCCCCTTGTTTGTCATCTCCTGTGTCACAGGTGTCTGTGTGTTTGGGCCGGGGCTGCTTTGCCCTGCTACATGGTCTGGGTGTAGGTGTAATAGGATAAGTCCTAGGGACTTGACATTTGTAATGTAGGGATTAGTTGGACTCAAGATGGTATTTCTAGATTGACACAAGATATCTGGAGCTGGTAAGTTCTCATGCAGTACTTTGACTTTTGTCATAACTTTCTTTCAGCTGCAGAGGGATTGAACCTGTGACAGAGTGCCCCCATAGCAGGTGAGGTGGTTCCCACAGGAAGGTCAGTCACCGTTTGTCTTTGCAGGGCAAATGTAAATGGTGACTGTGTTACAGCTTTGTTCTTCATCTTTATTTGTAGGAAGTAATGCTGAATAGCAGTGGTCAAGGTCGATGGAGCGAGGTGAGCGGTGACTGGTGGACAGAATGAGTTGTTACTGCTTGGGTATCAGTTTCTGGTGCAGCTCTAAGCATCCACTTTTGTTTGTGCATTTTAGGTGGTCCACTGGGAAGGTGTCCTGGCCCTGGGGATGCTGGAGGCCAGGTGCGTGCAAGCTTAAGGTATGGGTGTGGTGTACTTCAGTTGGAGCGGGGAGGCTGTGGTTTCAGTCTCTCAGCATGTTTTTCTGCTTTGCTTCTCTGCAGGTGCTGCTGCTGCCCTAGGCATGCCAAGGGACAGAGGCGAGCAGGTGAGTTGGCATTTAGGTGGGGCGACTGATAGGTGAGAGGTACGTGGCAGCATGCGAAGCGTGTCCCTTTTCGCTTTGCAGGCATCGTCCGGGCCACCTCCGGAGTCGGATGAAGATTTGAGGTGAGCCTGGGCCAGCGGTGCAGAGGGAGCCTGCGCATTATTCTTCTGGAGGGCAATAGTCACAGTTTGTTTTGTTGTCTTAGGTACCACAAGTAGGGGCAGAGCCTAAGTTTGGAAACGGCCGGTAAGCGATGAGCCTCGGCAGTTATGAGGGAGAGGGGCGTTGTGCAAGGGGTCACTTCTGGGACGTGTCATCACAGTCTGAATTTTGTCATTGTTCTGTCTTTTGCAGCCGCCGAAGTGGACTGTGGGCCATGTATTGACGTCCAAGGTGCTGAAGCAATGTTTTCTGTCGAGGATGGATTTCGTCTGCTGGTCTTCAGAGAGCTAAGTGTGGGGACTGTTGGTTGGGAGAAGGCAAACACCTTTGGAATCACAGGAGGCAATTTGAAGTTAGCTGAGAGGAGAGGGCTGTATTGGGCCGGGCCCCTTGGACGTTAAGGGAGTTTTTCTTCAGCATCACTCGAGCCTTTGCCGGGCCGGGCAGTTCCAACCCATCTCCATGTTCTCGTGAGCTTCGCATCACTGGATTTTGAGTCTTGATGTCATTGTCCGTCTTTTCACCCGAGGAGCCTGCCTTCGGGTCTGGCATGATTGCCATGGTCTAAATTTTGCCTACTCTTCAGTGGAGCCACACTCTTGAGCGTAACACGCGGGCATCTTGGCCATTTGTCGGTCGGTCATGTTTTGTGATGTCACTTCAGCCTTTGGCGGCAGAATCCTTCTCTAGGGAACCCTTTGTATCACCTGGCAGTCGTTGCCTCCTTCTCTAGGCCTGCTGCACTTCTTGAGCATCCTCTTACCAGCTTTGGCACTAACTTCTCATAGGGAGTTTACATTTCACTGTCACATACTACTGCCGTAGAGCCTTCTTTCCTTTGGCATCGTGGGCCTCTGGCTCATCTTGCACTAGGAATCTTGGGTCCATCAGGTGAAACTGCTGGGCAGTTTCAATTTGTGTCTATGTGATGTGGTTTGTGTCCGTTGTCTTCAGTGTCACAGGGCTTTGTGATGTCTCAGTTCTTTACAGGCATCGTTATGGGCCGTATCGGCAGCGGGAGTACTTGCATACTTTTCTGGATTGGGCTTATTCTGGCATCTTTATGGTTTTGCTTTTTGAGACCAGAAGTACACAAGATGTTCCTATCCGTCTTCCTTCTCAGTTTTGGTAGTATCTTTTTTCATGTGCCATTCCCTTGGACTTCTATATGCAGTGTACTAGACCCTCCTCACTGCAGTAGTTCCATAGCTTCCGTCGTCTCAAAGCATCCTGGTCTCAAGAATTTATCTTCTGAAGCGTTCTCTCAAGTCTTCATGTCATCTTTGCTTATATTTAATGCACTGTGTCCATGTGCCACTTATGCTTGGAGCTGCCCTGCCCTGGCACATTCAGTCGTGGCTCATTTGAACAGTTTTAAAACTCTCCTCTCTTGTCTGTGGGCTTTTGGGTAGAAAGCTTATGGGCCTGGTGTGGGGATAACTCCTAGCTGTCAGCTACTTGTAGACTGCCTCATGCTGTCTTGCAGGTCCCCGAGGCAGATTTTGATCCCTATGGTCACTGATGTTACCAATTTTCCCAGGATCTACTGTTCCACATCAAGGAGAAGCAGACGGGAAGATGCTTTAACATCTTCTTTAGGGGAGGGTGTTTCTAGTAAGGGCTGCAGTCAGAGTGTAAGCTGAAGAAGGGGTGTCTGAGAGTGTGTGTGTCTGTGTGTGTGTTGACTGGCTCTAACCTTGTGTGTGGTGTTTTTTGCCTTTCAGGTTCTTCAGTTCATTTTAAAATTTTGAATACAAAAAGCCCAGCTGGTCCTGCCCATGCTGTGGGGTTAGTCAGAGGGACACAGGGTTCCTCTTCTCCTCTCTGCGGGGATGAACTGCCTAGGGAATACCATTTCTGACAGCCCAGTCCTACTTGTGTCTTTTGGAAAAGGGCAGAGGTGAAGAGGCAACTGCCAGAGTTCCTTGGGGATGATGGAGTTGTGGTGTTTGGCTGTGCCCGGAGGGGCAGGTTGGGCATTATTTGTGTGTCTGAGGACTGGTTTGGGTGTTGGGGAGCCCAGGGAGCTGAGCTCTCAGTGCATTCCCAGCTCTCCCAGGGGTGGGAGCTGGTGCAGGGCTGGGTGACAGCCTCTGGTTGGGCTCGGGGCAGGCACTGGCCCCGGCACAGACACGGGGTGGTTTGGGGACGCTTGGGGAGCAATGGGAGGAAAATGAGGGATGGTGCTGGGCGGAGAGATCAGCCTGTGCTCGTGTCAGTGCAGCTGTGCAGGGCACTGGGATCTGGGTAAAACTCCAGCTCTCCTGGTGTTCAGGGATGCAAGGTCTGAGGGACTGGATTTACCTGGGGCTTTCCAGGAACAAGGGGAAATGTGGTGCCAGAGCTGTGCCCCATCAGGTTGTGTTTCCCTTTGGGGACAGGGAGTCTCTGGGCTGAGGTGAGATTGCTGTGTGAGTGGCAGGGAACAGGGAGCTCAGAATTGCAGGCACTGATGGAATAATTGTCTTAGGTCTATTTGGTTTGTGTTTGTGAAAACTGGGATTTGGGCTGGAGAGGTGCTCTTGGGAACAATGGATAGAGTACATTTGCTCTATGGATGTGTAAGGAAGGACAGGGAAGGGGAGTATTTATAAATTGTTATCAGTATTTCATGCAAATTTGGGGTGGAGCGTTGATGTAGGTGGGTGGGTTTGGCTTGGGCCTGTCAGGACTAACCACAAAGAATCCAACCAAGCCCCTGACCCCTCGAGGCATCTGTGAAACACTTCCACAGAAACCCAAGTCAGAAATCCAGTGATAATGGAGGTAAAATTATAGGTAATTGCCTATGATCGGTGGGGAATTTCCTTTGGAATTATCAACCAAGGCAGAGCATATCTTTCAGCTCTTTTCCTGGTGTGCAGTTTCCTCTCTGGTTTAAATGAGTTTGTGTGCTCCTGTTAACAAGCAGTGTGTTTTCACCCTGAAATTTGGGGTGATAGTCTTTCTCTAGTGTTTTTCCCACAACTGACTCATCCTTTCCATGAATAGTCCATGTTGTTCTACACAGCTGCTTTGGCCCTGGGTCAGAGAGAGAGAAGGGAAATGACTTTTTAGGGCGTTGAAATTTCTCCAGGCAGGAGTGGGACATGGTCTTGCCCCTCCCCAAAGCCGTGCAGGCGCATGGGAGTAGCTCAGTGCCGGCGCAGCTCTCTGAGCAATAACAACGCTTGGGAGGTTCGAGTGTTGATAACAACTCTCCTGTCTCTTGGTAGCAGTCCTAGGTGGAGGAGAGGAAAAAAGGAACTTGTGTTATTCATGGAAAACCTTCTGCTGTTTCTTGTGCAGACTTTTAGATCTTTGTATGATTTACTATCCAGTGTCTGTAGGTAGAGAATGACTTATTTGAGGTAAAAATTGAGATAATCAGTAATGGATAGGTATGGAAAATGTTTGAAGTAAACTTGAGGTGACCTGTAGTGGAGAGCATGAAGATTTTGAAGTAAACTATAGCAATCAGTTGTGCACAGGTAGGGAAACTTCTGGGGGTAAAATACAAGGTCATCTCTAGGTGAGGGAATGAACACTTTTTGAGGTAAACTGAGTGAATCAGTTGTGGGAGTATTAGTAAATTCTGGGGGTGAAACTTGATGTAACCTCCATGGTAGAAAATAAATAAATGTTTTGAGGTAAAAAGGAAGTCATCAGTGTTGGAGAGGCAGGGAGATTTTGAGAGTAAATTTGAGTCTGTAGTGCAGAGAATGAACATAATGAAGTTAAAGGGAGGTAGTAACTTGTAGACAGGGAAAAAATTTGGGGGTAAAGTCTGAGGTTAATGTCTAGGGGAGACAACATTTTTGAGCTAAACTGAGGCAGTCACTAGGTGACAGGTTGGAAAAGTTTTGGGGGTAGAAATTAAAATGACCTGTTGGGCAGAGAATGGACATACGGAGGTGAAAATCAGGTAATAAGTAGTGGACAAGTAGCAATAATTTTGGAGGTGAAATCTGGGGGGATGTGTGGCAGGGAGAGCGTCCATCGTGAGGTAAAGTGAGACAGTACTGGAAAGATAGTGAAATATTTCATAGTAAAACTTGATGAAATCTCCAGGGCAGAAAGAGAATATTTATAGGTCAAAAAGAGTAAATAGTTAGCGGGCAGGTAGGGAAAATACTGGGGGTAAAATCGGAGGTTATCTCTAGGGGAGAGAATGAACATACTGAGGTAAAAATCAGGCAATGAAGAGTGAATGTTAGGGAAATTTTGGGGGGTAAAACTGGAGATAATCTCCAGAGGTAGTGAATGAATACTTTCTTGTAAAAAAGAAGAAATCAGAAGTGGACAGACAGGGACAGCTCGGAAGGAAAATCTGAAGCAATCCCCAGGGAAGAGAATGAACATAATGAGGTAAACTGAGGCAGTCATTTGCAGAGACACAGTGAAAATTTTGGGGATAGACACTGAGACATTCTTGAGGATATAGAAAATTACTTTTTGGGGTAAAAATGAGGTGATGGGTAGGGCAAAGCTTGTGGGAAAAACTTGAAATAATCTGTAGGGCAGAGCATGAGCATTTTGATGGAAAAATGAGATATTTATTCTCTACTTCCCTTTGGGCTAACTTAATCTCCACCCTTACATGAGCAATTCCTTGGCTTCTCCTGGAGAAAACCCCATGGCAGAGGCAGTCTGCAAAGGAGCCCAGAGCTGTGCTTGGAGCAGAGAGTGCTGAGAGCTGCGGGTGCCTCTGCTGCCCCAGGCTGGCAATATCCCCATGGAACAGACTGGGCAAATGGGATTAGAGGGAGCACAGTCCCTTCAGGGAAGGGGTTTTCTCCTGTGCACATCAGGCGCGGGGCAGGAAGGGAACTTTGGAAATCAGCTGATTTCCCCCAGAAAGCATCACTCGCATCAAGAGCAAAGGTTGGTTTGGGTGTGAGCACTTGAAATACCTTGGAAAGAGAAGCAATCACCTTTTGCTGCTTCTTTCTTTCTTGCAGATGCTGGGATTGCCTCTGTGGACATGTGCTGAGCTCTCCCCGCAGGGAACTGTCAGCCCTGAATGCCTGTGCAATAACTGCAGCTGCCCAGGCAGGCACAGTTTTTTCAAAATTATTTTTCTCGGACCGAGCACATCTCCTCAAGTTCCTTCTCACTTCCTGCATCCTGGAAATGCAAAAAGGGAAAAGATAAATGTGCAGCTCAACTGAAACAAAAAGCATCATTTCCCTTCTTTCTTGTTTTGTTCTTAGAGCCTGTTGGAGTGCTGGCCTGGATTTGGGAGGAGCCAAGTAGCCTGGAGCAGTGAGGTTTTTCCTGTCAGACTTGGCTGTCCTGTGCAGGGTTCACTGATGCTGTGAATTGCAATCCAGGACATCTTCAGGCTCCTGGTGCTTGGGACGTGGCGTTTGGTGTGCAGAAAACATCCCAGGCTGTCCAGCTTGGGTGTGGCTGTGCATTTGCACAGTTCCTCAGAGTGGGAAAAGGCCAAGAGAGCGATGGGAAGGTCTTTCTTCCAGGCCTGGGCATTCTCAAGACACCTCAAGGATGTTTTTTAAATGTTTCTTGTCTTTTGTTTCCCAGCCCAGGGCTGAGCTGGAGAACGGTGGAGACAGTGGCAAGCAGGAGTCCCATGTTTACATCTGCCCTTGGATTCCAGTTTCTCCCAGTGGGTCTGTGCTGCCCGAAGTACAAAGGAAGGAGGTGTTGGAGTACCTGTTTGTTCACCTGTTGAGCTTGGAAGAGATGCCGAGTGTGAAATTCCAGGGGTGCCGGCTCCTTGCGAGCTGTTGGTTGCTCAGGAGATGGGGTCGGGGAAAGGGGGGGGAGAGTCCAAGCACAGCACAGTGGTAGGAGCTGGGTTTGCATCTCAATCTAAGGCATCTCAAAGCCTGATAAGCTGGAAAGAAGACTTTGCTGTGTTAATGCACAATTGCATTTTTGTGCAATTTTTTGAAATTAGGGCTGGGATCAACCTGGGGAGGAGGTTGTCTGGCACAATTCCCTGTGCCCTGCTTTGCCATGAGGAATGGATGCCTGACCTCTTTGCAGAGAGCTGCTGCTGATATAGATTTCTCTGTTTCTATAGTGAATTTATCCCAGTACTTGGCTGCTATAAAGAAGTCTCCTCTTGCTGCAATTTCCCCCTATTACATTTAAGATCAGCTCCAGCTGAGTTAGAATTTAATCCCGACCTTTTCCCCCTTTTTTTTTCCAAGAGGCCTCAGCTATCTCACTATTTCTTTCCTCTCTCACCCTCCAGGTCCTGTTTTTCAGACCTTTCCTTATAAAACCCTTGATAACCCATTCCCCACTTACGGCTTTGTTGTAGCCTTGTTTTGCTACCTTCTGGGTGCTGTGGATGAAGGTCTGGCTTTGAGGAGCACGCCCTGCTCCCTTTGCTCAAGGGATTGCAGTTATTCCAATCTCCTGCTGCTGAGGGCTGCCTTAGGCTCTTGCTGAAATGAAAAATGTCCAGGAAACTTTTCCTTTTTTGAGATTAGACTGGTTGAGATATGATCATGATGGTTAAAAACCCACAGTGCAAATGAAGGTTTCCCCCTTCTTCCCCCCTGCTCCCCACTTGCTCCATGCTCGGTCCTCTCCCTGCACAGTTCATTCCTTTGTAATCACAACTGCTAAGGAAACCTTTCTAATCTTGTCAATTGGCAATGCAACTGCTTTTAAATTCTGTTTTAAAATAGGTTTTGAAGTCAGGCTCTGCCCTTGCTATTGATTTGAATTCTTGACTGAGTAAGTTATTGGTGCTTAAGAAGCCCTTTGTTGCTTTAAAGCCTTTCTCCAAGGGTCAGAGAATAACACTGACAGGGAGTGAAGGAGCGCTGCCCAGTAGTTGCTTAGAAAGGGCATGTGTTAAACCAGGTTTCTTTAAAAGCAGTTTGGAGTAAGTGAAATTCAGGCACTTGAATTACTTTGGGAAATGGTCCATTTAGGATAGGTCCACACTGACAGAAGCTGTTTCTCTGAGGTCAGTCCATGCTTTGGTCAGTGCAGGGCCTTCCCCTCAAGAAACGCATGAGCCAAGCCCAGCAAGGTAGAGGAAAAGACAGACACAAGTTCAGCTTAGGGAGCTGCACGGGTGAAATCCCATGAATATGCCTGGAGCATGGCCTTCCCCAGCAGCTTTTCTTACAGTTAAATTCTTAAAAAAGCTAGAAGCTGATGCTCAGTACTTTGGGATCTGGCTCAAAACTGCGGAGAGGATAAACTCCCTTACTGGAACTCAGGCAGTGGAGTGCCCACAAGCCAGCAGTCAGATTGCTTCTTGTTCAGCTTCATTTCAACGTCGTTTTTTTGTTGTTTTGGTTGGTTGGCTGGTTTTAAAGTATTCTTAGAGATGCTACAAGTGGAAGAAGAGAACAGAAATAGAGTGGAGCACCACTGGCACATTAACTGATATTTTACTGTTCCTCTTTTTCTTTTAAAAATATATGTAGATAACATGAACTTTTAAACTCTGTGATTTGGGAGAAACACTCTTTTTTCTCCCTCTCTTTGGAAGAGATATGCAAGTCCTGAGCCGTTGGGCCAATGCTTGCTGCGTTTTGTTTACGTTTTTACAATCAAACAAGGGGCTGATAAGATTGACAAGGAAGATACAACTCAGGAGCTCACTAGGCAGCAGACTCTTTGGGTGATGCAGTAGGGTATGAAGACTGTTCTCCAGTGCAAGATTAATCCATAATAACATGCTCACTGACATAAAAGTCACTTCTTATAAGCCACTTCTTATTCCCTGAAGTGCAGGAGCTGAGGTGTTTGACAAAGCCTTGGCAGAATGATGAAGTAGATCCCTGTCAGATTTCTCCTTCTTGTGCTAGCGAGAGCAATCCATCTTCTTTAAGGGTTTTGTTCCTTTGGGATTGTGTGTAGTTTAGAGGGAGAACAGTACCCAGAAGCATTAATTATTTAATCTGCACTGCTTTTTCCTCGACATGTGAGGCCTGAGTATTGTGCTGGGAAGCGGGGCCAATAAAATTTCTGGGAGTCAGACTTGGAGCTTAAAAGTTTTAGAATTAACACTGGCGACTCAGCTCCCTCTATGGTCAGAAGAGGGGGAGACACCTTCCTTCAGGATGTCTCTCCAGGGAATGCTTTTGCAAAGTTTTCTCTCGTAACGGCTCAAGTCCTGCCTCTTCCTGAAATTGCGGTGTAGATCCCACTGGAGGCAGTAAATCTCTCAAATGTATGAGCTTGGGCCTACACACCTGCTAAGGTGTGACTAGAGGTGTGAGAACTTTTGCAAATGAATTTGGAATCATGAGAATCACAGAACCATTGAGGTTGGAAAAGCCCTCTAAGGTCATCGAGTCCAACGTGTGCCCAATCCCTACCTTGTCACCCAGCCCAGAGCACTGAGTGCCATGTCCAGGTGTTCCTCGGACACCTCCAGGAACGGGGACTCCAAACCTGCCTGGGCAGCCCCTGCCAAGGCCTGACCACCCTTTCCAGGAAGAAAGTCCTCTTGATGCCCAACCCTGGTGCGGCTTGAGGCCATTTCCTCTTGTCCTGTTATTGGTTGCCTGGGAGAAGCAGCCAGTCCTCACCTGGCTACACCCTCCTGTCAGGGAGTTGTAGAGAGCAAGGTCTTCCCTGGGCCTGTTCTTCTTAGGACTGGTATGGAATCACTATTTTGCATTAAAGGACAATAAGCAGATGTGTTGAAAAAATACTTTGAAATGTTTTTGCATTGTCCTGGAAATCTGCCAAGAATTGGAGTTGCTTACCAGGTTAGGTGTTCTTGCCTGCAACTTCCCAGGGGCTGCTGGAGGTGGGATGAGGCTATTGCAGAGGAATTACAAGTATGTGGTTTCTCACTCAGGAGACTCTGGGTTTACTATAGCTATGGAACTGGTTTTCCAGACTAGAGGAACCCCTTAAAGGACTGCAGAGGGAGGCGGAGATGGGATTTGGGGTTTGCATCCCCACCTCCTGAGCACACATTGGGTTAGATGCCCCTTGGCAGAGCTGTAAGGTGTAATGTGGGCAGCAGCTCCTCCTCTCTTTGGGGGCCTAAATTGAAACGCTCAGGAGCCAAATCACCTCTGAGCTGCTCTCTTGTGAGCAGGAGAGGAAGGGACACCTCCAAAGGCCACATAGCTCACTCATAGTCTGAAAAATCCTACTGCTGAATCTGGAACCCCCCCAGGGACGCCTGGGACCCCCCGGGCCCCTCTGTGATCCTCGACAATGCACCCCTCCATCATCAGACCATGCAGTGCCCCCCAGTGTTTTGCCAGTGGGAGCACTGGAAGAGATACTGGGAACGCTGGGAGGGAACTGGGAGGAAACTTCCCACCACTCTCCAACGTGCAGCAGCCCCAAGTGTGACCAGTGAGGAGGAGGAAGTGCTCCCAGTGCCTCGCCCCCCCCCCCCAAAAAAAAGGGGGGCAGGGGGGGGTTACGAGAAGAAAAAGGATTTTAATTGAGGGGAAAACACTCCATTTCTTTAATTGTGCTTGAACTTAGGAGGATCCCACTTCATCTACTGTTTGGAGGGTCTCAATTGACACAATGTTTTCATGATTTTGTATCTCAGTTGGCTGGGAATCACTGTTTTGCATTATTTTCCTGTCTAATTGGAAGAAGAAAGCCTTTATGGTGCTGTTTGATGGATTTGAATTGAGGGAAACCGCCCCATTTTCATAATCTTAAGGTTAAAACTGAGGGCAAAACACCACCGTCCCTGGTTTTAAAGGGAAGCCCTTTATGTGCCATTATAAGAGTTCCATCGAGGGGGACCCTCATTTGAAGGGACCTTCATAGAGGAAAAACGTGTCCAAAAGCCCCCAAAATGGTGTTTCTTGAGGGAAAGTGAAGAGGAAGCTGCATTTTCCCTCATTTCAGGAGGCTAATTTGAGCAAAAGTCCCCCTTGATTCACTTTTTCTTTGGTTTTATATTTAAGGGAGACCCTCCTTATGCATCAGTTACGGGTCTAAATTGAGAGGGAAGCTCCGTTTTCCCCTTGATTCAAGGCTTTGAAATGGTGACTAAAGGGACTTTTCCCTTAATTGATTAAGAAATTGAAAAAGAAGCCCGGCATGGACCGGCGGGTCTGGACACATCCCCATTGAGGGGGGGCAGAGCCGCTGCTCGGGGGCCCCGGGGGATCCTTTATCCCCCTCGTGCAGCTGCGAGCTGCCGAGGAAAAAGTCCTCGTTCCTAGGCTTAAAGCCCTGCAGGTTTACCTCTCATTCTCTTGCTCTGATTTGTTTGACAATAAATTCAATTTATTCCCCCCAGTCGTGTCTCTTATTCCAGTGACCGGTGAGTGATCTCTCTGTGCCCTTCTCCCGATCCTCGGGCCTTTCCTGATGTGTTCTGTTCCCTGCCCAGGGTGAGGAGGAGAGGGACAGAGCGGTTTTGCTGGCACCAGGCACCTGGCCAGGCCCAGCCCACTCCAATAATCCCTGCGATCATTCACGCCACCATTACCCAGGCGCACGGCGGGTCCGGCTCCGCGGGCAGGCGGCTCCAGTAGTTCAAAGTGGGCAAACTGGGACGGAGTGAGAGGAAGCAGGTGGTGCCGGTGGGTGAAATGTCTCTGCTGCGAGCTGCCTGGGAAAGGAGGAGGGAGAACCTAGTGCAAAGGAAAGGGGAGAGAAAGAGGGACAAGGCTGGAGCTGTGGAAGGAAGCGGAGATGGCCAAGGGGCAGCTGAGCATTTTGCTTTCCCACTCTGTGGGGGGAAAGAAAGCGCTGTCAAATCCATCCAGGAAAAGAGAGGAGAAATAGCAGGTGGTGGAAATCGCCGGCAATTTGGATGCAATTTGTCTGTCTGAAGTGCAGACGCCGACAGACACGGAGCACCGCCGGACGCCTGCTGGCGCTGCGCTGTGTCCTGCTCTGGCTGCAGCCCGCCTGGCGAGACCCCCAGCAGCAGCGGCCCGGGGGCGGCGGGTCGGGCAGCAGCCAATCGGAAGCGCCGCAGCGTGCGGCAGCCAATAGGAGCCCTGGCTACTCCGGCAGCCAATGGAAAGCGCCGTTCCCTGAGGGACCAGGCCCAGCTCGAAGCCCCTCACAGCGGCTTCGTTTGTTGGGACGTTTGTGGAAAGTTCGGAGTTCATTTTTTTTTTCTTTAGCGCACCTTTTCCAGGACAGGAGGGATTCCGGCGCCGCTTCGTGCCGGTAGGGAGCGGGAGAACGCGGCGGCGGGCGGCGGGTGGCGAGGGCCGTCGGCGAGACGGGGCTTGGGCCGCCTGCGGTGTGCGATCTCCCGAGAGCAGCGGGGAGCGGCGGCGGGCGGGGCCCTGTGGGAGCCGGCGCATGTCCCCGAATGAGCCGCCCGGCGCAACGCGCGAGGTGCCAATGAAATAAAATAGAACACGGTAAAGTGAAAAGCATCTTCTGCCAAATAATATATCAACAGACCATCTATGTAAGTGGTACAAGAACATAGTTTCATTGTGCTCTGGATGAATGTCATCTTTGTTATTGCAGAACTAAGTTAAGAATATTAAGTCTAATGATGCAATTTTACTTTTAGTCTATTTGATTTTATAAGTTACTAATCTGAGTCATGTATGCTTATAGTTTTCTCTCTTATTAACAAAGACAATTCAATATCCAGTTCATGATTATAGTATAGTTTTGAACCACTCAATAGTAATTTTTCTTTTGGAATATGTATGATAATTTCAAGGTGAGACATCTACATAATGCATTGGACACGTATTTGTATATTTGCAGTTAAAGTAACATGCTTTAAATTTGTGTGCATGTATATAAAGTACATATACTTAAGGAAGAGATCATAAAGAGATAAGGTACCTTTCAATCAATTTGAATTGTAGGCGGGGTAATTTTTGTTTCTTCTTGTAGGTGATTAGTTTTAAATCTTTTAAAGCAGTATGTTTGTCTGACAGGCCACTCATGCTATTTTATTGATGTCTAGAAGGGACATCTTTTGCTGGCTTCTGACTCCATAGACAAAATAAAACCTCGAGATCATCTCAAACAAGGATAGATGAGGAAAAGAAAGAAAGAAAAACTCTAGCATCAGTGATAGTAAATTAGATATTGAGGCTACGTGGCCTAGGCAACTTACTCATTAAGTTTATAATGAATTTATAAGCTTATGATGACTGGGTTGCTCTAGATTTTCAGCTGTCACAATTTGCAGCATTGCTGTTAGGTTCACTAAAACTGAGCCGTAACTCTTTATTTGAATGTAAAATTCTGAATTTCAAAATGACCTCGGAAACCTAGTGTTGGAAACAGGTTTTAAATTATCCTCCAATTCCATAAAGGTTTTTATTTTACAGAACTAACCAAGAGTTACACGAATACAGTTTATAAAGCGTGTGTTTGCAGATGGGTCACAGTCCTTTCAGCTCTGGACTTCATGATGCCAGGAGAAGTCGGAAACTACACAGTATTTGTGAATGCAAGACTTTGCATTTAGATAGGTTTGAGCTGAACGATCTGAAAAAGCTCCCATAAGCACAGAACTCCTTACTGTCTGTGTGTTTGAGAAGGCTGAAGAGCTCTGTTTATTGCCACAAAGGGCCTGGAATAAATTATGTTTAGTAAATTGGCCCCAGGTTTTCTTGTTTCAGACAGTAGCTTCAGAGCAATCTGTTTTATAGGCTCCACTAAATCTGACCAATTGCAGGGAGGTGACACCTCATTTCAGAGATGTGGCATCCCACATGTGCCAGTCAGGTCCAGCCCCTCTCTCTGTCAGGATGGCCGGGCACCAGCAGTTCAGCTTTCTGTCTTTTGGCATTTAACCTACGGCCTGTTCCCAATTTATGGGCCCCGCAGGGAGGTCCTAGCAGGATGGAGCCAGGCTGCTCAGCCCCTCCTCAGCCTTGTGCCTCCCACCCCTACATGGGGCAAATAAAAGCTTCTTTATTCCATTGGAAATGCCCCTGTTTCAGCGAGGTGTATGCCTGGCTTCCTTCCCTGGTCGGTCTTGCAGGTGATAATGAACACAGTGCGGTGCTATTTCCTAGCTGAAGCCAAGGTGGGAAACCAGCTTTAGCCTCGGCATTTTTCATTTCAGACTCTTTTTCCTCAGTTATTTTGGATCTGTTCATGGTGAGGAGGTTTTACAATGTGTTGGTCCTTAGCTGAAGTATCGAAGAACTGAACAAACCAGTAATTTTTCCTTCTCTGACCAAATTCTTCTTACTTTTGAGGGGAGGAAGGAATGGGGGAGTCAAATTTGCGTTTAGGTTTTATGTTTTATTTCTGCCCATGGAACTGTTTGCTACAGCACAGGACACTGATTGACATTGCATGTGTTACAGAGAGGAAGGGCATTTCCTGACGATTAATGGCAAGTTAGTTGGCCTGAAGTTCATTAACCTGAGCTAGACTGTTGGAAGGACTCTGTGTGGAATTGTATTAGAGGATCATCATAAACTAAAAATATACGTGACAATCTGGCCAGATTGCAATGAATCTAAAGACAGGACAGGGTTGGCTTGAGCTCACAGAGCAGCTGCCTCGAGTGTAAACTAACTGCCTTGTGAAAGCAAATGGTTTTTCACAGACATTATTCAAATAAAAGGGGAAAAGGAAAAAAAAACCCAACCAAAAAAAAAGGAAGGTTCCCATTAGCAAAAAAAGCCTACATGAAAAAGTGAGGTTGTGAGCTATGGCCGAAGGCCCGAGTTTGGTGCTGATTCTCAATCAATTCAGCAAATGACAGTGCATTGACACAACTGGTTTTTTAGTCAAATTTAGTCCTGATTCTTCACAGTAATTTGCCTCAAGAAAATGAGCCCCATATCCTTTGGTGAGTTCCCTGTTGGCTGAGGCCCAGACCTTCAGGCCATGACTTCTCAACATACTTGCAGTGAGACTGGTTCCCTCTTAATTGCTTCTTTTTGAAGTATGGTTTGTCACTATCATCCTGCTGAAGATGAACAGGGCTGGTGTCTCATTTTCACATATTCTTCCCCCTCCTCCCCTCTCCTTCTTTTCCCCTTTTTCACCTCTAAATAAATTTCTTAAAGGCGATTTAACCCTGGGATAGTCTAATCCACTTCAGTCCTTCGTGGTCCACCCTCAAATAGATGTGTCGGCACAGAAGAAGTTAAGGGTGTTCTCTTAGGATCTGATACTGTAATAAAGGGAAGAGAAAGATGAAACAGGCATTTCATGTTTGTCTGTTTTCTCTCCATGTCATTTCATGAACGTGTACTCACGCTTGGCCAAGAGTAGTGCATTCAGACACTGAATATGAGTGTTGAAGAGGGGACTGAGAAGAAAGAAGCATAGTGTTCTGCAATAGGAATTATGCTTTGGGGATTTTACGGATTGTTTCCCTCTTTTTCACCATCATGCTTTTCTTGCACACTTCCTTGTCTTTTGCTACTGAGCGAAAGTCTGGAGGCTCAGAAAGCCCAAGTTTCATCTGAGCAAGATTTCCTGTGTCAGAGAGAACTGAAGGGATTCTGTTTCCATCCTTTCATGCCAGGAAGGATGAACTGCCTGTATCAGGAGGTGCTGAATTGGTTCTGGGTGCTGCTGTAGCTCACAGAATTGCAAGACCTAGTGCTGCAGGAGTTCAAATAACAGACCAGTGGAAAGGCTCAGGGGCCACAAGCTGTGCTGCATCTCTCATGGACTTGCGAGGAGCCTCTCCTTTGGTGTCTGTGCAAGTGCTGGCTGCTGTGGGCACTAGGATTGCTCTTTTAATCAGGCAGCTCCAGTACCTTTCAGAAAAGAATTTTCATGGCACATCATGAGCCATTAATCTCTCGACTAACCATAACATTTCCTTACTCCTTGGTTTTCCAGCATTACTCAAACACTGACATTTGTCATTTCACCAGCCATCTCCCTTGGCCTCTAGCATCAGGCACTTGCAGGGGGAAGGATCTGGTCTCACAAATATTTTCATACTCTGATCTCTGTGATTTATTAACCGTGAAGTTTTGCCTTCAGAACTCAAGATACCGTTTCAAATAATTTCACGTGCAAAAGTCGAGTTATTGGGCAAAAGGGATCCTTGATAGCTGGGTACAAAGGACAGCAGGACTGCTGTTGCTGTTTTCTTTTCAACTCCTGTGCTGGCTGTGTGACCTTGAGGAAATAGGTTCATTGCAGCTTTATGGTTCCGTTTTTGCATAGGGAAAATAAGGGCAGTGATAATTGCTTTCGTTTGTAAAACACTTTAAGATTTATGGACTATGAGTGATTCTTACTAAGTGAAAAGTGTTGCAAAGCTGGCTTAGTTGCACACTGTGCTAACAAAATCCCATATCAGCCTATTGACCCCAGCCTGAAACACTCATTAAAGTTTATAGGACATTTTGGTGGATGAGTTGAGGCAGTTATTCTGCTGGAAATATCATACTGAAAGCACTTTTAAATCCATCATCCGCTTTGACTTTTTTCTCTATTAAAACTAAACACAACTGCTTGCTCTGTCCAGTTTTCTTAGTTTATTTATGAAAAGTTTTTGATGGATATGGATATGTACTCACTGTTCACTCAGCTTGTACCCCCATGGCATCTGAGACATTTCAGTTCATTCTAGTCATAGCATAAACACACAATAGCTGTTGTACTGAGACAAAAAGAGCTATAAAACATACAAGATATCCAATGGACTGGTATTAACTATCAAGTTGCATGGTCACTTTTGAATGTCAGATGTTCTTTTTATGGATACTGCATTAATTTAATTTGTGCTTAAACTTTAGCTAGGCTAGACACTGGTGTCTGAAAAGTTTACATATTTTTCCAATGTCAAAATGTGTAAATTTAGTATTAAGGAAACAAAACATATTTACTTGTACTAGAGGAAAACTACTTTTGTAGCAAAGAAATTAACTGAGGTGCTCCTTAAAGATAGGTCTGGCTTGCTTACAGAATTGTTACTTATGCAGTAAAGCAGATCTGCAGATGTTTTCTTTTTTTCTTCCAGATCAAACTTGGATTGTTTGAAAAGTGGGGAGATACTTCACCATAGTACAAAAGAAGGTACAGAAGAGGAGAGCAGAATGAGAGCTTTGCAAGTGCCACGTGCCTGCAGCCCGCTGTCTTTAGTGATGCTGTTCCTTCCAGTCACTGGAATGTCAAAACAAAATATCCCAAGACTGAAGCTTTCCTATAAAGGTAAACTTTTCAGTAGTTTTTCTGATTCTGCCACTTCCGTTTTGATGTGATAGTGCCAGCAGTTCTTTTGTATTACTAACCAGGAAATACATAATAGAAGCCTTAAAGATGGATGAATTCTGCCTCGGGGCAGTATTAAAATCTGGGCTTTTTGTTGTGTCGGGGCACATGTTTCTGAAGTATAACTGTCTTTTAAAAGTATTATTTCTGTTTGCTCCAAGAGGATGTTAACAGACTCTACATAAATTAGAGGGGAGTGGTACTTGAAACACTCTGAGGTGCATTGGAGACATTCCTATGTGGCTGGTAGGGATGATGTGAGACATGGAGGACGTTCACACCTTCCTACAGCATCAGAGGAAGTTGAGAGAGCTGACTCAAGTGTTTCAAGGGGACTGACATTTATTTTTGTAATAATTCTTTTTCTATCACTAAGTGGGTATGTTAAACTCTTCATAGGTGGTTTTCTTTCTCCTTGCCTCTTTGGATCACAAAAGCGTGTTTCTCTGCAGAATTTCTTAGTCTTGTGTGTAGTTCTTGTTAAGAATGGTACCGAGGGATTTCAACACAGACATATTTATGTATTAATGGACAAGTTTTTAAAGAAGGTAGATTTCTTTTTGCTTTGAATGTACAGCACACCTGCACAGGCACAGAGGTGTGTCACTGATACTTTCTTCTTTAGTGAAAACAAATGCTCTCCCATTAGTTATGTTTCAGCTGTGTCAGCACCTTGCCCTTATGGGAGCTATTTCTGCTCTGTTTTTCAAACTTATGTCTTCCTATGCATTGCAGAGTTACACTCAGGATGGTGTGATGGGACAGGCTGTAAAGCCTTCATTGGGGCTTATGATATGTTTATCATGAGTTTAACACCCAGAGAAATTTATTGAGTAAGCAGAATGACTTGCTATTTATTTACAAGCTTCTCTTTTGCTAGATTTGCGTGCCACTGGGCATGCTATTCCACTGTGTATATAAATGTGTTTGGATGTGTTTGTGTGAGAGAGACAGAGGAAGCAAGATCAAGGGATCTTGACAACATTTTTATTACTTTGGGAAACAGTTGCACTCACTGAAGCCAATGAATAGAGAAACTGAAAGACCTGACGTGAGTTACGAAAGTTAGCAGTAAAACCCTCCTAACATACAGCCGGCCTTCTCACAGCCAGGCCTTTTGAGATAATTCCCAAAAGCAGCATGTACCACATGGCGACGGCATTTATTGTGGATTTGACACTCACGATTAGTGAATTCCTCTCAACTTCAAAAGCAGATAGCCTTTGGCAAAATCCTGATGGATGCCTTTGGCAGGTAAAGAGGGGGAGAAAGAAAAATTATTGAGGTCAACACAGGGGAAAAAAAATGGCTGAAATCTTAGTTTAAAATAGTGGCAGAGACCTGCTGGGAACAGTTGGGGAAATGCCTGAGCTCGTTTAAAAAGATGATGAGCAGATGATTGATATTTAGGCCCTGACCCAAACTTTTATTAGCAACTTTATAAACCTTTCAGTTTGGCTTGAGGGATACCGTTTCCTGTCCAAACTTATTCACCTATATCCCCGTAGGGGGGGAAAATCAACAACAGATGCAGATGCAAAATAGCACATAAATCTTAATTTTGAGAGCTGTGATGGAACTGAAAAGTCGGAAGAAAGAGAATTACCAGAATTTATTGTGCTTTGTCTTACTTTCTTGGGGGGTTGGAAGGTGTATATTTTTCCACATGGAACAAGAAAAAATTTAATGCTGTTTTTTCACACTTATGTACTGTAAATGATTCCAGTATGGCTTATCATAATCAAACTATATATTTGTGTGTTGACAACAGGATATCACATATACTGAGTATTTAATATAGTTGTGAGAATTAAGTCTACCTTCCTCCCCCCAAATCTTTCAGACAAAACAATTCCAAGGTTTCTGAGAATAAGATGTAGGAGAAATGAACTGTTTTGCCAGTTGTCATAAAATTGTTAGTCATGTCACTGACAAGTCCTGGCATCTCTGTTCTTTGGAATTAATACTTGAACTATCATGAAGAGGAGAATACAGGGCTCTTCTCCTTCTTTATGGAAAACAGATGAGAACTGGCCACGTCAGGCAGTTCCAAAAACCTGGTCACACGTGTCTTTGAAGGGAAGGTTTCGTCTCCTTTCATGTGCAATGAGTTTATGGCATAGCTCCATCTTCCCAGAAGAGCTGAGCATTTGCTGGGGCAGGAGAGCTGGAAGTAAGCAGGACTTTGCAGTTACTGAATTTTCCAGTTGCATCAATCAGTGGTGGATGGAGGAAGAGGGAGAGGGTAGGGTGGTTAAAGATGTGTCTATAACTGCAGGAGTGCTTCAATAAACCACAGCATGTCAAAGCTCCTTTGTGTTCAAACAGCAATTAAAATTTTAGACCTTCTCTGAATGGCAGCTATAGGTTTCCTTCTTCTCAAGGTCGTCATCTTAACGAATGGGAATCTGTGCAGGAAATGTTAAGATATTCCAGTGAATGATGTCGGGATCAATGTAAAGTCGTACAATGGATTTCCTTTATTGTTTGTCCCAGTCTAAAGATGTGTTCTAAAAAACTGTGCATGTATAAAACTAAAACTACACACAAATCAATTAAAATACGTTGTAGTACAGAATCAAAGTCATATATTCTCCACCTGTGTTAATCAAATCCACTATGATCTTTAATCACGTATCTCATCTTTTCACATTTTCCCATATCCATTAGTTGAAAAATACTCTTATTCACTCAGACTTAAGTTAGATACTTGTTCATGTCATTACTATCCCAGAAATTGTCACTCCTCTTGTGATGTTTTTAGGGTGCTCTCAGTGCATATACCTTACTTAATCTGTGTATCTTAGATACTTCTACAAGATTGAGGTGCTTTTATTACTGTAGTTTTAATATTAGGAGAAGGTAACAAACTGTCTTCTAATAGAAGATTAGGATCTTTAGAAAACCAGGGGATGATTTTGAGTAATATTCCATATTTTAACCCTCTTTGCCTAGTACTCTTTCAGTCTTAAGACCGACAGTGTGTATTTATCACTCATTTTCATGTAGATGGAGATAACCTGTGACCTTCATCCAAACTGCAGAACTCCACAACCACAGCTTCCCTAAGCAGCACATCCTTGTTGTCTGCTGCCTCATTTAACATCCTCATTCCAACCTCTAGAGCAGATGCAGAAGGTTTTCATACACCAGTCTAATTCATTCATGTCATTTTCAGGACAGCATCAGTTCTGTTACTAAAGAATGGAAGGCTCTGTGTCCTAATTCTCGTATGTTTAATTCATACAGTGTAGACAGTCTTGTTTCTGTTTTATCTTCTGAGTAATAATTTTTCCTAATTCATTGGGAGGTCCTTCCATAAATATCGTGTGTGTCTTTTTAGATTTTACTTCATAGGGAGAAGTAAAGAATAGCCAGACCCAGAATGTTGATTGCCTTCTGAGAAAAAGAAGAAAAAAAATCAAATTTTTCTCAATTTGTGGCTATCCTAAAATTTTCCTGCAGAAAGAGAGAAATTGCAAATTTAACCCTATTGATTTGATTTACTTGGCTGCTTTTCATGGACATTTCAGTAAGTGTAGTCTGTGTTCTCAGTGAATGCATTTATATTACCAAAGCGTGCACCCTAGTTTCTTGGCTGGGGGGCATGCACCAGGCCAGATTTGGGCATTGTCACCAGTGATATCCACAAACATGTATCATTCCCGTGTGGGAATGTGGCCATTCCCCAGAGCAAACCATGCTTACTTTGACAGCCGTGACTTGGTCAGAGGACCAGGAATCCTGCACTGTGACACAGTACAGAGGAATAAGCACGACTGAAGGCAAGGTTTGGCTTTTAAAGCAGGATTTACTTAGCACTGTTCAAAACGACTATGGTAGTAATTTAAATCTAATAAACAAAAGCATTATTCTCAGCTGGTTTGTTTTTCTCCATATAGAATGAATTAAGATGCAGTCTCACTCTCACTGAAGTCATGGCCAGAGTTTTTCCACTGAAGTAAATTGAAGCGAGATCAAATTCACACTCCTCACTTTTTTCATCTTACCTAAGTAAACTAAAGACAGGCAGTTCTTTCTCCTCTGCTGAAGGATGACCGTGCTAAACCATCAGCTCCACGTGGCAATTAGCCATGTTTAAGGATTGTTTAGTTTCCCGCAGTGTTTTGCACACAGGATTTTCTTCCCCCTAAGAGTGATCCATTCTTAAAACATGGTGAAAAAGCAAACAGAGAACATTTTGGTGCCAGGAATTCTTTTGAAAATTTGACTGGGTGAGTACATTTCCTTAATGTTCAAAAATTATCCTTTGAACATGCTATTTAACAGTGTCAAGCATTCTGTTCTCTATATTGCTTTTGCTTTAAACCTGTTTCATTTTATAACTGATGAGATGCTTAACTGTTGCATCACAGCAGTTAGTTTGTTCAGTTTCAGTACAGCTGGCTTATTTCCATGTCATGCATCATTTAATTATACATATAAAACGTAGTTAAAACTGTACAGCTCCATGAGCCTCACTTAAGCTGTCTGTGACACTGCAGTAATCCCAGTACCCTGACGGGGTGTTGCACAGCTATGACTGGTTGGAATGTGGTAAACTGGTGATGTGTAAGAGAGCCTAGAAATGAGCTTGCATTTTGCAGCTGTGCTTGCTCTACTAGAAGAGGAAGTAAAACCAGAAAAAAACTGCTCTTGTGGCAATATCAGCGTCTGTAAATCTGAATGCTTAATGAAAATCAAGGAAAATGTGCTGAGTGAGGAAGTGGTGCTTTTCCCTTGTTTGTCGTTTAATTAATTTTTGGTGGTCTGTTATTTGTCAGAAAAATCTATCTCAGATTCCTCTATGGAAAAACATGAAGTGTTCATGTGAGAGTGAAGATCCTAGTATTGGATGATTGTCTAGATATGCAAAAGACTTTGCCTGTTTTGTCTCAAAAATGCTTTCTGGAGGCAGTGATCATTGAGACTTAAAATGTACCCTAGCTTGAAGATGGATGGGCGCTGCTGTCCATGTGTATCTGCCGTCGACTGAGTATAAACTTGAAGGCATTTATTACATCTTAGTAATGGGAAAAGCAGCAAATTTCTTGCAGACATTTTTTTTCCTTTTTTAAGCTAGTGAACTTGAAGGTCAGATTCAACTCTATGTTGCATTTTCTGTCATATAATTATCATATATATAATGTCCTGAAGAGCAGCCTCCAGTCAGTGACATCAACAGCTTACATAGCAGTTGAACTAAGAATAACCTTGGAGAACTGACCCGTGTCAAGCTCTTATGAGTGTAAACTCTTGATGTCACTGACTGGAGGCTGTTTTTTCATGATCACAGAAGGGCCTCAATTGGATAAAAGAAGAATTGTGTTCAAAAAATACAAAACTATTCTGCTGAATGTTCACTTTACTATATCTCAGAAGATGAGAGGAAACAAAACCGAAAGAGTAATACTTGACAAAGGATTTTTGCTCCCTTATAAAAAGAAGGACGGGACAACATCAAAAACAGCTTCCCTAGAAGAATGCAGGGAAGAGACATGATAAGTGGCATCAGCTTGGAAGAGGGATCAAAACTCTTTCTTTGATTACTTTTACTAATGACATGTGTTTAAGCAAATCCAATTCAGAGCAGTTTCAGAAATCCCAAACTTGTTCTCTTTCTGAGCACTATTTGGAGGGCACGATCTGCCTGACGTCAGTGTCTGTCTAGCAGTGGACATCTGTGGTCACTATGCAGGTGCTCGATTCACATCCTGTTTCTTTTTCCTCCCTCCCCATTTCTGCAGTTCCATTTCTAGGTGAGTTCCCCAAAGAAGAGCTGAGGAATATAGGGGATGACTCTTCCGTACTCACAGTCCTTTGGAGATAAATACACAGAGATAGCAGAAAGAGTCAGAATTTCCTTTATTTAACCAGCGCAACATCAAACAAGTCAGAGAGATTGGTTAACTCTGTTTAAGGCAGACAATTTTGAAGATGGTGGGAGTGACAGATGTACATCTTTGCTACAAATTTGAAAAAGGAGACATTCTACTTTCTGAACAAAATCCTGGCTATCCCAGAATTTTGCACTGTGTTGAACCATAGAGTTTTAAGAGCTGAGAGGTTGCTGAAGACACCAAAATTTTGTAATTAACTTACTGGGCCTCTTAAAGGAGGGTGTTAGATCTTCCTGTGCATCATTCAAGCAGCCTGGATTTCTTTCAGAAAGATTTCTCACTAAATCTGTAACAAAACATTAGCCTATATGACATACTGCCCCAAAAGTAATCAATATAAATATTATTAATAAAAAATGTCCCCCTCCAAGATTAAATAAAAGCTTACACCTATATACCAAGAGCATCCATGGATCATGTCACCCATATTTATATTTGACAAGGGTTTGTGTGGGAGGGCGCTTGTGCCTGCTTTGTACAGGGAAGCTCTGGGGTTCCCAGGTTCACGACTGATGGGTCTGCACTTTGTGTCTCTTGAGGCTTTGGGTGCCCAGGGCCATGATGAGTTCCCGGGCTGGGGATGGCGGGTGGGGCTGGCCTGTGATGCGCTCTGGGGCCTGTGACAGCACAGGGGCCGTGTCACAATGGGGGCAGCTATTAAAGGCCCCATGGGTTGCCGCTGCCCCAGTAGAGCCTGGGCAAGCGGTGAGTGCACACAGGCGGTGGGGAGGCAGGGCTGGGGGAGGGCTGGGGCAGAAGCGCCGGCACCGGGGGCGTGTGTTCTGTCCCTGCATCCAGGGCCCAGCCCCTGGTGGGAGTGCCTTGCTCAGGCTCGGTGCTTGCTGGGGCAGCGGTGCAGGCCTTGCCTCCTGCCAGCTGCCGGGGGCCCTCTCCTTCCTGCTGCCACGTCCCTGTGGCTCCTGCCCCCCACTGGCTGCCTCCATGCTGGCCCTACTGAACCCCTTCTGTGTGTCCTCTTGCAGACCATGGCTTTGTTGTCATTGCTCTTCGTGCTCGTGCAAAGCCTGATCCAGTACCCCCAGCCAGCTGGGGATGGGCTGGATGAGGCCACGCACCGGCGAATGCAGGAGCGTGAGGAGCTGCTTGACCGCGAGATGGCTCGGCTGCTGCAGGAGCTGGAGCAAGGGCCCCCGGAGCAGCAGGACGAGGGCTGGGGAGCCCTGCTCTTTGGTGCCCTGCAGCAGTGGCCATTCTGGGCTCTTGCTGGACTCCTGCTCCTCTTGGGCCTGTGGTTTAGCTGCAGGAGGAGTCCTGAAGCCAGCGAAACCAACAGCAGCGGCAAGGACCAGAGCTCCTGCAAGATCTTGGGAGAGGAGAAGGAAAAAGAAAAGGAAGAAGACAGTTTGGATTCCAAGGGAGATGGAGAAACCATAGATGTGACTGTGGAGGCAGATGACAGCGGCAGTGGAAATGAAGAAGGCAGTCCTGTGGCTGCAAATGAAGGAGACGATGATGATGCCAATGAACGAGATGAAGATGTGAAGTTGAAGAAAGACAGTGATGTTAAAAGTGACGATGGCCATGATGCAAAGAAAGATGAAGGCTGGAGTGATGGGAATATGCCAGGAGACAATACTGCCGAAGGAAATGAAGAAGAACCTGGCAATGTTACTGGAGGTGTGGAAGACCTAGATGAAGTAAATGAAGGAGAAAACAAGGATGTGAAGGTGGAGCCAGACAAGGATGCTGGAAAGGAAGACGGAGATGGAAATGAAGAAAAAACCAATGATGCGTATATGAAGGCAGGCAACAGTGATGATGTAAATAAAGGAGTATACGAGGTAGATGGAAAGGAAGAAAAAGCAGATGTGAAGGTGCAGGGAAGCAGTGATGCCAGTGAACAACAAAGCAGTGATTGGATTGGGCAGGAAGACACCAGTGATGGTGGGAAGGCAATAGACCACAGTGGGTTTGCTGCAACTGAAGAAAAAACCACTCACCTTGGAAATGAAGAGACCAGTGTTGCAAACAGAGATGAGAAACAGGGTGATGCAAATGCGAATGGAGAGAAGAATGAAGATGCAAAAGAAGGAGAACAAGGTCATGTGGCTGCCAGTGAAAAAGAAGGCTATGCTGGCAAGGGCAAAGGCAGCCGTGGTGGAATTGAAGAGGAAGAAGACGCCCGTGATGCTGGGAATAAGCGAGGGATCCTTTTAGTGGATCGCATACAGTGTCCCGTCGAGGACGTGGAGAAAGGTCGCTCAGTGGCAGCTGAGCTGATGGAGAGCTTCACGCGTGTCTTTATTGACAGCGTGAGCAATAGTTTCTACCCGGTGCCTCAAGAAGCCATCGGGGTGGGCAGTGCCTTTGAGGGTTGGAGTCCCCGTGAGCAGGATGGGGTGTACCGCGTGCTGGTCCCACTGAATCCCCCACCGGGACACGCTTTCCACCTGGAGCTGAACAGTGGAGGGCAGATGGCAGCAAGGACCTTCTGCGTCCGTGTGGAGCTGGTGTGCACGTGCGAGAGGGAGCAGCTGGGCGAGAAGCTGTTGTGCTTCCTGCACCACTCGCAGGAGGAGCTGCGGCAGAAGCAGAAGCCCAGCCTCCTAGAGACACTCTGCACCGGCTCCTACCTGGACGTGGAGAAAACCTCCCACTGGTTCTACCAGCTGGTGAGATGCTCGTGGCTGCATTTGCCTCAGTCGTACTCATGGCACTTGGTGTTTCAGCCCTGCAGCCGGTCCTGCCAATTCCGGCTGAGCAAAGGCAAGAAGAGCCTGGTGGTGGAGATGTTGTTTGGGGTGCGCCACGGGGACTCCGACATCTTTGCGGTCAGCCAGCCCACAGAGGCCCAGACAGGCGGCTCCAGCATCTTTGTGAGCAGCCAGCCCGCCGAGGCCGACTCCATCGCAAGCACAGCGTGGCCTGAGACGTACGCTGTGGCAGAGGCAAAATTCTTCCAGCACGTCGCCAGGCAGGTGCCGTGTGAGAGCTTGCACCTGAAATGCCTGCAGCTCTTCACCTGCATCCTGAGGGGCACAGGTTTTTCCAGCTCGACCTGGAAGACTGTGGTCATGCACGTGCTGACCACCGTACCGCTGTCCCAGTGGCGCAGGAGGGAATTTGCACGGCGGCTGTGGGACATCATGGCATACCTGCGCCGCTGCCTGCAGTTGAAACGCCTGGAGCACTTTGTCCTAGGCAACCAGAGGCTTCCTGCAGAGATCAGCTTGCCGCCGGCAATGCGAGCGGTCGAGCCGCTCAACCTCTTTGAGCACCTGGCCCAAGATCCGGCCGCCCACGCAGAGGCGATGCGAGCTTACGGTCAGCTGCGATTTCGCCTCTGGATGCTGCTCTCCGGCCACTGAGAGGAATTCCCTGCACAGAGCTGTGCTGGGGGGGCTCACACCCGATGGCAACCACGTGAGCACTGCATAATTCTTCCTTTTTTCACTGGCAATCCTGAAGCTGCTTTCCTGCTCCCGTGGATGGAAGATGCTGCGGCACACGGATTCACTGTGCAGACACACATCTCTGCACTGCCCTGCCCTTCACCTTCCAGTTTACCACGGTGCTGTTGTGATGTTCCTACGTCTACGAGGCAGAAACTGGCTCCACCTGCACATCCTTACAGAAGACTACGGACTGAGAGAGGTTGCTTGGCACACCTCAAAGACATGAAACTGGCCTGTTAGGGACTTGATGTAGTTGTTCAGTGACCTGTAGCTCACTTTACCATAGGAGAATAGGTAGTCCAAATTTTTATAATAGGAATTCTTTATTAGCATTGCTTCCAGAGGTCCTTTATTATTATCAGTGTACAACTATTTTGCAAAGTTGGTCTTAGTTTAGGAAATTGAGCTACCCTACTATAGTAGATTGTCTCCTTTTCAGTAATATCTGGATAGCTATGTTTGGAAAATTAATAAAAGGAGAGAAGTGTCTCAAATTGCCTGAAACGTGACATTCTTTATATTTAAGCCTCTGTATCTTAGAGAACGTCGTTCCTATATACCTGCCTGAAATAATGCCATTTTGCAAACAGAGATGTTGGATATGTTGCGTGTGCTCTCTCTTGAGCAAACCCATAGAGATGCTTGAAGGTTGATGTGAAAATGCCCTGAAATGCCTGAAATTCTACAGCAGAGTACTCCTGAATTTTTTAGGAATCTTTGGAAAAGTGTTCTTTTCACAGTCACTTTTATGACTGTAATACCCTCCTGGGGAACAATTCCGTCCTGAAAGATGAACAGAGAAGTCCCTAACTGCAAAACATGTGGTTTAGTACACAGCTCTTTTTTGGGCTTCTCATAACCAAGGTTTTAACACAAAACTGTGAACACAGAAAGTCATGTTTTCTCTATTCCCAGTTGTCTGTATCCTTTTGGAGAGGCCCTGCTGTTCTATGAATATTACGTTTTTCACCAGGCCTAATAGTATTGTATATCAATGAGAGCCACTTCACATGCACAGCTTTGTCCATGGTGACATGCAGCTAAACAAAATGTCATTTACTTCTTGCACTACATTGTAGAGATTGGTAGTAGTCCGGAAGTATTTATTCTCTTTGCCTTCCTACCAATACATCTGGGGTCAACTGGTCAACTTTAAACTCAGCATACCTTAGGAATTGGATAAATTGCTGCAGTCATGCTAGAAATACTTTTCTTTATCCCAGAAATTTGCTTGAGTTTCTACAATGCCCATGTAAACCTTCACGTGTATTCTCCAACATGAGAAAGGACTTGCTCCTCCCTAAAGGCAAGTGATGCAACCTTTGTTCTTTCCTGTATATGAAAGTTATACAGCCTTTAGTTTCAGAGTCCTTCAAAGTTGTCTGTAACTGTTTTGAAAGTGGCTGAGATGTTCCCTTTCTGCTAATTTAGGCATGGCTTGTCACTAAAAAAAATCTGTACCTAGTCACAAAGGGCATTCTGATTCTGAACCAAGTGGTTCTACATTGCTGCATTGTGACAGCATGCTGGAGTTGAGGAATGGCAACATGGTCACCACACATGTGACTTGATGCTAACAAGTGTAAATATGTTTTATAAATGCAAATACATATGATCAGAACAGAATGAGATTTTTACTTTTGAAGTCTCTTTGCTGTGGCTCTGCTGCTGGAGATTTTATAAGTAAGCAATGATCATGCTGTTTTGAGCCAAGTCCACCGAGATACTGTGTGAAATGAATAAAACCCAGTCACTATTCCAGCTTCTATCAGTCAGCAGTGAAATATTAACCCAGAAGGGGAGTTAGCTGGATACTTAGTTAATCACCGGGCTGGAAAAAAGTATTTAATTTTGAGGAAAACAGCAAATAGAGACCATAAACTGAGTGCTGAACGCGTACTCATGAAAGACCATCCCTGTAACTTTGTTACTGTACCTTGTGAGAATGCTGGTTCTGTGTTAGCCAGGCTGCAGAGATGCAGTGATTCAAATCAACAGCTTGCTCTAAGCTTGAGAATCATTGGGAAATGTGCTTTTCACAGTAAATTTTTCCAGTGCAATATCCTTGGTGATAGTAAATATGTCTCGCTGTGAAGGGAAATTTCAATGCGTAAGAATAAAATGCGTTGTTTTATAGACTGAGAACAATTATTAATCTAGCTGAAATTTAATCAACCCTCTGTTAATATTTACTGGTAAAGTTTTATTAGATCATATTACAGTTATAATCTTATCAGTGGCCATGCTCAGAGTCTTATTTCCAAGCTGTTTTCAATAGTAGGTACCAAACGTGATTCTTCACCACTTTGCAGCTTGTGTTGTCATTTGCACCAGTAAGAAAGGAGTGTGCAGTGTTGTCATTTCAATCTGGAATATTCTACAGATGTTTTCCTTACGATGCAGTGAAAGAAATGATTGTACAAGGATCAGGCAGGGTTCATTCCCACTTGGGCATTTCAGTCATGAGGCAGCATTTTCCCTCACTGTTGTAGCTGTTCTAGGTGGGTTTTTTTTTACTGAGAAATTCTAGAACTGTTAAACAACAGATGACAAATGTCCATTTGGGATGGTCTCTTCAGAGATCATTCCTTTCAAATAAGGAAACTGGAAGTAGACAGCAGTCTCAGTCATCGTCCTTCATGTATGTGGAGAAGAATCAAATCCACATATTTTTGCAATTGACACTCTTGCAGAGGCCCATGCTTTGCATGGCTTTAAGTGCTGAAAGTGCTTTAGAGCATTTGCACAAGCATGTAATTTATCCTTAGATCAAATTCCTGTGACTGCAGATGAGAAGGAATTTTTCCTCATATTCTGTATGCTAGTTACTTGTGTTCTGCAGGTGAGGACTGAGGTTTTTATAGTACCATGTTAACCATAAGCTGCTTCCAAAGTGGTCTTGCTGGCAATTAATAAACATCTTTTAAAGTGTTACTGGTTTAGAAAACAAATCCTGACATCTTTGCCTTCACGAAAGGTATGTGGGAAAGGACAGTGCTGGTGTATAGTAATGTAATGCTCAGCATCAGATAAAATTTTTCAGTGTGAAGCAAGATTTTTTCCCAAAGTACTGCCAAATAAATCTCACCTAGGGGAATAGGAGCTGCAATGCATGACAATTTGTTTTCAGATTGTACCATAACAACATCCTGCACTGAGCCAGACAAAAGTACACAAACTTAAGTAGAAGTGACTGAGCCAAAAAATAATTGTCATAATTATATACCAGGTAGTCAGATTAATAATGATAAAATATTTTTCTCCCATGGTTCTGTTCATTAGCCAGGACTAGAACTTAATCTTTTCTTGCCTGTCACTTGGTTTGTGTAAGACCTTGGAGAAAAATGTTTGGGTGGGGGTTTTTTTCCCTTTATTTAATTCAGGACTTTTTTCTCCAAAACACTGGCCCGAATTTTCATCATGATCAGGATATGCCAATAACTTGTGCGGTAAGTCTGGGTTTTCTAGCAGGAATGCTACATTGTCCATCCAGTGCCAGGAAGGTGGAAATACCCTTAATTTTATCTTCCCGTTAAATACAGGATTTGCCTTTCTGTCTGAAGATTTCCAAATAGTTTAGCTTGGAGAGTTGGCTTGTGGAAGAACTGATTCACATGTTTATTTTCTTTTCCCCAAAGTAATGACTACCCAACAAGACTTAAATATTCTTGTGCTCTTTTCTATATGTTGTTTGTGTCCTCGTCCAGAATTACGTCCACAGAGTATTCATTAGGCAAAATGCTACAGAATTTTTATTTTACAGCTTTTTTAGCTTTTTTGCAACAGTATAGGTTCTTTCATTAGTTTCATAGAGCATTTTTTTTTTTTTTTTCTTAATTACCTACAGTCCTACATGCAGTTCTGGGGCACCCAGTTCAAGAAAGACATGGACCTTGGAAGGAAGAGCCCTGAAAATGATCAGAGGGCTGTAACACCTTCCGTATGAAGACAGGCTGAGAGGTTTGGGGTTGTTCAGCCTGGAGAAAAGAAAGCTCTGAGGAGACCTTATTGCAACTTTTCAATATATAAAAGGGGCTTGTGAAAAAGATGTAAAAAAGGAAAAAAGGACTTTTTAACCAAAGCCTTTAGGGACAGGACAAGGGGCAATAGTTTTGAACTAAAAGAGAGTGGATAGAAACTGGATAGAAGAAAGACATTTTTTATGATGAGAATGGTGAGAAACTGGTACAGGTTGCCCGGAGAAGTTGCAGATGCCCCATCCCTGGAAGCGTTCAAGGCTGTGTTAGGTGGGACTTTGAGCGAGCTGATCCAGTGAAAGATGTTCCTCCTCATAGTGAGGGAGTTGAACTGGATGATCTTCAAATGTTCCTACCCACTGTTTCCTGCTCCTAATTATTCTTGGCTGGCATTGACCTTCTTCGCTGCTTTATATCTGGAGCACCAAATACGGTGAGGTATTGATCCTTGATCATGTGTATCCATGAGTATGGTGATATAAACAGAATTCGTTTTCTTGGGATGAAGGAAAGATATAGCACACATCTTGCAAAGATATGTCTTTCTTGGTTTCTAATTTCTGTTGAATTTCTCATTCCTTTATGCCATACAGATAATTTGTTAAGAAAATTTTATATAGAAAAATATTTTGTGCAAGTAAATATTGCCCAATTTGGAAGTAAGAAAAACCCCAGAGAACCCGAAGTTAACAGGAATTGTATTATAACTCTGGAAAGACATGCTCCAAGACTGCACTCATTTCCCTGGTACACTCCATGCTGGTTGCATGTATTTATAATAAAGACACTGATGAGTCATATATAAACATTTTGATTATAAAGATTTTCTTCGTTTTCCCACAGACTTGCTGCTTTCAAACAGCTGCATCCCATTCCTGGGCTCAACAGAGGGGTTTGATTTTCGAACCTTGCTGCCGGATGAGGAGAGGGGCCGGCTACTAGTCGGGGCAAAGGACCACATCTTCCTGCTCAACTTGGTTGATGTAAACAAAAATGTAAAAAAGGTCAGTGCCTTTTCCACGGAGTTTATCTCCTAAGTTAAATTTTGTTAAATTCTTTTTGTTTGGTTGGTTTTGTGTTTTTCTTTCTTTCTTTCTTCTCTGGGTAACTGCAGATTCGTTGTGCAATGAAATTTACCAAGATTTGATCATCTCACCTGCCGTAGTTATACGGATTATCTTTAATCAATTGAGTTTCTTGTGCTGATTGATGTCCTTTGTGACTGATGACCTGCAAGAGATCAGCTGTGTGGAAGAGCCCTGCAGTGCATGAAAATAGCGTCAAAATATCAGCAGACAGGAAAAATGCAGCTCAGAGTGTTCACTTCTCAATTCCTCTGGTCATGGTTACCCTCCTCATTTCAAAGCATTTGGAAGGAAATAACTGAAGACAGCTCTTTCATTGCTTCCTGGCATCCCTGGGATTACTTTACTCTAATACTGAACAGAGCAGAGGCAATTTGGATGGTTTAAATCATAGTAAAATAAAAGTGGCAATTTTAACATTTTGGTTAATATCTAGAATGACTAGTTTTAGGAAAAGCTTCCACTGGGATCTGCTGTAGTCCCTTGCCTGTGCCCGGTGACAGTGTGTTAACTTGAGATAATAAGATGACAATTTAGGCTTCGATATTTCTAGCAGACATGGTGAACTGGAGCTTTTGTAAGCACAGTTGACTGCTATGAGTGGAAACCAGATGCTTGCAACAGGAACACATGAAAACTGGTTTCCTGCTTGTCCCAGATAGGAAGAAAATCTGAATTCTCAGCTGTGTTTGGTATTTTCTCTAGGCACCAGAGGGTGGTTTTAAATTGCTACGTACTGCTGCCAGCTCTGAAGAGGTAACTGACCCTGAATTAATGTGATTGCAGGCAGGAGCTGAACAGGTGGAACAAGAGACTATTTTGCCCTCACGTTTGAGAGCAACGCTTGCTGTCATTGTATAGAAGAGATACAGTACCAGTCTGAATATCTTGTTCCTTATCTGGACTTCAGCAATGCTGCACATGGCAGTTTCTGTAAAACTCAGATTCTGGGTATTTCAGGAAATTTCTTCCTGGCATGCTTTATCAAGCACTTACCTTGCTTCTGTCATCTCAGTAATTGATTCAAAATCCACTACCCCTCCCAGGATATTGCATTAATAACAGCACTACTCACAACTGCAAATTTTCAGACCACAAATTGATTTTTGGTGTAGGCTTTCTGTAGAAGACAAATTTTGTTTGTGTGAAAAGCAGACTTCTGTTTCTGTGGGCTTCTGCTTGCCTCCTGAGAGATGCTGAGTGCTGTCACCTCCCATTATGTTCAGTGGGGCTTTCTGAGCCCAGACCTTTCTGGAGGTGGCAGCACTCTGTGCGAGCCACCCCTCAGTCCAAGCTGGTGACATTTTCCCTTTGGCCAAACCAGCGCTGTTCATTACGGACCTTGTGCTTTCCAAGAAGAGCAGAACACAGATGGAGCCAGGAGCACTAATGTGCAGTCAGACAGTGCCATTTGGTATAAATGTGGTAGAGAAAAGACTCACTTTGTATTGGAAAGAAAATTTGGATTTCCTAAGATGAATAGAGAATGCATGCTTACGTATCTGTGGTAACCAGAAAGGAGGGAATAAAATTCCTAACCACTTGCGTATCTGGACTAAATATGTGTGCAGGTTCAAATACTTCTTTTAGTAGTAAAATAATAGTTTAACTATTCAGATAATATTTAACTTTTCACAAAAAAGCACTGAGGCAAAATATATTTAAATGGGTAGAACTGAGTGAGAAGCCTTGCAGAACGTCCTGGTGTGCTGATTTCCCAGGTCTCCATGGGCATTCAACAACTTTATAAATGTATCTTCTTGCTTAAATGCCCAGGTAACACAAGGCAATGTCACATGAGTGTTTCTCTTTAATTCCACTGTGCTTGGCTGGTTGAATCTTGCAGTGGAGGGAAGGGATGAGATGAAGGAAGTTGCGTGAGGAGCTGTGTATAAAATCTCAGCCCCTGAGGAGGAAGCTAAAGGATACTCTACAGTAGCAGTGAAGTGTCAGAAAGTAGCACTTGCCGGTGCTGTGTTTAGACTGAGCGTGGTCTGGGTTGGCACTGGGCCAGGCGGCTCACTTCCAGGCCTTCCCAGTGTGGGGAAACCACACATGTTGGGACTACAAGGGTCTGAAGTGTGTCCTTTGTACTCCTCTGGAGTACGAGTCATCTGGAAAAAATGATCTGCTTACATACAGCTACTAAAACGAGTAGAAATTGATTAGAATATTAAGTTTCTGCCGATAAATGATGTGTTCATTTGTGGACTTTGTGGAAGGAGTGTTAAAAGCACGCTGATGGGGCGAGAGAGGCATAACAGCTTTGAGACTGCAGTGCAAGATTGTGCATAGTTTGGGGTTTCCGTTCTTTAAAACAAAGCTGAACATGAACTTCTTACTTTGATAAAGCTCTCAATTTCAGATATTTGTTTTGTTAGGAGCTACTGATACCTCCAAAAGCTAAGTCAGGATCCCCAACAATTTATTCTCATGTGTAGATATAATTACTTGGCAAGATTATATTTTAGAGTCTAATGCTCTATATTAAGACATTTCTGGCAAAGAAGGATCCAAAGCATTGTATCCTGCTCCCTTCTCTAATGTATACATATATATAATTTAATAACTTCCTTTTTAAAACCTATTGATTTACCTAAATGAGTTAATTTGACTTCCATATATTAAGTTATAGCTTTATTTCCTGGTGTATTTTTCCTGATGAAATAAATCAGTAGTTCTGCTGGAGTCAGAATTTCTTAAATCATTGTAGTTTTTATGAAATGTATTGTGTAATAGGTTGAAAATTTCCTTAGCTGGCAGCTTGAAAAAAAATCTGTCTGGTTTCCAGTGCTTGTAAACCTCATTATAAAACAACAGCAAGTACCACAGTGTAATGAGCAAGTCCTCCAGAATGACAGATGAATGCAGAAAGCGAAAGTGATTATAGTCAATAAATATATAAAATACAGCAATGGATAATCTTCTTTCTGTAACAGGGATGTATTTTCTCTGAAGTTTTCCTGTACAGAAGCCATTAACTCCTGTTGCAGGAATGGCATTATGAAGTGTCCCTGACAAATTCTGCAAGCTATTTGCAAACTGGAAAAATTGTGATTTCTTCCTGTGAGTAAAATAAAGATGGTCAGCAAAGGAAAGTAGTTCTACTGAAGGCCTCTGTGCCATTACCACCAGAAGTGCAGTGTAAAACGGAGAGATGTTTAATAGCATGAGAGGCTGGAAAGCTGGCAAAGAAATTCTATAGGAGCACCAACCTCTGGGATCCTGCTGGAAACATGACGTCAGTACATCGAAGTTTCTTGTGAGTTTGCAAAAGCCTTTTCTATTTTACTCCTTGCGCTAAATAAATACGAAATACAAAATGTTGTCAGCTGGGTAAACAGTGGGTAAATAGCTGCAAAGCAATGGTGCCCCTTTCTGTGGCTGTGCTAACAGTGCCCGCGGGGTTACACGTCAGCGCGATCATCGCGGTGTGATCTGCAGCGCGACCCGCCCAGCTCCGCAGGAATAGGAATGCTGTCAAGGCCTGACAAGCTTTTGAAAAGCTGCCAACCTGCAGGAGCTGTGGGTGCTAGAAGACACAGCCCCATGTGGGCCAAATAGATAAACATGTCAGATCCCCAACAGCAGCTTTGGAACAAGTTGTTTTCATCTGTCCCAGCGTGCACTGGCTCAGGGTCCCAAATCATCATCTGTTGTAAGCGGCCCTTTGGGATACTTCATGCAACTTCTTTAGGAATGTTGTTGCTGTGGAACAGATCCTTGTTACGCCGATGTTTCAGATTTGATTTTTGTTCAAATCTACAATCTATTATTTATATTTATTTATTAGCAGTTTATACCCATTTCCTCTGGCTGTTGATAATTCTGGTCTTCAGAGCCCTTTGATTATTCCTGCATAATTTAACTTCTTTTGTTTTAGTGATGCTTCCCAACCTTGTGTCATCTGCAGGGGTTGTTGGAGAGTTCTGGGTTTTTACCAAAGCTACTGAAGGGTGCATGAAATAGGATGAGTTCTGACACTGTTTCTTGGGGAACTGCACGAGTAACTTTGTACCTCAAGTTCTTTACTTATCAGACCATTTTTTTTTCTTGTACTAATGCCTGTTTTTGGCAGCTGAGCTAATCAGTTTCCGTGTGACAATGTAGTGAATACTTAAATGGAGCCCTGATGAAGAGCAGCTCTACCACCTTAATGTAATTCAGCTAGGTTATTTAAGAAAAGTACAATATTAGAGTGGGATAGTGGCTGTTTACCAAGTTCTGTTGTCTTCTCTGCCACACTCCGTTTTCATTGGAAACTTGTATTATTTCTTCCCTAACTAAAAACTTGTTCTGAAACCTTAAAAACAGATGAAAAAAGACCAGTGGGCTTCTAAATTGTTTAGATAGCTTGTGATCTTCCTCTTTTGTATTGTGACAATAGATAGCATTTTCCACTCATTTTGTAAAGTTCTGCACCATCCTAGATTTAGTAGCCTAATTAGAAGTGATTCTTGAAAAAGCTGTACTTTCACACATTTTTTTGTAATCAGATTTCACTGTTTTATCTTTGAGCACCCCTTCTCCTGAAGATCTATAATCTTTAGTGTTAGGCTAGGAACAAAATCTGATAGAGAAAGATGCATACATGAAAATGAGTAAAATACCAGTATTATTAATTCATGACAGATGGCAGCTGAAATTTGGCTCTTAGTGGTGGATCCAGATATTATTTTTATATATATATACATACATACATACATACATATATATATATATATATATATATATATACATATAGCATTCACATACCAATTTATTTATATATAAATAATGTATTAAAAAAAATTACTTCCTTTTTCATTCCTTTCTTATAGTAAAATGCATATTTGGAGGAAGGGAAAATGTTACTTTTAGAAATTCACTGCTCCTGATCTGGAAAAGACCTCTGTGGTTTAAAATGTTTTGTTTTAATCAGAAATCAATTTCCAGCTACCCTTTAAAGTGATACCTTATCTGTCCTACACTTATGTACTGCTTAATTTTGTACTCCTGGGAGGTTTTCTTTCTCTCTGATAGAAAAGAGTTTATTAACTTCCATTTATTAGGAGAATTTAATTTCTTTCCCATTCCTAAATTTAAGAAAATATTTGAAGAATGATTTAAAAGTAATGGTGAGGTTGTTTTTTTTCTTTTAATTGGGCAATAGAAGAGAAAATCTAGAAATCATGACAGTAGCTGACCTTTGGAATTTTGATATGGTTATTTTAAAAGGAAAATAAACCGAAGATTAAGAAAAGAAAAGAATCCTGTTTAAGTATACAGTTCACATATTCCAACTAGTTGCATTCTTGCCTTAAATTCAGTAACTCCACTTAGCTATTCTAAGATTTCTCCAGACATTTCAGATACATACAACTATAAAGTATATTAAGTATATAATTTGTACTGATTGTAACACAAAATTATTGTAACTTTACAAGTCAATGTTGTTGTCACCTTTAATATATAAGGCCTGGCTATCTGGGGGTTTTTTTCCATTCCTTGAGGTTTTTACTTATTGAGAAATTTGGGAATAAAAGAGAATTTGTTAATAAGATGTTACCATTGTGAATAAAGCATATAAATAGAAAAAAAAAAAAAAAAAAAAGACCAACTTCAAAGCTTCAAACCATTTACAAGCTAAATGATTTTAAATCTGAAAGAAACTACAGGAGCCTCCAGTCTTACTTTTTTGGCATATTGTGAAACTAAGTAACACATTGGAATAAAATATAACGGTACAATTTAATTTCACCCCCTACAGAAAAGTCAGTACACATGTATAATGTTGCTTGTGCCAGTGTTTGAGGGAACCAGGCTTGTGGCACTGTTACACAGCATGTCCTGTAATAAAAAATGAAGTTCATGCTTTTTTGCTCAGCACATCAGCTCATTATTTTATGCAATTTTTATGATGCAACTCATCAAATGATGCAATTTTCTTGATCTATTACGATTTAGAACTGACAGTTTCTGGGAATCTCTCATTTCTCATATGGTAAGCTAATAAACATCACTTTTACTCCCCCATATATAATTGCAAATTGATTTTCAAGTTAGATCACTTAGCTTCACTTTTCATTGTCTAATGTGGCCTTATATAATGCTAAATACTGAGGCTGTTGAGTAACTAGAGAGTAAAACAATTGATTTTTTAAATAATAATTGTCTGTGGTCAATTATCATAGAAGGGGGGATGTGTGTATTTCAGCCTTGTAGGACAAACACTGATTCCCATGAACGAATCTGTAGAAGATTTGAGGGTAACTCAAGTCCATTAACACTTCTGAAGCCTTGAAGCAGATGTCTCTGTTTTTAACTCCTCCAGTTCTTCTGTGTAGTTGGCAAGGACAGGTGGGCATTTTCAAAAGCCTACAAAGGGACATCTTGTCTACCTCATTGGATAACTAAACTTTGGCCAAAAATCTCCCAAACCCCTTGAAGACCTCGAGGCTTTCCTGTAAGTGATTCAGGGATCTTGGGCATAGAGTTTATGTACAAGAAAACTGAGGATCAGATCTCAGACAAATCTCCGTGGCCAAATGTATTTGGAGATCCATGATCTTACGTTCCTCTATCTGTTCCTTTTCATCAGCTTTTCTTCACGGGTCGCTTTTCATCAGCTTTTCTTCTTAAACTTCTCTGTGTTGCAGTGGAGACCAGACTGGACCTACCTTCAGCCCTTCATGATGTTTCCAGTACTTTCCTCTGTGCTTCCTGGCACTGTGCTCTGTGCCATCCACACATCCCTGGGATGGCTGATTGCATTTCCATACCTGGGTGCTTTGACCAGATCTTTCCGAGAAAATGCTCTGGGAAAGCAAATTTGTGCTCCAGTGCTGCAATGCTGTTACACTGTCTTATCTCTGACTCCATGTAAATATTGTTGCAGAGGGTTAAGGTTTAAGTAACTTAAACGACATTGTCTCTGCTAAGAGGTTTTTTATCAGGAAGGTAACGGAGTTCACTTGAGAGGAAATTAATTTCCTTGCAGAAATCCAATACATCCATTTTCACTGGGAAGGAAAGAGAAAGAAGTAAAATCCAGACTGTTTCCAGATTGAGAGAAACAGTGACTGTAGGTTTTGGAAAGTGATAAAGGTACTTGAGGGAGGCCACTTGCTTTTTGCTTTCCTTACCTGTGTGGGACTGAGCCTGGGTATGTCAAGCCACTTCCAGTAAGGTGCCAACAGCTGGGTGAAGGGGAATATGACAGCAGTCAACTCCTCTTGCATGCCACTGAGTTGTGCGTCCTTCCTTGATGTTGTTTTTATTTCTAGTGCATATTATAATAATTCTTCATTCCTATACATTTGCTATTTAAGATTTTGTAAAGCATGACTGGAGACTACTATAAAGCATTTGTGACTACTAATGACCTGCTGACTGGTGCCTGGGACTTCAGGCAATTTACTAATCAATATTTGCTTAAAAAGTAGTGTGATTTGTGGTGTTTTTATTACTAGTCATGAGAAATAACAATTGCTTTTTCTTGTCAAAATTAGAAGTACAAAATATCCATATTTAACACAGTGATTCGAGAAGAATCTGTATTTAGCTTCTATTTGAAATTTAATAGAATCAGATGTACTCAATCATATCCAGTTTTGACTGCTTAATTGAAATCAGTGAGGCAGAACCTGCACTGTTGTTCACTGACATTTCTTCACCATCACAATTTGGATTACAGTAACTGATAGTATGTTGTCATCTGGATTTATCTACATCAAAACCTATTTTGTAGAATTCTGCAGGGCAGATTAAAAAAGAAAGAGAAACAGTATCAATATATACTGGCAATTATCTAAGGTCCACAGTTCTTCTCTAAACTTCTGTGTCATTTTCTCAGTAAACTCAGTTAATGTTGATGTTTTTAAACCATGCACTGTTGATTCCTGCCAAATGTACTTTTTGTTCTACAAATTTCCCTTCAGCTGTCCTTAGTTTTTTGAACCTAATTATTTTCATTTGAAAATTGGCAGAAAGAGCTAAGTGGTTTTTTTATAACAGTTCTGCCAAGTCCACTGGACCAAATTCTTACAAATGTAATTTGCCTGGCTTTGCAATCAGTTTAGTTTCCAGATGATTTGGCTCATCATAACTTTGAGAGAAACACATAATGGTGACAAGGTGCCCCGGCCAGATTAACTGAATGCTTTTTAAAAGTACATGTAGCCAATGAAGAAATAAACAAGAATCAGGGGGGTTGATTTAAAGCCTCTTAACTTTTTGTAATGGGATCTTGTACTTGAAGTCATGTTCATTTCAATTTACATGCAAGGTCCTTCAACATGCATAAATCTGTTTTAACTGTTTATTCCTGGAATAATCTACAGTCACAGGACAGTGTATAATCTTCATCATCTTTGTCTTGTTTTAACTCTATTACAGATTTACTGGCCTGCAGCAAAAGAAAAGGTAGAATTATGCAAATTAGCTGGGAAAGATGCCCATGTAAGTATGATGTATGTTTTTTATTATGGCTGAGGATTATGCATATCTATGTATTTTTTATTAAATGCAAAAAATGCTTTAGTAAGCTCTTGTTACACTTCTTCTGAACTAATGTCCTAAGTGTTTTTTCTTAATTGAAAAACAAAGTTACATTTCTGTTGGTTTCTAAATATTAATACTTGAAAAAATTCAATCTTGCAGGCATCAATCATGATATGTTGTTCTTTTGTGTAATAAATGCAGCTGAGAGATGAATGGCGTTTCCTCAAAAATGTATACCAGGCAGTATTTCCCTGGAATCCTCTTTTCTCACATTAAAATGCTTCTTTTTTTCTTGGGTGTATCCTGAATGTAACTTCATTATAATTCATTAAAGAAACAGTAGTAGAGCAGTGTACAAATCAACTTAATTTGCAGACAGCTGCAGTTGGGGTTTAAAAAAAAATCTCAGACTCAATGGCTTTTGCCAGAAACCACAAATCTTCTTTAGGAAGTATATTTAAGGTACATACGTGTACACAATACAACTTTTATATGTTTTGTGCAGCACAGATTACGTCATGTGTCTAGAGCCCACTCTAAATGTAAACATTTCCTGGCTGTAAAATAAAATTTCTTCCTTTTCTCTCCAAAAAAAATCTCCAGCATGTCGGTTACCAAGGTATCTTCCAGCTCAAAATGCTCTCAGCTCTCTGCCTGAAGAGTTTAGCTTTTTATTCTAACTTGTTACTACCCTTACCTTTACAGCAGTCAGAACCTAAACAATGCTGAGCATTGGAAATATTCTGATAGTGGTGCATGTGGAAGATTTGTGCTGGTCTATTTCTACACTAAGAGAAAAAGGAGAAGGTCCTGAGAGGGAAATAGTTGTTTCGGACTCTCACTTAGATGCAGGGTGATGGCTTGGACATATGAACAAATCCTGTGTGTTCCCTCTGAAGTATCTGTTATGTGTTTTTGTGTTCATTTCGTTCTGGGCAAGGCTAAATCAAGGCTTTTCCCCCAGCCCCATGTATCATCCTTGCAAGCATGCCTGTGCTACTTACCAACAACAACAACATGGAGCAAGCCCAGCTAGAGCCAGGACGTCCCACTGGACTCAGAAATGACCAAATAAAAGTCACCAGTAAGATGTGGTTGGTGCAGAGACAAAGCATGCCCTTGGAAGTGTGTTGAAGCCTTTCAGCCCACCACAGTCGCTTTAATCATGTGATCTTTGGTATTAAAGCATGTGCAGTACCCTGAGCTGGGAGCAAAGGCAGGAAGACTGGTAGCCAGACAAACCCAGTGGCTCTGCGACCTCTGCCCAATTGTTGACGGGTGGTGTTTGCTACAACACTGGCTGAACAGATTCCCTCCAAACCGTGGTGTGAGCAGACAGTTTCTCGTGGCTGTAAGCATACAGCAGAATTAGGTTTGCAAGTCTGATTGATGAACTGCCTGGTAGATAGCCACTGTCAAGTTATAGTCCTAACAGGTTTGAACTACTTGTAAACAGTTTCTGCTACAGTAGTTCTGAGTTTAAATACACCAATGCTATGGCTGTAACTTATATAAGCTTATATGGCTGTAACTTATATTCTATGTATAATGTGAAAGAGAAGAATAAACATGAAAAGTAACCTTTATCTTTCTTTTCCCAACAGACAGAGTGTGCCAATTTTATCCGAGTTCTTCAGCCGTACAACTGGACCCATGTTTATGTCTGTGGCACAGGAGCGTTTCACCCTCTCTGTGGATACATTGAGCTTGGAACTCACAAAGAGGTAATTTAACTTTCTCACTAGTCTGACATGTCAAGGAATAGCCCTCATCTTGTGTAGCATTCATCATAGATTGGAAAATACTATGTGAGTGTGTAAAAAATGACCTGACAGCAGCTTGCATAAATAACAGGGTAAGTGGTGGATTCTGTGGGTCAGACGGGAACTCTTGTTCTCACATTTGCTATGTGCATATCGCTTTTGAACAAAGCACTTTTCCTCAGGCTTAATACACAAAGTTCTTCAGAATGACACTTCCATGTGATTAACTAAGTGAAGAGAACATCTGACCCAGATGTCTTCCTTTCTAGTAAGTCATTTCTGCACATACTTTCCTTGCGCACACACATTCAGAGTTCAAGATGAAACTTGTGGTTCTGTCTTTAATGTACATATACCGCAGAGGGTTTCCTGTGCCTTGTGCGTGAGAGTAATAAACACTTTGAAAAGGTTCTCTAAGCCTGAGTCCAGAGACAGCATCTCAGGACTTTGCAGTGTGTTGCAGTCTGGTCACCAAGCAGGTCTTGGATGTCCTCCATCACTAGTGGCATATTCCTGAGCTGAAGTTAGCAGCTGACTGGTCTTCATTTACTGGTGACAAAGAAATCACTATCCTAAGTGGTAAATGTTTGAGACCTAACCCCCACAACAGAAGAATTTTAGTGTTGTGTCAAGCAGCCACTTAGTACACAAGTCTCTTTTGAACTCCTATATGTATCACACCTTGGCTGTATTTATCCCACTGATACTGTTCTCAGACAGTGTTGAGATGTGTGTGACCTGTCCCTCTGCTTGCCTGTGGTGCAGGCTTCCTATGCTGCTATAGAAATAGCTTTCTCTTTTCTTCAGGGCTTGGTGAAATTCTATAGGAATATAGGAAATGAGGTTTAAAGTTAATAAATGCAATAACCTGAAACAGAATAATAGAATTATAGAATGGTTTGGGTTGAAAGGGCCCTTAAAAATTATCTCGTTTCAACCTCCCTACCATGGACAGGGATGCCTTCCACTAGACCAGGTTACTCAAAGCCCCATCTAGCCTGGCCTTGAACACTTCCAGGGATGGGGCATCCACAGCTTCTTTGGGCAATCTGTGCCGGGGCCTCACCACCTTCAAAGGAAACAATTTTCTTCCTGCTATCTTATCTAAACCTACCATATTTCATTAAAAGCCATTCCCCCTTGTTCTATCACTGACACATGGAATCGAGGGAAGGTCCTCATGGAAAAAAAAGTGATTAAGCTTGCCCAGACTGAGACCCATAATTATGTACCCCCCAATCTGTGTGTTGGATGACCAACCCAGAGGGGCTGCCTATGCAACAGAAAACCGAAGCTATGAGAGGTCTACTTGGTGGTGTTCTTTCCCTAATAAACCATTAATGCTCCTGGTATTGTCTGGTATATCCTGTATAATTTGGCTTACAATGAAATAATTTGTTGGCTTCTTTGCTTTGCTACTTTAGATATTCCGGTTGAAGCAACTGAAATTTTAGATCCCTTGTATCATGCTGGTTTCTTAGCTGAATGATCAAATACACAGCTGAATGGAACAGAACAGCTCTCAGCAAGAGTGTAAGTAAGGCTCTGGTTTACCTCTGGCTCATTAGCAAGATTCCTTATTCACTCTACCATTGCCCTACTTCATTTCAACTACTTCATTTGTGAAGGTTGTTTTCACCAGACCTTATGAAATTATGGATTTGGTCTGACTGTTCAGTCCGGCAGCCAGTCTAGACAAGGGGTCTGTCTCAGTTAGACAGGACCAATTACCTTAGAAAGGAAACGGAAGAAGAATCCTGGCATCGTGTTTCCTAATCCCCTCACTGTCTCCCAGTCCTGCCTCTCCCACATTCCTCCTGCTTGCTCAGCTGCAGTGGTAGGTTGGGCAGTGTTCAGCACTGCTCCTGCCTCTTCTGACAGAGAAGCTCTTCTACAGCCTCCTACTGAGTTATCAGCCTTGAATGGCATCAGGCATATTTTCCCTTTCCTTCTTGGAGCCCCAAACACCCTTCAGCCACCATCCTTCCACCACCTCTCCATATAAATGTGACAAGGCTGGAGGGTGCTGAGGATAGGCCCAGTGATGTGAATTTGACAGGCAGTTGAAAATGTCTCCTTGTAGGAACTGAAGCCAGGAGTCCTACAGGATAAGTCAAAGCACTTTTAGTGCAGATCCATTCTCTTAGTATTTTTTCATTCTTCCGTCCCTCCCCTTTTTAATTTGTTTTTTTTTTTTTCAATTTAAATCTCTGGGTTATAAGAACAGATAATGAATGTCTGGTAATTAGCAACCTCTCCAGGAAGCTGTGGGATGCTTGGGAGAGCCAGGCCCTGAGATAGCCTCACGGAGGCTGTGAAACCAGGCAGTGCTCTGCTGACCTTTGAAAGCTGCTCGTGGATCTGCACAGTGCTCTCCTGGCCAATGCCAGAGCTGTGAAAACAGAGAGGAAAACAGTGTGGATCAGGTGACTCAAAACCACAGCAGACACTGCTTTTGAAGCAGCACAAATCCCCAACAGAATCACACAATTAAAGGGGATTAAAGTCCTTGTCTTGTTATTGCTCGAGTCGCTGCCAAAACTTCTCTTGGCTGGTGAAGAAGAGGCTTGGCCCGGTTGGTGCTGTTAGCCACAGCTCTCCAAGGGATGCTCTTTTCTTTGAAAGCTTTGCCCGAAGTGAAAGCAGGAGGTTAATTCTGTGTGAATGCTTGGTAGTGTCCATTAGTTTGTCGGGGTGAAGCCTGAAATACTTGATGTTGATCTGTAACTCCCTTGGTCCCCTGAGTATTGCTGGGCTTGCAGACAGCCTCTTCGCATGTGATAAGGCAAGGGTTCCCTGAGCAGCTCAGGGTTGCACATCCTAGAACTAAGGACAATTGGACACCAGCGTAGCATTGTAAGAAAAAAGAAAAAAAATCAGTTTAGTTCTGTCCTTGCTCTGCTCACTGTAGGAGCCTGAGAATTTGGTTTGCTGGATATTCCACAGGTTTGGGAAGGTAACGAGTTTTTTGCTGGTTGAATTCTGCTTTGTATGAGCTAGGACGGCTGGAGGAAATTGAATTTATGTTCACGGATTGGAATTGATTTTTCTTTTCTCTTAAGGAGCTTAATTATTCAATATCCTGGGCTTTTGTCTTCTGAGCCTAGAGAGTTTAGGAGGCACCTCAATAACATAGAAAGGTTTGGTCATTTATAATCTGATGTCCATTAAGGATGAATTGAATTAATGTGTTGTGAAGTCTAATCCTATGTGGCCATCTTTGGACATACTTGCTTGTCATTCGTACTCTCCAGGCGTCTTGCAAGTCAGAGGTATGGAAACAAATAATTAAAATCACTTCACCTATTTTTAATCGTTTAAACCATGGAGGTGTTTTGATTTTTTTTTTAAACTAGCTTCTAAAGTTTTTTCTCTACAATAGACATTAAATCCACATTGAATGGGTTTTTGAGTACTAGAGGGATTTTAAGTATCACAGTAGATAGGAAAGCATGGTGAATGAAAATATGTTAAAAGCCATTCTCTAGGCAATCTCCCTTCTCTTAATGGCAGGACAATTCTGAAGATCAAGTCTCTATACCTGCAGAGAGTTCACTTTACTCCTCTGAGCTATCAATTTGCCTTCAGCAGGACTCACAGTGGATTTCAGCTTAAGTGTGCTTTCAGGAAACCACTGAAAGGGGCAAGTAAAAGAGCCCTTGTTGGCAATTCTGAACTATAAGAAAGCTTCAAATGGATGCTTACAGGAATCGACTTGTTGATTACCCACTGAAAACATAGGGAATAATTTTTAAATAATTTATTTTCTTTATCTTCCTCTATGCCCTTGTTCTGTGGCCCAGGAATTAATCACACGGTATTTGGAAACGACAAGGAAAAATCTATTCTGATATCTCTTGTATCGTTAGCCTTGTTAAAAATAATAAGAGAGAGCATATGCTCTTTCATTTTAAAAGAGTCTGAACTGTGTCTGCTGTGAACATTATTCAGCAGTCCCTGGAGAAATTTCTGAGTCAGCCAGAATCCCTTCAGGGTCTCCTGTTGCAACACAGTCTATCAGCACTTTCCCAAATAGAAGCCAATGCCTTTTAAGTACAATCCAGCTTTTCACTGGAGTAGAAATGAACAATGCATCTCCTTTTTTTTGAAAATAATTGTATTTTTTTAAGATTTGTGTTTCCCTATAGAGTGACCAGGATACAGTAAAACACTGAATGAAAATATACAGATGTAAAACAGACACAGACTGTAAACATCAATGCTGCGATGACAGCTGCACGATCTAACACATCTTTACTTTGTACATTAGCAGAACAGGCTGTCTAAGTGAGTTTTTCTCTGTAGCCACACCAGGATAATGAATTTGTGTTTATTCTCAGGAAATGGTATTCCGTTTGGATACCCAGAACCTGGAGTCTGGCAGGTTGAAATGCCGTTCGATCCCCAGCAGCCGTTTGCTTCAGTGCTGGCAGGTAAGGAGCCACCAGAGCCGGGTGCTTCCCTCGGACCTGCGATGGCTCAGGATGCGAGCCCGGGGGCTCAGCAGATGTCACCGCTGGAGCTCCTCTGGCGCTGGTCGTGTTTCCAGTGCTGGTCTGTGCTCTCAGAGCTGGGGAAGCCTTCAGGCTGCAGACAGCACAGAGCTGGAAGGGCAGCCGTGCAAACAGAAGCATTAGAATGCCTGTAAAGCCTCTGTCAGCTGGGCAGGAAGGCAGTTTCATCCTCACCCAGTCATTGCTCCTTTAAGAGGACAACAAAAAAACCTGCAGGGACAGGGAGTGATTGAAGCCCTTTTGGGCCTCTTTCTGCAATTATCAATATGTTCTGCCCTTTGAAGTCTGCTGACATGCACTATTTCCATAACTACGTTTCTGAGGTTTCTATTTACTCGAGTAGCCACTTCTGAAGCTGGGAGCCGAGGAACAGGACAGTGCGCTCTGCCTGCTGCGTGCATCGCAGCACTGTGTGGTCTGACATTTGGGGCCGAGGAATGTCAGCTTGAGTGATTTAAAACCACTCTAAGAGCTACTTTTGTCATGGTTTGGTTCATAGCTTTGGACAATTCTCATTTAACTTGTCTGTCAAGCATATGAATACAAGATGAGAGTGAAGCACCATGACGTTTTCATTTACAGCCAGAGAGCAGTGATGACAATGCTTTGAAGTATCGGTCACTCTGTGTTATAAAAAGAATATGACTAATGTTCAGTCTTTATTCTCAGATAATAAGATAGATGATTTGTGATTCTGACCCTACAGATGGGGCAGGACTTCCTTTATTAAAAACAATAGATTAAAGCCTGTGCTTATTCTTCTCAGAGACCCCTAGTACTCTTTAATGACTGTGAAGTCTATTTTTAAAATGGGAATCCAGAAACTTTAACTTTTTTTTTTTTTTAATGCAAGCAGTAGAACTCTGTGATTTATTGCAGCATTTCCTAATTTCAGTAGCATTCTAGTGCTTTGACTGTTCTATTAAATCTTGTGAAATGAAGAAGCTGCTCTCCTTTAGCTACCTAAGACATGAACTTTGCTACGTAACAATTTTTTGCTCTAGATAAAATTAAGGGTCAGGGTATTCTAGTATCCCTTTTTTGATTGTGCCTGGTGTCAAGTGCTTCACAATAATGTACAAGGAGCACTGTAAAGAGTTACAGGCCTGACCAGAGAATGTGTTTCTGCTCTATCTTTGGATGCTAACCTTATTCCCAAATGAACGAGGAGAGCAGTACAGTTCATGCATAAGATGCTGCCCTGGAGCTCAGGTGAGATCATTTCCCATCTCTGCCACTGATGAGCAGAGTAACCTTGGTGTGTCACTTCTCTCTGTCTACCGCCAAATGGCAGTAAAGATTACTTGTATCCTTCAGAGAACACTTTTTATTCAGTTATACATTTATGAGCTAAGTAATATCTAACTGTATTTTCACTCATATATGTAAGTTAATGCAGCTGAGTAATTTTCATTCTTTGTAGAAATAGGTCATCTGAGTACTACATGACATATCACTTCAAGTAAATCCCACAGATAAATTGGAAAAACTAGTCCTTTTGACTGAAGAATCACCTGCTGATCATCCATCCTCTATTACAAATTACCACTCACCAAAACTGTTCAGGACGTAGCAGGAACTTGGAATGAGAGATACCAAACACTGAGAGAAGTGCTGAAAGTGCCTTGTCAGCAGAGCCTAAGCAAGGATGGAGAATTTCTGTTGGCCCTTCAGATGCATCGATCACCGAGTGCCTGTCAGTTGGCAAACACCAATTACCCTGCCCATTCCTCATTATGACAAATACCTTTCAGAACGCACTATTGCCCAATAATCTGTCTTGTTGTACAGTGATAGTTTGTAATTAAACTTCTTGTTCCCTGGAGGGCCCTAGTTTTGGCTTCCTAAGAGAGAAAGTGCCATGTGATAGATGTATCGCTTTTTTTCACTTCAGACGAATGGAACAAATGTCCAGATTTGCCCGAATGACTGCCAAAATGCAATCTTTAAAAATTCAAAAGAAAACAAAAAAACTAGCAGTTTGTTTATTTGAAGGAATTCTGCCAGTATTTGGAAGCAACATAGATGCAAGAACAAATGGTTATTTAATTATTTTAAAGCACTAGTATTGTATTTATTGGCCTATTGTTTGTCCTAAATTCAGCTGTTTCCATGATGTTTAGTCTTCTTAATACAAAACGTAAATTCACAGTTAATATCCTGAGGATTTTTAAAACCCTGGGCTAGGGACGGGCACAGGGACAACGTAAGGGGGGGCTGGGCTACCGCTGGGCCCGCAGGGGCTGGAGGGGGCGGCGGGAACACCGGGGCTACCGGCGGAGCCGCCCCGCTGGGACAAGCGGTGGAGCCGCGGGCGGTGCCTGAGGGCCGGGACAGGCGGGACCTCGGGCTCAGGAGCGGCGCTGCAGCTGCGAGCGGCGCCACAGGAGCCTGGGCTTGGGGGGGGGCAGGCGGCAATGGAGGGGGCGATGCTTCCAGGGGTCCCAGCCCTTCTCTTTCTTGTTTCCCCTTTGCTCCTTTCCTTGGGTCTCTGACAGCTTTAAAATTCTTACCCCTTAGACCCTATGTTTCCCACCCAGCATGAAGCGTACTTGCTTTCTTCTGCGTTAACGAGTTCTTTGGAATTTATAAATACTCGTATTAGCGGTGATGGCGCCCGCCCGCGGAGTGATCCGCCAGGAGGGACTATTTGTGATGCGGTCCTGCCCGCGGAGGGATCACCGGTGATGATCACCGGTGATGCGGCCCCACGCGGAGTGATCCGCCAGGAGGGACTATTTGTGATGCGATCCTGCCCGCGGAGGGATCAGCGCTGGTGCCGCTCCAACCGCGCGGCCGTGAAAAACGAGCTTCACTCTTTGTAGAATTTGAAGGAAAGTTGAAGAAAAGGGACAGTTTAATGAAAGTTTAATAAAATCAGGAGACAGCAGCAAAAACGCCGCTACGGCCGGGTGCTTCGCAGAGAGACAAAGGCGCACCTTTACAGCCAAAAGAGCCTCTTTAACACCGAGCTCCCTCTGCCGGCTCCCAATCCCAGCCCGCGCTCCCGGGCAGGGTTTCTTTCGGACCAGGGCTGCGTTTCCATCCTCCGCTCTGGGAGTCACCAGGTGCGTTAGGAACGAGCCGATCCCGCTCTCTGAGACACAAGGGCTCGCTCCAGGAGACTGTTCCTGTTCCTCTGTTCCAGCCGCTCTGCTCTCCCCAAAGCACCATTTCCTCGGAGCTCCTCTGAAACTGCATTTCAATGGACCGAGGGCTCCAGAAGCTGCAGAGTCGTGCAATGGGGTTTTTTTGGGAAGCGACCTTAAGCTCTTGCAGTTCCACCTCTGTCATGAGAATTTCAGGGCTCTAAGACTCACAGAACGATTTGGGCTTGGAAGGACCTTAAAGCTCATCCAGTGCCACCGCTGCCACGGGCAGGGACACTTCCCACTGTCCCAGGCTGCTCCAGCCCCAATGTCCAGCCTGGCCCTGAGCACTGCCAGGGATCCAGGGGCAGCCACAGCTGCTCTGGGCGAACTCTGCCGGGGTCTCCCCCACCTCCCAGCCAGGAATTCCCAATTCCCAATCTCCCATCCATCGCTGCCCTCTGGCACTGGGAAGCCATTCCCTGTGTCCTGTCCCTCCGTCCCTTGGAAATCCTTTCTCTATCTTTTCCTGCGGCCCCTTCAGGCACTGGGCGGCCCCCGCTGGGTCACCCCGAAGCTGCTCCTCTGCCGGCCTGTCCCGGGGTGTCCGGTGTGTCCCTGTGTGTCCCTGTGTGTCCCGGTGCGTCCCGGTCTGTCCCGGGGTGTCCCGGTGTTTCCCGGTGTGTCCCGGTGTTTCCCGGTCTGTCCCGGGGTGTCCCGGTGCATCCCGGTCTGTCCCGGTGCGTCCCGGTCTGTCCCGGTGTGTCCCGGTGTTTCCCGGTCTGTCCCGCTGTTCCCCGTGTCGCTCCGCGCGCGCTGCGCCACGTGACTCTCCCACCGCCCCGCGGGGAGGGGGGGCCTGACCCGCGCCACGCCCCCTGCGCGCGCGCTCCGCCGGGGTCACGTGGTTCCCCGCGCGTCACGTGATCGGGGCGGCGGCGGCGGCGCGGGAGCCGCCGGGAAGCGCCAGGCGGGACCGGGCCGGGATCGGGCCCAGCGCAGCCGCGGCCCTGCCCGAGCCCTGCGAGCCGCCAGCCCGCCATGGACCGCCGGGACCTTTCCGGATCGGCCGCCCGCTTGGCAGCCGCCCCCCCCTCCCTCCGCCGGGCCCGCCCCGCGCCCCCCCCGGCGCTCCGTGACTCGCCGGCGGCTCCGCGGCTCCTCCGTCGTTCGCCGGTGGCGGCAGCCAAGAGATGGTGCGGGCCTAGCGGAGCGACCAGCGCAGGTGAGCGCGGCCGGGCCTGGCCTCCCGCCGGCACCGGGGCAGCGCCGGGGCCGCGCCGTCCCCGCCCCGGGCACTCCCGGCACATCCCGGCACCCCCTGGGCGGCACCGGCGGGCCCGAGGGCGGCATCGGCCGCTCCAGGCGCAGCTCCCGCCGGGACCCGCGGCTTTCCCCGCGCTCGCGCCCCGCTGTGGGGGACACCCCGGGAGGGCGGGGGTCCCTCCCCGGGCAGCGCAACCCGGGGCATTCCCTGGAACGGGGACTCGGGGCGGGCTCGGGGCCGGCGGGGCCGCTGCGCTGCCCTCCCCGCTGATGGGTTGAATGGTGTTCCGCTCATTGGCTTTGTCAGGGCTTTGTTCCTTCCCCTTTGCTCTCCCGGTTTGCGGCCGGAGCCGCTCCGGGATGGAGCGGGCCAGCACCGGCACGGGCTGCGGGGCTCTGGGGGCGGCCGGCGGCTCTGGGCGGCTCCGCGGGGCTGCCGTGCTCGGGGAATTGGCTTCCGCCGGCTGCTGCCGAAGGTCAGCGAGGGAAGAGTCGCGGGTCCGGACACAATCCCGTCCGGACGGAGTAGGTGGCTCTTACGTAAAGCCTCATCCTTGGGGGGGGTTGTGTTGGACTTTGTAAAAGAGCAGTCGCTTAACGTTCCTGGGCTCTGGGCTGACTTTTTTCCTTTTTTGCCATTTTTCAATGAACAAACCAAAGCGAGAAAGTGTTGAGAGGTGTAAGCCGGGTATCGGTGCATTCAGTGCTGTGCCTGTGATTCTCTTCTGGAGATGAGCAAGTGGTTCACTGGATTCTGGGGGAGAACTGAGTGCTTCTGCCCAAAGCTCGCTCACAGCCTGGGCAGATGCTGTACAGTGGAAAGGGAAAAGGGGCAGGTGTGGGACCCACTGTCCCCCCGGCTCATCTCTTGCCTTATGACGGCCTTGTTTGGTCATTTTCTCAGGAGTGCCGGTGCTTTGAAGCATTCCCACGTTCCCAGTGCTGGCAGCCAGGCACCCACCTGCCCCTGTGGGACTGCCCAGGCGCTTCCTCAGTGCCACTCTTTGGAATGAGCTGGTTCTGCTGGGGCCTGTGTGTTTATTTGTCACCTGGGCTCCCTCCCAGCTACTGAACTCCTCTCAGGTGTATTCCTAGTTGCTGACATTCCTTTAAAACTACCGAATTCTTCTCTCAGGTCCCTGGCAAACGGGGCTTTGCAGCCTGGGGGAGTTATTGCAAAACGGGGTCTAGTGAAGTGCTCTGCAGGAGTGGTTGTGCACCTGAGTGGTCATTTAATTGTCTCCTCTAATGAGGGAAACGTGATTAAATGATGCCTTTTCCTGGCCTTAAAATCAAGAGTCATACACGGTTCGAAGGGGAAAAGGGATTTTACCTTGGTATTTATTTTAAGGATCCTTAGGTGCACACGTCCAGGTCATATGCATCGAGATGCACCCCGCCGAGTCTCTGTGTCCCCCCCTCTCCCCCAACATTAGGTGTAACATTATAGGTGTTACTAATTAGCATATCTATCAAAGATTCCCCAATGAGAGGCTCAAGTGAGCCCCCCTCCCCAAGGAACCTTCCCCTGGATGGTTCTATCTTGGTTTACAGAATGTGTTCTGGAGAGGACCGTGGGGCCTGGGGCACACTGATCCCTAGCTACGAAGCTTCTAAAATGTTGAGTCTCTCAGCTTGACAAACAAGTCCAAGAATGTAGGCAAAAAGCACTAGGAATACAGAATTTGTAAAAAGGTACAACAGGGGTATAAAAGAAAAGGCAAAAATCCTCATGGCATCACTAGCAATCTTGTGCCCGTTGCTGGGCAGTTTCAGCTCGTGTCTGTGCTATGTCATGGGTGTCTGTGTTCTGTAGTTTGTGTCCATCCTCTCCTGTGTCACAGGCCTTTGTTACATCTCGGTGCTTTATGGGCCTCGCTCTGGGCCGTAGCGGCAGCGGGGGTCTCTGCTCGCGTGCTTTCCCAGATCGGGCTCATTCCGGCATCTTTACAGTTTTGCTTTTGGAGACCAGGAGAAGTACACAAGATGTTCTCCTCCATCTTCCTTCTCACTTTTGGTAGTATCTTTTCTTTCATGGGCCATGGACTTCTCTATGAAGTGTATTAGACCCTCCTCACTGTGGTAGTTCCATAGGTTCCATTGCCTCAAAGCATATCGGGTCTAGAATTTATCTTCTGGAGAGTTATCTCAAGTCCTCGTGTCATCTTTGCTTCTATTTGGTGTGCTTACACTTGGAGCTGCCCTGCCCTGGCACGTAGAGTCGTGGCTGGGTCGAACAGTTGTAAAACTTTGTGGTTCATCTCTTGGCTGTGGGGTTTTGTGTAGAAAACTTATGGGCCTGGTGTATGGGGATAACTCCGAGCTGTCAGCTACTTGTAGACTGTCTCATGTTGTCTTGCAGGTCCCTGAGGCCGATTCTGATCCCTGCAGTCACCGATGCTACCGCTTTTCCCAGAATCTACCCTTCCACGTCAGGGAGCAGCAGTTGGAAGATGTGTTGAAGCGTCTTCATCGGTGGAGTGTTGTGAGTAAGGGCTGCAGTCAGTGTGTAAGCTGAAGAAGGGTGTCTGTCTGTGAGAGTGTGTGTCTGTCTGTGTCTGCGTGTGTCAGTCTGTGAGAGCGTGTGTGACTGGTTCTAACCTTGTGTGTGGGATTTTTGCCTTTCAGTTTTTTCAACTGATTTTTAACTTTATAATAAGAAAACAGCCAGCTGTGAGGTTTTTTTTCCCCCATCTGGGTTTTGTTTTTCCTTGGTCCCGTCCTGTCTGCGAGGTGATGTTCATCGCCAAGGTTTGGGTGCAGCCAAACAAACAGCCTCCCTAACAGGGTGGAGAGTACCCAGTGGAGGTTAGGAATACAGGGAAAAGGTGCACCAGCCCTCATACCACCCCTGACAGCACCATTTTCCCCCCACCAGCAGCACAGTGCAGCAACCCTGGAACCCTCACTGCAGCAGAGCTCAGTAACCCTGGTGCTGGGATAACCCTGGAACCCTCAGAGGAGGACAAGCCCCACACCAAAAAGTTAGGGATGACAGCTGCAGGCTGGAGAGTGACAGGTACGGGTTGAGGGCTGGGGCGTGTAGAGCAGGAGTGAGGGGTTCCAGGCAGCAATAGCAGTGAGGGGTATAAAGTAGAGGGGGTTAAAGGTTAGGGGATAAAGGGACAAAAGTCAGGGCATAGGTTGGGGGGTCAGGGAATCAAAGGTGAAAGTCCAGGGGTCGAAGGTCAAGGTGGTCAATGTCAAAGCACAGAGGTCACATGTAGAAAGTTGGGGCAAAGGTCACAGGGCTCAGGGGGGTCAAAGGTCCTGGGGTCAGGTGTCATGGGTCAAAAGGCAAGGGTCAAAGGGCTCAGGTTGGGGGGGGGTCAAAGGGCAGGGCTCAAGGTGTAAAGGTGGATGGTCAGGGGTCAGGGATCAAAGGTCAAGTTGTCAAGGAATGGGTCGAGGGGTCAAAGGTCAGGGGGGGTAAAAGGTCAAGGCTCAGGCTCAGGATTAGAGGTTTCAGCATGATTTTCCATGGTGGTTCCCAGTGTGGGGACACGGGGTGTGGGGTCAGTGGCGCCGGGGGCAGGCAGGAGCCCCATGGGCAGTGGCCGGCAGCGGCGGGGACGTCTCCGTCCGGGTCGCGCCCCTCCACTCCCAGCAGAAGCCCCCCTGCGCTGTGCGGTGCCCGGCCGCACTCCTTGCCCTCCCTGCCGCTGCCTTCCCGCACTCCCACCGCACCCCCTGCTCCCCTCCAGCCCAGGGAAATGCAGGAAAACACAAAATCATCGAGGTGGAACAGTCACCGGAGCTGCCCGAGCCATCCCCCCGCCTGAAGGCGGCAGCTGCCCAGAGCCGGGAGCACCCAGCAGGATGCAGCTCCTCTTTCCCAGGAGCTGGAGGCAGGGTTTCCCAGGCAGGGGGAGCAGGGAGAATTTCAGCTCCCAGCAGCTCTCTGTGAGTGCTGGATGGACTCTGGGCTGAGCCAGGTGGGAGGTGTGGGTGGTGTTCATGTCCTCAGGAGCTGCTCGAATCCACCTTAAACTCCTGGAGTGGTCTGTGCTGGGAAGAACCTTACAGACCATCCTGTTCAGCCCCTTGCCATGGTCAGGGACACCTTCCTGGGATGTCTGTGCCAGAGTGGTGGAATGGGCAGGACTTTTTCCCTGAGCCCAATCCCGGGCAATACTGGGGTTCCCATGGGAAGAAGCCTGTGAGCTGCATTTCCGGAGCTGGGAGCCTCCATGCCTGGGAGTGTTCCCAGTACCGCTCTTTGGTTTTTTCCATAACTGGGCATGATGTTTCTCCCCAGAGCAAGGTGGTTTTCCCTGGATTGTTGGGGTTACACACTGGCTGTTTGACAGCTCTGTTGTCTCTTTGTCCTGAATGGAAGAGCGAGGAACGGGAGATGCTCCCAACTGTCACAGGGATGTGGGAACAGCCCAGTTCCAGTGAGGAATGTGATGCCCAGCTTGTGGCGTGTGCCCTGAGATGGTCTTTCCTGTTGTTTTGTCCTTAGAGCCTGTTGGAGTGCTGGCCTGGATTTGGGAGGAGCCAAGTAGCCTGGAGCAGTGAGGTTTTTCCTGTCAGAAATCCATGCTGGGGATGTTTTCCCTGGCTGTCCCAAGGGGAAGGAACAGCTCTGGAGTTTTTGCAGCCACAGGCTGGGGATGCATCCCCTGAAAACCAGTTCAGGATCGTTCATCTGACTCTGTCCCTGACCTGTGGCTTCCAGGGAGCCTTCTGGTCTTCTGGATATTCCCAGGAGAGGATATTCCACCACCTGACTTTTAAGCCAGGAATTGCAAACCCAGTAAGTCAGTCACATTCTATGGGAGCTGCCCCAATGGTGGGATGGCAGAGGGCACAGCCCACGCTGCTGTTTGGGACATTCCCAGCTGGAACGGGAGCCAGCTGGGCATTTTGGAGCGCTGAGGCCACAAGGGCAGCCTTGAGTGGCATTCCCAGGCAATGCTGAGGCATCCCATGCCTGTGGCACGTGGCAACACATGCCTGATGTGGAGCAGAGAGAGGAAGGGAGAAATTCTGAGTTGATGGGAGGAATGGAATTGGGCTTTCCAGAATGGAATTGGTATAGGTGCTGATGGTATCATGGAATCATGGGGTGGCTTGGAAGGGACACAAAGACCCTCTGGGCTCTGTTTTCCCATCCCATGGCAAAGAACACATCCAAAACTGCCTCCTCACCCTCATGGAATGGCAATGGGTGTTGGGAGCTCTGGCAGGAGCACCTGGAGACCAGGTAAGAATAGCAATGGGATTGTTTTGGCTGCTGCTGGATGTGGTTTTCTCTTTTCAGAATGTTCCTCTGATCGATGTTTTCACAGTAGCTTGCTAGGCCTCATTTGAGGATAATTCCAAGAATTTGGAAGTAGTTGGAAAAGAGTGAGGACAAAAGGTGAACCTGATCCATTTCTAGTAATTCTGAACTTCTCTTGCAGCACCATTCTGGGGGAAAGCTGGTTAAAGGATAAAGATGCAGAGGAACAAGTGTTGTCAACCCCCCTGCCTCCCTGACAGAGCAAAGCTTTCTGCAATCCCAGTAAATCTCTTGGAGAAACTGTGGGATCACAAGGTTTCCTAGGAAAGGAAAACTAAGGACAGAGATGAGGAAAGAGGCTTCCAATTAATAATGATTTGATGGAGGTAGGAATGATTCTTGTATGTTTGCACCCCTTTTTATTCCTGGGATAATTTTAAATGATTTCTTTAAAAACTCATTTTGATTTGGGAATTCAAATTAGAGAGGAAGCGATGCAAAATAAATGCAGGGAGAGATCACAGAATCATCCTGGAATGGCAGAATAGTTTGGGTGGGAAGGGACCTTAAGGATCACCTCATTCCATCCACAGGGTGCTCCAAGCCCCGGCCAGCCTGGCCTCAGACACTTCCAGGGATGGGGCAACCACGATTTCCCTGGGTTTCCGAGCACAAGAGGAAATTTCCAGCAGGAAGTGAGGGGTTTCCTTTGCTCTGCCTGGCCCTAGCAGGGCTTTGGGAGGCAGAGGGTGTGGGAACAGGAGCTTTGTCCACTGCCTTGGGGGAGTCTCTGATGTCCCAAAACCCAGCCGAGCAAGTGGTTGTGGTTTAACATCCCGTTCAAAGGAGATGCCAGGCCAGGAACGGGAATGGACTGCAGAGCAGGGATGGTGCCCAGCAGAGGGGTGACCGTCCAGGGGGTCCCAGCAGTCCATCCCTGCTGGCCAGGTTTGGGATGAGCAGGTTGGTGACTGTCCCTGTGCTTGCTCTGCAGGATGAGGAAGCCAGGCCTGCTGAGGAGGAAGATGAGGAGGTGTGGGAGGATGGAGACAGCGGCCACCAAAGGCTGCGGAAGGCACAGGTCCAGGTAGGAGACGTTGCCTTCCGAGGAGAGGGACTTGTCTGTCCCGTTGGAATTTGGGGCGTGAGGCCAGTGGAACAAAGGGTTTGATTCCATTTTCTTACTCGGGTTTTCACGTGCCTTAAGAGAGCTTTGTGAAAATGTCATTATCCCTGATTGAATCTCTGCAAAACAGGGATTGAAGCTTTCAGAAGGGGCCCAACCCTGCCTGCACGTATCCAAGTGCAGCCCCCACTCCCTGTTTTTGTGTACAGCTGGGATGAGACCTCAGCTGCTGCTACTTGCCCACTCACAAGTTGTGTAGCTCAGAGCCTCAGCCATGAAGGGCCAGGCTGTGTTTAAAACAGCCCAAGGTACCAGAGAGCTGAAGTAATTTCCTAGCAGGTAACTTGACTTGGAAGCTGCATTCTAAAATTTGTCCACATTTAATTTATGTCCCACGTGGAGACACCTAAAGAAGCAGAGGTGGGGTGTTCCTAAGAAAAGAACATCTAAATTCTTTGGTGGTAGAGGGCTTAAAATTAAAGTCTGAGTGGAGGTGCCTTTAGGACACTTCCATTCCAGTATCTGAATGGAATTTACATGAAGTATCCAAATCCTGACAAGCTTGTATGAACTCCAAAGCCTCTGCAAGTGTTTTACAGCCAGGGAAGGAGATAAGAGTCTGGAGTCTCTTCCCAAAACCTGGCTGCTGGTTTGTTTGGCCAGGCATAGGAATAATTGTGTATTCCCTGGGGCTGTCCTTATGGGGAGAGGTTTACTTATGTGCCCTGGGTTTATTCAGTGCCTCTTCAAAGTGATGGAAACTGATTTCATTGAAATGCCAGGGGTGCCAAATGTTTTCCCCAGCCAGAGCTCGGAGCCAGTCCAGTGGGAAGAGGCTTAATGGCCATTTTCCCACTCCCTCGGGGCAGCAGCACTGGAGCACTCGCACCCAGCCGTGCCCGAGGGGCCGAGTACTGGCAGGAGGCAAAGCCGGGGACGGGGCAGTAGGAGCTTGCAGTGCTCCTGGAATCGCAGAGCTGGAGCTGTGGGTTAGAACTCCCAGGAGCTGCTGCCTCACTCAAACCTCGTTTCAAGCTCAGCATCCCTCCTGCTCCCTTGGAATGATTGTTGCTTCTGTTGTTGCTCTTTCCCGATACATGATGATTATTATTGTAAATTCCCACTCCATTTCTTCCATAGCCCTTTGCTTCCCAGAGGTGGTGCTTTAGGCAAGCCCCTCCAGCCTGGGAAGGTGCTTTTGGCTCCGCACTCATTCCCAGTCCCCATGAGCAGCTGGACCTGTGCTGCCCCAGCAGGTGCCTTTCCTTCCTTCCTTCCCTGCTGCACTTTGGCTTTTCAAGGGCTCTCTGGGGGGCTGAGGGAGAAGTTCTTTGTCATTCCAGGACAGCATAAGCCCTGATCCCACTAAAAGCAGGAGGAATCATTTCATCCTTGTTTTTGGATACACCTTTAGTGTTTTCTCTCTTTTGCTGACACTGTGTGGTGAAGCAGCAGCTCCCTGGAATAATTTTTATTTGTAAAACAGTGAATTCCCTGCTGGAATCCCAGTCACAGCCCCCCAGATCAATGTGCAGTTTAAGGCCTTACACCCTGACCAGGACAAGTTCCTGTCCTTAGACATGGAAAACAGGGGAGAACTCAGACTGGATTGGAGCCAGCATCCAGAATGGGGAAAGTGAGGCAGCGTGCTTGGAGAAGGCTGGGGCTGGTACAGGGGGTGTTCCCCGTTGGATGACACCCGTGTGGAGCCGATCCTTCTCTTCCTTTGTCCAAAGTCCGATGGCAAAGGAGTGAAGAACCCACAAGTGGGGCCTGGAAGGAAAACAGTTCTGTTAAAATTAGGCAAAGAATGCACTATGTAAAAATGGACATCCTTTTTATGTGTGAAAGAAAGTAGGGGAAAAATGTTGAAAAAGAGTTCTTTTATTTGGTGCCACCTCTCATTTTTTTATGGATAAAGCCCTCTAGTGAGCAATCAGAACAGGAGTGGGAAAGCCAGGAGCCTTTGACTTCCACAGTGAACTTAATTTCCATGCTTAATTTTAACAATTTCCTCTCTCTCTCAGGACAGGAAAACCCACTTAACTTGTCCCATCTTTGCCAAAAGCTTTGGTGTTTGAGCAGCCAAACCCAAGGAGCTCTGGCCCCACCAGCCTGTACTGGAGGGCCCCTGGTCCTGCCCGTGGTGTGGGATGAATCCCCAGTTGTCCCCAGAGGGGGCTGCCCTGGTCCCTGCAGTGCCCAGCACCTGAGACAGAGAGAGCCCTGTCCAAAGGGGCCTTTGGCACCTTGTCAGGAATGTGGCAGCAGCCCCAGGAGCAGGCTGGAGGTGAGAACTGGGGCTGTGTTTGAGCCTGAGCAGGTCAGCTCAGTGTTTACCTGTGGGGGGAGCTTGGCCCCACACTCTGAGTTGAAGCGGGATCAGGGTGACAGATGCTGCATTTTGGGCACCCTGAGAGTTTCTCTCCCCCCTGGAGCTTTCCTGCAGGGATGGGGCAGGGCAGGGAGCAGAATTAACCCTGCACCTCCCGTGGACACTGCTGGCCTTTGTCTCTCTGTTGTGCCATCAGCCTGGGGGAATTTGCTGCTGCCACTGCCACCCCACCTGGGGGCTGCGTGCTCCTGGCAGCCCTTCCCAGCTCCACACCCGAGCTCCAGCGGTGCCTCCGGGCTGTGTTGGGAGCGTTTGCTGGGAATGGGCCTCATCCCTGGAGTATCCTTTCCTTCCAGAGTGGATGGACAGAGCTGCTGGGCTTGTCAGCTTCAGAGTTTGATTGCAAAAGTCACTGCAGGGAAGAATGACAAGGAGGTTTGTCAGAGTGGTGCTGTCAGACCCCACCTGCCAGTCTGTGCTTTGGGTTGGAGGTTGTTGTGTATTGGCCCTGCAGGCAAGGAATGTCCCCTTCCCACCTCAGCCCAGCAGCTCCCAAGGGCTCTTCCTGGAGTACTTATTCTTTGCTTCCCTTTGGGCTAACTTAATCTCCACCCTTCCATGAGCAATTCCTTGGCTTCTCCTGGAGAAAACCCCACGGCAGAGGCAGTCTGCAAAGGAGCCCAGAGCTGTGCTTGGAGCAGAGAGTGCTGAGAGCTGCGGGTGCCTCTGCTGCCCCAGGCTGGCAATATCCCCATGGAACAGACTGGGCAAATGGGATTAGAGGGAGCACAAGTCCCTTCAGGGAAGGGGTTTTCTCCTGTGCACATCAGGCACGGGGCAGGAAGGGAACTTTGGAAATCAGCTGATTTCCCCCAGAAAGCATCACTCACATCAGCATGGATGACATGACCTGTGCCCACCGCTCACCATGCACCCGGCCAGAATCAAGAGCAAAGGTTGGTTTGGGTGTGAGCACTTGAAATAACTTGGAAAGAGAAGCAATCACCTTTTGCTGCTTCTTTCTTTCTTTCTTTCAGATGCTGGGATTGCCTCTGGGCACGTGTGCTGAGCTCTCCCTGCAGGGAACCGTCAGGCCTTAACAGCTGTGAGGTTGTGTTCTTCTCAGTGGGGAACTGGAAATAATTATTAATTAATTAATTGCAGAAATGTCTTCTGAACCTTTCCCCTTTCCTGGTAGATCTTCTCTCTCTGCCTCTGAATTTACAGCTGTTCCCTGGTGTCATTGGCCCTGCCTGAATTCCTTGCAGCTCCTCACTGGGAAAACCTGGGGTGACTGAGAGGGGACACAAGAATTGTTTGTGTAGGAAAATGGGAGGGGATGTCGAGGGGAGCGAGGTGGCATTTTTGAGGGAAAAGCTGAGGTGATGTTTAGGAGAGAGAATGCACATTTTTGGGGCAGAAAAGAGTTAATATTGTAGAGGAAGGAAAATTTGGGGGGTAAAACTTGATGTAACCTGTAGGGGACAGAATGAATATTTTGGCATAGGCATAGAGGAGTAGACAAATAAGGAAAATTTTGGAGGCAAAGCGTGACAAAATCTCAAGAGCAGAGAATGATCACTTGGAGGGAAAAATGAGGTGATGAGTACTGAGCATGTGGGGAAAATCTGAGCTAATCTCTAGGGGAGAGCATGAACACACTGAGGTAACATGAGGGAATCAGTTGTGGGCAAGTAGGGAAACTTGTGTAAAAAGAACATTAAATAAGCTGTAGAAAGAACATGTTGAGGTAAAAATGAGGTCATCAGTAGTAGACAGATGGAAAACTTTGGTGGTAAATCTTGATAGAAGCTATGTGGTAGAAAGTAAATAAATATTGAAGGAAGAAGAGGGAATCAGTAGTGGACAGGTAGGGGAATTTTGGGGGGGTAAAACTTGAAATAATCTAGAGGTTGAGAATGAATATTTTGAGGTAAAAATGAGGTAATAAGTTGTGGACAGTTAAGGAAAATTTTGGGGGTCAAACTTGAGGTAATCTCTAGGGAGAGTATGACACACTGACATAAACTGAGGCAGTCACTGGGGCTAGGCAAGGAAATTTGGGGTGTAAAACGTGGGAAGATCTGTAGGGCAGAGAATGAACATATTGAGGAAGCAATGAGGTGACCAGTAGTCAAGAGGAGGTAGAATTTGGGGGGCAAACCCTGAGGTAATTATGGAGGAACAGTAAGTGTTTTTGAGAAAAAATCGGACCTAATTTGTAGGGGACAGAATGAACATTTTGGGGATAAGACAGACAGAACTTGCGTGGTTTTGGTTTTACAATCTGGTCAGTATACAGGGGACAAAATAGACATTTTGGTCATAAAATCCTAGTTAATCTGTAGAAGAAAGAACTCCTATTTTGAGGTAAAAAGGAGGTGATCAGAATTGGGCAGGTAGGGAAAATTGAGGGGGTAAAATGTGAGGTCATCTCTAGGAGAGAGCAGGAGCATCCTGAGGTAAACTGAGGGAATTGCTGTGGACAGGTGGGTAAATCTGGGGGGTAAAACTTGAGGGAATCTCCATGGTAGAAAAGGAGTATTTTGAAGTAAAAATGAAGTACTCCGTGGTGGAGAGGTACAGAAAATGTCGGGGGTAGAATCTGAGGTGATCTGTAGCAGAGAGAATGCACTTGATGGGGTAAACTGAGGTTTTATGGCCAGGTAGGGAAGTTCTGAGGGGTAAAAATTGAAAGTGTCTGTAGGGTAAAGAATGAGAATATTGAGGTGGAAATGAGGAAAGAGGTAGTGGACAGGTGGGGAAAGTTTTGGGGGCAAATCTTGTGGTAATCTCCAGAGCAGAGAAAGAATGCTTCCTTGTAAAAAATGAGGAACTCAGAAGGAGACAGATGGGGACATTTTGGGGGTAAAGTCTCAGGTCATCTCAAGGTGAGGGAAGGACTATTTGGAGGTGAACTCAGGACTCACTGTGTCCTCCTTCCTTGGCAGCAGCTGGCAGGGAAGGGAGAAGAGGCCTCAGGCTGGAGAGGGGCAGGAGAAAGGCACTGTGGGCAAAGGGACCTCCCTGGCATCCCCAGGGCACCTGTGGGGAACAGAGTGGACACTTTGGGAGCAAAGGGAGGTGAGTGGATTGTCCCTTTGGGGGATGCTGGGATTTAAATCATTCTATCCATTTGCCTGCTGACATTTCCCAGCCCAGGGGCTTTGGCTGCCAGGGCAGCAGAAAGATTGTTCCCTGTGTGGTGCCCAGATTTGGGGTTAGGCTTTGCTAGTTCACATGAATTCTACCCAAAGCCCTGAATTGCCACTGGAATAGCCTCCTAGTGCCTCCTGGAGCATGGATATTCCCATGCAGAGCTGCCTATTTAACAGCAGGTGTCAGGAAGCAGCAGAGCTTCCAGGGAAGCTCAGCAGGGTCAGGGCAAGGACAGCTTCATGTTCCATAGAATTTGCTGTTTGTAACCCTCATCCCCCAGCCCCCCCCACCATGTCCCTGGGGCACCTGACAGAGTTCCCTGGAATTCAGCTGCCTGCACCCCCCGAGCTCGGGCTCCAGGTGATATTTGGAAGCAGGAGAAGGCGCTGGCCGGACGCGCTCCCAGCCCGTGCTGAGGCAGCCCCTGTGCCCATGGGAGGAGTTCTCTCCCTGCAGGAGCTATTTCATTGCAGAGCCTCTGGAAGTTCTTTTCCCTCAGGAAAGGGATGCACATCCCTGCCTTCAGGGCACCTGCAGTGTGAGCCACCTGTGAAAGCTTTCCATCAGTTGTGCAGTTCCAGCTGGTTCCCCAAAAACTGCCAACTCAATCCAAAGAGATTTCTCTGCCTCTGACCTTTCATTTGAAGGCATCTCTGAGGGCATTGCTTGGCATTTCATTGCTGTGGGGGAAGCTTGCCTTGGCTTTAACGCTGCTGAGGGATGATGTCCTCAGGCTGGAAGGGAAGGCATTTTGGGTGGCTGGGACATAGCTGGCAGGTGTGTGGGAGGTCGGCAGCGGGAATTGCTGTCTGAGCCCCTCTGCAAACAGCCCGTGCCAACATTCCCCGGTGCCAGCTGTTCCTTGGGGTATTTTTGGGGCGTCAGTGGGGTCTGTTGGGGCCGAAGCATCTCCGGGTGCCTGTTCAGAGCAGCCCCTGGCCGAGGGGCCGCCCTTTATCCATGTCCATCCCAGCGCTGCCCAGGCAGCCCAGTGCCCGTTCCCGGGATGTGTGTTTGGCATGCTGTGTGCCACAGGCAGGACACTGCAGGCACAGCTCCTCTCTGCAAATCCAAAGCACAAGAGCTGCTGGTTCCCTTCCTGGGGCTGCTGGCCTTCTCCCTCCCCCCCGTTCCCTGCCAGCTGGGACACACAGAAGGAGCACCAAGGAACACTCCTGGCAATGAGCAGGAGTCACTGAGAGCTCTGTGCAGCTCTGGGCCACAAAAGCTGCCTCAGCCGCCACTGTGATTTTGGCCTGTGAACACTCACCTGCGGGAAATGCCCCTCTGCAGGCAGGAGCAGCTCTGACACTCTCCAGAACTTTGGCCATGGAGCAAGTGAACCCTCAGGACTTGCCTTGCTTCTTTCTCCCTGGAAAGGGACATGGAATGAGCACCTTGACAGCTGTTGGGGAAATCCTGGAAAGGGCAGGAAATCAGGGCTATGGGAAGAGTTTTGTGCTGTCCCCCAAGCGATCACCTGTGGTGTTCCATGATCAGGTGCTGGCCATGGAGCTCTGCCCTGTGGCCATGGCAGGGGCTGGGGTGTAAAGCAGCATTAGCATAAAAGAAGGAGCTGTATTTGCAAAGGAATTACCTTGCTGGCACTTGGCATTGCCATGCCAGGCAGGACATTGGCAGGAGCTGAGATTGGCTTGGTTGGAGCAGGGTGCTGAGAATGGCCAGGTGTGGGTTCAAGGCCCAGATGAGGCATTCACATAAGGGTTCGACTTGGTGCTCCTTGTGTATCCATTCCCACTCAGGAGATGCTGTGCTCTGGAAATAAAGAAGAAACAGTTTCCACTGGACTTTCAAAGCCAGAGGTTTTTGCACTGGAGAGTGCAAGGCGCAGAGAAAGTGGGGGGGGGGGGGGGGGGGAAGGAGAGCATCAGGTACCAGCTGAGCGGCCCGAGCCCCGGCCCCAGAGCGGGCGCAGTCAGAGCAGGAGCGGCAGCAGCGGACTCGGCGCCAGCGCCCGGCCCGGGGGAGCGGCTCCTCCCGGCCGCGGCGCTGCAGCCGCGCTCGCTGGGCGGGAGGCCCCCGGGGGAGCGGCCCCGGGGCGGGGGGAGGCGGGCGCTGCTCTGCGCAGGGGGTGCGGCGGCCTCGGCAGCGCCGGGGCTGGGGGAGCTGCGCGTCCCCGCGGGGGCTGCGGGCGGGCCCGGGCCGGGAGCGCCACCGCTCCGGTTCCGCCCCACGGGGCGGGCGGCGCTGCGGGAGCGGCGGCCTCTGGGGGTGCCGGGGCCAGCACGGGCGGTCCCCGTGCCCCGCCCGCTTCCAGGCGCGATCCAGCGCCTGCTCCGGGGAAGCGCCGCCCGCCCGGCACGGCCCCGGCTCCCCGCGGCCGCGGCGGGACCGTAGCCGGAGCTCCGGCGGGACCGCAGCCCCGCGCTGGCCGCAGCCGGAGCGGCAGCGCCGGGCTCGGCCCCAGCGCCAATCCCGGAGCGGCTTTTAACCAGCCGCGGCGATCCCGATCCCTAATGCCATCCCCAATCCCACCTCAGTTCTCCGAGCCCGGGAGCCACACCCCGCCCGCCGAGGGACAAGCGGCTCGGCCCGGGACCCCCAGCAGACACCGACAGGACTCGGACCCGAATCCCCGGACCCCGTTCCCGGTCCCACCTCAGCGCCTCGGGCTCGGCGCAGCGCCGGGAGCAGCCCCCGGGGCCGGGCTCCGCACAGCGCTCCGAACGACGGTCCCGCCGCAGCCCGGGACGAGCAGAATGAGCATCCAGCGCACAAAGCGGAGCGGGCGCGGATCCGCCGGCATTTACAGGCGCGGGCGGGGCGGGGCGGGGCCGGCACAGGTGTGAAGGGCGGGGTCCGCACAGGTGCGCGGGGCCCCAGAGCGGCTGCGCGGGGCGGGGCCGAGAGGATTTAAGCCTCGGGAATCGGCCCCGCCGCCATTTGCGCGCTCGGTGCTCGGTGGGAGAGGTTGCGGCCGGACCGGGTTCTGTATCTCTGTATATCTCTGTGTCTCTGTATTTCTTTTTCTTTATATTTGTGTTTGCTTCTCTTCTTCTAACCCTCTCTGTTCTTCCCCCTCTGCCTCCCCTCCCCCACCCCCTACACCCCCCCCCCCCCCAACCCCCCCCCCCCCTCTCCCCCCTAGCCCTCCCCTCCCTCCCCCCCGGCCCGGTCTCCCCCATCCCCCCTCCCTTTCCCCCTACACGCCTCAACCCTGCCCTACCCCTCCATCCCCCCCCCCCCTCCTCCACCGTTCCTCCCCCCCCCCATCCCGCGTCCCCCCTGCCCCCTCACCCTGCTCCCCTTCCCCTCCCAATTTCCCCCACCTGCCCTCAATCCTCCCCCTCTGTCTCCCACCTTTCCTTCCACCTCCCCGTGTTCCTCTTCCCGCTTTCCCCCTCTGCACCTTGACCCCCCCCCCACCTGTGCTCCGTCCTCGTCCTCCCCCCCCCTCCTTTCCTGTCCCCCCACCCCGCCTCTCCCTGCACACCCTGAACCCCCCACCTGCCCTCCTTCTTTGACCCCCTCTGCTCCCTTATTCCCGTCCTCTGTCCCGTCTTTCTCCCGCAGCCGCGGGGCTCGGGGCGCCGGAGAATAAAGCCCAGAGGGCCGGAGCCCGGCGCCCCTGCCCTCGCTGGAGCCCCACACGGGGCCGGACCCGCTCGGCGGGTCCCCTGTGCAAACAAGAACACCGCCGGGGCTCCGGCTTTCCACACACACACTGGGGATCCCCTCTTCAGGAGGGGGTCCCGGGGCGGGGGGGTGGGTTTCAGGGAGGGGGGTGTGTTGGGGTAGGGTGGGCCCCCTCCACCGGAGGAGGGGGTCCCGGGGGGGGGGGGTGGGTGGGTTTCAGGGAGGGTGGTGGGTTGGGGTGGGCCCCCTCCAGAGGAGGGGGTCCCGGGAGGGGTGGGTGGGTTTCGGGGAGGGTGGTGGGTTGGGGTGGGCCCCCTCCGGAGGAGGGGGTCCCGAGGGGGGGGTGGGGGGGGTGGGCCCCCTCCGGAGGAGGGGGTCCGGGGGAGGGGGGTGGGGCGGAGGGGGGACTTTCCCCCCCTCCAGTCCCCGCCCCCCTCTCCCGGACCCCCTCCTCCGGACGGGGCTCCCCCCGGCCCCCCTCCCCGGGACCCCCTCCTCCGGACCGGGGCCCCGGGGGGGAGGGAGGGGGGGGGCGGGTGGGGTGGGGGGGCTCGACGGGAGGGGCTGTTGGTTTGGCCTGTGGTCTCTATGTCTGTTCATGCTGCAGAGTGACATGACCCCCTCTGCTTCCCCCCCACCCCCACCCGCCCCCCTCCCTCCCCCCCCCAGGGCCCCGTCCGGAGGAGGGGGCCCCGGGGAGGGGGCCTGGGGGAGCCCCGTCCGGAGGAGGGGGTCCGGGAGAGGGGGCGGGGACTGGAGGGGGGGGAAAGTCCCCCCTCCGCCCCACCCCCCTCCCCCGGACCCCCTCCTCCGGAGGGGGCCCACCCTGACCCCCTCCCGGGACCCCCCTCCTCCGGAGGGGGCCCACCCCCCCCACCCCCCCCTCGGGACCCCCTCCTCCGGAGGGGGCCCACCCCAACCCACCACCCTCCCCGAAACCCACCCACCCCCCCCGGGACCCCCTCCTCCGGAGGGGGCCCACCCCAACCCACCACCCTCCCTGAAACCCACCCCCCCCTCCCGGGACCCCCTCCTGAGGAGGGGATCCCCAGTGTGTGTGTGGAAAGCCGGAGCCCCGGCGGTGTTCTTGTTTGCACAGGGGACCCGCCGAGCGGGTCCGGCCCCGTGTGGGGCTCCAGCGAGGGCAGGGGCGCCGGGCTCCGGCCCTCTGGGCTTTATTCTCCGGCGCCCCGAGCCCCGCGGCTGCGGGAGAAAGACGGGACAGAGGACGGGAATAAGGGAGCAGAGGGGGTCAAAGAAGGAGGGCAGGTGGGGGGTTCGGGGTGTGCAGGGAGAGGCGGGGTGGGGGGACAGGAAAGGAGGGGGGGGAGGACGAGGACGGAGCACAGGTGGGGGGGGGGGTCAAGGTGCAGAGGGGGAAAGCGGGAAGAGGAACACGGGGAGGTGGAAGGAATGAGATAGGGTAGGGAGAGGAGTCGGGGTGCGTTGGGGAGAACGAGGGGGGAAGGGAAAGGCCGGGTGAGGGCGAGGGATGATGGTCAGAGGAGGGGGAGAAGGGGAAGAGAGGGGAGTCGGGTTGGGGAGCGGGGTACGGAGAGGGGAGAAAGGAGGGCTGGGGGACAAAGGAGGGCTGGGGGGGTCGGGGATGCGCAGGGGAGCAGGGAGAGAGGGTGGGGGGCGCTGGGGAGAGGGCAGGAGGGGGGCTGGGAGGGAAAGGGAGGGTGTGGGGGAGAGAAAGAACTGGGGGGGTAGGAAAGAGGTGATAAGCGGGGGAAGAAGGAGGAGGATAGGGGCAGGAGAAAGAGGGGGAGGAAAGAGGGGGAGCCCGGCCCGGCGGCAGCCTCACCGACTTCTGAGCGCGCAAATGGCGGCGGGGGCGATTTCCGGGCCTTAAATCCCCTCGGCCCCGCCCCGCGCAGCCGCGCTGGGGCCCCGCGCACCTGTGCGGACCCCGCCCCGCGCACCTGAGCCGGATTAGGGGCCGCCCCTGAAGCCGCGCCCCCGGCCCCGCCCGGGACCGCCCCAGAGCCCCGGCCCCGCCCGGCCCCGGGGCCCGCCCTGCCCGGCACGGGGGCGGCTCCATCGCTCGGGGCCCCGCCCCTCTCTCCCGGGCCGGGCCCGCCCCGCGCACCGGGGCCGCTCCCGGGACCGGGGCTCCGGGTCCTGCCGGCGGCCGCTGCGGGTCCCGGGCGGCGCCGCCTCTTCCCCGGCGGGATTGGGGCTGGCATCGGGACCGGGAGGAGCCGCTCCGGGACGGGCGCTGGGGCCGAGCCCGGCGCTGCCGCTCCTGCTCCGGCCGGCTCTCCGCGGGGAGCCGGGGCTGTGCCAGCGCCCGGGCAGCCCCGGGATCCCGAGCCGGGCCCGACGCGCCGGGCCGGGCTCCGCTCAGCCCTGAGCCCCTCCCGGAGCCCGCCTTGGGCCCCACGACGCGGCCCCGGGCTCTGCCGCCAGCCCCGGACGCGGCGCTGAGTCGCTGCTCCCGAGCTCTGCGTGAGGCCGGGGAGCCCGGCTTCGGGCTGTGCCTAAGGCAGGACTCGGAGCTCAGAGACACAGACTCGCCCTGGCCCGAAGAGCCCGCTTTGAGCATCAAAACACGGCATTTAGGCTTTAATTCAGGTCCAGCAAAACGCAGCACTTCAGTTTCTCTTTGTGAGCCCAAACACACAGGACTCATTCTCTTCCTCAAGCCCTGAAAACAGGATTTAGTCACTGTTTCTGAGTCCCAGCTCTGGCCATACCAGCCTGCTCTCAGGACTCTTTAGATAGAGAAATGCTGTTAGCAAGGGTTCTCTTGCTATTTTCTAAGTCTGTGAGAGACTTCTCTCTCTCACAGAAGAGGTGGCAGGGAATGTAAACAACCAAACCACCACCTGCAACCTTGAAAAGTCTTGATAATGGTACAGTAGAAAAATATTTTGAGAGTGGATGTTTTAGGATTTTAGCCAATCACCCCCAAGGGGAGGCTGATCGTTTGTCCAATTAGACTATGAAGAAAAAAGTCTATAATAGAGTTTGTAAAATAATTAAAGAAATGAATCTTGCTGCACAATTCCTGCCTGCTGGATCTTCTCTCCTCCTCCTCCTCCCTGCGGCTGCGGGACACAGTGATATACCCTAGGGCCTCGGCCTGCGGTAATAGGACTCCACAATGCAGGATTTAGTCTCTGCTTTTAAGCTCTGCGCCTGCTTTTGAGCCCCCGAAACGCAGCACTGGGTCTCTTTTTGTGAGCCCAAAACCGCTCCTGTCCCTCGGGTTCGGAGCCCCCAGAAGTGCCCGGGGCCACAGCTGGACCCCAGCTGGGCACCAGCAGCTGCTCCCTCACCCCCCGTGGGATGGGGAAGAGACCAGAGACAAAATTCCAGCTCAGAACAGTTTAAGAATGGAAACCAAGACAAATACAATCATTTGAGATTAATGACAACACATAATAACAGTGAGAGCAACAAGAGCAGTGGTAACAATAATGAACAGGAGAGGGAGAAAAACCCCTCCACACCCCCCTCCCTTTAACATTATAAATCCAAAATTTAATCCAGAGCACCAGAATCTCCCACTGTGGGGGATTTCCATATTCCTGTTACTTTCTCTGTGTTCTGTCCTGGGGATTTGTGGACTGAGGGAGGCACTGGCTGCTCCTCTGGGCAAGGGGAAGGCCCCTGTGCTATTCCCATGAAGAGAACACCTGGAATTACTGCCCTGGGAGCCCAGTCCGGTCCTTCCAGTGACTGGGGGGCACCCAGAGGGTCTTTACATGAAATGAAAATGACATCCTGGTCCAGTGCATTGACAGCAGGATTGGACACTCCTGGCCAAGGTGACCAGTCCGTGGGAATCGCACCGGTGACCATCCAGGGGGGATTTTAAGTTGGATTCTTGCAGATTTCATCGTGCAGAAGCTCCAATTCTTTTTGGCACCTCTTGTTCAAATGTCTCCCCACTGGAAGAGGTCAATTAGTCTTTGTAATGACCTGACTGCCAGAGGCAGGGAAAAACAATCAGCGTTCCCTGAACGCCTCCATGACTTCCATGTCCACCTGCACCGAGTGGCCGATGGGCACGAGCTTGCCCAGAACAGGCTCAGAGATGGGGCTTTCAACCCAAACCATTCCATCATTCCATGACCTCCCCCGGTATTATTTTTGCACTGTTCCCTCTCAAATTTAAATTCCTAAATTTAAATGGTTTATTAAAGCAAGAATTTTTTAATTATTCAGGAATAAAAAGGGAAGCATCACACATACAAGAATCATTCCTACACCCACCAAACCATTCTTAACTGGAAGCCTATTCCCTCATCTCTGCCCTCCTTTTGCTTTCCTGGAAAACCCTGTGATCCCACAGTTTCTCCAAGAGATCTGCTGGGAGTACGGCAAGGTCTGCTCTGTCAGAGAGCCTGGGGGGTTTACAGCACTTGTTCCTCTGCATCTTCACCCTTTCATCAGCTTTCCCCTGGAACGGTGTTGTGGGAGAAGCTTGGAATTACCAGAAATGGATCAGGTTCACATTTTTTCCCCACCAGTTTTCATCTGGTTTGAAATTCCTGGAATGACCCTCAATTGTGCCCTGGAACAGTGCTGTGAAAGGATCAGTCAGAAGAACAGCCTGAAAGGAGAAAACCACCTCCAGCAGCAGCCGGAATGATCCCATTTCTGTTCTTACCTGGTCCTGCCAGAGCTCCCAACAGCCATTTCCATTCCAAAACAAGAGCTATGGAAGACATTCCTGCTGTCTGTGAGGGTGAGGTGGCAGTTCTGGACGTTCTTTGCTGTGGAATCAGACAACAAACAGCATAAATAATCTTGGTGGTCTCTTCCAAGCCAAACCACCCCGTGATTCCATGCGTGGATCAGCACCTGACCCAACTCCATTCCAGAAACCTCCTCCCACTAACCCAGAACTTTCCTTTTTCCGCTCAACATCAGGGATTTGCTGCCAAGTGCCCCGGGCAGGGGACGCCTCAGCCTTCCATGGGACGCCTCAGCATTCCCTGGGGTGCCTCAGCATTCCCTGGGCTGCTGTTCCACGCCGATCCCGTGTCCAGCGCCGTTCCGGGCTGCAGTGCCGGGCTCTCCCCACAAGGCGGCAGCACCGGGAGCGAGCAGCCCCGGCCGGTCCCGCTGTCTCGGGGCAGCTGCGCCTTTAACCCGCCCGGAGCCGGCGGGGCCGTGAACACAGTGGGCAAAAACCCCAGCGATCCCCTTTCTTTCACCCCCAGAGGCACAGGATCGCAGCATTCCCTGGGCTGGAAGGGACCCGCAGGGAGCATCGAGTCCACATCCTGGTCCTGCACCCCAAGAATCCCACCCTGTGCCCGAGAGCCTTGTCCAGACCCAAACTCTGCCCCCAGGATCCTGAAAACACAGCGGGGCTGGGAGAAGGGTAACAAGGGAGGATTTTTTACATAGTTCTCCTTGTACGATCGTTATATAATCTTATTAGATAGTCCAGCAACCCATCCCTGGGCCGGGACCCCCACCCCTGTCCCGGGACACCCATCCCTGGGCCGGAATACCGATCCCCCGCGGCCCCCACCGTCCGCTCGGGACTGTCCCCGTTCCCCGCTCACCTCCGAGCCCGCAGCACCCGCCCCGGTGCCCCCGGCCCGGCCGCGCTGCTCCCCGGACTCCCCGCCATTGCCGCGTCGGGCGAAGAAGGGCGGAAATTACCGGGACCACACCAATGTGGCGATGCGACCTTCTCAAGATGGCGGCGGTGGAGGACCCCGCTCCGTCTATTCGGCTGCCTGAATGCTCCCGCCTACCCCAGGCGCCACTGACCCCACAGTCGGTGTCCGCATAGCGGGAAACGCCTCAGAAAATTGCGTGCAAGCGCTGGGCTGGCGTCGGTGTCGGCGTCGCGTTCAGGCAGCCGAATAGACGCAGCTAGAGGGGGCCTTCCCTGCCACCATCTTGAGAAGGTCAGAAAACAGCGTAAACGACCGCCATCTTTAGTGTGGCGATGACCTAATTTCCGGTTTCGCCGCCATCTTGGGTGCTGGCAGAAGCCACTTCCGGTCGAGCCGCCATCTTTAGTGTGGTACGCACAAGGCCCCCGCCCCTCACAAGGGCTTCTGTCTATTCAGCTGCCTGAATCCGGCCCGGATTCCGACGCCGGCCCCGCGCTTTCCGCGCGATTTTCCGCCGTGGTCCCCGGTGCGAGGACACGGGTGGTGGGGTCACCGGCGCCGGAGGCGGGCGACGGTCCCGCGACCGGCGGCAGGCATCGGCAGGGACACCTCTCCTAGGGGCCTAGTGCGTCCGCCATCTTGAGTGTGGCGGAAGTGTCACCCACCCTCTGCAAGGTCCTGGCAGGTTCGAATAAAAACGCCACTTACGCCGTCCCGAAAGCGCCGAACTGCGCCTTCCTTTCCGAGCCGCCCCCTTGAGAGCGGCACGCGGGCGGCTCTATTCCCACCGTGCTCGCCCGGTGCTCCCCGCCCCGTGTCGCGCTGCGACCGCGCCTCTGCTGCCCGGCAAAACCGGCCCCGCCGGGCCGCCCCCCGCGCTGTCATTCGTCGCGGTCGCCGCCCCGCACGGCGCCCGCTCCTTTGCAGCGCTCTGGCCCCGCTCATGCACGCCCGTGTCCCTTGGCGCTCCGAACCGTCCTTCGCCCCTCCCCTCCGCTGCCAGACGCGGCCCCGCTCGCTCCTTGCCCTTGCCACGCTCGGCAGCCACCGAGGCCGCCGCCCTCTCGGCTCCCCCGGCCCCGGGCGGCAGCAGCGCCGGGGCGCCGTGCCGGGGCCGGCAGTGCCGCGCTCTCGCCACCAGGCGGCAGCAGCGCCGCCCAGCTCAGCCCGGGGCCGGGCCGCGCTGCGGGGCACGGACAGAGCAGAGGCAAAAGCCGGCTCAGGGCGCTCTGCAGCTCCTGCAGCCCGAGCCTCTCGGCTCCTGGCGCCAGGCACTCGCTTCTTCCCTTCCTACAGAAAAACGCCGCCTCGTTATGCTCAAAACTTGCTCATCTCTAGTCCCAGCTTCTTATATTCCTATATGCAACAGAGTAGACAGAGAGGGCTGGCTTATTTCAAAATGAATCTACATCTAAATCCATCGCCTTTGTCTATAGATGTCAAAATGAAGACCTTAGCAGGTTTTGGTATTCTGCACACATCCCTCCCTGGGAGGAATGGTAAAAAGTTAAAAACAAATGAAATTTAAACAGTAAAAAGTTAGGAAAAAAGTTACAACGGCAGAAATTTAGAAACAAACAAAGAGGTACAATACAAGAAACGAACAAATTTCTAAAGGTAGAAAGGTTGAAAGTTAAAAACAAAGGTAGAAACAAAAAAAATTAGAAACAAAGTTAGGTAGACATTTAGAGACAAAGTCAGAAAGGCGAGTGTTGAGCTTTTGACAGGGTACCCTTCCTTCTCAGACCAGGGTGAAAGAGCAGAGGAGGCTGCTGTTCTGCTAAGTTCTTGATTTCACAGTCTCACAGCTGTCTTGAAGGCAGACTTTGAATGGGGTTACATGATAAAGCCAAGCAGCAGCAGCAGGCAAAACCAGCTGCTTCTATATGCTCCATACCCTATATTTTTTGCTTACAGAAGTGTGGATTATATTTGTTAATTGACCAGTAAGATTCACACACGATTCTAGTTTTCTTAACCCACCCTGGTCTAATTCTAACAGTCGTAAGCCTCACACAAGTGTTACATCTGTGTTACACAGATTTGCATCTACAGTTTCTATCAGCTCTTAGTGTTTATGTGAACACTCCATCTAAAAAATGGCAACAGTGCCACTCAATCTAGATTTTGTCTAAAGTAAAGAATTCTGTGAAAAGGTAACACTGCTGCAGCAAGAGCTGTGCTGAAGATCTCTGCTACAGCTTTTTCATGACGAAGGCACTTGGCATCTATTTCTACTAAAAGTTAAAAATCCGTAGTTCTATTGCACTTTGCTGTGGCTTCATGGATGCCAGCTTGTCCAAAGGTTTCAATTCAAACCTAAGGCTTTGGCTTCCCTCTGGGCCTGAGGCCAGAGGAGCCTCCACTCTAAGAAGGTTAGAAACAAGGTTAGAAAGGTAAAAGTTAGAAAGCAAAAAATACATTTAGAAAGGCACAAAGTTAGAAATGTAGAGTGTTAGAAACCAACAAAGGCAGAAAGGTAAAAATGGGGAGAAAAACAAAGGTAGAAAGTTTCAAAGTTAGAAGCAAACAGAGGCAGAAAGGGACAAATCTAGAAAGTTAGAAACAAACAAAGGTAGAAAGTCAAAAAGGTAGAAACGAACAAAGGTAGAAAGTTGGAGAGGCAGAAAGTGCAGAGGCTGGCAGCAGCCATTCCAGCCTTAAGGAGAGCCCTGTGGAGAAGAGCAACTTGTTCCATTGATCTTCACTTCGAGAAGGGCCTTCTGCTCTCTTGGGAAAGATGCAGACCAGGCCATGACTCCAGCTAGAAGCAGCAGGTGGGAATGCTTTTCCTTCACCTCCCAGAAAGCTGGGAGCTTTCATGTTTGAGTCAGTGGCCTAAAAGGGGCAGAAAGTCTGCCCTGACAAGTGTGTGGGCATGGATCTGTTTGGTCTTGCCCTGTGCCCATTCCCAAAACTCTCTTCAAACTTGCCCAAAAGAGCAACACAAAGCCTGGGGCAGATTGTGCCTGAAGAAAGAATGGTCTCTGTTTTTTTTCCAAGCTGCTACAGAAACAAACTAAGGTAGAAAGGTAAAAATGAACAAAGGAGGGAAGGTGAGAAAGGTAGTTCGAAAGTCAAAGTCAGAGAAAGAGAGAAAGTCAGAGAAAGGGAAAGGCAGAAAGAAAGCAAGGCAGAAAGCAAGTCAGAGAGAAAGAAAGAAAGAAAAATAGAGAGAAAAAGGAATAGAGAAAGAGAAGAATCGGGTTTGAGAGAAAAAGAAATGGAGTTTAAAAGAGAAGTAGTGTTGAAGAGAAAAAGAGCAACTGAGAACTAGAGTGACAGAGACATCCAGAAAGAGTTAAACAGTGAGAAAAAGAGAAAGAGTTGGAAAAAGTCAAGTGAGGAATAGACTAAAAAGTAAAGCAAAGCAGAGCAGCAAAGCAAGAAATACGGCAAAAAACTTACTAAAGCACACCAAAGGAAGAGAGCAACCAAAGGGGGGAGGGGGGTTTATTAGGGTTTCTTCAACTTTATTGAATGAGGGTTTTTTAGTTACACTTCAGCAAAGCAAGTGGAAACAACAATGTGCACAAGCACAAGTACAAATCCAATCCATCTGCACACTGGTCAAAGTCCAAGTGACATCCAGAGCAATACGTGCAAGTGCAGCGGCAAACACGAATCCAGAGCAACACAAGCCAACCCCATCGCAGTACAACCTAACAATTGTTCTCTTTCTGGAAAATGTATGACATCTTATTGGTCCAGGAAACCCAAAACAACAGCAGCAGACAGAGAACAAAACACTCATCCACCACCCGCCTCCTTCAGCTTCCACACAAACCCACCCTCGCTCTCGTCTCGAGAGCACCCCATGGGAAGGCGGTTCCCGGGAGCCCCAAAATCATCGCGCCTGACAAATGCCCAGCCCCGGCACGGTCAGCACCCAACCCCTGGCGATGAACGTCACCTCACAGAGCGGCCGGGGCCCAGATAAAAAAACCCAGCTGGGAGGGAAAAAAACCCCAGACAGCAGAGCTGGGTGGTTTTTACTCTAAGTTTAAAAAGTAGCTGAAAAGCCTGAAAGGCAAAACTCACACCCACAAGGTTAGAAGCATTCCACACACGCACTCTTCTTGCAGGCAGACAGACACACACAGACGCAGCTCTGGCACCACATTTCCTCTTGTTCCTGCTGGCCTGGAAAGCCCCAGGTAAATCCAGTCCCTCAGACCTTGCATCCCTGAACACCAGGAGAGCTGGAGTTTTACCCAGATCCCAGTGCCCTGCACAGCTGCACTGACACGAGCACAGGCTGATCGCTCTGCCCAGCACCATCCCTCATTTTCCTCCCATTGCTCCCCAAGCGTCCCCAAACCACCCCGTGTCTGTGCCGGGGCCAGTGCCTGCCCCGAGCCCAACCAGAGGCTGTCACCCAGCCCTGCACCAGCTCCCACCCCTGGGAGAGCTGGGAATGCACTGAGAGTTCAGCTTCCTGGGCTCCCCGACACCCAAACCAGTCCTCAGACACACAAATAATGCCCAACCTGCCCCTCTGGGCACAGCCAAACACCACAATTCTATCATCCCCAAGGAACTCCGGCAGGTTGCCTCTTCACCTGTGCCTTTTTCCAGCAGCCATGGCTAGGACCGGGCTGTCAGAAATAGCATTCCCTAGGCAGTTCATCCCAGCACAGAGGAGAAGAGGAGCCTGTCACTCATCCACACCACGGGCAGGACAAGGGGGGCCCAAGCTGGCTTTGGCTGCTCCAACATCCAAAGCTCTTGGTGCCAAAGATAGGACGAGTTCAGTGGTTGCTCCTGTCCTGAAAGAGAGCAGAAAAGCGAAGTTAATCCCACTGTGGAATGCAAGACTCCTGCATTTCATATTTCTGCTCTGATTGCTCACCGCAGAGTATTATCCTTGGAAAAAAAAGGAGAATGACACCATATCAAATAAAAAGTGCCCTTCTCCAGCGCTTTTATTCCAAGCATTAAAAAGATGCTCATTTATCTTCCAGCATTGTTTCCCTCATTTTAGCAGAACCGTCTTCATCCCAGACCCCCCTCGTCAGCTGTTCAATCCTCTGGCACTGGATTTGGACAAAAGAAGGGACGCACCTGGATCGCAGGAAATCACGGAGAGAAACCCCTCCAAAACCTGACAGAGAAAAACAACGGGAGATGCAGGAAGACACATCCCTCATTTGCACGTCCGGAGTGCTTTTCTAAAGACTTCCCTGCATCTGGATGCTCTTTGCTCTTGGCTTTCTTTACAAGAATGCATTTGCTGCTAAACACATCTCAGGCCCTTATTTGATCAGGATAAGGTGGGATGCAGATGAAGACTCACACAGGGAATAGCCAGGGAGATGCAGGGCCTGGGAACATCAAGGACGGAGAAGAGAAGGAACAGGGATTGTTTTTCTTGTTTAGAGCCAGCAGTGCTGTGAGCTTGGAGAACACACGGCACCACAGGGATCCAGGGCAGGAGCGGGATAACTCCGGGATAAGGGGAATCTGCTCCCACTCCAGGGCTGTGCCAGTGAAGGAGGGGAAGTTTTAGTGCCTTCATGGCACACAAAAACCAAACCCAGCACCACCGAGCTGGACTTTCGTGAACTGCAACACAAAGCGGCCCCTGGCCTTTGGGGGAACACAACCTCACCGAGTCACGGAGCCAGGGGATGACACTTGGGAATGAGCCTTGCGGCCTGCAGCAAAATCAGATGAGGGAGCCACAGGAGCTGTGGGGTTTCCTGCTCTTCCTGCAACGCCATCAGTCCAGACCAGGAGACCTTTCCTGGAACAGATCTTCCCTGTAAAAGGGAGCAACACCAAAGCTCAAGCCCTCATTTAGAGACCCTTGGAAAAGCAAAGGTGAGAGGGGATTACCTGGAGCCCCAGGGGACCGAGGTGAAGGGGATGAAGAAGCAGACAGCAAACTGCTTCCACTGCTTCTCACTCCAGCAAGGGGAACTTCCCTGGAATTTCACGTCCAGCGTCTCTCCCAAGCCCCACCGGCGAACCCACACGTACTCCAGGACTGATCTCCTTTGTACTTCCAGCAGCACAGACCCACCGGGAGGAACTGCAATCCAAGGACACACATCAGCAACCGCCTTCCCGCTTGGCGCTCTCTCCACATTTTTCCCTTTCCAGTGGGATGCAGGTGCCACCCCCCAGAGGCAGGAAAACTGCCTTGCAATCCAGTACAAAATCTGCCTGGGAAGCCCAGGATGCCCGGAGCCAGCAGCCATTTCTCCTGGAGCTCCTGCTGACAGGCATTTGAAGCCTGCTGGGCCTCACAGCTGCTTTTCTGCCAAGGGCATTCCCATCTCTTATTTTTTAGCCCAAATAAAGGTTTGCAAAGCTGAGTTTTGTGAGAAGTGCTTCATATTTGGATTATTCTTAACTTGGGAGTTTCCCTTGGCACCAAAATCAGGGGGTAAACCCAACATGGCCTCAAAGGGCCATAAGATCCCAGATATCCAATCCCCAGTTCCCTCAGCATTGGTTCATTAAAGCTTTTCAGGGGTAATTTAGCAAACTTCAGGGTTTGGTGACTTCACCATCAAAGCAACACGAAACCTGTGCAAAAGGAACTTAACTAAAGCTGGCTAAACACTGCCCAGACCTGGCAGAAAGCGCTTCCCACACCTCTCCTGGAATTCTCTTTCCCAGCCCTTCCAGCTTCGGAAGGCTTCTGTGGGAGCCTCAAGTCGCGGTGCAGCTCAGAACCTGCACGTACCTAAAGCAGCCCCACAGGAACACGAAGCTTCCCTCGGGCATTTCGTTTCTTTACCCCAAACATTCTTCCCACTCAGCCACAATCTAGAAAGGAAAGAAAGGAAAAGAAGGAAGACCAATTAATTCTGACATAAGGAGTCTTGACTATTCCAACACACTGCCAGGTGAAAAAACATCCCTGCCAGGCTAACAAATCCCCCTGATACTGTCTCCATTCTGTATCAATTATTTAAACGCTGTATTAAGGAGCGTAAGGACACAATGCTTGGAATTCTCAAAAATGGCTCAGCTTGGCTACTCCAAGCCCTTTCTCACCCGGGGAGCTGAGCTGTCCCACATTTAAACGCCACGTTTGATCCAAATCCCATAGAAATCTGATATTGTTTGGCTCCTGAGCTTTCCCAAAAGCTGTGCAGTCAAGCCTGGAAATCCTCACTGAAGCTTTGCCATGTCACATCGGGATTTACCCTTGGGAAAACCCCACTCTCAGCACTTGGGTTTCAAGAGGTTGCACCCAATGTTACAGACACAGAATTCCTGTGGGGTTTGGCATTTCCTGCACCTCCAAACACGTGAAAAGAAGGAAGTGCAGAGTCCCGAGGCTCCATTATTGCCATTCTCCTCACATCCCTTTCCTCAGCTGCACGTGGCTTTGTGCCTCCTCTGAAGGGCTGGAAAGGAATTTGGGAACCCCCCTCAGCTTCTTCGGTTTTCAGCTTTTTCTCTGAGCCGGCCCAAAAGGCAAACAGGAAAAAAAAACCCCAAAAGTGCACAAAATCCCAGCCCCTCCCAAGATGCAGCTCCTCACACCAAACCTTGGGAGAATCCCTGGTGCTTCCAACACCGCTGCAATCCCACCTGGAGCTGAGCTTACAGGGTGCTCTGCCTAATCCACATCCAAGCCTGGATAGCCCAAAGCCTGCAAGAAAAGAGGAGGCAAAGTGAAGGGGAGAGGGGGGGAAAAACGGAGTTTTAGGTTTTTCCCCTGTTTGCAACAGGATTGAAGGGCAGGGTGGAGAGGTTTCGTGGAAAAGAAGTACCAAAGGCTGCTTCATTCCCAGCAATTAGCGCTGCTCAGGTTGAATCCAAGAGGCCCAATCCACCAGGTTTAAACAGGAGCGGCCGACAGGATGGGTTATGACACAGATCTGTGAAGCTGGAGCCTTCTTCCTTCTCCCGGGCTCTCCCAGAAATTCTCCATGTCCGGACATGCTCCCGCTCTCCCCGCTGGGGAGGACGGACTTGGATAGCCCGGGTGACTGGTGAGCCTAAAACAATAAGTGATGCAGTGATCCAAGTGTTTTTCCCCAGGAAATTACATATTCTCTGGACCTGGGATAACCCATATCCCATGGCCTTCTCCAGGAAGAGTCCCAGCTGGATAGGGTCTCCCAGAAAGGATTCCATAGGGGCTCACCTTCTGCTTGGAGCTCGGCTGAATTCCTCAGCAATCCCAGGGAATGTGGCCATTGGAGGCTTTGGGCAGATTGGGCTCAATTGCGTTTTTAGGTTTTGTTACCGTCTCTCAGACTTCCCACTGGAATGTGGTCTCCAAGGAATATGTAAATCCCATGGGATTCCTGCTCTTTCGGAAAATTTTTTGTACCATTCCTGTACAAAACGAGGCCCCCTGTTCGGATGCTTTTCCCCACCGTTCCCCAGCAGTTTTATCTGCCAGTGCATTCCCTGTGCTGGTTGGGCTCTTCCCAGATCTCTGAGCTCCTTCACAGGCAGGAGATCCATTTGGCCCAGGAACCGAACCCTCCCAAGGAATTGTCTGATGCCATCTCCACATTTCACAGCTGATCCTTGTGCTCAAAGGATCCCCCTTTCTTCCCTCCAGCCAATTCCAAGCCTCGCTGCCCCCAGCCGGGAACAGTCCCCAGGCCGATCCCTGCAGTCTTCCCTGCCAGGATCCTGCTCAGGAATCCATGGGCTACAAATTGAAGAATTAATTCTTCCCACCCCTGCCCAGTTCTAATTCCAAAGGATTTGGTGTCTGCCTTACCCGGCTGGAGCCTGCTTCCAACTCTGTTCTTGCTGCTTCTGCTGCTTTCCATTTCCCAGGAATTCCACCAACGGAGCGACAGCGTTTTCCACCTCCTCCTCCAGCATTCCCTCTGTTGCGTTCGGGTGCTGGAAGGATATCAAAACCAGGGCCTCACTATCAGGAATTATATCCCCAGATTTGTTCCTTTCCAAATGTCACCTCTTCCCAACAAAGCACTGGCCATCCAAGGAATTCTAGAGAGCCATGTGCTGACCGCTGCTTACTCCTCTGGAATGTCAGAGCTTGGAAAAAAAGGGCAGTTGAGGCTTTTCCTGGTGCTGCCCATGAAGTGTATTTTACCTAAGTGCCCCTGCCCATGCCTTTGCCTGTATCCGCCAAAAATCCACCCATTCATTCCCCAGCTGCTGCCTCCCTCTTTTCCTGGATCCAACAGAATTTTAACAGGTGAATATTCCCCTCTGGAAGAGCACCTTTCATTCCAAACCTAAGAACAAACAAATGAATCACTTTCCTTCGACCTTCCTTATTAGGATTCCACTGAGAGCAGTGGATGGAAAATGATCCTCTCCTGGTCCCTGCTGGATTCCCGGAGCAGGGATCCTTTCCCTCTTTCCCCCCACCCCCCGCGGTGCCCTCCTCCCCCTCCCGCCCCACCCCGCACCCTTTTCAGCCTTTGTTCCACAGCTTTTGCCTCCGGACCTCAGATCCTTTTGGTCTCCAGGAGCTCCCAGCAGCTCCACAGCCTTTCCTCTCCCATCCTGATCCTTTCTCCAGGAATGGAGCTCTGCATTGCAATTCCCTTCTCTTTTCTCCGACAATTCCCACCAACCCAGACCTAAAGCTGACACAAGGAACGCTCGGTGCCCACAAATCCAAATCCAGACCTGGCCATCCCTAAACCAGCAACTCCCGGACAATTTGCGTTCATTCCAACCTAACACTGAGGACTCACCTAATCCTTCAAAATTCCCAAGAAATATCCCGTTGCCTTCAGCTCCCAGGGGATTCTGCTTCGTGCTCACACGGATTTGGGACTTCCCTGAAAAACCCGTGCAGGGCACACTGGAATCCCCGATCCCGTGAATCCGGGGAGTGTGAAAAGCTCGGTCCAGCCTGGGCCCCCAGAAATTTTTGCCAAATATCCCCCAAGTCCTCGGGACAACAGAACTCTCTGGTACTGCATTTTTGGCGTTGTAAAGCCTGGAATTACTTTATTCCTAGTGCTGGGCTCTGGATGTGGCCGAGAAAATCCCGGCCTCCACACAGACCCAGATTCCAAACTTTTTGATACATTTGAGCAAACCGAGAAATTCCCCTTCCCTGCTTCTTCTTAAGGGCATCCTTCTCTTCCCTTACCCGGCCTGCTCTCTCCCACTGGGCTGGGTTTTTCCCTTCCCATGCTAATTAGTCCCTACTTCTAGGAGGTTTAGGTACCTTTCTTCCCTGGCAGGGATTTCTTAACACAGCTACCGAGGCTTTGGGAGTCTTCTTTATCTTCTACTTTCTGGAAACACACCCTCTGATCCATAAATGCCGCAATCCAGATGCCCAACTTCAACAAGACATCCTTTTCACCTAAAAACACTCACTCTCAACTCTTAGATCTTTTAAAGTTTTACCCCCGCAAAATTCCCCTGGTTTTCCACCGCTGAATTCCTCCGTCCTGATTCCAAGAATTTCTTGAATACCACGGGGCTTTTCTCAAGATTTACCCCCACAACCTTCCCTACGTGCCCACTGCTCACCACCTCATTTTTCCCTCAATGTCTTCGTTCTCCACCCCAGAGAGTTTGTCAAGTGTTGCCTCCAAAATGTTCCCCCTCTGTCCACTACGGAGTTCCCCATTTTGCCTTCAAAATATTCATTCTGTCCCCTCCAGATTGCATCCACTTTTACCCCCAACATTTTACTTCCTCTACAATATTGATTAAACCTTTTCCACCCCAAAAATGTGCATTCCCTCCCTTAAACAGCACCTCAGCTTTTCCCTCAAAAATGCCCCAGAGAGAAACTCCGATTCAGCCCCCAAACTCCCATTTTCCTACACAAACAGTTCTTGTGGCCCCTCTCAATTCCCCCAGGCTTTCAGCTAAAGGAATAACTGGAAGCCTATTCCCTCATCTCTGCCCTCCTTTTGCTTTCCTGGAAAACCTTGCCATCCCACACTTTCTCCAAGAGATCTGCTGGGAGTATGGCAAGGTCTGCTCTGTCAGAGTGCCAGGGGGGTTTACAGCACTTGCTCCTCTGCATCTTCACCCTTTCATCAGCTTTCCCCTGGAACGGTGTTGTGGGAGAAGCTTGGAATTACCAGAAATGGATCAGGTTCACATTTTTTCCCCACCAGTTTTCATCTGGTTTGAAATTCCTGGAATGACCCTCAAATGTGCCCTAGAACAGTGCTGTGAAAGGATCAGTCAGAAGAACAGCCTGAAAGCAGAAAACCACCTCCAGCAGCAGCCGGAATGATCCCATTTCTGTTCTTACCTGCTCCTGCCAGAGCTCCCAACGGCCCTTCCCATTCCAAAACAACAGCTATGCAAGACATTCCTGCTGTCCGTGAGGGTGAGGTGCCAGTTCTGGATGTTCTTTGCTGCGGAATCGGACAACAAACAGAGCGTAAATGATCTTGGTGGCTCTTCCAAGCCAAACCACCCCGTGATTCCTTGCGTGGATCAGCACCTGTCCCAACTCCATTCCAGAAACCTCCTCCCACTAACCCAGAACTTTCCTTTTTCTGCTCAACATCAGGGATTTGCTGCCGAGTGCCCCGGGCAGGGGACGCCTCAGCCTTCCCTGGGACGCCTCAGCATTCCAGCATTTTTATTCCAGGCATTAAAAGGATGCTCATTTCTCTTCCAGCATTGTTTCCCTCATTTTAGGAGAACCCTTTTCATCCCAGACCCCCCTCGTCAGCTGTTCAATCCTCTGGCACTGGATTTGGACAAAAGAAGGGACGCACCTGGACTGCGGGAAATCACGGAGAGAAACCCCTCCAAAACCTGACAGAGAAAAACAACGGGAGATGCAGGAAGACATATCCCTCATTTGCACGTCTGGAATGCTTTTCTAAAGACTTCTCTGCATCTGGATGCTCTTTGCTCTTGGCTTTCTTTACAGGAATGCATTTGCTGCTAAACACATCTCAGGCCCTTATTTGATCAGGATAAGGCGGGATGGAGATGAAGACTCACACAGGGAATAGCCAGGGAGATTCCCAGATCTCTGAGCTCCTTCACAAGGCAGGAGATCCATTTGGCCCAGGAACCGAACCCTCCCGAGGAATTGTCTGATGCCATCTCCACATTTCACAGCTGATCCTTGTGCTCAAAGGATCCCCCTTTCTTCCCTCCAGCCAATTCCAAGCCTCGCTGCCCCCAGCCGGGAACAGTCCCCAGGCCGATCCCTGCAGTCTTCCCTGCCAGGATCCTGCTCAGGAATCCATGGGCTACAAATTGAAGAATTAATTCTTCCCACCCCTGCCCAGTTCTAATTCCAAAGGATTTGGTGTCTGCCTTACCCGGCTGGAGCCTGCTTCCAACTCTGTTCTTGCTGCTTCTGCTGCTTTCCATTTCCCAGGAATTCCACCAACGGAGCGACAGCGTTTTCCACCTCCTCCTCCTCCAGCATTCCCTCTGTTGCGTTCGGGTGCTGGAAGGATATCAAAACCAGGGCCTCACTATCAGGAATTATATCCCCGGATTTGTTCCTTTCCAAATGTCACCTCTTCCCAACAAAGCACTGGCCATCCAAGGAATTCTAGAGAGCGATGTGCTGACCGCTGCTTACTCCTCTGGAATGTCAGAGCTTGGAAAAAAAGGGCAGTTGAGGCTTTTCCTGGTGCTGCCCATGAAGTGTATTTTACCTAAGTGCCCCTGCCCATGCCTTTGTCTGTATCCGCCAAAAATCCACCCGTTCATTCCCCAGCTGCTGCCTCCCTCTTTTCCTGGATCCAACAGAATTTTAACAGGTGAATATTCCCCTCTGGAAGAGCACCTTTCATTCCAAACCTAAGAACAAACAAATGAATCACTTTCCTTCGACCTTCCTTATTAGGATTCCACTGAGAGCAGTGGATGGAAAATGATCCTCTCCTGGTCCCTGCTGGATTCCCGGAGCAGGGATCCTTTCCCTCTTTCCCCCCACCCCCCGCGGTGCCCTCCTCCCCCTCCCGCCCCACCCCGCACCCTTTTCAGCCTTTGTTCCACAGCTTTTGCCTCCGGACCTCAGATCCTTTTGGTCTCCAGGAGCTCCCAGCAGCTCCACAGCCTTTCCTCTCCCATCCTGATCCTTTCTCCAGGAATGGAGCTCTGCATTGCAATTCCCTTCTCTTTTCTCCGACAATTCCCACCAACCCAGACCTAAAGCTGACACAAGGAACGCTCGGTGCCCACAAATCCAAATCCAGACCTGGCCATCCCTAAACCAGCAACTCCCGGACAATTTGCGTTCATTCCAACCTAACACTGAGGACTCACCTAATCCTTCAAAATTCCCAAGAAATATCCCGTTGCCTTCAGCTCCCAGGGGATTCTGCTTCGTGCTCACACGGATTTGGGACTTCCCTGAAAAACCCGTGCAGGGCACACTGGAATCCCCGATCCCGTGAATCCGGGGAGTGTGAAAAGCTCGGTCCAGCCTGGGCCCCCAGAAATTTTTGCCAAATATCCCCCAAGTCCTCGGGACAACAGAACTCTCTGGTACTGCATTTTTGGCGTTGTAAAGCCTGGAATTACTTTATTCCTAGTGCTGGGCTCTGGATGTGGCCGAGAAAATCCCGGCCTCCACACAGACCCAGATTCCAAACTTTTTGATACATTTGAGCAAACCGAGAAATTCCCCTTCCCTGCTTCTTCTTAAGGGCATCCTTCTCTTCCCTTACCCGGCCTGCTCTCTCCCACTGGGCTGGGTTTTTCCCTTCCCATGCTAATTAGTCCCTACTTCTAGGAGGTTTAGGTACCTTTCTTCCCTGGCAGGGATTTCTTAACACAGCTACCGAGGCTTTGGGAGTCTTCTTTATCTTCTACTTTCTGGAAACACACCCTCTGATCCATAAATGCCGCAATCCAGATGCCCAACTTCAACAAGACATCCTTTTCACCTAAAAACACTCACTCTCAACTCTTAGATCTTTTAAAGTTTTACCCCCGCAAAATTCCCCTGCTTTTCCACCGCTGAATTCCTCCGTCCTGATTCCAAGAATTTCTTGAATACCACGGGGCTTTTCTCAAGATTTACCCCCACAACCTTCCCTACGTGCCCACTGCTCACCACCTCATTTTTCCCTCAATGTCTTCGTTCTCCACCCCAGAGAGTTTGTCAAGTGTTGCCTCCAAAATGTTCCCCCTCTGTCCACTACGGAGTTCCCCATTTTGCCTTCAAAATATTCATTCTGTCCCCTCCAGATTGCATCCACTTTTACCCCCAACATTTTACTTCCTCTACAATATTGATTAAACCTTTTCCACCCCAAAAATGTGCATTCCCTCCCTTAAACAGCACCTCAGCTTTTCCCTCAAAAATGCCCCAGAGAGAAACTCCGATTCAGCCCCCAAACTCCCATTTTCCTACACAAACAGTTCTTGTGGCCCCTCTCAATTCCCCCAGGCTTTCAGCTAAAGGAATAACTGGAAGCCTATTCCCTCATCTCTGCCCTCCTTTTGCTTTCCTGGAAAACCTTGCCATCCCACACTTTCTCCAAGAGATCTGCTGGGAGTATGGCAAGGTCTGCTCTGTCAGAGTGCCAGGGGGGTTTACAGCACTTGCTCCTCTGCATCTTCACCCTTTCATCAGCTTTCCCCTGGAACGGTGTTGTGGGAGAAGCTTGGAATTACCAGAAATGGATCAGGTTCACATTTTTTCCCCACCAGTTTTCATCTGGTTTGAAATTCCTGGAATGACCCTCAAATGTGCCCTAGAACAGTGCTGTGAAAGGATCAGTCAGAAGAACAGCCTGAAAGCAGAAAACCACCTCCAGCAGCAGCCGGAATGATCCCATTTCTGTTCTTACCTGCTCCTGCCAGAGCTCCCAACGGCCCTTCCCATTCCAAAACAACAGCTATGCAAGACATTCCTGCTGTCCGTGAGGGTGAGGTGCCAGTTCTGGATGTTCTTTGCTGCGGAATCGGACAACAAACAGAGCGTAAATGATCTTGGTGGCTCTTCCAAGCCAAACCACCCCGTGATTCCTTGCGTGGATCAGCACCTGTCCCAACTCCATTCCAGAAACCTCCTCCCACTAACCCAGAACTTTCCTTTTTCTGCTCAACATCAGGGATTTGCTGCCGAGTGCCCCGGGCAGGGGACGCCTCAGCCTTCCCTGGGACGCCTCAGCATTCCAGCATTTTTATTCCAGGCATTAAAAGGATGCTCATTTCTCTTCCAGCATTGTTTCCCTCATTTTAGGAGAACCCTTTTCATCCCAGACCCCCCTCGTCAGCTGTTCAATCCTCTGGCACTGGATTTGGACAAAAGAAGGGACGCACCTGGACTGCGGGAAATCACGGAGAGAAACCCCTCCAAAACCTGACAGAGAAAAACAACGGGAGATGCAGGAAGACATATCCCTCATTTGCACGTCTGGAATGCTTTTCTAAAGACTTCTCTGCATCTGGATGCTCTTTGCTCTTGGCTTTCTTTACAGGAATGCATTTGCTGCTAAACACATCTCAGGCCCTTATTTGATCAGGATAAGGCGGGATGGAGATGAAGACTCACACAGGGAATAGCCAGGGAGATTCCCAGATCTCTGAGCTCCTTCACAAGGCAGGAGATCCATTTGGCCCAGGAACCGAACCCTCCCGAGGAATTGTCTGATGCCATCTCCACATTTCACAGCTGATCCTTGTGCTCAAAGGATCCCCCTTTCTTCCCTCCAGCCAATTCCAAGCCTCGCTGCCCCCAGCCGGGAACAGTCCCCAGGCCGATCCCTGCAGTCTTCCCTGCCAGGATCCTGCTCAGGAATCCATGGGCTACAAATTGAAGAATTAATTCTTCCCACCCCTGCCCAGTTCTAATTCCAAAGGATTTGGTGTCTGCCTTACCCGGCTGGAGCCTGCTTCCAACTCTGTTCTTGCTGCTTCTGCTGCTTTCCATTTCCCAGGAATTCCACCAACGGAGCGACAGCGTTTTCCACCTCCTCCTCCTCCAGCATTCCCTCTGTTGCGTTCGGGTGCTGGAAGGATATCAAAACCAGGGCCTCACTATCAGGAATTATATCCCCGGATTTGTTCCTTTCCAAATGTCACCTCTTCCCAACAAAGCACTGGCCATCCAAGGAATTCTAGAGAGCGATGTGCTGACCGCTGCTTACTCCTCTGGAATGTCAGAGCTTGGAAAAAAAGGGCAGTTGAGGCTTTTCCTGGTGCTGCCCATGAAGTGTATTTTACCTAAGTGCCCCTGCCCATGCCTTTGTCTGTATCCACCAAAAATCCACCCGTTCATTCCCCAGCTGCTGCCTCCCTCTTTTCCTGGATCCAACAGAATTTTAACAGGTGAATATTCCCCTCTGGAAGAGCACCTTTCATTCCAAACCTAAGAACAAACAAATGAATCACTTTCCTTCGACCTTCCTTATTAGGATTCCACTGAGAGCAGTGGATGGAAAATGATCCTCTCCTGGTCCCTGCTGGATTCCCGGAGCAGGGATCCTTTCCCTCTTTCCCCCCACCCCCCGCGGTGCCCTCCTCCCCCTCCCGCCCCACCCCGCACCCTTTTCAGCCTTTGTTCCACAGCTTTTGCCTCCGGACCTCAGATCCTTTTGGTCTCCAGGAGCTCCCAGCAGCTCCACAGCCTTTCCTCTCCCATCCTGATCCTTTCTCCAGGAATGGAGCTCTGCATTGCAATTCCCTTCTCTTTTCTCCGACAATTCCCACCAACCCAGACCTAAAGCTGACACAAGGAACGCTCGGTGCCCACAAATCCAAATCCAGACCTGGCCATCCCTAAACCAGCAACTCCCGGACAATTTGCGTTCATTCCAACCTAACACTGAGGACTCACCTAATCCTTCAAAATTCCCAAGAAATATCCCGTTGCCTTCAGCTCCCAGGGGATTCTGCTTCGTGCTCACACGGATTTGGGACTTCCCTGAAAAACCCGTGCAGGGCACACTGGAATCCCCGATCCCGTGAATCCGGGGAGTGTGAAAAGCTCGGTCCAGCCTGGGCCCCCAGAAATTTTTGCCAAATATCCCCCAAGTCCTCGGGACAACAGAACTCTCTGGTACTGCATTTTTGGCGTTGTAAAGCCTGGAATTACTTTATTCCTAGTGCTGGGCTCTGGATGTGGCCGAGAAAATCCCGGCCTCCACACAGACCCAGATTCCAAACTTTTTGATACATTTGAGCAAACCGAGAAATTCCCCTTCCCTGCTTCTTCTTAAGGGCATCCTTCTCTTCCCTTACCCGGCCTGCTCTCTCCCACTGGGCTGGGTTTTTCCCTTCCCATGCTAATTAGTCCCTACTTCTAGGAGGTTTAGGTACCTTTCTTCCCTGGCAGGGATTTCTTAACACAGCTACCGAGGCTTTGGGAGTCTTCTTTATCTTCTACTTTCTGGAAACACACCCTCTGATCCATAAATGCCGCAATCCAGATGCCCAACTTCAACAAGACATCCTTTTCACCTAAAAACACTCACTCTCAACTCTTAGATCTTTTAAAGTTTTACCCCCGCAAAATTCCCCTGCTTTTCCACCGCTGAATTCCTCCGTCCTGATTCCAAGAATTTCTTGAATACCACGGGGCTTTTCTCAAGATTTACCCCCACAACCTTCCCTACGTGCCCACTGCTCACCACCTCATTTTTCCCTCAATGTCTTCGTTCTCCACCCCAGAGAGTTTGTCAAGTGTTGCCTCCAAAATGTTCCCCCTCTGTCCACTACGGAGTTCCCCATTTTGCCTTCAAAATATTCATTCTGTCCCCTCCAGATTGCATCCACTTTTACCCCCAACATTTTACTTCCTCTACAATATTGATTAAACCTTTTCCACCCCAAAAATGTGCATTCCCTCCCTTAAACAGCACCTCAGCTTTTCCCTCAAAAATGCCCCAGAGAGAAACTCCGATTCAGCCCCCAAACTCCCATTTTCCTACACAAACAGTTCTTGTGGCCCCTCTCAATTCCCCCAGGCTTTCAGCTAAAGGAATAACTGGAAGCCTATTCCCTCATCTCTGCCCTCCTTTTGCTTTCCTGGAAAACCTTGCCATCCCACACTTTCTCCAAGAGATCTGCTGGGAGTATGGCAAGGTCTGCTCTGTCAGAGTGCCAGGGGGGTTTACAGCACTTGCTCCTCTGCATCTTCACCCTTTCATCAGCTTTCCCCTGGAACGGTGTTGTGGGAGAAGCTTGGAATTACCAGAAATGGATCAGGTTCACATTTTTTCCCCACCAGTTTTCATCTGGTTTGAAATTCCTGGAATGACCCTCAAATGTGCCCTAGAACAGTGCTGTGAAAGGATCAGTCAGAAGAACAGCCTGAAAGCAGAAAACCACCTCCAGCAGCAGCCGGAATGATCCCATTTCTGTTCTTACCTGCTCCTGCCAGAGCTCCCAACGGCCCTTCCCATTCCAAAACAACAGCTATGCAAGACATTCCTGCTGTCCGTGAGGGTGAGGTGCCAGTTCTGGATGTTCTTTGCTGCGGAATCGGACAACAAACAGAGCGTAAATGATCTTGGTGGCTCTTCCAAGCCAAACCACCCCGTGATTCCTTGCGTGGATCAGCACCTGTCCCAACTCCATTCCAGAAACCTCCTCCCACTAACCCAGAACTTTCCTTTTTCTGCTCAACATCAGGGATTTGCTGCCGAGTGCCCCGGGCAGGGGACGCCTCAGCCTTCCCTGGGACGCCTCAGCATTCCAGCATTTTTATTCCAGGCATTAAAAGGATGCTCATTTCTCTTCCAGCATTGTTTCCCTCATTTTAGGAGAACCCTTTTCATCCCAGACCCCCCTCGTCAGCTGTTCAATCCTCTGGCACTGGATTTGGACAAAAGAAGGGACGCACCTGGACTGCGGGAAATCACGGAGAGAAACCCCTCCAAAACCTGACAGAGAAAAACAACGGGAGATGCAGGAAGACATATCCCTCATTTGCACGTCTGGAATGCTTTTCTAAAGACTTCTCTGCATCTGGATGCTCTTTGCTCTTGGCTTTCTTTACAGGAATGCATTTGCTGCTAAACACATCTCAGGCCCTTATTTGATCAGGATAAGGCGGGATGGAGATGAAGACTCACACAGGGAATAGCCAGGGAGATTCCCAGATCTCTGAGCTCCTTCACAAGGCAGGAGATCCATTTGGCCCAGGAACCGAACCCTCCCGAGGAATTGTCTGATGCCATCTCCACATTTCACAGCTGATCCTTGTGCTCAAAGGATCCCCCTTTCTTCCCTCCAGCCAATTCCAAGCCTCGCTGCCCCCAGCCGGGAACAGTCCCCAGGCCGATCCCTGCAGTCTTCCCTGCCAGGATCCTGCTCAGGAATCCATGGGCTACAAATTGAAGAATTAATTCTTCCCACCCCTGCCCAGTTCTAATTCCAAAGGATTTGGTGTCTGCCTTACCCGGCTGGAGCCTGCTTCCAACTCTGTTCTTGCTGCTTCTGCTGCTTTCCATTTCCCAGGAATTCCACCAACGGAGCGACAGCGTTTTCCACCTCCTCCTCCTCCAGCATTCCCTCTGTTGCGTTCGGGTGCTGGAAGGATATCAAAACCAGGGCCTCACTATCAGGAATTATATCCCCGGATTTGTTCCTTTCCAAATGTCACCTCTTCCCAACAAAGCACTGGCCATCCAAGGAATTCTAGAGAGCGATGTGCTGACCGCTGCTTACTCCTCTGGAATGTCAGAGCTTGGAAAAAAAGGGCAGTTGAGGCTTTTCCTGGTGCTGCCCATGAAGTGTATTTTACCTAAGTGCCCCTGCCCATGCCTTTGTCTGTATCCACCAAAAATCCACCCGTTCATTCCCCAGCTGCTGCCTCCCTCTTTTCCTGGATCCAACAGAATTTTAACAGGTGAATATTCCCCTCTGGAAGAGCACCTTTCATTCCAAACCTAAGAACAAACAAATGAATCACTTTCCTTCGACCTTCCTTATTAGGATTCCACTGAGAGCAGTGGATGGAAAATGATCCTCTCCTGGTCCCTGCTGGATTCCCGGAGCAGGGATCCTTTCCCTCTTTCCCCCCACCCCCCGCGGTGCCCTCCTCCCCCTCCCGCCCCACCCCGCACCCTTTTCAGCCTTTGTTCCACAGCTTTTGCCTCCGGACCTCAGATCCTTTTGGTCTCCAGGAGCTCCCAGCAGCTCCACAGCCTTTCCTCTCCCATCCTGATCCTTTCTCCAGGAATGGAGCTCTGCATTGCAATTCCCTTCTCTTTTCTCCGACAATTCCCACCAACCCAGACCTAAAGCTGACACAAGGAACGCTCGGTGCCCACAAATCCAAATCCAGACCTGGCCATCCCTAAACCAGCAACTCCCGGACAATTTGCGTTCATTCCAACCTAACACTGAGGACTCACCTAATCCTTCAAAATTCCCAAGAAATATCCCGTTGCCTTCAGCTCCCAGGGGATTCTGCTTCGTGCTCACACGGATTTGGGACTTCCCTGAAAAACCCGTGCAGGGCACACTGGAATCCCCGATCCCGTGAATCCGGGGAGTGTGAAAAGCTCGGTCCAGCCTGGGCCCCCAGAAATTTTTGCCAAATATCCCCCAAGTCCTCGGGACAACAGAACTCTCTGGTACTGCATTTTTGGCGTTGTAAAGCCTGGAATTACTTTATTCCTAGTGCTGGGCTCTGGATGTGGCCGAGAAAATCCCGGCCTCCACACAGACCCAGATTCCAAACTTTTTGATACATTTGAGCAAACCGAGAAATTCCCCTTCCCTGCTTCTTCTTAAGGGCATCCTTCTCTTCCCTTACCCGGCCTGCTCTCTCCCACTGGGCTGGGTTTTTCCCTTCCCATGCTAATTAGTCCCTACTTCTAGGAGGTTTAGGTACCTTTCTTCCCTGGCAGGGATTTCTTAACACAGCTACCGAGGCTTTGGGAGTCTTCTTTATCTTCTACTTTCTGGAAACACACCCTCTGATCCATAAATGCCGCAATCCAGATGCCCAACTTCAACAAGACATCCTTTTCACCTAAAAACACTCACTCTCAACTCTTAGATCTTTTAAAGTTTTACCCCCGCAAAATTCCCCTGCTTTTCCACCGCTGAATTCCTCCGTCCTGATTCCAAGAATTTCTTGAATACCACGGGGCTTTTCTCAAGATTTACCCCCACAACCTTCCCTACGTGCCCACTGCTCACCACCTCATTTTTCCCTCAATGTCTTCGTTCTCCACCCCAGAGAGTTTGTCAAGTGTTGCCTCCAAAATGTTCCCCCTCTGTCCACTACGGAGTTCCCCATTTTGCCTTCAAAATATTCATTCTGTCCCCTCCAGATTGCATCCACTTTTACCCCCAACATTTTACTTCCTCTACAATATTGATTAAACCTTTTCCACCCCAAAAATGTGCATTCCCTCCCTTAAACAGCACCTCAGCTTTTCCCTCAAAAATGCCCCAGAGAGAAACTCCGATTCAGCCCCCAAACTCCCATTTTCCTACACAAACAGTTCTTGTGGCCCCTCTCAATTCCCCCAGGCTTTCAGCTAAAGGAATAACTGGAAGCCTATTCCCTCATCTCTGCCCTCCTTTTGCTTTCCTGGAAAACCTTGCCATCCCACACTTTCTCCAAGAGATCTGCTGGGAGTATGGCAAGGTCTGCTCTGTCAGAGTGCCAGGGGGGTTTACAGCACTTGCTCCTCTGCATCTTCACCCTTTCATCAGCTTTCCCCTGGAACGGTGTTGTGGGAGAAGCTTGGAATTACCAGAAATGGATCAGGTTCACATTTTTTCCCCACCAGTTTTCATCTGGTTTGAAATTCCTGGAATGACCCTCAAATGTGCCCTAGAACAGTGCTGTGAAAGGATCAGTCAGAAGAACAGCCTGAAAGCAGAAAACCACCTCCAGCAGCAGCCGGAATGATCCCATTTCTGTTCTTACCTGCTCCTGCCAGAGCTCCCAACGGCCCTTCCCATTCCAAAACAACAGCTATGCAAGACATTCCTGCTGTCCGTGAGGGTGAGGTGCCAGTTCTGGATGTTCTTTGCTGCGGAATCGGACAACAAACAGAGCGTAAATGATCTTGGTGGCTCTTCCAAGCCAAACCACCCCGTGATTCCTTGCGTGGATCAGCACCTGTCCCAACTCCATTCCAGAAACCTCCTCCCACTAACCCAGAACTTTCCTTTTTCTGCTCAACATCAGGGATTTGCTGCCGAGTGCCCCGGGCAGGGGACGCCTCAGCCTTCCCTGGGACGCCTCAGCATTCCAGCATTTTTATTCCAGGCATTAAAAGGATGCTCATTTCTCTTCCAGCATTGTTTCCCTCATTTTAGGAGAACCCTTTTCATCCCAGACCCCCCTCGTCAGCTGTTCAATCCTCTGGCACTGGATTTGGACAAAAGAAGGGACGCACCTGGACTGCGGGAAATCACGGAGAGAAACCCCTCCAAAACCTGACAGAGAAAAACAACGGGAGATGCAGGAAGACATATCCCTCATTTGCACGTCTGGAATGCTTTTCTAAAGACTTCTCTGCATCTGGATGCTCTTTGCTCTTGGCTTTCTTTACAGGAATGCATTTGCTGCTAAACACATCTCAGGCCCTTATTTGATCAGGATAAGGCGGGATGGAGATGAAGACTCACACAGGGAATAGCCAGGGAGATTCCCAGATCTCTGAGCTCCTTCACAAGGCAGGAGATCCATTTGGCCCAGGAACCGAACCCTCCCGAGGAATTGTCTGATGCCATCTCCACATTTCACAGCTGATCCTTGTGCTCAAAGGATCCCCCTTTCTTCCCTCCAGCCAATTCCAAGCCTCGCTGCCCCCAGCCGGGAACAGTCCCCAGGCCGATCCCTGCAGTCTTCCCTGCCAGGATCCTGCTCAGGAATCCATGGGCTACAAATTGAAGAATTAATTCTTCCCACCCCTGCCCAGTTCTAATTCCAAAGGATTTGGTGTCTGCCTTACCCGGCTGGAGCCTGCTTCCAACTCTGTTCTTGCTGCTTCTGCTGCTTTCCATTTCCCAGGAATTCCACCAACGGAGCGACAGCGTTTTCCACCTCCTCCTCCTCCAGCATTCCCTCTGTTGCGTTCGGGTGCTGGAAGGATATCAAAACCAGGGCCTCACTATCAGGAATTATATCCCCGGATTTGTTCCTTTCCAAATGTCACCTCTTCCCAACAAAGCACTGGCCATCCAAGGAATTCTAGAGAGCGATGTGCTGACCGCTGCTTACTCCTCTGGAATGTCAGAGCTTGGAAAAAAAGGGCAGTTGAGGCTTTTCCTGGTGCTGCCCATGAAGTGTATTTTACCTAAGTGCCCCTGCCCATGCCTTTGTCTGTATCCACCAAAAATCCACCCGTTCATTCCCCAGCTGCTGCCTCCCTCTTTTCCTGGATCCAACAGAATTTTAACAGGTGAATATTCCCCTCTGGAAGAGCACCTTTCATTCCAAACCTAAGAACAAACAAATGAATCACTTTCCTTCGACCTTCCTTATTAGGATTCCACTGAGAGCAGTGGATGGAAAATGATCCTCTCCTGGTCCCTGCTGGATTCCCGGAGCAGGGATCCTTTCCCTCTTTCCCCCCACCCCCCGCGGTGCCCTCCTCCCCCTCCCGCCCCACCCCGCACCCTTTTCAGCCTTTGTTCCACAGCTTTTGCCTCCGGACCTCAGATCCTTTTGGTCTCCAGGAGCTCCCAGCAGCTCCACAGCCTTTCCTCTCCCATCCTGATCCTTTCTCCAGGAATGGAGCTCTGCATTGCAATTCCCTTCTCTTTTCTCCGACAATTCCCACCAACCCAGACCTAAAGCTGACACAAGGAACGCTCGGTGCCCACAAATCCAAATCCAGACCTGGCCATCCCTAAACCAGCAACTCCCGGACAATTTGCGTTCATTCCAACCTAACACTGAGGACTCACCTAATCCTTCAAAATTCCCAAGAAATATCCCGTTGCCTTCAGCTCCCAGGGGATTCTGCTTCGTGCTCACACGGATTTGGGACTTCCCTGAAAAACCCGTGCAGGGCACACTGGAATCCCCGATCCCGTGAATCCGGGGAGTGTGAAAAGCTCGGTCCAGCCTGGGCCCCCAGAAATTTTTGCCAAATATCCCCCAAGTCCTCGGGACAACAGAACTCTCTGGTACTGCATTTTTGGCGTTGTAAAGCCTGGAATTACTTTATTCCTAGTGCTGGGCTCTGGATGTGGCCGAGAAAATCCCGGCCTCCACACAGACCCAGATTCCAAACTTTTTGATACATTTGAGCAAACCGAGAAATTCCCCTTCCCTGCTTCTTCTTAAGGGCATCCTTCTCTTCCCTTACCCGGCCTGCTCTCTCCCACTGGGCTGGGTTTTTCCCTTCCCATGCTAATTAGTCCCTACTTCTAGGAGGTTTAGGTACCTTTCTTCCCTGGCAGGGATTTCTTAACACAGCTACCGAGGCTTTGGGAGTCTTCTTTATCTTCTACTTTCTGGAAACACACCCTCTGATCCATAAATGCCGCAATCCAGATGCCCAACTTCAACAAGACATCCTTTTCACCTAAAAACACTCACTCTCAACTCTTAGATCTTTTAAAGTTTTACCCCCGCAAAATTCCCCTGGTTTTCCACCGCTGAATTCCTCCGTCCTGATTCCAAGAATTTCTTGAATACCACGGGGCTTTTCTCAAGATTTACCCCCACAACCTTCCCTACGTGCCCACTGCTCACCACCTCATTTTTCCCTCAATGTCTTCGTTCTCCACCCCAGAGAGTTTGTCAAGTGTTGCCTCCAAAATGTTCCCCCTCTGTCCACTACGGAGTTCCCCATTTTGCCTTCAAAATATTCATTCTGTCCCCTCCAGATTGCATCCACTTTTACCCCCAACATTTTACTTCCTCTACAATATTGATTAAACCTTTTCCACCCCAAAAATGTGCATTCCCTCCCTTAAACAGCACCTCAGCTTTTCCCTCAAAAATGCCCCAGAGAGAAACTCCGATTCAGCCCCCAAACTCCCATTTTCCTACACAAACAGTTCTTGTGGCCCCTCTCAATTCCCCCAGGCTTTCAGCTAAAGGAATAACTGGAAGCCTATTCCCTCATCTCTGCCCTCCTTTTGCTTTCCTGGAAAACCTTGCCATCCCACACTTTCTCCAAGAGATCTGCTGGGAGTATGGCAAGGTCTGCTCTGTCAGAGTGCCAGGGGGTTTTACAGCACTTGCTCCTCTGCATCTTCACCCTTTCATCAGCTTTCCCCTGGAACGGTGTTGTGGGAGAAGCTTGGAATTACCAGAAATGGATCAGGTTCACATTTTTTCCCCACCAGTTTTCATCTGGTTTGAAATTCCTGGAATGACCCTCAAATGTGCCCTAGAACAGTGCTGTGAAAGGATCAGTCAGAAGAACAGCCTGAAAGCAGAAAACCACCTCCAGCAGCAGCCGGAATGATCCCATTTCTGTTCTTACCTGCTCCTGCCAGAGCTCCCAACGGCCCTTCCCATTCCAAAACAACAGCTATGCAAGACATTCCTGCTGTCCGTGAGGGTGAGGTGCCAGTTCTGGATGTACTTTGCTGCGGAATCGGACAACAAACAGAGCGTAAATGATCTTGGTGGCTCTTCCAAGCCAAACCACCCCGTGATTCCTTGCGTGGATCAGCACCTGTCCCAACTCCATTCCAGAAACCTCCTCCCACTAACCCAGAACTTTCCTTTTTCTGCTCAACATCAGGGATTTGCTGCCGAGTGCCCCGGGCAGGGGACGCCTCAGCCTTCCCTGGGACGCCTCAGCATTCCAGCATTTTTATTCCAGGCATTAAAAGGATGCTCATTTCTCTTCCAGCATTGTTTCCCTCATTTTAGGAGAACCCTTTTCATCCCAGACCCCCCTCGTCAGCTGTTCAATCCTCTGGCACTGGATTTGGACAAAAGAAGGGACGCACCTGGACTGCGGGAAATCACGGAGAGAAACCCCTCCAAAACCTGACAGAGAAAAACAACGGGAGATGCAGGAAGACATATCCCTCATTTGCACGTCTGGAATGCTTTTCTAAAGACTTCTCTGCATCTGGATGCTCTTTGCTCTTGGCTTTCTTTACAGGAATGCATTTGCTGCTAAACACATCTCAGGCCCTTATTTGATCAGGATAAGGCGGGATGGAGATGAAGACTCACACAGGGAATAGCCAGGGAGATTCCCAGATCTCTGAGCTCCTTCACAAGGCAGGAGATCCATTTGGCCCAGGAACCGAACCCTCCCGAGGAATTGTCTGATGCCATCTCCACATTTCACAGCTGATCCTTGTGCTCAAAGGATCCCCCTTTCTTCCCTCCAGCCAATTCCAAGCCTCGCTGCCCCCAGCCGGGAACAGTCCCCAGGCCGATCCCTGCAGTCTTCCCTGCCAGGATCCTGCTCAGGAATCCATGGGCTACAAATTGAAGAATTAATTCTTCCCACCCCTGCCCAGTTCTAATTCCAAAGGATTTGGTGTCTGCCTTACCCGGCTGGAGCCTGCTTCCAACTCTGTTCTTGCTGCTTCTGCTGCTTTCCATTTCCCAGGAATTCCACCAACGGAGCGACAGCGTTTTCCACCTCCTCCTCCTCCAGCATTCCCTCTGTTGCGTTCGGGTGCTGGAAGGATATCAAAACCAGGGCCTCACTATCAGGAATTATATCCCCGGATTTGTTCCTTTCCAAATGTCACCTCTTCCCAACAAAGCACTGGCCATCCAAGGAATTCTAGAGAGCGATGTGCTGACCGCTGCTTACTCCTCTGGAATGTCAGAGCTTGGAAAAAAAGGGCAGTTGAGGCTTTTCCTGGTGCTGCCCATGAAGTGTATTTTACCTAAGTGCCCCTGCCCATGCCTTTGTCTGTATCCACCAAAAATCCACCCGTTCATTCCCCAGCTGCTGCCTCCCTCTTTTCCTGGATCCAACAGAATTTTAACAGGTGAATATTCCCCTCTGGAAGAGCACCTTTCATTCCAAACCTAAGAACAAACAAATGAATCACTTTCCTTCGACCTTCCTTATTAGGATTCCACTGAGAGCAGTGGATGGAAAATGATCCTCTCCTGGTCCCTGCTGGATTCCCGGAGCAGGGATCCTTTCCCTCTTTCCCCCCACCCCCCGCGGTGCCCTCCTCCCCCTCCCGCCCCACCCCGCACCCTTTTCAGCCTTTGTTCCACAGCTTTTGCCTCCGGACCTCAGATCCTTTTGGTCTCCAGGAGCTCCCAGCAGCTCCACAGCCTTTCCTCTCCCATCCTGATCCTTTCTCCAGGAATGGAGCTCTGCATTGCAATTCCCTTCTCTTTTCTCCGACAATTCCCACCAACCCAGACCTAAAGCTGACACAAGGAACGCTCGGTGCCCACAAATCCAAATCCAGACCTGGCCATCCCTAAACCAGCAACTCCCGGACAATTTGCGTTCATTCCAACCTAACACTGAGGACTCACCTAATCCTTCAAAATTCCCAAGAAATATCCCGTTGCCTTCAGCTCCCAGGGGATTCTGCTTCGTGCTCACACGGATTTGGGACTTCCCTGAAAAACCCGTGCAGGGCACACTGGAATCCCCGATCCCGTGAATCCGGGGAGTGTGAAAAGCTCGGTCCAGCCTGGGCCCCCAGAAATTTTTGCCAAATATCCCCCAAGTCCTCGGGACAACAGAACTCTCTGGTACTGCATTTTTGGCGTTGTAAAGCCTGGAATTACTTTATTCCTAGTGCTGGGCTCTGGATGTGGCCGAGAAAATCCCGGCCTCCACACAGACCCAGATTCCAAACTTTTTGATACATTTGAGCAAACCGAGAAATTCCCCTTCCCTGCTTCTTCTTAAGGGCATCCTTCTCTTCCCTTACCCGGCCTGCTCTCTCCCACTGGGCTGGGTTTTTCCCTTCCCATGCTAATTAGTCCCTACTTCTAGGAGGTTTAGGTACCTTTCTTCCCTGGCAGGGATTTCTTAACACAGCTACCGAGGCTTTGGGAGTCTTCTTTATCTTCTACTTTCTGGAAACACACCCTCTGATCCATAAATGCCGCAATCCAGATGCCCAACTTCAACAAGACATCCTTTTCACCTAAAAACACTCACTCTCAACTCTTAGATCTTTTAAAGTTTTACCCCCGCAAAATTCCCCTGGTTTTCCACCGCTGAATTCCTCCGTCCTGATTCCAAGAATTTCTTGAATACCACGGGGCTTTTCTCAAGATTTACCCCCACAACCTTCCCTACGTGCCCACTGCTCACCACCTCATTTTTCCCTCAATGTCTTCGTTCTCCACCCCAGAGAGTTTGTCAAGTGTTGCCTCCAAAATGTTCCCCCTCTGTCCACTACGGAGTTCCCCATTTTGCCTTCAAAATATTCATTCTGTCCCCTCCAGATTGCATCCACTTTTACCCCCAACATTTTACTTCCTCTACAATATTGATTAAACCTTTTCCACCCCAAAAATGTGCATTCCCTCCCTTAAACAGCACCTCAGCTTTTCCCTCAAAAATGCCCCAGAGAGAAACTCCGATTCAGCCCCCAAACTCCCATTTTCCTACACAAACAGTTCTTGTGGCCCCTCTCAATTCCCCCAGGCTTTCAGCTAAAGGAATAACTGGAAGCCTATTCCCTCATCTCTGCCCTCCTTTTGCTTTCCTGGAAAACCTTGCCATCCCACACTTTCTCCAAGAGATCTGCTGGGAGTATGGCAAGGTCTGCTCTGTCAGAGTGCCAGGGGGGTTTACAGCACTTGCTCCTCTGCATCTTCACCCTTTCATCAGCTTTCCCCTGGAACGGTGTTGTGCGAGAAGCTTGGAATTACCAGAAATGGATCAGGTTCACATTTTTTCCCCACCAGTTTTCATCTGGTTTGAAATTCCTGGAATGACCCTCAAATGTGCCCTAGAACAGTGCTGTGAAAGGATCAGTCAGAAGAACAGCCTGAAAGCAGAAAACCACCTCCAGCAGCAGCCGGAATGATCCCATTTCTGTTCTTACCTGCTCCTGCCAGAGCTCCCAACGGCCCTTCCCATTCCAAAACAACAGCTATGCAAGACATTCCTGCTGTCCGTGAGGGTGAGGTGCCAGTTCTGGATGTACTTTGCTGCGGAATCGGACAACAAACAGAGCGTAAATGATCTTGGTGGCTCTTCCAAGCCAAACCACCCCGTGATTCCTTGCGTGGATCAGCACCTGTCCCAACTCCATTCCAGAAACCTCCTCCCACTAACCCAGAACTTTCCTTTTTCTGCTCAACATCAGGGATTTGCTGCCGAGTGCCCCGGGCAGGGGACGCCTCAGCCTTCCCTGGGACGCCTCAGCATTCCAGCATTTTTATTCCAGGCATTAAAAGGATGCTCATTTCTCTTCCAGCATTGTTTCCCTCATTTTAGGAGAACCCTTTTCATCCCAGACCCCCCTCGTCAGCTGTTCAATCCTCTGGCACTGGATTTGGACAAAAGAAGGGACGCACCTGGACTGCGGGAAATCACGGAGAGAAACCCCTCCAAAACCTGACAGAGAAAAACAACGGGAGATGCAGGAAGACATATCCCTCATTTGCACGTCTGGAATGCTTTTCTAAAGACTTCTCTGCATCTGGATGCTCTTTGCTCTTGGCTTTCTTTACAGGAATGCATTTGCTGCTAAACACATCTCAGGCCCTTATTTGATCAGGATAAGGCGGGATGGAGATGAAGACTCACACAGGGAATAGCCAGGGAGATTCCCAGATCTCTGAGCTCCTTCACAAGGCAGGAGATCCATTTGGCCCAGGAACCGAACCCTCCCGAGGAATTGTCTGATGCCATCTCCACATTTCACAGCTGATCCTTGTGCTCAAAGGATCCCCCTTTCTTCCCTCCAGCCAATTCCAAGCCTCGCTGCCCCCAGCCGGGAACAGTCCCCAGGCCGATCCCTGCAGTCTTCCCTGCCAGGATCCTGCTCAGGAATCCATGGGCTACAAATTGAAGAATTAATTCTTCCCACCCCTGCCCAGTTCTAATTCCAAAGGATTTGGTGTCTGCCTTACCCGGCTGGAGCCTGCTTCCAACTCTGTTCTTGCTGCTTCTGCTGCTTTCCATTTCCCAGGAATTCCACCAACGGAGCGACAGCGTTTTCCACCTCCTCCTCCTCCAGCATTCCCTCTGTTGCGTTCGGGTGCTGGAAGGATATCAAAACCAGGGCCTCACTATCAGGAATTATATCCCCGGATTTGTTCCTTTCCAAATGTCACCTCTTCCCAACAAAGCACTGGCCATCCAAGGAATTCTAGAGAGCGATGTGCTGACCGCTGCTTACTCCTCTGGAATGTCAGAGCTTGGAAAAAAAGGGCAGTTGAGGCTTTTCCTGGTGCTGCCCATGAAGTGTATTTTACCTAAGTGCCCCTGCCCATGCCTTTGTCTGTATCCACCAAAAATCCACCCGTTCATTCCCCAGCTGCTGCCTCCCTCTTTTCCTGGATCCAACAGAATTTTAACAGGTGAATATTCCCCTCTGGAAGAGCACCTTTCATTCCAAACCTAAGAACAAACAAATGAATCACTTTCCTTCGACCTTCCTTATTAGGATTCCACTGAGAGCAGTGGATGGAAAATGATCCTCTCCTGGTCCCTGCTGGATTCCCGGAGCAGGGATCCTTTCCCTCTTTCCCCCCACCCCCCGCGGTGCCCTCCTCCCCCTCCCGCCCCACCCCGCACCCTTTTCAGCCTTTGTTCCACAGCTTTTGCCTCCGGACCTCAGATCCTTTTGGTCTCCAGGAGCTCCCAGCAGCTCCACAGCCTTTCCTCTCCCATCCTGATCCTTTCTCCAGGAATGGAGCTCTGCATTGCAATTCCCTTCTCTTTTCTCCGACAATTCCCACCAACCCAGACCTAAAGCTGACACAAGGAACGCTCGGTGCCCACAAATCCAAATCCAGACCTGGCCATCCCTAAACCAGCAACTCCCGGACAATTTGCGTTCATTCCAACCTAACACTGAGGACTCACCTAATCCTTCAAAATTCCCAAGAAATATCCCGTTGCCTTCAGCTCCCAGGGGATTCTGCTTCGTGCTCACACGGATTTGGGACTTCCCTGAAAAACCCGTGCAGGGCACACTGGAATCCCCGATCCCGTGAATCCGGGGAGTGTGAAAAGCTCGGTCCAGCCTGGGCCCCCAGAAATTTTTGCCAAATATCCCCCAAGTCCTCGGGACAACAGAACTCTCTGGTACTGCATTTTTGGCGTTGTAAAGCCTGGAATTACTTTATTCCTAGTGCTGGGCTCTGGATGTGGCCGAGAAAATCCCGGCCTCCACACAGACCCAGATTCCAAACTTTTTGATACATTTGAGCAAACCGAGAAATTCCCCTTCCCTGCTTCTTCTTAAGGGCATCCTTCTCTTCCCTTACCCGGCCTGCTCTCTCCCACTGGGCTGGGTTTTTCCCTTCCCATGCTAATTAGTCCCTACTTCTAGGAGGTTTAGGTACCTTTCTTCCCTGGCAGGGATTTCTTAACACAGCTACCGAGGCTTTGGGAGTCTTCTTTATCTTCTACTTTCTGGAAACACACCCTCTGATCCATAAATGCCGCAATCCAGATGCCCAACTTCAACAAGACATCCTTTTCACCTAAAAACACTCACTCTCAACTCTTAGATCTTTTAAAGATTTACCCCCGCAAAATTCCCCTGGTTTTCCACCGCTGAATTCCTCCGTCCTGATTCCAAGAATTTCTTGAATACCACGGGGCTTTTCTCAAGATTTACCCCCACAACCTTCCCTACGTGCCCACTGCTCACCACCTCATTTTTCCCTCAATGTCTTCGTTCTCCACCCCAGAGAGTTTGTCAAGTGTTGCCTCCAAAATGTTCCCCCTCTGTCCACTACTGAGTTCCCCATTTTGCCTTCAAAATATTCATTCTGTCCCCTCCAGATTGCATCCACTTTTACCCCCAACATTTTACTTCCTCTACAATATTGATTAAACCTTTTCCACCCCAAAAATGTGCATTCCCTCCCTTAAACAGCACCTCAGCTTTTCCCTCAAAAATGCCCCAGAGAGAAACTCCGATTCAGCCCCCAAACTCCCATTTTCCTACACAAACAGTTCTTGTGGCCCCTCTCAATTCCCCCAGGCTTTCAGCTAAAGGAATAACTGGAAGCCTATTCCCTCATCTCTGCCCTCCTTTTGCTTTCCTGGAAAACCTTGCCATCCCACACTTTCTCCAAGAGATCTGCTGGGAGTACGGCAAGGTCTGCTCTGTCAGAGTGCCAGGGGGGTTTACAGCACTTGCTCCTCTGCATCTTCACCCTTTCATCAGCTTTCCCCTGGAACGGTGTTGTGGGAGAAGCTTGGAATTACCAGAAATGGATCGGGTTCACACTTTTTCCCCACCAGTTTTCATCTGGTTTGAAATTCCTGGAATTACCCTCAAACGTGCCCTAGAACAGTGCTGTGAAAGGATCAATCAGAAGAACAGCCTGAAAGCAGAAAACCACCTCCAGCAGCAGCCAGAATGATCCCATTTCTGTTCTTACCTGGTCCTGCCAGAGCTCCCAACGGCCCTTCCCATTCCAAAACAAGAACTATCGAAGACATTCCTGCTGTCCGTGAGGGTGAGGTGCCAGTTCTGGATGTTCTTTGCTGCGGAATCGGACAACAAACAGAGCATAAATGATCTTGGTGGCTCTTCCAAGCCAAACCACCCCGTGATTCCTTGCGTGGATCAGCACCTGTCCCAACTCCATTCCAGAAACCTCCTCCCACTAACCCAGAACCTTCCTTTTTCCGCTCAACATCAGGGATTTGCTGCCGAGTGCCCCGGGCAGGGGACGCCTCAGCCCTCTCTGGGACACCTCAGCATTCCCTGGGACGCCTCAGCATTCCCTGGGGTGCCTCAGCATTCCCTGGGCTGCCTCAGCATTCCCTGGGACGCCTCAGCATTCCCTGGGCTGCTGTTCCACGCCGATCCCGTGTCCAGCGCCGTTCCGGGCTGCAGTTCCGGGCTCTCCCCACAAGGCGGCAGCACCGGGAGCGAGCAGCCCCGGCCGGTCCCGCTGTCTCGGGGCAGCTGCGCCTTTAACCCGCCCGGAGCCGGCGGGGCCGTGAACACAGCGGGCAAAAACCCCAGCGATCCCCTTTATTTCACCCCCAGAGGCACAGGATCGCAGCATTCCCTGGGCTGGAAGGGACCCGCAGGGAGCATCGAGTCCACATCCTGGTCCTGCACCCCAAGAATCCTACCCTGTGCCCGAGAGCCTTGTCCAGACACAAACTCTGCCCCCAGGATCCTGAAAACACAGCGGGGCTGGGAGAAGGGTAACAAGGGAGGATTTTTTACATAGTTCTCCTTGTATGATCGTTATATAATCTTATTAGATAGTCCAGCAACCCATCCCTGGGCCGGGACCCCCACCCCTGTCCCGGGACACCCATCCCTGGGCCGGAATACCGATCCCCCGCGGCCCCCACCGTCCGCTCGGGACTGTCCCCGTTCCCCGCTCACCTCCGAGCCCGCAGCACCCGCCCCGGTGCCCCCGGCCCGGCAGCGCTGCTCCCCGGACTCCCCGCCATTGCCGCGTCGGGCGAAGAAGGGCGGAAATTACCGGTACCACACCAATGTGGCGATGCGACCTTCTCAAGATGGCGGCGGTGGAGGACCCCGCTCCGTCTATTCGGCTGCCTGAATGCTCCCGCCTACCCCAGGCGCCGCTGACCCCACAGTCGGTGTCCGCATAGCGGGAAACGCCTCAGAAAATTGCGTGCAAGCGCTGGGCTGGCGTCGGTGTCGGCGTCGCGTTCAGGCAGCCGAATAGACGCAGCTAGAGGGGGCCTTCCCTGCCACCATCTTGAGAAGGTCAGAAAACAGCGTAAACGACCGCCATCTTTAGTGTGGCGATGATCTAACTTCCGGTTTCGCCGCCATCTTGGGTGCTGGCAGAAGCCACTTCCGGTCGAGCCGCCATCTTTAGTGTGGTACGCACAAGGCCCCCGCCCCTCACAAGGGCTTCTGTCTATTCAGCTGCCTGAATCCAGCCCGGACTCCGACGCCGGCCCCGCGCTTTCCGCGCGATTTTCCGCGGTGGTCCCCGGTGCGAGGACACGGGTGGTGGGGTCACCGGCGCCGGAGGCGGGCGACGGTCCCGCGACCGGCGGCAGGCATCGGCAGGGACACCTCTCTTAGGGGCCTAGTGCGTCCGCCATCTTGAGTGTGGCGGAAGTGTCATCCACCCTCTGCAAGGTCCTGGCAGGTTCGAATAAAAACGCCACTTACGCCGTCCCGAAAGCGCCGAACTGCGCCTTCCTTTCCGAGCCGCCCCCTTGAGAGCGGCACGCGGGCGGCTCTATTCCGACCGTGCTCGCCCGCTGCTCCCCGCCCTGTGTCGCGCTGCGACCGCGCCTCTGCTGCCCGGCAAAACCGGCCCCGCCGGGCCGCCCCCCGCGCTGTCATTCGTCGCGGTCACCGCCCCGCACGGCGCCCGCTCCTTTGCAGCGCTCTGGCCCCGCTCATGCACGCCCGTGTCCCTTGGCGCTCCGAACCGTCCTTCGCCCCTCCCCTCCGCTGCCAGACGCGGCCCCGCTCGCTCCTTGCCCTTGCCACGCTCGGCAGCCACCGAGGCCGCCGCCCTCTCGGCTCCCCCGGCCCCGGGCGGCAGCAGCGCCGGGGCGCCGTGCCGGGGCCGGCAGTGCCGCGCTCTCGCCACCAGGCGGCAGCAGCGCCGCCCAGCTCAGCCCGGGGCCGGGCCGCGCTGCGGGGCACGGACAGAGCAGAGGCAAAAGCCGGCTCAGGGCGCTCTGCAGCTCCTGCAGCCCGAGCCTCTCGGCTCCTGGCGCCAGGCACTCGCTTCTTCCCTTCCTACAGAAAAACGCCGCCTCGTTATGCTCAAAACTTGCTCATCTCTAGTCCCAGCTTCTTATATTCCTATATGCAACAGAGTAGACAGAGAGGGCTGGCTTATTTCAAAATGAATCTACATCTAAATCCATCGCCTTTGTCTATAGATGTCAAAATGAAGACCTTAGCAGGTTTTGGTATTCTGCACACATCCCTCCCTGGGAGGAATGGTAAAAAGTTAAAAACAAATGAAATTTAAACAGTAAAAAGTTAGAAAATAAGTTACAACGGCAGAAATTTAGAAACAAACAAAGAGGTACAATACAAGAAACGAACAAATTTCTAAAGGTAGAAAGGTTGAAAGTTAAAAACAAAGGTAGAAACAAAAAAAAATTAGAAACAAAGTTAGGTAGACATTTAGAGACAAAGTCAGAAAGGCGAGTGTTGAGCTTTTGACAGGGTACCCTTCCTTCTCAGACCAGGGTGAAAGAGCAGAGGAGGCTGCTGTTCTGCTAAGTTCTTGATTTCACAGTCTCACAGCTGTCTTGAAGGCAGACTTTGAATGGGGTTACATGATAAAGCCAAGCAGCAGCAGCAGGCAAAACCAGCTGCTTCTATATGCTCCATACCCTATATTTTTTGCTTACAGAAGTGTGGATTATATTTGTTAATTGACCAGTAAGATTCACACACGATTCTAGTTTTCTTTTTCTTAACCCACCCTGGTCTAATTCTAACAGTCGTAAGCCTCACACAAGTGTTACATCTGTGTTACACAGATTTGCATCTACAGTTTCTATCAGCTCTTAGTGTTTATGTGAACACTCCATCTAAAAAATGGCAACAGTGCCACTCAATCTAGATTTTGTCTAAAGTAAAGAATTCTGTGAAAAGGTAACACTGCTGCAGCAAGAGCCGTGCTGAAGATCTCTGCTACAGCTTTTTCATGACTAAGGCACTTGGCATCTATTTCTACTAAAAGTTAAAAATCCGTAGTTCTATTGCACTTTGCTGTGGCTTCATGGATGCCAGCTTGTCCAAAGGTTTCAATTCAAACCTAAGGCTTTGGCTTCCCTCTGGGCCTGAGGCCAGAGGAGCCTCCACTCTAAGAAGGTTAGAAACAAGGTTAGAAAGGTAAAAGTTAGAAAGCAAAAAATACATTTAGAAAGGCACAAAGTTAGAAATGTAGAGTGTTAGAAACCAACAAAGGCAGAAAGGTAAAAATGGGGAGAAAAACAAAGGCAGAAAGTTTCAAAGTTAGAAGCAAACAGAGGCAGAAAGGGACAAATCTAGCAAGTTAGAAACAAACAAAGGTAGAAAGTCAAAAAGGTAGAAATGAACAAAGGTAGAAAGTTGGAGAGGCAGAAAGTGCAGAGGCTGGCAACAGCCATTCCAGCCTTAAGGAGAGCCCTGTGGAGAAGAGCAACTTGTTCCATTGATCTTCACTTCGAGAAGGGCCTTCTGCTCTCTTGGGAAAGATGCAGACCAGGCCATGACTCCAGGTAGAAGCAGCAGGTGGGAATGCTTTTCCTTCACCTCCCAGAAAGCTGGGAGCTTTCATGTTTGAGTCAGTGGCCTAAAAGGGGCAGAAAGTCTGCCCTGACAAGTGTGTGGGCATGGATCTGTTTGGTCTTGCCCTGTGCCCATTCCCAAAACTCTCTTCAAACTTGCCCAAAAGAGCAACACAAAGCCTGGGGCAGATTGTGCCTGAAGAAAGAATGGTCTCTGTTTTTTTCCAAGCTGCTACAGAAACAAACTAAGGTAGAAAGGTAAAAATGAACAAAGGAGGGAAGGTGAGAAAGGTAGTTCGAAAGTCAAAGTCAGAGAAAGAGAGAAAGTCAGAGAGAGAAAGAGAGAAAGTCAGAGAAAGGGAAAGGCAGAAAGAAAGCAAGGCAGAAAGCAAGTCAGAGAGAAAGAAAGAAAGAAAAATAGAGAGAAAAAGGAATAGAGAAAGAGAAGAATCGGGTTTGAGAGAAAAAGAAATGGAGTTTAAAAGAGAAGTAGTGTTGAAGAGAAAAAGAGCAACTGAGAACTAGAGTGACAGAGACATCCAGAAAGAGTTAAACAGTGAGAAAAAGAGAAAGAGTTGGAAAAAGTCAAGTGAGGAATAGACTAAAAAGTAAAGCAAAGCAGAGCAGCAAAGCAAGAAATACGGCAAAAAACTTACTAAAGCACACCAAAGGAAGAGAGCAACCAAAGGGGGGAGGGGGGGTATCTTTATTAGGGTTTCTTCAACTTTATCGAATGAGGGTTTTTTAGTTACACTTCAGCAAAGCAAGTGGAAACAACAATGTGCACAAGCACAAGTACAAATCCAATCCATCTGCACACTGGTCAAAGTCCAAGTGACATCCAGAGCAATACGTGCAAGTGCAGCGGCAAACACGAATCCAGAGCAACACAAGCCAACCCCATCGCAGTACAACCTAACAATTGTTCTCTTTCTGGAAAATGTATGACATCTTATTGGTCCAGGAAACCCAAAACAACAGCAGCAGACAGAGAACAAAACACTCATCCACCACCCGCCTCCTTCAGCTTCCACACAAACCCACCCTCGCTCTCGTCTCGAGAGCACCCCATGGGAAGGCGGTTCCCGGGAGCCCCAAAATCATCGCGCCTGACAAATGCCCAGCCCCGGCACGGTCAGCACCCAACCCCTGGCGATGAACGTCACCTCACAGAGCGGCCGGGGCCCAGATAAAAAAACCCAGCTGGGAGGGAAAAAAACCCCAGACAGCAGAGCTGGGTGGTTTTTACTCTAAGTTTAAAAAGTAGCTGAAAAGCCTGAAAGGCAAAACTCACACCCACAAGGTTAGAAGCATTCCACACACGCACTCTTCTCGCAGGCAGACAGACACAGTCACACACACACACAGTCACACAGCCTTCAGCTTACACCCTGACTGCAGCCCTGACTCAAAACATTCCAGCCATGAAGATGCTTCGACGCAGCTTCTGGATGCCGCTCCTCGACGCCGAACGGGGCGCTCTGGGAAAATCGGTAGCGTCGGTGACCGCAGAGATCCGAGGCGGCCTCGGGGACCTGCGAGACAACGTGAGGCAGCCAACGAGCCGCCGAGGGCTAGGAGTTATTCCCACACCGGGCCCATAAGTCTTCTACCCAAAAACCCATAGAAAAGAGATGAACCACTAAGTTTTATAACTCTTCTACTTAACCGTGACCCTACGTGCCGGGGCAGGGCAGCTCAAACCCAGACAGCACATAGGTAAGTGTTCTACGATGTACAGACCTGTGAAACAGAGAGGCAAGAACTAAAACGCAGGGGAAAGCAGGGATTAGATATAATAAAATGTCGGTAGGGCCTTTTTTAAGCTGAACCTAAGTCGATCACTACATCAACTCAAGTTGAACCCTATGTTAACTTCCAAAGACATATGTCTTTTCAAACCCAGATTTGCAATTTTAGGAAAACAGGAGCTGCGCGCTCAATGTACCTGGACTCCTGGCCAGTGGACGGGTGTGACAGAGCCCCAGGTCACAAAAAAGAAAAGCAAAACATGTGATCACATACCCTTGTACAAGAAACAATATCAAAGTGAGACCAACTTGGAGCAAGTCTGGATCATTCCCATAAGGGTTACCAGGAGGGGTTCTCTGCTCTTTCTCTGCAATGGGACTCCCCAGCTGAAGTTCAGACCAGGATGACAGGAACGTTTTAGGGTAACTGCTCTTGTATCCCTTCCTAATCGCTACTGTAACACATAATAATGATTTGATGCATTGCCTTTCTACCTTGATTTCTGTTACTGCTTCTTATCCATGTAGTTCATTCTTCTTACTTGCTTATCATCCATATAATAAATAAGCCTATCCCAAAAGAAGTCATTCTTTTGTTCTGATCACTTCACTAATAGCACTAACTAGCAAAAGAACACTCCCCTTCCTCTGGCAAAGAACTCTCCTTCTCATCCAGGTGCCTGTGGCTGAAACTGAAATTCCACCTCCAAAATGCTGTATGTCCAAGGTTAGTAATTCCCAAGGAAATTCCCCACCGATCATAAGCAATCACCTATAACTTCTCCTCTGGAATCGTTACTGCTTTGGCTTTCTGTGGAAGTGTTTCAAACATCCACTGAGGGTTCAGGGGCTTGCTCGGGTTGCTTATGGCTCACCCTGACAGGCCCAAGCCAACTCCAAGTACCCAGAATTTCAGGGAAATATTGATGCGGTTTATAAATGCTCCCCTTCCCTGCAAGTCAGTCCTTCACTGCACATCCAGGGAGCGGATTTACTCCGTCCTTTGTACTCAAGAGCACCTCTCCAGCACAAATCCCACCTCTCACAGACACAAACCAAACAGAAACCTACTGCAGGTGTTTGCGTTGAAAGCACAATTCTTAGCACATCTGGCTACATGATTAAAACACGTGCATGCACTGATGTCATAGAGGGAAAGCTTTTCAGCGGAGAAAACAGCCATTTTGGTAGCATACTTGGATACACCTTCAGAAAAAGCAGAATTAGCACCAATTCCTAAGACTGCTGCTGAGGAATCCAGCCTTCCTTGGGACACCCAATGCAGCAGACACTGGAAAAGGAGGGAAAAAGCCAAGCTTGGAGTGGAGAAATAGAACATAAATACACCAGCCTTTCAAAAACCTTCACATTGCAATAGTGGGAACCAGTCACATTGACTCTTTCCTTGCTTTTTGTGATTACATAAATATGAAATACAAACAGGTAACAACTATTTTGAGTTTCCAAGTGCCAAAACCTGCTTTCCGAGTGGTAGGGGGGGAAAGCAGCAATTCAAACACCTCACAAAAAAACTAAAATCAACCAACCCATCAACCTAACACTCCTTTACAGCAAGCAAAGGCCACACATCCTAAGGGCTAGATGACCCATGAGCCAGCTTCCCCACATTCCTGCATTTCAACAGCTTCTGATTGCCCCTTGTACTCCTACAAAAGCCAAAAACTAAACTGAAGTTTTAGAAAAATAAAATTAGAATTGGTGAAACTAACTCTAATAAAAAGTGTTATCTCTTACACGGCTAAAATCTGTTGAGATATCATTAAGAAGCACTATATTTAGAACGCATTCTACTTACAACTCTTCTGTTTGACTAATCAAAGAGGCAAGCAGAAGCCAGTGTTTAAAAATTGATTCTCAAAACCGAATCCTAACACAAAACCCTGTCGCTACAACCGTCCCAAATGCATTTACACATAAATAAAGGGCAGTTTGTAGGAGTGGCTGCCTTCAGCAAAACACCAAACTCCCTCTCGAAGGTGAAACTCCTGAAAACTGATAACCAGTGAATCAAACTGTAACTACAAAAGCAGATGCTCTACCTACTCCCCACCAAAAAGAAATGTTCCTGGATTTTCCTGCGATAGCCACAGAGTTCGCTCAGATGCTTTAACTTCCCTTTTGAAAACTCTGTTCCTATATGTGAATTACCTCTGTGTGTACGTGTGGCAATCAAGAGAACCACTTCAGGAGATACACATTAACACTGCTAAAGAAAGAGATAGACCACAGAAACTCCTCCTGCCTGAGGGAGAGATTAAACCAGTTCCCTTTGTCCCTCAACCCCCCAAGCTCTGCCTGCTCGCAAAGACGAAATTTAAATACCAAAGGCAAAGCCAACCCCAGTGATATCGCACCCTACAGCAAAATTGGTTATAATGAATACTCCTGCAGTTATAGAAATACAGGGCAATAGCTCGAAATGTTGAAACAAGAGCACAAGTGATAAAAGAAAGACTAGGAAGTGTACCAGCCGAAGAATTACAAGCACTGGTAGTAAAAAGAAAGACAAACACTGTATGACTAATTTTGTATGGTTATCTGGGCTGGTGCCACATGATGATTGTATCGCTGAAAGTGTTAGAGTGGCAAGTGAATGAAAAAGAGAAGTTTCAGCAAGAAAAAGCTTCAATGGTTGTCTCGATTCTGATCCATACAAGTCCAGTTCTACCTGACACAAAAACCCCAGACCTTACAAGCCTATTGTAACAACAAAATGGATTCGCTGACAAAAATCAGAAAGATAAAAAGTAATCCACAGCACCGACATCAAGTTGGTAAATGATTGCATTATAAGTTAAGCCATACTAGAAACCTTATTTTTGCAGCACAAAGAAAAGACTAACCATTAACCAAAAAGGTGTGTAAAATACTTCTATACAGCGCTCCCAGTGCCAGCTGAAACTTAGATAAAGCCATCCAAACCTAGCACCATCCTACACATCAAAAGATAACAAAACACGCCGTTCAACACAGCAGATAAGCTGTCTTGAACCTCTGAACCATCTACCAGTTACAAGTGATTACCACGAAACGCAGGCGTGCTGATACAGATCCTGTTATTTCAAGACTTAGTGACTGGTCTTCCAGTCCCCCTGTCCTAAACTGTACAAAGCGACACCCTTTCCTCTGGGCGAGCTCAGCTTTGCACTGAAACTAAGAAAATTTCTCACTGAAGCCTCACAAACCACTCCTCCACTGCCCCCGTCTGACAGCAGCGAGCGCAGCGCTGAGTCTGCAACCAGAGGCCAGAGATGGAACCGCTGCCGCAGCTCTCTGGAGAAACGCGTCCGCTGTTGCTTCGGTGCCACAGTTTGGATTTCTCCAACAACCTTGAATGTCTAAGCATTCCCTCACCGGACAAAAGCGAGGCACCGGGCCGAGGGGCACCCGGCGGCGCCCGAGCCCCGCGCACGGACGGCACGGAGCGGGCGGGACGGCCGGGAGCGGCGCGGCTCCGTGCCTCGCCTCCCGCCTGCGCTCGCCTCGGCTCCGCACGGCTCGGACCGGCGCGGCTCCGTCGGTCCCTGTCGGCAGCCCAGCCCCCAAATTGCCATTCCTCCTCAGAAATTCCCCAGGGGCCGGGAGTGCTCCCACGCAAGACATTCGGTGCCAGGGCACAGCCAGAAGCGCCCTCAAATGCAGCGGCACGCCCCCATCTAAACCCTTCAAATGCTGGAAAAGCTGGAGTTTCTTTCAATTTAACCCCTGGAACTGAGGCAACGGGGGGTGTTTACCTCAATTTAAGCAAATACAATGGCAAATAAAGGGGTTCTCCCCTTCAATTTAATCCCCTGAAATATCAGAAAGAGAGGGGCTTTCCTCAAATCTCTCAAATGATGGGAAAAGGGCGATTTTTACCTCAATTAAAACCCTTAAAAAGCAGGGACAATGGGGCTTCTTCCCTCAATTTAAACTCCTTCTGTCCTCGTAACCCCTCTTTTTTCTGGGGGCACTTGGGGAAGGTGTGGCAAGATGAAATCAAAAGGCAAAAGGAGAAAGACACCCACCCCCCCCTTTGCAAATCCACACCGTGGCTCACCTGCTGCTGCCTGGCACAAAGGTTCGTCCCTTGGCACCTCCTTTAAGCAATGCTCCACATCCAAGTGCTCCCCCAAGACGCTGGGAGATGCTCCCACCGTCCTTCTGTGAGAGACCCCCCAGGAGCCCACCACGAGCCCCTCTCCTCCAGCAGCGCCACGCAAAAGGGAGCTGAGGAAACCCATCCTAAAACAGCCCCCGGCAGGAGCTGCCCTCTCCTCACCGTCACAGCTCACACCCGGGTGTTGGGGTGACCCAGCCCACTGCAGGGCTGGGGCAGCGTGCCAATCAATCCCAGCCCCTCCCCTGGATCGAGTCCCCCGAAGAGTCAGATTCAGGGGGCGGCTCAGAAGCCTAAGCTGCACCCCCTGGGCTGTGCCCGGGTCCAAGCCACCTCCCCCGGATCGGGAAAATTCTCGGTTACTCGGTCGTTCACTGGTTCTGTTATACCTCCCGCCTCTCGGTTTACCCCAGTGGTTCTTGTTGAATTGTATCCTCCCCCTGGCTTGTAACTCATTGCTTGTTTTCCCCTTTCACCGGGGTTTTCAAATTCCCTATAAAACTGAGGACAAGGGTCCAAGGAGCGATCCGATCCCTTCCCTCCGACCGACCTCATCATCATCCCATCGCATTAAACCTGTTAGAAGCCAGACCTGAACAGCCTCTCTTTTCCTTTGTCTCCGAGCTAACGTGAGCCGAGCCCGTCGGCTCCTGCTGCGTTCCCTCTGCCGAGAAGCCAGCTAGCTTGCCCAACAAGCAGCTCTCTTCCTGATCCCGAAGTTGCTTCTGCGACAGGCAGAAGTAACGCAGCTGGACTCTCTCTGACCTGGGGCACGCCAGAGCTCGTGCCTCGAGCACCAAACGCTGCATTACCTGGGGTTGTTGCTGGTCCCAGGGTGAGGGCAGGTGCAGAAAGCATTTGCTGCTCATTCCCTGGGCAGCTCATCCTCTGTACCTGATACACTGGGGCACCAGGCTTTCCTTCCTATGGATAATAGATATTTGATGCCAATTGCAGGTAAACTGTCAGGGGTGTTTTTTGAAGTATCTTTTAAACTGTAATTACAATTATGCATAATTATTATATCATTAGCATTCCATAATTATGGGTGTGATTTTTGACATTTGATAGACAAGACTAAATCTCTTGCTGGTTTTAGAGTATTGCGTTGAAAGTCTGTGTGCTTTCTCTTCTTCCCCTGTTCCAGGAGAGTTCTTGGGAAACTTCTGTTATCTGTAAGAAGGGTGTAACATCAGAACTACTACAACCTATTTGCTCCTAAAGCAATGCACAGCAGCACATTTTTAGGCCGCTGGGCCTGTGCTCTGCGAGCTACCCAGCAGTGCAAATGATGAGGACATTCTCCTGCTACACTATCAACATCCCTGTCATTAGGTCTCCCCTTAACAGCATTCTTATTCAAACAAGGGGAACAGCAACTGTGCTGTGAGGAAGAACGTCCCCTCGCTGGTCCTTCAGGCAGTTCTAGTAAAAATAAAAAAATCCATTACCTTCTCTACACAGCAAGGATGGATCCAGCAGCTCTGTCATGTATTCGATTTCAGTCTCCAGCTCATCACACTGGGCTAGCACACGTGTCAACACAGGCAGGAAGTCATCGGCTCCATACGGCCTCCCTGGGTTGAAAGGAACGCAGGCAGTGAGAGACAAACCACACTTTTTCACCAGTTCCCGTGTTTGAAAGGAAAGCACTCTTTTGTGCCTTCTCTAGCCAGCATGTCTGTATTACTCCAGAACCCCCTGGAGTCACCAATGTGCAGCAAAGAGAACGTCGCCTGACACTCACTGCACGGGAGACCGGCTCAATCCTGTCCTTCCAACAAGCACGAATCTTACGATGCACGCCTTGAGGCATGCAAGGGAAATTTAGAGACTGGGCTCACCTTGGCACCAGCTCAACCGGTGAACTGGTGGAAAGGCTGCCATGCCAGTCACCTGCACAGTCTCATTGCCTAAGAGATGATGGATAGGCGTTTTCTTTATACATCCAGGGATAACATCCACCTTCTGGAAGTGTCCAGACACAAACACCAGTCTCTGAGTATGAATCCCACAGCAGAGAAGCCCGAGTATAAAAGCCTACTAGATTTGACAAGGAAATTCAACTCATTTCCTTGACAGAGAATAGTCAAAAACACCAGTGAGCAAGGGCTCCTGTGCCTGAAGGGAACCTACAAGAAAGATGAGGAGAGACTGTAAGGGCCGGGATTGACAGTGACCCACAAAGACCCAGGCCCGTCCATGGTCCAAGCACTTTTCCTGCATCTGGATTTTCTGTTCAGAAGTCACTGTGTGGCCAAATCTCTGGGTCTGGCTAAACGGTGTTTAGTGCAGAACTGATGCGATGGTCGCTCAGAATTGCCCAGAGCAGGAGCCAACTTGCAACTCTGGTGAAACTCAAGTGACACCAGCTGAGGCACACTCTCCAGATAACACACTGTGGGTGTGCCAGGTTCAGGGGCAAACGGTCAGGCCTTACCTTCTCCTGGTTTGAGGCCCGGTTTGGCAACAACACAACATTCTAGTGCAGGATCAGTGCCAAAGGGAAGGGCTGCACAGACGCCCTGAGCCCCAGTCTCTGCATCAGCAGCAGCAGCAGGTGGGTGGAACTCACCTATTTCCAGATTCAAATCCCTTTGTTTGTCACTCCTGCTAGTTTCTAGGCTCTGAAAGCTCATTTCAGCTGTTGAGTGACAACACTAGCTGGTCCGTGGATTTAAGGAAGCAGACAGTCTTTGGGAATGTGCGCTGCCATTTGAGACTTGTCCAACAAAAGGGGCACGGGGGGACAGGAGGAGGACAGGTGTTAGGGACCGAGTCCGGAGGGCTGGCCGCATAAACGACACGTACCCCGATACGATTAAGCATCCTTCTCCCCTTATTGTTCAACTATGCCAACTTATATCTACTTTTGCAAAGATTCACGCCCAGTCCCTCTAGATGGCCTCTAATCAGAGGGGGAACTGGGCAGCTGTATACCTTGCCAAGGACTCTCAGGGCTGCCTGCAGTCAGGGGCCTGTTCAGGGGCTTTTCCTCAGCAACCCTGGGTTGTCCAATCTTTCCAGGGGTATCATATGCCCTTGTTCCATAAGGAATCCCTCTACAGACAGGGAGTTGTCACCGGCCCCGTGCTCATGGGCTGTAGGGGACACCTGCACGGAGGAGGAAATGGAAATGGGAAAGAGGGAAATGCAACCTAATGGGACGCAGCCCTGGCACCACATTTCCTCTTGTTCCTGCTGGCCTGGAAAGCCCCAGGTAAATCCAGTCCCTCAGACCTTGCATTCCTGAACACCAGGAGAGCTGGAGTTTTACCCAGATCCCAGTGCCCTGCACAGCTGCACTGACACGAGCACAGGCTGATCGCTCTGCCCAGCACCATCCCTCATTTTCCTCCCATTGCTCCCCAAGCGTCCCCAAACCACCCCGTGTCTGTGCCGGGGCCAGTGCCTGCCCCGAGCCCAACCAGAGGCTGTCACCCAGCCCTGCACCAGCTCCCACCCCTGGGAGAGCTGGGAATGCACTGAGAGCTCAGCTCCCTGGGCTCCCCAACACCCAAACCAGTCCTCAGACACACAAATAATGCCCAACCTGCCCCTCCGGGCACAGTCAAACACCACAATTCCATCATCCCCAAGGAACTCTGGCAGGTTGCCTCTTCACCTGTGCCTTTTTCCAGCAGCCATGGCTAGGACCGGGCTGTCAGAAATAGCATTCCCTAGGCAGTTCATCCCAGCACAGAGGAGAAGAGGAGCCTGTCACTCATCCACACCACGGGCAGGACAAGGGGGGCCCAAGCTGGCTTTGGCTGCTCCAACATCCAAAGCTCTTGGTGCCAAAGATAGGACGAGTTCAGTGGTTGCTCCTGTCCTGAAAGAGAGCAGAAAAGCGAAGTTAATCCCACTGTGGAATGCAAGACTCCTGCATTTCATATTTCTGCTCTGATTGCTCACCGCAGAGTATTATCCATGGAAAAAAAAGGAGAATGACACCATATCAAATAAAAAGTGCCCTTCTCCAGCACTTTTATTCCAAGCATTAAAAAGATGCTCATTTCTCTTCCAGCATTGTTTCCCTCATTTTAGCAGAACCGTCTTCATCCCAGACCCCCTTCATCAGCTGTTCAATCCTCTGGCACTGGATTTGGACAAAAGAAGGGACGCACCTGGATCGCAGGAAATCACGGAGAGAAACCCCTCCAAAACCTGACAGAGAAAAACAACGGGAGATGCAGGAAGACACATCCCTCATTTGCACGTCCGGAGTGCTTTTCTAAAGACTTCCCTGCATCTGGATGCTCTTTGCACTTGGCTTTCTTTACAAGAATGCATTTGCTGCTAAACACGTCTCAGGCCCTTATTTGATCAGGATAAGGTTGGATGCAGATGAAGACTCACACAGGGAATAGCCAGGGAGATGCAGGGCCTGGGAACATCAAGGACGGAGAAGAGAAGGAACAGGGATTGTTTTTCTTGTTTAGAGCCAGCAGTGCTGTGAGCTTGGAGAACACACGGCACCACAGGGATCCAGGGCAGGAGCGGGATAACTCCGGGATAAGGGGAATCTGCTCCCACTCCAGGGCTGTGCCAGTGAAGGAGGGGAAGTTTTAGTGCCTTCATGGCACACAAAAACCAAACCCAGCACCACCGAGCTGGACTTTCGTGAACTGCAACACAAAGCGGCCCCTGGCCTTTGGGGGAACACAACCTCACCGAGTCACGGAGCCAGGGGATGACACTTGGGAATGAGCCTTGCGGCCTGCAGCCAAATCAGATGAGGGAGCCACAGGAGCTGTGGGGTTTCCTGCTCTTCCTGCAACGCCATCAGTCCAGACCAGGAGACCTTTCCTGGAACAGATCTTCCCTGTAAAAGGGAGCAACACCAAAGCTCAAGCCCTCATTTAGAGACCCTTGGAAAAGCAAAGGTGAGAGGGGATTACCTGGAGCCCCAGGGGACTGAGGTGAAGGGGATGAAGAAGCAGACAGCAAACTGCTTCCACTGCTTCTCACTCCAGCAAGGGGAACTTCCCTGGAATTTCACGTCCAGCGTCTCTCCCAAGCCCCACCGGCGAACCCACACGTACTCCAGGACTGATCTCCTTTGTACTTCCAGCAGCACAGACCCACCGGGAGGAACTGCAATCCAAGGACACACATCAGCAACCGCCTTCCCGCTTGGCGCTCTCTCCACATTTTTCCCTTTCCAGTGGGATGCAGGTGCCACCCCCCAGAGGCAGGAAAACTGCCTTGCAATCCAGTACAAAACCTGCCTGGGAAGCCCAGGATGCCCGGAGCCAGCAGCCATTTCTCCTGGAGCTCAAGCTGACAGGCATTTGAAGCCTGCTGGGCCTCACAGCTGCTTTTCTGCCAGGGGCATTCCCATCTCTTATTTTTTAGCCCAAATAAAGGTCTGCAAAGCTGAGTTTTGTGAGAAGTGCTTCATATTTGGATTATTCTTAACTTGGGAGCTTCCCTTGGCACCAAAATCAGGGCGTAAACCCAACATGGCCTCAAAGGGCCATAAGATCCCAGATATCCAATCCCCAGTTCCCTCAGCATTGGTTCATTAAAGCTTTTCAGGGGTAATTTAGCAAACTTCACCATTTAGGTGACTTCACCATCAAAGCAACACGAAACCTGTGCAAAAGGAACTTAACTAAAGCTGGCTAAACGCTGCCCAGACCTGGCAGAAAGCGCTTCCCACACCTCTCCTGGAATTCTCTTTCCCAGCCCTTCCAGCTTCGGAAGGCTTCTGTGGGAGCCTCAAGTCGCGGTGCAGCTCAGAACCTGCACGTACCTAAAGCAGCCCCACGGGAACACGAAGCTTCCCTCGGGCATTTCGTTTCTTTACCCCAAACATTCTTCCCACTCAGCCACAATCTAGAAAGGAAAGAAAGGAAAAGAAGGAAGACCAATTAATTCTGACATAAGGAGTCTTGACTATTCCAACACACTGCCAGGTGAAAAAACATCCCTGCCAGGCTAACAAATCCCCCTGATACTGTCTCCATTCTGTATCAATTATTTAAACGCTGTATTAAGGAGCGTAAGGACACAATGCTTGGAATTCTCAAAAATGGCTCAGCTTGGCTACTCCAAGCCCTTTCTCACCCGGGGAGCTGAGCTGTCCCACATTTAAACGCCACATTTGATCCAAATCCCATAGAAATCTGATATTGTTTGGCTCCTGAGCTTTCCCAAAAGCTGTGCAGTCAAGCCTGGAAATCCTCACTGAAGCTTTGCCATGTCACATCGGGATTTACCCTTGGGAAAACCCCACTCTCAGCACTTGGGTTTCAAGAGGTTGCACCCAATGTTACAGACACAGAATTCCTGTGGGGTTTGGCATTTCCTGCACCTCCAAACACGTGAAAAGAAGGAAGTGCAGAGTCCCGAGGCTCCATTATTGCCATTCTCCTCACATCCCTTTCCTCAGCTGCACGTGGCTTTGTGCCTCCTCTGAAGGGCTGGAAAGGAATTTGGGAACCCCCCTCAGCTTCTTCGGTTTTCAGCTTTTTCTCGGAGCCGGCCCAAAAGGCAAACAGGAAAAAAAAAACCCCAGAAGTGCACAAAATCCCAGCCCCTCCCAAGATGCAGCTCCTCACACCAAACCTTGGGAGAATCCCTGGTGCTTCCAACACCGCTGCAATCCCACCTGGAGCTGAGCTTACAGGGTGCTCTGCCTAATCCACATCCAAGCCTGGATAGCCCAAAGCCTGCAAGAAAAGAGGAGGCAAAGTGAAAAGGAGTGAGGGGGAAAAAATCAGAGTTTCAGGTTTTTCCCCTGTTTGCAACAGGATTGAAGGGCAGGATGGAGAGGTTTCGTGGAAAAGAAGTACCAAAGGCTGCTTCATTCCCAGCAATTAGCGCTGCTCAGGTTGAATCCAAGAGGCCCAATCCACCAGGTTTAAACAGGAGCGGCCGACAGGATGGGTTATGACACAGATCTGTGAAGCTGGAGCCTTCTTCCTTCTCCCGGGCTCTCCCAGAAATTCTCCATGTCCGGACGCGCTCCCGCTCTCCCTGCTGGGGAGGACGGACTTGGATAGCCCGGGTGACTGGTGAGCCTAAAACAATAAGTGATGCAGTGATCCAAGTGTTTTTCACAAGGAAATGACATATTCTCTGGACCTGGGATAACCCATATCCCATGGCCTTCTCCAGGAAGAGTCCCAGCTGGATAGGGTCTCCCAGAAAGGATTCCATAGGGGCTCACCTTCTGCTTGGAGCTCGGCTGAATTCCTCAGCAATCCCAGGGAATGTGGCCATTGGAGGCTTTGGGCAGATTGGGCTCAATTGCGTTTTTAGGTTTTGTTACCGTCTCTCAGACTTCCCACTGGAATGTGGTCTCCAAGGAATATGTAAATCCCATTGGATTCCTGCTCTTTCGGACAATTTTTTGTACCATTCCTGTACAAAACGAGGCCCCCTGTTCGGATGCTTCTCCCCACCGTTCCCCAGCAGTTTTATCTGCCAGTGCATTCCCTGTGCTGGTTGGGCTCTTCCCAGATCTCTGAGCTCCTTCACAAGGCAGGAGATCCATTTGGCCCAGGAACCGAACCCTCCCGAGGAATTGTCTGATGCCATCTCCACATTTCACAGCTGATCCTTGTGCTCAAAGGATCCCTCTTTCTTCCCTCCAGCCAATTCCAAGCCTCGCTGCCCCCAGCTGGGAACAGTCCCCAGGCCGATCCCTGCAGTCTTCCCTGCCAGGATCCTGCTCAGGAATCCATGGGCTACAAACTGAAGAATTAATTCTTCCCACCCCTGCCCAGTTCTAATTCCAAAGGATTTGGTGTCTGCCTTACCCGGCTGGAGCCTGCTTCCAACTCTGTTCTTGCTGCTTCTGCTGCTTTCCATTTCCCAGGAATTCCACCAACGGAGCGACAGCGTTTTCCACCTCCTCCTCCAGCATTCCCTCTGTTGCGTTCGGGTGCTGGAAGGATATCAAAACCTGGGCCTCACTATCAGGAATTATATCCCCGGATTTGATCCTTTCCAAATGTCACCTCTTCCCAACAAAGCACTGGCCATCCAAGGAATTCTAGAGAGCCATGTGCTGACCGCTGCTTACTCCTCTGGAATGTCAGAGCTTGGAAAAAAAGGGCAGTTGAGGCTTTTCCTGGTGCTGCCCATGAAGTGTATTTTACCTAAGTGCCCCTGCCCATGCCTTTGCCTGTATCCGCCAAAAATCCACCCATTCATTCCCCAGCTGCTGCCTCCCTCTTTTCCTGGATCCAACAGAATTTTAACAGGTGAATATTCCCCTCTGGAAGAGCACCTTGCATTCCAAACCTAAGTACAAACAAATCATTCCCTTGGACCTTCCTTATTAGAATTCCACTGAGAACGGTGGATGCAAAATGATCCTCTCCTGGCCCCTGCTGGATTCCTGGAGCAGGGATCCTTTCCCTCTTCTCCCCCCCCCCCGCAGTGACCACCCTGCCCTGCCCCCTTATCAGGCTTTGTTCCACAGCTCTTGTCTCCAACTCTTGCATCCTTTCCCTCACTCCAGGAGCTCCCAGCAGTTCCACACCCTCTTTTCTACCATCCTGATCCTTTCTCCAAGAACAGAGCTCTGCATTTCAATTCCCTTCGCTTTTCTCCGACAATTCCCACCAATCCAGACCTAAAGCTGACACAAGGAACACTCGGTGCCCACAAATGCAAATCCAGACCTGGCCATGCCTAAAACAGCAAGTCTGAACACACAATCCTGCACCATCTGCATTAATTCAAACCTAACAATTAGGACACACTGAAGACTTCAACATTCCCAAGAAACATCCTGTTGCCTTCAACTCCCTGGGGTTTTTGCTTTGAACTCATACGGATTAGGGGATCAAGGGATTTCCCTGAAAAAAACCTGTGTGGTGCATGCTGGAATCCCCTATCCCGTGAATCCAGGGAGTGTTCAAAGCTTAAGTCCAACCTGGCCCACCATAAATTTTTGCCAACTATCCCCCAAATGATCAGGTTAACAGAACCCTGCTCTGGTGCTGCGTTTTTAGTATTGGAAAGCCAGGAATTACTTTATTCCCAGAGCGAGGCTCTGGATATGGGCTTGGGGAGAACAAGACCTTACCAACTTACAGAGCCAGGGGATGACGTTTGGGAACAATCCTGGACTGCCTGGCAGCAATTCATTGTACCTCTTGTCACCCACGAACACCTTCACCCACTCCTCCAGGAGCCCGGGCCAGCGGCTCTGCTTCTCTTGGAGCAGGAGGCATTCCCCTGCCCACGGCAGGGACCTGCAAACCATTCCGGAGTCAGCTCCGAGCCAGGGACGGGGCAACACCCCGTCCCACGGCTCCAGCGGCTCGGGCCCTCGGTAATTCCGGATCTGAGCCTCGTAATCCCTGCAGGGAAGAGGCCGGCTCAGGCCGGGATCGCAGAGGGTGGGAAGCGCCCGGGGTGGGCGGAGGCTCTGCCACCCCCACGGCCGCGGCATCCGTACAGCTCCGGGGGACGGGGCCCGCCCCGATGCCGCTCCCCGTCCCGTTATGCCGTTCCCCCGCTCCCCATCCCGTTCTCCCGCTCCTCGCTCACCGCCCGGGCCCGTCCATGCCCGCCTGTCCCCCGCCGACCGCGCCTGCCCACTCAAACTGGCCGCGCGCGGCCGCGCCACGCCTCCCCATTGGCCAGCCCTCGGCCCGCCCCGCCTTCCTATTGGCCGCTGGCCCCGTCAATCACGCGGGAAACCCCGCCGCCCGCAGGCACCGCTCCCACGGCGGCCGCTACACGGCGGCCCGGGCGCATCCCCAGGGGAAAAGGAGGCACAAAAGGAGCAATTGGGAAGTTAAAGGGGAAGGAAGGCTGCGCAGCGCCCGCGGCGCCCCGACAACGAGGAGCAGCCCCCACTCCTCTCCCCATCTTCTTTTCCCACCTCCAAGCCCTGCCCAGCACTGAGGGAAATCTGACAGAGGATTCATAAAGAGCCCTCGCTGAGAGCAGTCATCGCCCCAGGCCTTCAGGCTTGGCAAGATTCTGTAGTGAACGGACCCAAATTCAATTCCCAAATCTCAATCTCTGACAAGTCCTGTTGGAAAGACAGCGGACAGTCCATCAGAACACGGAATTAAAAGGCTGCACAAGGAATAACAGAAGCTTTCCCAGGAATAGCCCAAGTTCCTTTTCTCCCTCACCGGTCCGGGGCCGTGAGACCGAACCTTGGGCCCCAGGAGACAGGAGAGGTGTTATCAACACTCGAACCTCCCAAGCGTTGTTATTGCTCAGAGAGCTGCGCCGGCACTGAGCTACTCCCATGCGCCTGCAGGGCTTTGGGGAGGGGCAAGACCACGTCCCACTCCTGCCTGGAGAAATTTCAATGCCCTAAAAAGTCATTTCCCTTCTCTCTCTCTGACCCAGGGCCAAAGCAGCTGTGTAGAACAACCCGGGGGATTTATGGGAGGGTGACTCTCTCAGGAAAGACCCCAGACCCTGAGGAAACAAACCCACCCCAAATTTCCAGCTGAAAACACGCTGCTTCCTGAACAGCAGCGCACAAAACTCTCTATAGCCAGACAGGAGACGACAAACCAGAAAAAGCCAAAAGATGTGCTCTGCTTGCATGCACTCTCTGACTGGTAATTCCAAAGGAAATTCCCCACAGATCGTAAGCAGTCGCCTACAATTTGTCCTCTGCATTCATGACTGCCTTGGCTTTCTGTAGAAGTGTGTCAAACATCCATGCAGGCGTCAGGGCCTGGGCTGGCTCGTTTATGGCTCTTCCTGACAGGCCCAGGCCAAACCCAAGCACCCCCCTCACTGCTCCAGCCCCACTTTCAGGGAAATATTGACACGGCTTAGAAATACTCTCCTTCCCTGCAACTCACTCCCTCCCTGCGCATCCCCGGAGAGGATTTACTCCGCTCTTTGTTCCCGACAGCACCTCTCCAGCGCAAATCCCACTTCACACAGACACAGACCTAAGGCAATGGTTCCAGCAGCAGCTGCAAGCCCCAACTCCCTGTCTCCTGCACAGCTCATCCAAGCACTCCCAGCAATCTCACCTCGGCCCAGAGACTCTCTGTCCGCAGAGGGAAACACAACCCGATGGCACGCAGCTCTGGCACCACATTCCCTCTTCCCTTCTCCCTTTTTCCAGCACACCAGGCTGCTGGAAACAGCATTCCCTAGGCAGTTCATCCCAACACAGAGAAGAGGAGCCTGTGACTTACCCACACCATGGGCAGGACAAGGGGGGCCCTAGCTGGCAGGGACAGGTTCTTCTAGCACAGAGGTTTCTGAGCCCAAAAAGGAGCCTTACTTTGGCTTCCCTGACTTATTCAGCAGCCTTTTAGAAACACGTGGCAGGGAGGGAAGCTGCTTTTCCTGCCACCATTCAGCTGCCAAAACCAGTAACCCCTCCACAGTGCTGCTGCAGCCTTGCCTGGCCCTGGGGCCATAGAGCAGGAGCCTTGTGGGCATGAACCTGCCCTTGATGCATCCCCTGAGCAAAACCCACTAGTGAAAGGTGGTGAGAGCAACCAGCAGGGGTGGTAAGCAAATCTGTGAGCCCTTAGGAGAGGCCTGTGCCATCAGAAATGTAGAATGGTGTCTTTCAGTCGAAAGGGTCATACAGTGTTCATCTAATCCAGTTGCCTCACCAAACACGCTGACATACAAAATAATAAGCAGAAACCTTATTTCTGGTATTTCCTCACTTCTAAGTCTCAGAACTTGCAACTAAACCTACTCAATCTGTAAATTTGCGTATGTCATTGATTAGATTATTTGTAATCTTTTTCACTGCTGAAGGGTTAACACGGTGTCCTTATATCCTGATGCTTATAAATAATTAAAGACACAGCAGAATTCTTCACTAAAATCTACCATAGTCTTTTCCAGAACTGATTTCTAATCCTTTCCAAGACAGCTGCACAAGTTAATATTAAAAAAAAAGTGCTGAACCATATTTCACAACTTGCCAGCTGCCTGCCAGGGCAGAGGGGTGCATGGTTCTGGCAGGGAGGGCACAGCCTCAGCACCAGCCTGCTTGGAGAACCTCCTCTGCTCAGTGCCAGTGCCTCAAGCAGCAGTGCCTCAGGAAGGAGCATTCCCAGCCCATCCAAAAGGACATAGGGATTTACTGGTCTGGCCACGGGGAGGGGGTGAGTGCTGCAAGGGGGAGGCTCTTGCACAAGTCTGGAGTGGGCAAAGAAGGCACAACTGAGAAGGAATGGCCACCTCAGCCCCTCTCCTTCATTACAGCTCTGCACCTTCCCCTACCTGTAGGTCATAGGGAGAGGTGACAATGGGCACTGAGGGAATCAGTTGGCTGAGCAAGCTGGCGGGCAGAAGGTCCAAGAAGCTGACTTGTAAAAAAAACCAAAACCTAGAAAGGTTAATCGTGATTAACCACATATCAGAAATGCCTTCCTCTCTAATGGTAAAGCCACTGACACACTTTTTCTCCTCTTGCTTTGTCATTTATCTCGTAAATCAACCCATCTGCTTTCAAACCAAACGTGCCAAGTAAATATGAAGATTATTAGGAAGCCTTTTTATTTCCCTAGAGCCAATTAAACAGCTGGAGGTTACATTTTTTTAATATTGCCAAGCTGTTACCAGGCGTAACAAAAGGCAGTTGGCTGCACACACAGCCCCGCAAGGTTTCACCGGGCTGATGCAGCAAAATCAAGGAACTTGTGCCTTGCAACCAGCTGCAAATGCCGGAGACGCACCGCTGATTTTATGGCAGCTGTCACACCAGAAGAGCTGATCCTCCCAGACAGTGGAAGTACACAATTAGGTCACATTAAACATCGAGAAAATGCCACAGCAGTTCCCCATGCCAACTACAAGTGAGTGACACTGGAAAACAGTTCCTAGCTGGCAAGAACCATCCCAGCATCAGTGCATAATTTCTGCTAAAAGTTTACAGATGAAGTCTGAGGGTGCAGAAGCGTGAGCAATCACCCAAACAGAGGGATTCATAACGCTTTCCCACAAGGCAGAGAAGTGAGACAGGCAAGCACCAAAGACTGGTTTATCCCCCCTGGGAAGCCACCGCTACCTCCTGTTCACAGAAACAGAGGGGCTGGCTACAGCATTCCTTCAGGAGGGTTTCCTTTAGGGCCAGAATAACAAGATGAAGCAGTGATGCTCACAGCAGAAGCTTCAGACTTGTGAAGGCTTTTTTTCCACGTACAACACCAAGCTCCTAGCCTTACCACAGGAGCAAAAGTATTTGCAGTGTCCTTACCATTGCACCCACACACTACAAAGTACGTCCTTGGCCAGAGGTGGACTAGCGAGAAAAGCACAGCCCACTCTGCTTACAGAAAGCCTTTTTGCATCCTGTCAGCACCACCTACATTCAGCTTAGTCCAGTCTTGCAAACCTGAAATCAAAGGTAGTTATGAAAGGTAGCTGTTGTCACAGGTAACAGACATTCTGTTGCACAATATTTGGTGCTCGCCACAAATTGCACTGAAACAACTTCTATGCCATTGCCACAACAGTGGTAATTATTTAAAACATGAATAAAAGGGCTCTGTACAGGAGGGCAATGCTGCATGGGGAGAGAACACACCACACCATGTAAACTTCAACACTGTGAGAAGTGTCAGTCTATGTCTTTTTACTCCCATATACTCCCATGTATCTTGAAACTACTTGTGGAGTCTACTGATTACAAAAGCATGGTAATTTTGCCTGTGATCAAAGACATAGCAATGATGCAGCAGCAAGCAGTGCACCTCAGGGAAATGTTACACAGTTTTTGGGATGGTAAGTGGGCAGCACAGCTTTCTCAGCACATGAATTAACACCTCAATTCTTTAAAAGTTTCCATTTTACCAGTTTCTTCACCAGGCTTTTTCAGTAGAAGCACTAGTTGTCACGATCAGCAGTCCTGCTGCAGTATCTCCTCTGCACGCATCCTCACAGAGCATCCCCATGCTTCGCTCCCAAACACAAGAGCAAGGCTATTCTTTACACTTTTAGGTCAGCCCTTTAGCACAGGCCAGGAGCAGCATCTCCTCCCAAAAGCAGCTGTCAGAAAGGCACAGGCAGATATGCATGCAGGAAGTAACCTCCTGAGGTACTGCTGCTGCACTGCCCATGACCAGGGGCTGAGAGCAAAGCCATGCACCAGCACATGCTAAGAAGCAAGCTGAGGGCTTACAGGAAACAACCAACCTCCAAGATATTTTGAATTGTGAAACAATTTAAGCTACAGCCCAGAACAAAGACATCAAAGTTATGACACCCTCCTAAATCAGATTTAGTCTGGTCTGTCATGGCACAAGATTACAATGTCACACTTTCACAGAATGGTTAAAGATTGGAAAGGGACCACTGGAGGTCACCTAGCTCCCAGACATGCAAGGGTCCCCCAAAGCAGGTTGTTGAGGATTGTGTCCAGATACCTTCTGAAAACCTCCAAAGAGGGAGACTCCACAACTTCTCTAGGCAATCTGTTCCAGTGCTTGGTCATCCACACAGTAAAGTTCTTGCTCATGTACATCAGTTTCTGCCCGCTGCCTTTTGTACTATTGTTGGGCAAAACCCAACCAGAGCCTGGCTCCATCCTCTTGGCACTCTCCCTTCAGATACTGATAGACTTTGATGAGGTTCCCCTCTCTGGCGTCTCTTCTTGAGGCTGACCAGGGACAGCACCCTCAGCCTTTCCTCATACATGAGATTCACCTTAATCATCTTTGTTACTCTAAGCTGGACCCTCTCCAGAGGCTCCATGTCTCGCCTGTCCTGAGGAGCCCAGAACTGCACACAGCACTCCAGATGTGGCCTCCCCAGGGCCAAGCGAAGGTGCGGGGTCCGTCCCTCCCGGGGAGGCTCCGGCGGCCTGCGTGAGGGCCGGGCAGGAGCGGGGCGCGCCGGCTGCTCCCTCGCGGGGCCGCGCTGGGCTCGCAGCGCTGCGGCTGCCGGGCCCTCGCTCCCGGCAGGGCCCGGCCTGGGCCCCACCGCCCGTGCAGGAGCACCGGCCGCCAGACCCGCCTCCCGGGACACAGCCCCGCTCCCGCCCGACCCCTGCCCCGCTTACAACACCTCGAGCCATAAGTGACAGCTGGGCTTCGCAGGACCGAGCGCGATGGAAAAAGGGAATCCAGCTGAAATACACATGGCCTCACACTCCCAAGCTGTAGGGTGGTCTGATGAGAGCAAGAGCTCATCAAGACAGGTCCAGCCTAACCTGGGGGAGACCTGGGACAGAGGAGCTTGAATGTCCCATACCTGGGAAAGCAACAAAAAGCCTTAACCAAAAATTATTTAATTCATTTATATTCAGCATTAAGTTCTCCTCCCTACCTCCCCATGCCCTCCCCACGACCCCAGCCAGCCTGGGTTTTGTAGAGTAATTTTAGGGCTCCGTGTTTCTGACCAGATCTCATCTACTGTGACATCTGAAAGAGCCCAGTGAGTGGAAGGCTCCAGCCCACAGATAGCCAAGAAAATCTAAGATTTCCTTGCTGCTCATGCAGTTTTCTCAGACTGTTTGTCAAAAGTTATTGGTGGCTATTTTTTAAATGAAAGGAGTAGAGAGAAAATAGCTTTGCGGCATATTGGGCTAGCAGATTGTTCAGACTCTGTACAGGGACAATAAAGCTTTTAGGATCCTTTGATTGACATATATAATGAATGTAGCTGTCAAACTTTTGTGCAGCAATTTTATTTTGTATTGGCAAGCTATTTCACTGGCCAGGGTTTTGCATAAAAGGAATAATTCACATTGTTGTGGTGCTGCTATTTACAGAGCCTAGAGGACAGTGGCATCACTACAATATAAATATTAATATTCAAATTTCTTTTGAAATACATAATTCTGTATGCAACCTATCCTACGTGCACATCTTCACACAGGGAGAAAGGCATTGTTCTGCAGAGAGAAGGGGGCCTGGAGCCGCTGGGGGTTGTTATTCATTCACTGATTCATTCTGTAGCCTTTGAAAAGCCACTTAGTTACTCTGCACTTTAATGTTTCTCTCTGTGGAGCAGAGAACAAAGCCTCAACACAAACTGCCATCACTGTTACCAGTCAGAGTGGCAGAGGTCACAGAGCCAGCATGGGGTCAAGGGGCTGCTCTGAGCAGCCCGTGTGTGCACAAAGCCCAGGACAGCTGTGCTCTTCTCAAACAGCTGCTTTCTCCTGCCGAAGCAGCGGCAGGATCAGCTTGGGCTACCTAAGACAGCAGTTGCTGCTTGCCCACTACCTTTCTTTGATTATGAACAATAACTTGCCAAGAAATCACTAGCCTCAGAGAAAACAGGCAGAAAGCAAACGAGAGGGCAAAGCAAAACATAAAGGAGAGAGGGGGAAAAAAAAATCCATATAAACAAGGATGACTCTCACACTCTATTTGCTATGCAGTCAAGCCCACAAGTGGGTTGTGTATCTGAAGGTGGAAATACAAAGACATGTCCTGTTCCCTGGGGAAAGGTAAGCAACTTCTCAAATTATCTTTAGAGGCTGTTATTAGCCTTGCACTAGCACTGACATACCCTGTGCCCAAAGCCACAGCATGCACACACTGTATCCATAAAAAGAGATATTCACAGCTCATAGAAGTGCTCATAGAAGTGCTGTGCAGCTCATAGAAGTGCTGTGCCCGTGCTCTGGTACCAGTATCATTTAAAACAAAACAAAAAAAAAGTTTGAGTAGCAAGTGAGCGCATGGAAAGGACTTGAACGGCAAGAATTTGGAAAGAGCATGGGAATCCAGCTTGGGGTGCTGAGGTCAATGGGCACACAATTTTTTAAGAGTGTACCAGGTTTGTTTGTTCAGTCATTCCTATATTCATTTTCAATTCCAGAGACAGGAGCTTCATGTCTAGCCCCAAAATAACAGCATTGTCTGAGACAAAGCCAACTTGGTAAGGGGTACCAGAGCTTTTCCCAGCCCATTTATGTAATAAAGCATTATATACAACTGTTGGAAAACATACCAGTTTAAAAATTTTTTATATATGACTTGGGCCAGGTTTGCTCATCTTTGCCTCAGGGAAAGGGAACTGAAGCTTCTTTCCAGGGCATTGTTTCTCTAGGTGAGGCCTGATGGGTTTAGCATTTCAAAAGACTAGGAGTAGCCCCAATAAGATAAAGCCATTGAGGGAACATCACCAGAACAGATGTCAGCGGCCATCTAAGAACATCTACCCCTGAAGATCTAATTAACATCAGAAGCGAAGAAACACAGATCTAATAGGAGACCAGATACTAGGAACTACACAACTTGAGACCAATGAACACTGACCCAATTCGTTTCTATGAGTTTTGACTGTAAAAAAGATCTGAAAATTCTAGTAAAGGTCATGTGTCATGGAATGATTCTCTCGGCACACCCGGGCTATGTGTGGATGAGATGATTTCTGTGCTACATCCTGGCCAGAGAATAAAGTAGTGCCTTGACTCTCTAACATTAAAAATGTTGCTGGAGGCTTTTTTGTTTTTCCTGCAGTTTCGGTGACACAACCAGGAAGCAGAACAGGAGCTTTATGGCCCTGTTACTTGGGTCCTAAAATACAGAGAAAGAAGACAGGGCAGAGAGCAAAGAAGAAAAACAGAGCTTTGTCCTCATTCACATCATAGCCCTGTAAGGCTTTGACCAAAAGATATAACTGTATAGTGAAACATCTATGGGGGACTCTCTTGTCTGGCACAGAGGGGTTCTGCAGATGGACTTCCAGGGCAGGGAAAGAGTACCAAGTCGGCAACACAAATTACTTCAGGCCAAACTCCAATACATAACTATAGATTCCATAGATACATCCAGCCTTAAGCCCAGAAGCAATACAGGTGGGGAGAACGGAGCCTGGGTGATTTAAACTACGTGTTTAAGCAGTTCAAGGTAACTGGAAGTAGCGCTGGTGCCTCTGGGTTTCTCTGTTCGTTATTTAAGGTGAACATAAAAACACAGAGTGCAGGAGCCCAAGGATGTTCCTCACTGGCTTCAAGCTGGCAGTTTCCTAAAAGCAGCGCTTGTTGCTTTCCTTGGTTTGCCGACCAGCAGTGCCACCTCCCCTCCCTGCTGCCATGGAGCTCAGCCTTCCCCAGTGTTAACAAAATGGCACGTTACTCTACTTGGCCAGATTTTAGCTCTGAGAATTTCATTCTGAACAGTTCAGCATCTGCTTTAGCCAAAACAGTTCCACTATTTCCAGGAATATTATTAAAGGAAAAATAGACTGCTTGGCACATGTTACATAAATTCAGGCAACCTTTTATATGAGGATCTCTAGCTTCAGAAGGGAAATTTTGAAATCTGGCAGAGAGGTGACCTTTGTGGTAGAAATGTGTCTATCCCTATTAAAACCTACCTAACTTTGGCCAGATTATAGAGCAGGGAAATACTGCAGTTAAGGGCGCAGTAAAGAGTTCTGAGAATTGCACTTACTTGCTGTTTCTGCTGTGGGCAAGAGGTCCCTTATCTCCTGCAGAGCTGCAGCTTGTGCTCCCCCACTACCTTGGCCAGTTACGGCTGCACAGGTCCTCCATGGCTGGATGACGAAATTACAGAGCCAAGGGTGAGCAGAGAGACCAGCATTCCATCTGATGTCTACATACATTCCCGTAATTTTCTGATACAGGACAGCCCCATCTGTCACACAGCCCAGGTTCAACGGCGGCATCGCGAGTGCTGCGCAGGCACGAGGGCACTGCAGAAAACAAACTGTGACCAAAAAAGTCAGGGCAATTACAATACATAGATGCACAGCTGGAAGAATTAATGTCAAGCAGACAATGGCATTACAGACGTCCCCTAACAATGAGGGCTTGAATCTGCTGTCTCAGTAAAACTCTCTAAATTAGGTTTGTGTGCAGCATACGGAGAGTTTCTGAAAGAAATATAAATATAGGCCATCATTCTGCAAAGCTTCACAAACCCAAACCCTTGCATTCAGGTGCCATCTCACTGACTTTGCTGCAAAATCAAGGCCATTCACGTTAAAAGCACAGACAAGAACATCTGCTCAAACTGAACTTGTAGAAAAAAGCCCCAGTCCTAGGTAAGGCAGAACACACGTGTTTTAATTTTTAAAGTCACTATGACACAGAGACTTGTTAAGAAATGCACGTGCTTTTAGATGTATAGGGCTGCTGGAAGGAAAGGCTGAAGTTTTTTTACAAATGCCTGTAGCTCATAGGTTAAGACTACCATCAGACCGATATCCTTCAACACTCCAACTTCAATACCAAAATTGTAAGAACCTCCTGCATTCCATTCCCTAGTACGGTAACAAGACAAAGTCCTCACCCACCCTGGATCGTCCAAACAATAGAATACAAGGTTGAAACGAGCCTTGTGGTTTGAGGGGCACCTTCTGCCCAAAAGGCCCAACTGTGCATCCAGATAAAAATGAACACCACAAATAGAGAGTACAAAAACCACGGAACACCGCTTCCAGCAGGCGCCCTCGTCGGTATTTAAAGGCGTGGCTCAGGCAATAGCAACAAAGCCCCGAGGCAAAAAGCCTGGGAGGTCGGGGTTGGGTTTTTTTCCATTCAAGCCACACGTGTTCCCCAGCGCCCATTAACGGGACTCGCTCCGGGCTGGCGCCGTTCCACGGTGCGAGGGGACCGGAGAAGCCACGCGACCCACGGCACCGGCGGCACTCGGTGCCCGGGGGCGGCCCCGCGCCGGGAGAGCCCCGCCCGCCCCCGGCACCTGGACAGCTCATCCTCTGCACCTGACACACTGGGGCACCGGGCTTTCCTTCCTATGGATAACAGGGGAGAACGAGGGGGGGAAAGGATGATGGACAGATGAGGGGGAGAGGGGGAAGAGAGGGGAGTCGGGTTGGGGAGCAGGGAGAAAGGAGGGCTGGGGGGATCGGGGATGCACAGGGGAGCTGGGAGAGAGGGTGGGAGGCACTGGGGAGAGGGTAGGAGGGAGGCTGGGAGAGAAAGGGAGAGTGTGGGGGAGAGAGAAAGAAACTGGGGGGGTCTCTGCTTTCCTACCCCCCCGCAGATCCATCACCTTCATCAGCAGCTTGGGCCAGAAGCGGGGAATGTTGTGTTTGCGGTAGTTGATATAGTGCTCAAAGGCCAGCAGATACATCTCCTGGCACTTCTCAATCTTCTCGACACAGATCAGCCCCGTCAGGTCTGCGGGAATCAGGGAATCATCAGGGGATTGTGGAATCATGGAATGGTTTGGGTGGGAAGGGACCTTAAAGCTCACTCAGTTCCACCCCCCTGCCATGGCGGGGACACCTTCCACTATTCCAGGGTGCTCCAAGCCCTGTCCAACCTGGCCTTGGACACTTCCAGGGATGGAGCAGCCACAGCTTCTCTGGGCAGCCTGTGCCAGGGCCTCAGCACCCTCACAGGGAGGAATTTCTTCCCAATACCCCATCACAATCTCCCCTTTTCAGTTTAAACCTCTCCTTGTCCTGGCACTCATTGCCCATGGAAGAGTCCCTCTCCCAATCCCATACCTGCAGGGATTCTCCCTCCCACAGGGCTGAGTGTCCCATGCACCCCCTGGGTGTTGGGGTGCCCACCCCACAGACCCACGTCAGCCTGGCAGGGGGCCCCAGGGCACCAAGGGGACCTGTGCTCCTGGGTACCAGGGATTGGGGTGCCCACCTCATGCTCCTGGGACCCCTCCCAGCCTGGCACAGCTGCCTGAAGCTCTGGGAATTGGGGTGCCCACTCCAAACCCCCCCAAAATCCAGGGGGGGCACGGTTTCCCACCCAACACACCCTGAAGATGTTGTGAGGCTCTGGCATCAGGGTGCCCACCCAACACACCCCCAAGACAGTCAGGACTCTGGGCATTAGGGTGCACACCCAGTGCACTTCCACGTGCTGGGGGTTGTGGGCAAGGGGGTGCCAACACAACAATCCCCGTGCACAGCCTCTGGGCATGGGGTGCCCTCCCAATTCCCCCTGAAGCTGCTGGGGATCTCTGGCATCAGGGCGCCCACCCAACACCTCCCCAGGACAGTGAGAACTCTGGGCATTGGGGTGCCCACCCAACACCCAACCCTGATTCCTCTGGCATGGGGTACCCACCCCATTCCCCCACTACTGGTGTGCACGCACACCTGAGGACATGAGCAGCACAGCCTGGAGCAGGGCCACCTCGGTGTCATCCAGGTTGAAGGCAGAGAGGGACTTGCCATGGTGGCATTGGGGAACGTGGTGTGGCCGTGTCACCCCTGGGACCCCCACAGCAGATGGGTCATTGGGGGGGTGTGGTGTGACTGTGTCCCCCGTAATGGACAGTGGGGTTTGGGGGTGCAGTGTGACCGTGTCCCACTCTGGGACCCCCACGGTGGACAGTGGCAGGGGGTGCAGTGTGACCCTGTCCCCCCTCCCTGAGACACCCCGGGGGGTGTGATGTGACCCTGCCCCCCCTCTGGGGCCTCCATGTCACCGGGGAACACTCGTGGCAGGGCCAGTGCAGCAGCCAGAAGAGGAAGCTGCGTGACAGGGCCAGTGACAGGGCCAATGGCAGGGCCGGGGCCACCCGCGGGCACAGCTGTCCCCTTTGGTCACTGCTCACCCCTGAACCCTTTAGGGGTGACCAGCTCAAGGACACTGGGCAATGTCCCAACCCCCCTCGACTGCCCAAGGACACCGGTGACATCCCAAACCCTGGCACTGCCACCATGTGTGTGCTGAGTGTGTGAGTGCTCAGCAGATCCTGGCTAGGGCTGGGGGCCAGGGTGGGGGACCGAGATGGTGACAGAGTCCCTCCACTGCATCCCCTCACCAGGAATTTCCGCTTCTGCTTCCAGTGGCTGCCCTGGGCATTGGTGCTGCGGTGGGCTTCTGTCACAAGGCGGATCAGCTCCCACTCCTCGGCGCTGGGGCGATGCTGCAGGGACTTGATCATCTCCTCCTTCTGCTGCCACTCCCGGTTCTCCTCGATCAGCTTCCGCTTGGCTACCCGCTTCGAGTCATCCAGCACCACTGCCGGACCCCCAGCATCAGCCAGGATCCCCCCACATCAGCCAGGACCCCCCATCCATGCATCCCACAGCTGCAGCATAGCACCCCATGGTGACCCCCCCCAGCCTCCTCCTGTGGCTGCTCTGGGCATCCCAAATTGCCCCATAGCACCAGGACCCCAACCCACCTCCCAAAAGCCCCCCACTATCATCTGGGATGCCCCCCAGTCAGCTAGGACCCCCCATTCATGCATTCTACCCCACTGCTGCATCACATACCAGCCCAGTCCTGCAGCTACTCCGGGTACCCCAATGTGCCCCAGGGTGTCGGGACCCCAACCTGCCCCCCAGCCGAGCCCCCCCACGCCCCCCAACTCACGGTCCATGGCCATGCCCACGGAGATGCACTTCTTGAAGCAGCAGAGCTGGCACTGGTTGCGGGTGATCTTGTCGATGACACAGGAGTAGGTGGGGTGCAGGTTCTTCTGGATGGTCCGACGGAAAAATCCCTGGGGAGGGCATGGGGGAGTGACCCAGTGAGCACTGCTGAGCCCCCCTAGCCCCCTGCCCCAAGTCACCTTGCAGCCCTCACAGGCGATGCAGCGGTAGTGGTAGCTGGCGGCCTTGTCCCCGCACACCACGCACTGTTCATCTTTGTCCAGGTAACTAGGGATGTACCCTGCGGGGACCCCCAGGTCAGGGACCCCCAGGGCACCCCAGAGCAGGGACCCCCGCAGCGGGGACTCATGGGGTGCTCCATGACAGGGATTCCCATGACAGGGACCCTCAGGGCACCCCAAGTCAAGGACCCCTGGAACACCCTGTAGCAGGGACCTTCCCACACACCCCACATCAGGGATCCTCCAGGAATCCTGAGTCAGGGACCCCCTTGCATGCCTCACATCAGGGACACCCCACACACCCCATGCCAGGGACCCCCAGTAAGCCCTCCCCTCCCTGTGCCTCAGTTTCCCCTCTGTCTGCACCCACTGTCTGCCCCACCACTACCCCTGCCCTGGCACGGGAAGGGTTAACACTGGGGGTGTGGGGGGGGGTGCCTGAGCCCCCCACGCCAATAAAGCCCCCATTATCCCATTATCTGGCCGGGAACCGGCAGCGGGGGGGGTCCCTGTCCCCCTGGCACACAGAGACCCACTGTCCCTGTCATTGTCCGTGGTCCCCCCGCCTGGCAGGCCAGGAACCAGCCCCCCACCAGAGTCCCCCCAGCCTCCCCACCACCGACTGCTCAGGGAAACTGAGGCACAGATTGCCCATGATGCATGGGGCGGTCCCCAGCACCCTGGGCCCCTCATGTCCCTCCCGGGAGCCCACCCTTGTGTTTTGGGGGGGCTGGAATTGGGGATCCCCGAAGGGTGAGAGGGATGGGAAAGGGACCGGATGCCTGGGTCCCCCCTGCATGGAGCACCTGTAACTCAGGGGAGTGTCCCCAGCACCCCAGGACCGCCGCACCCACCCGGGATCCCACAAACCCAGGCGTGGGCACCCCTCGAGCCCACTCTGGCGCTCTGCAGGTGCCGGATGCGGGGGTCCCTGGGTGCTCCCTCCCTCCGGGAGCGGGGCGGGTGCAGGGGATGGGCGGGAGCCGGACGCTTGGGTTCCCCCCTGGCCCCCCATCGGGTCCCGCCGGCGCCGGCTGCTCCCCGCCGGGAATGGGGCAGGGCGGGGGGCAGTGCCCGCAGGGCCCCCCTTATCGCCCACCCCAGGGTGCTGCCGCCCCAATGGCGGCACCCCGACCCACGAGGCGCCGAGGGGGATGTGGGGGACTGGGACCCCAGCAGACCCTGCAGGGATGTGGGGTGCAGGGGGGACATGGGAGTGGGGTATCCATGGGACTCTGGGGTGCCTGGGGGACATGGGGACCTTGGGGTGTCTGCCAGGGACATGGGGTGTCCACGGGACCCTGGCGTTCCTGGGGTGCTCACAGGGGATAAGGGGTGTCCGTGGGACTCCAGGGGACCCGGTCGAGACATGAGGCGTCCGTGGGACCCTGGGGTACCTGCATGGACACAGGAATCTTGGGGTGACCATGGGGGACAAGGGATGTCCATTGACTTTGGGGGACCCAGGTCATACATGGGGTGGCCAGGGGACCCTGGCAAGGACTTGGGGCCCCCAGGGTGCCTGCCAGGGACATGGGGTGTCCGTGGCACCCTGACTTGCCTGAAGAGACTTGGGGACCCCAAGATGTCCACAAGGAACACGAAGGGTATCCAGGGGTCCCTGGTAAGGACTCGAGGCCCCTACAGTGCTCACACGGAGTGCCTGCAGAACCCGGCGAGCATATGAGGTACTCGGGGGACGCGGGGGTGCCCAGCAGGGCCATGGGGTGCCCGGGGGGGTTCGGGGGGTGCCGTGGGTCCCCGTACCTGACATACTGCTCTTCACCAAACATTGGCTGCTCTTTCTTTTGCGCTTCCCATCCAGCCACCTACGGGAGGGGGGTGACAGGCTGAGAGGGTGCCCACGGATTCCCGCTGCACCCCCCCAAACTTCCAACAGCTCCCCCAAAACCCCCCTCGAACCCCCTTCTCTGCTGGGAAATGGGCAGCCCCCACCCAGGGGTCCCAGCGCAGCGATGTCACAGGTGGGGTCCAGCCCGGGAGTGCGGGATGGGGGGGGTAGGAGAGGGCCCTGGGGACCCCCCCCACCCAGAACACCCCTGTCGGGACCCCCCCCTCCGGGACACGACACCGCCCTGGGGGGGCTGGGACCGAGCGGGGGAAGGGAAGGGAAGGGAAGGGAAGGGAAGGGAAGGGAAGGAAAAGGGTGGGGGAGGGGCTCCTTCCCAGTCAAAGACAAAATGTCCTTTTGGCTGAGCGGAGAAGTGACGTCATCGGGGCTCAGCCAATGGCGGGCGGCGGGGGTCCGCGCGCGCCCGTCCCCGCGGGGGGGGCCCGGGGCCGCGGGGATCGGCACCTGCGGGGGGGGAGCCCCGGGGACCCCGCATCCCCCGGGGCCGCTCCAGCCCAAGGGGACCCCGGGCCGCCACCCCCCACCGGGGGCCCGAAATAGTCCCGGGGGGGGTGGAGGGTGAGGGGAGGGGGCGGCTGGGAGAGGCACGAGTGGGGGGACACCATGGCGGGGCACGAGTGGGGGCATGTGGGCGTGGGGACACAGGGACACCAGGGGATGGACCTAGCCGGTGACATGTGGGGGGCAGGGGGACACGCAGGACATGGGCACGTGTGGGGATACCCAGAACGTGACATAGGGACACTTGCGGACATGTGGGGTACAGCGGGGCTGGGGGACACCTGGGGTACGGGGATGTACAGGACATGGGGACACCCAGGTTCGGAACATGAGTGGGGACACATGGGGTGGACGGGGATATGGGCACAGGGACAAAAAGGGCACCCAGGACACAGGGACACACGAGGCATGGACATATACACAACCACACAGGGACACATGGGGACACAGGGGGTACCCAGGGCACGGACACATACGTGACCACGCAGGGATGCATGAAGGCACACTGGGCACGACGACGCAAGAGACACAGTGGGCACTGGGACATGGAGACACTTGGGGACACACACGGCATTCGGACACAGAGGGCACAGCCAGGTATGGGCCACACAGGGATGTGCTGGGACACGCCAGGCGTGGTGCCACACGTGTCCGCCGCATGTCCCCGTGCTGGGGTGGGAGCTCACCGGGTGTCCTCTGGCTCCAACAGCGGGTCCAGGGTGCTGGGCTTCTGTTCCATTCACTGCAATTCCATCAAGGAGCGCTCAGCACCGACCGAGGGGGCTCCAGCGCCACGCGGGGGGCCACGGCTGGGGGGCCACGCCGCGCACCCCATGGTGCCCCTCAGTGCTCAGCACCGCGCAGCATCCCGGGCTGGATCCTGCGGGACAGGGGGGTCAGCCCAGACCAGCCGTGGGGGACACAGAGGGGACACCCAGGGAAGGGTGTGAAGCCATAAGGGACCCCCAGGAGCTGTGGCCACCGGGGAGGACTGGGTGTGAGCATGCAAGAAGGGAGGGAAGGAGGAGTATAAGGGCAGGAGAAAGAGGGGGAGCGGGGGCCTCACCTGGGCCACGCCCGGGGAGGCCAGCCCGGCCGCAACCTCCCCAGGCTCTAAGGGAGCAAATGGCGGCAGGGGGCGAATTCCGGGGCTTCAAACACCTCGGCCCCACGCACCTGAGCCGGGCCCGGGACCGCCCCAGAGCCCCGGCCCCGCCCGGCCCCGGGGCCCGCCCTGCCCGGCACGGGGGCGGCTCCATCGCTCGGGGCCCCGCCCCTCTCTCCCGGGCCGGGCCCGCCCCGCGCACCGGGGCCGCTCCCGGGACCGGGGCTCCGGGTCCTGCCGGCGGCCGCTGCGGGTCCCGGGCGGCGCCGCCTCTTCCCCGGCGGGATTGGGGCTGGCATCGGGACCGGGAGGAGCCGCTCCGGGACGGGCGCTGGGGCCGAGCCCGGCGCTGCCGCTCCTGCTCCGGCCGGCTCTCCGCGGGGAGCCGGGGCTGTGCCAGCGCCCGGGCAGCCCCGGGATCCCGAGCCGGGCCCGACGCGCCGGGCCGGGCTCCGCTCAGCCCTGAGCCCCTCCCGGAGCCCGCCTTGGGCCCCACGACGCGGCCCCGGGCTCTGCCGCCAGCCCCGGACGCGGCGCTGAGTCGCTGCTCCCGAGCTCTGCGTGAGGCCGGGGAGCCCGGCTTCGGGCTGTGCCTAAGGCAGGACTCGGAGCTCAGAGACACAGACTCGCCCTAGCCCGAAAAGCCCGCTTTGAGCATCAAAACACAGCCCTTGTGCTTTAATTCAGGTCCAGCAAAACGCAGCACTTCAGTTTCTCTTTGTGAGCCCAAACACACAGGACTGGCTCTCTTCCTCAAGCCCTGAAAACAGGATTTAGTCACTGTTTCGGAGTCCCAGCACTGGCCGTACCAACCTGCTCTCAGGACTCTGTAGATAGAGAAATGCTGCTAGGAAGGATTTTCTTGCTATTTTCTAAGTCTGTGAGAGACTGCACAAAATCCCAGCCCCTCCCAAGCTGCAGCTCCTCACACCAAACCTCGGGGGAATCCCTGGTGCTTCCAACACTGCTGCAACCCCACCTGGAGCTGAGCTTCCAAGGTGTCTAATCCACATGCAAGCCTGGATAGTCCAAAACCTGCAGGAAAAGAGGAGGCAAAATGAAAAGGAAAGGGGGGGAAAAAACCCAGAGTTTTGGGTTTTCCCCGCGTTTGCAACAGGATTGAAGGGCAGGATAGAGAGGTAAAGAAGTACCAAAGGCTGCAGTATTTCAGGTGATTCAGAAGGGAGAACCCATTAGTTACAATAGCATTAGTAAAGGCAAACATCTCCTATTCCCTCATTTTAAGGGGTTCAGTTGAAGCAAACTCCCCTTTTTCAGCATTTTAAGGGTTTAAATCCACACTTCTACCCATGCCCTGGCATCAAATCTCTCACAAGGGAGCGAGCCCAGTACATATATAACCTAATGCTGCCCAAGAGTCCATTACTTTTCTTGTTCTTATTCATGACACTTATGGCCCTAACTAGAAGCCCCAGCAGGAGCTACACCATTTATACTACTACTATTCTTCTCTTGCCTACTTAGTTGCCTACAGCCTACTACCCAGGAATGACTAATGAACAATTACACATGTTAACAAGGAATTACCCAACTCACCTGCCTATGCTGCTGAGACAAGAAGCTTCTTCTCTTACCTGTTATCTACTCTTTTGGCAGGTGTGGCTGTAGTAAAAAAAGAAGGCACCTACAGAGCCCCTTACTCCCCTGGAATTTAAGTCAGAGCAGCCAAACAGCTACAACTCCTCCCAGTGCTTTTATCCCTGATGGTAAAATTGCCTCCTCCCTTTTCCCGGGCATTGTGGGAACGAGAGGCGGGCCTGGCCAGGGGTATATTAACCCCAGTCCTGGGTAAAAGAGGCCCATTTCCTCTGTGGGGTTAGTTGGGGTAAGGGTGTCTTTTTATTTCTGTGAAGGGGGTCTTTTGGGTTTTCTCAGCTTTTTTTCAGCAGGTACTTTTGGTATCTGAAGTAATAGAGGCTTTGAAGACTCTGTGAAGAAGATAGCATTAAGTGCATGGTTCATGGCAACTTCCTGAAATTCCAGATTGTGTCAGGTACGATACTTCAGTTTTTTCAGCAGATTCATTTTGCTGCAAGAGGAAGCTACCCTGGGTCCAAGATGACATTGGAGATGGAGGCTTCTGATAGGTAAGCTAAGGACTGTAAGTATGAGTGGGAGTGGGAGCAGGGTCCCAGTTAGTAGCTGACTTGTTGGGATTTGGCTTGTATGCCACTCCACGGGTGCATTGATTTTGGTTTTCTTTGTCATAGCTGACTAAGATGCCAACCTGGTGATCACAGTGCCTTTGGAGAGGGCTGAGGTGGACTCCTTTTGCATCCAGTGTGGATTCACATTGTTGGTCACCTAAAAGCTAAGTTGGGGGCCAGGACCTAGAGATGGGATGATAGCAGGGTAGTGGGTTGGAAATTCCTGGGAGAGATGTAAAAATTAGTGTAGGGGAAAGGGATGCTCTCCAAGGGGCTTGTTAGGTAAGCTAAAGGGAGTAGCCCTACTTTTGATTGCAACTGTAGGGTGTGCAGCGCAGAGCAGTTCCAGTGTGTGTTGTCTCGTCCCGTGTGTGTTTTGTGTTTCTGGCATCCCTCGGATCAGATCTCTGTGCCTTTTATCCTTAAGGGGCTTATCATAAGCATTGGCCATCATCTCTAGCTTCTTGAACTTTCGTACTTCTTGGTAGGATGCCAATGTCACTTGTTCTTTTACCAGTGGGCTTGGCCGCATCTTGGAATCACATCTTGGAAGCATTGAGTCAGATGTCTTTTGAGGCCTTGTTCCTGGCTCTACTGCCATCCATCCTTTCCAGCCGTGAGCTGTAATGTCCTGGGGCTTGCAAGATTGTCAGGAGATGGGAGCATTCTAAATGTGGCATTGTCTCTCACAGCCATCTTGATCACTGTGACTGACAGTTCTTAGAAGAGGTCGCTGTTACAGTCTTTTCTTCTGCTCCTTAGAGCCTCCTTCATCCACCATTGCCACACCCTCGGTTGTCTCTTTTGGCGTCGTCTCTTCTTCTTGCCATCGTTCTTCTTGCCGAGAGCTTTTTTTATCATCCTTGTGTCCTACTGTTTGTAGTATAATGTGTTGAGTTTGTGTCTCGCCTGGAATTGCTCTGCCCTGTAGAGTAGTCCTGAGGGGGGGTAGGTGGAGAAGAAAGGAGACTTTAGAGGGAACCTTTTGCTTTGCTTAGCCACCTGAGCCATGCCTCGGACAGAGTGACTGTGGCCAGTCTGTGTGGTGTTCAGTGGAGATGTGGGAGTGGTGCAGTGGTGTCTTGCAGTTTTATAGTAGTTTGTCCTAAGGCCCACTGTTGTGGGATCCTAGGCAGTTTGCTTTGAGGAATGAGAACTTGGGAAAGGCTAAGCTTTCCCTGTCTGTCTGGGTAACTTTGACAAATAATTCTTTTGCAGATGGATAGGATGTAAACCTGATATGAACAGAGGAGGCCAGAGGAGCACAGCAACGAGGTGGGTCGGTGCCTGAAGTCCAAGCTATGGCCTGACTTTGGGCTCTACGTTTACCTCACTGTTGGGACTTTCATTTTGAAGATGTGAAGTGCTTGAAGCAGCAGGGTATTGGCACTGGGGGGACCATGAGCTGGATGAGTATTGATTCCGGCACAGAACTGGATGTTACTGGAGTTGTTGTATTAGTGATGAAACTATAAGTAGCCTTTGATTTTTTGTGTTTTACAGGTGGTCTGCAGCATTCAAATTGCTACTCCAACATGAGAGACACCCTTCCAGACAGAGGTCACAGTCGAGCACTTTCAGGTGGAACCTGCCTCGGCAATGCAGCACTTTTGGACACTACATCGGTATGTGCCTTTCCATTTTGTTTTGCCCCTTCTCCCTTGGGAAGGTTGGTCATCATTCAGCTTTTCAGGGGTGGTGTTTCATGGTGGTTATGTTGCAGGGCTGTTCTTTGTCCTTATTTTTAGGAAGTAAACCTGGATATCAGCAGTCAAGGTCAAGTGAGTGAGGTAAGCAGTGACCAGTGGACACAACCAGTTATTGCTTGGGTGCCAAATTCTGGGGCAGCTCAAAGCATGCATTGTCTAAGCATCCATTTGTGTGTTTTAGGTGGCCCACTCGTATTATGCCTACAGGGGCTGAACCCCCTCATGGACCAGCTGATGGAGCCAGTTTATCACCCTTGAGCTGCCCCTGTGAGCCTTCCAGAACTATTACAGGACTCTGCGATGAAGCCTGTACCTTTTCTGTTTGAAGGTGCCATCTGGGCAGCCTTTGGCAATGGTTGAGGAGTTGCAGCGACTCGGGGAGGGAGGGAGGAGCGAGGGTCCACTCAAGTTTCAGCAATGCCCCATCACCTTGTCTCCTTTTAACCCAGGTATACCCTGCGCCGGCAGCCTTGGAGTGCGGCCACGGTGTATGAGCCGAGGACCGGGGCGTTCTCAGGAGACGGTGAGTAGTGGAATTGTTGGGTTTTGGCTGATGTGCTGCTGAGTTCAGGCACTGATGTTTGGTTTTCTTTCTTGTAGTAGACTAAGAGAGAACAGCTCACTGAGGGCAGGAACTCCCCAGAGGACGAGGCGGCCTTCTTTTGCACCTGATGAGGATTTGCATCCCTGGATATCCGAGAGCTAAGTCGAGGGCTACACCTCAGGGAGGGGGATGAGAGTGGTGTGCTGGGTCAGGACTTGGTGGGAGGGATTTTTGAATTAGCTTTGGAGATGGGGATGTCCACGAGAGGGCCCCTTAGGCCATGTAAAGGGAAAGTCTCACTTTTGATCACAATGCTGAGGTGTACAGGGCAGAGCAGTCCCGGTGCGTGTTGTGTCACTTGTCTATTGTGTGTTCTGTGTCTTTTGGGCATCGTGTCACATGTCTTCTGCCTTACCCCTTTGAGGGGCTTATCAGAAATGCTGGGCATCATCCTTAGCGTCTCCTTTGCATTCCTTGGCCCGACGCTGGTACTCTTGAACCTTTGACTTGCAAGCTTGGACATGCATCGGAATCGCATCTCTCTTTAGCAATATCGAGTCAGACACCTTTTACAGTCTTGTTCTGAGCTGTATTGACAGCTGTGCACCACAATGATCCATTATAACAGATTAGGACTTGTGAGAATGCGAGGATAGGTGGAGGATTCCAACCGTACGGTTCTCGGGCATCCATCTTTGCGGTTCTTGGCATAAGTCCTTCTGTTAGGGTCTTTTTCTGCCGGAGTTCTTTGAGCCTCATCGGCCTCATCTAGGTCATCTCATTGGTAATTCTTCTTGCTGAGAGTTTCCTCTCCTTGTTGCATCCCCTTGTTTGTCATCTCCTGTGTCACAGGTGTCTGTGTGTTTGGGCCGGGGCTGCTTTGCCCTGCTACATGGTCTGGGTGTAGGTGTAATAGGATAAGTCCTAGGGACTTGACATTTGTAATGTAGGGATTAGTTGGACTCAAGATGGTATTTCTAGATTGACACAAGATGTCTGGAGCTGGTAAGTTCTCATGCAGTACTTTGACTTTTGTCGTAACTTTCTTTCAGCTGCAGAGGGATTGAACCTGTGACAGAGTGCCCCATACCAGGTGAGGTGGTTCCCACAGGAAGGTCAGTCACCGTTTGTCTTTGCAGGGCAAGTGTAAATGGTGACCGTGTTACAGCTTTGTTCTTCATCTTTATTTGTAGGAAGTAATGCTGAATAGCAGTGGTCAAGGTCGATGGAGCGAGGTGAGCGGTGACTGGTGGACAGAATGAGTTGTTACTGCTTGGGTATCAGTTTCTGGTGCAGCTCTAAGCATCCGTTTTTGTTTGTGCATTTTAGGTGGTCCACTGGGAAGGTGTCCTGGCCCTGGGGATGCTGGAGGCCAGGTGCGTGCAAGCTTAAGGTATGGGTGTGGTGTACTTCAGTTGGAGCGGGGAGGCTGTGGTTTCAGTCTCTCAGCATGTTTTTCTGCTTTGCTTCTCTGCAGGTGCTGCTGCTGCTGCCCTAGGCATGCCAAGGGACAGAGGCGAGCAGGTGAGTTGGCATTTAGGTGGGGCGACTGATAGGTGAGAGGTACGTGGCAGCATGCGAAGCGTGTCCCTTTTTGCTTTGCAGGCATCGTCCGGGCCACCTCCGGAGTCGGATGAAGATTTGAGGTGAGCCTGGGCCAGCGGTGCAGAGGGAGCCCGCGCATTATTCTTCTGGAGGGCGATAGTCACAGTTTGTTTTGTTGTCTTAGGTACCACAAGTAGGTGCAGAGCCTAAGTTTGGAAACGGCCGGTAAGCGATGAGCCTCGGCAGTTATGAGGGAGAGGGGCATTGTGCAAGGGGTCACTTCTGGGACGTGTCATCACAGTCTGAATTTTGTCATTGTTCTCTGTCTTTTGCAGCCGCCGAAGTGGACTGTGGGCCATGTATTGACGTCCACGGTGCTGAAGCAATGTTTTCTGTCGAGGATGGATTTTGTCTGCTGGTCTTCAGAGAGCTAAGTGTGGGGACTGTTGGTTGGGAGAAGGCAAACACCTTTGGAATCACAGGAGGCAATTTGAAGTTAGCTGAGAGGAGAGGGCTGTATTGGGCCGGGCCCCTTGGAGGTTAAGGGAGTTTTTCTTCAGCATCACTCGAGCCTTTGCCGGGCCGGGCAGTTCCAACCCATCTCCATGTTCTCGTGAGCTTCGCATCACTGGATTTTGAGTCTTGATGTCATTGTCCGTCTTTTCACCCGAGGAGCCTGCCTTCGGGTCTGGCATGATTGCCATGGTCTAAATTTTGCCTACTCTTCAGTGTAGCCACACTCTTGAGCATAACACGTGGGCATCTTGCATCTTGGCCATTTGTCGGTCGGTCATGTTTTGTGATGTCACTTCAGCCTTTGGCAGCAGAATCCTTCTCTAGGGAACCCTTTGTATCACCTGGCAGTCGTTGCCTCCTTCTCTAGGCCTGCTGCACTTCTTGAGCATCCTCTTACCAGCTTTGGCACTAACTTCTCATAGGGAGTTTACATTTCACTGTCACATACTACTGCCGTAGAGCCTTCTTTCCTTCGGCATTGTGGGCCTCTGGCTCATCTTGCACTAGGAATCTTGGGCCCATCAGGTGAAACTGCTGGGCAGTTTCAATTTGTGTCTGTGATGTGGTTTGTGTCCGTTGTCTTCAGTGTCACAGGGCTTTGTGATGTCTCAGTTCTTTACAGGCATCGTTCTGGGCCATATCGGCAGCGGGAGTACTTGCATACTTTTCTGGATTGGGCTTATTCTGGCATCTTTATGGTTTTGCTTTTTGAGACCAGAAGTACACAAGATGTTCCTATCCGTCTTCCTTCTCAGTTTTGGTAGTATCTTTTTTCATGTGCCATTCCCTTGGACTTCTATATGCAGTGTACTAGACCCTCCTCACTGCAGTAGTTCCATAGCTTCTGTCGTCTCAAAGCATCCTGGTCTCAAGAATTTATCTTCTGAAGCGTTCTCTCAAGTCTTCGTGTCATCTTTGCTTATATTTGATGCACTGTGTGTCCATGTGCCACTTATGCTTGGAGCTGCCCTGCCCTGGCACATTCAGTCGTGGCTCATTTGAACAGTTTTAAAACTCTCCTCTCTTGTCTGTGGGCTTTTGGGTAGAAAGCTTATGGGCCTGGTGTGGGGATAACTCCTAGCTGTCAGCTACTTGTAGACTGCCTCATGCTGTCTTGCAGGTCCCCGAGGCAGATTTTGATCCCTATGGTCACTGATGTTACCAATTTTCCCAGGGTCTACTGTTCCACATCAAGGAGAAGCAGACGGAAGATGCTTTAACATCTTCTTTGGGAGGGGTGTTTCTAGTAAGGGCTGCAGTCAGAGTGTAAGCTGAAGAAGGGGTGTCTGAGAGTGTGTCTGTCTGTGTGTGTGTTGACTGGCTCTAACCTTATGTGTGTGGTGTTTTTTGCCTTTCAGGTTCTTCAGTTCATTTTAAAATTTTGAATACAAAAAGCCCAGCTGGTCCTGCCCATGCTGTGGGGTTAGTCAGAGGGACACAGGGTTCCTCTTCTCCTCTCTGCTGGGATGAACTGCCTAGGGAATACCATTTCTGACAGCCCAGTCCTACTTGTGTCTTTTGGAAAAGGGCAGAGGTGAAGAGGTAACTGCCAGAGTTCCTTGGGGATGATGGAGTTGTGGTGTTTGGCTGTGCCCAGAGGGGCAGGTTGGGCATTATTTGTGTGTCTGAGGACTGGTTTGGGTGTTGGGGAGCCCAGGGAGCTGAGCTCTCAGTGCATTCCCAGCTCTCCCAGGGGTGAGAGCTGGTGCAGGGCTGGGTGACAGCCTCTGGTTGGGCTCGGGGCAGGCACTGGCCCCGGCACAGACACGGGGTGGTTTGGGGACGCTTGGGGAGCAATGGGAGGAAAATGAGGGATGGTGCTGGGCAGAGCGATCAGCCTGTGCTCGTGTCAGTGCAGCTGTGCAGGGCACTGGGATCTGGGTAAAACTCCAGCTCTCCTGGTGTTCAGGGATGCAAGGTCTGAGGGACTGGATTTACCTGGGGCTTTCCAGGAACAAGGGGAAATGTGGTGCCAGAGCTGTGCCCCATCAGGTTGTGTTTCCCTTTGGGGACAGGGAGTCTCTGGGCTGAGGTGAGATTGCTGTGTGAGTGGCAGGGAACAGGGAGCTCAGAATTGCAGGCACTGATGGAATAATTGTCTTAGGTCTATTTGGTTTGTGTTTGTGAAAACTGGGATTTGGGCTGGAGAGGTGCTCTTGGGAACAATGGATAGAGTACATTTGCTCTATGGATGTGTAAGGAAGGACAGGGAAGGGGAGTATTTATAAATTGTTATCAGTATTTCATGCAAATTTGGGGTGGAGCGTTGATGTAGGTGGGTGGGTTTGGCTTGGGCCTGTCAGGACTAACCACAAAGAATCCAACCAAGCCCCTGACCCCTCAAGGCATCTGTGAAACACTTCCACAGAAACCCAAGTCAGAAATCCAGTGATAATGGAGGTAAAATTATAGGTAATTGCCTATGATCGGTGGGGAATTTCCTTTGGAATTATCAACCAAGGCAGAGCATATCTTTCAGCTCTTTTCCTGGTGTGCAGTTTCCTCTCTGGTTTAACTGAGTTTGTGTGCTCCTGTTAACAAGCAGTGTGTTTTCACCCTGAAATTTGGGGTGATAGTCTTTCTCTAGTGTTTTTCCCACAACTGACTCATCCTTTCCATGAATAGTCCATGTTGTTCTACACAGCTGCTTTGGCCCTGGGTCAGAGAGAGAGAAGGGAAATGACTTTTTAGGGTGTTGAAATTTCTCCAGGCAGGAGTGGGACGGTCTTGCCCCTCCCCAAAGCCCTGCAGGCGCATGGGAGTAGCTCAGTGCCGGCGCAGCTCTCTGAGCAGTAACAACGCTTGGGAGGTTCGAGTGTTGATAACAACTCTCTTGTCTCTTGGTAGCAGTCCTAGGTGGAGGAGAGGAAAAAAGGAACTTGTGTTATTCATGGAAAACCTTCTGCTGTTTCTTGTGCAGACTTTTAGATCTTTGTATGATTTACTATCCAGTGTCTGTAGGTAGAGAATGACTTATTTGAGGTAAAAATTGAGATAATCAGTAATGGATAGGTATGGAAAATGTTTGAAGTAAACTTGAGGTGACCTGTAGTGGAGAGCATGAAGATTTTGAAGTAAACTATAGCAATCAGTTGTGCACAGGTAGGGAAACTTCTGGGGGTAAAATACAAGGTCATCTCTAGGTGAGGGAATGAACACTTTTTGAGGTAAACTGAGTGAATCAGTTGTGGGAGTATTAGTAAATTCTGGGGGTGAAACTTGATGTAACCTCCATGGTAGAAAATAAATAAGTGTTTTGAGGTAAAAAGGAAGTCATCAGTGTTGGAGAGGCAGGGAGATTTTGAGAGTAAATTTGAGTCTGTAGTGCAGAGAATGAACATACTGAAGTTAAAGGGAGGTAGTAACTTGTAGACAGGGAAAAAATTTGGGGGTAAAGTCTGAGGTTAATGTCTAGGGGAGACAACATTTTTGAGCTAAACTGAGGCAGTCACTAGGTGACAGGTTGGAAAAGTTTTGGGCGTAGAAATTAAAATGACCTGTTGGGCAGAGAATAGACATACGGAGGTGAAAATCAGGTAATAAGTAGTGGACAAGTAGCAATAATTTTGGAGGTGAAATCTGGGGGGATGTGTGGCAGGGAGAGCGTACATCGTGAGGTAAAGTGAGACAGTACTGGAAAGATAGTGAAATATTTCATAGTAAAACTTGATGAAATCTCCAGGGCAGAAAGAGAATATTTATAGGTCAAAAAGAGTAAATAGTTAGCGGGCAGGTAGGGAAAATACTGGGGGTAAAATCGGAGGTTATCTCTAGGGGAGAGAATGAACATACTGAGGTAAAAATCAGGCAATGAAGAGTGAATGTTAGGGAAAGTTTGGGGGGTAAAACTGGAGATAATCTCCAGAGGTAGTGAATGAATACTTTCTTGTAAAAAAGAAGAAATCAGAAGTGGACAGACAGGGACAGCTCGGAAGGAAAATCTGAAGCAATCCCCAGGGAAGAGAATGAACATAATGAGGTAAACTGAGGCAGTCATTTGCAGAGACACAGTGAAAATTTTGGGGATAGACACTGAGACATTCTTGAGGATATAGAAAATTACTTTTTGGGGTAAAAATGAGGTGATGGGTAGGGCAAAGCTTGTGGGAAAAACTTGAAATAATCTGTAGGGCAGAGCATGAGCATTTTGATGGAAAAATGAGATATTTATTCTCTACTTCCCTTTGGGCTAACTTAATCTCCACCCTTCCATGAGCAATTCCTTGGCTTCTCCTGGAGAAAACCCCATGGCAGAGGCAGTCTGCAAAGGAGCCCAGAGCTGTGCTTGGAGCAGAGAGTGCTGAGAGCTGCGGGTGCCTCTGCTGCCCCAGGCTGGCAATATCCCCATGGAACAGACTGGGCAAATGGGATTAGAGGGAGCACAGTCCCTTCAGGGAAGGGGTTTTCTCCTGTGCACATCAGGCACGGGGCAGGAAGGGAACTTTGGAAATCAGCTGATTTCCCCCAGAAAGCATAATTCACATCAAGAGCAAAGGTTGGTTTGGGTGTGAGCACTTGAAATAACTTGGAAAGAGAAGCAATCACCTTTTGCTGCTTCTTTCTTTCTTTCAGATGCTGGGATTGCCTCTGTGGACATGTGCTGAGCTCTCCCCGCAGGGAACTGTCAGCCCTGAATGCCTGTGCAATAACTGCAGCTGCCCAGGCAGGCACAGTTTTTTCAAAATTATTTTTCTCGGACCGAGCACATCTCCTCAAGTTCCTTCTCACTTCCTGCATCCTGGAAATGCAAAAAGGGAAAAGATAAATGTGCAGCTCAACTGAAACAAAAAGCATCATTTCCCTTCTTTCTTGTTTTGTTCTTAGAGCCTGTTGGAGTGCTGGCCTGGATTTGGGAGGAGCCAAGTAGCCTGGAGCAGTGAGGTTTTTCCTGTCAGACTTGGCTGTCCTGTGCAGGGTTCACTGATGCTGTGAATTGCAATCCAGGGCATCTTCAGGCTCCTGGTGCTTGGGACGTGGCGTTTGGTGTGCAGAAAACATCCCAGGCTGTTCAGCTTGGGTGTGGCTGTGCATTTGCACAGTTCCTCAGAGTGGGAAAAGGCCAAGAGAGCGATGGGAAGGTCTTTCTTCCAGGCCTGGGCATTCTCAAGACACCTCAAGGATGTTTTTTAAATGTTTCTTGTCTTTTGTTTCCCAGCCCAGGGCTGAGCTGGAGAACGGGTGGAGACAGTGGCAAGGGGGAGTCCCATGTTTACATCTGCCCTTGGATTCCAGTTTCTCCCAGTGGGTCTGTGCTGCCCGAAGTACAAAGGAAGGAGGTGTTGGAGTACCTGTTTGTTCACCTGTTGAGCTTGGAAGAGATGCCGAGTGTGAAATTCCAGGAGTGCCGGCTCCTTGCGAGCTGTTGGTTGCTCAGGAGATGGGGTCGGGGAAAGGGGGGGGAGAGTCCGAGCACAGCACAGTGGTAGGAGCTGGGTTTGCATCTCAATCTAAGGCATCTCAAAGCCTGATAAGCTGGAAAGAAGACTTTGCTGTGTTAATGCACAATTGCATTTTTGTGCAATTTTTTGAAATTAGGGCTGGGATCAACCTGGGGAGGAGGTTGTCTGGCACAATTCCCTATGCCCTGCTTTGCCATGAGGAATGGATGCCTGACCTCTTTGCAGAGAGCTGCTGCTGATGTAGATTTCTCTGTTTCTATAGTGAATTTATCCCAGTACTTGGCTGCTATAAAGAAGTCTCCTCTTGCTGCAATTTCCCCCTATTACATTTAAGATCAGCTCCAGCTGAGTTAGAATTTAATCCCGACCTTTCCCCCCTTTTTTTTTTCCAAGAGGCCTCAGCTATCTTGCTATTTCTTTCCTCTCTCACCGTCCAGGTCCTGTTTTTCAGACCTTTCCTTATAAAACCCTTGATAACCCATTCCCCACTTAAGGCTTTGTTGTAGCCTTGTTTTGCTACCTTCTGGGTGCTGTGGATGAAGGTCTGGCTTTGAGGAGCACGCCCTGCTCCCTTTGCTCAAGGGATTGCAGTTATTCCAATCTCCTGCTGCTGAGGGCTTCCTTAGGCTCTTGCTGAAATGAAAAATGTCCAGGAAGCTTTTCCTTTTTTGAGATTAGACTGGTTGAGATATGACCATGATGGTTAAAAACCCACAGTGCAAAGGAAGGTTTCCCCCTTCTTCCCCCCTACCCCCCACCTGCTCCATGCTCGGTCCTCTCCCTGCACAGTTCATTCCTTTGTAATCACAACTGCTAAGGAAACCTTTCTAATCTTGTCAATTGGCAATGCAACTGCTTTTAAATTCTGTTTTAAAATAGGTTTTGAAGTCAGGCTCTGCCCTTGCTATTGATTTGAATTCTTGACTGAGTAAGTTATTGGTGCTTAAGAAGCCCTTTGTTGCTTTAAAGCCTTTCTCCAAGGGTCAGAGAATAACACTGACAGGGAGTGAAGGAGCGCTGCCCAGTAGTTGCTTAGAAACGGAATGTGTTAAACCAGGTTTCTTTAAAAGCAGTTTTGAGTAAGTGAAATTCAGGTACTTGAATTACTTTGGGAAATGGTCCATTTAGGATAGATCTACACTGACAGAAGCTGTTTATCTGAGGTCAGTACATGCTTTGATCAGTGCAGGGCCTTCCCCTCAAGAAACGCATGAGCCAAGCCCAGCAAGGTAGAGGAAAAGACAGACACAAGTTCAGCTTAGAGAGCTGCACGGGTGAAATCCCATGAATATGCCTGGAGCATGGCCCTCCCCAGCAGCTTTTCTTACAGTTAAATTCTTAAAAAAGCTAGAAGCTGATGCTCAGTACTTTGGGATCTGGCTCAAAACTGCGGAGAGGATAAACTCCCTTACTGGAACTCAGGCAGTGGAGTGCCCACAAGCCAGCAGCCCGGTTGCTTCTTGTTCAGCTTCATTTCAACGTCGTTTTTTTGTTGTTTTGGTTGGTTGGCTGGTTTTAAAGTATTCTTAGAGATGCTACAAGTGGAAGAAGAGAACAGAAATAGAGTGGAGCACCACTGGCATATTACCTGATATTTTACTGTTCCTCTTTTTCTTTTAAAAATATATGTAGATAACATGAACTTTTAAACTCTGTGATTTGGGAGAAACACTCTTTTTTCTCCCTCTCTTTGGAAGAGATATGCAAGTCCTGAGCCGTTGGGCCAATGCTTGCTGCATTTTGTTTACGTTTTTACAATCAAACAAGGGGCTGATAAGATTGACAAGGAAGATACAACTCAGGAGCTCACTAGGCAGCAGCCTCCAGACTCTTTGGGTGATGCAGTAGGGTATGAAGACTGTTCTCCAGTGCGAGATTAATCCATAATAACATGCTCACTGACATAAAAGTCACTTCTTATAAGCCACTTCTTATTCCCTGAAGTGCAGGAGCTGAGGTGTTTGACAAAGCCTTGGCAGAATGATGAAGTAGATCCCTGTCAGATTTCTCCTTCTTGTGCTAGTGAGAGCAATCCATCTTCTTTAAGGGTTTTGTTCCTTTGGGATTGTGTGTAGTTTAGAGGGAGAACAGTACCCAGAAGCATTAATTGTTTAATCTGCACTGCTTTTTTCCTCGACATGTGAGGCCTGAGTATTGTGCTGGGAAGCGGGGCCAATAAAATTTCTGGGAGTCAGACTTGGAGCTCGAAAGTTTTAGAATTAACGCTGGAGACTCAGCTCCCTCTATGGTCAGAAGAGGGGGAGACACCTTCCTTCAGGATGTCTCTCCAGGGAATGCTTTTGCAAAGTTTTCTCTCGTAACGGCTCAAGTCCTGCCTCTTCCTGAAATTGCGGTGTAGATCCCACTGGAGGCAGTAAATCTCTCAAATGTATGAGCTTGGGCCTACACACCTGCTAAGGTGTGACTAGAGGTGTGAGAACTTTTGCAAATGAATTTGGAATCATGAGAATCACAGAACCACTGAGGTTGGAAAAGCCCTCTAAGGTCATCGAGTCCAACGTGTGCCCAATCCCTACCTTGTCACCCAGCCCAGAGCACTGAGTGCCATGTCCAGGTGTTCCTCGGACACCTCCAGGAACGGGGGGACTCCAAACCTCCCTGGGCAGCCCCTGCCAAGGCCTGACCACCCTTTCCAGGAAGAAAGTCCTCTTGATGCCCAACCCTGGTGCGGCTTGAGGCCCTTTCCTCTTGTCCTGTTACTGGTTGCCTGGGAGAAGCAGCCAGTCCTCACCTGGCTACACCCTCCTGTCAGGGAGTTGTAGAGAGCAAGGTCTTCTCTGGGCCTGCTCTTCTTAGGACTGGTATGGAATCACTATTTTGCATTAAAGGACAATAAGCAGATGTTTTGAAAAAATACTTTGAAATGTTTTTGCATTGTCCTGGAAATCTGCCAAGAATTGGAGTTGCTTACCAGGTTAGGTGTTCTTGCCTGCAACTTCCCAGGGGCTGCTGGAGGTGGGATGAGGCTATTGCAGAGGAATTACAAGTACGTGGTTTCTCACTCAGGAGACTCTGGGTTTACTATAGCTATGGAACTGGTTTTCCAGACTAGAGGAACCCCTTGAAGGACTGCAGCGGGAGGCAGAGAGGGGATTTGGGGTTTGCATCCCCACCTCCTGAGCACACATGGGGTTAGATGCCCCTTGGCAGAGCTGTAAGGTGTAATGTGGGCAGCAGCTCCTCCTCTCTTTGGGGGCCTAAATTGAAACGCTCAGGAGCCAAATCACCTCTGAGCTGCTCTCTTGTGAGCAGGAGAGGAAGGGACACCTCCAAAGGCCACATAGCTCACTCATAGTCTGAAAAATCCTACTGCTGAATCTGGAACCCCCCCAGGGATGCCTGGGACCCCCCGGGCCCCTCTGTGATCCTCGACAATGCACCCCTCCATCATCAGACCATGCAGTGCCCCCCAGTGTTTTGCCAGTGGGAGCACTGGAAGAGATACTGGGAACGCTGGGAGGGAACTGGGAGGAAACTTCCCACCACTCTCCAACGTGCAGCAGCCCCAAGTGCGACCAGTGAGGAGGAGGAAGTGCTCCCAGTGCCTCGCCCCCCCCCCCCCCCAAAAAAAGGGGGGCGGGGGGGGTTACGAGAAGAAAAAGGATTTTAATTGAGGGGAAAACACTCCATTTCTTTAATTGTGCTTGAACTTAGGAGGATCCCACTTCATCTACTGTTTGGAGGGTCTCAATTGACACAACGTTTTCATGATTTTGTATCTCAGTTGGCTGGGAATCACTGTTTTGCATTAATTTTCCTGTCTAATTGGAAGAAGAAAGCCTTTATGGTGCTGTTTGATGGATTTGAATTGAGGGAAACCGCCCCATTTTCATAATCTTAAGGTTAAAACTGAGGGCAAAACACCACCGTCCCTGGTTTTAAAGGGAAGTCCTTTATGTGCCATTATAAGAGTTCCATCGAGGGGGACCCTCATTTGAAGGGACCTTCATAGAGGAAAAACGTGTCCAAAAGCCCCCAAAATGGTGTTTCTTGAGGGAAAGTGAAGAGGACGCTGCATTTTCCCTCATTTTAGGAGGCTAATTTGAGCAAAAGTCCCCCTTGATTCACTTTTTCTTTGGGTTTATATTTAGGGGAGACCCTCCTTATGCATCAATTACGGGTCTAAATTGAGAGGGAAGCTCCGTTTTCCCCTTGATTCAAGGCTTTGAAATGGTGACTAAAGGGAGTTTTCCCTTAATTCATTAAGAAATTGAAAAAGAAGCCCGGCATGGACCGGCGGGTCTGGACACATCCCCATTGAGGGGGGGCAGAGCCGCTGCTCGGGGGCCCCGGGGGATCCTTTATCCCCCTCGTACAGCTGCGAGCTGCCGAGGAAAAAGTCCTCGTTCCTAGGCTTAAAGCCCTGCAGGTTTACCTCTCATTCTCTTGCTCTGATTTGTTTGACAATAAATTCAATTTATTCCCCCCAGTCGTGTCTCTTATTCCAGTGACCGGTGAGTGATCTCTCTGTGCCCTTCTCCCGATCCTCGGGCCTTTCCTGATGTGTTCTGTTCCCTGCCCAGGGTGAGGAGGAGAGGGACAGAGTGGTTTTGCTGGCACCAGGCACCTGGCCAGGCCCAGCCCACCCCAATAATCCCTGCGATCATTCACGCCACCATTACCCAGGCGCACGGCGGGTCCGGCTCCGCGGGCAGGCGGCTCCAGTAGTTCAAAGTGGGCAAATTGGGACGGAGTGAGAGGAAGCAGGTGCTGCCGGTGGGTGAAATGTCTCTGCTGCGAGCTGCCTGGGAAAGGAGGAGGGAGAACCTAGTGCAAAGGAAAGGGGAGAGAAAGAGGGACAAGGCTGGAGCTGGGAAGGAAGCGGAGATGGCCAAGGGGCAGCTGAGCATTTTGCTTTCCCACTCTGTGGGGGGAAAGAAAGCGCTGTCAAATCCATCCAGGAAAAGAGAGGAGAAATAGCAGGTGGTGGAAATCGCCGGCAATTTGGATGCAATTTGTCTGTCTGAAGTGCAGACGCCGACAGACACGGAGCACCGCCGGACGCCTGCTGGCGCTGCGCTGTGTCCTGCTCTGGCTGCAGCCCGCCTGGCGAGACCCCCAGCAGCAGCGGCCCGGGGGCGGCGGGTCGGGCAGCAGCCAATCGGAAGCGTCGCAGCGTGCGGCAGCCAATAGGAGCCCTGGCTACTCCGGCAGCCAATGGAAAGCGCCGTTCCCTGAGGGACCAGGCCCAGCTCGAAGCCCCTCACAGCGGCTTCGTTTTTTGGGACGTTTGTGGAAAGTTCGGAGTTCATTTTTTTTTTCTTTAGCGCACCTTTTCCAGGACAGGAGGGATTCCGGCGCCGCTTCGTGCCGGTAGGGAGCGGGAGAACGCGGCGGCGGGCGGCGGGTGGCGAGGGCCGTCGGCGAGACGGGGCTTGGGCCGCCTGCGGTGTGCGATCTCCCGAGAGCAGCGGGGAGCGGCGGCGGGCGGGGCGCTGTGGGAGCCGGCGCATGTCCCCGAATGAGCCGCCCGGCGCAACGCGCGAGGTGCCAATGAAATAAAATAGAACACGGTAAAGTGAAAAGCATCTTCTGCCAAATAATATATCAACAGACCATCTATCTAAGTGGTACAAGAACATAGTTTCATTGTGCTCTGGATGAATGTCATCTTTGTTATTGCAGAACTAAGTTAAGAATATTAAGTCTAATGATGCAATTTTATTTTTAGTCTATTTGATTTTATAAGTTACTAATCTGAGTCATGTATGCTTATAGTTTTCTCTCTTATTAACAAAGACAATTCAATATCCAGTTCATGATTATAGTATAGTTTTGAATCACTCAATAGTAATTTTTCTTTTGGAATATGTATGATAATTTCAAGGTGAGACATCTACATAATGCATTAGACACGTATTTGTATATTTGCAGTTAAAGTAACATGCTTTAAATTTGTGTGCATGTATATAAAGTACATATACTTAAGGAAGAGATCATAAAGAGATAAGGTACCTTTCAATCAATTTGAATTGTAGGCGGGGTAATTTTTGTTTCTTCTTGTAGGTGATTAGTTTTAAATCTTTTAAAGCAGTATGTTTGTCTGACAGGCCACTCATGCTATTTTATTGATGTCTAGAAGGGACATCTTTTGCTGGCTTCTGACTCCATAGACAAAATAAAACCTCGAGATCATCTCAAACAAGGATAGATGAGGAAAAGAAAGAAAAACTCTAGCATCAGTGATAGTAAATTAGATATTGAGGCTACGTGGCCTAGGCAACTTACTCATTAAGTTTATAATGAATTTATAAGCTTACGATGACTGGGTTGCTCTAGATTTTCAGCTGTCACAATTTGCAGCATTGCTGTTAGGTTCACTAAAACTGAGCCGTAACTCTTTATTTGAATGTAAAATTCTGAATTTCAAAATTACCTCGGAAACCTAGTGTTGGAAACAGGTTTTAAATTATCCTCCAATTCCATAAAGGTTTTTATTTTACAGAACTAACCAAGAGTTACACGAATACAGTTTATAAAGCGTGTGTTTGCAGATGGGTCACAGTCCTTTCAGCTCTGGACTTCATGATGCCAGGAGAAGTCGGAAACTACACAGTATTTGTGAATGCAAGACTTTGCATTTAGATAGGTTTGAGCTGAACGATCTGAAAAAGCTCCCATAAGCACAGAACTCCTTACTGTCTGTGTGTTTGAGAAGGCTGAAGAGCTCTGTTTATTGCCACAAAGGGCCTGGAATAAATTATGTTTAGCAAATTGGCCCCAGGTTTTCTTGTTTCAGACAGTAGCTTCAGAGCAATCTGTTTTATAGGCTCCACTAAATCTGACCAATTGCAGGGAGGTGACACCTCATTTCAGAGACGTGGCATCCCACATGTGCCAGTCAGGTCCAGCCCCTCTCTCTGTCAGGATGGCCGGGCACCAGCAGTTCAGCTTTCTGTCTTTTGGCATTTAACCTACGGCCTGTTCCCAATTTATGGGCCCCGCAGGGAGGTCCTAGCAGGATGGAGCCAGGCTGCTCAGCCCCTCCTCAGCCTTGTGCCTCCCACCCCTACATGGGGCAAATAAAAGCTTCTTTATTCCATTGGAAATGCCCCTGTTTCAGCGAGGTGTATGCCTGGCTTCCTTCCCTGGTCGGTCTTGCAGGTGATAATGAACACAGTGCGGTGCTATTTCCTAGCTGAAGCCAAGGTGGGAAACCAGCTTTAGCCTCAGCATTTTTCATTTCAGACTCTTTTTCCTCAGTTATTTTGGATCTGTTCATGGTGAGGAGATTTTACAATGTGTTGGTCCTTAGCTGAAGTATCGAAGAACTGAACAAACCAGTAATTTTTCCTTCTCTGACCAAATTCTTCTTACTTTTGAGGGGAGGAAGGAATGGGGGAGTCAAATTTGCGTTTAGGTTTTATGTTTTATTTCTGCCCATGGAACTGTTTGCTACTGAGCTGCGTGACCGTGGGTCTTTTCAGCACAGGACACTGATTGACATTGCATGTGTTACAGAGAGGAAGGGCATTTCCTGACGATTAATGGCAAGTTAGTTGGCCTGAAGTTCATTAACCTGAGCTAGACTGTTGGAAGGACTCTGTGTGGAATTGTATTAGAGGATCATCATAAACTAAAAATATATGTGACAATCTGGCCAGATTGCAATGAATCTAAAGACAGGACAGGGTTGGCTCGAGCTCACAGAGCAGCTGCCTCGAGTGTAAACTAACTGCCTTGTGAAAGCAAATGGTTTTTCACAGACTTTATTCAAATAAAAGGGGAAAAGGAAAAAAAAAACCAACCAAAACAAAGGAAGGTTCCCATTAGCAAAAAAAGCCTACATGAAAAAGTGAGGTTGTGAGCTATGGCCGAAGGCCCGAGTTTGGTGCTGATTCTCAATCAATTCAGCAAATGACAGTGCATTGACACAACTGGTTTTTTAGTCAAATTTAGTCCTGATTCTTCACAGTAATTTGCCTCAAGAAAATGAGCCCCATATCCTTTGGTGAGTTCCCTGTTGGCTGAGGCCCAGACCTTCAGGCCATGACTTCTCAACATACTTGCAGTGAGACTGGCTCCCTCTTAATTGCTTCTTTTTGAAGTATGGTTTGTCACTATCATCCTGCTGAAGATGAACAGGGCTGGTGTCTCATTTTCACATATTCTTCCCCCTCCTCCCCTCTCCTTCTTTTCCCCTTTTTCACCTCTGAATAAATTTCTTAAAGGCGATTTAACCCTGGGATAGTCTAATCCACTTCAGTCCTTCGTGGTCCACCCTCAAATAGATGTGTTGGCACAGAAGAAGTTAAGGGTGTTCTCTTAGGATCTGATACTGTAATAAAGGGAAGAGAAAGATGAAACAGGCATTTCATGTTTGTCTGTTTTCTCTCCATGTCGTTTCATGAACGTGTACTCACACTTGGCCAAGAGTAGTGCATTCAGACACTGAATATGAGTGTTGAAGAGGGGACTGAGAAGAAAGAAGCTTAGTGTTCTGCAATAGGAATTATGCTTTGGGGATTTTACGGATTGTTTCCCTCTTTTTCACCATCATGCTTTTCTTGCACACTTCCTTGTCTTTTGCTACTGAGCGAAAGTCTGGAGGCTCAGAAAGCCCAAGTTTCATCTGAGCAAGATTTCCTGTGTCAGAGAGAACTGAAGGGATTCTGTTTCCATCCTTTCATGCCAGGAAGGATGAACTGCCTGTATCAGGAGGTGCTGAATTGGTTCTGGGTGCTGCTGTAGCTCACAGAATTGCAAGACCTAGTGCTGCAGGAGTTCAAATAACAGACCAGTGGAAAGGCTCAGGGGCCACAAGCTGTGCTGCATCTCTCATGGACTTGCGAGGAACCTCTCCTTTGGTGTCTGTGCAAGTGCTGGCTGCTGTGGGCACTAGGATTGCTCTTTTAATCAGGCAGCTCCAGTTCCTTTCAGAAAAGAATTTTCATGGCACATCATGAGCCATTAATCTCTCGACTAACCATAACATTTCCTTACTCCTTGGTTTTCCAGCATTACTCAAACACTGACATTTGTCATTTCACCAGCCATCTCCCTTGACCTCTAGCATCAGGCACTTGCAGGGGGAAGGATCTGGTCTCACAAATATTTTCATACTCTGATCTCTGTGATTTATTAACCGTGAAGTTTTGCCTTCAGAACTCAAGATGCCGTTTCAAATAATTTCACGTGCAAAAGTCGAGTTATTGGGCAAAAGGGATCCTTGATAGCTGGGTACAAAGGACAGCAGGACTGCTGTTGCTGTTTTCTTTTCAACTCCTGTGCTGGCTGTGTGACCTTGAGGAAATAGGTTCATTGCAGCTTTATGGTTCCGTTTTTGCATAGGGAAAATAAGGGCAGTGATAATTGCTTTCGTTTGTAAAAAACTTTAAGATTTATGGACTACGAATGATTCTTACTAAGTGAAAAGTGTTGCAAAGCTGGCTTAGTTGCACACTGTGCTAACAAAATCCCATATCAGCCTATTGACTCCAGCCTGAAACACTCATTAAAGTTTATAGGACATTTTGGTGGATGAGTTGAGGCAGTTATTCTGCTGGAAATATCATACTGAAAGCACTTTTAAATCCATCATCCGCTTTGACTTTTTTCTCTATTAAAACGAAACACAACTGCTTGCTCTGTCCAGTTTTCTTAGTTTATTTATGAAAAGTTTTTGATGGATATGGATATGTACTCACTGTTAACTCAGCTTGTACCCCCATGGCATCTGAGACATTACAGTTCATTCTAGTCATAGCATAAACACACAATAGCTGTTGTACTGAGACAAAAAGAGCTATAAAACATATAAGATATCCAATGGACTAGTATTAACTATCAAGTTGCATGGTCACTTTTGAATGTCATATGTTCTTTTTATGGATACTGCATTAATTTAATTTGTGCTTAAACTTTAGCTAGGCTAGACACTGGTGTCTGAAAAGTTTACATATTTTTCCAATGTCAAAATGTGTAAATTTAGTATTAAGGAAACAAAACATATTTACTTGTACTAGAGGAAAAATACTTTTGTAGCAAAGAAATTAACTGAGGTGCTCCTTAAAGATAGGTCTGGCTTGCTTACAGAATTGTTACTTATACAGTAAAGCAGATCTGCAGATGTTTTCTTTTTTTCTTCCAGATAAAACTTGGATTGTTTGAAAAGTGGGGAGATACTTCACCATAGTACAAAAGAAGGTACAGAAGAGGAGAGCAGAATGAGAGCTTTGCAAGTGCCACGTGCCTGCAGCCCGCTGTCTTTAGTGATGCTGTTCCTTCCAGTCACTGGAATGTCAAAACAAAATATCCCAAGACTGAAGCTTTCCTATAAAGGTAAACTTTTCAGTAGTTTTTCTGATTCTGCCACTTCCATTTTGATGTGATACTGCCAGCAGTTCTTTTGTATTACTAACCAGGAAATACACAATAGAAGCCTTAAAGATGGATGAATTCTGCCTCGGGGCAGTATTAAAATCTGGGCTTTTTGTTGTGTCGGGGCACATGTTTCTGAAGTATAACTGTCTTTTAAAAGTATTATTTCTGTTTGCTCCAAGAGGATGTTAACAGACTCTACATAAATTAGAGGGGAGTGGTACTTGAAACACTCTGAGGTGCATTGGAGACATTCCTATGTGGCTGGTGGGGATGATGTGAGACATGGAGGACGTTCACACCTTCCTACAGCATCAGAGGAAGTTGAGAGAGCTGACTCAAGTGTTTCAAGGGGACTGACATTTATTTTTGTAATAATTCTTTTTCTATCACTAAGTGGGTATGTTAAACTCTTCGTAGGTGGTTTTCTTTCTCCTTGCCTCTTTGGATCACAAAAGCGTGTTTCTCTGCAGAATTTCTTAGTCTTGTGTGTAGTTCTTGTTAAGAATGGTACCGAGGGATTTCAACACAGACATATTTATGTATTAATGGACAAGTTTTTAAAGAAGGTAGATTTCTTTTTGCTTTGAATGTACAGCACACCTGCACAGGCACAGAGGTGTGTCACTGATACTTTCTTCTTTAGTGAAAACAAATGCTCTCCCATTAGTTATGTTTCAGCTGTGTCAGCACCTTGCCCTTATGGGAGCTATTTCTGCTCTGTTTTTCAAACTTATGTCTTCCTATGCATTGCAGAGTTACACTCAGGATGGTGTGATGGGACAGGCTGTAAAGCCTTCATTGGGGCTTATGATATGTTTATCATGAGTTTAACACCCAGAGAAATTTATTGAGTAAGCAGAATGACTTGCTATTTATTTACAAGCTTCTCTTTTGCTAGATTTGCGTGCCACTGCGCATGCTATTCCACTGTGTATATAAATGTGTTTGGATGTGTTTGTGTGAGAGAGACAGAGGAAGCAAGATCAAGGGATCTTGACAACATTTTTATTACTTTGGGAAACAGTTGCACTCACTGAAGCCAATGAATAGAGAAACTGAAAGACCTGACGTGAGTTACGAAAGTTAGCAGTAAAACCCTCCTAACATACAGCCGGCCTTCTCACAGCCAGGCCTTTTGAGATAATTCCCAAAAGCAGCATGTACCACATGGCGACGGCATTTATTGTGGATTTGACACTCATGATTAGTGAATTCCTCTCAACTTCAAAAGCAGATAGCCTTTGGCAAAATCCTGATGGATGCCTTTGGCAGGTAAAGAGGGGGAGAAAGAAAAATTATTGAGGTCAACACAGGGAAAAAAAAATGGCTGAAATCTTAGTTTAAAATAGTGGCAGAGACCTGCTGGGAACAGTTGGGGAAATGCCTGAGCTCGTTTAAAAAGACAATGAGCAGATGATTGATATTTAGGCCCTGATCCAAACTTTTATTAGCAACTTTATAAACCTTTCAGTTTGGCTTGAGGGATACCGTTTCCTGTCCAAACTTATTCACCTATATCCCCGTAGGGGGGGAAAATCAACAACAGATGCAGATGCAAAATAGCACATAAATCTTAATTTTGAGAGCTGTGATGGAACTGAAAAGTCGGAAGAAAGAGAATTACCAGAATTTATTGTGCTTTGTCTTACTTTCTTGGGGGGTTGGAAGGTGTATATTTTTCCACATGGAACAAGAAACAATTTAATGCTGTTTTTTCACACTTATGTACTGTAAATGATTCCAGTATGGCTTATCATAATCAAACTATATTTTGTGTGTTGACAACAGGATATCACATATACTGAGTATTTAATATAGTTGTGAGAATTAAGTCTACCTTCCTCCCCCCAAATCTTTCAGACAAAACAATTCCAAGGTTTCTGAGAATAAGATGTAGGAGAAATGAACTGTTTTGCCAGTTGTCATAAAATTGTTAGTCATGTCACTGACAAGTCCTGGCATCTCTGTTCTTTGGAATTAATACTTGAACTATCATGAAGAGGAGAATACAGGGCTCTTCTCCTTCTTTATGGAAAACAGATGAGAACTGGCCACGTCAGGCAGTTCCAAAAAACTGGTCACACGTGTCTTTGAAGGGAAGGTTTCGTCTCCTTTCATGTGCAATGAGTTTATGGCATAGCTCCATCTTCCCAGAAGAGCTGAGCATTTGCTGGGGCAGGAGAGCTGGAAGTAAGCAGGACTTTGCAGTTACTGAGTTTTCCAGTTGCATCAATCAGTGGTGGATGGAGGAAGAGGGAGAGGGTAGGGTGGTTAAAGATGTGTCTATAACTGCAGGAGTGCTTCAATAAACCACAGCATGTCAAAGCTCCTTTGTGTTCAAACAGCAATTAAAATTTTAGACCTTCTCTGAATGGCAGCTATAGGTTTCCTTCTTCTCAAGGTCGTCATCTTAACGAATGGGAATCTGTGCAGGAAATGTTAAGATATTCCAGTGAATGATGTCGGGAGCAATGTAAAGTCGTACAATGGATTTCCTTTATTGTTTGTCCCAGTCTAAAGATGTGTTCTAAAAAAATTGTGCATGTATAAAACTAAAACTACACACAAATCAATTAAAATACATTGTAGTACAGAATCAAAGTCATATATTCTCCACCTGTGTTAATCAAATCCACTATGATCTTTAATCATGTATCTCATCTTTTCACATTTTCCCATATCCATTAGTTGAAAAATTCTCTTATTCACTCAGACTTAAGTTAGATACTTGTTCATGTCATTACTATCCCAGAAATTGTCACTCCTCTTGTGATGTTTTTAGGGTGCTCTCAGTGCATATACCTTACTTAATCTGTGTATCTTAGATACTTCTACAAGATTGAGGTGCTTTTATTACTGTAGTTTTAATATTAGGAGAAGGTAACAAACTGTCTTCTAATAGAAGATTAGGATCTTTAGAAAACCAGGGGATGATTTTGAGTAATATTCCATATTTTAACCCTCTTTGCCTAGTACTCTTTCAGTCTTAAGACCGACAGTGTATATTTATCACTCATTTTCATGTAGATGGAGATAACCTGTGACCTTCATCCAAACTGCAGAACTCCACAACCACAGCTTCCCTAAGCAGCACATCCTTGTTGTCTGCTGCCTCATTTAACATCCTCATTCCAACCTCTAGAGCAGATGCAGAAGGTTTTCATACACCAGTCTAATTCATTCATGTCATTTTCAGGACAGCATCAGTTCTGTTACTAAAGAATGGAAGGCTCTGTGTCCTAATTCTTGTATGTTTAATTCATACGGTGTAGACAGTCTTGTTTCTGTTTTATCTTCTGAGTAATAATTTTTCCTAATTCATTGGGAGGTCCTTCCATAAATATCGTGTGTGTCTTTTTAGATTTTACTTCATAGGGAGAAGTAAAGAATAGCCAGACCCAGAAGGTTGATTGCCTTCTGAGAAAAAGAAGAAAAAAAATCAAATTTTTCTCAATTTGTGGCTATCCTAAAATTTTCCTGCAGAAAGAGAGAAATTGCAAATTTAACCCTATTGATTTGATTTACTTGGCTGCTTTTCATGGACATTTCAGTAAGTGTAGTCTGTGTTCTCAGTGAATGCATTTATATTACCAAAGCGTGCACCCTAGTTTCTTGGCTGGGGGGCATGCACCAGGCCAGATTTGGGCATTGTCACCAGTGATATCCACAAACATGTATCATTCCCGTGTGGGAATGTGGCCATTCCCCAGAGCAAACCATGCTTACTGTGACAGCCGTGACTTGGTCAGAGGACCAGGAATCCTGCACTGTGACACAGTACAGAGGAATAAGCACGACTGAAGGCAAGGTTTGGCTTTTAAAGCAGGATTTACTTAGCACTGTTCAAAACGACTATGGTAGTAATTTAAATCTAATAAACAAAAGCATTATTCTCAGCTGGTTTGTTTTTCTCCATATAGAATGAATTAAGGTGGAGTCTCACTCTCACTGAAGTCATGGCAAGAGTTTTTCCACTGAAGTAAATTGAAGCGAGATCAAATTCACACTCCTCACTTTTTTCATCTTACCTAAGTAAACTAAAGACAGGCAGTTCTTTCTCCTCTGCTGAAGGATGACTGTGCTAAACCATCAGCTCCACGTGGCAATTAGCCATGTTTAAGGATTGTTTAGTTTCCCACAGTGTTTTGCACACCGGATTTTCTTCCCCCTAAGAGTGATCCATTCTTAAAACATGGTGAAAAAGCAAACAGAGAACATTTTGGTGCCAGGAATTCTTTTGAAAATTTGACTGGGTGAGTACATTTCCTTAATGTTCAAAAATTATCCTTTGAACATGCTATTTAACAGTGTCAAGCATTCTGTTCTCTATATTGCTTTTGCTTTAAACCTGTTTCATTTTATAACTGATGAGATGCTTAACTGTTGCATCACAGCAGTTAGTTTGTTCAGTTTCAGTACAGCTGGCTTATTTCCATGTCATGCATCATTTAATTATACATCTAAAACGTAGTTAAAACTGTACAGCTCCATGAGCCTCACTTAAGCTGTCTGTGACACTGCAGTAATCCCAGTACCCTGACGGGGTGTTGCACAGCTATGACTGGTTGGAATGTGGTAAACTGGTGATGTGTAAGAGAGCCTAGAAATGAGCTTGCATTTTGCAGCTGTGCTTGCTCTACTAGAAGAGGAAGTAAAACCAGAAAAAAAACTGCTCTTGTGGCAATATCAGCGTCTGTAAATCTGAATGCTTAATGAAAATCAAGGAAAATGTGCTGAGTGAGGAAGTGGTGCTTTTCCCTTGTTTGTCGTTTAATTAATTTTTGGTGGTCTGTTATTTGTCAGAAAAATCTATCTCAGATTCCTCTATGGAAAAACATGAAGTGTTTATGTGAGAGTGAAGATCCTAGTATTGGATGATTGTCTAGATATGCAAAAGACTTTGCCTGTTTTGTCTCAAAAATGCTTTCTGGAGGCAGTGATCATTGAGACTTAAAATGTACCCTAGCTTGAAGATGGATGGGCGCTGCTGTCCATGTGTATATGCCGTCGACCGAGTATAAACTTGAAGGCATTTATTACATCTTAGTAATGGGAAAAGCAGCAAATTTCTTGCAGACATTTTTTTTCCTTTTTTAAGCTAGTGAACTTGAAGGTCAGATTCAACTCTATGTTGCATTTTCTGTCATATAATTATCATATATATCATGTCCTGAAGAGCAGCCTCCAGTCAGTGACATCAACAGCTTACATAGCAGTTGAACTAAGAATAACCTTGGAGAACTGACCCATGTCAAGCTCTTATGAGTGTAAACTGTTGATGTCACTGACTGGAGGCTGTTTTTTCGTGATCACAGAAGGGCCTCAATTGGATAAAAGAAGAATTGTATTCAAAAAATACAAAACTATTCTGCTGAATGTTCACTTTACTATATCTCAGAAGATGAGAGGAAACAAAACTGAAAGAGTAATACTTAACAAAGGATTTTTGCTCTCTTATAAAAAGAAGGACGGGACAACATCAAAAACAGCTTCCCTAGAAGAATGCAGGGGGAAGAGACATGATAAGTGGCATCAGCTTGGAAGAGGGATCAAAACTCTTTCTTTGATTACTTTTACTAATGACATCTGTTTAAGCAAATCCAATTCAGAGCAGTTTCAGAAATCCCAAACTTGTTCTCTTTCTGAGGACTATTTGGAGGGCACGATCTGCCTGACGTCAGTGTCTGTCTAGCAGTGGACATCTGTGGTCACTATGCAGGTGCTCGATTCACATCCTGTTTCTTTTTCCTCCCTCCCCATTTCTGCAGTTCCATTTCTAGGTGAGTTCCCCAAAGAAGAGCTGAGGAATATAGGGGATGACTCTTCCGTACTCACAGTCCTTTGGAGATAAATACACAGAGATAGCAGAAAGAGTCAGAATTTCCTTTATTTAACCAGCGCAACATCAAACAAGTCAGAGAGATTGGTTAACTCTGTTTAAGGCAGACAATTTTGAAGATGGTGGGAGTGACAGATGTACATCTTTGCTACAAATTTGAAAAAGGAGACATTCTACTTTCTGAACAAAATCCTGGCTATCCCAGAATTTTGCACTGTGTTGAACCATAGAGTTTTAAGAGCTGAGAGGTTGCTGAAGACACCAAAATTTTGTAATTAACTTACTGGGCCTCTTAAAGGAGGGTGTTAGATCTTCCTGTGCATCATTCAAGCAACCTGGATTTCTTTCAGAAAGATTTCTCACTAAATCTGTAACAAAACATTAGCTTATATGACATACTGCCCCAAAAGTAATCAATATAAATATTATTAATAAAAAATGTCCCCCTCCAAGATTAAATAAAGCTTGCACCCGTATACCAAGAGCATCCATGGATCATGTCACCCATATTTATATTTGACAAGGGTTTGTGTGGGAGGGCGCTTGTGCCTGCTTTGTACAGGGAAGCTCTGGGGTTCCCAGGTTCACGACTGATGGGTCTGCACTTTGTGTCTCTTGAGGCTTTGGGTGCCCAGGGCCATGATGAGTTCCCGGGCTGGGGATGGTGGGTGGGGCTGGCCTGTGATGCGCTCTGGGGCCTGTGACAGCACAGGGGCCGTGTCACAATGGGGGCAGCTATTAAAGGCCCCATGGGTTGCCGCTGCCCCAGTAGAGCCTGGGCAAGCGGTGAGTGCACACAGGCGGTGGGGAGGCAGGGCTGGGGGAGGGCTGGGGCAGAAGCGCCGGCACCAGGGGCGTGTGTTCTGTCCCTGCATCCAGGGCCCAGCCCCTGGTGGGAGTGCCTTGTTCAGGCTCGGTGCTTGCTGGGGCAGCGGTGCAGGCCTTGCCTCCTGCCAGCTGCCGGGGGCCCTCTCCTTCCTGCTGCCACGTCCCTGTGGCTCCTGCCCCCCACTGGCTGCCTCCATGCTGGCCCTACTGAACCCCTTCTGTGTGTCCTCTTGCAGACCATGGCTTTGTTGTCATTGCTCTTCGTGCTCGTGCAAAGCCTGATCCAGTACCCCCAGCCAGCTGGGGATGGGCTGGATGAGGCCACGCACCGGCGAATGCAGGAGCGTGAGGAGCTGCTTGACCGCGAGATGGCTCGGCTGCTGCAGGAGCTGGAGCAAGGGCCCCTGGAGCAGCAGGACGAGGGCTGGGGAGCCCTGCTCTTTGGTGCCCTGCAGCAGTGGCCATTCTGGGCTCTTGCTGGACTCCTGCTCCTCTTGGGCCTGTGGTTTAGCTGCAGGAGGAGTCCTGAAGCCAGCGAAACCAACAGCAGTGGCAAGGACCAGAGCTCCTGCAAGATCTTGGGAGAGGAGAAGGAAAAAGAAAAGGAAGAAGACAGTTTGGATTCCAAGGGAGATGGAGAAACCATAGATGTGACTGTGGAGGCAGATGACAGCGGCAGCGGAAATGAAGGAGAAGGCAGTCCTGTGGCTGCAAACGAAGGAGACGATGATGATGCCAATGAACGAGATGAAGATGTGAAGTTGAAGAAAGACAGTGATGTTAAAAGTGATGATGGCCATGATGCAAAGAAAGATGAAGGCTGGAGTGATGGGAATATGCCAGGAGACAATACTGCCGAAGGAAATGAAGAAGAACCTGGCAATGTTACTGGAGGTGTGGAAGACCTAGATGAAGTAAATGAAGGAGAAAACAAGGATGTGAAGGTGGAGCCAGACAAGGATGCTGGAAGGGAAGACGGAGATGGAAATGAAGAAAAAACCGATGATGCGTATATGAAGGCAGGCAACAGTGATGATGTAAATAAAGGAGTATACGAGGTAGATGGAAAGGAAGAAAAAGCAGATGTGAAGGTGCAGGGAAGCAGTGATGCCAGTGAACAACAAAGCAGTGATTGGATTGGGCAGGAAGACAACAGTGATGGTGGGAAGGCAATAGACCACAGTGGGTTTGCTGCAACTGAAGAAAAAACCACTCACCTTGGAAATGAAGAGACCAGTGCTGCAAACAGAGATGAGAAGCAGGGTGATGCAAATGCGAATGGAGAGAAGAATGAAGATGCAAAAGAAGGAGAACAAGGTAATGTGGCTGCCAGTGAAAAAGAAGGCAGTGCTGGCAAGGGCAAAGGCAGCCGTGGTGGAATTGAAGAGGAAGAAGACGCCCGTGACGCTGGGAATAAGCGAGGGATCCTTTTAGTGGATCGCATACAGTGTCCCGTCGAGGACGTGGAGAAAGGTCGCTCAGTGGCAGCTGAGCTGATGGAGAGCTTCACGCGTGTCTTTATTGACAGCGTGAGCAATAGTTTCTACCCGGTGCCTCAAGAAGCCATCGGGGTGGGCAGTGCCTTTGAGGGTTGGAGTCCCCGTGAGCAGGATGGGGTGTACTGCGTGCTGGTCCCACTGAATCCCCCACCGGGACACGCCTTCCACCTGGAGCTGAACAGTGCAGGGCAGATGGCAGCAAGGACCTTCTGCGTCCGTGTGGAGCTGGTGTGCACGTGCGAGAGGGAGCAGCTGGGCGAGAAGCTGTTGTGCTTCCTGCACCACTCGCAGGAGGAGCTGCGGCGGAAGCAGAAGCCCAGCCTCCTAGAGACACTCTGCACCGGCTCCTACCTGGACGTGGAGAAAACCTCCCACTGGTTCTACCAGCTGGTGAGATGCTCGTGGCTGCATTTGCCTCAGTCGTACTCATGGCACTTGGTGTTTCAGCCCTGCAGCCGGTCCTGCCAATTCCGGCTGAGCAAAGGCAAGAAGAGCCTGGTGGTGAAGATGTTGTTTGGGGTGCGCCACGGGGACTCCGACATCTTTGCGGTCAGCCAGCCCACAGAGGCCCAGACAGGCAGCTCCAGCATCTTTGTGAGCAGCCATCCCGCCGAGGCCGACTCCATCGCAAGCACAGCGTGGCCTGAGACATACGCTGTGGCAGAGGCAAAATTCTTCCAGCACGTCGCCAGGCAGGTGCCGTGTGAGAGCTTGCACCTGAAATGCCTGCAGCTCTTCACCTGCATCCTGAGGGGCACAGGTTTTTCCAGCTCGACCTGGAAGACTGTGGTCATGCACGTGCTGACCACCGTACCGCTGTCCCAGTGGCGCAGGAGGGAATTTGCACGGCGGCTGTGGGACATCATGGCATACCTGCGCCGCTGCCTGCAGTTGAAACGCCTGGAGCACTTTGTCCTAGGCAACCAGAGGCTTCCTGCAGAGATCAGCTTGCCGCCGGCAATGCGAGCGGTCGAGCCGCTCAACCTCTTTGAGCACCTGGCCCAAGATCCGGCCGCCCACGCAGAGGCGATGCGAGCTTACGGTCAGCTGCGATTTCGCCTCTGGATGCTGCTCTCCGGCCACTGAGAGGAATTCCCTGCACAGAGCTGTGCTGGGGGGGCTCACACCCGATGGCAGCCACGTGAGCACTGCATAATTCTTCCTTTTTTCACTGGCAATCCTGAAGCTGCTTTCCTGCTCCCGTGGATGGAAGATGCTGCGGCACACGGATTCACTGTGCAGACACACATCTCTGCATTGCCCTGCCCTTCACCTTCCAGTTTACCACGGTGCTGTTGTGATGTTCCTACGTCTACGAGGCAGAAACTGGCTCCACCTGCACATCCTTACAGAAGACTACGGACTGAGAGAGGTTGCTTGGCACACCTCAAAGACATGAAACTGGCCTGTTAGGGACTTGATGTAGTTGTTCAGTGACCTGTAGCTCACTTTACCATAGGAGAATAGGTAGTCCAAATTTTTATAATAGGAATTCTTTATTAGCATTGCTTCCAGAGGTCCTTTATTATTATCAGTGTACAACTATTTTGCAAAGTTGGTCTTAGTTTAGGAAATTGAGCTACCCTACTATAGTAGATTGTCTCCTTTTCAGTAATATCTGGATAGCTATGTTTGGAAAATTAATAAAAGGAAAGAAGTGTCTCAAATTGCCTGAAACGTGACATTCTTTATATTTAAGCCTCTGTATCTTGGAGAACGTCGTTCCTATATACCTGCCTGAAATAATGCCATTTTGCAAACAGAGATGTTGGATATGTTGCGTGTGCTCTCTCTTGAGCAAACCCATAGAGATGCTTGAAGGTTGATGTGAAAATGCCCTGAAATGCCTGAAATTCTACAGCAGAGTACTCCTGAATTTTTTAGGAATCTTTGGAAAAGTGTTCTTTTCACAGTCACTTTTATAACTGTAATACCCTCCTGGGGAACAATTCCGTCCTGAAAGATGAACAGAGAAGTCCCTAACTGCAAAACATGTGGTTTAGTACACAGCTCTTTTTTGGGCTTCTCATAACCAAGGTTTTAACACAAAACTGTGAACACAGAAAGTCATGTTTTCTCTATTCCCAGTTGTCTGTATCCTTTTGGAGAGGCCCTGCTGTTCTATGAATATTACGTTTTTCACCAGGCCTAATAGTATTGTATATCAATGAGAGCCACTTCACATGCACGGCTTTGTCCATGGTGACATGCAGCTAAACAAAATGTAATTTACTTCTTGCACTACATTGTAGAGATTGGTAGTAGTCCGGAAGTATTTATTCTCTTTGCCTTCATACCAATACATCTGGGGTCAACTGGTCAACTTTAAACTCAGCATACCTTAGGAATTGGATAAATTGCTGCAGTCATGCGAGAAATACTTTTCTTTATCCCAGAAATTTGCTTGAGTTTCTACAATGCCCATGTAAACCTTCACGTGTATTCTCCAACATGAGAAAGGACTTGCTCCTCCGTAAAGGCAAGTGATGCAACCTTTGTTCTTTCCTGTATATGAAAGTTATACAGCCTTTAGTTTCAGAGTCCTTCAAAGTTGTCTGTAACTGTTTTGAAAGTGGCTGAGATGTTCCCTTTCTGCTAATTTAGGCATGGCTTGTCACTAAAAAAAATCTGTACCTAGTCACAAAGGGCATTCTGATTCTGAACCAAGTGGTTCTACATTGCTGCATTGTGACAGCATGCTGGAGTTGAGGAATGGCAACATGGTCACCACACATGTGACTTGATGCTAACAAGTGTAAATATGTTTTATAAATGCAAATACATATGATCAGAACAGAATGAGATTTTTACTTTTGAAGTCTCTTTGCTGTGGCTCTGCTGCTGGAGATTTTATAAGTAAGCAATGATCATGCTGTTTTGAGCCAAGTCCACCGAGATACTGTGTGAAATGAATAAAACCCAGTCACTATTCCAGCTTCTATCAGTCAGCAGTGAAATATTAAGCCAGAAGGGGAGTTAGCTGGATACTTAGTTAATCACCGGGCTGGAAAAAAGTATTTAATTTTGAGGAAAACAGCAAATAGAGACCATAAACTGAGTGCTGAACACGTACTCGTGAAAGACCATCCCTGTAACTTTGTTACTGTACCTTGTGAGAATGCTGGTTCTGTGTTAGCCAGGCTACAGAGATGCAGTGATTCAAATCAACAGCTTGCTCTAAGCTTGAGAATCATTGGGAAATGTGCTTTTCACAGTAAATTTTTCCAGTGCAATATCCTTGGTGATAGTAAATATGTCTCGCTGTGAAGGGAAATTTCAATGCGTAAGATTAAAATGCGTTGTTTTATAGACTGAGAACAATTATTAATCTAGCTGAAATTTAATCAACCCTCTGTTAATATTTGCTGGTAAAGTTTTATTAGGTCATATTACAGTTATAATCTTATCAGTGGCCATGCTCAGAGTCTTATTTCCAAGCTGTTTTCAATAGTAGGTACCAAACCTGATTCTTCACCACTTTGCAGCTTGTGTTGTCATTTGCACCAGTAAGAAAGGAGTGTGCAGTGTTGTCATTTCAATCTGGAATATTCTACAGATGTTTTCCTTACGATGCAGTGAAATAAATGATTGTACAAGGCATCAGGCAGGGTTCATTCCCACTTGGGCATTTCAGTCATGAGGCAGCATTTTCCCTCACTGTTGTAGCTGTTCTAGGTGTTTTTTTTTTTACTGAGAAATTCTAGAACTGTTAAACAACAGATGACAAATGTCCATTTGGGATGGTCTCTTCAGAGATCATTCCTTTCAAATAAGGAAACTGGAAGTAGACAGCAGTCTCAGTCATCGTCCTTCATGTATGTGGAGAAGAATCAAATCCACATATTTTTGCAATTGACACTCTTGCAGAGGCCCATGCTTTGCATGGCTTTAAGTGCTGAAAGTGCTTTAGAGCATTTGCACAAGCATGTAATTTATCCTTAGATCAAATTCCTGTGGCTGCAGATGAGAAGGAATTTTTCCTCATATTCTGTATGCTAGTTACTTGTGTTCTGCAGGTGAGGACTGAGGTTTTTATAGTACCATGTTAACCATAAGCTGCTTCCAAAGTGGTCTTGCTGGCAATTAATAAACATCTTTTAAAGTGTTACTAGTTTAGAAAACAAATCCTGACATCTTTGCCTTCATGAAAGATATGTGGGAAAGGACAGTGCTGGTGTATAGTAATGTAATGCTCAGCATCAGATAAAATTTTTCAGTGTGAAGCAAGATTTTTTCCCAAAGTACTGCCAAATAAATCTCACCTAGGGGAATAGGAGCTGCAATGCATGACAATTTGTTTTCAGATTGTACCATAACAACATCCTGCACTGAGCCAGACAAAAGTACACAAACTTAAGTAGAAGTGACTGAGCCAAAAAATAATTGTCATAATTATATACCAGGTAGTCAGATTAATAATGATAAAATATTTTTCTCCCATGGTTCTGTTCATTAGCCAGGACTAGAACTTAATCTTTTCTTGCCTGTCACTTGGTTTGTGTAAGACCTTGGAGAAAAATGTTTGGGTGGGGTTTTTTTCCCTTTATTTAATTCAGGACTTTTTCTCCAAAACACTGGCCCAAATTTTCATCATGATCAGGATATGCCAATAACTTGTGCAGTAAGTCTGGGTTTTCTAGCAGGAATGCTACATTGTCCATCCAGTGCCAGGAAGGTGGAAATACCCTTAATTTTATCTTCCCGTTAAATACAGGATTTGCCTTTCTGTCTGAAGATTTCCAAATAGTTTAGCTTGGAGAGTTGGCTTGTGGAAGAACTGATTCACATGTTTATTTTCTTTTCCCCAAAGTAATGACTACCCAACAAGACTTAAATATTCTTGTGCTCTTTTCTATATGTTGTTTGTGTCCTCGTCCAGAATTACGTCCACAGAGTATTCATTAGGCAAAATGCTACAGAATTTTTATTTTACAGCTTTTTTAGCTTTTTTGCAACAGTATAGGTTCTTTCATTAGTTTCATAGAGCATTTTTTTTTTTTTCTTAATTACCTACAGTCCTACATGCAGTTCTGGGGCACCCAGTTCAAGAAAGACATGGACCTTGGAAGGAAGAGCCCTGAAAATGATCAGAGGGCTGTAACACCTTCCGTATGAAGACAGGCTGAGAAGTTTGGGGTTGTTCAGCCTGGAGAAAAGAAAGCTCTGAGGAGACCTTATTGCAACTTTTCAATATATAAAAGGGGCTTGTGAAAAAGATGTAAAAAAGGAAAAAAGGACTTTTTAACCAAAGCCTTTAGGGACAGGACAAGGGGCAATAGTTTTGAACTAAAAGAGAGTGGATAGAAACTGGATAGAAGAAAGACATTTTTTATGATGAGAATGGTGAGAAACTGGTACAGGTTGCCCAGAGAAGTTGCAGATGCCCCATCCCTGGAAGCGTTCAAGGCTGTGTTAGGTGGGACTTTGAGCGAGCTGATCCAGTGAAAGATGTTCCTCCTCATAGTGAGGGAGTTGAACTGGATGATCTTCAAATGTTCCTACCCACTGTTTCCTGCTCCTAATTATTCTTGGCTGGCATTGACCTTCTTCGCTGCTTTATATCTGGAGCACCAAATACGGTGAGGTATTGATCCTTGATCATGTGTATCCATGAGTATGGTGATATAAACAGAATTCGTTTTCTTGGGATGAAGGAAAGATATAGCACACATCTTGCAAAGATATGTCTTTCTTGGTTTCTAATTTCTGTTGAATTTCTCATTCCTTTATGCCATACAGATAATTTGTTAAGAAAATTTTATATAGAAAAATATTTTGTGCAAGTAAATATTGCCCAATTTGGAAGTAAGAAAAACCCCAGAGAACCCGAAGTTAACAGGAATTGTATTATAACTCTGGAAAGACATGCTCCAAGACTGCACTCATTTCCCTGGTACACTCCATGCTGGTTGCATGTATTTATAAAAGACACTGATGAGTCATATATAAACATTTTGATTATAAAGATTTTCTTCGTTTTCCCACAGACTTGCTGCTTTCAAACAGCTGCATCCCATTCCTGGGCTCAACAGAGGGGCTTGATTTTCGAACCTTGCTGCCGGATGAGGAGAGGGGCCGGCTACTAGTCGGGGCAAAGGACCACATCTTCCTGCTCAACTTGGTCGATGTAAACAAAAATGTAAAAAAGGTCAGTGCCTTTTCCACGGAGTTTATCTCCTAAGTTAAATTCTTTTTGTTTGGTTGGTTTTGTGTTTTTCTTTCTTTCTTTCTTCTCTGGGTAACTGCAGATTCGTTGTGCAATGAAATTTACCAAGATTTGATCATCTCACCTGCCGTAGTTATACAGATTATCTTTAATCAATTGAGTTTCTTGTGCTGATTGATGTCCTTTGTGACTGATGACCTGCAAGAGATCAGCTGTGTGGAAGAGCCCTGCAGTGCATGAAAATAGCATCAAAATATCAGCAGACAGGAAAAATGCAGCTCAGAGTGTTCACTTCTCAATTCCTCTGGTCATGGTTACCCTCCTCATTTCAAAGCATTTGGAAGGAAATAACTGAAGACAGCTCTTTCATTGCTTCCTGGCATCCCTGGGATTACTTTACTCTAATACTGAACAGAGCAGAGGCAATTTGGATGGTTTAAATCATAGTAAAATAAAAGTGGCAATTTTAACATTTTGGTTAATATCTAGAATGACTAGTTTTAGGAAAAGCTTCCACTGGGATCTGCTGTAGTCCCTTGCCTGTGCCCGGTGACAGTGTGTTAACTTGAGATAATAAGATGACAATTTAGCCTTCGATATTTCTAGCAGACATGGTGAACTGGAGCTTTTGTAAGCACAGTTGACTGCTATGAGTGGAAACCAGATGCTTGCAACAGGAACACATGAAAACTGGTTTCCTGCTTGTCCCAGATAGGAAGAAAATCTGAATTCTCAGCTGTGTTTGGTATTTTCTTTAGGCACCAGAGGGTGGTTTTAAATTACTACGTACTGCTGCCAGCTCTGAAGAGGTAACTGACCCTGAATTAATGTGATTGCAGGCAGGAGCTGAACAGGTGGAACAAGAGACTATTTTGCCCTCACGTTTGAGAGCAACGCTTGCTGTCATTGTATAGAAGAGATACAGTACCAGTCTGAATATCTTGTTCCTTATCTGGACTTCAGCAATGCTGCACATGGCAGTTTCTGTAAAACTCAGATTCTGGGTATTTCAGGAAATTTCTTCCTGGCATGCTTTATCAAGCACTTACCTTGCTTCTGTCATCTCAGTAATTGATTCAAAATCCACTACCCCTCCCAGGATATTGCATTAATAACAGCACTATTCACAACTGCAAATTTTCAGACCACAAATTGATTTTTGGTGTAGGCTTTCTGTAGAAGACAAATTTTGTTTGTGTGAAAAGCAGACTTCTGTTTCTGTGGGCTTCTGCTTGCCTCCTGAGAGATGCTGAGTGCTGTCACCTCCCATTATGTTCAGTGGGGCTTTCTGAGCCCAGACCTTTCTGGAGGTGGCAGCACTCTGTGTGAGCCACCCCTCAGTCCAAGCTGGTGACATTTTCCCTTTGGCCAAACCAGCGCTGTTCATTACGGACCTTGTGCTTTCCAAGAAGAGCAGAACACAGATGGAGCCAGGAGCACTAATGTGCAGTCAGACAGTGCCATTTGGTATAAATGTGGTAGAGAAAAGACTCACTTTGTATTGGAAAGAAAATTTGGATTTCCTAAGATGAATAGAGAATGCATGCTTACGTATCTGTGGTAACCAGAAAGGAGGGAATAAAATTCCTAACCACTTGCGTATCTGGACTAAATATGTGTGCAGGTTCAAATACTTCTTTTAGTAGTAAAATAATAGTTTAACTATTCAGATAATATTTAACTTTTCACAAAAAAGCACTGAGGCAAAATATATTTAAATGGGTAGAACTGACTGAGAAGCCTTGCAGAACGTCCTGGTGTGCTGATTTCCCAGGTCTCCATGGGCATTCAACAACTTTATAAATGTATCTTCTTGCTTAAATGCCCAGGTAACACAAGGCAATGTCACATGAGTGTTTCTCTTTAATTGCACTGTGCTTGGCTGGTTGAATCTTGCAGTGGAGGGAAGGGATGAGATGAAGGAAGTTGCGTGAGGAGCTGTGTATAAAATCTCAGCCCCTGAGGAGGAAGCTAAAGGATACTCTACAGTAGCAGTGAAGTGTCAGAAAGTAGCACTTGCCGGTGCTGTGTTTAGACTGAGCGTGGTCTGGGTTGGCACTGGGCCAGGCGGCTCACTTCCAGGCCTTCCCAGTGTGGGGAAACCACACATGTTGGGACTACAAGGGTCTGAAGTGTGTCCTTTGTACTCCTCTGGAGTACGAGTCATCTGGAAAAAATGATCTGCTTACATACAGCTACTAAAACGAGTAGAAATTGATTAGAATATTAAGTTTCTGCCGATAAATGATGTGTTCATTAATGACTTTGTGGAAGGAGTGTTAAAAGCACGCTGATGGGGCGAGAGAGGTATAACAGCTTTGAGACTGCAGTGCAAGATTGTGCATAGTTTGGGGTTTCCGTTCTTTAAAACAAAGCTGAACATGAACTTCTTACTTTGATAAAGCTCTCAATTTCAGATATTTGTTTTGTTAGGAGCTATTGATACCTCCAAAAGCTAAGTCAGGATCCCCAACAATTTATTCTCATGTGTAGATATAATTACTTGGCAAGATTATATTTTAGAGTCTAATGCTCTATATTAAGACATTTCTGGCAAAGAAGGATCCAAAGCATTGTATCCTGCTCCCTTCTCTAATGTATACATATATATAATTTAATAACTTCCTTTTTAAAACCTATTAATTTACCTAAATTAGTTAATTTGACTTCCATATATTAAGTTATAGCTTTATTTCCTGGTGTATTTTTCCTGATGAAATAAATCAGTAGTTCTGCTGGAGTCAGAATTTCTTAAATCATTGTAGTTTTTATGAAATGTATTGTGTAATAGGTTGAAAATTTCCTTAGCTGGCAGCTTGAAAAAAAATCTGTCTGGTTTCCAGTGCTTGTAAACCTCATTATAAAACAACAGCAAGTACCACAGTGTAATGAGCAAGTCCTCCAGAATGACAGATGAATGCAGAAAGCGAAAGTGATTATAGTCAATAAATATATAAAATATAGCAATGGATAATCTTCTTTCTGTAACAGGGATGTATTTTCTCTGAAGTTTTCCTGTACAGAAGCCATTAGCTCCTGTTGCAGGAATGGCATTATGAAGTGTCCCTGACAAATTCTGCAAGCTATTTGCAAACTGGAAAAATTGTGATTTCTTCCTGTGAGTAAAATAAAGATGGTCAGCAAAGGAAAGTAGTTCTACTGAAGGCCTCTGTGCCATTACCACCAGAAGTGCAGTGTAAAACGGAGAGATGCTTAATAGCATGAGAGGCTGGAAAGCTGGCAAAGAAATTCTATAGGAGCACCAACCTCTGAGATCCTGCTGGAAACATGACGTCAGTACATCGAAGTTTCTTGTGAGTTTGCAAAAGCCTTTTCTATTTTACTCCTTGCGCTAAATAAATACGAAATACAAAATGTTGTCAGCTGGGTAAACAGTGGGTAAATAGCTGCAAAGCAATGGTGCCCCTTTCTGTGGCTGTGCTAACAGTGCCCGCGGGGTTACACGTCAGCGCGATCATCACGGTGTGATCTGCAGCGCGACCCGCCCAGCTCCGCAGGAATAGGAATGCTGTCAAGGCCTGACAAGCTTTTGAAAAGCTGCCAACGTGCAGGAGCTGTGGGTGCTAGAAGACACAGCCCCATGTGGGCCAAATAGATAAACATGTCAGATCCCCAACAGCAGCTTTGGAACAAGTTGTTTTCATCTGTCCCAGCGTGCACTGGCTCAGGGTCCCAAATCATCATCTGTTGTAAGCGGCCCTTTGGGATACTTCATGCAACTTCTTTAGGAATGTTGTTGCTGTGGAACAGATCCTTGTTACGCCGATGTTTCAGATTTGATTTTTGTTCAAATCTACAATCTATTATTTATATTTATTTATTAGCAGTTTATACCCATTTCCTCTGGCTGTTGATAATTCTGGTCTTCAGAGCCCTTTGATTATTCCTGCATAATTTAACTTCTTTTGTTTTAGTGATGCTTCCCAACCTTGTGTCATCTGCAGGGGTTGTTGGAGAGTTCTGGGTTTTTACCAAAGCTACTGAAGGGTGCATGAAATAGGATGAGCTCTGACACTGTTTCTTGGGGAACTGCACGAGTAACTTTGTACCTCAAGTTCTTTACTTATCAGACCATTTTTTTTTCTTGTACTAATGCCTGTTTTTGGCAGCTGAGCTAATCAGTTTCCATGTGACAATGTAGTGAATACTTAAATGGAGCCCTGATGAAGAGCAGCTCTACCACCTTAATGTAATTCAGCTAGGTTATTTAAGAAAAGTACAATATTAGAGTGGGATAGTGGCTGTTTACCAAGTTCTGTTGTCTTCTCTGCCACACTCCGTTTTCATTGGAAACTTGTATTATTTCTTCCCTAACTAAAAACTTGTTCTGAAACCTTAAAAACAGATGAAAAAAGACCCAGTGGGCTTCTAAATTGTTTAGATAGCTTGTGATCTTCCTCTTTTGTATTGTGACAATAGATAGCATTTTCCACTCATTTTGTAAAGTTCTGCACCATCCTAGATTTAGTAGCCTAATTAGAAGTGATTCTTGAAAAAGCTGTACTTTCACACATTTTTTTGTAATCAGATTTCACTGTTTTATCTTTGAGCACCCCTTCTCCTGAAGATTTATAATCTTAAGTGTTAGGCTAGGAACAAAATCTGATAGAGAAAGATGCATACATGAAAATGAGTAAAATACCAGTATTATTAATTCATGACAGATGGCAGCTGAAATTTGGCTCTTAGTGGTGGATCCAGATATTATTTTTATATATACATACATACATACATACATATATATATATATATATATATATATATAGCATTCACATACCAATTTATTTATATATAAATAATGTATTAAAAAAAATTACTTCCTTTTTCATTCCTTTCTTATAGTAAAATGCATATTTGGAGGAAGGGAAAATGTTACTTTTAGAAATTCACTGCTCCTGATCTGAAAAAGACCTCTGTGGTTTTAAATGTTTTGTTTTAATCAGAAATCAATTTCCAGCTACCCTTTAAAGTGATACCTTATCTGTCCTACACTTATGTACTGCTTAATTTTGTACTCCTGGGAGGTTTTCTTTCTCTCTGATAGAAAAGAGTTTATTAACTTCCATTTATTAGGAGAATTTAATTTCTTTCCCATTCCTAAATTTAAGAAAATATTTGAAGAATGATTTAAAATTAATGGTGAGGTTGTTTTTTTTCTTTTAATTGGGCAATAGAAGATAAAATCTAGAAATCATGACAGTAGCTGACCTTTGGAATTTTGATATGGTTATTTTAAAAGGAAAATAAACCGAAGATTAAGAAAAGAAAAGAATCCTGTTTAAGTATACAGTTCACATATTCCAACTAGTTGCATTCTTGCCTTAAATTCAGTAACTCCACTTAGCTATTCTAAGATTTCTCCAGACATTTCAGATACATACAACTATAAAGTATATTAAGTATATAATTTGTACTGATTGTAACACAAAATTATTGTAACTTTACAAGTCAATGTTGTTGTCACCTTTAATATATAAGGCCTGGCTATCTGGGGGTTTTTTTCCATTCCTTGAGGTTTTTACTTATTGAGAAATTTGGGAATAAAGGAGAATTTGTTAATAAGATGTTACCATTGTGAATAAAGCATATAAATAGAAAAAAAAAAAAAAAAAAAAAAAAGACCAACTTCAAAGCTTCAAACCATTTACAAGCTAAATGATTTTAAATCTGAAAGAAACTACAGGAGCCTCCAGTCTTACTTTTTTGGCATATTGTGAAACTAAGTAACACATTGGAATAAAATATAACGGTACAATTTAATTTCACCCCCTACAGAAAAGTCAGTACACATGTATAATGTTGCTTGTGCCAGTGTTTGAGGGAACCAGGCTTGTGGCACTGTTACACAGCATGTCCTGTAATAAAAAATGAAGTTCATGCTTTTTTGCTCAGCACATCAGCTCATTATTTTATGCAATTTTTATGATGCAACTCATCAAATGATGCAATTTTCTTGATCTATTACGATTTAGAACTGACAGTTTCTGGGAATCTCTCATTTCTCATATGGTAAGCTAATAAATATCACTTTTACTCCCCCATATATAATTGCAAATTGATTTTCAAGTTAGATCACTTAGCTTCACTTTTCATTGTCTAATGTGGCCTTATATAATGCTAAATACTGAGGCTGTTGAGTAACTAGAGAGTAAAACAATTGATTTTTTAAATAATAATTGTCTGTGGTCAATTATCATAGAAGGGGGGATGTGTGTATTTCAGCCTTGTAGGACAAACACTGATTCCCATGAACGAATCTGTAGAAGATTTGAGGGTAACTCAAGTCCATTAACACTTCTGAAGCCTTGAAGCAGATGTCTCTGTTTTTAACTCCTCCAGTTCTTCTGTGTAGTTGGCAAGGACAGGTGGGCATTTTCAAAAGCCTACAAAGGGACATCTTGTCTACCTCATTGGATAACTAAACTTTGGCCAAAAATCTCCCAAACCCCTTGAAGACCTCGAGGCTTTCCTGTAAGTGATTCAGGGATCTTGGGCATAAAGTTTATGTACAAGAAAACTGAGGATCAGATCTCAGACAAATCTCCGTGGCCAAATGTATTTGGAGATCCATGATCTTACGTTCCTCTATCTGTTCCTTTTCATCAGCTTTTCTTCACGGGTCGCTTTTCATCAGCTTTTCTTCTTAAACTTCTCTGTGTTGCAGTGGAGACCAGACTGGACCTACCTTCAGCCCTTCATGATGTTTCCAGTACTTTCCTCTGTGCTTCCTGGCACTGTGCTCTGTGCCATCCACACATCCCTGGGATGGCTGATTGCATTTCCATACCTGGGTGCTTTGACCAGATCTTTCCGAGAAAATGCTCTGGGAAAGCAAATTTGTGCTCCAGTGCTGCAATGCTGTTACACTGTCTTATCTCTGACTCCATGTAAATATTGTTGCAGAGGGTTAAGGTTTAAGTAACTTAAACGACATTGTCTCTGCTAAGAGGTTTTTTATCAGGAAGGTAACGGAGTTCACTTGAGAGGAAATTAATTTCCTTGCAGAAATCCAATACATCCATTTTCACTGGGAAGGAAAGAGAAAGAAGTAAAATCCAGACTGTTTCCAGATTGAGAGAAACAGTGACTGTAGGTTTTGGAAAGTGATAAAGGTACTTGAGGGAGGCCACTTGCTTTTTGCTTTCCTTACCTGTGTGGGACTGAGCCTGGGTATGTCAAGCCACTTCCAGTAAGGTGCCAACAGCTGGGTGAAGGGGAATATGACAGCAGTCAACTCCTCTTGCATGCCACTGAGTTGTGCGTCCTTCCTTGATGTTGTTTTTATTTCTAGTGCATACTATAATAATTCTTCATTCCTATACATTTGCTATTTAAGATTTTGTAAAGCATGACTGGAGACTACTATAAAGCATTTGTGACTACTAATGACCTGCTGACTGGTGCCTGGGACTTCAGGCAATTTACTAATCAATATTTGCTTAAAAAGTAGTGTGATTTGTGGTGTTTTTATTACTAGTCATGAGAAATAACAATTGCTTTTTCTTGTCAAAATTAGAAGTACAAAATATCCATATTTAACACAGTGATTCGAGAAGAATCTGTATTTAGCTTCTATTTTAAATTTAATAGAATCAGATGTACTCAATCATATCCAGTTTTGACTGCTTAATTGAAATCAGTGAGGCAGAACCTGCACTGTTGTTCACTGACATTTCTTCACCATCACAATTTGGATTACAGTAACTGATAGTATGTTGTCATCTGGATTTATCTACATCAAAACCTATTTTGTAGAATTCTGCAGGGCAGATTAAAAAAGAAAGAGAAACAGTATCAATATATACTGGCAATTATCTAAGGTCCACAGTTCTTCTCTAAACTTCTGTGTCATTTTCTCAGTAAACTCAGTTAATGTTGATGTTTTTAAACCATGCACTGTTGATTCCTGCCAAATGTACTTTTTGTTCTACAAATTTCCCTCCAGCTGTCCTTAGTTTTTTGAACCTAATTATTTTCATTTGAAAATTGGCAGAAAGAGCTAAGTGGTTTTTTTATAACAGTTCTGCCAAGTCCACTGGACCAAATTCTTACAAATGTAATTTGCCTGGCTTTGCAATCAGTTTAGTTTCCAGATGATTTGGCTCATCATAACTTTGAGAGAAACACATAATGGTGACAAGGTGCCCCGGCCAGATTAACTGAATGCTTTTTAAAAGTACATGTAGCCAATGAAGAAATAAACAAGAATCAGGGGGGTTGATTTAAAGCCTCTTAACTTTTTGTAATGGGATCTTGTACTTGAAGTCATGTTCATTTCAATTTACATGCAAGGTCCTTCAACATGCATAAATCTGTTTTAACTGTTTATTCCTGGAATAATCTACAGTCACAGGACAGTGTATAATCTTCATCATCTTTGTCTTGTTTTAACTCTATTACAGATTTACTGGCCTGCAGCAAAAGAAAAGGTAGAATTATGCAAATTAGCTGGGAAAGATGCCCATGTAAGTATGATGTATGTTTTTTATTATGGCTGAGGATTATGCATATCTATGTATTTTTTATTAAATGCAAAAAATGCTTTAGTAAGCTCTTGTTACACTTCTTCTGAACTAATGTCCTAAGTGTTTTTTCTTAATTGAAAAACAAAGTTACATTTCTGTTGGTTTTTAAATATTAATACTTAAAAAAATTCAATCTTGCAGGCATCAATCATGATATGTTGTTCTTTTGTGTAATAAATGCAGCTGAGAGATGAATGGCGTTTCCTCAAAAATGTATACCAGGCAGTATTTCCCTGGAATCCTCTTTTCTCACATTAAAATGCTTCTTTTTTTCTTGGGTGTATCCTGAATTTAACTTCATTATAATTCATTAAAGAAACAGTAGTAGAGCAGTGTACAAATCAACTTAATTTGCAGACAGCTGCAGTTGGGGTTTAAAAAAAAATCTCAGACTCAATGGCTTTTGCCAGAAACCACAAATCTTCTTTAGGAAGTATATTTAAGGTACATACGTGTACACAATACAACTTTTATATGTTTTGTGCAGCACAGATTACGTCATGTGTCTAGAGCCCACTCTAAATGTAAACATTTCCTGGCTGTAAAATAAAATTTCTTCCTTTTCTCTCCAAAAAAAATCTCCAGCATGTCGGTTACCAAGGTATCTTCCAGCTCAAAATGCTCTCAGCTCTCTGCCTGAAGAGTTTAGCTTTTTATTCTAACTTGTTACTACCCTTACCTTTACAGCAGTCAGAACCTAAACAATGCTGAGCATTGGAAATATTCTGATACTGGTGCATGTGGAAGATTTGTGCTGGTCTATTTCTACACTAAGAGAAAAAGGAGAAGGTCCTGAGAGGGAAATAGTTGTTTCGGACTCTCACTTAGATGCAGGGTGATGGCTTGAACATATGAACAAATCCTGTGTGTTCCCTCTGAAGTATCTGTTATGTGTTTTTGTGTTCATTTCGTTCTGGGCAAGGCTAAATCAAGGCTTTTCCCCCAGCCCCATGTATCATCCTTGCAAGCATGCCTGTGCTACTTACCAACAACAACAACATGGAGCAAGCCCAGCTAGAGCCAGGATGTCCCACTGGACTCAGAAATGACCAAATAAAAGTCACCAGTAAGATGTGGTTGGTGCAGAGACAAAGCATGCCCTTGGAAGTGTGTTGAAGCCTTTCAGCCCACCGCAGTCGCTTTAATCATGTGATCTTTGGTATTAAAGCATGTGCAGTACCCTGAGCTGGGAGCAAAGGCAGGAAGACTGGTAGCCAGACAAACCCAGTGGCTCTGCGACCTCTGCCCAATTGTTGACGGGTGGTGTTTGCTACAACACTGGCTGAACAGATTCCCTCCAAACCGTGGTGTGAGCAGACAGTTTCTCGTGGCTGTAAGCATACAGCAGAATTAGGTTTGCAAGTCTGATTGATGAACTGCCTGGTAGATAGCCACTGTCAAGTTATAGTCCTAACAGGTTTGAACTACTTGTAAACAGTTTCTGCTACAGTAGTTCTGAGTTTAAATACACCAATGCTATGGCTGTAACTTATATAAGCTTATATGGCTGTAACTTATATTCTATGTATAATGTGAAAGAGAAGAATAAACATGAAAAGTAACCTTTATCTTTCTTTTCCCAACAGACAGAGTGTGCCAATTTTATCCGAGTTCTTCAGCCGTACAACTGGACCCATGTTTATGTCTGTGGCACAGGAGCGTTTCACCCTCTCTGTGGATACATTGAGCTTGGAACTCACAAAGAGGTAATTTAACTTTCTCACTAGTCTGACATGTCAAGGAATAGCCCTCATCTTGTGTAGCATTCATCATAGATTGGAAAATACTATGTGAGTGTGTAAAAAATGACCTGACAGCAGCTTGCATAAATAACAGGGTAAGTGGTGGATTCTGTGGGTCAGACGGGAACTCTTGTTCTCACATTTGCTATGTGCATATCGCTTTTGAACAAAGCACTTTTCCTCAGGCTTAATACACAAAGTTCTTCAGAATGACACTTCCATGTGATTAACTAAGTGAAGAGAACATCTGACCCAGATGTCTTCCTTTCTAGTAAGTCATTTCTGCACATACTTTCCTTGCGCACACACATTCAGAGTTCAAGATGAAACTTGTGGTTCTGTCTTTAATGTACATATACCGCAGAGGGTTTCCTGTGCCTTGTGCGTGAGAGTAATAAACACTTTGAAAAGGTTCTCTAAGCCTGAGTCCAGAGACAGCATCTCAGGACTTTGCAGTGTGTTGCAGTCTGGTCACCAAGCAGGTCTTGGATGTCCTCCATCACTAGTGGCATATTCCTGAGCTGAAGTTAGCAGCTGACTGGTCTTCATTTACTGGTGACAAAGAAATCACTATCCTAAGTGGTAAATGTTTGAGACCTAACCCCCACAACAGAAGAATTTTAGTGTTGTGTCAAGCAGCCACTTAGTACACAAGTCTCTTTTTAACTCCTATATGTATCACACCTTGGCTGTATTTATCCCACTGATACTGTTCTCAGACAGTGTTGAGATGTGTGTGACCTGTCCCTCTGCTTGCCTGTGGTGCAGGCTTCCTATGCTGCTATAGAAATAGCTTTCTCTTTTCTTCAGGGCTTGGTGAAATTCTATAGGAATATAGGAAATGAGGTTTAAAGTTAATAAATGCAATAACCTGAAACAGAATAATAGAATTATAGAATGGTTTGGGTTGAAAGGGCCCTTAAAAATTATCTCGTTTCAACCTCCCTACCATGGACAGGGATGCCTTCCACTAGACCAGGTTACTCAAAGCCCCATCTAGCCTGGCCTTGAACACTTCCAGGGATGGGGCATCCACAGCTTCTTTGGGCAATCTGTGCCGGGGCCTCACCACCTTCAAAGGAAACAATTTTCTTCCTGCTATCTTATCTAAACCTACCATATTTCATTAAAAGCCAGTCCCCCTTGTTCTATCACTGACACATGGAATCGAGGGAAGGTCCTCATGGAAAAAAAAGTGATTAAGCTTGCCCAGACTGAGACCCATAATTATGTACCCCCCAATCTGTGTGTTGGATGACCAACCCAGAGGGGCTGCCTATGCAACAGAAAACTGAAGCTATGAGAGATCTACTTGGTGGTGTTCTTTCCCTAATAAACCATTAATGCTCCTGGTATTGTCTGGTATATCCTGTATAATTTGGCTTACAATGAAATAATTTGTTGGCTTCTTTGCTTTGCTACTTTAGATATTCCGGTTGAAGCAACTGAAATTTTAGATCCCTTGTATCATGCTGGTTTCTTAGCTGAATGATCAAATACACAGCTGAATGGAACAGAACAGCTCTCAGCAAGAGTGTAAGTAAGGCTCTGGTTTACCTCTGGCTCATTAGCAAGATTCCTTATTCACTCTACCATTGCCCTACTTCATTTCAACTACTTCATTTGTGAAGGTTGTTTTCACCAGACCTTATGAAATTATGGATTTGGTCTGACTGTTCAGTCCGGCAGCCAGTCTAGACAAGGGGTCTGTCTCAGTTAGACAGGACCAATTACCTTAGAAAGGAAATGGAAGAAGAATCCTGGCATCGTGTTTCCTAATCCCCTCACTGTCTCCCAGTCCTGCCTCTCCCACATTCCTCCTGCTTGCTCAGCTGCAGTGGTAGGTTGGGCAGTGTTCAGCACTGCTTCTGCCTCTTCTGACAGAGAAGCTCTTCTACAGCCTCCTACTGAGTTATCAGCCTTGAATGGCATCAGGCATATTTTCCCTTTCCTTCTTGGAGCCCCAAACACCCTTCAGCCACCATCCTTCCACCACCTCTCCATATAAATGTGACAAGGCTGGAGGGTGCTGAGGATAGGCCCAGTGATGTGAATTTGACAGGCAGTTGAAAATGTCTCCTTGTAGGAACTGAAGCCAGGAGTCCTACAGGATAAGTCAAAGCACTTTTAGTGCAGATCCATTCTCTTAGTATTTTTTCATTCTTCCGTCCCTCCCCTTTTTAATTTGGTTTTTTTTTTTCAATTTAAATCTCTGGGTTATAAGAACAGATAATGAATGTCTGGTAATTAGCAACCTCTCCAGGAAGCTGTGGGATGCTTGGGAGAGCCAGGCCCTGAGATAGCCTCACGGAGGCTGTGAAACCAGGCAGTGCTCTGCTGACCTTTGAAAGCTGCTCGTGGATCTGCACAGTGCTCTCCTGGCCAGTGCCAGAGCTGTGAAAACAGAGAGGAAAACAGTGTGGATCAGGTGACTCAAAACCACAGCAGACACTGCTTTTGAAGCAGCACAAATGCCCAACAGAATCACACAATTAAAGGGGATTAAAGTCCTTGTCTTGTTATTGCTCGAGTCGCTGCCAAAACTTCTCTTGGCTGGTGAAGAAGAGGCTTGGCCCGGTTGGTGCTGTTAGCCACAGCTCTCCAAGGGATGCTCTTTTCTTTGAAAGCTTTGCCCGAAGTGAAAGCAGGAGGTTAATTCTGTGTGAATGCTTGGTAGTGTCCATTAGTTTGTCGGGGTGAAGCCTGAAATACTTGATGTTGATCTGTAACTCCCTTGGTCCCCTGAGTATTGCTGGGCTTGCAGACAGCCTCTTCGCATGTGATAAGGCAAGGGTTCCCTGAGCAGCTCAGGGTTGCACATCCTAGAACTAAGGACAATTGGACACCAGCGTAGCATTGTAAGAAAAAAAAAAAAAAATCAGTTTAGTTCTGTCCTTGCTCTGCTCACTGTAGGAGCCTGAGAAATTGGTTTGCTGGATATTCCACAGGTTTGGGAAGGTAACGAGTTTTTTGCTGGTTGAATTCTGCTTTGTATGAGCTAGGACGGCTGGAGGAAATTGAATTTATGTTCACGGATTGGAATTGATTTTTCTTTTCTCTTAAGGAGCTTAATTATTCAATATCCTGGGCTTTTGTCTTCTGAGCCTAGAGAGTTTAGGAGGCACCTCAATAACATAGAAAGGTTTGGTCATTTATAATCTGATGTCCATTAAGGATGAATTGAATTAATGTGTTGTGAAGTCTAATCCTATGTGGCCATCTTTGGACATACTTGCTTGTCATTTGTACTCTCCAGGCGTCTTGCAAGTCAGAGGTATGGAAACAAATAATTAAAATCACTTCACATATTTTTAATCGTTTAAACCATGGAGGTGTTTTGATTTTTTTTTTAAACTAGCTTCTAAAGTTTTTTCTCTACAATAGACATTAAATCCACATTGAATGGGTTTTTGAGTACTAGAGGGATTTTAAGTATCACAGTAGATAGGAAAGCATGGTGAATGAAAATATGTTAAAAGCCATTCTCTAGGCAATCTCCCTTCTCTTAATGGCAGGACAATTCTGAAGATCAAGTCTCTATACCTGCAGAGAGTTCACTTTACTCCTCTGAGCTATCAATTTGCCTTCAGCAGGACTCACAGTGGATTTCAGCTTAAGTGTGCTTTCAGGAAACCACTGAAAGGGGCAAGTAAAAGAGCCCTTGTTGGCAATTCTGAACTATAAGAAAGCTTCAAATGGATGCTTACAGGAATCGACTTGTTGATTACCCACTGAAAACATAGGGAATAATTTTTAAATAATTTATTTTCTTTATCTTCCTCTATGCCCTTGTTCTGTGGCCCAGGAATTAATCACACGGTATTTGGAAACGACAAGGAAAAATCTATTCTGATATCTCTTGTATCGTTAGCCTTGTTAAAAATAATAAGAGAGAGCATATGCTCTTTCATTTTAAAAGAGTCTGAACTGTGTCTGCTGTGAACATTATTCAGCAGTCCCTGGAGAAATTTCTGAGTCAGCCAGAATCCCTTCAGGGTCTCCTGTTGCAACACAGTCTATCAGCACTTTCCCAAATAGAAGCCAATGCCTTTTAAGTACAATCCAGCTTTTCACTGGAGTAGAAATGAACAATGCATCTCCTTTTTTTTGAAAATAATTGTATTTTTTTAAGATTTGTGTTTCCCTATAGAGTGACCAGGATACAGTAAAACACTGAATGAAAATATACAGATGTAAAACAGACACAGACTGTAAACATCAATGCTGCGATGACAGCTGCACGATCTAACACATCTTTACTTTGTACATTAGCAGAACAGGCTGTCTAAGTGAGTTTTTCTCTGTAGCCACACCAGGATAATGAATTTGTGTTTATTCTCAGGAAATGGTATTCCGTTTGGATACCCAGAACCTGGAGTCTGGCAGGTTGAAATGCCGTTCGATCCCCAGCAGCCGTTTGCTTCAGTGCTGGCAGGTAAGGAGCCACCAGAGCCGGGTGCTTCCCTCGGACCTGCGATGGCTCAGGATGCGAGCCCGGGGGCTCAGCAGATGTCACCGCTGGAGCTCCTCTGGCGCTGGTCGTGTTTCCAGTGCTGGTCTGTGCTCTCAGAGCTGGGGAAGCCTTCAGGCTGCAGACAGCACAGAGCTGGAAGGGCAGCCGTGCAAACAGAAGCATTAGAATGCCTGTAAAGCCTCTGTCAGCTGGACAGGAAGGCAGTTTCATCCTCACCCAGTCATTGCTCCTTTAAGAGGACAACAAAAAAACCTGCAGGGACAGGGAGTGATTGAAGCCCTTTTGGGCCTCTTTCTGCAATTATCAATATGTTCTGCCCTTTGAAGTCTGCTGACATGCACTATTTCCATAACTACGTTTCTGAGGTTTCTATTTACTCGAGTAGCCACTTCTGAAGCTGGGAGCCGAGGAACAGGACAGTGCGCTCTGCCTGCTGCGTGCATCGCAGCACTGTGTGGTCTGACATTTGGGGCCGAGGAATGTCAGCTTGAGTGATTTAAAACCACTCTAAGAGCTACTTTTGTCATGGTTTGGTTCATAGCTTTGGACAATTCTCATTTAACTTGTCTGTCAAGCATATGAATACAAGATGAGAGTGAAGCACCATGACGTTTTCATTTACAGCCAGAGAGCAGTGATGACAATGCTTTGAAGTATCGGTCACTCTGTGTTATAAAAAGAATATGACTAATGTTCAGTCTTTATTCTCAGATAATAAGATAGATGATTTGTGATTCTGACCCTACAGATGGGGCAGGACTTCCTTTATTAAAAACAATAGATTAAAGCCTGTGCTTATTCTTCTCAGAGACCCCTAGTACTCTTTAATGACTGTGAAGTCTATTTTTAAAATGGGAATCCAGAAACTTTAACTTTTTTTTTTTTTTAATGCAAGCAGTAGAACTCTGTGATTTATTGCAGCATTTCCTAATTTCAGTAGCATTCTAGTGCTTTGACTGTTCTATTAAATCTTGTGAAATGAAGAAGCTGCTCTCCTTTAGCTACCTAAGACATGAACTTTGCTACGTAACAATTTTTTGCTCTAGATAAAATTAAGGGTCAGGGTATTCTAGTATCCCTTTTTTGATTGTGCCTGGTGTCAAGTGCTTCACAATAATGTACAAGGAGCACTGTAAAGAGTTACAGGCCTGACCAGAGAATGTGTTTCTGCTCTATCTTTGGATGCTAACCTTATTCCCAAATGAACGAGGAGAGCAGTACAGTTCATGCATAAGATGCTGCCCTGGAGCTCAGGTGAGATCATTTCCCATCTCTGCCACTGATGAGCAGAGTAACCTTGGTGTGTCACTTCTCTCTGTCTACCGCCAAATGGCAGTAAAGATTACTTGTATCCTTCAGAGAACACTTTTTATTCAGTTATACATTTATGAGCTAAGTAATATCTAACTGTATTTTCACTCATATATGTAAGTTAATGCAGCTGAGTAATTTTCATTCTTTGTAGAAATAGGTCATCTGAGTACTACATGACATATCACTTCAAGTAAATCCCACAGATAAATTGGAAAAACTAGTCCTTTTGACTGAAGAATCACCTGCTGATCATCCATCCTCTATTACAAATTACCACTCACCAAAACTGTTCAGGACGTAGCAGGAACTTGGAATGAGAGATACCAAACACTGAGAGAAGTGCTGAAAGTGCCTTGTCAGCAGAGCCTAAGCAAGGATGGAGAATTTCTGTTGGCCCTTCAGATGCATCGATCACCGAGTGCCTGTCAGTTGGCAAACACCAATTACCCTGCCCATTCCTCATTATGACAAATACCTTTCAGAACGCACTGTTGCCCAATAATCTGTCTTGTTGTACAGTGATAGTTTGTAATTAAACTTCTTGTTCCCTGGAGGGCCCTAGTTTTGGCTTCCTAAGAGAGAAAGTGCAATGTGATAGATGTATCGCTTTTTTTCACTTCAGACGAATGGAACAAATGTCCAGATTTGCCTGAATGACTGCCAAAATGCAATCTTTAAAAATTCAAAACAAAACAAAAAAACTAGCAGTTTGTTTATTTGAAGGAATTCTGCCAGTATTTGGAAGCAACATAGATGCAAGAACAAATGGTTATTTAATTATTTTAAAGCACTAGTATTGTATTTATTGGCCTATTGTTTGTCCTAAATTCAGCTGTTTCCATGATGTTTAGTCTTCTTAATACAAAACGTAAATTCACAGTTAATATCCTGAGGATTTTTAAAACCCTGGGCTAGGGACGGGCACAGGGACAACGTAAGGGGGGGCTGGGCTACCGCTGGGCCCGCAGGGGCTGGAGGGGGCGGCGGGAACACCGGGGCTACCGGCGGAGCCGCCCCGCTGGGACAAGCGGTGGAGCCGCGGGCGGTGCCTGAGGGCCGGGACAGGCGGGACCTCGGGCTCAGGAGCGGCGCTGCAGCTGCGAGCGGCGCCACAGGAGCCTGGGCTTGGGGGGGGCAGGCGGCAATGGAGGGGGCGATGCTTCCAGGGGTCCCAGCCCTTCTCTTTCTTGTTTCCCCTTTGCTCCTTTCCTTGGGTCTCTGACAGCTTTAAAATTCTTACCCCTTAGACCCTATGTTTCCCACCCAGCATGAAGCGTACTTGCTTTCTTCTGCGTTAACGAGTTCTTTGGAATTTATAAATACTCGTATTAGCGGTGATGGCGCCCGCCCGCGGAGTGATCCGCCAGGAGGGACTATTTGTGATGCGGTCCTGCCCGCGGAGGGATCACCGGTGATGCGGCCCCACGCGGAGTGATCCGCCAGGAGGGACTATTTGTGATGCGATCCTGCCCGCGGAGGGATCAGCGCTGGTGCCGCTCCAACCGCGCGGCCGTGAAAAACGAGCTTCACTCTTTGTAGAATTTGAAGGAAAGTTGAAGAAAAGGGACAGTTTAATGAAAGTTTAATAAAATCAGGAGACAGCAGCAAAAACGCCGCTACGGCCGGGTGCTTCGCAGAGAGACAAAGGCGCACCTTTACAGCCAAAAGAGCCTCTTTAACACCGAGCTCCCTCTGCCGGCTCCCAATCCCAGCCCGCGCTCCCGGGCAGGGTTTCTTTCGGACCAGGGCTGCGTTTCCATCCTCCGCTCTGGGAGTCACCAGGTGCGTTAGGAACGAGCCGATCCCGCTCTCTGAGACACAAGGGCTCGCTCCAGGAGACTGTTCCTGTTCCTCTGTTCCAGCCGCTCTGCTCTCCCCAAAGCACCATTTCCTCGGAGCTCCTCTGAAACTGCATTTCAATGGACCGAGGGCTCCAGAAGCTGCAGACTCGTGCAATGGGGGTTTTTTGGGAAGCGACCTTAAGCTCTTGCAGTTCCACCTCTGTCATGAGAATTTCAGGGCTCTAAGACTCACAGAACGATTTGGGCTTGGAAGGACCTTAAAGCTCATCCAGTGCCACCGCTGCCACGGGCAGGGACACTTCCCACTGTCCCAGGCTGCTCCAGCCCCAATGTCCAGCCTGGCCCTGAGCACTGCCAGGGATCCAGGGGCAGCCACAGCTGCTCTGGGCGAACTCTGCCGGGGTCTCCCCCACCTCCCAGCCAGGAATTCCCAATTCCCAATCTCCCATCCATCGCTGCCCTCTGGCACTGGGAAGCCATTCCCTGTGTCCTGTCCCTCCGTCCCTTGGAAATCCTTTCTCTATCTTTTCCTGCGGCCCCTTCAGGCACTGGGCGGCCCCCGCTGGGTCACCCCGAAGCTGCTCCTCTGCCGGCCTGTCCCGGGGTGTCCGGTGTGTCCCTGTGTGTCCCGGTGCGTCCCGGTCTGTCCCGGGGTGTCCCGGTGTTTCCCGGTCTGTCCCGCTGTTCCCCGTGTCGCTCCGCGCGCGCTGCGCCACGTGACTCTCCCACCGCCCCGCGGGGAGGGGGGGCCTGACCCGCGCCACGCCCCCTGCGCGCGCGCTCCGCCGGGGTCACGTGGTTCCCCGCGCGTCACGTGATCGGGGCGGCGGCGGCGGCGCGGGAGCCGCCGGGAAGCGCCAGGCGGGACCGGGCCGGGATCGGGCCCAGCGCAGCCGCGGCCCTGCCCGAGCCCTGCGAGCCGCCAGCCCGCCATGGACCGCCGGGACCTTTCCGGATCGGCCGCCCGCTTGGCAGCCGCCCCCCCCTCCCTCCGCCGGGCCCGCCCCGCGCCCCCCCCGGCGCTCCGTGACTCGCCGGCGGCTCCGCGGCTCCTCCGTCGTTCGCCGGTGGCGGCAGCCAAGAGATGGTGCGGGCCTAGCGGAGCGACCAGCGCAGGTGAGCGCGGCCGGGCCTGGCCTCCCGCCGGCACCGGGGCAGCGCCGGGGCCGCGCCGTCCCCGCCCCGGGCACTCCCGGCACATCCCGGCACCCCCTGGGCGGCACCGGCGGGCCCGAGGGCGGCATCGGCCGCTCCAGGCGCAGCTCCCGCCGGGACCCGCGGCTTTCCCCGCGCTCGCGCCCCGCTGTGGGGGACACCCCGGGAGGGCGGGGGTCCCTCCCCGGGCAGCGCAACCCGGGGCATTCCCTGGAACGGGGACTCGGGGCGGGCTCGGGGCCGGCGGGGCCGCTGCGCTGCCCTCCCCGCTGATGGGTTGAATGGTGTTCCGCTCATTGGCTTTGTCAGGGCTTTGTTCCTTCCCCTTTGCTCTCCCGGTTTGCGGCCGGAGCCGCTCCGGGATGGAGCGGGCCAGCACCGGCACGGGCTGCGGGGCTCTGGGGGCGGCCGGCGGCTCTGGGCGGCTCCGCGGGGCTGCCGTGCTCGGGGAATTGGCTTCCGCCGGCTGCTGCCGAAGGTCAGCGAGGGAAGAGTCGCGGGTCCGGACACAATCCCGTCCGGACGGAGTAGGTGGCTCTTACGTAAAGCCTCATCCTTGGGGGGGGGTTGTGTTGGACTTTGTAAAAGAGCAGTCGCTTAACGTTCCTGGGCTCTGGGCTGACTTTTTTCCTTTTTTGCCATTTTTCAATGAACAAACCAAAGCGAGAAAGTGTTGAGAGGTGTAAGCCGGGTATCGGTGCATTCAGTGCTGTGCCTGTGATTCTCTTCTGGAGATGAGCAAGTGGTTCACTGGATTCTGGGGGAGAACTGAGTGCTTCTGCCCAAAGCTCGCTCACAGCCTGGGCAGATGCTGTACAGTGGAAAGGGAAAAGGGGCAGGTGTGGGACCCACTGTCCCCCCGGCTCATCTCTTGCCTTATGACGGCCTTGTTTGGTCATTTTCTCAGGAGTGCCGGTGCTTTGAAGCATTCCCACGTTCCCAGTGCTGGCAGCCAGGCACCCACCTGCCCCTGTGGGACTGCCCAGGCCCTTCCTCAGTGCCACTCTTTGGAACGAGCTGGTTCTGCTGGGGCCTGTGTGTTTATTTGTCACCTGGGCTCCCTCCCAGCTACTGAACTCCTCTCAGGTGTATTCCTAGTTGCTGACATTCCTTTAAAACTACCGAATTCTTCTCTCAGGTCCCTGGCAAACGGGGCTTTGCAGCCTGGGGGAGTTATTGCAAAACGGGGTCTAGTGAAGTGCTCTGCAGGAGTGGTTGTGCACCTGAGTGGTCATTTAATTGTCTCCTCTAATGAGGGAAACGTGATTAAATGATGCCTTTTCCTGGCCTTAAAATCAAGAGTCATACACGGTTCGAAGGGGAAAAGGGATTTTACCTTGGTATTTATTTTAAGGATCCTTAGGTGCACACGTCCAGGTCATATGCATCGAGATGCACCCCGCCGAGTCTCTGTGTCCCCCCCTCTCCCCCAACATTAGGTGTAACATTATAGGTGTTACTAATTAGCATATCTATCAAAGATTCCCCAATGAGAGGCTCAAGTGAGCCCCCCTCCCCAAGGAACCTTCCCCTGGATGGTTCTATCTTGGTTTACAGAATGTGTTCTGGAGAGGACCGTGGGGTCTGGGGCACACTGATCCCTAGCTACGAAGCTTCTAAAATGTTGAGTCTCTCAGCTTGACAAACAAGTCCAAGAAGGTAGGCAAAAAGCACTAGGAATACAGAATTTGTAAAAAGGTACAACAGGGGTATAAAAGAAAAGGCAAAAATCCTCATGGCACCACTAGCAATCTTGTGCCCGTTGCTGGGCAGTTTCAGCTCGTGTCTGTGCTATGTCATGGGTGTCTGTGTTCTGTAGTTTGTGTCCATCCTCTCCCGTGTCACAGGCCTTTGTTACATCTCGGTGCTTTATGGGCCTCGCTCTGGGCCGTAGCGGCAGCGGGGGTCTCTGCTCGCGTGCTTTCCCGGATCGGGCTCATTCCGGCATCTTTACAGTTTTGCTTTTGGAGACCAGGAGAAGTACACAAGATGTTCTCCTCCATCTTCCTTCTCACTTTTGGTAGTATCTTTTCTTTCATGGGCCATGGACTTCTCTATGAAGTGTATTAGACCCTCCTCACTGTGGTAGTTCCATAGGTTCCATTGCCTCAAAGCATATCGGGTCTAGAATTTATCTTCTGGAGAGTTATCTCAAGTCCTCGTGTCATCTTTGCTTCTATTTGGTGTGCTTACACTTGGAGCTGCCCTGCCCTGGCACGTAGAGTCGTGGCTGGGTTGAACAGTTGTAAAACTTTGTGGTTCATCTCTTGGCTGTGGGGTTTTGTGTAGAAAACTTATGGGCCTGGTGTATGGGGATAACTCCGAGCTGTCAGCTACTTGTAGACTGTCTCATGTTGTCTTGCAGGTCCCCGAGGCCGATTCTGATCCCTGCAGTCACCGATGCTACCGCTTTTCCCAGAATCTACCCTTCCACGTCAGGGAGCAGCAGTTGGAAGATGTGTTGAAGCGTCTTCATCGGTGGAGTGTTGTGAGTAAGGGCTGCAAGTCAGTGTGTAAGCTGAAGAAGGGTGTCTGTCTGTGAGAGTGTGTGTCTGTCTGTGTCTGCGTGTGTCAGTCTGTGAGAGCGTGTGTGACTGGTTCTAACCTTGTGTGTGGGATTTTTGCCTTTCAGTTTTTTCAACTGATTTTTAACTTTATAATAAGAAAACAGCCAGCTGTGAGGTTTTTTTTCCCCCATCTGGGTTTTGTTTTTCCTTGGTCCCGTCCTGTCTGCGAGGTGATGTTCATCGCCAAGGTTTGGGTGCAGCCAAACAAACAGCCTCCCTAACAGGGTGGAGAGTACCCAGTGGAGGTTAGGAATACAGGGAAAAGGTGCACCAGCCCTCATACCACCCCTGACAGCACCATTTTCCCCCCACCAGCAGCACAGTGCAGCAACCCTGGAACCCTCACTGCAGCAGAGCTCAGTAACCCTGGTGCTGGGATAACCCTGGAACCCTCAGAGGAGGACAAGCCCCACACCAAAAAGTTAGGGATGACAGCTGCAGGCTGGAGAGTGACAGGTACGGGTTGAGGGCTGGGGCGTGTAGAGCAGGAGTGAGGGGTTCCAGGCAGCAATAGCAGTGAGGGGTATAAAGTAGAGGGGGTTAAAGGTTAGGGGATAAAGGGACAAAAGTCAGGGCATAGGTTGGGGGGTCAGGGAATCAAAGGTGAAAGTCCAGGGGTCGAAGGTCAAGGTGGTCAATGTCAAAGCACAGAGGTCACATGTAGAAGGTTGGGGCAAAGGTCACAGGGCTCAGGGGGGTCAAAGGTCCTGGGGTCAGGTGTCATGGGTCAAAAGGCAAGGGTCAAAGGGCTCAGGTTTGGGGGGGGTCAAAGGGCAGGGCTCAAGGTGTAAAGGTGGATGGTCAGGGGTCAGGGATCAAAGGTCAGGTTGTCAAGGAATGGGTCGAGGGGTCAAAGGTCAGGGGGGTAAAAGGTCAAGGCTCAGGCTCAGGATTAGAGGTTTCAGCATGATTTTCCATGGTGGTTCCCAGTGTGGGGACACGGGGTGTGGAGTCAGTGGCGCCGGGGGCGGGCAGGAGCCCCATGGGCAGTGGCCGGCAGCGGCGGGGACGTCTCCGTCCGGGTCGCGCCCCTCCACTCCCAGCAGAAGCCCCCCTGCGCCGTGCGGTGCCCGGCCGCACTCCTTGCCCTCCCTGCCGCTGCCTTCCCGCACTCCCACCGCACCCCCTGCTCCCCTCCAGCCCAGGGAAATGCAGGAAAACACAAAATCATCGAGGTGGAACAGTCACCGGAGCTGCCCGAGCCATCCCCCCGCCTGAAGGCGGCAGCTGCCCAGAGCCGGGAGCACCCAGCAGGATGCAGCTCCTCTTTCCCAGGAGCTGGAGGCAGGGTTTCCCAGGCAGGGGGAGCAGGGAGAATTTCAGCTCCCAGCAGCTCTCTGTGAGTGCTGGATGGACTCTGGGCTGAGCCAGGTGGGAGGTGTGGGTGGTGTTCATGTCCTCAGGAGCTGCTCGAATCCACCTTAAACTCCTGGAGTGGTCTGTGCTGGGAAGAACCTTACAGACCATCCTGTTCAGCCCCTTGCCATGGTCAGGGACACCTTCCTGGGGTGTCTGTGCCAGAGTGGTGGAATGCGCAGGACTTTTTCCCTGAGCCCAATCCCGGGCAATACTGGGGTTCCCATGGGAAGAAGCCTGTGAGCTGCATTTCTGGAGCTGGGAGCCTCCATGCCTGGGAGTGTTCCCAGTACCGCTCTTTGGTTTTTTCCATAACTGGGCATGATGTTTCTCCCCAGAGCAAGGTGGTTTTCCCTGGATTGTTGGGGTTACACACTGGCTGTTTGACAGCTCTGTTGTCTCTTTGTCCTGAATGGAAGAGCGAGGAACGGGAGATGCTCCCAACTGTCACAGGGATGTGGGAACAGCCCAGTTCCAGTGAGGAATGTGACGCCCAGCTTGTGGCGTGTGCCCTGAGATGGTCTTTCCTGTTGTTTTGTCCTTAGAGCCTGTTGGAGTGCTGGCCTGGATTTGGGAGGAGCCAAGTAGCCTGGAGCAGTGAGGTTTTTCCTGTCAGAAATCCATGCTGGGGATGTTTTCCCTGGCTGTCCCAAGGGGAAGGAACAGCTCTGGAGTTTTTGCAGCCACAGGCTGGGGATGCATCCCCTGAAAACCAGTTCAGGATCGTTCATCTGACTCTGTCCCTGACCTGTGGCTTCCAGGGAGCCTTCTGGTCTTCTGGATATTCCCAGGAGAGGATATTCCACCACCTGACTTTTAAGCCAGGAATTGCAAACCCAGTAAGTCAGTCACATTCTATGGGAGCTGCCCCAATGGTGGGATGGCAGAGGGCACAGCCCACGCTGCTGTTTGGGACATTCCCAGCTGGAACGGGAGCCAGCTGGGCATTTTGGAGCGCTGAGGCCACAAGGGCAGCCTTGAGTGGCATTCCCAGGCAATGCTGAGGCATCCCATGCCTGTGGCACGTGGCAACACATGCCTGATGTGGAGCAGAGAGAGGAAGGGAGAAATTCTGAGTTGATGGGAGGAATGGAATTGGGCTTTCCAGAATGGAATTGGTATAGGTGCTGATGGAATCATGGGGTGGCTTGGAAGGGACACAAAGACCCTCTGGGCTCTGTTTTCCCATCCCATGGCAAAGAACACGTCCAAAACTGCCTCCTCACCCTCATGGAATGGCAATGGGTGTTGGGAGCTCTGGCAGGAGCACCTGGAGACCAGGTAAGAATAGCAATGGGATTGTTTTGGCTGCTGCTGGATGTGGTTTTCTCTTTGCAGGATGTTCCTCTGACCGATGTTTTCACAGTAGCTTGCTAGGCCTCATTTGAGGATAATTCCAAGAATTTGGAAGTAGTTGGAAAAGAGTGAGGAAAAAAGGTGAACCTGATCCGTTTCTAGTAATTCTGAACTTCTCTTGCAGCACCATTCTGAAGGAAAGCTGGTTAAAGGATAAAGATGCAGAGGAACAAGTGTTGTCAACCCCCCTGCCTCCCTGACAGAGCAAAGCTTTCTGCAATCCCAGTAAATCTCTTGGAGAAACTATGGGATCACAAGGTTTCCTAGGAAAGGAAAACTAAGGACAGAGATGAGGAAAGAGGCTTCCAATTAATAATGATTTGATGGAGGTAGGAATGATTCTTGTATGTTTGATGCACCCCTTTTTATTCCTGGGATAATTTTAAATGATTTCTTTAAAAACTCATTTTGATTTGGGAATTCAAATTAGAGAGGAAGCGATGCAAAATAAATGCAGGGAGAGATCACAGAATCATCCTGGAATGGCAGAATAGTTTGGGTGGGAAGGGACCTTAAGGATCACCTCATTCCATCCACAGGGTGCTCCAAGCCCCGGCCAGCCTGGCCTCGAACACTTCCAGGGATGGGGCAGCCACGATTTCCCTGGGTTTATGGGCACAAGAGGAAATTTCCAGCAGGAAGTGAGGGATTTCCTTTGCTCTGCCTGGCCCTAGCAGGGCTTTGGGAGGCAGAGGGTGTGGGAACAGGAGCTTTGTCCACTGCCTTGGGGGAGTCTCTGCTGTCCCAAAACCCAGCCGAGCAAGTGGTTGTGGTTTAACATCCCGTTCAAAGGAGATGCCAGGCCAGGAACGGGAATGGACTGCAGAGCAGGGATGGTGCCCAGCAGAGGGGTGACCGTCCAGGGGGTCCCAGCAGTCCATCCCTGCTGGCCAGGTTTGGGATGAGCAGGTTGGTGACTGTCCCTGTGCTTGCTCTGCAGGATGAGGAAGCCAGGCCTGCTGAGGAGGAAGATGAGGAGGTGTGGGAGGATGGAGACAGCGGCCACCAAAGGCTGCGGAAGGCACAGATCCAGGTAGGAGACGTTGCCTTCCGAGGAGAGGGACTTGTCTGTCCCGTTGGAATTTGGGGCGTGAGGCCAGTGGAACAAAGGGTTTGATTCCATTTTCTTACTCGGGTTTTCACGTGCCTTAAGAGAGCTTTGTGAAAATGTCATTATCCCTGATTGAATCTCTGGAAAACAGGGATTGAAGCTTTCAGAAGGGGCCCAACCCTGCCTGCACGTATCCAAGTGCAGCCCCCACTCCCTGTTTTTGTGTACAGCTGGGATGAGACCTCAGCTGCTGCTACTTGCCCACTCACAAGTTGTGTAGCTCAGAGCCTCAGCCATGAAGGGCCAGGCTGTGTTTAAAACAGCCCAAGGTACCAGAGAGCTGAAGTAATTTCCTAGCAGGTAACTTGACTTGGAAGCTGCATTCTAAAATTTGTCCACATTTAATTTATGTCCCACGTGGAGACACCTAAAGAAGCAGAGGTGGGGTGTTCCTAAGAAAAGAACATCTAAATTCTTTGGTGGTAGAGGGCTTAAAATTAAAGTCTGAGTGGAGGTGCCTTTAGGACACTTTCATTCCAGTATCTGAATGGAATTTACATGAAGTATCCAAATCCTGACAAGCTTGTATGAACTCCAAAGCCTCTGCAAGTGTTTTACAGCCAGGGAAGGAGATAAGAGTCTGGAGTCTCTTCCCAAAACCTGGCTGCTGGTTTGTTTGGCCAGGCATAGGAATAATTGTGTATTCCCTGGGGCTGTCCTTATGGGGAGAGGTTTACTTATGTGCCCTGGGTTTATTCAGTGCCTCTTCAAAGTGATGGAAACTGATTTCATTGAAATGCCAGGGGTGCCAAATGTTTTCCCCAGCCAGAGCTCGGAGCCAGTCCAGTGGGAAGAGGCTTAATGGCCATTTTCCCACTCCCTCGGGGCAGCAGCACTGGAGCACTCGCACCCAGCCGTGCCCGAGGGGCCGAGTACTGGCAGGAGGCAAAGCCGGGGACGGGGCAGTAGGAGCTTGCAGTGCTCCTGGAATCGCAGAGCTGGAGCTGTGGGTTAGAACTCCCAGGAGCTGCTGCCTCACTCAAACCTCGTTTCAAGCTCCGCATCCCTCCTGCTCCCTTGGAATGATTGTTGCTTCTGTTGTTGCTCTTTCCCGATACATGATGATTATTATTGTAAATTCCCACTCCATTTCTTCCATAGCCCTTTGCTTCCCAGAGGTGGTGCTTTAGGCAAGCCCCTCCAGCCTGGGAAGGTGCTTTTGGCTCCGCACTCATTCCCAGTCCCCATGAGCAGCTGGACCTGTGCTGCCCCAGCAGGTGCCTTTCCTTCCTTCCTTCCCTGCTGCACTTTGGCTTTTCAAGGGCTCTCTGGGGGGCTGAGGGAGAAGTTCTTTGTCATTCCAGGGCAGCATAAGCCCTGATCCCACTAAAAGCAGGAGGAATCATTTCATCCTTGTTTTTGGATACACCTTTAGTGTTTTCTCTCTTTTGCTGACACTGTGTGGTGAAGCAGCAGCTCCCTGGAATAATTTTTATTTGTAAAACAGTGAATTCCCTGCTGGAATCCCAGTCACAGCCCCCCAGATCAATGTGCAGTTTAAGGCCTTACACCCTGACCAGGACAAGTTCCTGTCCTTAGACATGGAAAACAGGGGAGAACTCAGACTGGATTGGAGCCAGCATCCAGAATGGGGAAAGTGAGGCAGCGTGCTTGGAGAAGGCTGGGGCTGGTACAGGGGGTGTTCCCCGTTGGATGACACCCGTGTGGAGCCGATCCTTCTCTTCCTTTGTCCAAAGTCCGATGGCAAAGGAGTGAAGAACCCACAAGTGGGGCCTGGAAGGAAAACAGTTCTGTTAAAATTAGGCAAAGAATGCACTAAGTAAAAATGGACATCCTTTTTATGTGTGAAAGAAAGTAGGGGAAAAATGTTGAAAAAGAGTTCTTTTATTTGGTGCCACCTCTCATTTTTTTATGGATAAAGCCCTCTAGTGAGCAATCAGAACAGGAGTGGGAAAGCCAGGAGCCTTTGACTTCCACAGTGAACTTAATTTCCATGCTTAATTTTAACAATTTCCTCTCTCTCTCAGGGCAGGAAAACCCACTTAACTTGTCCCATCTTTGCCAAAAGCTTTGGTGTTTGAGCAGCCAAACCCAAGGAGCTCTGGCCCCACCAGCCTGTACTGGAGGGCCCCTGGTCCTGCCCGTGGTGTGGGATGAATCCCCAGTTGTCCCCAGAGGGGGCTGCCCTGGTCCCTGCAGTGCCCAGCACCTGAGACAGAGAGAGCCCTGTCCAAAGGGGCCTTTGGCACCTTGTCAGGAATGTGGCAGCAGCCCCAGGAGCAGGCTGGAGGTGAGAACTGGGGCTGTGTTTGAGCCTGAGCAGGTCAGCTCAGTGTTTACCTGTGGGGGGAGCTTGGCCCCACACGCTGAGTTGAAGCGGGATCAGGGTGACAGATGCTGCATTTTGGGCACCCTGAGAGTTTCTCTCCCCCCTGGAGCTTTCCTGCAGGGATGGGGCAGGGCAGGGAGCAGAATTAACCCTGCACCTCCCGTGGACACTGCTGGCCTTTGTCTCTCTGTTGTGCCATCAGCCTGGGGGAATTTGCTGCTGCCACTGCCACCCCACCTGGGGGCTGCGTGCTCCTGGCAGCCCTTCCCAGCTCCACACCCGAGCTCCAGCGGTGCCTCCGGGCTGTGTTGGGAGCGTTTGCTGGGAATGGGCCTCATCCCTGGAGTATCCTTTCCTTCCAGAGTGGATGGACAGAGCTGCTGGGCTTGTCAGCTTCAGAGTTTGATTGCAAAAGTCACTGCAGGGAAGAATGACAAGGAGGTTTGTCAGAGTGGTGCTGTCAGACCCCACCTGCCAGTCTGTGCTTTGGGTTGGAGGTTGTTGTGTATTGGCCCTGCAGGCAAGGAATGTCCCCTTCCCACCTCAGCCCAGCAGCTCCCAAGGGCTCTTCCTGGAGTACTTATTCTTTGCTTCCCTTTGGGCTAACTTAATCTCCACCCTTCCATGAGCAATTCCTTGGCTTCTCCTGGAGAAAACCCCACGGCAGAGGCAGTCTGCAAAGGAGCCCAGAGCTGTGCTTGGAGCAGAGAGTGCTGAGAGCTGCGGGTGCCTCTGCTGCCCCAGGCTGGCAATATCCCCATGGAACAGACTGGGCAAATGGGATTAGAGGGAGCACAAGTCCCTTCAGGGAAGGGGTTTTCTCCTGTGCACATCAGGCACGGGGCAGGAAGGGAACTTTGGAAATCAGCTGATTTCCCCCAGAAAGCATCACTCACATCAGCATGGATGACATGACCTGTGCCCACCGCTCACCATGCACCCGGCCAGAATCAAGAGCAAAGGTTGGTTTGGGTGTGAGCACTTGAAATAACTTGGAAAGAGAAGCAATCACCTTTTGCTGCTTCTTTCTTTCTTTCTTTCAGATGCTGGGATTGCCTCTGGGCACGTGTGCTGAGCTCTCCCTGCAGGGAACCGTCAGGCCTTAACAGCTGTGAGGTTGTGTTCTTCTCAGTGGGGAACTGGAAATAATTATTAATTAATTAATTGCAGAAATGTCTTCTGAACCTTTCCCCTTTCCTGGTAGATCTTCTCTCTCTGCCTCTGAATTTACAGCTGTTCCCTGGTGTCATTGGCCCTGCCTGAATTCCTTGCAGCTCCTCACTGGGAAAACCTGGGGTGACTGAGAGGGGACACAAGAATTGTTTGTGTAGGAAAATGGGAGGGGATGTCGAGGGGAGCGAGGTGGCATTTTTGAGGGAAAAGCTGAGGTGATGTTTAGGAGAGAGAATGCACATTTTTGGGGCAGAAAAGAGTTAATATTGTAGAGGAAGGAAAATTTGGGGGGTAAAACTTGATGTAACCTGTAGGGGACAGAATGAATATTTTGGCATAGGCATAGAGGAGTAGACAAATAAGGAAAATTTTGGAGGCAAAGCGTGACAAAATCTCAAGAGCAGAGAATGATCACTTGGAGGGAAAAATGAGGTGATGAGTACTGAGCATGTGGGGAAAATCTGAGCTAATCTCTAGGGGAGAGCATGAACACACTGAGGTAACATGAGGGAATCAGTTGTGGGCAAGTAGGGAAACTTGTGTAAAAAGAACATTAAATAAGCTGTAGAAAGAACATGTTGAGGTAAAAATGAGGTCATCAGTAGTAGACAGATGGAAAACTTTGGTGGTAAATCTTGATAGAAGCTATGTGGTAGAAAGTAAATAAATATTGAAGGAAGAAGAGGGAATCAGTAGTGGACAGGTAGGGGAATTTTGGGGGGGTAAAACTTGAAATAATCTAGAGGTTGAGAATGAATATTTTGAGGTAAAAATGAGGTAATAAGTTGTGGACAGTTAAGGAAAATTTTGGGGGTCAAACTTGAGGTAATCTCTAGGGAGAGTATGACACACTGACATAAACTGAGGCAGTCACTGGGGCTAGGCAAGGAAATTTGGGGTGTAAAACGTGGGAAGATCTGTAGGGCAGAGAATGAACATATTGAGGAAGCAATGAGGTGACCAGTAGTCAAGAGGAGGTAGAATTTGGGGGGCAAACCCTGAGGTAATTATGGAGGAACAGTAAGTGTTTTTGAGAAAAAATCGGACCTAATTTGTAGGGGACAGAATGAACATTTTGGGGATAAGACAGACAGAACTTGCGTGGTTTTGGTTTTACAATCTGGTCAGTATACAGGGGACAAAATAGACATTTTGGTCATAAAATCCTAGTTAATCTGTAGAAGAAAGAACTCCTATTTTGAGGTAAAAAGGAGGTGATCAGAATTGGGCAGGTAGGGAAAATTGAGGGGGTAAAATGTGAGGTCATCTCTAGGAGAGAGCAGGAGCATCCTGAGGTAAACTGAGGGAATTGCTGTGGACAGGTGGGTAAATCTGGGGGGTAAAACTTGAGGGAATCTCCATGGTAGAAAAGGAGTATTTTGAAGTAAAAATGAAGTACTCCGTGGTGGAGAGGTACAGAAAATGTCGGGGGTAGAATCTGAGGTGATCTGTAGCAGAGAGAATGCACTTGATGGGGTAAACTGAGGTTTTATGGCCAGGTAGGGAAGTTCTGAGGGGTAAAAATTGAAAGTGTCTGTAGGGTAAAGAATGAGAATATTGAGGTGGAAATGAGGAAAGAGGTAGTGGACAGGTGGGGAAAGTTTTGGGGGCAAATCTTGTGGTAATCTCCAGAGCAGAGAAAGAATGCTTCCTTGTAAAAAATGAGGAACTCAGAAGGAGACAGATGGGGACATTTTGGGGGTAAAGTCTCAGGTCATCTCAAGGTGAGGGAAGGACTATTTGGAGGTGAACTCAGGACTCACTGTGTCCTCCTTCCTTGGCAGCAGCTGGCAGGGAAGGGAGAAGAGGCCTCAGGCTGGAGAGGGGCAGGAGAAAGGCACTGTGGGCAAAGGGACCTCCCTGGCATCCCCAGGGCACCTGTGGGGAACAGAGTGGACACTTTGGGAGCAAAGGGAGGTGAGTGGATTGTCCCTTTGGGGGATGCTGGGATTTAAATCATTCTATCCATTTGCCTGCTGACATTTCCCAGCCCAGGGGCTTTGGCTGCCAGGGCAGCACAAAGATTGTTCCCTGTGTGGTGCCCAGATTTGGGGTTAGGCTTTGCTAGTTCACATGAATTCTACCCAAAGCCCTGAATTGCCACTGGAATAGCCTCCTAGTGCCTCCTGGAGCATGGATATTCCCATGCAGAGCTGCCTATTTAACAGCAGGTGTCAGGAAGCAGCAGAGCTTCCAGGGAAGCTCAGCAGGGTCAGGGCAAGGACAACTTCATGTTCCATAGAATTTGCTGTTTGTAACCCTCATCCCCCAGCCCCCCCCACCATGTCCCTGGGGCACCTGACAGAGTTCCCTGGAATTCAGCTGCCTGCACCCCCCGAGCTCGGGCTCGGGTGATATTTGGAAGCAGGAGAAGGCGCTGGCCGGACACGCTCCCAGCCCGTGCTGAGGCAGCCCCTGTGCCCCCGGGAGGACTTCTCTCCCTGCAGGAGCAATTTCATTGCAGAGCCTCTGGAAGTTCTTTTCCCTCAGGAAAGGGATGCACATCCCTGCCTTCAGGGCACCTGCAGTGTGAGCCACCTGTGAAAGCTTTCCATCAGTTGTGCAGTTCCAGCTGGTTCCCCAAAAACTGCCAACTCAATCCAAAGAGATTTCTCTGCCTCTGACCTTTCATTTGAAGGCATCTCTGAGGGCATTGCTTGGCATTTCATTGCTGTGGGGGAAGCTTGCCTTGGCTTTAACGCTGCTGAGGGATGATGTCCTCAGGCTGGAAGGGAAGGCATTTTGGGTGGCTGGGACATAGCTGGCAGGTGTGTGGGAGGTCGGCAGCGGGAATTGCTGTCTGAGCCCCTCTGCAAACAGCCCGTGCCGACATTCCCCGGTGCCAGCTGTTCCTTGGGGTATTTTTGGGGCGTCAGTGGGGTCTGTCGGGGCCGAAGCATCTCCGGGTGCCTGTTCAGAGCAGCCCCTGGCCGAGGGGCCGCCCTTTATCCATGTCCATCCCAGCGCTGCCCAGGCAGCCCGGTGCCCGTTCCCGGGATGTGTGTTTGGCATGCTGTGTGCCACAGGCAGGACACTGCAGGCACAGCTCCTCTCTGCAAATCCAAAGCACAAGAGCTGCTGGTTCCCTTCCTGGGGCTGCCGGCCTTCTCCCTCCCCCCGTTCCCTGCCAGCTGGGACACACAGAAGGAGCACCAAGGAACACTCCTGGCAATGAGCAGGAGTCACTGAGAGCTCTGTGCAGCTCTGGGCCACAAAAGCTGCCTCAGCCGCCACTGTGATTTTGGCCTGTGAACACTCACCTGCGGGAAATGCCCCTCTGCAGGCAGGAGCAGCTCTGACACTCTCCAGAACTTTGGCCATGGAGCAAGTGAACCCTCAGGACTTGCCTTGCTTCTTTCTCCCTGGAAAGGGACGTGGAATGAGCACCTTGACAGCTGTTGGGGAAATCCTGGAAAGGGCAGGAAATCAGGGCTATGGGAAGAGTTTTGTGCTGTCCCCCAAGCGATCACCTGTGGTGTTCCATGATCAGGTGCTGGCCATGGAGCTCTGCCCTGTAGCCATGGCAGGGGCTGGGGTGTAAAGCAGCATTAGCATAAAAGAAGGAGCTGTATTTGCAAAGGAATTACCTTGCTGGCACTTGGCATTGCCATGCCAGGCAGGACATTGGCAGGAGCTGAGATTGGCTTGGTTGGAGCAGGGTGCTGAGAATGGCCAGGTGTGGGTTCAAGGCCCAGATGAGGCATTCACATAAGGGTTCGACTTGGTGCTCCTTGTGTATCCATTCCCACTCAGGAGATGCTGTGCTCTGGAAATAAAGAAGAAACAGTTTCCACTGGACTTTCAAAGCCAGAGGTTTTTGCACTGGAGAGTGCAAGGCGCAGAGAAAGTAGGGGGGGGGGGGGGGGGGGGGGGAAGGAGAGCATCAGGTACCGGCTGAGCGGCCCGAGCCCCGGCCCCAGAGCGGGCGCAGTCAGAGCAGAAGCGGCAGCAGCGGACTCGGCGCCAGCGCCCGGCCCGGGGGAGCGGCTCCTCCCGGCCGCGGCGCTGCAGCCGCGCTCGCTGGGCGGGGGCGCGGCGGGCGGGAGGCCCCCGGGGGAGCGGCCCCGGGGCGGGGGGAGGCGGGCGCTGCTCTGCGCAGGGGGTGCGGCGGCCTCGGCAGCGCCGGGGCTGGGGGAGCTGCGCGTCCCCGCGGGGGCTGCGGGCGGGCCCGGGCCGGGAGCGCCGCCGCTCCGGTTCCGCCCCACGGGGCGGGCGGCGCTGCGGGAGCGGCGGCCTCTGGGGGTGCCGGGGCCAGCACGGGCGGTCCCCGTGCCCCGCCCGCTTCCAGGCGCGATCCAGCGCCTGCTCCGGGGAAGCGCCGCCCGCCCGGCACGGCCCCGGCTCCCCGCGGCCGCGGCGGGACCGTAGCCGGAGCTCCGGCGGGACCGCAGCCCCGCGCTGGCCGCAGCCGGAGCGGCAGCGCCGGGCTCGGCCCCAGCGCCAATCCCGGAGCGGCTTTTAACCAGCCGCGGCGATCCCGATCCCTAATGCCATCCCCAATCCCACCTCAGTTCTCCGAGCCCGGGAGCCACACCCCGCCCGCCGAGGGACAAGCGGCTCGGCCCGGGACCCCCAGCAGACACCGACAGGACTCGGACCCGAATCCCCGGACCCCGTTCCCGGTCCCACCTCAGCGCCTCGGGCTCGGCGCAGCGCCGGGAGCAGCCCCCGGGGCCGGGATCCGCACAGCGCTCCGAACGACGGTCCCGCCGCAGCCCGGGACGAGCAGAATGAGCATCCAGCGCACAAAGCGGAGCGGGCGCGGATCCGCCGGCATTTACAGGCGCGGGCGGGGCGGGGCGGGGCCGGCACAGGTGTGAAGGGCGGGGTCCGCACAGGTGCGCGGGGCCCCAGAGCGGCTGCGCGGGGCGGGGCCGAGGGGATTTAAGCCTCGGGAATCGGCCCCGCCGCCATTTGCGCGCTCGGTGCTCGGTGGGAGAGGTTGCGGCCGGACCGGGTTCTGTATCTCTATATATCTCTGTGTCTCTGTATTTCTTTTTCTTTATATTTGTGTTTGCTTCTCTTCTTCTAACCCTCTCTGTTCTTCCCCCTCTGCCTCCCCTCCCCCACCCCCTACACCCCCCCCCCCCCAACCCCCCCCCCCTCTCCCCCCTAGCCCTCCCCTCCCTCCCCCCCGGCCCGGTCCCCCCCATCCCCCCTCCCTTTCCCCCTACACGCCTCAACCCTGCCCTACCCCTCCATCCCCCCCCCCTCCTCCACCGTTCCTCCCCCCCCCCATCCCGCGTCCCCCCTGCCCCCTCACCCTGCTCCCCTTCCGCTCCCAATTTCCCCCACCTGCCCTCAATCCTCCCCCTCTGTCTCCCACCTTTCCTTCCACCTCCCCGTGTTCCTCTTCCCGCTTTCCCCCTCTGCACCTTGACCCCCCCCCCACCTGTGCTCCGTCCTCGTCCTCCCCCCCCTCCTTTCCTGTCCCCCCACCCCGCCTCTCCCTGCACACCCTGAACCCCCCACCTGCCCTCCTTCTTTGACCCCCTCTGCTCCCTTATTCCCGTCCTCTGTCCCGTCTTTCTCCCGCAGCCGCGGGGCTCGGGGCGCCGGAGAATAAAGCCCAGAGGGCCGGAGCCCGGCGCCCCTGCCCTCGCTGGAGCCCCACACGGGGCCGGACCCGCTCGGCGGGTCCCCTGTGCAAACAAGAACACCGCCGGGGCTCCGGCTTTCCACACACACACTGGGGATCCCCTCTTCAGGAGGGGGTCCCGGGGCGGGGGGTGGGTTTCAGGGAGGGGGGTGTGTTGGGGTAGGGTGGGCCCCCTCCACCGGAGGAGGGGGTCCCGGGGGGGGGGGGTGGGTGGGTTTCAGGGAGGGTGGTGGGTTGGGGTGGGCCCCCTCCAGAGGAGGGGGTCCCGGGAGGGGTGGGTGGGTTTCGGGGAGGGTGGTGGGTTGGGGTGGGCCCCCTCCGGAGGAGGGGGTCCCGAGGGGGGGGTGGGGGGGGTGGGCCCCCTCCGGAGGAGGGGGTCCCGGGAGGGGGTCAGGGTGGGCCCCCTCCGGAGGAGGGGGTCCGGGGGAGGGGGGTGGGGCGGAGGGGGGACTTTCCCCCCCTCCAGTCCCCGCCCCCTCTCCCGGACCCCCTCCTCCGGACGGGGCTCCCCCCCGGCCCCCTCCCCGGGACCCCCTCCTCCGGACCGGGGCCCCGGGGGGGAGGGAGGGGGGGGGCGGGTGGGGTGGGGGGGCTCGACGGGAGGGGCTGTTGGTTTGGCCTGTGGTCGCTATGTCTGTTCATGCTGCAGAGTGACGTGACCCCCTCTGCTTCCCCCCCACCCCACCCGCCCCCCTCCCTCCCCCCCGGGGCCCCGTCCGGAGGAGGGGGCCCCGGGGAGGGGGCCTGGGGGAGCCCCGTCCGGAGGAGGGGGTCCGGGAGAGGGGGCGGGGACTGGAGGGGGGGAAAGTCCCCCCTCCGCCCCACCCCCCTCCCCCGGACCCCCTCCTCCGGAGGGGGCCCACCCTGACCCCCTCCCGGGACCCCCCTCCTCCGGAGGGGGCCCACCCCCCCCACCCCCCCCCTCGGGACCCCCTCCTCCGGAGGGGGCCCACCCCAACCCACCACCCTCCCCGAAACCCACCCACCCCCCCCGGGACCCCCTCCTCCGGAGGGGGCCCACCCCAACCCACCCCCCTCCCTGAAACCCACCCCCCCCTCCCGGGACCCCCTCCTGAGGAGGGGATCCCCAGTGTGTGTGTGGAAAGCCGGAGCCCCGGCGGTGTTCTTGTTTGCACAGGGGACCCGCCGAGCGGGTCCGGCCCCGTGTGGGGCTCCAGCGAGGGCAGGGGCGCCGGGCTCCGGCCCTCTGGGCTTTATTCTCCGGCGCCCCGAGCCCCGCGGCTGCGGGAGAAAGACGGGACAGAGGACGGGAATAAGGGAGCAGAGGGGGTCAAAGAAGGAGGGCAGGTGGGGGGTTCGGGGTGTGCAGGGAGAGGCGGGGTGGGGGGACAGGAAAGGAGGGGGGGGAGGACGAGGACGGAGCACAGGTGGGGGGGGGGTCAAGGTGCAGAGGGGGAAAGCGGGAAGAGGAACACGGGGAGGTGGAAGGAATGAGATAGGGTAGGGAGAGGAGTCGGGGTGCGTTGGGGAGAACGAGGGGGGAAGGGAAAGGCCGGGTGAGGGCGAGGGATGATGGTCAGAGGAGGGGGAGAAGGGGAAGAGAGGGGAGTCGGGTTGGGGAGCGGGGTACGGAGAGGGGAGAAAGGAGGGCTGGGGGACAAAGGAGGGCTGGGGGGGTCGGGGATGCGCAGGGGAGCAGGGAGAGAGGGTGGGGGGCGCTGGGGAGAGGGCAGGAGGGGGGCTGGGAGGGAAAGGGAGGGTGTGGGGGAGAGAAAGAACTGGGGGGGTAGGAAAGAGGTGATAAGCGGGGGAAGAAGGAGGAGGATAGGGGCAGGAGAAAGAGGGGGAGGAAAGAGGGGGAGCCCGGCCCGGCGGCAGCCTCACCGACTTCTGAGCGCGCAAATGGCGGCGGGGGCGATTTCCGGGCCTTAAATCCCCTCGGCCCCGCCCCGCGCAGCCGCGCTGGGGCCCCGCGCACCTGTGCGGACCCCGCCCCGCGCACCTGAGCCGGATTAGGGGCCGCCCCTGAAGCCGCGCCCCCGGCCCCGCCCGGGACCGCCCCAGAGCCCCGGCCCCGCCCGGCCCCGGGGCCCGCCCTGCCCGGCACGGGGGCGGCTCCATCGCTCGGGGCCCCGCCCCTCTCTCCCGGGCCGGGCCCGCCCCGCGCACCGGGGCCGCTCCTGGGACCGGGGCTCCGGGTCCTGCCGGCGGCCGCTGCGGGTCCCGGGCGGCGCCGCCTCTTCCCCGGCGGGATTGGGGCTGGCATCGGGACCGGGAGGAGCCGCTCCGGGACGGGCGCTGGGGCCGAGCCCGGCGCTGCCGCTCCTGCTCCGGCCGGCTCTCCGCGGGGAGCCGGGGCTGTGCCAGCGCCCGGGCAGCCCCGGGATCCCGAGCCGGGCCCGACGCGCCGGGCCGGGCTCCGCTCAGCCCTGAGCCCCTCCCGGAGCCCGCCTTGGGCCCCACGACGCGGCCCCGGGCTCTGCCGCCAGCCCCGGACGCGGCGCTGAGTCGCTGCTCCCGAGCTCTGCGTGAGGCCGGGGAGCCCGGCTTCGGGCTGTGCCTAAGGCAGGACTCGGAGCTCAGAGACACAGACTCGCCCTGGCCCGAAGAGCCCGCTTTGAGCATCAAAACACGGCATTTAGGCTTTAATTCAGGTCCAGCAAAACGCAGCACTTCAGTTTCTCTTTGTGAGCCCAAACACACAGGACTCATTCTCTTCCTCAAGCCCTGAAAACAGGATTTAGTCACTGTTTCTGAGTCCCAGCTCTGGCCATACCAGCCTGCTCTCAGGACTCTTTAGATAGAGAAATGCTGTTAGCAAGGGTTCTCTTGCTATTTTCTAAGTCTGTGAGAGACTTCTCTCTCTCACAGAAGAGGTGGCAGGGAATGTAAACAACCAAACCACCACCTGCAACCTTGAAAAGTCTTGATAATGGTACAGTAGAAAAATATTTTGAGAGTGGATGTTTTAGGATTTTAGCCAATCACCCCCAAGGGGAGGCTGATCGTTTGTCCAATTAGACTATGAAGAAAAAAGTCTATAATAGAGTTTGTAAAATAATTAAAGAAATGAATCTTGCTGCACAATTCCTGCCTGCTGGATCTTCTCTCCTCCTCCTCCTCCCTGCGGCTGCGGGACACAGTGATATACCCTAGGGCCTCGGCCTGCGGTAATAGGACTCCACAATGCAGGATTTAGTCTCTGCTTTTAAGCTCTGCGCCTGCTTTTGAGCCCCCGAAACGCAGCACTGGGTCTCTTTTTGTGAGCCCAAAACCGCTCCTGTCCCTCGGGTTCGGAGCCCCCAGAAGTGCCCGGGGCCACAGCTGGACCCCAGCTGGGCACCAGCAGCTGCTCCCTCACCCCCCGTGGGATGGGGAAGAGACCAGAGACAAAATTCCAGCTCAGAACAGTTTAAGAATGGAAACCAAGACAAATACAATCATTTGAGATTAATGACAACACATAATAACAGTGAGAGCAACAAGAGCAGTGGTAACAATAATGAACAGGAGAGGGAGAAAAACCCCTCCACACCCCCCTCCCTTTAACATTATAAATCCAAAATTTAATCCAGAGCACCAGAATCTCCCACTGTGGGGGATTTCCATATTCCTGTTACTTTCTCTGTGTTCTGTCCTGGGGATTTGTGGACTGAGGGAGGCACTGGCTGCTCCTCTGGGCAAGGGGAAGGCCCCTGTGCTATTCCCATGAAGAGAACACCTGGAATTACTGCCCTGGGAGCCCAGTCCGGTCCTTCCAGTGACTGGGGGGCACCCAGAGGGTCTTTACATGAAATGAAAATGACATCCTGGTCCAGTGCATTGACAGCAGGATTGGACACTCCTGGCCAAGGTGACCAGTCCGTGGGAATCGCACCGGTGACCATCCAGGGGGGATTTTAAGTTGGATTCTTGCAGATTTCATCGTGCAGAAGCTCCAATTCTTTTTGGCACCTCTTGTTCAAATGTCTCCCCACTGGAAGAGGTCAATTAGTCTTTGTAATGACCTGACTGCCAGAGGCAGGGAAAAACAATCAGCGTTCCCTGAACGCCTCCATGACTTCCATGTCCACCTGCACCGAGTGGCCGATGGGCACGAGCTTGCCCAGAACAGGCTCAGAGATGGGGCTTTCAACCCAAACCATTCCATCATTCCATGACCTCCCCCGGTATTATTTTTGCACTGTTCCCTCTCAAATTTAAATTCCTAAATTTAAATGGTTTATTAAAGCAAGAATTTTTTAATTATTCAGGAATAAAAAGGGAAGCATCACACATACAAGAATCATTCCTACACCCACCAAACCATTCTTAACTGGAAGCCTATTCCCTCATCTCTGCCCTCCTTTTGCTTTCCTGGAAAACCCTGTGATCCCACAGTTTCTCCAAGAGATCTGCTGGGAGTACGGCAAGGTCTGCTCTGTCAGAGAGCCTGGGGGGTTTACAGCACTTGTTCCTCTGCATCTTCACCCTTTCATCAGCTTTCCCCTGGAACGGTGTTGTGGGAGAAGCTTGGAATTACCAGAAATGGATCAGGTTCACATTTTTTCCCCACCAGTTTTCATCTGGTTTGAAATTCCTGGAATGACCCTCAATTGTGCCCTGGAACAGTGCTGTGAAAGGATCAGTCAGAAGAACAGCCTGAAAGGAGAAAACCACCTCCAGCAGCAGCCGGAATGATCCCATTTCTGTTCTTACCTGGTCCTGCCAGAGCTCCCAACAGCCATTTCCATTCCAAAACAAGAGCTATGGAAGACATTCCTGCTGTCTGTGAGGGTGAGGTGGCAGTTCTGGACGTTCTTTGCTGTGGAATCAGACAACAAACAGCATAAATAATCTTGGTGGTCTCTTCCAAGCCAAACCACCCCGTGATTCCATGCGTGGATCAGCACCTGACCCAACTCCATTCCAGAAACCTCCTCCCACTAACCCAGAACTTTCCTTTTTCCGCTCAACATCAGGGATTTGCTGCCAAGTGCCCCGGGCAGGGGACGCCTCAGCATTCCCTGGGGTGCCTCAGCATTCCCTGGGCTGCTGTTCCACGCCGATCCCGTGTCCAGCGCCGTTCCGGGCTGCAGTGCCGGGCTCTCCCCACAAGGCGGCAGCACCGGGAGCGAGCAGCCCCGGCCGGTCCCGCTGTCTCGGGGCAGCTGCGCCTTTAACCCGCCCGGAGCCGGCGGGGCCGTGAACACAGCGGGCAAAAACCCCAGCGATCCCCTTTATTTCACCCCCAGAGGCACAGGATCGCAGCATTCCCTGGGCTGGAAGGGACCCGCAGGGAGCATCGAGTCCAAATCCTGGTCCTGCACCCCAAGAATCCCACCCTGTGCCCGAGAGCCTTAGTCCAGACCCAAACTCTGCCCCCAGGATCCTGAAAACACAGCGGGGCTGGGAGAAGGATGACAATGGAAGATTTTTTATATAGATCTCCTTGTACGATCGTTATATAATATCATTAGATCGCCCAGGAACCCATCCCTGTACCTGGACAGCCAGAAGTGCACAAAATCCCAGCCCCTCCCAAGATGCAGCCCCTCACACCAAACCTTGGGAGAATCCCTGGTGCTTCCAACACCGCTGCAATCCCACCTGGAGCTGAGCTTACAGGGTGCTCTGCCTAATCCACATCCAAGCCTGGATAGCCCAAAGCCTGCAAGAAAAGAGGAGGCAAAGTGAAAAGGAGTGAGGGGGAAAAAACCAGAGTTTTAGGTTTTTCCTGTGTTTGCAACAGGATTGAAGGGCAGGATGGAGAGGTTTTGTGGAAAAGAAGTACCAAAGGCTGCTTCATTCCCAGCAATTAGCGCTGCTCAGGTTGAATCCAAGAGGCCCAATCCACCAGGTTTAAACAGGAGCGGCCGACAGGATGGGTTATGACACAGATCTGTGAAGCTGGAGCCTTCTTCCTTCTCCCGGGCTCTCCCAGAAATTCTCCATGTCCGGACATGCTCCCGCTCTCCCCGCTGGGGAGGACGGACTTGGATAGCCCGGGTGACTGGTGAGCCTAAAACAATAAGTGATGCAGTGATCCAAGTGTTTTTCACAAGGAAATGACATATTCTCTGGACCTGGGATAACCCTTATCCCATGGCCTTCTCCAGGAAGAGTCCCAGCTGGATAGGGTCTCCCAGAAAGGATTCCATAGGGGCTCACCTTTTGCTTGGAGCTCAGCTGAATTCCTCAGCAATGCCAGGGAATGTGGCCATTGGAGGCTTTGGGCAGATTAGGCTCATTTGCCTTTTTAGGTTTTGTTACCGTCTCTCAGACTTCCCACTGGAATGTGGTCTCCAAGGAACATGTAAATCCCATTGGATTCCTGCTCTTTCAGACAATTTTTTGTACCATTCCTGTACAAAACGAGGCCCCCTGTTCGGATGCTTTTCCCCACCGTTCCCCAGCAGTTTTATCTGCCAGTCCATTCCCTGCGCTGGTTGGGCTCTTCCCAGATCTCTGAACTCCTTCACAAGGCAGGAGATCCATTTGGCCCAGGAACCGAACCCTCCCGAGGAATTGTCTGATGCCATCTCCACATTTCACAGCTGATCCTTGTGCTCAAAGGATCCCCCTTTCTTCCCTCCAGCCAATTCCAAGCCTCGCTGCCCCCAGCTGGGAACAGTCTCCAGGCTGATCCCTGCAGTCTTCCCTGACGGGATCCTGCTCAGGAATCCATGGGCTACAAATTGAAGAATTAATTCTTCCCACCCCTGCCCAGTTCTAATTCCAAAGGATTTGGTGTCTGCCTTACCCAGCTGGAGCCTGCTTCCAACTCTGTTCTTGCTGCTTCTGCTGCTTTCCATTTCCCAGGAATTCCACCAACGGAGCGACAGCGTTTTCCACCTCCTCCTCCAGGATTCCCTCTGTTGCGTTCGGGTGCTGGAAGGATATCAAAACCTGGGCCTCACTATCAGGAATTATATCCCCGGATTTGTTCCTTTCCAAATGTCACCTCTTCCCAACAAAGCACTGGCCATCCAAGGAATATAGAGAGCGATGTGCTGACCACTGCTTACTCCTCTGGAATGTCAGAGCTTGGAAAAGTGGGCAGCTGGAGCTTTTCCTGGGGGTGCCCCATGAAGTGTATTTTACCTAAGAGCCCCTGCCCATGCCTTTGTCTGTATCCACCAAAAATCCACCTGTTCATTCCCCAGCTGGTCCTCCCTCTTTTCCTGGATCCAACAGAATTTTAACAGGTGAATATTCCCCTCTGGAAGAGCACCTTTCATTCCAAACCTAAGAACAAACAAATGAATCACTTTCCTTCGACCTTCCTTATTAGGATTCCACTGAGAGCAGTGGATGGAAAATGATCCTCTCCTGGTCCCTGCTGGATTCCAGGAGCAGGGATCCTTTCCCTCTTTCCCCCCACCCCCCGCGGTGCCCTCCTCCCCCTCCCGCCCCACCCCGCACCCTTTTCAGCCTTTCTTCCACAGCTTTTGCCTCCGGACCTCAGATCCTTTTGGTCTCCAGGAGCTCCCAGCAGCTCCACAGCCTTTCCTCTCCCATCCTGATCCTTTCTCCAGGAATGGAGCTCTGCATTGCAATTCCCTTCTCTTTTCTCCGACAATTCCCACCAACCCAGACCTAAAGCTGACACAAGGAACGCTCGGTGCCCACAAATCCAAATCCAGACCTGGCCATCCCTAAACCAGCAACTCCCGGACAATTTGCGTTCATTCCAACCTAACACTGAGGACTCACCTAATCCTTCAAAATTCCCAAGAAATATCCCGTTGCCTTCAGCTCCCAGGGGATTCTGCTTCGTGCTCACACGGATTTGGGACTTCCCTGAAAAACCCGTGCAGGGCACGCTGGAATCCCCGATCCCGTGAATCGGGGGAGTGTGAAAAGCTCGGTCCAGCCTGGGCCCCCAGAAATTTTTGCCAAATATCCCCCAAGTCCTCGGGACAACAGAACTCTCTGGTACTGCATTTTTGGCGTTGTAAAGCCTGGAATTACTTTATTCCTAGTGCTGGGCTCTGGATGTGGCCGAGAAAATCCCGGCCTCCACACAGACCCAGATTCCAAACTTTTTGATACATTTGAGCAAACCGAGAAATTCCCCTTCCCTGCTTCTTCTTAAGGGCATCCTTCTCTTCCCTTACCCGGCCTGCTCTCTCCCACTGGGCTGGGTTTTTCCCTTCCCATGCTAATTAGTCCCTACTTCTAGGAGGTTTAGGTACCTTTCTTCCCCGGCAGGGATTTCTTAACACGGCTACCGAGGCTTTGGGAGTCTTCTTTATCTTCTACTTTCTGGAAACACACCCTCTGATCCATAAATGCCACAATCCAGATGCCCAACTTCAACAAGACATCCTTTTCACCTAAAAACACTCACTCTCAACTCTTAGATCTTTTAAAGTTTTACCCCTGCAAAATTCCCCTGGTTTTCCACCGCTGAATTCCTCCGTCCTGATTCCAAGAATTTCTTGAATACCACGGGGCTTTTCTCAAGATTTACCCCCACAACCTTCCCTACGTGCCCACTGCTCACCACCTCATTTTTCCCTCAATGTCTTCGTTCTCCACCCCAGAGAGTTTGTCAAGTGTTGCCTCCAAGATGTTCCCCCTCTGTCCACTACTGAGTTCCCCATTTTGCCTTCAAAATATTCCTTCTGTCCCCTCCAGATTGCATCCACTTTTACCCCCAACATTTTACTTCCTCTACAATATTGATTAAACCTTTTCCACCCCAAAAATGTGCATTCCCTCCCTTAAACAGCACCTCAGCTTTTCCCTCAAAAATGCCCCAGAGAGAAACTCCGATTCAGCCCCCAAACTCCCATTTTCCTACACAAACAGTTCTTGTGGCCCCTCTCAATTCCCCCAGGCTTTCAGCTAAAGGAATAACTGGAAGCCTATTCCCTCATCTCTGCCCTCCTTTTGCTTTCCTGGAAAACCTTGCCATCCCACACTTTCTCCAAGAGATCTGCTGCGAGTACTGCAAGGTCTGCTCTGTCAGAGTGCCAGGGGGGTTTACAGCACTTGTTCCTCTGCATCTGTACCCTTTCATCAGGTTTCCCCTGGAACGGTGTTGTGGGAGAAGCTTGGAATTACCAGAAATGGATCAGGTTCACATTTTTTCCCCACCAGTTTTTATCTGGTTTGAAATTCCTGGAATGACCCTCAAATGTGCCCTAGAACAGTGCTGTGAAAGGATCAGTCAGAAGAACAGCCTGAAAGCAGAAAACCACCTCCAGCAGCAGCCGGAATGATCCCATTTCTGTTCTTACCTGGTCCTGCCAGAGCTCCCAACGGCCCTTCCCATTCCAAAACAAGAGCCATGCAAGACATTCCTGCTGTCCGTGAGGGTGAGGTGCCAGTTCTGGATGTTCTTTGCTGTGGAATCGGACAACAAACAGAGCGTAAATGATCTTGGTGGCTCTTCCAAGCCAAACCACCCCGTGATTCCTTGCGTGGATCAGCACCTGTCCCAACTCCATTCCAGAAACCTCCTCCCACTAACCCAGAACTTTCCTTTTTCCGCTCAACATCAGGGATTTGCTGCCGAGTGCCCCGGGCAGGGGACGCCTCAGCATTCCCTGGGACGCCTCAGCATTCCCTGGGGCACCTCAGCATTCCCTGGGGTGCCTCAGCATTCCCTGGGGTGCTGTTCCACGCCGATCCCGTGTCCAGCGCCGTTCCGGGCTGCAGTGCCGGGCTCTCCCCACAAGGCGGCAGCACCGGGAGCGAGCAGCCCCGGCCGGTCCCGCTGTCTCGGGGCAGCTGCGCCTTTAACCCGCCCGGAGCCGGCGGGGCCGTGAACACAGCGGGCAAAAACCCCAGCGATCCCCTTTATTTCACCTCCACGGGCACAGGATCGCAGCATTCCCTGGGCTGGAAGGGACCCACAGGGAGCATCGAGTCCACATCCTGGCCCTGCACCCCAAGAATCCCACCCTGTGCCCGAGAGCCTTGTCCAGACCCAAACTCTGCCCCTAGGATCCTGAAAACACAGTGGGGCTGGGAGAAGGATGACAATAGAAGATTTTTTATATAGATCTCCTTGTACGATCGTTATATAATATCATTAGATCGCCCAGGAACCCATCCCTGTACCTGGACAGCCAGAAGTGCACAAAATCCCAGCCCCTCCCAAGATGCAGCTCCTCACACCAAACCTTGGGAGAATCCCTGGTGCTTCCAACACCGCTGCAATCCCACCTGGAGCTGAGCTTACAGGGTGCTCTGCCTAATCCACATCCAAGCCTGGATAGCCCAAAGCCTGCAAGAAAAGAGGAGGCAAAGTGAAAAGGAGAGAGGGGGAAAAAAACAGAGTTTTAGGTTTTTCCCGTGTTTGCAACAGGATTGAAGGGCAGGATGGAGAGGTTTCGTGGAAAAGAAGTACCAAAGGCTGCTTCATTCCCAGCAATTAGCGCTGCTCAGGTTGAATCCAAGAGGACCAATCCACCAGGTTTAAACAGGAGCGGCCGACAGGATGGGTTATGACACAGATCTGTGAAGCTGGAGCCTTCTTTCTTCTCCCGGGCTCTCCCAGAAATTCTCCATGTCCGGATGCGCTCCCGCTCTCCCTGCTGGGGAGGACGGACTTGGATAGCCCGGGTGACTGGTGAGCCTAAAACAATAAGTGATGCAGTGATCCAAGTGTTTTTCACAAGGAAATGACATATTCTCTGGACCTGGGATAACCCATATCCCATGGCCTTCTCCAGGAAGAGTCCCAGCTGGATAGGGTCTCCCAGAAAGGATTCCATAGGGGCTCACTTTTTGCTTGGAGCTCGGCTGAATTCCTCAGCAATGCCAGGGAATGTTGCCATTGGAGGCTTTGGGCAGATTGGGCTCATTTGCCTTTTTAGGTTTTGTTACCGTGTCTCAGACTTCCCACTGGAATGTGGTCTCCAAGGAACATGTAAATCCCATTGGATTCCTGCTCTTTCGGACAATTTTTTGTACCATTCCTGTACAAAACGAGGCCCCCTGTTCGGATGCTTTTCCCCACTGTTCCCCAGCAGTTTTATCTGCCAGTCCATTCCCTGCGCTCGTTGGGCTCTTCCCAGATCTCTGAGCTCCTTCACAAGGCAGGAGATCCATTTGGCCCAGGAACCGAACCCTCCCGAGGAATTGTCTGATGCCATCTCCACATTTCACAGCTGATCCTTGTGCTCAAAGGATCCCCCTTTCTTCCCTCCAGCCAATTCCAAGCCTCGCTGCCCCCAGCCGGGAACAGTCCCCAGGCCGATCCCTGCAGTCTTCCCTGCCAGGATCCTGCTCAGGAATCCATGGGCTACGAATGTAACAATTAATTCTTCCCACCCCTGCCCAGTTCTAATTCCAAAGGATTTGGTGGCTGCCTTACCTGGCTGGAGCCTGCTTCCAACTCTGTTCTTGCTGCTTCTGCTGCTTTCCATTTCCCAGGAATTCCACCAACGGAGCGACAGCGTTTTCCACCTCCTCCTCCAGCATTCCCTCTGTTGCGTTCGGGTGCTGGAAGGATATCAAAACCTGGGCCTCACTATCAGGAATTATATCCCCGGATTTGTTGCTTTCCAAATGTCACCTCTTCCCAACAAAGCACTGGCCATCCAAGGAATTCTAGAGAGCGATGTGCTGACCACTGCTTACTCCTCTGGAATGTCAGAGCTTGGAAAAAAAGGGCAGTTGAGGCTTTTCCTGGTGCTGCCCATGAAGTGTATTTTACCTAAGAGCCCCTGCCCATGCCTTTGCCTGTATCCACCAAAAATCCACCCGTTCATTCCCCAGCTGCTGCCTCCCTCTTTTCCTGGATCCAACAGAATTTTAACAGGTGAATATTCCCCTCTGGAAGAGCACCTTTCATTCCAAACCTAAGAACAAACAAATGAATCACTTTCCTTCGACCTTCCTTATTAGGATTCCACTGAGAGCAGTGGATGGAAAATGATCCTCTCCTGGTCCCTGCTGGATTCCAGGAGCAGGGATCCTTTCCCTCTTTCCCCCCACCCCCCGCAGTGCCCTCCTCCCCCTCCCGCCCCACCCCGCACCCTTTTCAGCCTTTCTTCCACAGCTTTTGCCTCCGGACCTCAGATCCTTTTGGTCTCCAGGAGCTCCCAGCAGCCCCACAGCCTTTCCTCTCCCATCCTGATCCTTTCTCCAGGAATGGAGCTCTGCATTGCAATTCCCTTCTCTTTTCTCCGACAATTCCCACCAACCCAGACCTAAAGCTGACACAAGGAACGCTCGGTGCCCACAAATCCAAATCCAGACCTGGCCATCCCTAAACCAGCAACTCCCGGACAATTTGCGTTCATTCCAACCTAACACTGAGGACCCACCTAATCCTTCAAAATTCCCAAGAAATATCCCGTTGCCTTCAGCTCCCAGGGGATTCTGCTTCGTGCTCACACGGATTTGGGACTTCCCTGAAAAACCCGTGCAGGGCACGCTGGAATCCCCGATCCCGTGAATCCGGGGAGTGTGAAAAGCTCGGTCCAGCCTGGGCCCCCAGAAATTTTTGCCAAATATCCCCCAAGTCCTCGGGACAACAGAACTCTCTGGTACTGCATTTTTGGCGTTGTAAAGCCTGGAATTACTTTATTCCTAGTGCTGGGCTCTGGATGTGGCCGAGAAAATCCCGGCCTCCACACAGACCCAGATTCCAAACTTTTTGATACATTTGAGCAAACCGAGAAATTCCCCTTCCCTGCTTCTTCTTAAGGGCATCCTTCTCTTCCCTTACCCGGCCTGCTCTCTCCCACTGGGCTGGGTTTTTCCCTTCCCATGCTAATTAGTCCCTACTTCTAGGAGCTTTAGGTACCTTTCTTCCCTGGCAGGGATTTCTTAACACAGCTACCGAGGCTTTGGGAGTCTTCTTTATCTTCTACTTTCTGGAAACACACCCTCTGATCCATAAATGCCACAATCCAGATGCCCAACTTCAACAAGACATCCTTTTCACCTAAAAACACTCACTCTCAACTCTTAGATCTTTTAAAGTTTTACCCCCGCAAAATTCCCCTGCTTTTCCACCGCTGAATTCCTCCGTCCTGATTCCAAGAATTTCTTGAATACCACGGGGCTTTTCTCAAGATTTACCCCCACAACCTTCCCTACGTGCCCACTGCTCACCACCTCATTTTTCCCTCAATGTCTTCGTTCTCCACCCCAGAGAGTTTGTCAAGTGTTGCCTCCAAAATGTTCCCCCTCTGTCCACTACTGAGTTCCCCATTTTGCCTTCAAAATATTCATTCTGTCCCCTCCAGATTGCATCCACTTTTACCCCCAACATTTTACTTCCTCTACAATATTGATTAAACCTTTTCCACCCCAAAAATGTGCATTCCCTCCCTTAAACAGCACCTCAGCTTTTCCCTCAAAAATGCCCCAGAGAGAAACTCCGATTCAGCCCCCAAACTCCCATTTTCCTACACAAACAGTTCTTGTGGCCCCTCTCAATTCCCCCAGGCTTTCAGCTAAAGGAATAACTGGAAGCCTATTCCCTCATCTCTGCCCTCCTTTTGCTTTCCCGGAAAACCTTGCCATCCCACACTTTCTCCAAGAGATCTGCTGGGAGTACGGCAAGGTCTGCTCTGTCAGAGTGCCAGGGGGGTTTACAGCACTTGCTCCTCTGCATCTTCACCCTTTCATCAGCTTTCCCCTGGAACGGTGTTGTGGGAGAAGCTTGGAATTACCAGAAATGGATCAGGTTCACATTTTTTCCCCACCAGTTTTCATCTGGTTTGAAATTCCTGGAATGACCCTCAAATGTGCCCTAGAACAGTGCTGTGAAAGGATCAGTCAGAAGAACAGCCTGAAAGCAGAAAACCACCTCCAGCAGCAGCCGGAATGATCCCATTTCTGTTCTTACCTGCTCCTGCCAGAGCTCCCAACGGCCCTTCCCATTCCAAGAGCTATGCAAGACATTCCTGCTGTCCGTGAGGGTGAGGTGCCAGTTCTGGATGTTCTTTGCTGCGGAATCGGACAACAAACAGAGCGTAAATGATCTTGGTGGCTCTTCCAAGCCAAACCACCCCGTGATTCCTTGCGTGGATCAGCACCTGTCCCAACTCCATTCCAGAAACCTCCTCCCACTAACCCAGAACTTTCCTTTTTCCGCTCAACATCAGGGATTTGCTGCCGAGTGCCCCGGGCAGGGGACGCCTCAGCCTTCCCTGGGACGCCTCAGCATTCCAGCATTTTTATTCCAGGCATTAAAAGGATGCTCATTTCTCTTCCAGCATTGTTTCCCTCATTTTAGGAGAACCCTTTTCATCCCAGACCCCCCTCGTCAGCTGTTCAATCCTCTGGCACTGGATTTGGACAGAAGAAGGGACGCACCTGGACTGCGGGAAATCACGGAGAGAAACCCCTCCAAAACCTGACAGAGAAAAACAACGGGAGATGCAGGAAGACATATCCCTCATTTGCACGTCTGGAATGCTTTTCTAAAGACTTCTCTGCATCTGGATGCTCTTTGCTCTTGGCTTTCTTTACAGGAATGCATTTGCTGCTAAACACATCTCAGGCCCTTATTTGATCAGGATAAGGCGGGATGGAGATGAAGACTCACACAGGGAATAGCCAGGGAGATTCCCAGATCTCTGAGCTCCTTCACAAGGCAGGAGATCCATTTGGCCCAGGAACCGAACCCTCCCGAGGAATTGTCTGATGCCATCTCCACATTTCACAGCTGATCCTTGTGCTCAAAGGATCCCCCTTTCTTCCCTCCAGCCAATTCCAAGCCTCGCTGCCCCCAGCCGGGAACAGTCCCCAGGCCGATCCCTGCAGTCTTCCCTGCCAGGATCCTGCTCAGGAATCCATGGGCTACAAATTGAAGAATTAATTCTTCCCACCCCTGCCCAGTTCTAATTCCAAAGGATTTGGTGTCTGCCTTACCCGGCTGGAGCCTGCTTCCAACTCTGTTCTTGCTGCTTCTGCTGCTTTCCATTTCCCAGGAATTCCACCAACGGAGCGACAGCGTTTTCCACCTCCTCCTCCAGCATTCCCTCTGTTGCGTTCGGGTGCTGGAAGGATATCAAAACCAGGGCCTCACTATCAGGAATTATATCCCCGGATTTGTTCCTTTCCAAATGTCACCTCTTCCCAACAAAGCACTGGCCATCCAAGGAATTCTAGAGAGCGATGTGCTGACCGCTGCTTACTCCTCTGGAATGTCAGAGCTTGGAAAAAAAGGGCAGTTGAGGCTTTTCCTGGTGCTGCCCATGAAGTGTATTTTACCTAAGTGCCCCTGCCCATGCCTTTGCCTGTATCCGCCAAAAATCCACCCGTTCATTCCCCAGCTGCTGCCTCCCTCTTTTCCTGGATCCAACAGAATTTTAACAGGTGAATATTCCCCTCTGGAAGAGCACCTTTCATTCCAAACCTAAGAACAAACAAACGAATCACTTTCCTTCGACCTTCCTTATTAGGATTCCACTGAGAGCAGTGGATGGAAAATGATCCTCTCCTGGTCCCTGCTGGATTCCCGGAGCAGGGATCCTTTCCCTCTTTCCCCCCACCCCCCGCGGTGCCCTCCTCCCCCTCCCGCCCCACCCCGCACCCTTTTCAGGCTTTGTTCCACAGCTTTTGCCTCCGGACCTCAGATCCTTTTGGTCTCCAGGAGCTCCCAGCAGCTCCACAGCCTTTCCTCTCCCATCCTGATCCTTTCTCCAGGAATGGAGCTCTGCATTGCAATTCCCTTCTCTTTTCTCCGACAATTCCCACCAACCCAGACCTAAAGCTGACACAAGGAACGCTCGGTGCCCACAAATCCAAATCCAGACCTGGCCATCCCTAAACCAGCAACTCCCGGACAATTTGCGTTCATTCCAACCTATCACTGAGGACTCACCTAATCCTTCAAAATTCCCAAGAAATATCCCGTTGCCTTCAGCTCCCAGGGGATTCTGCTTCGTGCTCACACGGATTTGGGACTTCCCTGAAAAACCCGTGCAGGGCACGCTGGAATCCCCGATCCCGTGAATCGGGGGAGTGTGAAAAGCTCGGTCCAGCCTGGGCCCCCAGAAATTTTTGCCAAATATCCCCCAAGTCCTCGGGACAACAGAACTCTCTGGTACTGCATTTTTGGCGTTGTAAAGCCTGGAATTACTTTATTCCTAGTGCTGGGCTCTGGATGTGGCCGAGAAAATCCCGGCCTCCACACAGACCCAGATTCCAAACTTTTTGATACATTTGAGCAAACCGAGAAATTCCCCTTCCCTGCTTCTTCTTAAGGGCATCCTTCTCTTCCCTTACCCGGCCTGCTCTCTCCCACTGGGCTGGGTTTTTCCCTTCCCATGCTAATTAGTCCCTACTTCTAGGAGCTTTAGGTACCTTTCTTCCCTGGCAGGGATTTCTTAACACAGCTACCGAGGCTTTGGGAGTCTTCTTTATCTTCTACTTTCTGGAAACACACCCTCTGATCCATAAATGCCACAATCCAGATGCCCAACTTCAACAAGACATCCTTTTCACCTAAAAACACTCACTCTCAACTCTTAGATCTTTTAAAGTTTTACCCCCGCAAAATTCCCCTGCTTTTCCACCGCTGAATTCCTCCGTCCTGATTCCAAGAATTTCTTGAATACCACGGGGCTTTTCTCAAGATTTACCCCCACAACCTTCCCTACGTGCCCACTGCTCACCACCTCATTTTTCCCTCAATGTCTTCGTTCTCCACCCCAGAGAGTTTGTCAAGTGTTGCCTCCAAAATGTTCCCCCTCTGTCCACTACTGAGTTCCCCATTTTGCCTTCAAAATATTCATTCTGTCCCCTCCAGATTGCATCCACTTTTACCCCCAACATTTTACTTCCTCTACAATATTGATTAAACCTTTTCCACCCCAAAAATGTGCATTCCCTCCCTTAAACAGCACCTCAGCTTTTCCCTCAAAAATGCCCCAGAGAGAAACTCCGATTCAGCCCCCAAACTCCCATTTTCCTACACAAACAGTTCTTGTGGCCCCTCTCAATTCCCCCAGGCTTTCAGCTAAAGGAATAACTGGAAGCCTATTCCCTCATCTCTGCCCTCCTTTTGCTTTCCCGGAAAACCTTGCCATCCCACACTTTCTCCAAGAGATCTGCTGGGAGTACGGCAAGGTCTGCTCTGTCAGAGTGCCAGGGGGGTTTACAGCACTTGCTCCTCTGCATCTTCACCCTTTCATCAGCTTTCCCCTGGAACGGTGTTGTGGGAGAAGCTTGGAATTACCAGAAATGGATCAGGTTCACATTTTTTCCCCACCAGTTTTCATCTGGTTTGAAATTCCTGGAATGACCCTCAAATGTGCCCTAGAACAGTGCTGTGAAAGGATCAGTCAGAAGAACAGCCTGAAAGCAGAAAACCACCTCCAGCAGCAGCCGGAATGATCCCATTTCTGTTCTTACCTGCTCCTGCCAGAGCTCCCAACGGCCCTTCCCATTCCAAGAGCTATGCAAGACATTCCTGCTGTCCGTGAGGGTGAGGTGCCAGTTCTGGATGTTCTTTGCTGCGGAATCGGACAACAAACAGAGCGTAAATGATCTTGGTGGCTCTTCCAAGCCAAACCACCCCGTGATTCCTTGCGTGGATCAGCACCTGTCCCAACTCCATTCCAGAAACCTCCTCCCACTAACCCAGAACTTTCCTTTTTCCGCTCAACATCAGGGATTTGCTGCCGAGTGCCCCGGGCAGGGGACGCCTCAGCCTTCCCTGGGACGCCTCAGCATTCCAGCATTTTTATTCCAGGCATTAAAAGGATGCTCATTTCTCTTCCAGCATTGTTTCCCTCATTTTAGGAGAACCCTTTTCATCCCAGACCCCCCTCGTCAGCTGTTCAATCCTCTGGCACTGGATTTGGACAGAAGAAGGGACGCACCTGGACTGCGGGAAATCACGGAGAGAAACCCCTCCAAAACCTGACAGAGAAAAACAACGGGAGATGCAGGAAGACATATCCCTCATTTGCACGTCTGGAATGCTTTTCTAAAGACTTCTCTGCATCTGGATGCTCTTTGCTCTTGGCTTTCTTTACAGGAATGCACTTGCTGCTAAACACATCTCAGGCCCTTATTTGATCAGGATAAGGCGGGATGGAGATGAAGACTCACACAGGGAATAGCCAGGGAGATTCCCAGATCTCTGAGCTCCTTCACAAGGCAGGAGATCCATTTGGCCCAGGAACCGAACCCTCCCGAGGAATTGTCTGATGCCATCTCCACATTTCACAGCTGATCCTTGTGCTCAAAGGATCCCCCTTTCTTCCCTCCAGCCAATTCCAAGCCTCGCTGCCCCCAGCCGGGAACAGTCCCCAGGCCGATCCCTGCAGTCTTCCCTGCCAGGATCCTGCTCAGGAATCCATGGGCTACAAATTGAAGAATTAATTCTTCCCACCCCTGCCCAGTTCTAATTCCAAAGGATTTGGTGTCTGCCTTACCCGGCTGGAGCCTGCTTCCAACTCTGTTCTTGCTGCTTCTGCTGCTTTCCATTTCCCAGGAATTCCACCAACGGAGCGACAGCGTTTTCCACCTCCTCCTCCAGCATTCCCTCTGTTGCGTTCGGGTGCTGGAAGGATATCAAAACCAGGGCCTCACTATCAGGAATTATATCCCCGGATTTGTTCCTTTCCAAATGTCACCTCTTCCCAACAAAGCACTGGCCATCCAAGGAATTCTAGAGAGCGATGTGCTGACCGCTGCTTACTCCTCTGGAATGTCAGAGCTTGGAAAAAAAGGGCAGTTGAGGCTTTTCCTGGTGCTGCCCATGAAGTGTATTTTACCTAAGTGCCCCTGCCCATGCCTTTGCCTGTATCCGCCAAAAATCCACCCGTTCATTCCCCAGCTGCTGCCTCCCTCTTTTCCTGGATCCAACAGAATTTTAACAGGTGAATATTCCCCTCTGGAAGAGCACCTTTCATTCCAAACCTAAGAACAAACAAACGAATCACTTTCCTTCGACCTTCCTTATTAGGATTCCACTGAGAGCAGTGGATGGAAAATGATCCTCTCCTGGTCCCTGCTGGATTCCAGGAGCAGGGATCCTTTCCCTCTTTCCCCCCACCCCCCGCAGTGCCCTCCTCCCCCTCCCGCCCCACCCCGCACCCTTTTCAGCCTTTCTTCCACAGCTTTTGCCTCCGGACCTCAGATCCTTTTGGTCTCCAGGAGCTCCCAGCAGCCCCACAGCCTTTCCTCTCCCATCCTGATCCTTTCTCCAGGAATGGAGCTCTGCATTGCAATTCCCTTCTCTTTTCTCCGACAATTCCCACCAACCCAGACCTAAAGCTGACACAAGGAACGCTCGGTGCCCACAAATCCAAATCCAGACCTGGCCATCCCTAAACCAGCAACTCCCGGACAATTTGCGTTCATTCCAACCTAACACTGAGGACCCACCTAATCCTTCAAAATTCCCAAGAAATATCCCGTTGCCTTCAGCTCCCAGGGGATTCTGCTTCGTGCTCACACGGATTTGGGACTTCCCTGAAAAACCCGTGCAGGGCACGCTGGAATCCCCGATCCCGTGAATCCGGGGAGTGTGAAAAGCTCGGTCCAGCCTGGGCCCCCAGAAATTTTTGCCAAATATCCCCCAAGTCCTCGGGACAACAGAACTCTCTGGTACTGCATTTTTGGCGTTGTAAAGCCTGGAATTACTTTATTCCTAGTGCTGGGCTCTGCATACGGCCGAGAAAATCCCGGCCTCCACACAGACCCAGATTCCAAACTTTTTGATACATTTGAGCAAACCGAGAAATTCCCCTTCCCTGCTTCTTCTTAAGGGCATCCTTCTCTTCCCTTACCCGGCCTGCTCTCTCCCACTGGGCTGGGTTTTTCCCTTCCCATGCTAATTAGTCCCTACTTCTAGGAGCTTTAGGTACCTTTCTTCCCTGGCAGGGATTTCTTAACACAGCTACCGAGGCTTTGGGAGTCTTCTTTATCTTCTACTTTCTGGAAACACACCCTCTGATCCATAAATGCCACAATCCAGATGCCCAACTTCAACAAGACATCCTTTTCACCTAAAAACACTCACTCTCAACTCTTAGATCTTTTAAAGTTTTACCCCCGCAAAATTCCCCTGCTTTTCCACCGCTGAATTCCTCCGTCCTGATTCCAAGAATTTCTTGAATACCACGGGGCTTTTCTCAAGATTTACCCCCACAACCTTCCCTACGTGCCCACTGCTCACCACCTCATTTTTCCCTCAATGTCTTCGTTCTCCACCCCAGAGAGTTTGTCAAGTGTTGCCTCCAAAATGTTCCCCCTCTGTCCACTACTGAGTTCCCCATTTTGCCTTCAAAATATTCATTCTGTCCCCTCCAGATTGCATCCACTTTTACCCCCAACATTTTACTTCCTCTACAATATTGATTAAACCTTTTCCACCCCAAAAATGTGCATTCCCTCCCTTAAACAGCACCTCAGCTTTTCCCTCAAAAATGCCCCAGAGAGAAACTCCGATTCAGCCCCCAAACTCCCATTTTCCTACACAAACAGTTCTTGTGGCCCCTCTCAATTCCCCCAGGCTTTCAGCTAAAGGAATAACTGGAAGCCTATTCCCTCATCTCTGCCCTCCTTTTGCTTTCCCGGAAAACCTTGCCATCCCACACTTTCTCCAAGAGATCTGCTGGGAGTACGGCAAGGTCTGCTCTGTCAGAGTGCCAGGGGGGTTTACAGCACTTGCTCCTCTGCATCTTCACCCTTTCATCAGCTTTCCCCTGGAACGGTGTTGTGGGAGAAGCTTGGAATTACCAGAAATGGATCAGGTTCACATTTTTTCCCCACCAGTTTTCATCTGGTTTGAAATTCCTGGAATGACCCTCAAATGTGCCCTAGAACAGTGCTGTGAAAGGATCAGTCAGAAGAACAGCCTGAAAGCAGAAAACCACCTCCAGCAGCAGCCGGAATGATCCCATTTCTGTTCTTACCTGCTCCTGCCAGAGCTCCCAACGGCCCTTCCCATTCCAAGAGCTATGCAAGACATTCCTGCTGTCCGTGAGGGTGAGGTGCCAGTTCTGGATGTTCTTTGCTGCGGAATCGGACAACAAACAGAGCGTAAATGATCTTGGTGGCTCTTCCAAGCCAAACCACCCCGTGATTCCTTGCGTGGATCAGCACCTGTCCCAACTCCATTCCAGAAACCTCCTCCCACTAACCCAGAACTTTCCTTTTTCCGCTCAACATCAGGGATTTGCTGCCGAGTGCCCCGGGCAGGGGACGCCTCAGCCTTCCCTGGGACGCCTCAGCATTCCAGCATTTTTATTCCAGGCATTAAAAGGATGCTCATTTCTCTTCCAGCATTGTTTCCCTCATTTTAGGAGAACCCTTTTCATCCCAGACCCCCCTCGTCAGCTGTTCAATCCTCTGGCACTGGATTTGGACAGAAGAAGGGACGCACCTGGACTGCGGGAAATCACGGAGAGAAACCCCTCCAAAACCTGACAGAGAAAAACAACGGGAGATGCAGGAAGACATATCCCTCATTTGCACGTCTGGAATGCTTTTCTAAAGACTTCTCTGCATCTGGATGCTCTTTGCTCTTGGCTTTCTTTACAGGAATGCATTTGCTGCTAAACACATCTCAGGCCCTTATTTGATCAGGATAAGGCGGGATGGAGATGAAGACTCACACAGGGAATAGCCAGGGAGATTCCCAGATCTCTGAGCTCCTTCACAAGGCAGGAGATCCATTTGGCCCAGGAACCGAACCCTCCCGAGGAATTGTCTGATGCCATCTCCACATTTCACAGCTGATCCTTGTGCTCAAAGGATCCCCCTTTCTTCCCTCCAGCCAATTCCAAGCCTCGCTGCCCCCAGCCGGGAACAGTCCCCAGGCCGATCCCTGCAGTCTTCCCTGCCAGGATCCTGCTCAGGAATCCATGGGCTACAAATTGAAGAATTAATTCTTCCCACCCCTGCCCAGTTCTAATTCCAAAGGATTTGGTGTCTGCCTTACCCGGCTGGAGCCTGCTTCCAACTCTGTTCTTGCTGCTTCTGCTGCTTTCCATTTCCCAGGAATTCCACCAACGGAGCGACAGCGTTTTCCACCTCCTCCTCCAGCATTCCCTCTGTTGCGTTCGGGTGCTGGAAGGATATCAAAACCAGGGCCTCACTATCAGGAATTATATCCCCGGATTTGTTCCTTTCCAAATGTCACCTCTTCCCAACAAAGCACTGGCCATCCAAGGAATTCTAGAGAGCGATGTGCTGACCGCTGCTTACTCCTCTGGAATGTCAGAGCTTGGAAAAAAAGGGCAGTTGAGGCTTTTCCTGGTGCTGCCCATGAAGTGTATTTTACCTAAGTGCCCCTGCCCATGCCTTTGCCTGTATCCGCCAAAAATCCACCCGTTCATTCCCCAGCTGCTGCCTCCCTCTTTTCCTGGATCCAACAGAATTTTAACAGGTGAATATTCCCCTCTGGAAGAGCACCTTTCATTCCAAACCTAAGAACAAACAAACGAATCACTTTCCTTCGACCTTCCTTATTAGGATTCCACTGAGAGCAGTGGATGGAAAATGATCCTCTCCTGGTCCCTGCTGGATTCCCGGAGCAGGGATCCTTTCCCTCTTTCCCCCCACCCCCCGCGGTGCCCTCCTCCCCCTCCCGCCCCACCCCGCACCCTTTTCAGGCTTTGTTCCACAGCTTTTGCCTCCGGACCTCAGATCCTTTTGGTCTCCAGGAGCTCCCAGCAGCTCCACAGCCTTTCCTCTCCCATCCTGATCCTTTCTCCAGGAATGGAGCTCTGCATTGCAATTCCCTTCTCTTTTCTCCGACAATTCCCACCAACCCAGACCTAAAGCTGACACAAGGAACACTCGGTGCCCACAAATCCAAATCCAGACCTGGCCATCCCTAAACCAGCAACTCCCGGACAATTTGCGTTCATTCCAACCTATCACTGAGGACTCACCTAATCCTTCAAAATTCCCAAGAAATATCCCGTTGCCTTCAGCTCCCAGGGGATTCTGCTTCGTGCTCACACGGATTTGGGACTTCCCTGAAAAACCCGTGCAGGGCACGCTGGAATCCCCGATCCCGTGAATCGGGGGAGTGTGAAAAGCTCGGTCCAGCCTGGGCCCCCAGAAATTTTTGCCAAATATCCCCCAAGTCCTCGGGACAACAGAACTCTCTGGTACTGCATTTTTGGCGTTGTAAAGCCTGGAATTACTTTATTCCTAGTGCTGGGCTCTGGATGTGGCCGAGAAAATCCCGGCCTCCACACAGACCCAGATTCCAAACTTTTTGATACATTTGAGCAAACCGAGAAATTCCCCTTCCCTGCTTCTTCTTAAGGGCATCCTTCTCTTCCCTTACCCGGCCTGCTCTCTCCCACTGGGCTGGGTTTTTCCCTTCCCATGCTAATTAGTCCCTACTTCTAGGAGCTTTAGGTACCTTTCTTCCCTGGCAGGGATTTCTTAACACAGCTACCGAGGCTTTGGGAGTCTTCTTTATCTTCTACTTTCTGGAAACACACCCTCTGATCCATAAATGCCACAATCCAGATGCCCAACTTCAACAAGACATCCTTTTCACCTAAAAACACTCACTCTCAACTCTTAGATCTTTTAAAGTTTTACCCCCGCAAAATTCCCCTGCTTTTCCACCGCTGAATTCCTCCGTCCTGATTCCAAGAATTTCTTGAATACCACGGGGCTTTTCTCAAGATTTACCCCCACAACCTTCCCTACGTGCCCACTGCTCACCACCTCATTTTTCCCTCAATGTCTTCGTTCTCCACCCCAGAGAGTTTGTCAAGTGTTGCCTCCAAAATGTTCCCCCTCTGTCCACTACTGAGTTCCCCATTTTGCCTTCAAAATATTCATTCTGTCCCCTCCAGATTGCATCCACTTTTACCCCCAACATTTTACTTCCTCTACAATATTGATTAAACCTTTTCCACCCCAAAAATGTGCATTCCCTCCCTTAAACAGCACCTCAGCTTTTCCCTCAAAAATGCCCCAGAGAGAAACTCCGATTCAGCCCCCAAACTCCCATTTTCCTACACAAACAGTTCTTGTGGCCCCTCTCAATTCCCCCAGGCTTTCAGCTAAAGGAATAACTGGAAGCCTATTCCCTCATCTCTGCCCTCCTTTTGCTTTCCCGGAAAACCTTGCCATCCCACACTTTCTCCAAGAGATCTGCTGGGAGTACGGCAAGGTCTGCTCTGTCAGAGTGCCAGGGGGGTTTACAGCACTTGCTCCTCTGCATCTTCACCCTTTCATCAGCTTTCCCCTGGAACGGTGTTGTGGGAGAAGCTTGGAATTACCAGAAATGGATCAGGTTCACATTTTTTCCCCACCAGTTTTCATCTGGTTTGAAATTCCTGGAATGACCCTCAAATGTGCCCTAGAACAGTGCTGTGAAAGGATCAGTCAGAAGAACAGCCTGAAAGCAGAAAACCACCTCCAGCAGCAGCCGGAATGATCCCATTTCTGTTCTTACCTGCTCCTGCCAGAGCTCCCAACGGCCCTTCCCATTCCAAGAGCTATGCAAGACATTCCTGCTGTCCGTGAGGGTGAGGTGCCAGTTCTGGATGTTCTTTGCTGCGGAATCGGACAACAAACAGAGCGTAAATGATCTTGGTGGCTCTTCCAAGCCAAACCACCCCGTGATTCCTTGCGTGGATCAGCACCTGTCCCAACTCCATTCCAGAAACCTCCTCCCACTAACCCAGAACTTTCCTTTTTCCGCTCAACATCAGGGATTTGCTGCCGAGTGCCCCGGGCAGGGGACGCCTCAGCCTTCCCTGGGACGCCTCAGCATTCCAGCATTTTTATTCCAGGCATTAAAAGGATGCTCATTTCTCTTCCAGCATTGTTTCCCTCATTTTAGGAGAACCCTTTTCATCCCAGACCCCCCTCGTCAGCTGTTCAATCCTCTGGCACTGGATTTGGACAGAAGAAGGGACGCACCTGGACTGCGGGAAATCACGGAGAGAAACCCCTCCAAAACCTGACAGAGAAAAACAACGGGAGATGCAGGAAGACATATCCCTCATTTGCACGTCTGGAATGCTTTTCTAAAGACTTCTCTGCATCTGGATGCTCTTTGCTCTTGGCTTTCTTTACAGGAATGCACTTGCTGCTAAACACATCTCAGGCCCTTATTTGATCAGGATAAGGCGGGATGGAGATGAAGACTCACACAGGGAATAGCCAGGGAGATTCCCAGATCTCTGAGCTCCTTCACAAGGCAGGAGATCCATTTGGCCCAGGAACCGAACCCTCCCGAGGAATTGTCTGATGCCATCTCCACATTTCACAGCTGATCCTTGTGCTCAAAGGATCCCCCTTTCTTCCCTCCAGCCAATTCCAAGCCTCGCTGCCCCCAGCCGGGAACAGTCCCCAGGCCGATCCCTGCAGTCTTCCCTGCCAGGATCCTGCTCAGGAATCCATGGGCTACAAATTGAAGAATTAATTCTTCCCACCCCTGCCCAGTTCTAATTCCAAAGGATTTGGTGTCTGCCTTACCCGGCTGGAGCCTGCTTCCAACTCTGTTCTTGCTGCTTCTGCTGCTTTCCATTTCCCAGGAATTCCACCAACGGAGCGACAGCGTTTTCCACCTCCTCCTCCAGGATTCCCTCTGTTGCGTTCGGGTGCTGGAAGGATATCAAAACCTGGGCCTCACTATCAGGAATTATATCCCCGGATTTGTTCCTTTCCAAATGTCACCTCTTCCCAACAAAGCACTGGCCATCCAAGGAATTCTAGAGAGCCATGTGCTGACCGCTGCTTACTCCTCTGGAATGTCAGAGCTTGGAAAAAAAGGGCAGTTGAGGCTTTTCCTGGTGCTGCCCATGAAGTGTATTTTACCTAAGTGCCCCTGCCCATGCCTTTGCCTGTATCCGCCAAAAATCCACCCGTTCATTCCCCAGCTGCTGCCTCCCTCTTTTCCTGGATCCAACAGAATTTTAACAGGTGAATATTCCCCTCTGGAAGAGCACCTTTCATTCCAAACCTAAGAACAAACAAAGGAATCACTTTCCTTCGACCTTCCTTATTAGGATTCCACTGAGAGCAGTGGATGCAAAATGATCCTCTCCTGGTCCCTGCTGGATTCCCGGAGCAGGGATCCTTTCCCTCTTTCCCCCCACCCCCCGCGGTGCCCTCCTCCCCCTCCCGCCCCACCCCGCACCCTTTTCAGCCTTTCTTCCACAGCTTTTGCCTCCGGACCTCAGATCCTTTTGGTCTCCAGGAGCTCCCAGCAGCTCCACAGCCTTTCCTCTCCCATCCTGATCCTTTCTCCAGGAATGGAGCTCTGCATTGCAATTCCCTTCTCTTTTCTCCGACAATTCCCACCAACCCAGACCTAAAGCTGACACAAGGAACGCTCGGTGCCCACAAATCCAAATCCAGACCTGGCCATCCCTAAACCAGCAACTCCCGGACAATTTGCGTTCATTCCAACCTATCACTGAGGACTCACCTAATCCTTCAAAATTCCCAAGAAATATCCCGTTGCCTTCAGCTCCCAGGGGATTCTGCTTCGTGCTCACACGGATTTGGGACTTCCCTGAAAAACCCGTGCAGGGCACGCTGGAATCCCCGATCCCGTGAATCGGGGGAGTGTGAAAAGCTCGGTCCAGCCTGGGCCCCCAGAAATTTTTGCCAAATATCCCCCAAGTCCTCGGGACAACAGAACTCTCTGGTACTGCATTTTTGGCGTTGTAAAGCCTGGAATTACTTTATTCCTAGTGCTGGGCTCTGGATGTGGCCGAGAAAATCCCGGCCTCCACACAGACCCAGATTCCAAACTTTTTGATACATTTGAGCAAACCGAGAAATTCCCCTTCCCTGCTTCTTCTTAAGGGCATCCTTCTCTTCCCTTACCCGGCCTGCTCTCTCCCACTGGGCTGGGTTTTTCCCTTCCCATGCTAATTAGTCCCTACTTCTAGGAGCTTTAGGTACCTTTCTTCCCTGGCAGGGATTTCTTAACACAGCTACCGAGGCTTTGGGAGTCTTCTTTATCTTCTACTTTCTGGAAACACACCCTCTGATCCATAAATGCCACAATCCAGATGCCCAACTTCAACAAGACATCCTTTTCACCTAAAAACACTCACTCTCAACTCTTAGATCTTTTAAAGTTTTACCCCCGCAAAATTCCCCTGCTTTTCCACCGCTGAATTCCTCCGTCCTGATTCCAAGAATTTCTTGAATACCACGGGGCTTTTCTCAAGATTTACCCCCACAACCTTCCCTACGTGCCCACTGCTCACCACCTCATTTTTCCCTCAATGTCTTCGTTCTCCACCCCAGAGAGTTTGTCAAGTGTTGCCTCCAAAATGTTCCCCCTCTGTCCACTACTGAGTTCCCCATTTTGCCTTCAAAATATTCATTCTGTCCCCTCCAGATTGCATCCACTTTTACCCCCAACATTTTACTTCCTCTACAATATTGATTAAACCTTTTCCACCCCAAAAATGTGCATTCCCTCCCTTAAACAGCACCTCAGCTTTTCCCTCAAAAATGCCCCAGAGAGAAACTCCGATTCAGCCCCCAAACTCCCATTTTCCTACACAAACAGTTCTTGTGGCCCCTCTCAATTCCCCCAGGCTTTCAGCTAAAGGAATAACTGGAAGCCTATTCCCTCATCTCTGCCCTCCTTTTGCTTTCCCGGAAAACCTTGCCATCCCACACTTTCTCCAAGAGATCTGCTGGGAGTACGGCAAGGTCTGCTCTGTCAGAGTGCCAGGGGGGTTTACAGCACTTGCTCCTCTGCATCTTCACCCTTTCATCAGCTTTCCCCTGGAACGGTGTTGTGGGAGAAGCTTGGAATTACCAGAAATGGATCAGGTTCACATTTTTTCCCCACCAGTTTTCATCTGGTTTGAAATTCCTGGAATTACCCTCAAATGTGCCCTAGAACAGTGCTGTGAAAGGATCAGTCAGAAGAACAGCCTGAAAGCAGAAAACCACCTCCAGCAGCAGCCGGAATGATCCCATTTCTGTTCTTACCTGCTCCTGCCAGAGCTCCCAACGGCCCTTCCCATTCCAAGAGCTATGCAAGACATTCCTGCTGTCCGTGAGGGTGAGGTGCCAGTTCTGGATGTTCTTTGCTGCGGAATCGGACAACAAACAGAGCGTAAATGATCTTGGTGGCTCTTCCAAGCCAAACCACCCCGTGATTCCTTGCGTGGATCAGCACCTGTCCCAACTCCATTCCAGAAACCTCCTCCCACTAACCCAGAACTTTCCTTTTTCCGCTCAACATCAGGGATTTGCTGCCGAGTGCCCCGGGCAGGGGACGCCTCAGCCTTCCCTGGGACGCCTCAGCATTCCAGCATTTTTATTCCAGGCATTAAAAGGATGCTCATTTCTCTTCCAGCATTGTTTCCCTCATTTTAGGAGAACCCTTTTCATCCCAGACCCCCCTCGTCAGCTGTTCAATCCTCTGGCACTGGATTTGGACAGAAGAAGGGACGCACCTGGACTGCGGGAAATCACGGAGAGAAACCCCTCCAAAACCTGACAGAGAAAAACAACGGGAGATGCAGGAAGACATATCCCTCATTTGCACGTCTGGAATGCTTTTCTAAAGACTTCTCTGCATCTGGATGCTCTTTGCTCTTGGCTTTCTTTACAGGAATGCACTTGCTGCTAAACACATCTCAGGCCCTTATTTGATCAGGATAAGGCGGGATGGAGATGAAGACTCACACAGGGAATAGCCAGGGAGATTCCCAGATCTCTGAGCTCCTTCACAAGGCAGGAGATCCATTTGGCCCAGGAACCGAACCCTCCCGAGGAATTGTCTGATGCCATCTCCACATTTCACAGCTGATCCTTGTGCTCAAAGGATCCCCCTTTCTTCCCTCCAGCCAATTCCAAGCCTCGCTGCCCCCAGCCGGGAACAGTCCCCAGGCCGATCCCTGCAGTCTTCCCTGCCAGGATCCTGCTCAGGAATCCATGGGCTACAAATTGAAGAATTAATTCTTCCCACCCCTGCCCAGTTCTAATTCCAAAGGATTTGGTGTCTGCCTTACCCGGCTGGAGCCTGCTTCCAACTCTGTTCTTGCTGCTTCTGCTGCTTTCCATTTCCCAGGAATTCCACCAACGGAGCGACAGCGTTTTCCACCTCCTCCTCCAGCATTCCCTCTGTTGCGTTCGGGTGCTGGAAGGATATCAAAACCAGGGCCTCACTATCAGGAATTATATCCCCGGATTTGTTCCTTTCCAAATGTCACCTCTTCCCAACAAAGCACTGGCCATCCAAGGAATTCTAGAGAGCCATGTGCTGACCGCTGCTTACTCCTCTGGAATGTCAGAGCTTGGAAAAAAAGGGCAGTTGAGGCTTTTCCTGGTGCTGCCCATGAAGTGTATTTTACCTAAGTGCCCCTGCCCATGCCTTTGCCTGTATCCGCCAAAAATCCACCCGTTCATTCCCCAGCTGCTGCCTCCCTCTTTTCCTGGATCCAACAGAATTTTAACAGGTGAATATTCCCCTCTGGAAGAGCACCTTTCATTCCAAACCTAAGAACAAACAAACGAATCACTTTCCTTCGACCTTCCTTATTAGGATTCCACTGAGAGCAGTGGATGGAAAATGATCCTCTCCTGGTCCCTGCTGGATTCCCGGAGCAGGGATCCTTTCCCTCTTTCCCCCCACCCCCCGCGGTGCCCTCCTCCCCCTCCCGCCCCACCCCGCACCCTTTTCAGGCTTTGTTCCACAGCTTTTGCCTCCGGACCTCAGATCCTTTTGGTCTCCAGGAGCTCCCAGCAGCTCCACAGCCTTTCCTCTCCCATCCTGATCCTTTCTCCAGGAATGGAGCTCTGCATTGCAATTCCCTTCTCTTTTCTCCGACAATTCCCACCAACCCAGACCTAAAGCTGACACAAGGAACACTCGGTGCCCACAAATCCAAATCCAGACCTGGCCATCCCTAAACCAGCAACTCCCGGACAATTTGCGTTCATTCCAACCTATCACTGAGGACTCACCTAATCCTTCAAAATTCCCAAGAAATATCCCGTTGCCTTCAGCTCCCAGGGGATTCTGCTTCGTGCTCACACGGATTTGGGACTTCCCTGAAAAACCCGTGCAGGGCACGCTGGAATCCCCGATCCCGTGAATCGGGGGAGTGTGAAAAGCTCGGTCCAGCCTGGGCCCCCAGAAATTTTTGCCAAATATCCCCCAAGTCCTCGGGACAACAGAACTCTCTGGTACTGCATTTTTGGCGTTGTAAAGCCTGGAATTACTTTATTCCTAGTGCTGGGCTCTGGATGTGGCCGAGAAAATCCCGGCCTCCACACAGACCCAGATTCCAAACTTTTTGATACATTTGAGCAAACCGAGAAATTCCCCTTCCCTGCTTCTTCTTAAGGGCATCCTTCTCTTCCCTTACCCGGCCTGCTCTCTCCCACTGGGCTGGGTTTTTCCCTTCCCATGCTAATTAGTCCCTACTTCTAGGAGCTTTAGGTACCTTTCTTCCCTGGCAGGGATTTCTTAACACAGCTACCGAGGCTTTGGGAGTCTTCTTTATCTTCTACTTTCTGGAAACACACCCTCTGATCCATAAATGCCACAATCCAGATGCCCAACTTCAACAAGACATCCTTTTCACCTAAAAACACTCACTCTCAACTCTTAGATCTTTTAAAGTTTTACCCCCGCAAAATTCCCCTGCTTTTCCACCGCTGAATTCCTCCGTCCTGATTCCAAGAATTTCTTGAATACCACGGGGCTTTTCTCAAGATTTACCCCCACAACCTTCCCTACGTGCCCACTGCTCACCACCTCATTTTTCCCTCAATGTCTTCGTTCTCCACCCCAGAGAGTTTGTCAAGTGTTGCCTCCAAAATGTTCCCCCTCTGTCCACTACTGAGTTCCCCATTTTGCCTTCAAAATATTCATTCTGTCCCCTCCAGATTGCATCCACTTTTACCCCCAACATTTTACTTCCTCTACAATATTGATTAAACCTTTTCCACTCCAAAAATGTGCATTCCCTCCCTTAAACAGCACCTCAGCTTTTCCCTCAAAAATGCCCCAGAGAGAAACTCCGATTCAGCCCCCAAACTCCCATTTTCCTACACAAACAGTTCTTGTGGCCCCTCTCAATTCCCCCAGGCTTTCAGCTAAAGGAATAACTGGAAGCCTATTCCCTCATCTCTGCCCTCCTTTTGCTTTCCCGGAAAACCTTGCCATCCCACACTTTCTCCAAGAGATCTGCTGGGAGTACGGCAAGGTCTGCTCTGTCAGAGTGCCAGGGGGGTTTACAGCACTTGCTCCTCTGCATCTTCACCCTTTCATCAGCTTTCCCCTGGAACGGTGTTGTGGGAGAAGCTTGGAATTACCAGAAATGGATCAGGTTCACATTTTTTCCCCACCAGTTTTCATCTGGTTTGAAATTCCTGGAATGACCCTCAAATGTGCCCTAGAACAGTGCTGTGAAAGGATCAGTCAGAAGAACAGCCTGAAAGCAGAAAACCACCTCCAGCAGCAGCCGGAATGATCCCATTTCTGTTCTTACCTGCTCCTGCCAGAGCTCCCAACGGCCCTTCCCATTCCAAGAGCTATGCAAGACATTCCTGCTGTCCGTGAGGGTGAGGTGCCAGTTCTGGATGTTCTTTGCTGCGGAATCGGACAACAAACAGAGCGTAAATGATCTTGGTGGCTCTTCCAAGCCAAACCACCCCGTGATTCCTTGCGTGGATCAGCACCTGTCCCAACTCCATTCCAGAAACCTCCTCCCACTAACCCAGAACTTTCCTTTTTCCGCTCAACATCAGGGATTTGCTGCCGAGTGCCCCGGGCAGGGGACGCCTCAGCCTTCCCTGGGACGCCTCAGCATTCCAGCATTTTTATTCCAGGCATTAAAAGGATGCTCATTTCTCTTCCAGCATTGTTTCCCTCATTTTAGGAGAACCCTTTTCATCCCAGACCCCCCTCGTCAGCTGTTCAATCCTCTGGCACTGGATTTGGACAGAAGAAGGGACGCACCTGGACTGCGGGAAATCACGGAGAGAAACCCCTCCAAAACCTGACAGAGAAAAACAACGGGAGATGCAGGAAGACATATCCCTCATTTGCACGTCTGGAATGCTTTTCTAAAGACTTCTCTGCATCTGGATGCTCTTTGCTCTTGGCTTTCTTTACAGGAATGCATTTGCTGCTAAACACATCTCAGGCCCTTATTTGATCAGGATAAGGCGGGATGGAGATGAAGACTCACACAGGGAATAGCCAGGGAGATTCCCAGATCTCTGAGCTCCTTCACAAGGCAGGAGATCCATTTGGCCCAGGAACCGAACCCTCCCGAGGAATTGTCTGATGCCATCTCCACATTTCACAGCTGATCCTTGTGCTCAAAGGATCCCCCTTTCTTCCCTCCAGCCAATTCCAAGCCTCGCTGCCCCCAGCCGGGAACAGTCCCCAGGCCGATCCCTGCAGTCTTCCCTGCCAGGATCCTGCTCAGGAATCCATGGGCTACAAATTGAAGAATTAATTCTTCCCACCCCTGCCCAGTTCTAATTCCAAAGGATTTGGTGTCTGCCTTACCCGGCTGGAGCCTGCTTCCAACTCTGTTCTTGCTGCTTCTGCTGCTTTCCATTTCCCAGGAATTCCACCAACGGAGCGACAGCGTTTTCCACCTCCTCCTCCAGCATTCCCTCTGTTGCGTTCGGGTGCTGGAAGGATATCAAAACCAGGGCCTCACTATCAGGAATTATATCCCCGGATTTGTTCCTTTCCAAATGTCACCTCTTCCCAACAAAGCACTGGCCATCCAAGGAATTCTAGAGAGCCATGTGCTGACCGCTGCTTACTCCTCTGGAATGTCAGAGCTTGGAAAAAAAGGGCAGTTGAGGCTTTTCCTGGTGCTGCCCATGAAGTGTATTTTACCTAAGTGCCCCTGCCCATGCCTTTGCCTGTATCCGCCAAAAATCCACCCGTTCATTCCCCAGCTGCTGCCTCCCTCTTTTCCTGGATCCAACAGAATTTTAACAGGTGAATATTCCCCTCTGGAAGAGCACCTTTCATTCCAAACCTAAGAACAAACAAACGAATCACTTTCCTTCGACCTTCCTTATTAGGATTCCACTGAGAGCAGTGGATGGAAAATGATCCTCTCCTGGTCCCTGCTGGATTCCCGGAGCAGGGATCCTTTCCCTCTTTCCCCCCACCCCCCGCGGTGCCCTCCTCCCCCTCCCGCCCCACCCCGCACCCTTTTCAGGCTTTGTTCCACAGCTTTTGCCTCCGGACCTCAGATCCTTTTGGTCTCCAGGAGCTCCCAGCAGCTCCACAGCCTTTCCTCTCCCATCCTGATCCTTTCTCCAGGAATGGAGCTCTGCATTGCAATTCCCTTCTCTTTTCTCCGACAATTCCCACCAACCCAGACCTAAAGCTGACACAAGGAACACTCGGTGCCCACAAATCCAAATCCAGACCTGGCCATCCCTAAACCAGCAACTCCCGGACAATTTGCGTTCATTCCAACCTATCACTGAGGACTCACCTAATCCTTCAAAATTCCCAAGAAATATCCCGTTGCCTTCAGCTCCCAGGGGATTCTGCTTCGTGCTCACACGGATTTGGGACTTCCCTGAAAAACCCGTGCAGGGCACGCTGGAATCCCCGATCCCGTGAATCGGGGGAGTGTGAAAAGCTCGGTCCAGCCTGGGCCCCCAGAAATTTTTGCCAAATATCCCCCAAGTCCTCGGGACAACAGAACTCTCTGGTACTGCATTTTTGGCGTTGTAAAGCCTGGAATTACTTTATTCCTAGTGCTGGGCTCTGGATGTGGCCGAGAAAATCCCGGCCTCCACACAGACCCAGATTCCAAACTTTTTGATACATTTGAGCAAACCGAGAAATTCCCCTTCCCTGCTTCTTCTTAAGGGCATCCTTCTCTTCCCTTACCCGGCCTGCTCTCTCCCACTGGGCTGGGTTTTTCCCTTCCCATGCTAATTAGTCCCTACTTCTAGGAGCTTTAGGTACCTTTCTTCCCTGGCAGGGATTTCTTAACACAGCTACCGAGGCTTTGGGAGTCTTCTTTATCTTCTACTTTCTGGAAACACACCCTCTGATCCATAAATGCCACAATCCAGATGCCCAACTTCAACAAGACATCCTTTTCACCTAAAAACACTCACTCTCAACTCTTAGATCTTTTAAAGTTTTACCCCCGCAAAATTCCCCTGCTTTTCCACCGCTGAATTCCTCCGTCCTGATTCCAAGAATTTCTTGAATACCACGGGGCTTTTCTCAAGATTTACCCCCACAACCTTCCCTACGTGCCCACTGCTCACCACCTCATTTTTCCCTCAATGTCTTCGTTCTCCACCCCAGAGAGTTTGTCAAGTGTTGCCTCCAAAATGTTCCCCCTCTGTCCACTACTGAGTTCCCCATTTTGCCTTCAAAATATTCATTCTGTCCCCTCCAGATTGCATCCACTTTTACCCCCAACATTTTACTTCCTCTACAATATTGATTAAACCTTTTCCACCCCAAAAATGTGCATTCCCTCCCTTAAACAGCACCTCAGCTTTTCCCTCAAAAATGCCCCAGAGAGAAACTCCGATTCAGCCCCCAAACTCCCATTTTCCTACACAAACAGTTCTTGTGGCCCCTCTCAATTCCCCCAGGCTTTCAGCTAAAGGAATAACTGGAAGCCTATTCCCTCATCTCTGCCCTCCTTTTGCTTTCCCGGAAAACCTTGCCATCCCACACTTTCTCCAAGAGATCTGCTGGGAGTACGGCAAGGTCTGCTCTGTCAGAGTGCCAGGGGGGTTTACAGCACTTGCTCCTCTGCATCTTCACCCTTTCATCAGCTTTCCCCTGGAACGGTGTTGTGGGAGAAGCTTGGAATTACCAGAAATGGATCAGGTTCACATTTTTTCCCCACCAGTTTTCATCTGGTTTGAAATTCCTGGAATGACCCTCAAATGTGCCCTAGAACAGTGCTGTGAAAGGATCAGTCAGAAGAACAGCCTGAAAGCAGAAAACCACCTCCAGCAGCAGCCGGAATGATCCCATTTCTGTTCTTACCTGCTCCTGCCAGAGCTCCCAACGGCCCTTCCCATTCCAAGAGCTATGCAAGACATTCCTGCTGTCCGTGAGGGTGAGGTGCCAGTTCTGGATGTTCTTTGCTGCGGAATCGGACAACAAACAGAGCGTAAATGATCTTGGTGGCTCTTCCAAGCCAAACCACCCCGTGATTCCTTGCGTGGATCAGCACCTGTCCCAACTCCATTCCAGAAACCTCCTCCCACTAACCCAGAACTTTCCTTTTTCCGCTCAACATCAGGGATTTGCTGCCGAGTGCCCCGGGCAGGGGACGCCTCAGCCTTCCCTGGGACGCCTCAGCATTCCAGCATTTTTATTCCAGGCATTAAAAGGATGCTCATTTCTCTTCCAGCATTGTTTCCCTCATTTTAGGAGAACCCTTTTCATCCCAGACCCCCCTCGTCAGCTGTTCAATCCTCTGGCACTGGATTTGGACAGAAGAAGGGACGCACCTGGACTGCGGGAAATCACGGAGAGAAACCCCTCCAAAACCTGACAGAGAAAAACAACGGGAGATGCAGGAAGACATATCCCTCATTTGCACGTCTGGAATGCTTTTCTAAAGACTTCTCTGCATCTGGATGCTCTTTGCTCTTGGCTTTCTTTACAGGAATGCACTTGCTGCTAAACACATCTCAGGCCCTTATTTGATCAGGATAAGGCGGGATGGAGATGAAGACTCACACAGGGAATAGCCAGGGAGATTCCCAGATCTCTGAGCTCCTTCACAAGGCAGGAGATCCATTTGGCCCAGGAACCGAACCCTCCCGAGGAATTGTCTGATGCCATCTCCACATTTCACAGCTGATCCTTGTGCTCAAAGGATCCCCCTTTCTTCCCTCCAGCCAATTCCAAGCCTCGCTGCCCCCAGCCGGGAACAGTCCCCAGGCCGATCCCTGCAGTCTTCCCTGCCAGGATCCTGCTCAGGAATCCATGGGCTACAAATTGAAGAATTAATTCTTCCCACCCCTGCCCAGTTCTAATTCCAAAGGATTTGGTGTCTGCCTTACCCGGCTGGAGCCTGCTTCCAACTCTGTTCTTGCTGCTTCTGCTGCTTTCCATTTCCCAGGAATTCCACCAACGGAGCGACAGCGTTTTCCACCTCCTCCTCCAGGATTCCCTCTGTTGCGTTCGGGTGCTGGAAGGATATCAAAACCTGGGCCTCACTATCAGGAATTATATCCCCGGATTTGTTCCTTTCCAAATGTCACCTCTTCCCAACAAAGCACTGGCCATCCAAGGAATTCTAGAGAGCCATGTGCTGACCGCTGCTTACTCCTCTGGAATGTCAGAGCTTGGAAAAAAAGGGCAGTTGAGGCTTTTCCTGGTGCTGCCCATGAAGTGTATTTTACCTAAGTGCCCCTGCCCATGCCTTTGCCTGTATCCGCCAAAAATCCACCCGTTCATTCCCCAGCTGCTGCCTCCCTCTTTTCCTGGATCCAACAGAATTTTAACAGGTGAATATTCCCCTCTGGAAGAGCACCTTTCATTCCAAACCTAAGAACAAACAAAGGAATCACTTTCCTTCGACCTTCCTTATTAGGATTCCACTGAGAGCAGTGGATGCAAAATGATCCTCTCCTGGTCCCTGCTGGATTCCCGGAGCAGGGATCCTTTCCCTCTTTCCCCCCACCCCCCGCGGTGCCCTCCTCCCCCTCCCGCCCCACCCCGCACCCTTTTCAGCCTTTCTTCCACAGCTTTTGCCTCCGGACCTCAGATCCTTTTGGTCTCCAGGAGCTCCCAGCAGCTCCACAGCCTTTCCTCTCCCATCCTGATCCTTTCTCCAGGAATGGAGCTCTGCATTGCAATTCCCTTCTCTTTTCTCCGACAATTCCCACCAACCCAGACCTAAAGCTGACACAAGGAACGCTCGGTGCCCACAAATCCAAATCCAGACCTGGCCATCCCTAAACCAGCAACTCCCGGACAATTTGCGTTCATTCCAACCTATCACTGAGGACTCACCTAATCCTTCAAAATTCCCAAGAAATATCCCGTTGCCTTCAGCTCCCAGGGGATTCTGCTTCGTGCTCACACGGATTTGGGACTTCCCTGAAAAACCCGTGCAGGGCACGCTGGAATCCCCGATCCCGTGAATCGGGGGAGTGTGAAAAGCTCGGTCCAGCCTGGGCCCCCAGAAATTTTTGCCAAATATCCCCCAAGTCCTCGGGACAACAGAACTCTCTGGTACTGCATTTTTGGCGTTGTAAAGCCTGGAATTACTTTATTCCTAGTGCTGGGCTCTGGATGTGGCCGAGAAAATCCCGGCCTCCACACAGACCCAGATTCCAAACTTTTTGATACATTTGAGCAAACCGAGAAATTCCCCTTCCCTGCTTCTTCTTAAGGGCATCCTTCTCTTCCCTTACCCGGCCTGCTCTCTCCCACTGGGCTGGGTTTTTCCCTTCCCATGCTAATTAGTCCCTACTTCTAGGAGCTTTAGGTACCTTTCTTCCCTGGCAGGGATTTCTTAACACAGCTACCGAGGCTTTGGGAGTCTTCTTTATCTTCTACTTTCTGGAAACACACCCTCTGATCCATAAATGCCACAATCCAGATGCCCAACTTCAACAAGACATCCTTTTCACCTAAAAACACTCACTCTCAACTCTTAGATCTTTTAAAGTTTTACCCCCGCAAAATTCCCCTGCTTTTCCACCGCTGAATTCCTCCGTCCTGATTCCAAGAATTTCTTGAATACCACGGGGCTTTTCTCAAGATTTACCCCCACAACCTTCCCTACGTGCCCACTGCTCACCACCTCATTTTTCCCTCAATGTCTTCGTTCTCCACCCCAGAGAGTTTGTCAAGTGTTGCCTCCAAAATGTTCCCCCTCTGTCCACTACTGAGTTCCCCATTTTGCCTTCAAAATATTCATTCTGTCCCCTCCAGATTGCATCCACTTTTACCCCCAACATTTTACTTCCTCTACAATATTGATTAAACCTTTTCCACCCCAAAAATGTGCATTCCCTCCCTTAAACAGCACCTCAGCTTTTCCCTCAAAAATGCCCCAGAGAGAAACTCCGATTCAGCCCCCAAACTCCCATTTTCCTACACAAACAGTTCTTGTGGCCCCTCTCAATTCCCCCAGGCTTTCAGCTAAAGGAATAACTGGAAGCCTATTCCCTCATCTCTGCCCTCCTTTTGCTTTCCCGGAAAACCTTGCCATCCCACACTTTCTCCAAGAGATCTGCTGGGAGTACGGCAAGGTCTGCTCTGTCAGAGTGCCAGGGGGGTTTACAGCACTTGCTCCTCTGCATCTTCACCCTTTCATCAGCTTTCCCCTGGAACGGTGTTGTGGGAGAAGCTTGGAATTACCAGAAATGGATCAGGTTCACATTTTTTCCCCACCAGTTTTCATCTGGTTTGAAATTCCTGGAATTACCCTCAAATGTGCCCTAGAACAGTGCTGTGAAAGGATCAGTCAGAAGAACAGCCTGAAAGCAGAAAACCACCTCCAGCAGCAGCCGGAATGATCCCATTTCTGTTCTTACCTGCTCCTGCCAGAGCTCCCAACGGCCCTTCCCATTCCAAGAGCTATGCAAGACATTCCTGCTGTCCGTGAGGGTGAGGTGCCAGTTCTGGATGTTCTTTGCTGCGGAATCGGACAACAAACAGAGCGTAAATGATCTTGGTGGCTCTTCCAAGCCAAACCACCCCGTGATTCCTTGCGTGGATCAGCACCTGTCCCAACTCCATTCCAGAAACCTCCTCCCACTAACCCAGAACTTTCCTTTTTCCGCTCAACATCAGGGATTTGCTGCCGAGTGCCCCGGGCAGGGGACGCCTCAGCCTTCCCTGGGACGCCTCAGCATTCCAGCATTTTTATTCCAGGCATTAAAAGGATGCTCATTTCTCTTCCAGCATTGTTTCCCTCATTTTAGGAGAACCCTTTTCATCCCAGACCCCCCTCGTCAGCTGTTCAATCCTCTGGCACTGGATTTGGACAGAAGAAGGGACGCACCTGGACTGCGGGAAATCACGGAGAGAAACCCCTCCAAAACCTGACAGAGAAAAACAACGGGAGATGCAGGAAGACATATCCCTCATTTGCACGTCTGGAATGCTTTTCTAAAGACTTCTCTGCATCTGGATGCTCTTTGCTCTTGGCTTTCTTTACAGGAATGCACTTGCTGCTAAACACATCTCAGGCCCTTATTTGATCAGGATAAGGCGGGATGGAGATGAAGACTCACACAGGGAATAGCCAGGGAGATTCCCAGATCTCTGAGCTCCTTCACAAGGCAGGAGATCCATTTGGCCCAGGAACCGAACCCTCCCGAGGAATTGTCTGATGCCATCTCCACATTTCACAGCTGATCCTTGTGCTCAAAGGATCCCCCTTTCTTCCCTCCAGCCAATTCCAAGCCTCGCTGCCCCCAGCCGGGAACAGTCCCCAGGCCGATCCCTGCAGTCTTCCCTGCCAGGATCCTGCTCAGGAATCCATGGGCTACAAATTGAAGAATTAATTCTTCCCACCCCTGCCCAGTTCTAATTCCAAAGGATTTGGTGTCTGCCTTACCCGGCTGGAGCCTGCTTCCAACTCTGTTCTTGCTGCTTCTGCTGCTTTCCATTTCCCAGGAATTCCACCAACGGAGCGACAGCGTTTTCCACCTCCTCCTCCAGCATTCCCTCTGTTGCGTTCGGGTGCTGGAAGGATATCAAAACCAGGGCCTCACTATCAGGAATTATATCCCCGGATTTGTTCCTTTCCAAATGTCACCTCTTCCCAACAAAGCACTGGCCATCCAAGGAATTCTAGAGAGCCATGTGCTGACCGCTGCTTACTCCTCTGGAATGTCAGAGCTTGGAAAAAAAGGGCAGTTGAGGCTTTTCCTGGTGCTGCCCATGAAGTGTATTTTACCTAAGTGCCCCTGCCCATGCCTTTGCCTGTATCCGCCAAAAATCCACCCGTTCATTCCCCAGCTGCTGCCTCCCTCTTTTCCTGGATCCAACAGAATTTTAACAGGTGAATATTCCCCTCTGGAAGAGCACCTTTCATTCCAAACCTAAGAACAAACAAACGAATCACTTTCCTTCGACCTTCCTTATTAGGATTCCACTGAGAGCAGTGGATGGAAAATGATCCTCTCCTGGTCCCTGCTGGATTCCCGGAGCAGGGATCCTTTCCCTCTTTCCCCCCACCCCCCGCGGTGCCCTCCTCCCCCTCCCGCCCCACCCCGCACCCTTTTCAGGCTTTGTTCCACAGCTTTTGCCTCCGGACCTCAGATCCTTTTGGTCTCCAGGAGCTCCCAGCAGCTCCACAGCCTTTCCTCTCCCATCCTGATCCTTTCTCCAGGAATGGAGCTCTGCATTGCAATTCCCTTCTCTTTTCTCCGACAATTCCCACCAACCCAGACCTAAAGCTGACACAAGGAACACTCGGTGCCCACAAATCCAAATCCAGACCTGGCCATCCCTAAACCAGCAACTCCCGGACAATTTGCGTTCATTCCAACCTATCACTGAGGACTCACCTAATCCTTCAAAATTCCCAAGAAATATCCCGTTGCCTTCAGCTCCCAGGGGATTCTGCTTCGTGCTCACACGGATTTGGGACTTCCCTGAAAAACCCGTGCAGGGCACGCTGGAATCCCCGATCCCGTGAATCGGGGGAGTGTGAAAAGCTCGGTCCAGCCTGGGCCCCCAGAAATTTTTGCCAAATATCCCCCAAGTCCTCGGGACAACAGAACTCTCTGGTACTGCATTTTTGGCGTTGTAAAGCCTGGAATTACTTTATTCCTAGTGCTGGGCTCTGGATGTGGCCGAGAAAATCCCGGCCTCCACACAGACCCAGATTCCAAACTTTTTGATACATTTGAGCAAACCGAGAAATTCCCCTTCCCTGCTTCTTCTTAAGGGCATCCTTCTCTTCCCTTACCCGGCCTGCTCTCTCCCACTGGGCTGGGTTTTTCCCTTCCCATGCTAATTAGTCCCTACTTCTAGGAGCTTTAGGTACCTTTCTTCCCTGGCAGGGATTTCTTAACACAGCTACCGAGGCTTTGGGAGTCTTCTTTATCTTCTACTTTCTGGAAACACACCCTCTGATCCATAAATGCCACAATCCAGATGCCCAACTTCAACAAGACATCCTTTTCACCTAAAAACACTCACTCTCAACTCTTAGATCTTTTAAAGTTTTACCCCCGCAAAATTCCCCTGCTTTTCCACCGCTGAATTCCTCCGTCCTGATTCCAAGAATTTCTTGAATACCACGGGGCTTTTCTCAAGATTTACCCCCACAACCTTCCCTACGTGCCCACTGCTCACCACCTCATTTTTCCCTCAATGTCTTCGTTCTCCACCCCAGAGAGTTTGTCAAGTGTTGCCTCCAAAATGTTCCCCCTCTGTCCACTACTGAGTTCCCCATTTTGCCTTCAAAATATTCATTCTGTCCCCTCCAGATTGCATCCACTTTTACCCCCAACATTTTACTTCCTCTACAATATTGATTAAACCTTTTCCACTCCAAAAATGTGCATTCCCTCCCTTAAACAGCACCTCAGCTTTTCCCTCAAAAATGCCCCAGAGAGAAACTCCGATTCAGCCCCCAAACTCCCATTTTCCTACACAAACAGTTCTTGTGGCCCCTCTCAATTCCCCCAGGCTTTCAGCTAAAGGAATAACTGGAAGCCTATTCCCTCATCTCTGCCCTCCTTTTGCTTTCCCGGAAAACCTTGCCATCCCACACTTTCTCCAAGAGATCTGCTGGGAGTACGGCAAGGTCTGCTCTGTCAGAGTGCCAGGGGGGTTTACAGCACTTGCTCCTCTGCATCTTCACCCTTTCATCAGCTTTCCCCTGGAACGGTGTTGTGGGAGAAGCTTGGAATTACCAGAAATGGATCAGGTTCACATTTTTTCCCCACCAGTTTTCATCTGGTTTGAAATTCCTGGAATTACCCTCAAATGTGCCCTAGAACAGTGCTGTGAAAGGATCAGTCAGAAGAACAGCCTGAAAGCAGAAAACCACCTCCAGCAGCAGCTGGAATGATCCCATTTCTGTTCTTACCTGCTCCTGCCAGAGCTCCCAACGGCCCTTCCCATTCCAAGAGCTATGCAAGACATTCCTGCTGTCCGTGAGGGTGAGGTGCCAGTTCTGGATGTTCTTTGCTGCGGAATCGGACAACAAACAGAGCGTAAATGATCTTGGTGGCTCTTCCAAGCCAAACCACCCCGTGATTCCTTGCGTGGATCAGCACCTGTCCCAACTCCATTCCAGAAACCTCCTCCCACTAACCCAGAACTTTCCTTTTTCCGCTCAACATCAGGGATTTGCTGCCGAGTGCCCCGGGCAGGGGACGCCTCAGCCTTCCCTGGGACGCCTCAGCATTCCAGCATTTTTATTCCAGGCATTAAAAGGATGCTCATTTCTCTTCCAGCATTGTTTCCCTCATTTTAGGAGAACCCTTTTCATCCCAGACCCCCCTCGTCAGCTGTTCAATCCTCTGGCACTGGATTTGGACAGAAGAAGGGACGCACCTGGACTGCGGGAAATCACGGAGAGAAACCCCTCCAAAACCTGACAGAGAAAAACAACGGGAGATGCAGGAAGACATATCCCTCATTTGCACGTCTGGAATGCTTTTCTAAAGACTTCTCTGCATCTGGATGCTCTTTGCTCTTGGCTTTCTTTACAGGAATGCACTTGCTGCTAAACACATCTCAGGCCCTTATTTGATCAGGATAAGGCGGGATGGAGATGAAGACTCACACAGGGAATAGCCAGGGAGATTCCCAGATCTCTGAGCTCCTTCACAAGGCAGGAGATCCATTTGGCCCAGGAACCGAACCCTCCCGAGGAATTGTCTGATGCCATCTCCACATTTCACAGCTGATCCTTGTGCTCAAAGGATCCCCCTTTCTTCCCTCCAGCCAATTCCAAGCCTCGCTGCCCCCAGCCGGGAACAGTCCCCAGGCCGATCCCTGCAGTCTTCCCTGCCAGGATCCTGCTCAGGAATCCATGGGCTACAAATTGAAGAATTAATTCTTCCCACCCCTGCCCAGTTCTAATTCCAAAGGATTTGGTGTCTGCCTTACCCGGCTGGAGCCTGCTTCCAACTCTGTTCTTGCTGCTTCTGCTGCTTTCCATTTCCCAGGAATTCCACCAACGGAGCGACAGCGTTTTCCACCTCCTCCTCCAGCATTCCCTCTGTTGCGTTCGGGTGCTGGAAGGATATCAAAACCAGGGCCTCACTATCAGGAATTATATCCCCGGATTTGTTCCTTTCCAAATGTCACCTCTTCCCAACAAAGCACTGGCCATCCAAGGAATTCTAGAGAGCCATGTGCTGACCGCTGCTTACTCCTCTGGAATGTCAGAGCTTGGAAAAAAAGGGCAGTTGAGGCTTTTCCTGGTGCTGCCCATGAAGTGTATTTTACCTAAGTGCCCCTGCCCATGCCTTTGCCTGTATCCGCCAAAAATCCACCCGTTCATTCCCCAGCTGCTGCCTCCCTCTTTTCCTGGATCCAACAGAATTTTAACAGGTGAATATTCCCCTCTGGAAGAGCACCTTTCATTCCAAACCTAAGAACAAACAAACGAATCACTTTCCTTCGACCTTCCTTATTAGGATTCCACTGAGAGCAGTGGATGGAAAATGATCCTCTCCTGGTCCCTGCTGGATTCCCGGAGCAGGGATCCTTTCCCTCTTTCCCCCCACCCCCCGCGGTGCCCTCCTCCCCCTCCCGCCCCACCCCGCACCCTTTTCAGGCTTTGTTCCACAGCTTTTGCCTCCGGACCTCAGATCCTTTTGGTCTCCAGGAGCTCCCAGCAGCTCCACAGCCTTTCCTCTCCCATCCTGATCCTTTCTCCAGGAATGGAGCTCTGCATTGCAATTCCCTTCTCTTTTCTCCGACAATTCCCACCAACCCAGACCTAAAGCTGACACAAGGAACACTCGGTGCCCACAAATCCAAATCCAGACCTGGCCATCCCTAAACCAGCAACTCCCGGACAATTTGCGTTCATTCCAACCTATCACTGAGGACTCACCTAATCCTTCAAAATTCCCAAGAAATATCCCGTTGCCTTCAGCTCCCAGGGGATTCTGCTTCGTGCTCACACGGATTTGGGACTTCCCTGAAAAACCCGTGCAGGGCACGCTGGAATCCCCGATCCCGTGAATCGGGGGAGTGTGAAAAGCTCGGTCCAGCCTGGGCCCCCAGAAATTTTTGCCAAATATCCCCCAAGTCCTCGGGACAACAGAACTCTCTGGTACTGCATTTTTGGCGTTGTAAAGCCTGGAATTACTTTATTCCTAGTGCTGGGCTCTGGATGTGGCCGAGAAAATCCCGGCCTCCACACAGACCCAGATTCCAAACTTTTTGATACATTTGAGCAAACCGAGAAATTCCCCTTCCCTGCTTCTTCTTAAGGGCATCCTTCTCTTCCCTTACCCGGCCTGCTCTCTCCCACTGGGCTGGGTTTTTCCCTTCCCATGCTAATTAGTCCCTACTTCTAGGAGCTTTAGGTACCTTTCTTCCCTGGCAGGGATTTCTTAACACAGCTACCGAGGCTTTGGGAGTCTTCTTTATCTTCTACTTTCTGGAAACACACCCTCTGATCCATAAATGCCACAATCCAGATGCCCAACTTCAACAAGACATCCTTTTCACCTAAAAACACTCACTCTCAACTCTTAGATCTTTTAAAGTTTTACCCCCGCAAAATTCCCCTGCTTTTCCACCGCTGAATTCCTCCGTCCTGATTCCAAGAATTTCTTGAATACCACGGGGCTTTTCTCAAGATTTACCCCCACAACCTTCCCTACGTGCCCACTGCTCACCACCTCATTTTTCCCTCAATGTCTTCGTTCTCCACCCCAGAGAGTTTGTCAAGTGTTGCCTCCAAAATGTTCCCCCTCTGTCCACTACTGAGTTCCCCATTTTGCCTTCAAAATATTCATTCTGTCCCCTCCAGATTGCATCCACTTTTACCCCCAACATTTTACTTCCTCTACAATATTGATTAAACCTTTTCCACTCCAAAAATGTGCATTCCCTCCCTTAAACAGCACCTCAGCTTTTCCCTCAAAAATGCCCCAGAGAGAAACTCCGATTCAGCCCCCAAACTCCCATTTTCCTACACAAACAGTTCTTGTGGCCCCTCTCAATTCCCCCAGGCTTTCAGCTAAAGGAATAACTGGAAGCCTATTCCCTCATCTCTGCCCTCCTTTTGCTTTCCCGGAAAACCTTGCCATCCCACACTTTCTCCAAGAGATCTGCTGGGAGTACGGCAAGGTCTGCTCTGTCAGAGTGCCAGGGGGGTTTACAGCACTTGCTCCTCTGCATCTTCACCCTTTCATCAGCTTTCCCCTGGAACGGTGTTGTGGGAGAAGCTTGGAATTACCAGAAATGGATCAGGTTCACATTTTTTCCCCACCAGTTTTCATCTGGTTTGAAATTCCTGGAATTACCCTCAAATGTGCCCTAGAACAGTGCTGTGAAAGGATCAGTCAGAAGAACAGCCTGAAAGCAGAAAACCACCTCCAGCAGCAGCCGGAATGATCCCATTTCTGTTCTTACCTGCTCCTGCCAGAGCTCCCAACGGCCCTTCCCATTCCAAGAGCTATGCAAGACATTCCTGCTGTCCGTGAGGGTGAGGTGCCAGTTCTGGATGTTCTTTGCTGCGGAATCGGACAACAAACAGAGCGTAAATGATCTTGGTGGCTCTTCCAAGCCAAACCACCCCGTGATTCCTTGCGTGGATCAGCACCTGTCCCAACTCCATTCCAGAAACCTCCTCCCACTAACCCAGAACTTTCCTTTTTCCGCTCAACATCAGGGATTTGCTGCCGAGTGCCCCGGGCAGGGGACGCCTCAGCCTTCCCTGGGACGCCTCAGCATTCCAGCATTTTTATTCCAGGCATTAAAAGGATGCTCATTTCTCTTCCAGCATTGTTTCCCTCATTTTAGGAGAACCCTTTTCATCCCAGACCCCCCTCGTCAGCTGTTCAATCCTCTGGCACTGGATTTGGACAGAAGAAGGGACGCACCTGGACTGCGGGAAATCACGGAGAGAAACCCCTCCAAAACCTGACAGAGAAAAACAACGGGAGATGCAGGAAGACATATCCCTCATTTGCACGTCTGGAATGCTTTTCTAAAGACTTCTCTGCATCTGGATGCTCTTTGCTCTTGGCTTTCTTTACAGGAATGCATTTGCTGCTAAACACATCTCAGGCCCTTATTTGATCAGGATAAGGCGGGATGGAGATGAAGACTCACACAGGGAATAGCCAGGGAGATTCCCAGATCTCTGAGCTCCTTCACAAGGCAGGAGATCCATTTGGCCCAGGAACCGAACCCTCCCGAGGAATTGTCTGATGCCATCTCCACATTTCACAGCTGATCCTTGTGCTCAAAGGATCCCCCTTTCTTCCCTCCAGCCAATTCCAAGCCTCGCTGCCCCCAGCCGGGAACAGTCCCCAGGCCGATCCCTGCAGTCTTCCCTGCCAGGATCCTGCTCAGGAATCCATGGGCTACAAATTGAAGAATTAATTCTTCCCACCCCTGCCCAGTTCTAATTCCAAAGGATTTGGTGTCTGCCTTACCTGGCTGGAGCCTGCTTCCAACTCTGTTCTTGCTGCTTCTGCTGCTTTCCATTTCCCAGGAATTCCACCAACGGAGCGACAGCGTTTTCCACCTCCTCCTCCAGGATTCCCTCTGTTGCGTTCGGGTGCTGGAAGGATATCAAAACCTGGGCCTCACTATCAGGAATTATATCCCCGGATTTGTTCCTTTCCAAATGTCACCTCTTCCCAACAAAGCACTGGCCATCCAAGGAATTCTAGAGAGCCATGTGCTGACCGCTGCTTACTCCTCTGGAATGTCAGAGCTTGGAAAAAAAGGGCAGTTGAGGCTTTTCCTGGTGCTGCCCATGAAGTGTATTTTACCTAAGTGCCCCTGCCCATGCCTTTGCCTGTATCCGCCAAAAATCCACCCGTTCATTCCCCAGCTGCTGCCTCCCTCTTTTCCTGGATCCAACAGAATTTTAACAGGTGAATATTCCCCTCTGGAAGAGCACCTTTCATTCCAAACCTAAGAACAAACAAAGGAATCACTTTCCTTCGACCTTCCTTATTAGGATTCCACTGAGAGCAGTGGATGCAAAATGATCCTCTCCTGGTCCCTGCTGGATTCCCGGAGCAGGGATCCTTTCCCTCTTTCCCCCCACCCCCCGCGGTGCCCTCCTCCCCCTCCCGCCCCACCCCGCACCCTTTTCAGCCTTTCTTCCACAGCTTTTGCCTCCGGACCTCAGATCCTTTTGGTCTCCAGGAGCTCCCAGCAGCTCCACAGCCTTTCCTCTCCCATCCTGATCCTTTCTCCAGGAATGGAGCTCTGCATTGCAATTCCCTTCTCTTTTCTCCGACAATTCCCACCAACCCAGACCTAAAGCTGACACAAGGAACGCTCGGTGCCCACAAATCCAAATCCAGACCTGGCCATCCCTAAACCAGCAACTCCCGGACAATTTGCGTTCATTCCAACCTATCACTGAGGACTCACCTAATCCTTCAAAATTCCCAAGAAATATCCCGTTGCCTTCAGCTCCCAGGGGATTCTGCTTCGTGCTCACACGGATTTGGGACTTCCCTGAAAAACCCGTGCAGGGCACGCTGGAATCCCCGATCCCGTGAATCCGGGGAGTGTGAAAAGCTCGGTCCAGCCTGGGCCCCCAGAAATTTTTGCCAAATATCCCCCAAGTCCTCGGGACAACAGAACTCTCTGGTACTGCATTTTTGGCGTTGTAAAGCCTGGAATTACTTTATTCCTAGTGCTGGGCTCTGGATGTGGCCGAGAAAATCCCGGCCTCCGCACAGACCCAGATTCCAAACTTTTTGATACATTTGAGCAAACCGAGAAATTCCCCTTCCCTGCTTCTTCTTAAGGGCATCCTTCTCTTCCCTTACCCGGCCTGCTCTCTCCCACTGGGCTGGGTTTTTCCCTTCCCATGCTAATTAGTCCCTACTTCTAGGAGTTTTAGGTACCTTTCTTCCCTGGCAGGGATTTCTTAACACAGCTACCGAGGCTTTGGGAGCCTTCTTCATCTTCTACTTTCTGGAAACACACCCTCTGATCCATAAATGCCACAATCCAGATGCCCAACTTCAACAAGACATCCTTTTCACCTAAAAACACTCACTCTCAACTCTTAGATCTTTTAAAGTTTTACCCCCGCAAAATTCCCCTGCTTTTCCACCGCTGAATTCCTCCGTCCTGATTCCAAGAATTTCTTGAATACCACGGGGCTTTTCTCAAGATTTACCCCCACAACCTTCCCTACGTGCCCACTGCTCACCACCTCATTTTTCCCTCAATGTCTTCGTTCTCCACCCCAGAGAGTTTGTCAAGTGTTGCCTCCAAAATGTTCCCCCTCTGTCCACTACTGAGTTCCCCATTTTGCCTTCAAAATATTCATTCTGTCCCCTCCAGATTGCATCCACTTTTACCCCCAACATTTTACTTCCTCTACAATATTGATTAAACCTTTTCCACCCCAAAAATGTGCATTCCCTCCCTTAAACAGCACCTCAGCTTTTCCCTCAAAAATGCCCCAGAGAGAAACTCCGATTCAGCCCCCAAACTCCCATTTTCCTACACAAACAGTTCTTGTGGCCCCTCTCAATTCCCCCAGGCTTTCAGCTAAAGGAATAACTGGAAGCCTATTCCCTCATCTCTGCCCTCCTTTTGCTTTCCCGGAAAACCTTGCCATCCCACACTTTCTCCAAGAGATCTGCTGGGAGTACGGCAAGGTCTGCTCTGTCAGAGTGCCAGGGGGGTTTACAGCACTTGCTCCTCTGCATCTTCACCCTTTCATCAGCTTTCCCCTGGAACGGTGTTGTGGGAGAAGCTTGGAATTACCAGAAATGGATCAGGTTCACATTTTTTCCCCACCAGTTTTCATCTGGTTTGAAATTCCTGGAATGACCCTCAAATGTGCCCTAGAACAGTGCTGTGAAAGGATCAGTCAGAAGAACAGCCTGAAAGCAGAAAACCACCTCCAGCAGCAGCCGGAATGATCCCATTTCTGTTCTTACCTGCTCCTGCCAGAGCTCCCAACGGCCCTTCCCATTCCAAGAGCTATGCAAGACATTCCTGCTGTCCGTGAGGGTGAGGTGCCAGTTCTGGATGTTCTTTGCTGCGGAATCGGACAACAAACAGAGCGTAAATGATCTTGGTGGCTCTTCCAAGCCAAACCACCCCGTGATTCCTTGCGTGGATCAGCACCTGTCCCAACTCCATTCCAGAAACCTCCTCCCACTAACCCAGAACTTTCCTTTTTCCGCTCAACATCAGGGATTTGCTGCCGAGTGCCCCGGGCAGGGGACGCCTCAGCCTTCCCTGGGACGCCTCAGCATTCCAGCATTTTTATTCCAGGCATTAAAAGGATGCTCATTTCTCTTCCAGCATTGTTTCCCTCATTTTAGGAGAACCCTTTTCATCCCAGACCCCCCTCGTCAGCTGTTCAATCCTCTGGCACTGGATTTGGACAGAAGAAGGGACGCACCTGGACTGCGGGAAATCACGGAGAGAAACCCCTCCAAAACCTGACAGAGAAAAACAACGGGAGATGCAGGAAGACATATCCCTCATTTGCACGTCTGGAATGCTTTTCTAAAGACTTCTCTGCATCTGGATGCTCTTTGCTCTTGGCTTTCTTTACAGGAATGCATTTGCTGCTAAACACATCTCAGGCCCTTGTTTGATCAGGATAAGGCGGGATGGAGATGAAGACTCACACAGGGAATAGCCAGGGAGATTCCCAGATCTCTGAGCTCCTTCACAAGGCAGGAGATCCATTTGGCCCAGGAACCGAACCCTCCCGAGGAATTGTCTGATGCCATCTCCACATTTCACAGCTGATCCTTGTGCTCAAAGGATCCCCCTTTCTTCCCTCCAGCCAATTCCAAGCCTCGCTGCCCCCAGCCGGGAACAGTCCCCAGGCCGATCCCTGCAGTCTTCCCTGCCAGGATCCTGCTCAGGAATCCATGGGCTACGAATGTAACAATTAATTCTTCCCACCCCTGCCCAGTTCTAATTCCAAAGGATTTGGTGGCTGCCTTACCTGGCTGGAGCCTGCTTCCAACTCTGTTCTTGCTGCTTCTGCTGCTTTCCATTTCCCAGGAATTCCACCAACGGAGCGACAGCGTTTTCCACCTCCTCCTCCAGGATTCCCTCTGTCGCGTTCGGGTGCTGGAAGGATATCAAAACCTGGGCCTCACTATCAGGAATTATATCCCCGGATTTGTTCCTTTCCAAATGTCACCTCTTCCCAACAAAGCACTGGCCATCCAAGGAATTCTAGAGAGCCATGTGCTGACCGCTGCTTACTCCTCTGGAATGTCAGAGCTTGGAAAAAAAGGGCAGTTGAGGCTTTTCCTGGTGCTGCCCATGAAGTGTATTTTACCTAAGTGCCCCTGCCCATGCCTTTGCCTGTATCCGCCAAAAATCCACCCGTTCATTCCCCAGCTGCTGCCTCCCTCTTTTCCTGGATCCAACAGAATTTTAACAGGTGAATATTCCCCTCTGGAAGAGCACCTTTCATTCCAAACCTAAGAACAAACAAACGAATCACTTTCCTTCGACCTTCCTTATTAGGATTCCACTGAGAGCAGTGGATGGAAAATGATCCTCTCCTGGTCCCTGCTGGATTCCCGGAGCAGGGATCCTTTCCCTCTTTCCCCCCACCCCCCGCGGTGCCCTCCTCCCCCTCCCGCCCCACCCCGCACCCTTTTCAGCCTTTCTTCCACAGCTTTTGCCTCCGGACCTCAGATCCTTTTGGTCTCCAGGAGCTCCCAGCAGCTCCACAGCCTTTCCTCTCCCATCCTGATCCTTTCTCCAGGAATGGAGCTCTGCATTGCAATTCCCTTCTCTTTTCTCCGACAATTCCCACCAACCCAGACCTAAAGCTGACACAAGGAACGCTCGGTGCCCACAAATCCAAATCCAGACCTGGCCATCCCTAAACCAGCAACTCCCGGACAATTTGCGTTCATTCCAACCTAACACTGAGGACTCACCTAATCCTTCAAAATTCCCAAGAAATATCCCGTTGCCTTCAGCTCCCAGGGGATTCTGCTTCGTGCTCACACGGATTTGGGACTTCCCTGAAAAACCCGTGCAGGGCACGCTGGAATCCCCGATCCCGTGAATCCGGGGAGTGTGAAAAGCTCGGTCCAGCCTGGGCCCCCAGAAATTTTTGCCAAATATCCCCCAAGTCCTCGGGACAACAGAACTCTCTGGTACTGCATTTTTGGCGTTGTAAAGCCTGGAATTACTTTACCCCTAGTGCTGGGCTCTGGATGTGGCCGAGAAAATCCCGGCCTCCGCACAGACCCAGATTCCAAACTTTTTGATACATTTGAGCAAACCGAGAAATTCCCCTTCCCTGCTTCTTCTTAAGGGCATCCTTCTCTTCCCTTACCCGGCCTGCTCTCTCCCACTGGGCTGGGTTTTTCCCTTCCCATGCTAATTAGTCCCTACTTCTAGGAGCTTTAGGTACCTTTCTTCCCTGGCAGGGATTTCTTAACACAGCTATCGAGGCTTTGGGAGTCTTCTTTATCTTCTACTTTCTGGAAACACACCCTCTGATCCATAAATGCCACAATCCAGATGCCCAACTTCACCAAGACATCCTTTTCACCTAAAAACACTCACTCTCAACTCTTAGATCTTTTAAAGTTTTACCCCCGCAAAATTCCCCTGCTTTTCCACCGCTGAATTCCTCCGTCCTGATTCCAAGAATTTCTTGAATACCACGGGGCTTTTCTCAAGATTTACCCCCACAACCTTCCCTACGTGCCCACTGCTCACCACCTCATTTTTCCCTCAATGTCTTCGTTCTCCACCCCAGAGAGTTTGTCAAGTGTTGCCTCCAAAATGTTCCCCCTCTGTCCACTACTGAGTTCCCCATTTTGCCTTCAAAATATTCCTTCTGTCCCCTCCAGACTGCATCCACTTTTACCCCCAACATTTTACTTCCTCTACAATATTGATTAAACCTTTTCCACCCCAAAAATGTGCATTCCCTCCCTTAAACAGCACCTCAGCTTTTCCCTCAAAAATGCCCCAGAGAGAAACTCCGATTCAGCCCCCAAACTCCCATTTTCCTACACAAACAGTTCTTGTGGCCCCTCTCAATTCCCCCAGGCTTTCAGCTAAAGGAATAACTGGAAGCCTATTCCCTCATCTCTGCCCTCCTTTTGCTTTCCCGGAAAACCTTGCCATCCCACACTTTCTCCAAGAGATCTGCTGCGAGTACTGCAAGGTCTGCTCTGTCAGAGTGCCAGGGGGGTTTACAGCACTTGCTCCTCTGCATCTTCACCCTTTCATCAGCTTTCCCCTGGAACGGTGTTGTGCGAGAAGCTTGGAATTACCAGAAATGGATCGGGTTCACACTTTTTCCCCACCAGTTTTCATCTGGTTTGAAATTCCTGGAATTACCCTCAAACGTGCCCTAGAACAGTGCTGTGAAAGGATCAATCAGAAGAACAGCCTGAAAGCAGAAAACCACCTCCAGCAGCAGCCAGAATGATCCCATTTCTGTTCTTACCTGGTCCTGCCAGAGCTCCCAATGGCCCTTCCCATTCCAAAACAAGAACTATCGAAGACATTCCTGCTGTCCATGAGGGTGAGGTGCCAGTTCTGGATGTTCTTTGCTGTGGAATCGGACAACAAACAGAGCGTAAATGATCTTGGTGGCTCTTCCAAGCCAAACCACCCCGTGATTCCTTGCGTGGATCAGCACCTGTCCCAACTCCATTCCAGAAACCTCCTCCCACTAACCCAGAACCTTCCTTTTTCCGCTCAACATCAGGGATTTGCTGCCGAGTGCCCCGGGCAGGGGACGCCTCAGCCCTCTCTGGGACACCTCAGCATTCCCTGGGACGCCTCAGCATTCCCTGGGGTGCCTCAGCATTCCCTGGGCTGCTGTTCCACGCCGATCCCGTGTCCAGCGCCGTTCCGGGCTGCAGTGCCGGGCTCTCCCCACAAGGCGGCAGCACCGGGAGCGAGCAGCCCCGGCCGGTCCCGCTGTCTCGGGGCAGCTGCGCCTTTAACCCGCCCGGAGCCGGCGGGGCCGTGAACACAGCGGGCAAAAACCCCACCGATCCCCTTTCTTTCACCCCCAGAGGCACAGGATCGCAGCATTCCCTGGGCTGGAAGGGACCCGCAGGGAGCATCGAGTCCACATCTTCGTCCTGCACCCCAAGAATCCCACCCTGTGCCCGAGAGCCTTGTCCAGACCCAAACTCTGCCCCCAGGATCCTGAAAACACAGCGGGGCTGGGAGAAGGGTAACAAGGGAGGATTTTTTACATAGTTCTCCTTGTACGATCGTTATATAATCTTATTAGATAGTCCAGCAACCCATCCCTGGGCCGGGACCCCCACCCCTGTCCCGGGACACCCATCCCTGGGCCGGAATACCGATCCCCCGCGGCCCCCACCGTCCGCTCGCGACTGTCCCCGTTCCCCGCTCACCTCCGAGCCCGCAGCACCCGCCCCGGTGCCCCCGGCCCGGCAGCGCTGCTCCCCGGACTCCCCGCCATTGCCACGTCGGGCGAAGATGGGCGGAAATTACCGGTACCACACCAATGTGGCGATGCGACCTTCTCAAGATGGCGGCGGTGGAGGACCCCGCTCCGTCTATTCGGCTGCCTGAATGCTCCCGCCTACCCCAGGCGCCGCTGACCCCACAGTCGGTGTCCGCATAGCGGGAAACGCCTCAGAAAATTGCGTGCAAGCGCTGGGCTGGCGTTGGTGTCGGCGTCGCGTTCAGGCAGCCGAATAGACGCAGCTAGAGGGGGCCTTCCCTGCCACCATCTTGAGAAGGTCAGAAAATAGCGTAAACGACCGCCATCTTTAGTGTGGCGATGACCTAATTTCCGGTTTTGCCGCCATCTTGGGTGCTGGCAGAAGCCACTTCCGGTCGAGCCGCCATCTTTAGTGTTGTACGCAGAAGGCCCCCCCCCCCCCCCCCTCACAAGAGCTTCTGTCTATTCAGCTGCCTGAATCCAGCCCGGACTCCGACGCCGGCCCCGCGCTTTCCGCGCGATTTTCCGCGGTGGTCCCCGGTGCGAGGACACGGGTGGTGGGGTCACCGGCGCCGGAGGCGGGCGACGGTCCCGCGACCGGCGGCAGGCATCGGCAGGGACACCTCTCTTAGGGGCCTATTGCGTCCGCCATCTTGAGTGTGGCGGAAGTGTCATCCACCCTCTGCAAGGTCCTGGCAGGTTCGAATAAAAACGCCACTTACGCCGTCCCGAAAGCGCCAAACTGCGCCTTCCTTTCCGAGCCGCCCCCTTGAGAGCGGCACGCGGGCGGCTCTATTCCCACCGTGCTCGCCCGGTGCTCCCCGCCCCGGCTCGCGCTGCGACCGCGCCTCTGCTGCCCGGCAAAACCGGCCCCGCCGGGCCGCCCCCCGCGCTGTCATTCGTCGCGGTCACCGCCCCGCACGGCGCCCGCTCCTTTGCAGCGCTCTGGCCCCGCTCATGCACGCCCGTGTCCCTTGGCGCTCCGAACCGTCCTTCGCCCCTCCCCTCCGCTGCCAGACGCGGCCCCGCTCGCTCCTTGCCACGCTCGGCAGCCACCGAGGCCGCCGCCCTCTCGGCTCCCCCGGCCCCGGGCGGCAGCAGCGCCGGGGCGCCGTGCCGGGGCCGGCAGTGCCGCGCTCTCGCCACCAGGCGGCAGCAGCGCCGCCCAGCTCAGCCCGGGGCCGGGCCGCGCTGCGGGGCACGGACAGAGCAGAGGCAAAAGCCGGCTCAGGGCGCTCTGCAGCTCCTGCAGCCCGAGCCTCTCGGCTCCTGGCGCCAGGCACTCGCTTCTTCCCTTCCTACAGAAAAACGCCGCCTCGTTATTCTCAAAACTTGCTCATCTCTAGTCCCAGTTTCTTATATTCCTATATGCAACAGAGTAGAGAGAGGGCTGGCTTATTTCAAAATGAATCTACATCTAAATTTGTCTATAGATGTAAAAACAAAGAACTTGACAGGTTTGGGGATTCCACACTGTCATACACACATCCCTCCCGGTGGATTTTCTGGCAGTTTTGGGCCCCTCTGGGGGAGGGCACCCAGCAATGGCCCCCCTCATTCCCCACTCACCTGCTCCTCCACTGCATCGTGGCTCTCCCAGGGACATTGGGGTGCCCCAAGTGACATTCAGAGCCCCCGAGTCTCCACCCCCGCCCCCAGCCTTTTTTCCTCACCTCCAAAGAATGCACAAAATGAGACAAACTGCCCTGGACAGCAGAACGGCACTTTAATAAAGCCATTTCCATGCATACATCCCCCAAAAAGGGGCTTGGCTGGAAACACAGGGAAGGTGCAGCAGAGGGATGGGGAAAGAGAGGGATGGGCAGCAGGACAGGGGGCTCTCAAGAGAAGGGCACCATGAGGGAGAGGGACCGAGCAGCCGATGCAGACAGGGACAGGCAAAAGGACAGTGAGAGGGACAAAGAAATACAGTCACACTGCAGCACAAAGGAAAAAGGAGAGCAAGAAAGAAGGAAAGAGAAAGATGCGGGCGGCGAGGGAGACAGAGACAGAACAGGGAGAGGGATTGAGCAGAATTTATTCAATAAAGGTCAGTATGGATTTCTTAAAAGAACACCAGGACATCCCTATCACGGAACTCTGCTGTCTGCTTCAACTTCACAGCTGTAAGGGAACATTTCTCCCCCCTCTCCTCTCTGCGGTGTTTATTAAATAAAGAGTGAGTATTTATTTCTTAAAAGAAAAACAAGAGAGAGGAGGCAGTGAAAGGCAATGGCATGGGGAGCACACAGGACAAGAAAGCAACACAAAAGACACACTGGACAGAGAGAAGAAAAGAGCTGCAAAGTTGGATGCAAGAGTGAAAGAAAATCGGGAACAAACGCCAGGACTTTAATTAGAGAGTGTGGCTGACGAAAGTGCCAGTAAAGCACCGGCTCGAACAGAACCTGCTGCTGGCACGGCTCGGCCCGGCACTCACTAATTAACATCTGTCTCTCGGCAGGGCCATGAATCCCCTGCTGGAACAGGAGGGGAAAGCCGAGGGGATAATGCGCACCGGGGTTGGTGCCGCTCAGCCCTAATCCCAGCCCGTGGCGCCAGTGAACGCACCCCGATCTCCGAACCTTCTCTCAGGGAAATCTCATCTTTACCCCTTCTCTTCCCCTCCCGGTATCTCCGTGTGCCCGGAACAAACACGAGGAGAGGTTTCTCTGTTGCAGGTTCTTTGGAAATCCTACACTGACTTTGAGAATGAGCAAGAGTAGAAGACAACCAGGAAACTTTGCTGCCAACCAACATCAAACCCCTCGCACCGGAGAAGAACGAACAGCTCGTTTTTACGCGTCCAAATCCCTTCAATTTTCAGCATTGTCTGTTTCCCGGCCGGCACTGTGGGAACTGCTGCGCACGGCACCACGAGTAAAACGCTCTCGTGTTCAGAAGGCACAATTGCAGAGAACAGACAGCAAAGCCGTCTCAAGGCAATTTGGGCACACAAAACCCCCCTTTTTGCACCCTGAGCTTTCTGTTAAGCCACACCTGAAATTCCAAGTTTCTCCGTACTCTGCCCCAGTGCTTCTCTCTTCCGTCAGCGCCGTAGGCAGGACTGATTCCATACTCACAAACCCCCCTTGCCACGATCGGCGCTCTCTGCCCACCAAGGACACGGCACCGGGCAGGGACATTTCTCCCACTCCCCAGCAGAGACCTCCTCCCGCCACATCCAGGGAACTGCAGCCACTCAGGGAACACCAACTTTCTCCTGGGCTGGGAAGAGGAACCTGCAGCAAATAAGGCTGCACAGTCTGCAGCAGCGAGAGCTCAGCACATGTCCAGAGAGCCAATTCCAGCACCTAAATTTAAAAAAGAAGAAAAAGTTGATGACTTTTTTTTAAAGTTACTGTAAGTTCTTAAAACCAAACCAGCCTTTGCTCTTGACTTTGGCTCACTGATGCACACACACACACAAGAGGCCAACGGTCACACAGGGCCTGCTTGCAGAATTCCTGATCCAAACCCTCGCCTTTCCTGCCCAGCACTGAGGGAAATCTGACAGAGGATTCATAAAGAGCCCTCGCTGAGAGCAGTCATCGCCCCAGGCCTTCAGGCTTGGCAAGATTCTGTAGTGAACGGACCCAAATTCAATTCCCAAATCTCAATCTCTGACAAGTCCTGTTGGAAAGACAGCGGACAGTCCATCAGAACACGGAATTAAAAGGCTGCACAAGGAATAACAGAAGCTTTCCCAGGAATAGCCCAAGTTCCTTTTCTCCCTCACCGGTCCGGGGCCGTGAGACCGAACCTTGGGCCCCAGGAGACAGGAGAGGTGTTATCAACACTCGAACCTCCCAAGCGTTGTTATTGCTCAGAGAGCTGCGCCGGCACTGAGCTACTCCCATGCGCCTGCACGGCTTTGGGGAGGGGCAAGACCACGTCCCACTCCTGCCTGGAGAAATTTCAATGCCCTAAAAAGTCATTTCCCTTCTCTCTCTCTGACCCAGGGCCAAAGCAGCTGTGTAGAACAACCCGGGGGATTTATGGGAGGGTGATTCTCTCAGGAAAGACCCCAGACCCTGAGGAAACAAACCCACCCCAAATTTCCAGCTGAAAACACGCTGCTTCCTGAACGGCAGCGCACAAAGCTCTCTATAGCCAGACAGGAGATGACAGACCGGAAAAAGCCAAAAGATGTGCTCTGCTTGCATGCACACTCTGACTGGTAATTCCAAAGGAAATTCCCCACAGATCGTAAGCAGTCACCTACAATTTGTCCTCTGCATTCATGACTGCCTTGGCTTTCTGTAGAAGTGTGTCAAACATCCACGCAGGCGTCAGGGCCTGGGCTGGCTCGTTTATGGCTCTTCCTGACAGGCCCAGGCCAAACCCAAGCACCCCCCTCACTGCTCCAGCCCCACTTTCAGGGAAATATTGACACGGCTTAGAAATACTCTCCTTCCCTGCAACTCACTCCCTCCCTGCGCATCCCCGGAGAGGATTTACTCCGTCCTTTGTTCCCGACAGCACCTCTCCAGCGCAAATCCCACTTCACACAGACACTGACTAAGCAGACCTAAGGCAGTGGTTCCAATCCCCAGCTGCAATCCCCAACTCCCTGTCTCCTGCACAGCTCATCCAAGCACTCCCAGCAATCTCACCTCGGCCCAGAGACTCTCTGTCCGCAGAGGGAAACACAACCCGATGGCACGCAGCTCTGGCACCACATTCCCTCTTCCCTTCTCCCTTTTTCCAGCACACCAGGCTGCTGGAAACGGCATTCCCTAGGCAGTTCATCCCAACACAGAGAAGAGGAGCCTGTGACTTACCCACACCATGGGCAGGACAAGGGGGGCCCTAGCTGGCTTTGGCTGCTCTAATAGCAAAGCTCTTGGGACGACTTCAGTGGTTTTTCCTGTCTTGAAAGAGTGCAGAAAAGCAAAGTTAATCCCACTGTGGACTCCAAGACTCCTGCATTTCCTATTTCTCCTATGATTGCTCACCATGAAATTTTATCCATGGAAAAAAAGCATGAAGAATAACACCATATCAAATAAAAAGTGCCCTTTTCCAGCATTTTTATACCAGGCATTAAAAAGATGCCCATTTCTCTTCCAGCATTGCTTCCCTCATTTTAGCAGAACCGTTTTCATCCCAGACCCCACTCATCAGCTGTTCAATCCTCTGGCACTGGATTTGGACAAAAGAAGGGACGCACCTGGATCGCAGGAAATCACAGAGAGAAACCCCTCCAAAACCTGACAGAGAAAATCAACAGGAGATGCAGGAAGACACATCCCTCATTTGCACATCCGGAGTGCTTTTCTAAAGACTTCTCTGCATCTGGATGCTCTTTGCACTTGGCAGCAAACTGCTTCCACTGCTTCCCACTCCAGCAAGGGGAACATCCCTGGAATTTCATGTCCAGTGTCTCTGCCTAAAGCAGCCCCACGGCAACACGAAGCTTCCCTCGGGCATTTCGTTTCTTTACCCCAAACATTCTCCCCACTCAGCCACAATCTAGAAAGAACAAAAGGGAAAAGAAGGAAGACCAATTAATTCTGACATAAGGAGTCTTGACTATCCCGACACACTGCCAGGTGAAAAAACATCCCTGCCACTCTAAGAAATCCCCCTGATACTGTCTCCATTCTGTATCAATTATTTAAACGCTGTATTAAGGAGCGTAAGGACACAATGCTTGGAATTCTCAAAAACGGCTCCGCCTGGCTACTCCAAGCACTTTCTCACCCGGGGAGCTGAGCTGTCCCACATTTAAACGCCACGTTTGATCCAAATCCCATAGAAATCTGATATTGTTTGGCTCCTGAGCTTTCCCAAAAGCTGTGCAGTCAAGCCTGGAAATCCTCACTGAAGCTTTGCCATGTCACATCGGGATTTACCCTTGGGAAAACCCCACTCTCAGCACTTGGGTTTCAAGAGGTTGCACCCAATGTTACAGACACAGAATTCCTGCGGGGTTTGGCATTTCCTGCACCTCCAAACACGTGAAAAGAAGGAAGTGCAGAGTCCCGAGGCTCCATTATTGCCATTCTCCTCACATCCCTTTCCTCAGCTGCACGTGGCTTTGTGCCTCCTCTGAAGGGCTGGAAAGGAATTCGGGAACCCCCCTCAGCTTCTTCGGTTTTCAGCTTTTTCTCTGAGCCGGCCCAAAAGGCAAACAGGAAAAAAAACCCCCAAAAGTGCACAAAATCCCAGCCCCTCCCAAGATGCAGCTCCTCACACCAAACCTTGGGAGAATCCCTGGTGCTTCCAACACCGCTGCAATCCCACCTGGAGCTGAGCTTACAGGGTGCTCTGCCTAATCCACATCCAAGCCTGGATAGCCCAAAGCCTGCAAGAAAAGAGGAGGCAAAGTGAAGGGGAGAGGGGGGGAAAAACGGAGTTTTAGGTTTTTCCCCTGTTTGCAACAGGATTGAAGGGCAGGATGGAGAGGTTTCGTGGAAAAGAAGTACCAAAGGCTGCTTCATTCCCAGCAATTAGCGCTGCTCAATCCAAGAGGCCCAATCCACCAGGTTTAAACAGGAGCGGCCGACAGGATGGGTTATGACACAGATCTGTGAAGCTGGAGCCTTCTTTCTTCTCCCGGGCTCTCCCAGAAATTCTCCATGTCCGGACGCGCTCCCGCTCTCCCTGCTGGGGAGGATGGACTTGGATAGCCCGGGTGACTGGTGAGCCTAAAACAATAAGTGATGCAGTGATCCAAGTGTTTTTCCCCAGGAAATGACATATTCTCTGGACCTGGGATAACCCATATCCCATGGCCTTCTCCAGGAAGAGTCCCAGCTGGATATGGTCTCCCAGAAAGGATTCCATAGGGGCTCACCTTTTGCTTGGAGCTCGGCTGAATTCCTCAGCAATGCCAGGGAATGTGGCCATTGGAGGCTTTGGGCAGATTAGGCTAATTTGCCTTTTTAGGTTTTGTTACCATCTCTCAGACTTCCCACTGGATTGTGGTCTCCAAGGAACATGTAAATCCCATTGGATTCCTGCTCTTTGGATATTTTTGTACCATTCCTGTACAAAACGAGGCCCCCTGTTCGGATGCTTTTCCCCACCGTTCCCCAGCAGTTTTATCTGCCAGTGCATTCCCTGTGTTGGTTGGGCTCTTCCCAGATCTCTGAGCTCCTTCACAAGGCAGGAGATCCATTTGACCCAGGAACCGAACCCTCCCGAGGAATTGTCTGATGCCATCTCCACATTTCACAGCTGATCCTTGTGCTCAAAGGATCCCCCTTTCTTCCCTTCAGCCAATTCCAAGCCTCGCTGCCCCCAGCCGGGAACAGTCCCCAGGCCGATCCTTGCAGTCTTCCCTGCCAGGATCCTGCTCAGGAATCCATGGGAATGTAAGAATTAATTCTTCCCACCCCTGCCCAGTTCTAATTCCAAAGGATTTGGTGTCTGCCTTACCCGGCTGGAGCCTGCTTCCAACTCTGCTCTTGCTGCTTCTGCTGCTTTCCATTTCCCAGGAATTCCACCAACGGAGCGACAGCGTTTTCCACCTCCTCCTCCAGCATTCCCTCTGTTGCGTTCGGGTGCTGGAAGGATATCAAAACCAGGGCCTCACTATCAGGAATTATATCCCCGGATTTGTTCCTTTCCAAATGTCACCTCTTCCCAACAAAGCACTGGCCATCCAAGGAATTCTAGAGAGCCATGTGCTGACCGCTGCTTACTCCTCTGGAATGTCAGAGCTTGGAAAAAAAGGGCAGTTGAGGCTTTTCCTGGTGCTGCCCATGAAGTGTATTTTACCTAAGTGCCCCTGCCCATGCCTTTGTCTGTATCCACCAAAAATCCACCCGTTCATTCCCCAGCTGCTGCCTCCCTCTTTTCCTGGATCCAACAGAATTTTAACAGGTGAATATTCCCCTCTGGAAGAGCACCTTTCATTCCAAACCTAAGAACAAACAAATGAATCACTTTCCTTCGACCTTCCTTATTAGGATTCCACTGAGAGCAGTGGATGGAAAATGATCCTCTCCTGGTCCCTGCTGGATTCCCGGAGCAGGGATCCTTTCCCTCTTTCCCCCCACCCCCCGCGGTGCCCTCCTCCCCCTCCCGCCCCACCCCGCACCCTTTTCAGCCTTTGTTCCACAGCTTTTGCCACTGGACCTCAGATCCTTTTGGTCTCCAGGAGCTCCCAGCAGCTCCACAGCCTTTCCTCTCCCATCCTGATCCTTTCTCCAGGAATGGAGCTCTGCATTGCAATTCCCTTCTCTTTTCTCCGACAATTCCCACCAACCCAGACCTAAAGCTGACACAAGGAACGCTCGGTGCCCACAAATCCAAATCCAGACCTGGCCATCCCTAAACCAGCAACTCCCGGACAATTTGCGTTCATTCCAACCTATCACTGAGGACTCACCTAATCCTTCAAAATTCCCAAGAAATATCCCGTTGCCTTCAGCTCCCAGGGGATTCTGCTTCGTGCTCACACGGATTTGGGACTTCCCTGAAAAACCCGTGCAGGGCATGCTGGAATCCCCGATCCCGTGAATCCGGGGAGTGTGAAAAGCTCGGTCCAGCCTGGGCCCCCAGAAATTTTTGCCAAATATCCCCCAAGTCCTCGGGACAACAGAACTCTCTGGTACTGCATTTTTGGCGTTGTAAAGCCTGGAATTACTTTATTCCTAGTGCTGGGCTCTGGATGTGGCCGAGAAAATCCCGGCCTCCACACAGACCCAGATTCCAAACTTTTTGATACATTTGAGCAAACCGAGAAATTCCCCTTCCCTGCTTCTTCTTAAGGGCATCCTTCTCTTCCCTTACCCGGCCTGCTCTCTCCCACTGGGCTGGGTTTTTCCCTTCCCATGCTAATTAGTCCCTACTCCTAGGAGGTTTAGGTACCTTTCTTCCCTGGCAGGGATTTCTTAACACAGCTACCGAGGCTTTGGGAGTCTTCTTTATCTTCTACTTTCTGGAAACACACCCTCTGATCCATAAATGCCGCAATCCAGATGCCCAACTTCACCAAGACATCCTTTTCACCTAAAAACACTCACTCTCAACTCTTAGATCTTTTAAAGTTTTACCCCCGCAAAATTCCCCTGCTTTTCCACCGCTGAATTCCTCCGTCCTGATTCCAAGAATTTCTTGAATACCACGGGGCTTTTCTCAAGATTTACCCCCACAACCTTCCCTACGTGCCCACTGCTCACCACCTCATTTTTCCCTCAATGTCTTCGTTCTCCACCCCAGAGAGTTTGTCAAGTGTTGCCTCCAAAATGTTCCCCCTCTGTCCACTACGGAGTTCCCCATTTTGCCTTCAAAATATTCCTTCTGTCCCCTCCAGATTGCATCCACTTTTACCCCCAACATTTTACTTCCTCTACAATATTGATTAAACCTTTTCCACCCCAAAAATGTGCATTCCCTCCCTTAAACAGCACCTCAGCTTTTCCCTCAAAAATGCCCCAGAGAGAAACTCCGATTCAGCCCCCAAACTCCCATTTTCCTACACAAACAGTTCTTGTGGCCCCTCTCAATTCCCCCACGCTTTCAGCTAAAGGAATAACTGGAAGCCTATTCCCTCATCTCTGCCCTCCTTTTGCTTTCCTGGAAAACCTTGCCGTCCCACACTTTCTCCAAGAGATCTGCTGCCAGTACTGCAAGGTCTGCTCTGTCAGAGTGCCAGGGGGGTTTACAGCACTTGCTCCTCTGCATCTTCACCCTTTCATCAGCTTTCCCCTGGAACGGTGTTGTGGGAGAAGCTTGGAATTACCAGAAATGGATCAGGTTCACATTTTTTCCCCACCAGTTTTCATCTGGTTTGAAATTCCTGGAATTACCCTCAAATGTGCCCTAGAACAGTGCTGTGAAAGGATCAGTCAGAAGAACAGCCTGAAAGCAGAAAACCACCTCCAGCAGCAGCCGGAATGATCCCATTTCTGTTCTTACCTGCTCCTGCCAGAGCTCCCAACGGCCCTTCCCATTCCAAGAGCTATGCAAGACATTCCTGCTGTCCGTGAGGGTGAGGTGCCAGTTCTGGATGTTCTTTGCTGCGGAATCGGACAACAAACAGAGCGTAAATGATCTTGGTGGCTCTTCCAAGCCAAACCACCCCGTGATTCCTTGCGTGGATCAGCACCTGTCCCAACTCCATTCCAGAAACCTCCTCCCACTAACCCAGAACTTTCCTTTTTCCGCTCAACATCAGGGATTTGCTGCCGAGTGCCCCGGGCAGGGGACGCCTCAGCCTTCCCTGGGACGCCTCAGCATTCCAGCATTTTTATTCCAGGCATTAAAAGGATGCTCATTTCTCTTCCAGCATTGTTTCCCTCATTTTAGGAGAACCCTTTTCATCCCAGACCCCCCTCGTCAGCTGTTCAATCCTCTGGCACTGGATTTGGACAGAAGAAGGGACGCACCTGGACTGCGGGAAATCACGGAGAGAAACCCCTCCAAAACCTGACAGAGAAAAACAACGGGAGATGCAGGAAGACATATCCCTCATTTGCACGTCTGGAATGCTTTTCTAAAGACTTCTCTGCATCTGGATGCTCTTTGCTCTTGGCTTTCTTTACAGGAATGCATTTGCTGCTAAACACATCTCAGGCCCTTATTTGATCAGGATAAGGCGGGATGGAGATGAAGACTCACACAGGGAATAGCCAGGGAGATTCCCAGATCTCTGAGCTCCTTCACAAGGCAGGAGATCCATTTGGCCCAGGAACCGAACCCTCCCGAGGAATTGTCTGATGCCATCTCCACATTTCACAGCTGATCCTTGTGCTCAAAGGATCCCCCTTTCTTCCCTCCAGCCAATTCCAAGCCTCGCTGCCCCCAGCCGGGAACAGTCCCCAGGCCGATCCCTGCAGTCTTCCCTGCCAGGATCCTGCTCAGGAATCCATGGGCTACAAATTGAAGAATTAATTCTTCCCACCCCTGCCCAGTTCTAATTCCAAAGGATTTGGTGTCTGCCTTACCCGGCTGGAGCCTGCTTCCAACTCTGTTCTTGCTGCTTCTGCTGCTTTCCATTTCCCAGGAATTCCACCAACGGAGCGACAGCGTTTTCCACCTCCTCCTCCAGGATTCCCTCTGTTGCGTTCGGGTGCTGGAAGGATATCAAAACCTGGGCCTCACTATCAGGAATTATATCCCCGGATTTGTTCCTTTCCAAATGTCACCTCTTCCCAACAAAGCACTGGCCATCCAAGGAATTCTAGAGAGCCATGTGCTGACCGCTGCTTACTCCTCTGGAATGTCAGAGCTTGGAAAAAAAGGGCAGTTGAGGCTTTTCCTGGTGCTGCCCATGAAGTGTATTTTACCTAAGTGCCCCTGCCCATGCCTTTGCCTGTATCCGCCAAAAATCCACCCGTTCATTCCCCAGCTGCTGCCTCCCTCTTTTCCTGGATCCAACAGAATTTTAACAGGTGAATATTCCCCTCTGGAAGAGCACCTTTCATTCCAAACCTAAGAACAAACAAAGGAATCACTTTCCTTCGACCTTCCTTATTAGGATTCCACTGAGAGCAGTGGATGCAAAATGATCCTCTCCTGGTCCCTGCTGGATTCCCGGAGCAGGGATCCTTTCCCTCTTTCCCCCCACCCCCCGCGGTGCCCTCCTCCCCCTCCCGCCCCACCCCGCACCCTTTTCAGCCTTTCTTCCACAGCTTTTGCCTCCGGACCTCAGATCCTTTTGGTCTCCAGGAGCTCCCAGCAGCTCCACAGCCTTTCCTCTCCCATCCTGATCCTTTCTCCAGGAATGGAGCTCTGCATTGCAATTCCCTTCTCTTTTCTCCGACAATTCCCACCAACCCAGACCTAAAGCTGACACAAGGAACGCTCGGTGCCCACAAATCCAAATCCAGACCTGGCCATCCCTAAACCAGCAACTCCCGGACAATTTGCGTTCATTCCAACCTATCACTGAGGACTCACCTAATCCTTCAAAATTCCCAAGAAATATCCCATTGCCTTCAGCTCCCAGGGGATTCTGCTTCGTGCTCACACGGATTTGGGACTTCCCTGAAAAACCCGTGCAGGGCACGCTGGAATCCCCGATCCCGTGAATCGGGGGAGTGTGAAAAGCTCGGTCCAGCCTGGGCCCCCAGAAATTTTTGCCAAATATCCCCCAAGTCCTCGGGACAACAGAACTCTCTGGTACTGCATTTTTGGCGTTGTAAAGCCTGGAATTACTTTATTCCTAGTGCTGGGCTCTGGATGTGGCCGAGAAAATCCCGGCCTCCACACAGACCCAGATTCCAAACTTTTTGATACATTTGAGCAAACCGAGAAATTCCCCTTCCCTGCTTCTTCTTAAGGGCATCCTTCTCTTCCCTTACCCGGCCTGCTCTCTCCCACTGGGCTGGGTTTTTCCCTTCCCATGCTAATTAGTCCCTACTTCTAGGAGCTTTAGGTACCTTTCTTCCCTGGCAGGGATTTCTTAACACAGCTACCGAGGCTTTGGGAGTCTTCTTTATCTTCTACTTTCTGGAAACACACCCTCTGATCCATAAATGCCACAATCCAGATGCCCAACTTCAACAAGACATCCTTTTCACCTAAAAACACTCACTCTCAACTCTTAGATCTTTTAAAGTTTTACCCCCGCAAAATTCCCCTGCTTTTCCACCGCTGAATTCCTCCGTCCTGATTCCAAGAATTTCTTGAATACCACGGGGCTTTTCTCAAGATTTACCCCCACAACCTTCCCTACGTGCCCACTGCTCACCACCTCATTTTTCCCTCAATGTCTTCGTTCTCCACCCCAGAGAGTTTGTCAAGTGTTGCCTCCAAAATGTTCCCCCTCTGTCCACTACTGAGTTCCCCATTTTGCCTTCAAAATATTCATTCTGTCCCCTCCAGATTGCATCCACTTTTACCCCCAACATTTTACTTCCTCTACAATATTGATTAAACCTTTTCCACCCCAAAAATGTGCATTCCCTCCCTTAAACAGCACCTCAGCTTTTCCCTCAAAAATGCCCCAGAGAGAAACTCCGATTCAGCCCCCAAACTCCCATTTTCCTACACAAACAGTTCTTGTGGCCCCTCTCAATTCCCCCAGGCTTTCAGCTAAAGGAATAACTGGAAGCCTATTCCCTCATCTCTGCCCTCCTTTTGCTTTCCCGGAAAACCTTGCCATCCCACACTTTCTCCAAGAGATCTGCTGGGAGTACGGCAAGGTCTGCTCTGTCAGAGTGCCAGGGGGGTTTACAGCACTTGCTCCTCTGCATCTTCACCCTTTCATCAGCTTTCCCCTGGAACGGTGTTGTGGGAGAAGCTTGGAATTACCAGAAATGGATCAGGTTCACATTTTTTCCCCACCAGTTTTCATCTGGTTTGAAATTCCTGGAATTACCCTCAAATGTGCCCTAGAACAGTGCTGTGAAAGGATCAGTCAGAAGAACAGCCTGAAAGCAGAAAACCACCTCCAGCAGCAGCCGGAATGATCCCATTTCTGTTCTTACCTGCTCCTGCCAGAGCTCCCAACGGCCCTTCCCATTCCAAGAGCTATGCAAGACATTCCTGCTGTCCGTGAGGGTGAGGTGCCAGTTCTGGATGTTCTTTGCTGCGGAATCGGACAACAAACAGAGCGTAAATGATCTTGGTGGCTCTTCCAAGCCAAACCACCCCGTGATTCCTTGCGTGGATCAGCACCTGTCCCAACTCCATTCCAGAAACCTCCTCCCACTAACCCAGAACTTTCCTTTTTCCGCTCAACATCAGGGATTTGCTGCCGAGTGCCCCGGGCAGGGGACGCCTCAGCCTTCCCTGGGACGCCTCAGCATTCCAGCATTTTTATTCCAGGCATTAAAAGGATGCTCATTTCTCTTCCAGCATTGTTTCCCTCATTTTAGGAGAACCCTTTTCATCCCAGACCCCCCTCGTCAGCTGTTCAATCCTCTGGCACTGGATTTGGACAGAAGAAGGGACGCACCTGGACTGCGGGAAATCACGGAGAGAAACCCCTCCAAAACCTGACAGAGAAAAACAACGGGAGATGCAGGAAGACATATCCCTCATTTGCACGTCTGGAATGCTTTTCTAAAGACTTCTCTGCATCTGGATGCTCTTTGCTCTTGGCTTTCTTTACAGGAATGCACTTGCTGCTAAACACATCTCAGGCCCTTATTTGATCAGGATAAGGCGGGATGGAGATGAAGACTCACACAGGGAATAGCCAGGGAGATTCCCAGATCTCTGAGCTCCTTCACAAGGCAGGAGATCCATTTGGCCCAGGAACCGAACCCTCCCGAGGAATTGTCTGATGCCATCTCCACATTTCACAGCTGATCCTTGTGCTCAAAGGATCCCCCTTTCTTCCCTCCAGCCAATTCCAAGCCTCGCTGCCCCCAGCCGGGAACAGTCCCCAGGCCGATCCCTGCAGTCTTCCCTGCCAGGATCCTGCTCAGGAATCCATGGGCTACAAATTGAAGAATTAATTCTTCCCACCCCTGCCCAGTTCTAATTCCAAAGGATTTGGTGTCTGCCTTACCCGGCTGGAGCCTGCTTCCAACTCTGTTCTTGCTGCTTCTGCTGCTTTCCATTTCCCAGGAATTCCACCAACGGAGCGACAGCGTTTTCCACCTCCTCCTCCAGCATTCCCTCTGTTGCGTTCGGGTGCTGGAAGGATATCAAAACCAGGGCCTCACTATCAGGAATTATATCCCCGGATTTGTTCCTTTCCAAATGTCACCTCTTCCCAACAAAGCACTGGCCATCCAAGGAATTCTAGAGAGCCATGTGCTGACCGCTGCTTACTCCTCTGGAATGTCAGAGCTTGGAAAAAAAGGGCAGTTGAGGCTTTTCCTGGTGCTGCCCATGAAGTGTATTTTACCTAAGTGCCCCTGCCCATGCCTTTGCCTGTATCCGCCAAAAATCCACCCGTTCATTCCCCAGCTGCTGCCTCCCTCTTTTCCTGGATCCAACAGAATTTTAACAGGTGAATATTCCCCTCTGGAAGAGCACCTTTCATTCCAAACCTAAGAACAAACAAACGAATCACTTTCCTTCGACCTTCCTTATTAGGATTCCACTGAGAGCAGTGGATGGAAAATGATCCTCTCCTGGTCCCTGCTGGATTCCCGGAGCAGGGATCCTTTCCCTCTTTCCCCCCACCCCCCGCGGTGCCCTCCTCCCCCTCCCGCCCCACCCCGCACCCTTTTCAGGCTTTGTTCCACAGCTTTTGCCTCCGGACCTCAGATCCTTTTGGTCTCCAGGAGCTCCCAGCAGCTCCACAGCCTTTCCTCTCCCATCCTGATCCTTTCTCCAGGAATGGAGCTCTGCATTGCAATTCCCTTCTCTTTTCTCCGACAATTCCCACCAACCCAGACCTAAAGCTGACACAAGGAACACTCGGTGCCCACAAATCCAAATCCAGACCTGGCCATCCCTAAACCAGCAACTCCTGGACAATTTGCGTTCATTCCAACCTATCACTGAGGACTCACCTAATCCTTCAAAATTCCCAAGAAATATCCCGTTGCCTTCAGCTCCCAGGGGATTCTGCTTCGTGCTCACACGGATTTGGGACTTCCCTGAAAAACCCGTGCAGGGCACGCTGGAATCCCCGATCCCGTGAATCGGGGGAGTGTGAAAAGCTCGGTCCAGCCTGGGCCCCCAGAAATTTTTGCCAAATATCCCCCAAGTCCTCGGGACAACAGAACTCTCTGGTACTGCATTTTTGGCGTTGTAAAGCCTGGAATTACTTTATTCCTAGTGCTGGGCTCTGGATGTGGCCGAGAAAATCCCGGCCTCCACACAGACCCAGATTCCAAACTTTTTGATACATTTGAGCAAACCGAGAAATTCCCCTTCCCTGCTTCTTCTTAAGGGCATCCTTCTCTTCCCTTACCCGGCCTGCTCTCTCCCACTGGGCTGGGTTTTTCCCTTCCCATGCTAATTAGTCCCTACTTCTAGGAGCTTTAGGTACCTTTCTTCCCTGGCAGGGATTTCTTAACACAGCTACCGAGGCTTTGGGAGTCTTCTTTATCTTCTACTTTCTGGAAACACACCCTCTGATCCATAAATGCCACAATCCAGATGCCCAACTTCAACAAGACATCCTTTTCACCTAAAAACACTCACTCTCAACTCTTAGATCTTTTAAAGTTTTACCCCCGCAAAATTCCCCTGCTTTTCCACCGCTGAATTCCTCCGTCCTGATTCCAAGAATTTCTTGAATACCACGGGGCTTTTCTCAAGATTTACCCCCACAACCTTCCCTACGTGCCCACTGCTCACCACCTCATTTTTCCCTCAATGTCTTCGTTCTCCACCCCAGAGAGTTTGTCAAGTGTTGCCTCCAAAATGTTCCCCCTCTGTCCACTACTGAGTTCCCCATTTTGCCTTCAAAATATTCATTCTGTCCCCTCCAGATTGCATCCACTTTTACCCCCAACATTTTACTTCCTCTACAATATTGATTAAACCTTTTCCACTCCAAAAATGTGCATTCCCTCCCTTAAACAGCACCTCAGCTTTTCCCTCAAAAATGCCCCAGAGAGAAACTCCGATTCAGCCCCCAAACTCCCATTTTCCTACACAAACAGTTCTTGTGGCCCCTCTCAATTCCCCCAGGCTTTCAGCTAAAGGAATAACTGGAAGCCTATTCCCTCATCTCTGCCCTCCTTTTGCTTTCCCGGAAAACCTTGCCATCCCACACTTTCTCCAAGAGATCTGCTGGGAGTACGGCAAGGTCTGCTCTGTCAGAGTGCCAGGGGGGTTTACAGCACTTGCTCCTCTGCATCTTCACCCTTTCATCAGCTTTCCCCTGGAACGGTGTTGTGGGAGAAGCTTGGAATTACCAGAAATGGATCAGGTTCACATTTTTTCCCCACCAGTTTTCATCTGGTTTGAAATTCCTGGAATTACCCTCAAATGTGCCCTAGAACAGTGCTGTGAAAGGATCAGTCAGAAGAACAGCCTGAAAGCAGAAAACCACCTCCAGCAGCAGCCGGAATGATCCCATTTCTGTTCTTACCTGCTCCTGCCAGAGCTCCCAACGGCCCTTCCCATTCCAAGAGCTATGCAAGACATTCCTGCTGTCCGTGAGGGTGAGGTGCCAGTTCTGGATGTTCTTTGCTGCGGAATCGGACAACAAACAGAGCGTAAATGATCTTGGTGGCTCTTCCAAGCCAAACCACCCCGTGATTCCTTGCGTGGATCAGCACCTGTCCCAACTCCATTCCAGAAACCTCCTCCCACTAACCCAGAACTTTCCTTTTTCCGCTCAACATCAGGGATTTGCTGCCGAGTGCCCCGGGCAGGGGACGCCTCAGCCTTCCCTGGGACGCCTCAGCATTCCAGCATTTTTATTCCAGGCATTAAAAGGATGCTCATTTCTCTTCCAGCATTGTTTCCCTCATTTTAGGAGAACCCTTTTCATCCCAGACCCCCCTCGTCAGCTGTTCAATCCTCTGGCACTGGATTTGGACAGAAGAAGGGACGCACCTGGACTGCGGGAAATCACGGAGAGAAACCCCTCCAAAACCTGACAGAGAAAAACAACGGGAGATGCAGGAAGACATATCCCTCATTTGCACGTCTGGAATGCTTTTCTAAAGACTTCTCTGCATCTGGATGCTCTTTGCTCTTGGCTTTCTTTACAGGAATGCATTTGCTGCTAAACACATCTCAGGCCCTTATTTGATCAGGATAAGGCGGGATGGAGATGAAGACTCACACAGGGAATAGCCAGGGAGATTCCCAGATCTCTGAGCTCCTTCACAAGGCAGGAGATCCATTTGGCCCAGGAACCGAACCCTCCCGAGGAATTGTCTGATGCCATCTCCACATTTCACAGCTGATCCTTGTGCTCAAAGGATCCCCCTTTCTTCCCTCCAGCCAATTCCAAGCCTCGCTGCCCCCAGCCGGGAACAGTCCCCAGGCCGATCCCTGCAGTCTTCCCTGCCAGGATCCTGCTCAGGAATCCATGGGCTACAAATTGAAGAATTAATTCTTCCCACCCCTGCCCAGTTCTAATTCCAAAGGATTTGGTGTCTGCCTTACCTGGCTGGAGCCTGCTTCCAACTCTGTTCTTGCTGCTTCTGCTGCTTTCCATTTCCCAGGAATTCCACCAACGGAGCGACAGCGTTTTCCACCTCCTCCTCCAGGATTCCCTCTGTTGCGTTCGGGTGCTGGAAGGATATCAAAACCTGGGCCTCACTATCAGGAATTATATCCCCGGATTTGTTCCTTTCCAAATGTCACCTCTTCCCAACAAAGCACTGGCCATCCAAGGAATTCTAGAGAGCCATGTGCTGACCGCTGCTTACTCCTCTGGAATGTCAGAGCTTGGAAAAAAAGGGCAGTTGAGGCTTTTCCTGGTGCTGCCCATGAAGTGTATTTTACCTAAGTGCCCCTGCCCATGCCTTTGCCTGTATCCGCCAAAAATCCACCCGTTCATTCCCCAGCTGCTGCCTCCCTCTTTTCCTGGATCCAACAGAATTTTAACAGGTGAATATTCCCCTCTGGAAGAGCACCTTTCATTCCAAACCTAAGAACAAACAAAGGAATCACTTTCCTTCGACCTTCCTTATTAGGATTCCACTGAGAGCAGTGGATGCAAAATGATCCTCTCCTGGTCCCTGCTGGATTCCCGGAGCAGGGATCCTTTCCCTCTTTCCCCCCACCCCCCGCGGTGCCCTCCTCCCCCTCCCGCCCCACCCCGCACCCTTTTCAGCCTTTCTTCCACAGCTTTTGCCTCCGGACCTCAGATCCTTTTGGTCTCCAGGAGCTCCCAGCAGCTCCACAGCCTTTCCTCTCCCATCCTGATCCTTTCTCCAGGAATGGAGCTCTGCATTGCAATTCCCTTCTCTTTTCTCCGACAATTCCCACCAACCCAGACCTAAAGCTGACACAAGGAACGCTCGGTGCCCACAAATCCAAATCCAGACCTGGCCATCCCTAAACCAGCAACTCCCGGACAATTTGCGTTCATTCCAACCTATCACTGAGAACTCACCTAATCCTTCAAAATTCCCAAGAAATATCCCGTTGCCTTCAGCTCCCAGGGGATTCTGCTTCGTGCTCACACGGATTTGGGACTTCCCTGAAAAACCCGTGCAGGGCACGCTGGAATCCCCGATCCCGTGAATCCGGGGAGTGTGAAAAGCTCGGTCCAGCCTGGGCCCCCAGAAATTTTTGCCAAATATCCCCCAAGTCCTCGGGACAACAGAACTCTCTGGTACTGCATTTTTGGCGTTGTAAAGCCTGGAATTACTTTATTCCTAGTGCTGGGCTCTGGATGTGGCCGAGAAAATCCCGGCCTCCGCACAGACCCAGATTCCAAACTTTTTGATACATTTGAGCAAACCGAGAAATTCCCCTTCCCTGCTTCTTCTTAAGGGCATCCTTCTCTTCCCTTACCCGGCCTGCTCTCTCCCACTGGGCTGGGTTTTTCCCTTCCCATGCTAATTAGTCCCTACTTCTAGGAGTTTTAGGTACCTTTCTTCCCTGGCAGGGATTTCTTAACACAGCTACCGAGGCTTTGGGAGCCTTCTTCATCTTCTACTTTCTGGAAACACACCCTCTGATCCATAAATGCCACAATCCAGATGCCCAACTTCAACAAGACATCCTTTTCACCTAAAAACACTCACTCTCAACTCTTAGATCTTTTAAAGTTTTACCCCCGCAAAATTCCCCTGCTTTTCCACCGCTGAATTCCTCCGTCCTGATTCCAAGAATTTCTTGAATACCACGGGGCTTTTCTCAAGATTTACCCCCACAACCTTCCCTACGTGCCCACTGCTCACCACCTCATTTTTCCCTCAATGTCTTCGTTCTCCACCCCAGAGAGTTTGTCAAGTGTTGCCTCCAAAATGTTCCCCCTCTGTCCACTACTGAGTTCCCCATTTTGCCTTCAAAATATTCATTCTGTCCCCTCCAGATTGCATCCACTTTTACCCCCAACATTTTACTTCCTCTACAATATTGATTAAACCTTTTCCACCCCAAAAATGTGCATTCCCTCCCTTAAACAGCACCTCAGCTTTTCCCTCAAAAATGCCCCAGAGAGAAACTCCGATTCAGCCCCCAAACTCCCATTTTCCTACACAAACAGTTCTTGTGGCCCCTCTCAATTCCCCCAGGCTTTCAGCTAAAGGAATAACTGGAAGCCTATTCCCTCATCTCTGCCCTCCTTTTGCTTTCCCGGAAAACCTTGCCATCCCACACTTTCTCCAAGAGATCTGCTGCCAGTACTGCAAGGTCTGCTCTGTCAGAGTGCCAGGGGGGTTTACAGCACTTGCTCCTCTGCATCTTCACCCTTTCATCAGCTTTCCCCTGGAACGGTGTTGTGGGAGAAGCTTGGAATTACCAGAAATGGATCAGGTTCACATTTTTTCCCCACCAGTTTTCATCTGGTTTGAAATTCCTGGAATTACCCTCAAATGTGCCCTAGAACAGTGCTGTGAAAGGATCAGTCAGAAGAACAGCCTGAAAGCAGAAAACCACCTCCAGCAGCAGCCGGAATGATCCCATTTCTGTTCTTACCTGCTCCTGCCAGAGCTCCCAACGGCCCTTCCCATTCCAAGAGCTATGCAAGACATTCCTGCTGTCCGTGAGGGTGAGGTGCCAGTTCTGGATGTTCTTTGCTGCGGAATCGGACAACAAACAGAGCGTAAATGATCTTGGTGGCTCTTCCAAGCCAAACCACCCCGTGATTCCTTGCGTGGATCAGCACCTGTCCCAACTCCATTCCAGAAACCTCCTCCCACTAACCCAGAACTTTCCTTTTTCCGCTCAACATCAGGGATTTGCTGCCGAGTGCCCCGGGCAGGGGACGCCTCAGCCTTCCCTGGGACGCCTCAGCATTCCAGCATTTTTATTCCAGGCATTAAAAGGATGCTCATTTCTCTTCCAGCATTGTTTCCCTCATTTTAGGAGAACCCTTTTCATCCCAGACCCCCCTCGTCAGCTGTTCAATCCTCTGGCACTGGATTTGGACAGAAGAAGGGACGCACCTGGACTGCGGGAAATCACGGAGAGAAACCCCTCCAAAACCTGACAGAGAAAAACAACGGGAGATGCAGGAAGACATATCCCTCATTTGCACGTCTGGAATGCTTTTCTAAAGACTTCTCTGCATCTGGATGCTCTTTGCTCTTGGCTTTCTTTACAGGAATGCACTTGCTGCTAAACACATCTCAGGCCCTTATTTGATCAGGATAAGGCGGGATGGAGATGAAGACTCACACAGGGAATAGCCAGGGAGATTCCCAGATCTCTGAGCTCCTTCACAAGGCAGGAGATCCATTTGGCCCAGGAACCGAACCCTCCCGAGGAATTGTCTGATGCCATCTCCACATTCCACAGCTGATCCTTGTGCTCAAAGGATCCCCCTTTCTTCCCTCCAGCCAATTCCAAGCCTCGCTGCCCCCAGCCGGGAACAGTCCCCAGGCCGATCCCTGCAGTCTTCCCTGCCAGGATCCTGCTCAGGAATCCATGGGCTACGAATGTAACAATTAATTCTTCCCACCCCTGCCCAGTTCTAATTCCAAAGGATTTGGTGTCTGCCTTACCTGGCTGGAGCCTGCTTCCAACTCTGTTCTTGCTGCTTCTGCTGCTTTCCATTTCCCAGGAATTCCACCAACGGAGCGACAGCGTTTTCCACCTCCTCCTCCAGGATTCCCTCTGTCGCGTTCGGGTGCTGGAAGGATATCAAAACCTGGGCCTCACTATCAGGAATTATATCCCCGGATTTGTTCCTTTCCAAATGTCACCTCTTCCCAACAAAGCACTGGCCATCCAAGGAATTCTAGAGAGCCATGTGCTGACCGCTGCTTACTCCTCTGGAATGTCAGAGCTTGGAAAAAAAGGGCAGTTGAGGCTTTTCCTGGTGCTGCCCATGAAGTGTATTTTACCTAAGTGCCCCTGCCCATGCCTTTGCCTGTATCCGCCAAAAATCCACCCGTTCATTCCCCAGCTGCTGCCTCCCTCTTTTCCTGGATCCAACAGAATTTTAACAGGTGAATATTCCCCTCTGGAAGAGCACCTTTCATTCCAAACCTAAGAACAAACAAAGGAATCACTTTCCTTCGACCTTCCTTATTAGGATTCCACTGAGAGCAGTGGATGCAAAATGATCCTCTCCTGGTCCCTGCTGGATTCCCGGAGCAGGGATCCTTTCCCTCTTTCCCCCCACCCCCCGCGGTGCCCTCCTCCCCCTCCCGCCCCACCCCGCACCCTTTTCAGCCTTTCTTCCACAGCTTTTGCCTCCGGACCTCAGATCCTTTTGGTCTCCAGGAGCTCCCAGCAGCTCCACAGCCTTTCCTCTCCCATCCTGATCCTTTCTCCAGGAATGGAGCTCTGCATTGCAATTCCCTTCTCTTTTCTCCGACAATTCCCACCAACCCAGACCTAAAGCTGACACAAGGAACGCTCGGTGCCCACAAATCCAAATCCAGACCTGGCCATCCCTAAACCAGCAACTCCCGGACAATTTGCGTTCATTCCAACCTAACACTGAGGACTCACCTAATCCTTCAAAATTCCCAAGAAATATCCCGTTGCCTTCAGCTCCCAGGGGATTCTGCTTCGTGCTCACACGGATTTGGGACTTCCCTGAAAAACCCGTGCAGGGCACGCTGGAATCCCCGATCCCGTGAATCCGGGGAGTGTGAAAAGCTCGGTCCAGCCTGGGCCCCCAGAAATTTTTGCCAAATATCCCCCAAGTCCTCGGGACAACAGAACTCTCTGGTACTGCATTTTTGGCGTTGTAAAGCCTGGAATTACTTTACCCCTAGTGCTGGGCTCTGGATGTGGCCGAGAAAATCCCGGCCTCCGCACAGACCCAGATTCCAAACTTTTTGATACATTTGAGCAAACCGAGAAATTCCCCTTCCCTGCTTCTTCTTAAGGGCATCCTTCTCTTCCCTTACCCGGCCTGCTCTCTCCCACTGGGCTGGGTTTTTCCCTTCCCATGCTAATTAGTCCCTACTTCTAGGAGCTTTAGGTACCTTTCTTCCCTGGCAGGGATTTCTTAACACAGCTATCGAGGCTTTGGGAGTCTTCTTTATCTTCTACTTTCTGGAAACACACCCTCTGATCCATAAATGCCACAATCCAGATGCCCAACTTCACCAAGACATCCTTTTCACCTAAAAACACTCACTCTCAACTCTTAGATCTTTTAAAGTTTTACCCCCGCAAAATTCCCCTGCTTTTCCACCGCTGAATTCCTCCGTCCTGATTCCAAGAATTTCTTGAATACCACGGGGCTTTTCTCAAGATTTACCCCCACAACCTTCCCTACGTGCCCACTGCTCACCACCTCATTTTTCCCTCAATGTCTTCGTTCTCCACCCCAGAGAGTTTGTCAAGTGTTGCCTCCAAAATGTTCCCCCTCTGTCCACTACTGAGTTCCCCATTTTGCCTTCAAAATATTCCTTCTGTCCCCTCCAGACTGCATCCACTTTTACCCCCAACATTTTACTTCCTCTACAATATTGATTAAACCTTTTCCACCCCAAAAATGTGCATTCCCTCCCTTAAACAGCACCTCAGCTTTTCCCTCAAAAATGCCCCAGAGAGAAACTCCGATTCAGCCCCCAAACTCCCATTTTCCTACACAAACAGTTCTTGTGGCCCCTCTCAATTCCCCCAGGCTTTCAGCTAAAGGAATAACTGGAAGCCTATTCCCTCATCTCTGCCCTCCTTTTGCTTTCCTGGAAAACCTTGCCATCCCACACTTTCTCCAAGAGATCTGCTGCGAGTACTGCAAGGTCTGCTCTGTCAGAGTGCCAGGGGGGTTTACAGCACTTGCTCCTCTGCATCTTCACCCTTTCATCAGCTTTCCCCTGGAACGGTGTTGTGCGAGAAGCTTGGAATTACCAGAAATGGATCGGGTTCACACTTTTTCCCCACCAGTTTTCATCTGGTTTGAAATTCCTGGAATTACCCTCAAACGTGCCCTAGAACAGTGCTGTGAAAGGATCAATCAGAAGAACAGCCTGAAAGCAGAAAACCACCTCCAGCAGCAGCCAGAATGATCCCATTTCTGTTCTTACCTGGTCCTGCCAGAGCTCCCAATGGCCCTTCCCATTCCAAAACAAGAACTATCGAAGACATTCCTGCTGTCCATGAGGGTGAGGTGCCAGTTCTGGATGTTCTTTGCTGTGGAATCGGACAACAAACAGAGCGTAAATGATCTTGGTGGCTCTTCCAAGCCAAACCACCCCGTGATTCCTTGCGTGGATCAGCACCTGTCCCAACTCCATTCCAGAAACCTCCTCCCACTAACCCAGAACCTTCCTTTTTCCGCTCAACATCAGGGATTTGCTGCCGAGTGCCCCGGGCAGGGGACGCCTCAGCCCTCTCTGGGACACCTCAGCATTCCCTGGGACGCCTCAGCATTCCCTGGGGTGCCTCAGCATTCCCTGGGCTGCTGTTCCACGCCGATCCCGTGTCCAGCGCCGTTCCGGGCTGCAGTGCCGGGCTCTCCCCACAAGGCGGCAGCACCGGGAGCGAGCAGCCCCGGCCGGTCCCGCTGTCTCGGGGCAGCTGCGCCTTTAACCCGCCCGGAGCCGGCGGGGCCGTGAACACAGCGGGCAAAAACCCCACCGATCCCCTTTCTTTCACCCCCAGAGGCACAGGATCGCAGCATTCCCTGGGCTGGAAGGGACCCGCAGGGAGCATCGAGTCCACATCTTCGTCCTGCACCCCAAGAATCCCACCCTGTGCCCGAGAGCCTTGTCCAGACCCAAACTCTGCCCCCAGGATCCTGAAAACACAGCGGGGCTGGGAGAAGGGTAACAAGGGAGGATTTTTTACATAGTTCTCCTTGTACGATCGTTATATAATCTTATTAGATAGTCCAGCAACCCATCCCTGGGCCGGGACCCCCACCCCTGTCCCGGGACACCCATCCCTGGGCCGGAATACCGATCCCCCGCGGCCCCCACCGTCCGCTCGGGACTGTCCCCGTTCCCCGCTCACCTCCGAGCCCGCAGCACCCGCCCCGGTGCCCCCGGCCCGGCAGCGCTGCTCCCCGGACTCCCCGCCATTGCCACGTCGGGCGAAGATGGGCGGAAATTACCGGTACCACACCAATGTGGCGATGCGACCTTCTCAAGATGGCGGCGGTGGAGGACCCCGCTCCGTCTATTCGGCTGCCTGAATGCTCCCGCCTACCCCAGGCGCCGCTGACCCCACAGTCGGTGTCCGCATAGCGGGAAACGCCTCAGAAAATTGCGTGCAAGCGCTGGGCTGGCGTTGGTGTCGGCGTCGCGTTCAGGCAGCCGAATAGACGCAGCTAGAGGGGGCCTTCCCTGCCACCATCTTGAGAAGGTCAGAAAATAGCGTAAACGACCGCCATCTTTAGTGTGGCGATGACCTAATTTCCGGTTTTGCCGCCATCTTGGGTGCTGGCAGAAGCCACTTCCGGTCGAGCCGCCATCTTTAGTGTTGTACGCAGAAGGCCCCCCCCCCCCCCCCCTCACAAGAGCTTCTGTCTATTCAGCTGCCTGAATCCAGCCCGGACTCCGACGCCGGCCCCGCGCTTTCCGCGCGATTTTCCGCGGTGGTCCCCGGTGCGAGGACACGGGTGGTGGGGTCACCGGCGCCGGAGGCGGGCGACGGTCCCGCGACCGGCGGCAGGCATCGGCAGGGACACCTCTCTTAGGGGCCTATTGCGTCCGCCATCTTGAGTGTGGCGGAAGTGTCATCCACCCTCTGCAAGGTCCTGGCAGGTTCGAATAAAAACGCCACTTACGCCGTCCCGAAAGCGCCAAACTGCGCCTTCCTTTCCGAGCCGCCCCCTTGAGAGCGGCACGCGGGCGGCTCTATTCCCACCGTGCTCGCCCGGTGCTCCCCGCCCCGGCTCGCGCTGCGACCGCGCCTCTGCTGCCCGGCAAAACCGGCCCCGCCGGGCCGCCCCCCGCGCTGTCATTCGTCGCGGTCACCGCCCCGCACGGCGCCCGCTCCTTTGCAGCGCTCTGGCCCCGCTCATGCACGCCCGTGTCCCTTGGCGCTCCGAACCGTCCTTCGCCCCTCCCCTCCGCTGCCAGACGCGGCCCCGCTCGCTCCTTGCCACGCTCGGCAGCCACCGAGGCCGCCGCCCTCTCGGCTCCCCCGGCCCCGGGCGGCAGCAGCGCCGGGGCGCCGTGCCGGGGCCGGCAGTGCCGCGCTCTCGCCACCAGGCGGCAGCAGCGCCGCCCAGCTCAGCCCGGGGCCGGGCCGCGCTGCGGGGCACGGACAGAGCAGAGGCAAAAGCCGGCTCAGGGCGCTCTGCAGCTCCTGCAGCCCGAGCCTCTCGGCTCCTGGCGCCAGGCACTCGCTTCTTCCCTTCCTACAGAAAAACGCCGCCTCGTTATTCTCAAAACTTGCTCATCTCTAGTCCCAGTTTCTTATATTCCTATATGCAACAGAGTAGAGAGAGGGCTGGCTTATTTCAAAATGAATCTACATCTAAATTTGTCTATAGATGTAAAAACAAAGAACTTGACAGGTTTGGGGATTCCACACTGTCATACACACATCCCTCCCGGTGGATTTTCTGGCAGTTTTGGGCCCCTCTGGGGGAGGGCACCCAGCAATGGCCCCCCTCATTCCCCACTCACCTGCTCCTCCACTGCATCGTGGCTCTCCCAGGGACATTGGGGTGCCCCAAGTGACATTCAGAGCCCCCGAGTCTCCACCCCCGCCCCCAGCCTTTTTTCCTCACCTCCAAAGAATGCACAAAATGAGACAAACTGCCCTGGACAGCAGAACGGCACTTTAATAAAGCCATTTCCATGCATACATCCCCCAAAAAGGGGCTTGGCTGGAAACACAGGGAAGGTGCAGCAGAGGGATGGGGAAAGAGAGGGATGGGCAGCAGGACAGGGGGCTCTCAAGAGAAGGGCACCATGAGGGAGAGGGACCGAGCAGCCGATGCAGACAGGGACAGGCAAAAGGACAGTGAGAGGGACAAAGAAATACAGTCACACTGCAGCACAAAGGAAAAAGGAGAGCAAGAAAGAAGGAAAGAGAAAGATGCGGGCGGCGAGGGAGACAGAGACAGAACAGGGAGAGGGATTGAGCAGAATTTATTCAATAAAGGTCAGTATGGATTTCTTAAAAGAACACCAGGACATCCCTATCACGGAACTCTGCTGTCTGCTTCAACTTCACAGCTGTAAGGGAACATTTCTCCCCCCTCTCCTCTCTGCGGTGTTTATTAAATAAAGAGTGAGTATTTATTTCTTAAAAGAAAAACAAGAGAGAGGAGGCAGTGAAAGGCAATGGCATGGGGAGCACACAGGACAAGAAAGCAACACAAAAGACACACTGGACAGAGAGAAGAAAAGAGCTGCAAAGTTGGATGCAAGAGTGAAAGAAAATCGGGAACAAACGCCAGGACTTTAATTAGAGAGTGTGGCTGACGAAAGTGCCAGTAAAGCACCGGCTCGAACAGAACCTGCTGCTGGCACGGCTCGGCCCGGCACTCACTAATTAACATCTGTCTCTCGGCAGGGCCATGAATCCCCTGCTGGAACAGGAGGGGAAAGCCGAGGGGATGATGCGCACCGGGGTTGGTGCCGCTCAGCCCTAATCCCAGCCCGTGGCGCCAGTGAACGCACCCCGATCTCCGAACCTTCTCTCAGGGAAATCTCATCTTTACCCCTTCTCTTCCCCTCCCGGTATCTCCGTGTGCCCGGAACAAACACGAGGAGAGGTTTCTCTGTTGCAGGTTCTTTGGAAATCCTACACTGACTTTGAGAATGAGCAAGAGTAGAAGACAACCAGGAAACTTTGCTGCCAACCAACATCAAACCCCTCGCACCGGAGAAGAACGAACAGCTCGTTTTTACGCGTCCAAATCCCTTCAATTTTCAGCATTGTCTGTTTCCCGGCCGGCACTGTGGGAACTGCTGCGCACGGCACCACGAGTAAAACGCTCTCGTGTTCAGAAGGCACAATTGCAGAGAACAGACAGCAAAGCCGTCTCAAGGCAATTTGGGCACACAAAACCCCCCTTTTTGCACCCTGAGCTTTCTGTTAAGCCACACCTGAAATTCCAAGTTTCTCCGTACTCTGCCCCAGTGCTTCTCTCTTCCGTCAGCGCCGTAGGCAGGACTGATTCCATACTCACAAACCCCCCTTGCCACGATCGGCGCTCTCTGCCCACCAAGGACACGGCACCGGGCAGGGACATTTCTCCCACTCCCCAGCAGAGACCTCCTCCCGCCACATCCAGGGAACTGCAGCCACTCAGGGAACACCAACTTTCTCCTGGGCTGGGAAGAGGAACCTGCAGCAAATAAGGCTGCACAGTCTGCAGCAGCGAGAGCTCAGCACATGTCCAGAGAGCCAATTCCAGCACCTAAATTTAAAAAAGAAGAAAAAGTTGATGACTTTTTTTTAAAGTTACTGTAAGTTCTTAAAACCAAACCAGCCTTTGCTCTTGACTTTGGCTCACTGATGCACACACACACACAAGAGGCCAACGGTCACACAGGGCCTGCTTGCAGAATTCCTGATCCAAACCCTCGCCTTTCCTGCCCAGCACTGAGGGAAATCTGACAGAGGATTCATAAAGAGCCCTCGCTGAGAGCAGTCATCGCCCCAGGCCTTCAGGCTTGGCAAGATTCTGTAGTGAACGGACCCAAATTCAATTCCCAAATCTCAATCTCTGACAAGTCCTGTTGGAAAGACAGCGGACAGTCCATCAGAACACGGAATTAAAAGGCTGCACAAGGAATAACAGAAGCTTTCCCAGGAATAGCCCAAGTTCCTTTTCTCCCTCACCGGTCCGGGGCCGTGAGACCGAACCTTGGGCCCCAGGAGACAGGAGAGGTGTTATCAACACTCGAACCTCCCAAGCGTTGTTATTGCTCAGAGAGCTGCGCCGGCACTGAGCTACTCCCATGCGCCTGCACGGCTTTGGGGAGGGGCAAGACCACGTCCCACTCCTGCCTGGAGAAATTTCAATGCCCTAAAAAGTCATTTCCCTTCTCTCTCTCTGACCCAGGGCCAAAGCAGCTGTGTAGAACAACCCGGGGGATTTATGGGAGGGTGATTCTCTCAGGAAAGACCCCAGACCCTGAGGAAACAAACCCACCCCAAATTTCCAGCTGAAAACACGCTGCTTCCTGAACGGCAGCGCACAAAGCTCTCTATAGCCAGACAGGAGATGACAGACCGGAAAAAGCCAAAAGATGTGCTCTGCTTGCATGCACACTCTGACTGGTAATTCCAAAGGAAATTCCCCACAGATCGTAAGCAGTCACCTACAATTTGTCCTCTGCATTCATGACTGCCTTGGCTTTCTGTAGAAGTGTGTCAAACATCCACGCAGGCGTCAGGGCCTGGGCTGGCTCGTTTATGGCTCTTCCTGACAGGCCCAGGCCAAACCCAAGCACCCCCCTCACTGCTCCAGCCCCACTTTCAGGGAAATATTGACACGGCTTAGAAATACTCTCCTTCCCTGCAACTCACTCCCTCCCTGCGCATCCCCGGAGAGGATTTACTCCGTCCTTTGTTCCCGACAGCACCTCTCCAGCGCAAATCCCACTTCACACAGACACTGACTAAGCAGACCTAAGGCAGTGGTTCCAATCCCCAGCTGCAATCCCCAACTCCCTGTCTCCTGCACAGCTCATCCAAGCACTCCCAGCAATCTCACCTCGGCCCAGAGACTCTCTGTCCGCAGAGGGAAACACAACCCGATGGCACGCAGCTCTGGCACCACATTCCCTCTTCCCTTCTCCCTTTTTCCAGCACACCAGGCTGCTGGAAACGGCATTCCCTAGGCAGTTCATCCCAACACAGAGAAGAGGAGCCTGTGACTTACCCACACCATGGGCAGGACAAGGGGGGCCCTAGCTGGCTTTGGCTGCTCTAATAGCAAAGCTCTTGGGACGACTTCAGTGGTTTTTCCTGTCTTGAAAGAGTGCAGAAAAGCAAAGTTAATCCCACTGTGGACTCCAAGACTCCTGCATTTCCTATTTCTCCTATGATTGCTCACCATGAAATTTTATCCATGGAAAAAAAGCATGAAGAATAACACCATATCAAATAAAAAGTGCCCTTTTCCAGCATTTTTATACCAGGCATTAAAAAGATGCCCATTTCTCTTCCAGCATTGCTTCCCTCATTTTAGCAGAACCGTTTTCATCCCAGACCCCACTCATCAGCTGTTCAATCCTCTGGCACTGGATTTGGACAAAAGAAGGGACGCACCTGGATCGCAGGAAATCACAGAGAGAAACCCCTCCAAAACCTGACAGAGAAAATCAACAGGAGATGCAGGAAGACACATCCCTCATTTGCACATCCGGAGTGCTTTTCTAAAGACTTCTCTGCATCTGGATGCTCTTTGCACTTGGCAGCAAACTGCTTCCACTGCTTCCCACTCCAGCAAGGGGAACATCCCTGGAATTTCATGTCCAGTGTCTCTGCCTAAAGCAGCCCCACGGCAACACGAAGCTTCCCTCGGGCATTTCGTTTCTTTACCCCAAACATTCTCCCCACTCAGCCACAATCTAGAAAGAACAAAAGGGAAAAGAAGGAAGACCAATTAATTCTGACATAAGGAGTCTTGACTATCCCGACACACTGCCAGGTGAAAAAACATCCCTGCCACTCTAAGAAATCCCCCTGATACTGTCTCCATTCTGTATCAATTATTTAAACGCTGTATTAAGGAGCGTAAGGACACAATGCTTGGAATTCTCAAAAACGGCTCCGCCTGGCTACTCCAAGCACTTTCTCACCCGGGGAGCTGAGCTGTCCCACATTTAAACGCCACGTTTGATCCAAATCCCATAGAAATCTGATATTGTTTGGCTCCTGAGCTTTCCCAAAAGCTGTCCAGTCAAGCCTGGAAATCCTCACTGAAGCTTTGCCATGTCACATCGGGATTTACCCTTGGGAAAACCCCACTCTCAGCACTTGGGTTTCAAGAGGTTGCACCCAATGTTACAGACACAGAATTCCTGCGGGGTTTGGCATTTCCTGCACCTCCAAACACGTGAAAAGAAGGAAGTGCAGAGTCCCGAGGCTCCATTATTGCCATTCTCCTCACATCCCTTTCCTCAGCTGCACGTGGCTTTGTGCCTCCTCTGAAGGGCTGGAAAGGAATTCGGGAACCCCCCTCAGCTTCTTCGGTTTTCAGCTTTTTCTCTGAGCCGGCCCAAAAGGCAAACAGGAAAAAAAACCCCCAAAAGTGCACAAAATCCCAGCCCCTCCCAAGATGCAGCTCCTCACACCAAACCTTGGGAGAATCCCTGGTGCTTCCAACACCGCTGCAATCCCACCTGGAGCTGAGCTTACAGGGTGCTCTGCCTAATCCACATCCAAGCCTGGATAGCCCAAAGCCTGCAAGAAAAGAGGAGGCAAAGTGAAGGGGAGAGGGGGGGAAAAACGGAGTTTTAGGTTTTTCCCCTGTTTGCAACAGGATTGAAGGGCAGGATGGAGAGGTTTCGTGGAAAAGAAGTACCAAAGGCTGCTTCATTCCCAGCAATTAGCGCTGCTCAATCCAAGAGGCCCAATCCACCAGGTTTAAACAGGAGCGGCCGACAGGATGGGTTATGACACAGATCTGTGAAGCTGGAGCCTTCTTTCTTCTCCCGGGCTCTCCCAGAAATTCTCCATGTCCGGACGCGCTCCCGCTCTCCCTGCTGGGGAGGATGGACTTGGATAGCCCGGGTGACTGGTGAGCCTAAAACAATAAGTGATGCAGTGATCCAAGTGTTTTTCCCCAGGAAATGACATATTCTCTGGACCTGGGATAACCCATATCCCATGGCCTTCTCCAGGAAGAGTCCCAGCTGGATATGGTCTCCCAGAAAGGATTCCATAGGGGCTCACCTTTTGCTTGGAGCTCGGCTGAATTCCTCAGCAATGCCAGGGAATGTGGCCATTGGAGGCTTTGGGCAGATTAGGCTAATTTGCCTTTTTAGGTTTTGTTACCATCTCTCAGACTTCCCACTGGATTGTGGTCTCCAAGGAACATGTAAATCCCATTGGATTCCTGCTCTTTGGATATTTTTGTACCATTCCTGTACAAAACGAGGCCCCCTGTTCGGATGCTTTTCCCCACCGTTCCCCAGCAGTTTTATCTGCCAGTGCATTCCCTGTGTTGGTTGGGCTCTTCCCAGATCTCTGAGCTCCTTCACAAGGCAGGAGATCCATTTGACCCAGGAACCGAACCCTCCCGAGGAATTGTCTGATGCCATCTCCACATTTCACAGCTGATCCTTGTGCTCAAAGGATCCCCCTTTCTTCCCTTCAGCCAATTCCAAGCCTCGCTGCCCCCAGCCGGGAACAGTCCCCAGGCCGATCCTTGCAGTCTTCCCTGCCAGGATCCTGCTCAGGAATCCATGGGAATGTAAGAATTAATTCTTCCCACCCCTGCCCAGTTCTAATTCCAAAGGATTTGGTGTCTGCCTTACCCGGCTGGAGCCTGCTTCCAACTCTGCTCTTGCTGCTTCTGCTGCTTTCCATTTCCCAGGAATTCCACCAACGGAGCGACAGCGTTTTCCACCTCCTCCTCCAGCATTCCCTCTGTTGCGTTCGGGTGCTGGAAGGATATCAAAACCAGGGCCTCACTATCAGGAATTATATCCCCGGATTTGTTCCTTTCCAAATGTCACCTCTTCCCAACAAAGCACTGGCCATCCAAGGAATTCTAGAGAGCCATGTGCTGACCGCTGCTTACTCCTCTGGAATGTCAGAGCTTGGAAAAAAAGGGCAGTTGAGGCTTTTCCTGGTGCTGCCCATGAAGTGTATTTTACCTAAGTGCCCCTGCCCATGCCTTTGTCTGTATCCACCAAAAATCCACCCGTTCATTCCCCAGCTGCTGCCTCCCTCTTTTCCTGGATCCAACAGAATTTTAACAGGTGAATATTCCCCTCTGGAAGAGCACCTTTCATTCCAAACCTAAGAACAAACAAATGAATCACTTTCCTTCGACCTTCCTTATTAGGATTCCACTGAGAGCAGTGGATGGAAAATGATCCTCTCCTGGTCCCTGCTGGATTCCCGGAGCAGGGATCCTTTCCCTCTTTCCCCCCACCCCCCGCGGTGCCCTCCTCCCCCTCCCGCCCCACCCCGCACCCTTTTCAGCCTTTGTTCCACAGCTTTTGCCACTGGACCTCAGATCCTTTTGGTCTCCAGGAGCTCCCAGCAGCTCCACAGCCTTTCCTCTCCCATCCTGATCCTTTCTCCAGGAATGGAGCTCTGCATTGCAATTCCCTTCTCTTTTCTCCGACAATTCCCACCAACCCAGACCTAAAGCTGACACAAGGAACGCTCGGTGCCCACAAATCCAAATCCAGACCTGGCCATCCCTAAACCAGCAACTCCCGGACAATTTGCGTTCATTCCAACCTATCACTGAGGACTCACCTAATCCTTCAAAATTCCCAAGAAATATCCCGTTGCCTTCAGCTCCCAGGGGATTCTGCTTCGTGCTCACACGGATTTGGGACTTCCCTGAAAAACCCGTGCAGGGCATGCTGGAATCCCCGATCCCGTGAATCCGGGGAGTGTGAAAAGCTCGGTCCAGCCTGGGCCCCCAGAAATTTTTGCCAAATATCCCCCAAGTCCTCGGGACAACAGAACTCTCTGGTACTGCATTTTTGGCGTTGTAAAGCCTGGAATTACTTTATTCCTAGTGCTGGGCTCTGGATGTGGCCGAGAAAATCCCGGCCTCCACACAGACCCAGATTCCAAACTTTTTGATACATTTGAGCAAACCGAGAAATTCCCCTTCCCTGCTTCTTCTTAAGGGCATCCTTCTCTTCCCTTACCCGGCCTGCTCTCTCCCACTGGGCTGGGTTTTTCCCTTCCCATGCTAATTAGTCCCTACTCCTAGGAGGTTTAGGTACCTTTCTTCCCTGGCAGGGATTTCTTAACACAGCTACCGAGGCTTTGGGAGTCTTCTTTATCTTCTACTTTCTGGAAACACACCCTCTGATCCATAAATGCCGCAATCCAGATGCCCAACTTCACCAAGACATCCTTTTCACCTAAAAACACTCACTCTCAACTCTTAGATCTTTTAAAGTTTTACCCCCGCAAAATTCCCCTGCTTTTCCACCGCTGAATTCCTCCGTCCTGATTCCAAGAATTTCTTGAATACCACGGGGCTTTTCTCAAGATTTACCCCCACAACCTTCCCTACGTGCCCACTGCTCACCACCTCATTTTTCCCTCAATGTCTTCGTTCTCCACCCCAGAGAGTTTGTCAAGTGTTGCCTCCAAAATGTTCCCCCTCTCTCCACTACTGAGTTCCCCATTTTGCCTTCAAAATATTCCTTCTGTCCCCTCCAGACTGCATCCACTTTTACCCCCAACATTTTACTTCCTCTACAATATTGATTAAACCTTTTCCACCCCAAAAATGTGCATTCCCTCCCTTAAACAGCACCTCAGCTTTTCCCTCAAAAATGCCCCAGAGAGAAACTCCGATTCAGCCCCCAAACTCCCATTTTCCTACACAAACAGTTCTTGTGGCCCCTCTCAATTCCCCCAGGCTTTCAGCTAAAGGAATAACTGGAAGCCTATTCCCTCATCTCTGCCCTCCTTTTGCTTTCCTGGAAAACCTTGCCATCCCACACTTTCTCCAAGAGATCTGCTGCGAGTACTGCAAGGTCTGCTCTGTCAGAGTGCCAGGGGGGTTTACAGCACTTGCTCCTCTGCATCTTCACCCTTTCATCAGCTTTCCCCTGGAACGGTGTTGTGCGAGAAGCTTGGAATTACCAGAAATGGATCGGGTTCACACTTTTTCCCCACCAGTTTTCATCTGGTTTGAAATTCCTGGAATTACCCTCAAACGTGCCCTAGAACAGTGCTGTGAAAGGATCAATCAGAAGAACAGCCTGAAAGCAGAAAACCACCTCCAGCAGCAGCCAGAATGATCCCATTTCTGTTCTTACCTGGTCCTGCCAGAGCTCCCAATGGCCCTTCCCATTCCAAAACAAGAACTATCGAAGACATTCCTGCTGTCCGTGAGGGTGAGGTGCCAGTTCTGGATGTTCTTTGCTGTGGAATCGGACAACAAACAGAGCATAAATGATCTTGGTGGCTCTTCCAAGCCAAACCACCCCGTGATTCCTTGCGTGGATCAGCACCTGTCCCAACTCCACTCCAGAAACCTCCTCCCACTAACCCAGAACCTTCCTTTTTCCGCTCAACATCAGGGATTTGCTGCCGAGTGCCCCGGGCAGGGGACGCCTCAGCCCTCCCTGGGACACCTCAGCATTCCCTGGGACGCCTCAGCATTCCCTGGGGTGCCTCAGCATTCCCTGGGATACCTCAGCATTCCCTGGGACGCCTCAGCATTCCCTGGGCTGCTGTTCCACGCCGATCCCGTGTCCAGCGCCGTTCCGGGCTGCAGTGCCGGGCTCTCCCCACAAGGCGGCAGCACCGGGAGCGAGCAGCCCCGGCCGGTCCCGCTGTCTCGGGGCAGCTGCGCCTTTAACCCGCCCGGAGCCGGCGGGGCCGTGAACACAGCGGGCAAAAACCCCACCGATCCCCTTTCTTTCACCCCCAGAGGCACAGGATCGCAGCATTCCCTGGGCTGGAAGGGACCCGCAGGGAGCATCGAGTCCAAATCCTGGTCCTGCACCCCAAGAATCCCACCCTGTGCCCGAGAGCCTTGTCCAGACCCAAACTCTGCCCCTAGGATCCTGAAAACACAGCGGGGCTGGGAGAAGGGTAACAAGGGAGGATTTTTTACATAGTTCTCCTTGTACGATCGTTATATAATCTTATTAGATAGTCCAGCAACCCATCCCTGGGCCGGGACCCCCACCCCTGTCCCGGGACACCCATCCCTGGGCCGGAATACCGATCCCCCGCGGCCCCCACCGTCCGCTCGGGACTGTCCCCGTTCCCCGCTCACCTCCGAGCCCGCAGCACCCGCCCCGGTGCCCCCGGCCCGGCCGCGCTGCTCCCCGGACTCCCCGCCATTGCCGCGTCGGGCGAAGAAGGGCGGAAATTACTGGGACCACACCAATGTGGCGATGCGACCTTCTCAAGATGGCGGCGGTGGAGGACCCCGCTCCGTCTATTCGGCTGCCTGAATGCTCCTGCCTACCCCAGGCGCCACTGACCCCACAGTCGGTGTCCGCATAGCGGGAAACGCCTCAGAAAATTGCGTGCAAGCGCTGGGCTGGCGTTGGTGTCGGCGTCGCGTTCAGGCAGCCGAATAGACGCAGCTAGAGGGGGCCTTCCCTGCCGCCATCTTGAGAAGGTCAGAAAACAGCGTAAACGACCGCCATCTTTAGTGTGGCGATGATCTAACTTCCGGTTTCGCCGCCATCTTGGGTGCTGGCAGAAGCCACTTCCGGTCGAGCCGCCATCTTTAGTGTTGTACGCACAAGGCCCCCGCCCCTCACAAGGGCTTCTGTCTATTCAGCTGCCTGAATCCAGCCCGGACTCCGACGCCGGCCCCGCGCTTTCCGCGCGATTTTCCGCGGTGGTCCCCGGTGCGAGGACACGGGTGGTGGGGTCACCGGCGCCGGAGGCGGGCGACGGTCCCGCGACCGGCGGCAGGCATCGGCAGGGACACCTCTCTTAGGGGCCTATTGCGTCCGCCATCTTGAGTGTGGCGGAAGTGTCATCCACCCTCTGCAAGGTCCTGGCAGGTTCGAATAAAAACGCCACTTACGCCGTCCCGAAAGCGCCAAACTGCGCCTTCCTTTCCGAGCCGCCCCCTTGAGAGCGGCACGCGGGCGGCTCTATTCCCACCGTGCTCGCCCGGTGCTCCCCGCCCCGGCTCGCGCTGCGACCGCGCCTCTGCTGCCCGGCAAAACCGGCCCCGCCGGGCCGCCCCCCGCGCTGTCATTCGTCGCGGTCACCGCCCCGCACGGCGCCCGCTCCTTTGCAGCGCTCTGGCCCCGCTCATGCACGCCCGTGTCCCTTGGCGCTCCGAACCGTCCTTCGCCCCTCCCCTCCGCTGCCAGACGCGGCCCCGCTCGCTCCTTGCCCTTGCCACGCTCGGCAGCCACCGAGGCCGCCGCCCTCTCGGCTCCCCCGGCCCCGGGCGGCAGCAGCGCCGGGGCGCCGTGCCGGGGCCGGCAGTGCCGCGCTCTCGCCACCAGGCGGCAGCAGCGCCGCCCAGCTCAGCCCGGGGCCGGGCCGCGCTGCGGGGCACGGACAGAGCAGAGGCAAAAGCCGGCTCAGGGCGCTCTGCAGCTCCTGCAGCCCGAGCCTCTCGGCTCCTGGCGCCAGGCACTCGCTTCTTCCCTTCCTACAGAAAAACGCCGCCTCGTTATGCTCAAAACTTGCTCATCTCTAGTCCCAGCTTCTTATATTCCTATATGCAACAGAGTAGACCGAGAGGGCTGGCTTATTTCAAAATGAATCTACATCTAAATCCATCGCCTTTGTCTATAGATGTCAAAATGAAGACCTTAGCAGGTTTTGGTATTCTGCACACATCCCTCCCTGGGAGGAATGGTAAAAAGTTAAAAACAAATGAAATTTAAACAGTAAAAAGTTAGAAAAAAAGTTACAACGGCAGAAATTTAGAAACAAACAAAGAGGTACAATACAAGAAACGAACAAATTTCTAAAGGTAGAAAGGTTGAAAGTTAAAAACAAAGGTAGAAACAAAAAAAAATTAGAAACAAAGTTAGGTAGACATTTAGAGACAAAGTCAGAAAGGCGAGTGTTGAGCTTTTGACAGGGTACCCTTCCTTCTCAGACCAGGGTGAAAGAGCAGAGGAGGCTGCTGTTCTGCTAAGTTCTTGATTTCACAGTCTCACAGCTGTCTTGAAGGCAGACTTTGAATGGGGTTACATGATAAAGCCAAGCAGCAGCAGCAGGCAAAACCAGCTGCTTCTATATGCTCCATACCCTATATTTTTTGCTTACAGAAGTGTGGATTATATTTGTTAATTGACCAGTAAGATTCACACACGATTCTAGTTTTCTTTTTCTTAACCCACCCTGGTCTAATTCTAACAGTCGTAAGCCTCACACAAGTGTTACATCTGTGTTACACAGATTTGCATCTACAGTTTCTATCAGCTCTTAGTGTTTATGTGAACACTCCATCTAAAAAATGGCAACAGTGCCACTCAATCTAGATTTTGTCTAAAGTAAAGAATTCTGTGAAAAGGTAACACTGCTGCAAGAGCTGTGCTGAAGATCTCTGCTACAGCTTTTTCATGACTAAGGCACTTGGCATCTATTTCTACTAAAAGTTAAAAATCCGTAGTTCTATTGCACTTTGCTGTGGCTTCATGGATGCCAGCTTGTCCAAAGGTTTCAATTCAAACCTAAGGCTTTGGCTTCCCTCTGGGCCTGAGGCCAGAGGAGCCTCCACTCTAAGAAGGTTAGAAACAAGGTTAGAAAGGTAAAAGTTAGAAAGCAAAAAATACATTTAGAAAGGCACAAAGTTGGAAATGTAGAGTGTTAGAAACCAACAAAGGCAGAAAGGTAAAAATGGGGAGAAAAACAAAGGCAGAAAGTTTCAAAGTTAGAAGCAAACAGAGGCAGAAAGGGACAAATCTAGCAAGTTAGAAACAAACAAAGGTAGAAAGTCAAAAAGGTAGAAATGAACAAAGGTAGAAAGTTGGAGAGGCAGAAAGTGCAGAGGCTGGCAGCAGCCATTCCAGCCTTAAGGAGAGCCCTGTGGAGAAGAGCAACTTGTTCCATTGATCTTCACTTCGAGAAGGGCCTTCTGCTCTCTTGGGAAAGATGCAGACCAGGCCATGACTCCAGCTAGAAGCAGCAGGTGGGAATGCTTTTCCTTCAGCTCCCAGAAAGCTGGGAGCTTTCATGTTTGAGGCAGTGGCCTAAAAGGGGCAGAAAGTCTGCCCTGACAAGTGTGTGGGCATGGATCTGTTTGGTCTTGCCCTGTGCCCATTCCCAAAACTCTCTTCAAACTTGCCCAAAAGAGCAACACAAAGCCTGGGGCAGATTGTGCCTGAAGAAAGAATGGTCTCTGTTTTTTTCCAAGCTGCTACAGAAACAAACTAAGGTAGAAAGGTAAAAACGAACAAAGGAGGGAAGGTGAGAAAGGTAGTTCGAAAGTCAAAGTCAGAGAAAGAGAGAAAGTCAGAGAGAGAAAGAGAGAAAGTCAGAGAAAGGGAAAGGCAGAAAGAAAGCAAGGCAGAAAGCAAGTCAGAGAGAAAGAAAGAAAGAAAAATAGAGAGAAAAAGGAATAGAGAAAGAGAAGAATCGGGTTTGAGAGAAAAAGAAATGGAGTTTAAAAGAGAAGTAGTGTTGAAGAGAAAAAGAGCAACTGAGAACTAGAGTGACAGAGACATCCAGAAAGAGTTAAACAGTGAGAAAAAGAGAAAGAGTTGGAAAAAGTCAAGTGAGGAATAGACTAAAAAGTAAAGCAAAGCAGAGCAGCAAAGCAAGAAATATGGCAAAAAACTTACTAAAGCACACCAAAGGAAGAGAGCAACCAAAGGGGGGAGGGGGGTTTATTAGGGTTTCTTCAACTTTATTGAATGAGGGTTTTTTAGTTACACTTCAGCAAAGCAAGTGGAAACAACAATGTGCACAAGCACAAGTACAAATCCAATCCATCTGCACACTGGTCAAAGTCCAAGTGACATCCAGAGCAATACGTGCAAGTGCAGCGGCAAACACGAATCCAGAGCAACACAAGCCAACCCCATCGCAGTACAACCTAACAATTGTTCTATTTCTGGAAAATGTATGACATCTTATTGGTCCAGGAAACCCAAAACAACAGCAGCAGACAGAGAACAAAACACTCATCCACCACCCGCCTCCTTCAGCTTCCACACAAACCCACCCTCGCTCTCGTCTCGAGAGCACCCCATGGGAAGGCGGTTCCCGGGAGCCCCAAAATCATCGCGCCTGACAAATGCCCAGCCCCGGCACGGTCAGCACCCAACCCCTGGCGATGAACGTCACCTCACAGAGCGGCCGGGGCCCAGATAAAAAAACCCAGCTGGGAGGGAAAAAAACCCCAGACAGCAGAGCTGGGTGGTTTTTACTCTAAGTTTAAAAAGTAGCTGAAAAGCCTGAAAGGCAAAACTCACACCCACAAGGTTAGAAGCATTCCACACACGCACTCTTCTCGCAGGCAGACAGACACAGACAGTCACACACACACACAGTCACACAGCCTTCAGCTTACACCCTGACTGCAGCCCTGACTCAAAACATTCCAGCCATGAAGATGCTTCGACGCAGCTTCTGGATGCCGCTCCTCGACGCCGAACGGGGCGCTCTGGGAAAATCGGTAGCGTCGGTGACCGCAGAGATCCGAGGCGGCCTCGGGGACCTGCGAGACAACGTGAGGCAGCCAACGAGCCGCCGAGGGCTAGGAGTTATTCCCACACCGGGCCCATAAGTCTTCTACCCAAAAACCCATAGAAAAGAGATGAACCACTAAGTTTTGTAACTCTTCTACTTAACCGTGACCCTACGTGCCGGGGCAGGGCAGCTCAAACCCAGACAGCACATAGGTAAGTGTTCTACGATGTACAGACCTGTGAAACAGAGAGGCAAGAACTAAAACGCAGGGGAAAGCAGGGATTAGATACAATAAAATGTCGGTAGGGCCTTTTTTAAGCTGAACCTAAGTCAATCACTACATCAACTCAAGTTGAACCCTATGTTAACTTCCAAAGACATATGTCTTTTCAAACCCAGATTTGCAATTTTAGGAAAACAGGAGCTGCGCGCTCAATGTACCTGGACTCCTGGCCAGTGGACGGGTGTGACAGAGCCCCAGGTCACAAAAAAGAAAAGCAAAACATGTGATCACATACCCTTGTACAAGAAACAATATCAAAGTGAGACCAACTTGGAGCAAGTCTGGATCATTCCCATAAGGGTTACCAGGAGGGGTTCTCTGCTCTTTCTCTGCAATGGGACTCCCCAGCTGAAGTTCAGACCAGGATGACAGGAACGTTTTAGGGTAACTGCTCTTGTATCCCTTCCTAATCGCTACTGTAACACATAATAATGATTTGATGCATTGCCTTTCTACCTTGATTTCTGTTACTGCTTCTTATCCATGTAGTTCATTCTTCTTACTTGCTTATCATCCATATAATAAATAAGCCTATCCCAAAAGAAGTCATTCTTTTGTTCTGATCACTTCACTAATAGCACTAACTAGCAAAAGAACACTCCCCTTCCTCTGGCAAAGAACTCTCCTTCTCATCCAGGTGCCTGTGGCTGAAACTGAAATTCCACCTCCAAAATGCTGTATGTCCAAGGTTAGTAATTCCCAAGGAAATTCCCCACCGATCATAAGCAATCACCTATAACTTCTCCTCTGGAATCGTTACTGCTTTGGCTTTCTGTGGAAGTGTTTCAAACATCCATTGAGGGTTCAGGGGCTTGCTCGGGTTGCTTATGGCTCACCCTGACAGGCCCAAGCCAACTCCAAGTACCCAGAATTTCAGGGAAATATTGATGCGGTTTATAAATGCTCCCCTTCCCTGCAAGTCAGTCCTTCACTGCACATCCAGGGAGCGGATTTACTCCGTCCTTTGTACTCAAGAGCACCTCTCCAGCACAAATCCCACCTCTCACAGACACAAACCAAACAGAAACCTACTGCAGGTGTTTGCGTTGAAAGTACAATTCTTAGCACATCTGGCTACATGATTAAAACACGTGCATGCACTGATGTCATAGAGGGAAAGCTTTCCAGCGGAGAAAACAGCCATTTTGGTAGCATACTTGGATACACCTTCAGAAAAAGCAGAATTAGCACCAATTCCTAAGACTGCTGCTGAGGAATCCAGCCTTCCTTGGGACACCCAATGCAGCAGACACTGGAAAAGGAGGGAAAAAGCCAAGCTTGGAGTGGAGAAATAGAACATAAATACACCAGCCTTTCAAAAACCTTCACATTGCAATAGTGGGAACCAGTCACATTGACTCTTTCCTTGCTTTTTGTGATTACATAAATATGAAATACAAACAGGTAACAACTATTTTGAGTTTCCAAGTGCCAAAACCTGCTTTCCGAGTGGTAGGGGGGGAAAGCAGCAATTCAAACACCTCACAAAAAAACTAAAATCAACCAACCCATCAACCTAACACTCCTTTACAGCAAGCAAAGGCCACACATCCTAAGGGCTAGATGACCCATGAGCCAGCTTCCCCACATTCCTGCATTTCAACAGCTTCTGATTGCCCCTTGTACTCCTACAAAAGCCAAAAACTAAACTGAAGTTTTAGAAAAATAAAATTAGAATTGGTGAAACTAACTCTAATAAAAAGTGTTATCTCTTACACGGCTAAAATCTGTTGAGATATCATTAAGAAGCACTATATTTAGAACGCATTCTACTTACAACTCTTCTGTTTGACTAATCAAAGAGGCAAGCAGAAGCCAGTGTTTAAAAATTGATTCTCAAAACCGAATCCTAACACAAAACCCTGTCGCTACAACCGTCCCAAATGCATTTACACATAAATAAAGGGCAGTTTGTAGGAGTGGCTGCCTTCAGCAAAACACCAAAATCCCTCTCGAAGGTGAAACTCCTGAAAACTGATAACCAGTGAATCAAACTGTAACTACAAAAGCAGATGCTCTACCTACTCCCCACCAAAAAGAAATGTTCCTGGATTTTCCTGCGATAGCCACAGAGTTCGCTCAGATGCTTTAACTTCCCTTTTGAAAACTCTGTTCCTATATGTGAATTACCTCTGTGTGTACGTGTGGCAATCAAGAGAACCACTTCAGGAGATACACATTAACACTGCTAAAGAAAGAGATAGACCACAGAAACTCCTCCTGCCTGAGGGAGAGATTAAACCAGTTCCCTTTGTCCCTCAACCCCCCAAGCTCTGCCTGCTCGCAAAGACGAAATTTAAATACCAAAGGCAAAGCCAACCCCAGTGATATCGCACCCTACAGCAAAATTGGTTATAATGAATACTCCTGCAGTTATAGAAATACAGGGCAATAGCTCGAAATGTTGAAACAAGAGCACAAGTGATAAAAGAAAGACTAGGAAGTGTACCAGCCGAAGAATTACAAGCACTGGTAGTAAAAAGAAAGACAAACACTGTATGACTAATTTTGTATGGTTATCTAGGCTGGTGCCACATGATGATTGTATCGCTGAAAGTGTTAGAGTGGCAAGTGAATGAAAAAGAGAAGTTTCAGCAAGAAAAAGCTTCAATGGTTGTCTCGATTCTGATCCATACAAGTCCAGTTCTACCTGACACAAAAACCCCAGACCTTACAAGCCTATTGTAACAACAAAATGGATTCGCTGACAAAAATCAGAAAGATAAAAAGTAATCCACAGCACCGACATCAATTTGGTAAATGATTGCATTATAAGTTAAGCCATACTAGAAACCTTATTTTTGCAGCACAAAGAAAAGACTAACCATTGACCAAAAAGGTGTGTAAAATACTTCTATACAGCGCTCCCAGTGCCAGCTGAAACTTAGATAAAGCCATCCAAACCTAGCACCATCCTACACATCAAAAGATAACAAAACACGCCGTTCAACACAGCAGATAAGCTGTCTTGAACCTCTGAACCATCTACCAGTTACAAGTGATTACCACGAAACGCAGGCGTGCTGATACAGATCCTGTTATTTCAAGACTTAGTGACTGGTCTTCCAGTCCCCCTGTCCTAAACTGTACAAAGCGACACCCTTTCCTCTGGGCGAGCTCAGCTTTGCACTGAAACTAAGAAAATTTCTCACTGAAGCCTCACAAACCACTCCTCCACTGCCCCCGTCTGACAGCAGCGAGCGCAGCGCTGAGTCTGCAACCAGAGGCCAGAGATGGAACCGCTGCCGCAGCTCTCTGGAGAAACGCGTCCGCTGTTGCTTCGGTGCCACAGTTTGGATTTCTCCAACAACCTTGAATGTCTAAGCATTCCCTCACCGGACAAAAGCGAGGCACCGGGCCGAGGGGCACCCGGCGGCGCCCGAGCCCCGCGCACGGACGGCACGGAGCGGGCGGGACGGCCGGGAGCGGCGCGGCTCCGTGCCTCGCCTCCCGCCTGCGCTCGCCTCGGCTCCGCACGGCTCGGACCGGCGCGGCTCCGTCGGTCCCTGTCGGCAGCCCAGCCCCCAAATTGCCATTCCTCCTCAGAAATTCCCCAGGGGCCGGGAGTGCTCCCACGCAAGACATTCGGTGCCAGGGCACAGCCAGAAGCGCCCTCAAATGCAGCGGCACGCCCCCATCTAAACCCTTCAAATGCTGGAAAAGCTGGAGTTTCTTTCAATTTAACCCCTGGAACTGAGGCAACGGGGGGTGTTTACCTCAATTTAAGCAAATACAATGGCAAATAAAGGGGTTCTCCCCTTCAATTTAATCCCCTGAAATATCAGAAAGAGAGGGGCTTTCCTCAAATCTCTCAAATGATGGGAAAAGGGCGATTTTTACCTCAATTAAAACCCTTAAAAAGCAGGGACAATGGGGCTTCTTCCCTCAATTTAAACTCCTTCTGTCCTCGTAACCCCTCTTTTTTCTGGGGGCACTTGGGGAAGGTGTGGCAAGATGAAATCAAAAGGGAAAAGGAGAAAGACACCCACCCCCCCCCTTGCAAATCCACACCGTGGCTCACCTGCTGCTGCCTGGCACAAAGGTTCGTCCCTTGGCACCTCCTTTAAGCAATGCTCCACATCCAAGTGCTCCCCCAAGACGCTGGGAGATGCTCCCACCGTCCTTCTGTGAGAGACCCCCCAGGAGCCCACCACGAGCCCCTCTCCTCCAGCAGCGCCACGCAAAAGGGAGCTGAGGAAACCCATCCTAAAACAGCCCCCGGCAGGAGCTGCCCTCTCCTCACCGTCACAGCTCACACCCGGGTGTTGGGGTGACCCAGCCCACTGCAGGGCTGGGGCAGCGTGCCAATCAATCCCAGCCCCTCCCCTGGATCGAGTGCCCCGAAGAGTCAGATTCAGGGGGCGGCTCAGAAGCCTAAGCTGCACCCCCTGGGCTGTGCCCGGGTCCAAGCCACCTCCCCCGGATCGGGAAAATTCTCGGTTACTCGGTCGTTCACTGGTTCTGTTATACCTCCCGCCTCTCGGTTTACCCCAGTGGTTCTTGTTGAATTGTATCCTCCCCCTGGCTTGTAACTCATTGCTTGTTTTCCCCTTTCACCGGGGTTTTCAAATTCCCTATAAAACTGAGGACAAGGGTCCAAGGAGCGATCCGATCCCTTCCCTCCGACCGACCTCATCATCATCCCATCGCATTAAACCTGTTAGAAGCCAGACCTGAACAGCCTCTCTTTTCCTTTGTCTCCGAGCTAACGTGAGCCGAGCCCGTCGGCTCCTGCTGTGTTCCCTCTGCCGAGAAGCCAGCTAGCTTGCCCAACAAGCAGCTCTCTTCCTGATCCCGAAGTTGCTTCTGCGACAGGCAGAAGTAACGCAGCTGGACTCTCTCTGACCTGGGGCACGCCAGAGCTCGTGCCTCGAGCACCAAACGCTGCATTACCTGGGGTTGTTGCTGGTCCCAGGGTGAGGGCAGGTGCAGAAAGCATTTGCTGCTCATTCCCTGGACAGCTCATCCTCTGTACCTGATACACTGGGGCACCAGGCTTTCCTTCCTATGGATAATAGATATTTGATGCCAATTGCAGGTAAACTGTCAGGGGTGTTTTTTGAAGTATCTTTTAAACTGTAATTACAATTATGCATAATTATTATATCATTAGCATTCCATAATTATGGGTGTGATTTTTGACATTTGATAGACAAGACTAAATCTCTTGCTGGTTTTAGAGTATTGCGTTGAAAGTCTGTGTGCTTTCTCTTCTTCCCCTGTTCCAGGAGAGTTCTTGGGAAACTTCTGTTATCTGTAAGAAGGGTGTAACATCAGAACTACTACAACCTATTTGCTCCTAAAGCAATGCACAGCAGCACATTTTTAGGCCGCTGGGCCTGTGCTCTGCGAGCTACCCAGCAGTGCAAATGATGAGGACATTCTCCTGCTACACTATCAACATCCCTGTCATTAGGTCTCCCCTTAACAGCATTCTTATTCAAACAAGGGGAACAGCAACTGTGCTGTGAGGAAGAACGTCCCCTCGCTGGTCCTTCAGGCAGTTCTAGTAAAAATAAAAAAATCCATTACCTTCTCTACACAGCAAGGATGGATCCAGCAGCTCTGTCATGTATTCGATTTCAGTCTCCAGCTCATCACACTGGGCTAGCACACGTGTCAACACAGGCAGGAAGTCATCGGCTCCATACGGCCTCCCTGGGTTGAAAGGAACGCAGGCAGTGAGAGACAAACCACACTTTTTCACCAGTTCCCGTGTTTGAAAGGAAAGCACTCTTTTGTGCCTTCTCTAGCCAGCATGTCTGTATTACTCCAGAACCCCCTGGAGTCACCAATGTGCAGCAAAGAGAACGTCGCCTGACACTCACTGCACGGGAGACCGGCTCAATCCTGTCCTTCCAACAAGCACGAATCTTACGATGCACGCCTTGAGGCATGCAAGGGAAATTTAGAGACTGGGCTCACCTTGGCACCAGCTCAACCGGTGAACTGGTGGAAAGGCTGCCATGCCAGTCACCTGCACAGTCTCATTGCCTAAGAGATGATGGATAGGCGTTTTCTTTATACATCCAGGGATAACATCCACCTTCTGGAAGTGTCCAGACACAAACACCAGTCTCTGAGTATGAATCCCACAGCAGAGAAGCCCGAGTATAAAAGCCTACTAGATTTGACAAGGAAATTCAACTCATTTCCTTGACAGAGAATAGTCAAAAACACCAGTGAGCAAGGGCTCCTGTGCCTGAAGGGAACCTACAAGAAAGATGAGGAGAGACTGTAAGGGCCGGGATTGACAGTGACCCACAAAGACCCAGGCCCGTCCATGGTCCAAGCACTTTTCCTGCATTTGGATTTTCTGTTCAGAAGTCACTGTGTGGCCAAATCTCTGGGTCTGGCTAAACGGTGTTTAGTGCAGAACTGATGCGATGGTCGCTCAGAATTGCCCAGAGCAGGAGCCAACTTGCAACTCTGGTGAAACTCAAGTGACACCAGCTGAGGCACACTCTCCAGATAACACACTGTGGGTGTGCCAGGTTCAGGGGCAAACGGTCAGGCCTTACCTTCTCCTGGTTTGAGGCCCGGTTTGGCAACAACACAACATTCTAGTGCAGGATCAGTGCCAAAGGGAAGGGCTGCGCAGACGCCCTGAGCCCCAGTCTCTGCATCAGCAGCAGCAGCAGGTGGGTGGAACTCACCTATTTCCAGATTCAAATCCCTTTGTTTGTCACTCCTGCTAGTTTCTAGGCTCTGAAAGCTCATTTCAGCTGTTGAGTGACAACACTAGCTGGTCCGTGGATTTAAGGAAGCAGACAGTCTTTGGGAATGTGCGCTGCCATTTGAGACTTGTCCAACAAAAGGGGCACGGGGGGACAGGAGGAGGACAGGTGTTAGGGACCGAGTCCGGAGGGCTGGCCGCATAAACGACACGTACCCCGATACGATTAAGCATCCTTCTCCCCTTATTGTTCAACTATGCCAACTTATATCTACTTTTGCAAAGATTCACGCCCAGTCCCTCTAGATGGCCTCTAATCAGAGGGGGAACTGGGCAGCTGTATACCTTGCCAAGGACTCTCAGGGCTGCCTGCAGTCAGGGGCCTGTTCAGGGGCTTTTCCTCAGCAACCCTGGGTTGTCCAATCTTTCCAGGGGTATCATATGCCCTTGTTCCATAAGGAATCCCTCTACAGACAGGGAGTTGTCACTGGCCCCGTGCTCATGGGCTGTAGGGGACACCTGCACGGAGGAGGAAATGGAAATGGGAAAGAGGGAAATGCAACCTAATGGGACGCAGCCCTGGCACCACATTTCCTCTTGTTCCTGCTGGCCTGGAAAGCCCCAGGTAAATCCAGTCCCTCAGACCTTGCATTCCTGAACACCAGGAGAGCTGGAGTTTTACCCAGATCCCAGTGCCCTGCACAGCTGCACTGACACGAGCACAGGCTGATCGCTCTGCCCAGCACCATCCCTCATTTTCCTCCCATTGCTCCCCAAGCGTCCCCAAACCACCCCGTGTCTGTGCCGGGGCCAGTGCCTGCCCCGAGCCCAACCAGAGGCTGTCACCCAGCCCTGCACCAGCTCCCACCCCTGGGAGAGCTGGGAATGCACTGAGAGCTCAGCTCCCTGGGCTCCCCAACACCCAAACCAGTCCTCAGACACACAAATAATGCCCAACCTGCCCCTCCGGGCACAGCCAAACACCACAATTCCATCATCCCCAAGGAACTCTGGCAGGTTGCCTCTTCACCTGTGCCTTTTTCCAGCAGCCATGGCTAGGACCGGGCTGTCAGAAATAGCATTCCCTAGGCAGTTCATCCCAGCACAGAGGAGAAGAGGAGCCTGTCACTCATCCACACCACGGGCAGGACAAGGGGGGCCCAAGCTGGCTTTGGCTGCTCCAACATCCAAAGCTCTTGGTGCCAAAGATAGGACGAGTTCAGTGGTTGCTCCTGTCCTGAAAGAGAGCAGAAAAGCGAAGTTAATCCCACTGTGGAATGCAAGACTCCTGCATTTCATATTTCTGCTCTGATTGCTCACCGCAGAGTATTATCCATAGAAAAAAAAGGAGAATGACACCATATCAAATAAAAAGTGCCCTTCTCCAGCACTTTTATTCCAAGCATTAAAAAGATGCTCATTTCTCTTCCAGCATTGTTTCCCTCATTTTAGCAGAACCGTCTTCATCCCAGACCCCACTCATCAGCTGTTCAATCCTCTGGCACTGGATTTGGACAAAAGAAGGGACGCACCTGGATCGCAGGAAATCACGGAGAGAAACCCCTCCAAAACCTGACAGAGAAAAACAACAGGAGATGCAGGAAGACACATCCCTCATTTGCACGTCCGGAGTGCTTTTCTAAAGACTTCCCTGCATCTGGATGCTCTTTGCACTTGGCTTTCGTTACAAGAATGCATTTGCTGCTAAACACGTCTCAGGCCCTTATTTGATCAGGATAAGGTTGGATGCAGATGAAGACTCACACAGGGAATAGCCAGGGAGATGCAGGGCCTGGGAACATCAAGGACGGAGAAGAGAAGGAATAGGGATTGTTTTTCTTGTTTAGAGCCAGCAGTGCTGTGAGCTTGGAGAACACACGGCACCACAGGGATCCAGGGCAGGAGCGGGATAACTCCGGGATAAGGGGAATCTGCTCCCACTCCAGGGCTGTGCCAGTGAAGGAGGGGAAGTTTTAGTGCCTTCATGGCACACAAAAACCAAACCCAGCACCACCGAGCTGGACTTTCGTGAACTGCAACACAAAGCGGCCCCTGGCCTTTGGGGGAACACAACCTCACCGAGTCACGGAGCCAGGGGATGACACTTGGGAATGAGCCTTGCGGCCTGCAGCCAAATCAGATGAGGGAGCCACAGGAGCTGTGGGGTTTCCTGCTCTTCCTGCAACGCCATCAGTCCAGACCAGGAGACCTTTCCTGGAACAGATCTTCCCTGTAAAAGGGAGCAACACCAAAGCTCAAGCCCTCATTTAGAGACCCTTGGAAAAGCAAAGGTGAGAGGGGATTACCTGGAGCCCCAGGGGACCGAGGTGAAGGGGATGAAGAAGCAGACAGCAAACTGCTTCCACTGCTTCTCACTCCAGCAAGGGGAACATCCCTGGAATTTCACGTCCAGCGTCTCTCCCAAGCCCCACCGGCGAACCCACACGTACTCCAGGACTGATCTCCTTTGTACTTCCAGCAGCACAGACCCACCGGGAGGAACTGCAATCCAAGGACACACATCAGCAACCGCCTTCCCGCTTGGCGCTCTCTCCACATTTTTCCCTTTCCAGTGGGATGCAGGTGCCACCCCCCAGAGGCAGGAAAACTGCCTTGCAATCCAGTACAAAACCTGCCTGGGAAGCCCAGGATGCCCGGAGCCAGCAGCCATTTCTCCTGGAGCTCCTGCTGACAGGCATTTGAAGCCTGCTGGGCCTCACAGCTGCTTTTCTGCCAAGGGCATTCCCATCTCTTATTTTTTAGCCCAAATAAAGGTTTGCAAAGCTGAGTTTTGTGAGAAGTGCTTCATATTTGGATTATTCTTAACTTGGGAGCTTCCCTTGGCACCAAAATCAGGGCGTAAACCCAACATGGCCTCAAAGGGCCATAAGATCCCAGATATCCAATCCCCAGTTCCCTCAGCATTGGTTCATTAAAGCTTTTCAGGGGTAATTTAGCAAACTTCACCATTTAGGTGACTTCACCATCAAAGCAACACGAAACCTGTGCAAAAGGAACTTAACTAAAGCTGGCTAAACGCTGCCCAGACCTGGCAGAAAGCGCTTCCCACACCTCTCCTGGAATTCTCTTTCCCAGCCCTTCCAGCTTCGGAAGGCTTCTGTGGGAGCCTCAAGTCGCGGTGCAGCTCAGAACCTGCACGTACCTAAAGCAGCCCCACGGGAACACGAAGCTTCCCTCGGGCATTTCGTTTCTTTACCCCAAACATTCTCCCCACTCAGCCACAATCTAGAAAGGAAAGAAAGGAAAAGAAGGAAGACCAATTAATTCTGACATAAGGAGTCTTGACTATTCCAACACACTGCCAGGTGAAAAAACATCCCTGCCACGCTAACAAATCCCCCTGATACTGTCTCCATTCTGTATCAATTATTTAAACGCTGTATTAAGGAGCGTAAGGACACAATGCTTGGAATTCTCAAAAATGGCTCAGCTTGGCTACTCCAAGCACTTTCTCACCCGGGGAGCTGAGCTGTCCCACATTTAAACGCCACGTTTGATCCAAATCCCATAGAAATCTGATATTGTTTGGCTCCTGAGCTTTCCCAAAAGCTGTGCAGTCAAGCCTGGAAATCCTCACTGAAGCTTTGCCATGTCACATCGGGATTTACCCTTGGGAAAACCCCACTCTCAGCACTTGGGTTTCAAGAGGTTGCACCCAATGTTACAGACACAGAATTCCTGTGGGGTTTGGCATTTCCTGCACCTCCAAACACGTGAAAAGAAGGAAGTGCAGAGTCCCGAGGCTCCATTATTGCCATTCTCCTCACATCCCTTTCCTCAGCTGCACGTGGCTTTGTGCCTCCTCTGAAGGGCTGGAAAGGAATTTGGGAACCCCCCTCAGCTTCTTCGGTTTTCAGCTTTTTCTCTGAGCCGGCCCAAAAGGCAAACAGGAAAAAAAAAACCCCAGAAGTGCACAAAATCCCAGCCCCTCCCAAGATGCAGCTCCTCACACCAAACCTTGGGAGAATCCCTGGTGCTTCCAACACCGCTGCAATCCCACCTGGAGCTGAGCTTACAGGGTGCTCTGCCTAATCCACATCCAAGCCTGGATAGCCCAAAGCCTGCAAGAAAAGAGGAGGCAAAGTGAAAAGGAGTGAGGGGGAAAAAATCAGAGTTTCAGGTTTTTCCCCTGTTTGCAACAGGATTGAAGGGCAGGATGGAGAGGTTTTGTGGAAAAGAAGTACCAAAGGCTGCTTCATTCCCAGCAATTAGCGCTGCTCAGGTTGAATCCAAGAGGCCCAATCCACCAGGTTTAAACAGGAGCAGCCGACAGGATGGGTTATGACACAGATCTGTGAAGCTGGAGCCTTCTTCCTTCTCCCGGGCTCTCCCAGAAATTCTCCATGTCCGGACGCGCTCCCGCTCTCCCTGCTGGGGAGGACGGACTTGGATAGCCCGGGTGACTGGTGAGCCTAAAACAATAAGTGATGCAGTGATCCAAGTGTTTTTCACAAGGAAATGACATATTCTCTGGACCTGGGATAACCCATATCCCATGGCCTTCTCCAGGAAGAGTCCCAGCTGGATAGGGTCTCCCAGAAAGGATTCCATAGGGGCTCACCTTCTGCTTGGAGCTCGGCTGAATTCCTCAGCAATCCCAGGGAATGTGGCCATTGGAGGCTTTGGGCAGATTGGGCTCAATTGCGTTTTTAGGTTTTGTTACCGTGTCTCAGACTTCCCACTGGAATGTGGTCTCCAAGGAATATGTAAATCCCATTGGATTCCTGCTCTTTCGGACAATTTTTTGTACCATTCCTGTACAAAACGAGGCCCCCTGTTCGGATGCTTTTCCCCACCGTTCCCCAGCAGTTTTATCTGCCAGTGCATTCCCTGCGCTGGTTGGGCTCTTCCCAGATCTCTGAGCTCCTTCACAAGGCAGGAGATCCATTTGGCCCAGGAACTGAACCCTCCCGAGGAATTGTCTGATGCCATCTCCACATTTCACAGCTGATCCTTGTGCTCAAAGGATCCCCCTTTCTTCCCTCCAGCCAATTCCAAGCCTCGCTGCCCCCAGCCGGGAACAGTCCCCAGGCCGATCCCTGCAGTCTTCCCTGCCAGGATCCTGCTCAGGAATCCATGGGAATGTAAGAATTAATTCTTCCCACCCCTGCCCAGTTCTAATTCCAAAGGATTTGGTGTCTGCCTTACCCGGCTGGAGCCTGCTTCCAACTCTGTTCTTGCTGCTTCTGCTGCTTTCCATTTCCCAGGAATTCCACCAACGGAGCGACAGCGTTTTCCACCTCCTCCTCCAGGATTCCCTCTGTTGCGTTCGGGTGCTGGAAGGATATCAAAACCTGGGCCTCACTATCAGGAATTATATCCCCGGATTTGATCCTTTCCAAATGTCACCTCTTCCCAACAAAGCACTGGCCATCCAAGGAATTCTAGAGAGCGATGTGCTGACCGCTGCTTACTCCTCTGGAATGTCAGAGCTTGGAAAAAAAGGGCAGTTGAGGCTTTTCCTGGTGCTGCCCATCAAGTGTATTTTACCTAAGTGCCCCTGCCCATGCCTTTGCCTGTATCCGCCAAAAATCCACCCGTTCATTCCCCAGCTGCTGCCTCCCTCTTTTCCTGGATCCAACAGAATTTTAACAGGTGAATATTCCCCTCTGGAAGAGCACCTTGCATTCCAAACCTAAGTACAAACAAATCATTCCCTTGGACCTTCCTTATTAGAATTCCACTGAGAACGGTGGATGCAAAATGATCCTCTCCTGGCCCCTGCTGGATTCCTGGAGCAGGGATCCCTTCCCTCTTCTCCCCCCCCCCGCAGTGACCACCCTGCCCTGCCCCCTTTTCAGGCTTTGTTCCACAGCTCTTGTCTCCAACTCTTGCATCCTTTCCCTCACTCCAGGAGCTCCCAGCAGTTCCACACCCTCTTTTCTCCCATCCTGATCCTTTCTCCAAGAACAGAGCTCTGCATTTCAATTCCCTTCGCTTTTCTCCGACAATTCCCACCAATCCAGACCTAAAGCTGACACAAGGAACACTCGGTGCCCACAAATGCAAATCCAGACCTGGCCATGCCTAAACCAGCAAGTCTGAACACACAATCCTGGACCATCTGCATTAATTCAAACCTAACAATTAGGACACACTGAAGACTTCAACATTCCCAAGAAACATCCTGTTGCCTTCAACTCCCTGGGGTTTTTGCTTTGAACTCATACGGATTAGGGGATCAAGGGATTTCCCTGAAAAAAACCTGTGTGTTGCATGCTGGAATCCCCTATCCCGTGAATCCAGGGAGTGTTCAAAGCTTAAGTCCAACCTGGCCCACCATAAATTTTTGCCAACTATCCCCCAAATGATCAGGTTAACAGAACCCTGCTCTGGTGCTGCGTTTTTAGTATTGGAAAGCCAGGAATTACTTTATTCCCAGAGCGAGGCTCTGGATATGGGCTTGGGGAGAACAAGACCTTACCAACTTACAGAGCCAGGGGATGACGTTTGGGAACAATCCTGGACTGCCTGGCAGCAATTCATTGTACCTCTTGTCACCCACGAACACCTTCACCCACTCCTCCAGGAGCCCGGGCCAGCGGCTCTGCTTCTCTTGGAGCAGGAGGCATTGCCCTGCCCACTGCAGGGACCTGCAAACCATTCCGGAGTCAGCTCCGAGCCAGGGACGGGGCAACACCCCGTCCCACGGCTCCAGCGGCTCGGGCCCTCGGTAATTCCGGATCTGAGCCTCGTAATCCCTGCAGGGAAGAGGCCGGCTCAGGCCGGGATCGCAGAGGGTGGGAAGCGCCCGGGGTGGGCGGAGGCTCTGCCACCCCCACGGCCGCGGCATCCGCACAGCTCCGGGGGACGGGGCCCGCCCCGATGCCGCTCCCCGTCCCGTTATGCTGTTCCCCCGCTCCCCATCCCGTTCCCCCGCTCCTCGCTCACCGCCCGGGCCCGTCCATGCCCGCCTGTCCCCCGCCGACCGCGCCTGCCCACTCAAACTGGCCGCGCGCGGCCGCGCCACGCCTCCCCATTGGCCAGCCCTCGGCCCGCCCCGCCTTCCTATTGGCCGCTGGCCCCGTCAATCACGCGGGAAACCCCGCCGCCCGCAGGCACCGCTCCCACGGCGGCCGCTACACGGCAGCCCGGGCGCATCCCCAGGGGAAAAGGAGGCACAAAAGGAGCAATTGGGAAGTTAAAGGGGAAGGAAGGCTGCGCAGCGCCCGCGGCGCCCCGACAACGAGGAGCAGCCCCCACTCCTCTCCCCATCTTCTTTTCCCACCTCCAAGCCCTGCCCAGCACTGAGGGAAATCTGACAGAGGATTCATAAAGAGCCCTCGCTGAGAGCAGTCATCGCCCCAGGCCTTCAGGCTTGGCAAGATTCTGTAGTGAACGGACCCAAATTCAATTCCCAAATCTCAATCTCTGACAAGTCCTGTTGGAAAGACAGCGGACAGTCCATCAGAACACGGAATTAAAAGGCTGCACAAGGAATAACAGAAGCTTTCCCAGGAATAGCCCAAGTTCCTTTTCTCCCTCACCGGTCCGGGGCCGTGAGACCGAACCTTGGGCCCCAGGAGACAGGAGAGGTGTTATCAACACTCGAACCTCCAAAGCGTTGTTATTGCTCAGAGAGCTGCGCCGGCACTGAGCTACTCCCATGCGCCTGCACGGCTTTGGGGAGGGGCAAGACCACGGTCCCACTCCTGCCTGGAGAAATTTCAACGCCCTAAAAAGTCATTTCCCTTCTCTCTCTCTGACCCAGGGCCAAAGCAGCTGTGTAGAACAACCCGGGGGATTTATGGGAGGGTGACTCTCTCAGGAAAGACCCCAGACCCTGAGGAAACAAACCCACCCCAAATTTCCAGCTGAAAACACGCTGCTTCCTGAACAGCAGCGCACAAAACTCTCTATAGCCAGACAGGAGACGACAAACCAGAAAAAGCCAAAAGATGTGCTCTGCTTGCATGCACTCTCTGACTGGTAATTCCAAAGGAAATTCCCCACAGATCGTAAGCAGTCGCCTACAATTTGTCCTCTGCATTCATGACTGCCTTGGCTTTCTGTAGAAGTGTGTCAAACATCCATGCAGGCGTCAGGGCCTGGGCTGGCTCGTTTATGGCTCTTCCTGACAGGCCCAGGCCAAACCCAAGCACCCCCCTCACTGCTCCAGCCCCACTTTCAGGGAAATACTGACACGGCTTAGAAATACTCTCCTTCCCTGCAACTCACTCCCTCCCTGCGCATCCCCGGAGAGGATTTACTCCGCTCTTTGTTCCCGACAGCACCTCTCCAGCGCAAATCCCACTTCACACAGACACTGACTAAGCAGACCTAAGGCAATGGTTCCAGCAGCAGCTGCAATCCCCAACTCCCTGTCTCCTGCACAGCTCATCCAAGCACTCCCAGCAATCTCACCTCAGCCCAGAGACTCTCTGTCCGCAGAGGGAAACACAACCCGATGGCACGCAGCTCTGGCACCACATTCCCTCTTCCCTTCTCCCTTTTTCCAGCACACCAGGCTGCTGGAAACAGCATTCCCTAGGCAGTTCATCCCAACACAGAGAAGAAGAGCCTGTGACTTACCCACACCATGGGCAGGACAAGGGGGGCCCTAGCTGGCAGGGACAGGTTCTTCTAGCACAGAGGTTTCTGAGCCCAAAAAGGAGCCTTACTTTGGCTTCCCTGACTTATTCAGCAGCCTTTTAGAAACACGTGGCAGGGAGGGAAGCTGCTTTTCCTGCCACCATTCAGCTGCCAAAACCAGTAACCCCTCCACAGTGCTGCTGCAGCCTTGCCTGGCCCTGGGGCCATAGAGCAGGAGCCTTGTGGGCATGAACCTGCCCTTGATGCATCCCCTGAGCAAAACCCACTAGTGAAAGGTGGTGAGAGCAACCAGGGCAGGGGTGGTAAGCAAATCTGTGAGCCCTTAGGAGAGGCCTGTGCCATCAGAAATGTAGAACGGTGTCTTTCAGTCGAAAGGGTCATACAGTGTTCATCTAATCCAGTTGCCTCACCAAACACGCTGACATACAAAATAATAAGCAGAAACCTTATTTCTGGTATTTCCTCACTTCTAAGTCTCAGAACTTGCAACTAAACCTACTCAATCTGTAAATTTGCGTATGTCATTGATTAGATTATTTGTAATCTTTCTCACTGCTGAAGGGTTAACACGGTGTCCTTATATCCTGATGCTTATAAATAATTAAAGACACAGCAGAATTCTTCACTAAAATCTACCATAGTCTTTTCCAGAACTGATTTCTAATCCTTTCCAAGACAGCTGCACAAGTTAATATTAAAAAAAAAGTGCTGAACCATATTTCACAACTTGCCAGCTGCCTGCCAGGGCAGAGGGGTGCATGGTTCTGGCAGGGAGGGCACAGCCTCAGCACCAGCCTGCTTGGAGAACCTCCTCTGCTCAGTGCCAGTGCCTCAAGCAGCAGTGCCTCAGGAAGGAGCATTCCCAGCCCATCCAAAAGGACATAGGGATTTACTGGTCTGGCCACGGGGAGGGGGTGAGTGCTGCAAGGGGGAGGCTCTTGCACAAGTCTGGAGTGGGCAAAGAAGGCACAACTGAGAAGGAATGGCCACCTCAGCCCCTCTCCTTCATTACAGCTCTGCACCTTCCCCTACCTGTAGGTCATAGGGAGAGGTGACAATGGGCACTGAGGGAATCAGTTGGCTGAGCAAGCTGGCGGGCAGAAGGTCCAAGAAGCTGACTTGTAAAAAAAACCAAAACCTAGAAAGGTTAATCGTGATTAACCACATATCAGAAATGCCTTCCTCTCTAATGGTAAAGCCACTGACACACTTTTTCTCCTCTTGCTTTGTCATTTATCTCGTAAATCAACCCATCTGCTTTCAAACCAAACGTGCCAAGTAAATATGAAGATTATTAGGAAGCCTTTTTATTTCCCTAGAGCCAATTAAACAGCTGGAGGTTACATTTTTTTAATATTGCCAAGCTGTTACCAGGCGTAACAAAAGGCAGTTGGCTGCACACACAGCCCCGCAAGGTTTCACCGGGCTGATGCAGCAAAATCAAGGAACTTGTGCCTTGCAACCAGCTGCAAATGCCGGAGACGCACCGCTGATTTTATGGCAGCTGTCACACCAGAAGAGCTGATCCTCCCAGACAGTGGAAGTACACAATTAGGTCACATTAAACATCGAGAAAAGGCCACAGCAGTTCCCCATGCCAACTACAAGTGAGTGACACTGGAAAACAGTTCCTAGCTGGCAAGAACCATCCCAGCATCAGTGCATAATTTCTGCTAAAAGTTTACAGATGAAGTCTGAGGGTGCAGAAGCGTGAGCAATCACCCAAACAGAGGGATTCATAACGCTTTCCCACAAGGCAGAGAAGTGAGACAGGCAAGCACCAAAGACTGGTTTATCCCCCCTGGGAAGCCACCGCTACCTCCTGTTCACAGAAACAGAGGGGCTGGCTACAGCATTCCTTCAGGAGGGTTTCCTTTAGGGCCAGAATAACAAGATGAAGCAGTGATGCTCACAGCAGAAGCTTCAGACTTGTGAAGGCTTTTTTTCCACGTACAACACCAAGCTCCTAGCCTTACCACAGGAGCAAAAGTATTTGCAGTGTCCTTACCATTGCACCCACACACTACAAAGTACGTCCTTGGCCAGAGGTGGACTAGCGAGAAAAGCACAGCCCACTCTGCTTACAGAAAGCCTTTTTGCATCCTGTCAGCACCACCTACATTCAGCTTAGTCCAGTCTTGCAAACCTGAAATCAAAGGTAGTTATGAAAGGTAGCTGTTGTCACAGGTAACAGACATTCTGTTGCACAATATTTGGTGCTCGCCACAAATTGCACTGAAACAACTTCTATGCCATTGCCACAACAGTGGTAATTATTTAAAACATGAATAAAAGGGCTCTGTACAGGAGGGCAATGCTGCATGGGGAGAGAACACACCACACCATGTAAACTTCAACACTGTGAGAAGTGTCAGTCTATGTCTTTTTACTCCCATATACTCCCATGTATCTTGAAACTACTTGTGGAGTCTACTGATTACAAAAGCATGGTAATTTTGCCTGTGATCAAAGACATAGCAATGATGCAGCAGCAAGCAGTGCACCTCAGGGAAATGTTACACAGTTTTTGGGATGGTAAGTGGGCAGCACAGCTTTCTCAGCACATGAATTAACACCTCAATTCTTTAAAAGTTTCCATTTTACCAGTTTCTTCACCAGGCTTTTTCAGTAGAAGCACTAGTTGTCACGATCAGCAGTCCTGCTGCAGTATCTCCTCTGCACGCATCCTCACAGAGCATCCCCATGCTTCGCTCCCAAACACAAGAGCAAGGCTATTCTTTACACTTTTAGGTCAGCCCTTTAGCACAGGCCAGGAGCAGCATCTCCTCCCAAAAGCAGCTGTCAGAAAGGCACAGGCAGATATGCATGCAGGAAGTAACCTCCTGAGGTACTGCTGCTGCACTGCCCATGACCAGGGTCTGAGAGCAAAGCCATGCACCAGCACATGCTAAGAAGCAAGCTGAGGGCTTACAGGAAACAACCAACCTCCAAGATATTTTGAATTGTGAAACAATTTAAGCTACAGCCCAGAACAAAGACATCAAAGTTATGACACCCTCCTAAATCAGATTTAGTCTGGTCTGTCATGGCACAAGATTACAATGTCACACTTTCACAGAATGGTTAAAGATTGGAAAGGGACCACTGGAGGTCACCTAGCTCCCAGACATGCAAGGGTCCCCCAAAGCAGGTTGTTGAGGATTGTGTCCAGATACCTTCTGAAAACCTCCAAAGAGGGAGACTCCACAACTTCTCTAGGCAATCTGTTCCAGTGCTTGGTCATCCACACAGTAAAGTTCTTGCTCATGTACATCAGTTTCTGCCCGCTGCCTTTTGTACTATTGTTGGGCAAAACCCAACCAGAGCCTGGCTCCATCCTCTTGGCACTCTCCCTTCAGATACTGATAGACTTTGATGAGGTTCCCCTCTCTGGCGTCTCTTCTTGAGGCTGACCAGGGACAGCACCCTCAGCCTTTCCTCATACATGAGATTCACCTTAATCATCTTTGTTACTCTAAGCTGGACCCTCTCCAGAGGCTCCATGTCTCGCCTGTCCTGAGGAGCCCAGAACTGCACACAGCACTCCAGATGTGGCCTCCCCAGGGCCGAGCGAAGGTGTGGGGTCCGTCCCTCCCGGGGAGGCTCCGGCGGCCTGCGTGAGGGCCGGGCAGGAGCGGGGCGCGCCGGCTGCTCCCTCGCGGGGCCGCGCTGGGCTCGCAGCGCTGCGGCTGCCGGGCCCTCGCTCCCGGCAGGGCCCGGCCTGGGCCCCACCGCCCGTGCGGGAGCACCGGCCGCCAGACCCGCCTCCCGGGACACAGCCCCGCTCCCGCCCGACCCCTGCCCCGCTTACAACACCTCGAGCCATAAGTGACAGCTGGGCTTCGCAGGACCGAGCGCGATGGAAAAAGGGAATCCAGCTGAAATACACATGGCCTCACACTCCCAAGCTGTAGGGTGGTCTGATGAGAGCAAGAGCTCATCAAGACAGGCCCAGCCTAACCTGGGGGAGACCTGGGACAGAGGAGCTTGAATGTCCCATACCTGGGAAAGCAACAAAAAGCCTTAACCAAAAATTATTTAATTCATTTATATTCAGCATTAAGTTCTCCTCCCTACCTCCCCATGCCCTCCCCACGACCCCAGCCAGCCTGGGTTTTGTAGAGTAATTTTAGGGCTCCGTGTTTCTGACCAGATCTCATCTACTGTGACATGTGAAAGAGCCCAGTGAGTGGAAGGCTCCAGCCCACAGATAGCCAAGAAAATCTAAGATTTCCTTGCTGCTCATGCAGTTTTCTCAGACTGTTTGTCAAAAGTTATTGGTGGCTATTTTTTAAATGAAAGGAGTAGAGAGAAAATAGCTTTGCAGCATATTGGGCTAGCAGATTGTTCAGACTCTGTACAGGGACAATAAAGCTTTTAGGATCCTTTGATTGACATATATAATGAATGTAGCTGTCAAACTTTTGTGCAGCAATTTTATTTTGTATTGGCAAGCTATTTCACTGGCCAGGGTTTTGCATAAAAGGAATAATTCACATTGTTGTGGTGCTGCTATTTACAGAGCCTAGAGGACAGTGGCATCACTACAATATAAATATTAATATTCAAATTTCTTTTGAAATACATAATTCTGTATGCAACCTATCCTACGTGCACATCTTCACACAGGGAGAAAGGCATTGGTCTGCAGAGAGAAGGGGGCCTGGAGCCGCTGGGGGTTGTTGTTCATTCACTGATTCATTCTGTAGCCTTTGAAAAGCCACTTAGTTACTCTGCACTTTAATGTTTCTCTCTGTGGAGCAGAGAACAAAGCCTCAACACAAACTGCCATCACTGTTACCAGTCAGAGTGGCAGAGGTCACAGAGCCAGCATGGGGTCAAGGGGCTGCTCTGAGCAGCCCGTGTGTGCACAAAGCCCAGGACAGCTGTGCTCTTCTCAAACAGCTGCTTTCTCCTGCCGAAGCAGCAGCAGGATCAGCTTGGGCTACCTAAGACAGCAGTTGCTGCTTGCCCACTACCTTTCTTTGATTATGAACAATAACTTGCCAAGAAATCACTAGCCTCAGAGAAAACAGGCAGAAAGCAAACGAGAGGGCAAAGCAAAACATAAAGGAGAGAGGGGGAAAAAAAAATCCATATAAACAAGGATGACTCTCACACTCTATTTGCTATGCAGTCAAGCCCACAAGTGGGTTGTGTATCTGAAGGTGGAAATACAAAGACATGTCCTGTTCCCTGGGGAAAGGTAAGCAACTTCTCAAATTATCTTTAGAGGCTGTTATTAGCCTTGCACTAGCACTGACATACCCTGTGCCCAAAGCCACAGCATGCACACACTGTATCCATAAAAAGAGATATTCACAGCTCTGCAGCTCATAGAAGTGCTGTGCCCGTGCTCTGGTACCAGTATCATTTAAAACAAAACAAAAAAAAAAGTTTGAGTAGCAAGTGAGCGCATGGAAAGGACTTGAACGGCAAGAATTTGGAAAGAGCATGGGAATCCAGCTTGGGGTGCTGAGGTCAATGGGCACACAATTTTTTAAGAGTGTACCAGGTTTGTTTGTTCAGTCATTCCTATATTCATTTTCAATTCCAGAGACAGGAGCTTCATGTCTAGCCCCAAAATAACAGCATTGTCTGAGACAAAGCCAACTTGGTAAGGGGTACCAGAGCTTTTCCCAGCCCATTTATGTAATAAAGCATTATATACAACTGTTGGAAAACATACCAGTTTAAAAATTTTTTATATATGACTTTGGCCAGGTTTGCTCATCTTTGCCTCAGGGAAAGGGAACTGAAGCTTCTTTCCAGGGCATTGTTTCTCTAGGTGAGGCCTGATGGGTTTAGCATTTCAAAAGACTAGGAGTAGCCCCAATAAGATAAAGCCATTGAGGGAACATCACCAGAACAGATGTCAGCGGCCATCTAAGAACATCTACCCCTGAAGATCTAATTAACATCAGAAGCGAAGAAACACAGATCTAATAGGAGACCAGATACTAGGAACTACACAACTTGAGACCAATGAACACTGACCCAATTCGTTTCTATGAGTTTTGACTGTAAAAAAGATCTGAAAATTCTAGTAAAGGTCATGTGTCATGGAATGATTCTCTCGGCACACCCGGGCTATGTGTGGATGAGATGATTTCTGTGCTACATCCTGGCCAGAGAATAAAGTAGTGCCTTGACTCTCTAACATTAAAAATGTTGCTGGAGGCTTTTTTGTTTTTCCTGCAGTTTCGGTGACACAACCAGGAAGCAGAACAGGAGCTTTATGGCCCTGTTACTTGGGTCCTAAAATACAGAGAAAGAAGACAGGGCAGAGAGCAAAGAAGAAAAACAGAGCTTTGTCCTCATTCACATCATAGCCCTGTAAGGCTTTGACCAAAAGATATAACTGTATAGTGAAACATCTATGGGGGACTCTCTTGTCTGGCACAGAGGGGTTCTGCAGATAGACTTCCAGGGCAGGGAAAGAGTACCAAGTCGGCAACACAAATTACTTCAGGCCAAACTCCAATACATAACTATAGATTCCATAGATACATCCAGCCTTAAGCCCAGAAGCAATACAGGTGGGGAGAACGGAGCCTGGGTGATTTAAACTACGTGTTTAAGCAGTTCAAGGTAACTGGAAGTAGCGCTGGTGCCTCTGGGTTTCTCTGTTCATTATTTAAGGTGAACATAAAAACACAGAGTGCAGGAGCCCAAGGATGTTCCTCACTGGCTTCAAGCTGGCAGTTTCCTAAAAGCAGCGCTTGTTGCTTTCCTTGGTTTGCCGACCAGCAGTGCCACCTCCCCTCCCTGCTGCCATGGAGCTCAGCCTTCCCCAGTGTTAACAAAATGGCACGTTACTCTACTTGGCCAGATTTTAGCTCTGAGAATTTCATTCTGAACAGTTCAGCATCTGCTTTAGCCAAAACAGTTCCACTATTTCCAGGAATATTATTAAAGGAAAAATAGACTGCTTGGCACATGTTACATAAATTCAGGCAACCTTTTATATGAGGATCTCTAGCTTCAGAAGGGAAATTTTGAAATCTGGCAGAGAGGTGACCTTTGTGGTAGAAATGTGTCTATCCCTATTAAAACCTACCTAACTTTGGCCAGATTATAGAGCAGGGAAATACTGCAGTTAAGGGCGCAGTAAAGAGTTCTGAGAATTGCACTTACTTGCTGTTTCTGCTGTGGGCAAGAGGTCCCTTATCTCCTGCAGAGCTGCAGCTTGTGCTCCCCCACTACCTTGGCCAGTTATGGCTGCACAGGTCCTCCATGGCTGGATGACGAAATTACAGAGCCAAGGGTGAGCAGAGAGACCAGCATTCCATCTGACGTCTACATACATTCCCGTAACTTTCTGATACAGGACAGCCCCATCTGTCACACAGCCCAGGTTCAACGGCAGCATCGCGAGTGCTGCGCAGGCACGAGGGCACTGCAGAAAACAAACTGTGACCAAAAAAGTCAGGGCAATTACAATACATAGATGCACAGCTGGAAGAATTAATGTCAAGCAGACAATGGCATTACAGATGTCCCCTAACAATGAGGGCTTGAATCTGCTGTCTCAGTAAAACTCTCTAAATTAGGTTTGTGTGCAGCATACGGAGAGTTTCTGAAAGAAATATAAATATAGGCCATCATTCTGCAAAGCTTCACAAACCCAAACCCTTGCATTCAGGTGCCATCTCACTGACTTTGCTGCAAAATCAAGGCCATTCACGTTAAAAGCACAGACAAGAACATCTGCTCAAACTGAACTTGTAGAAAAAAGCCCCAGTCCTAGGTAAGGCAGAACACACGTGTTTTAATTTTTAAAGTCACTATGACACAGAGACTTGTTAAGAAATGCACGTGCTTTTAGATGTATAGGGCTGCTGGAAGGAAAGGCTGAAGTTTTTTTACAAATGCCTGTAGCTCATAGGTTAAGACTACCATCAGACCGATATCCTTCAACACTCCAACTTCAATACCAAAATTGTAAGAACCTCCTGCATTCCATTCCCTAGTACGGTAACAAGACAAAGTCCTCACCCACCCTGGATCGTCCAAACAATAGAATACAAGGTTGAAACGAGCCTTGTGGTTTGAGGGGCACCTTCTGCCCAAAAAGCCCAACTGTGCATCCAGATAAAAATGAACACCACAAATAGAGAGTACAAAAACCACGGAACACCGCTTCCAGCAGGCGCCCTCGTCGGTATTTAAAGGCGTGGCTCAGGCAATAGCAACAAAGCCCCGAGGCAAAAAGCCTGGGAGGTCGGGGTTGGGTTTTTTTCCATTCAAGCCACACGTGTTCCCCAGCGCCCATTACCGGGACTCGCTCCGGGCTGGCGCCGTTCCACGGTGCGAGGGGACCGGAGAAGCCACGCGACCCACGGCACCGGCGGCACTCGGTGCCCGGGGGCGGCCCCGCGCCGGGAGAGCCCCGCCCGCCCCCGGCACCTGGACAGCTCATCCTCTGCACCTGACACACTGGGGCACCGGGCTTTCCTTCCTATGGATAACAGGGGAGAACGAGGGGGGGAAAGGATGATGGACAGATGAGGGGGAGAGGGGGAAGAGAGGGGAGTCGGGTTGGGGAGCAGGGAGAAAGGAGGGCTGGGGGGATCGGGGATGCACAGGGGAGCTGGGAGAGAGGGTGGGAGGCACTGGGGAGAGGGTAGGAGGGAGGCTGGGAGAGAAAGGGAGAGTGTGGGGGAGAGAGAAAGAAACTGGGGGGGTCTCTGCTTTCCTACCCCCCCGCAGATCCATCACCTTCATCAGCAGCTTGGGCCAGAAGCGGGGAATGTTGTGTTTGCGGTAGTTGATATAGTGCTCAAAGGCCAGCAGATACATCTCCTGGCACTTCTCAATCTTCTCGACACAGATCAGCCCCGTCAGGTCTGCGGGAATCAGGGAATCATCAGGGGATTGTGGAATCATGGAATGGTTTGGGTGGGAAGGGACCTTAAAGCTCACTCAGTTCCACCCCCCTGCCATGGCGGGGACACCTTCCACTATTCCAGGGTGCTCCAAGCCCTGTCCAACCTGGCCTTGGACACTTCCAGGGATGGAGCAGCCACAGCTTCTCTGGGCAGCCTGTGCCAGGGCCTCAGCACCCTCACAGGGAGGAATTTCTTCCCAATACCCCATCACAATCTCCCCTTTTCAGTTTAAACCTCTCCTTGTCCTGGCACTCATTGCCCATGGAAGAGTCCCTCTCCCAATCCCATACCTGCAGGGATTCTCCCTCCCACAGGGCTGAGTGTCCCATGCACCCCCTGGGTGTTGGGGTGCCCACCCCACAGACCCACGTCAGCCTGGCAGGGGGCCCCAGGGCACCAAGGGGACCTGTGCTCCTGGGTACCAGGGATTGGGGTGCCCACCTCATGCTCCTGGGACCCCTCCCAGCCTGGCACAGCTGCCTGAAGCTCTGGGAATTGGGGTGCCCACTCCAAACCCCCCCAAAATCCAGGGGGGGCACGGTTTCCCACCCAACACACCCTGAAGATGTTGTGAGGCTCTGGCATCAGGGTGCCCACCCAACACACCCCCAAGACAGTCAGGACTCTGGGCATTAGGGTGCACACCCAGTGCACTTCCACGTGCTGGGGGTTGTGGGCAAGGGGGTGCCAACACAACAATCCCCGTGCACAGCCTCTGGGCATGGGGTGCCCTCCCAATTCCCCCTGAAGCTGCTGGGGATCTCTGGCATCAGGGCGCCCACCCAACACCTCCCCAGGACAGTGAGAACTCTGGGCATTGGGGTGCCCACCCAACACCCAACCCTGATTCCTCTGGCATGGGGTACCCACCCCATTCCCCCACTACTGGTGTGCACGCACACCTGAGGACATGAGCAGCACAGCCTGGAGCAGGGCCACCTCGGTGTCATCCAGGTTGAAGGCAGAGAGGGACTTGCCACGGTGGCATTGGGGAACGTGGCGTGGCCGTGTCACCCCTGGGACCCCCACAGCAGATGGGTCATTGGGGGGGTGTGGTGTGACTGTGTCCCCCGTAATGGACAGTGGGGTTTGGGGGTGCAGTGTGACCGTGTCCCACTCTGGGACCCCCACGGTGGACAGTGGCAGGGGGTGCAGTGTGACCCTGTCCCCCCTCCCTGAGACACCCCGGGGGGTGTGATGTGACCCTGCCCCCCCTCTGGGGCCTCCATGTCACCGGGGAACACTCGTGGCAGGGCCAGTGCAGCAGCCAGAAGAGGAAGCTGCGTGACAGGGCCAGTGACAGGGCCAATGGCAGGGCCAGGGCCACCCGCGGGCACAGCTGTCCCCTTTGGTCACTGCTCACCCCTGAACCCTTTAGGGGTGACCAGCTCAAGGACACTGGGCAATGTCCCAACCCCCCTTGACTGCCCAAGGACACCGGTGACATCCCAAACCCTGGCACTGCCACCATGTGTGTGCTGAGTGTGTGAGTGCTCAGCAGATCCTGGCTAGGGCTGGGGGCCAGGGTGGGGGACCGAGATGGTGACAGAGTCCCTCCACTGCATCCCCTCACCAGGAATTTCCGCTTCTGCTTCCAGTGGCTGCCCTGGGCATTGGTGCTGCGGTGGGCTTCTGTCACAAGGCGGATCAGCTCCCACTCCTCGGCGCTGGGGCGATGCTGCAGGGACTTGATCATCTCCTCCTTCTGCTGCCACTCCCGGTTCTCCTCGATCAGCTTCCGCTTGGCTACCTGCTTCGGTCCCCAGCACCACTGCCGGACCCCCAGCATCAGCCAGGATCCCCCCACATCAGCCAGGACCCCCCATCCATGCATCCCACAGCTGCAGCATAGCACCCCATGGTGACCCCCCCCAGCCTCCTCCTGTGGCTGCTCTGGGCATCCCAAATTGCCCCATAGCACCAGGACTCCAACCCACCTCCCAAAAGCCCCCCACTATCATCTGGGATGCCCCCCAGTCAGCTAGGACCCCCCATTCATGCATTCTACCCCACTGCTGCATCACATACCAGCCCAGTCCTGCAGCTACTCCGGGTACCCCAATGTGCCCCAGGGTGTCGGGACCCCAACCTGCCCCCCAGCCGAGCCCCCCCACGCCCCCCAACTCACAGTCCATGGCCATGCCCACGGAGATGCACTTCTTGAAGCAGCAGAGCTGGCACTGGTTGCGGGTGATCTTGTCGATGACACAGGAGTAGGTGGGGTGCAGGTTCTTCTGGATGGTCCGACGGAAAAATCCCTGGGGAGGGCATGGGGGAGTGACCCAGTGAGCACTGCTGAGCCCCCCTAGCCCCCTGCCCCAAGTCACCTTGCAGCCCTCACAGGCGATGCAGCGGTAGTGGTAGCTGGCGGCCTTGTCCCCGCACACCACGCACTGTTCATCTTTGTCCAGGTAACTAGGGATGTACCCTGCGGGGACCCCCAGGTCAGGGACCCCCAGGGCACCCCAGAGCAGGGACCCCCGCAGCGGGGACTCATGGGGTGCTCCATGACAGGGATTCCCATGACAGGGACCCTCAGGGCACCCCAAGTCAAGGACCCCTGGAACACCCTGTAGCAGGGACCTTCCCACACACCCCACATCAGGGATCCTCCAGGAATCCTGAGTCAGGGACCCCCTTGCATGCCTCACATCAGGGACACCCCACACACCCCATGCCAGGGACCCCCAGTAAGCCCTCCCCTCCCTGTGCCTCAGTTTCCCCTCTGTCTGCACCCACTGTCTGCCCCACCACTACCCCTGCCCTGGCACGGGAAGGGTTAACACTGGGGGTGTGGGGGGGGGTGCCTGAGCCCCCCACGCCAATAAAGCCCCCATTATCCCATTATCTGGCCGGGAACCGGCAGCGGGGGGGGTCCCTGTCCCCCTGGCACACAGAGACCCACTGTCCCTGTCATTGTCCGTGGTCCCCCCGCCTGGCAGGCCAGGAACCAGCCCCCCACCAGAGTCCCCCCAGCCTCCCCACCACCGACTGCTCAGGGAAACTGAGGCACAGATTGCCCATGATGCATGGGGCGGTCCCCAGCACCCTGGGCCCCTCATGTCCCTCCCGGGAGCCCACCCTTGTGTTTTGGGGGGGCTGGAATTGGGGATCCCCGAAGGGTGAGAGGGATGGGAAAGGGACCGGATGCCTGGGTCCCCCCTGCATGGAGCACCTGTAACTCAGGGGAGTGTCCCCAGCACCCCAGGACTGCCGCACCCACCCGGGATCCCACAAACCCAGGCGTGGGCACCCCTCGAGCCCACTCTGGCGCTCTGCAGGTGCCGGATGCGGGGGTCCCTGGGTGCTCCCTCCCTCCGGGAGCGGGGCGGGTGCAGGGGATGGGCGGGAGCCGGACGCTTGGGTTCCCCCCTGGCCCCCCATCGGGTCCCGCCGGCGCCGGCTGCTCCCCGCCGGGAATGGGGCAGGGCGGGGGGCAGTGCCCGCAGGGCCCCCCTTATCGCCCACCCCAGGGCGCTGCCGCCCCAATGGCGGCACCCCGACCCACGAGGCGCCGAGGGGGATGTGGGGGACTGGGACCCCAGCAGACCCTGCAGGGATGTGGGGTGCAGGGGGGGACATGGGAGTGGGGTATCCATGGGACTCTGGGGTGCCTGGGGGACATGGGGACCTTGGGGTGTCTGCCAGGGACATGGGGTGTCCATGGGACCCTGGCGTTCCTGGGGTGCTCACAGGGGATAAGGGGTGTCCGTGGAACTCCAGGGGACCCGGTCGAGACATGAGGCATCCGTGGGACCCTGGGGTACCTGCATGGACACAGGAATCTTGGGGTGACCATGGGGGACAAGGGATGTCCATTGACTTTGGGGGACCCAGGTCATACATGGGGTGGCCAGGGGACCCTGGCAAGGACTTGGGGCCCCCAGGGTGCCTGCCAGGGACATGGGGTGTCCGTGGCACCCTGACTTGCCTGAAGAGACTTGGGGACCCCAAGATGTCCACAAGGAACACGAAGGGTATCCAGGGGTCCCTGGTAAGGACTCGAGGCCCCTGCAGTGCTCACACGGAGTGCCTGCAGAACCCGGCGAGCACATGAGGTACTCGGGGGACCCGGGGGTGCCCAGCAGGGCCATGGGGTGCCCGGGGGGGTTCGGGGGGTGCCGTGGGTCCCCGTACCTGACATGCTGCTCTTCACCAAACATTGGCTGCTCTTTCTTTTGCGCTTCCCATCCAGCCACCTACGGGAGGGGGGTGACAGGCTGAGAGGGTGCCCACGGATTCCCGCTGCACCCCCCCAAACTTCCAACAGCCCCCCAAAACCCCCCTCGAACCCCCTTCTCTGCTGGGAAATGGGCAGCCCCCACCCAGGGGTCCCAGTGCAGCGATGTCACAGGTGGGGTCCAGCCCGGGGGTGCGGGATGGGGGGGGTAGGAGAGGGCCCTGGGGACCCCCCCCACCCAGAACACCCCTGTCGGGACCCCCCCCTCCGGGACACGACACCGCCCTGGGGGGGCTGGGACCGAGCGGGGGAAGGGAAGGGAAGGGAAGGGAAGGGAAGGGAAGGGAAGGGAAGGGAAGGGAAGGGAAGGGAAGGGAAGGGAAGGGAAGGAAAAGGGTGGGGGAGGGGAAGGGAAAGGGTGGGGGAGGGGAAGGGAAAGGGTGGGGGAGGGGAAGGGAAAGGGTGGGGGAGGGGAAGGGAAAGGGTGGGGGAGGGGCTCCTTCCCAGTCAAAGACAAAATGTCCTTTTGGCTGAGCGGAGAAGTGACGTCATCGGGGCTCAGCCAATGGCGGGCGGCGGGGGTCCGCGCGCGCCCGTCCCCGCGGGGGGGGCCCGGGGCCGCGGGGATCGGCACCTGCGGGGGGGGAGCCCCGGGGACCCCGCATCCCCCGGGGCCGCTCCAGCCCAAGGGGACCCCGGGCCGCCACCCCCCACCGGGGGCCCGAAATAGTCCCGGGGGGGGTGGAGGGTGAGGGGAGGGGGCGGCTGGGAGAGGCACGAGTGGGGGGACACCATGGCGGGGCACGAGTGGGGGCATGTGGGCGTGGGGACACAGGGACACCAGGGGATGGACCTAGCCGGTGACATGTGGGGGGCAGGGGGACACGCAGGACATGGGCACGTGTGGGGATACCCAGAACGTGACATAGGGACACTTGCGGACATGTGGGGTACAGCGGGGCTGGGGGACACCTGGGGTACGGGGATGTACAGGACATGGGGACACCCAGGTTCGGAACATGAGTGGGGACACATGGGGTGGACGGGGATATGGGCACAGGGACAAAAAGGGCACCCAGGACACAGGGACACACGAGGCATGGACATATACACAACCACACAGGGACACATGGGGACACAGGGGGTACCCAGGGCACGGACACATACGTGACCACGCAGGGATGCATGAAGGCACACTGGGCACGACGACGCAAGAGACACAGTGGGCACTGGGACATGGAGACACTTGGGGACACACACGGCATTCGGACACAGAGGGCACAGCCAGGTATGGGCCACACAGGGATGTGCTGGGACACGCCAGGCGTGGTGCCACACGTGTCCGCCGCATGTCCCCGTGCTGGGGTGGGAGCTCACCGGGTGTCCTCTGGCTCCAACAGCGGGTCCAGGGTGCTGGGCTTCTGTTCCATTCACTGCAATTCCATCAAGGAGCGCTCAGCACCGACCGAGGGGGCTCCGGCGCCACGCGGGGGGCCACGGCTGGGGGGCCACGCCGCGCACCCCATGGTGCCCCTCAGTGCTCAGCACCGCGCAGCATCCCGGGCTGGATCCTGCGGGACAGGGGGGTCAGCCCAGACCAGCCGTGGGGGACACAGAGGGGACACCCAGGGAAGGGTGTGAAGCCATAAGGGACCCCCAGGAGCTGTGGCCACCGGGGAGGACTGGGTGTGAGCATGCAAGAAGGGAGGGAAGGAGGAGTATAAGGGCAGGAGAAAGAGGGGGAGCGGGGGCCTCACCTGGGCCACGCCCGGGGAGGCCAGCCCGGCCGCAACCTCCCCAGGCTCTAAGGGAGCAAATGGCGGCAGGGGGCGAATTCCGGGGCTTCAAACACCTCGGCCCCACGCACCTGAGCCGGGCCCGGGACCGCCCCAGAGCCCCGGCCCCGCCCGGCCCCGGGGCCCGCCCTGCCCGGCACGGGGGCGGCTCCATCGCTCGGGGCCCCGCCCCTCTCTCCCGGGCCGGACCCGCCCCGCGCACCGGGGCCGCTCCCGGGACCGGGGCTCCGGGTCCTGCCGGCGGCCGCTGCGGGTCCCGGGCGGCGCCGCCTCTTCCCCGGCGGGATTGGGGCTGGCATCGGGACCGGGAGGAGCCGCTCCGGGACGGGCGCTGGGGCCGAGCCCGGCGCTGCCGCTCCTGCTCCGGCCGGCTCTCCGCGGGGAGCCGGGGCTGTGCCAGCGCCCGGGCAGCCCCGGGATCCCGAGCCGGGCCCGACGCGCCGGGCCGGGCTCCGCTCAGCCCTGAGCCCCTCCCGGAGCCCGCCTTGGGCCCCACGACGCGGCCCCGGGCTCTGCCGCCAGCCCCGGACGCGGCGCTGAGTCGCTGCTCCCGAGCTCTGCGTGAGGCCGGGGAGCCCGGCTTCGGGCTGTGCCTAAGGCAGGACTCGGAGCTCAGAGACACAGACTCGCCCTAGCCCGAAAAGCCCGCTTTGAGCATCAAAACACAGCCCTTGTGCTTTAATTCAGGTCCAGCAAAATGCAGCACTTCAGTTTCTCTTTGTGAGCCCAAACACACAGGACTGGCTCTCTTCCTCAAGCCCTGAAAACAGGATTTAGTCACTGTTTCGGAGTCCCAGCACTGGCCGTACCAACCTGCTCTCAGGACTCTGTAGATAGAGAAATGCTGCTAGGAAGGATTTTCTTGCTATTTTCTAAGTCTGTGAGAGACTGCACAAAATCCCAGCCCCTCCCAAGCTGCAGCTCCTCACACCAAACCTCGGGGGAATCCCTGGTGCTTCCAACACTGCTGCAACCCCACCTGGAGCTGAGCTTCCAAGGTGTCTAATCCACATGCAAGCCTGGATAGTCCAAAACCTGCAGGAAAAGAGGAGGCAAAATGAAAAGGAAAGGGGGGGAAAAAACCCAGAGTTTTGGGTTTTCCCCGCGTTTGCAACAGGATTGAAGGGCAGGATAGAGAGGTAAAGAAGTACCAAAGGCTGCAGTATTTCAGGTGATTCAGAAGGGAGAACCCATTAGTTACAATAGCATTAGTAAAGGCAAACATCTCCTATTCCCTCATTTTAAGAGGTTCAGTTGAAGCAAACTCCCCTTTTTCAGCATTTTAAGGGTTTAAATCCACACTTCTACCCATGCCCTGGCATCAAATCTCTCACAAGGGAGCGAGCCCAGTACATATATAACCTAATGCTGCCCAAGAGTCCATTACTTTTCTTGTTCTTATTCATGACACTTATGGCCCTAACTAGAAGCCCCAGCGGGAGCTACACCATTTATACTACTACTATTCTTCTCTTGCCTACTTAGTTGCCTACAGCATACTACCCAGGAATGACTAATGAACAATTACACATGTTAACAAGGAATTACCCAACTCACCTGCCTATGCTGCTGAGACAAGAAGCTTCTTCTCTTACCTGTTATCTACTCTTTTGGCAGGTGTGGCTGTAGTAAAAAAAGAAGGCACCTACAGAGCCCCTTACTCCCCTGGAATTTAAGTCAGAGCAGCCAAACAGCTACAACTCCTCCCAGTGCTTTTATCCCTGATGGTAAAATTGCCTCCTCCCTTTTCCCGGGCATTGTGGGAACGAGAGGCGGGCCTGGCCAGGGGTATATTAACCCCAGTCCTGGGTAAAAGAGGCCCATTTCCTCTGTGGGGTTAGTTGGGGTAAGGGTGTCTTCTTATTTCTGTGAAGGGGGTCTTTTGGGTTTTCTCAGCTTTTTTTCAGCAGGTACTTTTGGTATCTGAAGTAATAGAGGCTTTGAAGACTCTGTGAAGAAGATAGCATTAAGTGCATGGTTCATGGCAACTTCCTGAAATTCCAGATTGTGTCAGGTACGATACTTCAGTTTTTTCAGCAGATTCATTTTGCTGCAAGAGGAAGCTACCCTGGGTCCAAGATGACATTGGAGATGGAGGCTTCTGATAGGTAAGCTAAGGACTGTAAGTATGAGTGGGAGTGGGAGCAGGGTCCCAGTTAGTAGCTGACTTGCTGGGATTTGGCTTGTATGCCACTCCACGGGTGCATTGATTTTGGTTTTCTTTGTCATAGCTGACTAAGATGCCAACCTGGTGATCACAGTGCCTTTGGAGAGGGCTGAGGTGGACTCCTTTTGCATCCAGTGTGGATTCACATTGTTGGTCACCTAAAAGCTAAGTTGGGGGCCAGGACCTAGAGATGGGATGATAGCAGGGTAGTGGGTTGGAAATTCCTGGGAGAGATGTAAAAATTAGTGTAGGGGAAAGGGATGCTCTCCAAGGGGCTTGTTAGGTAAGCTAAAGGGAGTAGCCCTACTTTTGATTGCAACTGTAGGGTGTGCAGCGCAGAGCAGTTCCAGTGTGTGTTGTCTCGTCCCGTGTGTGTTTTGTGTCTCTGGCATCCCTCGGATCAGATCTCTGTGCCTTTTATCCTTAAGGGGCTTATCATAAGCATTGGCCATCATCTCTAGCTTCTTGAACTTTCGTACTTCTTGGTAGGATGCCAATGTCACTTGTTCTTTTACCAGTGGGCTTGGCCGCATCTTGGAATCACATCTTGGAAGCATTGAGTCAGATGTCTTTTGAGGCCTTGTTCCTGGCTCTACTGCCATCCATCCTTTCCAGCCGTGAGCTGTAATGTCCTGGGGCTTGCAAGATTGTCAGGAGATGGGAGCATTCTAAATGTGGCATTGTCTCTCACAGCCATCTTGATCATTGTGACTGACAGTTCTTAGAACAGGTCACTGTTACAGTCTTTTCTTCTGCTCCTTAGAGCCTCCTTCATCCACCATTGCCACACCCTCGGTTGTCTCTTTTGGCGTCGTCTCTTCTTCTTGCCATCGTTCTTCTTGCCGAGAGCTTTTTTTATCATCCTTGTGTCCTACTGTTTGTAGTATAATGTGTTGAGTTTGTGTCTCACCTGGAATTGCTCTGCCCTGTAGAGTAGTCCTGAGGAGGGGTAGGTGGAGAAGAAAGGAGACTTTAGAGGGAACCTTTTGCTTTGCTTAGCCACCCGAGCCACGCCTCGCACAGAGTGACTGTGGCTAGTCTGTGTGGTGTTCAGTGCAGATGTGGGAGTGGTGCAGTGGTGTCTTGCAGTTTTATAGTAGTTTGTCCTAAGGCCCACTGTTGTGGGATCCTAGGCAGTTTGCTTTGAGGAATGAGAACTTGGGAAAGGCTAAGCTTTCCCTGTCTGGGTAACTTTGACAAATAATTCTTTTGCAGATGGCTAGGATGTAAACCTGGTATGAACAGAGGAGGCCAGAGGAGCACAGCAACGAGGTGGGTCGGTGCCTGAAGTCCAAGCTATGGCCTGACTTTGGGCTCTACGTTTACCTCACTGTTGGGACTTTCATTTTGAAGATGTGAAGTGCTTGAAGCAGCAGGGTATTGGCACTGGGGGGACCATGAGCTGGATGAGTATTGATTCCAGCACAGAACTGGATGTTACTGGAGTTGTTGTATTAGTGATGAAACTATAAGTAGCCTTTGATTTTTTGTGTTTTACAGGTGGTCTGCAGCATTCAAATTGCTACTCCAACATGAGAGACACCCTTCCAGACAGAGGTCACAGTCGAGCACTTTCAGGTGGAACCTGCCTCGGCAATGCAGCACTTTTGGACACTACATCGGTATGTGCCTTTCCATTTTGTTTTGCCCCTTCTCCCTTGGGAAGGTTGGTCATCATTCAGCTTTTCAGGGGTGGTGTTTCATGGTGGTTATGTTGCAGGGCTGTTCTTTGTCCTTATTTTTAGGAAGTAAACCTGGATATCAGCAGTCAAGGTCAAATGAGTGAGGTAAGCAGTGACCAGTGGACACAACCAGTTATTGCTTGGGTGCCAAATTCTGGGGCAGCTCAAAGCATGCATTGTCTAAGCATCCATTTGTGTGTTTTAGGTGGCCCACTCGTATTATGCCTACAGGGGCTGAACCCCCTCATGGACCAGCTGATGGAGCCAGTTTATCACCCTTGAGCTGCCCCTGTGAGCCTTCCAGAACTATTACAGGACTCTGCGATGAAGCCTGTACCTTTTCTGTTTGAAGGTGCCATCTGGGCAGCCTTTGGCAATGGTTGAGGAGTTGCAGCGACTCGGGGAGGGAGGGAGGAGCAAGGGTCCACTCAAGTTTCAGCAATGCCCCATCACCTTGTCTCCTTTTAACCCAGGTATACCCTGCGCCGGCAGCCTTGGAGTGCGGCCACGGTGTATGAGCCGAGGACCGGGGCGTTCTCAGGAGACGGTGAGTAGTGGGATTGTTGGGTTTTGGCTGATGTGCTGCTGAGTTCAGGCACTGATATTTGGTTTTCTTTCTTGTAGTAGACTAAGAGAGAACAGCTCACTGAGGGCAGGAACTCCCCAGAGGACGAGGCGGCCTTCTTTTGCACCTGATGAGGATTTGCATCCCTGGATATCCGAGAGCTAAGTCGAGGGCTACACCTCAGGGAGGGGGATGAGAGTGGTGTGCTGGGTCAGGACTTGGTGGGAGGGATTTTTGAATTAGCTTTGGAGATGGGGATGTCCACGAGAGGGCCCCTTAGGCCGTGTAAAGGGAAAGTCTCACTTTTGATCACAATGCTGAGGTGTACAGGGCAGAGCAGTCCCGGTGCGTGTTGTGTCACTTGTCTATTGTGTGTTCTGTGTCTTTTGGGCATCGTGTCACATGTCTTCTGCCTTACCCCTTTGAGGGGCTTATCAGAAATGCTGGGCATCATCCTTAGCGTCTCCTTTGCGTTCCTTGGCCTGACGCTGGTACCCTTGAACCTTTGACTTGCAAGCTTGGACATGCATCGGAATCGCATCTCTCTTTAGCAATATCGAGTCAGACACCTTTTACAGTCTTGTTCTGAGCTGTATTGACAGCTGTGCACCACAACGATCCATTATAACAGATTAGGACTTGTGAGAATGCGAGGATAGGTGGAGGATTCCAACCGTATGGTTCTCGGGCATCCATCTTTGCGGTTCTTGGCATAAGTCCTTCTGTTAGGGTCTTTTTCTGCCGGAGTTCTTTGAGCCTCATCGGCCTCATCTAGGTCATCTCATTGGTAATTCTTCTTGCTGAGAGTTTCCTCTCCTTGTTGCATCCCCTTGTTTGTCATCTCCTGTGTCACAGGTGTCTGTGTGTTTGGGCCGGGGCTGCTTTGCCCTGCTACATGGTCTGGGTGTAGGTGTAATAGGATAAGTCCTAGGGACTTGACATTTGTAATGTAGGGATTAGTTGGACTCAAGATGGTATTTCTAGATTGACACAAGATGTCTGGAGCTGGTAAGTTCTCATGCAGTACTTTGACTTTTGTCATAACTTTCTTTCAGCTGCAGATGGATTGAACCTGTGACAGAGTGCCCCATACCAGGTGAGGTGGTTCCCACAGGAAGGTCAGTCACCGTTTGTCTTTGCAGGGCAAGTGTAAATGGTGACTGTGTTACAGCTTTGTTCTTCATCTTTATTTGTAGGAAGTAATGCTGAATAGCAGTGGTCAAGGTCGATGGAGCGAGGTGAGCGGTGACTGGTGGACAGAATGAGTTGTTACTGCTTGGGTATCAGTTTCTGGTGCAGCTCTAAGCATCCGTTTTTGTTTGTGCATTTTAGGTGGTCCACTGGGAAGGTGTCCTGGCCCTGGGGATGCTGGAGGCCAGGTGCGTGCAAGCTTAAGGTATGGGTGTGGTGTACTTCAGTTGGAGCAGGGAGGCTGTGGTTTCAGTCTCTCAGCATGTTTTTCTGCTTTGCTTCTCTGCAGGTGCTGCTGCTGCCCTAGGCATGCCAAGGGACAGAGGCGAGCAGGTGAGTTGGTATTTAGGTGGGGCGACTGATAGGTGAGAGGTACGTGGCAGCATGCGAAGCGTGTCCCTTTTTGCTTTGCAGGCATCGTCCGGGCCACCTCCGGAGTCGGATTGAGATTTGAGGTGAGCCTGGGCCAGCGGTGCAGAGGGAGCCCCCGCGCATTATTCTTCTGGAGGGCGATAGTCACAGTTTGTTTTGTTGTCTTAGGTACCACAAGTAGGTGCAGAGCCTAAGTTTGGAAACGGCCGGTAAGCGATGAGCCTCGGCAGTTATGAGGGAGAGGGGCGTTGTGCAAGGGGTCACTTCTGGGACGTGTCATCACAGTCTGAATTTTGTCATTGTTCTCTGTCTTTTGCAGCCGCCGAAGTGGACTGTGGGCCATGTATTGACGTCCACGGTGCTGAAGCATTGTTTTCTGTCGAGGATGGATTTCGTCTGCTGGTCTTCAGAGAGCTAAGTGTGGGGACTGTTGGTTGGGAGAAGGCAAACACCTTTGGAATCACAGGAGGCAATTTGAAGTTAGCTGAGAGGAGAGGGCTGTATTGGGCCGGGCCCCTTGGAGGTTAAGGGAGTTTTTCTTCAGCATCACTCGAGCCTTTGCCGGGCCGGGCAGTTCCAACCCATCTCCATGTTCTCGTGAGCTTCGCATCACTGGATTTTGAGTCTTGATGTCATTGTCCGTCTTTTCACCCGAGGAGCCTGCCTTCGGGTCTGGCATGATTGCCATGGTCTAAATTTTGCCTACTCTTCAGTGTAGCCACACTCTTGAGCATAACACGCGGGCATCTTGCATCTTGGCCATTTGTCGGTCGGTCATGTTTTGTGATGTCACTTCAGCCTTTGGCGGCAGAATCCTTCTCTAGGGAACCCTTTGTATCACCTGGCAGTCGTTGCCTCCTTCTCTAGGCCTGCTGCACTTCTTGAGCATCCTCTTACCAGCTTTGGCACTAACTTCTCATAGGGAGTTTACATTTCACTGTCACATACTACTGCCGTAGAGCCTTCTTTCCTTCGGCATCGTGGGCCTCTGGCTCATCTTGCACTAGGAATCTTGGGTCCATCAGGTGAAACTGCTGGGCAGTTTCAATTTGTGTCTATGTGATGTGGTTTGTGTCCGTTGTCTTCAGTGTCACAGGGCTTTGTGATGTCTCAGTTCTTTACAGGCATCGTTCTGGGCCATATCGGCAGCGGGAGTACTTGCATACTTTCCTGGATTGGGCTTATTCTGGCATCTTTATGGTTTTGCTTTTTGAGACCAGAAGTACACAAGATGTTCCTATCCATCTTCCTTCTCAGTTTTGGTAGTATCTTTTTTCATGTGCCATTCCCTTGGACTTCTATATGCAGTGTACTAGACCCTCCTCACTGCAGTAGTTCCATAGCTTCCGTCACCTCAAAGCATCCTGGTCTCAAGAATTTATCTTCTGAAGCGTTCTCTCAAGTCTTCGTGTCATCTTTGCTTATATTTGATGCACTGTGTGTCCATGTGCCACTTATGCTTGGAGCTGCCCTGCCCTGGCACATTCAGTCGTGGCTCATTTGAACAGTTTTAAAACTCTCCCTCTCTTGTCTGTGGGCTTTTGGGTAGAAAGCTTATGGGCCTGGTGTGGGGATAACTCCTAGCTGTCAGCTACTTGTAGACTGCCTCATGCTGTCTTGCAGGTCCCCGAGGCAGATTTTGATCCCTATGGTCACTGATGCTACCAATTTTCCCAGGATCTACTGTTCCACATCAAGGAGCAGCAGATGGAAGATGCTTTAACATCTTCTTTAGGGGGGGGTGTTTCTAGTAAGGGCTGCAGTCAGAGTGTAAGCTGAAGAAGGGGTGTCTGAGAGTGTGTCTGTCTGTGTGTGTGTTGACTGGCTCTAACCTTATGTGTGTGGTGTTTTTTGCCTTTCAGGTTCTTCAGTTCATTTTAAAATTTTGAATACAAAAAGCCCAGCTGGTCCTGCCCATGCTGTGGGGTTAGTCAGAGGGACACAGGGTTCCTCTTCTCCTCTCTGCTGGGATGAACTGCCTAGGGAATACCATTTCTGACAGCCCAGTCCTACTTGTGTCTTTTGGAAAAGGGCAGAGGTGAAGAGGCAACTGCCAGAGTTCCTTGGGGATGATGGAGTTGTGGTGTTTGGCTGTGCCCGGAGGGGCAGGTTGGGCATTATTTGTGTGTCTGAGGACTGGTTTGGGTGTTGGGGAGCCCAGGGAGCTGAGCTCTCAGTGCATTCCCAGCTCTCCCAGGGGTGGGAGCTGGTGCAGGGCTGGGTGACAGCCTCTGGTTGGGCTCGGGGCAGGCACTGGCCCCGGCACAGACACGGGGTGGTTTGGGGACGCTTGGGGAGCAATGGGAGGAAAATGAGGGATGGTGCTGGGCAGAGCGATCAGCCTGTGCTCGTGTCAGTGCAGCTGTGCAGGGCACTGGGATCTGGGTAAAACTCCAGCTCTCCTGGTGTTCAGGGATGCAAGGTCTGAGGGACTGGATTTACCTGGGGCTTTCCAGGAACAAGGGGAAATGTGGTGCCAGAGCTGTGCCCCATCAGGTTGTGTTTCCCTTTGGGGACAGGGAGTCTCTGGGCTGAGGTGAGATTGCTGTGTGAGTGGCAGGGAACAGGGAGCTCAGAATTGCAGGCACTGATGGAATAATTGTCTTAGGTCTATTTGGTTTGTGTTTGTGAAAACTGGGATTTGGGCTGGAGAGGTGCTCTTGGGAACAATGGATAGAGTACATTTGCTCTATGGATGTGTAAGGAAGGACAGGGAAGGGGAGTATTTATAAATTGTTATCAGTATTTCATGCAAATTTGGGGTGGAGCGTTGATGTAGGTGGGTGGGTTTGGCTTGGGCCTGTCAGGACTAACCACAAAGAATCCAACCAAGCCCCTGACCCCTCAAGGCATCTGTGAAACACTTCCACAGAAACCCAAGTCAGAAATCCAGTGATAATGGAGGTAAAATTATAGATAATTGCCTATGATCGGTGGGGAATTTCCTTTGGAATTATCAACCAAGGCAGAGCATATCTTTCAGCTCTTTTCCTGGTGTGCAGTTTCCTCTCTGGTTTAAATGAGTTTGTGTGCTCCTGTTAACAAGCAGTGTGTTTTCACCCTGAAATTTGGGGTGATAGTCTTTCTCTAGTGTTTTTCCCACAACTGACTCATCCTTTCCATGAATAGTCCATGTTGTTCTACACAGCTGCTTTGGCCCTGGGTCAGAGAGAGAGAAGGGAAATGACTTTTTAGGGCGTTGAAATTTCTCCCGGCAGGAGTGGGACGGTCTTGCCCCTCCCCAAAGCCCTGCAGGCGCATGGGAGTAGCTCAGTGCCGGCGCAGCTCTCTGAGCAATAACAACGCTTGGGAGGTTCGAGTGTTGATAACAACTCTCTTGTCTCTTGGTAGCAGTCCTAGGTGGAGGAGAGGAAAACAGGAACTTGTGTTATTCATGGAAAACCTTCTGCTGTTTCTTGTGCAGACTTTTAGATCTTTGTATGATTTACTATCCAGTGTCTGTAGGTAGAGAATGACTTATTTGAGGTAAAAATTGAGATAATCAGTAATGGATAGGTATGGAAAATGTTTGAAGTAAACTTGAGGTGACCTGTAGTGGAGAGCATGAAGATTTTGAAGTAAACTATAGCAATCAGTTGTGCACAGGTAGGGAAACTTCTGGGGGTAAAATACAAGGTCATCTCTAGGTGAGGGAATGAACACTTTTTGAGGTAAACTGAGTGAATCAGTTGTGGAAGTATTAGTAAATTCTGGGGGTGAAACTTGATGTAACCTCCATGGTAGAAAATAAATAAATGTTTTGAGGTAAAAAGGAAGTCATCAATGTTGGAGAGGCAGGGAGATTTTGAGAGTAAATTTGAGTCTGTAGTGCAGAGAATGAACATACTGAAGTTAAAGGGAGGTAGTAACTTGTAGACAGGGAAAAAATTTGGGGGTAAAGTCTGAGGTAATGTCTAGGAGAGACAACATTTTTGAGCTAAACTGAGGCAGTCACTAGGTGACAGGTTGGAAAAGTTTTGGGGGTAGAAATTAAAATGACCTGTTGGGCAGAGAATGGACATACGGAGGTGAAAATCAGGTAATAAGTAGTGGACAAGTAGCAATAATTTTGGAGGTGAAATCTGGGGGGATGTGTGGCAGGGAGAGCGTACATCGTGAGGTAAAGTGAGACAGTACTGGAAAGATAGTGAAATATTTCATAGTAAAACTTGATGAAATCTCCAGGGCAGAAAGAGAATATTTATAGGTCAAAAAGAGTAAATAGTTAGCGGGCAGGTAGGGAAAATACTGGGGGTAAAATCGGAGGTTATCTCTAGGGGAGAGAATGAACATACTGAGGTAAAAATCAGGCAATGAAGAGTGAATGTTAGGGAAATTTTGGGGGGTAAAACTGGAGATAATCTCCAGAGGTAGTGAATGAATACTTTCTTGTAAAAAAGAAGAAATCAGAAGTGGACAGACAGGGACAGCTCGGAAGGAAAATCTGAAGCAATCCCCAGGGAAGAGAATGAACATCATGAGGTAAACTGAGGCAGTCATTTGCAGAGACACAGTGAAAATTCTGGGGATAGACACTGAGACATTCTTGAGGATATAGAAAATTACTTTTTGGGGTAAAAATGAGGTGATGGGTAGGGCAAAGCTTGTGGGAAAAACTTGAAATAATCTGTAGGGCAGAGCATGAGCATTTTGATGGAAAAATGAGATATTTATTCTTTACTTCCTTTGGGCTAACTTAATCTCCACCCTTCCATGAGCAATTCCTTGGCTTCTCCTGGAGAAAACCCCATGGCAGAGGCAGTCTGCAAAGGAGCCCAGAGCTGTGCTTGGAGCAGAGAGTGCTGAGAGCTGCGGGTGCCTCTGCTGCCCCAGGCTGGCAATATCCCCATGGAACAGACTGGGCAAATAGGATTAGAGGGAGCACAGTCCCTTCAGGGAAGGGGTTTTCTCCTGTGCACATCAGGCACGGGGCAGGAAGGGAACTTTGGAAATCGGCTGCTTTCCCCCAGAAAGCATCACTCGCATCAAGAGCAAAGGTTGGTTTGGGTGTGAGCACTTGAAATAACTTGGAAAGAGAAGCAATCACCTTTTGCTGCTTCTTTCTTTCTTTCTTTCAGATGCTGGGATTGCCTCTGTGGACATGTGCTGAGCTCTCCCCGCAGGGAACTGTCAGCCCTGAATGCCTGTGCAATAACTGCAGCTGCCCAGGTAGGCACAGGAAACTATTCCACACATTAAATTGCCATGACCTGAGGCACTCCTGGAGAGAGTGTAGAGAGTTACAGCACTGATCCTGCTCCTTGCTTTCCCAGTAGTGCATGAACATGATTTCATCCTGATCCTGATCATTCCAAGGACAATAACCACTGAGGTGCCACTGACGATGCCACTTTTCTGACGGGCCTGGCCCAGAACTGTAGCCCGGCAGCATTCTGGGGGGGCAGTTCAGTTCCCCCTCCATTCCTAGACTCTGGGCCGTTCTAGGAGACATCTGATCCCTTTCCTAGGCTGCCACCACAGCCTAAGCTCCCACCCCCACTGGGCCGTGACGGCATCGGCGCACCCAAAGCCACCCGACGGCTCCGGCCCTGCCCATCAGGCCCGGCCAGGGGAGCTGAAATAAAGCCTGGAAATCTCAAGGGTAAACTGGCAGCACAACCACAACCCTCCCTCACTTGAGAGTAAAGAGGTGTCCCTGTATTTACACACATCCAGGAACAATACTCCTCTAGAGGAATCTTGGATTTACTTTTTTATCAGTTGAACTGGCACAGCTGCCACCTGATGCCATTAAATTCTCCATCCCCACAATCCCTGGTTACCCTTGGCTGTGGGGTTTTGCTGTCCCACAGTTAGGAGGGAGCTCTGGCCAGCCTGATTGCCCAAGAGCATTTGAAATCCTAATCCTCACTTCTTTGACTAATGAATCTCTTAAAAGCCACTCTGCATTGTGCAGAAAAGCGCCTTGGTCCCACTGGGAGCTGCACATCTATAACAGCTGTTCTCGGTTATTCCAAGTGAGTAAAATAATTATTAAGGAAAAGAGGAAACAGTTAAACCAAACAACTTTTGCCTGATGTTTTCATCAGGAATGAGTTGGGAGCTAAGCAGCAAGGCCCTCAGACAGGCACAGTGTCTGATATAAACTATATCTGTGCACACATAAAAAATGTTATATATAAATAGATATCTATGTGCCCTAATATATGACATATTTACATTACGGAGTTATGTAAGTCATAAATATCTGCCCTATCTATAACCACAATTTTTTTATCACAAACTACCTCTAATTTACCCCCCCACACCTGATTCTAGGAATGTAACATTTTTAGGGATCCTAAAATCAAACAGATGCAGGAAAATAAACCATGATTTTATCCCCTTAATTCCAAGATGTTTTCCTGGATGTGTACTGCTGGGTCTGTTTTTCTGTAAGATCTTGTGGCTTATCCCTGAAGTGCACTTGGCATTGTCAGGATCATGAAATCCATTTGGAATTTTACTGTCTCTGCAGTATCCAGTGAGGTGAGTTTTTCCAAAATTATTTCTCTCGGACCGAGCACATCTCCTCAAGTTCCTTCTCACTTTTTGCATCGTTGAAATGCAAAATGGGAAAAGATAAATGTGCAGCTCAACTGAAACCAGTAAAAAGCATCATTTCCCTTCTTTCTTGTTTTGTTCTTAGAGCCTGTTGGAGTGCTGGCCTGGATTTGGGAGGAGCCAAGTAGCCTGGAGCAGTGAGGTTTTTCCTGTCAGAAATCCATGCTGGGGATGTTTTCCCTGGCTGTCCCAAGGGGAAGGAACAGCTCTGGAGTTTTTGCAGCCACAGGCTGGGGATGCATCCCCTGAAAACCAGTTCAGGATCGTTCATCTGACTCTGTCCCTGACCTGTGGCTTCCAGGGAGCCTTCTGGTCTTCTGGATATTCCCAGGAGAGGATATTCCACCACCTGACTTTTAAGCCAGGAATTGCAAACCCAGTAAGTCAGTCACATTCTATGGGAGCTGCCCCAATGGTGGGATGGCAGAGGGCACAGCCCACGCTGCTGTTTGGGACATTCCCAGCTGGAACGGGAGCCAGCTGGGCATTTTGGAGCGCTGAGGCCACAAGGGCAGCCTTGAGTGGCATTCCCAGGCAATGCTGAGGCATCCCATGCCTGTGGCACGTGGCAACACATGCCTGATGTGGAGCAGAGAGAGGAAGGGAGAAATTCTGAGTTGATGGGAGGAATGGAATTGGGCTTTCCAGAATGGAATTGGTATAGGTGCTGATGGTATCATGGAATCATGGGGTGGCTTGGAAGGGACACAAAGACCCTCTGGGCTCTGTTTTCCCATCCCATGGCAAAGAACACATCCAAAACTGCCTCCTCACCCTCATGGAATGGCAATGGGTGTTGGGAGCTCTGGCAGGAGCACCTGGAGACCAGGTAAGAATAGCAGTGGGATTGTTTTGGCTGCTGCTGGATGTGGTTTTCTCTTTTCAGGATGTTCCTCTGATCGATGTTTTCACAGTAGCTTGCTAGGCCTCATTTGAGGATAATTCCAAGAATTTGGAAGTAGTTGGAAAAGAGTGAGGACAAAAGGTGAACCTGATCCATTTCTAGTAATTCTGAACTTCTCTTGCAGCACCATTCTGGGGGAAAGCTGGTTAAAGGATAAAGATGCAGAGGAACAAGTGTTGTCAACCCCCCTGCCTCCGTGACAGAGCAAAGCTTTCTGCAATCCCAGTAAATCTCTTGGAGAAACTGTGGGATCACAAGGTTTCCTAGGAAAGGAAAACTAAGGACAGAGATGAGGAAAGAGGCTTCCAATTAATAATGATTTGATGGAGGTAGGAATGATTCTTGTATGTTTGATGCACCCCTTTTTATTCCTGGGATAATTTTAAATGATTTCTTTAAAAACTCATTTTGATTTGGGAATTCAAATTAGAGAGGAAGCGATGCAAAATAAATGCAGGGAGAGATCACAGAATCATCCTGGAATGGCAGAATAGTTTGGGTGGGAAGGGACCTTAAGGATCACCTCATTCCATCCACAGGGTGCTCCAAGCCCCAGCCAGCCTGGCCTCAAACACTTCCAGGGATGGGGCAGCCACGATTTCCCTGGGTTTCCGAGCACAAGAGGAAATTTCCAGCAGGAAGTGAGGGGTTTCCTTTGCTCTGCCTGGCCCTAGCAGGGCTTTGGGAGGCAGAGGGTGTGGGAACAGGAGCTTTGTCCACTGCCTTGGGGGAGTCTCTGATGTCCCAAAACCCAGCCGAGCACGTGGTTGTGGTTTAACATCCCGTTCAAAGGAGATGCCAGGCCAGGAACAGGAATGGACTGCAGAGCAGGGATGGTGCCCAGCAGAGGGGTGACCATCCAGGGGGTCCCAGCAGTCCATCCCTGCTGGCCAGGTTTGGGATGAGCAGGTTGGTGACTGTCCCTGTGCTTGCTCTGCAGGATGAGGAAGCCAGGCCTGCTGAGGAGGAAGATGAGGAGGTGTGGGAGGATGGAGACAGCGGCCACCAAAGGCTGCGGAAGGCACAGATCCAGGTAGGAGACGTTGCCTCCCGAGGAGAGGGACTTGTCTGTCCCATTGGAATTTGGGGCATGAGGCCAGTGGAACAAAGGGTTTGATTCCATTTTCTTACTTGGGTTTTCACGTGCCTTAAGAGAGCTTTGTGAAAATGTCATTATCCCTGATTGAATCTCTGAAAAACAGGGATTGAAGCTTTCAGAAGGGGCCCAACCCTGCCTGCACGTATCCAAGTGCAGCTCCAGCTCTTGCTTCCCTCTGGCAGAGGCAGCTTTAGGTGCAATATCCTGATGTTTCTGGGAGTGGGTTTTGGAATAAACCTACACACGGGCTGTCCATGGGTTGCTGCTATGGATTCTGTGAAAGGTGATCAGGAAAAGCAAGTTCAGAGTTACTCAGCGGATCCTCTGATTCCTGCCCATCTCATGGAGCTGGTCAGGGTGAAACTACTACTCCCATGCTTTTGATTTTCTCCTCTTAGTGCTGGTTTTTCCCCAGGTAAGTCAGTGTTGGAGCAGCCTTGTGGGTTTATCTGTAATGAGCAGTGGTTGTGTCTGCACACAGAGATAGCAGATCACAGCTGTAGTGTGCAAACATTGGTGCTTTGTGCCTTAGTGCACACCCACATTTGTCAGCTGGCAGGGCTGATAGGATGAGAAAACCTCGTACTCTTCAATAACCTGAGCACAGGCACTTCCTGAGTTGTTACATTTAACCAAAGCTCTGATAAAAAATACTACATTAATTTTTCTAATGGAGACCAGATTCCGCATGATCATAATTTACGTTTTGGGATACTCTTTGATTGACTCTGGTGGGAAGGGAGGTGAATCAGTATCGTGTACTTTAGGGAAAGATCTAGGGGAGAATTGAATTGTACTTCCTTGGAATTCACATCACCCCCCCTTACTCGGAGATGTTGATCTTGAGAACAACAAGCAGAGAACAGCCCAGGAAGGGCCGAACGTGAAAAAACCTCTTTGCTGTGTTCATCATTCTGTCTTAATCTTGGATTGTTTCCACCCTTCTCCTCCACCTGGAAGTCACAAGCATCCTGCAGTGGCAGGTACTCTGGGTTCTTCTGCCAGGAGTAGTCCAAGAACAGCTTTTGCTGGGAACAGCTCTGACCTTGCTGAAATCACTTCTGAAACCTCCCCTGACTCTTGCAGTGCCAGAATTTCATGGTGGCAGAGGTGAGGCAGGGACTGAGCCTGGTTCATTGTCCCCAGAGCTCGGGTAGTTTAGGACAGTCAGGCCAGTAAAGCCCCTGCTCAGGGCTGGGAACGAGATCCTGGCCAGCTTTCCCCTCTCTGCAGTCCTGCTGGGCTATGTCATGCCCTGGGGCCACTCTGCCATTGCTCAAATGGCCAAAATCCACTCATCCAGGAGGGGAAAAGGGAGGGAGGGCACAGGAATTCAGCTTAGGTGGTGAGGCCTGGAAAGTTTCAAGGCAACTAATTGATCTTTGGATTATTCCAGCAGAGCAGAGAACACGGTGCCATGGGCTCTGGCAGGGCTGTGCTCAGCTCTTTGTTCTCTCCCAGGTCCAAAAGTGTGACCAGTTCCAGCAGCAGCAGCGACAGCTCAGCCAGCGACTCCTCCTCTGGCAGCCAGGACTCCTCTACCTCCTCCGAGGACAGTGACAGTGAGGACAGCTCCTCCCCCTCCTCCAGCAGCTCTTCCTCCGACTTCGACTCGCATCCGAGCTCCTCCAGCAGCAGCAGCAGCGACAGCAGCTCTGAGGATGAGCCCCCAAAGAAGAAGAAATAGCTGGGGAGCTGCAGGACTGGTGTGGAGTGGGGGAGAAGCCCCTCCCAGGGGCTGGAGCACACGGCTGCCAAACATTCAATGGTCAACATTTCTACTGCTCACACTTTCCAAGTGTTTTGCCTAGTTGTTCCTAGGACATGGAAGGTATTAAATGGCTTCCTGAGACTTACTGAGAGAGTATTTTTGTGCTGTATCCTTTTATGGAAGATTTTACTTTTTTAGTTCCAAGAAAAATTCTAAAAAAATCTATCATCAGATTCGTTTCTATGAGCTGAAGTCCAGTAACCTGGATGTTTGCATGCTGGAAAGCAAAAGCTTTTTATTGCCGGTTATGCTGCGCATCGTGTGCTGTTCCTCTGTTAATGACACCTTCACCTCCATTGAGAAAATTCTCTCCAACTGGTAAAAGCAGAAGTTTTTCAGCGCTGCTGTGGAGCTGTGGCATTGTTGAAGCTGAATGCACAACGTGTCCCACACAGAGCCTCCCATCTCATTAGCTGGTGGCAAATGGATTCTGTGCTGCTGAGCTTGTGTTCCAATGGCTTTTCCTGATGCTTCCAGGTCCAGTCCTAAGTGCACCATGCAGTTGAGCTGTGTTGGTTTGTTCCTGATCAACGGAGTGCTTGTCCTGCCCGCAGGCTCTGGGCTTTTCACTGCCCTGTGGCCTTGGCTCGTGTATTGCAAGTGTCTGCTGAGACACAGAGTGTTGGTGTTGGGAAGCAGCAGCTCAGTGACTTGGGGCTGCTGCTGCTTTAGGAGTTTCATCTTTGTGCCTTTTTTTTTGTCAGTTCGGTGTGCCCCAGTGAGCCAAGGGCTGCCGTGGGTGTTCTGCAGAGCTCCAGCACAATATTGCCACGCAGCAAAAGCAGAGAAATAATAACAGCCACAACTGGGCACTGCTCTCACTGGATGCTCAGTAAAAAAGAGACTCCTTGAAATAAAGGGCTCAAAGCAAAGTGTTTCCCTTTGGCTGTGTGAAATGCAGGATTTCCGAGTGGCAGTCTGCAGAAATTCAGTCATTCTTTCTTTGTGGGAACTGCCCTGGAGAAGGAAGTGAGTGCAAAAGCCCCACAAGCCCTACAAACGCAGATGCAGACAGGGTCCAGCGCAGGGATTGCTGGATGCAGAGTGGGAATTCTTTGTTCTTCTGGTGCATTGAAGCAGTTGCCATTAGGATTTTATTTGGTGATGCAGTCTCCTGAATTTCTTCTTGTCGGAGTGCCCTTTGTGGGGAGGAGGCATCACTTGTGGAAGAATTCTCAAGTATCTTAGTTTAGGTAAAATACAGCAAGTAAAGTATTTTTTTTATAATTTTTATGGAAAAAGTAGTGCGTAGACTTCCTTTGGAATAAACTTAAACTTACTTAAATGTTTGGAAATCCCTATGTTCTGTGTGTGTGTGTGTCTGTGAGCACTCCTGTGTTTTACAGAACACACTGCAGAGTGTAAATAAAACTACCAGAAAGGTGTTTAAGTCTTGTGGACTGAATGTAGCATTTAATGGGAAAGTGAATAAATTATTAACCAGCAGTTGCTAAGTGGATGCTTCCTGCAAATATCCGAAATCTTTGTGGTGTTGTGTGCAGGTTGCAGCTGGCGTTGCCCTGGCATTGCCTCCCAGCGGGGCAGGATTGCGCCCCAGGAAGTTCTCCAGCCGGAAGTCCCTGGGTCTCCGGATTATTTTTTTTAAAAAGTTTAGTTTGTCTTGGCTTTTTCTTTTTTTTTTCCTGCCCTTTCTGGTTCCTTTGTCTCTCCATGTTCTTATTTTACAGAGGATCCCCTCCCCAGCCCGGCCAGAGCCGCAGCCGCCTTCACGTGCTGCTGCCTCAGGCGCTGCTCCCGTGCTGGCTCAGGAATGTGATCAAAGCCCGGCTCAGCAGGAATTGTTGCGGGCCTGCTCTGTTTAATCGCTGCCGCTGCGAGCAAAGCTGCCCCTGCTCCTTGAGGGGAGCGCTCGCTGCAGCCCGGGAGGAAAAGAGCCGAGGAGAAGCTGCGCCCTTTGCAGGAGAAGCGCTGGGAGCAGAGGGGAGAGCGGGCAAAGGGAGCGAGAGCAGCGGGGCGGGCGGGGCGGCGTCAGCGGTGATCCCTCCGCGGTTGGGGCCGCATCACAAATAGTCCCTCGGGCGGATCACTCCGCGGTTGGGGACGCATCACCGGTGATTCCTCCGCGGGCAGGACCGCATCACAAGTAGTCCCTCCGGCGGATCCCTCCGCGGTGCGCATGCGCACTGATCAGCGGGGAAGCCCTTTGTCGTGTGGTCATTAAGGGAGCCATGGAAACAGTGCTGAGCATGCGCGGTGTTGTGGGAAGGGAAGCGCACGAGCAGCGCTGTACCTGGTTACGTCATGTGGTGTTGAAGGGCGGGGCGGAGCCGGGCAGCGCTGCGCATGCGCACTGGCTTTACCCTCCCGCTCCTGCTGCTCCGTGGGTACCGTCCGGCGGTGCCCGGGAGCGGCTTGGAAGCGCCAGGTTCGGTTCCCGGCTGCGGCAGCGGCGGGCGAGGGTTGTGGTGATAATGGAGGAGGGCGGCTGTTGCTGTGGCTGCAGCGAGGTGGAAAGTGAGCGGAGAACGGCGACGCGGCGTGTGCCGGGAAAAGACCCGACGGGGGGCGGCCCCGGAGCAGAGCCGGGCGGGAGCGGGCGGCGGGGGCTGCGCGGGGTGAAGGCGGTCCCGGCGCGGGCACGGAGCCGGGGAGGAGCTGCGGGGCTGGGGCCGGGACTTGCGGGCGGCACGGCGGGACCTCCCTGCAGAGCCTTTCCTGGGAAACAAAAGCGGGAGTTTGTCCCAGCTCGGCCCCGTGGCAAAGGGGCAGCGCAACCGAGGGGAGCAGCGCCTGAGCAGTGCGGCAGCTTAGGGGCGCAGGGAAGAGGCGGCTGGTGCTGGAGCGAGAACTTGCAGGTTTCTTACACTTAAATGAACGTGGAAAGCAGGGAGAGAGGTGGTATAAAAGCACTGGGTGCTCGGGCAGGTGAGACAGGACTCAGGGGAGGGAGTCGCTTTCCTGAGCTCCTGAAGTTCCACTTGCCTCTCTCACGAGCACTCGTGAGAAGTTTCCCATTTGGAGTTGGGCTCCAAAAGGAAGGAACTTGAAACTGCTTCTTCTGATAAATCCGTAAGTATGGGAGGCCCTACCAAGCCCACGGGTGTAAGCAGCCAATAACTCCCACGAGTATTTTAACCACTAAAAATAGCAACTTTTATTTCTTCTGCACACAGAGGACTTGGCTGTCCTGTGCAGGGTTCACTGATGCTGTGAATTGCAATCCAGGGCATCTTCAGGCTCCTGGTGCTTGGGACTGTGGTGTTTGGTGTGCAGAAAACATCCCAGGCTGTCCAGCTTGGGTGTGGCTGTGCATTTGCACAGTTCCTCAGAGTGGGAAAAGGCCAAGAGAGCGATGGGAAGGTCTTTCTTCCAGGCCCGGGCATCCTCAAGACACCTCAAGGATGGTTTTTAAATGTTTGTTGTCTTTTGTTTCTGTTGGGGTTTTAGTTTAGTCCTAGTTTTTTTTTCTGTTAAAGGAATTTTTTCCCATAGCATGTTGCTAGGAGATAAATGGCCATACTTGAGAGGAGATAGCCATACTTAAGAAAAGACAAAAGGGCCCGGCCAGGCTTTTGTTTTCACCTGGCGGGCAGTTCAGTTCGCTCTCAGCGTCTGGAGGGAGAAGCCGCGGAGAGAGGAGCTGCTGGTTCCCGTTTTCGGCGTCTTTCCTTTCTGCTGGGAACAACACCGGGGATCCCAGGGCTGCTTTCCCTGCCCTGCTGGAGGCTGGGGCTGTGGCCGCCCACCCCGCTGCTGCTTCGAGCCTTCGCTACGCTGTAGCCGTGCTTGCCCTGCCTGCCTGGAGCCCCGGGGGGTTCCCCTTTTGGATACATCTCGTCTGCCACCCGGGATTTGTGTTTGTGCCTGCCGCTCCAGCCTACCAGTCCAGCCTGCTGTTTCCGAGACTCCGGGACCAGCTGCCCACCGGTTTGTGGAGCTCCTTTGTTCCACCCTTCCCCGGGATCCCAGGGCGCCAGAGCAGCCGCGTGCTCCCCGAGCTCGCTCCGGAGCGCCCCCTGCAGCCGCGGGGGAACCATCGCACCTGCCCTGCTCACCGGGAGCCGCCAGCGATCCCTGTCGGCTGCAAGCGGAACTGCACCCGAGGGGAAATAGCCTGACAGCCGAGAAGGCTGGGACTGGGTTTGTGTTTGCTGTTACTGCCATAGTTGTTGTTGTTTTGTTTGACTAGTTATATATATATATATATATATATATATAGTAAAGAACTGTTATTCCTATTTTCCCACATCTTTGCCTAAAGACCCTTGATTTCAAAATTATAATAACTCAGAGGGAAAGGGGTTACATCTGCCACTCCAAGGGAGGCTTCTGCCTTCCTTAGCAGACACCTGTCTTTCAAACCGAGACAGATCTTGGCGCCCAACCGTGGGGCCTGAGGGCATTAAGAGAGAGAGGTGAAAAAGGAATAACAGTTCCTGGATAACTTAATTCGGTGTGTTGGATATAGGAACCTTGGTAGGCAGCACTATGTGGTCTACTTTGCCCTGGTTCGGGTGGCATGTGGCCGTGGCTATATTCTTCCCCTTTGCAGCTCCCTACTTGAATATGGGTCCTCTCACTAAGGCTACCATTGCTGTTATCCAGCTTGTGCTGTGGGTCGAGAAGGTGAGGAATTCATGGGTTTTTAACTTCCTCCGGAATGTGGGCACGTGGATAAATGGCTATCACACACTGAGCGCATGTTTTTGGGGTTATGTTAACAATGGTACCTTCTGTGAGGAAATGACACCAGGGGAAGTTTTCCCCCAACCCCTCAACCAGTTATTTGGACCCACCCCATCAATTTTTGAAGGGTTTAGATTCCTTCTGAATACTAACCACCTGCTGCTGGTAGGCCTACTCTATTTAGCATTCAAGGATAAGTTGAGATTGGCTTGGATAACTACCCAGACACCAGCCCCAGAGACTAGAGATCCTGCCCCAGAGCCTGACCCTGCCCCAGAACCTGACATGGCCCCAGAGAGTAGAGTTCCTACCCCAGAGCCTGATCCTGCCCCGGAACCTGACACGGCCCCAGACACTAGAGATCCTACCCCAGAGCCTGATTCAGCCCCAGAGCCTGACACAGCCCCAGACACTAGAGACCCTGCCCCACAGCCAGATACCGCCCAACAGCCCACCTCAGAAATGGACTACCCGAAATGGGTGGGGGTACTGGCGAAAGGGATGCAGGAGATGCGCCAGGAGATGGGCCAGGTGCACCAGGGGATATGCCAATTGCTAAGGGAATACACCTCCTCAGCTAGTGAAAAAACCTCTCCCTGCCCCAAAAAGGGTGAGTCTGACGGTGCAGCAGTGGAACCCACGGATGTTACAACCGCCCAGGTTTCAGCTGAACCCCAAGGACAAGTACAGCCAGCAGCAGTCGCCCCTGTGCAAAGGAGGAAGTGTAAGACCAAATCAGTACGACCAGTTAATGATGATGGGGAACCAGGGCCCTCACAACCAGCAGGGGAGCCAGAGCCAGAAATCATCATTGAGTCCCTGTCGTACGACAGTCTCCGTGGTATGCGAGACGACATTGTGCGAAGGGGGCGTGAGCCTTATTCCACCTGGCTGCTTCGGGTTTGGGACCTCATGGGCACAAGTGTGCAACTGGATAGTGGTGAGGCAAGGTATCTGGGATCGTTGACCCAGGACCCAGGTGTGAACCAGATATTTGTGAGGGAGCCAGGACCCCTTTCTCTCTGGGACCGGCTCTTAATGAGTGTGAGAGAAAGGTTCATTCACAAAGAGAGAATGCAGGAGTACCATCATAGAATGCAGTGGAAGACACTTGAGGAAGGGATCCAACAGCTAAGAGAAGTGGCAGTATTAGAGGTACTCTTTGGGAGGGATGGACAGCACGGTAATGACCCCGATAAGGTCAGGTGCACAGGACAGATGATGTGGAACCTGGCAAGGCTAGGGCCATCGCAATACACCACCTTCATTGCAACCATTGATGCTGACAATAACCGAGAAACAGTGGGCTCTGTTGCCAACAAGCTCAGGAATTATGATAGCATGGTCAATGGTCCACTGAAAACTCATGTCTCTGCTGTGGTCCAGGACCTCAAAGAGGAGATAAAGGAGATAAGGGAGGAGATGAGGAAGGTCAGTGTGGCACCAGTGCGAGTCACAGGCCCCCAGGTCAGAGCCCGTCGTCCCCCTGCTAGAGAGAGAGGGTACACCCCACGAGCTGAGCTCTGGTTTTTCCTGTGTGAGCATGGGGAAGACATGAGAAGGTGGGATGGGAAACCTACCTCTGTCCTGGCAGCGCGGGTGCGTGAACTCAAGGAGGGAGGCACTAACCGAGGGGGTTCCGCTAAGGTGAAAGTAGCCTCAGCCTCCCGTGACCGAGCTGCCAGGTATTACAGACAGGAGGATGATATGTCAGATCCCCTCGAAGGTACCTCTAGTATGTATGCCCAGGGAAAGAATGATAACCAGGGCTAGAGGGGCCCTGCCTCTAGCCAGGAAGAGGCACGGGAGAACCGGGTTTTCTGGACGGTGTGGATCCGATGGCCTGGCACATCAGAGCCACAAAAATATGATGCATTGGTTGATACTGGGGCACAGTGTACTTTAATGCCATCGGGACATGTGGGGGCAGAACCTGTATCCATTGCTGGGGTGACTGGGGGATCACAGCAGTTGACCCTTTTGGAAGCTGAGGTGAGCCTGACTGGGAAGGAGTGGCAAAAGCATCCAATTGTGACCGGTCCAGAGGCCCCATGTATTCTGGGCATAGACTTCCTCCGGAATGGTTATTACAAAGACCCAAAGGGACTCAGGTGGGCGTTTGGGATTGCTGCTGTGGAGGCAGAGGGCATTAGGCAGTTGAACACCCTGTCCGGACTGTCTGAGAATCCTTCTGCAGTTGGGCTCCTGAAAGTGGAAGAGCAACGAGTGCCAATTGCCACCTCGACAGTGCACCGCCGGCAGTATCGGACAAATCGAGATGCTGTGATTCCCATCCACAAGATGATTCGTGAGCTGGAGAGCCAAGGGGTGGTCAGCAAGACCCACTCACCCTTCAACAGCCCCATTTGGCCTGTGCGCAAGTCTGATGGGGAATGGAGATTGACTGTGGACTATCGTGGCTTGAATGAAGTGACTCCACCACTGAGCGCTGCTGTGCCGGACATGTTGGAGCTCCAGTATGAGCTGGAGTCCAAAGCAGCAAAGTGGTATGCCACTATTGACATTGCCAATGCATTTTTCTCCATTCCTCTGGCAGCAGAGTGCAGGCCCCAGTTTGCTTTCACCTGGAGGGGTGTGCAGTACACCTGGAACCGACTGCCCCAGGGGTGGAAGCACAGTCCCACCATCTGCCATGGACTGATCCAGGCTGCACTGGAAAAGGGTGAGGCCCCAGAACATCTGCAGTACATTGATGACATCATTGTGTGGGGGAACACCGCAACAGAAGTGTTTGAGAAAGGAGAGAGAATAATCCAAATTCTCCTAAAAGCTGGTTTCGCCATCAAGAAGAGCAAAGTCAAGGGGCCTGCCCGAGAGATCCAGTTCCTGGGAGTGAAGTGGCAAGATGGACGGCGTCAGATTCCCACTGAGGTCATCAATAAGATCACTGCGATGTCTCCACCAACCAACAAGAAGGAAACACAAGCTTTCCTAGGCGCCATAGGTTTCTGGAGGATGCACATTCCTGAGTACAGCCAGATTGTGAGCCCCCTCTACCTGGTTACCCGCAAGAAGAACGATTTCCACTGGGGCCCAGAACAACAGCAAGCCTTTGCCCAGATCAAGCAGGAAATCGCTCACGCCGTAGCCCTTGGCCCAGTCAGGACAGGACCAGAGGTGAAGAACGTGCTCTACTCTGCAGCCGGGAACAATGGTCTGTCCTGGAGCCTCTGGCAGAAGGTGCCTGGTGAGACTCGGGGCCGACCGCTGGGATTCTGGAGCCGAAGCTACAGAGGGTCCGAAGCCAACTACACTCCCACAGAGAAAGAAATCTTGGCAGCTTATGAAGGAGTCCAAGCTGCCTCAGAGGTAATTGGAACTGAGGCACAACTCCTCCTGGCACCTCGACTACCGGTGCTGGGGTGGATGTTCAAAGGAAAGGTTCCCTCCACGCATCACGCCACCGATGCTACTTGGAGCAAATGGATCGCCCTCATCACGCAGCGCGCCCGAATTGGAAACCCAAGTCGCCCTGGGATCTTGGAAATAATTACGAACTGGCCAGAAGGTGAGACTTTTGGGTTATCTTCTGAAGAAGAAGAGGAGCAGGTGACGCGTGCCGAAGAAGCCCCACCGTATAACGAGCTACCAGAGAGTGAAAGACAATATGCCCTCTTCACTGATGGTTCCTGCCGAATTGTAGGCGCTAGCCGGAAATGGAAAGCCGCTGTATGGAGCCCCACACGACAAGTTGCACAGGCTACGGAAGGAGAAGGTGGATCGAGCCAATTTGCTGAACTCAAAGCCGTTCAATTAGCTCTGGACATTGCTGAAAGAGAGAAGTGGCCAAAGCTCTACCTTTACACTGATTCATGGATGGTAGCCAATGCTCTGTGGGGTTGGCTGGAAAGGTGGAATAAGGCAAAATGGCAGCGCAGAGGAAAACCAATCTGGGCTGCTGAGGAGTGGAAAGACATTGCCGCTCGAGTAGAGAAGCTATCTGTGAAGGTCCGTCATGTAGATGCTCACATTCCCAAGAGCCGGGCTAATGAAGAACATCGTAATAACAAGCAGGTAGATCAGGCTGCGAAAATAGAGGTGTCCCAGATAGACCTGGATTGGCAACATAAAGGAGAGTTGTTCCTAGCTCGATGGGCCCATGATGCCTCAGGCCATCAGGGCAGAGATGCCACCTATAAGTGGGCACGAGACCGAGGGGTGGATCTGACCATGGACAGTATCTCCCAGGTCATCCATGACTGTGAGACATGCGCTGCGATCAAGCAGGCCAAGCGGGTGAAGCCCCTGTGGTACGGTGGGCGATGGTCCAAATACAAGTATGGGGAGGCCTGGCAGGTTGATTACATCACACTGCCTCAAACCCGCCAAGGCAAGCGCCATGTGCTCACAATGGTAGAAGCCACCACAGGATGGCTGGAGACCTACCCTGTGCCTCACGCTACTGCCCGTAACACCATCCTGGGCCTTGAAAAGCAAGTCCTTTGGAGGCATGGTACCCCTGAGAGGATTGAATCTGACAATGGGACTCACTTCAAGAACAGCCTTATAAACACCTGGGCTAGAGAACATGGCATTGAGTGGGTGTACCACATCCCTTACCATGCACCAGCAGCTGGGAAGGTTGAGCGGTGTAATGGACTGCTTAAAACCACCTTGAAGGCACTGGGTGGGGGGACTTTCAAAAACTGGGAGGTGCATTTAGCAAAAGCCACCTGGTTAGTTAACACCCGAGGCTCCACCAGCCGAGCTGGCCCTGCCCAATCCGAACCCCTACAAACAACAGATGGGGATAAGGTTCCAGTGGTGCACATGAGAGGTATGCTTGGAAAAACTGTTTGGGTAAAGTCTGCCTTGAGCAAAGACAAACCCATCCGTGGGGTTGTTTTTGCTCAGGGACCAGGTTGTACCTGGTGGGTGATGCAAAGGGATGGAGAGACCCGATGCATACCTCAAGGGGACCTTGTTTTAGGGTGAACTACCCATGGCTCTGTACTTGTATCAGTATCAGCATGTACATATGTATATAACTTAGGTGATGCTTGTATTTATATGGTTAAAAAGTTAAGTTTCATGTAACATGTTAGTATGGAAAAAAATTCGGGGTGGATAATGTTGGGGTTTTAGTTTAGTCCTAGTTTTTTTTTCTGTTAAAGGAATTTTTTCCCATAGCATGTTGCTAGGAGATAAATGGCCATACTTGAGAGGAGATAGCCATACTTAAGAAAAGACAAAAGGGCCCGGCCAGGCTTTTGTTTTCACCTGGCGGGCAGTTCAGTTCGCTCTCAGCGTCTGGAGGGAGAAGCCGCGGAGAGAGGAGCTGCTGGTTCCCGTTTTCGGCGTCTTTCCTTTCTGCTGGGAACAACACCGGGGATCCCAGGGCTGCTTTCCCTGCCCTGCTGGAGGCTGGGGCTGTGGCCGCCCACCCCGCTGCTGCTTCGAGCCTTCGCTACGCTGTAGCCGTGCTTGCCCTGCCTGCCTGGAGCCCCGGGGGGTTCCCCTTTTGGATACATCTCGTCTGCCACCCGGGATTTGTGTTTGTGCCTGCCGCTCCAGCCTACCAGTCCAGCCTGCTGTTTCCGAGACTCCGGGACCAGCTGCCCACCGGTTTGTGGAGCTCCTTTGTTCCACCCTTCCCCGGGATCCCAGGGCGCCAGAGCAGCCGCGTGCTCCCCGAGCTCGCTCCGGAGCGCCCCCTGCAGCCGCGGGGGAACCATCGCACCTGCCCTGCTCACCGGGAGCCGCCAGCGATCCCTGTCGGCTGCAAGCGGAACTGCACCCGAGGGGAAATAGCCTGACAGCCGAGAAGGCTGGGACTGGGTTTGTGTTTGCTGTTACTGCCATAGTTGTTGTTGTTTTGTTTGACTAGTTATATATATATATATATATATATATATAGTAAAGAACTGTTATTCCTATTTTCCCACATCTTTGCCTAAAGACCCTTGATTTCAAAATTATAATAACTCAGAGGGAAAGGGGTTACATCTGCCACTCCAAGGGAGGCTTCTGCCTTCCTTAGCAGACACCTGTCTTTCAAACCGAGACAGTTTCCTAGCCCAGGAGCCGGAGAACGGGTGGAGACAGTGGCAAGCAGGAGTCCCATGTTTACATCTGCCCTTGGATTCCAGTTTCTCCCAGTGGGTCTGTGCTGCCCGAAGTACAAAGGAAGGAGGTGTTGGAGTACCTGTTTGTTCACCTGTTGAGCTTGGAAGAGATGCCGAGTGTGAAATTCCAGGAGTGCCGGCTCCTTGCGAGCTGTTGGTTGCTCAGGAGATGGGGTCGGGGAAAGGGGGGAAGAGTCCGAGCACAGCACAGTGGTAGGAGCTGGGTTTGCATCTCAATCTAAGGCATCTCAAAGCCTGATAAGCTGGAAAGAAGACTTTGCTGTGTTAATGCATAATTACATTTTTGTGCAATTTTTTGAAATTAGGGCTGGGATCAACCTGGGGAGGAGGTTGTCTGGCACAGTTCCCTGTGCCCTGCTTTGCCATGAGGAATGGATGCCTGACCTCTTTGCAGAGAGCTGCTGCTGATGTAGATTTCTCTGTTTCTATAGTGAATTTATCCCAGTACTTGGCTGCTATAAAGAAGTCTCCTCTTGCTGCAATTTCCCCCTATTACATTTAAGATCAGCTCCAGCTGAGTTAGAATTTAATCCCGACCTTTTCCCCCTTTTTTTTTTTCCAAGAGGCCTCAGCTATCTCACTATTTCTTTCCTCTCTCACCCTCCAGGTCCTGTTTTTCAGACTTTTCCTTATAAAACCCTTGATAACCCATTCCCCACTTAAGGCTTTGTTGTAGCCTTGTTTTGCTACCTTCTGGGTGCTGTGGATGAAGGTCTGGCTTTGAGGAGCACGCCCTGCTCCCTTTGCTCAAGGGATTGCAGTTATTCCAATCTCCTGCTGCTGAGGGCTTCCTTAGGCTCTTGCTGAAATGAAAAATGTCCAGGAAGCTTTTCCTTTTTTGAGATTAGACTGGTTGAGATATGATCATGATGGTTAAAAACCCACAGTGCAAATGAAGGTTTCCCCCTTCTTCCCCCCTGCTCCCCACTTGCTCCATGCTCGGTCCTCTCCCTGCACAGTTCATTCCTTTGTAATCACAACTGCTAAGGAAACCTTTCTAATCTTGTCAATTGGCAATGCAACTGCTTTTAACTTCTGTTTTAAAATAGGTTTTGAAGTCAGGCTCTGCCCTTGCTATTGATTTGAATTCTTGACTGAGCAAGTTATTGGTGCTTAAGAAGCCCTTTGTTGCTTTAAAGCCTTTCTCCAAGGGTCAGAGAATAACACTGACAGGGAGTGAAGGAGCGCTGCCCAGTAGTTTCTTAGAAACGGAATGTGTTAAACCAGGTTTCTTTAAAAGCAGTTTTGAGTAAGTGAAATTCAGGTACTTGAATTACTTTGGGAAATGGTCCATTTAGGATAGATCTACACTGACAGAAGCTGTTTATCTGAGGTCAGTCCATGCTTTGATCAGTGCAGGGCCTTCCCCTCAAGAAACGCATGAGCCAAGCCCAGCAAGGTAGAGGAAAAGACAGACACAAGTTCAGCTTAGAGAGCTGCACGGGTGAAATCCCATGAATATGCCTGGAGCATGGCCCTCCCCAGCAGCTTTTCTTACAGTTAAATTCTTAAAAAAGCTAGAAGCTGATGCTCAGTACTTTGGGATCTGGCTCAAAACTGCGGAGAGGATAAACTCCCTTACTGGAACTCGGGCAGTGGAGTGCCCACAAGCCAGCAGCCCGGTTGCTTCTTGTTCAGCTTCATTTCAACGTCGTTTTTTTGTTGTTTTGGTTGGTTGGCTGGTTTTAAAGTATTCTTAGAGATGCTACAAGTGGAAGAAGAGAACAGAAATAGAGTGGAGCACCACTGGCATATTACCTGATATTTTACTGTTCCTCTTTTTCTTTTAAAAATATATGTAGATAACATGAACTTTTAAACTCTGTGATTTGGGAGAAACACTCTTTTTTCTCCCTCTCTTTGGAAGAGATATGCAAGTCCTGAGCCGTTGGGCCAATGCTTGCTGCATTTTGTTTACGTTTTTACAATCAAACAAGGGGCTGATAAGATTGACAAGGAAGATACAACTCAGGAGCTCACTAGGCAGCAGCCTCCAGACTCTTTGGGTGATGCAGTAGGGTATGAAGACTGTTCTCCAGTGCGAGATTAATCCATAATAACATGCTCACTGACATAAAAGTCACTTCTTATAAGCCACTTCTTATTCCCTGAAGTGCAGGAGCTGAGGTGTTTGACAAAGCCTTGGCAGAATGATGAAGTAGATCCCTGTCAGATTTCTCCTTCTTGTGCTAGTGAGAGCAATCCATCTTCTTTAAGGGTTTTGTTCCTTTGGGATTGTGTGTAGTTTAGAGGGAGAACAGTACCCAGAAGCATTAATTATTTAATCTGCACTGCTTTTTTCCTCGACATGTGAGGCCTGAGTATTGTGCTGGGAAGCGGGGCCAATAAAATTTCTGGGAGTCAGACTTGGAGCTCGAAAGTTTTAGAATTAACGCTGGAGACTCAGCTCCCTCTATGGTCAGAAGAGGGGGAGACACCTTCCTTCAGGATGTCTCTCCAGGGAATGCTTTTGCAAAGTTTTCTCTCGTAACGGCTCAAGTCCTGCCTCTTCCTGAAATTGCGGTGTAGATCCCACTGGAGGCAGTAAATCTCTCAAATGTATGAGCTTGGGCCTACACACCTGCTAAGGTGTGACTAGAGGTGTGAGAACTTTTGCAAATGAATTTGGAATCATGAGAATCACAGAACCACTGAGGTTGGAAAAGCCCTCTAAGGTCATCGAGTCCAATGTGTGCCCAATCCCTACCTTGTCACCCAGCCCAGAGCACTGAGTGCCATGTCCAGGTGTTCCTCGGACACCTCCAGGAACGGGGGGACTCCAAACCTCCCTGGGCAGCCCCTGCCAAGGCCTGACCACCCTTTCCAGGAAGAAAGTCCTCTTGATGCCCAACCCTGGTGCGGCTTGAGGCCCTTTCCTCTTGTCCTGTTACTGGTTGCCTGGGAGAAGCAGCCAGTCCTCACCTGGCTACACCCTCCTGTCAGGGAGTTGTAGAGAGCAAGGTCTTCTCTGGGCCTGCTCTTCTTAGGACTGGTATGGAATCACTATTTTGCATTAAAGGACAATAAGCAGATGTTTTGAAAAAATACTTTGAAATGTTTTTGCATTGTCCTGGAAATCTGCCAAGAATTGGAGTTGCTTACCAGGTTAGGTGTTCTTGCCTGCAACTTCCCAGGGGCTGCTGGAGGTGGGATGAGGCTATTGCAGAGGAATTACAAGTACGTGGTTTCTCACTCAGGAGACTCTGGGTTTACTATAGCTATGGAACTGGTTTTCCAGACTAGAGGAACCCCTTAAAGGACTGCAGAGGGAGGCGGAGATGGGATTTGGGGTTTGCATCCCCACCTTCTGAGCACACATGGGGTTAGATGCCCCTTGGCAGAGCTGTAAGGTGTAATGTGGGCAGCAGCTCCTCCTCTCTTTGGGGGCCTAAATTGAAACGCTCAGGAGCCAAATCACCTCTGAGCTGCTCTCTTGTGAGCAGGAGAGGAAGGGACACCTCCAAAGGCCACATAGCTCACTCATAGTCTGAAAAATCCTACTGCTGAATCTGGAACCCCCCCAGGGACGCCTGGGACCCCCCGGGCCCCTCTGTGATCCTCGACAATGCACCCCTCCATCATCAGACCATGCAGTGTCCCCCAGTGTTTTGCCAGTGGGAGCACTGGAAGAGATACTGGGAACACTGGGAGGAAACTTCCCACCACTCTCCAACGTGCAGCAGCCCCAAGTGCGACCAGTGAGGAGGAGGAAGTGCTCCCAGTGCCTCGCCCCCCCCCCCCCCCCCCAGAAAAAGGGGGGCGGGGGGAGTTACAAGAAGAAAAAGGATTTTAATTGAGGGGAAAACACTCCATTTCTTTAATTGTGCTTGAACTTAGGAGGATCCCACTTCATCTACTGTTTGGAGGGTCTCAATTGACACAACGTTTTCATGATTTTGTATCTCAGTTGGCTGGGAATCACTGTTTTGCATTATTTTCCTGTCTAATTGGAAGAAGAAAGCCTTTATGGTGCTGTTTGATGGATTTGAATTGAGGGAAACCGCCCCATTTTCATAATCTTAAGGTTAAAACTGAGGGCAAAACACCACCGTCCCTGGTTTTAAAGGGAAGCCCTTTATGTGCCATTATGAGAGTTCCATCGAGGGGGACCCTCATTTGAAGGGACCTTCATAGAGGAAAAACGTGTCCAAAAGCCCCCAAAATGGTGTTTCTTGAGGGAAAGTGAAGAGGACGCTGCATTTCCCCTCATTTTAGGAGGCTAATTTGAGCAAAAGTCCCCCTTGATTCACTTTTTCTTTGGGTTTATATTTAGGGGAGACCCTCCTTATGCATCAATTACGGGTCTAAATTGAGAGGGAAGCTCCGTTTTCCCCTTGTTTCAAGGCTTTGAAATGGTGACTAAAGGGAGTTTTCCCTTAATTCATTAAGAAATTGAAAAAGAAGCCCGGCATGGACCGGCGGGTCTGGACACATCCCCATTGAGGGGGGGCAGAGCCGCTGCTCGGGGGATCCTTTATCCCCCTCGTACAGCTGCGAGCTGCCGAGGAAAAAGTCCTCGTTCCTAGGCTTAAAGCCCTGCAGGTTTACCTCTCATTCTCTTGCTCTGATTTGTTTGACAATAAATTCAATTTATTCCCCCCAGTCGTGTCTCTTATTCCAGTGACCGGTGAGTGATCTCTCTGTGCCCTTCTCCCGATCCTCGGGCCTTTCCTGATGTGTTCTGTTTCCTGCCCAGGGTGAGGAGGAGAGGGACAGAGCGGTTTTGCTGGCACCAGGCACCTGGCCAGGCCCAGCCCACCCCAATAATCCCTGCGATCATTCACGCCACCATTACCCAGGCGCGCGGCGGGTCCGGCTCCGCGGGCAGGCGGCTCCAGTAGTTCAAAGTGGGCAAATTGGGACGGAGTGAGAGGAAGCAGGTGCTGCCGGTGGGTGAAATGTCTCTGCTGCGAGCTGCCTGGGAAAGGAGGAGGGAGAACCTAGTGCAAAGGAAAGGGGAGAGAAAGAGGGACAAGGCTGGAGCTGTGGAAGGAAGCGGAGATGGCCAAGGGGCAGCTGAGCATTTTGCTTTCCCACTCTGTGGGGGGAAAGAAAGCGCTGTCAAATCCATCCAGGAAAAGAGAGGAGAAATAGCAGGTGGTGGAAATCGCCGGCAATTTGGATGCAATTTGTCTGTCTGAAGTGCAGACGCCGACAGACACGGAGCACCGCCGGACGCCTGCTGGCGCTGCGCTGTGTCCTGCTCTGGCTGCAGCCCGCCTGGCGAGACCCCCAGCAGCAGCGGCCCGGGGGCGGCGGGTCGGGCAGCAGCCAATCGGAAGCGCCGCAGCGTGCGGCAGCCAATAGGAGCCCTGGCTACTCCGGCAGCCAATGGAAAGCGCCGTTCCCTGAGGGACCAGGCCCAGCTCGAAGCCCCTCACAGCGGCTTCGTTTTTTGGGACGTTTGTGGAAAGTTCGGAGTTCATTTTTTTTTTCTTTAGCGCACCTTTTCCAGGACAGGAGGGATTCCGGCGCCGCTTCGTGCCGGTAGGGAGCGGGAGAACGCGGCGGCGGGCGGCGGGTGGCGAGGGCCGTCGGCGAGACGGGGCTTGGGCCGCCTGCGGTGTGCGATCTCCCGAGAGCAGCGGGGAGCGGCGGCGGGCGGGGCGCTGTGGGAGCCGGCGCATGTCCCCGAATGAGCCGCCCGGCGCAACGCCCGGCGAGGTGCCAATGAAATAAAATAGAACACGGTAAAGTGAAAAGCATCTTCTGCCAAATAATATATCAACAGACCATCTATCTAAGTGGCACAAGAACATAGTTTCATTGTGCTCTGGATGAATGTCATCTTTGTTATTGCAGAACTAAGTTAAGAATATTAAGTCTAATGATGCAATTTTATTTTTAGTCTATTTGATTTTATAAGTTACTAATCTGAGTCATGTATGCTTATCGTTTTCTCTCTTATTAACAAAGACAATTCAATATCCAGTTCATGATTATAGTATAGTTTTGAACCACTCAATAGTAATTTTTCTTTTGGAATATGTGTGATAATTTCAAGGTGAGACATCTACATAATGCATTGGACACGTATTTGTATATTTGCAGTTAAAGTAACATGCTTTAAATTTGTGTGCATGTATATAAAGTACATATACTTAAGGAAGAGATCATAAAGAGATAAGGTACCTTTCAATCAATTTGAATTGTAGGCGGGGTAATTTTTGTTTCTTCTTGTAGGTGATTAGTTTTAAATCTTTTAAAGCAGTATGTTTGTCTGACAGGCCACTCATGCTATTTTATTGATGTCTAGAAGGGACATCTTTTGCTGGCTTCTGACTCCATAGACAAAATAAAACCTCGAGATCATCTCAAACAAGGATAGATGAGGAAAAGAAAGAAAAACTCTAGCATCAGTGATAGTAAATTAGATATTGAGGCTACGTGGCCTAGGCAACTTACTCATTAAGTTTATAATGAATTCATAAGCTTATGATGACTGGGTTGCTCTAGATTTTCAGCTGTCACAATTTGCAGCATTGCTGTTAGGTTCACTAAAACTGAGCCGTAACTCTTTATTTGAATGTAAAATTCTGAATTTCAAAATGACCTCGGAAACCTAGTGTTGGAAACAGGTTTTAAATTATCCTCCAATTCCATAAAGGTTTTTATTTTACAGAACTAACCAAGAGTTACACGAATACAGTTTATAAAGCGTGTGTTTGCAGATGGGTCACAGTCCTTTCAGCTCTGGACTTCATGATGCCAGGAGAAGTCGGAAACTACACAGTATTTGTGAATGCAAGACTTTGCATTTAGATAGGTTTGAGCTGAACGATCTGAAAAAGCTCCCATAAGCACAGAACTCCTTACTGTCTGTGTGTTTGAGAAGGCTGAAGAGCTCTGTTTATTGCCACAAAGGGCCTGGAATAAATTATGTTTAGTAAATTGGCCCCAGGTTTTCTTGTTTCAGACAGTAGCTTCAGAGCAATCTGTTTTATAGGCTCCACTAAATCTGACCAATTGCAGGGAGGTGACACCTCATTTCAGAGATGTGGCATCCCACATGTGCCAGTCAGGTCCAGCCCCTCTCTCTGTCAGGATGGCCGGGCACCAGCAGTTCAGCTTTCTGTCTTTTGGCATTTAACCTACGGCCTGTTCCCAATTTATGGGCCCCGCAGGGAGGTCCTAGCAGGATGGAGCCAGGCTGCTCAGCCCCTCCTCAGCCTTGTGCCTCCCACCCCTACATGGGGCAAATAAAAGCTTCTTTATTCCATTGGAAATGCCCCTGTTTCAGCGAGGTGTATGCCTGGCTTCCTTCCCTGGTCGGTCTTGCAGGTGATAATGAACACAGTGCGGTGCTATTTCCTAGCTGAAGCCAAGGTGGGAAACCAGCTTTAGCCTCAGCATTTTTCATTTCAGACTCTTTTTCCTCAGTTATTTTGGATCTGTTCATGGTGAGGAGGTTTTACAATGTGTTGGTCCTTAGCTGAAGTATCGAAGAACTGAACAAACCAGTAATTTTTCCTTCTCTGACCAAATTCTTCTTACTTTTGAGGGGAGGAAGGAATGGGGGAGTCAAATTTGCGTTTAGGTTTTATGTTTTATTTCTGCCCGTGGAACTGTTTGCTACTGAGCTGCGTGACCGTGGGTCTTTTCAGCACAGGACACTGATTGACATTGCATGTGTTACAGAGAGGAAGGGCATTTCCTGATGATTAATGGCAAGTTAGTTGGCCTGAAGTTCATTAACCTGAGCTAGACTGTTGGAAGGACTCTGTGTGGAATTGTATTAGAGGATCATCATAAACTAAAAATATATGTGACAATCTGGCCAGATTGCAATGAATCTAAAGACAGGACAGGGTTGGCTCGAGCTCACAGAGCAGCTGCCTCGAGTGTAAACTAACTGCCTTGTGAAAGCAAATGGTTTTTCACAGACTTTATTCAAATAAAAGGGGAAAAGGAAAAAAAAAACCAACCAAAACAAAGGAAGGTTCCCATTAGCAAAAAAAGCCTACATGAAAAAGTGAGGTTGTGAGCTATGGCCGAAGGCCCGAGTTTGGTGCTGATTCTCAATCAATTCAGCAAATGACAGTGCATTGACACAACTGGTTTTTTAGTCAAATTTAGTCCTGATTCTTCACAGTAATTTGCCTCAAGAAAATGAGCCCCATATCCTTTGGTGAGTTCCCTGTTGGCTGAGGCCCATGGCTTCAGGCCATGACTTCTCAACATACTTGCAGTGAGACTGGCTCCCTCTTAATTGCTTCTTTATGAAGTATGGTTTGTCACTATCATCCTGCTGAAGATGAACAGGGCTGGTGTCTCATTTTCACATATTCTTCCCCCTCCTCCCCTCTCCTTCTTTTCCCCTTTTTCACCTCTAAATAAATTTCTTAAAGGCGATTTAACCCTGGGATGGTCTAATCCACTTCAGTCCTTCGTGGTCCACCCTCAAATAGATGTGTTGGCACAGAAGAAATTAAGGGTGTTCTCTTAGGATCTGATACTGTAATAAAGGGAAGAGAAAGATGAAACAGGCATTTCATGTTTGTCTGTTTTCTCTCCATGTCATTTCATGAACGTGTACTCACGCTTGGCCAAGAGTAGTGCATTCAGACACTGAATATGAGTGTTGAAGAGGGGACTGAGAAGAAAGAAGCTTAGTGTTCTGCAATAGGAATTATGCTTTGGGGATTTTACGGATTGTTTCCCTCTTTTTCACCATCATGCTTTTCTTGCACACTTCCTTGTCTTTTGCTACTGAGCGAAAGTCTGGAGGCTCAGAAAGCCCATCTGAGCAAGATTTCCTGTGTCAGAGAGAACTGAAGGGATTCTGTTTCCATCCTTTCATGCCAGGAAGGATGAACTGCCTGTATCAGGACGTGCTGAATTGGTTCTGGGTGCTGCTGTAGCTCACAGAATTGCAAGACCTAGTGCTGCAGGAGTTCAAATAACAGACCAGTGGAAAGGCTCAGGGGCCACAAGCTGTGCTGCATCTCTCATGGACTTGTGAGGAACCTATCCTTTGGTGTCTGTGCAAGTGCTGGCTGATGTGGGCACTAGGATTGCTCTTTTAATCAGGCAGCTCCAGTTCCTTTCAGAAAAGAATTTTCATGGCACATCATGAGCCATTAATCTCTCGACTAACCATAACATTTCCTTACTCCTTGGTTTTCCAGCATTACTCAAACACTGACATTTGTCATTTCACCAGCCATCTCCCTTGACCTCTAGCATCAGGCACTTGCAGGGGGAAGGATCTGGTCTCACAAATATTTTCATACTCTGATCTCTGTGATTTATTAACCGTGAAGTTTTGCCTTCAGAACTCAAGATGCCGTTTCAAATAATTTCACGTGCAAAAGTCGAGTTATTGGGCAAAAGGGATCCTTGATAGCTGGGTACAAAGGACAGCAGGACTGCTGTTGCTGTTTTCTTTTCAACTCCTGTGCTGGCTGTGTGACCTTGAGGAAATAGGTTCATTGCAGCTTTATGGTTCCGTTTTTGCATAGGGAAAATAAGGGCAGTGATAATTGCTTTCGTTTGTAAAAAACTTTAAGATTTATGGACTACGAATGATTCTTACTAAGTGAAAAGTGTTGCAAAGCTGGCTTAGTTACACACTGTGCTAACAAAATCCCATATCAGCCTATTGACTCCAGCCTGAAACACTCATTAAAGTTTATAGGACATTTTGGTGGATGAGTTGAGGCAGTTATTCTGCTGGAAATATCATACTGAAAACACTTTTAAATCCATCATCCGCTTTGACTTTTTTCTCTATTAAAACGAAACACAACTGCTTGCTCTGTCCAGTTTTCTTAGTTTATTTATGAAAAGTTTTTGATGGATATGGATATGTACTCACTGTTAACTCAGCTTGTACCCCCATGGCATCTGAGACATTACAGTTCATTCTAGTCATAGCATAAACACACAATAGCTGTTGTACTGAGACAAAAAGAGCTATAAAACATATAAGATATCCAATGGACTAGTATTAACTATCAAGTTGCATGGTCACTTTTGAATGTCATATGTTCTTTTTATGGATACTGCATTAATTTAATTTGTGCTTAAACTTTAGCTAGGCTAGACACTGGTGTCTGAAAAGTTTACATATTTTTCCAATGTCAAAATGTGTAAATTTAGTATTAAGGAAACAAAACATATTTACTTGTACTAGAGGAAAAATACTTTTGTAGCAAAGAAATTAACTGAGGTGCTCCTTAAAGATAGGTCTGGCTTGCTTACAGAATTGTTACTTATGCAGTAAAGCAGATCTGCAGATGTTTTCTTTTTTTCTTCCAGATCAAACTTGGATTGTTTGAAAAGTGGGGAGATACTTCACCATAGTACAAAAGAAGATACAGAAGAGGAGAGCAGAATGAGAGCTTTGCAAGTGCCACGTGCCTGCAGCCCGCTGTCTTTAGTGATGCTGTTCCTTCCAGTCACTGGAATGTCAAAACAAAATATCCCAAGACTGAAGCTTTCCTATAAAGGTAAACTTTTCAGTAGTTTTTCTGATTCTGCCACTTCCGTTTTGATGTGATACTGCCAGCAGTTCTTTTGTATTACTAACCAGGAAATACACAATAGAAGCCTTAAAGATGGATGAATTCTGCCTTGGGGCAGTATTAAAATCTGGGCTTTTTGTTGTGTCGGGGCACATGTTTCTGAAGTATAACTGTCTTTTAAAAGTATTATTTCTGTTTGCTCCAAGAGGATGTTAACAGACTCTACATAAATTAGAGGGGAGTGGTACTTGAAACACTCTGAGGTGCATTGGAGACATTCCTATGTGGCTGGTAGGGATGATGTGAGACATGGAGGACGTTCACACCTTCCTACAGCATCAGAGGAAGTTGAGAGAGCTGACTCAAGTGTTTCAAGGGGACTGACATTTATTTTTGTAATAATTCTTTTTCTATCACTAAGTGGGTATGTTAAACTCTTCATAGGTGGTTTTCTTTCTCCTTGCCTCTTTGGATCACAAAAGCGTGTTTCTCTGCAGAATTTCTTAGTCTTGTGTGTAGTTCTTGTTAAGAATGGTACCGAGGGATTTCAACACAGACATATTTATGTATTAATGGACAAGTTTTTAAAGAAGGTAGATTTCTTTTTGCTTTGAATGTACAGCACACCTGCACAGGCACAGAGGTGTGTCACTGATACTTTCTTCTTTAGTGAAAACAAGTGCTCTCCCATTAGTTATGTTTCAGCTGTGTCAGCACCTTGCCCTTATGGGAGCTATTTCTGCTCTGTTTTTCAAACTTATGTCTTCCTATGCATTGCAGAGTTACACTCAGGATGGTGTGATGGGACAGGCTGTAAAGCCTTCATTGGGGCTTATGATATGTTTATCATGAGTTTAACACCCAGAGAAATTTATTGAGTAAGCAGAATGACTTGCTATTTATTTACAAGCTTCTCTTTTGCTAGATTTGCGTGCCACTGCGCATGCTATTCCACTGTGTATATAAATGTGTTTGGATGTGTTTGTGTGAGAGAGACAGAGGAAGCAAGATCAAGGGATCTTGACAACATTTTTATTACTTTGGGAAACAGTTGCACTCACTGAAGCCAATGAATAGAGAAACTGAAAGACCTGACGTGAGTTACGAAAGTTAGCAGTAAAACCCTCCTAACATACAGCCGGCCTTCTCACAGCCAGGCCTTTTGAGATAATTCCCAAAAGCAGCATGTACCACATGGCGACGGCATTTATTGTGGATTTGACACTCACGATTAGTGAATTCCTCTCAACTTCAAAAGCAGATAGCCTTTGGCAAAATCCTGATGGATGCCTTTGGCAGGTAAAGAGGGGGAGAAAGAAAAATTATTGAGGTCAACACAGGGAAAAAAAAAAGGCTGAAATCTTAGTTTAAAATAGTGGCAGAGACCTGCTGGGAACAGTTGGGGAAATGCCTGAGCTCGTTTAAAAAGACAATGAGCAGATGATTGATATTTAGGCCCTGATCCAAACTTTTATTAGCAACTTTATAAACCTTTCAGTTTGGCTTGAGGGATACCGTTTCCTGTCCAAACTTATTCACCTATATCCCCGTAGGGGGGGAAAATCAACAACAGATGCAGATGCAAAATAGCACATAAATCTTAATTTTGAGAGCTGTGATGGAACTGAAAAGTCGGAAGAAAGAGAATTACCAGAATTTATTGTGCTTTGTCTTACTTTCTTGGGGGGTTGGAAGGTGTATATTTTTCCACATGGAACAAGAAACAATTTAATGCTGTTTTTTCACACTTATGTACTGTAAATGATTCCAGTATGGCTTATCATAATCAAACTATATTTTGTGTGTTGACAACAGGATATCACATATACTGAGTATTTAATATAGTTGTGAGAATTAAGTCTACCTTCCTCCCCCCAAATCTTTCAGACAAAACAATTCCAAGGTTTCTGAGAATAAGATGTAGGAGAAATGAACTGTTTTGCCAGTTGTCATAAAATTGTTAGTCATGTCACTGACAAGTCCTGGCATCTCTGTTCTTTGGAATTAATACTTGAACTATCATGAAGAGGAGAATACAGGGCTCTTCTCCTTCTTTATGGAAAACAGATGAGAACTGGCCACATCAGGCAGTTCCAAAAACCTGGTCACACGTGTCTTTGAAGGGAAGGTTTCGTCTCCTTTCATGTGCAATGTGTTTATGGCATAGCTCCATATTCCCAGAAGAGCTGAGCATTTGCTGGGGCAGGAGAGCTGGAAGTAAGCAGGACTTTGCAGTTACTGAGTTTTCCAGTTGCATCAATCAGTGGTGGATGGAGGAAGAGGGAGAGGGTAGGGTGGTTAAAGATGTGTCTATAACTGCAGGAGTGCTTCAATAAACCACAGCATGTCAAAGCTCCTTTGTGTTCAAACAGCAATTAAAATTTTAGACCTTCTCTGAATGGCAGCTATAGGTTTCCTTCTTCTCAAGGTCGTCATCTTAACGAATGGGAATCTGTGCAGGAAATGTTAAGATATTCCAGTGAATGATGTCGGGATCAATGTAAAGTCGTACAATGGATTTCCTTTATTGTTTGTCCCAGTCTAAAGATGTGTTCTAAAAAAATTGTGCATGTATAAAACTAAAACTACACACAAATCAATTAAAATACGTTGTAGTACAGAATCAAAGTCATATATTCTCCACCTGTGTTAATCAAATCCACTATGATCTTTAATCATGTATCTCATCTTTTCACATTTTCCCATATCCATTAGTTGAAAAATTCTCTTATTCACTCAGACTTAAGTTAGATACTTGTTCATGTCATTACTATCCCAGAAATTGTCACTCCTCTTGTGATGTTTTTAGGGTGCTCTCAGTGCATATACCTTACTTAATCTGTGTATCTTAGATACTTCTACAAGATTGAGGTGCTTTTATTACTGTAGTTTTAATATTAGGAGAAGGTAACAAACTGTCTTCTAATAGAAGATTAGGATCTTTAGAAAACCAGGGGATGATTTTGAGTAATATTCCATATTTTAACCCTCTTTGCCTAGTACTCTTTCAGTCTTAAGACCGACAGTGTATATTTATCACTCATTTTCATGTAGATGGAGATAACCTGTGACCTTCATCCAAACTGCAGAACTCCACAACCACAGCTTCCCTAAGCAGCACATCCTTGTTGTCTGCTGCCTCATTTGACATCCTTATTCCAACCTCTAGAGCAGATGCAGAAGGTTTTCATACACCAGTCTAATTCATTCATGTCATTTTCAGGACAGCATCAGTTCTGTTACTAAAGGATGGAAGGCTCTGTGTCCTAATTCTTGTATGTTTAATTCATACGGTGTAGACAGTCTTGTTTCTGTTTTATCTTCTGAGTAATAATTTTTCCTAATTCATTGGGAGGTCCTTCCATAAATATCGTGTGTGTCTTTTTAGATTTTACTTCATAGGGAGAAGTAAAGAATAGCCAGACCCAGAAGGTTGATTGCCTTCTGAGAAAAAGAAGAAAAAAAATCAAATTTTTCTCAATTTGTGGCTATCCTAAAATTTTCCTGCAGAAAGAGAGAAATTGCAAATTTAACCCTATTGATTTGATTTACTTGGCTGCTTTTCATGGACATTTCAGTAAGTGTAGTCTGTGTTCTCAGTGAATGCATTTATATTACCAAAGTGTGCACCCTAGTTTCTTGGCTGGGGGGCATGCACCAGGCCAGATTTGGGCATTGTCACCAGTGATATCCACAAACATGTATCATTCCCGTGTGGGAATGTGGCCATTCCCCAGAGCAAACCATGCTTACTGTGACAGCCGTGACTTGGTCAGAGGACCAGGAATCCTGCACTGTGACACAGTACAGAGGAATAAGCACGACTGAAGGCAAGGTTTGGCTTTTAAAGCAGGATTTACTTAGCACTGTTCAAAACGACTATGGTAGTAATTTAAATCTAATAAACAAAAGCATTATTCTCAGCTGGTTTGTTTTTCTCCATATAGAATGAATTAAGGTGCAGTCTCACTCTCACTGAAGTCATGGCAAGAGTTTTTCCACTGAAGTAAATTGAAGCGAGATCAAATTCACACTCCTCACTTTTTTCATCTTACCTAAGTAAACTAAAGACAGGCAGTTCTTTCTCCTCTGCTGAAGGATGACCGTGCTAAACCATCAGCTCCACATGGCAATTAGCCATGTTTAAGGATTGTTTAGTTTCCCGCAGTGTTTTGCACACCGGATTTTCTTCCCCCTAAGAGTGATCCATTCTTAAAACATGGTGAAAAAGCAAACAGAGAACATTTTGGTGCCATGAATTCTTTTGAAAATTTGACTGGGTGAGTACATTTCCTTAATGTTCAAAAATTATCCTTTGAACATGCTATTTAACAGTGTCAAGCATTCTGTTCTCTATATTGCTTTTGCTTTAAACCTGTTTCATTTTATAACTGATGAGATGCTTAACTGTTGCATCACAGCAGTTAGTTTGTTCAGTTTCAGTACAGCTGGCTTATTTCCATGTCATGCATCATTTAATTATACATCTAAAACGTAGTTAAAACTGTACAGCTCCATGAGCCTCACTTAAGCTGTCTGTGACACTGCAGTAATCCCAGTACCCTGACGGGGTGTTGCACAGCTATGACTGGTTGGAATGTGGTAAACTGGTGATGTGTAAGAGAGCCTAGAAATGAGCTTGCATTTTGCAGCTGTGCTTGCTCTACTAGAAGAGGAAGTAAAACCAGAAAAAAACTGCTCTTGTGGCAATATCAGCGTCTGTAAATCTGAATGCTTAATGAAAATCAAGGAAAATGTGCTGAGTGAGGAAGTGGTGCTTTTCCCTTGTTTGTCGTTTAATTAATTTTTGGTGGTCTGTTATTTGTCAGAAAAATCTATCTCAGATTCCTCTATGGAAAAACATGAAGTGTTTATGTGAGAGTGAAGATCCTAGTATTGGATGATTGTCTAGATATGCAAAAGACTTTGCCTGTTTTGTCTCAAAAATGCTTTCTGGAGGCAGTGATCATTGAGACTTAAAATGTACCCTAGCTTGAAGATGGATGGGTGCTGCTGTCCATGTGTATATGCCGTCGACTGAGTATAAACTTGAAGGCATTTATTACATCTTAGTAATGGGAAAAGCAGCAAATTTCTTGCAGACATTTTTTTTCCTTTTTTAAGCTAGTGAACTTGAAGGTCAGATTCAACTCTATGTTGCATTTTCTGTCATATAATTATCATATATATCATGTCCTGAAGAGCAGCCTCCAGTCAGTGACATCAACAGCTTACATAGCAGTTGAACTAAGAATAACCTTGGAGAACTGACCCATGTCAAGCTCTTATGAGTGTAAACTGTTGATGTCACTGACTGGAGGCTGTTTTTTCGTGATCACAGAAGGGCCTCAATTGGATAAAAGAAGAATTGTATTCAAAAAATACAAAACTATTCTGCTGAATGTTCACTTTACTATATCTCAGAAGATGAGAGGAAACAAAACTGAAAGAGTAATACTTAACAAAGGATTTTTGCTCTCTTATAAAAAGAAGGACGGGACAACATCAAAAACAGCTTCCCTAGAAGAATGCAGGGGGAAGAGACATGATAAGTGGCATCAGCTTGGAAGAGGGATCAAAACTCTTTCTTTGATTACTTTTACTAATGACATGTGTTTAAGCAAATCCAATTCAGAGCAGTTTCAGAAATCCCAAACTTGTTCTCTTTCTGAGCACTATTTGGAGGGCACGATCTGCCTGACGTCAGTGTCTGTCTAGCAGTGGACATCTGTGGTCACTATGCAGGTGCTCGATTCACATCCTGTTTCTTTTTCCTCCCTCCCCATTTCTGCAGTTCCATTTCTAGGTGAGTTCCCCAAAGAAGAGCTGAGGAATATAGGGGATGACTCTTCCGTACTCACAGTCCTTTGGAGATAAATACACAGAGATAGCAGAAAGAGTCAGAATTTCCTTTATTTAACCAGCGCAACATCAAACAAGTCAGAGAGATTGGTTAACTCTGTTTAAGGCAGACAATTTTGAAGATGGTGGGAGTGACAGATGTACATCTTTGCTACAAATTTGAAAAAGGAGACATTCTACTTTCTGAACAAAATCCTGGCTATCCCAGAATTTTGCACTGTGTTGAACCATAGAGTTTTAAGAGCTGAGAGGTTGCTGAAGACACCAAAATTTTGTAATTAACTTACTGGGCCTCTTAAAGGAGGGTGTTAGATCTTCCTGTGCATCATTCAAGCAACCTGGATTTCTTTCAGAAAGATTTCTCACTAAATCTGTAACAAAACATTAGCTTATATGACATACTGCCCCAAAAGTAATCAATATAAATATTATTAATAAAAAATGTCCCCCTCCAAGATTAAATAAAGCTTGCACCCGTATACCAAGAGCATCCATGGATCGTGTCACCCATATTTATATTTGACAAGGGTTTGTGTGGGAGGGCGCTTGTGCCTGCTTTGTACAGGGAAGCTCTGGGGTTCCCAGGTTCACGACTGATGGGTCTGCACTTTGTGTCTCTTGAGGCTTTGGGTGCCCAGGGCCATGATGAGTTCCCGGGCTGGGGATGGCGGGTGGGGCTGGCCTGTGATGCGCTCTGGGGCCTGTGACAGCACAGGGGCCGTGTCACAATGGGGGCAGCTATTAAAGGCCCCATGGGTTGCCGCTGCCCCAGTAGAGCCTGGGCAAGCGGTGAGTGCACACAGGCGGTGGGGAGGCAGGGCTGGGGGAGGGCTGGGGCAGAAGCGCCGGCACCGGGGGCGTGTGTTCTGTCCCTGCATCCAGGGCCCAGCCCCTGGTGGGAGTGCCTTGCTCAGGCTCGGTGCTTGCTGGGGCAGCGGTGCAGGCCTTGCCTCCTGCCAGCTGCCAGGGGCCCTCTCCTTCCTGCTGCCACGTCCCTGTGGCTCCTGCCCCCCACTGGCTGCCTCCATGCTGGCCCTACTGAACCCCTTCTGTGTGTCCTCTTGCAGACCATGGCTTTGTTGTCATTGCTCTTCGTGCTCGTGCAAAGCCTGATCCAGTACCCCCAGCCAGCTGGGGATGGGCTGGATGAGGCCACGCACCGGCGAATGCAGGAGCGTGAGGAGCTGCTTGACCGCGAGATGGCTCGGCTGCTGCAGGAGCTGGAGCAAGGGCCCCCGGAGCAGCAGGACGAGGGCTGGGGAGCCCTGCTCTTTGGTGCCCTGCAGCAGTGGCCATTCTGGGCTCTTGCTGGACTCCTGCTCCTCTTGGGCCTGTGGTTTAGCTGCAGGAGGAGTCCTGAAGCCAGCGAAACCAACAGCAGCGGCAAGGACCAGAGCTCCTGCAAGATCTTGGGAGAGGAGAAGGAAAAAGAAAAGGAAGAAGACAGTTTGGATTCCAAGGGAGATGGAGAAACCATAGATGTGACTGTGGAGGCAGATGACAGCGGCAGCGGAAATGAAGGAGAAGGCAGTCCTGTGGCTGCAAACGAAGGAGACGATGATGATGCCAATGAACGAGATGAAGATGTGAAGTTGAAGAAAGACAGTGATGTTAAAAGTGATGATGGCCATGATGCAAAGAAAGATGAAGGCTGGAGTGATGGGAATATGCCAGGAGACAATACTGCCGAAGGAAATGAAGAAGAACCTGGCAATGTTACTGGAGGTGTGGAAGACCTAGATGAAGTAAATGAAGGAGAAAACAAGGATGTGAAGGTGGAGCCAGACAAGGATGCTGGAAAGGAAGACGGAGATGGAAATGAAGAAAAAACCGATGATGCGTATATGAAGGCAGGCAACAGTGATGATGTAAATAAAGGAGTATACGAGGTAGATGGAAAGGAAGAAAAAGCAGATGTGAAGGTGCAGGGAAGCAGTGATGCCAGTGAACAACAAAGCAGTGATTGGATTGGGCAGGAAGACAACAGTGATGGTGGGAAGGCAATAGACCACTGTGGGTTTGCTGCAACTGAAGAAAAAACCACTCACCTTGGAAATGAAGAGACCAGTGCTGCAAACAGAGATGAGAAGCAGGGTGATGCAAATGCGAATGGAGAGAAGAATGAAGATGCAAAAGAAGGAGAACAAGGTAATGTGGCTGCCAGTGAAAAAGAAGGCAGTGCTGGCAAGGGCAAAGGCAGCCGTGGTGGAATTGAAGAGGAAGAAGACGCCTGTGACACTGGGAATAAGCGAGGGATCCTTTTAGTGGATCGCATACAGTGTCCCGTCGAGGACGTGGAGAAAGGTCGCTCAGTGGCAGCTGAGCTGATGGAGAGCTTCACGCGTGTCTTTATTGACAGCGTGAGCAATAGTTTCTACCCGGTGCCTCAAGAAGCCATCGGGGTGGGCAGTGCCTTTGAGGGTTGGAGTCCCCGTGAGCAGGATGGGGTGTACTGCGTGCTGGTCCCACTGAATCCCCCACCGGGACACGCCTTCCACCTGGAGCTGAACAGTGCAGGGCAGATGGCAGCAAGGACCTTCTGCGTCCGTGTGGAGCTGGTGTGCACGTGCGAGAGGGAGCAGCTGGGCGAGAAGCTGTTGTGCTTCCTGCACCACTCGCAGGAGGAGCTGCGGTGGAAGCAGAAGCCCAGCCTCCTAGAGACACTCTGCACCGGCTCCTACCTGGACGTGGAGAAAACCTCCCACTGGTTCTACCAGCTGGTGAGATGCTCGTGGCTGCATTTGCCTCAGTCGTACTCATGGCACTTGGTGTTTCAGCCCTGCAGCCGGTCCTGCCAATTCCGGCTGAGCAAAGGCAAGAAGAGCCTGGTGGTGAAGATGTTGTTTGGGGTGCGCCACGGGGACTCCGACATCTTTGCGGTCAGCCAGCCCACAGAGGCCCAGACAGGCAGCTCCAGCATCTTTGTGAGCAGCCATCCCGCCGAGGCCGACTCCATCGCAAGCACAGCGTGGCCTGAGACATACGCTGTGGCAGAGGCAAAATTCTTCCAGCACGTCGCCAGGCAGGTGCCATGTGAGAGCTTGCACCTGAAATGCCTGCAGCTCTTCACCTGCATCCTGAGGGGCACAGGTTTTTCCAGCTCGACCTGGAAGACTGTGGTCATGCACGTGCTGACCACCGTACCGCTGTCCCAGTGGCGCAGGAGGGAATTTGCACGGCGGCTGTGGGACATCATGGCATACCTGCGCCGCTGCCTGCAGTTGAAACGCCTGGAGCACTTTGTCCTAGGCAACCAGAGGCTTCCTGCAGAGATCAGCTTGCCGCCGGCAATGCGAGCGGTCGAGCCGCTCAACCTCTTTGAGCACCTGGCCCAAGATCCGGCCGCCCACGCAGAGGCGATGCGAGCTTACGGTCAGCTGCGATTTCGCCTCTGGATGCTGCTCTCCGGCCACTGAGAGGAATTCCCTGCACAGAGCTGTGCTGGGGGGGCTCACACCCGATGGCAGCCACGTGAGCACTGCATAATTCTTCCTTTTTTCACTGGCAATCCTGAAGCTGCTTTCCTGCTCCCGTGGATGGAAGATGCTGCGGCACACGGATTCACTGTGCAGACACACATCTCTGCATTGCCCTGCCCTTCACCTTCCAGTTTACCACGGTGCTGTTGTGATGTTCCTACGTCTACGAGGCAGAAACTGGCTCCACCTGCACATCCTTACAGAAGACTACGAACTGAGAGAGGTTGCTTGGCACACCTCAAAGACATGAAACTGGCCTGTTAGGGACTTGATGTAGTTGTTCAGTGACCTGTAGCTCACTTTACCATAGGAGAATAGGTAGTCCAAATTTTTATAATAGGAATTCTTTATTAGCATTGCTTCCAGAGGTCCTTTATTATTATCAGTGTACAACTATTTTGCAAAGTTGGTCTTAGTTTAGGAAATTGAGCTACCCTACTATAGTAGATTGTCTCCTTTTCAGTAATATCTGGATAGCTATGTTTGGAAAATTAATAAAAGGAGAGAAGTGTCTCAAATTGCCTGAAACGTGACATTCTTTATATTTAAGCCTCTGTATCTTAGAGAACGTCGTTCCTATATACCTGCCTGAAATAATGCCATTTTGCAAACAGAGATGTTGGATATGTTGCGTGTGCTCTCTCTTGAGCAAACCCATAGAGGTGCTTGAAGGTTGATGTGAAAATGCCCTGAAATGCCTGAAATTCTACAGCAGAGTACTCCTGAATTTTTTAGGAATCTTTGGAAAAGTGTTCTTTTCACAGTCACTTTTATGACTGTAATACCCTCCTGGGGAACAATTCCGTCCTGAAAGATGAACAGAGAAGTCCCTAACTGCAAAACATGTGGTTTAGTACACAGCTCTTTTTTGGGCTTCTCATAACCAAGGTTTTAACACAAAACTGTGAACACAGAAAGTCATGTTTTCTCTATTCCCAGTTGTCTGTATCCTTTTGGAGAGGCCCTGCTGTTCTATGAATATTACGTTTTTCACCAGGCCTAATAGTATTGTATATCAATGAGAGCCACTTCACATGCACAGCTTTGTCCATGGTGACATGCAGCTAAACAAAATGTAATTTACTTCTTGCACTACATTGTAGAGATTGGTAGTAGTCCGGAAGTATTTATTCTCTTTGCCTTCATACCAATACATCTGGGGTCAACTGGTCAACTTTAAACTCAGCATACCTTAGGAATTGGATAAATTGCTGCAGTCATGCGAGAAATACTTTTCTTTATCCCAGAAATTTGCTTGAGTTTCTACAATGCCCATGTAAACCTTCACGTGTATTCTCCAACATGAGAAAGGACTTGCTCCTCCCTAAAGGCAAGTGATGCAACCTTTGTTCTTTCCTGTATATGAAAGTTATACAGCCTTTAGTTTCAGAGTCCTTCAAAGTTGTCTGTAACTGTTTTGAAAGTGGCTGAGATGTTCCCTTTCTGCTAATTTAGGCATGGCTTGTCACTAAAAAAAATCTGTACCTAGTCACAAAGGGCATTCTGATTCTGAACCAAGTGGTTCTACATTGCTGCATTGTGACAGCATGCTGGAGTTGAGGAATGGCAACATGGTCACCACACATGTGACTTGATGCTAACAAGTGTAAATATGTTTTATAAATGCAAATACATATGATCAGAACAGAATGAGATTTTTACTTTTGAAGTCTCTTTGCTGTGGCTCTGCTGCTGGAGATTTTATAAGTAAGCAATGATCATGCTGTTTTGAGCCAAGTCCACTGAGATACTGTGTGAAATGAATAAAACCCAGTCACTATTCCAGCTTCTATCAGTCAGCAGTGAAATATTAACCCAGAAGGGGAGTTAGCTGGATACTTAGTTAATCACCGGGCTGGAAAAAAGTATTTAATTTTGAGGAAAACAGCAAATAGAGACCATAAACTGAGTGCTGAACACGTACTCGTGAAAGACCATCCCTGTAACTTTGTTACTGTACCTTGTGAGAATGCTGGTTCTGTGTTAGCCAGGCTACAGAGATGCAGTGATTCAAATCAACAGCTTGCTCTAAGCTTGAGAATCATTGGGAAATGTGCTTTTCACAGTAAATTTTTCCAGTGCAATATCCTTGGTGATAGTAAATATGTCTCGCTGTGAAGGGAAATTTCAATGCGTAAGATTAAAATGCGTTGTTTTATAGACTGAGAACAATTATTAATCTAGCTGAAATTTAATCAACCCTCTGTTAATATTTGCTGGTAAAGTTTTATTAGGTCATATTACAGTTATAATCTTATCAGTGGCCATGCTCAGAGTCTTATTTCCAAGCTGTTTTCAATAGTAGGTACCAAACGTGATTCTTCACCACTTTGCAGCTTGTGTTGTCATTTGCACCAGTAAGAAAGGAGTGTGCAGTGTTGTCATTTCAATCTGGAATATTCTACAGATGTTTTCCTTACGATGCAGTGAAATAAATGATTGTACAAGGCATCAGGCAGGGTTCATTCCCACTTGGGCATTTCAGTCATGAGGCAGCATTTTCCCTCACTGTTGTAGCTGTTCTAGGTGGGTTTTTTTTTACTGAGAAATTCTAGAACTGTTAAACAACAGATGACAAATGTCCATTTGGGATGGTCTCTTCAGAGATCATTCCTTTCAAATAAGGAAACTGGAAGTAGACAGCAGTCTCAGTCATCGTCCTTCATGTATGTGGAGAAGAATCAAATCCACATATTTTTGCAATTGACACTCTTGCAGAGGCCCATGCTTTGCATGGCTTTAAGTGCTGAAAGTGCTTTAGAGCATTTGCACAAGCATGTAATTTATCCTTAGATCAAATTCCTGTGACTGCAGAGGAGAAGGAATTTTTCCTCATATTCTGTATGCTAGTTACTTGTGTTCTGCAGGTGAGGACTGAGGTTTTTATAGTACCATGTTAACCATAAGCTGCTTCCAAAGTGGTCTTGCTGGCAATTAATAAACATCTTTTAAAGTGTTACTGGTTTAGAAAACAAATCCTGACATCTTTGCCTTCACGAAAGGTATGTGGGAAAGGACAGTGCTGGTGTATAGTAATGTAATGCTCAGCATCAGATAAAATTTTTCAGTGTGAAGCAAGATTTTTTCCCAAAGTACTGCCAAATAAATCTCACCTAGGGGAATAGGAGCTGCAATGCATGACAATTTGTTTTCAGATTGTACCATAACAACATCCTGCACTGAGCCAGACAAAAGTACACAAACTTAAGTAGAAGTGACTGAGCCAAAAAATAATTGTCATAATTATATACCAGGTAGTCAGATTAATAATGATAAAATATTTTTCTCCCATGGTTCTGTTCATTAGCCAGGACTAGAACTTAATCTTTTCTTGCCTGTCACTTGGTTTGTGTAAGACCTTGGAGAAAAATGTTTGGGTGGGGTTTTTTTCCCTTTATTTAATTCAGGACTTTTTTCTCCAAAACACTGGCCCGAATTTTCATCATGATCAGGATATGCCAATAACTTGTGCGGTAAGTCTGGGTTTTCTAGCAGGAATGTTACATTGTCCATCCAGTGCCAGGAAGGTGGAAATACCCTTAATTTTATCTTCCCGTTAAATACAGGATTTGCCTTTCTGTCTGAAGATTTCCAAATAGTTTAGCTTGGAGAGTTTGCTTGTGGAAGAACTGATTCACATGTTTATTTTCTTTTCCCCAAAGTAATGACTACCCAACAAGACTTAAATATTCTTGTGCTCTTTTCTATATGTTGTTTGTGTCCTCGTCCAGAATTACGTCCACAGAGTATTCATTAGGCAAAATGCTACAGAATTTTTATTTTACAGCTTTTTTAGCTTTTTTGCAACAGTATAGGTTCTTTCATTAGTTTCATAGAGCTTTTTTTTTTTTTCTTAATTACCTACAGTCCTACATGCAGTTCTGGGGCACCCAGTTCAAGAAAGACATGGACCTTAGAAGGAAGAGCCCTGAAAATGATCAGAGGGCTGTAACACCTTCCGTATGAAGACAGGCTGAGAGGTTTGGGGTTGTTCAGCCTGGAGAAAAGAAAGCTCTGAGGAGACCTTATTGCAACTTTTCAATATATAAAAGGGGCTTGTGAAAAAGATGTAAAAAAGGAAAAAAGGACTTTTTAACCAAAGCCTTTAGGGACAGGACAAGGGGCAATAGTTTTGAACTAAAAGAGAGTGGATAGAAACTGGATAGAAGAAAGACATTTTTTATGATGAGAATGGTGAGAAACTGGTACAGGTTGCCCGGAGAAGTTGCAGATGCCCCATCCCTGGAAGCGTTCAAGGCTGTGTTAGGTGGGACTTTGAGCGAGCTGGTCCAGTGAAAGATGTTCCTCCTCATAGTGAGGGAGTTGAACTGGATGATCTTCAAATGTTCCTACCCACTGTTTCCTGCTCCTAATTATTCTTGGCTGGCATTGACCTTCTTCGCTGCTTTATATCTGGAGCACCAAATACGGTGAGGTATTGATCCTTGATCATGTGTATCCATGAGTATGGTGATATAAACAGAATTCGTTTTCTTGGGATGAAGGAAAGATATAGCACACATCTTGCAAAGATATGTCTTTCTTGGTTTCTAATTTCTGTTGAATTTCTCATTCCTTTATGCCTTACAGATAATTTGTTAAGAAAATTTTATGTAGAAAAATATTTTGTGCAAGTAAATATTGCCCAATTTGGAAGTAAGAAAAACCCCAGAGAACCCGAAGTTAACAGGAATTGTATTATGACTCTGGAAAGACATGCTCCAAGACTGCACTCATTTCCCTGGTACACTCCATGCTGGTTGCATGTATTTATAAAAGACACTGATGAGTCATATATAAACATTTTGATTATAAAGATTTTCTTCGTTTTCCCACAGACTTGCTGCTTTCAAACAGCTGCATCCCATTCCTGGGCTCAGCAGAGGGGCTTGATTTTCGAACCTTGCTGCCGGATGAGGAGAGGGGCCGGCTACTAGTCGGGGCAAAGGACCACATCTTCCTGCTCAACTTGGTTGATGTAAACAAAAATGTAAAAAAGGTCAGTGCCTTTTCCACGGAGTTTATCTCCTAAGTTAAATTTTGTTAAATTCTTTTTGTTTGGTTGGTTTTGTGTTTTTCTTTCTTTCTTTCTTTCTTCTCTGGGTAACTGCAGATTCGTTGTGCAATGAAATTTACCAAGATTTGATCATCTCACCTGCCGTAGTTATACAGATTATCTTTAATCAATTGAGTTTCTTGTGCTGATTGATGTCCTTTGTGACTGATGACCTGCAAGAGATCAGCTGTGTGGAAGAGCCCTGCAGTGCATGAAAATAGCATCAAAATATCAGCAGACAGGAAAAATGCAGCTCAGAGTGTTCACTTCTCAATTCCTCTGGTCATGGTTACCCTCCTCATTTCAAAGCATTTGGAAGGAAATAACTGAAGACAGCTCTTTCATTGCTTCCTGGCATCCCTGGGATTACTTTACTCTAATACTGAACAGAGCAGAGGCAATTTGGATGGTTTAAATCATAGTAAAATATAAGTGGCAATTTTAACATTTTGGTTAATATCTAGAATGACTAGTTTTAGGAAAAGCTTCCACTGGGATCTGCTGTAGTCCCTTGCCTGTGCCCGGTGACAGTGTGTTAACTTGAGATAATAAGATGACAATTTAGCCTTCGATATTTCTAGCAGACATGGTGAACTGGAGCTTTTGTAAGCACAGTTGACTGCTATGAGTGGAAACCAGATGCTTGCAACAGGAACACATGAAAGCTGGTTTCCTGCTTGTCCCAGATAGGAAGAAAATCTGAATTCTCAGCTGTGTTTGGTATTTTCTTTAGGCACCAGAGGGTGGTTTTAAATTACTACGTACTGCTGCCAGCTCTGAAGAGGTAACTGACCCTGAATTAATGTGATTGCAGGCAGGAGCTGAACAGGTGGAACAAGAGACTATTTTGCCCTCACGTTTGAGAGCAACGCTTGCTGTCATTGTATAGAAGAGATACAGTACCAGTCTGAATATCTTGTTCCTTATCTGGACTTCAGCAATGCTGCACATGGCAGTTTCTGTAAAACTCAGATTCTGGGTATTTCAGGAAATTTCTTCCTGGCATGCTTTATCAAGCACTTACCTTGCTTCTGTCATCTCAGTAATTGATTCAAAATCCACTACCCCTCCCAGGATATTGCATTAATAACAGCACTACTCACAACTGCAAATTTTCAGACCACAAATTGATTTTTGGTGTAGGCTTTCTGTAGAAGACAGATTTTGTTTGTGTGAAAAGCAGACTTCTGTTTCTGTGGGCTTCTGCTTGCCTCCTGAGAGATGCTGAGTGCTGTCACCTCCCATTATGTTCAGTGGGGCTTTCTGAGCCCAGACCTTTCTGGAGGTGGCAGCACTCTGTGTGAGCCACCCCTCAGTCCAAGCTGGTGACATTTTCCCTTTGGCCAAACCAGCGCTGTTCATTACGGACCTTGTGCTTTCCAAGAAGAGCAGAACACAGATGGAGCCAGGAGCACTAATGTGCAGTCAGACAGTGCCATTTGGTATAGATGTGGTAGAGAAAAGACTTCCTTTGTATTGGAAAGAAAATTTGGATTTCCTAAGATGAATAGAGAATGCATGCTTACGTATCTGTGGTAACCAGAAAGGAGGGAATAAAATTCCTAACCACTTGCGTATCTGGACTAAATATGTGTGCAGGTTCAAATACTTCTTTTAGTAGTAAAATAATAGTTTAACTATTCAGATAATATTTAACTTTTCACAAAAAAGCACTGAGGCAAAATATATTTAAATGGGTAGAACTGACTGAGAAGCCTTGCAGAACGTCCTGGTGTGCTGATTTCCCAGGTCTCCATGGGCATTCAACAACTTTATAAATGTATCTTCTTGCTTAAATGCCCAGGTAACACAAGGCAATGTCACATGAGTGTTTCTCTTTAATTCCACTGTGCTTGGCTGGTTGAATCTTGCAGTGGAGGGAAGGGATGAGATGAAGGAAGTTGCGTGAGGAGCTGTGTATAAAATCTCAGCCCCTGAGGAGGAAGCTAAAGGATACTCTACAGTAGCAGTGAAGTGTCAGAAAGTAGCACTTGCCGGTGCTGTGTTTAGACTGAGCGTGGTCTGGGTTGGCACTGGGCCAGGCGGCTCACTTCCAGGCCTTCCCAGTGTGGGGAAACCACACATGTTGGGACTACAAGGGTCTGAAGTGTGTCCTTTGTACTCCTCTGGAGTACGAGTCATCTGGAAAAAATGATCTGCTTACATACAGCTACTAAAACGAGTAGAAATTGATTAGAATATTAAGTTTCTGCCGATAAATGATGTGTTCATTTGTGGACTTTGTGGAAGGAGTGTTAAAAGCACGCTGATGGGGCGAGAGAGGCATAACAGCTTTGAGACTGCAGTGCAAGATTGTGCATAGTTTGGGGTTTCCGTTCTTTAAAACAAAGCTGAACATGAACTTCTTACTTTGATAAAGCTCTCAATTTCAGATATTTGTTTTGTTAGGAGCTACTGATACCTCCAAAAGCTAAGTCAGGATCCCCAACAATTTATTCTCATGTGTAGATATAATTACTTGGCAAGATTATATTTTAGAGTCTAATGCTCTATATTAAGACATTTCTGGCAAAGAAGGATCCAAAGCATTGTATCCTGCTCCCTTCTCTAATGTATACATATATATAATTTAATAACTTCCTTTTTAAAACCTATTAATTTACCTAAATTAGTTAATTTGACTTCCATATATTAAGTTATAGCTTTATTTCCTGGTGTATTTTTCCTGATGAAATAAATCAGTAGTTCTGCTGGAGTCAGAATTTCTTAAATCATTGTAGTTTTTATGAAATGTATTGTGTAATAGGTTGAAAATTTCCTTAGCTGGCAGCTTGAAAAAAAATCTGTCTGGTTTCCAGTGCTTGTAAACCTCATTATAAAACAACAGCAAGTACCACAGTGTAATGAGCAAGTCCTCCAGAATGACAGATGAATGCAGAAAGCGAAAGTGATTATAGTCAATAAATATATAAAATATAGCAATGGATAATCTTCTTTCTGTAACAGGGATGTATTTTCTCTGAAGTTTTCCTGTACAGAAGCCATTAGCTCCTGTTGCAGGAATGGCATTATGAAGTGTCCCTGACAAATTCTGCAAGCTATTTGCAAACTGGAAAAATTGTGATTTCTTCCTGTGAGTAAAATAAAGATGGTCAGCAAAGGAAAGTAGTTCTACTGAAGGCCTCTGTGCCATTACCACCAGAAGTGCAGTGTAAAACGGAGAGATGCTTAATAGCATGAGAGGCTGGAAAGCTGGCAAAGAAATTCTATAGGAGCACCAACCTCTGAGATCCTGCTGGAAACATGACGTCAGTACATCGAAGTTTCTTGTGAGTTTGCAAAAGCCTTTTCTATTTTACTCCTTGCGCTAAATAAATACGAAATACAAAATGTTGTCAGCTGGGTAAACAGTGGGTAAATAGCTGCAAAGCAATGGTGCCCCTTTCTGTGGCTGTGCTAACAGTGCCCGCGGGGTTACACGTCAGCGCGATCATCACGGTGTGATCTGCAGCGCGACCCGCCCAGCTCCGCAGGAATAGGAATGCTGTCAAGGCCTGACAAGCTTTTGAAAAGCTGCCAACGTGCAGGAGCTGTGGGTGCTAGAAGACACAGCCCCATGTGGGCCAAATAGATAAACATGTCAGATCCCCAACAGCAGCTTTGGAACAAGTTGTTTTCATCTGTCCCAGCGTGCACTGGCTCAGGGTCCCAAATCATCATCTGTTGTAAGCGGCCCTTTGGGATACTTCATGCAACTTCTTTAGGAATGTTGTTGCTGTGGAACAGATCCTTGTTACGCCGATGTTTCAGATTTGATTTTTGTTCAAATCTACAATCTATTATTTATATTTATTTATTAGCAGTTTATACCCATTTCCTCTGGCTGTTGATAATTCTGGTCTTCAGAGCCCTTTGATTATTCCTGCATAATTTAACTTCTTTTGTTTTAGTGATGCTTCCCAACCTTGTGTCATCTGCAGGGGTTGTTGGAGAGTTCTGGGTTTTTACCAAAGCTACTGAAGGGTGCATGAAATAGGATGAGCTCTGACACTGTTTCTTGGGGAACTGCACGAGTAACTTTGTACCTCAAGTTCTTTACTTATCAGACCATTTTTTTTTCTTGTACTAATGCCTGTTTTTGGCAGCTGAGCTAATCAGTTTCCATGTGACAATGTAGTGAATACTTAAATGGAGCCCTGATGAAGAGCAGCTCTACCACCTTAATGTAATTCAGCTAGGTTATTTAAGAAAAGTACAATATTAGAGTGGGATAGTGGCTGTTTACCAAGTTCTGTTGTCTTCTCTGCCACACTCCGTTTTCATTGGAAACTTGTATTATTTCTTCCCTAACTAAAAACTTGTTCTGAAACCTTAAAAACAGATGAAAAAAGACCCAGTGGGCTTCTAAATTGTTTAGATAGCTTGTGATCTTCCTCTTTTGTATTGTGACAATAGATAGCATTTTCCACTCATTTTGTAAAGTTCTGCACCATCCTAGATTTAGTAGCCTAATTAGAAGTGATTCTTGAAAAAGCTGTACTTTCACACATTTTTTTGTAATCAGATTTCACTGTTTTATCTTTGAGCACCCCTTCTCCTGAAGATTTATAATCTTAAGTGTTAGGCTAGGAACAAAATCTGATAGAGAAAGATGCATACATGAAAATGAGTAAAATACCAGTATTATTAATTCATGACAGATGGCAGCTGAAATTTGGCTCTTAGTGGTGGATCCAGATATTATTTTTATATATACATACATACATACATACATATATATATATATATATATATATATATAGCATTCACATACCAATTTATTTATATATAAATAATGTATTAAAAAAAATTACTTCCTTTTTCATTCCTTTCTTATAGTAAAATGCATATTTGGAGGAAGGGAAAATGTTACTTTTAGAAATTCACTGCTCCTGATCTGAAAAAGACCTCTGTGGTTTTAAATGTTTTGTTTTAATCAGAAATCAATTTCCAGCTACCCTTTAAAGTGATACCTTATCTGTCCTACACTTATGTACTGCTTAATTTTGTACTCCTGGGAGGTTTTCTTTCTCTCTGATAGAAAAGAGTTTATTAACTTCCATTTATTAGGAGAATTTAATTTCTTTCCCATTCCTAAATTTAAGAAAATATTTGAAGAATGATTTAAAATTAATGGTGAGGTTGTTTTTTTTCTTTTAATTGGGCAATAGAAGATAAAATCTAGAAATCATGACAGTAGCTGACCTTTGGAATTTTGATATGGTTATTTTAAAAGGAAAATAAACCGAAGATTAAGAAAAGAAAAGAATCCTGTTTAAGTATACAGTTCACATATTCCAACTAGTTGCATTCTTGCCTTAAATTCAGTAACTCCACTTAGCTATTCTAAGATTTCTCCAGACATTTCAGATACATACAACTATAAAGTATATTAAGTATATAATTTGTACTGATTGTAACACAAAATTATTGTAACTTTACAAGTCAATGTTGTTGTCACCTTTAATATATAAGGCCTGGCTATCTGGGGGTTTTTTTCCATTCCTTGAGGTTTTTACTTATTGAGAAATTTGGGAATAAAGGAGAATTTGTTAATAAGATGTTACCATTGTGAATAAAGCATATAAATAGAAAAAAAAAAAAAAAAAAAAAAAAGACCAACTTCAAAGCTTCAAACCATTTACAAGCTAAATGATTTTAAATCTGAAAGAAACTACAGGAGCCTCCAGTCTTACTTTTTTGGCATATTGTGAAACTAAGTAACACATTGGAATAAAATATAACGGTACAATTTAATTTCACCCCCTACAGAAAAGTCAGTACACATGTATAATGTTGCTTGTGCCAGTGTTTGAGGGAACCAGGCTTGTGGCACTGTTACACAGCATGTCCTGTAATAAAAAATGAAGTTCATGCTTTTTTGCTCAGCACATCAGCTCATTATTTTATGCAATTTTTATGATGCAACTCATCAAATGATGCAATTTTCTTGATCTATTACGATTTAGAACTGACAGTTTCTGGGAATCTCTCATTTCTCATATGGTAAGCTAATAAATATCACTTTTACTCCCCCATATATAATTGCAAATTGATTTTCAAGTTAGATCACTTAGCTTCACTTTTCATTGTCTAATGTGGCCTTATATAATGCTAAATACTGAGGCTGTTGAGTAACTAGAGAGTAAAACAATTGATTTTTTAAATAATAATTGTCTGTGGTCAATTATCATAGAAGGGGGGATGTGTGTATTTCAGCCTTGTAGGACAAACACTGATTCCCATGAACGAATCTGTAGAAGATTTGAGGGTAACTCAAGTCCATTAACACTTCTGAAGCCTTGAAGCAGATGTCTCTGTTTTTAACTCCTCCAGTTCTTCTGTGTAGTTGGCAAGGACAGGTGGGCATTTTCAAAAGCCTACAAAGGGACATCTTGTCTACCTCATTGGATAACTAAACTTTGGCCAAAAATCTCCCAAACCCCTTGAAGACCTCGAGGCTTTCCTGTAAGTGATTCAGGGATCTTGGGCATAAAGTTTATGTACAAGAAAACTGAGGATCAGATCTCAGACAAATCTCCGTGGCCAAATGTATTTGGAGATCCATGATCTTACGTTCCTCTATCTGTTCCTTTTCATCAGCTTTTCTTCACGGGTCGCTTTTCATCAGCTTTTCTTCTTAAACTTCTCTGTGTTGCAGTGGAGACCAGACTGGACCTACCTTCAGCCCTTCATGATGTTTCCAGTACTTTCCTCTGTGCTTCCTGGCACTGTGCTCTGTGCCATCCACACATCCCTGGGATGGCTGATTGCATTTCCATACCTGGGTGCTTTGACCAGATCTTTCCGAGAAAATGCTCTGGGAAAGCAAATTTGTGCTCCAGTGCTGCAATGCTGTTACACTGTCTTATCTCTGACTCCATGTAAATATTGTTGCAGAGGGTTAAGGTTTAAGTAACTTAAACGACATTGTCTCTGCTAAGAGGTTTTTTATCAGGAAGGTAACGGAGTTCACTTGAGAGGAAATTAATTTCCTTGCAGAAATCCAATACATCCATTTTCACTGGGAAGGAAAGAGAAAGAAGTAAAATCCAGACTGTTTCCAGATTGAGAGAAACAGTGACTGTAGGTTTTGGAAAGTGATAAAGGTACTTGAGGGAGGCCACTTGCTTTTTGCTTTCCTTACCTGTGTGGGACTGAGCCTGGGTATGTCAAGCCACTTCCAGTAAGGTGCCAACAGCTGGGTGAAGGGGAATATGACAGCAGTCAACTCCTCTTGCATGCCACTGAGTTGTGCGTCCTTCCTTGATGTTGTTTTTATTTCTAGTGCATACTATAATAATTCTTCATTCCTATACATTTGCTATTTAAGATTTTGTAAAGCATGACTGGAGACTACTATAAAGCATTTGTGACTACTAATGACCTGCTGACTGGTGCCTGGGACTTCAGGCAATTTACTAATCAATATTTGCTTAAAAAGTAGTGTGATTTGTGGTGTTTTTATTACTAGTCATGAGAAATAACAATTGCTTTTTCTTGTCAAAATTAGAAGTACAAAATATCCATATTTAACACAGTGATTCGAGAAGAATCTGTATTTAGCTTCTATTTTAAATTTAATAGAATCAGATGTACTCAATCATATCCAGTTTTGACTGCTTAATTGAAATCAGTGAGGCAGAACCTGCACTGTTGTTCACTGACATTTCTTCACCATCACAATTTGGATTACAGTAACTGATAGTATGTTGTCATCTGGATTTATCTACATCAAAACCTATTTTGTAGAATTCTGCAGGGCAGATTAAAAAAGAAAGAGAAACAGTATCAATATATACTGGCAATTATCTAAGGTCCACAGTTCTTCTCTAAACTTCTGTGTCATTTTCTCAGTAAACTCAGTTAATGTTGATGTTTTTAAACCATGCACTGTTGATTCCTGCCAAATGTACTTTTTGTTCTACAAATTTCCCTCCAGCTGTCCTTAGTTTTTTGAACCTAATTATTTTCATTTGAAAATTGGCAGAAAGAGCTAAGTGGTTTTTTTATAACAGTTCTGCCAAGTCCACTGGACCAAATTCTTACAAATGTAATTTGCCTGGCTTTGCAATCAGTTTAGTTTCCAGATGATTTGGCTCATCATAACTTTGAGAGAAACACATAATGGTGACAAGGTGCCCCGGCCAGATTAACTGAATGCTTTTTAAAAGTACATGTAGCCAATGAAGAAATAAACAAGAATCAGGGGGGTTGATTTAAAGCCTCTTAACTTTTTGTAATGGGATCTTGTACTTGAAGTCATGTTCATTTCAATTTACATGCAAGGTCCTTCAACATGCATAAATCTGTTTTAACTGTTTATTCCTGGAATAATCTACAGTCACAGGACAGTGTATAATCTTCATCATCTTTGTCTTGTTTTAACTCTATTACAGATTTACTGGCCTGCAGCAAAAGAAAAGGTAGAATTATGCAAATTAGCTGGGAAAGATGCCCATGTAAGTATGATGTATGTTTTTTATTATGGCTGAGGATTATGCATATCTATGTATTTTTTATTAAATGCAAAAAATGCTTTAGTAAGCTCTTGTTACACTTCTTCTGAACTAATGTCCTAAGTGTTTTTTCTTAATTGAAAAACAAAGTTACATTTCTGTTGGTTTTTAAATATTAATACTTAAAAAAATTCAATCTTGCAGGCATCAATCATGATATGTTGTTCTTTTGTGTAATAAATGCAGCTGAGAGATGAATGGCGTTTCCTCAAAAATGTATACCAGGCAGTATTTCCCTGGAATCCTCTTTTCTCACATTAAAATGCTTCTTTTTTTCTTGGGTGTATCCTGAATTTAACTTCATTATAATTCATTAAAGAAACAGTAGTAGAGCAGTGTACAAATCAACTTAATTTGCAGACAGCTGCAGTTGGGGTTTAAAAAAAAATCTCAGACTCAATGGCTTTTGCCAGAAACCACAAATCTTCTTTAGGAAGTATATTTAAGGTACATACGTGTACACAATACAACTTTTATATGTTTTGTGCAGCACAGATTACGTCATGTGTCTAGAGCCCACTCTAAATGTAAACATTTCCTGGCTGTAAAATAAAATTTCTTCCTTTTCTCTCCAAAAAAAATCTCCAGCATGTCGGTTACCAAGGTATCTTCCAGCTCAAAATGCTCTCAGCTCTCTGCCTGAAGAGTTTAGCTTTTTATTCTAACTTGTTACTACCCTTACCTTTACAGCAGTCAGAACCTAAACAATGCTGAGCATTGGAAATATTCTGATACTGGTGCATGTGGAAGATTTGTGCTGGTCTATTTCTACACTAAGAGAAAAAGGAGAAGGTCCTGAGAGGGAAATAGTTGTTTCGGACTCTCACTTAGATGCAGGGTGATGGCTTGAACATATGAACAAATCCTGTGTGTTCCCTCTGAAGTATCTGTTATGTGTTTTTGTGTTCATTTCGTTCTGGGCAAGGCTAAATCAAGGCTTTTCCCCCAGCCCCATGTATCATCCTTGCAAGCATGCCTGTGCTACTTACCAACAACAACAACATGGAGCAAGCCCAGCTAGAGCCAGGATGTCCCACTGGACTCAGAAATGACCAAATAAAAGTCACCAGTAAGATGTGGTTGGTGCAGAGACAAAGCATGCCCTTGGAAGTGTGTTGAAGCCTTTCAGCCCACCGCAGTCGCTTTAATCATGTGATCTTTGGTATTAAAGCATGTGCAGTACCCTGAGCTGGGAGCAAAGGCAGGAAGACTGGTAGCCAGACAAACCCAGTGGCTCTGCGACCTCTGCCCAATTGTTGACGGGTGGTGTTTGCTACAACACTGGCTGAACAGATTCCCTCCAAACCGTGGTGTGAGCAGACAGTTTCTCGTGGCTGTAAGCATACAGCAGAATTAGGTTTGCAAGTCTGATTGATGAACTGCCTGGTAGATAGCCACTGTCAAGTTATAGTCCTAACAGGTTTGAACTACTTGTAAACAGTTTCTGCTACAGTAGTTCTGAGTTTAAATACACCAATGCTATGGCTGTAACTTATATAAGCTTATATGGCTGTAACTTATATTCTATGTATAATGTGAAAGAGAAGAATAAACATGAAAAGTAACCTTTATCTTTCTTTTCCCAACAGACAGAGTGTGCCAATTTTATCCGAGTTCTTCAGCCGTACAACTGGACCCATGTTTATGTCTGTGGCACAGGAGCGTTTCACCCTCTCTGTGGATACATTGAGCTTGGAACTCACAAAGAGGTAATTTAACTTTCTCACTAGTCTGACATGTCAAGGAATAGCCCTCATCTTGTGTAGCATTCATCATAGATTGGAAAATACTATGTGAGTGTGTAAAAAATGACCTGACAGCAGCTTGCATAAATAACAGGGTAAGTGGTGGATTCTGTGGGTCAGACGGGAACTCTTGTTCTCACATTTGCTATGTGCATATCGCTTTTGAACAAAGCACTTTTCCTCAGGCTTAATACACAAAGTTCTTCAGAATGACACTTCCATGTGATTAACTAAGTGAAGAGAACATCTGACCCAGATGTCTTCCTTTCTAGTAAGTCATTTCTGCACATACTTTCCTTGCGCACACACATTCAGAGTTCAAGATGAAACTTGTGGTTCTGTCTTTAATGTACATATACCGCAGAGGGTTTCCTGTGCCTTGTGCGTGAGAGTAATAAACACTTTGAAAAGGTTCTCTAAGCCTGAGTCCAGAGACAGCATCTCAGGACTTTGCAGTGTGTTGCAGTCTGGTCACCAAGCAGGTCTTGGATGTCCTCCATCACTAGTGGCATATTCCTGAGCTGAAGTTAGCAGCTGACTGGTCTTCATTTACTGGTGACAAAGAAATCACTATCCTAAGTGGTAAATGTTTGAGACCTAACCCCCACAACAGAAGAATTTTAGTGTTGTGTCAAGCAGCCACTTAGTACACAAGTCTCTTTTTAACTCCTATATGTATCACACCTTGGCTGTATTTATCCCACTGATACTGTTCTCAGACAGTGTTGAGATGTGTGTGACCTGTCCCTCTGCTTGCCTGTGGTGCAGGCTTCCTATGCTGCTATAGAAATAGCTTTCTCTTTTCTTCAGGGCTTGGTGAAATTCTATAGGAATATAGGAAATGAGGTTTAAAGTTAATAAATGCAATAACCTGAAACAGAATAATAGAATTATAGAATGGTTTGGGTTGAAAGGGCCCTTAAAAATTATCTCGTTTCAACCTCCCTACCATGGACAGGGATGCCTTCCACTAGACCAGGTTACTCAAAGCCCCATCTAGCCTGGCCTTGAACACTTCCAGGGATGGGGCATCCACAGCTTCTTTGGGCAATCTGTGCCGGGGCCTCACCACCTTCAAAGGAAACAATTTTCTTCCTGCTATCTTATCTAAACCTACCATATTTCATTAAAAGCCAGTCCCCCTTGTTCTATCACTGACACATGGAATCGAGGGAAGGTCCTCATGGAAAAAAAAGTGATTAAGCTTGCCCAGACTGAGACCCATAATTATGTACCCCCCAATCTGTGTGTTGGATGACCAACCCAGAGGGGCTGCCTATGCAACAGAAAACTGAAGCTATGAGAGATCTACTTGGTGGTGTTCTTTCCCTAATAAACCATTAATGCTCCTGGTATTGTCTGGTATATCCTGTATAATTTGGCTTACAATGAAATAATTTGTTGGCTTCTTTGCTTTGCTACTTTAGATATTCCGGTTGAAGCAACTGAAATTTTAGATCCCTTGTATCATGCTGGTTTCTTAGCTGAATGATCAAATACACAGCTGAATGGAACAGAACAGCTCTCAGCAAGAGTGTAAGTAAGGCTCTGGTTTACCTCTGGCTCATTAGCAAGATTCCTTATTCACTCTACCATTGCCCTACTTCATTTCAACTACTTCATTTGTGAAGGTTGTTTTCACCAGACCTTATGAAATTATGGATTTGGTCTGACTGTTCAGTCCGGCAGCCAGTCTAGACAAGGGGTCTGTCTCAGTTAGACAGGACCAATTACCTTAGAAAGGAAATGGAAGAAGAATCCTGGCATCGTGTTTCCTAATCCCCTCACTGTCTCCCAGTCCTGCCTCTCCCACATTCCTCCTGCTTGCTCAGCTGCAGTGGTAGGTTGGGCAGTGTTCAGCACTGCTTCTGCCTCTTCTGACAGAGAAGCTCTTCTACAGCCTCCTACTGAGTTATCAGCCTTGAATGGCATCAGGCATATTTTCCCTTTCCTTCTTGGAGCCCCAAACACCCTTCAGCCACCATCCTTCCACCACCTCTCCATATAAATGTGACAAGGCTGGAGGGTGCTGAGGATAGGCCCAGTGATGTGAATTTGACAGGCAGTTGAAAATGTCTCCTTGTAGGAACTGAAGCCAGGAGTCCTACAGGATAAGTCAAAGCACTTTTAGTGCAGATCCATTCTCTTAGTATTTTTTCATTCTTCCGTCCCTCCCCTTTTTAATTTGGTTTTTTTTTTTCAATTTAAATCTCTGGGTTATAAGAACAGATAATGAATGTCTGGTAATTAGCAACCTCTCCAGGAAGCTGTGGGATGCTTGGGAGAGCCAGGCCCTGAGATAGCCTCACGGAGGCTGTGAAACCAGGCAGTGCTCTGCTGACCTTTGAAAGCTGCTCGTGGATCTGCACAGTGCTCTCCTGGCCAGTGCCAGAGCTGTGAAAACAGAGAGGAAAACAGTGTGGATCAGGTGACTCAAAACCACAGCAGACACTGCTTTTGAAGCAGCACAAATGCCCAACAGAATCACACAATTAAAGGGGATTAAAGTCCTTGTCTTGTTATTGCTCGAGTCGCTGCCAAAACTTCTCTTGGCTGGTGAAGAAGAGGCTTGGCCCGGTTGGTGCTGTTAGCCACAGCTCTCCAAGGGATGCTCTTTTCTTTGAAAGCTTTGCCCGAAGTGAAAGCAGGAGGTTAATTCTGTGTGAATGCTTGGTAGTGTCCATTAGTTTGTCGGGGTGAAGCCTGAAATACTTGATGTTGATCTGTAACTCCCTTGGTCCCCTGAGTATTGCTGGACTTGCAGACAGCCTCTTCGCATGTGATAAGGCAAGGGTTCCCTGAGCAGCTCAGGGTTGCACATCCTAGAACTAAGGACAATTGGACACCAGCGTAGCATTGTAAGAAAAAAAAAAAAAAATCAGTTTAGTTCTGTCCTTGCTCTGCTCACTGTAGGAGCCTGAGAAATTGGTTTGCTGGATATTCCACAGGTTTGGGAAGGTAACGAGTTTTTTGCTGGTTGAATTCTGCTTTGTATGAGCTAGGACGGCTGGAGGAAATTGAATTTATGTTCACGGATTGGAATTGATTTTTCTTTTCTCTTAAGGAGCTTAATTATTCAATATCCTGGGCTTTTGTCTTCTGAGCCTAGAGAGTTTAGGAGGCACCTCAATAACATAGAAAGGTTTGGTCATTTATAATCTGATGTCCATTAAGGATGAATTGAATTAATGTGTTGTGAAGTCTAATCCTATGTGGCCATCTTTGGACATACTTGCTTGTCATTTGTACTCTCCAGGCGTCTTGCAAGTCAGAGGTATGGAAACAAATAATTAAAATCACTTCACCTATTTTTAATCGTTTAAACCATGGAGGTGTTTTGATTTTTTTTTTAAACTAGCTTCTAAAGTTTTTTCTCTACAATAGACATTAAATCCACATTGAATGGGTTTTTGAGTACTAGAGGGATTTTAAGTATCACAGTAGATAGGAAAGCATGGTGAATGAAAATATGTTAAAAGCCATTCTCTAGGCAATCTCCCTTCTCTTAATGGCAGGACAATTCTGAAGATCAAGTCTCTATACCTGCAGAGAGTTCACTTTACTCCTCTGAGCTATCAATTTGCCTTCAGCAGGACTCACAGTGGATTTCAGCTTAAGTGTGCTTTCAGGAAACCACTGAAAGGGGCAAGTAAAAGAGCCCTTGTTGGCAATTCTGAACTATAAGAAAGCTTCAAATGGATGCTTACAGGAATCGACTTGTTGATTACCCACTGAAAACATAGGGAATAATTTTTAAATAATTTATTTTCTTTATCTTCCTCTATGCCCTTGTTCTGTGGCCCAGGAATTAATCACACGGTATTTGGAAACGACAAGGAAAAATCTATTCTGATATCTCTTGTATCGTTAGCCTTGTTAAAAATAATAAGAGAGAGCATATGCTCTTTCATTTTAAAAGAGTCTGAACTGTGTCTGCTGTGAACATTATTCAGCAGTCCCTGGAGAAATTTCTGAGTCAGCCAGAATCCCTTCAGGGTCTCCTGTTGCAACACAGTCTATCAGCACTTTCCCAAATAGAAGCCAATGCCTTTTAAGTACAATCCAGCTTTTCACTGGAGTAGAAATGAACAATGCATCTCCTTTTTTTTGAAAATAATTGTATTTTTTTAAGATTTGTGTTTCCCTATAGAGTGACCAGGATACAGTAAAACACTGAATGAAAATATACAGATGTAAAACAGACACAGACTGTAAACATCAATGCTGCGATGACAGCTGCACGATCTAACACATCTTTACTTTGTACATTAGCAGAACAGGCTGTCTAAGTGAGTTTTTCTCTGTAGCCACACCAGGATAATGAATTTGTGTTTATTCTCAGGAAATGGTATTCCGTTTGGATACCCAGAACCTGGAGTCTGGCAGGTTGAAATGCCGTTCGATCCCCAGCAGCCGTTTGCTTCAGTGCTGGCAGGTAAGGAGCCACCAGAGCCGGGTGCTTCCCTCGGACCTGCGATGGCTCAGGATGCGAGCCCGGGGGCTCAGCAGATGTCACCGCTGGAGCTCCTCTGGCGCTGGTCGTGTTTCCAGTGCTGGTCTGTGCTCTCAGAGCTGGGGAAGCCTTCAGGCTGCAGACAGCACAGAGCTGGAAGGGCAGCCGTGCAAACAGAAGCATTAGAATGCCTGTAAAGCCTCTGTCAGCTGGACAGGAAGGCAGTTTCATCCTCACCCAGTCATTGCTCCTTTAAGAGGACAACAAAAAAACCTGCAGGGACAGGGAGTGATTGAAGCCCTTTTGGGCCTCTTTCTGCAATTATCAATATGTTCTGCCCTTTGAAGTCTGCTGACATGCACTATTTCCATAACTACGTTTCTGAGGTTTCTATTTACTCGAGTAGCCACTTCTGAAGCTGGGAGCCGAGGAACAGGACAGTGCGCTCTGCCTGCTGCGTGCATCGCAGCACTGTGTGGTCTGACATTTGGGGCCGAGGAATGTCAGCTTGAGTGATTTAAAACCACTCTAAGAGCTACTTTTGTCATGGTTTGGTTCATAGCTTTGGACAATTCTCATTTAACTTGTCTGTCAAGCATATGAATACAAGATGAGAGTGAAGCACCATGACGTTTTCATTTACAGCCAGAGAGCAGTGATGACAATGCTTTGAAGTATCGGTCACTCTGTGTTATAAAAAGAATATGACTAATGTTCAGTCTTTATTCTCAGATAATAAGATAGATGATTTGTGATTCTGACCCTACAGATGGGGCAGGACTTCCTTTATTAAAAACAATAGATTAAAGCCTGTGCTTATTCTTCTCAGAGACCCCTAGTACTCTTTAATGACTGTGAAGTCTATTTTTAAAATGGGAATCCAGAAACTTTAACTTTTTTTTTTTTTTAATGCAAGCAGTAGAACTCTGTGATTTATTGCAGCATTTCCTAATTTCAGTAGCATTCTAGTGCTTTGACTGTTCTATTAAATCTTGTGAAATGAAGAAGCTGCTCTCCTTTAGCTACCTAAGACATGAACTTTGCTACGTAACAATTTTTTGCTCTAGATAAAATTAAGGGTCAGGGTATTCTAGTATCCCTTTTTTGATTGTGCCTGGTGTCAAGTGCTTCACAATAATGTACAAGGAGCACTGTAAAGAGTTACAGGCCTGACCAGAGAATGTGTTTCTGCTCTATCTTTGGATGCTAACCTTATTCCCAAATGAACGAGGAGAGCAGTACAGTTCATGCATAAGATGCTGCCCTGGAGCTCAGGTGAGATCATTTCCCATCTCTGCCACTGATGAGCAGAGTAACCTTGGTGTGTCACTTCTCTCTGTCTACCGCCAAATGGCAGTAAAGATTACTTGTATCCTTCAGAGAACACTTTTTATTCAGTTATACATTTATGAGCTAAGTAATATCTAACTGTATTTTCACTCATATATGTAAGTTAATGCAGCTGAGTAATTTTCATTCTTTGTAGAAATAGGTCATCTGAGTACTACATGACATATCACTTCAAGTAAATCCCACAGATAAATTGGAAAAACTAGTCCTTTTGACTGAAGAATCACCTGCTGATCATCCATCCTCTATTACAAATTACCACTCACCAAAACTGTTCAGGACGTAGCAGGAACTTGGAATGAGAGATACCAAACACTGAGAGAAGTGCTGAAAGTGCCTTGTCAGCAGAGCCTAAGCAAGGATGGAGAATTTCTGTTGGCCCTTCAGATGCATCGATCACCGAGTGCCTGTCAGTTGGCAAACACCAATTACCCTGCCCATTCCTCATTATGACAAATACCTTTCAGAACGCACTGTTGCCCAATAATCTGTCTTGTTGTACAGTGATAGTTTGTAATTAAACTTCTTGTTCCCTGGAGGGCCCTAGTTTTGGCTTCCTAAGAGAGAAAGTGCAATGTGATAGATGTATCGCTTTTTTTCACTTCAGACGAATGGAACAAATGTCCAGATTTGCCTGAATGACTGCCAAAATGCAATCTTTAAAAATTCAAAACAAAACAAAAAAACTAGCAGTTTGTTTATTTGAAGGAATTCTGCCAGTATTTGGAAGCAACATAGATGCAAGAACAAATGGTTATTTAATTATTTTAAAGCACTAGTATTGTATTTATTGGCCTATTGTTTGTCCTAAATTCAGCTGTTTCCATGATGTTTAGTCTTCTTAATACAAAACGTAAATTCACAGTTAATATCCTGAGGATTTTTAAAACCCTGGGCTAGGGACGGGCACAGGGACAACGTAAGGGGGGGCTGGGCTACCGCTGGGCCCGCAGGGGCTGGAGGGGGCGGCGGGAACACCGGGGCTACCGGCGGAGCCGCCCCGCTGGGACAAGCGGTGGAGCCGCGGGCGGTGCCTGAGGGCCGGGACAGGCGGGACCTCGGGCTCAGGAGCGGCGCTGCAGCTGCGAGCGGCGCCACAGGAGCCTGGGCTTGGGGGGGGCAGGCGGCAATGGAGGGGGCGATGCTTCCAGGGGTCCCAGCCCTTCTCTTTCTTGTTTCCCCTTTGCTCCTTTCCTTGGGTCTCTGACAGCTTTAAAATTCTTACCCCTTAGACCCTATGTTTCCCACCCAGCATGAAGCGTACTTGCTTTCTTCTGCGTTAACGAGTTCTTTGGAATTTATAAATACTCGTATTAGCGGTGATGGCGCCCGCCCGCGGAGTGATCCGCCAGGAGGGACTATTTGTGATGCGGTCCTGCCCGCGGAGGGATCACCGGTGATGCGGCCCCACGCGGAGTGATCCGCCAGGAGGGACTATTTGTGATGCGATCCTGCCCGCGGAGGGATCAGCGCTGGTGCCGCTCCAACCGCGCGGCCGTGAAAAACGAGCTTCACTCTTTGTAGAATTTGAAGGAAAGTTGAAGAAAAGGGACAGTTTAATGAAAGTTTAATAAAATCAGGAGACAGCAGCAAAAACGCCGCTACGGCCGGGTGCTTCGCAGAGAGACAAAGGCGCACCTTTACAGCCAAAAGAGCCTCTTTAACACCGAGCTCCCTCTGCCGGCTCCCAATCCCAGCCCGCGCTCCCGGGCAGGGTTTCTTTCGGACCAGGGCTGCGTTTCCATCCTCCGCTCTGGGAGTCACCAGGTGCGTTAGGAACGAGCCGATCCCGCTCTCTGAGACACAAGGGCTCGCTCCAGGAGACTGTTCCTGTTCCTCTGTTCCAGCCGCTCTGCTCTCCCCAAAGCACCATTTCCTCGGAGCTCCTCTGAAACTGCATTTCAATGGACCGAGGGCTCCAGAAGCTGCAGACTCGTGCAATGGGGGTTTTTTGGGAAGCGACCTTAAGCTCTTGCAGTTCCACCTCTGTCATGAGAATTTCAGGGCTCTAAGACTCACAGAACGATTTGGGCTTGGAAGGACCTTAAAGCTCATCCAGTGCCACCGCTGCCACGGGCAGGGACACTTCCCACTGTCCCAGGCTGCTCCAGCCCCAATGTCCAGCCTGGCCCTGAGCACTGCCAGGGATCCAGGGGCAGCCACAGCTGCTCTGGGCGAACTCTGCCGGGGTCTCCCCCACCTCCCAGCCAGGAATTCCCAATTCCCAATCTCCCATCCATCGCTGCCCTCTGGCACTGGGAAGCCATTCCCTGTGTCCTGTCCCTCCGTCCCTTGGAAATCCTTTCTCTATCTTTTCCTGCGGCCCCTTCAGGCACTGGGCGGCCCCCGCTGGGTCACCCCGAAGCTGCTCCTCTGCCGGCCTGTCCCGGGGTGTCCGGTGTGTCCCTGTGTGTCCCGGTGCGTCCCGGTCTGTCCCGGGGTGTCCCGGTGTTTCCCGGTCTGTCCCGCTGTTCCCCGTGTCGCTCCGCGCGCGCTGCGCCACGTGACTCTCCCACCGCCCCGCGGGGAGGGGGGGCCTGACCCGCGCCACGCCCCCTGCGCGCGCGCTCCGCCGGGGTCACGTGGTTCCCCGCGCGTCACGTGATCGGGGCGGCGGCGGCGGCGCGGGAGCCGCCGGGAAGCGCCAGGCGGGACCGGGCCGGGATCGGGCCCAGCGCAGCCGCGGCCCTGCCCGAGCCCTGCGAGCCGCCAGCCCGCCATGGACCGCCGGGACCTTTCCGGATCGGCCGCCCGCTTGGCAGCCGCCCCCCCCTCCCTCCGCCGGGCCCGCCCCGCGCCCCCCCCGGCGCTCCGTGACTCGCCGGCGGCTCCGCGGCTCCTCCGTCGTTCGCCGGTGGCGGCAGCCAAGAGATGGTGCGGGCCTAGCGGAGCGACCAGCGCAGGTGAGCGCGGCCGGGCCTGGCCTCCCGCCGGCACCGGGGCAGCGCCGGGGCCGCGCCGTCCCCGCCCCGGGCACTCCCGGCACATCCCGGCACCCCCTGGGCGGCACCGGCGGGCCCGAGGGCGGCATCGGCCGCTCCAGGCGCAGCTCCCGCCGGGACCCGCGGCTTTCCCCGCGCTCGCGCCCCGCTGTGGGGGACACCCCGGGAGGGCGGGGGTCCCTCCCCGGGCAGCGCAACCCGGGGCATTCCCTGGAACGGGGACTCGGGGCCGGCGGGGCCGCTGCGCTGCCCTCCCCGCTGATGGGTTGAATGGTGTTCCGCTCATTGGCTTTGTCAGGGCTTTGTTCCTTCCCCTTTGCTCTCCCGGTTTGCGGCCGGAGCCGCTCCGGGATGGAGCGGGCCAGCACCGGCACGGGCTGCGGGGCTCTGGGGGCGGCCGGCGGCTCTGGGCGGCTCCGCGGGGCTGCCGTGCTCGGGGAATTGGCTTCCGCCGGCTGCTGCCGAAGGTCAGCGAGGGAAGAGTCGCGGGTCCGGACACAATCCCGTCCGGACGGAGTAGGTGGCTCTTACGTAAAGCCTCATCCTTGGGGGGGGGTTGTGTTGGACTTTGTAAAAGAGCAGTCGCTTAACGTTCCTGGGCTCTGGGCTGACTTTTTTCCTTTTTTGCCATTTTTCAATGAACAAACCAAAGCGAGAAAGTGTTGAGAGGTGTAAGCCGGGTATCGGTGCATTCAGTGCTGTGCCTGTGATTCTCTTCTGGAGATGAGCAAGTGGTTCACTGGATTCTGGGGGAGAACTGAGTGCTTCTGCCCAAAGCTCGCTCACAGCCTGGGCAGATGCTGTACAGTGGAAAGGGAAAAGGGGCAGGTGTGGGACCCACTGTCCCCCCGGCTCATCTCTTGCCTTATGACGGCCTTGTTTGGTCATTTTCTCAGGAGTGCCGGTGCTTTGAAGCATTCCCACGTTCCCAGTGCTGGCAGCCAGGCACCCACCTGCCCCTGTGGGACTGCCCAGGCCCTTCCTCAGTGCCACTCTTTGGAATGAGCTGGTTCTGCTGGGGCCTGTGTGTTTATTTGTCACCTGGGCTCCCTCCCAGCTACTGAACTCCTCTCAGGTGTATTCCTAGTTGCTGACATTCCTTTAAAACTACCGAATTCTTCTCTCAGGTCCCTGGCAAACGGGGCTTTGCAGCCTGGGGGAGTTATTGCAAAACGGGGTCTAGTGAAGTGCTCTGCAGGAGTGGTTGTGCACCTGAGTGGTCATTTAATTGTCTCCTCTAATGAGGGAAACGTGATTAAATGATGCCTTTTCCTGGCCTTAAAATCAAGAGTCATACACGGTTCGAAGGGGAAAAGGGATTTTACCTTGGTATTTATTTTAAGGATCCTTAGGTGCACACGTCCAGGTCATATGCATCGAGATGCACCCCGCCGAGTCTCTGTGTCCCCCCCTCTCCCCCAACATTAGGTGTAACATTATAGGTGTTACTAATTAGCATATCTATCAAAGATTCCCCAATGAGAGGCTCAAGTGAGCCCCCCTCCCCAAGGAACCTTCCCCTGGATGGTTCTATCTTGGTTTACAGAATGTGTTCTGGAGAGGACCGTGGGGTCTGGGGCACACTGATCCCTAGCTACGAAGCTTCTAAAATGTTGAGTCTCTCAGCTTGACAAACAAGTCCAAGAAGGTAGGCAAAAAGCACTAGGAATACAGAATTTGTAAAAAGGTACAACAGGGGTATAAAAGAAAAGGCAAAAATCCTCATGGCACCACTAGCAATCTTGTGCCCGTTGCTGGGCAGTTTCAGCTCGTGTCTGTGCTATGTCATGGGTGTCTGTGTTCTGTAGTTTGTGTCCATCCTCTCCCGTGTCACAGGCCTTTGTTACATCTCGGTGCTTTATGGGCCTCGCTCTGGGCCGTAGCGGCAGCGGGGGTCTCTGCTCGCGTGCTTTCCCGGATCGGGCTCATTCCGGCATCTTTACAGTTTTGCTTTTGGAGACCAGGAGAAGTACACAAGATGTTCTCCTCCATCTTCCTTCTCACTTTTGGTAGTATCTTTTCTTTCATGGGCCATGGACTTCTCTATGAAGTGTATTAGACCCTCCTCACTGTGGTAGTTCCATAGGTTCCATTGCCTCAAAGCATATCGGGTCTAGAATTTATCTTCTGGAGAGTTATCTCAAGTCCTCGTGTCATCTTTGCTTCTATTTGGTGTGCTTACACTTGGAGCTGCCCTGCCCTGGCACGTAGAGTCGTGGCTGGGTTGAACAGTTGTAAAACTTTGTGGTTCATCTCTTGGCTGTGGGGTTTTGTGTAGAAAACTTATGGGCCTGGTGTATGGGGATAACTCCGAGCTGTCAGCTACTTGTAGACTGTCTCATGTTGTCTTGCAGGTCCCCGAGGCCGATTCTGATCCCTGCAGTCACCGATGCTACCGCTTTTCCCAGAATCTACCCTTCCACGTCAGGGAGCAGCAGTTGGAAGATGTGTTGAAGCGTCTTCATCGGTGGAGTGTTGTGAGTAAGGGCTGCAAGTCAGTGTGTAAGCTGAAGAAGGGTGTCTGTCTGTGAGAGTGTGTGTCTGTCTGTGTCTGCGTGTGTCAGTCTGTGAGAGCGTGTGTGACTGGTTCTAACCTTGTGTGTGGGATTTTTGCCTTTCAGTTTTTTCAACTGATTTTTAACTTTATAATAAGAAAACAGCCAGCTGTGAGGTTTTTTTTCCCCCATCTGGGTTTTGTTTTTCCTTGGTCCCGTCCTGTCTGCGAGGTGATGTTCATCGCCAAGGTTTGGGTGCAGCCAAACAAACAGCCTCCCTAACAGGGTGGAGAGTACCCAGTGGAGGTTAGGAATACAGGGAAAAGGTGCACCAGCCCTCATACCACCCCTGACAGCACCATTTTCCCCCCACCAGCAGCACAGTGCAGCAACCCTGGAACCCTCACTGCAGCAGAGCTCAGTAACCCTGGTGCTGGGATAACCCTGGAACCCTCAGAGGAGGACAAGCCCCACACCAAAAAGTTAGGGATGACAGCTGCAGGCTGGAGAGTGACAGGTACGGGTTGAGGGCTGGGGCGTGTAGAGCAGGAGTGAGGGGTTCCAGGCAGCAATAGCAGTGAGGGGTATAAAGTAGAGGGGGTTAAAGGTTAGGGGATAAAGGGACAAAAGTCAGGGCATAGGTTGGGGGGTCAGGGAATCAAAGGTGAAAGTCCAGGGGTCGAAGGTCAAGGTGGTCAATGTCAAAGCACAGAGGTCACATGTAGAAGGTTGGGGCAAAGGTCACAGGGCTCAGGGGGGTCAAAGGTCCTGGGGTCAGGTGTCATGGGTCAAAAGGCAAGGGTCAAAGGGCTCAGGTTTGGGGGGGGTCAAAGGGCAGGGCTCAAGGTGTAAAGGTGGATGGTCAGGGGTCAGGGATCAAAGGTCAGGTTGTCAAGGAATGGGTCGAGGGGTCAAAGGTCAGGGGGGTAAAAGGTCAAGGCTCAGGCTCAGGATTAGAGGTTTCAGCATGATTTTCCATGGTGGTTCCCAGTGTGGGGACACGGGGTGTGGAGTCAGTGGCGCCGGGGGCGGGCAGGAGCCCCATGGGCAGTGGCCGGCAGCGGCGGGGACGTCTCCGTCCGGGTCGCGCCCCTCCACTCCCAGCAGAAGCCCCCCTGCGCCGTGCGGTGCCCGGCCGCACTCCTTGCCCTCCCTGCCGCTGCCTTCCCGCACTCCCACCGCACCCCCTGCTCCCCTCCAGCCCAGGGAAATGCAGGAAAACACAAAATCATCGAGGTGGAACAGTCACCGGAGCTGCCCGAGCCATCCCCCCGCCTGAAGGCGGCAGCTGCCCAGAGCCGGGAGCACCCAGCAGGATGCAGCTCCTCTTTCCCAGGAGCTGGAGGCAGGGTTTCCCAGGCAGGGGGAGCAGGGAGAATTTCAGCTCCCAGCAGCTCTCTGTGAGTGCTGGATGGACTCTGGGCTGAGCCAGGTGGGAGGTGTGGGTGGTGTTCATGTCCTCAGGAGCTGCTCGAATCCACCTTAAACTCCTGGAGTGGTCTGTGCTGGGAAGAACCTTACAGACCATCCTGTTCAGCCCCTTGCCATGGTCAGGGACACCTTCCTGGGGTGTCTGTGCCAGAGTGGTGGAATGCGCAGGACTTTTTCCCTGAGCCCAATCCCGGGCAATACTGGGGTTCCCATGGGAAGAAGCCTGTGAGCTGCATTTCTGGAGCTGGGAGCCTCCATGCCTGGGAGTGTTCCCAGTACCGCTCTTTGGTTTTTTCCATAACTGGGCATGATGTTTCTCCCCAGAGCAAGGTGGTTTTCCCTGGATTGTTGGGGTTACACACTGGCTGTTTGACAGCTCTGTTGTCTCTTTGTCCTGAATGGAAGAGCGAGGAACGGGAGATGCTCCCAACTGTCACAGGGATGTGGGAACAGCCCAGTTCCAGTGAGGAATGTGACGCCCAGCTTGTGGCGTGTGCCCTGAGATGGTCTTTCCTGTTGTTTTGTCCTTAGAGCCTGTTGGAGTGCTGGCCTGGATTTGGGAGGAGCCAAGTAGCCTGGAGCAGTGAGGTTTTTCCTGTCAGAAATCCATGCTGGGGATGTTTTCCCTGGCTGTCCCAAGGGGAAGGAACAGCTCTGGAGTTTTTGCAGCCACAGGCTGGGGATGCATCCCCTGAAAACCAGTTCAGGATCGTTCATCTGACTCTGTCCCTGACCTGTGGCTTCCAGGGAGCCTTCTGGTCTTCTGGATATTCCCAGGAGAGGATATTCCACCACCTGACTTTTAAGCCAGGAATTGCAAACCCAGTAAGTCAGTCACATTCTATGGGAGCTGCCCCAATGGTGGGATGGCAGAGGGCACAGCCCACGCTGCTGTTTGGGACATTCCCAGCTGGAACGGGAGCCAGCTGGGCATTTTGGAGCGCTGAGGCCACAAGGGCAGCCTTGAGTGGCATTCCCAGGCAATGCTGAGGCATCCCATGCCTGTGGCACGTGGCAACACATGCCTGATGTGGAGCAGAGAGAGGAAGGGAGAAATTCTGAGTTGATGGGAGGAATGGAATTGGGCTTTCCAGAATGGAATTGGTATAGGTGCTGATGGAATCATGGGGTGGCTTGGAAGGGACACAAAGACCCTCTGGGCTCTGTTTTCCCATCCCATGGCAAAGAACACGTCCAAAACTGCCTCCTCACCCTCATGGAATGGCAATGGGTGTTGGGAGCTCTGGCAGGAGCACCTGGAGACCAGGTAAGAATAGCAATGGGATTGTTTTGGCTGCTGCTGGATGTGGTTTTCTCTTTGCAGGATGTTCCTCTGACCGATGTTTTCACAGTAGCTTGCTAGGCCTCATTTGAGGATAATTCCAAGAATTTGGAAGTAGTTGGAAAAGAGTGAGGAAAAAAGGTGAACCTGATCCGTTTCTAGTAATTCTGAACTTCTCTTGCAGCACCATTCTGAAGGAAAGCTGGTTAAAGGATAAAGATGCAGAGGAACAAGTGTTGTCAACCCCCCTGCCTCCCTGACAGAGCAAAGCTTTCTGCAATCCCAGTAAATCTCTTGGAGAAACTATGGGATCACAAGGTTTCCTAGGAAAGGAAAACTAAGGACAGAGATGAGGAAAGAGGCTTCCAATTAATAATGATTTGATGGAGGTAGGAATGATTCTTGTATGTTTGATGCACCCCTTTTTATTCCTGGGATAATTTTAAATGATTTCTTTAAAAACTCATTTTGATTTGGGAATTCAAATTAGAGAGGAAGCGATGCAAAATAAATGCAGGGAGAGATCACAGAATCATCCTGGAATGGCAGAATAGTTTGGGTGGGAAGGGACCTTAAGGATCACCTCATTCCATCCACAGGGTGCTCCAAGCCCCGGCCAGCCTGGCCTCGAACACTTCCAGGGATGGGGCAGCCACGATTTCCCTGGGTTTATGGGCACAAGAGGAAATTTCCAGCAGGAAGTGAGGGATTTCCTTTGCTCTGCCTGGCCCTAGCAGGGCTTTGGGAGGCAGAGGGTGTGGGAACAGGAGCTTTGTCCACTGCCTTGGGGGAGTCTCTGCTGTCCCAAAACCCAGCCGAGCAAGTGGTTGTGGTTTAACATCCCGTTCAAAGGAGATGCCAGGCCAGGAACGGGAATGGACTGCAGAGCAGGGATGGTGCCCAGCAGAGGGGTGACCGTCCAGGGGGTCCCAGCAGTCCATCCCTGCTGGCCAGGTTTGGGATGAGCAGGTTGGTGACTGTCCCTGTGCTTGCTCTGCAGGATGAGGAAGCCAGGCCTGCTGAGGAGGAAGATGAGGAGGTGTGGGAGGATGGAGACAGCGGCCACCAAAGGCTGCGGAAGGCACAGATCCAGGTAGGAGACGTTGCCTTCCGAGGAGAGGGACTTGTCTGTCCCGTTGGAATTTGGGGCGTGAGGCCAGTGGAACAAAGGGTTTGATTCCATTTTCTTACTCGGGTTTTCACGTGCCTTAAGAGAGCTTTGTGAAAATGTCATTATCCCTGATTGAATCTCTGGAAAACAGGGATTGAAGCTTTCAGAAGGGGCCCAACCCTGCCTGCACGTATCCAAGTGCAGCCCCCACTCCCTGTTTTTGTGTACAGCTGGGATGAGACCTCAGCTGCTGCTACTTGCCCACTCACAAGTTGTGTAGCTCAGAGCCTCAGCCATGAAGGGCCAGGCTGTGTTTAAAACAGCCCAAGGTACCAGAGAGCTGAAGTAATTTCCTAGCAGGTAACTTGACTTGGAAGCTGCATTCTAAAATTTGTCCACATTTAATTTATGTCCCACGTGGAGACACCTAAAGAAGCAGAGGTGGGGTGTTCCTAAGAAAAGAACATCTAAATTCTTTGGTGGTAGAGGGCTTAAAATTAAAGTCTGAGTGGAGGTGCCTTTAGGACACTTCCATTCCAGTATCTGAATGGAATTTACATGAAGTATCCAAATCCTGACAAGCTTGTATGAACTCCAAAGCCTCTGCAAGTGTTTTACAGCCAGGGAAGGAGATAAGAGTCTGGAGTCTCTTCCCAAAACCTGGCTGCTGGTTTGTTTGGCCAGGCATAGGAATAATTGTGTATTCCCTGGGGCTGTCCTTATGGGGAGAGGTTTACTTATGTGCCCTGGGTTTATTCAGTGCCTCTTCAAAGTGATGGAAACTGATTTCATTGAAATGCCAGGGGTGCCAAATGTTTTCCCCAGCCAGAGCTCGGAGCCAGTCCAGTGGGAAGAGGCTTAATGGCCATTTTCCCACTCCCTCGGGGCAGCAGCACTGGAGCACTCGCACCCAGCCGTGCCCGAGGTGCCGAGTACTGGCAGGAGGCAAAGCCGGGGACGGGGCAGTAGGAGCTTGCAGTGCTCCTGGAATCGCAGAGCTGGAGCTGTGGGTTAGAACTCCCAGGAGCTGCTGCCTCACTCAAACCTCGTTTCAAGCTCAGCATCCCTCCTGCTCCCTTGGAATGATTGTTGCTTCTGTTGTTGCTCTTTCCCGATACATGATGATTATTATTGTAAATTCCCACTCCATTTCTTCCATAGCCCTTTGCTTCCCAGAGGTGGTGCTTTAGGCAAGCCCCTCCAGCCTGGGAAGGTGCTTTTGGCTCCACACTCATTCCCAGTCCCCATGAGCAGCTGGACCTGTGCTGCCCCAGCAGGTGCCTTTCCTTCCTTCCTTCCCTGCTGCACTTTGGCTTTTCAAGGGCTCTCTGGGGGGCTGAGGGAGAAGTTCTTTGTCATTCCAGGGCAGCATAAGCCCTGATCCCACTAAAAGCAGGAGGAATCATTTCATCCTTGTTTTTGGATACACCTTTAGTGTTTTCTCTCTTTTGCTGACACTGTGTGGTGAAGCAGCAGCTCCCTGGAATAATTTTTATTTGTAAAACAGTGAATTCCCTGCTGGAATCCCAGTCACAGCCCCCCAGATCAATGTGCAGTTTAAGGCCTTACACCCTGACCAGGACAAGTTCCTGTCCTTAGACATGGAAAACAGGGGAGAACTCAGACTGGATTGGAGCCAGCATCCAGAATGGGGAAAGTGAGGCAGCGTGCTTGGAGAAGGCTGGGGCTGGTACAGGGGGTGTTCCCCGTTGGATGACACCCGTGTGGAGCCGATCCTTCTCTTCCTTTGTCCAAAGTCCGATGGCAAAGGAGTGAAGAACCCACAAGTGGGGCCTGGAAGGAAAACAGTTCTGTTAAAATTAGGCAAAGAATGCACTAAGTAAAAATGGACATCCTTTTTATGTGTGAAAGAAAGTAGGGGAAAAATGTTGAAAAAGAGTTCTTTTATTTGGTGCCACCTCTCATTTTTTTATGGATAAAACCCTCTAGTGAGCAATCAGAACAGGAGTGGGAAAGCCAGGAGCCTTTGACTTCCACAGTGAACTTAATTTCCATGCTTAATTTTAACAATTTCCTCTCTCTCTCAGGACAGGAAAACCCACTTAACTTGTCCCATCTTTGCCAAAAGCTTTGGTGTTTGAGCAGCCAAACCCAAGGAGCTCTGGCCCCACCAGCCTGTACTGGAGGGCCCCTGGTCCTGCCCGTGGTGTGGGATGAATCCCCAGTTGTCCCCAGAGGGGGCTGCCCTGGTCCCTGCAGTGCCCAGCACCTGAGACAGAGAGAGCCCTGTCCAAAGGGGCCTTTGGCACCTTGTCAGGAATGTGGCAGCAGCCCCAGGAGCAGGCTGGAGGTGAGAACTGGGGCTGTGTTTGAGCCTGAGCAGGTCAGCTCAGTGTTTACCTGTGGGGGGAGCTTGGCCCCACACGCTGAGTTGAAGCGGGATCAGGGTGACAGATGCTGCATTTTGGGCACCCTGAGAGTTTCTCTCCCCCCTGGAGCTTTCCTGCAGGGATGGGGCAGGGCAGGGAGCAGAATTAACCCTGCACCTCCCGTGGACACTGCTGGCCTTTGTCTCTCTGTTGTGCCATCAGCCTGGGGGAATTTGCTGCTGCCACTGCCACCCCACCTGGGGGCTGCGTGCTCCTGGCAGCCCTTCCCAGCTCCACACCCGAGCTCCAGCGGTGCCTCCGGGCTGTGTTGGGAGCGTTTGCTGGGAATGGGCCTCATCCCTGGAGTATCCTTTCCTTCCAGAGTGGATGGACAGAGCTGCTGGGCTTGTCAGCTTCAGAGTTTGATTGCAAAAGTCACTGCAGGGAAGAATGACAAGGAGGTTTGTCAGAGTGGTGCTGTCAGACCCCACCTGCCAGTCTGTGCTTTGGGTTGGAGGTTGTTGTGTATTGGCCCTGCAGGCAAGGAATGTCCCCTTCCCACCTCAGCCCAGCAGCTCCCAAGGGCTCTTCCTGGAGTACTTATTCTTTGCTTCCCTTTGGGCTAACTTAATCTCCACCCTTCCATGAGCAATTCCTTGGCTTCTCCTGGAGAAAACCCCACGGCAGAGGCAGTCTGCAAAGGAGCCCAGAGCTGTGCTTGGAGCAGAGAGTGCTGAGAGCTGCGGGTGCCTCTGCTGCCCCAGGCTGGCAATATCCCCATGGAACAGACTGGGCAAATGGGATTAGAGGGAGCACAAGTCCCTTCAGGGAAGGGGTTTTCTCCTGTGCACATCAGGCACGGGGCAGGAAGGGAACTTTGGAAATCAGCTGATTTCCCCCAGAAAGCATCACTCACATCAGCATGGATGACATGACCTGTGCCCACCGCTCACCATGCACCCGGCCAGAATCAAGAGCAAAGGTTGGTTTGGGTGTGAGCACTTGAAATAACTTGGAAAGAGAAGCAATCACCTTTTGCTGCTTCTTTCTTTCTTTCTTTCAGATGCTGGGATTGCCTCTGGGCACGTGTGCTGAGCTCTCCCTGCAGGGAACCGTCAGGCCTTAACAGCTGTGAGGTTGTGTTCTTCTCAGTGGGGAACTGGAAATAATTATTAATTAATTAATTGCAGAAATGTCTTCTGAACCTTTCCCCTTTCCTGGTAGATCTTCTCTCTCTGCCTCTGAATTTACAGCTGTTCCCTGGTGTCATTGGCCCTGCCTGAATTCCTTGCAGCTCCTCACTGGGAAAACCTGGGGTGACTGAGAGGGGACACAAGAATTGTTTGTGTAGGAAAATGGGAGGGGATGTCGAGGGGAGCGAGGTGGCATTTTTGAGGGAAAAGCTGAGGTGATGTTTAGGAGAGAGAATGCACATTTTTGGGGCAGAAAAGAGTTAATATTGTAGAGGAAGGAAAATTTGGGGGGTAAAACTTGATGTAACCTGTAGGGGACAGAATGAATATTTTGGCATAGGCATAGAGGAGTAGACAAATAAGGAAAATTTTGGAGGCAAAGCGTGACAAAATCTCAAGAGCAGAGAATGATCACTTGGAGGGAAAAATGAGGTGATGAGTACTGAGCATGTGGGGAAAATCTGAGCTAATCTCTAGGGGAGAGCATGAACACACTGAGGTAACATGAGGGAATCAGTTGTGGGCAAGTAGGGAAACTTGTGTAAAAAGAACATTAAATAAGCTGTAGAAAGAACATGTTGAGGTAAAAATGAGGTCATCAGTAGTAGACAGATGGAAAACTTTGGTGGTAAATCTTGATAGAAGCTATGTGGTAGAAAGTAAATAAATATTGAAGGAAGAAGAGGGAATCAGTAGTGGACAGGTAGGGGAATTTTGGGGGGGTAAAACTTGAAATAATCTAGAGGTTGAGAATGAATATTTTGAGGTAAAAATGAGGTAATAAGTTGTGGACAGTTAAGGAAAATTTTGGGGGTCAAACTTGAGGTAATCTCTAGGGAGAGTATGACACACTGACATAAACTGAGGCAGTCACTGGGGCTAGGCAAGGAAATTTGGGGTGTAAAACGTGGGAAGATCTGTAGGGCAGAGAATGAACATATTGAGGAAGCAATGAGGTGACCAGTAGTCAAGAGGAGGTAGAATTTGGGGGGCAAACCCTGAGGTAATTATGGAGGAACAGTAAGTGTTTTTGAGAAAAAATCGGACCTAATTTGTAGGGGACAGAATGAACATTTTGGGGATAAGACAGACAGAACTTGCGTGGTTTTGGTTTTACAATCTGGTCAGTATACAGGGGACAAAAGAGACATTTTGGTCATAAAATCCTAGTTAATCTGTAGAAGAAAGAACTCCTATTTTGAGGTAAAAAGGAGGTGATCAGAATTGGGCAGGTAGGGAAAATTGAGGGGGTAAAATGTGAGGTCATCTCTAGGAGAGAGCAGGAGCATCCTGAGGTAAACTGAGGGAATTGCTGTGGACAGGTGGGTAAATCTGGGGGGTAAAACTTGAGGGAATCTCCATGGTAGAAAAGGAGTATTTTGAAGTAAAAATGAAGTACTCCGTGGTGGAGAGGTACAGAAAATGTCGGGGGTAGAATCTGAGGTGATCTGTAGCAGAGAGAATGCACTTGATGGGGTAAACTGAGGTTTTATGGCCAGGTAGGGAAGTTCTGAGGGGTAAAAATTGAAAGTGTCTGTAGGGTAAAGAATGAGAATATTGAGGTGGAAATGAGGAAAGAGGTAGTGGACAGGTGGGGAAAGTTTTGGGGGCAAATCTTGTGGTAATCTCCAGAGCAGAGAAAGAATGCTTCCTTGTAAAAAATGAGGAACTCAGAAGGAGACAGATGGGGACATTTTGGGGGTAAAGTCTCAGGTCATCTCAAGGTGAGGGAAGGACTATTTGGAGGTGAACTCAGGACTCACTGTGTCCTCCTTCCTTGGCAGCAGCTGGCAGGGAAGGGAGAAGAGGCCTCAGGCTGGAGAGGGGCAGGAGAAAGGCACTGTGGGCAAAGGGACCTCCCTGGCATCCCCAGGGCACCTGTGGGGAACAGAGTGGACACTTTGGGAGCAAAGGGAGGTGAGTGGATTGTCCCTTTGGGGGATGCTGGGATTTAAATCATTCTATCCATTTGCCTGCTGACATTTCCCAGCCCAGGGGCTTTGGCTGCCAGGGCAGCACAAAGATTGTTCCCTGTGTGGTGCCCAGATTTGGGGTTAGGCTTTGCTAGTTCACATGAATTCTACCCAAAGCCCTGAATTGCCACTGGAATAGCCTCCTAGTGCCTCCTGGAGCATGGATATTCCCATGCAGAGCTGCCTATTTAACAGCAGGTGTCAGGAAGCAGCAGAGCTTCCAGGGAAGCTCAGCAGGGTCAGGGCAAGGACAACTTCATGTTCCATAGAATTTGCTGTTTGTAACCCTCATCCCCCAGCCCCCCCCACCATGTCCCTGGGGCACCTGACAGAGTTCCCTGGAATTCAGCTGCCTGCACCCCCCGAGCTCGGGCTCGGGTGATATTTGGAAGCAGGAGAAGGCGCTGGCCGGACGCGCTCCCAGCCCGTGCTGAGGCAGCCCCTGTGCCCCCGGGAGGACTTCTCTCCCTGCAGGAGCAATTTCATTGCAGAGCCTCTGGAAGTTCTTTTCCCTCAGGAAAGGGATGCACATCCCTGCCTTCAGGGCACCTGCAGTGTGAGCCACCTGTGAAAGCTTTCCATCAGTTGTGCAGTTCCAGCTGGTTCCCCAAAAACTGCCAACTCAATCCAAAGAGATTTCTCTGCCTCTGACCTTTCATTTGAAGGCATCTCTGAGGGCATTGCTTGGCATTTCATTGCTGTGGGGGAAGCTTGCCTTGGCTTTAACGCTGCTGAGGGATGATGTCCTCAGGCTGGAAGGGAAGGCATTTTGGGTGGCTGGGACATAGCTGGCAGGTGTGTGGGAGGTCGGCAGCGGGAATTGCTGTCTGAGCCCCTCTGCAAACAGCCCGTGCCGACATTCCCCGGTGCCAGCTGTTCCTTGGGGTATTTTTGGGGCGTCAGTGGGGTCTGTCGGGGCCGAAGCATCTCCGGGTGCCTGTTCAGAGCAGCCCCTGGCCGAGGGGCCGCCCTTTATCCATGTCCATCCCAGCGCTGCCCAGGCAGCCCGGTGCCCGTTCCCGGGATGTGTGTTTGGCATGCTGTGTGCCACAGGCAGGACACTGCAGGCACAGCTCCTCTCTGCAAATCCAAAGCACAAGAGCTGCTGGTTCCCTTCCTGGGGCTGCCGGCCTTCTCCCTCCCCCCGTTCCCTGCCAGCTGGGACACACAGAAGGAGCACCAAGGAACACTCCTGGCAATGAGCAGGAGTCACTGAGAGCTCTGTGCAGCTCTGGGCCACAAAAGCTGCCTCAGCCGCCACTGTGATTTTGGCCTGTGAACACTCACCTGCGGGAAATGCCCCTCTGCAGGCAGGAGCAGCTCTGACACTCTCCAGAACTTTGGCCATGGAGCAAGTGAACCCTCAGGACTTGCCTTGCTTCTTTCTCCCTGGAAAGGGACGTGGAATGAGCACCTTGACAGCTGTTGGGGAAATCCTGGAAAGGGCAGGAAATCAGGGCTATGGGAAGAGTTTTGTGCTGTCCCCCAAGCGATCACCTGTGGTGTTCCATGATCAGGTGCTGGCCATGGAGCTCTGCCCTGTAGCCATGGCAGGGGCTGGGGTGTAAAGCAGCATTAGCATAAAAGAAGGAGCTGTATTTGCAAAGGAATTACCTTGCTGGCACTTGGCATTGCCATGCCAGGCAGGACATTGGCAGGAGCTGAGATTGGCTTGGTTGGAGCAGGGTGCTGAGAATGGCCAGGTGTGGGTTCAAGGCCCAGATGAGGCATTCACATAAGGGTTCGACTTGGTGCTCCTTGTGTATCCATTCCCACTCAGGAGATGCTGTGCTCTGGAAATAAAGAAGAAACAGTTTCCACTGGACTTTCAAAGCCAGAGGTTTTTGCACTGGAGAGTGCAAGGCGCAGAGAAAGTGGGGGGGGGGGGAAGGAGAGCATCAGGTACCGGCTGAGCGGCCCGAGCCCCGGCCCCAGAGCGGGCGCAGTCAGAGCAGGAGCGGCAGCAGCGGACTCGGCGCCAGCGCCCGGCCCGGGGGAGCGGCTCCTCCCGGCCGCGGCGCTGCAGCCGCGCTCGCTGGGCGGGGGCGCGGCGGGCGGGAGGCCCCCGGGGGAGCGGCCCCGGGGCGGGGGGAGGCGGGCGCTGCTCTGCGCAGGGGGTGCGGCGGCCTCGGCAGCGCCGGGGCTGGGGGAGCTGCGCGTCCCCGCGGGGGCTGCGGGCGGACCCGGGCCGGGAGCGCCGCCGCTCCGGTTCCGCCCCACGGGGCGGGCGGCGCTGCGGGAGCGGCGGCCTCTGGGGGTGCCGGGGCCAGCACGGGCGGTCCCCGTGCCCCGCCCGCTTCCAGGCGCGATCCAGCGCCTGCTCCGGGGAAGCGCCGCCCGCCCGGCACGGCCCCGGCTCCCCGCGGCCGCGGCGGGACCGTAGCCGGAGCTCCGGCGGGACCGCAGCCCCGCGCTGGCCGCAGCCGGAGCGGCAGCGCCGGGCTCGGCCCCAGCGCCAATCCCGGAGCGGCTTTTAACCAGCCGCGGCGATCCCGATCCCTAATGCCATCCCCAATCCCACCTCAGTTCTCCGAGCCCGGGAGCCACACCCCGCCCGCCGAGGGACAAGCGGCTCGGCCCGGGACCCCCAGCAGACACCGACAGGACTCGGACCCGAATCCCCGGACCCCGTTCCCGGTCCCACCTCAGCGCCTCGGGCTCGGCGCAGCGCCGGGAGCAGCCCCCGGGGCCGGGATCCGCACAGCGCTCCGAACGACGGTCCCGCCGCAGCCCGGGACGAGCAGAATGAGCATCCAGCGCACAAAGCGGAGCGGGCGCGGATCCGCCGGCATTTACAGGCGCGGGCGGGGCGGGGCGGGGCCGGCACAGGTGTGAAGGGCGGGGTCCGCACAGGTGCGCGGGGCCCCAGAGCGGCTGCGCGGGGCGGGGCCGAGAGGATTTAAGCCTCGGGAATCGGCCCCGCCGCCATTTGCGCGCTCGGTGCTCGGTGGGAGAGGTTGCGGCCGGACCGGGTTCTGTATCTCTATATATCTCTGTGTCTCTGTATTTCTTTTTCTTTATATTTGTGTTTGCTTCTCTTCTTCTAACCCTCTCTGTTCTTCCCCCTCTGCCTCCCCTCCCCCACCCCCTACACCCCCCCCCCCCCAACCCCCCCCCCCCTCTCCCCCCTAGCCCTCCCCTCCCTCCCCCCCGGCCCGGTCCCCCCCATCCCCCCTCCCTTTCCCCCTACACGCCTCAACCCTGCCCTACCCCTCCATCCCCCCCCCCTCCTCCACCGTTCCTCCCCCCCCCCATCCCGCGTCCCCCCTGCCCCCTCACCCTGCTCCCCTTCCCCTCCCAATTTCCCCCACCTGCCCTCAATCCTCCCCCTCTGTCTCCCACCTTTCCTTCCACCTCCCCGTGTTCCTCTTCCCGCTTTCCCCCTCTGCACCTTGACCCCCCCCCCACCTGTGCTCCGTCCTCGTCCTCCCCCCCCTCCTTTCCTGTCCCCCCACCCCGCCTCTCCCTGCACACCCTGAACCCCCCACCTGCCCTCCTTCTTTGACCCCCTCTGCTCCCTTATTCCCGTCCTCTGTCCCGTCTTTCTCCCGCAGCCGCGGGGCTCGGGGCGCCGGAGAATAAAGCCCAGAGGGCCGGAGCCCGGCGCCCCTGCCCTCGCTGGAGCCCCACACGGGGCCGGACCCGCTCGGCGGGTCCCCTGTGCAAACAAGAACACCGCCGGGGCTCCGGCTTTCCACACACACACTGGGGATCCCCTCTTCAGGAGGGGGTCCCGGGGCGGGGGGTGGGTTTCAGGGAGGGGGGTGTGTTGGGGTAGGGTGGGCCCCCTCCACCGGAGGAGGGGGTCCCGGGGGGGGGGGTGGGTGGGTTTCAGGGAGGGTGGTGGGTTGGGGTGGGCCCCCTCCAGAGGAGGGGGTCCCGGGAGGGGTGGGTGGGTTTCGGGGAGGGTGGTGGGTTGGGGTGGGCCCCCTCCGGAGGAGGGGGTCCCGAGGGGGGGGTGGGGGGGGTGGGCCCCCTCCGGAGGAGGGGGTCCCGGGAGGGGGTCAGGGTGGGCCCCCTCCGGAGGAGGGGGTCCGGGGGAGGGGGGTGGGGCGGAGGGGGGACTTTCCCCCCCTCCAGTCCCCGCCCCCTCTCCCGGACCCCCTCCTCCGGACGGGGCTCCCCCCCGGCCCCCTCCCCGGGACCCCCTCCTCCGGACCGGGGCCCCGGGGGGGAGGGAGGGTGGGGTGGGGGGGGCTCGACGGGAGGGGCTGTTGGTTTGGCCTGTGGTCGCTATGTCTGTTCATGCTGCAGAGTGACGTGACCCCCTCTGCTTCCCCCCCACCCCACCCGCCCCCCTCCCTCCCCCCCGGGGCCCCGTCCGGAGGAGGGGGCCCCGGGGAGGGGGCCTGGGGGAGCCCCGTCCGGAGGAGGGGGTCCGGGAGAGGGGGCGGGGACTGGAGGGGGGGAAAGTCCCCCCTCCGCCCCACCCCCCTCCCCCGGACCCCCTCCTCCGGAGGGGGCCCACCCTGACCCCCTCCCGGGACCCCCTCCTCCGGAGGGGGCCCACCCCCCCCACCCCCCCCTCGGGACCCCCTCCTCCGGAGGGGGCCCACCCCAACCCACCACCCTCCCCGAAACCCACCCACCCCCCCCGGGACCCCCTCCTCCGGAGGGGGCCCACCCCAACCCACCACCCTCCCTGAAACCCACCCCCCCCTCCCGGGACCCCCTCCTGAGGAGGGGATCCCCAGTGTGTGTGTGGAAAGCCGGAGCCCCGGCGGTGTTCTTGTTTGCACAGGGGACCCGCCGAGCGGGTCCGGCCCCGTGTGGGGCTCCAGCGAGGGCAGGGGCGCCGGGCTCCGGCCCTCTGGGCTTTATTCTCCGGCGCCCCGAGCCCCGCGGCTGCGGGAGAAAGACGGGACAGAGGACGGGAATAAGGGAGCAGAGGGGGTCAAAGAAGGAGGGCAGGTGGGGGGTTCGGGGTGTGCAGGGAGAGGCGGGGTGGGGGGACAGGAAAGGAGGGGGGGAGGACGAGGACGGAGCACAGGTGGGGGGGGGGGTCAAGGTGCAGAGGGGGAAAGCGGGAAGAGGAACACGGGGAGGTGGAAGGAATGAGATAGGGTAGGGAGAGGAGTCGGGGTGCGTTGGGGAGAACGAGGGGGGAAGGGAAAGGCCGGGTGAGGGCGAGGGATGATGGTCAGAGGAGGGGGAGAAGGGGAAGAGAGGGGAGTCGGGTTGGGGAGCGGGGTACGGAGAGGGGAGAAAGGAGGGCTGGGGGACAAAGGAGGGCTGGGGGGGTCGGGGATGCGCAGGGGAGCAGGGAGAGAGGGTGGGGGGCGCTGGGGAGAGGGCAGGAGGGGGGCTGGGAGGGAAAGGGAGGGTGTGGGGGAGAGAAAGAACTGGGGGGGTAGGAAAGAGGTGATAAGCGGGGGAAGAAGGAGGAGGATAGGGGCAGGAGAAAGAGGGGGAGGAAAGAGGGGGAGCCCGGCCCGGCGGCAGCCTCACCGACTTCTGAGCGCGCAAATGGCGGCGGGGGCGATTTCCGGGCCTTAAATCCCCTCGGCCCCGCCCCGCGCAGCCGCGCTGGGGCCCCGCGCACCTGTGCGGACCCCGCCCCGCGCACCTGAGCCGGATTAGGGGCCGCCCCTGAAGCCGCGCCCCCGGCCCCGCCCGGGACCGCCCCAGAGCCCCGGCCCCGCCCGGCCCCGGGGCCCGCCCTGCCCGGCACGGGGGCGGCTCCATCGCTCGGGGCCCCGCCCCTCTCTCCCGGGCCGGGCCCGCCCCGCGCACCGGGGCCGCTCCTGGGACCGGGGCTCCGGGTCCTGCCGGCGGCCGCTGCGGGTCCCGGGCGGCGCCGCCTCTTCCCCGGCGGGATTGGGGCTGGCATCGGGACCGGGAGGAGCCGCTCCGGGACGGGCGCTGGGGCCGAGCCCGGCGCTGCCGCTCCTGCTCCGGCCGGCTCTCCGCGGGGAGCCGGGGCTGTGCCAGCGCCCGGGCAGCCCCGGGATCCCGAGCCGGGCCCGACGCGCCGGGCCGGGCTCCGCTCAGCCCTGAGCCCCTCCCGGAGCCCGCCTTGGGCCCCACGACGCGGCCCCGGGCTCTGCCGCCAGCCCCGGACGCGGCGCTGAGTCGCTGCTCCCGAGCTCTGCGTGAGGCCGGGGAGCCCGGCTTCGGGCTGTGCCTAAGGCAGGACTCGGAGCTCAGAGACACAGACTCGCCCTAGCCCGAAGAGCCCGCTTTGAGCATCAAAACACGGCATTTAGGCTTTAATTCAGGTCCAGCAAAACGCAGCACTTCAGTTTCTCTTTGTGAGCCCAAACACACAGGACTCATTCTCTTCCTCAAGCCCTGAAAACAGGATTTAGTCACTGTTTCTGAATCCCAGCTCTGGCCATACCAGCCTGCTCTCAGGACTCTTTAGATAGAGAAATGCTGTTAGCAAGGGTTCTCTTGCTATTTTCTAAGTCTGTGAGAGACTTCTCTCTCTCACAGAAGAGGTGGCAGGGAATGTAAACAACCAAACCACCACCTGCAACCTTGAAAAGTCTTGATAATGGTACAGTAGAAAAATATTTTGAGAGTGGATGTTTTAGGATTTTAGCCAATCACCCCCAAGGGGAGGCTGATCGTTTGTCCAATTAGACTATGAAGAAAAAAGTCTATAATAGAGTTTGTAAAATAATTAAAGAAATGAATCTTGCTGCACAATTCCTGCCTGCTGGATCTTCTCTCCTCCTCCTCCTCCCTGCGGCTGCGGGACACAGTGATATACCCTAGGGCCTCGGCCTGCGGTAATAGGACTCCACAATGCAGGATTTAGTCTCTGCTTTTAAGCTCTGCGCCTGCTTTTGAGCCCCCGAAACGCAGCACTGGGTCTCTTTTTGTGAGCCCAAAACCGCTCCTGTCCCTCGGGTTCGGAGCCCCCAGAAGTGCCCGGGGCCACAGCTGGACCCCAGCTGGGCACCAGCAGCTGCTCCCTCACCCCCCGTGGGATGGGGAAGAGACCAGAGACAAAATTCCAGCTCAGAACAGTTTAAGAATGGAAACCAAGACAAATACAATCATTTGAGATTAATGACAACACATAATAACAGTGAGAGCAACAAGAGCAGTGGTAACAATAATGAACAGGAGAGGGAGAAAAACCCCTCCACACCCCCCTCCCTTTAACATTATAAATCCAAAATTTAATCCAGAGCACCAGAATCTCCCACTGTGGGGGATTTCCATATTCCTGTTACTTTCTCTGTGTTCTGTCCTGGGGATTTGTGGACTGAGGGAGGCACTGGCTGCTCCTCTGGGCAAGGGGAAGGCCCCTGTGCTATTCCCATGAAGAGAACACCTGGAATTACTGCCCTGGGAGCCCAGTCCGGTCCTTCCAGTGACTGGGGGGCACCCAGAGGGTCTTTACATGAAATGAAAATGACATCCTGGTCCAGTGCATTGACAGCAGGATTGGACACTCCTGGCCAAGGTGACCAGTCCGTGGGAATCGCACCGGTGACCATCCAGGGGGGATTTTAAGTTGGATTCTTGCAGATTTCATCGTGCAGAAGCTCCAATTCTTTTTGGCACCTCTTGTTCAAATGTCTCCCCACTGGAAGAGGTCAATTAGTCTTTGTAATGACCTGACTGCCAGAGGCAGGGAAAAACAATCAGCGTTCCCTGAACGCCTCCATGACTTCCATGTCCACCTGCACCGAGTGGCCGATGGGCACGAGCTTGCCCAGAACAGGCTCAGAGATGGGGCTTTCAACCCAAACCATTCCATCATTCCATGACCTCCCCCGGTATTATTTTTGCACTGTTCCCTCTCAAATTTAAATTCCTAAATTTAAATGGTTTATTAAAGCAAGAATTTTTTAATTATTCAGGAATAAAAAGGGAAGCATCACACATACAAGAATCATTCCTACACCCACCAAACCATTCTTAACTGGAAGCCTATTCCCTCATCTCTGCCCTCCTTTTGCTTTCCTGGAAAACCCTGTGATCCCACAGTTTCTCCAAGAGATCTGCTGGGAGTACGGCAAGGTCTGCTCTGTCAGAGAGCCTGGGGGGTTTACAGCACTTGTTCCTCTGCATCTTCACCCTTTCATCAGCTTTCCCCTGGAACGGTGTTGTGGGAGAAGCTTGGAATTACCAGAAATGGATCAGGTTCACATTTTTTCCCCACCAGTTTTCATCTGGTTTGAAATTCCTGGAATGACCCTCAATTGTGCCCTGGAACAGTGCTGTGAAAGGATCAGTCAGAAGAACAGCCTGAAAGCAGAAAACCACCTCCAGCAGCAGCCGGAATGATCCCATTTCTGTTCTTACCTGCTCCTGCCAGAGCTCCCAACAGCCATTTCCATTCCAAAACAAGAGCTATGGAAGACATTCCTGCTGTCTGTGAGGGTGAGGTGGCAGTTCTGGACGTTCTTTGCTGTGGAATCAGACAACAAACAGCATAAATAATCTTGGTGGTCTCTTCCAAGCCAAACCACCCCGTGATTCCATGCGTGGATCAGCACCTGACCCAACTCCATTCCAGAAACCTCCTCCCACTAACCCAGAACTTTCCTTTTTCCGCTCAACATCAGGGATTTGCTGCCAAGTGCCCCGGGCAGGGGACGCCTCAGCATTCCCTGGGGTGCCTCAGCATTCCCTGGGCTGCTGTTCCACGCCGATCCCGTGTCCAGCGCCGTTCCGGGCTGCAGTGCCGGGCTCTCCCCACAAGGCGGCAGCACCGGGAGCGAGCAGCCCCGGCCGGTCCCGCTGTCTCGGGGCAGCTGCGCCTTTAACCCGCCCGGAGCCGGCGGGGCCGTGAACACAGCGGGCAAAACCCCCACCGATCCCCTTTATTTCACCCCCAGAGGCACAGGATCGCAGCATTCCCTGGGCTGGAAGGGACCCGCAGGGAGCATCGAGTCCAAATCCTGGTCCTGCACCCCAAGAATCCCACCCTGTGCCCGAGAGCCTTAGTCCAGACCCAAACTCTGCCCCCAGGATCCTGAAAACACAGCGGGGCTGGGAGAAGGATGACAATGGAAGATTTTTTATATAGATCTCCTTGTACGATCGTTATATAATATCATTAGATCGCCCAGGAACCCATCCCTGTACCTGGACAGCCAGAAGTGCACAAAATCCCAGCCCCTCCCAAGATGCAGCCCCTCACACCAAACCTTGGGAGAATCCCTGGTGCTTCCAACACCGCTGCAATCCCACCTGGAGCTGAGCTTACAGGGTGCTCTGCCTAATCCACATCCAAGCCTGGATAGCCCAAAGCCTGCAAGAAAAGAGGAGGCAAAGTGAAAAGGAGTGAGGGGGAAAAAACCAGAGTTTTAGGTTTTTCCTGTGTTTGCAACAGGATTGAAGGGCAGGATGGAGAGGTTTTGTGGAAAAGAAGTACCAAAGGCTGCTTCATTCCCAGCAATTAGCGCTGCTCAGGTTGAATCCAAGAGGCCCAATCCACCAGGTTTAAACAGGAGCGGCCGACAGGATGGGTTATGACACAGATCTGTGAAGCTGGAGCCTTCTTCCTTCTCCCGGGCTCTCCCAGAAATTCTCCATGTCCGGACGCGCTCCCGCTCTCCCCGCTGGGGAGGACGGACTTGGATAGCCCGGGTGACTGGTGAGCCTAAAACAATAAGTGATGCAGTGATCCAAGTGTTTTTCACAAGGAAATGACATATTCTCTGGACCTGGGATAACCCTTATCCCATGGCCTTCTCCAGGAAGAGTCCCAGCTGGATAGGGTCTCCCAGAAAGGATTCCATAGGGGCTCACCTTTTGCTTGGAGCTCAGCTGAATTCCTCAGCAATGCCAGGGAATGTGGCCATTGGAGGCTTTGGGCAGATTAGGCTCATTTGCCTTTTTAGGTTTTGTTACCGTCTCTCAGACTTCCCACTGGAATGTGGTCTCCAAGGAACATGTAAATCCCATTGGATTCCTGCTCTTTCAGACAATTTTTTGTACCATTCCTGTACAAAACGAGGCCCCCTGTTCGGATGCTTTTCCCCACCGTTCCCCAGCAGTTTTATCTGCCAGTCCATTCCCTGCGCTGGTTGGGCTCTTCCCAGATCTCTGAACTCCTTCACAAGGCAGGAGATCCATTTGGCCCAGGAACCGAACCCTCCCGAGGAATTGTCTGATGCCATCTCCACATTTCACAGCTGATCCTTGTGCTCAAAGGATCCCCCTTTCTTCCCTCCAGCCAATTCCAAGCCTCGCTGCCCCCAGCCGGGAACAGTCCCCAGGCCGATCCCTGCAGTCTTCCCTGCCAGGATCCTGCTCAGGAATCCATGGGCTACAAATTGAAGAATTAATTCTTCCCACCCCTGCCCACTTCTAATTCCAAAGGATTTGGTGTCTGCCTTACCCAGCTGGAGCCTGCTTCCAACTCTGTTCTTGCTGCTTCTGCTGCTTTCCATTTCCCAGGAATTCCACCAACGGAGCGACAGCGTTTTCCACCTCCTCCTCCAGGATTCCCTCTGTTGCGTTCGGGTGCTGGAAGGATATCAAAACCAGGGCCTCACTATCAGGAATTATATCCCCGGATTTGTTCCTTTCCAAATGTCACCTCTTCCCAACAAAGCACTGGCCATCCAAGGAATATAGAGAGCGATGTGCTGACCACTGCTTACTCCTCTGGAATGTCAGAGCTTGGAAAAGTGGGCAGCTGGAGCTTTTCCTGGGGGTGCCCCATGAAGTGTATTTTACCTAAGAGCCCCTGCCCATGCCTTTGTCTGTATCCACCAAAAATCCACCTGTTCATTCCCCAGCTGGTCCTCCCTCTTTTCCTGGATCCAACAGAATTTTAACAGGTGAATATTCCCCTCTGGAAGAGCACCTTTCATTCCAAACCTAAGAACAAACAAACGAATCACTTTCCTTCGACCTTCCTTATTAGGATTCCACTGAGAGCAGTGGATGGAAAATGATCCTCTCCTGGTCCCTGCTGGATTCCCGGAGCAGGGATCCTTTCCCTCTTTCCCCCCACCCCCCGCGGTGCCCTCCTCCCCCTCCCGCCCCACCCCGCACCCTTTTCAGCCTTTCTTCCACAGCTTTTGCCTCCGGACCTCAGATCCTTTTGGTCTCCAGGAGCTCCCAGCAGCTCCACAGCCTTTCCTCTCCCATCCTGATCCTTTCTCCAGGAATGGAGCTCTGCATTGCAATTCCCTTCTCTTTTCTCCGACAATTCCCACCAACCCAGACCTAAAGCTGACACAAGGAACGCTCGGTGCCCACAAATCCAAATCCAGACCTGGCCATCCCTAAACCAGCAACTCCTGGACAATTTGCGTTCATTCCAACCTATCACTGAGGACTCACCTAATCCTTCAAAATTCCCAAGAAATATCCCGTTGCCTTCAGCTCCCAGGGGATTCTGCTTCGTGCTCACACGGATTTGGGACTTCCCTGAAAAACCCGTGCAGGGCACGCTGGAATCCCCGATCCCGTGAATCGGGGGAGTGTGAAAAGCTCGGTCCAGCCTGGGCCCCCAGAAATTTTTGCCAAATATCCCCCAAGTCCTCGGGACAACAGAACTCTCTGGTACTGCATTTTTGGCGTTGTAAAGCCTGGAATTACTTTATTCCTAGTGCTGGGCTCTGGATGTGGCCGAGAAAATCCTGGCCTCCACACAGACCCAGATTCCAAACTTTTTGATACATTTGAGCAAACCGAGAAATTCCCCTTCCCTGCTTCTTCTTAAGGGCATCCTTCTCTTCCCTTACCCGGCCTGCTCTCTCCCACTGGGCTGGGTTTTTCCCTTCCCATGCTAATTAGTCCCTACTTCTAGGAGCTTTAGGTACCTTTCTTCCCTGGCAGGGATTTCTTAACACAGCTACCGAGGCTTTGGGAGTCTTCTTTATCTTCTACTTTCTGGAAACACACCCTCTGATCCATAAATGCCACAATCCAGATGCCCAACTTCAACAAGACATCCTTTTCACCTAAAAACACTCACTCTCAACTCTTAGATCTTTTAAAGTTTTACCCCCGCAAAATTCCCCTGCTTTTCCACCGCTGAATTCCTCCGTCCTGATTCCAAGAATTTCTTGAATACCACGGGGCTTTTCTCAAGATTTACCCCCACAACCTTCCCTACGTGCCCACTGCTCACCACCTCATTTTTCCCTCAATGTCTTCGTTCTCCACCCCAGAGAGTTTGTCAAGTGTTGCCTCCAAAATGTTCCCCCTCTCTCCACTACTGAGTTCCCCATTTTGCCTTCAAAATATTCCTTCTGTCCCCTCCAGATTGCATCCACTTTTACCCCCAACATTTTACTTCCTCTACAATATTGATTAAACCTTTTCCACCCCAAAAATGTGCATTCCCTCCCTTAAACAGCACCTCAGCTTTTCCCTCAAAAATGCCCCAGAGAGAAACTCCGATTCAGCCCCCAAACTCCCATTTTCCTACACAAACAGTTCTTGTGGCCCCTCTCAATTCCCCCACGCTTTCAGCTAAAGGAATAACTGGAAGCCTATTCCCTCATCTCTGCCCTCCTTTTGCTTTCCTGGAAAACCTTGCCATCCCACACTTTCTCCAAGAGATCTGCTGCGAGTACTGCAAGGTCTGCTCTGTCAGAGTGCCAGGGGGGTTTACAGCACTTGCTCCTCTGCATCTTCACCCTTTCATCAGCTTTCCCCTGGAACGGTGTTGTGGGAGAAGCTTGGAATTACCAGAAATGGATCAGGTTCACATTTTTTCCCCACCAGTTTTCATCTGGTTTGAAATTCCTGGAATTACCCTCAAATGTGCCCTAGAACAGTGCTGTGAAAGGATCAGTCAGAAGAACAGCCTGAAAGCAGAAAACCACCTCCAGCAGCAGCCGGAATGATCCCATTTCTGTTCTTACCTGCTCCTGCCAGAGCTCCCAACGGCCCTTCCCATTCCAAGAGCTATGCAAGACATTCCTGCTGTCCGTGAGGGTGAGGTGCCAGTTCTGGATGTTCTTTGCTGCGGAATCGGACAACAAACAGAGCGTAAATGATCTTGGTGCCTCTTCCAAGCCAAACCACCCCGTGATTCCATGCGTGGATCAGCACCTGTCCCAACTCCATTCCAGAAACCTCCTCCCACTAACCCAGAACTTTCCTTTTTCCGCTCAACATCAGGGATTTGCTGCCGAGTGCCCCGGGCAGGGGACGCCTCAGCCTTCCCTGGGACACCTCTGCATTCCCTGGGGTGCCTCAGCATTCCCTGGGCTGCCTCAGCATTCCCTGGGCTGCTGTTCCACGCCGATCCCGTGTCCAGCGCCGTTCCGGGCTGCAGTGCCGGGCTCTCCCCACAAGGCGGCAGCACCGGGAGCGAGCAGCCCCGGCCGGTCCCGCTGTCTCGGGGCAGCTGCGCCTTTAACCCGCCCGGAGCCGGCGGGGCCGTGAACACAGCGGGCAAAAACCCCAGCGATCCCCTTTATTTCACCCCCAGAGGCACAGGATCGCAGCATTCCCTGGGCTGGAAGGGACCCGCAGGGAGCATCGAGTCCAAATCCTGGTCCTGCACCCCAAGAATCCCACCCTGTGCCCGAGAGCCTTAGTCCAGACCCAAACTCTGCCCCCAGGATCCTGAAAACACAGCGGGGCTGGGAGAAGGGTAACAAGGGAGGATTTTTTACATAGTTCTCCTTGTAGGATTGTTATATAATCTTATTAGATAGTCCAGCAACCCATCCCTGGGCCGGGACCCCCACCCCTGTCCCGGGACACCCATCCCTGGGCCGGAATACCGATCCCCCGCGGCCCCCACCGTCCGCTCGGGACTGTCCCCGTTCCCCGCTCACCTCCGAGCCCGCAGCACCCGCCCCGGTGCCCCCGGCCCGGCAGCGCTGCTCCCCGGACTCCCCGCCATTGCCGCGTCGGGCGAAGAAGGGCGGAAATTACCGGGACCACACCAATGTGGCGATGCGACCTTCTCAAGATGGCGGCGGTGGAGGACCCCGCTCCGTCTATTCGGCTGCCTGAATGCTCCCGCCTACCCCAGGCGCCACTGACCCCACAGTCGGTGTCCGCATAGCGGGAAACGCCTCAGAAAATTGTGTGCAAGCGCTGGGCTGGCGTCGGTGTCGGCGTCGCGTTCAGGCAGCCGAATAGACGCAGCTAGAGGGGGCCTTCCCTGCCGCCATCTTGAGAAGGTCAGAAAACAGCGTAAACGACCGCCATCTTTAGTGTGGCAATGATCTAACTTCCGGTTTCGCCGCCATCTTGGGTGCTGGCAGAAGCCACTTCCGGTCGAGCCGCCATCTTTAGTGTGGTACTCACAAGGCCCCCGCCCCTCACAAGGGCTTCTGTCTATTCAGCTGCCTGAATCCGGCCCGGATTCCGACGCCGGCCCCGCGCTTTCCGCGCGATTTTCCGCGGTGGTCCCCGGTGCGAGGACACGGGTGGTGGGGTCACCGGCGCCGGAGGCGGGCGACGGCCCCGCGACCGGCGGCAGGCATCGGCAGGGACACCTCTCTTAGGGGCCTAGTGCGTCCGCCATCTTGAGTGTGGCGGAAGTGTCATCCACCCTCTGCAAGGTCCTGGCAGGTTCGAATAAAAACGCCACTTACGCTGTCCCGAAAGCGCCGAACTGCGCCTTCCTTTCCGAGCCGCCCCCTTGAGAGCGGCACGCGGGCGGCTCTATTCCCACCGTGCTCGCCCTGTGCCCCTCGCCCCGTGTCGCGCTGTGACCGCGCCTCTGCTGCCCGGCAAAACCGGCCCCGCCGGGCCGCCCCCCGCGCTGTCATTCGTCGCGGTCACCGCCCCGCACGGCGCCCGCTCCTTTGCAGCGCTCTGGCCCCGCTCATGCACGCCCGTGTCCCTTGGCGCTCCGAACCGTCCTTCGCCCCTCCCCTCCGCTGCCAGACGCGGCCCCGCTCGCTCCTTGCCCTTGCCACGCTCGGCAGCCACCGAGGCCGCCGCCCTCTCGGCTCCCCCGGCCCCGGGCGGCAGCAGCGCCGGGGCGCCGTGCCGGGGCCGGCAGTGCCGCGCTCTCGCCACCAGGCGGCAGCAGCGCCGCCCAGCTCAGCCCGGGGCCGGGCCGCGCTGCGGGGCACGGACAGAGCAGAGGCAAAAGCCGGCTCAGGGCGCTCTGCAGCTCCTGCAGCCCCAGCCTCTCGGCTCCTGGCGCCAGGCACTCGCTTCTTCCCTTCCTACAGAAAAACGCCGCCTCGTTATGCTCAAAACTTGCTCATCTCTAGTCCCAGCTTCTTATATTCCTATATGCAACAGAGTAGACAGAGAGGGCTGGCTTATTTCAAAATGAATCTACATCTAAATCCATCGCCTTTGTCTATAGATGTCAAAATGAAGACCTTAGCAGGTTTTGGTATTCTGCACACATCCCTCCCTGGGAGGAATGGTAAAAAGTTAAAAACAAATGAAATTTAAACAGTAGAAGTTACAACGGCAGAAATTTAGAAACAAACAAAGAGGTACAATACAAGAAACGAACAAATTTCTAAAGGTAGAAAGGTTAAAAGTTAAAAACAAAGTTAGAAACAAAAAAAAAATTAGAAACAAAGTTAGGTAGACATTTAGAGACAAAGTCAGAAAGGCGAGTGTTGAGCTTTTGACAGGGTACCCTTCCTTCTCAGACCAGGGTGAAAGAGCAGAGGAGGCTGCTGTTCTGCTAAGTTCTTGATTTCAGTCTCACAGCTGTCTTGAAGGCAGAGTTTGAATGGGGTTACATGATAAAGCCAAGCAGCAGCAGCAGGCAAAACCAGCTGCTTCTATATGCTCCGTACACTATATTTTTTGCTTACAGAAGTGTGGATTATATTTGTTAATTGACCAGTAAGATTCACACACGATTCTAGTTTTCTTTTTCTTAACCCACCCTGGTCTAATTCTAACAGTCGTAAGCCTCACACAAGTGTTACATCTGTGTTACACAGATTTGCATCTACAGTTTCTATCAGCTCTTAGTGTTTATGTGAACACTCCATCTAAAAAATGGCAACAGTGCCATTCAATCTAGATTTTGTCTAAAGTAAAGAATTCTGTGAAAAGGTAACACTGCTGCAGCAAGAGCCGTGCTGAAGATCTCTGCTACAGCTTTTTCATGATTAAGGCACTTGGCATCTATTTCTACTAAAAGTTAAAAATCTGTATTTCTATTGCACTTTGCTGTGGCTTCATGGATGCCAGCTTGTCCAAAGGTTTCAATTCAAACCTAAGGCTTTGGCTTCCCTCTGGGCCTGAGGCCAGAGGAGCCTCCACTCTAAGAAGGTTAGAAACAAGGTTAGAAAGGTAAAAGTTAGAAAGCAAAAAATACATTTAGAAAGGCACAAAGTTAGAAATGTAGAGTGTTAGAAACCAACAAAGGCAGAAAGGTAAAAATGGGGAGAAAAACAAAGGTAGGAAGTTTCAAAGTTAGAAGCAAACAGAGGCAGAAAGGGACAAATCTAGCAAGTTAGAAACAAACAAAGGTAGAAAGTCAAAAAGGTAGAAATGAACAAAGGTAGAAAGTTGGAGAGGCAGAAAGTGCAGAGGCTGGCAGCAGCCATTCCAGCCTTAAGGAGAGCCCTGTGGAGAAGAGCAACTTGTTCCATTGATCTTCACTTCGAGAAGGGCCTTCTGCTCTCTTGGGAAAGATGCAGACCAGGCCATGACTCCAGCTAGAAGCAGCAGGTGGGAATGCTTTTCCTTCACCTCCCAGAAAGCTGGGAGCTTTCATGTTTGAGGCAGTGGCCTAAAAGGGGCAGAAAGTCTGCCCTGACAAGTGTGTGGGCATGGATCTGTTTGGTCTTGCCCTGTGCCCATTCCCAAAACTCTCTTCAAACTTGCCCAAAAGAGCAACACAAAGCCTGGGGCAGATTGTGCCTGAAGAAAGAATGGTCTCAGTTTTTTTCCAAGCTGCTACAGAAACAAACTAAGGTAGAAAGGTAAAAATGAACAAAGGAGGGAAGGTGAGAAAGGTAGTTCGAAAGCCAAAGTCAGAGAAAGAGAGAAAGAGAAAGAGAGAAAGTCAGAGAAAGCGAGAAAGTCAGAGAAAGGGAAAGGCAGAAAGAAAGCAAGGCAGAAAGCAAGTCAGAGAGAAAGAAAGAAAGAAAGAAAAATAGAGAGAAAAAGGAATAGAGAAAGAGAAGAATCTGGTTTGAGAGAAAAAGAAATGGAGTTTAAAAGAGAAGTAGTGTTGAAGAGAAAAAGAGCAACTGAGAACTAGAGTGACAGAGACATCCAGAAAGAGTTAAACAGTGAGAAAAAGAGAAAGAGTTCGAAAAAGTCAAGTGAGGAATAGACTAAAAAGTAAAGCAAAGCAGAGCAGCAAAGCAAGAAATACGGCAAAAAACTTACTAAAGCACACCAAAGGAAGAGAGCAACCAAAGGGGGGAGGGGGGGTATCTTTATTAGGGTTTCTTCAACTTTATCGAATGAGGGTTTTTTAGTTACACTTCAGCAAAGCAAGTGGAAACAACAATGTGCACAAGCACAAGTACAAATCCAATCCATCTGCACACTGGTCAAAGTCCAAGTGACATCCAGAGCAATACGTGCAAGTGCAGCGGCAAACACGAATCCAGAGCAACACAAGCCAACCCCATCGCAGTACAACCTAACAATTGTTCTCTTTCTGGAAAATGTATGACATCTTATTGGTCCAGGAAACCCAAAACAACAGCAGCAGACAGAGAACAAAACACTCATCCACCACCCGCCTCCTTCAGCTTCCACACAAACCCACCCTTGCTCTCGTCTCGAGAGCACCCCATGGGAAGGCGGTTCCCGGGAGCCCCAAAATCATCGCGCCTGACAAATGCCCAGCCCCGGCACGGTCAGCACCCAACCCCTGGCGATGAACGTCACCTCACAGAGCGGCCGGGGCCCAGATAAAAAAACCCAGCTGGGAGGGAAAAAAACCCCAGACAGCAGAGCTGGGTGGTTTTTACTCTAAGTTTAAAAAGTAGCTGAAAAGCCTGAAAGGCAAAACTCACACCCACAAGGTTAGAAGCATTCCACACACACACTCTTCTCGCAGGCAGACAGACACACACAGACGCAGCTCTGGCACCACATTTCCTCTTGTTCCTGCTGGCCTGGAAAGCCCCAGGTAAATCCAGTCCCTCAGACCTTGCATCCCTGAACACCAGGAGAGCTGGAGTTTTACCCAGATCCCAGTGCCCTGCACAGCTGCACTGACACGAGCACAGGCTGATCGCTCTGCCCAGCACCATCCCTCATTTTCCTCCCGTTGCTCCCCAAGCGTCCCCAAACCACCCCGTGTCTGTGCCGGGGCCAGTGCCTGCCCCGAGCCCAACCAGAGGCTGTCACCCAGCCCTGCACCAGCTCCCACCCCTGGGAGAGCTGGGAATGCACTGAGAGCTCAGCTCCCTGGGCTCCCCAACACCCAAACCAGTCCTCAGACACACAAATAATGCCCAACCTGCCCCTCCGGGCACAGCCAAACACCACAATTCTATCATCCCCAAGGAACTCCGGCAGGTTGCCTCTTCACCTGTGCCTTTTTCCAGCAGCCATGGCTAGGACCGGGCTGTCAGAAATAGCATTCCCTAGGCAGTTCATCCCAGCACAGAGGAGAAGAGGAGCCTGTCACTCATCCACACCACGGGCAGGACAAGGGGGGCCCAAGCTGGCTTTGGCTGCTCCAACATCCAAAGCTCTTGGTGCCAAAGATAGGACGAGTTCAGTGGTTGCTCCTGTCCTGAAAGAGAGCAGAAAAGCGAAGTTAATCCCACTGTGGAATGCAAGACTCCTGCATTTCATATTTCTGCTCTGATTGCTCACCGCAGAGCATTATCCGTGGAAAAAAAAGGAGAATGACACCATATCAAATAAAAAGTGCCCTTCTCCAGCACTTTTATTCCAAGCATTAAAAAGATGCTCATTTATCTTCCAGCATTGTTTCCCTCATTTTAGCAGAACCGTCTTCATCCCAGACCCCCCTCGTCAGCTGTTCAATCCTCTGGCACTGGATTTGGACAAAGGAAGGGACGCACCTGGATCGCAGGAAATCACAGAGAGAAACCCCTCCAAAACCTGACAGAGAAAAACAACGGGAGATGCAGGAAGACACATCCCTCATTTGCACGTCCGGAGTGCTTTTCTAAAGACTTCCCTGCATCTGGATGCTCTTTGCTCTTGGCTTTCTTTACAGGAATGCATTTGCTGCTAAACACGTCTCAGGCCCTTATTTGATCAGGATAAGGTCGGATGCAGATGAAGACTCACACAGGGAATAGCCAGGGAGATGCAGGGCCTGGGAACATCAAGGACGGAGAAGAGAAGGAACAGGGATTGTTTTTCTTGTTTAGAGCCAGCAGTGCTGTGAGCTCGGAGAACACACGGCACCACAGGGATCCAGGGCAGGAGCGGGATAACTCCGGGATAAGGGGAATCTGCTCCCACTCCAGGGCTGTGCCAGTGAAGGAGGGGAAGTTTTAGTGCCTTCATGGCACACAAAAACCAAACCCAGCACCACCGAGCTGGACTTTCGTGAACTGCAACACAAAGCGGCCCCTGGCCTTTGGGGGAACACAACCTCACCGAGTCACGGAGCCAGGGGATGACACTTGGGAATGAGCCTTGCGGCCTGCAGCCAAATCAGATGAGGGAGCCACAGGAGCTGTGGGGTTTCCTGCTCTTCCTGCAACGCCATCAGTCCAGACCAGGAGACCTTTCCTGGAACAGATCTTCCCTGTAAAAGGGAGCTACACCAAAGCTCAAGCCCTCATTTAGAGACCCTTGGAAAAGCAAAGGTGAGAGGGGATTACCTGGAGCCCCAGGGGACCGAGGTGAAGGGGATGAAGAAGCAGACAGCAAACTGCTTCCACTGCTTCTCACTCCAGCAAGGGGAACTTCCCTGGAATTTCACGTCCAGCGTCTCTCCCAAGCCCCACCGGCGAACCCACACGTACTCCAGGACTGATCTCCTTTGTACTTCCAGCAGCACAGACCCACCGGGAGGAACTGCAATCCAAGGACACACATCAGCAACCGCCTTCCCGCTTGGCGCTCTCTCCACATTTTTCCCTTTCCAGTGGGATGCAGGTGCCACCCCCCAGAGGCAGGAAAACTGCCTTGCAATCCAGTACAAAACCTGCCTGGGAAGCCCAGGATGCCCGGAGCCAGCAGCCATTTCTCCTGGAGCTCCTGCTGACAGGCATTTGAAGCCTGCTGGGCCTCACAGCTGCTTTTCTGCCAGGGGCATTCCCATCTCTTATTTTTTAGCCCAAATAAAGGTTTGCAAAGCTGAGTTTTGTGAGAAGTGCTTCATATTTGGATTATTCTTAACTTGGGAGTTTCCCTTGGCACCAAAATCAGGGCGTAAACCCAACATGGCCTCAAAGGGCCATAAGATCCCAGATATCCAATCCCCAGTTCCCTCAGCATTGGTTCATTAAAGCTTTTCAGGGGTAATTTAGCAAACTTCAGGGTTGGGTGACTTCACCATCAAAGCAACACGAAACCTGTGCAAAAGGAACTTAACTAAAGCTGGCTAAACGCTGCCCAGACCTGGCAGAAAGCGCTTCCCACACCTCTCCTGGAATTCTCTTTCCCAGCCCTTCCAGCTTCGGAAGGCTTCTGTGGGAGCCTCAAGTCGCGGTGCAGCTCAGAACCTGCACGTACCTAAAGCAGCCCCACGGGAACACGAAGCTTCCCTCGGGCATTTCGTTTCTTTACCCCAAACATTCTTCCCACTCAGCCACAATCTAGAAAGGAAAGAAAGGAAAAGAAGGAAGACCAATTAATTCTGACATAAGGAGTCTTGACTATTCCAACACACTGCCAGGTGAAAAAACATCCCTGCCAGGCTAACAAATCCCCCTGATACTGTCTCCATTCTGTATCAATTATTTAAACGCTGTATTAAGGAGCGTAAGGACACAATGCTTGGAATTCTCAAAAATGGCTCCGCCTGGCTACTCCAAGCACTTTCTCACCCGGGGAATTGAGCTGTCCCACATTTAAACGCCACGTTTGATCCAAATCCCATAGAAATCTGATATTGTTTGGCTCCTGAGCTTTCCCAAAAGCTGTGCAGTCAAGCCTGGAAATCCTCACTGAAGCTTTGCCATGTCACATCGGGATTTACCCTTGGGAAAACCCCACTCTCAGCACTTGGGTTTCAAGAGGTTGCACCCAATGTTACAGACACAGAATTCCTGTGGGGTTTGGCATTTCCTGCACCTCCAAACACGTGAAAAGAATGAAGTGCAGAGTCCCGAGGCTCCATTATTGCCATTCTCCTCACATCCCTTTCCTCAGCTGCACGTGGCTTTGTGCCTCCTCTGAAGGGCTGGAAAGGAATTTGGGAACCCCCCTCAGCTTCTTCGGTTTTCAGCTTTTTCTCGGAGCCGGCCCAAAAGGCAAACAGGAAAAAAAAACCCCAAAAGTGCACAAAATCCCAGCCCCTCCCAAGATGCAGCTCCTCACACCAAACCTTGGGAGAATCCCTGGTGCTTCCAACACCGCTGCAATCCCACCTGGAGCTGAGCTTACAGGGTGCTCTGCCTAATCCACATCCAAGCCTGGATAGCCCAAAGCCTGCAAGAAAAGAGGAGGCAAAGTGAAGGGGAGAGGGGGGGAAAAACGGAGTTTTAGGTTTTTCCCCTGTTTGCAACAGGATTGAAGGGCAGGGTGGAGAGGTTTCGTGGAAAAGAAGTACCAAAGGCTGCTTCATTCCCAGCAATTAGCGCTGCTCAGGTTGAATCCAAGAGGCCCAATCCACCAGGTTTAAACAGGAGCGGCCGACAGGATGGGTTATGACACAGATCTGTGAAGCTGGAGCCTTCTTCCTTCTCCCGGGCTCTCCCAGAAATTCTCCATGTCCGGACGCGCTCCCGCTCTCCCCGCTGGGGAGGATGGACTTGGATAGCCCGGGTGACTGGTGAGCCTAAAACAATAAGTGATGCAGTGATCCAAGTGTTTTTCCCCAGGAAATTACATATTCTCTGGACCTGGGATAACCCTTATCCCATGGCCTTCTCCAGGAAGAGTCCCAGCTGGATAGGGTCTCCCAGAAAGGATTCCATAGGGGCTCACCTTTTGCTTGGAGCTCGGCTGAATTCCTCAGCAATCCCAGGGAATGTGGCCATTGGAGGCTTTGGGCAGATTGGGCTCAATTGCGTTTTTAGGTTTTGTTACCGTCTCTCAGACTTCCCACTGGAATGTGGTCTCCAAGGAATATGTAAATCCCATGGGATTCCTGCTCTTTCGGACAATTTTTTGTACCATTCCTGTACAAAACGAGGCCCCCTGTTCGGATGCTTTTCCCCACCGTTCCCCAGCAGTTTTATCTGCCAGTGCATTCCCTGCGCTGGTTGGGCTCTTCCCAGATCTCTGAGCTCTTTCACAGGCAGGAGATCCATTTGGCCCAGGAACCGAACCCTCCCAAGGAATTGTCTGATGCCATCTCCACATTTCACAGCTGATCCTTGTGCTCAAAGGATCCCCCTTTCTTCCCTCCAGCCAATTCCAAGCCTCGCTGCCCCCAGCCGGGAACAGTCCCCAGGCCGATCCCTGCAGTCTTCCCTGCCAGGATCCTGCTCAGGAATCCATGGGCTACAAATTGAAGAATTAATTCTTCCCACCCCTGCCCACTTCTAATTCCAAAGGATTTGGTGTCTGCCTTACCCGGCTGGAGCCTGCTTCCAACTCTGTTCTTGCTGCTTCTGCTGCTTTCCATTTCCCAGGAATTCCACCAACGGAGCGACAGCGTTTTCCACCTCCTCCTCCAGGATTCCCTCTGTTGCGTTCGGGTGCTGGAAGGATATCAAAACCAGGGCCTCACTATCAGGAATTATATCCCCGGATTTGTTCCTTTCCAAATGTCACCTCTTCCCAACAAAGCACTGGCCATCCAAGGAATTCTAGAGAGCGATGTGCTGACCGCTGCTTACTCCTCTGGAATGTCAGAGCTTGGAAAAAAAGGGCAGTTGAGGCTTTTCCTGGTGCTGCCCATGAAGTGTATTTTACCTAAGTGCCCCTGCCCATGCCTTTGTCTGTATCCCCCAAAAATCCACCCGTTCATTCCCCAGCTGCTGCCTCCCTCTTTTCCTGGATCCAACAGAATTTTAACAGGTGAATATTCCCCTCTGGAAGAGCACCTTTCATTCCAAACCTAAGAACAAACAAACGAATCACTTTCCTTCGACCTTCCTTATTAGGATTCCACTGAGAGCAGTGGATGGAAAATGATCCTCTCCTGGTCCCTGCTGGATTCCCGGAGCAGGGATCCTTTCCCTCTTTCCCCCCACCCCCCGCGGTGCCCTCCTCCCCCTCCCGCCCCACCCCGCACCCTTTTCAGGCTTTGTTCCACAGCTTTTGCCTCCGGACCTCAGATCCTTTTGGTCTCCAGGAGCTCCCAGCAGCTCCACAGCCTTTCCTCTCCCATCCTGATCCTTTCTCCAGGAATGGAGCTCTGCATTGCAATTCCCTTCTCTTTTCTCCGACAATTCCCACCAACCCAGACCTAAAGCTGACACAAGGAACGCTCGGTGCCCACAAATCCAAATCCAGACCTGGCCATCCCTAAACCAGCAACTCCCGGACAATTTGCGTTCATTCCAACCTAACACTGAGGACTCACCTAATCCTTCAAAATTCCCAAGAAATATCCCGTTGCCTTCAGCTCCCAGGGGATTCTGCTTCGTGCTCACACGGATTTGGGACTTCCCTGAAAAACCCGTGCAGGGCACGCTGGAATCCCCGATCCCGTGAATCGGGGGAGTGTGAAAAGCTCGGTCCAGCCTGGGCCCCCAGAAATTTTTGCCAAATATCCCCCAAGTCCTCGGGACAACAGAACTCTCTGGTACTGCATTTTTGGCGTTGTAAAGCCTGGAATTACTTTATTCCTAGTGCTGGGCTCTGGATGTGGCCGAGAAAATCCCGGCCTCCACACAGACCCAGATTCCAAACTTTTTGATACATTTGAGCAAACCGAGAAATTCCCCTTCCCTGCTTCTTCTTAAGGGCATCCTTCTCTTCCCTTACCCGGCCTGCTCTCTCCCACTGGGCTGGGTTTTTCCCTTCCCATGCTAATTAGTCCCTACTTCTAGGAGCTTTAGGTACCTTTCTTCCCTGGCAGGGATTTCTTAACACAGCTACCGAGGCTTTGGGAGTCTTCTTTATCTTCTACTTTCTGGAAACACACCCTCTGATCCATAAATGCCACAATCCAGATGCCCAACTTCAACAAGACATCCTTTTCACCTAAAAACACTCACTCTCAACTCTTAGATCTTTTAAAGTTTTACCCCCGCAAAATTCCCCTGCTTTTCCACCGCTGAATTCCTCCGTCCTGATTCCAAGAATTTCTTGAATACCACGGGGCTTTTCTCAAGATTTACCCCCACAACCTTCCCTACGTGCCCACTGCTCACCACCTCATTTTTCCCTCAATGTCTTCGTTCTCCACCCCAGAGAGTTTGTCAAGTGTTGCCTCCAAAATGTTCCCCCTCTGTCCACTACGGAGTTCCCCATTTTGCCTTCAAAATATTCCTTCTGTCCCCTCCAGATTGCATCCACTTTTACCCCCAACATTTTACTTCCTCTACAATATTGATTAAACCTTTTCCACCCCAAAAATGTGCATTCCCTCCCTTAAACAGCACCTCAGCTTTTCCCTCAAAAATGCCCCAGAGAGAAACTCCGATTCAGCCCCCAAACTCCCATTTTCCTACACAAACAGTTCTTGTGGCCCCTCTCAATTCCCCCACGCTTTCAGCTAAAGGAATAACTGGAAGCCTATTCCCTCATCTCTGCCCTCCTTTTGCTTTCCTGGAAAACCTTGCCATCCCACACTTTCTCCAAGAGATCTGCTGGGAGTACGGCAAGGTCTGCTCTGTCAGAGTGCCAGGGGGGTTTACAGCACTTGCTCCTCTGCATCTTCACCCTTTCATCAGCTTTCCCCTGGAACGGTGTTGTGGGAGAAGCTTGGAATTACCAGAAATGGATCAGGTTCACATTTTTTCCCCACCAGTTTTCATCTGGTTTGAAATTCCTGGAATTACCCTCAAATGTGCCCTAGAACAGTGCTGTGAAAGGATCAGTCAGAAGAACAGCCTGAAAGCAGAAAACCACCTCCAGCAGCAGCCGGAATGATCCCATTTCTCTTCTTACCTGCTCCTGCCAGAGCTCCCAACGGCCCTTCCCATTCCAAGAGCTATGCAAGACATTCCTGCTGTCCGTGAGGGTGAGGTGCCAGTTCTGGATGTTCTTTGCTGCGGAATCGGACAACAAACAGAGCGTAAATGATCTTGGTGCCTCTTCCAAGCCAAACCACCCCGTGATTCCTTGCGTGGATCAGCACCTGTCCCAACTCCATTCCAGAAACCTCCTCCCACTAACCCAGAACTTTCCTTTTTCCGCTCAACATCAGGGATTTGCTGCCGAGTGCCCCGGGCAGGGGACGCCTCAGCCTTCCCTGGGACGCCTCAGCATTCCAGCATTTTTATTCCAGGCATTAAAAGGATGCTCATTTCTCTTCCAGCATTGTTTCCCTCATTTTAGGAGAACCCTTTTCATCCCAGACCCCCCTCGTCAGCTGTTCAATCCTCTGGCACTGCATTTGGACAAAAGAAGGGACGCACCTGGACTGCGGGAAATCACGGAGAGAAACCCCTCCAAAACCTGACAGAGAAAAACAACGGGAGATGCAGGAAGACATATCCCTCATTTGCACGTCTGGAATGCTTTTCTAAAGACTTCTCCGCATCTGGATGCACTTTGCACTTGGCTTTCTTTACAGGAATGCATTTGCTGCTAAACACATCTCAGGCCCTTATTTGATCAGGATAAGGCGGGATGGAGATGAAGACTCACACAGGGAATAGCCAGGGAGATTCCCAGATCTCTGAGCTCCTTCACAAGGCAGGAGATCCATTTGGCCCAGGAACCGAACCCTCCCGAGGAATTGTCTGATGCCATCTCCACATTTCACAGCTGATCCTTGTGCTCAAAGGATCCCCCTTTCTTCCCTCCAGCCAATTCCAAGCCTCGCTGCCCCCAGCCGGGAACAGTCCCCAGGCCGATCCCTGCAGTCTTCCCTGCCAGGATCCTGCTCAGGAATCCATGGGCTACAAATTGAAGAATTAATTCTTCCCACCCCTGCCCACTTCTAATTCCAAAGGATTTGGTGTCTGCCTTACCCGGCTGGAGCCTGCTTCCAACTCTGTTCTTGCTGCTTCTGCTGCTTTCCATTTCCCAGGAATTCCACCAACGGAGCGACAGCGTTTTCCACCTCCTCCTCCTCCAGGATTCCCTCTGTTGCGTTCGGGTGCTGGAAGGATATCAAAACCAGGGCCTCACTATCAGGAATTATATCCCCGGATTTGTTCCTTTCCAAATGTCACCTCTTCCCAACAAAGCACTGGCCATCCAAGGAATTCTAGAGAGCGATGTGCTGACCGCTGCTTACTCCTCTGGAATGTCAGAGCTTGGAAAAAAAGGGCAGTTGAGGCTTTTCCTGGTGCTGCCCATGAAGTGTATTTTACCTAAGTGCCCCTGCCCATGCCTTTGCCTGTATCCGCCAAAAATCCACCCGTTCATTCCCCAGCTGCTGCCTCCCTCTTTTCCTGGATCCAACAGAATTTTAACAGGTGAATATTCCCCTCTGGAAGAGCACCTTTCATTCCAAACCTAAGAACAAACAAACGAATCACTTTCCTTCGACCTTCCTTATTAGGATTCCACTGAGAGCAGTGGATGGAAAATGATCCTCTCCTGGCCCCTGCTGGATTCCCGGAGCAGGGAGCCTTTCCCTCTTTCCCCCCACCCCCCGCGGTGCCCTCCTCCCCCTCCCGCCCCACCCCGCACCCTTTTCAGCCTTTCTTCCACAGCTTTTGCCTCCGGACCTCAGATCCTTTTGGTCTCCAGGAGCTCCCAGCAGCTCCACAGCCTTTCCTCTCCCATCCTGATCCTTTCTCCAGGAATGGAGCTCTGCATTGCAATTCCCTTCTCTTTTCTCCGACAATTCCCACCAACCCAGACCTAAAGCTGACACAAGGAACGCTCGGTGCCCACAAATCCAAATCCAGACCTGGCCATCCCTAAACCAGCAACTCCCGGACAATTTGCGTTCATTCCAACCTAACACTGAGGACTCACCTAATCCTTCAAAATTCCCAAGAAATATCCCGTTGCCTTCAGCTCCCCGGGGATTCTGCTTCGTGCTCACACGGATTTGGGACTTCCCTGAAAAACCCGTGCAGGGCACGCTGGAATCCCCGATCCCGTGAATCGGGGGAGTGTGAAAAGCTCGGTCCAGCCTGGGCCCCCAGAAATTTTTGCCAAATATCCCCCAAGTCCTCGGGACAACAGAACTCTCTGGTACTGCATTTTTGGCGTTGTAAAGCCTGGAATTACTTTATTCCTAGTGCTGGGCTCTGGATGTGGCCGAGAAAATCCCGGCCTCCACACAGACCCAGATTCCAAACTTTTTGATACATTTGAGCAAACCGAGAAATTCCCCTTCCCTGCTTCTTCTTAAGGGCATCCTTCTCTTCCCTTACCCGGCCTGCTCTCTCCCACTGGGCTGGGTTTTTCCCTTCCCATGCTAATTAGTCCCTACTTCTAGGAGCTTTAGGTACCTTTCTTCCCTGGCAGGGATTTCTTAACACAGCTACCGAGGCTTTGGGAGTCTTCTTTATCTTCTACTTTCTGGAAACACACCCTCTGATCCATAAATGCCACAATCCAGATGCCCAACTTCAACAAGACATCCTTTTCACCTAAAAACACTCACTCTCAACTCTTAGATCTTTTAAAGTTTTACCCCCGCAAAATTCCCCTGCTTTTCCACCGCTGAATTCCTCCGTCCTGATTCCAAGAATTTCTTGAATACCACGGGGCTTTTCTCAAGATTTACCCCCACAACCTTCCCTACGTGCCCACTGCTCACCACCTCATTTTTCCCTCAATGTCTTCGTTCTCCACCCCAGAGAGTCTGTCAAGTGTTGCCTCCAAAATGTTCCCCCTCTGTCCACTACTGAGTTCCCCATTTTGCCTTCAAAATATTCCTTCTGTCCCCTCCAGATTGCATCCACTTTTACCCCCAACATTTTACTTCCTCTACAATATTGATTAAACCTTTTCCACCCCAAAAATGTGCATTCCCTCCCTTAAACAGCACCTCAGCTTTTCCCTCAAAAATGCCCCAGAGAGAAACTCCGATTCAGCCCCCAAACTCCCATTTTCCTACACAAACAGTTCTTGTGGCCCCTCTCAATTCCCCCAGGCTTTCAGCTAAAGGAATAACTGGAAGCCTATTCCCTCATCTCTGCCCTCCTTTTGCTTTCCCGGAAAACCTTGCCATCCCACACTTTCTCCAAGAGATCTGCTGGGAGTACGGCAAGGTCTGCTCTGTCAGAGTGCCAGGGGGGTTTACAGCACTTGCTCCTCTGCATCTTCACCCTTTCATCAGCTTTCCCCTGGAACGGTGTTGTGGGAGAAGCTTGGAATTACCAGAAATGGATCAGGTTCACATTTTTTCCCCACCAGTTTTCATCTGGTTTGAAATTCCTGGAATTACCCTCAAATGTGCCCTAGAACAGTGCTGTGAAAGGATCAGTCAGAAGAACAGCCTGAAAGCAGAAAACCACCTCCAGCAGCAGCCGGAATGATCCCATTTCTGTTCTTACCTGCTCCTGCCAGAGCTCCCAACGGCCCTTCCCATTCCAAGAGCTATGCAAGACATTCCTGCTGTCCGTGAGGGTGAGGTGCCAGTTCTGGATGTTCTTTGCTGCGGAATCGGACAACAAACAGAGCGTAAATGATCTTGGTGGCTCTTCCAAGCCAAACCACCCCGTGATTCCTTGCGTGGATCAGCACCTGTCCCAACTCCATTCCAGAAACCTCCTCCCACTAACCCAGAACTTTCCTTTTTCCGCTCAACATCAGGGATTTGCTGCCGAGTGCCCCGGGCAGGGGACGCCTCAGCCTTCCCTGGGACGCCTCAGCATTCCAGCATTTTTATTCCAGGCATTAAAAGGATGCTCATTTCTCTTCCAGCATTGTTTCCCTCATTTTAGGAGAACCCTTTTCATCCCAGACCCCCCTCGTCAGCTGTTCAATCCTCTGGCACTGCATTTGGACAAAAGAAGGGACGCACCTGGACTGCGGGAAATCACGGAGAGAAACCCCTCCAAAACCTGACAGAGAAAAACAACGGGAGATGCAGGAAGACATATCCCTCATTTGCACGTCTGGAATGCTTTTCTAAAGACTTCTCTGCATCTGGATGCTCTTTGCTCTTGGCTTTCTTTACAGGAATGCATTTGCTGCTAAACACATCTCAGGCCCTTGTTTGATCAGGATAAGGCGGGATGGAGATGAAGACTCACACAGGGAATAGCCAGGGAGATTCCCAGATCTCTGAGCTCCTTCACAAGGCAGGAGATCCATTTGGCCCAGGAACCGAACCCTCCCGAGGAATTGTCTGATGCCATCTCCACATTTCACAGCTGATCCTTGTGCTCAAAGGATCCCCCTTTCTTCCCTCCAGCCAATTCCAAGCCTCGCTGCCCCCAGCCGGGAACAGTCCCCAGGCCGATCCCTGCAGTCTTCCCTGCCAGGATCCTGCTCAGGAATCCATGGGCTACGAATGTAACAATTAATTCTTCCCACCCCTGCCCAGTTCTAATTCCAAAGGATTTGGTGGCTGCCTTACCTGGCTGGAGCCTGCTTCCAACTCTGTTCTTGCTGCTTCTGCTGCTTTCCATTTCCCAGGAATTCCACCAACGGAGCGACAGCGTTTTCCACCTCCTCCTCCAGGATTCCCTCTGTCGCGTTCGGGTGCTGGAAGGATATCAAAACCTGGGCCTCACTATCAGGAATTATATCCCCGGATTTGTTCCTTTCCAAATGTCACCTCTTCCCAACAAAGCACTGGCCATCCAAGGAATTCTAGAGAGCGATGTGCTGACCGCTGCTTACTCCTCTGGAATGTCAGAGCTTGGAAAAAAAGGGCAGTTGAGGCTTTTCCTGGTGCTGCCCATGAAGTGTATTTTACCTAAGTGCCCCTGCCCATGCCTTTGCCTGTATCCGCCAAAAATCCACCCGTTCATTCCCCAGCTGCTGCCTCCCTCTTTTCCTGGATCCAACAGAATTTTAACAGGTGAATATTCCCCTCTGGAAGAGCACCTTTCATTCCAAACCTAAGAACAAACAAACGAATCACTTTCCTTCGACCTTCCTTATTAGGATTCCACTGAGAGCAGTGGATGCAAAATGATCCTCTCCTGGTCCCTGCTGGATTCCCGGAGCAGGGATCCTTTCCCTCTTTCCCCCCACCCCCCGCGGTGCCCTCCTCCCCCTCCCGCCCCACCCCGCACCCTTTTCAGCCTTTCTTCCACAGCTTTTGCCTCCGGACCTCAGATCCTTTTGGTCTCCAGGAGCTCCCAGCAGCTCCACAGCCTTTCCTCTCCCATCCTGATCCTTTCTCCAGGAATGGAGCTCTGCATTGCAATTCCCTTCTCTTTTCTCCGACAATTCCCACCAACCCAGACCTAAAGCTGACACAAGGAACGCTCGGTGCCCACAAATCCAAATCCAGACCTGGCCATCCCTAAACCAGCAACTCCCGGACAATTTGCGTTCATTCCAACCTAACACTGAGGACTCACCTAATCCTTCAAAATTCCCAAGAAATATCCCGTTGCCTTCAGCTCCCCGGGGATTCTGCTTCGTGCTCACACGGATTTGGGACTTCCCTGAAAAACCCGTGCAGGGCACGCTGGAATCCCCGATCCCGTGAATCCGGGGAGTGTGAAAAGCTCGGTCCAGCCTGGGCCCCCAGAAATTTTTGCCAAATATCCCCCAAGTCCTCGGGACAACAGAACTCTCTGGTACTGCATTTTTGGCGTTGTAAAGCCTGGAATTACTTTATTCCTAGTGCTGGGCTCTGGATGTGGCCGAGAAAATCCCGGCCTCCGCACAGACCCAGATTCCAAACTTTTTGATACATTTGAGCAAACCGAGAAATTCCCCTTCCCTGCTTCTTCTTAAGGGCATCCTTCTCTTCCCTTACCCGGCCTGCTCTCTCCCACTGGGCTGGGTTTTCCCCTGCTTCCCATGCTAATTAGTCCCTACTTCTAGGAGGTTTAGGTACCTTTCTTCCCTGGCAGGGATTTCTTAACACAGCTACCGAGGCTTTGGGAGTCTTCTTTATCTTCTACTTTCTGGAAACACACCCTCTGATCCATAAATGCCACAATCCAGATGCCCAACTTCAACAAGACATCCTTTTCACCTAAAAACACTCACTCTCAACTCTTAGATCTTTTAAAGTTTTACCCCCGCAAAATTCCCCTGCTTTTCCACCGCTGAATTCCTCCGTCCTGATTCCAAGAATTTCTTGAATACCACGGGGCTTTTCTCAAGATTTACCCCCACAACCTTCCCTACGTGCCCACTGCTCACCACCTCATTTTTCCCTCAATGTCTTCGTTCTCCACCCCAGAGAGTTTGTCAAGTGTTGCCTCCAAGATGTTCCCCCTCTGTCCACTACTGAGTTCCCCATTTTGCCTTCAAAATATTCCTTCTGTCCCCTCCAGATTGCATCCACTTTTACCCCCAACATTTTACTTCCTCTACAATATTGATTAAACCTTTTCCACCCCAAAAATGTGCATTCCCTCCCTTAAACAGCACCTCAGCTTTTCCCTCAAAAATGCCCCAGAGAGAAACTCCGATTCAGCCCCCAAACTCCCATTTTCCTACACAAACAGTTCTTGTGGCCCCTCTCAATTCCCCCACGCTTTCAGCTAAAGGAATAACTGGAAGCCTATTCCCTCATCTCTGCCCTCCTTTTGCTTTCCTGGAAAACCTTGCCATCCCACACTTTCTCCAAGAGATCTGCTGCGAGTACTGCAAGGTCTGCTCTGTCAGAGTGCCAGGGGGGTTTACAGCACTTGCTCCTCTGCATCTTCACCCTTTCATCAGCTTTCCCCTGGAACGGTGTTGTGGGAGAAGCTTGGAATTACCAGAAATGGATCAGGTTCACATTTTTTCCCCACCAGTTTTTATCTGGTTTGAAATTCCTGGAATTACCCTCAAATGTGCCCTAGAACAGTGCTGTGAAAGGATCAGTCAGAAGAACAGCCTGAAAGCAGAAAACCACCTCCAGCAGCAGCCGGAATGATCCCATTTCTGTTCTTACCTGCTCCTGCCAGAGCTCCCAACGGCCCTTCCCATTCCAAGAGCTATGCAAGACATTCCTGCTGTCCGTGAGGGTGAGGTGCCAGTTCTGGATGTACTTTGCTGTGGAATCGGACAACAAACAGAGCGTAAATGATCTTGGTGGCTCTTCCAAGCCAAACCACCCCGTGATTCCATGCGTGGATCAGCACCTGTCCCAACTCCATTCCAGAAACCTCCTCCCACTAACCCAGAACTTTCCTTTTTCCGCTCAACATCAGGGATTTGCTGCCGAGTGCCCCGGGCAGGGGACGCCTCAGCCTTCCCTGGGACACCTCTGCATTCCCTGGGGTGCCTCAGCATTCCCTGGGCTGCTGTTCCACGCCGATCCCGTGTCCAGCGCCGTTCCGGGCTGCAGTGCCGGGCTCTCCCCACAAGGCGGCAGCACCGGGAGCGAGCAGCCCCGGCCGGTCCCGCTGTCTCGGGGCAGCTGCGCCTTTAACCCGCCCGGAGCCGGCGGGGCCGTGAACACAGCGGGCAAAAACCCCAGCGATCCCCTTTATTTCACCCCCAGAGGCACAGGATCGCAGCATTCCCTGGGCTGGAAGGGACCCGCAGGGAGCATCGAGTCCAAATCCTGGTCCTGCACCCCAAGAATCCCACCCTGTGCCCGAGAGCCTTAGTCCAGACCCAAACTCTGCCCCCAGGATCCTGAAAACACAGCGGGGCTGGGAGAAGGGTAACAAGGGAGGATTTTTTACATAGTTCTCCTTGTAGGATTGTTATATAATCTTATTAGATAGTCCAGCAACCCATCCCTGGGCCGGGACCCCCACCCCTGTCCCGGGACACCCATCCCTGGGCCGGAATACCGATCCCCCGCGGCCCCCACCGTCCGCTCGGGACTGTCCCCGTTCCCCGCTCACCTCCGAGCCCGCAGCACCCGCCCCGGTGCCCCCGGCCCGGCAGCGCTGCTCCCCGGACTCCCCGCCATTGCCGCGTCGGGCGAAGAAGGGCGGAAATTACCGGGACTACACCAATGTGGCGATGCGACCTTCTCAAGATGGCGGCGGTGGAGGACCCCGCTCCGTCTATTCGGCTGCCTGAATGCTCCCGCCTACCCCAGGCGCCACTGACCCCACAGTCGGTGTCCGCATAGCGGGAAACGCCTCAGAAAATTGTGTGCAAGCGCTGGGCTGGCGTCGGTGTCGGCGTCGCGTTCAGGCAGCCGAATAGACGCAGCTAGAGGGGGCCTTCCCTGCCGCCATCTTGAGAAGGTCAGAAAACAGCGTAAACGACCGCCATCTTTAGTGTGGCAATGATCTAACTTCCGGTTTCGCCGCCATCTTGGGTGCTGGCAGAAGCCACTTCCGGTCGAGCCGCCATCTTTAGTGTGGTACTCACAAGGCCCCCGCCCCTCACAAGGGCTTCTGTCTATTCAGCTGCCTGAATCCGGCCCGGATTCCGACGCCGGCCCCGCGCTTTCCGCGCGATTTTCCGCGGTGGTCCCCGGTGCGAGGACACGGGTGGTGGGGTCACCGGCGCCGGAGGCGGGCGACGGCCCCGCGACCGGCGGCAGGCATCGGCAGGGACACCTCTCTTAGGGGCCTATTGCGTCCGCCATCTTGAGTGTGGCGGAAGTGTCATCCACCCTCTGCAAGGTCCTGGCAGGTTCGAATAAAAACGCCACTTACGCTGTCCCGAAAGCGCCGAACTGCGCCTTCCTTTCCGAGCCGCCCCCTTGAGAGCGGCACGCGGGCGGCTCTATTCCCACCGTGCTCGCCCTGTGCCCCTCGCCCCGTGTCGCGCTGTGACCGCGCCTCTGCTGCCCGGCAAAACCGGCCCCGCCGGGCCGCCCCCCGCGCTGTCATTCGTCGCGGTCACCGCCCCGCACGGCGCCCGCTCCTTTGCAGCGCTCTGGCCCCGCTCATGCACGCCCGTGTCCCTTGGCGCTCCGAACCGTCCTTCGCCCCTCCCCTCCGCTGCCAGACGCGGCCCCGCTCGCTCCTTGCCCTTGCCACGCTCGGCAGCCACCGAGGCCGCCGCCCTCTCGGCTCCCCCGGCCCCGGGCGGCAGCAGCGCCGGGGCGCCGTGCCGGGGCCGGCAGTGCCGCGCTCTCGCCACCAGGCGGCAGCAGCGCCGCCCAGCTCAGCCCGGGGCCGGGCCGCGCTGCGGGGCACGGACAGAGCAGAGGCAAAAGCCGGCTCAGGGCGCTCTGCAGCTCCTGCAGCCCCAGCCTCTCGGCTCCTGGCGCCAGGCACTCGCTTCTTCCCTTCCTACAGAAAAACGCCGCCTCGTTATGCTCAAAACTTGCTCATCTCTAGTCCCAGCTTCTTATATTCCTATATGCAACAGAGTAGACAGAGAGGGCTGGCTTATTTCAAAATGAATCTACATCTAAATCCATCGCCTTTGTCTATAGATGTCAAAATGAAGACCTTAGCAGGTTTTGGTATTCTGCACACATCCCTCCCTGGGAGGAATGGTAAAAAGTTAAAAACAAATGAAATTTAAACAGTAGAAGTTACAACGGCAGAAATTTAGAAACAAACAAAGAGGTACAATACAAGAAACGAACAAATTTCTAAAGGTAGAAAGGTTGAAAGTTAAAAACAAAGTTAGAAACAAAAAAAAAATTAGAAACAAAGTTAGGTAGACATTTAGAGACAAAGTCAGAAAGGCGAGTGTTGAGCTTTTGACAGGGTACCCTTCCTTCTCAGACCAGGGTGAAAGAGCAGAGGAGGCTGCTGTTCTGCTAAGTTCTTGATTTCAGTCTCACAGCTGTCTTGAAGGCAGAGTTTGAATGGGGTTACATGATAAAGCCAAGCAGCAGCAGCAGGCAAAACCAGCTGCTTCTATATGCTCCGTACACTATATTTTTTGCTTACAGAAGTGTGGATTATATTTGTTAATTGACCAGTAAGATTCACACACGATTCTAGTTTTCTTTTTCTTAACCCACCCTGGTCTAATTCTAACAGTCGTAAGCCTCACACAAGTGTTACATCTGTGTTACACAGATTTGCATCTACAGTTTCTATCAGCTCTTAGTGTTTATGTGAACACTCCATCTAAAAAATGGCAACAGTGCCATTCAATCTAGATTTTGTCTAAAGTAAAGAATTCTGTGAAAAGGTAACACTGCTGCAGCAAGAGCCGTGCTGAAGATCTCTGCTACAGCTTTTTCATGATTAAGGCACTTGGCATCTATTTCTACTAAAAGTTAAAAATCTGTATTTCTATTGCACTTTGCTGTGGCTTCATGGATGCCAGCTTGTCCAAAGGTTTCAATTCAAACCTAAGGCTTTGGCTTCCCTCTGGGCCTGAGGCCAGAGGAGCCTCCACTCTAAGAAGGTTAGAAACAAGGTTAGAAAGGTAAAAGTTAGAAAGCAAAAAATACATTTAGAAAGGCACAAAGTTAGAAATGTAGAGTGTTAGAAACCAACAAAGGCAGAAAGGTAAAAATGGGGAGAAAAACAAAGGTAGAAAGTTTCAAAGTTAGAAGCAAACAGAGGCAGAAAGGGACAAATCTAGCAAGTTAGAAACAAACAAAGGTAGAAAGTCAAAAAGGTAGAAATGAACAAAGGTAGAAAGTTGGAGAGGCAGAAAGTGCAGAGGCTGGCAGCAGCCATTCCAGCCTTAAGGAGAGCCCTGTGGAGAAGAGCAACTTGTTCCATTGATCTTCACTTCGAGAAGGGCCTTCTGCTCTCTTGGGAAAGATGCAGACCAGGCCATGACTCCAGCTAGAAGCAGCAGGTGGGAATGCTTTTCCTTCACCTCCCAGAAAGCTGGGAGCTTTCATGTTTGAGGCAGTGGCCTAAAAGGGGCAGAAAGTCTGCCCTGACAAGTGTGTGGGCATGGATCTGTTTGGTCTTGCCCTGTGCCCATTCCCAAAACTCTCTTCAAACTTGCCCAAAAGAGCAACACAAAGCCTGGGGCAGATTGTGCCTGAAGAAAGAATGGTCTCAGTTTTTTTCCAAGCTGCTACAGAAACAAACTAAGGTAGAAAGGTAAAAATGAACAAAGGAGGGAAGGTGAGAAAGGTAGTTCGAAAGCCAAAGTCAGAGAAAGAGAGAAAGAGAAAGAGAGAAAGTCAGAGAAAGCGAGAAAGTCAGAGAAAGGGAAAGGCAGAAAGAAAGCAAGGCAGAAAGCAAGTCAGAGAGAAAGAAAGAAAGAAAGAAAAATAGAGAGAAAAAGGAATAGAGAAAGAGAAGAATCTGGTTTGAGAGAAAAAGAAATGGAGTTTAAAAGAGAAGTAGTGTTGAAGAGAAAAAGAGCAACTGAGAACTAGAGTGACAGAGACATCCAGAAAGAGTTAAACAGTGAGAAAAAGAGAAAGAGTTCGAAAAAGTCAAGTGAGGAATAGACTAAAAAGTAAAGCAAAGCAGAGCAGCAAAGCAAGAAATACGGCAAAAAACTTACTAAAGCACACCAAAGGAAGAGAGCAACCAAAGGGGGGAGGGGGGGTATCTTTATTAGGGTTTCTTCAACTTTATCGAATGAGGGTTTTTTAGTTACACTTCAGCAAAGCAAGTGGAAACAACAATGTGCACAAGCACAAGTACAAATCCAATCCATCTGCACACTGGTCAAAGTCCAAGTGACATCCAGAGCAATACGTGCAAGTGCAGCGGCAAACACGAATCCAGAGCAACACAAGCCAACCCCATCGCAGTACAACCTAACAATTGTTCTCTTTCTGGAAAATGTATGACATCTTATTGGTCCAGGAAACCCAAAACAACAGCAGCAGACAGAGAACAAAACACTCATCCACCACCCGCCTCCTTCAGCTTCCACACAAACCCACCCTTGCTCTCGTCTCGAGAGCACCCCATGGGAAGGCGGTTCCCGGGAGCCCCAAAATCATCGCGCCTGACAAATGCCCAGCCCCGGCACGGTCAGCACCCAACCCCTGGCGATGAACGTCACCTCACAGAGCGGCCGGGGCCCAGATAAAAAAACCCAGCTGGGAGGGAAAAAAACCCCAGACAGCAGAGCTGGGTGGTTTTTACTCTAAGTTTAAAAAGTAGCTGAAAAGCCTGAAAGGCAAAACTCACACCCACAAGGTTAGAAGCATTCCACACACACACTCTTCTCGCAGGCAGACAGACACACACAGACGCAGCTCTGGCACCACATTTCCTCTTGTTCCTGCTGGCCTGGAAAGCCCCAGGTAAATCCAGTCCCTCAGACCTTGCATCCCTGAACACCAGGAGAGCTGGAGTTTTACCCAGATCCCAGTGCCCTGCACAGCTGCACTGACACGAGCACAGGCTGATCGCTCTGCCCAGCACCATCCCTCATTTTCCTCCCGTTGCTCCCCAAGCGTCCCCAAACCACCCCGTGTCTGTGCCGGGGCCAGTGCCTGCCCCGAGCCCAACCAGAGGCTGTCACCCAGCCCTGCACCAGCTCCCACCCCTGGGAGAGCTGGGAATGCACTGAGAGCTCAGCTCCCTGGGCTCCCCAACACCCAAACCAGTCCTCAGACACACAAATAATGCCCAACCTGCCCCTCCGGGCACAGCCAAACACCACAATTCTATCATCCCCAAGGAACTCCGGCAGGTTGCCTCTTCACCTGTGCCTTTTTCCAGCAGCCATGGCTAGGACCGGGCTGTCAGAAATAGCATTCCCTAGGCAGTTCATCCCAGCACAGAGGAGAAGAGGAGCCTGTCACTCATCCACACCACGGGCAGGACAAGGGGGGCCCAAGCTGGCTTTGGCTGCTCCAACATCCAAAGCTCTTGGTGCCAAAGATAGGACGAGTTCAGTGGTTGCTCCTGTCCTGAAAGAGAGCAGAAAAGCGAAGTTAATCCCACTGTGGAATGCAAGACTCCTGCATTTCATATTTCTGCTCTGATTGCTCACCGCAGAGCATTATCCGTGGAAAAAAAAGGAGAATGACACCATATCAAATAAAAAGTGCCCTTCTCCAGCACTTTTATTCCAAGCATTAAAAAGATGCTCATTTATCTTCCAGCATTGTTTCCCTCATTTTAGCAGAACCGTCTTCATCCCAGACCCCCCTCGTCAGCTGTTCAATCCTCTGGCACTGGATTTGGACAAAGGAAGGGACGCACCTGGATCGCAGGAAATCACAGAGAGAAACCCCTCCAAAACCTGACAGAGAAAAACAACGGGAGATGCAGGAAGACACATCCCTCATTTGCACGTCCGGAGTGCTTTTCTAAAGACTTCCCTGCATCTGGATGCTCTTTGCTCTTGGCTTTCTTTACAGGAATGCATTTGCTGCTAAACACGTCTCAGGCCCTTATTTGATCAGGATAAGGTCGGATGCAGATGAAGACTCACACAGGGAATAGCCAGGGAGATGCAGGGCCTGGGAACATCAAGGACGGAGAAGAGAAGGAACAGGGATTGTTTTTCTTGTTTAGAGCCAGCAGTGCTGTGAGCTTGGAGAACACACGGCACCACAGGGATCCAGGGCAGGAGCGGGATAACTCCGGGATAAGGGGAATCTGCTCCCACTCCAGGGCTGTGCCAGTGAAGGAGGGGAAGTTTTAGTGCCTTCATGGCACACAAAAACCAAACCCAGCACCACCGAGCTGGACTTTCGTGAACTGCAACACAAAGCGGCCCCTGGCCTTTGGGGGAACACAACCTCACCGAGTCACGGAGCCAGGGGATGACACTTGGGAATGAGCCTTGCGGCCTGCAGCCAAATCAGATGAGGGAGCCACAGGAGCTGTGGGGTTTCCTGCTCTTCCTGCAACGCCATCAGTCCAGACCAGGAGACCTTTCCTGGAACAGATCTTCCCTGTAAAAGGGAGCTACACCAAAGCTCAAGCCCTCATTTAGAGACCCTTGGAAAAGCAAAGGTGAGAGGGGATTACCTGGAGCCCCAGGGGACCGAGGTGAAGGGGATGAAGAAGCAGACAGCAAACTGCTTCCACTGCTTCTCACTCCAGCAAGGGGAACTTCCCTGGAATTTCACGTCCAGCGTCTCTCCCAAGCCCCACCGGCGAACCCACACGTACTCCAGGACTGATCTCCTTTGTACTTCCAGCAGCACAGACCCACCGGGAGGAACTGCAATCCAAGGACACACATCAGCAACCGCCTTCCCGCTTGGCGCTCTCTCCACATTTTTCCCTTTCCAGTGGGATGCAGGTGCCACCCCCCAGAGGCAGGAAAACTGCCTTGCAATCCAGTACAAAACCTGCCTGGGAAGCCCAGGATGCCCGGAGCCAGCAGCCATTTCTCCTGGAGCTCCTGCTGACAGGCATTTGAAGCCTGCTGGGCCTCACAGCTGCTTTTCTGCCAAGGGCATTCCCATCTCTTATTTTTTAGCCCAAATAAAGGTTTGCAAAGCTGAGTTTTGTGAGAAGTGCTTCATATTTGGATTATTCTTAACTTGGGAGTTTCCCTTGGCACCAAAATCAGGGCGTAAACCCAACATGGCCTCAAAGGGCCATAAGATCCCAGATATCCAATCCCCAGTTCCCTCAGCATTGGTTCATTAAAGCTTTTCAGGGGTAATTTAGCAAACTTCAGGGTTGGGTGACTTCACCATCAAAGCAACACGAAACCTGTGCAAAAGGAACTTAAGTAAAGCTGGCTAAACGCTGCCCAGACCTGGCAGAAAGCGCTTCCCACACCTCTCCTGGAATTCTCTTTCCCAGCCCTTCCAGCTTCGGAAGGCTTCTGTGGGAGCCTCAAGTCGCGGTGCAGCTCAGAACCTGCACGTACCTAAAGCAGCCCCACGGGAACACGAAGCTTCCCTCGGGCATTTCGTTTCTTTACCCCAAACATTCTTCCCACTCAGCCACAATCTAGAAAGGAAAGAAAGGAAAAGAAGGAAGACCAATTAATTCTGACATAAGGAGTCTTGACTATTCCAACACACTGCCAGGTGAAAAAACATCCCTGCCAGGCTAACAAATCCCCCTGATACTGTCTCCATTCTGTATCAATTATTTAAACGCTGTATTAAGGAGCGTAAGGACACAATGCTTGGAATTCTCAAAAATGGCTCCGCCTGGCTACTCCAAGCACTTTCTCACCCGGGGAATTGAGCTGTCCCACATTTAAACGCCACGTTTGATCCAAATCCCATAGAAATCTGATATTGTTTGGCTCCTGAGCTTTCCCAAAAGCTGTGCAGTCAAGCCTGGAAATCCTCACTGAAGCTTTGCCATGTCACATCGGGATTTACCCTTGGGAAAACCCCACTCTCAGCACTTGGGTTTCAAGAGGTTGCACCCAATGTTACAGACACAGAATTCCTGTGGGGTTTGGCATTTCCTGCACCTCCAAACACGTGAAAAGAATGAAGTGCAGAGTCCCGAGGCTCCATTATTGCCATTCTCCTCACATCCCTTTCCTCAGCTGCACGTGGCTTTGTGCCTCCTCTGAAGGGCTGGAAAGGAATTTGGGAACCCCCCTCAGCTTCTTCGGTTTTCAGCTTTTTCTCGGAGCCGGCCCAAAAGGCAAACAGGAAAAAAAAACCCCAAAAGTGCACAAAATCCCAGCCCCTCCCAAGATGCAGCTCCTCACACCAAACCTTGGGAGAATCCCTGGTGCTTCCAACACCGCTGCAATCCCACCTGGAGCTGAGCTTACAGGGTGCTCTGCCTAATCCACATCCAAGCCTGGATAGCCCAAAGCCTGCAAGAAAAGAGGAGGCAAAGTGAAGGGGAGAGGGGGGGAAAAACGGAGTTTTAGGTTTTTCCCCTGTTTGCAACAGGATTGAAGGGCAGGGTGGAGAGGTTTCGTGGAAAAGAAGTACCAAAGGCTGCTTCATTCCCAGCAATTAGCGCTGCTCAGGTTGAATCCAAGAGGCCCAATCCACCAGGTTTAAACAGGAGCGGCCGACAGGATGGGTTATGACACAGATCTGTGAAGCTGGAGCCTTCTTCCTTCTCCCGGGCTCTCCCAGAAATTCTCCATGTCCGGACGCGCTCCCGCTCTCCCCGCTGGGGAGGATGGACTTGGATAGCCCGGGTGACTGGTGAGCCTAAAACAATAAGTGATGCAGTGATCCAAGTGTTTTTCCCCAGGAAATTACATATTCTCTGGACCTGGGATAACCCTTATCCCATGGCCTTCTCCAGGAAGAGTCCCAGCTGGATAGGGTCTCCCAGAAAGGATTCCATAGGGGCTCACCTTTTGCTTGGAGCTCGGCTGAATTCCTCAGCAATCCCAGGGAATGTGGCCATTGGAGGCTTTGGGCAGATTGGGCTCAATTGCGTTTTTAGGTTTTGTTACCGTCTCTCAGACTTCCCACTGGAATGTGGTCTCCAAGGAATATGTAAATCCCATGGGATTCCTGCTCTTTCGGACAATTTTTTGTACCATTCCTGTACAAAACGAGGCCCCCTGTTCGGATGCTTTTCCCCACCGTTCCCCAGCAGTTTTATCTGCCAGTGCATTCCCTGCGCTGGTTGGGCTCTTCCCAGATCTCTGAGCTCTTTCACAGGCAGGAGATCCATTTGGCCCAGGAACCGAACCCTCCCAAGGAATTGTCTGATGCCATCTCCACATTTCACAGCTGATCCTTGTGCTCAAAGGATCCCCCTTTCTTCCCTCCAGCCAATTCCAAGCCTCGCTGCCCCCAGCCGGGAACAGTCCCCAGGCCGATCCCTGCAGTCTTCCCTGCCAGGATCCTGCTCAGGAATCCATGGGCTACAAATTGAAGAATTAATTCTTCCCACCCCTGCCCACTTCTAATTCCAAAGGATTTGGTGTCTGCCTTACCCGGCTGGAGCCTGCTTCCAACTCTGTTCTTGCTGCTTCTGCTGCTTTCCATTTCCCAGGAATTCCACCAACGGAGCGACAGCGTTTTCCACCTCCTCCTCCAGGATTCCCTCTGTTGCGTTCGGGTGCTGGAAGGATATCAAAACCAGGGCCTCACTATCAGGAATTATATCCCCGGATTTGTTCCTTTCCAAATGTCACCTCTTCCCAACAAAGCACTGGCCATCCAAGGAATTCTAGAGAGCGATGTGCTGACCGCTGCTTACTCCTCTGGAATGTCAGAGCTTGGAAAAAAAGGGCAGTTGAGGCTTTTCCTGGTGCTGCCCATGAAGTGTATTTTACCTAAGTGCCCCTGCCCATGCCTTTGTCTGTATCCCCCAAAAATCCACCCGTTCATTCCCCAGCTGCTGCCTCCCTCTTTTCCTGGATCCAACAGAATTTTAACAGGTGAATATTCCCCTCTGGAAGAGCACCTTTCATTCCAAACCTAAGAACAAACAAACGAATCACTTTCCTTCGACCTTCCTTATTAGGATTCCACTGAGAGCAGTGGATGGAAAATGATCCTCTCCTGGCCCCTGCTGGATTCCCGGAGCAGGGATCCTTTCCCTCTTTCCCCCCACCCCCCGCGGTGCCCTCCTCCCCCTCCCGCCCCACCCCGCACCCTTTTCAGGCTTTGTTCCACAGCTTTTGCCTCCGGACCTCAGATCCTTTTGGTCTCCAGGAGCTCCCAGCAGCTCCACAGCCTTTCCTCTCCCATCCTGATCCTTTGTCCAGGAATGGAGCTCTGCATTGCAATTCCCTTCTCTTTTCTCCGACAATTCCCACCAACCCAGACCTAAAGCTGACACAAGGAACGCTCGATGCCCACAAATCCAAATCCAGACCTGGCCATCCCTAAACCAGCAACTCCCGGACAATTTGCGTTCATTCCAACCTATCACTGAGGACTCACCTAATCCTTCAAAATTCCCAAGAAATATCCCGTTGCCTTCAGCTCCCAGGGGATTCTGCTTCGTGCTCACACGGATTTGGGACTTCCCTGAAACACCCGTGCAGGGCACGCTGGAATCCCCGATCCCGTGAATCCGGGGAGTGTGAAAAGCTCGGTCCAGCCTGGGCCCCCAGAAATTTTTGCCAAATATCCCCCAAGTCCTCGGGACAACAGAACTCTCTGGTACTGCATTTTTGGCGTTGTAAAGCCTGGAATTACTTTATTCCTAGTGCTGGGCTCTGGATGTGGCCGAGAAAATCCCGGCCTCCGCACAGACCCAGATTCCAAACTTTTTGATACATTTGAGCAAACCGAGAAATTCCCCTTCCCTGCTTCTTCTTAAGGGCATCCTTCTCTTCCCTTACCCGGCCTGCTCTCTCCCACTGGGCTGGGTTTTTCCCTTCCCATGCTAATTAGTCCCTACTCCTAGGAGGTTTAGGTACCTTTCTTCCCTGGCAGGGATTTCTTAACACAGCTACCGAGGCTTTGGGAGTCTTCTTTATCTTCTACTTTCTGGAAACACACCCTCTGATCCATAAATGCCGCAATCCAGATGCCCAACTTCAACAAGACATCCTTTTCACCTAAAAACACTCACTCTCAACTCTTAGATCTTTTAAAGTTTTACCCCCGCAAAATTCCCCTGGTTTTCCACCGCTGAATTCCTCCGTCCTGATTCCAAGAATTTCTTGAATACCACGGGGCTTTTCTCAAGATTTACCCCCACAACCTTCCCTACGTGCCCACTGCTCACCACCTCATTTTTCCCTCAATGTCTTCGTTCTCCACCCCAGAGAGTTTGTCAAGTGTTGCCTCCAAAATGTTCCCCCTCTGTCCACTACGGAGTTCCCCATTTTGCCTTCAAAATATTCCTTCTGTCCCCTCCAGATTGCATCCACTTTTACCCCCAACATTTTACTTCCTCTACAATATTGATTAAACCTTTTCCACCCCAAAAATGTGCATTCCCTCCCTTAAACAGCACCTCAGCTTTTCCCTCAAAAATGCCCCAGAGAGAAACTCCGATTCAGCCCCCAAACTCCCATTTTCCTACACAAACAGTTCTTGTGGCCCCTCTCAATTCCCCCAGGCTTTCAGCTAAAGGAATAACTGGAAGCCTATTCCCTCATCTCTGCCCTCCTTTTGCTTTCCTGGAAAACCTTGCCATCCCACACTTTCTCCAAGAGATCTGCTGGGAGTACGGCAAGGTCTGCTCTGTCTGAGTGCCAGGGGGGTTTACAGCACTTGCTCCTCTGCATCTTCACCCTTTCATCAGCTTTCCCCTGGAACGGTGTTGTGGGAGAAGCTTGGAATTACCAGAAATGGATCAGGTTCACATTTTTTCCCCACCAGTTTTCATCTGGTTTGAAATTCCTGGAATTACCCTCAAATGTGCCCTAGAACAGTGCTGTGAAAGGATCAGTCAGAAGAACAGCCTGAAAGCAGAAAACCACCTCCAGCAGCAGCCGGAATGATCCCATTTCTCTTCTTACCTGCTCCTGCCAGAGCTCCCAATGGCCCTTCCCATTCCAAAACAAGAACTATCGAAGACATTCCTGCTGTCCGTGAGGGTGAGGTGCCAGTTCTGGATGTTCTTTGCTGTGGAATCGGACAACAAACAGAGCATAAATGATCTTGGTGGCTCTTCCAAGCCAAACCACCCCGTGATTCCTTGCGTGGATCAGCACCTGTCCCAACTCCATTCCAGAAACCTCCTCCCACTAACCCAGAACCTTCCTTTTTCCGCTCAACATCAGGGATTTGCTGCCGAGTGCCCCGGGCAGGGGACGCCTCAGCCCTCTCTGGGACACCTCAGCATTCCCTGGGACGCCTCAGCATTCCCTGGGGTGCCTCAGCATTCCCTGGGATACCTCAGCATTCCCTGGGACGCCTCAGCATTCCCTGGGCTGCTGTTCCACGCCGATCCCGTGTCCAGCGCCGTTCCGGGCTGCAGTGCCGGGCTCTCCCCACAAGGCGGCAGCACCGGGAGCGAGCAGCCCCGGCCGGTCCCGCTGTCTCGGGGCAGCTGCGCCTTTAACCCGCCCGGAGCCGGCGGGGCCGTGAACACAGCGGGCAAAAACCCCAGCGATCCCCTTTATTTCACCCCCAGAGGCACAGGATCGCAGCATTCCCTGGGCTGGAAGGGACCCGCAGGGAGCATCGAGTCCACATCCTGGTCCTGCACCCCAAGAATCCCACCCTGTGCCCGAGAGCCTTGTCCAGACACAAACTCTGCCCCCAGGATCCTGAAAACACAGCGGGGCTGGGAGAAGGGTAACAAGGGAGGATTTTTTACATAGTTCTCCTTGTATGATCGTTATATAATCTTATTAGATAGTCCAGCAACCCATCCCTGGGCCGGGACCCCCACCCCTATCCCGGGACACCCATCCCTGGGCCGGAATACCGATCCCCCGCGGCCCCCACCGTCCGCTCGGGACTGTCCCCGTTCCCCGCTCACCTCCGAGCCCGCAGCACCCGCCCCGGTGCCCCCGGCCCGGCAGCGCTGCTCCCCGGACTCCCCGCCATTGCCGCGTCGGGCGAAGAAGGGCGGAAATTACCGGGACCACACCAATGTGGCGATGCGACCTTCTCAAGATGGCGGCGGTGGAGGACCCCGCTCCGTCTATTCGGCTGCCTGAATGCTCCCGCCTACCCCAGGCGCCACTGACCCCACAGTCGGTGTCCGCATAGCGGGAAACGCCTCAGAAAATTGCGTGCAAGCGCTGGGCTGGCGTTGGTGTCGGCGTCGCGTTCAGGCAGCCGAATAGACGCAGCTAGAGGGGGCCTTCCCTGCCACCATCTTGAGAAGGTCAGAAAACAGCGTAAACGACCGCCATCTTTAGTGTGGCGATGACCTAATTTCCGGTTTCGCCGCCATCTTGGGTGCTGGCAGAAGCCACTTCCGGTCGAGCCGCCATCTTTAGTGTGGTACGCACAAGGCCCCCGCCCCTCACAAGGGCTTCTGTCTATTCAGCTGCCTGAATCCAGCCCGGACTCCGACGCCGGCCCCGCGCTTTCCGCGCGATTTTCCGCGGTGGTCCCCGGTGCGAGGACACGGGTGGTGGGGTCACCGGCGCCGGAGGCGGGCGACGGTCCCGCGACCGGCGGCAGGCATCGGCAGGGACACCTCTCTTAGGGGCCTAGTGCGTCCGCCATCTTGAGTGTGGCGGAAGTGTCATCCACCCTCTGCAAGGTCCTGGCAGGTTCGAATAAAAACGCCACTTACGCCGTCCCGAAAGCGCCGAACTGCGCCTTCCTTTCCGAGCCGCCCCCTTGAGAGCGGCACGCGGGCGGCTCTATTCCCACCGTGCTCGCCCGGTGCTCCCCGCCCCGGCTCGCGCTGCGACCGCGCCTCTGCTGCCCGGCAAAACCGGCCCCGCCGGGCCGCCCCCCGCGCTGTCATTCGTCGCGGTCACCGCCCCGCACGGCGCCCGCTCCTTTGCAGCGCTCTGGCCCCGCTCATGCACGCCCGTGTCCCTTGGCGCTCCGAACCGTCCTTCGCCCCTCCCCTCCGCTGCCAGACGCGGCCCCGCTCGCTCCTTGCCCTTGCCACGCTCGGCAGCCACCGAGGCCGCCGCCCTCTCGGCTCCCCCGGCCCCGGGCGGCAGCAGCGCCGGGGCGCCGTGCCGGGGCCGGCAGTGCCGCGCTCTCGCCACCAGGCGGCAGCAGCGCCGCCCAGCTCAGCCCGGGGCCGGGCCGCGCTGCGGGGCACGGACAGAGCAGAGGCAAAAGCCGGCTCAGGGCGCTCTGCAGCTCCTGCAGCCCGAGCCTCTCGGCTCCTGGCGCCAGGCACTCGCTTCTTCCCTTCCTACAGAAAAACGCCGCCTCGTTATGCTCAAAACTTGCTCATCTCTAGTCCCAGCTTCTTATATTCCTATATGCAACAGAGTAGACAGAGAGGGCTGGCTTATTTCAAAATGAATCTACATCTAAATCCATCGCCTTTGTCTATAGATGTCAAAATGAAGACTTTAGCAGGTTTTGGTATTCTGCACACATCCCTCCCTGGGAGGAATGGTAAAAAGTTAAAAACAAATGAAATTTAAACAGTAAAAAATTAGGAAAAAAGTTACAACGGCAGAAATTTAGAAACAAACAAAGAGGTACAATACAAGAAACGAACAAATTTCTAAAGGTAGAAAGGTTGAAAGTTAAAAACAAAGGTAGAAACAAAAAAAATTAGAAACAAAGTTAGGTAGACATTTAGAGACAAAGTCAGAAAGGCGAGTGTTGAGCTTTTGACAGGGTACCCTTCCTTCTCAGACCAGGGTGAAAGAGCAGAGGAGGCTGCTGTTCTGCTAAGTTCTTGATTTCACAGTCTCACAGCTGTCTTGAAGGCAGACTTTGAATGGGGTTACATGATAAAGCCAAGCAGCAGCAGCAGGCAAAACCAGCTGCTTCTATATGCTCCATACCCTATATTTTTTGCTTACAGAAGTGTGGATTATATTTGTTAATTGACCAGTAAGATTCACACACGATTCTAGTTTTCTTTTTCTTAACCCACCCTGGTCTAATTCTAACAGTCGTAAGCCTCACACAAGTGTTACATCTGTGTTACACAGATTTGCATCTACAGTTTCTATCAGCTCTTAGTGTTTATGTGAACACTCCATCTAAAAAATGGCAACAGTGCCACTCAATCTAGATTTTGTCTAAAGTAAAGAATTCTGTGAAAAGGTAACACTGCTGCAGCAAGAGCTGTGCTGAAGATCTCTGCTACAGCTTTTTCATGACTAAGGCACTTGGCATCTATTTCTACTAAAAGTTAAAAATCCGTAGTTCTATTGCACTTTGCTGTGGCTTCACGGATGCCAGCTTGTCCAAAGGTTTCAATTCAAACCTAAGGCTTTGGCTTCCCTCTGGGCCTGAGGCCAGAGGAGCCTCCACTCTAAGAAGGTTAGAAACAAGGTTAGAAAGGTAAAAGTTAGAAAGCAAAAAATACATTTAGAAAGGCACAAAGTTAGAAATGTAGAGTGTTAGAAACCAACAAAGGCAGAAAGGTAAAAATGGGGAGAAAAACAAAGGCAGAAAGTTTCAAAGTTAGAAGCAAACAGAGGCAGAAAGGGACAAATCTAGAAAGTTAGAAACAAACAAAGGTAGAAAGTCAAAAAGGTAGAAATGAACAAAGGTAGAAAGTTGGAGAGGCAGAAAGTGCAGAGGCTGGCAGCAGCCATTCCAGCCTTAAGGAGAGCCCTGTGGAGAAGAGCAACTTGTTCCATTGATCTTCACTTCGAGAAGGGCCTTCTGCTCTCTTGGGAAAGATGCAGACCAGGCCATGACTCCAGCTAGAAGCAGCAGGTGGGAATGCTTTTCCTTCACCTCCCAGAAAGCTGGGAGCTTTCATGTTTGAGTCAGTGGCCTAAAAGGGGCAGAAAGTCTGCCCTGACAAGTGTGTGGGCATGGATCTGTTTGGTCTTGCCCTGTGCCCATTCCCAAAACTCTCTTCAAACTTGCCCAAAATAGCAACACAAAGCCTGGGGCAGAGTGTGCCTGAAGAAAGAATGGTCTCTGTTTTTTTCCAAGCTGCTACAGAAACAAACTAAGGTAGAAAGGTAAAAATGAACAAAGGAGGGAAGGTGAGAAAGGTAGTTCGAAAGTCAAAGTCAGAGAAAGAGAGAAAGTCAGAGAAAGGGAAAGGCAGAAAGAAAGCAAGGCAGAAAGCAAGTCAGAGAGAAAGAAAGAAAGAAAGAAAAATAGAGAGAAAAAGGAATAGAGAAAGAGAAGAATCGGGTTTGAGAGAAAAAGAAATGGAGTTTAAAAGAGAAGTAGTGTTGAAGAGAAAAAGAGCAACTGAGAACTAGAGTGACAGAGACATCCAGAAAGAGTTAAACAGTGAGAAAAAGAGAAAGAGTTGGAAAAAGTCAAGTGAGGAATAGACTAAAAAGTAAAGCAAAGCAGAGCAGCAAAGCAAGAAATACGGCAAAAAACTTACTAAAGCACACCAAAGGAAGAGAGCAACCAAAGGGGGGAGGGGGGGTATCTTTATTAGGGTTTCTTCAACTTTATCGAATGAGGGTTTTTTAGTTACACTTCAGCAAAGCAAGTGGAAACAACAATGTGCACAAGCACAAGTACAAATCCAATCCATCTGCACACTGGTCAAAGTCCAAGTGACATCCAGAGCAATACGTGCAAGTGCAGCGGCAAACACGAATCCAGAGCAACACAAGCCAACCCCATCGCAGTACAACCTAACAATTGTTCTCTTTCTGGAAAATGTATGACATCTTATTGGTCCAGGAAACCCAAAACAACAGCAGCAGACAGAGAACAAAACACTCATCCACCACCCGCCTCCTTCAGCTTCCACACAAACCCACCCTCGCTCTCGTCTCGAGAGCACCCCATGGGAAGGCGGTTCCCGGGAGCCCCAAAATCATCGCGCCTGACAAATGCCCAGCCCCGGCACGGTCAGCACCCAACCCCTGGCGATGAACGTCACCTCACAGAGCGGCCGGGGCCCAGATAAAAAAACCCAGCTGGGAGGGAAAAAAACCCCAGACAGCAGAGCTGGGTGGTTTTTACTCTAAGTTTAAAAAGTAGCTGAAAAGCCTGAAAGGCAAAACTCACACCCACAAGGTTAGAAGCATTCCACACACACACTCTTCTCGCAGGCAGACAGACACACACAGACGCAGCTCTGGCACCACATTTCCTCTTGTTCCTGCTGGCCTGGAAAGCCCCAGGTAAATCCAGTCCCTCAGACCTTGCATCCCTGAACACCAGGAGAGCTGGAGTTTTACCCAGATCCCAGTGCCCTGCACAGCTGCACTGACACGAGCACAGGCTGATCGCTCTGCCCAGCACCATCCCTCATTTTCCTCCCATTGCTCCCCAAGCGTCCCCAAACCACCCCGTGTCTGTGCCGGGGCCAGTGCCTGCCCCGAGCCCAACCAGAGGCTGTCACCCAGCCCTGCACCAGCTCCCACCCCTGGGAGAGCTGGGAATGCACTGAGAGCTCAGCTCCCTGGGCTCCCCAACACCCAAACCAGTCCTCAGACACACAAATAATGCCCAACCTGCCCCTCCGGGCACAGCCAAACACCACAATTCCATCATCCCCAAGGAACTCTGGCAGGTTGCCTCTTCACCTGTGCCTTTTTCCAGCAGCCATGGCTAGGACCGGGCTGTCAAAAATAGCATTCCCTAGGCAGTTCATCCCAGCACAGAGGAGAAGAGGAGCCTGTCACTCATCCACACCACGGGCAGGACAAGGGGGGCCCAAGCTGGCTTTGGCTGCTCCAACATCCAAAGCTCTTGGTGCCAAAGATAGGACGAGTTCAGTGGTTGCTCCTGTCCTGAAAGAGAGCAGAAAAGCGAAGTTAATCCCACTGTGGAATGCAAGACTCCTGCATTTCATATTTCTGCTCTGATTGCTCACCGCAGAGTATTATCCATGGAAAAAAAAGGAGAATGACACCATATCAAATAAAAAGTGCCCTTCTCCAGCACATTTATTCCAAGCATTAAAAAGATGCTCATTTATCTTCCAGCATTGTTTCCCTCATTTTAGCAGAACCGTCTTCATCCCAGACCCCCCTCGTCAGCTGTTCAATCCTCTGGCACTGGATTTGGACAAAGGAAGGGACGCACCTGGATCGCAGGAAATCACAGAGAGAAACCCCTCCAAAACCTGACAGAGAAAAACAACAGGAGATGCAGGAAGACACATCCCTCATTTGCACGTCCGGAGTGCTTTTCTAAAGACTTCCCTGCATCTGGATGCTCTTTGCACTTGGCTTTCTTTACAAGAATGCATTTGCTGCTAAACACGCCTCAGGCCCTTATTTGATCAGGATAAGGTGGGATGCAGATGAAGACTCACACAGGGAATAGCCAGGGAGAAGCTATATAGCTAATAGCAGGGCCTGGGAACATCAAGGATGGAGAAGAGAAGGAACAGGGATTGTTTTTCTTGTTTAGAGCCAGCAGTGCTGTGAGCTTGGAGAACACACGGCACCACAGGGATCCAGGGCAGGAGCGGGATAACTCCGGGATAAGGGGAATCTGCTCCCACTCCAGGGCTGTGCCAGTGAAGGAGGGGAAGTTTTAGTGCCTTCATGGCACACAAAAACCAAACCCAGCACCACCGAGCTGGACTTTCGTGAACTGCAACACAAAGCGGCCCCTGGCCTTTGGGGGAACACAACCTCACCGAGTCACGGAGCCAGGGGATGACACTTGGGAATGAGCCTTGCGGCCTGCAGCCAAATCAGATGAGGGAGCCACAGGAGCTGTGGGGTTTCCTGCTCTTCCTGCAACGCCATCAGTCCAGACCAGGAGACCCTTCCTGGAACAGATCTTCCCTGTAAAAGGGAGCAACACCAAAGCTCAAGCCCTCATTTAGAGACCCTTGGAAAAGCAAAGGTGAGAGGGGATTACCTGGAGCCCCAGGGGACCGAGGTGAAGGGGATGAAGAAGCAGACAGCAAACTGCTTCCACTGCTTCTCACTCCAGCAAGGGGAACATCCCTGGAATTTCACGTCCAGCGTCTCTCCCAAGCCCCACCGGCGAACCCACACGTACTCCAGGACTGATCTCCTTTGTACTTCCAGCAGCACAGACCCACCGGGAGGAACTGCAATCCAAGGACACACATCAGCAACCGTCTTCCCGCTTGGCGCTCTCTCCACATTTTTCCCTTTCCAGTGGGATGCAGGTGCCACCCCCCAGAGGCAGGAAAACTGCCTTGCAATCCAGTACAAAACCTGCCTGGGAAGCCCAGGATGCCCGGAGCCAGCAGCCATTTCTCCTGGAGCTCCTGCTGACAGGCATTTGAAGCCTGCTGGGCCTCACAGCTGCTTTTCTGCCAAGGGCATTCCCATCTCTTATTTTTTAGCCCAAATAAAGGTTTGCAAAGCTGAGTTTTGTGAGAAGTGCTTCATATTTGGATTATTCTTAACTTGGGAGTTTCCCTTGGCACCAAAATCAGGGGGTAAACCCAACATGGCCTCAAAGGGCCATAAGATCCCAGATATCCAATCCCCAGTTCCCTCAGCATAGGTTCATTAAAGCTTTTCAGGGGTAATTTAGCAAACTTCAGGGTTTGGTGACTTCACCATCAAAGCAACACGAAACCTGTGCAAAAGGAACTTAACTAAAGCTGGCTAAACGCTGCCCAGACCTGGCAGAAAGCGCTTCCCACACCTCTCCTGGAATTCTCTTTCCCAGCCCTTCCAGCTTCGGAAGGCTTCTGTGGGAGCCTCAAGTCGCGGTGCAGCTCAGAACCTGCACGTACCTAAAGCAGCCCCACGGGAACATGAAGCTTCCCTCGGGCATTTCGTTTCTTTACCCCAAACATTCTTCCCACTCAGCCACAATCTAGAAAGGAAAGAAAGGAAAAGAAGGAAGACCAATTAATTCTGACATAAGGAGTCTTGACTATTCCAACACACTGCCAGGTGAAAAAACATCCCTGCCAGGCTAACAAATCCCCCTGATACTGTCTCCATTCTGTATCAATTATTTAAACGCTGTATTAAGGAGCGTAAGGACACAATGCTTGAAATTCTCAAAAATGGCTCAGCTTGGCTACTCCAAGCACTTTCTCACCCGGGGAATTGAGCTGTCCCACATTTAAACGCCACGTTTGATCCAAATCCCATAGAAATCTGATATTGTTTGGCTCCTGAGCTTTCCCAAAAGCTGTGCAGTCAAGCCTGGAAATCCTCACTGAAGCTTTGCCATGTCACATCGGGATTTACCCTTGGGAAAACCCCACTCTGAGCACTTGGGTTTCAAGAGGTTGCACCCAATGTTACAGACACAGAATTCCTGCGGGGTTTGGCATTTCCTGCACCTCCAAACACGTGAAAAGAAGGAAGTGCAGAGTCCCGAGGCTCCATTATTGCCATTCTCCTCACATCCCTTTCCTCAGCTGCACGTGGCTTTGTGCCTCCTCTGAAGGGCTGGAAAGGAATTCGGGAACCCCCCTCAGCTTCTTCGGTTTTCAGCTTTTTCTCTGAGCCGGCCCAAAAGGCAAACAGGAAAAAAAAACCCCAAAAGTGCACAAAATCCCAGCCCCTCCCAAGATGCAGCTCCTCACACCAAACCTTGGGAGAATCCCTGGTGCTTCCAACACCGCTGCAATCCAACCTGGAGCTGAGCTTACAGGGTGCTCTGCCTAATCCACATCCAAGCCTGGATAGCCCAAAGCCTGCAAGAAAAGAGGAGGCAAAGTGAAGGGGAGAGGGGGGGAAAAACGGAGTTTTAGGTTTTTCCCCTGTTTGCAACAGGATTGAAGGGCAGGATGGAGAGGTTTTGTGGAAAAGAAGTACCAAAGGCTGCTTCATTCCCAGCAATTAGCGCTGCTCAGGTTGAATCCAAGAGGCCCAATCCACCAGGTTTAAACAGGAGCGGCCGACAGGATGGGTTATGACACAGATCTGTGAAGCTGGAGCCTTCTTCCTTCTCCCGGGCTCTCCCAGAAATTCTCCATGTCCGGACATGCTCCCGCTCTCCCCGCTGGGGAGGACGGACTTGGATAGCCCGGGTGACTGGTGAGCCTAAAACAATAAGTGATGCAGTGATCCAAGTGTTTTTCCCCAGAAAATTACATATTCTCTGGACCTGGGATAACCCTTATCCCATGGCCTTCTCCAGGAAGAGTCCCAGCTGGATAGGGTCTCCCAGAAAGGATTCCATAGGGGCTCACCTTCTGCTTGGAGCTCGGCTGAATTCCTCAGCAATCCCAGGGAATGTGGCCATTGGAGGCTTTGGGCAGATTGGGCTCAATTGCGTTTTTAGGTTTTGTTACCGTCTCTCAGACTTCCCACTGGAATGTGGTCTCCAAGGAATATGTAAATCCCATGGGATTCCTGCTCTTTCGGACAATTTTTTGTACCATTCCTGTACAAAACGAGGCCCCTTGTTCGGATGCTTTTCCCCACCGTTCCCCAGCAGTTTTATCTGCCAGTGCATTCCCTGCGCTGGTTGGGCTCTTCCCAGATCTCTGAGCTCCTTCACAGGCAGGAGATCCATTTGGCCCAGGAACCGAACCCTCCCAAGGAATTGTCTGATGCCATCTCCACATTTCACAGCTGATCCTTGTGCTCAAAGGATCCCCCTTTCTTCCCTCCAGCCAATTCCAAGCCTCGCTGCCCCCAGCCGGGAACAGTCCCCAGGCCGATCCCTGCAGTCTTCCCTGCCAGGATCCTGCTCAGGAATCCATGGGCTACAAATTGAAGAATTAATTCTTCCCACCCCTGCCCAGTTCTAATTCCAAAGGATTTGGTGTCTGCCTTACCCGGCTGGAGCCTGCTTCCAACTCTGCTCTTGCTGCTTCTGCTGCTTTCCATTTCCCAGGAATTCCACCAACGGAGCGACAGCGTTTTCCACCTCCTCCTCCTCCAGGATTCCCTCTGTTGCGTTCGGGTGCTGGAAGGATATCAAAACCAGGGCCTCACTATCAGGAATTATATCCCCGGATTTGTTCCTTTCCAAATGTCACCTCTTCCCAACAAAGCACTGGCCATCCAAGGAATTCTAGAGAGCCATGTGCTGACCGCTGCTTACTCCTCTGGAATGTCAGAGCTTGGAAAAAAAGGGCAGTTGAGGCTTTTCCTGGTGCTGCCCATGAAGTGTATTTTACCTAAGTGCCCCTGCCCATGCCTTTGTCTGTATCCACCAAAAATCCACCTGTTCATTCCCCAGCTGGTCCTCCCTCTTTTCCTGGATCCAACAGAATTTTAACAGGTGAATATTCTCCTCTGGAAGAGCACCTTTCATTCCAAACCTAAGAACAAACAAATGAATCACTTTCCTTCGACCTTCCTTATTAGGATTCCACTGAGAGCAGTGGATGGAAAATGATCCTCTCCTGGTCCCTGCTGGATTCCAGGAGCAGGAATCCTTTCCCTCTTTCCCCCCACCCCCCGCGGTGCCCTCCTCCCCCTCCCGCCCCACCCCGCACCCTTTTCAGCCTTTGTTCCACAGCTTTTGCCTCCGGACCTCAGATCCTTTTGGTCTCCAGGAGCTCCCAGCAGCTCCACAGCCTTTCCTCTCCCATCCTGATCCTTTGTCCAGGAATGGAGCTCTGCATTGCAATTCCCTTCTCTTTTCTCCGACAATTCCCACCAACCCAGACCTAAAGCTGACACAAGGAACGCTCGGTGCCCACAAATCCAAATCCAGACCTGGCCATCCCTAAACCAGCAACTCCCGGACAATTTGCGTTCATTCCAACCTAACACTGAGGACTCACCTAATCCTTCAAAATTCCCAAGAAATATCCCGTTGCCTTCAGCTCCCAGGGGATTCTGCTTCGTGCTCACACGGATTTGGGACTTCCCTGAAAAACCCGTGCAGGGCACGCTGGAATCCCCGATCCCGTGAATCCGGGGAGTGTGAAAAGCTCGGTCCAGCCTGGGCCCCCAGAAATTTTTGCCAAATATCCCCCAAGTCCTCGGGACAACAGAACTCTCTGGTACTGCATTTTTGGCGTTGTAAAGCCTGGAATTACTTTACTCCTAGTGCTGGGCTCTGGATGTGGCCGAGAAAATCCCGGCCTCCACACAGACCCAGATTCCAAACTTTTTGATACATTTGAGCAAACCGAGAAATTCCCCTTCCCTGCTTCTTCTTAAGGGCATCCTTCTCTTCCCTTACCCGGCCTGCTCTCTCCCACTGGGCTGGGTTTTTCCCTTCCCATGCTAATTAGTCCCTACTTCTAGGAGGTTTAGGTACCTTTCTTCCCTGGCAGGGATTTCTTAACACAGCTACCGAGGCTTTGGGAGTCTTCTTTATCTTCTACTTTCTGGAAACACACCCTCTGATCCATAAATGCCGCAATCCAGATGCCCAACTTCACCAAGACATCCTTTTCACCTAAAAACACTCACTCTCAACTCTTAGATCTTTTAAAGTTTTACCCCCGCAAAATTCCCCTGCTTTTCCACTGCTGAATTCCTCTGTCCAAGAGGATTTCAAGAATTTCTTGAATACCACGGGGCTTTTCTCAAGATTTACCCCCACAACCTTCCCTACGTGCCCACTGCTCACCACCTCATTTTTCCCTCAATGTCTTCGTTCTCCACCCCAGAGAGTTTGTCAAGTGTTGCCTCCAAAATGTTCCCCCTCTGTCCACTACTGAGTTCCCCATTTTGCCTTCAAAATATTCATTCTGTCCCCTCCAGATTGCATCCACTTTTACCCCCAACATTTTACTTCCTCTACAATATTGATTAAACCTTTTCCACCCCAAAAATGTGCATTCCCTCCCTTAAACAGCACCTCAGCTTTTCCCTCAAAAATGCCCCAGAGAGAAACTCCGATTCAGCCCCCAAACTCCCATTTTCCTACACAAACAGTTCTTGTGGCCCCTCTCAATTCCCCCAGGCTTTCAGCTAAAGGAATAACTGGAAGCCTATTCCCTCATCTCTGCCCTCCTTTTGCTTTCCTGGAAAACCTTGCCATCCCACACTTTCTCCAAGAGATCTGCTGGGAGTACGGCAAGGTCTGCTCTGTCAGAGTGCCAGGGGGGTTTACAGCACTTGCTCCTCTGCATCTTCACCCTTTCCTCAGCTTTCCCCTGGAACAGTGTTGTGGGAGAAGCTTGGAATTACCAGAAATGGATCAGGTTCACATTTTTTCCCCACCAGTTTTCATCTGGTTTGAAATTCCTGGAATGACCCTCAAATGTGCCCTAGAACAGTGCTGTGAAAGGATCAGTCAGAAGAACAGCCTGAAAGCAGAAAACCACCTCCAGCAGCAGCCGGAATGATCCCATTTCTGTTCTTACCTGCTCCTGCCAGAGCTCCCAACGGCCCTTCCCATTCCAAGAGCTATGCAAGACATTCCTGCTGTCCGTGAGGGTGAGGTGCCAGTTCTGGATGTTCTTTGCTGCGGAATCGGACAACAAACAGAGCGTAAATGATCTTGGTGGCTCTTCCAAGCCAAACCACCCCGTGATTCCTTGCGTGGATCAGCACCTGTCCCAACTCCATTCCAGAAAACTCCTCCCACTAACCCAGAACTTTCCTTTTTCCGCTCAACATCAGGGATTTGCTGCCGATTGCCCCGGGCAGGGGACGCCTCAGCATTCCCTGGGACGCCTCAGCCTTCCCTGGGACACCTCATCATTCCCTGGGACGCCTCAGCATTCCCTGGGCTGCTGTTCCACGCCGATCCCGTGTCCAGCGCCGTTCCGGGCTGCAGTGCCGGGCTCTCCCCACAAGGCGGCAGCACCGGGAGCGAGCAGCCCCGGCCGGTCCCGCTGTCTCGGGGCAGCTGCGCCTTTAACCCGCCCGGAGCCGGCGGGGCCGTGAACACAGCGGGCAAAAACCCCACGGATCCCCTTTATTTCACCCCCAGAGGCACAGGATCGCAGCATTCCCTGGGCTGGAAGGGACCCGCAGGGAGCATCGAGTCCAAATCCTGGTCCTGCACCCCAAGAATCCCACCCTGTGCCCGAGAGCCTTGTCCAGACCCAAACTCTGCTCCTAGGATCCTGAAAACACAGCGGGGCTGGGAGAAGGGTAACAAGGGAGGATTTTTTACATAGTTCTCCTTGTACGATCGTTATATAATCTTATTAGTTAGTCCAGCAACCCATCCCTGGGCCGGGACCCCCACCCCTGTCCCGGGACACCCATCCCTGGGCCGGAATACCGATCCCCCGCGGCCCCCACCGTCCGCTCGGGACTGTCCCCGTTCCCCGCTCACCTCCGAGCCCGCAGCACCCGCCCCGGTGCCCCCGGCCCGGCAGCGCTGCTCCCCGGACTCCCCGCCATTGCCGCGTCGGGCGAAGAAGGGCGGAAATTACCGGGACCACACCAATGTGGCGATGCGACCTTCTCAAGATGGCGGCGGTGGAGGACCCCGCTCCGTCTATTCGGCTGCCTGAATGCTCCTGCCTACCCCAGGCGCCACTGACCCCACAGTCGGTGTCCGCATAGCGGGAAACGCCTCAGAAAATTGCGTGCAAGCGCTGGGCTGGCGTTGGTGTCGGCGTCGCGTTCAGGCAGCCGAATAGACGCAGCTAGAGGGGGCCTTCCCTGCCGCCATCTTGAGAAGGTCAGAAAACAGCGTAAACGACCGCCATCTTTAGTGTGGCGATGACCTAACTTCCGGTTTCGCCGCCATCTTGGGTGCTGGCAGAAGCCACTTCCGGTCGAGCCGCCATCTTTAGTGTGGTACGCACAAGGCCCCCGCCCCTCACAAGGGCTTCTGTCTATTCAGCTGCCTGAATCCGGCCCGGATTCCGACGCCGGCCCCGCGCTTTCCGCGCGATTTTCCGCCGTGGTCCCCGGTGCGAGGACACGGGTGGTGGGGTCACCGGCGCCGGAGGCGGGCGACGGTCCCGCGACCGGCGGCAGGCATCGGCAGGGACACCTCTCCTAGGGGCCTAGTGCGTCCGCCATCTTGAGTGTGGCGGAAGTGTCACCCACCCTCTGCAAGGTCCTGGCAGGTTCGAATAAAAACGCCACTTACGCCGTCCCGAAAGTGCCGAACTGCGCCTTCCTTTCCGAGCCGCCCCCTTGAGAGCGGCACGCGGCCGGCTCTATTCCGACCGTGCTCGCCCGGTGCTCCCCGCCCCGGCTCGCGCTGCGACCGCGCCTCTGCTGCCCGGCAAAACCGGCCCCGCCGGGCCGCCCCCCGCGCTGTCATTCGTCGCGGTCACCGCCCCGCACGGCGCCCGCTCCTTTGCAGCGCTCTGGCCCCGCTCATGCACGCCCGTGTCCCTTGGCGCTCCGAACCGTCCTTCGCCCCTCCCCTCCGCTGCCAGACGCGGCCCCGCTCGCTCCTTGCCCTTGCCACGCTCGGCAGCCACCGAGGCCGCCGCCCTCTCGGCTCCCCCGGCCCCGGGCGGCAGCAGCGCCGGGGCGCCGTGCCGGGGCCGGCAGTGCCGCGCTCTCGCCACCAGGCGGCAGCAGCGCCGCCCAGCTCAGCCCGGGGCCGGGCCGCGCTGCGGGGCACGGACAGAGCAGAGGCAAAAGCCGGCTCAGGGCGCTCTGCAGCTCCTGCAGCCCGAGCCTCTCGGCTCCTGGCGCCAGGCACTCGCTTCTTCCCTTCCTACAGAAAAACGCCGCCTCGTTATGCTCAAAACTTGCTCATCTCTAGTCCCAGCTTCTTATATTCCTATATGCAACAGAGTAGACCGAGAGGGCTGGCTTATTTCAAAATGAATCTACATCTAAATCCATCGCCTTTGTCTATAGATGTCAAAATGAAGACCTTAGCAGGTTTTGGTATTCTGCACACATCCCTCCCTGGGAGGAATGGTAAAAAGTTAAAAACAAATGAAATTTAAACAGTAGAAGTTACAACGGCAGAAATTTAGAAACAAACAAAGAGGTACAATACAAGAAACGAACAAATTTCTAAAGGTAGAAAGGTTGAAAGTTAAAAACAAAGTTAGAAACAAAAAAAAAATTAGAAACAAAGTTAGGTAGACATTTAGAGACAAAGTCAGAAAGGCGAGTGTTGAGCTTTTGACAGGGTACCCTTCCTTCTCAGACCAGGGTGAAAGAGCAGAGGAGGCTGCTGTTCTGCTAAGTTCTTGATTTCACAGTCTCACAGCTGTCTTGAAGGCAGACTTTGAATGGGGTTACATGATAAAGCCAAGCAGCAGCAGCAGGCAAAACCAGCTGCTTCTATATGCTCCATACACTATATTTTTTGCTTACAGAAGTGTGGATTATATTTGTTAATTGACCAGTAAGATTCACACACGATTCTAGTTTTCTTTTTCTTAACCCACCCTGGTCTAATTCTAACAGTCGTAAGCCTCACACAAGTGTTACATCTGTGTTACACAGATTTGCATCTACAGTTTCTATCAGCTCTTAGTGTTTATGTGAACACTCCATCTAAAAAATGGCAACAGTGCCATTCAATCTAGATTTTGTCTAAAGTAAAGAATTCTGTGAAAAGGTAACACTGCTGCAGCAAGAGCTGTGCTGAAGATCTCTGCTACAGCTTTTTCATGACTAAGGCACTTGGCATCTATTTCTACTAAAAGTTAAAAATCCGTAGTTCTATTGCACTTTGCTGTGGCTTCACGGATGCCAGCTTGTCCAAAGGTTTCAATTCAAACCTAAGGCTTTGGCTTCCCTCTGGGCCTGAGGCCAGAGGAGCCTCCACTCTAAGAAGGTTAGAAACAAGGTTAGAAAGGTAAAAGTTAGAAAGCAAAAAATACATTTAGAAAGGCACAAAGTTAGAAATGTAGAGTGTTAGAAACCAACAAAGGCAGAAAGGTAAAAATGGGGAGAAAAACAAAGGTAGAAAGTTTCAAAGTTAGAAGCAAACAGAGGCAGAAAGGGACAAATCTAGCAAGTTAGAAACAAACAAAGGTAGAAAGTCAAAAAGGTAGAAATGAACAAAGGTAGAAAGTTGGAGAGGCAGAAAGTGCAGAGGCTGGCAGCAGCCATTCCAGCCTTAAGGAGAGCCCTGTGGAGAAGAGCAACTTGTTCCATTGATCTTCACTTCGAGAAGGGCCTTCTGCTCTCTTGGGAAAGATGCAGACCAGGCCATGACTCCAGCTAGAAGCAGCAGGTGGGAATGCTTTTCCTTCACCTCCCAGAAAGCTGGGAGCTTTCATGTTTGAGTCAGTGGCCTAAAAGGGGCAGAAAGTCTGCCCTGACAAGTGTGTGGGCATGGATCTGTTTGGTCTTGCCCTGTGCCCATTCCCAAAACTCTCTTCAAACTTGCCCAAAATAGCAACACAAAGCCTGGGGCAGAGTGTGCCTGAAGAAAGAATGGTCTCTGTTTTTTTCCAAGCTGCTACAGAAACAAACTAAGGTAGAAAGGTAAAAATGAACAAAGGAGGGAAGGTGAGAAAGGTAGTTCGAAAGTCAAAGTCAGAGAAAGAGAGAAAGTCAGAGAAAGGGAAAGGCAGAAAGAAAGCAAGGCAGAAAGCAAGTCAGAGAGAAAGAAAGAAAGAAAGAAAAATAGAGAGAAAAAGGAATAGAGAAAGAGAAGAATCGGGTTTGAGAGAAAAAGAAATGGAGTTTAAAAGAGAAGTAGTGTTGAAGAGAAAAAGAGCAACTGAGAACTAGAGTGACAGAGACATCCAGAAAGAGTTAAACAGTGAGAAAAAGAGAAAGAGTTGGAAAAAGTCAAGTGAGGAATAGACTAAAAAGTAAAGCAAAGCAGAGCAGCAAAGCAAGAAATACGGCAAAAAACTTACTAAAGCACACCAAAGGAAGAGAGCAACCAAAGGGGGGAGGGGGGTTTATTAGGGTTTCTTCAACTTTATTGAATGAGGGTTTTTTAGTTACACTTCAGCAAAGCAAGTGGAAACAACAATGTGCACAAGCACAAGTACAAATCCAATCCATCTGCACACTGGTCAAAGTCCAAGTGACATCCAGAGCAATACGTGCAAGTGCAGCGGCAAACACGAATCCAGAGCAACACAAGCCAACCCCATCGCAGTACAACCTAACAATTGTTCTCTTTCTGGAAAATGTATGACATCTTATTGGTCCAGGAAACCCAAAACAACAGCAGCAGACAGAGAACAAAACACTCATCCACCACCCGCCTCCTTCAGCTTCCACACAAACCCACCCTCGCTCTCGTCTCGAGAGCACCCCATGGGAAGGCGGTTCCCGGGAGCCCCAAAATCATCGCGCCTGACAAATGCCCAGCCCCGGCACGGTCAGCACCCAACCCCTGGCGATGAACGTCACCTCACAGAGCGGCCGGGGCCCAGATAAAAAAACCAGCTGGGAGGGAAAAAAACCCCAGACAGCAGAGCTGGGTGGTTTTTACTCTAAGTTTAAAAAGTAGCTGAAAAGCCTGAAAGGCAAAACTCACACCCACAAGGTTAGAAGCATTCCACACACGCACTCTTCTCGCAGGCAGACAGACACAGACAGTCACACACACACACAGTCACACAGCCTTCAGCTTACACCCTGACTGCAGCCCTGACTCAAAACATTCCAGCCATGAAGATGCTTCGACGCAGCTTCTGGATGCCGCTCCTCGACGCCGAACGGGGCGCTCTGGGAAAATCGGTAGCGTCGGTGACCGCAGAGATCCGAGGCGGCCTCGGGGACCTGCGAGACAACGTGAGGCAGCCAACGAGCCGCCGAGGGCTAGGAGTTATTCCCACACCGGGCCCATAAGTCTTCTACCCAAAAACCCATAGAAAAGAGATGAACCACTAAGTTTTATAACTCTTCTACTTAACCGTGACCCTACGTGCCGGGGCAGGGCAGCTCAAACCCAGACAGCACATAGGTAAGTGTTCTACGATGTACAGACCTGTGAAACAGAGAGGCAAGAACTAAAACGCAGGGGAAAGCAGGGATTAGATACAATGAAATGTCGGTAGGGCCTTTTTTAAGCTGAACCTAAGTCAATCACTACATCAACTCAAGTTGAACCCTATGTTAACTTCCAAAGACATATGTCTTTTCAAACCCAGATTTGCAATTTTAGGAAAACAGGAGCTGCGCGCTCAATGTACCTGGACTCCTGGCCAGTGGACGGGTGTGACAGAGCCCCAGGTCACAAAAAAGAAAAGCAAAACATGTGATCACATACCCTTGTACAAGAAACAATATCAAAGTGAGACCAACTTGGAGCAAGTCTGGATCATTCCCATAAGGGTTACCAGGAGGGGTTCTCTGCTCTTTCTCTGCAATGGGACTCCCCAGCTGAAGTTCAGACCAGGATGACAGGAACGTTTTAGGGTAACTGCTCTTGTATCCCTTCCTAATCGCTACTGTAACACATAATAATGATTTGATGCATTGCCTTTCTACCTTGATTTCTGTTACTGCTTCTTATCCATGTAGTTCATTCTTCTTACTTGCTTATCATCCATATAATAAATAAGCCTATCCCAAAAGAAGTCATTCTTTTGTTCTGATCACTTCACTAATAGCACTAACTAGCAAAAGAACACTCCCCTTCCTCTGGCAAAGAACTCTCCTTCTCATCCAGGTGCCTGTGGCTGAAACTGAAATTCCACCTCCAAAATGCTGTATGTCCAAGGTTAGTAATTCCCAAGGAAATTCCCCACCGATCATAAGCAATCACCTATAACTTCTCCTCTGGAATCGTTACTGCTTTGGCTTTCTGTGGAAGTGTTTCAAACATCCATTGAGGGTTCAGGGGCTTGCTCGGGTTGCTTATGGCTCACCCTGACAGGCCCAAGCCAACTCCAAGTACCCAGAATTTCAGGGAAATATTGATGCGGTTTATAAATGCTCCCCTTCCCTGCAAGTCAGTCCTTCACTGCACATCCAGGGAGCGGATTTACTCCGTCCTTTGTACTCAAGAGCACCTCTCCAGCACAAATCCCACCTCTCACAGACACAAACCAAACAGAAACCTACTGCAGGTGTTTGCGTTGAAAGTACAATTCTTAGCACATCTGGCTACATGATTAAAACACGTGCATGCACTGATGTCATAGAGGGAAAGCTTTTCAGCGGAGAAAACAGCCATTTTGGTAGCATACTTGGATACACCTTCAGAAAAAGCAGAATTAGCACCAATTCCTAAGACTGCTGCTGAGGAATCCAGCCTTCCTTGGGACACCCAATGCAGCAGACACTGGAAAAGGAGGGAAAAAGCCAAGCTTGGAGTGGAGAAATAGAACATAAATACACCAGCCTTTCAAAAACCTTCACATTGCAATAGTGGGAACCAGTCACATTGACTCTTTCCTTGCTTTTTGTGATTACATAAATATGAAATACAAACAGGTAACAACTATTTTGAGTTTCCAAGTGCCAAAACCTGCTTTCCGAGTGGTAGGGGGGGAAAGCAGCAATTCAAACACCTCACAAAAAAACTAAAATCAACCAACCCATCAACCTAACACTCCTTTACAGCAAGCAAAGGCCACACATCCTAAGGGCTAGATGACCCATGAGCCAGCTTCCCCACATTCCTGCATTTCAACAGCTTCTGATTGCCCCTTGTACTCCTACAAAAGCCAAAAACTAAACTGAAGTTTTAGAAAAATAAAATTAGAATTGGTGAAACTAACTCTAATAAAAAGTGTTATCTCTTACACGGCTAAAATCTGTTGAGATATCATTAAGAAGCACTATATTTAGAACGCATTCTACTTACAACTCTTCTGTTTGACTAATCAAAGAGGCAAGCAGAAGCCAGTGTTTAAAAATTGATTCTCAAAACCGAATCCTAACACAAAACCCTGTCGCTACAACCGTCCCAAATGCATTTACACATAAATAAAGGGCAGTTTGTAGGAGTGGCTGCCTTCAGCAAAACACCAAAATCCCTCTCGAAGGTGAAACTCCTGAAAACTGATAACCAGTGAATCAAACTGTAACTACAAAAGCAGATGCTCTACCTACTCCCCACCAAAAAGAAATGTTCCTGGATTTTCCTGCGATAGCCACAGAGTTCGCTCAGATGCTTTAACTTCCCTTTTGAAAACTCTGTTCCTATATGTGAATTACCTCTGTGTGTACGTGTGGCAATCAAGAGAACCACTTCAGGAGATACACATTAACACTGCTAAAGAAAGAGATAGACCACAGAAACTCCTCCTGCCTGAGGGAGAGATTAAACCAGTTCCCTTTGTCCCTCAACCCCCCAAGCTCTGCCTGCTCGCAAAGACGAAATTTAAATACCAAAGGCAAAGCCAACCCCAGTGATATCGCACCCTACAGCAAAATTGGTTATAATGAATACTCCTGCAGTTATAGAAATACAGGGCAATAGCTCGAAATGTTGAAACAAGAGCACAAGTGATAAAAGAAAGACTAGGAAGTGTACCAGCCGAAGAATTACAAGCACTGGTAGTAAAAAGAAAGACAAACACTGTATGACTAATTTTGTATGGTTATCTGGGCTGGTGCCACATGATGATTGTATCGCTGAAAGTGTTAGAGTGGCAAGTGAATGAAAAAGAGAAGTTTCAGCAAGAAAAAGCTTCAATGGTTGTCTCGATTCTGATCCATACAAGTCCAGTTCTACCTGACACAAAAACCCCAGACCTTACAAGCCTATTGTAACAACAAAATGGATTCGCTGACAAAAATCAGAAAGATAAAAAGTAATCCACAGCACCGACATCAATTTGGTAAATGATTGCATTATAAGTTAAGCCATACTAGAAACCTTATTTTTGCAGCACAAAGAAAAGACTAACCATTGACCAAAAAGGTGTGTAAAATACTTCTATACAGCGCTCCCAGTGCCAGCTGAAACTTAGATAAAGCCATCCAAACCTAGCACCATCCTACACATCAAAAGATAACAAAACACGCCGTTCAACACAGCAGATAAGCTGTCTTGAACCTCTGAACCATCTACCAGTTACAAGTGATTACCACGAAACGCAGGCGTGCTGATACAGATCCTGTTATTTCAAGACTTAGTGACTGGTCTTCCAGTCCCCCTGTCCTAAACTGTACAAAGCGACACCCTTTCCTCTGGGCGAGCTCAGCTTTGCACTGAAACTAAGAAAATTTCTCACTGAAGCCTCACAAACCACTCCTCCACTGCCCCCGTCTGACAGCAGCGAGCGCAGCGCTGAGTCTGCAACCAGAGGCCAGAGATGGAACCGCTGCCGCAGCTCTCTGGAGAAACGCGTCCGCTGTTGCTTCGGTGCCACAGTTTGGATTTCTCCAACAACCTTGAATGTCTAAGCATTCCCTCACCGGACAAAAGCGAGGCACCGGGCCGAGGGGCACCCGGCGGCGCCCGAGCCCCGCGCACGGACGGCACGGAGCGGGCGGGACGGCCGGGAGCGGCGCGGCTCCGTGCCTCGCCTCCCGCCTGCGCTCGCCTCGGCTCCGCACGGCTCGGACCGGCGCGGCTCCGTCGGTCCCTGTCGGCAGCCCAGCCCCCAAATTGCCATTCCTCCTCAGAAATTCCCCAGGGGCCGGGAGTGCTCCCACGCAAGACATTCGGTGCCAGGGCACAGCCAGAAGCGCCCTCAAATGCAGCGGCACGCCCCCATCTAAACCCTTCAAATGCTGGAAAAGCTGGAGTTTCTTTCAATTTAACCCCTGGAACTGAGGCAACGGGGGGTGTTTACCTCAATTTAAGCAAATACAATGGCAAATAAAGGGGTTCTCCCCTTCAATTTAATCCCCTGAAATATCAGAAAGAGAGGGGCTTTCCTCAAATCTCTCAAATGATGGGAAAAGGGCAATTTTTACCTCAATTAAAACCCTTAAAAAGCAGGGACAATGGGGCTTCTTCCCTCAATTTAAACTCCTTCTGTCCTCGTAACCCCTCTTTTTTCTGGGGGCACTTGGGGAAGGTGTGGCAAGATGAAATCAAAAGGCAAAAGGAGAAAGACACCCACCCCCCCCCTTGCAAATCCACACCGTGGCTCACCTGCTGCTGCCTGGCACAAAGGTTCGTCCCTTGGCACCTCCTTTAAGCAATGCTCCACATCCAAGTGCTCCCCCAAGACGCTGGGAGATGCTCCCACCGTCCTTCTGTGAGAGACCCCCCAGGAGCCCACCACGAGCCCCTCTCCTCCAGCAGCGCCACGCAAAAGGGAGCTGAGGAAACCCATCCTAAAACAGCCCCCGGCAGGAGCTGCCCTCTCCTCACCGTCACAGCTCACACCCGGGTGTTGGGGTGACCCAGCCCACTGCAGGGCTGGGGCAGCGTGCCAATAAATCCCAGCCCCTCCCCTGGATCGAGTCCCCCGAAGAGTCAGATTCAGGGGGCGGCTCAGAAGCCTAAGCTGCACCCCCTGGGCTGTGCCCGGGTCCAAGCCACCTCCCCCGGATCGGGAAAATTCTCGGTTACTCGGTCGTTCACTGGTTCTGTTATACCTCCCGCCTCTCGGTTTACCCCAGTGGTTCTTGTTGAATTGTATCCTCCCCCTGGCTTGTAACTCATTGCTTGTTTTCCCCTTTCACCGGGGTTTTCAAATTCCCTATAAAACTGAGGACAAGGGTCCAAGGAGCGATCCGATCCCTTCCCTCCGACCGACCTCATCATCATCCCATCGCATTAAACCTGTTAGAAGCCAGACCTGAACAGCCTCTCTTTTCCTTTGTCTCCGAGCTAACGTGAGCCGAGCCCGTCGGCTCCTGCTGTGTTCCCTCTGCCGAGAAGCCAGCTAGCTTGCCCAACAAGCAGCTCTCTTCCTGATCCCGAAGTTGCTTCTGCAACAGGCAGAAGTAACGCAGCTGGACTCTCTCTGACCTGGGGCACGCCAGAGCTCATGCCTCGAGCACCAAACGCTGCATTACCTGGGGTTGTTGCTGGTCCCAGGGTGAGGGCAGGTGCAGAAAGCATTTGCTGCTCATTCCCTGGACAGCTCATCCTCTGTACCTGATACACTGGGGCACCAGGCTTTCCTTCCTATGGATAATAGATATTTGATGCCAATTGCAGGTAAACTGTCAGGGGTGTTTTTTGAAGTATCTTTTAAACTGTAATTACAATTATGCATAATTATTATATCATTAGCATTCCATAATTATGGGTGTGATTTTTGACATTTGATAGACAAGACTAAATCTCTTGCTGGTTTTAGAGTATTGCGTTGAAAGTCTGTGTGCTTTCTCTTCTTCCCCTGTTCCAGGAGAGTTCTTGGGAAACTTCTGTTATCTGTAAGAAGGGTGTAACATCAGAACTACTACAACCTATTTGCTCCTAAAGCAATGCACAGCAGCACATTTTTAGGCCGCTGGGCCTGTGCTCTGCGAGCTACCCAGCAGTGCAAATGATGAGGACATTCTCCTGCTACACTATCAACATCCCTGTCATTAGGTCTCCCCTTAACAGCATTCTTATTCAAACAAGGGGAACAGCAACTGTGCTGTGAGGAAGAACGTCCCCTCGCTGGTCCTTCAGGCAGTTCTAGTAAAAATAAAAAAATCCATTACCTTCTCTACACAGCAAGGATGGATCCAGCAGCTCTGTCATGTATTCGATTTCAGTCTCCAGCTCATCACACTGGGCTAGCACACGTGTCAACACAGGCAGGAAGTCATCGGCTCCATACGGCCTCCCTGGGTTGAAGGGAACGCAGGCAGTGAGAGACAAACCACACTTTTTCACCAGTTCCCGTGTTTGAAAGGAAAGCACTCTTTTGTGCCTTCTCTAGCCAGCATGTCTGTATTACTCCAGAACCCCCTGGAGTCACCAATGTGCAGCAAAGAGAACGTCGCCTGACACTCACTGCACGGGAGACCGGCTCAATCCTGTCCTTCCAACAAGCACGAATCTTACGATGCACGCCTTGAGGCATGCAAGGGAAATTTAGAGACTGGGCTCACCTTGGCACCAGCTCAACCGGTGAACTGGTGGAAAGGCTGCCATGCCAGTCACCTGCACAGTCTCATTGCCTAAGAGATGATGGATAGGCGTTTTCTTTATACATCCAGGGATAACATCCACCTTCTGGAAGTGTCCAGACACAAACACCAGTCTCTGAGTATGAATCCCACAGCAGAGAAGCCCGAGTATAAAAGCCTACTAGATTTGACAAGGAAATTCAACTCATTTCCTTGACAGAGAATAGTCAAAAACACCAGTGAGCAAGGGCTCCTGTGCCTGAAGGGAACCTACAAGAAAGATGAGGAGAGACTGTAAGGGCCAGGATTGACAGTGACCCACAAAGACCCAGGCCCGTCCATGGTCCAAGCACTTTTCCTGCATTTGGATTTTCTGTTCAGAAGTCACTGTGTGGCCAAATCTCTGGGTCTGGCTAAACGGTGTTTAGTGCAGAACTGATGCGATGGTCGCTCAGAATTGCCCAGAGCAGGAGCCAACTTGCAACTCTGGTGAAACTCAAGTGACACCAGCTGAGGCACACTCTCCAGATAACACACTGTGGGTGTGCCAGGTTCAGGGGCAAACGGTCAGGCCTTACCTTCTCCTGGTTTGAGGCCCGGTTTGGCAACAACACAACATTCTAGTGCAGGATCAGTGCCAAAGGGAAGGGCTGCGCAGACACCCTGAGCCCCAGTCTCTGCATCAGCAGCAGCAGGTGGGTGGAACTCACCTATTTCCAGATTCAAATCCCTTTGTTTGTCACTCCTGCTAGTTTCTAGGCTCTGAAAGCTCATTTCAGCTGTTGAGTGACAACACTAGCTGGTCCGTGGATTTAAGGAAGCAGACAGTCTTTGGGAATGTGCGCTGCCATTTGAGACTTGTCCAACAAAAGGGGCACGGGGGGACAGGAGGAGGACAGGTGTTAGGGACCGAGTCCGGAGGGCTGGCCGCATAAACGACACGTACCCCGATACGATTAAGCATCCTTCTCCCCTTATTGTTCAACTATGCCAACTTATATCTACTTTTGCAAAGATTCACGCCCAGTCCCTCTAGATGGCCTCTAATCAGAGGGGGAAGTGGGCAGCTGTATACCTTGCCAAGGACTCTCAGGGCTGCCTGCAGTCAGGGGCCTGTTCAGGGGCTTTTCCTCAGCAACCCTGGGTTGTCCAATCTTTCCAGGGGTATCATATGCCCTTGTTCCATAAGGAATCCCTCTACAGACAGGGAGTTGTCACCGGCCCCGTGCTCATGGGCTGTAGGGGACACCTGCACGGAGGAGGAAATGGAAATGGGAAAGAGGGAAATGCAACCTAATGGGACGCAGCCCTGGCACCACATTTCCTCTTGTTCCTGCTGGCCTGGAAAGCCCCAGGTAAATCCAGTCCCTCAGACCTTGCATTCCTGAACACCAGGAGAGCTGGAGTTTTACCCAGATCCCAGTGCCCTGCACAGCTGCACTGACACGAGCACAGGCTGATCGCTCTGCCCAGCACCATCCCTCATTTTCCTCCCATTGCTCCCCAAGCGTCCCCAAACCACCCCGTGTCTGTGCCGGGGCCAGTGCCTGCCCCGAGCCCAACCAGAGGCTGTCACCCAGCCCTGCACCAGCTCCCACCCCTGGGAGAGCTGGGAATGCACTGAGAGCTCAGCTCCCTGGGCTCCCCAACACCCAAACCAGTCCTCAGACACACAAATAATGCCCAACCTGCCCCTCCGGGCACAGCCAAACACCACAATTCCATCATCCCCAAGGAACTCTGGCAGGTTGCCTCTTCACCTGTGCCTTTTTCCAGCAGCCATGGCTAGGACCGGGCTGTCAGAAATAGCATTCCCTAGGCAGTTCATCCCAGCACAGAGGAGAAGAGGAGCCTGTCACTCATCCACACCACGGGCAGGACAAGGGGGGCCCAAGCTGGCTTTGGCTGCTCCAACATCCAAAGCTCTTGGTGCCAAAGATAGGACGAGTTCAGTGGTTGCTCCTGTCCTGAAAGAGAGCAGAAAAGCGAAGTTAATCCCACTGTGGAATGCAAGACTCCTGCATTTCATATTTCTGCTCTGATTGCTCACCGCAGAGTATTATCCATAGAAAAAAAAGGAGAATGACACCATATCAAATAAAAAGTGCCCTTCTCCAGCACTTTTATTCCAAGCATTAAAAAGATGCTCATTTCTCTTCCAGCATTGTTTCCCTCATTTTAGCAGAACCGTCTTCATCCCAGACCCCACTCATCAGCTGTTCAATCCTCTGGCACTGGATTTGGACAAAAGAAGGGACGCACCTGGATCGCAGGAAATCACGGAGAGAAACCCCTCCAAAACCTGACAGAGAAAAACAACAGGAGATGCAGGAAGACACATCCCTCATTTGCACGTCCGGAGTGCTTTTCTAAAGACTTCCCTGCATCTGGATGCTCTTTGCACTTGGCTTTCGTTACAAGAATGCATTTGCTGCTAAACACGTCTCAGGCCCTTATTTGATCAGGATAAGGTTGGATGCAGATGAAGACTCACACAGGGAATAGCCAGGGAGATGCAGGGCCTGGGAACATCAAGGACGGAGAAGAGAAGGAATAGGGATTGTTTTTCTTGTTTAGAGCCAGCAGTGCTGTGAGCTTGGAGAACACACGGCACCACAGGGATCCAGGGCAGGAGCGGGATAACTCCGGGATAAGGGGAATCTGCTCCCACTCCAGGGCTGTGCCAGTGAAGGAGGGGAAGTTTTAGTGCCTTCATGGCACACAAAAACCAAACCCAGCACCACCGAGCTGGACTTTCGTGAACTGCAACACAAAGCGGCCCCTGGCCTTTGGGGGAACACAACCTCACCGAGTCACGGAGCCAGGGGATGACACTTGGGAATGAGCCTTGCGGCCTGCAGCCAAATCAGATGAGGGAGCCACAGGAGCTGTGGGGTTTCCTGCTCTTCCTGCAACGCCATCAGTCCAGACCAGGAGACCTTTCCTGGAACAGATCTTCCCTGTAAAAGGGAGCAACACCAAAGCTCAAGCCCTCATTTAGAGACCCTTGGAAAAGCAAAGGTGAGAGGGGATTACCTGGAGCCCCAGGGGACCGAGGTGAAGGGGATGAAGAAGCAGACAGCAAACTGCTTCCACTGCTTCTCACTCCAGCAAGGGGAACATCCCTGGAATTTCACGTCCAGCGTCTCTCCCAAGCCCCACCGGCGAACCCACACGTACTCCAGGACTGATCTCCTTTGTACTTCCAGCAGCACAGACCCACCGGGAGGAACTGCAATCCAAGGACACACATCAGCAACCGCCTTCCCGCTTGGCGCTCTCTCCACATTTTTCCCTTTCCAGTGGGATGCAGGTGCCACCCCCCAGAGGCAGGAAAACTGCCTTGCAATCCAGTACAAAACCTGCCTGGGAAGCCCAGGATGCCCGGAGCCAGCAGCCATTTCTCCTGGAGCTCCTGCTGACAGGCATTTGAAGCCTGCTGGGCCTCACAGCTGCTTTTCTGCCAAGGGCATTCCCATCTCTTATTTTTTAGCCCAAATAAAGGTTTGCAAAGCTGAGTTTTGTGAGAAGTGCTTCATATTTGGATTATTCTTAACTTGGGAGCTTCCCTTGGCACCAAAATCAGGGCGTAAACCCAACATGGCCTCAAAGGGCCATAAGATCCCAGATATCCAATCCCCAGTTCCCTCAGCATTGGTTCATTAAAGCTTTTCAGGGGTAATTTAGCAAACTTCACCATTTAGGTGACTTCACCATCAAAGCAACACGAAACCTGTGCAAAAGGAACTTAACTAAAGCTGGCTAAACGCTGCCCAGACCTGGCAGAAAGCGCTTCCCACACCTCTCCTGGAATTCTCTTTCCCAGCCCTTCCAGCTTCGGAAGGCTTCTGTGGGAGCCTCAAGTCGCGGTGCAGCTCAGAACCTGCACGTACCTAAAGCAGCCCCACGGGAACACGAAGCTTCCCTCGGGCATTTCGTTTCTTTACCCCAAACATTCTCCCCACTCAGCCACAATCTAGAAAGGAAAGAAAGGAAAAGAAGGAAGACCAATTAATTCTGACATAAGGAGTCTTGACTATTCCAACACACTGCCAGGTGAAAAAACATCCCTGCCACGCTAACAAATCCCCCTGATACTGTCTCCATTCTGTATCAATTATTTAAACGCTGTATTAAGGAGCGTAAGGACACAATGCTTGGAATTCTCAAAAATGGCTCAGCTTGGCTACTCCAAGCACTTTCTCACCCGGGGAGCTGAGCTGTCCCACATTTAAACGCCACGTTTGATCCAAATCCCATAGAAATCTGATATTGTTTGGCTCCTGAGCTTTCCCAAAAGCTGTGCAGTCAAGCCTGGAAATCCTCACTGAAGCTTTGCCATGTCACATCGGGATTTACCCTTGGGAAAACCCCACTCTCAGCACTTGGGTTTCAAGAGGTTGCACCCAATGTTACAGACACAGAATTCCTGTGGGGTTTGGCATTTCCTGCACCTCCAAACACGTGAAAAGAAGGAAGTGCAGAGTCCCGAGGCTCCATTATTGCCATTCTCCTCACATCCCTTTCCTCAGCTGCACGTGGCTTTGTGCCTCCTCTGAAGGGCTGGAAAGGAATTTGGGAACCCCCCTCAGCTTCTTCGGTTTTCAGCTTTTTCTCTGAGCCGGCCCAAAAGGCAAACAGGAAAAAAAAAACCCCAGAAGTGCACAAAATCCCAGCCCCTCCCAAGATGCAGCTCCTCACACCAAACCTTGGGAGAATCCCTGGTGCTTCCAACACCGCTGCAATCCCACCTGGAGCTGAGCTTACAGGGTGCTCTGCCTAATCCACATCCAAGCCTGGATAGCCCAAAGCCTGCAAGAAAAGAGGAGGCAAAGTGAAAAGGAGTGAGGGGGAAAAAATCAGAGTTTCAGGTTTTTCCCCTGTTTGCAACAGGATTGAAGGGCAGGATGGAGAGGTTTTGTGGAAAAGAAGTACCAAAGGCTGCTTCATTCCCAGCAATTAGCGCTGCTCAGGTTGAATCCAAGAGGCCCAATCCACCAGGTTTAAACAGGAGCAGCCGACAGGATGGGTTATGACACAGATCTGTGAAGCTGGAGCCTTCTTCCTTCTCCCGGGCTCTCCCAGAAATTCTCCATGTCCGGACGCGCTCCCGCTCTCCCTGCTGGGGAGGACGGACTTGGATAGCCCGGGTGACTGGTGAGCCTAAAACAATAAGTGATGCAGTGATCCAAGTGTTTTTCACAAGGAAATGACATATTCTCTGGACCTGGGATAACCCATATCCCATGGCCTTCTCCAGGAAGAGTCCCAGCTGGATAGGGTCTCCCAGAAAGGATTCCATAGGGGCTCACCTTCTGCTTGGAGCTCGGCTGAATTCCTCAGCAATCCCAGGGAATGTGGCCATTGGAGGCTTTGGGCAGATTGGGCTCAATTGCGTTTTTAGGTTTTGTTACCGTGTCTCAGACTTCCCACTGGAATGTGGTCTCCAAGGAATATGTAAATCCCATTGGATTCCTGCTCTTTCGGACAATTTTTTGTACCATTCCTGTACAAAACGAGGCCCCCTGTTCGGATGCTTTTCCCCACCGTTCCCCAGCAGTTTTATCTGCCAGTGCATTCCCTGCGCTGGTTGGGCTCTTCCCAGATCTCTGAGCTCCTTCACAAGGCAGGAGATCCATTTGGCCCAGGAACTGAACCCTCCCGAGGAATTGTCTGATGCCATCTCCACATTTCACAGCTGATCCTTGTGCTCAAAGGATCCCCCTTTCTTCCCTCCAGCCAATTCCAAGCCTCGCTGCCCCCAGCCGGGAACAGTCCCCAGGCCGATCCCTGCAGTCTTCCCTGCCAGGATCCTGCTCAGGAATCCATGGGAATGTAAGAATTAATTCTTCCCACCCCTGCCCAGTTCTAATTCCAAAGGATTTGGTGTCTGCCTTACCCGGCTGGAGCCTGCTTCCAACTCTGTTCTTGCTGCTTCTGCTGCTTTCCATTTCCCAGGAATTCCACCAACGGAGCGACAGCGTTTTCCACCTCCTCCTCCAGGATTCCCTCTGTTGCGTTCGGGTGCTGGAAGGATATCAAAACCTGGGCCTCACTATCAGGAATTATATCCCCGGATTTGTTCCTTTCCAAATGTCACCTCTTCCCAACAAAGCACTGGCCATCCAAGGAATTCTAGAGAGCGATGTGCTGACCGTTGCTTACTCCTCTGGAATGTCAGAGCTTGGAAAAAAAGGGCAGTTGAGGCTTTTCCTGGTGCTGCCCATGAAGTGTATTTTACCTAAGTGCCCCTGCCCATGCCTTTGCCTGTATCCGCCAAAAATCCACCCATTCATTCCCCAGCTGCTGCCTCCCTCTTTTCCTGGATCCAACAGAATTTTAACAGGTGAATATTCCCCTCTGGAAGAGCACCTTGCATTCCAAACCTAAGTACAAACAAATCATTCCCTTGGACCTTCCTTATTAGAATTCCACTGAGAACGGTGGATGCAAAATGATCCTCTCCTGGCCCCTGCTGGATTCCTGGAGCAGGGATCCTTTCCCTCTTCCCCCCCCCCCCCCCCCCCCCCCCGCAGTGACCACCCTGCCCTGCCCCCTTATCAGGCTTTGTTCCACAGCTCTTGTCTCCAACTCTTGCATCCTTTCCCTCACTCCAGGAGCTCCCAGCAGTTCCACACCCTCTTTTCTCCCATCCTGATCCTTTCTCCAAGAACAGAGCTCTGCATTTCAATTCCCTTCGCTTTTCTCCGACAATTCCCACCAATCCAGACCTAAAGCTGACACAAGGAACACTCGGTGCCCACAAATGCAAATCCAGACCTGGCCATGCCTAAACCAGCAAGTCTGAACACACAATCCTGGACCATCTGCATTAATTCAAACCTAACAATTAGGACACACTGAAGACTTCAACATTCCCAAGAAACATCCTGTTGCCTTCAACTCCCTGGGGTTTTTGCTTTGAACTCATACGGATTAGGGGATCAAGGGATTTCCCTGAAAAAAACCTGTGTGGTGCATGCTGGAATCCCCTATCCCGTGAATCCAGGGAGTGTTCAAAGCTTAAGTCCAACCTGGCCCACCATAAATTTTTGCCAACTATCCCCCAAATGATCAGGTTAACAGAACCCTGCTCTGGTGCTGCGTTTTTAGTATTGGAAAGCCAGGAATTACTTTATTCCCAGAGCGAGGCTCTGGATATGGGCTTGGGGAGAACAAGACCTTACCAACTTACAGAGCCAGGGGATGACGTTTGGGAACAATCCTGGACTGCCTGGCAGCAATTCATTGTACCTCTTGTCACCCACGAACACCTTCACCCACTCCTCCAGGAGCCCGGGCCAGCGGCTCTGCTTCTCTTGGAGCAGGAGGCATTGCCCTGCCCACTGCAGGGACCTGCAAACCATTCCGGAGTCAGCTCCGAGCCAGGGACGGGGCAACACCCCGTCCCACGGCTCCAGCGGCTCGGGCCCTCGGTAATTCCGGATCTGAGCCTCGTAATCCCTGCAGGGAAGAGGCCGGCTCAGGCCGGGATCGCAGAGGGTGGGAAGCGCCCGGGGTGGGCGGAGGCTCTGCCACCCCCACGGCCGCGGCATCCGCACAGCTCCGGGGGACGGGGCCCGCCCCGATGCCGCTCCCCGTCCCGTTATGCCGTTCCCCCGCTCCCCATCCCGTTCCCCCGCTCCTCGCTCACCGCCCGGGCCCGTCCATGCCCGCCTGTCCCCCGCCGACCGCGCCTGCCCACTCAAACTGGCCGCGCGCGGCCGCGCCACGCCTCCCCATTGGCCAGCCCTCGGCCCGCCCCGCCTTCCTATTGGCCGCTGGCCCCGTCAATCACGCGGGAAACCCCGCCGCCCGCAGGCACCGCTCCCACGGCGGCCGCTACACGGCGGCCCGGGCGCATCCCCAGGGGAAAAGGAGGCACAAAAGGAGCAATTGGGAAGTTAAAGGGGAAGGAAGGCTGCGCAGCGCCCGCGGCGCCCCGACAACGAGGAGCAGCCCCCACTCCTCTCCCCATCTTCTTTTCCCACCTCCAAGCCCTGCCCAGCACTGAGGGAAATCTGACAGAGGATTCATAAAGAGCCCTCGCTGAGAGCAGTCATCGCCCCAGGCCTTCAGGCTTGGCAAGATTCTGTAGTGAACGGACCCAAATTCAATTCCCAAATCTCAATCTCTGACAAGTCCTGTTGGAAAGACAGCGGACAGTCCATCAGAACACGGAATTAAAAGGCTGCACAAGGAATAACAGAAGCTTTCCCAGGAATAGCCCAAGTTCCTTTTCTCCCTCACCGGTCCGGGGCCGTGAGACCGAACCTTGGGCCCCAGGAGACAGGAGAGGTGTTATCAACACTCGAACCTCCAAAGCGTTGTTATTGCTCAGAGAGCTGCGCCGGCACTGAGCTACTCCCATGCGCCTGCAGGGCTTTGGGGAGGGGCAAGACCACGTCCCACTCCTGCCTGGAGAAATTTCAACGCCCTAAAAAGTCATTTCCCTTCTCTCTCTCTGACCCAGGGCCAAAGCAGCTGTGTAGAACAACCCGGGGGATTTATGGGAGGGTGACTCTCTCAGGAAAGACCCCAGACCCTGAGGAAACAAACCCACCCCAAATTTCCAGCTGAAAACACGCTGCTTCCTGAACGGCAGCGCACAAAACTCTCTATAGCCAGACAGGAGACGACAAACCAGAAAAAGCCAAAAGATGTGCTCTGCTTGCATGCACTCTCTGACTGGTAATTCCAAAGGAAATTCCCCACAGATCGTAAGCAGTCGCCTACAATTTGTCCTCTGCATTCATGACTGCCTTGGCTTTCTGTAGAAGTGTGTCAAACATCCATGCAGGCGTCAGGGCCTGGGCTGGCTCGTTTATGGCTCTTCCTGACAGGCCCAGGCCAAACCCAAGCACCCCCCTCACTGCTCCAGCCCCGCTTTCAGGGAAATACTGACACGGCTTAGAAATACTCTCCTTCCCTGCAACTCACTCCCTCCCTGCGCATCCCCGGAGAGGATTTACTCCGCTCTTTGTTCCCGACAGCACCTCTCCAGCGCAAATCCCACTTCACACAGACATAGACCTAAGGCAATGGTTCCAGCAGCAGCTGCAAGCCCCAACTCCCTGTCTCCTGCACAGCTCATCCAAGCACTCCCAGCAATCTCACCTCGGCCCAGAGACTCTCTGTCCGCAGAGGGAAACACAACCCGATGGCACGCAGCTCTGGCACCACATTCCCTCTTCCCTTCTCCCTTTTTCCAGCACACCAGGCTGCTGGAAACAGCATTCCCTAGGCAGTTCATCCCAACACAGAGAAGAGGAGCCTGTGACTTACCCACACCATGGGCAGGACAAGGGGGGCCCTAGCTGGCAGGGACAGGTTCTTCTAGCACAGAGGTTTCTGAGCCCTAAAAGGAGCCTTACTTTGGCTTCCCTGACTTATTCAGCAGCCTTTTAGAAACACGTGGCAGGGAGGGAAGCTGCTTTTCCTGCCACCATTCAGCTGCCAAAACCAGTAACCCTTCCACAGTGCTGCTGCAGCCTTGCCTGGCCCTGGGGCCATAGAGCAGGAGCCTTGTGGGCATGAACCTGCCCTTGATGCATCCCCTGAGCAAAACCCACTAGTGAAAGGTGGTGAGAGCAACCAGCAGGGGTGGTAAGCAAATCTGTGAGCCCTTAGGAGAGGCCTGTGCCATCAGAAATGTAGAACGGTGTCTTTCAGTCGAAAGGGTCATACAGTGTTCATCTAATCCAGTTGCCTCACCAAACACGCTGACATACAAAATAATAAGCAGAAACCTTATTTCTGGTATTTCCTCACTTCTAAGTCTCAGAACTTGCAACTAAACCTACTCAATCTGTAAATTTGCGTATGTCATTGATTAGATCATTTGTAATCTTTCTCACTGCTGAAGGGTTAACACGGTGTCCTTATATCCTGATGCTTATAAATAATTAAAGACACAGCAGAATTCTTCACTAAAATCTACCATAGTCTTTTTCAGAACTGATTTCTAATCCTTTCCAAGACAGCTGCACAAGTTAATATTAAAAAAAAAGTGCTGAACCATATTTCACAACTTGCCAGCTGCCTGCCAGGGCAGAGGGGTGCATGGTTCTGGCAGGGAGGGCACAGCCTCAGCACCAGCCTGCTTGGAGAACCTCCTCTGCTCAGTGCCAGTGCCTCAAGCAGCAGTGCCTCAGGAAGGAGCATTCCCAGCCCATCCAAAAGGACATAGGCATTTACTGGTCTGGCCACGGGGAGGGGGTGAGTGCTGCAAGGGGGAGGCTCTTGCACAAGTCTGGAGTGGGCAAAGAAGGCACAACTGAGAAGGAATGGCCACCTCAGCCCCTCTCCTTCATTACAGCTCTGCACCTTCCCCTACCTGTAGGTCATAGGGAGAGGTGACAATGGGCACTGAGGGAATCAGTTGGCTGAGCAAGCTGGCGGGCAGAAGGTCCAAGAAGCTGACTTGTAAAAAAAACCAAAACCTAGAAAGGTTAATCGTGATTAACCACATATCAGAAATGCCTTCCTCTCTAATGGTAAAGCCACTGACACACTTTTTCTCCTCTTGCTTTGTCATTTATCTCGTAAATCAACCCATCTGCTTTCAAACCAAACGTGCCAAGTAAATATGAAGATTATTAGGAAGCCTTTTTATTTCCCTAGAGCCAATTAAACAGCTGGAGGTTACATTTTTTTAATATTGCCAAGCTGTTACCAGGCGTAACAAAAGGCAGTTGGCTGCACACACAGCCCCGCAAGGTTTCACCGGGCTGATGCAGCAAAATCAAGGAACTTGTGCCTTGCAACCAGCTGCAAATGCCGGAGACGCACCGCTGATTTTATGGCAGCTGTCACACCAGAAGAGCTGATCCTCCCAGACAGTGGAAGTACACAATTAGGTCACATTAAACATCGAGAAAAGGCCACAGCAGTTCCCCATGCCAACTACAAGTGAGTGACACTGGAAAACAGTTCCTAGCTGGCAAGAACCATCCCAGCATCAGTGCATAATTTCTGCTAAAAGTTTACAGATGAAGTCTGAGGGTGCAGAAGCGTGAGCAATCACCCAAACAGAGGGATTCATAACGCTTTCCCACAAGGCAGAGAAGTGAGACAGGCAAGCACCAAAGACTGGTTTATCCCCCCTGGGAAGCCACCGCTACCTCCTGTTCACAGAAACAGAGGGGCTGGCTACAGCATTCCTTCAGGAGGGTTTCCTTTAGGGCCAGAATAACAAGATGAAGCAGTGATGCTCACAGCAGAAGCTTCAGACTTGTGAAGGCTTTTTTTCCACGTACAACACCAAGCTCCTAGCCTTACCACAGGAGCAAAAGTATTTGCAGTGTCCTTACCATTGCACCCACACACTACAAAGTACGTCCTTGGCCAGAGGTGGACTAGCGAGAAAAGCACAGCCCACTCTGCTTACAGAAAGCCTTTTTGCATCCTGTCAGCACCACCTACATTCAGCTTAGTCCAGTCTTGCAAACCTGAAATCAAAGGTAGTTATGAAAGGTAGCTGTTGTCACAGGTAACAGACATTCTGTTGCACAATATTTGGTGCTCGCCACAAATTGCACTGAAACAACTTCTATGCCATTGCCACAACAGTGGTAATTATTTAAAACATGAATAAAAGGGCTCTGTACAGGAGGGCAATGCTGCATGGGGAGAGAACACACCACACCATGTAAACTTCAACACTGTGAGAAGTGTCAGTCTATGTCTTTTTACTCCCATATACTCCCATGTATCTTGAAACTACTTGTGGAGTCTACTGATTACAAAAGCATGGTAATTTTGCCTGTGATCAAAGACATAGCAATGATGCAGCAGCAAGCAGTGCACCTCAGGGAAATGTTACACAGTTTTTGGGATGGTAAGTGGGCAGCACAGCTTTCTCAGCACATGAATTAACACCTCAATTCTTTAAAAGTTTCCATTTTACCAGTTTCTTCACCAGGCTTTTTCAGTAGAAGCACTAGTTGTCACGATCAGCAGTCCTGCTGCAGTATCTCCTCTGCACGCATCCTCACAGAGCATCCCCATGCTTCGCTCCCAAACACAAGAGCAAGGCTATTCTTTACACTTTTAGGTCAGCCCTTTAGCACAGGCCAGGAGCAGCATCTCCTCCCAAAAGCAGCTGTCAGAAAGGCACAGGCAGATATGCATGCAGGAAGTAACCTCCTGAGGTACTGCTGCTGCACTGCCCATGACCAGGGTCTGAGAGCAAAGCCATGCACCAGCACATGCTAAGAAGCAAGCTGAGGGCTTAGAGGAAACAACCAACCTCCAAGATATTTTGAATTGTGAAACAATTTAAGCTACAGCCCAGAACAAAGACGTCAAAGTTATGACACCCTTATAAATCAGATTTAGTCTGGTCTGTCATGGCACAAGATTACAATGTCACACTTTCACAGAATGGTTAAAGATTGGAAAGGGACCACTGGAGGTCACCTAGCTCCCAGACATGCAAGGGTCCCCCAAAGCAGGTTGTTGAGGATTGTGTCCAGATACCTTCTGAATACCTCCAAAGAGGGAGACTCCACAACTTCTCTAGGCAATCTGTTCCAGTGCTTGGTCATCCACGCAGTAAAGTTCTTGCTCATGTACATCAGTTTCTGCCCGCTGCCTTTTGTACTATTGTTGGGCAAAACCCAACCAGAGCCTGGCTCCATCCTCTTGGCACTCTCCCTTTCAGATACTGATAGACTTTGATGAGGTTCCCCTCTCTGGCGTCTCTTCTCGAGGCTGACCGGGGACAGCACCCTCAGCCTTTCCTCATACATGAGATTCTCCTTAATCATCTTTGTTACTCTAAGCTGGACCCTCTCCAGAGGCTCCATGTCTCGCCTGTCCTGAGGAGCCCAGAACTGCACACAGCACTCCAGATGTGGCCTCCCCAGGGCCAAGCGAAGGTGCGGGGTCCGTCCCTCCCGGGGAGGCTCCGGCGGCCTGCGTGAGGGCCGGGCAGGAGCGGGGCGCGCCGGCTGCTCCCTCTCGGGGCCGCGCTGGGCTCGCAGCGCTGCGGCTGCCGGGCCCTCGCTCCCGGCAGGGCCCGGCCTGGGCCCCACCGCCCGTGCGGGAGCACCGGCCGCCAGACCCGCCTCCCGGGACACAGCCCCGCTCCCGCCCGACCCCTGCCCCGCTTACAACACCTCGAGCCATAAGTGACAGCTGGGCTTCGCAGGACCGAGCGCGATGGAAAAAGGGAATCCAGCCGAAATACACATGGCCTCACACTCCCAAGCTGTAGGGTGGTCTGATGAGAGCAAGAGCTCATCAAGACAGGCCCAGCCTAACCTGGGGGAGACCTGGGACAGAGGAGCTTGAATGTCCCATACCTGGGAAAGCAACAAAAAGCCTTAACCAAAAATTATTTAATTCGTTTATATTCAGCATAAGTTCTCCTCCCTACCTCCCCATGCCCTCCCCACGACCCCAGCCAGCCTGGGTTTTGTAGAGTAATTTTAGGGCTCCGTGTTTCTGACCAGATCTCATCTACTGTGACATGTGAAAGAGCCCAGTGAGTGGAAGGCTCCAGCCCACAGATAGCCAAGAAAATCTAAGATTTCCTTGCTGCTCATGCAGTTTTCTCAGACTGTTTGTCAAAAGTTATTGGTGGCTATTTTTTAAATGAAAGGAGTAGAGAGAAAATAGCTTTGCAGCATATTGGGCTAGCAGATTGTTCAGACTCTGTACAGGGACAATAAAGCTTTTAGGATCCTTTGATTGACATATATAATGAATGTAGCTGTCAAACTTTTGTGCAGCAATTTTATTTTGTATTGGCAAGCTATTTCACTGGCCAGGGTTTTGCATAAAAGGAATAATTCACATTGTTGTGGTGCTGCTATTTACAGAGCCTAGAGGACAGTGGCATCACTACAATATAAATATTAATATTCAAATTTCTTTTGAAATACATAATTCTGTATGCAACCTATCCTACGTGCACATCTTCACACAGGGAGAAAGGCATTGGTCTGCAGAGAGAAGGGGGCCTGGAGCCGCTGGGGGTTGTTGTTCATTCACTGATTCATTCTGTAGCCTTTGAAAAGCCACTTAGTTACTCTGCACTTTAATGTTTCTCTCTGTGGAGCAGAGAACAAAGCCTCAACACAAACTGCCATCACTGTTACCAGTCAGAGTGGCAGAGGTCACAGAGCCAGCATGGGGTCAAGGGGCTGCTCTGAGCAGCCCGTGTGTGCACAAAGCCCAGGACAGCTGTGCTCTTCTCAAACAGCTGCTTTCTCCTGCCGAAGCAGCAGCAGGATCAGCTTGGGCTACCTAAGACAGCAGTTGCTGCTTGCCCACTACCTTTCTTTGATTATGAACAATAACTTGCCAAGAAATCACTAGCCTCAGAGAAAACAGGCAGAAAGCAAACGAGAGGGCAAAGCAAAACATAAAGGAGAGAGGGGGGAAAAAAAATCCATATAAACAAGGATGACTCTCACACTCTATTTGCTATGCAGTCAAGCCCACAAGTGGGTTGTGTATCTGAAGGTGGAAATACAAAGACATGTCCTGTTCCCTGGGGAAAGGTAAGCAACTTCTCAAATTATCTTTAGAGGCTGTTATTAGCCTTGCACTAGCACTGACATACCCTGTGCCCAAAGCCACAGCATGCACACACTGTATCCATAAAAAGAGATATTCACAGCTCATAGAAGTGCTCATAGAAGTGCTGTGCAGCTCATAGAAGTGCTGTGCCCGTGCTCTGGTACCAGTATCATTTAAAACAAAACAAAAAAAAAGTTTGAGTAGCAAGTGAGCGCATGGAAAGGACTTGAACAGCAAGAATTTGGAAAGAGCATGGGAATCCAGCTTGGGGTGCTGAGGTCAATGGGCACACAATTTTTTAAGAGTGTACCAGGTTTGTTTGTTCAGTCATTCCTATATTCATTTTCAATTCCAGAGACAGGAGCTTCATGTCTAGCCCCAAAATAACAGCATTGTCTGAGACAAAGCCAACTTGGTAAGGGGTACCAGAGCTTTTCCCAGCCCATTTATGTAATAAAGCATTATATACAATTGTTGGAAAACATACCAGTTTAAAAATTTTTTATATATGACTTTGGCCAGGTTTGCTCATCTTTGCCTCAGGGAAAGGGAACTGAAGCTTCTTTCCAGGGCATTGTTTCTCTAGGTGAGGCCTGATGGGTTTAGCATTTCAAAAGACTAGGAGTAGCCCCAATAAGATAAAGCCATTGAGGGAACATCACCAGAACAGATGTCAGCGGCCATCTAAGAACATCTACCCCTGAAGATCTAATTAACATCAGAAGCGAAGAAACACAGATCTAATAGGAGACCAGATACTAGGAACTACACAACTTGAGACCAATGAACACTGATCCAATTCGTTTCTATGAGTTTTGACTGTAAAAAAGATCTGAAAATTCTAGTAAAGGTCATGTGTCATGGAATGATTCTCTCGGCACACCCGGGCTATGTGTGGATGAGATGATTTCTGTGCTACATCCTGGCCAGAGAATAAAGTAGTGCCTTGACTCTCTAACATTAAAAATGTTGCTGGAGGCTTTTTTGTTTTTCCTGCAGTTTCGGTGACACAACCAGGAAGCAGAACAGGAGCTTTATGGCCCTGTTACTTGGGTCCTAAAATACAGAGAAAGAAGACAGGGCAGAGAGCAAAGAAGAAAAACAGAGCTTTGTCCTCATTCACATCATAGCCCTGTAAGGCTTTGACCAAAAGATATAACTGTATAGTGAAACATCTATGGGGGACTCTCTTGTCTGGCACAGAGGGGTTCTGCAGATGGACTTCCAGGGCGGGGAAAGAGTACCAAGTCGGCAACACAAATTACTTCAGGCCAAACTCCAATACATAACTATAGATTCCATAGATACATCCAGCCTTAAGCCCAGAAGCAATACAGGTGGGGAGAACGGAGCCTGGGTGATTTAAACTACGTGTTTAAGCAGTTCAAGGTAACTGGAAGTAGCGCTGGTGCCTCTGGGTTTCTCTGTTCGTTATTTAAGGTGAACATAAAAACACAGAGTGCAGGAGCCCAAGGATGTTCCTCACTGGCTTCAAGCTGGCAGTTTCCTAAAAGCAGTGCTTGTTGCTTTCCTTGGTTTGCCGACCAGCAGTGCCACCTCCCCTCCCTGCTGCCATGGAGCTCAGCCTTCCCCAGTGTTAACAAAATGGCACGTTACTCTACTTGGCCAGATTTTAGCTCTGAGAATTTCATTCTGAACAGTTCAGCATCTGCTTTAGCCAAAACAGTTCCACTATTTCCAGGAATATTATTAAAGGAAAAATAGACTGCTTGGCACATGTTACATAAATTCAGGCAACCTTTTACATGAGGATCTCTAGCTTCAGAAGGGAAATTTTGAAATCTGGCAGAGAGGTGACCTTTGTGGTAGAAATGTGTCTATCCCTATTAAAACCTACCTAACTTTGGCCAGATTATAGAGCAGGGAAATACTGCAGTTAAGGGCGCAGTAAAGAGTTCTGAGAATTGCACTTACTTGCTGTTTCTGCTGTGGGCAAGAGGTCCCTTATCTCCTGCAGAGCTGCAGCTTGTGCTCCCCCACTACCTTGGCCAGTTATGGCTGCACAGGTCCTCCATGGCTGGATGACGAAATTACAGAGCCAAGGGTGAGCAGAGAGACCAGCATTCCATCTGACGTCTACATACATTCCCGTAACTTTCTGATACAGGACAGCCCCATCTGTCACACAGCCCAGGTTCAACGGCAGCATCGCGAGTGCTGCGCAGGCACGAGGGCACTGCAGAAAACAAACTGTGACCAAAAAAGTCAGGGCAATTACAATACATAGATGCACAGCTGGAAGAATTAATGTCAAGCAGACAATGGCATTACAGACGTCCCCTAACAATGAGGGCTTGAATCTGCTGTCTCAGTAAAACTCTCTAAATTAGGTTTGTGTGCAGCATACGGAGAGTTTCTGAAAGAAATATAAATATAGGCCATCATTCTGCAAAGCTTCACAAACCCAAACCCTTGCATTCAGGTGCCATCTCACTGACTTTGCTGCAAAATCAAGGCCATTCACGTTAAAAGCACAGACAAGAACATCTGCTCAAACTGAACTTGTAGAAAAAAGCCCCAGTCCTAGGTAAGGCAGAACACACGTGTTTTAATTTTTAAAGTCACTATGACACAGAGACTTGTTAAGAAATGCACGTGCTTTTAGATGTATAGGGCTGCTGGAAGGAAAGGCTGAAGTTTTTTTACAAATGCCTGTAGCTCATAGGTTAAGACTACCATCAGACCGATATCCTTCAACACTCCAACTTCAATACCAAAATTGTAAGAACCTCCTGCATTCCATTCCCTAGTACGGTAACAAGACAAAGTCCTCACCCACCCTGGATCGTCCAAACAATAGAATACAAGGTTGAAACGAGCCTTGTGGTTTGAGGGGCACCTTCTGCCCAAAAAGCCCAACTGTGCATCCAGATAAAAATGAACACCACAAATAGAGAGTACAAAAACCACGGAACACCGCTTCCAGCAGGCGCCCTCGTCGGTATTTAAAGGCGTGGCTCAGGCAATAGCAACAAAGCCCCGAGGCAAAAAGCCTGGGAGGTCGGGGTTGGGTTTTTTTCCATTCAAGCCACACGTGTTCCCCAGCGCCCATTACCGGGACTCGCTCCGGGCTGGCGCCGTTCCACGGTGCGAGGGGACCGGAGAAGCCACGCGACCCACGGCACCGGCGGCACTCGGTGCCCGGGGGCGGCCCCGCGCCGGGAGAGCCCCGCCCGCCCCCGGCACCTGGACAGCTCATCCTCTGCACCTGACACACTGGGGCACCGGGCTTTCCTTCCTATGGATAACAGGGGAGAACGAGGGGGGGAAAGGATGATGGACAGATGAGGGGGAGAAGGGGAAGAGAGGGGAGTCGGGTTGGGGAGCAGGGAGAAAGGAGGGCTGGGGGGATCGGGGATGCACAGGGGAGCTGGGAGAGAGGGTGGGAGGCACTGGGGAGAGGGTAGGAGGGAGGCTGGGAGAGAAAGGGAGAGTGTGGGGGAGAGAGAAAGAAACTGGGGGGGTCTCTGCTTTCCTACCCCCCCGCAGATCCATCACCTTCATCAGCAGCTTGGGCCAGAAGCGGGGAATGTTGTGTTTGCGGTAGTTGATATAGTGCTCAAAGGCCAGCAGATACATCTCCTGGCACTTCTCAATCTTCTCGACACAGATCAGCCCCGTCAGGTCTGCGGGAATCAGGGAATCATCAGGGGATTGTGGAATCATGGAATGGTTTGGGTGGGAAGGGACCTTAAAGCTCACTCAGTTCCACCCCCCTGCCATGGCGGGGACACCTTCCACTATTCCAGGGTGCTCCAAGCCCTGTCCAACCTGGCCTTGGACACTTCCAGGGATGGAGCAGCCACAGCTTCTCTGGGCAGCCTGTGCCAGGGCCTCAGCACCCTCACAGGGAGGAATTTCTTCCCAATACCCCATCACAATCTCCCCTTTTCAGTTTAAACCTCTCCTTGTCCTGGCACTCATTGCCCATGGAAGAGTCCCTCTCCCAATCCCATACCTGCAGGGATTCTCCCTCCCACAGGGCTGAGTGTCCCATGCACCCCCTGGGTGTTGGGGTGCCCACCCCACAGACCCACGTCAGCCTGGCAGGGGGCCCCAGGGCACCAAGGGGACCTGTGCTCCTGGGTACCAGGGATTGGGGTGCCCACCTCATGCTCCTGGGACCCCTCCCAGCCTGGCACAGCTGCCTGAAGCTCTGGGAATTGGGGTGCCCACTCCAAACCCCCCCAAAATCCAGGGGGGGCACGGTTTCCCACCCAACACACCCTGAAGATGTTGTGAGGCTCTGGCATCAGGGTGCCCACCCAACACACCCCCAAGACAGTCAGGACTCTGGGCATTAGGGTGCACACCCAGTGCACTTCCACGTGCTGGGGGTTGTGGGCAAGGGGGTGCCAACACAACAATCCCCGTGCACAGCCTCTGGGCATGGGGTGCCCTCCCAATTCCCCCTGAAGCTGCTGGGGATCTCTGGCATCAGGGCGCCCACCCAACACCTCCCCAGGACAGTGAGAACTCTGGGCATTGGGGTGCCCACCCAACACCCAACCCTGATTCCTCTGGCATGGGGTACCCACCCCATTCCCCCACTACTGGTGTGCACGCACACCTGAGGACATGAGCAGCACAGCCTGGAGCAGGGCCACCTCGGTGTCATCCAGGTTGAAGGCAGAGAGGGACTTGCCACGGTGGCATTGGGGAACATGGTGTGGCCGTGTCACCCCTGGGACCCCCACAGCAGATGGGTCATTGGGGGGGTGTGGTGTGACTGTGTCCCCCGTAATGGACAGTGGGGTTTGGGGGTGCAGTGTGACCGTGTCCCACTCTGGGACCCCCACGGTGGACAGTGGCAGGGGGTGCAGTGTGACCCTGTCCCCCCTCCCTGAGACACCCCGGGGGGTGTGATGTGACCCTGCCCCCCCTCTGGGGCCTCCATGTCACCGGGGAACACTCGTGGCAGGGCCAGTGCAGCAGCCAGAAGAGGAAGCTGCGTGACAGGGCCAGTGACAGGGCCAATGGCAGGGCCAGGGCCACCCGCGGGCACAGCTGTCCCCTTTGGTCACTGCTCACCCCTGAACCCTTTAGGGGTGACCAGCTCAAGGACGCTGGGCAATGTCCCAACCCCCCTCGACTGCCCAAGGACACCGGTGACATCCCAAACCCTGGCACTGCCACCATGTGTGTGCTGAGTGTGTGAGTGCTCAGCAGATCCTGGCTAGGGCTGGGGGCCAGGGTGGGGGACCGAGATGGTGACAGAGTCCCTCCACTGCATCCCCTCACCAGGAATTTCCGCTTCTGCTTCCAGTGGCTGCCCTGGGCATTGGTGCTGCGGTGGGCTTCTGTCACAAGGCGGATCAGCTCCCACTCCTCGGCGCTGGGGCGATGCTGCAGGGACTTGATCATCTCCTCCTTCTGCTGCCACTCCCGGTTCTCCTCGATCAGCTTCCGCTTGGCTACCTGCTTCGAGTCATCCAGCACCACTGCCGGACCCCCAGCATCAGCCAGGATCCCCCCACATCAGCCAGGACCCCCCATCCATGCATCCCACAGCTGCAGCATAGCACCCCATGGTGACCCCCCCCAGCCTCCTCCTGTGGCTGCTCTGGGCATCCCAAATTGCCCCATAGCACCAGGACCCCAACCCACCTCCCAAAAGCCCCCCACTATCATCTGGGATGCCCCCCAGTCAGCTAGGACCCCCCATTCATGCATTCTACCCCACTGCTGCATCACATACCAGCCCAGTCCTGCAGCTACTCCGGGTACCCCAATGTGCCCCAGGGTGTCGGGACCCCAACCTGCCCCCCAGCCGAGCCCCCCCACGCCCCCCAACTCACAGTCCATGGCCATGCCCACGGAGATGCACTTCTTGAAGCAGCAGAGCTGGCACTGGTTGCGGGTGATCTTGTCGATGACACAGGAGTAGGTGGGGTGCAGGTTCTTCTGGATGGTCCGACGGAAAAATCCCTGGGGAGGGCATGGGGGAGTGACCCAGTGAGCACTGCTGAGCCCCCCTAGCCCCCTGCCCCAAGTCACCTTGCAGCCCTCACAGGCGATGCAGCGGTAGTGGTAGCTGGCGGCCTTGTCCCCGCACACCACGCACTGTTCATCTTTGTCCAGGTAACTAGGGATGTACCCTGCGGGGACCCCCAGGTCAGGGACCCCCAGGGCACCCCAGAGCAGGGACCCCCGCAGCGGGGACTCATGGGGTGCTCCATGACAGGGATTCCCATGACAGGGACCCTCAGGGCACCCCAAGTCAAGGACCCCTGGAACACCCTGTAGCAGGGACCTTCCCACACACCCCACATCAGGGATCCTCCAGGAATCCTGAGTCAGGGACCCCCTTGCATGCCTCACATCAGGGACACCCCACACACCCCATGCCAGGGACCCCCAGTAAGCCCTCCCCTCCCTGTGCCTCAGTTTCCCCTCTGTCTGCACCCACTGTCTGCCCCACCACTACCCCTGCCCTGGCACGGGAAGGGTTAACACTGGGGGTGTGGGGGGGGGTGCCTGAGCCCCCCACGCCAATAAAGCCCCCATTATCCCATTATCTGGCCGGGAACCGGCAGCGGGGGGGGTCCCTGTCCCCCTGGCACACAGAGACCCACTGTCCCTGTCATTGTCCGTGGTCCCCCCGCCTGGCAGGCCAGGAACCAGCCCCCCACCAGAGTCCCCCCAGCCTCCCCACCACCGACTGCTCAGGGAAACTGAGGCACAGATTGCCCATGATGCATGGGGCGGTCCCCAGCACCCTGGGCCCCTCATGTCCCTCCCGGGAGCCCACCCTTGTGTTTTGGGGGGGCTGGAATTGGGGATCCCCGAAGGGTGAGAGGGATGGGAAAGGGACCGGATGCCTGGGTCCCCCCTGCATGGAGCACCTGTAACTCAGGGGAGTGTCCCCAGCACCCCAGGACCGCCGCACCCACCCGGGATCCCACAAACCCAGGCGTGGGCACCCCTCGAGCCCACTCTGGCGCTCTGCAGGTGCCGGATGCGGGGGTCCCTGGGTGCTCCCTCCCTCCGGGAGCGGGGCGGGTGCAGGGGATGGGCGGGAGCCGGACGCTTGGGTTCCCCCCTGGCCCCCCATCGGGTCCCGCCGGCACCGGCTGCTCCCCGCCGGGAATGGGGCAGGGCGGGGGGCAGTGCCCGCAGGGCCCCCCTTATCGCCCACCCCAGGGCGCTGCCGCCCCAATGGCGGCACCCCGACCCACGAGGCGCCGAGGGGGATGTGGGGGACTGGGACCCCAGCAGACCCTGCAGGGATGTGGGGTGCAGGGGGGGACATGGGAGTGGGGTATCCGTGGGACTCTGGGGTGCCTGGGGGACATGGGGACCTTGGGGTGTCTGCCAGGGACATGGGGTGTCCACGGGACCCTGGCGTTCCTGGGGTGCTCACAGGGGATAAGGGGTGTCCGTGGGACTCCAGGGGACCCGGTCGAGACATGAGGCGTCCGTGGGACCCTGGGGTACCTGCATGGACACAGGAATCTTGGGGTGACCATGGGGGACAAGGGATGTCCATTGACTTTGGGGGACCCAGGTCATACATGGGGTGGCCAGGGGACCCTGGCAAGGACTTGGGGCCCCCAGGGTGCCTGCCAGGGACATGGGGTGTCCGTGGCACCCTGACTTGCCTGAAGAGACTTGGGGACCCCAAGATGTCCACAAGGAACACGAAGGGTATCCAGGGGTCCCTGGTAAGGACTCGAGGCCCCTACAATGCTCACACGGAGTGCCTGCAGAACCCGGCGAGCACATGAGGTACTCGGGGGACCCGGGGGTGCCCAGCAGGGCCATGGGGTGCCCGGGGGGGTTCGGGGGGTGCCGTGGGTCCCCGTACCTGACATGCTGCTCTTCACCAAACATTGGCTGCTCTTTCTTTTGCGCTTCCCATCCAGCCACCTACGGGAGGGGGGTGACAGGCTGAGAGGGTGCCCACGGATTCCCGCTGCACCCCCCCAAACTTCCAACAGCTCCCCCAAAACCCCCCTCGAACCCCCTTCTCTGCTGGGAAATGGGCAGCCCCCACCCGGGGGTCCCAGTGCAGCGATGTCACAGGTGGGGTCCAGCCCGGGAGTGCGGGATGGGGGGGGTAGGAGAGGGCCCTGGGGACCCCCCCCACCCAGAACACCCCTGTCGGGACCCCCCCCCTCCGGGACACGACACCGCCCTGGGGGGGCTGGGACCGAGCGGGGGAAGGGAAGGGAAGGGAAGGGAAGGGAAGGGAAGGGAAGGGAAGGCGGGTGGGGGAGGGGAAGGAAAAGGGTGGGGGAGGGGCTCCTTCCCAGTCAAAGACAAAATGTCCTTTTGGCTGAGCGGAGAAGTGACGTCATCGGGGCTCAGCCAATGGCGGGCGGCGGGGGTCCGCGCGCGCCCGTCCCCGCGGGGGGGGGCCCGGGGCCGCGGGGATCGGCACCTGCGGGGGGGGAGCCCCGGGGACCCCGCATCCCCCGGGGCCGCTCCAGCCCAAGGGGACCCCGGGCCGCCACCCCCCACCGGGGGCCCGAAATAGTCCCGGGGGGGGTGGAGGGTGAGGGGAGGGGGCGGCTGGGAGAGGCACGAGTGGGGGGACACCATGGCGGGGCACGAGTGGGGGCATGTGGGCGTGGGGACACAGGGACACCAGGGGATGGACCTAGCCGGTGACATGTGGGGGGCAGGGGGACACGCAGGACATGGGCACGTGTGGGGATACCCAGAACGTGACATAGGGACACTTGCGGACATGTGGGGTACAGCGGGGCTGGGGGACACCTGGGGTACGGGGATGTACAGGACATGGGGACACCCAGGTTCGGAACATGAGTGGGGACACATGGGGTGGACGGGGACATGGGCACAGGAACAAAAAGGGCACCCAGGACACAGGGACACACGAGGCATGGACATATACACAACCACACAGGGACACATGGGGACACAGGGGGTACCCAGGGCACGGACACATACGTGACCACGCAGGGATGCATGAAGGCACACTGGGCACGACGACGCAAGAGACACAGTGGGCACTGGGACATGGAGACACTTGGGGACACACACGGCATTCGGACACAGAGGGCACAGCCAGGTATGGGCCACACAGGGATGTGCTGGGACACGCCAGGCGTGGTGCCACACGTGTCCGCCGCATGTCCCCGTGCTGGGGTGGGAGCTCACCGGGTGTCCTCTGGCTCCAACAGCGGGTCCAGGGTGCTGGGCTTCTGTTCCATTCACTGCAATTCCATCAAGGAGCGCTCAGCACCGACCGAGGGGGCTCCGGCGCCACGCGGGGGGCCACGCCGCGCACCCCATGGTGCCCCTCAGTGCTCAGCACCGCGCAGCATCCCGGGCTGGATCCTGCGGGACAGGGGGGTCAGCCCAGACCAGCCGTGGGGGACACAGAGGGGACACCCAGGGAGGGGTGCGAAGCCATAAGGGACCCCCAGGAGCTGTGGCCACCGGGGAGGACTGGGTGTGAGCATGCAAGAAGGGAGGGAAGGAGGAGTATAAGGGCAGGAGAAAGAGGGGGAGCGGGGGCCTCACCTGGGCCACGCCCGGGGAGGCCGGCCCGGCCGCAACCTCCCCAGGCTCTAAGGGAGCAAATGGCGGCAGGGGGCGAATTCCGGGGCTTCAAACACCTCGGCCCCACGCACCTGAGCCGGGCCCGGGACCGCCCCAGAGCCCCGGCCCCGCCCGGCCCCGGGGCCCGCCCTGCCCGGCACGGGGGCGGCTCCATCGCTCGGGGCCCCGCCCCTCTCTCCCGGGCCGGACCCGCCCCGCGCACCGGGGCCGCTCCCGGGACCGGGGCTCCGGGTCCTGCCGGCGGCCGCTGCGGGTCCCGGGCGGCGCCGCCTCTTCCCCGGCGGGATTGGGGCTGGCATCGGGACCGGGAGGAGCCGCTCCGGGACGGGCGCTGGGGCCGAGCCCGGCGCTGCCGCTCCTGCTCCGGCCGGCTCTCCGCGGGGAGCCGGGGCTGTGCCAGCGCCCGGGCAGCCCCGGGATCCCGAGCCGGGCCCGACGCGCCGGGCCGGGCTCCGCTCAGCCCTGAGCCCCTCCCGGAGCCCGCCTTGGGCCCCACGACGCGGCCCCGGGCTCTGCCGCCAGCCCCGGACGCGGCGCTGAGTCGCTGCTCCCGAGCTCTGCGTGAGGCCGGGGAGCCCGGCTTCGGGCTGTGCCTAAGGCAGGACTCGGAGCTCAGAGACACAGACTCGCCCTAGCCCGAAAAGCCCGCTTTGAGCATCAAAACACAGCCCTTGTGCTTTAATTCAGGTCCAGCAAAATGCAGCACTTCAGTTTCTCTTTGTGAGCCCAAACACACAGGACTGGCTCTCTTCCTCAAGCCCTGAAAACAGGATTTAGTCACTGTTTCGGAGTCCCAGCACTGGCCGTACCAACCTGCTCTCAGGACTCTGTAGATAGAGAAATGCTGCTAGGAAGGATTTTCTTGCTATTTTCTAAGTCTGTGAGAGACTGCACAAAATCCCAGCCCCTCCCAAGCTGCAGCTCCTCACACCAAACCTCGGGGGAATCCCTGGTGCTTCCAACACCGCTGCAACCCCACCTGGAGCTGAGCTTCCAAGGTGTCTAATCCACATGCAAGCCTGGATAGTCCAAAACCTGCAGGAAAAGAGGAGGCAAAATGAAAAGGAAAGGGGGGGAAAAAACCCAGAGTTTTGGGTTTTCCCCGCGTTTGCAACAGGATTGAAGGGCAGGATAGAGAGGTAAAGAAGTACCAAAGGCTGCAGTATTTCAGGTGATTCCAAAGGGAGAACCCATTAGTTACAATAGCATTAGTAAAGGCAAACATCTCCTATTCCCTCATTTTAAGGGGTTCAGTTGAAGCAAACTCCCCTTTTTCAGCATTTTAAGGGTTTAAATCCACACTTCTACCCATGCCCTGGCATCAAATCTCTCACAAGGGAGCGAGCCCAGTACATATATAACCTAATGCTGCCCAAGAGTCCATTACTTTTCTTGTTCTTATTCATGACACTTATGGCCCTAACTAGAAGCCCCAGCAGGAGCTACACCATTTATACTACTACTATTCTTCTCTTGCCTACTTAGTTGCCTACAGCATACTACCCAGGAATGACTAATGAACAATTACACATGTTAACAAGGAATTACCCAACTCACCTGCCTATGCTGCTGAGACAAGAAGCTTCTTCTCTTACCTGTTATCTACTCTTTTGGCAGGTGTGGCTGTAGTAAAAAAAGAAGGCACCTACAGAGCCCCTTACTCCCCTGGAATTTAAGTCAGAGCAGCCAAACAGCTACAACTCCTCCCAGTGCTTTTATCCCTGATGGTAAAATTGCCTCCTCCCTTTTCCCGGGCATTGTGGGAACGAGAGGCGGGCCTGGCCAGGGGTATATTAACCCCAGTCCTGGGTAAAAGAGGCCCATTTCCTCTGTGGGGTTAGTTGGGGTAAGGGTGTCTTCTTATTTCTGTGAAGGGGGTCTTTTGGGTTTTCTCAGCTTTTTTTCAGCAGGTACTTTTGGTATCTGAAGTAATAGAGGCTTTGAAGACTCTGTGAAGAAGATAGCATTAAGTGCATGGTTCATGGCAACTTCCTGAAATTCCAGATTGTGTCAGGTACGATACTTCAGTTTTTTCAGCAGATTCATTTTGCTGCAAGAGGAAGCTACCCTGGGTCCAAGATGACATTGGAGATGGAGGCTTCTGATAGGTAAGCTAAGGACTGTAAGTATGAGTGGGAGTGGGAGCAGGGTCCCAGTTAGTAGCTGACTTGTTGGGATTTGGCTTGTATGCCACTCCACGGGTGCATTGATTTTGGTTTTCTTTGTCATAGCTGACTAAGATGCCAACCTGGTGATCACAGTGCCTTTGGAGAGGGCTGAGGTGGACTCCTTTTGCATCCAGTGTGGATTCACATTGTTGGTCACCTAAAAGCTAAGTTGGGGGCCAGGACCTAGAGATGGGATGATAGCAGGGTAGTGGGTTGGAAATTCCTGGGAGAGATGTAAAAATTAGTGTAGGGGAAAGGGATGCTCTCCAAGGGGCTTGTTAGGTAAGCTAAAGGGAGTAGCCCTACTTTTGATTGCAACTGTAGGGTGTGCAGCGCAGAGCAGTTCCAGTGTGTGTTGTCTCGTCCCGTGTGTGTTTTGTGTCTCTGGCATCCCTCGGATCAGATCTCTGTGCCTTTTATCCTTAAGGGGCTTATCATAAGCATTGGCCATCATCTCTAGCTTCTTGAACTTTCGTACTTCTTGGTAGGATGCCAATGTCACTTGTTCTTTTACCAGTGGGCTTGGCCGCATCTTGGAATCACATCTTGGAAGCATTGAGTCAGATGTCTTTTGAGGCCTTGTTCCCGGCTGTACTGCCATCCATCCTTTCCAGCCGTGAGCTGTAATGTCCTGGGGCTTGTAAGATTGTCAGGAGATGGGAGCATTCTAAATGTGGCATTGTCTCTCACAGCCATCTTGATCACTGTGACTGACAGTTCTTAGAAGAGGTCACTGTTACAGTCTTTTCTTCTGCTCCTTAGAGCCTCCTTCATCCACCATTGCCACACCCTCGGTTGTCTCTTTTGGCGTCGTCTCTTCTTCTTGCCATCGTTCTTCTTGCCGAGAGCTTTTTTTATCATCCTTGTGTCCTACTGTTTGTAGTATAATGTGTTGAGTTTGTGTCTCGCCTGGAATTGCTCTGCCCTGTAGAGTAGTCCTGAGGGGGGGTAGGTGGAGAAGAAAGGAGACTTTAGAGGGAACCTTTTGCTTTGCTTAGCCACCTGAGCCATGCCTCGGACAGAGTGACTGTGGCCAGTCTGTGTGGTGTTCAGTGGAGATGTGGGAGTGGTGCAGTGGTGTCTTGCAGTTTTATAGTAGTTTGTCCTAAGGCCCACTGTTGTGGGATCCTAGGCAGTTTGCTTTGAGGAATGAGAACTTGGGAAAGGCTAAGCTTTCCCTGTCTGTCTGGGTAACTTTGACAAATAATTCTTTTGCAGATGGATAGGATGTAAACCTGATATGAACAGAGGAGGCCAGAGGAGCACAGCAACGAGGTGGGTCGGTGCCTGAAGTCCAAGCTATGGCCTGACTTTGGGCTCTACGTTTACCTCACTGTTGGGACTTACATTTTGAAGATGTGAAGTGCTTGAAGCAGCAGGGTATTGGCACCGGGGGGACCATGAGCTGGATGAGTATTGATTCCAGCACAGAACTGGATGTTACTGGAGTTGTTGTATTAGTGATGAAACTATAAGTAGCCTTTGATTTTTTGTGTTTTACAGGTGGTCTGCAGCATTCAAATTGCTACTCCAACATGAGAGACACCCTTCCAGACAGAGGTCACAGTCGAGCACTTTCAGGTGGAACCTGCCTCGGCAATGCAGCACTTTTGGACACTACATCGGTATGTGCCTTTCCATTTTGTTTTGCCCCTTCTCCCTTGGGAAGGTTGGTCATCATTCAGCTTTTCAGGGGTGGTGTTTCATGGTGGTTATGTTGCAGGGCTGTTCTTTGTCCTTATTTTTAGGAAGTAAACCTGGATATCAGCAGTCAAGGTCAAGTGAGTGAGGTAAGCAGTGACCAGTGGACACAACCAGTTATTGCTTGGGTGCCAAATTCTGGGGCAGCTCAAAGCATGCATTGTCTAAGCATCCATTTGTGTGTTTTAGGTGGCCCACTCGTATTATGCCTACAGGGGCTGAACCCCCTCATGGACCAGCTGATGGAGCCAGTTTATCACCCTTGAGCTGCCCCTGTGAGCCTTCCAGAACTATTACAGGACTCTGCGATGAAGCCTGTACCTTTTCTGTTTGAAGGTGCTGTCTGGGCAGCCTTTGGCAATGGTTGAGGAGTTGCAGCGACTCGGGGAGGGAGGGAGGAGCGAGGGTCCACTCAAGTTTCAGCAATGCCCCATCACCTTGTCTCCTTTTAACCCAGGTATACCCTGCGCCGGCAGCCTTGGAGTGCGGCCACGGTGTATGAGCCGAGGACCGGGGCGTTCTCAGGAGACGGTGAGTAGTGGGATTGTTGGGTTTTGGCTGATGTGCTGCTGAGTTCAGGCACTGATGTTTGGTTTTCTTTCTTGTAGTAGACTAAGAGAGAACAGCTCACTGAGGGCAGGAACTCCCCAGAGGACGAGGCGGCCTTCTTTTGCACCTGATGAGGATTTGCATCCCTGGATATCCGAGAGCTAAGTCGAGGGCTACACCTCAGGGAGGGGGATGAGAGTGGTGTGCTGGGTCAGGACTTGGTGGGAGGGATTTTTGAATTAGCTTTGGAGATGGGGATGTCCACGAGAGGGCCCCTTAGGCCGTGTAAAGGGAAAGTCTCACTTTTGATCACAATGCTGAGGTGTACAGGGCAGAGCAGTCCCGGTGCGTGTTGTGTCACTTGTCTATTGTGTGTTCTGTGTCTTTTGGGCATCGTGTCACATGTCTTCTGCCTTACCCCTTTGAGGGGCTTATCAGAAATGCTGGGCATCATCCTTAGCGTCTTCTTTGCATTCCTTGGCCCGACGCTGGTACTCTTGAACCTTTGACTTGCAAGCTTGGACATGCATCGGAATCGCATCTCTCTTTAGCAATATCGAGTCAGACACCTTTTACAGTCTTGTTCTGAGCTGTATTGACAGCTGTGCACCACAACGATCCATTATAACAGATTAGGACTTGTGAGAATGCGAGGATAGGTGGAGGATTCCAACCGTATGGTTCTCGGGCATCCATCTTTGCGGTTCTTGGCATAAGTCCTTCTGTTAGGGTCTTTTTCTGCCGGAGTTCTTTGAGCCTCATCGGCCTCATCTAGGTCATCTCATTGGTAATTCTTCTTGCTGAGAGTTTCCTCTCCTTGTTGCATCCCCTTATTTGTCATCTCCTGTGTCACAGGTGTCTGTGTGTTTGGGCCGGGGCTGCTTTGCCCTGCTACATGGTCTGGGTGTAGGTGTAATAGGATAAGTCCTAGGGACTTGACATTTGTAATGTAGGGATTAGTTGGACTCAAGATGGTATTTCTAGATTGACACAAGATGTCTGGAGCTGGTAAGTTCTCATGCAGTACTTTGACTTTTGTCATAACTTTCTTTCAGCTGCAGAGGGATTGAACCTGTGACAGAGTGCCCCATACCAGGTGAGGTGGTTCCCACAGGAAGGTCAGTCACCGTTTGTCTTTGCAGGGCAAGTGTAAATGGTGACCGTGTTACAGCTTTGTTCTTCATCTTTATTTGTAGGAAGTAATGCTGAATAGCAGTGGTCAAGGTCGATGGAGCGAGGTGAGCGGTGACTGGTGGACAGAATGAGTTGTTACTGCTTGGGTATCAGTTTCTGGTGCAGCTCTAAGCATCCGTTTTTGTTTGTGCATTTTAGGTGGTCCACTGGGAAGGTGTCCTGGCCCTGGGGATGCTGGAGGCCAGGTGCGTGCAAGCTTAAGGTATGGGTGTGGTGTACTTCAGTTGGAGCGGGGAGGCTGTGGTTTCAGTCTCTCAGCATGTTTTTCTGCTTTGCTTCTCTGCAGGTGCTGCTGCTGCTGCCCTAGGCATGCCAAGGGACAGAGGCGAGCAGGTGAGTTGGCATTTAGGTGGGGCGACTGATAGGTGAGAGGTATGTGGCAGCATGCGAAGCGTGTCCCTTTTTGCTTTGCAGGCATCGTCCGGGCCACCTCCGGAGTCGGATGAAGATTTGAGGTGAGCCTGGGCCAGCGGTGCAGAGGGAGCCCGCGCATTATTCTTCTGGAGGGCGATAGTCACAGTTTGTTTTGTTGTCTTAGGTACCACAAGTAGGTGCAGAGCCTAAGTTTGGAAACGGCCGGTAAGCGATGAGCCTCGGCAGTTATGAGGGAGAGGGGCGTTGTGCAAGGGGTCACTTCTGGGACGTGTCATCACAGTCTGAATTTTGTCATTGTTCTGTCTTTTGCAGCCGCCGAAGTGGACTGTGGGCCATGTATTGACGTCCACGGTGCTGAAGCAATGTTTTCTGTCGAGGATGGATTTCGTCTGCTGGTCTTCAGAGAGCTAAGTGTGGGGACTGTTGGTTGGGAGAAGGCAAACACCTTTGGAATCACAGGAGGCAATTTGAAGTTAGCTGAGAGGAGAGGGCTGTATTGGGCCGGGCCCCTTGGAGGTTAAGGGAGTTTTTCTTCAGCATCACTCGAGCCTTTGCCGGGCCGGGCAGTTCCAACCCATCTCCATGTTCTCGTGAGCTTCGCATCACTGGATTTTGAGTCTTGATGTCATTGTCCGTCTTTTCACCCGAGGAGCCTGCCTTCGGGTCTGGCATGATTGCCATGGTCTAAATTTTGCCTACTCTTCAGTGTAGCCACACTCTTGAGCATAACACGCGGGCATCTTGCATCTTGGCCATTTGTCGGTCGGTCATGCTTTGTGATGTCACTTCAGCCTTTGGCGGCAGAATCCTTCTCTAGGGAACCCTTTGTATCACCTGGCAGTCGTTGCCTCCTTCTCTAGGCCTGCTGCACTTCTTGAGCATCCTCTTACCAGCTTTGGCACTAACTTCTCATAGGGAGTTTACATTTCACTGTCACATACTACTGCCGTAGAGCCTTCTTTCCTTCGGCATCGTGGGCCTCTGGCTCATCTTGCACTAGGAATCTTGGGCCCATCAGGTGAAACTGCTGGGCAGTTTCAATTTGTGTCTATGTGATGTGGTTTGTGTCCGTTGTCTTCAGTGTCACAGGGCTTTGTGATGTCTCAGTTCTTTACAGGCATCGTTCTGGGCCATATCGGCAGCGGGAGTACTTGCATACTTTTCTGGATTGGGCTTATTCTGGCATCTTTATGGTTTTGCTTTTTGAGACCAGAAGTACACAAGATGTTCCTATCCATCTTCCTTCTCAGTTTTGGTAGTATCTTTTTTCATGTGCCATTCCCTTGGACTTCTATATGCAGTGTACTAGACCCTCCTCACTGCAGTAGTTCCATAGCTTCCGTCGTCTCAAAGCATCCTGGTCTCAAGAATTTATCTTCTGAAGCGTTCTCTCAAGTCTTCGTGTCATCTTTGCTTATATTTGATGCACTGTGTGTCCATGTGCCACTTATGCTTGGAGCTGCCCTGCCCTGGCACATTCAGTCGTGGCTCATTTGAACAGTTTTAAAACTCTCCTCACTTGTCTGTGGGCTTTTGGGTAGAAAGCTTATGGGCCTGGTGTGGGGATAACTCCTAGCTGTCAGCTACTTGTAGACTGCCTCATGCTGTCTTGCAGGTCCCCGAGGCAGATTTTGATCCCTATGGTCACTGATGTTACCAATTTTCCCAGGGTCTACTGTTCCACATCAAGGAGAAGCAGACGGAAGATGCTTTAACATCTTCTTTGGGAGGGGTGTTTCTAGTAAGGGCTGCAGTCAGAGTGTAAGCTGAAGAAGGGGTGTCTGAGAGTGTGTCTGTCTGTGTGTGTGTTGACTGGCTCTAACCTTATGTGTGTGGTGTTTTTTGCCTTTCAGGTTCTTCAGTTCATTTTAAAATTTTGAATACAAAAAGCCCAGCTGGTCCTGCCCATGCTGTGGGGTTAGTCAGAGGGACACAGGGTTCCTCTTCTCCTCTCTGCTGGGATGAACTGCCTAGGGAATACCATTTCTGACAGCCCAGTCCTACTTGTGTCTTTTGGAAAAGGGCAGAGGTGAAGAGGTAACTGCCAGAGTTCCTTGGGGATGATGGAGTTGTGGTGTTTGGCTGTGCCCGGAGGGGCAGGTTGGGCATTATTTGTGTGTCTGAGGACTGGTTTGGGTGTTGGGGAGCCCAGGGAGCTGAGCTCTCAGTGCATTCCCAGCTCTCCCAGGGGTGGGAGCTGGTGCAGGGCTGGGTGACGGCCTCTGGTTGGGCTCGGGGCAGGCACTGGCCCCGGCACAGACACGGGGTGGTTTGGGGACGCTTGGGGAGCAATGGGAGGAAAATGAGGGATGGTGCTGGGCAGAGCGATCAGCCTGTGCTCGTGTCAGTGCAGCTGTGCAGGGCACTGGGATCTGGGTAAAACTCCAGCTCTCCTGGTGTTCAGGGATGCAAGGTCTGAGGGACTGGATTTACCTGGGGCTTTCCAGGAACAAGGGGAAATGTGGTGCCAGAGCTGTGCCCCATCAGGTTGTGTTTCCCTTTGGGGACAGGGAGTCTCTGGGCTGAGGTGAGATTGCTGTGTGAGTGGCAGGGAACAGGGAGCTCAGAATTGCAGGCACTGATGGAATAATTGTCTTAGGTCTATTTGGTTTGTGTTTGTGAAAACTGGGATTTGGGCTGGAGAGGTGCTCTTGGGAACAATGGATAGAGTACATTTGCTCTATGGATGTGTAAGGAAGGACAGGGAAGGGGAGTATTTATAAATTGTTATCAGTATTTCATGCAAATTTGGGGTGGAGCGTTGATGTAGGTGGGTGGGTTTGGCTTGGGCCTGTCAGGACTAACCACAAAGAATCCAACCAAGCCCCTGACCCCTCAAGGCATCTGTGAAACACTTCCACAGAAACCCAAGTCAGAAATCCAGTGATAATGGAGGTAAAATTATAGGTAATTGCCTATGATCGGTGGGGAATTTCCTTTGGAATTATCAACCAAGGCAGAGCATATCTTTCAGCTCTTTTCCTGGTGTGCAGTTTCCTCTCTGGTTTAACTGAGTTTGTGTGCTCCTGTTAACAAGCAGTGTGTTTTCACCCTGAAATTTGGGGTGATAGTCTTTCTCTAGTGTTTTTCCCACAACTGACTCATCCTTTCCATGAATAGTCCATGTTGTTCTACACAGCTGCTTTGGCCCTGGGTCAGAGCGAGAGAAGGGAAATGACTTTTTAGGGCGTTGAAATTTCTCCAGGCAGGAGTGGGACGGTCTTGCCCCTCCCCAAAGCCCTGCAGGCGCATGGGAGTAGCTCAGTGCCGGCGCAGCTCTCTGAGCAATAACAACGCTTGGGAGGTTCGAGTGTTGATAACAACTCTCTTGTCTCTTGGTAGCAGTCCTAGGTGGAGGAGAGGAAAAAAGGAACTTGTGTTATTCATGGAAAACCTTCTGCTGTTTCTTGTGCAGACTTTTAGATCTTTGTATGATTTACTATCCAGTGTCTGTAGGTAGAGAATGACTTATTTGAGGTAAAAATTGAGATAATCAGTAATGGATAGGTATGGAAAATGTTTGAAGTAAACTTGAGGTGACCTGTAGTGGAGAGCATGAAGATTTTGAAGTAAACTATAGCAATCAGTTGTGCACAGGTAGGGAAACTTCTGGGGGTAAAATACAAGGTCATCTCTAGGTGAGGGAATGAACACTTTTTGAGGTAAACTGAGTGAATCAGTTGTGGGAGTATTAGTAAATTCTGGGGGTGAAACTTGATGTAACCTCCATGGTAGAAAATAAATAAGTGTTTTGAGGTAAAAAGGAAGTCATCAGTGTTGGAGAGGCAGGGAGATTTTGAGAGTAAATTTGAGTCTGTAGTGCAGAGAATGAACATACTGAAGTTAAAGGGAGGTAGTAACTTGTAGACAGGGAAAAAATTTGGGGGTAAAGTCTGAGGTTAATGTCTAGGGGAGACAACATTTTTGAGCTAAACTGAGGCAGTCACTAGGTGACAGGTTGGAAAAGTTTTGGGCGTAGAAATTAAAATGACCTGTTGGGCAGAGAATGGACATACGGAGGTGAAAATCAGGTAATAAGTAGTGGACAAGTAGCAATAATTTTGGAGGTGAAATCTGGGGGGATGTGTGGCAGGGAGAGTGTCCATCGTGAGGTAAAGTGAGACAGTACTGGAAAGATAGTGAAATATTTCATAGTAAAACTTGATGAAATCTCCAGGGCAGAAAGAGAATATTTATAGGTCAAAAAGAGTAAATAGTTAGCGGGCAGGTAGGGAAAATACTGGGGGTAAAATTGGAGGTTATCTCTAGGGGAGAGAATGAACATACTGAGGTAAAAATCAGGCAATGAAGAGTGAATGTTAGGGAAAGTTTGGGGGGTAAAACTGGAGATAATCTCCAGAGGTAGTGAATGAATACTTTCTTGTAAAAAAGAAGAAATCAGAAGTGGACAGACAGGGACAGCTCGGAAGGAAAATCTGAAGCAATCCCCAGGGAAGAGAATGAACATAATGAGGTAAACTGAGGCAGTCATTTGCAGAGACACAGTGAAAATTTTGGGGATAGACACTGAGACATTCTTGAGGATATAGAAAATTACTTTTTGGGGTAAAAATGAGGTGATGGGTAGGGCAAAGCTTGTGGGAAAAACTTGAAATAATCTGTAGGGCAGAGCATGAGCATTTTGATGGAAAAATGAGATATTTATTCTCTACTTCCCTTTGGGCTAACTTAATCTCCACCCTTCCATGAGCAATTCCTTGGCTTCTCCTGGAGAAAACCCCATGGCAGAGGCAGTCTGCAAAGGAGCCCAGAGCTGTGCTTGGAGCAGAGAGTGCTGAGAGCTGCGGGTGCCTCTGCTGCCCCAGGCTGGCAATATCCCCATGGAACAGACTGGGCAAATGGGATTAGAGGGAGCACAGTCCCTTCAGGGAAGGGGTTTTCTCCTGTGCACATCAGGCACGGGGCAGGAAGGGAACTTTGGAAATCAGCTGATTTCCCCCAGAAAGCATAATTCACATCAAGAGCAAAGGTTGGTTTGGGTGTGAGCACTTGAAATAACTTGGAAAGAGAAGCAATCACCTTTTGCTGCTTCTTTCTTTCTTTCAGATGCTGGGATTGCCTCTGTGGACATGTGCTGAGCTCTCCCCGCAGGGAACTGTCAGCCCTGAATGCCTGTGCAATAACTGCAGCTGCCCAGGCAGGCACAGTTTTTTCAAAATTATTTTTCTCGGACCGAGCACATCTCCTCAAGTTCCTTCTCACTTCCTGCATCCTGGAAATGCAAAAAGGGAAAAGATAAATGTGCAGCTCAACTGAAACAAAAAGCATCATTTCCCTTCTTTCTTGTTTTGTTCTTAGAGCCTGTTGGAGTGCTGGCCTGGATTTGGGAGGAGCCAAGTAGCCTGGAGCAGTGAGGTTTTTCCTGTCAGACTTGGCTGTCCTGTGCAGGGTTCACTGATGCTGTGAATTGCAATCCAGGGCATCTTCAGGCTCCTGGTGCTTGGGACGTGGCGTTTGGTGTGCAGAAAACATCCCAGGCTGTTCAGCTTGGGTGTGGCTGTGCATTTGCACAGTTCCTCAGAGTGGGAAAAGGCCAAGAGAGCGATGGGAAGGTCTTTCTTCCAGGCCTGGGCATTCTCAAGACACCTCAAGGATGTTTTTTAAATGTTTCTTGTCTTTTGTTTCCCAGCCCAGGGCTGAGCTGGAGAACGGGTGGAGACAGTGGCAAGCAGGAGTCCCATGTTTACATCTGCCCTTGGATTCCAGTTTCTCCCAGTGGGTCTGTGCTGCCCGAAGTACAAAGGAAGGAGGTGTTGGAGTACCTGTTTGTTCACCTGTTGAGCTTGGAAGAGATGCCGAGTGTGAAATTCCAGGAGTGCCGGCTCCTTGCGAGCTGTTGGTTGCTCAGGAGATGGGGTTGGGGAAAGGGGGGGAGAGTCCGAGCACAGCACAGTGGTAGGAGCTGGGTTTGCATCTCAATCTAAGGCATCTCAAAGCCTGATAAGCTGGAAAGAAGACTTTGCTGTGTTAATGCACAATTGCATTTTTGTGCAATTTTTTGAAATTAGGGCTGGGATCAACCTGGGGAGGAGGTTGTCTGGCACAATTCCCTATGCCCTGCTTTGCCATGAGGAATGGATGCCTGACCTCTTTGCAGAGAGCTGCTGCTGATGTAGATTTCTCTGTTTCTATAGTGAATTTATCCCAGTACTTGGCTGCTATAAAGAAGTCTCCTCTTGCTGCAATTTCCCCCTATTACATTTAAGATCAGCTCCAGCTGAGTTAGAATTTAATCCCGACCTTTCCCCCCTTTTTTTTTTCCAAGAGGCCTCAGCTATCTTGCTGTTTCTTTCCTCTCTCACCGTCCAGGTCCTGTTTTTCAGACCTTTCCTTATAAAACCCTTGATAACCCATTCCCCACTTAAGGCTTTGTTGTAGCCTTGTTTTGCTACCTTCTGGGTGCTGTGGATGAAGGTCTGGCTTTGAGGAGCACGCCCTGCTCCCTTTGCTCAAGGGATTGCAGTTATTCCAATCTCCTGCTGCTGAGGGCTTCCTTAGGCTCTTGCTGAAATGAAAAAGGTCCAGGAAGCTTTTCCTTTTTTGAGATTAGACTGGTTGAGATATGACCATGATGGTTAAAAACCCCCAGTGCAAAGGAAGGTTTCCCCCTTCTTCCCCCCTACCCCCCACCTGCTCCATGCTCGGTCCTCTCCCTGCACAGTTCATTCCTTTGTAATCACAACTGCTAAGGAAACCTTTCTAATCTTGTCAATTGGCAATGCAACTGCTTTTAAATTCTGTTTTAAAATAGGTTTTGAAGTCAGGCTCTTCCCTTGCTATTGATTTGAATTCTTGACTGAGTAAGTTATTGGTGCTTAAGAAGCCCTTTGTTGCTTTAAAGCCTTTCTCCAAGGGTCAGAGAATAACACTGACAGGGAGTGAAGGAGCGCTGCCCAGTAGTTGCTTAGAAACGGAATGTGTTAAACCAGGTTTCTTTAAAAGCAGTTTTGAGTAAGTGAAATTCAGGTACTTGAATTACTTTGGGAAATGGTCCATTTAGGATAGATCTACACTGACAGAAGCTGTTTATCTGAGGTCAGTACATGCTTTGATCAGTGCAGGGCCTTCCCCTCAAGAAACGCATGAGCCAAGCCCAGCAAGGTAGAGGAAAAGACAGACACAAGTTCAGCTTAGAGAGCTGCACGGGTGAAATCCCATGAATATGCCTGGAGCATGGCCCTCCCCAGCAGCTTTTCTTACAGTTAAATTCTTAAAAAAGCTAGAAGCTGATGCTCAGTACTTTGGGATCTGGCTCAAAACTGCGGAGAGGATAAACTCCCTTACTGGAACTCGGGCAGTGGAGTGCCCACAAGCCAGCAGCCCGGTTGCTTCTTGTTCAGCTTCATTTCAACGTCGTTTTTTTGTTGTTTTGGTTGGTTGGCTGGTTTTAAAGTATTCTTAGAGATGCTACAAGTGGAAGAAGAGAACAGAAATAGAGTGGAGCACCACTGGCATATTACCTGATATTTTACTGTTCCTCTTTTTCTTTTAAAAATATATGTAGATAACATGAACTTTTAAACTCTGTGATTTGGGAGAAACACTCTTTTTTCTCCCTCTCTTTGGAAGAGATATGCAAGTCCTGAGCCGTTGGGCCAATGCTTGCTGCATTTTGTTTACGTTTTTACAATCAAACAAGGGGCTGATAAGATTGACAAGGAAGATACAACTCAGGAGCTCACTAGGCAGCAGCCTCCAGACTCTTTGGGTGATGCAGTAGGGTATGAAGACTGTTCTCCAGTGCGAGATTAATCCATAATAACATGCTCACTGACATAAAAGTCACTTCTTATAAGCCACTTCTTATTCCCTGAAGTGCAGGAGCTGAGGTGTTTGACAAAGCCTTGGCAGAATGATGAAGTAGATCCCTGTCAGATTTCTCCTTCTTGTGCTAGTGAGAGCAATCCATCTTCTTTAAGGGTTTTGTTCCTTTGGGATTGTGTGTAGTTTAGAGGGAGAACAGTACCCAGAAGCATTAATTGTTTAATCTGCACTGCTTTTTTCCTCGACATGTGAGGCCTGAGTATTGTGCTGGGAAGCGGGGCCAATAAAATTTCTGGGAGTCAGACTTGGAGCTCGAAAGTTTTAGAATTAACGCTGGAGACTCAGCTCCCTCTATGGTCAGAAGAGGGGGAGACACCTTCCTTCAGGATGTCTCTCCAGGGAATGCTTTTGCAAAGTTTTCTCTCGTAACGGCTCAAGTCCTGCCTCTTCCTGAAATTGCGGTGTAGATCCCACTGGAGGCAGTAAATCTCTCAAATGTATGAGCTTGGGCCTACACACCTGCTAAGGTGTGACTAGAGGTGTGAGAACTTTTGCAAATGAATTTGGAATCATGAGAATCACAGAACCACTGAGGTTGGAAAAGCCCTCTAAGGTCATCGAGTCCAACGTGTGCCCAATCCCTACCTTGTCACCCAGCCCAGAGCACTGAGTGCCATGTCCAGGTGTTCCTCGGACACCTCCAGGAACGGGGACTCCAAACCTGCCTGGGCAGCCCCTGCCAAGGCCTGACCACCCTTTCCAGGAAGAAAGTCCTCTTGATGCCCAACCCTGGTGCGGCTTGAGGCCCTTTCCTCTTGTCCTGTTACTGGTTGCCTGGGAGAAGCAGCCAGTCCTCACCTGGCTACACCCTCCTGTCAGGGAGTTGTAGAGAGCAAGGTCTTCTCTGGGCCTGCTCTTCTTAGGACTGGTATGGAATCACTATTTTGCATTAAAGGACAATAAGCAGATGTTTTGAAAAAATACTTTGAAATGTTTTTGCATTGTCCTGGAAATCTGCCAAGAATTGGAGTTGCTTACCAGGTTAGGTGTTCTTGCCTGCAACTTCCCAGGGGCTGCTGGAGGTGGGATGAGGCTATTGCAGAGGAATTACAAGTACGTGGTTTCTCACTCAGGAGACTCTGGGTTTACTATAGCTATGGAACTGGTTTTCCAGACTAGAGGAACCCCTTGAAGGACTGCAGCGGGAGGCAGAGATGGGATTTGGGGTTTGCATCCCCACCTCCTGAGCACACATGGGGTTAGATGCCCCTTGGCAGAGCTGTAAGGTGTAATGTGGGCAGCAGCTCCTCCTCTCTTTGGGGGCCTAAATTGAAACGCTCAGGAGCCAAATCACCTCTGAGCTGCTCTCTTGTGAGCAGGAGAGGAAGGGACACCTCCAAAGGCCACATAGCTCACTCATAGTCTGAAAAATCCTACTGCTGAATCTGGAACCCCCCCAGGGATGCCTGGGACCCCCCGGGCCCCTCTGTGATCCTCGACAATGCACCCCTCCATCATCAGACCATGCAGTGCCCCCCAGTGTTTTGCCAGTGGGAGCACTGGAAGAGATACTGGGAACGCTGGGAGGGAACTGGGAGGAAACTTCCCACCACTCTCCAACGTGCAGCAGCCCCAAGTGCGACCAGTGAGGAGGAGGAAGTGCTCCCAGTGCCTCGCCCCCCCCTCCCCCCCAAAAAAGGGGGGCGGGGGGGGTTACGAGAAGAAAAAGGATTTTAATTGAGGGGAAAACACTCCATTTCTTTAATTGTGCTTGAACTTAGGAGGATCCCACTTCATCTACTGTTTGGAGGGTCTCAATTGACACAACGTTTTCATGATTTTGTATCTCAGTTGGCTGGGAATCACTGTTTTGCATTATTTTCCTGTCTAATTGGAAGAAGAAAGCCTTTATGGTGCTGTTTGATGGATTTGAATTGAGGGAAACCGCCCCATTTTCATAATCTTAAGGTTAAAACTGAGGGCAAAACACCACCGTCCCTGGTTTTAAAGGGAAGCCCTTTATGTGCCATTATAAGAGTTCCATCGAGGGGGACCCTCATTTGAAGGGACCTTCATAGAGGAAAAACGTGTCCAAAAGCCCCCAAAATGGTGTTTCTTGAGGGAAAGTGAAGAGGACGCTGCATTTTCCCTCATTTTAGGAGGCTAATTTGAGCAAAAGTCCCCCTTGATTCACTTTTTCTTTGGGTTTATATTTAGGGGAGACCCTCCTTATGCATCAATTACGGGTCTAAATTGAGAGGGAAGCTCCGTTTTCCCCTTGATTCAAGGCTTTGAAATGGTGACTAAAGGGAGTTTTCCCTTAATTCATTAAGAAATTGAAAAAGAAGCCCGGCATGGACCGGCGGGTCTGGACACATCCCCATTGAGGGGGGGCAGAGCCGCTGCTCGGGGGATCCTTTATCCCCCTCGTACAGCTGCGAGCTGCCGAGGAAAAAGTCCTCGTTCCTAGGCTTAAAGCCCTGCAGGTTTACCTCTCATTCTCTTGCTCTGATTTGTTTGACAATAAATTCAATTTATTCCCCCCAGTCGTGTCTCTTATTCCAGTGACCGGTGAGTGATCTCTCTGTGCCCTTCTCCCGATCCTCGGGCCTTTCCTGATGTATTCTGTTCCCTGCCCAGGGTGAGGAGGAGAGGGACAGAGCGGTTTTGCTGGCACCAGGCACCTGGCCAGGCCCAGCCCACCCCAATAATCCCTGCGATCATTCACGCCACCATTACCCAGGCGCACGGCGGGTCCGGCTCCGCGGGCAGGCGGCTCCAGTAGTTCAAAGTGGGCAAATTGGGACGGAGTGAGAGGAAGCAGGTGCTGCCGGTGGGTGAAATGTCTCTGCTGCGAGCTGCCTGGGAAAGGAGGAGGGAGAACCTAGTGCAAAGGAAAGGGGAGAGAAAGAGGGACAAGGCTGGAGCTGGGAAGGAAGCGGAGATGGCCAAGGGGCAGCTGAGCATTTTGCTTTCCCACTCTGTGGGGGGAAAGAAAGCGCTGTCAAATCCATCCAGGAAAAGAGAGGAGAAATAGCAGGTGGTGGAAATCGCCGGCAATTTGGATGCAATTTGTCTGTCTGAAGTGCAGACGCCGACAGACACGGAGCACCGCCGGACGCCTGCTGGCGCTGCGCTGTGTCCTGCTCTGGCTGCAGCCCGCCTGGCGAGACCCCCAGCAGCAGCGGCCCGGGGGCGGCGGGTCGGGCAGCAGCCAATCGGAAGCGCCGCAGCGTGCGGCAGCCAATAGGAGCCCTGGCTACTCCGGCAGCCAATGGAAAGCGCCGTTCCCTGAGGGACCAGGCCCAGCTCGAAGCCCCTCACAGCGGCTTCGTTTTTTGGGACGTTTGTGGAAAGTTCGGAGTTCATTTTTTTTTTCTTTAGCGCACCTTTTCCAGGACAGGAGGGATTCCGGCGCCGCTTCGTGCCGGTAGGGAGCGGGAGAACGCGGCGGCGGGCGGCGGGTGGCGAGGGCCGTCGGCGAGACGGGGCTTGGGCCGCCTGCGGTGTGCGATCTCCCGAGAGCAGCGGGGAGCGGCGGCGGGCGGGGCGCTGTGGGAGCCGGCGCATGTCCCCGAATGAGCCGCCCGGCGCAACGCCCGGCGAGGTGCCAATGAAATAAAATAGAACACGGTAAAGTGAAAAGCATCTTCTGCCAAATAATATATCAACAGACCATCTATCTAAGTGGCACAAGAACATAGTTTCATTGTGCTCTGGATGAATGTCATCTTTGTTATTGCAGAACTAAGTTAAGAATATTAAGTCTAATGATGCAATTTTATTTTTAGTCTATTTGATTTTATAAGTTACTAATCTGAGTCATGTATGCTTATCGTTTTCTCTCTTATTAACAAAGACAATTCAATATCCAGTTCATGATTATAGTATAGTTTTGAACCACTCAATAGTAATTTTTCTTTTGGAATATGTGTGATAATTTCAAGGTGAGACATCTACATAATGCATTGGACACGTATTTGTATATTTGCAGTTAAAGTAACATGCTTTAAATTTGTGTGCATGTATATAAAGTACATATACTTAAGGAAGAGATCATAAAGAGATAAGGTACCTTTCAATCAATTTGAATTGTAGGCGGGGTAATTTTTGTTTCTTCTTGTAGGTGATTAGTTTTAAATCTTTTAAAGCAGTATGTTTGTCTGACAGGCCACTCATGCTATTTTATTGATGTCTAGAAGGGACATCTTTTGCTGGCTTCTGACTCCATAGACAAAATAAAACCTCGAGATCATCTCAAACAAGGATAGATGAGGAAAAGAAAGAAAAACTCTAGCATCAGTGATAGTAAATTAGATATTGAGGCTACGTGGCCTAGGCAACTTACTCATTAAGTTTATAATGAATTTATAAGCTTATGATGACTGGGTTGCTCTAGATTTTCAGCTGTCACAATTTGCAGCATTGCTGTTAGGTTCACTAAAACTGAGCCGTAACTCTTTATTTGAATGTAAAATTCTGAATTTCAAAATGACCTCGGAAACCTAGTGTTGGAAACAGGTTTTAAATTATCCTCCAATTCCATAAAGGTTTTTATTTTACAGAACTAACCAAGAGTTACACGAATACAGTTTATAAAGCGTGTGTTTGCAGATGGGTCACAGTCCTTTCAGCTCTGGACTTCATGATGCCAGGAGAAGTCGGAAACTACACAGTATTTGTGAATGCAAGACTTTGCATTTAGATAGGTTTGAGCTGAACGATCTGAAAAAGCTCCCATAAGCACAGAACTCCTTACTGTCTGTGTGTTTGAGAAGGCTGAAGAGCTCTGTTTATTGCCACAAAGGGCCTGGAATAAATTATGTTTAGTAAATTGGCCCCAGGTTTTCTTGTTTCAGACAGTAGCTTCAGAGCAATCTGTTTTATAGGCTCCACTAAATCTGACCAATTGCAGGGAGGTGACACCTCATTTCAGAGATGTGGCATCCCACATGTGCCAGTCAGGTCCAGCCCCTCTCTCTGTCAGGATGGCCGGGCACCAGCAGTTCAGCTTTCTGTCTTTTGGCATTTAACCTACGGCCTGTTCCCAATTTATGGGCCCCGCAGGGAGGTCCTAGCAGGATGGAGCCAGGCTGCTCAGCCCCTCCTCAGCCTTGTGCCTCCCACCCCTACATGGGGCAAATAAAAGCTTCTTTATTCCATTGGAAATGCCCCTGTTTCAGCGAGGTGTATGCCTGGCTTCCTTCCCTGGTCGGTCTTGCAGGTGATAATGAACACAGTGCGGTGCTATTTCCTAGCTGAAGCCAAGGTGGGAAACCAGCTTTAGCCTCAGCATTTTTCATTTCAGACTCTTTTTCCTCAGTTATTTTGGATCTGTTCATGGTGAGGAGGTTTTACAATGTGTTGGTCCTTAGCTGAAGTATCGAAGAACTGAACAAACCAGTAATTTTTCCTTCTCTGACCAAATTCTTCTTACTTTTGAGGGGAGGAAGGAATGGGGGAGTCAAATTTGCGTTTAGGTTTTATGTTTTATTTCTGCCCATGGAACTGTTTGCTACTGAGCTGCGTGACCGTGGGTCTTTTCAGCACAGGACACTGATTGACATTGCATGTGTTACAGAGAGGAAGGGCATTTCCTGACGATTAATGGCAAGTTAGTTGGCCTGAAGTTCATTAACCTGAGCTAGACTGTTGGAAGGACTCTGTGTGGAATTGTATTAGAGGATCATCATAAACTAAAAATATATGTGACAATCTGGCCAGATTGCAATGAATCTAAAGACAGGACAGGGTTGGCTCGAGCTCACAGAGCAGCTGCCTCGAGTGTAAACTAACTGCCTTGTGAAAGCAAATGGTTTTTCACAGACTTTATTCAAATAAAAGGGGAAAAGGAAAAAAAAAACCAACCAAAACAAAGGAAGGTTCCCATTAGCAAAAAAAGCCTACATGAAAAAGTGAGGTTGTGAGCTATGGCCGAAGGCCCGAGTTTGGTGCTGATTCTCAATCAATTCAGCAAATGACAGTGCATTGACACAACTGGTTTTTTAGTCAAATTTAGTCCTGATTCTTCACAGTAATTTGCCTCAAGAAAATGAGCCCCATATCCTTTGGTGAGTTCCCTGTTGGCTGAGGCCCAGACCTTCAGGCCATGACTTCTCAACATACTTGCAGTGAGACTGGCTCCCTCTTAATTGCTTCTTTTTGAAGTATGGTTTGTCACTATCATCCTGCTGAAGATGAACAGGGCTGGTGTCTCATTTTCACATATTCTTCCCCCTCCTCCCCTCTCCTTCTTTTCCCCTTTTTCACCTCTAAATAAATTTCTTAAAGGCGATTTAACCCTGGGATGGTCTAATCCACTTCCGTCCTTCGTGGTCCACCCTCAAATAGATGTGTTGGCACAGAAGAAGTTAAGGGTGTTCTCTTAGGATCTGATACTGTAATAAAGGGAAGAGAAAGATGAAACAGGCATTTCATGTTTGTCTGTTTTCTCTCCATGTCATTTCATGAACGTGTACTCACGCTTGGCCAAGAGTAGTGCATTCAGACACTGAATATGAGTGTTGAAGAGGGGACTGAGAAGAAAGAAGCTTAGTGTTCTGCAATAGGAATTATGCTTTGGGGATTTTACGGATTGTTTCCCTCTTTTTCACCATCATGCTTTTCTTGCACACTTCCTTGTCTTTTGCTACTGAGCGAAAGTCTGGAGGCTCAGAAAGCCCATCTGAGCAAGATTTCCTGTGTCAGAGAGAACTGAAGGGATTCTGTTTCCATCCTTTCATGCCAGGAAGGATGAACTGCCTGTATCAGGAGGTGCTGAATTGGTTCTGGGTGCTGCTGTAGCTCACAGAATTGCAAGACCTAGTGCTGCAGGAGTTCAAATAACAGACCAGTGGAAAGGCTCAGGGGCCACAAGCTGTGCTGCATCTCTCATGGACTTGCGAGGAACCTCTCCTTTGGTGTCTGTGCAAGTGCTGGCTGCTGTGGGCACTAGGATTGCTCTTTTAATCAGGCAGCTCCAGTACCTTTCAGAAAAGAATTTTCATGGCACATCATGAGCCATTAATCTCTCGACTAACCATAACATTTCCTTACTCCTTGGTTTTCCAGCATTACTCAAACACTGACATTTGTCATTTCACCAGCCATCTCCCTTGGCCTCTAGCATCAGGCACTTGCAGGGGGAAGGATCTGGTCTCACAAATATTTTCATACTCTGATCTCTGTGATTTATTAACCGTGAAGTTTTGCCTTCAGAACTCAAGATGCCGTTTCAAATAATTTCACATGCAAAAGTCGAGTTATTGGGCAAAAGGGATCCTTGATAGCTGGGTACAAAGGACAGCAGGACTGCTGTTGCTGTTTTCTTTTCAACTCCTGTGCTGGCTGTGTGACCTTGAGGAAATAGGTTCATTGCAGCTTTATGGTTCCGTTTTTGCATAGGGAAAATAAGGGCAGTGATAATTGCTTTCGTTTGTAAAACACTTTAAGATTTATGGACTACGAATGATTCTTACTAAGTGAAAAGTGTTGCAAAGCTGGCTTAGTTGCACACTGTGCTAACAAAATCCCATATCAGCCTATTGACCCCAGCCTGAAACACTCATTAAAGTTTATAGGACATTTTGGTGGATGAGTTGAGGCAGTTATTCTGCTGGAAATATCATACTGAAAGCACTTTTAAATCCATCATCCGCTTTGACTTTTTTCTCTATTAAAACTAAACACAACTGCTTGCTCTGTCCAGTTTTCTTAGTTTATTTATGAAAAGTTTTTGATGGATATGGATATGTACTCACTGTTAACTCAGCTTGTACCCCCATGGCATCTGAGACATTACAGTTCATTCTAGTCATAGCATAAACACACAATAGCTGTTGTACTGAGACAAAAAGAGCTATAAAACATATAAGATATCCAATGGACTGGTATTAACTATCAAGTTGCATGGTCACTTTTGAATGTCAGATGTTCTTTTTATGGATACTGCATTAATTTAATTTGTGCTTAAACTTTAGCTAGGCTAGACACTGGTGTCTGAAAAGTTTACATATTTTTCCAATGTCAAAATGTGTAAGTTTAGTATTAAGGAAACAAAACATATTTACTTGTACTAGAGGAAAAATACTTTTGTAGCAAAGAAATTAACTGAGGTGCTCCTTAAAGATAGGTCTGGCTTGCTTACAGAATTGTTACTTATGCAGTAAAGCAGATCTGCAGATGTTTTCTTTTTTTCTTCCAGATAAAACTTGGATTGTTTGAAAAGTGGGGAGATACTTCACCATAGTACAAAAGAAGATACAGAAGAGGAGAGCAGAATGAGAGCTTTGCAAGTGCCACGTGCCTGCAGCCTGCTGTCTTTAGTGATGCTGTTCCTTCCAGTCACTGGAATGTCAAAACAAAATATCCCAAGACTGAAGCTTTCCTATAAAGGTAAACTTTTCAGAAGTTTTTCTGATTCTGCCACTTTCGTTTTGATGTGATACTGCCAGCAGTTCTTTTGTATTACTAACCAGGAAATACATAATAGAAGCCTTAAAGATGGATGAATTCTGCCTCGGGGCAGTATTAAAATCTGGGCTTTTTGTTGTGTCGGGGCACATGTTTCTGAAGTATAACTGTCTTTTAAAAGTATTATTTCTGTTTGCTCCAAGAGGATGTTAACAGACTCTACATAAATTAGAGGGGAGTGGTACTTGAAACACTCTGAGGTGCATTGGAGACATTCCTATGTGGCTGGTGGGGATGATGTGAGACATGGAGGACGTTCACACCTTCCTACAGCATCAGAGGAAGTTGAGAGAGCTGACTCAAGTGTTTCAAGGGGACTGACATTTATTTTTGTAATAATTCTTTTTCTATCACTAAGTGGGTATGTTAAACTCTTCATAGGTGGTTTTCTTTCTCCTTGCCTCTTTGGATCACAAAAGCGTGTTTCTCTGCAGAATTTCTTAGTCTTGTGTGTAGTTCTTGTTAAGAATGGTACCGAGGGATTTCAACACAGACATATTTATGTATTAACGGACAAGCTTTTAAAGAAGGTAGATTTCTTTTTGCTTTGAATGTACAGCACACCTGCACAGGCACAGAGGTGTGTCACTGATACTTTCTTCTTTAGTGAAAACAAGTGCTCTCCCATTAGTTATGTTTCAGCTGTGTCAGCACCTTGCCCTTATGGGAGCTATTTCTGCTCTGTTTTTCAAACTTATGTCTTCCTATGCATTGCAGAGTTACACTCAGGATGGTGTGATGGGACAGGCTGTAAAGCCTTCATTGGGGCTTATGATATGTTTATCATGAGTTTAACACCCAGAGAAATTTATTGAGTAAGCAGAATGACTTGCTATTTATTTACAAGCTTCTCTTTTGCTAGATTTGCGTGCCACTGGGCATGCTATTCCACTGTGTATATAAATGTGTTTGGATGTGTTTGTGTGAGAGAGACAGAGGAAGCAAGATCAAGGGATCTTGACAACATTTTTATTACTTTGGGAAACAGTTGCACTCACTGAAGCCAATGAATAGAGAAACTGAAAGACCTGACGTGAGTTACGAAAGTTAGCAGTAAAACCCTCCTAACATACAGCCGGCCTTCTCACAGCCAGGCCTTTTGAGATAATTCCCAAAAGCAGCATGTACCACATGGCGACGGCATTTATTGTGGATTTGACACTCACGATTAGTGAATTCCTCTCAACTTCAAAAGCAGATAGCCTTTGGCAAAATCCTGATGGATGCCTTTGGCAGGTAAAGAGGGGGAGAAAGAAAAATTATTGAGGTCAACACAGGGGAAAAAAAATGGCTGAAATCTTAGTTTAAAATAGTGGCAGAGACCTGCTGGGAACAGTTGGGGAAATGCCTGAGCTCGTTTAAAAAGATGATGAGCAGATGATTGATATTTAGGCCCTGACCCAAACTTTTATTAGCAACTTTATAAACCTTTCAGTTTGGCTTGAGGGATACCGTTTCCTGTCCAAACTTATTCACCTATATCCCCGTAGGGGGGGAAAATCAACAACAGATGCAGATGCAAAATAGCACATAAATCTTAATTTTGAGAGCTGTGATGGAACTGAAAAGTCGGAAGAAAGAGAATTACCAGAATTTATTGTGCTTTGTCTTACTTTCTTGGGGGGTTGGAAGGTGTATATTTTTCCACATGGAACAAGAAAAAATTTAATGCTGTTTTTTCACACTTATGTACTGTAAATGATTCCAGTATGGCTTATCATAATCAAACTATATATTTGTGTGTTGACAACAGGATATCACATATACTGAGTATTTAATATAGTTGTGAGAATTAAGTCTACCTTCCTCCCCCCAAATCTTTCAGACAAAACAATTCCAAGGTTTCTGAGAATAAGATGTAGGAGAAATGAACTGTTTTGCCAGTTGTCATAAAATTGTTAGTCATGTCACTGACAAGTCCTGGCATCTCTGTTCTTTGGAATTAATACTTGAACTATCATGAAGAGGAGAATACAGGGCTCTTCTCCTTCTTTATGGAAAACAGATGAGAACTGGCCACGTCAGGCAGTTCCAAAAACCTGGTCACACGTGTCTTTGAAGGGAAGGTTTCGTCTCCTTTCATGTGCAATGAGTTTATGGCATAGCTCCATCTTCCCAGAAGAGCTGAGCATTTGCTGGGGCAGGAGAGCTGGAAGTAAGCAGGACTTTGCAGTTACTGAATTTTCCAGTTGCATCAATCAGTGGTGGATGGAGGAAGAGGGAGAGGGTAGGGTGGTTAAAGATGTGTCTATAACTGCAGGAGTGCTTCAATAAACCACAGCATGTCAAAGCTCCTTTGTGTTCAAACAGCAATTAAAATTTTAGACCTTCTCTGAATGGCAGCTATAGGTTTCCTTCTTCTCAAGGTCGTCATCTTAACGAATGGGAATCTGTGCAGGAAATGTTAAGATATTCCAGTGAGTGATGTCGGGATCAATGTAAAGTCGTACAATGGATTTCCTTTATTGTTTGTCCCAGTCTAAAGATGTGTTCTAAAAAACTGTGCATGTATAAAACTAAAACTACACACAAATCAATTAAAATACGTTGTAGTACAGAGTCAAAGTCATATATTCTCCACCTGTGTTAATCAAATCCACTATGATCTTTAATCACGTATCTCATCTTTTCACATTTTCCCATATCCATTAGTTGAAAAATACTCTTATTCACTCAGACTTAAGTTAGATACTTGTTCATGTCATTACTATCCCAGAAATTGTCACTCCTCTTGTGATGTTTTTAGGGTGCTCTCAGTGCATATACCTTACTTAATCTGTGTATCTTAGATACTTCTACAAGATTGAGGTGCTTTTATTACTGTAGTTTTAATATTAGGAGAAGGTAACAAACTGTCTTCTAATAGAAGATTAGGATCTTTAGAAAACCAGGGGATGATTTTGAGTAATATTCCATATTTTAACTCTCTTTGCCTAGTACTCTTTCAGTCTTAAGACCGACAGTGTGTATTTATCACTCATTTTCATGTAGATGGAGATAACCTGTGACCTTCATCCAAACTGCAGAACTCCACAACCACAGCTTCCCTAAGCAGCACATCCTTGTTGTCTGCTGCCTCATTTAACATCCTCATTCCAACCTCTAGAGCAGATGCAGAAGGTTTTCATACACCAGTCTAATTCATTCATGTCATTTTCAGGACAGCATCAGTTCTGTTACTAAAGAATGGAAGGCTCTGTGTCCTAATTCTCGTATGTTTAATTCATACAGTGTAGACAGTCTTGTTTCTGTTTTATCTTCTGAGTAATAATTTTTCCTAATTCATTGGGAGGTCCTTCCATAAATATCGTGTGTGTCTTTTTAGATTTTACTTCATAGGGAGAAGTAAAGAATAGCCAGACCCAGAATGTTGATTGCCTTCTGAGAAAAAGAAGAAAAAAAATCAAATTTTTCTCAATTTGTGGCTATCCTAAAATTTTCCTGCAGAAAGAGAGAAATTGCAAATTTAACCCTATTGATTTGATTTACTTGGCTGCTTTTCATGGACATTTCAGTAAGTGTAGTCTGTGTTCTCAGTGAATGCATTTATATTACCAAAGCGTGCACCCTAGTTTCTTGGCTGGGGGGCATGCACCAGGCCAGATTTGGGCATTGTCACCAGTGATATCCACAAACATGTATCATTCCCGTGTGGGAATGTGGCCATTCCCCAGAGCAAACCATGCTTACTTTGACAGCCGTGACTTGGTCAGAGGACCAGGAATCCTGCACTGTGACACAGTACAGAGGAATAAGCACGACTGAAGGCAAGGTTTGGCTTTTAAAGCAGGATTTACTTAGCACTGTTCAAAACGACTATGGTAGTAATTTAAATCTAATAAACAAAAGCATTATTCTCAGCTGGTTTGTTTTTCTCCATATAGAATGAATTAAGGTGCAGTCTCACTCTCACTGAAGTCATGGCAAGAGTTTTTCCACTGAAGTAAATTGAAGCGAGATCAAATTCACACTCCTCACTTTTTTCATCTTACCTAAGTAAACTAAAGACAGGCAGTTCTTTCTCCTCTGCTGAAGGATGACCGTGCTAAACCATCAGCTCCACGTGGCAATTAGCCATGTTTAAGGATTGTTTAGTTTCCCGCAGTGTTTTGCACACAGGATTTTCTTCCCCCTAAGAGTGATCCATTCTTAAAACATGGTGAAAAAGCAAACAGAGAACATTTTGGTGCCAGGAATTCTTTTGAAAATTTGACTGGGTGAGTACATTTCCTTAATGTTCAAAAATTATCCTTTGAACATGCTATTTAACAGTGTCAAGCATTCTGTTCTCTATATTGCTTTTGCTTTAAACCTGTTTCATTTTATAACTGATGAGATGCTTAACTGTTGCATCACAGCAGTTAGTTTGTTCAGTTTCAGTACAGCTGGCTTATTTCCATGTCATGCATCATTTAATTATACATCTAAAACGTAGTTAAAACTGTACAGCTCACTTAAGCTGTCTGTGACACTGCAGTAATCCCAGTACCCTGACGGGGTGTTGCACAGCTATGACTGGTTGGAATGTGGTAAACTGGTGATGTGTAAGAGAGCCTAGAAATGAGCTTGCATTTTGCAGCTGTGCTTGCTCTACTAGAAGAGGAAGTAAAACCAGAAAAAAACTGCTCTTGTGGCAATATCAGCGTCTGTAAATCTGAATGCTTAATGAAAATCAAGGAAAATGTGCTGAGTGAGGAAGTGGTGCTTTTCCCTTGTTTGTCGTTTCATTAATTTTTGGTGGTCTGTTATTTGTCAGAAAAATCTATCTCAGATTCCTCTATGGAAAAACATGAAGTGTTTATGTGAGAGTGAAGATCCTAGTATTGGATGATTGTCTAGATATGCAAAAGACTTTGCCTGTTTTGTCTCAAAAATGCTTTCTGGAGGCAGTGATCATTGAGACTTAAAATGTACCCTAGCTTGAAGATGGATGGGTGCTGCTGTCCATGTGTATATGCCGTCGACTGAGTATAAACTTGAAGGCATTTATTACATCTTAGTAATGGGAAAAGCAGCAAATTTCTTGCAGACATTTTTTTTCCTTTTTTAAGCTAGTGAACTTGAAGGTCAGATTCAACTCTATGTTGCATTTTCTGTCATATAATTATCATATATATCATGTCCTGAAGAGCAGCCTCCAGTCAGTGACATCAACAGCTTACATAGCAGTTGAACTAAGAATAACCTTGGAGAACTGACCCATGTCAAGCTCTTATGAGTGTAAACTGTTGATGTCACTGACTGGAGGCTGTTTTTTCATGATCACAGAAGGGCCTCAATTGGATAAAAGAAGAATTGTATTCAAAAAATACAAAACTATTCTGCTGAATGTTCACTTTACTGTATCTCAGAAGATGAGAGGAAACAAAACTGAAAGAGTAATACTTAACAAAGGATTTTTGCTCTCTTATAAAAAGAAGGACGGGACAACATCAAAAACAGCTTCCCTAGAAGAATGCAGGGAAGAGACATGATAAGTGGCATCAGCTTGGAAGAGGGATCAAAACTCTTTCTTTGATTACTTTTACTAATGACATCTGTTTAAGCAAATCCAATTCAGAGCAGTTTCAGAAATCCCAAACTTGTTCTCTTTCTGAGCACTATTTGGAGGGCACGATCTGCCTGACGTCAGTGTCTGTCTAGCAGTGGACATCTGTGGTCACTATGCAGGTGCTCGATTCACATCCTGTTTCTTTTTCCTCCCTCCCCATTTCTGCAGTTCCATTTCTAGGTGAGTTCCCCAAAGAAGAGCTGAGGAATATAGGGGATGACTCTTCCGTACTCACAGTCCTTTGGAGATAAATACACAGAGATAGCAGAAAGAGTCAGAATTTCCTTTATTTAACCAGCGCAACATCAAACAAGTCAGAGAGATTGGTTAACTCTGTTTAAGGCAGACAATTTTGAAGATGGTGGGAGTGACAGATGTACATCTTTGCTACAAATTTGAAAAAGGAGACATTCTACTTTCTGAACAAAATCCTGGCTATCCCAGAATTTTGCACTGTGTTGAACCATAGAGTTTTAAGAGCTGAGAGGTTGCTGAAGACACCAAAATTTTGTAATTAACTTACTGAGCCTCTTAAAGGAGGGTGTTAGATCTTCCTGTGCATCATTCAAGCAGCCTGGATTTCTTTCAGAAAGATTTCTCACTAAATCTGTAACAAAACATTAGCCTATATGACATACTGCCCCAAAAGTAATCAATATAAATATTATTAATAAAAAATGTCCCCCTCCAAGATTAAATAAAAGCTTACACCTATATACCAAGAGCATCCATGGATCATGTCACCCATATTTATATTTGACAAGGGTTTGTGTGGGAGGGCGCTTGTGCCTGCTTTGTACAGGGAAGCTCTGGGGTTCCCAGGTTCACGACTGATGGGTCTGCACTTTGTGTCTCTTGAGGCTTTGGGTGCCCAGGGCCATGATGAGTTCCCGGGCTGGGGATGGTGGGTGGGGCTGGCCTGTGATGCGCTCTGGGGCCTGTGACAGCACAGGGGCCGTGTCACAATGGGGGCAGCTATTAAAGGCCCCATGGGTTGCCGCTGCCCCAGTAGAGCCTGGGCAAGCGGTGAGTGCACACAGGCGGTGGGGAGGCAGGGCTGGGGGAGGGCTGGGGCAGAAGCGCCGGCACCCGGGGCGTGTGTTCTGTCCCTGCATCCAGGGCCCAGCCCCTGGTTGGGAGTGCCTTGCTCAGGCTCGGTGCTTGCTGGGGCAGCGGTGCAGGCCTTGCCTCCTGCCAGCTGCCGGGGGCCCTCTCCTTCCTGCTGCCACGTCCCTGTGGCTCCTGCCCCCCACTGGCTGCCTCCATGCTGGCCCTACTGAACCCCTTCTGTGTGTCCTCTTGCAGACCATGGCTTTATTGTCATTGCTCTTCGTGCTCGTGCAAAGCCTGATCCAGTACCCCCAGCCAGCTGGGGATGGGCTGGATGAGGCCACGCACCGGCGAATGCAGGAGCGTGAGGAGCTGCTTGACCGCGAGATGGCTCGGCTGCTGCAGGAGCTGGAGCAAGGGCCCCTGGAGCAGCAGGACGAGGGCTGGGGAGCCCTGCTCTTTGGTGCCCTGCAGCAGTGGCCATTCTGGGCTCTTGCTGGACTCCTGCTCCTCTTGGGCCTGTGGTTTAGCTGCAGGAGGAGTCCTGAAGCCAGCGAAACCAACAGCAGCGGCAAGGACCAGAGCTCCTGCAAGACCTTGGGAGAGGAGAAGGAAAAAGAAAAGGAAGAAGACAGTTTGGATTCCAAGGGAGATGGAGAAACCATAGATGTGACTGTGGAGGCAGATGACAGCGGCAGTGGAAATGAAGGAGAAGGCAGTCCTGTGGCTGCAAATGAAGGAGACGATGATGATGCCAATGAACGAGATGAAGATGTGAAGTTGAAGAAAGACAGTGATGTTAAAAGTGACGATGGCCATGATGCAAAGAAAGATGAAGGCTGGAGTGATGGGAATATGCCAGGATACAATACTGCCGAAGGAAATGAACAAGAACCTGGCAATGTTACTGGAGGTGTGGAAGACCTAGATGAAGTAAATGAAGGAGAAAACAAGGATGTGAAGGTGGAGCCAGACAAGGATGCTGGAAAGGAAGACGGAGATGGAAATGAAGAAAAAACCGATGATGCGTATATGAAGGCAGGCAACAGTGATGATGTAAATAAAGGAGTATACGAGGTAGATGGAAAGGAAGAAAAAGCAGATGTGAAGGTGCAGGAAAGCAGTGATGCCAGTGAACAACAAAGCAGTGATTGGATTGGGCAGGAAGACACCAGTGATGGTGGGAAGGCAATAGACCACAGTGGGTTTGCTGCAACTGAGGAAAAAACCACTCACCTTGGAAATGAAGAGACCAGTGTTGCAAACAGAGATGAGAAACAGGGTGATGCAAATGCGAATGGAGAGAAGAATGAAGATGCAAAAGAAGGAGAACAAGGTCATGTGGCTACCAGTGAAAAAGAAGGCTATGCTGGCAAGGGCAAAGGCAGCCGTGGTGGAATTGAAGAAGACGCCCGTGACGCTGGGAATAAGCGAGGGATCCTATTAGTGGATCGCATACAGTGTCCCGTCGAGGACGTGGAGAAAGGTCGCTCAGTGGCAGCTGAGCTGATGGAGAGCTTCACGCGTGTCTTTATTGACAGCGTGAGCAATAGTTTCTACCCGGTGCCTCAAGAAGCCATCGGGGTGGGCAGTGCCTTTGAGGGTTGGAGTCCCCGTGAGCAGGATGGGGTGTACCGCGTGCTGGTCCCACTGAATCCCCCACCGGGACACGCCTTCCACCTGGAGCTGAACAGTGCAGGGCAGATGGCAGCAAGGACCTTCTGCGTCCGTGTGGAGCTGGTGTGCACGTGCGAGAGGGAGCAGCTGGGCGAGAAGCTGTTGTGCTTCCTGCACCACTCGCAGGAGGAGCTGCGGTGGAAGCAGAAGCCCAGCCTCCTAGAGACACTCTGCACCGGCTCCTACCTGGACGTGGAGAAAACCTCCCACTGGTTCTACCAGCTGGTGAGATGCTCGTGGCTGCATTTGCCTCAGTCGTACTCATGGCACTTGGTGTTTCAGCCCCGCAGCCGGTCCTGCCAATTCTGGCTGAGCAAAGGCAAGAAGAGCCTGGTGGTGGAGATGTTGTTTGGGGTGCGCCACGGGGACTCCGACATCTTTGCGGTCAGCCAGCCCACAGAGGCCCAGACAGGCAGCTCCAGCATCTTTGTGAGCAGCCAGCCCGCCGACTCCATCGCAAGCACAGCGTGGCCTGAGACGTACGCTGTGGCAGAGGCAAAATTCTTCCAGCACGTCGCCAGGCAGGTGCCGTGTGAGAGCTTGCACCTGAAATGCCTGCAGCTCTTCACCTGCATCCTGAGGGGCACAGGTTTTTCCAGCTCGACCTGGAAGACTGTGGTCATGCACGTGCTGACCACCGTACCGCTGTCCCAGTGGCGCAGGAGGGAATTTGCACGGCGGCTGTGGGACATCATGGCATACCTGCGCCGCTGCCTGCAGTTGAAACGCCTGGAGCACTTTGTCCTAGGCAACCAGAGGCTTCCTGCAGAGATCAGCTTGCCGCCGGCAATGCGAGCGGTCGAGCCGCTCAACCTCTTTGAGCACCTGGCCCAAGATCTGGCCGCCCACGCAGAGGCGATGCGAGCTTACGGTCAGCTGCGATTTCGCCTCTGGATGCTGCTCTCCGGCCACTGAGAGGAATTCCCTGCACAGAGCTGTGCTGGGGGGGCTCACACCCGATGGCAGCCACGTGAGCACTGCATAATTCTTCCTTTTTTCACTGGCAATCCTGAAGCTGCTTTCCTGCTCCCGTGGATGGAAGATGCTGCGGCACACGGATTCACTGTGCAGACACACATCTCTGCATTGCCCTGCCCTTCACCTTCCAGTTTACCACGGTGCTGTTGTGATGTTCCTACGTCTACGAGGCAGAAACTGGCTCCACCTGCACATCCTTACAGAAGACTACGGACTGAGAGAGGTTGCTTGGCACACCTCAAAGACATGAAACTGGCTTGTTAGGGACTTGATGTAGTTGTTCAGTGACCTGTAGCTCACTTTACCATAGGAGAATAGGTAGTCCAAATTTTTCTAATAGGAATTCTTTATTAGCATTGCTTCCAGAGGTCCTTTATTATTATCAGTGTACAACTATTTTGCAAAGTTGGTCTTAGTTTAGGAAATTGAGCTACCCTACTATAGTAGATTGTCTCCTTTTCAGTAATATCTGGATAGCTATGTTTGGAAAATTAATAAAAGGAGAGAAGTGTCTCAAATTGCCTGAAACGTGACATTCTTTATATTTAAGCCTCTGTATCTTAGAGAACGTCGTTCCTATATACCTGCCTGAAATAATGCCATTTTGCAAACAGAGATGTTGGATATGTTGCGTGTGCTCTCTCTTGAGCAAACCCATAGAGATGCTTGAAGGTTGATGTGAAAATGCCCTGAAATGCCTGAAATTCTACAGCAGAGTACTCCTGAATTTTTTAGGAATCTTTGGAAAAGTGTTCTTTTCACAGTCACTTTTATGACTGTAATACCCTCCTGGGGAACAATTCCGTCCTGAAAGATGAACAGAGAAGTCCCTAACTGCAAAACATGTGGTTTAGTACACAGCTCTTTTTTGGGCTTCTCATAACCAAGGTTTTAACACAAAACTGTGAACACAGAAAGTCATGTTTTCTCTATTCCCAGTTGTCTGTATCCTTTTGGAGAGGCCCTACTGTTCTATGAATATTACGTTTTTCACCAGGCCTAATAGTATTGTATATCAATGAGAGCCACTTCACATGCACAGCTTTGTCCATGGTGACATGCAGCTAAACAAAATGTAATTTACTTCTTGCACTACATTGTAGAGATTGGTAGTAGTCCGGAAGTATTTATTCTCTTTGCCTTCCTACCAATACATCTGGGGTCAACTGGTCAACTTTAAACTCAGCATACCTTAGGAATTGGATAAATTGCTGCAGTCATGCTAGAAATACTTTTCTTTATCCCAGAAATTTGCTTGAGTTTCTACAATGCCCATGTAAACCTTCACGTGTATTCTCCAACATGAGAAAGGACTTGCTCCTCCCTAAAGGCAAGTGATGCAACCTTTGTTCTTTCCTGTATATGAAAGTTATACAGCCTTTAGTTTCAGAGTCCTTCAAAGTTGTCTGTAACTGTTTTGAAAGTGGCTGAGATGTTCCCTTTCTGCTAATTTAGGCATGGCTTGTCACTAAAAAAAATCTGTACCTAGTCACAAAGGGCATTCTGATTCTGAACCAAGTGGTTCTACATTGCTGCATTGTGACAGCATGCTGGAGTTGAGGAATGGCAACATGGTCACCACACATGTGACTTGATGCTAACAAGTGTAAATATGTTTTATAAATGCAAATACATATGATCAGAACAGAATGAGATTTTTACTTTTGAAGTCTATTTGCTGTGGCTCTGCTGCTGGAGATTTTATAAGTAAGCAATGATCATGCTGTTTTGAGCCAAGTCCACCGAGATACTGTGTGAAATGAATAAAACCCAGTCACTATTCCAGCTTCTATCAGTCAGCAGTGAAATATTAACCCAGAAGGGGAGTTAGCTGGATACTTAGTTAATCACCGGGCTGGAAAAAAGTATTTAATTTTGAGGAAAACAGCAAATAGAGACCATAAACTGAGTGCTGAACGCGTACTCGTGAAAGACCATCCCTGTAACTTTGTTACTGTACCTTGTGAGAATGCTGGTTCTGTGTTAGCCAGGCTGCAGAGATGCAGTGATTCAAATCAACAGCTTGCTCTAAGCTTGAGAATCATTGGGAAATGTGCTTTTCACAGTAAATTTTTCCAGTGCAATATCCTTGGTGATAGTAAATATGTCTCGCTGTGAAGGGAAATTTCAATGCGTAAGAATAAAATGCGTTGTTTTATAGACTGAGAACAATTATTAATCTAGCTGAAATTTAATCAACCCTCTGTTAATATTTACTGGTAAAGTTTTATTAGATCATATTACAGTTATAATCTTATCAGTGGCCATGCTCAGAGTCTTATTTCCAAGCTGTTTTCAATAGTAGGTACCAAACGTGATTCTTCACCACTTTGCAGCTTGTGTTGTCATTTGCACCAGTAAGAAAGGAGTGTGCAGTGTTGTCATTTCAATCTGGAATATTCTACAGATGTTTTCCTTACGATGCAGTGAAATAAATGATTGTACAAGGCATCAGGCAGGGTTCATTCCCACTTGGGCATTTCAGTCATGAGGCAGCATTTTCCCTCACTGTTGTAGCTGTTCTAGGTGGGTTTTTTTTTACTGAGAAATTCTAGAACTGTTAAACAACAGATGACAAATGTCCATTTGGGATGGTCTCTTCAGAGATCATTCCTTTCAAATAAGGAAACTGGAAGTAGACAGCAGTCTCAGTCATCGTCCTTCATGTATGTGGAGAAGAATCAAATCCACATATTTTTGCAATTGACACTCTTGCAGAGGCCCATGCTTTGCATGGCTTTAAGTGCTGAAAGTGCTTTAGAGCATTTGCACAAGCATGTAATTTATCCTTAGATCAAATTCCTGTGACTGCAGATGAGAAGGAATTTTTCCTCATATTCTGTATGCTAGTTACTTGTGTTCTGCAGGTGAGGACTGAGGTTTTTATAGTACCATGTTAACCATAAGCTGCTTCCAAAGTGGTCTTGCTGGCAATTAATAAACATCTTTTAAAGTGTTACTGGTTTAGAAAACAAATCCTGACATCTTTGCCTTCACGAAAGGTACGTGGGAAAGGACAGTGCTGGTGTATAGTAATGTAATGCTCAGCATCAGATAAAATTTTTCAGTGTGAAGCAAGATTTTTTCCCAAAGTACTGCCAAATAAATCTCACCTAGGGGAATAGGAGCTGCAATGCATGACAATTTGTTTTCAGATTGTACCATAACAACATCCTGCACTGAGCCAGACAAAAGTACACAAACTTAAGTAGAAGTGACTGAGCCAAAAAATAATTGTCATAATTATATACCAGGTAGTCAGATTAATAATGATAAAATATTTTTCTCCCATGGTTCTGTTCATTAGCCAGGACTAGAACTTAATCTTTTCTTGCCTGTCACTTGGTTTGTGTAAGACCTTGGAGAAAAATGTTTGGGTGGGGTTTTTTTCCCTTTATTTAATTCAGGACTTTTTTCTCCAAAACACTGGCCCGAATTTTCATCATGATCAGGATATGCCAATAACTTGTGCGGTAAGTCTGGGTTTTCTAGCAGGAATGCTACATTGTCCATCCAGTGCCAGGAAGGTGGAAATACCCTTAATTTTATCTTCCCATTAAATACAGGATTTGCCTTTCTGTCTGAAGATTTCCAAATAGTTTAGCTTGGAGAGTTGGCTTGTGGAAGAACTGATTCACATGTTTATTTTCTTTTCCCCAAAGTAATGACTACCCAACAAGACTTAAATATTCTTGTGCTCTTTTCTATATGTTGTTTGTGTCCTCGTCCAGAATTACGTCCACAGAGTATTCATTAGGCAAAATGCTACAGAATTTTTATTTTACAGCTTTTTTAGCTTTTTTGCAACAGTATAGGTTCTTTCATTAGTTTCATAGAGCTTTTTTTTTTTTTTCTTAATTACCTACAGTCCTACATGCAGTTCTGGGGCACCCAGTTCAAGAAAGACATGGACCTTGGAAGGAAGAGCCCTGAAAATGATCAGAGGGCTGTAACACCTTCCGTATGAAGACAGGCTGAGAGGTTTGGGGTTGTTCAGCCTGGAGAAAAGAAAGCTCTGAGGAGACCTTATTGCAACTTTTCAATATATAAAAGGAGCTTGTGAAAAAGATGTAAAAAAGGAAAAAAGGACTTTTTAACCAAAGCCTTTAGGGACAGGACAAGGGGCAATAGTTTTGAACTAAAAGAGAGTGGATAGAAACTGGATAGAAGAAAGACATTTTTTATGATGAGAATGGTGAGAAACTGGTACAGGTTGCCCGGAGAAGTTGCAGATGCCCCATCCCTGGAAGCGTTCAAGGCTGTGTTAGGTGGGACTTTGAGCGAGCTGGTCCAGTGAAAGATGTTCCTCCTCATAGTGAGGGAGTTGAACTGGATGATCTTCAAATGTTCCTACCCACTGTTTCCTGCTCCTAATTATTCTTGGCTGGCATTGACCTTCTTCGCTGCTTTATATCTGGAGCACCAAATACGGTGAGGTATTGATCCTTGATCATGTGTATCCATGAGTATGGTGATATAAACAGAATTCGTTTTCTTGGGATGAAGGAAAGATATAGCACACATCTTGCAAAGATATGTCTTTCTTGGTTTCTAATTTCTGTTGAATTTCTCATTCCTTTATGCCTTACAGATAATTTGTTAAGAAAATTTTATGTAGAAAAATATTTTGTGCAAGTAAATATTGCCCAATTTGGAAGTAAGAAAAACCCCAGAGAACCCGAAGTTAACAGGAATTGTATTATAACTCTGGAAAGACATGCTCCAAGACTGCACTCATTTCCCTGGTACACTCCATGCTGGTTGCATGTATTTATAAAAGACACTGATGAGTCATATATAAACATTTTGATTATAAAGATTTTCTTCGTTTTCCCACAGACTTGCTGCTTTCAAACAGCTGCATCCCATTCCTGGGCTCAACAGAGGGGCTTGATTTTCGAACCTTGCTGCCGGATGAGGAGAGGGGCCGGCTACTAGTCGGGGCAAAGGACCACATCTTCCTGCTCAACTTGGTTGATGTAAACAAAAATGTAAAAAAGGTCAGTGCCTTTTCCACGGAGTTTATCTCCTAAGTTAAATTTTGTTAAATTCTTTTTGTTTGGTTGGTTTTGTGTTTTTCTTTCTTTCTTTCTTCTCTGGGTAACTGCAGATTCGTTGTGCAATGAAATTTACCAAGATTTGATCATCTCACCTGCCGTAGTTATACAGATTATCTTTAATCAATTGAGTTTCTTGTGCTGATTGATGTCCTTTGTGACTGATGACCTGCAAGAGATCAGCTGTGTGGAAGAGCCCTGCAGTGCATGAAAATAGCATCAAAATATCAGCAGACAGGAAAAATGCAGCTCAGAGTGTTCACTTCTCAATTCCTCTGGTCATGGTTACCCTCCTCATTTCAAAGCATTTGGAAGGAAATAACTGAAGACAGCTCTTTCATTGCTTCCTGGCATCCCTGGGATTACTTTACTCTAATACTGAACAGAGCAGAGGCAATTTGGATGGTTTAAATCATAGTAAAATATAAGTGGCAATTTTAACATTTTGGTTAATATCTAGAATGACTAGTTTTAGGAAAAGCTTCCACTGGGATCTCCTGTAGTCCCTTGCCTGTGCCCGGTGACAGTGTGTTAACTTGAGATAATAAGATGACAATTTAGCCTTCGATATTTCTAGCAGACATGGTGAACTGGAGCTTTTGTAAGCACAGTTGACTGCTATGAGTGGAAACCAGATGCTTGCAACAGGAACACATGAAAGCTGGTTTCCTGCTTGTCCCAGATAGGAAGAAAATCTGAATTCTCAGCTGTGTTTGGTATTTTCTTTAGGCACCAGAGGGTGGTTTTAAATTACTACGTACTGCTGCCAGCTCTGAAGAGGTAACTGACCCTGAATTAATGTGATTGCAGGCAGGAGCTGAACAGGTGGAAGAAGAGACTATTTTGCCCTCACGTTTGAGAGCAACGCTTGCTGTCATTGTATAGAAGAGATACAGTACCAGTCTGAATATCTTGTTCCTTATCTGGACTTCAGCAATGCTGCACATGGCAGTTTCTGTAAAACTCAGATTCTGGGTATTTCAGGAAATTTCTTCCTGGCATGCTTTATCAAGCACTTACCTTGCTTCTGTCATCTCAGTAATTGATTCAAAATCCACTACCCCTCCCAGGATATTGCATTAATAACAGCACTACTCACAACTGCAAATTTTCAGACCACAAATTGATTTTTGGTGTAGGTTTTCTGTAGAAGACAGATTTTGTTTGTGTGAAAAGCAGACTTCTGTTTCTGTGGGCTTCTGCTTGCCTCCTGAGAGATGCTGAGTGCTGTCACCTCCCATTATGTTCAGTGGGGCTTTCTGAGCCCAGACCTTTCTGGAGGTGGCAGCACTCTGTGTGAGCCACCCCTCAGTCCAAGCTGGTGACATTTTCCCTTTGGCCAAACCAGCGCTGTTCATTACGGACCTTGTGCTTTCCAAGAAGAGCAGAACACAGATGGAGCCAGGAGCACTAATGTGCAGTCAGACAGTGCCATTTGGTATAGATGTGGTAGAGAAAAGACTCACTTTGTATTGGAAAGAAAATTTGGATTTCCTAAGATGAATAGAGAATGCATGCTTACGTATCTGTGGTAACCAGAAAGGAGGGAATAAAATTCCTAACCACTTGCGTATCTGGACTAAATATGTGTGCAGGTTCAAATACTTCTTTTAGTAGTAAAATAATAGTTTAACTATTCAGATAATATTTAACTTTTCACAAAAAAGCACTGAGGCAAAATATATTTAAATGGGTAGAACTGACTGAGAAGCCTTGCAGAACGTCCTGGTGTGCTGATTTCCCAGGTCTCCATGGGCATTCAACAACTTTATAAATGTATCTTCTTGCTTAAATGCCCAGGTAACACAAGGCAATGTCACATGAGTGTTTCTCTTTAATTCCACTGTGCTTGGCTGGTTGAATCTTGCAGTGGAGGGAAGGGATGAGATGAAGGAAGTTGCGTGAGGAGCTGTGTATAAAATCTCAGCCCCTGAGGAGGAAGCTAAAGGATACTCTACAGTAGCAGTGAAGTGTCAGAAAGTAGCACTTGCCGGTGCTGTGTTTAGACTGAGCGTGGTCTGGGTTGGCACTGGGCCAGGCGGCTCACTTCCAGGCCTTCCCAGTGTGGGGAAACCACACATGTTGGGACTACAAGGGTCTGAAGTGTGTCCTTTGTACTCCTCTGGAGTACGAGTCATCTGGAAAAAATGATCTGCTTACATACAGCTACTAAAACGAGTAGAAATTGATTAGAATATTAAGTTTCTGCCGATAAATGATGTGTTCATTTGTGGACTTTGTGGAAGGAGTGTTAAAAGCACGCTGATGGGGCGAGAGAGGCATAACAGCTTTGAGACTGCAGTGCAAGATTGTGCATAGTTTGGGGTTTCCGTTCTTTAAAACAAAGCTGAACATGAACTTCTTACTTTGATAAAGCTCTCAATTTCAGATATTTGTTTTGTTAGGAGCTACTGATACCTCCAAAAGCTAAGTCAGGATCCCCAACAATTTATTCTCATGTGTAGATATAATTACTTGGCAAGATTATATTTTAGAGTCTAATGCTCTCTATTAAGACATTTCTGGCAAAGAAGGATCCAAAGCATTGTATCCTGCTCCCTTCTCTAATGTATACATATATATAATTTAATAACTTCCTTTTTAAAACCTATTAATTTACCTAAATTAGTTAATTTGACTTCCATATATTAAGTTATAGCTTTATTTCCTGGTGTATTTTTCCTGATGAAATAAATCAGTAGTTCTGCTGGAGTCAGAATTTCTTAAATCATTGTAGTTTTTATGAAATGTATTGTGTAATAGGTTGAAAATTTCCTTAGCTGGCAGCTTGAAAAAAAATCTGTCTGGTTTCCAGTGCTTGTAAACCTCATTATAAAACAACAGCAAGTACCACAGTGTAATGAGCAAGTCCTCCAGAATGACAGATGAATGCAGAAAGCGAAAGTGATTATAGTCAATAAATATATAAAATATAGCAATGGATAATCTTCTTTCTGTAACAGGGATGTATTTTCTCTGAAGTTTTCCTGTACAGAAGCCATTAGCTCCTGTTGCAGGAATGGCATTATGAAGTGTCCCTGACAAATTCTGCAAGCTATTTGCAAACTGGAAAAATTGTGATTTCTTCCTGTGAGTAAAATAAAGATGGTCAGCAAAGGAAAGTAGTTCTACTGAAGGCCTCTGTGCCATTACCACCAGAAGTGCAGTGTAAAACGGAGAGATGTTTAATAGCATGAGAGGCTGGAAAGCTGGCAAAGAAATTCTATAGGAGCACCAACCTCTGGGATCCTGCTGGAAACATGACGTCAGTACATCGAAGTTTCTTGTGAGTTTGCAAAAGCCTTTTCTATTTTACTCCTTGCGCTAAATAAATACGAAATACAAAATGTTGTCAGCTGGGTAAACAGTGGGTAAATAGCTGCAAAGCAATGGTGCCCCTTTCTGTGGCTGTGCTAACAGTGCCCGCGGGGTTACACGTCAGCGCGATCATCACGGTGTGATCTGCAGCGCGACCCGCCCAGCTCCGCAGGAATAGGAATGCTGTCAAGGCCTGACAAGCTTTTGAAAAGCTGCCAACCTGCAGGAGCTGTCGGTGCTAGAAGACACAGCCCCATGTGGGCCAAATAGATAAACATGTCAGATCCCCAGCAGCAGCTTTGGAACAAGTTGTTTTCATCTGTCCCAGCGTGCACTGGCTCAGGGTCCCAAATCATCATCTGTTGTAAGCGGCCCTTTGGGATACTTCATGCAACTTCTTTAGGAATGTTGTTGCTGTGGAACAGATCCTTGTTACGCCGATGTTTCAGATTTGATTTTTGTTCAAATCTACAATCTATTATTTATATTTATTTATTAGCAGTTTATACCCATTTCCTCTGGCTGTTGATAATTCTGGTCTTCAGAGCCCTTTGATTATTCCTGCATAATTTAACTTCTTTTGTTTTAGTGATGCTTCCCAACCTTGTGTCATCTGCAGGGGTTGTTGGAGAGTTCTGGGTTTTTACCAAAGCTACTGAAGGGTGCATGAAATAGGATGAGCTCTGACACTGTTTCTTGGGGAACTGCACGAGTAACTTTGTACCTCAAGTTCTTTACTTATCAGACCATTTTTTTTTCTTGTACTAATGCCTGTTTTTGGCAGCTGAGCTAATCAGTTTCCGTGTGACAATGTAGTGAATACTTAAATGGAGCCCTGATGAAGAGCAGCTCTACCACCTTAATGTAATTCAGCTAGGTTATTTAAGAAAAGTACAATATTAGAGTGGGATAGTGGCTGTTTACCAAGTTCTGTTGTCTTCTCTGCCACACTCCGTTTTCATTGGAAACTTGTATTATTTCTTCCCTAACTAAAAACTTGTTCTGAAACCTTAAAAACAGATGAAAAAAGACCCAGTGGGCTTCTAAATTGTTTAGATAGCTTGTGATCTTCCTCTTTTGTATTGTGACAATAGATAGCATTTTCCACTCATTTTGTAAAGTTCTGCACCATCCTAGATTTAGTAGCCTAATTAGAAGTGATTCTTGAAAAAGCTGTACTTTCACACATTTTTTTGTAATCAGATTTCACTGTTTTATCTTTGAGCACCCCTTCTCCTGAAGATTTATAATCTTAAGTGTTAGGCTAGGAACAAAATCTGATAGAGAAAGATGCATACATGAAAATGAGTAAAATACCAGTATTATTAATTCATGACAGATGGCAGCTGAAATTTGGCTCTTAGTGGTGGATCCAGATATTATTTTTATATATACATACATACATACATATATATATATATATATATATATATATATATATATATATATATAGCATTCACATACCAATTTATTTATATATAAATAATGTATTAAAAAAAATTACTTCCTTTTTCATTCCTTTCTTATAGTAAAATGCATATTTGGAGGAAGGGAAAATGTTACTTTTAGAAATTCACTGCTCCTGATCTGGAAAAGACCTCTGTGGTTTTAAATGTTTTGTTTTAATCAGAAATCAATTTCCAGCTACCCTTTAAAGTGATACCTTATCTGTCCTACACTTATGTACTGCTTAATTTTGTACTCCTGGGAGGTCTTCTTTCTCTCTGATAGAAAAGAGTTTATTAACTTCCATTTATTAGGAGAATTTAATTTCTTTCCCATTCCTAAATTTAAGAAAATATTTGAAGAATGATTTAAAAGTAATGGTGAGGTTGTTTTTTTTCTTTTAATTGGGCAATAGAAGAGAAAATCTAGAAATCATGACAGTAGTTGACCTTTGGAATTTTGATATGGTTATTTTAAAAGGAAAATAAACCGAAGATTAAGAAAAGAAAAGAATCCTGTTTAAGTATACAGTTCACATATTCCAACTAGTTGCATTCTTGCCTTAAATTCAGTAACTCCACTTAGCTATTCTAAGATTTCTCCAGACATTTCAGATACATACAACTATAAAGTATATTAAATATATAATTTGTACTGATTGTAACACAACATTATTGTAACTTTACAAGTCAATGTTGTTGTCACCTTTAATATATAAGGCCTGGCTATCTGGGGGTTTTTTTCCATTCCTTGAGGTTTTTACTTATTGAGAAATTTGGGAATAAAAGAGAATTTGTTAATAAGATGTTACCATTGTGAATAAAGCATATAAATAGAAAAAAAAAAAAAAAAAGAACTTCAAAGCTTCAAACCATTTACAAGCTAAATGATTTTAAATCTGAAAGAAACTACAGGAGCCTCCAGTCTTACTTTTTTGGCATATTGCGAAACTAAGTAACACATTGGAATAAAATATAATGGTACAATTTAATTTCACCCCCTACAGAAAAGTCAGTACACATGTATAATGTTGCTTGTGCCAGTGTTTGAGGGAACCAGGCTTGTGGCACTGTTACACAGCATGTCCTGTAATAAAAAATGAAGTTCATGCTTTTTTGCTCAGCACATCAGCTCATTATTTTATGCAATTTTTATGATGCAACTCATCAAATGATGCAATTTTCTTGATCTATTACGATTTAGAACTGACAGTTTCTGGGAATCTCTCATTTCTCATATGGTAAGCTAATAAATATCACTTTTACTCCCCCATATATAATTGCAAATTGATTTTCAAGTTAGATCACTTAGCTTCACTTTTCATTGTCTAATGTGGCCTTATATAATGCTAAATACTGAGGCTGTTGAGTAACTAGAGAGTAAAACAATTGATTTTTTAAATAATAATTGTCTGTGGTCAATTATCATAGAAGGGGGGATGTGTGTATTTCAGCCTTGTAGGACAAACACTGATTCCCATGAACGAATCTGTAGAAGATTTGAGGGTAACTCAAGTCCATTAACACTTCTGAAGCCTTGAAGCAGATGTCTCTGTTTTTAACTCCTCCAGTTCTTCTGTGTAGTTGGCAAGGACAGGTGGGCATTTTCAAAAGCCTACAAAGGGACATCTTGTCTACCTCATTGGATAACTAAACTTTGGCCAAAAATCTCCCAAACCCCTTGAAGACCTCGAGGCTTTCCTGTAAGTGATTCAGGGATCTTGGGCATAAAGTTTATGTACAAGAAAACTGAGGATCAGATCTCAGACAAATCTCCGTGGCCAAATGTATTTGGAGATCCATGATCTTACGTTCCTCTATCTGTTCCTTTTCATCAGCTTTTCTTCACGGGTCGCTTTTCATCAGCTTTTCTTCTTAAACTTCTCTGTGTTGCAGTGGAGACCAGACTGGACCTACCTTCAGCCCTTCATGATGTTTCCAGTACTTTCCTCTGTGCTTCCTGGCACTGTGCTCTGTGCCATCCACACATCCCTGGGATGGCTGATTGCATTTCCATACCTGGGTGCTTTGACCAGATCTTTCCGAGAAAATGCTCTGGGAAAGCAAATTTGTGCTCCAGTGCTGCAATGCTGTTACACTGTCTTATCTCTGACTCCATGTAAATATTGTTGCAGAGGGTTAAGGTTTAAGTAACTTAAACTACATTGTCTCTGCTAAGAGGTTTTTTTATCAGGAAGGTAACGGAGTTCACTTGAGAGGAAATTAATTTCCTTGCAGAAATCCAATACATCCATTTTCACTGGGAAGGAAAGAGAAAGAAGTAAAATCCAGACTGTTTCCAGATTGAGAGAAACAGTGACTGTAGGTTTTGGAAAGTGATAAAGGTACTTGAGGGAGGCCACTTGCTTTTTGCTTTCCTTACCTGTGTGGGACTGAGCCTGGGTATGTCAAGCCACTTCCAGTAAGGTGCCAACAGCTGGGTGAAGGGGAATATGACAGCAGTCAACTCCTCTTGCATGCCACTGAGTTGTGCGTCCTTCCTTGATGTTGTTTTTATTTCTAGTGCATATTATAATAATTCTTCATTCCTATACATTTGCTATTTAAGATTTTGTAAAGCATGACTGGAGACTACTATAAAGCATTTGTGACTACTAATGACCTGCTGACTGGTGCCTGGGACTTCAGGCAATTTACTAATCAATATTTGCTTAAAAAGTAGTGTGATTTGTGGTGTTTTTATTACTAGTCATGAGAAATAACAATTGCTTTTTCTTGTCAAAATTAGAAGTACAAAATATCCATATTTAACACAGTGATTCGAGAAGAATCTGTATTTAGCTTCTATTTTAAATTTAATAGAATCAGATGTACTCAATCATATCCAGTTTTGACTGCTTAATTGAAATCAGTGAGGCAGAACCTGCACTGTTGTTCACTGACATTTCTTCACCATCACAATTTGGATTACAGTAACTGATAGTATGTTGTCATCTGGATTTATCTACATCAAAACCTATTTTGTAGAATTCTGCAGGGCAGATTAAAAAAGAAAGAGAAACAGTATCAATATATACTGGCAATTATCTAAGGTCCACAGTTCTTCTCTAAACTTCTGTGTCATTTTCTCAGTAAACTCAGTTAATGTTGATGTTTTTAAACCATGCACTGTTGATTCCTGCCAAATGTACTTTTTGTTCTACAAATTTCCCTTCAGCTGTCCTTAGTTTTTTGAACCTAATTATTTTCATTTGAAAATTGGCAGAAAGAGCTAAGTGGTTTTTTTATAACAGTTCTGCCAAGTCCACTGGACCAAATTCTTACAAATGTAATTTGCCTGGCTTTGCAATCAGTTTAGTTTCCAGATGATTTGGCTCATCATAACTTTGAGAGAAACACATAATGGTGACAAGGTGCCCCGGCCAGATTAACTGAATGCTTTTTAAAAGTACATGTAGCCAATGAAGAAATAAACAAGAATCAGGGGGGTTGATTTAAAGCCTCTTAACTTTTTGTAATGGGATCTTGTACTTGAAGTCATGTTCATTTCAATTTACATGCAAGGTCCTTCAACATGCATAAATCTGTTTTAACTGTTTATTCCTGGAATAATCTACAGTCACAGGACAGTGTATAATCTTCATCATCTTTGTCTTGTTTTAACTCTATTACAGATTTACTGGCCTGCAGCAAAAGAAAAGGTAGAATTATGCAAATTAGCTGGGAAAGATGCCCATGTAAGTATGATGTATGTTTTTTATTATGGCTGAGGATTATACATATCTATGTATTTTTTATTAAATGCAAAAAATGCTTTAGTAAGCTCTTGTTACACTTCTTCTGAACTAATGTCCTAAGTGTTTTTTCTTAATTGAAAAACAAAGTTACATTTCTGTTGGTTTCTAAATATTAATACTTGAAAAAATTCAATCTTGCAGGCATCAATCATGATATGTTGTTCTTTTGTGTAATAAATGCAGCTGAGAGATGAATGGCGTTTCCTCAAAAATGTATACCAGGCAGTATTTCCCTGGAATCCTCTTTTCTCACATTAAAATGCTTCTTTTTTTCTTGGGTGTATCCTGAATGTAACTTCATTATAATTCATTAAAGAAACAGTAGTAGAGCAGTGTACAAATCAACTTAATTTGCAGACAGCTGCAGTTGGGGTTTAAAAAAAAATCTCAGACTCAATGGCTTTTGCCAGAAACCACAAATCTTCTTTAGGAAGTATATTTAAGGTACATACGTGTACACAATACAACTTTTATATGTTTTGTGCAGCACAGATTACGTCATGTGTCTAGAGCCCACTCTAAATGTAAACATTTCCTGGCTGTAAAATAAAATTTCTTCCTTTTCTCTCCAAAAAAAATCTCCAGCATGTCGGTTACCAAGGTATCTTCCAGCTCAAAATGCTCTCAGCTCTCTGCCTGAAGAGTTTAGCTTTTTATTCTAACTTGTTACTACCCTTACCTTTACAGCAGTCAGAACCTAAACAATGCTGAGCATTGGAAATATTCTGATAGTGGTGCATGTGGAAGATTTGTGCTGGTCTATTTCTACACTAAGAGAAAAAGGAGAAGGTCCTGAGAGGGAAATAGTTGTTTCGGACTCTCACTTAGATGCAGGGTGATGGCTTGGACATATGAACAAATCCTGTGTGTTCCCTCTGAAGTATCTGTTATGTGTTTTTGTGTTCATTTCGTTCTGGGCAAGGCTAAATCAAGGCTTTTCCCCCAGCCCCATGTATCATCCTTGCAAGCATGCCTGTGCTACTTACCAACAACAACAACATGGAGCAAGCCCAGCTAGAGCCAGGATGTCCCACTGGACTCAGAAATGACCAAATAAAAGTCACCAGTAAGATGTGGTTGGTGCAGAGACAAAGCATGCCCTTGGAAGTGTGTTGAAGCCTTTCAGCCCACCGCAGTCGCTTTAATCATGTGATCTTTGGTATTAAAGCATGTGCAGTACCCTGAGCTGGGAGCAAAGGCAGGAAGACTGGTAGCCAGACAAACCCAGTGGCTCTGCGACCTCTGCCCAATTGTTGACGGGTGGTGTTTGCTACAACACTGGCTGAACAGATTCCCTCCAAACCGTGGTGTGAGCAGACAGTTTCTCGTGGCTGTAAGCATACAGCAGAATTAGGTTTGCAAGTCTGATTGATGAACTGCCTGGTAGATAGCCACTGTCAAGTTATAGTCCTAACAGGTTTGAACTACTTGTAAACAGTTTCTGCTACAGTAGTTCTGAGTTTAAATACACCAATGCTATGGCTGTAACTTATATAAGCTTATATGGCTGTAACTTATATTCTATGTATAATGTGAAAGAGAAGAATAAACATGAAAAGTAACCTTTATCTTTCTTTTCCCAACAGACAGAGTGTGCCAATTTTATCCGAGTTCTTCAGCCGTACAACTGGACCCATGTTTATGTCTGTGGCACAGGAGCGTTTCACCCTCTCTGTGGATACATTGAGCTTGGAACTCACAAAGAGGTAATTTAACTTTCTCACTAGTCTGACATGTCAAGGAATAGCCCTCATCTTGTGTAGCATTCATCATAGATTGGAAAATACTATGTGAGTGTGTAAAAAATGACCTGACAGCAGCTTGCATAAATAACAGGGTAAGTGGTGGATTCTGTGGGTCAGACGGGAACTCTTGTTCTCACATTTGCTATGTGCATATCGCTTTTGAACAAAGCACTTTTCCTCAGGCTTAATACACAAAGTTCTTCAGAATGACACTTCCATGTGATTAACTAAGTGAAGAGAACATCTGACCCAGATGTCTTCCTTTCTAGTAAGTCATTTCTGCACATACTTTCCTTGCGCACACACACTCAGAGTTCAAGATGAAACTTGTGGTTCTGTCTTTAATGTACATATACCGCAGAGGGTTTCCTGTGCCTTGTGCGTGAGAGTAATAAACACTTTGAAAAGGTTCTCTAAGCCTGAGTCCAGAGACAGCATCTCAGGACTTTGCAGTGTGTTGCAGTCTGGTCACCAAGCAGGTCTTGGATGTCCTCCATCACTAGTGGCATATTCCTGAGCTGAAGTTAGCAGCTGACTGGTCTTCATTTACTGGTGACAAAGAAATCACTATCCTAAGTGGTAAATGTTTGAGACCTAACCCCCACAACAGAAGAATTTTAGTGTTGTGTCAAGCAGCCACTTAGTACACAAGTCTCTTTTTAACTCCTATATGTATCACACCTTGGCTGTATTTATCCCACTGATACTGTTCTCAGACAATGTTGAGATGTGTGTGACCTGTCCCTCTGCTTGCCTGTGGTGCAGGCTTCCTATGCTGCTATAGAAATAGCTTTCTCTTTTCTTCAGGGCTTGGTGAAATTCTATAGGAATATAGGAAATGAGGTTTAAAGTTAATAAATGCAATAACCTGAAACAGAATAATAGAATTATAGAATGGTTTGGGTTGAAAGGGCCCTTAAAAATTATCTCGTTTCAACCTCCCTACCATGGACAGGGATGCCTTCCACTAGACCAGGTTACTCAAAGCCCCATCTAGCCTGGCCTTGAACACTTCCAGGGATGGGGCATCCACAGCTTCTTTGGGCAATCTGTGCCGGGGCCTCACCACCTTCAAAGGAAACAATTTTCTTCCTGCTATCTTATCTAAACCTGCCATATTTCATTAAAAGCCAGTCCCCCTTGTTCTATCACTGACACATGGAATCGAGGGAAGGTCCTCATGGAAAAAAAAGTGATTAAGCTTGCCCAGACTGAGACCCATAATTATGTACCCCCCAATCTGTGTGTTGGATGACCAACCCAGAGGGGCTGCCTATGCAACAGAAAACTGAAGCTATGAGAGATCTACTTGGTGGTGTTCTTTCCCTAATAAACCATTAATGCTCCTGGTATTGTCTGGTATATCCTGTATAATTTGGCTTACAATGAAATAATTTGTTGGCTTCTTTGCTTTGCTACTTTAGATATTCCGGTTGAAGCAACTGAAATTTTAGATCCCTTGTATCATGCTGGTTTCTTAGCTGAATGATCAAATACACAGCTGAATGGAACAGAACAGCTCTCAGCAAGAGTGTAAGTAAGGCTCTGGTTTACCTCTGGCTCATTAGCAAGATTCCTTATTCACTCTACCATTGCCCTACTTCATTTCAACTACTTCATTTGTGAAGGTTGTTTTCACCAGACCTTATGAAATTATGGATTTGGTCTGACTGTTCAGTCCGGCAGCCAGTCTAGACAAGGGGTCTGTCTCAGTTAGACAGGACCAATTACCTTAGAAAGGAAATGGAAGAAGAATCCTGGCATCGTGTTTCCTAATCCCCTCACTGTCTCCCAGTCCTGCCTCTCCCACATTCCTCCTGCTTGCTCAGCTGCAGTGGTAGGTTGGGCAGTGTTCAGCACTGCTCCTGCCTCTTCTGACAGAGGAGCTCTTCTACAGCCTCCTACTGAGTTATCAGCCTTGAATGGCATCAGGCATATTTTCCCTTTCCTTCTTGGAGCCCCAAACACCCTTCAGCCACCATCCTTCCACCACCTCTCCATATAAATGTGACAAGGCTGGAGGGTGCTGAGGATAGGCCCAGTGATGTGAATTTGACAGGCAGTTGAAAATGTCTCCTTGTAGGAACTGAAGCCAGGAGTCCTACAGGATAAGTCAAAGCACTTTTAGTGCAGATCCATTCTCTTAGTATTTTTTCATTCTTCCGTCCCTCCCCTTTTTAATTTGTTTTTTTTTTTTTCAATTTAAATCTCTGGGTTATAAGAACAGATAATGAATGTCTGGTAATTAGCAACCTCTCCAGGAAGCTGTGGGATGCTTGGGAGAGCCAGGCCCTGAGATAGCCTCACGGAGGCTGTGAAACCAGGCAGTGCTCTGCTGACCTTTGAAAGCTGCTCGTGGATCTGCACAGTGCTCTCCTGGCCAATGCCAGAGCTGTGAAAACAGAGAGGAAAACAGTGTGGATCAGGTGACTCAAAACCACAGCAGACACTGCTTTTGAAGCAGCACAAATCCCCAACAGAATCACACAATTAAAGGGGATTAAAGTCCTTGTCTTGTTATTGCTCGAGTCGCTGCCAAAACTTCTCTTGGCTGGTGAAGAAGAGGCTTGGCCCGGTTGGTGCTGTTAGCCACAGCTCTCCAAGGGATGCTCTTTTCTTTGAAAGCTTTGCCCGAAGTGAAAGCAGGAGGTTAATTCTGTGTGAATGCTTGGTAGTGTCCATTAGTTTGTCGGGGTGAAGCCTGAAATACTTGATGTTGATCTGTAACTCCCTTGGTCCCCTGAGTATTGCTGGGCTTGCAGACAGCCTCTTCGCATGTGATAAGGCAAGGGTTCCCTGAGCAGCTCAGGGTTGCACATCCTAGAACTAAGGACAATTGGACACCAGCGTAGCATTGTAAGAAAAAAAAAAAAAAAATCAGTTTAGTTCTGTCCTTGCTCTGCTCACTGTAGGAGCCTGAGAATTTGGTTTGCTGGATATTCCACAGGTTTGGGAAGGTAACGAGTTTTTTGCTGGTTGAATTCTGCTTTGTATGAGCTAGGACGGCTGGAGGAAATTGAATTTATGTTCACGGATTGGAATTGATTTTTCTTTTCTCTTAAGGAGCTTAATTATTCAATATCCTGGGCTTTTGTCTTCTGAGCCTAGAGAGTTTAGGAGGCACCTCAATAACATAGAAAGGTTTGGTCATTTATAATCTGATGTCCATTAAGGATGAATTGAATTAATGTGTTGTGAAGTCTAATCCTATGTGGCCATCTTTGGACATACTTGCTTGTCATTTGTACTCTCCAGGCGTCTTGCAAGTCAGAGGTATGGAAACAAATAATTAAAATCACTTCACCTATTTTTAATCGTTTAAACCATGGAGGTGTTTTGATTTTTTTTTTAAACTAGCTTCTAAAGTTTTTTCTCTACAATAGACATTAAATCCACATTGAATGGGTTTTTGAGTACTAGAGGGATTTTAAGTATCACAGTAGATAGGAAAGCATGGTGAATGAAAATATGTTAAAAGCCATTCTCTAGGCAATCTCCCTTCTCTTAATGGCAGGACAATTCTGAAGATCAAGTCTCTATACCTGCAGAGAGTTCACTTTACTCCTCTGAGCTATCAATTTGCCTTCAGCAGGACTCACAGTGGATTTCAGCTTAAGTGTGCTTTCAGGAAACCACTGAAAGGGGCAAGTAAAAGAGCCCTTGTTGGCAATTCTGAACTATAAGAAAGCTTCAAATGGATGCTTACAGGAATCGACTTGTTGATTACCCACTGAAAACATAGGGAATAATTTTTAAATAATTTATTTTCTTTATCTTCCTCTATGCCCTTGTTCTGTGGCCCAGGAATTAATCACACGGTATTTGGAAACGACAAGGAAAAATCTATTCTGATATCTGTTGTATCGTTAGCCTTGTTAAAAATAATAAGAGAGAGCATATGCTCTTTCATTTTAAAAGAGTCTGAACTGTGTCTGCTGTGAACATTATTCAGCAGTCCCTGGAGAAATTTCTGAGTCAGCCAGAATCCCTTCAGGGTCTCCTGTTGCAACACAGTCTATCAGCACTTTCCCAAATAGAAGCCAATGCCTTTTAAGTACAATCCAGCTTTTCACTGGAGTAGAAATGAACAATGCATCTCCTTTTTTTTGAAAATAATTGTATTTTTTTAAGATTTGTGTTTCCCTATAGAGTGACCAGGATACAGTAAAACACTGAATGAAAATATACAGATGTAAAACAGACACAGACTGTAAACATCAATGCTGCGATGACAGCTGCACGATCTAACACATCTTTACTTTGTACATTAGCAGAACAGGCTGTCTAAGTGAGTTTTTCTCTGTAGCCACACCAGGATAATGAATTTGTGTTTATTCTCAGGAAATGGTATTCCGTTTGGATACCCAGAACCTGGAGTCTGGCAGGTTGAAATGCCGTTCGATCCCCAGCAGCCGTTTGCTTCAGTGCTGGCAGGTAAGGAGCCACCAGAGCCGGGTGCTTCCCTCGGACCTGCGATGGCTCAGGATGCGAGCCCGGGGGCTCAGCAGATGTCACCGCTGGAGCTCCTCTGGCGCTGGTCGTGTTTCCAGTGCTGGTCTGTGCTCTCAGAGCTGGGGAAGCCTTCAGGCTGCAGACAGCACAGAGCTGGAAGGGCAGCCGTGCAAACAGAAGCATTAGAATGCCTGTAAAGCCTCTGTCAGCTGGGCAGGAAGGCAGTTTCATCCTCACCCAGTCATTGCTCCTTTAAGAGGACAACAAAAAAACCTGCAGGGACAGGGAGTGATTGAAGCCCTTTTGGGCCTCTTTCTGCAATTATCAATATGTTCTGCCCTTTGAAGTCTGCTGACATGCACTATTTCCATAACTACGTTTCTGAGGTTTCTATTTACTCGAGTAGCCACTTCTGAAGCTGGGAGCCGAGGAACAGGACAGTGCGCTCTGCCTGCTGCGTGCATCGCAGCACTGTGTGGTCTGACATTTGGGGCCGAGGAATGTCAGCTTGAGTGATTTAAAACCACTCTAAGAGCTACTTTTGTCATGGTTTGGTTCATAGCTTTGGACAATTCTCATTTAACTTGTCTGTCAAGCATATGAATACAAGATGAGAGTGAAGCACCATGACGTTTTCATTTACAGCCAGAGAGCAGTGATGACAATGCTTTGAAGTATCGGTCACTCTGTGTTATAAAAAGAATATGACTAATGTTCAGTCTTTATTCTCAGATAATAAGATAGATGATTTGTGATTCTGACCCTACAGATGGGGCAGGACTTCCTTTATTAAAAACAATAGATTAAAGCCTGTGCTTATTCTTCTCAGAGACCCCTAGTACTCTTTAATGACTGTGAAGTCTATTTTTAAAATGGGAATCCAGAAACTTTAACTTTTTTTTTTTTTTAATGCAAGCAGTAGAACTCTGTGATTTATTGCAGCATTTCCTAATTTCAGTAGCATTCTAGTGCTTTGACTGTTCTATTAAATCTTGTGAAATGAAGAAGCTGCTCTCCTTTAGCTACCTAAGACATGAACTTTGCTACGTAACAATTTTTTGCTCTAGATAAAATTAAGGGTCAGGGTATTCTAGTATCCCTTTTTTGATTGTGCCTGGTGTCAAGTGCTTCACAATAATGTACAAGGAGCACTGTAAAGAGTTACAGGCCTGACCAGAGAATGTGTTTCTGCTCTATCTTTGGATGCTAACCTTATTCCCAAATGAACGAGGAGAAGCAGTACAGTTCATGCATAAGATGCTGCCCTGGAGCTCAGGTGAGATCATTTCCCATCTCTGCCACTGATGAGCAGAGTAACCTTGGTGTGTCACTTCTCTCTGTCTACCGCCAAATGGCAGTAAAGATTACTTGTATCCTTCAGAGAACACTTTTTATTCAGTTATACATTTATGAGCTAAGTAATATCTAACTGTATTTTCACTCATATATGTAAGTTAATGCAGCTGAGTAATTTTCATTCTTTGTAGAAATAGGTCATCTGAGTACTACATGACATATCACTTCAAGTAAATCCCACAGATAAATTGGAAAAACTAGTCCTTTTGACTGAAGAATCACCTGCTGATCATCCATCCTCTATTACAAATTACCACTCACCAAAACTGTTCAGGACGTAGCAGGAACTTGGAATGAGAGATACCAAACACTGAGAGAAGTGCTGAAAGTGCCTTGTCAGCAGAGCCTAAGCAAGGATGGAGAATTTCTGTTGGCCCTTCAGATGCATCGATCACCGAGTGCCTGTCAGTTGGCAAACACCAATTACCCTGCCCATTCCTCATTATGACAAATACCTTTCAGAACGCACTGTTGCCCAATAATCTGTCTTGTTGTACAGTGATAGTTTGTAATTAAACTTCTTGTTCCCTGGAGGGCCCTAGTTTGGGCTTCCTAAGAGAGAAAGTGCCATGTGATAGATGTATCGCTTTTTTTCACTTCAGACGAATGGAACAAATGTCCAGATTTGCCCGAATGACTGCCAAAATGCAATCTTTAAAAATTCAAAACAAAACAAAAAAACTAGCAGTTTGTTTATTTGAAGGAATTCTGCCAGTATTTGGAAGCAACATAGATGCAAGAACAAATGGTTATTTAATTATTTTAAAGCACTAGTATTGTATTTATTGGCCTATTGTTTGTCCTAAATTCAGCTGTTTCCATGATGTTTAGTCTTCTTAATACAAAACGTAAATTCACAGTTAATATCCTGAGGATTTTTAAAACCCTGGGCTAGGGACGGGCACAGGGACAACGTAAGGGGGGGCTGGGCTACCGCTGGGCCCGCAGGGGCTGGAGGGGGCGGCGGGAACACCGGGGCTACCGGCGGAGCCGCCCCGCTGGGACAAGCGGTGGAGCCGCGGGCGCTGCCTGAGGGCCGGGACAGGCGGGACCTCGGGCTCAGGAGCGGCGCTGCAGCTGCGAGCGGCGCCACAGGAGCCTGGGCTTGGGGGGGGCAGGCGGCAATGGAGGGGGCGATGCTTCCAGGGGTCCCAGCCCTTCTCTTTCTTGTTTCCCCTTTGCGCCTTTCCTTGGGTCTCTGACAGCTTTAAAATTCTTATCCCTTAGACCCTATGTTTCCCACCCAGCATGAAGCGTACTTGCTTTCTTCTGCGTTAACGAGTTCTTTGGAATTTATAAATACTCGTATTAGCGGTGATGGCGCCCGCCCGCGGAGTGATCCGCCAGGAGGGACTATTTGTGATGCGGTCCTGCCCGCGGAGGGATCACCGGTGATGATCACCGGTGATGCGGCCCCACGCGGAGTGATCCGCCAGGAGGGACTATTTGTGATGCGATCCTGCCCGCGGAGGGATCAGCGCTGGTGCCGCTCCAACCGCGCGGCCGTGAAAAACGAGCTTCACTCTTTGTAGAATTTGAAGGAAAGTTGAAGAAAAGGGACAGTTTAATGAAAGTTTAATAAAATCAGGAGACAGCAGCAAAAACGCCGCTACGGCCGGGTGCTTCGCAGAGAGACAAAGGCGCACCTTTACAGCCAAAAGAGCCTCTTTAACACCGAGCTCCCTCTGCCGGCTCCCAATCCCAGCCCGCGCTCCCGGGCAGGGTTTCTTTCGGACCAGGGCTGCGTTTCCATCCTCCGCTCTGGGAGTCACCAGGTGCGTTAGGAACGAGCCGATCCCGCTCTCTGAGACACAAGGGCTCGCTCCAGGAGACTGTTCCTGTTCCTCTGTTCCAGCCGCTCTGCTCTCCCCAAAGCACCATTTCCTCGGAGCTCCTCTGAAACTGCATTTCAATGCACCGAGGGCTCCAGAAGCTGCAGACTCGTGCAATGGGGGTTTTTTGGGAAGCGACCTTAAGCTCTTGCAGTTCCACCTCTGTCATGAGAATTTCAGGGCTCTAAGACTCACAGAACGATTTGGGCTTGGAAGGACCTTAAAGCTCATCCAGTGCCACCGCTGCCACGGGCAGGGACACTTCCCACTGTCCCAGGCTGCTCCAGCCCCAATGTCCAGCCTGGCCCTGAGCACTGCCAGGGATCCAGGGGCAGCCACAGCTGCTCTGGGCGAACTCTGCCGGGGTCTCCCCCACCTCCCAGCCAGGAATTCCCAATTCCCAATCTCCCATCCATCGCTGCCCTCTGGCACTGGGAAGCCATTCCCTGTGTCCTGTCCCTCCGTCCCTTGGAAATCCTTTCTCTATCTTTTCCTGCGGCCCCTTCAGGCACTGGGCGGCCCCCGCTGGGTCACCCCGAAGCTGCTCCTCTGCCGGCCTGTCCCGGGGTGTCCGGTGTGTCCCTGTGTGTCCCGGTGCGTCCCGGTCTGTCCCGGGGTGTCCCGGTGTTTCCCGGTCTGTCCCGCTGTTCCCCGTGTCGCTCCGCGCGCGCTGCGCCACGTGACTCTCCCACCGCCCCGCGGGGAGGGGGGGCCTGACCCGCGCCACGCCCCCTGCGCGCGCGCTCCGCCGGGGTCACGTGGTTCCCCGCGCGTCACGTGATCGGGGCGGCGGCGGCGGCGCGGGAGCCGCCGGGAAGCGCCAGGCGGGACCGGGCCGGGATCGGGCCCAGCGCAGCCGCGGCCCTGCCCGAGCCCTGCGAGCCGCCAGCCCGCCATGGACCGCCGGGACCTTTCCGGATCGGCCGCCCGCTTGGCAGCCGCCCCCCCCTCCCTCCGCCGGGCCCGCCCCGCGCCCCCCCCGGCGCTCCGTGACTCGCCGGCGGCTCCGCGGCTCCTCCGTCGTTCGCCGGTGGCGGCAGCCAAGAGATGGTGCGGGCCCAGCGGAGCGACCAGCGCAGGTGAGCGCGGCCGGGCCTGGCCTCCCGCCGGCACCGGGGCAGCGCCGGGGCCGCGCCGTCCCCGCCCCGGGCACTCCCGGCACATCCCGGCACCCCCTGGGCGGCACCGGCGGGCCCGAGGGCGGCATCGGCCGCTCCAGGCGCAGCTCCCGCCGGGACCCGCGGCTTTCCCCGCGCTCGCGCCCCGCTGTGGGGGACACCCCGGGAGGGCGGGGGTCCCTCCCCGGGCAGCGCAACCCGGGGCATTCCCTGGAACGGGGACTCGGGGCGGGCTCGGGGCCGGCGGGGCCGCTGCGCTGCCCTCCCCGCTGATGGGTTGAATGGTGTTCCGCTCATTGGCTTTGTCAGGGCTTTGTTCCTTCCCCTTTGCTCTCCCGGTTTGCGGCCGGAGCCGCTCCGGGATGGAGCGGGCCAGCACCGGCACGGGCTGCGGGGCTCTGGGGGCGGCCGGCGGCTCTGGGCGGCTCCGCGGGGCTGCCGTGCTCGGGGAATTGGCTTCCGCCGGCTGCTGCCGAAGGTCAGCGAGGGAAGAGTCGCGGGTCCGGACACAATCCCGTCCGGACGGAGTAGGTGGCTCTTACGTAAAGCCTCATCCTTGGGGGGGGTTGTGTTGGACTTTGTAAAAGAGCAGTCGCTTAACGTTCCTGGGCTCTGGGCTGACTTTTTTCCTTTTTTGCCATTTTTCAATGAACAAACCAAAGCGAGAAAGTGTTGAGAGGTGTAAGCCGGCTATCGGTGCATTCAGTGCTGTGCCTGTGATTCTCTTCTGGAGATGAGCAAGTGGTTCACTGGATTCTGGGGGAGAACTGAGTGCTTCTGCCCAAAGCTCGCTCACAGCCTGGGCAGATGCTGTACAGTGGAAAGGGAAAAGGGGCAGGTGTGGGACCCACTGTCCCCCCGGCTCATCTCTTGCCTTATGACGGCCTTGTTTGGTCATTTTCTCAGGAGTGCCGGTGCTTTGAAGCATTCCCACGTTCCCAGTGCTGGCAGCCAGGCACCCACCTGCCCCTGTGGGACTGCCCAGGCCCTTCCTCAGTGCCACTCTTTGGAATGAGCTGGTTCTGCTGGGGCCTGTGTGTTTATTTGTCACCTGGGCTCCCTCCCAGCTACTGAACTCCTCTCAGGTGTATTCCTAGTTGCTGACATTCCTTTAAAACTACCGAATTCTTCTCTCAGGTCCCTGGCAAACGGGGCTTTGCAGCCTGGGGGAGTTATTGCAAAACGGGGTCTAGTGAAGTGCTCTGCAGGAGTGGTTGTGCACCTGAGTGGTCATTTAATTGTCTCCTCTAATGAGGGAAACGTGATTAAATGATGCCTTTTCCTGGCCTTAAAATCAAGAGTCATACACGGTTCAAAGGGGAAAAGGGATTTTACCTTGGTATTTATTTTAAGGATCCTTAGGTGCACACGTCCAGGTCATATGCATCGAGATGCACCCCGCCGAGTCTCTGTGTCCCCCCCTCTCCCCCAACATTAGGTGTAACATTATAGGTGTTACTAATTAGCATATCTATCAAAGATTCCCCAATGAGAGGCTCAAGTGAGCCCCCCTCCCCAAGGAACCTTCCCCTGGATGGTTCTATCTTGGTTTACAGAATGTGTTCTGGAGAGGACCGTGGGGTCTGGGGCACACTGATCCCTAGCTACGAAGCTTCTAAAATGTTGAGTCTCTCAGCTTGACAAACAAGTCCAAGAATGTAGGCAAAAAGCACTAGGAATACAGAATTTGTAAAAAGGTACAACAGGGGTATAAAAGAAAAGGCAAAAATCCTCATGGCACCACTAGCAATCTTGTGCCCGTTGCTGGGCAGTTTCAGCTCGTGTCTGTGCTATGTCATGGGTGTCTGTGTTCTGTAGTTTGTGTCCATCCTCTCCCGTGTCACAGGTCTTTGTTACATCTCGGTGCTTTATGGGCCTCGCTCTGGGCCGTAGGGGCAGCGGGGGTCTCTGCTCGCGTGCTTTCCCAGATCGGGCTCATTCCGGCATCTTTACAGTTTTGCTTTTGGAGACCAGGAGAAGTACACAAGATGTTCTCCTCCATCTTCCTTCTCACTTTTGGTAGTATCTTTTCTTTCATGGGCCATGGACTTCTCTATGAAGTGTATTAGACCCTCCTCACTGTGGTAGTTCCATAGGTTCCATTGCCTCAAAGCATATCGGGTCTAGAATTTATCTTCTGGAGAGTTATCTCAAGTCCTCGTGTCATCTTTGCTTCTATTTGGTGTGCTTACACTTGGAGCTGCCCTGCCCTGGCACTTAGAGTCGTGGCTGGGTCGAACAGTTGTAAAACTTTGTGGTTCATCTCTTGGCTGTGGGGTTTTGTGTAGAAAACTTATGGGCCTGGTGTATGGGGATAACTCCGAGCTGTCAGCTACTTGTAGACTGTCTCATGTTGTCTTGCAGGTCCCCGAGGCCGATTCTGATCCCTGCAGTCACCGATGCTACCGCTTTTCCCAGAATCTACCCTTCCACGTCAGGGAGCAGCAGTTGGAAGATGTGTTGAAGCGTCTTCATCGGTGGAGTGTTGTGAGTAAGGGCTGCAAATCAGTGTGTAAGCTGAAGAAGGGTGTCTGTCTGTGAGAGTGTGTGTCTGTCTGTGTCTGCGTGTGTCAGTCTGTGAGAGCGTGTGTGACTGGTTCTAACCTTGTGTGTGGGATTTTTGCCTTCCAGTTTTTTCAACTGATTTTTAACTTTATAATAAGAAAACAGCCAGCTGTGAGGTTTTTTTTCCCCCATCTGGGTTTTGTTTTTCCTTGGTCCCGTCCTGTCTGCGAGGTGATGTTCATCGCCAAGGTTTGGGTGCAGCCAAACAAACAGCCTCCCTAACAGGGTGGAGAGTACCCAGTGGAGGTTAGGAATACAGGGAAAAGGTGCACCAGCCCTCATACCACCCCTGACAGCACCATTTTCCCCCCACCAGCAGCACAGTGCAGCAACCCTGGAACCCTCACTGCAGCAGAGCTCAGTAACCCTGGTGCTGGGATAACCCTGGAACCCTCAGAGGAGGACAAGCCCCACACCAAAAAGTTAGGGATGACAGCTGCAGGCTGGAGAGTGACAGGTACGGGTTGAGGGCTGGGGCGTGTAGAGCAGGAGTGAGGGGTTCCAGGCAGTAATAGCAGTGAGGGGTATAAAGTAGAGGGGGTTAAAGGTTAGGGGATAAAGGGACAAAAGTCAGGGCATAGGTTGGGGGGTCAGGGAATCAAAGGTGAAAGTCCAGGGGTCGAAGGTCAAGGTGGTCAATGTCAAAGCACAGAGGTCACATGTAGAAGGTTGGGGCAAAGGTCACAGGGCTCAGGGGGGTCAAAGGTCCTGGGGTCAGGTGTCATGGGTCAAAAGGCAAGGGTCAAAGGGCTCAGGTTGGGGGGGGTCAAAGGGCAGGGCTCAAGGTGTAAAGGTGGATGGTCAGGGGTCAGGGATCAAAGGTCAGGTTGTCAAGGAATGGGTCGAGGGGTCAAAGGTCAGGGGGGGTAAAAGGTCAAGGCTCAGGCTCAGGATTAGAGGTTTCAGCATGATTTTCCATGGTGGCTCCCAGTGTGGGGACACGGGGTGTGGGGTCAGTGGCGCCGGGGGCGGGCAGGAGCCCCATGGGCAGTGGCCGGCAGCGGCGGGGACGTCTCCGTCCGGGTCGCGCCCCTCCACTCCCAGCAGAAGCCCCCCTGCGCCGTGCGGTGCCCGGCCGCACTCCTTGCCCTCCCTGCCGCTGCCTTCCCGCACTCCCTGCTCCCCTCCAGCCCAGGGAAATGCAGGAAAACACAAAATCATCGAGGTGGAACAGTCACCGGAGCTGCCCGAGCCATCCCCCCGCCTGAAGGCGGCAGCTGCCCAGAGCCGGGAGCACCCAGCAGGATGCAGCTCCTCTTTCCCAGGAGCTGGAGGCAGGGTTTCCCAGGCAGGGGGAGCAGGGAGAATTTCAGCTCCCAGCAGCTCTCTGTGAGTGCTGGATGGACTCTGGGCTGAGCCAGGTGGGAGGTGTGGGTGGTGTTCATGTCCTCAGGAGCTGCTCGAATCCACCTTAAACTCCTGGAGTGGTCTGTGCTGGGAAGAACCTTACAGACCATCCTGTTCAGCCCCTTGCCATGGTCAGGGACACCTTCCTGGGGTGTCTGTGCCAGAGTGGTGGAATGGGCAGGACTTTTTCCCTGAGCCCAATCCCGGGCAATACTGGGGTTCCCATGGGAAGAAGCCTGTGAGCTGCATTTCTGGAGCTGGGAGCCTCCATGCCTGGGAGTGTTCCCAGTACCGCTCTTTGGTTTTTTCCATAACTGGGCATGATGTTTCTCCCCAGAGCAAGGTGGTTTTCCCTGGATTGTTGGGGTTACACACTGGCTGTTTGACAGCTCTGTTGTCTCTTTGTCCTGAATGGAAGAGCGAGGAACGGGAGATGCTCCCAACTGTCACAGGGATGTGGGAACAGCCCAGTTCCAGTGAGGAATGTGATGCCCAGCTTGTGGCGTGTGCCCTGAGATGGTCTTTCCTGTTGTTTTGTCCTTAGAGCCTGTTGGAGTGCTGGCCTGGATTTGGGAGGAGCCAAGTAGCCTGGAGCAGTGAGGTTTTTCCTGTCAGAAATCCATGCTGGGGATGTTTTCCCTGGCTGTCCCAAGGGGAAGGAACAGCTCTGGAGTTTTTGCAGCCACAGGCTGGGGATGCATCCCCTGAAAACCAGTTCAGGATCGTTCATCTGACTCTGTCCTTGACCTGTGGCTTCCAGGGAGCCTTCTGGTCTTCTGGATATTCCCAGGAGAGGATATTCAACCACCTGACTTTTAAGCCAGGAATTGCAAACCCAGTAAGTCAGTCACATTCTATGGGAGCTGCCCCAATGGTGGGATGGCAGAGGGCACAGCCCACGCTGCTGTTTGGGACATTCCCAGCTGGAACGGGAGCCAGCTGGGCATTTTGGAGCGCTGAGGCCACAAGGGCAGCCTTGAGTGGCATTCCCAGGCAATGCTGAGGCATCCCATGCCTGTGGCACGTGGCAACACATGCCTGATGTGGAGCAGAGAGAGGAAGGGAGAAATTCTGAGTTGATGGGAGGAATGGAATTGGGCTTTCCAGAATGGAATTGGTATAGGTGCTGATGGTATCATGGAATCATGGGGTGGCTTGGAAGGGACACAAAGACCCTCTGGGCTCTGTTTTCCCATCCCATGGCAAAGAACACGTCCAAAACTGCCTCCTCACCCTCATAAAATGGCAATGGGTGTTGGGAGCTCTGGCAGGAGCACCTGGAGACCAGGTAAGAATAGCAATGGGATTGTTTTGGCTGCTGCTGGATGTGGTTTTCTCTTTTCAGGATGTTCCTCTGATCGATGTTTTCACAGTAGCTTGCTAGGCCTCATTTGAGGATAATTCCAAGAATTTGGAAGTAGTTGGAAAAGAGTGAGGACAAAAGGTGAACCTGATCCATTTCTAGTAATTCTGAACTTCTCTTGCAGCACCATTCTGGGGGAAAGCTGGTTAAAGGATAAAGATGCAGAGGAACAAGTGTTGTCAACCCCCCTGCCTCCCTGACAGAGCAAAGCTTTCTGCAATCCCAGTAAATCTCTTGGAGAAACTGTGGGATCACAAGGTTTCCTAGGAAAGGAAAACTAAGGACAGAGATGAGGAAAGAGGCTTCCAATTAATAATGATTTGATGGAGGTAGGAATGATTCTTGTATGTTTGATGCACCCCTTTTTATTCCTGGGATAATTTTAAATGATTTCTTTAAAAACTCATTTTGATTTGGGAATTCAAATTAGAGAGGAAGCGATGCAAAATAAATGCAGGGAGAGATCACAGAATCATCCTGGAATGGCAGAATAGTTTGGGTGGGAAGGGACCTTAAGGATCACCTCATTCCATCCACAGGGTGCTCCAAGCCCCGGCCAGCCTGGCCTCAAACACTTCCAGGGATGGGGCAGCCACGATTTCCCTGGGTTTCCGAGCACAAGAGGAAATTTCCAGCAGGAAGTGAGGGGTTTCCTTTGCTCTGCCTGGCCCTAGCAGGGCTTTGGGAGGCAGAGGGTGTGGGAACAGGAGCTTTGTCCACTGCCTTGGGGGAGTCTCTGATGTCCCAAAACCCAGCCGAGCAAGTGGTTGTGGTTTAACATCCCGTTCAAAGGAGATGCCAGGCCAGGAACGGGAATGGACTGCAGAGCAGGGATGGTGCCCAGCAGAGGGGTGACCGTCCAGGGGGTCCCAGCAGTCCATCCCTGCTGGCCAGGTTTGGGATGAGCAGGTTGGTGACTGTCCCTGTGCTTGCTCTGCAGGATGAGGAAGCCAGGCCTGCTGAGGAGGAAGATGAGGAGGTGTGGGAGGATGGAGACAGCGGCCACCAAAGGCTGCGGAAGGCACAGATCCAGGTAGGAGACGTTGCCTTCCGAGGAGAGGGACTTGTCTGTCCCGTTGGAATTTGGGGCGTGAGGCCAGTGGAACAAAGGGTTTGATTCCATTTTCTTACTCGGGTTTTCACGTGCCTTAAGAGAGCTTTGTGAAAATGTCATTATCCCTGATTGAATCTCTGGAAAACAGGGATTGAAGCTTTCAGAAGGGGCCCAACCCTGCCTGCACGTATCCAAGTGCAGCCCCCACTCCCTGTTTTTGTGTACAGCTGGGATGAGACCTCAGCTGCTGCTACTTGCCCACTCACAAGTTGTGTAGCTCAGAGCCTCAGCCATGAAGGGCCAGGCTGTGTTTAAAACAGCCCAAGGTACCAGAGAGCTGAAGTAATTTCCTAGCAGGTAACTTGACTTGGAAGCTGCATTCTAAAATTTGTCCACATTTAATTTATGTCCCACGTGGAGACACCTAAAGAAGCAGAGGTGGGGTGTTCCTAAGAAAAGAACATCTAAATTCTTTGGTGGTAGAGGGCTTAAAATTAAAGTCTGAGTGGAGGTGCCTTTAGGACACTTCCATTCCAGTATCTGAATGGAATTTACATGAAGCATCCAAATCCTGACAAGCTTGTATGAACTCCAAAGCCTCTGCAAGTGTTTTACAGCCAGGGAAGGAGATAAGAGTCTGGAGTCTCTTCCCAAAACCTGGCTGCTGGTTTGTTTGGCCAGGCATAGGAATAATTGTATATTCCCTGGGGCTGTCCTTATGGGGAGAGGTTTACTTATGTGCCCTGGGTTTATTCAGTGCCTCTTCAAAGTGATGGAAACTGATTTCATTGAAATGCCAGGGGTGCCAAATGTTTTCCCCAGCCCGAGCTCGGAGCCAGCCCAGTGGGAAGTGGTTTAATGGCCATTTTCCCACTCCCTCGGGGCAGCAGCACTGGAGCACTCGCACCCAACCGTGCCCGAGGTGCCGAGTACTGGCAGGAGGCAAAGCCGGGGACGGGGCAGTAGGAGCTTGCAGTGCTCCTGGAATCGCAGAGCTGGAGCTGTGGGTTAGAACTCCCAGGAGCTGCTGCCTCACTCAAACCTCGTTTCAAGCTCCGCATCCCTCCTGCTCCCTTGGAATGATTGTTGCTTCTGTTGTTGCTCTTTCCCGATACATGATGATTATTATTGTAAATTCCCACTCCATTTCTTCCATAGCCCTTTGCTTCCCAGAGGTGGTGCTTTAGGCAAGCCCCTCCAGCCTGGGAAGGTGCTTTTGGCTCCGCACTCATTCCCAGTCCCCATGAGCAGCTGGACCTGTGCTGCCCCAGCAGATGCCCTTCCTTCCTTCCTTCCCTGCTGCACTTTGGCTTTTCGAGGGCTCTCTGGGGGGCTGAGGGAGAAGTTCTTTGTCATTCCAGGGCAGCATAAGCCCTGATCCCACTAAAAGCAGGAGGAATCATTTCATCCTTGTTTTTGGATACACCTTTAGTGTTTTCTCTCTTTTGCTGACACTGTGTGGTGAAGCAGCAGCTCCCTGGAATAATTTTTATTTGTAAAACAGTGAATTCCCTGCTGGAATCCCAGTCACAGCCCCCCAGATCAATGTGCAGTTTAAGGCCTTACACCCTGACCAGGACAAGTTCCTGTCCTTAGACATGGAAAACAGGGGAGAACTCAGACTGGATTGGAGCCAGCATCCAGAATGGGGAAAGTGAGGCAGCGTGCTTGGAGAAGGCTGGGGCTGGTACAGGGGGTGTTCCCCGTTGGATGACACCCGTGTGGAGCCGATCCTTCTCTTCCTTTGTCCAAAGTCCGATGGCAAAGGAGTGAAGAACCCACAAGTGGGGCCTGGAAGGAAAACAGTTCTGTTAAAATTAGGCAAAGAATGCACTAAGTAAAAATGGACATCCTTTTTATGTGTGAAAGAAAGTAGGGGAAAAATGTTGAAAAAGAGTTCTTTTATTTGGTGCCACCTCTCATTTTTTTATGGATAAAACCCTCTAGTGAGCAATCAGAACAGGAGTGGGAAAGCCAGGAGCCTTTGACTTCCACAGTGAACTTAATTTCCATGCTTAATTTTAACAATTTCCTCTCTCTCTCAGGGCAGGAAAACCCACTTAACTTGTCCCATCTTTGCCAAAAGCTTTGGTGTTTGAGCAGCCAAACCCAAGGAGCTCTGGCCCCACCAGCCTGTACTGGAGGGCCCCTGGTCCTGCCCGTGGTGTGGGATGAATCCCCAGTTGTCCCCAGAGGGGGCTGCCCTGGTCCCTGCAGTGCCCAGCACCTGAGACAGAGAGAGCCCTGTCCAAAGGGGCCTTTGGCACCTTGTCAGGAATGTGGCAGCAGCCCCAGGAGCAGGCTGGAGGTGAGAACTGGGGCTGTGTTTGAGCCTGAGCAGGTCAGCTCAGTGTTTACCTGTGGGGGGAGCTTGGCCCCACACTCTGAGTTGAAGCGGGATCAGGGTGACAGATGCTGCATTTTGGGCACCCTGAGAGTTTCTCTCCCCCCTGGAGCTTTCCTGCAGGGATGGGGCAGGGCAGGGAGCAGAATTAACCCTGCACCTCCCGTGGCCACTGCTGGCCTTTGTCTCTCTGTTGTGCCATCAGCCTGTGGGAATTTGCTGCTGCCGCTGCCACCCCACCTGGGGGCTGCGTGCTCCTGGCAGCCCTTCCCAGCTCCACACCCGAGCTCCAGCGGTGCCTCCGGGCTGTGTTGGGAGCGTTTGCTGGGAATGGGCCTCATCCCTGGAGTATCCTTTCCTTCCAGAGTGGATGGACAGAGCTGCTGGGCTTGTCAGCTTCAGAGTTTGATTGCAAAAGTCACTGCAGGGAAGAATGACAAGGAGGTTTGTCAGAGTGGTGCTGTCAGACCCCACCTGCCAGTCTGTGCTTTGGGTTGGAGGTTGTTGTGTATTGGCCCTGCAGGCAAGGAATGTCCCCTTCCCACCTCAGCCCAGCAGCTCCCAAGGGCTCTTCCTGGAGTACTTATTCTTTGCTTCCCTTTGGGCTAACTTAATCTCCACCCTTCCATGAGCAATTCCTTGGCTTCTCCTGGAGAAAACCCCACGGCAGAGGCAGTCTGCAAAGGAGCCCAGAGCTGTGCTTGGAGCAGAGAGTGCTGAGAGCTGCGGGTGCCTCTGCTGCCCCAGGCTGGCAATATCCCCATGGAACAGACTGGGCAAATGGGATTAGAGGGAGCACAAGTCCCTTCAGGGAAGGGGTTTTCTCCTGTGCAGATCAGGCACAGGGCAGGAAGGGAACTTTGGAAATCAGCTGATTTCCCCCAGAAAGCATCACTCACATCAGCATGGATGACATGACCTGTGCCCACCGCTCACCATGCACCCGGCCAGAATCAAGAGCAAAGGTTGGTTTGGGTGTGAGCACTTGAAATAACTTGGAAAGAGAAGCAATCACCTTTTGCTGCTTCTTTCTTTCTTTCAGATGCTGGGATTGCCTCTGGGCACGTGTGCTGAGCTCTCCCTGCAGGGAACCATCAGGCCTTAACAGCTGTGAGGTTGTGTTCTTCTCAGTGGGGAACTGGAAATAATTATTAATTAATTAATTGCAGAAATGTCTTCTGAACCTTTCCCCTTTCCTGGTAGATCTTCTCTCTCTGCCTCTGAATTTACAGCTGTTCCCTGGTGTCATTGGCCCTGCCTGAATTCCTTGCAGCTCCTCACTGGGAAAACCTGGGGTGACTGAGAGGGGACACAAGAATTGTTTGTGTAGGAAAATGGGAGGGGATGTCGAGGGGAGCGAGGTGGCATTTTTGAGGGAAAAGCTGAGGTGATGTTTAGGAGAGAGAATGCACATTTTTGGGGCAGAAAAGAGTTAATATTGTAGAGGAAGGAAAATTTGGGGGGTAAAACTTGATGTAACCTGTAGGGGACAGAATGAATATTTTGGCATAGGCATAGAGGAGTAGACAAATAAGGAAAATTTTGGAGGCAAAGCGTGACAAAATCTCAAGAGCAGAGAATGATCACTTGGAGGGAAAAATGAGGTGATGAGTACTGAGCATGTGGGGAAAATCTGAGCTAATCTCTAGGGGAGAGCATGAACACACTGAGGTAACATGAGGGAATCAGTTGTGGGCAGGTAGGGAAACTTGTGTAAAAAGAACATTAAATAAGCTGTAGAAAGAACATGTTGAGGTAAAAATGAGGTCATCAGTAGTAGACAGATGGAAAACTTTGGTGGTAAATCTTGATAGAAGCTATGTGGTAGAAAGTAAATAAATATTGAAGGAAGAAGAGGGAATCAGTAGTGGACAGGTAGGGGAATTTTGGGGGGGTAAAACTTGAAATAATCTAGAGGTTGAGAATGAATATTTTGAGGTAAAAATGAGGTAATAAGTTGTGGACAGTTAAGGAAAATTTTGGGGGTCAAACTTGAGGTAATCTCTAGGGAGAGTATGACACACTGACATAAACTGAGGCAGTCACTGGGGCTAGGCAAGGAAATTTGGGGTGTAAAACGTGGGAAGATCTGTAGGGCAGAGAATGAACATATTGAGGAAGCAATGAGGTGACCAGTAGTCAAGAGGAGGTAGAATTTGGGGGGCAAACCCTGAGGTAATTATGGAGGAACAGTAAGTGTTTTTGAGAAAAAATCGGACCTAATTTGTAGGGGACAGAATGAACATTTTGGGGATAAGACAGACAGAACTTGCGTGGTTTTGGTTTTACAATCTGGTCAGTATACAGGGGACAAAATAGACATTTTGGTCATAAAATCCTAGTTAATCTGTAGAAGAAAGAACTCCTATTTTGAGGTAAAAAGGAGGTGATCAGAATTGGGCAGGTAGGGAAAATTGAGGGGGTAAAATGTGAGGTCATCTCTAGGAGAGAGCAGGAGCATCCTGAGGTAAACTGAGGGAATTGCTGTGGACAGGTGGGTAAATCTGGGGGGTAAAACTTGAGGGAATCTCCATGGTAGAAAAGGAGTATTTTGAAGTAAAAATGAAGTACTCCGTGGTGGAGAGGTACAGAAAATGTCGGGGGTAGAATCTGAGGTGATCTGTAGCAGAGAGAATGCACTTGATGGGGTAAACTGAGGTTTTATGGCCAGGTAGGGAAGTTCTGAGGGGTAAAAATTGAAAGTGTCTGTAGGGTAAAGAATGAGAATATTGAGGTGGAAATGAGGAAAGAGGTAGTGGACAGGTGGGGAAAGTTTTGGGGGCAAATCTTGTGGTAATCTCCAGAGCAGAGAAAGAATGCTTCCTTGTAAAAAATGAGGAACTCAGAAGGAGACAGATGGGGACATTTTGGGGGTAAAGTCTCAGATCATCTCAAGGTGAGGGAAGGACTATTTGGAGGTGAACTCAGGACTCACTGTGTCCTCCTTCCTTGGCAGCAGCTGGCAGGGAAGGGAGAAGAGGCCTCGGGCTGGAGAGGGGCAGGAGAAAGGCACTGTGGGCAAAGGGACCTCCCTGGCATCCCCAGGGCACCTGTGGGGAACAGAGTGGACACTTTGGGAGCAAAGGGAGGTGAGTGGATTGTCCCTTTGGGGGATGCTGGGATTTAAATCATTCTATCCATTTGCCTGCTGACATTTCCCAGCCCAGGGGCTTTGGCTGCCAGGGCAGCACAAAGGTTGTTCCCTGTGTGGTGCCCAGATTTGGGGTTAGGCTTTGCTAGTTCACATGAATTCTACCCAAAGCCCTGAATTGCCACTGGAATAGCCTCCTAGTGCCTCCTGGAGCATGGATATTCCCATGCAGAGCTGCCTATTTAACAGCAGGTGTCAGGAAGTAGCAGAGCTTCCAGGGAAGCTCAGCAGGGTCAGGGCAAGGACAGCTTCATGTTCCATAGAATTTGCTGTTTGTAACCCTCATCCCCCAGCCCCCCCCACCATGTCCCTGGGGCACCTGACAGAGTTCCCTGGAATTCAGCTGCCTGCACCCCCCGAGCTCGGGCTCCAGGTGATATTTGGAAGCAGGAGAAGGCGCTGGCCGGACGCGCTCCCAGCCCGTGCTGAGGCAGCCCCTGTGCCCATGGGAGGAGTTCTCTCCCTGCAGGAGCTATTTCATTGCAGAGCCTCTGGAAGTTCTTTTCCCTCAGGAAAGGGATGCACATCCCTGCCTTCAGGGCACCTGCAGTGTGAGCCACCTGTGAAAGCTTTCCATCAGTTGTGCAGTTCCAGCTGGTTCCCCAAAACCTGCCAACTCAATCCAAAGAGATTTCTCTGCCTCTGACCTTTCATTTGAAGGCATCTCTGAGGGCATTGCTTGGCATTTCATTGCTGTGGGGGAAGCTTGCCTTGGCTTTAACGCTGCTGAGGGATGATGTCCTCAGGCTGGAAGGGAAGGCATTTTGGGTGGCTGGGACATAGCTGGCAGGTGTGTGGGAGGTCGGCAGCGGGAATTGCTGTCTGAGCCCCTCTGCAAACAGCCCGTGCCGACATTCCCCGGTGCCAGCTGTTCCTTGGGGTATTTTTGGGGCGTCAGTGGGGTCTGTCGGGGCCGAAGCATCTCCGGGTGCCTGTTCAGAGCAGCCCCTGGCCGAGGGGCCGCCCTTTATCCATGTCCATCCCAGCGCTGCCCAGGCAGCCCAGTGCCCGTTCCCGGGATGTGTGTTTGGCATGCTGTGTGCCACAGGCAGGACACTGCAGGCACAGCTCCTCTCTGCAAATCCAAAGCACAAGAGCTGCTGGTTCCCTTCCTGGGGCTGCTGGCCTTCTCCCTCCCCCCGTTCCCTGCCAGCTGGGACACACAGAAGGAGCACCAAGGAACACTCCTGGCAACGAGCAGGAGTCACTGAGAGCTCTGTGCAGCTCTGGGCCACAAAAGCTGCCTCAGCCGCCACTGTGATTTTGGCCTGTGAACACTCACCTGCGGGAAATGCCCCTCTGCAGGCAGGAGCAGCTCTGACACTCTCCAGAACTTTGGCCATGGAGCAAGTGAACCCTCAGGACTTGCCTTGCTTCTTTCTCCCTGGAAAGGGACGTGGAATGAGCACCTTGACAGCTGTTGGGGAAATCCTGGAAAGGGCAGGAAATCAGGGCTATGGGAAGAGTTTTGTACTGTCCCCCAAGCGATCACCTGTGGTGTTCCATGATCAGGTGCTGGCCATGGAGCTCTGCCCTGTGGCCATGGCAGGGGCTGGGGTGTAAAGCAGCATTAGCATAAAAGAAGGAGCTGTATTTGCAAAGGAATTACCTTGCTGGCACTTGGCATTGCCATGCCAGGCAGGACATTGGCAGGAGCTGAGATTGGCTTGGTTGGAGCAGGGTGCTAAGAATGGCCAGGTGTGGGTTCAAGGCCCAGATGAGGCATTCACATAAGGGTTCGACTTGGTGCTCCTTGTGTATCCATTCCCACTCAGGAGATGCTGTGCTCTGGAAATAAAGGAGAAACAGTTTCCACTGGACTTTCAAAGCCAGAGGTTTTTGCACTAGAGAGTGCAAGGCGCAGAGAAAGTGGGGGGGGGGGGGGGAAGGAGAGCATCAGGTACCGGCTGAGCGGCCCGAGCCCCGGCCCCAGAGCGGGCGCAGTCAGAGCAGGAGCGGCAGCAGCGGACTCGGCGCCAGCGCCCGGCCCGGGGGAGCGGCTCCTCCCGGCCGCGGCGCTGCAGCCGCGCTCGCTGGGCGGGAGGCCCCCGGGGGAGCGGCCCCGGGGCGGGGGGAGGCGGGCGCTGCTCTGCGCAGGGGGTGCGGCGGCCTCGGCAGCGCCGGGGCTGGGGGAGCTGCGCGTCCCCGCGGGGGCTGCGGGCGGGCCCGGGCCGGGAGCGCCGCCGCTCCGGTTCCGCCCCACGGGGCGGGCGGCGCTGCGGGAGCGGCGGCCTCTGGGGGTGCCGGGGCCAGCACGGGCGGTCCCCGTGCCCCGCCCGCTTCCAGGCGCGATCCAGCGCCTGCTCCGGGGAAGCGCCGCCCGCCCGGCACGGCCCCGGCTCCCCGCGGCCGCGGCGGGACCGTAGCCGGAGCTCCGGCGGGACCGCAGCCCCGCGCTGGCCGCAGCCGGAGCGGCAGCGCCGGGCTCGGCCCCAGCGCCAATCCCGGAGCGGCTTTTAACCAGCCGCGGCGATCCCGATCCCTAATGCCATCCCCAATCCCACCTCAGTTCTCCGAGCCCGGGAGCCACACCCCGCCCGCCGAGGGACAAGCGGCTCGGCCCGGGACCCCCAGCAGACACCGACAGGACTCGGACCCGAATCCCCGGACCCCGTTCCCGGTCCCACCTCAGCGCCTCGGGCTCGGCGCAGCGCCGGGAGCAGCCCCCGGGGCCGGGCTCCGCACAGCGCTCCGAACGACGGTCCCGCCGCAGCCCGGGACGAGCAGAATGAGCATCCAGCGCACAAAGCGGAGCGGGCGCGGATCCGCCGGCATTTACGGGCGCGGGCGGGGCGGGGCGGGGCCGGCACAGGTGTGAAGGGCGGGGTCCGCACAGGTGCGCGGGGCCCCAGAGCGGCTGCGCGGGGCGGGGCCGAGGGGATTTAAGCCTCGGGAATCGGCCCCGCCGCCATTTGCGCGCTCGGTGCTCGGTGGGAGAGGTTGCGGCCGGACCGGGTTCTATATCTCTATATTTCTATATCTCTGTGTCTCTGTATTTCTTTTTCTTTATATTTGTGTTTGCTTCTCTTCTTCTAACCCTCTCTGTTCTTCCCCCTCTGCCTCCCCTCCCCCACCCCCTACACCCCCCCCCCCAACCCCCCCCCCCCTCTCCCCCCTAGCCCTCCCCTCCCTCCCCCCCGGCCCGGTCCCCCCCCATCCCCCCTCCCTTTCCCCCTACACGCCTCAACCCTGCCCTACCCCTCCATCCCCCCCCCCTCCTCCACCGTTCCTCCCCCCCCCCATCCCGCGTCCCCCCTGCCCCCTCACCCTGCTCCCCTTCCCCTCCCAATTTCCCCCACCTGCCCTCAATCCTCCCCCTCTGTCTCCCACCTTTCCTTCCACCTCCCCGTGTTCCTCTTCCCGCTTTCCCCCTCTGCACCTTGACCCCCCCCCCCACCTGTGCTCCGTCCTCGTCCTCCCCCCCCTCCTTTCCTGTCCCCCCACCCCGCCTCTCCCTGCACACCCTGAACCCCCCACCTGCCCTCCTTCTTTGACCCCCTCTGCTCCCTTATTCCCGTCCTCTGTCCCGTCTTTCTCCCGCAGCCGCGGGGCTCGGGGCGCCGGAGAATAAAGCCCAGAGGGCCGGAGCCCGGCGCCCCTGCCCTCGCTGGAGCCCCACACGGGGCCGGACCCGCTCGGCGGGTCCCCTGTGCAAACAAGAACACCGCCGGGGCTCCGGCTTTCCACACACACACTGGGGATCCCCTCTTCAGGAGGGGGTCCCGGGGCGGGGGGTGGGTTTCAGGGAGGGGGGTGTGTTGGGGTAGGGTGGGCCCCCTCCACCGGAGGAGGGGGTCCCGGGGGGGGGGGGGTGGGTGAGTTTCAGGGAGGGTGGTGGGTTGGGGTGGGCCCCCTCCAGAGGAGGGGATCCCGGGAGGGGTGGGTGGGTTTCGGGGAGGGTGGTGGGTTGGGGTGGGCCCCCTCCGGAGGAGGGGGGTCCCGGGGAGGGGTGGGTTGGGTGGGCCCCCTCCGGAGGAGGGGGTCCCGGGAGGGGGTCAGGGTGGGCCCCCTCCGGAGGAGGGGGTCCGGGGGAGGGGGGTGGGGCGGAGGGGGGACTTTCCCCCCCTCCAGTCCCCGCCCCCTCTCCCGGACCCCCTCCTCCGGACGGGGCTCCCCCCGGCCCCCTCCCCGGGACCCCCTCCTCCGGACCGGGGCCCCGGGGGGGAGGGAGGGGGGGGGGCGGGTGGGGTGGGGGGGCTCGACGGGAGGGGCTGTTGGTTTAGCCTGTGGTCTCTATGTCTGTTCATGCTGCAGAGTGACGTGACCCCCTCTGCTTCCCCCCCACCCCACCCGCCCCCCTCCCTCCCCCCCGGGGCCCCGTCCGGAGGAGGAGGCCCCGGGGAGGGGGCCTGGGGGAGCCCCGTCCGGAGGAGGGGGTCCGGGAGAGGGGGCGGGGACTGGAGGGGGGGAAAGTCCCCCCCTCCGCCCCACCCCCCTCCCCCGGACCCCCTCCTCCGGAGGGGGCCCACCCTGACCCCCTCCCGGGACCCCCTCCTCCGGAGGGGGCCCACCCCCCCCACCCCCCCCCTCGGGACCCCCTCCTCCGGAGGGGGCCCACCCCAACCCACCACCCTCCCTGAAACCCACCCACCCTCCCCCCGGGACCCCCTCCTGAGGAGGGGGCCCACCCTACCCCAACCCACCACCCTCCCTGAAACCCACCCACCACCTCCCGGGACCCCCCTCCAGAGGAGGGGGCCCACCCCAACCCACCCTCCCCCCGGGACCCCCTCCTGAGGAGGGGATCCCCAGTGTGTGTGTGGAAAGCCGGAGCCCCGGCCGTGTTCTTGTTTGCACAGGGGACCCGCCGAGCGGGTCCGGCCCCGTGTGGGGCTCCAGCGAGGGCAGGGGCGCCGGGCTCCGGCCCTCTGGGCTTTATTCTCCGGCGCCCCGAGCCCCGCGGCTGCGGGGGAAAGAGGGAAAGGGGAGAGTCAGGGAGGGATGAGGTGGGGTAGGGAGAGGAGTCGGGGTGGGTTGGGGAGAACGAGAACGAGGGGGGAAAGGATGATGGACAGAGGAGAGGTAGAGCAGGAAGAGAGGAGAGTCGAGTTGGGGAGCGGGGTAGGGAGAGGGGAGAAAGGAGGGGTCGGGGAGAAAGGAGGGGTACGGGGGTCGGGAATGCGCAGGGGAGCAGGGAGAGAGGGTGGGAGAGGCTGGGGAGAGGGCAGGAGGGGGGCTGGGAGAGAGAGAGAGGGAGGGAGGGTGTGGGGAGAGAGAAAGAAACTGGGGGGGTAGGAAAGAGGTGATAAGCGGGGAAAGAAGGAGGAGGAGAAGGGCAGGAGAAAGAGGGGGAGGAAAAAGGGGGAGCGGAGCCTCACCCGGGCCACGCCGGGGGAGCCCGGCCCAGCGGCAGCCTCCCCCAGCTCTGAGCGCGCAAAAGGCGGCGGGGGCGATTTCCGGCCCTTAAATCCCCTCGGCCCCGCCCCGCGCAGCCGCGCTGGGGCCCCGCGCACCTGTGCGGACCCCGCCCCGCGCACCTGAGCCGGATTAGGGGCCGCCCCTGAAGCCGCCCCCGGCCCCGCCCGGGACCGCCCCAGAGCCCCGGCCCCGCCCGGCCCCGGGGCCCGCCCTGCCCTGCCCGGGGGCGGCTCCATCGCTCGGGGCCCCGCCCCTCTCTCCCGGGCCGGACCCGCCCCGCGCACCGGGGCCGCTCCCGGGACCGGGGCTCCGGGTCCTGCCGGCGGCCGCTGCGGGTCCCGGGCGGTGCCGCCTCTCCCGGCGGGATGGGGGCTGGCATCGGGACCGGGAGGAGCCGCTCCGGGACGGGCGCTGGGGCCGAGCCCGGCGCTGCCGCTCCTGCTCCGGCCGGCTCTCCGCGGGGAGCCGGGGCTGTGCCAGCTCCCGGGCAGCCCCGGGATCCCGAGCTGGGCCCGACGCGCTGGGCCGGGCTCCGCTCAGCCCTGAGCCCCTCCCGGAGCCCGCCTTGGGCCCCACGACGCGGCCCCGGGCTCTGCCGCCAGCCCCGGACGCGGCGCTGAGTCGCTGCTCCCGAGCTCTGCGTGAGGCCGGGGAGCCCGGCTTCGGGCTGTGCCTAAGGCAGGACTCGGAGCTCAGAGACACAGACTCGCCCTGGCCCGAAGAGCCCGCTTTGAGCATCAAAACACGGCATTTAGGCTTTAATTCAGGTCCAGCAAAACGCAGCACTTCAGTTTCTCTTTGTGAGCCCAAACACACAGGACTCATTCTCTTCCTCAAGCCCTGAAAACAGGATTTAGTCACTGTTTCTGAGTCCCAGCTCTGGCCATACCAGCCTGCTCTCAGGACTCTTTAGATAGAGAAATGCTGTTAGCAAGGGTTCTCTTGCTATTTTCTAAGTCTGTGAGAGACTTCTCTCTCTCACAGAAGAGGTGGCAGGGAATGTAAACAACCAAACCACCACCTGCAACCTTGAAAAGTCTTGATAATGGTACAGTAGAAAAATATTTTGAGAGTGGATGTTTTAGGATTTTAGCCAATCACCCCCAAGGGGAGGCTGATCGTTTGTCCAATTAGACTATGAAGAAAAAAGTCTATAATAGAGTTTGTAAAATAATTAAAGAAATGAATCTTGCTGCACAATTCCTGCCTGCTGGATCTTCTCTCCTCCTCCTCCTCCCTGCGGCTGCGGGACACAGTGATATACCCTAGGGCCTCGGCCTGCGGTAATAGGACTCCACAATGCAGGATTTAGTCTCTGCTTTTAAGCTCTGCGCCTGCTTTTGAGCCCCCGAAACGCAGCACTGGGTCTCTTTTTGTGAGCCCAAAACCGCTCCTGTCCCTCGGGTTCGGAGCCCCCAGAAGTGCCCGGGGCCACAGCTGGACCCCAGCTGGGCACCAGCAGCTGCTCCCTCACCCCCCGTGGGATGGGGAAGAGACCAGAGACAAAATTCCAGCTCAGAACAGTTTAAGAATGGAAACCAAGACAAATACAATCATTTGAGATTAATGACAACACATAATAACAGTGAGAGCAACAAGAGCAGTGGTAACAATAATGAACAGGAGAGGGAGAAAAACCCCTCCACACCCCCCTCCCTTTAACATTATAAATCCAAAATTTAATCCAGAGCACCAGAATCTCCCACTGTGGGGGATTTCCATATTCCTGTTACTTTCTCTGTGTTCTGTCCTGGGGATTTGTGGACTGAGGGAGGCACTGGCTGCTCCTCTGGGCAAGGGGAAGGCCCCTGTGCTATTCCCATGAAGAGAACACCTGGAATTACTGCCCTGGGAGCCCAGTCCGGTCCTTCCAGTGACTGGGGGGCACCCAGAGGGTCTTTACATGAAATGAAAATGACATCCTGGTCCAGTGCATTGACAGCAGGATTGGACACTCCTGGCCAAGGTGACCAGTCCGTGGGAATCGCACCGGTGACCATCCAGGGGGGATTTTAAGTTGGATTCTTGCAGATTTCATCGTGCAGAAGCTCCAATTCTTTTTGGCACCTCTTGTTCAAATGTCTCCCCACTGGAAGAGGTCAATTAGTCTTTGTAATGACCTGACTGCCAGAGGCAGGGAAAAACAATCAGCGTTCCCTGAACGCCTCCATGACTTCCATGTCCACCTGCACCGAGTGGCCAATGGGCAGGAGCCTGCCCAGAACAGGCTCAGAGATGGGGCTTTCAACCCAAACCATTCCATCATTCCATGACCTCCCCCGGTATTATTTTTGCACTGTTCTCTCTCAAATTTAAATTCCTAAATTTAAATGGTTTATTAAAGCAAGAATTTTTTAATTATTCAGGAATAAAAAGGGAAGCATCACACATACAAGAATCATTCCTACACCCACCAAACCATTCTTAACTGGAAGCCTATTCCCTCATCTCTGCCCTCGTTTTGCTTTCCTGGAAAACCCTGTGATCCCACAGTTTCTCCAAGAGATCTGCTGGGAGTACTGCAAGGTCTGCTCTGTCAGAGTGCCAGGGGGGTTTACAGCACTTGCTCCTCTGCATCTTCACCCTTTCATCAGCTTTCCCCTGGAACGGTGTTGTGGGAGAAGCTTGGAATTACCAGAAATGGATCAGGTTCACATTTTTTCCCCACCAGTTTTCATCTGGTTTGAAATTCCTGGAATGACCCTCAATTGTGCCCTGGAACAGTGCTGTGAAAGGATCAATCAGAAGAACAGCCTGAAAGGAGAAAACCACCTCCAGCAGCAGCCGGAATGATCCCATTTCTGTTCTTACCTGCTCCTGCCAGAGCTCCCAACAGCCATTTCCATTCCAAAACAAGAGCTATGGAAGACATTCCTGCTGTCTGTGAGGGTGAGGTGGCAGTTTTGGACGTTCTTTGCTGTGGAATCAGACAACAAACAGCATAAATAATCTTGGTGGTCTCTTCCAAGCCAAACCACCCCGTGATTCCATGCGTGGATCAGCACCTGACCCAACTCCATTCCAGAAACCTCCTCCCACTAACCCAGAACTTTCCTTTTTCCGCTCAACATCAGGGATTTGCTGCCAAGTGCCCCGGGCAGGGGACGCCTCAGCCTTCCATGGGACGCCTCAGCATTCCCTGGGGTGCCTCAGCATTCCCTGGGCTGCTGTTCCACGCCGATCCCGTGTCCAGCGCCGTTCCGGGCTGCAGTGCCGGGCTCTCCCCACAAGGCGGCAGCACCGGGAGCGAGCAGCCCCGGCCGGTCCCGCTGTCTCGGGGCAGCTGCGCCTTTAACCCGCCCGGAGCCGGCGGGGCCGTGAACACAGTGGGCAAAAACCCCAGCGATCCCCTTTCTTTCACCCCCAGAGGCACAGGATCGCAGCATTCCCTGGGCTGGAAGGGACCCGCAGGGAGCATCGAGTCCACATCCTGGTCCTGCACCCCAAGAATCCCACCCTGTGCCCGAGAGCCTTGTCCAGACCCAAACTCTGCCCCCAGGATCCTGAAAACACAGCGGGGCTGGGAGAAGGATGACAATGGAAGATTTTTTATATAGATCTCCTTGTACGATCGTTATATAATATCATTAGATCGCCCAGGAACCCATCCCTGTACCTGGACAGCCAGAAGTGCACAAAATCCCAGCCCCTCCCAAGATGCAGCTCCTCACACCAAACCTTGGGAGAATCCCTGGTGCTTCCAACACCGCTGCAATCCCACCTGGAGCTGAGCTTACAGGGTGCTCTGCCTAATCCACATCCAAGCCTGGATAGCCCAAAGCCTGCAAGAAAAGAGGAGGCAAAGTGAAAAGGAGTGAGGGGGAAAAAACCAGAGTTTTAGGTTTTTCCCCTGTTTGCAACAGGATTGAAGGGCAGGATGGAGAGGTTTTGTGGAAAAGAAGTACCAAAGGCTGCTTCATTCCCAGCAATTAGCGCTGCTCAGGTTGAATCCAAGAGGCCCAATCCACCAGGTTTAAACAGGAGCGGCCGACAGGATGGGTTATGACACAGATCTGTGAAGCTGGAGCCTTCTTCCTTCTCCCGGGCTCTCCCAGAAATTCTCCATGTCCGGACGCGCTCCCGCTCTCCCCGCTGGGGAGGACGGACTTGGATAGCCCGGGTGACTGGTGAGCCTAAAACAATAAGTGATGCAGTGATCCAAGTGTTTTTCCCCAGGAAATTACATATTCTCTGGACCTGGGATAACCCATATCCCATGGCCTTCTCCAGGAAGAGTCCCAGCTGGATAGGGTCTCCCAGAAAGGATTCCATAGGGGCTCACCTTTTGCTTGGAGCTCGGCTGAATTCCTCAGCAATGCCAGGGAATGTTGCCATTGGAGGCTTTGGGCAGATTAGGCTCATTTGCCTTTTTAGGTTTTGTTACCGTCTCTCAGACTTCCCACTGGAATGTGGTCTCCAAGGAACATGTAAATCCCATTGGATTCCTGCTCTTTCGGACAATTTTTTGTACCATTCCTGTACAAAACGAGGCCCCCTGTTCGGATGCTTTTCCCCACCGTTCCCCAGCAGTTTTATCTGCCAGTGCATTCCCTGTGTTGGTTGGGCTCTTCCCAGATCTCTGAGCTCCTTCACAAGGCAGGAGATCCATTTGGCCCAGGAACCGAACCCTCCCGAGGAATTGTCTGATGCCATCTCCATATTTCACAGCTGATCCTTGTGCTCAAAGGATCCCCCTTTCTTCCCTCCAGCCAATTCCAAGCCTCGCTGCCCCCAGCCGGGAACAGTCCCCAGGCCGATCCCTGCAGTCTTCCCTGCCAGGATCCTGCTCAGGAATCCATGGGCTACGAATGGAAGAATTAATTCTTCCCACCCCTGCCCAGTTCTAATTCCAAAGGATTTGGTGTCTGCCTTACCCGGCTGGAGCCTGCTTCCAACTCTGCTCTTGCTGCTTCTGCTGCTTTCCATTTCCCAGGAATTCCACCAACGGAGCGACAGCGTTTTCCACCTCCTCCTCCAGGATTCCCTCTGTTGCGTTCGGGTGCTGGAAGGATATCAAAACCTGGGCCTCACTATCAGGAATTATATCCCCGGATTTGTTCCTTTCCAAATGTCACCTCTTCCCAACAAAGCACTGGCCATCCAAGGAATTCTAGAGAGCGATGTGCTGACCGCTGCTTACTCCTCTGGAATGTCAGAGCTTGGAAAAAAAGGGCAGTTGAGGCTTTTCCTGGTGCTGCCCATGAAGTGTATTTTACCTAAGTGCCCCTGCCCATGCCTTTGCCTGTATCCGCCAAAAATCCACCCGTTCATTCCCCAGCTGCTGCCTCCCTCTTTTCCTGGATCCAACAGAATTTTAACAGGTGAATATTCCCCTCTGGAAGAGCACCTTTCATTCCAAACCTAAGAACAAACAAATGAATCACTTTCCTTCGACCTTCCTTATTAGGATTCCACTGAGAGCAGTGGATGCAAAATGATCCTCTCCTGGTCCCTGCTGGATTCCCGGAGCAGGGATCCTTTCCCTCTTTCCCCCCACCCCCCGCGGTGCCCTCCTCCCCCTCCCGCCCCACCCCGCACCCTTTTCAGGCTTTGTTCCACAGCTTTTGCCTCCGGACCTCAGATCCTTTTGGTCTCCAGGAGCTCCCAGCAGCTCCACAGCCTTTCCTCTCCCATCCTGATCCTTTCTCCAGGAATGGAGCTCTGCATTGCAATTCCCTTCTCTTTTCTCCGACAATTCCCACCAACCCAGACCTAAAGCTGACACAAGGAACACTCGGTGCCCACAAATCCAAATCCAGACCTGGCCATCCCTAAACCAGCAACTCCTGGACAATTTGCGTTCATTCCAACCTATCACTGAGGACTCACCTAATCCTTCAAAATTCCCAAGAAATATCCCGTTGCCTTCAGCTCCCAGGGGATTCTGCTTCGTGCTCACACGGATTTGGGACTTCCCTGAAAAACCCGTGCAGGGCACGCTGGAATCCCCGATCCCGTGAATCGGGGGAGTGTGAAAAGCTCGGTCCAGCCTGGGCCCCCAGAAATTTTTGCCAAATATCCCCCAAGTCCTCGGGACAACAGAACTCTCTGGTACTGCATTTTTGGCGTTGTAAAGCCTGGAATTACTTTATTCCTAGTGCTGGGCTCTGGATGTGGCCGAGAAAATCCCGGCCTCCACACAGACCCAGATTCCAAACTTTTTGATACATTTGAGCAAACCGAGAAATTCCCCTTCCCTGCTTCTTCTTAAGGGCATCCTTCTCTTCCCTTACCCGGCCTGCTCTCTCCCACTGGGCTGGGTTTTTCCCTTCCCATGCTAATTAGTCCCTACTTCTAGGAGCTTTAGGTACCTTTCTTCCCTGGCAGGGATTTCTTAACACAGCTACCGAGGCTTTGGGAGTCTTCTTTATCTTCTACTTTCTGGAAACACACCCTCTGATCCATAAATGCCACAATCCAGATGCCCAACTTCAACAAGACATCCTTTTCACCTAAAAACACTCACTCTCAACTCTTAGATCTTTTAAAGTTTTACCCCTGCAAAATTCCCCTGGTTTTCCACCGCTGAATTCCTCCGTCCTGATTCCAAGAATTTCTTGAATACCACGGGGCTTTTCTCAAGATTTACCCCCACAACCTTCCCTACGTGCCCACTGCTCACCACCTCATTTTTCCCTCAATGTCTTCGTTCTCCACCCCAGAGAGTTTGTCAAGTGTTGCCTCCAAGATGTTCCCCCTCTGTCCACTACTGAGTTCCCCATTTTGCCTTCAAAATATTCCTTCTGTCCCCTCCAGATTGCATCCACTTTTACCCCCAACATTTTACTTCCTCTACAATATTGATTAAACCTTTTCCACCCCAAAAATGTGCATTCCCTCCCTTAAACAGCACCTCAGCTTTTCCCTCAAAAATGCCCCAGAGAGAAACTCCGATTCAGCCCCCAAACTCCCATTTTCCTACACAAACAGTTCTTGTGGCCCCTCTCAATTCCCCCAGGCTTTCAGCTAAAGGAATAACTGGAAGCCTATTCCCTCATCTCTGCCCTCCTTTTGCTTTCCTGGAAAACCTTGCCATCCCACACTTTCTCCAAGAGATCTGCTGCGAGTACTGCAAGGTCTGCTCTGTCAGAGTGCCAGGGGGGTTTACAGCACTTGCTCCTCTGCATCTTCACCCTTTCATCAGCTTTCCCCTGGAACGGTGTTGTGCGAGAAGCTTGGAATTACCAGAAATGGATCGGGTTCACACTTTTTCCCCACCAGTTTTCATCTGGTTTGAAATTCCTGGAATTACCCTCAAACGTGCCCTAGAACAGTGCTGTGAAAGGATCAATCAGAAGAACAGCCTGAAAGCAGAAAACCACCTCCAGCAGCAGCCAGAATGATCCCATTTCTGTTCTTACCTGGTCCTGCCAGAGCTCCCAATGGCCCTTCCCATTCCAAAACAAGAACTATCGAAGACATTCCTGCTGTCCGTGAGGGTGAGGTGCCAGTTCTGGATGTTCTTTGCTGTGGAATCGGACAACAAACAGAGCGTAAATGATCTTGGTGGCTCTTCCAAGCCAAACCACCCCGTGATTCCTTGCGTGGATCAGCACCTGTCCCAACTCCATTCCAGAAACCTCCTCCCACTAACCCAGAACTTTCCTTTTTCCGCTCAACATCAGGGATTTGCTGCCGAGTGCCCCGGGCAGGGGACGCCTCAGCCCTCTCTGGGACACCTCAGCATTCCCTGGGACGCCTCAGCATTCCCTGGGGTGCCTCAGCATTCCCTGGGGTGCTGTTCCACGCCGATCCCGTGTCCAGCGCCGTTCCGGGCTGCAGTGCCGGGCTCTCCCCACAAGGCGGCAGCACCGGGAGCGAGCAGCCCCGGCCGGTCCCGCTGTCTCGGGGCAGCTGCGCCTTTAACCCGCCCGGAGCCGGCGGGGCCGTGAACACAGCGGGCAAAAACCCCACCGATCCCCTTTCTTTCACCCCCAGAGGCACAGGATCGCAGCATTCCCTGGGCTGGAAGGGACCCGCAGGGAGCATCGAGTCCACATCCTCGTCCTGCACCCCAAGAATCCCACCCTGTGCCCGAGAGCCTTGTCCAGACACAAACTCTGCCCCCAGGATCCTGAAAACACAGCGGGGCTGGGAGAAGGGTAACAAGGGAGGATTTTTTACATAGTTCTCCTTGTATGATCGTTATATAATATCTTATTAGATAGTCCAGCAACCCATCCCTGGGCCGGGACCCCCACCCCTGTCCCGGGACACCCATCCCTGGGCCGGAATACCGATCCCCCGCGGCCCCCACCGTCCGCTCGGGACTGTCCCCGTTCCCCGCTCACCTCCGAGCCCGCAGCACCCGCCCCGGTGCCCCCGGCCCGGCAGCGCTGCTCCCCGGACTCCCCGCCATTGCCGCGTCGGGCGAAGAAGGGCGGAAATTACCGGGACCACACCAATGTGGCGATGCGACCTTCTCAAGATGGCGGCGGTGGAGGACCCCGCTCCGTCTATTCGGCTGCCTGAATGCTCCCGCCTACCCCAGGCGCCGCTGACCCCACAGTCGGTGTCCGCATAGCGGGAAACGCCTCAGAAAATTGCGTGCAAGCGCTGGGCTGGCGTTGGTGTCGGCGTCGCGTTCAGGCAGCCGAATAGACGCAGCTAGAGGGGGCCTTCCCTGCCACCATCTTGAGAAGGTCAGAAAACAGCGTAAACGACCGCCATCTTTAGTGTGGCGATGACCTAATTTCCGGTTTCGCCGCCATCTTGGGTGCTGGCAGAAGCCACTTCCGGTCGAGCCGCCATCTTTAGTGTGGTACTCACAAGGCCCCCGCCCCTCACAAGGGCTTCTGTCTATTCAGCTGCCTGAATCCAGCCCGGACTCCGACGCCGGCCCCGCGCTTTCCGCGCGATTTTCCGCCGTGGTCCCCGGTGCGAGGACACGGGTGGTGGGGTCACCGGCGCCGGAGGCGGGCGACGGTCCCGCGACCGGCGGCAGGCATCGGCAGGGATACCTCTCTTAGGGGCCTAGTGCGTCCGCCATCTTGAGTGTGGCGGAAGTGTCATCCACCCTCTGCAAGGTCCTGGCAGGTTCGAATAAAAACGCCACTTACGCCGTCCCGAAAGCGCCGAACTGCGCCTTCCTTTCCGAGCCGCCCCCTTGAGAGCGGCACGCGGGCGGCTCTATTCCCACCGTGCTCGCCCGGTGCTCCCCGCCCCGGCTCGCGCTGCGACCGCGCCTCTGCTGCCCGGCAAAACCGGCCCCGCCGGGCCGCCCCCCGCGCTGTCATTCGTCGCGGTCACCGCCCCGCACGGCGCCCGCTCCTTTGCAGCGCTCTGGCCCCGCTCATGCACGCCCGTGTCCCTTGGCGCTCCGAACCGTCCTTCGCCCCTCCCCTCCGCTGCCAGACGCGGCCCCGCTCGCTCCTTGCCACGCTCGGCAGCCACCGAGGCCGCCGCCCTCTCGGCTCCCCCGGCCCCGGGCGGCAGCAGCGCCGGGGCGCCGTGCCGGGGCCGGCAGTGCCGCGCTCTCGCCACCAGGCGGCAGCAGCGCCGCCCAGCTCAGCCCGGGGCCGGGCCGCGCTGCGGGGCACGGACAGAGCAGAGGCAAAAGCCGGCTCAGGGCGCTCTGCAGCTCCTGCAGCCCGAGCCTCTCGGCTCCTGGCGCCAGGCACTCGCTTCTTCCCTTCCTACAGAAAAACGCCGCCTCGTTATTCTCAAAACTTGCTCATCTCTAGTCCCAGTTTCTTATATTCCTATATGCAACAGAGTAGAGAGAGGGCTGGCTTATTTCAAAATGAATCTACATCTAAATTTGTCTATAGATGTAAAAACAAAGAACTTGACAGGTTTGGGGATTCCACACTGTCATACACACATCCCTCCCGGTGGATTTTCTGGCAGTTTTGGGCCCCTCTGGGGGAGGGCACCCAGCAATGGCCCCCCTCATTCCCCACTCACCTGCTCCTCCACTGCATCGTGGCTCTCCCAGGGACATTGGGGTGCCCCAAGTGACATTCAGAGCCCCCGAGTCTCCACCCCCGCCCCCAGCCTTTTTTCCTCACCTCCAAAGAATGCACAAAATGAGACAAACTGCCCTGGACAGCAGAACGGCACTTTAATAAAGCCATTCCCATGCATACATCCCCCAAAAAGGGGCTTGGCTGGAAACACAGGGAAGGTGCAGCAGAGGGATGGGGAAAGAGAGGGATGGGCAGCAGGACAGGGGGCTCTCAAGAGAAGGGCACCATGAGGGAGAGGGACCGAGCAGCCGATGCAGACAGGGACAGGCAAAAGGACAGTGAGAGGGACAAAGAAATACAGTCACACTGCAGCACAAAGGAAAAAGGAGAGCAAGAAAGAAGGAAAGAGAAAGATGCGGGCGGCGAGGGAGACAGAGACAGAACAGGGAGAGGGATTGAGCAGAATTTATTCAATAAAGGTCAGTATGGATTTCTTAAAAGAACACCAGGACATCCCTATCACGGAACTCTGCTGTCTGCTTCAACTTCACAGCTGTAAGGGAACATTTCTCCCCCCTCTCCTCTCTGCGGTGTTTATTAAATAAAGAGTGAGTATTTATTTCTTAAAAGAAAAACAAGAGAGAGGAGGCAGTGAAAGGCAATGGCATGGGGAGCACACAGGACAAGAAAGCAACACAAAAGACACACTGGACAGAGAGAAGAAAAGAGCTGCAAAGTTGGATGCAAGAGTGAAAGAAAATCAGGAACAAACGCCAGGACTTTCATTAGAGAGTGTGGCTGACGAAAGTGCCAGTAAAGCACCGGCTCGAACAGAACCTGCTGCTGGCACGGCTCGGCCCGGCACTCACTAATTAACATCTGTCTCTCGGCAGGGCCATGAATCCCCTGCTGGAACAGGAGGGGAAAGCCGAGGGGATAATGCGCACCGGGGTTGGTGCCGCTCAGCCCTAATCCCAGCCCGTGGCGCCAGTGAACGCACCCCGATCTCCGAACCTTCTCTCAGGGAAATCTCATCTTTACCCCTTCTCTTCCCCTCCCGGTATCTCCGTGTGCCCGGAACAAACACGAGGAGAGGTTTCTCTGTTGCAGGTTCTTTGGAAATCCTACACTGACTTTGAGAATGAGCAAGAGTAGAAGACAACCAGGAAACTTTGCTGCCAACCAACATCAAACCCCTCGCACCGGAGAAGAACGAACAGCTCGTTTTTACGCGTCCAAATCCCTTCAATTTTCAGCATTGTCTGTTTCCCGGCCGGCACTGTGGGAACTGCTGCGCACGGCACCACGAGTAAAACGCTCTCGTGTTCAGAAGGCACAATTGCAGAGAACAGACAGCAAAGCCGTCTCAAGGCAATTTGGGCACACAAAACCCCCCTTTTTGCACCCTGAGCTTTCTGTTAAGCCACACCTGAAATTCCAAGTTTCTCCGTACTCTGCCCCAGTGCTTCTCTCTTCCGTCAGCGCCGTAGGCAGGACTGATTCCATACTCACAAACCCCCCTTGCCACGATCGGCGCTCTCTGCCCACCAAGGACACGGCACCGGGCAGGGACATTTCTCCCACTCCCCAGCAGAGACCTCCTCCCGCCACATCCAGGGAACTGCAGCCACTCAGGGAACACCAACTTTCTCCTGGGCTGGGAAGAGGAACCTGCAGCAATTAAGGCTGCACAGTCTGCAGCAGCGAGAGCTCAGCACATGTCCAGAGAGCCAATTCCAGCACCTAAATTTAAAAAAGAAGAAAAAGTTGATGACTTTTTTTTAAAGTTACTGTAAGTTCTTAAAACCAAACCAGCCTTTGCTCTTGACTTTGGCTCACTGATGCACACACACACACAAGAGGCCAACGGTCACACAGGGCCTGCTTGCAGAATTCCTGATCCAAACCCTCGCCTTTCCTGCCCAGCACTGAGGGAAATCTGACAGAGGATTCATAAAGAGCCCTCGCTGAGAGCAGTCATCGCCCCAGGCCTTCAGGCTTGGCAAGATTCTGTAGTGAACGGACCCAAATTCAATTCCCAAATCTCAATCTCTGACAAGTCCTGTTGGAAAGACAGCGGACAGTCCATCAGAACACGGAATTAAAAGGCTGCACAAGGAATAACAGAAGCTTTCCCAGGAATAGCCCAAGTTCCTTTTCTCCCTCACCGGTCCGGGGCCGTGAGACCGAACCTTGGGCCCCAGGAGACAGGAGAGGTGTTATCAACACTCGAACCTCCCAAGCGTTGTTATTGCTCAGAGAGCTGCGCCGGCACTGAGCTACTCCCATGCGCCTGCACGGCTTTGGGGAGGGGCAAGACCACGTCCCACTCCTGCCTGGAGAAATTTCAATGCCCTAAAAAGTCATTTCCCTTCTCTCTCTCTGACCCAGGGCCAAAGCAGCTGTGTAGAACAACCCGGGGGATTTATGGGAGGGTGATTCTCTCAGGAAAGACCCCAGACCCTGAGGAAACAAACCCACCCCAAATTTCCAGCTGAAAACACGCTGCTTCCTGAACAGCAGCGCACAAAGCTCTCTATAGCCAGACAGGAGATGACAGACCGGAAAAAGCCAAAAGATGTGCTCTGCTTGCATGCACACTCTGACTGGTAATTCCAAAGGAAATTCCCCACAGATCGTAAGCAGTCACCTACAATTTGTCCTCTGCATTCATGACTGCCTTGGCTTTCTGTAGAAGTGTGTCAAACATCCACGCAGGCGTCAGGGCCTGGGCTGGCTCGTTTATGGCTCTTCCTGACAGGCCCAGGCCAAACCCAAGCACCCCCCTCACTGCTCCAGCCCCACTTTCAGGGAAATATTGACACGGCTTAGAAATACTCTCCTTCCCTGCAACTCACTCCCTCCCTGCGCATCCCCGGAGAGGATTTACTCCGTCCTTTGTTCCCGACAGCACCTCTCCAGCGCAAATCCCACTTCACACAGACACTGACTAAGCAGACCTAAGGCAGTGGTTCCAATCCCCAGCTGCAATCCCCAACTCCCTGTCTCCTGCACAGCTCATCCAAGCACTCCCAGCAATCTCACCTCGGCCCAGAGACTCTCTGTCCGCAGAGGGAAACACAACCCGATGGCACGCAGCTCTGGCACCACATTCCCTCTTCCCTTCTCCCTTTTTCCAGCACACCAGGCTGCTGGAAACGGCATTCCCTAGGCAGTTCATCCCAACACAGAGAAGAGGAGCCTGTGACTTACCCACACCATGGGCAGGACAAGGGGGGCCCTAGCTGGCTTTGGCTGCTCTAATAGCAAAGCTCTTGGGACGACTTCAGTGGTTTTTCCTGTCTTGAAAGAGTGCAGAAAAGCAAAGTTAATCCCACTGTGGACTCCAAGACTCCTGCATTTCCTATTTCTCCTATGATTGCTCACCATGAAATTTTATCCATGGAAAAAAAGCATGAAGAATAACACCATATCAAATAAAAAGTGCCCTTTTCCAGCATTTTTATACCAGGCATTAAAAAGATGCCCATTTCTCTTCCAGCATTGCTTCCCTCATTTTAGCAGAACCGTTTTCATCCCAGACCCCACTCATCAGCTGTTCAATCCTCTGGCACTGGATTTGGACAAAAGAAGGGACGCACCTGGATCGCAGGAAATCACAGAGAGAAACCCCTCCAAAACCTGACAGAGAAAATCAACAGGAGATGCAGGAAGACACATCCCTCATTTGCACATCCGGAGTGCTTTTCTAAAGACTTCTCTGCATCTGGATGCTCTTTGCACTTGGCAGCAAACTGCTTCCACTGCTTCCCACTCCAGCAAGGGGAACATCCCTGGAATTTCATGTCCAGTGTCTCTGCCTAAAGCAGCCCCACGGCAACACGAAGCTTCCCTCGGGCATTTAGTTTCTTTACCCCAAACATTCTCCCCACTCAGCCACAATCTAGAAAGAACAAAAGGGAAAAGAAGGAAGACCAATTAATTCTGACATAAGGAGTCTTGACTATCCCGACACACTGCCAGGTGAAAAAACATCCCTGCCACTCTAAGAAATCCCCCTGATACTGTCTCCATTCTGTATCAATTATTTAAACGCTGTATTAAGGAGCGTAAGGACACAATGCTTGGAATTCTCAAAAACGGCTCCGCCTGGCTACTCCAAGCACTTTCTCACCCGGGGAGCTGAGCTGTCCCACATTTAAACGCCACGTTTGATCCAAATCCCATAGAAATCTGATATTGTTTGGCTCCTGAGCTTTCCCAAAAGCTGTGCAGTCAAGCCTGGAAATCCTCACTGAAGCTTTGCCATGTCACATCGGGATTTACCCTTGGGAAAACCCCACTCTGAGCACTTGGGTTTCAAGAGGTTGCACCCAATGTTACAGACACAGAATTCCTGCGGGGTTTGGCATTTCCTGCACCTCCAAACACGTGAAAAGAAGGAAGTGCAGAGTCCCGAGGCTCCATTATTGCCATTCTCCTCACATCCCTTTCCTCAGCTGCACGTGGCTTTGTGCCTCCTCTGAAGGGCTGGAAAGGAATTCGGGAACCCCCCTCAGCTTCTTCGGTTTTCAGCTTTTTCTCTGAGCCGGCCCAAAAGGCAAACAGGAAAAAAAACCCCCAAAAGTGCACAAAATCCCAGCCCCTCCCAAGATGCAGCTCCTCACACCAAACCTTGGGAGAATCCCTGGTGCTTCCAACACCGCTGCAATCCAACCTGGAGCTGAGCTTACAGGGTGCTCTGCCTAATCCACATCCAAGCCTGGATAGCCCAAAGCCTGCAAGAAAAGAGGAGGCAAAGTGAAGGGGAGAGGGGGGGAAAAACGGAGTTTTAGGTTTTTCCCCTGTTTGCAACAGGATTGAAGGGCAGGATGGAGAGGTTTCGTGGAAAAGAAGTACCAAAGGCTGCTTCATTCCCAGCAATTAGTGCTGCTCAATCCAAGAGGCCCAATCCACCAGGTTTAAACAGGAGCAGCCGACAGGATGGGTTATGACACAGATCTGTGAAGCTGGAGCCTTCTTTCTTCTCCCGGGCTCTCCCAGAAATTCTCCATGTCCGGACATGCTCCCGCTCTCCCCGCTGGGGAGGACGGACTTGGATAGCCCGGGTGACTGGTGAGCCTAAAACAATAAGTGATGCAGTGATCCAAGTGTTTTTCCCCAGAAAATTACATATTCTCTGGACCTGGGATAACCCTTATCCCATGGCCTTCTCCAGGAAGAGTCCCAGCTGGATAGGGTCTCCCAGAAAGGATTCCATAGGGGCTCACCTTCTGCTTGGAGCTCGGCTGAATTCCTCAGCAATCCCAGGGAATGTGGCCATTGGAGGCTTTGGGCAGATTGGGCTCAATTGCGTTTTTAGGTTTTGTTACCGTCTCTCAGACTTCCCACTGGAATGTGGTCTCCAAGGAATATGTAAATCCCATGGGATTCCTGCTCTTTCGGACAATTTTTTGTACCATTCCTGTACAAAACGAGGCCCCCTGTTCGGATGCTTTTCCCCACCGTTCCCCAGCAGTTTTATCTGCCAGTGCATTCCCTGTGCTGGTTGGGCTCTTCCCAGATCTCTGAGCTCCTTCACAGGCAGGAGATCCATTTGGCCCAGGAACCGAACCCTCCCAAGGAATTGTCTGATGCCATCTCCACATTTCACAGCTGATCCTTGTGCTCAAAGGATCCCCCTTTCTTCCCTCCAGCCAATTCCAAGCCTCGCTGCCCCCAGCCGGGAACAGTCCCCAGGCCGATCCCTGCAGTCTTCCCTGCCAGGATCCTGCTCAGGAATCCATGGGCTATGAATGGAAGAATTAATTCTTCCCACCCCTGCCCAGTTCTAATTCCAAAGGATTTGGTGTCTGCCTTACCCGGCTGGAGCCTGCTTCCAACTCTGTTCTTGCTGCTTCTGCTGCTTTCCATTTCCCAGGAATTCCACCAACGGAGCGACAGCGTTTTCCACCTCCTCCTCCTCCAGGATTCCCTCTGTTGCGTTCGGGTGCTGGAAGGATATCAAAACCAGGGCCTCACTATCAGGAATTATATCCCCGGATTTGTTCCTTTCCAAATGTCACCTCTTCCCAACAAAGCACTGGCCATCCAAGGAATTCTAGAGAGCCATGTGCTGACCGCTGCTTACTCCTCTGGAATGTCAGAGCTTGGAAAAAAAGGGCAGTTGAGGCTTTTCCTGGTGCTGCCCATGAAGTGTATTTTACCTAAGTGCCCCTGCCCATGCCTTTGTCTGTATCCACCAAAAATCCACCCGTTCATTCCCCAGCTGCTGCCTCCCTCTTTTCCTGGATCCAACAGAATTTTAACAGGTGAATATTCCACTCTGGAAGAGCACCTTTCATTCCAAACCTAAGAACAAACAAATGAATCACTTTCCTTCGACCTTCCTTATTAGGATTCCACTGAGAGCAGTGGATGGAAAATGATCCTCTCCTGGTCCCTGCTGGATTCCAGGAGCAGGGATCCTTTCCCTCTTTCCCCCCACCCCCCGCGGTGCCCTCCTCCCCCTCCCGCCCCACCCCGCACCCTTTTCAGCCTTTCTTCCACAGCTTTTGCCTCCGGACCTCAGATCCTTTTGGTCTCCAGGAGCTCCCAGCAGCCCCACAGCCTTTCCTCTCCCATCCTGATCCTTTCTCCAGGAATGGAGCTCTGCATTGCAATTCCCTTCTCTTTTCTCCGACAATTCCCACCAACCCAGACCTAAAGCTGACACAAGGAACGCTCGGTGCCCACAAATCCAAATCCAGACCTGGCCATCCCTAAACCAGCAACTCCCGGACAATTTGCGTTCATTCCAACCTATCACTGAGGACTCACCTAATCCTTCAAAATTCCCAAGAAATATCCCGTTGCCTTCAGCTCCCAGGGGATTCTGCTTCGTGCTCACACGGATTTGGGACTTCCCTGAAAAACCCGTGCAGGGCACGCTGGAATCCCCGATCCCGTGAATCCGGGGAGTGTGAAAAGCTCGGTCCAGCCTGGGCCCCCAGAAATTTTTGCCAAATATCCCCCAAGTCCTCGGGACAACAGAACTCTCTGGTACTGCATTTTTGGCGTTGTAAAGCCTGGAATTACTTTATTCCTAGTGCTGGGCTCTGCATACGGCCGAGAAAATCCCGGCCTCCGCACAGACCCAGATTCCAAACTTTTTGATACATTTGAGCAAACCGAGAAATTCCCCTTCCCTGCTTCTTCTTAAGGGCATCCTTCTCTTCCCTTACCCGGCCTGCTCTCTCCCACTGGGCTGGGTTTTTCCCTTCCCATGCTAATTAGTCCATACTTCTAGGAGGTTTAGGTACCTTTCTTCCCCGGCAGGGATTTCTTAACACGGCTACCGAGGCTTTGGGAGTCTTCTTTATCTTCTACTTTCTGGAAACACACCCTCTGATCCATAAATGCCACAATCCAGATGCCCAACTTCAACAAGACATCCTTTTCACCTAAAAACACTCACTCTCAACTCTTAGATCTTTTAAAGTTTTACCCCTGCAAAATTCCCCTGGTTTTCCACCGCTGAATTCCTCCGTCCTGATTCCAAGAATTTCTTGAATACCACGGGGCTTTTCTCAAGATTTACCCCCACAACCTTCCCTACGTGCCCACTGCTCACCACCTCATTTTTCCCTCAATGTCTTCGTTCTCCACCCCAGAGAGTTTGTCAAGTGTTGCCTCCAAGATGTTCCCCCTCTGTCCACTACTGAGTTCCCCATTTTGCCTTCAAAATATTCCTTCTGTCCCCTCCAGATTGCATCCACTTTTACCCCCAACATTTTACTTCCTCTACAATATTGATTAAACCTTTTGCACCCCAAAAATGTGCATTCCCTCCCTTAAACAGCACCTCAGCTTTTCCCTCAAAAATGCCCCAGAGAGAAACTCCGATTCAGCCCCCAAACTCCCATTTTCCTACACAAACAGTTCTTGTGGCCCCTCTCAATTCCCCCAGGCTTTCAGCTAAAGGAATAACTGGAAGCCTATTCCCTCATCTCTGCCCTCCTTTTGCTTTCCTGGAAAACCTTGCCATCCCACACTTTCTCCAAGAGATCTGCTGCGAGTACTGCAAGGTCTGCTCTGTCAGAGTGCCAGGGGGGTTTACAGCACTTGCTCCTCTGCATCTTCACCCTTTCATCAGCTTTCCCCTGGAACGGTGTTGTGCGAGAAGCTTGGAATTACCAGAAATGGATCGGGTTCACACTTTTTCCCCACCAGTTTTCATCTGGTTTGAAATTCCTGGAATTACCCTCAAACGTGCCCTAGAACAGTGCTGTGAAAGGATCAATCAGAAGAACAGCCTGAAAGCAGAAAACCACCTCCAGCAGCAGCCAGAATGATCCCATTTCTGTTCTTACCTGGTCCTGCCAGAGCTCCCAATGGCCCTTCCCATTCCAAAACAAGAACTATCGAAGACATTCCTGCTGTCCGTGAGGGTGAGGTGCCAGTTCTGGATGTTCTTTGCTGTGGAATCGGACAACAAACAGAGCGTAAATGATCTTGGTGGCTCTTCCAAGCCAAACCACCCCGTGATTCCTTGCGTGGATCAGCACCTGTCCCAACTCCATTCCAGAAACCTCCTCCCACTAACCCAGAACTTTCCTTTTTCCGCTCAACATCAGGGATTTGCTGCCGAGTGCCCCGGGCAGGGGACGCCTCAGCCCTCTCTGGGACACCTCAGCATTCCCTGGGACGCCTCAGCATTCCCTGGGGTGCCTCAGCATTCCCTGGGGTGCTGTTCCACGCCGATCCCGTGTCCAGCGCCGTTCCGGGCTGCAGTGCCGGGCTCTCCCCACAAGGCGGCAGCACCGGGAGCGAGCAGCCCCGGCCGGTCCCGCTGTCTCGGGGCAGCTGCGCCTTTAACCCGCCCGGAGCCGGCGGGGCCGTGAACACAGCGGGCAAAAACCCCACCGATCCCCTTTCTTTCACCCCCAGAGGCACAGGATCGCAGCATTCCCTGGGCTGGAAGGGACCCGCAGGGAGCATCGAGTCCACATCCTCGTCCTGCACCCCAAGAATCCCACCCTGTGCCCGAGAGCCTTGTCCAGACACAAACTCTGCCCCCAGGATCCTGAAAACACAGCGGGGCTGGGAGAAGGGTAACAAGGGAGGATTTTTTACATAGTTCTCCTTGTATGATCGTTATATAATATCTTATTAGATAGTCCAGCAACCCATCCCTGGGCCGGGACCCCCACCCCTGTCCCGGGACACCCATCCCTGGGCCGGAATACCGATCCCCCGCGGCCCCCACCGTCCGCTCGGGACTGTCCCCGTTCCCCGCTCACCTCCGAGCCCGCAGCACCCGCCCCGGTGCCCCCGGCCCGGCAGCGCTGCTCCCCGGACTCCCCGCCATTGCCGCGTCGGGCGAAGAAGGGCGGAAATTACCGGGACCACACCAATGTGGCGATGCGACCTTCTCAAGATGGCGGCGGTGGAGGACCCCGCTCCGTCTATTCGGCTGCCTGAATGCTCCCGCCTACCCCAGGCGCCGCTGACCCCACAGTCGGTGTCCGCATAGCGGGAAACGCCTCAGAAAATTGCGTGCAAGCGCTGGGCTGGCGTTGGTGTCGGCGTCGCGTTCAGGCAGCCGAATAGACGCAGCTAGAGGGGGCCTTCCCTGCCACCATCTTGAGAAGGTCAGAAAACAGCGTAAACGACCGCCATCTTTAGTGTGGCGATGACCTAATTTCCGGTTTCGCCGCCATCTTGGGTGCTGGCAGAAGCCACTTCCGGTCGAGCCGCCATCTTTAGTGTGGTACTCACAAGGCCCCCGCCCCTCACAAGGGCTTCTGTCTATTCAGCTGCCTGAATCCAGCCCGGACTCCGACGCCGGCCCCGCGCTTTCCGCGCGATTTTCCGCCGTGGTCCCCGGTGCGAGGACACGGGTGGTGGGGTCACCGGCGCCGGAGGCGGGCGACGGTCCCGCGACCGGCGGCAGGCATCGGCAGGGATACCTCTCTTAGGGGCCTAGTGCGTCCGCCATCTTGAGTGTGGCGGAAGTGTCATCCACCCTCTGCAAGGTCCTGGCAGGTTCGAATAAAAACGCCACTTACGCCGTCCCGAAAGCGCCGAACTGCGCCTTCCTTTCCGAGCCGCCCCCTTGAGAGCGGCACGCGGGCGGCTCTATTCCCACCGTGCTCGCCCGGTGCTCCCCGCCCCGGCTCGCGCTGCGACCGCGCCTCTGCTGCCCGGCAAAACCGGCCCCGCCGGGCCGCCCCCCGCGCTGTCATTCGTCGCGGTCACCGCCCCGCACGGCGCCCGCTCCTTTGCAGCGCTCTGGCCCCGCTCATGCACGCCCGTGTCCCTTGGCGCTCCGAACCGTCCTTCGCCCCTCCCCTCCGCTGCCAGACGCGGCCCCGCTCGCTCCTTGCCACGCTCGGCAGCCACCGAGGCCGCCGCCCTCTCGGCTCCCCCGGCCCCGGGCGGCAGCAGCGCCGGGGCGCCGTGCCGGGGCCGGCAGTGCCGCGCTCTCGCCACCAGGCGGCAGCAGCGCCGCCCAGCTCAGCCCGGGGCCGGGCCGCGCTGCGGGGCACGGACAGAGCAGAGGCAAAAGCCGGCTCAGGGCGCTCTGCAGCTCCTGCAGCCCGAGCCTCTCGGCTCCTGGCGCCAGGCACTCGCTTCTTCCCTTCCTACAGAAAAACGCCGCCTCGTTATTCTCAAAACTTGCTCATCTCTAGTCCCAGTTTCTTATATTCCTATATGCAACAGAGTAGAGAGAGGGCTGGCTTATTTCAAAATGAATCTACATCTAAATTTGTCTATAGATGTAAAAACAAAGAACTTGACAGGTTTGGGGATTCCACACTGTCATACACACATCCCTCCCGGTGGATTTTCTGGCAGTTTTGGGCCCCTCTGGGGGAGGGCACCCAGCAATGGCCCCCCTCATTCCCCACTCACCTGCTCCTCCACTGCATCGTGGCTCTCCCAGGGACATTGGGGTGCCCCAAGTGACATTCAGAGCCCCCGAGTCTCCACCCCCGCCCCCAGCCTTTTTTCCTCACCTCCAAAGAATGCACAAAATGAGACAAACTGCCCTGGACAGCAGAACGGCACTTTAATAAAGCCATTCCCATGCATACATCCCCCAAAAAGGGGCTTGGCTGGAAACACAGGGAAGGTGCAGCAGAGGGATGGGGAAAGAGAGGGATGGGCAGCAGGACAGGGGGCTCTCAAGAGAAGGGCACCATGAGGGAGAGGGACCGAGCAGCCGATGCAGACAGGGACAGGCAAAAGGACAGTGAGAGGGACAAAGAAATACAGTCACACTGCAGCACAAAGGAAAAAGGAGAGCAAGAAAGAAGGAAAGAGAAAGATGCGGGCGGCGAGGGAGACAGAGACAGAACAGGGAGAGGGATTGAGCAGAATTTATTCAATAAAGGTCAGTATGGATTTCTTAAAAGAACACCAGGACATCCCTATCACGGAACTCTGCTGTCTGCTTCAACTTCACAGCTGTAAGGGAACATTTCTCCCCCCTCTCCTCTCTGCGGTGTTTATTAAATAAAGAGTGAGTATTTATTTCTTAAAAGAAAAACAAGAGAGAGGAGGCAGTGAAAGGCAATGGCATGGGGAGCACACAGGACAAGAAAGCAACACAAAAGACACACTGGACAGAGAGAAGAAAAGAGCTGCAAAGTTGGATGCAAGAGTGAAAGAAAATCAGGAACAAACGCCAGGACTTTCATTAGAGAGTGTGGCTGACGAAAGTGCCAGTAAAGCACCGGCTCGAACAGAACCTGCTGCTGGCACGGCTCGGCCCGGCACTCACTAATTAACATCTGTCTCTCGGCAGGGCCATGAATCCCCTGCTGGAACAGGAGGGGAAAGCCGAGGGGATAATGCGCACCGGGGTTGGTGCCGCTCAGCCCTAATCCCAGCCCGTGGCGCCAGTGAACGCACCCCGATCTCCGAACCTTCTCTCAGGGAAATCTCATCTTTACCCCTTCTCTTCCCCTCCCGGTATCTCCGTGTGCCCGGAACAAACACGAGGAGAGGTTTCTCTGTTGCAGGTTCTTTGGAAATCCTACACTGACTTTGAGAATGAGCAAGAGTAGAAGACAACCAGGAAACTTTGCTGCCAACCAACATCAAACCCCTCGCACCGGAGAAGAACGAACAGCTCGTTTTTACGCGTCCAAATCCCTTCAATTTTCAGCATTGTCTGTTTCCCGGCCGGCACTGTGGGAACTGCTGCGCACGGCACCACGAGTAAAACGCTCTCGTGTTCAGAAGGCACAATTGCAGAGAACAGACAGCAAAGCCGTCTCAAGGCAATTTGGGCACACAAAACCCCCCTTTTTGCACCCTGAGCTTTCTGTTAAGCCACACCTGAAATTCCAAGTTTCTCCGTACTCTGCCCCAGTGCTTCTCTCTTCCGTCAGCGCCGTAGGCAGGACTGATTCCATACTCACAAACCCCCCTTGCCACGATCGGCGCTCTCTGCCCACCAAGGACACGGCACCGGGCAGGGACATTTCTCCCACTCCCCAGCAGAGACCTCCTCCCGCCACATCCAGGGAACTGCAGCCACTCAGGGAACACCAACTTTCTCCTGGGCTGGGAAGAGGAACCTGCAGCAATTAAGGCTGCACAGTCTGCAGCAGCGAGAGCTCAGCACATGTCCAGAGAGCCAATTCCAGCACCTAAATTTAAAAAAGAAGAAAAAGTTGATGACTTTTTTTTAAAGTTACTGTAAGTTCTTAAAACCAAACCAGCCTTTGCTCTTGACTTTGGCTCACTGATGCACACACACACACAAGAGGCCAACGGTCACACAGGGCCTGCTTGCAGAATTCCTGATCCAAACCCTCGCCTTTCCTGCCCAGCACTGAGGGAAATCTGACAGAGGATTCATAAAGAGCCCTCGCTGAGAGCAGTCATCGCCCCAGGCCTTCAGGCTTGGCAAGATTCTGTAGTGAACGGACCCAAATTCAATTCCCAAATCTCAATCTCTGACAAGTCCTGTTGGAAAGACAGCGGACAGTCCATCAGAACACGGAATTAAAAGGCTGCACAAGGAATAACAGAAGCTTTCCCAGGAATAGCCCAAGTTCCTTTTCTCCCTCACCGGTCCGGGGCCGTGAGACCGAACCTTGGGCCCCAGGAGACAGGAGAGGTGTTATCAACACTCGAACCTCCCAAGCGTTGTTATTGCTCAGAGAGCTGCGCCGGCACTGAGCTACTCCCATGCGCCTGCACGGCTTTGGGGAGGGGCAAGACCACGTCCCACTCCTGCCTGGAGAAATTTCAATGCCCTAAAAAGTCATTTCCCTTCTCTCTCTCTGACCCAGGGCCAAAGCAGCTGTGTAGAACAACCCGGGGGATTTATGGGAGGGTGATTCTCTCAGGAAAGACCCCAGACCCTGAGGAAACAAACCCACCCCAAATTTCCAGCTGAAAACACGCTGCTTCCTGAACAGCAGCGCACAAAGCTCTCTATAGCCAGACAGGAGATGACAGACCGGAAAAAGCCAAAAGATGTGCTCTGCTTGCATGCACACTCTGACTGGTAATTCCAAAGGAAATTCCCCACAGATCGTAAGCAGTCACCTACAATTTGTCCTCTGCATTCATGACTGCCTTGGCTTTCTGTAGAAGTGTGTCAAACATCCACGCAGGCGTCAGGGCCTGGGCTGGCTCGTTTATGGCTCTTCCTGACAGGCCCAGGCCAAACCCAAGCACCCCCCTCACTGCTCCAGCCCCACTTTCAGGGAAATATTGACACGGCTTAGAAATACTCTCCTTCCCTGCAACTCACTCCCTCCCTGCGCATCCCCGGAGAGGATTTACTCCGTCCTTTGTTCCCGACAGCACCTCTCCAGCGCAAATCCCACTTCACACAGACACTGACTAAGCAGACCTAAGGCAGTGGTTCCAATCCCCAGCTGCAATCCCCAACTCCCTGTCTCCTGCACAGCTCATCCAAGCACTCCCAGCAATCTCACCTCGGCCCAGAGACTCTCTGTCCGCAGAGGGAAACACAACCCGATGGCACGCAGCTCTGGCACCACATTCCCTCTTCCCTTCTCCCTTTTTCCAGCACACCAGGCTGCTGGAAACGGCATTCCCTAGGCAGTTCATCCCAACACAGAGAAGAGGAGCCTGTGACTTACCCACACCATGGGCAGGACAAGGGGGGCCCTAGCTGGCTTTGGCTGCTCTAATAGCAAAGCTCTTGGGACGACTTCAGTGGTTTTTCCTGTCTTGAAAGAGTGCAGAAAAGCAAAGTTAATCCCACTGTGGACTCCAAGACTCCTGCATTTCCTATTTCTCCTATGATTGCTCACCATGAAATTTTATCCATGGAAAAAAAGCATGAAGAATAACACCATATCAAATAAAAAGTGCCCTTTTCCAGCATTTTTATACCAGGCATTAAAAAGATGCCCATTTCTCTTCCAGCATTGCTTCCCTCATTTTAGCAGAACCGTTTTCATCCCAGACCCCACTCATCAGCTGTTCAATCCTCTGGCACTGGATTTGGACAAAAGAAGGGACGCACCTGGATCGCAGGAAATCACAGAGAGAAACCCCTCCAAAACCTGACAGAGAAAATCAACAGGAGATGCAGGAAGACACATCCCTCATTTGCACATCCGGAGTGCTTTTCTAAAGACTTCTCTGCATCTGGATGCTCTTTGCACTTGGCAGCAAACTGCTTCCACTGCTTCCCACTCCAGCAAGGGGAACATCCCTGGAATTTCATGTCCAGTGTCTCTGCCTAAAGCAGCCCCACGGCAACACGAAGCTTCCCTCGGGCATTTAGTTTCTTTACCCCAAACATTCTCCCCACTCAGCCACAATCTAGAAAGAACAAAAGGGAAAAGAAGGAAGACCAATTAATTCTGACATAAGGAGTCTTGACTATCCCGACACACTGCCAGGTGAAAAAACATCCCTGCCACTCTAAGAAATCCCCCTGATACTGTCTCCATTCTGTATCAATTATTTAAACGCTGTATTAAGGAGCGTAAGGACACAATGCTTGGAATTCTCAAAAACGGCTCCGCCTGGCTACTCCAAGCACTTTCTCACCCGGGGAGCTGAGCTGTCCCACATTTAAACGCCACGTTTGATCCAAATCCCATAGAAATCTGATATTGTTTGGCTCCTGAGCTTTCCCAAAAGCTGTGCAGTCAAGCCTGGAAATCCTCACTGAAGCTTTGCCATGTCACATCGGGATTTACCCTTGGGAAAACCCCACTCTGAGCACTTGGGTTTCAAGAGGTTGCACCCAATGTTACAGACACAGAATTCCTGCGGGGTTTGGCATTTCCTGCACCTCCAAACACGTGAAAAGAAGGAAGTGCAGAGTCCCGAGGCTCCATTATTGCCATTCTCCTCACATCCCTTTCCTCAGCTGCACGTGGCTTTGTGCCTCCTCTGAAGGGCTGGAAAGGAATTCGGGAACCCCCCTCAGCTTCTTCGGTTTTCAGCTTTTTCTCTGAGCCGGCCCAAAAGGCAAACAGGAAAAAAAACCCCCAAAAGTGCACAAAATCCCAGCCCCTCCCAAGATGCAGCTCCTCACACCAAACCTTGGGAGAATCCCTGGTGCTTCCAACACCGCTGCAATCCAACCTGGAGCTGAGCTTACAGGGTGCTCTGCCTAATCCACATCCAAGCCTGGATAGCCCAAAGCCTGCAAGAAAAGAGGAGGCAAAGTGAAGGGGAGAGGGGGGGAAAAACGGAGTTTTAGGTTTTTCCCCTGTTTGCAACAGGATTGAAGGGCAGGATGGAGAGGTTTCGTGGAAAAGAAGTACCAAAGGCTGCTTCATTCCCAGCAATTAGTGCTGCTCAATCCAAGAGGCCCAATCCACCAGGTTTAAACAGGAGCAGCCGACAGGATGGGTTATGACACAGATCTGTGAAGCTGGAGCCTTCTTCCTTCTCCCGGGCTCTCCCAGAAATTCTCCATGTCCGGACGCGCTCCCGCTCTCCCCGCTGGGGAGGACGGACTTGGATAGCCCGGGTGACTGGTGAGCCTAAAACAATAAGTGATGCAGTGATCCAAGTGTTTTTCCCCAGAAAATTACATATTCTCTGGACCTGGGATAACCCTTATCCCATGGCCTTCTCCAGGAAGAGTCCCAGCTGGATAGGGTCTCCCAGAAAGGATTCCATAGGGGCTCACCTTCTGCTTGGAGCTCGGCTGAATTCCTCAGCAATCCCAGGGAATGTGGCCATTGGAGGCTTTGGGCAGATTGGGCTCAATTGCGTTTTTAGGTTTTGTTACCGTCTCTCAGACTTCCCACTGGAATGTGGTCTCCAAGGAATATGTAAATCCCATGGGATTCCTGCTCTTTCGGACAATTTTTTGTACCATTCCTGTACAAAACGAGGCCCCCTGTTCGGATGCTTTTCCCCACCGTTCCCCAGCAGTTTTATCTGCCAGTGCATTCCCTGTGCTGGTTGGGCTCTTCCCAGATCTCTGAGCTCCTTCACAGGCAGGAGATCCATTTGGCCCAGGAACCGAACCCTCCCAAGGAATTGTCTGATGCCATCTCCACATTTCACAGCTGATCCTTGTGCTCAAAGGATCCCCCTTTCTTCCCTCCAGCCAATTCCAAGCCTCGCTGCCCCCAGCCGGGAACAGTCCCCAGGCCGATCCCTGCAGTCTTCCCTGCCAGGATCCTGCTCAGGAATCCATGGGCTACGAATGGAAGAATTAATTCTTCCCACCCCTGCCCAGTTCTAATTCCAAAGGATTTGGTGTCTGCCTTACCCGGCTGGAGCCTGCTTCCAACTCTGTTCTTGCTGCTTCTGCTGCTTTCCATTTCCCAGGAATTCCACCAACGGAGCGACAGCGTTTTCCACCTCCTCCTCCTCCAGGATTCCCTCTGTTGCGTTCGGGTGCTGGAAGGATATCAAAACCAGGGCCTCACTATCAGGAATTATATCCCCGGATTTGTTCCTTTCCAAATGTCACCTCTTCCCAACAAAGCACTGGCCATCCAAGGAATTCTAGAGAGCCATGTGCTGACCGCTGCTTACTCCTCTGGAATGTCAGAGCTTGGAAAAAAAGGGCAGTTGAGGCTTTTCCTGGTGCTGCCCATGAAGTGTATTTTACCTAAGTGCCCCTGCCCATGCCTTTGTCTGTATCCACCAAAAATCCACCCGTTCATTCCCCAGCTGCTGCCTCCCTCTTTTCCTGGATCCAACAGAATTTTAACAGGTGAATATTCCACTCTGGAAGAGCACCTTTCATTCCAAACCTAAGAACAAACAAATGAATCACTTTCCTTCGACCTTCCTTATTAGGATTCCACTGAGAGCAGTGGATGGAAAATGATCCTCTCCTGGTCCCTGCTGGATTCCAGGAGCAGGGATCCTTTCCCTCTTTCCCCCCACCCCCCGCGGTGCCCTCCTCCCCCTCCCGCCCCACCCCGCACCCTTTTCAGCCTTTCTTCCACAGCTTTTGCCTCCGGACCTCAGATCCTTTTGGTCTCCAGGAGCTCCCAGCAGCCCCACAGCCTTTCCTCTCCCATCCTGATCCTTTCTCCAGGAATGGAGCTCTGCATTGCAATTCCCTTCTCTTTTCTCCGACAATTCCCACCAACCCAGACCTAAAGCTGACACAAGGAACGCTCGGTGCCCACAAATCCAAATCCAGACCTGGCCATCCCTAAACCAGCAACTCCCGGACAATTTGCGTTCATTCCAACCTATCACTGAGGACTCACCTAATCCTTCAAAATTCCCAAGAAATATCCCGTTGCCTTCAGCTCCCAGGGGATTCTGCTTCGTGCTCACACGGATTTGGGACTTCCCTGAAAAACCCGTGCAGGGCACGCTGGAATCCCCGATCCCGTGAATCCGGGGAGTGTGAAAAGCTCGGTCCAGCCTGGGCCCCCAGAAATTTTTGCCAAATATCCCCCAAGTCCTCGGGACAACAGAACTCTCTGGTACTGCATTTTTGGCGTTGTAAAGCCTGGAATTACTTTATTCCTAGTGCTGGGCTCTGCATACGGCCGAGAAAATCCCGGCCTCCGCACAGACCCAGATTCCAAACTTTTTGATACATTTGAGCAAACCGAGAAATTCCCCTTCCCTGCTTCTTCTTAAGGGCATCCTTCTCTTCCCTTACCCGGCCTGCTCTCTCCCACTGGGCTGGGTTTTTCCCTTCCCATGCTAATTAGTCCATACTTCTAGGAGGTTTAGGTACCTTTCTTCCCCGGCAGGGATTTCTTAACACGGCTACCGAGGCTTTGGGAGTCTTCTTTATCTTCTACTTTCTGGAAACACACCCTCTGATCCATAAATGCCACAATCCAGATGCCCAACTTCAACAAGACATCCTTTTCACCTAAAAACACTCACTCTCAACTCTTAGATCTTTTAAAGTTTTACCCCTGCAAAATTCCCCTGGTTTTCCACCGCTGAATTCCTCCGTCCTGATTCCAAGAATTTCTTGAATACCACGGGGCTTTTCTCAAGATTTACCCCCACAACCTTCCCTACGTGCCCACTGCTCACCACCTCATTTTTCCCTCAATGTCTTCGTTCTCCACCCCAGAGAGTTTGTCAAGTGTTGCCTCCAAGATGTTCCCCCTCTGTCCACTACTGAGTTCCCCATTTTGCCTTCAAAATATTCCTTCTGTCCCCTCCAGATTGCATCCACTTTTACCCCCAACATTTTACTTCCTCTACAATATTGATTAAACCTTTTGCACCCCAAAAATGTGCATTCCCTCCCTTAAACAGCACCTCAGCTTTTCCCTCAAAAATGCCCCAGAGAGAAACTCCGATTCAGCCCCCAAACTCCCATTTTCCTACACAAACAGTTCTTGTGGCCCCTCTCAATTCCCCCAGGCTTTCAGCTAAAGGAATAACTGGAAGCCTATTCCCTCATCTCTGCCCTCCTTTTGCTTTCCTGGAAAACCTTGCCATCCCACACTTTCTCCAAGAGATCTGCTGCGAGTACTGCAAGGTCTGCTCTGTCAGAGTGCCAGGGGGGTTTACAGCACTTGCTCCTCTGCATCTTCACCCTTTCATCAGCTTTCCCCTGGAACGGTGTTGTGCGAGAAGCTTGGAATTACCAGAAATGGATCGGGTTCACACTTTTTCCCCACCAGTTTTCATCTGGTTTGAAATTCCTGGAATTACCCTCAAACGTGCCCTAGAACAGTGCTGTGAAAGGATCAATCAGAAGAACAGCCTGAAAGCAGAAAACCACCTCCAGCAGCAGCCAGAATGATCCCATTTCTGTTCTTACCTGGTCCTGCCAGAGCTCCCAATGGCCCTTCCCATTCCAAAACAAGAACTATCGAAGACATTCCTGCTGTCCGTGAGGGTGAGGTGCCAGTTCTGGATGTTCTTTGCTGTGGAATCGGACAACAAACAGAGCGTAAATGATCTTGGTGGCTCTTCCAAGCCAAACCACCCCGTGATTCCTTGCGTGGATCAGCACCTGTCCCAACTCCATTCCAGAAACCTCCTCCCACTAACCCAGAACTTTCCTTTTTCCGCTCAACATCAGGGATTTGCTGCCGAGTGCCCCGGGCAGGGGACGCCTCAGCCCTCTCTGGGACACCTCAGCATTCCCTGGGACGCCTCAGCATTCCCTGGGGTGCCTCAGCATTCCCTGGGGTGCTGTTCCACGCCGATCCCGTGTCCAGCGCCGTTCCGGGCTGCAGTGCCGGGCTCTCCCCACAAGGCGGCAGCACCGGGAGCGAGCAGCCCCGGCCGGTCCCGCTGTCTCGGGGCAGCTGCGCCTTTAACCCGCCCGGAGCCGGCGGGGCCGTGAACACAGCGGGCAAAAACCCCACCGATCCCCTTTCTTTCACCCCCAGAGGCACAGGATCGCAGCATTCCCTGGGCTGGAAGGGACCCGCAGGGAGCATCGAGTCCACATCCTCGTCCTGCACCCCAAGAATCCCACCCTGTGCCCGAGAGCCTTGTCCAGACACAAACTCTGCCCCCAGGATCCTGAAAACACAGCGGGGCTGGGAGAAGGGTAACAAGGGAGGATTTTTTACATAGTTCTCCTTGTATGATCGTTATATAATATCTTATTAGATAGTCCAGCAACCCATCCCTGGGCCGGGACCCCCACCCCTGTCCCGGGACACCCATCCCTGGGCCGGAATACCGATCCCCCGCGGCCCCCACCGTCCGCTCGGGACTGTCCCCGTTCCCCGCTCACCTCCGAGCCCGCAGCACCCGCCCCGGTGCCCCCGGCCCGGCAGCGCTGCTCCCCGGACTCCCCGCCATTGCCGCGTCGGGCGAAGAAGGGCGGAAATTACCGGGACCACACCAATGTGGCGATGCGACCTTCTCAAGATGGCGGCGGTGGAGGACCCCGCTCCGTCTATTCGGCTGCCTGAATGCTCCCGCCTACCCCAGGCGCCGCTGACCCCACAGTCGGTGTCCGCATAGCGGGAAACGCCTCAGAAAATTGCGTGCAAGCGCTGGGCTGGCGTTGGTGTCGGCGTCGCGTTCAGGCAGCCGAATAGACGCAGCTAGAGGGGGCCTTCCCTGCCACCATCTTGAGAAGGTCAGAAAACAGCGTAAATGACCGCCATCTTTAGTGTGGCGATGACCTAATTTCCGGTTTCGCCGCCATCTTGGGTGCTGGCAGAAGCCACTTCCGGTCGAGCCGCCATCTTTAGTGTGGTACTCACAAGGCCCCCGCCCCTCACAAGGGCTTCTGTCTATTCAGCTGCCTGAATCCAGCCCGGACTCCGACGCCGGCCCCGCGCTTTCCGCGCGATTTTCCGCCGTGGTCCCCGGTGCGAGGACACGGGTGGTGGGGTCACCGGCGCCGGAGGCGGGCGACGGTCCCGCGACCGGCGGCAGGCATCGGCAGGGATACCTCTCTTAGGGGCCTAGTGCGTCCGCCATCTTGAGTGTGGCGGAAGTGTCATCCACCCTCTGCAAGGTCCTGGCAGGTTCGAATAAAAACGCCACTTACGCCGTCCCGAAAGCGCCGAACTGCGCCTTCCTTTCCGAGCCGCCCCCTTGAGAGCGGCACGCGGGCGGCTCTATTCCCACCGTGCTCGCCCGGTGCTCCCCGCCCCGGCTCGCGCTGCGACCGCGCCTCTGCTGCCCGGCAAAACCGGCCCCGCCGGGCCGCCCCCCGCGCTGTCATTCGTCGCGGTCACCGCCCCGCACGGCGCCCGCTCCTTTGCAGCGCTCTGGCCCCGCTCATGCACGCCCGTGTCCCTTGGCGCTCCGAACCGTCCTTCGCCCCTCCCCTCCGCTGCCAGACGCGGCCCCGCTCGCTCCTTGCCACGCTCGGCAGCCACCGAGGCCGCCGCCCTCTCGGCTCCCCCGGCCCCGGGCGGCAGCAGCGCCGGGGCGCCGTGCCGGGGCCGGCAGTGCCGCGCTCTCGCCACCAGGCGGCAGCAGCGCCGCCCAGCTCAGCCCGGGGCCGGGCCGCGCTGCGGGGCACGGACAGAGCAGAGGCAAAAGCCGGCTCAGGGCGCTCTGCAGCTCCTGCAGCCCGAGCCTCTCGGCTCCTGGCGCCAGGCACTCGCTTCTTCCCTTCCTACAGAAAAACGCCGCCTCGTTATTCTCAAAACTTGCTCATCTCTAGTCCCAGTTTCTTATATTCCTATATGCAACAGAGTAGAGAGAGGGCTGGCTTATTTCAAAATGAATCTACATCTAAATTTGTCTATAGATGTAAAAACAAAGAACTTGACAGGTTTGGGGATTCCACACTGTCATACACACATCCCTCCCGGTGGATTTTCTGGCAGTTTTGGGCCCCTCTGGGGGAGGGCACCCAGCAATGGCCCCCCTCATTCCCCACTCACCTGCTCCTCCACTGCATCGTGGCTCTCCCAGGGACATTGGGGTGCCCCAAGTGACATTCAGAGCCCCCGAGTCTCCACCCCCGCCCCCAGCCTTTTTTCCTCACCTCCAAAGAATGCACAAAATGAGACAAACTGCCCTGGACAGCAGAACGGCACTTTAATAAAGCCATTCCCATGCATACATCCCCCAAAAAGGGGCTTGGCTGGAAACACAGGGAAGGTGCAGCAGAGGGATGGGGAAAGAGAGGGATGGGCAGCAGGACAGGGGGCTCTCAAGAGAAGGGCACCATGAGGGAGAGGGACCGAGCAGCCGATGCAGACAGGGACAGGCAAAAGGACAGTGAGAGGGACAAAGAAATACAGTCACACTGCAGCACAAAGGAAAAAGGAGAGCAAGAAAGAAGGAAAGAGAAAGATGCGGGCGGCGAGGGAGACAGAGACAGAACAGGGAGAGGGATTGAGCAGAATTTATTCAATAAAGGTCAGTATGGATTTCTTAAAAGAACACCAGGACATCCCTATCACGGAACTCTGCTGTCTGCTTCAACTTCACAGCTGTAAGGGAACATTTCTCCCCCCTCTCCTCTCTGCGGTGTTTATTAAATAAAGAGTGAGTATTTATTTCTTAAAAGAAAAACAAGAGAGAGGAGGCAGTGAAAGGCAATGGCATGGGGAGCACACAGGACAAGAAAGCAACACAAAAGACACACTGGACAGAGAGAAGAAAAGAGCTGCAAAGTTGGATGCAAGAGTGAAAGAAAATCAGGAACAAACGCCAGGACTTTCATTAGAGAGTGTGGCTGACGAAAGTGCCAGTAAAGCACCGGCTCGAACAGAACCTGCTGCTGGCACGGCTCGGCCCGGCACTCACTAATTAACATCTGTCTCTCGGCAGGGCCATGAATCCCCTGCTGGAACAGGAGGGGAAAGCCGAGGGGATAATGCGCACCGGGGTTGGTGCCGCTCAGCCCTAATCCCAGCCCGTGGCGCCAGTGAACGCACCCCGATCTCCGAACCTTCTCTCAGGGAAATCTCATCTTTACCCCTTCTCTTCCCCTCCCGGTATCTCCGTGTGCCCGGAACAAACACGAGGAGAGGTTTCTCTGTTGCAGGTTCTTTGGAAATCCTACACTGACTTTGAGAATGAGCAAGAGTAGAAGACAACCAGGAAACTTTGCTGCCAACCAACATCAAACCCCTCGCACCGGAGAAGAACGAACAGCTCGTTTTTACGCGTCCAAATCCCTTCAATTTTCAGCATTGTCTGTTTCCCGGCCGGCACTGTGGGAACTGCTGCGCACGGCACCACGAGTAAAACGCTCTCGTGTTCAGAAGGCACAATTGCAGAGAACAGACAGCAAAGCCGTCTCAAGGCAATTTGGGCACACAAAACCCCCCTTTTTGCACCCTGAGCTTTCTGTTAAGCCACACCTGAAATTCCAAGTTTCTCCGTACTCTGCCCCAGTGCTTCTCTCTTCCGTCAGCGCCGTAGGCAGGACTGATTCCATACTCACAAACCCCCCTTGCCACGATCGGCGCTCTCTGCCCACCAAGGACACGGCACCGGGCAGGGACATTTCTCCCACTCCCCAGCAGAGACCTCCTCCCGCCACATCCAGGGAACTGCAGCCACTCAGGGAACACCAACTTTCTCCTGGGCTGGGAAGAGGAACCTGCAGCAATTAAGGCTGCACAGTCTGCAGCAGCGAGAGCTCAGCACATGTCCAGAGAGCCAATTCCAGCACCTAAATTTAAAAAAGAAGAAAAAGTTGATGACTTTTTTTTAAAGTTACTGTAAGTTCTTAAAACCAAACCAGCCTTTGCTCTTGACTTTGGCTCACTGATGCACACACACACACAAGAGGCCAACGGTCACACAGGGCCTGCTTGCAGAATTCCTGATCCAAACCCTCGCCTTTCCTGCCCAGCACTGAGGGAAATCTGACAGAGGATTCATAAAGAGCCCTCGCTGAGAGCAGTCATCGCCCCAGGCCTTCAGGCTTGGCAAGATTCTGTAGTGAACGGACCCAAATTCAATTCCCAAATCTCAATCTCTGACAAGTCCTGTTGGAAAGACAGCGGACAGTCCATCAGAACACGGAATTAAAAGGCTGCACAAGGAATAACAGAAGCTTTCCCAGGAATAGCCCAAGTTCCTTTTCTCCCTCACCGGTCCGGGGCCGTGAGACCGAACCTTGGGCCCCAGGAGACAGGAGAGGTGTTATCAACACTCGAACCTCCCAAGCGTTGTTATTGCTCAGAGAGCTGCGCCGGCACTGAGCTACTCCCATGCGCCTGCACGGCTTTGGGGAGGGGCAAGACCACGTCCCACTCCTGCCTGGAGAAATTTCAATGCCCTAAAAAGTCATTTCCCTTCTCTCTCTCTGACCCAGGGCCAAAGCAGCTGTGTAGAACAACCCGGGGGATTTATGGGAGGGTGATTCTCTCAGGAAAGACCCCAGACCCTGAGGAAACAAACCCACCCCAAATTTCCAGCTGAAAACACGCTGCTTCCTGAACAGCAGCGCACAAAGCTCTCTATAGCCAGACAGGAGATGACAGACCGGAAAAAGCCAAAAGATGTGCTCTGCTTGCATGCACACTCTGACTGGTAATTCCAAAGGAAATTCCCCACAGATCGTAAGCAGTCACCTACAATTTGTCCTCTGCATTCATGACTGCCTTGGCTTTCTGTAGAAGTGTGTCAAACATCCACGCAGGCGTCAGGGCCTGGGCTGGCTCGTTTATGGCTCTTCCTGACAGGCCCAGGCCAAACCCAAGCACCCCCCTCACTGCTCCAGCCCCACTTTCAGGGAAATATTGACACGGCTTAGAAATACTCTCCTTCCCTGCAACTCACTCCCTCCCTGCGCATCCCCGGAGAGGATTTACTCCGTCCTTTGTTCCCGACAGCACCTCTCCAGCGCAAATCCCACTTCACACAGACACTGACTAAGCAGACCTAAGGCAGTGGTTCCAATCCCCAGCTGCAATCCCCAACTCCCTGTCTCCTGCACAGCTCATCCAAGCACTCCCAGCAATCTCACCTCGGCCCAGAGACTCTCTGTCCGCAGAGGGAAACACAACCCGATGGCACGCAGCTCTGGCACCACATTCCCTCTTCCCTTCTCCCTTTTTCCAGCACACCAGGCTGCTGGAAACGGCATTCCCTAGGCAGTTCATCCCAACACAGAGAAGAGGAGCCTGTGACTTACCCACACCATGGGCAGGACAAGGGGGGCCCTAGCTGGCTTTGGCTGCTCTAATAGCAAAGCTCTTGGGACGACTTCAGTGGTTTTTCCTGTCTTGAAAGAGTGCAGAAAAGCAAAGTTAATCCCACTGTGGACTCCAAGACTCCTGCATTTCCTATTTCTCCTATGATTGCTCACCATGAAATTTTATCCATGGAAAAAAAGCATGAAGAATAACACCATATCAAATAAAAAGTGCCCTTTTCCAGCATTTTTATACCAGGCATTAAAAAGATGCCCATTTCTCTTCCAGCATTGCTTCCCTCATTTTAGCAGAACCGTTTTCATCCCAGACCCCACTCATCAGCTGTTCAATCCTCTGGCACTGGATTTGGACAAAAGAAGGGACGCACCTGGATCGCAGGAAATCACAGAGAGAAACCCCTCCAAAACCTGACAGAGAAAATCAACAGGAGATGCAGGAAGACACATCCCTCATTTGCACATCCGGAGTGCTTTTCTAAAGACTTCTCTGCATCTGGATGCTCTTTGCACTTGGCAGCAAACTGCTTCCACTGCTTCCCACTCCAGCAAGGGGAACATCCCTGGAATTTCATGTCCAGTGTCTCTGCCTAAAGCAGCCCCACGGCAACACGAAGCTTCCCTCGGGCATTTAGTTTCTTTACCCCAAACATTCTCCCCACTCAGCCACAATCTAGAAAGAACAAAAGGGAAAAGAAGGAAGACCAATTAATTCTGACATAAGGAGTCTTGACTATCCCGACACACTGCCAGGTGAAAAAACATCCCTGCCACTCTAAGAAATCCCCCTGATACTGTCTCCATTCTGTATCAATTATTTAAACGCTGTATTAAGGAGCGTAAGGACACAATGCTTGGAATTCTCAAAAACGGCTCCGCCTGGCTACTCCAAGCACTTTCTCACCCGGGGAGCTGAGCTGTCCCACATTTAAACGCCACGTTTGATCCAAATCCCATAGAAATCTGATATTGTTTGGCTCCTGAGCTTTCCCAAAAGCTGTGCAGTCAAGCCTGGAAATCCTCACTGAAGCTTTGCCATGTCACATCGGGATTTACCCTTGGGAAAACCCCACTCTGAGCACTTGGGTTTCAAGAGGTTGCACCCAATGTTACAGACACAGAATTCCTGCGGGGTTTGGCATTTCCTGCACCTCCAAACACGTGAAAAGAAGGAAGTGCAGAGTCCCGAGGCTCCATTATTGCCATTCTCCTCACATCCCTTTCCTCAGCTGCACGTGGCTTTGTGCCTCCTCTGAAGGGCTGGAAAGGAATTCGGGAACCCCCCTCAGCTTCTTCGGTTTTCAGCTTTTTCTCTGAGCCGGCCCAAAAGGCAAACAGGAAAAAAAACCCCCAAAAGTGCACAAAATCCCAGCCCCTCCCAAGATGCAGCTCCTCACACCAAACCTTGGGAGAATCCCTGGTGCTTCCAACACCGCTGCAATCCAACCTGGAGCTGAGCTTACAGGGTGCTCTGCCTAATCCACATCCAAGCCTGGATAGCCCAAAGCCTGCAAGAAAAGAGGAGGCAAAGTGAAGGGGAGAGGGGGGGAAAAACGGAGTTTTAGGTTTTTCCCCTGTTTGCAACAGGATTGAAGGGCAGGATGGAGAGGTTTCGTGGAAAAGAAGTACCAAAGGCTGCTTCATTCCCAGCAATTAGTGCTGCTCAATCCAAGAGGCCCAATCCACCAGGTTTAAACAGGAGCAGCCGACAGGATGGGTTATGACACAGATCTGTGAAGCTGGAGCCTTCTTCCTTCTCCCGGGCTCTCCCAGAAATTCTCCATGTCCGGACGCGCTCCCGCTCTCCCCGCTGGGGAGGACGGACTTGGATAGCCCGGGTGACTGGTGAGCCTAAAACAATAAGTGATGCAGTGATCCAAGTGTTTTTCCCCAGAAAATTACATATTCTCTGGACCTGGGATAACCCTTATCCCATGGCCTTCTCCAGGAAGAGTCCCAGCTGGATAGGGTCTCCCAGAAAGGATTCCATAGGGGCTCACCTTCTGCTTGGAGCTCGGCTGAATTCCTCAGCAATCCCAGGGAATGTGGCCATTGGAGGCTTTGGGCAGATTGGGCTCAATTGCGTTTTTAGGTTTTGTTACCGTCTCTCAGACTTCCCACTGGAATGTGGTCTCCAAGGAATATGTAAATCCCATGGGATTCCTGCTCTTTCGGACAATTTTTTGTACCATTCCTGTACAAAACGAGGCCCCCTGTTCGGATGCTTTTCCCCACCGTTCCCCAGCAGTTTTATCTGCCAGTGCATTCCCTGTGCTGGTTGGGCTCTTCCCAGATCTCTGAGCTCCTTCACAGGCAGGAGATCCATTTGGCCCAGGAACCGAACCCTCCCAAGGAATTGTCTGATGCCATCTCCACATTTCACAGCTGATCCTTGTGCTCAAAGGATCCCCCTTTCTTCCCTCCAGCCAATTCCAAGCCTCGCTGCCCCCAGCCGGGAACAGTCCCCAGGCCGATCCCTGCAGTCTTCCCTGCCAGGATCCTGCTCAGGAATCCATGGGCTACGAATGGAAGAATTAATTCTTCCCACCCCTGCCCAGTTCTAATTCCAAAGGATTTGGTGTCTGCCTTACCCGGCTGGAGCCTGCTTCCAACTCTGTTCTTGCTGCTTCTGCTGCTTTCCATTTCCCAGGAATTCCACCAACGGAGCGACAGCGTTTTCCACCTCCTCCTCCTCCAGGATTCCCTCTGTTGCGTTCGGGTGCTGGAAGGATATCAAAACCAGGGCCTCACTATCAGGAATTATATCCCCGGATTTGTTCCTTTCCAAATGTCACCTCTTCCCAACAAAGCACTGGCCATCCAAGGAATTCTAGAGAGCCATGTGCTGACCGCTGCTTACTCCTCTGGAATGTCAGAGCTTGGAAAAAAAGGGCAGTTGAGGCTTTTCCTGGTGCTGCCCATGAAGTGTATTTTACCTAAGTGCCCCTGCCCATGCCTTTGTCTGTATCCACCAAAAATCCACCCGTTCATTCCCCAGCTGCTGCCTCCCTCTTTTCCTGGATCCAACAGAATTTTAACAGGTGAATATTCCACTCTGGAAGAGCACCTTTCATTCCAAACCTAAGAACAAACAAATGAATCACTTTCCTTCGACCTTCCTTATTAGGATTCCACTGAGAGCAGTGGATGGAAAATGATCCTCTCCTGGTCCCTGCTGGATTCCAGGAGCAGGGATCCTTTCCCTCTTTCCCCCCACCCCCCGCGGTGCCCTCCTCCCCCTCCCGCCCCACCCCGCACCCTTTTCAGCCTTTCTTCCACAGCTTTTGCCTCCGGACCTCAGATCCTTTTGGTCTCCAGGAGCTCCCAGCAGCCCCACAGCCTTTCCTCTCCCATCCTGATCCTTTCTCCAGGAATGGAGCTCTGCATTGCAATTCCCTTCTCTTTTCTCCGACAATTCCCACCAACCCAGACCTAAAGCTGACACAAGGAACGCTCGGTGCCCACAAATCCAAATCCAGACCTGGCCATCCCTAAACCAGCAACTCCCGGACAATTTGCGTTCATTCCAACCTATCACTGAGGACTCACCTAATCCTTCAAAATTCCCAAGAAATATCCCGTTGCCTTCAGCTCCCAGGGGATTCTGCTTCGTGCTCACACGGATTTGGGACTTCCCTGAAAAACCCGTGCAGGGCACGCTGGAATCCCCGATCCCGTGAATCCGGGGAGTGTGAAAAGCTCGGTCCAGCCTGGGCCCCCAGAAATTTTTGCCAAATATCCCCCAAGTCCTCGGGACAACAGAACTCTCTGGTACTGCATTTTTGGCGTTGTAAAGCCTGGAATTACTTTATTCCTAGTGCTGGGCTCTGCATACGGCCGAGAAAATCCCGGCCTCCGCACAGACCCAGATTCCAAACTTTTTGATACATTTGAGCAAACCGAGAAATTCCCCTTCCCTGCTTCTTCTTAAGGGCATCCTTCTCTTCCCTTACCCGGCCTGCTCTCTCCCACTGGGCTGGGTTTTTCCCTTCCCATGCTAATTAGTCCATACTTCTAGGAGGTTTAGGTACCTTTCTTCCCCGGCAGGGATTTCTTAACACGGCTACCGAGGCTTTGGGAGTCTTCTTTATCTTCTACTTTCTGGAAACACACCCTCTGATCCATAAATGCCACAATCCAGATGCCCAACTTCAACAAGACATCCTTTTCACCTAAAAACACTCACTCTCAACTCTTAGATCTTTTAAAGTTTTACCCCTGCAAAATTCCCCTGGTTTTCCACCGCTGAATTCCTCCGTCCTGATTCCAAGAATTTCTTGAATACCACGGGGCTTTTCTCAAGATTTACCCCCACAACCTTCCCTACGTGCCCACTGCTCACCACCTCATTTTTCCCTCAATGTCTTCGTTCTCCACCCCAGAGAGTTTGTCAAGTGTTGCCTCCAAGATGTTCCCCCTCTGTCCACTACTGAGTTCCCCATTTTGCCTTCAAAATATTCCTTCTGTCCCCTCCAGATTGCATCCACTTTTACCCCCAACATTTTACTTCCTCTACAATATTGATTAAACCTTTTGCACCCCAAAAATGTGCATTCCCTCCCTTAAACAGCACCTCAGCTTTTCCCTCAAAAATGCCCCAGAGAGAAACTCCGATTCAGCCCCCAAACTCCCATTTTCCTACACAAACAGTTCTTGTGGCCCCTCTCAATTCCCCCAGGCTTTCAGCTAAAGGAATAACTGGAAGCCTATTCCCTCATCTCTGCCCTCCTTTTGCTTTCCTGGAAAACCTTGCCATCCCACACTTTCTCCAAGAGATCTGCTGCGAGTACTGCAAGGTCTGCTCTGTCAGAGTGCCAGGGGGGTTTACAGCACTTGCTCCTCTGCATCTTCACCCTTTCATCAGCTTTCCCCTGGAACGGTGTTGTGCGAGAAGCTTGGAATTACCAGAAATGGATCGGGTTCACACTTTTTCCCCACCAGTTTTCATCTGGTTTGAAATTCCTGGAATTACCCTCAAACGTGCCCTAGAACAGTGCTGTGAAAGGATCAATCAGAAGAACAGCCTGAAAGCAGAAAACCACCTCCAGCAGCAGCCAGAATGATCCCATTTCTGTTCTTACCTGGTCCTGCCAGAGCTCCCAATGGCCCTTCCCATTCCAAAACAAGAACTATCGAAGACATTCCTGCTGTCCGTGAGGGTGAGGTGCCAGTTCTGGATGTTCTTTGCTGTGGAATCGGACAACAAACAGAGCGTAAATGATCTTGGTGGCTCTTCCAAGCCAAACCACCCCGTGATTCCTTGCGTGGATCAGCACCTGTCCCAACTCCATTCCAGAAACCTCCTCCCACTAACCCAGAACTTTCCTTTTTCCGCTCAACATCAGGGATTTGCTGCCGAGTGCCCCGGGCAGGGGACGCCTCAGCCCTCTCTGGGACACCTCAGCATTCCCTGGGACGCCTCAGCATTCCCTGGGGTGCCTCAGCATTCCCTGGGGTGCTGTTCCACGCCGATCCCGTGTCCAGCGCCGTTCCGGGCTGCAGTGCCGGGCTCTCCCCACAAGGCGGCAGCACCGGGAGCGAGCAGCCCCGGCCGGTCCCGCTGTCTCGGGGCAGCTGCGCCTTTAACCCGCCCGGAGCCGGCGGGGCCGTGAACACAGCGGGCAAAAACCCCACCGATCCCCTTTCTTTCACCCCCAGAGGCACAGGATCGCAGCATTCCCTGGGCTGGAAGGGACCCGCAGGGAGCATCGAGTCCACATCCTCGTCCTGCACCCCAAGAATCCCACCCTGTGCCCGAGAGCCTTGTCCAGACACAAACTCTGCCCCCAGGATCCTGAAAACACAGCGGGGCTGGGAGAAGGGTAACAAGGGAGGATTTTTTACATAGTTCTCCTTGTATGATCGTTATATAATCTTATTAGATAGTCCAGCAACCCATCCCTGGGCCGGGACCCCCACCCCTGTCCCGGGACACCCATCCCTGGGCCGGAATACCGATCCCCCGCGGCCCCCACCGTCCGCTCGGGACTGTCCCCGTTCCCCGCTCACCTCCGAGCCCGCAGCACCCGCCCCGGTGCCCCCGGCCCGGCAGCGCTGCTCCCCGGACTCCCCGCCATTGCCGCGTCGGGCGAAGAAGGGCGGAAATTACCGGGACCACACCAATGTGGCGATGCGACCTTCTCAAGATGGCGGCGGTGGAGGACCCCGCTCCGTCTATTCGGCTGCCTGAATGCTCCCGCCTACCCCAGGCGCCGCTGACCCCACAGTCGGTGTCCGCATAGCGGGAAACGCCTCAGAAAATTGCGTGCAAGCGCTGGGCTGGCGTTGGTGTCGGCGTCGCGTTCAGGCAGCCGAATAGATGCAGCTAGAGGGGGCCTTCCCTGCCACCATCTTGAGAAGGTCAGAAAACAGCGTAAACGACCGCCATCTTTAGTGTGGCGATGACCTAATTTCCGGTTTCGCCGCCATCTTGGGTGCTGGCAGAAGCCACTTCCGGTCGAGCCGCCATCTTTAGTGTGGTACTCACAAGGCCCCCGCCCCTCACAAGGGCTTCTGTCTATTCAGCTGCCTGAATCCAGCCCGGACTCCGACGCCGGCCCCGCGCTTTCCGCGCGATTTTCCGCCGTGGTCCCCGGTGCGAGGACACGGGTGGTGGGGTCACCGGCGCCGGAGGCGGGCGACGGTCCCGCGACCGGCGGCAGGCATCGGCAGGGATACCTCTCTTAGGGGCCTAGTGCGTCCGCCATCTTGAGTGTGGCGGAAGTGTCATCCACCCTCTGCAAGGTCCTGGCAGGTTCGAATAAAAACGCCACTTACGCCGTCCCGAAAGCGCCGAACTGCGCCTTCCTTTCCGAGCCGCCCCCTTGAGAGCGGCACGCGGGCGGCTCTATTCCCACCGTGCTCGCCCGGTGCTCCCCGCCCCGGCTCGCGCTGCGACCGCGCCTCTGCTGCCCGGCAAAACCGGCCCCGCCGGGCCGCCCCCCGCGCTGTCATTCGTCGCGGTCACCGCCCCGCACGGCGCCCGCTCCTTTGCAGCGCTCTGGCCCCGCTCATGCACGCCCGTGTCCCTTGGCGCTCCGAACCGTCCTTCGCCCCTCCCCTCCGCTGCCAGACGCGGCCCCGCTCGCTCCTTGCCCTTGCCACGCTCGGCAGCCACCGAGGCCGCCGCCCTCTCGGCTCCCCCGGCCCCGGGCGGCAGCAGCGCCGGGGCGCCGTGCCGGGGCCGGCAGTGCCGCGCTCTCGCCACCAGGCGGCAGCAGCGCCGCCCAGCTCAGCCCGGGGCCGGGCCGCGCTGCGGGGCACGGACAGAGCAGAGGCAAAAGCCGGCTCAGGGCGCTCTGCAGCTCCTGCAGCCCGAGCCTCTCGGCTCCTGGCGCCAGGCACTCGCTTCTTCCCTTCCTACAGAAAAACGCCGCCTCGTTATTCTCAAAACTTGCTCATCTCTAGTCCCAGTTTCTTATATTCCTATATGCAACAGAGTAGAGAGAGGGCTGGCTTATTTCAAAATGAATCTACATCTAAATTTGTCTATAGATGTAAAAACAAAGAACTTGACAGGTTTGGGGATTCCACACTGTCATACACACATCCCTCCCGGTGGATTTTCTGGCAGTTTTGGGCCCCTCTGGGGGAGGGCACCCAGCAATGGCCCCCCTCATTCCCCACTCACCTGCTCCTCCACTGCATCGTGGCTCTCCCAGGGACATTGGGGTGCCCCAAGTGACATTCAGAGCCCCCGAGTCTCCACCCCCGCCCCCAGCCTTTTTTCCTCACCTCCAAAGAATGCACAAAATGAGACAAACTGCCCTGGACAGCAGAACGGCACTTTAATAAAGCCATTCCCATGCATACATCCCCCAAAAAGGGGCTTGGCTGGAAACACAGGGAAGGTGCAGCAGAGGGATGGGGAAAGAGAGGGATGGGCAGCAGGACAGGGGGCTCTCAAGAGAAGGGCACCATGAGGGAGAGGGACCGAGCAGCCGATGCAGACAGGGACAGGCAAAAGGACAGTGAGAGGGACAAAGAAATACAGTCACACTGCAGCACAAAGGAAAAAGGAGAGCAAGAAAGAAGGAAAGAGAAAGATGCGGGCGGCGAGGGAGACAGAGACAGAACAGGGAGAGGGATTGAGCAGAATTTATTCAATAAAGGTCAGTATGGATTTCTTAAAAGAACACCAGGACATCCCTATCACGGAACTCTGCTGTCTGCTTCAACTTCACAGCTGTAAGGGAACATTTCTCCCCCCTCTCCTCTCTGCGGTGTTTATTAAATAAAGAGTGAGTATTTATTTCTTAAAAGAAAAACAAGAGAGAGGAGGCAGTGAAAGGCAATGGCATGGGGAGCACACAGGACAAGAAAGCAACACAAAAGACACACTGGACAGAGAGAAGAAAAGAGCTGCAAAGTTGGATGCAAGAGTGAAAGAAAATCAGGAACAAACGCCAGGACTTTCATTAGAGAGTGTGGCTGACGAAAGTGCCAGTAAAGCACCGGCTCGAACAGAACCTGCTGCTGGCACGGCTCGGCCCGGCACTCACTAATTAACATCTGTCTCTCGGCAGGGCCATGAATCCCCTGCTGGAACAGGAGGGGAAAGCCGAGGGGATAATGCGCACCGGGGTTGGTGCCGCTCAGCCCTAATCCCAGCCCGTGGCGCCAGTGAACGCACCCCGATCTCCGAACCTTCTCTCAGGGAAATCTCATCTTTACCCCTTCTCTTCCCCTCCCGGTATCTCCGTGTGCCCGGAACAAACACGAGGAGAGGTTTCTCTGTTGCAGGTTCTTTGGAAATCCTACACTGACTTTGAGAATGAGCAAGAGTAGAAGACAACCAGGAAACTTTGCTGCCAACCAACATCAAACCCCTCGCACCGGAGAAGAACGAACAGCTCGTTTTTACGCGTCCAAATCCCTTCAATTTTCAGCATTGTCTGTTTCCCGGCCGGCACTGTGGGAACTGCTGCGCACGGCACCACGAGTAAAACGCTCTCGTGTTCAGAAGGCACAATTGCAGAGAACAGACAGCAAAGCCGTCTCAAGGCAATTTGGGCACACAAAACCCCCCTTTTTGCACCCTGAGCTTTCTGTTAAGCCACACCTGAAATTCCAAGTTTCTCCGTACTCTGCCCCAGTGCTTCTCTCTTCCGTCAGCGCCGTAGGCAGGACTGATTCCATACTCACAAACCCCCCTTGCCACGATCGGCGCTCTCTGCCCACCAAGGACACGGCACCGGGCAGGGACATTTCTCCCACTCCCCAGCAGAGACCTCCTCCCGCCACATCCAGGGAACTGCAGCCACTCAGGGAACACCAACTTTCTCCTGGGCTGGGAAGAGGAACCTGCAGCAATTAAGGCTGCACAGTCTGCAGCAGCGAGAGCTCAGCACATGTCCAGAGAGCCAATTCCAGCACCTAAATTTAAAAAAGAAGAAAAAGTTGATGACTTTTTTTTAAAGTTACTGTAAGTTCTTAAAACCAAACCAGCCTTTGCTCTTGACTTTGGCTCACTGATGCACACACACACACAAGAGGCCAACGGTCACACAGGGCCTGCTTGCAGAATTCCTGATCCAAACCCTCGCCTTTCCTGCCCAGCACTGAGGGAAATCTGACAGAGGATTCATAAAGAGCCCTCGCTGAGAGCAGTCATCGCCCCAGGCCTTCAGGCTTGGCAAGATTCTGTAGTGAACGGACCCAAATTCAATTCCCAAATCTCAATCTCTGACAAGTCCTGTTGGAAAGACAGCGGACAGTCCATCAGAACACGGAATTAAAAGGCTGCACAAGGAATAACAGAAGCTTTCCCAGGAATAGCCCAAGTTCCTTTTCTCCCTCACCGGTCCGGGGCCGTGAGACCGAACCTTGGGCCCCAGGAGACAGGAGAGGTGTTATCAACACTCGAACCTCCAAAGCGTTGTTATTGCTCAGAGAGCTGCGCCGGCACTGAGCTACTCCCATGCGCCTGCACGGCTTTGGGGAGGGGCAAGACCACGTCCCACTCCTGCCTGGAGAAATTTCAATGCCCTAAAAAGTCATTTCCCTTCTCTCTCTCTGACCCAGGGCCAAAGCAGCTGTGTAGAACAACCCGGGGGATTTATGGGAGGGTGATTCTCTCAGGAAAGACCCCAGACCCTGAGGAAACAAACCCACCCCAAATTTCCAGCTGAAAACACGCTGCTTCCTGAACAGCAGCGCACAAAGCTCTCTATAGCCAGACAGGAGATGACAGACCGGAAAAAGCCAAAAGATGTGCTCTGCTTGCATGCACACTCTGACTGGTAATTCCAAAGGAAATTCCCCACAGATCGTAAGCAGTCACCTACAATTTGTCCTCTGCATTCATGACTGCCTTGGCTTTCTGTAGAAGTGTGTCAAACATCCACGCAGGCGTCAGGGCCTGGGCTGGCTCGTTTATGGCTCTTCCTGACAGGCCCAGGCCAAACCCAAGCACCCCCCTCACTGCTCCAGCCCCACTTTCAGGGAAATATTGACACGGCTTAGAAATACTCTCCTTCCCTGCAACTCACTCCCTCCCTGCGCATCCCCGGAGAGGATTTACTCCGTCCTTTGTTCCCGACAGCACCTCTCCAGCGCAAATCCCACTTCACACAGACACTGACTAAGCAGACCTAAGGCAGTGGTTCCAATCCCCAGCTGCAATCCCCAACTCCCTGTCTCCTGCACAGCTCATCCAAGCACTCCCAGCAATCTCACCTCGGCCCAGAGACTCTCTGTCCGCAGAGGGAAACACAACCCGATGGCACGCAGCTCTGGCACCACATTCCCTCTTCCCTTCTCCCTTTTTCCAGCACACCAGGCTGCTGGAAACGGCATTCCCTAGGCAGTTCATCCCAACACAGAGAAGAGGAGCCTGTGACTTACCCACACCATGGGCAGGACAAGGGGGGCCCTAGCTGGCTTTGGCTGCTCTAATAGCAAAGCTCTTGGGACGACTTCAGTGGTTTTTCCTGTCTTGAAAGAGTGCAGAAAAGCAAAGTTAATCCCACTGTGGACTCCAAGACTCCTGCATTTCCTATTTCTCCTATGATTGCTCACCATGAAATTTTATCCATGGAAAAAAAGCATGAAGAATAACACCATATCAAATAAAAAGTGCCCTTTTCCAGCATTTTTATACCAGGCATTAAAAAGATGCCCATTTCTCTTCCAGCATTGCTTCCCTCATTTTAGCAGAACCGTTTTCATCCCAGACCCCACTCATCAGCTGTTCAATCCTCTGGCACTGGATTTGGACAAAAGAAGGGACGCACCTGGATCGCAGGAAATCACAGAGAGAAACCCCTCCAAAACCTGACAGAGAAAATCAACAGGAGATGCAGGAAGACACATCCCTCATTTGCACATCCGGAGTGCTTTTCTAAAGACTTCTCTGCATCTGGATGCTCTTTGCACTTGGCAGCAAACTGCTTCCACTGCTTCCCACTCCAGCAAGGGGAACATCCCTGGAATTTCATGTCCAGTGTCTCTGCCTAAAGCAGCCCCACGGCAACACGAAGCTTCCCTCGGGCATTTAGTTTCTTTACCCCAAACATTCTCCCCACTCAGCCACAATCTAGAAAGAACAAAAGGGAAAAGAAGGAAGACCAATTAATTCTGACATAAGGAGTCTTGACTATCCCGACACACTGCCAGGTGAAAAAACATCCCTGCCACTCTAAGAAATCCCCCTGATACTGTCTCCATTCTGTATCAATTATTTAAACGCTGTATTAAGGAGCGTAAGGACACAATGCTTGGAATTCTCAAAAACGGCTCCGCCTGGCTACTCCAAGCACTTTCTCACCCGGGGAGCTGAGCTGTCCCACATTTAAACGCCACGTTTGATCCAAATCCCATAGAAATCTGATATTGTTTGGCTCCTGAGCTTTCCCAAAAGCTGTGCAGTCAAGCCTGGAAATCCTCACTGAAGCTTTGCCATGTCACATCGGGATTTACCCTTGGGAAAACCCCACTCTGAGCACTTGGGTTTCAAGAGGTTGCACCCAATGTTACAGACACAGAATTCCTGCGGGGTTTGGCATTTCCTGCACCTCCAAACACGTGAAAAGAAGGAAGTGCAGAGTCCCGAGGCTCCATTATTGCCATTCTCCTCACATCCCTTTCCTCAGCTGCACGTGGCTTTGTGCCTCCTCTGAAGGGCTGGAAAGGAATTCGGGAACCCCCCTCAGCTTCTTCGGTTTTCAGCTTTTTCTCTGAGCCGGCCCAAAAGGCAAACAGGAAAAAAAACCCCCAAAAGTGCACAAAATCCCAGCCCCTCCCAAGATGCAGCTCCTCACACCAAACCTTGGGAGAATCCCTGGTGCTTCCAACACCGCTGCAATCCAACCTGGAGCTGAGCTTACAGGGTGCTCTGCCTAATCCACATCCAAGCCTGGATAGCCCAAAGCCTGCAAGAAAAGAGGAGGCAAAGTGAAGGGGAGAGGGGGGGAAAAACGGAGTTTTAGGTTTTTCCCCTGTTTGCAACAGGATTGAAGGGCAGGATGGAGAGGTTTCGTGGAAAAGAAGTACCAAAGGCTGCTTCATTCCCAGCAATTAGTGCTGCTCAATCCAAGAGGCCCAATCCACCAGGTTTAAACAGGAGCAGCCGACAGGATGGGTTATGACACAGATCTGTGAAGCTGGAGCCTTCTTTCTTCTCCCGGGCTCTCCCAGAAATTCTCCATGTCCGGACATGCTCCCGCTCTCCCCGCTGGGGAGGACGGACTTGGATAGCCCGGGTGACTGGTGAGCCTAAAACAATAAGTGATGCAGTGATCCAAGTGTTTTTCCCCAGAAAATTACATATTCTCTGGACCTGGGATAACCCTTATCCCATGGCCTTCTCCAGGAAGAGTCCCAGCTGGATAGGGTCTCCCAGAAAGGATTCCATAGGGGCTCACCTTCTGCTTGGAGCTCGGCTGAATTCCTCAGCAATCCCAGGGAATGTGGCCATTGGAGGCTTTGGGCAGATTGGGCTCAATTGCGTTTTTAGGTTTTGTTACCGTCTCTCAGACTTCCCACTGGAATGTGGTCTCCAAGGAATATGTAAATCCCATGGGATTCCTGCTCTTTCGGACAATTTTTTGTACCATTCCTGTACAAAACGAGGCCCCCTGTTCGGATGCTTTTCCCCACCGTTCCCCAGCAGTTTTATCTGCCAGTGCATTCCCTGTGCTGGTTGGGCTCTTCCCAGATCTCTGAGCTCCTTCACAGGCAGGAGATCCATTTGGCCCAGGAACCGAACCCTCCCAAGGAATTGTCTGATGCCATCTCCACATTTCACAGCTGATCCTTGTGCTCAAAGGATCCCCCTTTCTTCCCTCCAGCCAATTCCAAGCCTCGCTGCCCCCAGCCGGGAACAGTCCCCAGGCCGATCCCTGCAGTCTTCCCTGCCAGGATCCTGCTCAGGAATCCATGGGCTACGAATGGAAGAATTAATTCTTCCCACCCCTGCCCAGTTCTAATTCCAAAGGATTTGGTGTCTGCCTTACCCGGCTGGAGCCTGCTTCCAACTCTGTTCTTGCTGCTTCTGCTGCTTTCCATTTCCCAGGAATTCCACCAACGGAGCGACAGCGTTTTCCACCTCCTCCTCCTCCAGGATTCCCTCTGTTGCGTTCGGGTGCTGGAAGGATATCAAAACCAGGGCCTCACTATCAGGAATTATATCCCCGGATTTGTTCCTTTCCAAATGTCACCTCTTCCCAACAAAGCACTGGCCATCCAAGGAATTCTAGAGAGCCATGTGCTGACCGCTGCTTACTCCTCTGGAATGTCAGAGCTTGGAAAAAAAGGGCAGTTGAGGCTTTTCCTGGTGCTGCCCATGAAGTGTATTTTACCTAAGTGCCCCTGCCCATGCCTTTGTCTGTATCCACCAAAAATCCACCCGTTCATTCCCCAGCTGCTGCCTCCCTCTTTTCCTGGATCCAACAGAATTTTAACAGGTGAATATTCCACTCTGGAAGAGCACCTTTCATTCCAAACCTAAGAACAAACAAATGAATCACTTTCCTTCGACCTTCCTTATTAGGATTCCACTGAGAGCAGTGGATGGAAAATGATCCTCTCCTGGTCCCTGCTGGATTCCAGGAGCAGGGATCCTTTCCCTCTTTCCCCCCACCCCCCGCGGTGCCCTCCTCCCCCTCCCGCCCCACCCCGCACCCTTTTCAGCCTTTCTTCCACAGCTTTTGCCTCCGGACCTCAGATCCTTTTGGTCTCCAGGAGCTCCCAGCAGCCCCACAGCCTTTCCTCTCCCATCCTGATCCTTTCTCCAGGAATGGAGCTCTGCATTGCAATTCCCTTCTCTTTTCTCCGACAATTCCCACCAACCCAGACCTAAAGCTGACACAAGGAACGCTCGGTGCCCACAAATCCAAATCCAGACCTGGCCATCCCTAAACCAGCAACTCCCGGACAATTTGCGTTCATTCCAACCTATCACTGAGGACTCACCTAATCCTTCAAAATTCCCAAGAAATATCCCGTTGCCTTCAGCTCCCAGGGGATTCTGCTTCGTGCTCACACGGATTTGGGACTTCCCTGAAAAACCCGTGCAGGGCACGCTGGAATCCCCGATCCCGTGAATCCGGGGAGTGTGAAAAGCTCGGTCCAGCCTGGGCCCCCAGAAATTTTTGCCAAATATCCCCCAAGTCCTCGGGACAACAGAACTCTCTGGTACTGCATTTTTGGCGTTGTAAAGCCTGGAATTACTTTATTCCTAGTGCTGGGCTCTGCATACGGCCGAGAAAATCCCGGCCTCCGCACAGACCCAGATTCCAAACTTTTTGATACATTTGAGCAAACCGAGAAATTCCCCTTCCCTGCTTCTTCTTAAGGGCATCCTTCTCTTCCCTTACCCGGCCTGCTCTCTCCCACTGGGCTGGGTTTTTCCCTTCCCATGCTAATTAGTCCATACTTCTAGGAGGTTTAGGTACCTTTCTTCCCCGGCAGGGATTTCTTAACACGGCTACCGAGGCTTTGGGAGTCTTCTTTATCTTCTACTTTCTGGAAACACACCCTCTGATCCATAAATGCCACAATCCAGATGCCCAACTTCAACAAGACATCCTTTTCACCTAAAAACACTCACTCTCAACTCTTAGATCTTTTAAAGTTTTACCCCTGCAAAATTCCCCTGGTTTTCCACCGCTGAATTCCTCCGTCCTGATTCCAAGAATTTCTTGAATACCACGGGGCTTTTCTCAAGATTTACCCCCACAACCTTCCCTACGTGCCCACTGCTCACCACCTCATTTTTCCCTCAATGTCTTCGTTCTCCACCCCAGAGAGTTTGTCAAGTGTTGCCTCCAAGATGTTCCCCCTCTGTCCACTACTGAGTTCCCCATTTTGCCTTCAAAATATTCCTTCTGTCCCCTCCAGATTGCATCCACTTTTACCCCCAACATTTTACTTCCTCTACAATATTGATTAAACCTTTTGCACCCCAAAAATGTGCATTCCCTCCCTTAAACAGCACCTCAGCTTTTCCCTCAAAAATGCCCCAGAGAGAAACTCCGATTCAGCCCCCAAACTCCCATTTTCCTACACAAACAGTTCTTGTGGCCCCTCTCAATTCCCCCAGGCTTTCAGCTAAAGGAATAACTGGAAGCCTATTCCCTCATCTCTGCCCTCCTTTTGCTTTCCTGGAAAACCTTGCCATCCCACACTTTCTCCAAGAGATCTGCTGCGAGTACTGCAAGGTCTGCTCTGTCAGAGTGCCAGGGGGGTTTACAGCACTTGCTCCTCTGCATCTGTACCCTTTCATCAGGTTTCCCCTGGAACGGTGTTGTGGGAGAAGCTTGGAATTACCAGAAATGGATCAGGTTCACATTTTTTCCCCACCAGTTTTTATCTGGTTTGAAATTCCTGGAATGACCCTCAAATGTGCCCTAGAACAGTGCTGTGAAAGGATCAGTCAGAAGAACAGCCTGAAAGCAGAAAACCACCTCCAGCAGCAGCCGGAATGATCCCATTTCTGTTCTTACCTGGTCCTGCCAGAGCTCCCAACGGCCCTTCCCATTCCAAAACAAGAGCTATGCAAGACATTCCTGCTGTCCGTGAGGGTGAGGTGCCAGTTCTGGATGTTCTTTGCTGTGGAATCGGACAACAAACAGAGCGTAAATGATCTTGGTGGCTCTTCCAAGCCAAACCACCCCGTGATTCCTTGCGTGGATCAGCACCTGTCCCAACTCCATTCCAGAAACCTCCTCCCACTAACCCAGAACTTTCCTTTTTCCGCTCAACATCAGGGATTTGCTGCCGAGTGCCCCGGGCAGGGGACGCCTCAGCATTCCCTGGGACGCCTCAGCATTCCCTGGGGCACCTCAGCATTCCCTGGGGTGCCTCAGCATTCCCTGGGCTGCTGTTCCACGCCGATCCCGTGTCCAGCGCCGTTCCGGGCTGCAGTGCCGTGCTCTCCCCACAAGGCGGCAGCACCGGGAGCGAGCAGCCCCGGCCGGTCCCGCTGTCTCGGGGCAGCTGCGCCTTTAACCCGCCCGGAGCCGGCGGGGCCGTGAACACAGCGGGCAAAAACCCCAGCGATCCCCTTTATTTCACCTCCACGGGCACAGGATCGCAGCATTCCCTGGGCTGGAAGGGACCCACAGGGAGCATCGAGTCCACATCCTGGCCCTGCACCCCAAGAATCCCACCCTGTGCCCGAGAGCCTTGTCCAGACCCAAACTCTGCCTCTAGGATCCTGAAAACACAGTGGGGCTGGGAGAAGGATGACAATGGAAGATTTTTTATATAGATCTCCTTGTACGATCGTTATATAATATCATTAGATCGCCCAGGAACCCATCCCTGTACCTGGACAGCCAGAAGTGCACAAAATCCCAGCCCCTCCCAAGATGCAGCTCCTCACACCAAACCTTGGGAGAATCCCTGGTGCTTCCAACACTGCTGCAATCCCACCTGGAGCTGAGCTTACAGGGTGCTCTGCCTAATCCACATCCAAGCCTGGATAGCCCAAAGCCTGCAAGAAAAGAGGAGGCAAAGTGAAAAGGAGAGAGGGGGAAAAAAACAGAGTTTTAGGTTTTTCCCCTGTTTGCAACAGGATTGAAGGGCAGGATGGAGAGGTTTCGTGGAAAAGAAGTACCAAAGGCTGCTTCATTCCCAGCAATTAGCGCTGCTCAGGTTGAATCCAAGAGGACCAATCCACCAGGTTTAAACAGGAGCGGCCGACAGGATGGGTTATGACACAGATCTGTGAAGCTGGAGCCTTCTTTCTTCTCCCGGGCTCTCCCAGAAATTCTCCATGTCCGGATGCGCTCCCGCTCTCCCTGCTGGGGAGGACGGACTTGGATAGCCCGGGTGACTGGTGAGCCTAAAACAATAAGTGATGCAGTGATCCAAGTGTTTTTCACAAGGAAATGACATATTCTCTGGACCTGGGATAACCCATATCCCATGGCCTTCTCCAGGAAGAGTCCCAGCTGGATAGGGTCTCCCAGAAAGGATTCCATAGGGGCTCACTTTTTGCTTGGAGCTCGGCTGAATTCCTCAGCAATGCCAGGGAATGTTGCCATTGGAGGCTTTGGGCAGATTGGGCTCATTTGCCTTTTTAGGTTTTGTTACCGTGTCTCAGACTTCCCACTGGAATGTGGTCTCCAAGGAACATGTAAATCCCATTGGATTCCTGCTCTTTCGGACAATTTTTTGTACCATTCCTGTACAAAACGAGGCCCCCTGTTCGGATGCTTTTCCCCACCGTTCCCCAGCAGTTTTATCTGCCAGTCCATTCCCTGCGCTCGTTGGGCTCTTCCCAGATCTCTGAGCTCCTTCACAAGGCAGGAGATCCATTTGGCCCAGGAACCGAACCCTCCCGAGGAATTGTCTGATGCCATCTCCACATTTCACAGCTGATCCTTGTGCTCAAAGGATCCCCCTTTCTTCCCTCCAGCCAATTCCAAGCCTCGCTGCCCCCAGCCGGGAACAGTCCCCAGGCCGATCCCTGCAGTCTTCCCTGCCAGGATCCTGCTCAGGAATCCATGGGCTACGAATGTAACAATTAATTCTTCCCACCCCTGCCCAGTTCTAATTCCAAAGGATTTGGTGGCTGCCTTACCTGGCTGGAGCCTGCTTCCAACTCTGTTCTTGCTGCTTCTGCTGCTTTCCATTTCCCAGGAATTCCACCAACGGAGCGACAGCGTTTTCCACCTCCTCCTCCAGCATTCCCTCTGTTGCGTTCGGGTGCTGGAAGGATATCAAAACCAGGGCCTCACTATCAGGAATTATATCCCCGGATTTGTTGCTTTCCAAATGTCACCTCTTCCCAACAAAGCACTGGCCATCCAAGGAATTCTAGAGAGCCATGTGCTGACCACTGCTTACTCCTCTGGAATGTCAGAGCTTGGAAAAAAAGGGCAGTTGAGGCTTTTCCTGGTGCTGCCCATGAAGTGTATTTTACCTAAGAGCCCCTGCCCATGCCTTTGCCTGTATCCACCAAAAATCCACCCGTTCATTCCCCAGCTGCTGCCTCCCTCTTTTCCTGGATCCAACAGAATTTTAACAGGTGAATATTCCCCTCTGGAAGAGCACCTTTCATTCCAAACCTAAGAACAAACAAATGAATCACTTTCCTTCGACCTTCCTTATTAGGATTCCACTGAGAGCAGTGGATGGAAAATGATCCTCTCCTGGTCCCTGCTGGATTCCAGGAGCAGGGATCCTTTCCCTCTTTCCCCCCACCCCCCGCGGTGCCCTCCTCCCCCTCCCGCCCCACCCCGCACCCTTTTCAGCCTTTGTTCCACAGCTTTTGCCTCCGGACCTCAGATCCTTTTGGTCTCCAGGAGCTCCCAGCAGCCCCACAGCCTTTCCTCTCCCATCCTGATCCTTTCTCCAGGAATGGAGCTCTGCATTGCAATTCCCTTCTCTTTTCTCCGACAATTCCCACCAACCCAGACCTAAAGCTGACACAAGGAACGCTCGGTGCCCACAAATCCAAATCCAGACCTGGCCATCCCTAAACCAGCAACTCCCGGACAATTTGCGTTCATTCCAACCTAACACTGAGGACCCACCTAATCCTTCAAAATTCCCAAGAAATATCCCGTTGCCTTCAGCTCCCAGGGGATTCTGCTTCGTGCTCACACGGATTTGGGACTTCCCTGAAAAACCCGTGCAGGGCACGCTGGAATCCCCGATCCCGTGAATCCGGGGAGTGTGAAAAGCTCGGTCCAGCCTGGGCCCCCAGAAATTTTTGCCAAATATCCCCCAAGTCCTCGGGACAACAGAACTCTCTGGTACTGCATTTTTGGCGTTGTAAAGCCTGGAATTACTTTATTCCTAGTGCTGGGCTCTGGATGTGGCCGAGAAAATCCCGGCCTCCACACAGACCCAGATTCCAAACTTTTTGATACATTTGAGCAAACCGAGAAATTCCCCTTCCCTGCTTCTTCTTAAGGGCATCCTTCTCTTCCCTTACCCGGCCTGCTCTCTCCCACTGGGCTGGGTTTTTCCCTTCCCATGCTAATTAGTCCCTACTTCTAGGAGCTTTAGGTACCTTTCTTCCCTGGCAGGGATTTCTTAACACAGCTACCGAGGCTTTGGGAGTCTTCTTTATCTTCTACTTTCTGGAAACACACCCTCTGATCCATAAATGCCACAATCCAGATGCCCAACTTCAACAAGACATCCTTTTCACCTAAAAACACTCACTCTCAACTCTTAGATCTTTTAAAGTTTTACCCCCGCAAAATTCCCCTGCTTTTCCACCGCTGAATTCCTCCGTCCTGATTCCAAGAATTTCTTGAATACCACGGGGCTTTTCTCAAGATTTACCCCCACAACCTTCCCTACGTGCCCACTGCTCACCACCTCATTTTTCCCTCAATGTCTTCGTTCTCCACCCCAGAGAGTTTGTCAAGTGTTGCCTCCAAAATGTTCCCCCTCTGTCCACTACTGAGTTCCCCATTTTGCCTTCAAAATATTCATTCTGTCCCCTCCAGATTGCATCCACTTTTACCCCCAACATTTTACTTCCTCTACAATATTGATTAAACCTTTTCCACCCCAAAAATGTGCATTCCCTCCCTTAAACAGCACCTCAGCTTTTCCCTCAAAAATGCCCCAGAGAGAAACTCCGATTCAGCCCCCAAACTCCCATTTTCCTACACAAACAGTTCTTGTGGCCCCTCTCAATTCCCCCAGGCTTTCAGCTAAAGGAATAACTGGAAGCCTATTCCCTCATCTCTGCCCTCCTTTTGCTTTCCCGGAAAACCTTGCCATCCCACACTTTCTCCAAGAGATCTGCTGGGAGTACGGCAAGGTCTGCTCTGTCAGAGTGCCAGGGGGGTTTACAGCACTTGCTCCTCTGCATCTTCACCCTTTCATCAGCTTTCCCCTGGAACGGTGTTGTGGGAGAAGCTTGGAATTACCAGAAATGGATCAGGTTCACATTTTTTCCCCACCAGTTTTCATCTGGTTTGAAATTCCTGGAATTACCCTCAAATGTGCCCTAGAACAGTGCTGTGAAAGGATCAGTCAGAAGAACAGCCTGAAAGCAGAAAACCACCTCCAGCAGCAGCCGGAATGATCCCATTTCTGTTCTTACCTGCTCCTGCCAGAGCTCCCAACGGCCCTTCCCATTCCAAGAGCTATGCAAGACATTCCTGCTGTCCGTGAGGGTGAGGTGCCAGTTCTGGATGTTCTTTGCTGCGGAATCGGACAACAAACAGAGCGTAAATGATCTTGGTGGCTCTTCCAAGCCAAACCACCCCGTGATTCCTTGCGTGGATCAGCACCTGTCCCAACTCCATTCCAGAAACCTCCTCCCACTAACCCAGAACTTTCCTTTTTCCGCTCAACATCAGGGATTTGCTGCCGAGTGCCCCGGGCAGGGGACGCCTCAGCCTTCCCTGGGACGCCTCAGCATTCCAGCATTTTTATTCCAGGCATTAAAAGGATGCTCATTTCTCTTCCAGCATTGTTTCCCTCATTTTAGGAGAACCCTTTTCATCCCAGACCCCCCTCGTCAGCTGTTCAATCCTCTGGCACTGGATTTGGACAGAAGAAGGGACGCACCTGGACTGCGGGAAATCACGGAGAGAAACCCCTCCAAAACCTGACAGAGAAAAACAACGGGAGATGCAGGAAGACATATCCCTCATTTGCACGTCTGGAATGCTTTTCTAAAGACTTCTCTGCATCTGGATGCTCTTTGCTCTTGGCTTTCTTTACAGGAATGCATTTGCTGCTAAACACATCTCAGGCCCTTATTTGATCAGGATAAGGCGGGATGGAGATGAAGACTCACACAGGGAATAGCCAGGGAGATTCCCAGATCTCTGAGCTCCTTCACAAGGCAGGAGATCCATTTGGCCCAGGAACCGAACCCTCCCGAGGAATTGTCTGATGCCATCTCCACATTTCACAGCTGATCCTTGTGCTCAAAGGATCCCCCTTTCTTCCCTCCAGCCAATTCCAAGCCTCGCTGCCCCCAGCCGGGAACAGTCCCCAGGCCGATCCCTGCAGTCTTCCCTGCCAGGATCCTGCTCAGGAATCCATGGGCTACAAATTGAAGAATTAATTCTTCCCACCCCTGCCCAGTTCTAATTCCAAAGGATTTGGTGTCTGCCTTACCCGGCTGGAGCCTGCTTCCAACTCTGTTCTTGCTGCTTCTGCTGCTTTCCATTTCCCAGGAATTCCACCAACGGAGCGACAGCGTTTTCCACCTCCTCCTCCAGCATTCCCTCTGTTGCGTTCGGGTGCTGGAAGGATATCAAAACCAGGGCCTCACTATCAGGAATTATATCCCCGGATTTGTTCCTTTCCAAATGTCACCTCTTCCCAACAAAGCACTGGCCATCCAAGGAATTCTAGAGAGCGATGTGCTGACCGCTGCTTACTCCTCTGGAATGTCAGAGCTTGGAAAAAAAGGGCAGTTGAGGCTTTTCCTGGTGCTGCCCATGAAGTGTATTTTACCTAAGTGCCCCTGCCCATGCCTTTGCCTGTATCCGCCAAAAATCCACCCGTTCATTCCCCAGCTGCTGCCTCCCTCTTTTCCTGGATCCAACAGAATTTTAACAGGTGAATATTCCCCTCTGGAAGAGCACCTTTCATTCCAAACCTAAGAACAAACAAACGAATCACTTTCCTTCGACCTTCCTTATTAGGATTCCACTGAGAGCAGTGGATGGAAAATGATCCTCTCCTGGTCCCTGCTGGATTCCCGGAGCAGGGATCCTTTCCCTCTTTCCCCCCACCCCCCGCGGTGCCCTCCTCCCCCTCCCGCCCCACCCCGCACCCTTTTCAGGCTTTGTTCCACAGCTTTTGCCTCCGGACCTCAGATCCTTTTGGTCTCCAGGAGCTCCCAGCAGCTCCACAGCCTTTCCTCTCCCATCCTGATCCTTTCTCCAGGAATGGAGCTCTGCATTGCAATTCCCTTCTCTTTTCTCCGACAATTCCCACCAACCCAGACCTAAAGCTGACACAAGGAACACTCGGTGCCCACAAATCCAAATCCAGACCTGGCCATCCCTAAACCAGCAACTCCCGGACAATTTGCGTTCATTCCAACCTATCACTGAGGACTCACCTAATCCTTCAAAATTCCCAAGAAATATCCCGTTGCCTTCAGCTCCCAGGGGATTCTGCTTCGTGCTCACACGGATTTGGGACTTCCCTGAAACACCCGTGCAGGGCACGCTGGAATCCCCGATCCCGTGAATCGGGGGAGTGTGAAAAGCTCGGTCCAGCCTGGGCCCCCAGAAATTTTTGCCAAATATCCCCCAAGTCCTCGGGACAAGAGAACTCTCTGGTACTGCATTTTTGGCGTTGTAAAGCCTGGAATTACTTTATTCCTAGTGCTGGGCTCTGGATGTGGCCGAGAAAATCCCGGCCTCCACACAGACCCAGATTCCAAACTTTTTGATACATTTGAGCAAACCGAGAAATTCCCCTTCCCTGCTTCTTCTTAAGGGCATCCTTCTCTTCCCTTACCCGGCCTGCTCTCTCCCACTGGGCTGGGTTTTTCCCTTCCCATGCTAATTAGTCCCTACTTCTAGGAGCTTTAGGTACCTTTCTTCCCTGGCAGGGATTTCTTAACACAGCTACCGAGGCTTTGGGAGTCTTCTTTATCTTCTACTTTCTGGAAACACACCCTCTGATCCATAAATGCCACAATCCAGATGCCCAACTTCAACAAGACATCCTTTTCACCTAAAAACACTCACTCTCAACTCTTAGATCTTTTAAAGTTTTACCCCCGCAAAATTCCCCTGCTTTTCCACCGCTGAATTCCTCCGTCCTGATTCCAAGAATTTCTTGAATACCACGGGGCTTTTCTCAAGATTTACCCCCACAACCTTCCCTACGTGCCCACTGCTCACCACCTCATTTTTCCCTCAATGTCTTCGTTCTCCACCCCAGAGAGTTTGTCAAGTGTTGCCTCCAAAATGTTCCCCCTCTGTCCACTACGGAGTTCCCCATTTTGCCTTCAAAATATTCATTCTGTCCCCTCCAGATTGCATCCACTTTTACCCCCAACATTTTACTTCCTCTACAATATTGATTAAACCTTTTCCACCCCAAAAATGTGCATTCCCTCCCTTAAACAGCACCTCAGCTTTTCCCTCAAAAATGCCCCAGAGAGAAACTCCGATTCAGCCCCCAAACTCCCATTTTCCTACACAAACAGTTCTTGTGGCCCCTCTCAATTCCCCCAGGCTTTCAGCTAAAGGAATAACTGGAAGCCTATTCCCTCATCTCTGCCCTCCTTTTGCTTTCCCGGAAAACCTTGCCATCCCACACTTTCTCCAAGAGATCTGCTGGGAGTACGGCAAGGTCTGCTCTGTCAGAGTGCCAGGGGGGTTTACAGCACTTGCTCCTCTGCATCTTCACCCTTTCATCAGCTTTCCCCTGGAACGGTGTTGTGGGAGAAGCTTGGAATTACCAGAAATGGATCAGGTTCACATTTTTTCCCCACCAGTTTTCATCTGGTTTGAAATTCCTGGAATTACCCTCAAATGTGCCCTAGAACAGTGCTGTGAAAGGATCAGTCAGAAGAACAGCCTGAAAGCAGAAAACCACCTCCAGCAGCAGCCGGAATGATCCCATTTCTGTTCTTACCTGCTCCTGCCAGAGCTCCCAACGGCCCTTCCCATTCCAAGAGCTATGCAAGACATTCCTGCTGTCCGTGAGGGTGAGGTGCCAGTTCTGGATGTTCTTTGCTGCGGAATCGGACAACAAACAGAGCGTAAATGATCTTGGTGGCTCTTCCAAGCCAAACCACCCCGTGATTCCTTGCGTGGATCAGCACCTGTCCCAACTCCATTCCAGAAACCTCCTCCCACTAACCCAGAACTTTCCTTTTTCCGCTCAACATCAGGGATTTGCTGCCGAGTGCCCCGGGCAGGGGACGCCTCAGCCTTCCCTGGGACGCCTCAGCATTCCAGCATTTTTATTCCAGGCATTAAAAGGATGCTCATTTCTCTTCCAGCATTGTTTCCCTCATTTTAGGAGAACCCTTTTCATCCCAGACCCCCCTCGTCAGCTGTTCAATCCTCTGGCACTGGATTTGGACAAAAGAAGGGACGCACCTGGACTGCGGGAAATCACGGAGAGAAACCCCTCCAAAACCTGACAGAGAAAAACAACGGGAGATGCAGGAAGACATATCCCTCATTTGCACGTCTGGAATGCTTTTCTAAAGACTTCTCTGCATCTGGATGCTCTTTGCTCTTGGCTTTCTTTACAGGAATGCATTTGCTGCTAAACACATCTCAGGCCCTTATTTGATCAGGATAAGGCGGGATGGAGATGAAGACTCACACAGGGAATAGCCAGGGAGATTCCCAGATCTCTGAGCTCCTTCACAAGGCAGGAGATCCATTTGGCCCAGGAACCGAACCCTCCCGAGGAATTGTCTGATGCCATCTCCACATTTCACAGCTGATCCTTGTGCTCAAAGGATCCCCCTTTCTTCCCTCCAGCCAATTCCAAGCCTCGCTGCCCCCAGCCGGGAACAGTCCCCAGGCCGATCCCTGCAGTCTTCCCTGCCAGGATCCTGCTCAGGAATCCATGGGCTACAAATTGAAGAATTAATTCTTCCCACCCCTGCCCAGTTCTAATTCCAAAGGATTTGGTGTCTGCCTTACCCGGCTGGAGCCTGCTTCCAACTCTGTTCTTGCTGCTTCTGCTGCTTTCCATTTCCCAGGAATTCCACCAACGGAGCGACAGCGTTTTCCACCTCCTCCTCCAGCATTCCCTCTGTTGCGTTCGGGTGCTGGAAGGATATCAAAACCAGGGCCTCACTATCAGGAATTATATCCCCGGATTTGTTCCTTTCCAAATGTCACCTCTTCCCAACAAAGCACTGGCCATCCAAGGAATTCTAGAGAGCCATGTGCTGACCGCTGCTTACTCCTCTGGAATGTCAGAGCTTGGAAAAAAAGGGCAGTTGAGGCTTTTCCTGGTGCTGCCCATGAAGTGTATTTTACCTAAGTGCCCCTGCCCATGCCTTTGCCTGTATCCGCCAAAAATCCACCCGTTCATTCCCCAGCTGCTGCCTCCCTCTTTTCCTGGATCCAACAGAATTTTAACAGGTGAATATTCCCCTCTGGAAGAGCACCTTTCATTCCAAACCTAAGAACAAACAAACGAATCACTTTCCTTCGACCTTCCTTATTAGGATTCCACTGAGAGCAGTGGATGGAAAATGATCCTCTCCTGGTCCCTGCTGGATTCCCGGAGCAGGGATCCTTTCCCTCTTTCCCCCCACCCCCCGCGGTGCCCTCCTCCCCCTCCCGCCCCACCCCGCACCCTTTTCAGCCTTTCTTCCACAGCTTTTGCCTCCGGACCTCAGATCCTTTTGGTCTCCAGGAGCTCCCAGCAGCTCCACAGCCTTTCCTCTCCCATCCTGATCCTTTCTCCAGGAATGGAGCTCTGCATTGCAATTCCCTTCTCTTTTCTCCGACAATTCCCACCAACCCAGACCTAAAGCTGACACAAGGAACACTCGGTGCCCACAAATCCAAATCCAGACCTGGCCATCCCTAAACCAGCAACTCCCGGACAATTTGCGTTCATTCCAACCTATCACTGAGGACTCACCTAATCCTTCAAAATTCCCAAGAAATATCCCGTTGCCTTCAGCTCCCCGGGGATTCTGCTTCGTGCTCACACGGATTTGGGACTTCCCTGAAAAACCCGTGCAGGGCACGCTGGAATCCCCGATCCCGTGAATCGGGGGAGTGTGAAAAGCTCGGTCCAGCCTGGGCCCCCAGAAATTTTTGCCAAATATCCCCCAAGTCCTCGGGACAACAGAACTCTCTGGTACTGCATTTTTGGCGTTGTAAAGCCTGGAATTACTTTATTCCTAGTGCTGGGCTCTGGATGTGGCCGAGAAAATCCCGGCCTCCACACAGACCCAGATTCCAAACTTTTTGATACATTTGAGCAAACCGAGAAATTCCCCTTCCCTGCTTCTTCTTAAGGGCATCCTTCTCTTCCCTTACCCGGCCTGCTCTCTCCCACTGGGCTGGGTTTTTCCCTTCCCATGCTAATTAGTCCCTACTTCTAGGAGCTTTAGGTACCTTTCTTCCCTGGCAGGGATTTCTTAACACAGCTACCGAGGCTTTGGGAGTCTTCTTTATCTTCTACTTTCTGGAAACACACCCTCTGATCCATAAATGCCACAATCCAGATGCCCAACTTCAACAAGACATCCTTTTCACCTAAAAACACTCACTCTCAACTCTTAGATCTTTTAAAGTTTTACCCCCGCAAAATTCCCCTGCTTTTCCACCGCTGAATTCCTCCGTCCTGATTCCAAGAATTTCTTGAATACCACGGGGCTTTTCTCAAGATTTACCCCCACAACCTTCCCTACGTGCCCACTGCTCACCACCTCATTTTTCCCTCAATGTCTTCGTTCTCCACCCCAGAGAGTTTGTCAAGTGTTGCCTCCAAAATGTTCCCCCTCTGTCCACTACTGAGTTCCCCATTTTGCCTTCAAAATATTCATTCTGTCCCCTCCAGATTGCATCCACTTTTACCCCCAACATTTTACTTCCTCTACAATATTGATTAAACCTTTTCCACCCCAAAAATGTGCATTCCCTCCCTTAAACAGCACCTCAGCTTTTCCCTCAAAAATGCCCCAGAGAGAAACTCCGATTCAGCCCCCAAACTCCCATTTTCCTACACAAACAGTTCTTGTGGCCCCTCTCAATTCCCCCAGGCTTTCAGCTAAAGGAATAACTGGAAGCCTATTCCCTCATCTCTGCCCTCCTTTTGCTTTCCCGGAAAACCTTGCCATCCCACACTTTCTCCAAGAGATCTGCTGGGAGTACGGCAAGGTCTGCTCTGTCAGAGTGCCAGGGGGGTTTACAGCACTTGCTCCTCTGCATCTTCACCCTTTCATCAGCTTTCCCCTGGAACGGTGTTGTGGGAGAAGCTTGGAATTACCAGAAATGGATCAGGTTCACATTTTTTCCCCACCAGTTTTCATCTGGTTTGAAATTCCTGGAATTACCCTCAAATGTGCCCTAGAACAGTGCTGTGAAAGGATCAGTCAGAAGAACAGCCTGAAAGCAGAAAACCACCTCCAGCAGCAGCCGGAATGATCCCATTTCTGTTCTTACCTGCTCCTGCCAGAGCTCCCAACGGCCCTTCCCATTCCAAGAGCTATGCAAGACATTCCTGCTGTCCGTGAGGGTGAGGTGCCAGTTCTGGATGTTCTTTGCTGCGGAATCGGACAACAAACAGAGCGTAAATGATCTTGGTGGCTCTTCCAAGCCAAACCACCCCGTGATTCCTTGCGTGGATCAGCACCTGTCCCAACTCCATTCCAGAAACCTCCTCCCACTAACCCAGAACTTTCCTTTTTCCGCTCAACATCAGGGATTTGCTGCCGAGTGCCCCGGGCAGGGGACGCCTCAGCCTTCCCTGGGACGCCTCAGCATTCCAGCATTTTTATTCCAGGCATTAAAAGGATGCTCATTTCTCTTCCAGCATTGTTTCCCTCATTTTAGGAGAACCCTTTTCATCCCAGACCCCCCTCGTCAGCTGTTCAATCCTCTGGCACTGGATTTGGACAAAAGAAGGGACGCACCTGGACTGCGGGAAATCACGGAGAGAAACCCCTCCAAAACCTGACAGAGAAAAACAACGGGAGATGCAGGAAGACATATCCCTCATTTGCACGTCTGGAATGCTTTTCTAAAGACTTCTCTGCATCTGGATGCTCTTTGCTCTTGGCTTTCTTTACAGGAATGCATTTGCTGCTAAACACATCTCAGGCCCTTATTTGATCAGGATAAGGCGGGATGGAGATGAAGACTCACACAGGGAATAGCCAGGGAGATTCCCAGATCTCTGAGCTCCTTCACAAGGCAGGAGATCCATTTGGCCCAGGAACCGAACCCTCCCGAGGAATTGTCTGATGCCATCTCCACATTTCACAGCTGATCCTTGTGCTCAAAGGATCCCCCTTTCTTCCCTCCAGCCAATTCCAAGCCTCGCTGCCCCCAGCCGGGAACAGTCCCCAGGCCGATCCCTGCAGTCTTCCCTGCCAGGATCCTGCTCAGGAATCCATGGGCTACAAATTGAAGAATTAATTCTTCCCACCCCTGCCCAGTTCTAATTCCAAAGGATTTGGTGTCTGCCTTACCCGGCTGGAGCCTGCTTCCAACTCTGTTCTTGCTGCTTCTGCTGCTTTCCATTTCCCAGGAATTCCACCAACGGAGCGACAGCGTTTTCCACCTCCTCCTCCAGCATTCCCTCTGTTGCGTTCGGGTGCTGGAAGGATATCAAAACCAGGGCCTCACTATCAGGAATTATATCCCCGGATTTGTTCCTTTCCAAATGTCACCTCTTCCCAACAAAGCACTGGCCATCCAAGGAATTCTAGAGAGCGATGTGCTGACCGCTGCTTACTCCTCTGGAATGTCAGAGCTTGGAAAAAAAGGGCAGTTGAGGCTTTTCCTGGTGCTGCCCATGAAGTGTATTTTACCTAAGTGCCCCTGCCCATGCCTTTGCCTGTATCCGCCAAAAATCCACCCGTTCATTCCCCAGCTGCTGCCTCCCTCTTTTCCTGGATCCAACAGAATTTTAACAGGTGAATATTCCCCTCTGGAAGAGCACCTTTCATTCCAAACCTAAGAACAAACAAACGAATCACTTTCCTTCGACCTTCCTTATTAGGATTCCACTGAGAGCAGTGGATGCAAAATGATCCTCTCCTGGTCCCTGCTGGATTCCCGGAGCAGGGATCCTTTCCCTCTTTCCCCCCACCCCCCGCGGTGCCCTCCTCCCCCTCCCGCCCCACCCCGCACCCTTTTCAGCCTTTCTTCCACAGCTTTTGCCTCCGGACCTCAGATCCTTTTGGTCTCCAGGAGCTCCCAGCAGCTCCACAGCCTTTCCTCTCCCATCCTGATCCTTTCTCCAGGAATGGAGCTCTGCATTGCAATTCCCTTCTCTTTTCTCCGACAATTCCCACCAACCCAGACCTAAAGCTGACACAAGGAACACTCGGTGCCCACAAATCCAAATCCAGACCTGGCCATCCCTAAACCAGCAACTCCCGGACAATTTGCGTTCATTCCAACCTATCACTGAGGACTCACCTAATCCTTCAAAATTCCCAAGAAATATCCCGTTGCCTTCAGCTCCCAGGGGATTCTGCTTCGTGCTCACACGGATTTGGGACTTCCCTGAAAAACCCGTGCAGGGCACGCTGGAATCCCTGATCCCGTGAATCGGGGGAGTGTGAAAAGCTCGGTCCAGCCTGGGCCCCCAGAAATTTTTGCCAAATATCCCCCAAGTCCTCGGGACAACAGAACTCTCTGGTACTGCATTTTTGGCGTTGTAAAGCCTGGAATTACTTTATTCCTAGTGCTGGGCTCTGGATGTGGCCGAGAAAATCCCGGCCTCCACACAGACCCAGATTCCAAACTTTTTGATACATTTGAGCAAACCGAGAAATTCCCCTTCCCTGCTTCTTCTTAAGGGCATCCTTCTCTTCCCTTACCCGGCCTGCTCTCTCCCACTGGGCTGGGTTTTTCCCTTCCCATGCTAATTAGTCCCTACTTCTAGGAGCTTTAGGTACCTTTCTTCCCTGGCAGGGATTTCTTAACACAGCTACCGAGGCTTTGGGAGTCTTCTTTATCTTCTACTTTCTGGAAACACACCCTCTGATCCATAAATGCCACAATCCAGATGCCCAACTTCAACAAGACATCCTTTTCACCTAAAAACACTCACTCTCAACTCTTAGATCTTTTAAAGTTTTACCCCCGCAAAATTCCCCTGCTTTTCCACCGCTGAATTCCTCCGTCCTGATTCCAAGAATTTCTTGAATACCACGGGGCTTTTCTCAAGATTTACCCCCACAACCTTCCCTACGTGCCCACTGCTCACCACCTCATTTTTCCCTCAATGTCTTCGTTCTCCACCCCAGAGAGTTTGTCAAGTGTTGCCTCCAAAATGTTCCCCCTCTGTCCACTACGGAGTTCCCCATTTTGCCTTCAAAATATTCATTCTGTCCCCTCCAGATTGCATCCACTTTTACCCCCAACATTTTACTTCCTCTACAATATTGATTAAACCTTTTCCACCCCAAAAATGTGCATTCCCTCCCTCAAACAGCACCTCAGCTTTTCCCTCAAAAATGCCCCAGAGAGAAACTCCGATTCAGCCCCCAAACTCCCATTTTCCTACACAAACAGTTCTTGTGGCCCCTCTCAATTCCCCCAGGCTTTCAGCTAAAGGAATAACTGGAAGCCTATTCCCTCATCTCTGCCCTCCTTTTGCTTTCCCGGAAAACCTTGCCATCCCACACTTTCTCCAAGAGATCTGCTGGGAGTACGGCAAGGTCTGCTCTGTCAGAGTGCCAGGGGGGTTTACAGCACTTGCTCCTCTGCATCTTCACCCTTTCATCAGCTTTCCCCTGGAACGGTGTTGTGGGAGAAGCTTGGAATTACCAGAAATGGATCAGGTTCACATTTTTTCCCCACCAGTTTTCATCTGGTTTGGAATTCCTGGAATTACCCTCAAATGTGCCCTAGAACAGTGCTGTGAAAGGATCAGTCAGAAGAACAGCCTGAAAGCAGAAAACCACCTCCAGCAGCAGCCGGAATGATCCCATTTCTGTTCTTACCTGCTCCTGCCAGAGCTCCCAACGGCCCTTCCCATTCCAAGAGCTATGCAAGACATTCCTGCTGTCCGTGAGGGTGAGGTGCCAGTTCTGGATGTTCTTTGCTGCGGAATCGGACAACAAACAGAGCGTAAATGATCTTGGTGGCTCTTCCAAGCCAAACCACCCCGTGATTCCTTGCGTGGATCAGCACCTGTCCCAACTCCATTCCAGAAACCTCCTCCCACTAAACCAGAACTTTCCTTTTTCCGCTCAACATCAGGGATTTGCTGCCGAGTGCCCCGGGCAGGGGACGCCTCAGCCTTCCCTGGGACGCCTCAGCATTCCAGCATTTTTATTCCAGGCATTAAAAGGATGCTCATTTCTCTTCCAGCATTGTTTCCCTCATTTTAGGAGAACCCTTTTCATCCCAGACCCCCCTCGTCAGCTGTTCAATCCTCTGGCACTGGATTTGGACAAAAGAAGGGACGCACCTGGACTGCGGGAAATCACGGAGAGAAACCCCTCCAAAACCTGACAGAGAAAAACAACGGGAGATGCAGGAAGACATATCCCTCATTTGCACGTCTGGAATGCTTTTCTAAAGACTTCTCTGCATCTGGATGCTCTTTGCTCTTGGCTTTCTTTACAGGAATGCATTTGCTGCTAAACACATCTCAGGCCCTTATTTGATCAGGATAAGGCGGGATGGAGATGAAGACTCACACAGGGAATAGCCAGGGAGATTCCCAGATCTCTGAGCTCCTTCACAAGGCAGGAGATCCATTTGGCCCAGGAACCGAACCCTCCCGAGGAATTGTCTGATGCCATCTCCACATTTCACAGCTGATCCTTGTGCTCAAAGGATCCCCCTTTCTTCCCTCCAGCCAATTCCAAGCCTCGCTGCCCCCAGCCGGGAACAGTCCCCAGGCCGATCCCTGCAGTCTTCCCTGCCAGGATCCTGCTCAGGAATCCATGGGCTACGAATGTAAGAATTAATTCTTCCCACCCCTGCCCAGTTCTAATTCCAAAGGATTTGGTGTCTGCCTTACCCGGCTGGAGCCTGCTTCCAACTCTGTTCTTGCTGCTTCTGCTGCTTTCCATTTCCCAGGAATTCCACCAACGGAGCGACAGCGTTTTCCACCTCCTCCTCCAGCATTCCCTCTGTTGCGTTCGGGTGCTGGAAGGATATCAAAACCAGGGCCTCACTATCAGGAATTATATCCCCGGATTTGTTCCTTTCCAAATGTCACCTCTTCCCAACAAAGCACTGGCCATCCAAGGAATTCTAGAGAGCCATGTGCTGACCGCTGCTTACTCCTCTGGAATGTCAGAGCTTGGAAAAAAAGGGCAGTTGAGGCTTTTCCTGGTGCTGCCCATGAAGTGTATTTTACCTAAGTGCCCCTGCCCATGCCTTTGCCTGTATCCGCCAAAAATCCACCCGTTCATTCCCCAGCTGCTGCCTCCCTCTTTTCCTGGATCCAACAGAATTTTAACAGGTGAATATTCCCCTCTGGAAGAGCACCTTTCATTCCAAACCTAAGAACAAACAAACGAATCACTTTCCTTCGACCTTCCTTATTAGGATTCCACTGAGAGCAGTGGATGGAAAATGATCCTCTCCTGGTCCCTGCTGGATTCCCGGAGCAGGGATCCTTTCCCTCTTTCCCCCCACCCCCCGCGGTGCCCTCCTCCCCCTCCCGCCCCACCCCGCACCCTTTTCAGCCTTTCTTCCACAGCTTTTGCCTCCGGACCTCAGATCCTTTTGGTCTCCAGGAGCTCCCAGCAGCTCCACAGCCTTTCCTCTCCCATCCTGATCCTTTCTCCAGGAATGGAGCTCTGCATTGCAATTCCCTTCTCTTTTCTCCGACAATTCCCACCAACCCAGACCTAAAGCTGACACAAGGAACGCTCGGTGCCCACAAATCCAAATCCAGACCTGGCCATCCCTAAACCAGCAACTCCTGGACAATTTGCGTTCATTCCAACCTATCACTGAGGACTCACCTAATCCTTCAAAATTCCCAAGAAATATCCCGTTGCCTTCAGCTCCCAGGGGATTCTGCTTCGTGCTCACACGGATTTGGGACTTCCCTGAAAAACCCGTGCAGGGCACGCTGGAATCCCCGATCCCGTGAATCGGGGGAGTGTGAAAAGCTCGGTCCAGCCTGGGCCCCCAGAAATTTTTGCCAAATATCCCCCAAGTCCTCGGGACAACAGAACTCTCTGGTACTGCATTTTTGGCGTTGTAAAGCCTGGAATTACTTTATTCCTAGTGCTGGGCTCTGGATGTGGCCGAGAAAATCCCGGCCTCCACACAGACCCAGATTCCAAACTTTTTGATACATTTGAGCAAACCGAGAAATTCCCCTTCCCTGCTTCTTCTTAAGGGCATCCTTCTCTTCCCTTACCCGGCCTGCTCTCTCCCACTGGGCTGGGTTTTTCCCTTCCCATGCTAATTAGTCCCTACTTCTAGGAGCTTTAGGTACCTTTCTTCCCTGGCAGGGATTTCTTAACACAGCTACCGAGGCTTTGGGAGTCTTCTTTATCTTCTACTTTCTGGAAACACACCCTCTGATCCATAAATGCCACAATCCAGATGCCCAACTTCAACAAGACATCCTTTTCACCTAAAAACACTCACTCTCAACTCTTAGATCTTTTAAAGTTTTACCCCCGCAAAATTCCCCTGCTTTTCCACCGCTGAATTCCTCCGTCCTGATTCCAAGAATTTCTTGAATACCACGGGGCTTTTCTCAAGATTTACCCCCACAACCTTCCCTACGTGCCCACTGCTCACCACCTCATTTTTCCCTCAATGTCTTCGTTCTCCACCCCAGAGAGTTTGTCAAGTGTTGCCTCCAAAATGTTCCCCCTCTGTCCACTACGGAGTTCCCCATTTTGCCTTCAAAATATTCATTCTGTCCCCTCCAGATTGCATCCACTTTTACCCCCAACATTTTACTTCCTCTACAATATTGATTAAACCTTTTCCACCCCAAAAATGTGCATTCCCTCCCTTAAACAGCACCTCAGCTTTTCCCTCAAAAATGCCCCAGAGAGAAACTCCGATTCAGCCCCCAAACTCCCATTTTCCTACACAAACAGTTCTTGTGGCCCCTCTCAATTCCCCCAGGCTTTCAGCTAAAGGAATAACTGGAAGCCTATTCCCTCATCTCTGCCCTCCTTTTGCTTTCCCGGAAAACCTTGCCATCCCACACTTTCTCCAAGAGATCTGCTGGGAGTACGGCAAGGTCTGCTCTGTCAGAGTGCCAGGGGGGTTTACAGCACTTGCTCCTCTGCATCTTCACCCTTTCATCAGCTTTCCCCTGGAACGGTGTTGTGGGAGAAGCTTGGAATTACCAGAAATGGATCAGGTTCACATTTTTTCCCCACCAGTTTTCATCTGGTTTGAAATTCCTGGAATTACCCTCAAATGTGCCCTAGAACAGTGCTGTGAAAGGATCAGTCAGAAGAACAGCCTGAAAGCAGAAAACCACCTCCAGCAGCAGCCGGAATGATCCCATTTCTGTTCTTACCTGCTCCTGCCAGAGCTCCCAACGGCCCTTCCCATTCCAAGAGCTATGCAAGACATTCCTGCTGTCCGTGAGGGTGAGGTGCCAGTTCTGGATGTTCTTTGCTGCGGAATCGGACAACAAACAGAGCGTAAATGATCTTGGTGGCTCTTCCAAGCCAAACCACCCCGTGATTCCTTGCGTGGATCAGCACCTGTCCCAACTCCATTCCAGAAACCTCCTCCCACTAACCCAGAACTTTCCTTTTTCCGCTCAACATCAGGGATTTGCTGCCGAGTGCCCCGGGCAGGGGACGCCTCAGCCTTCCCTGGGACGCCTCAGCATTCCAGCATTTTTATTCCAGGCATTAAAAGGATGCTCATTTCTCTTCCAGCATTGTTTCCCTCATTTTAGGAGAACCCTTTTCATCCCAGACCCCCCTCGTCAGCTGTTCAATCCTCTGGCACTGGATTTGGACAAAAGAAGGGACGCACCTGGACTGCGGGAAATCACGGAGAGAAACCCCTCCAAAACCTGACAGAGAAAAACAACGGGAGATGCAGGAAGACATATCCCTCATTTGCACGTCTGGAATGCTTTTCTAAAGACTTCTCTGCATCTGGATGCTCTTTGCTCTTGGCTTTCTTTACAGGAATGCATTTGCTGCTAAACACATCTCAGGCCCTTATTTGATCAGGATAAGGCGGGATGGAGATGAAGACTCACACAGGGAATAGCCAGGGAGATTCCCAGATCTCTGAGCTCCTTCACAAGGCAGGAGATCCATTTGGCCCAGGAACCGAACCCTCCCGAGGAATTGTCTGATGCCATCTCCACATTTCACAGCTGATCCTTGTGCTCAAAGGATCCCCCTTTCTTCCCTCCAGCCAATTCCAAGCCTCGCTGCCCCCAGCCGGGAACAGTCCCCAGGCCGATCCCTGCAGTCTTCCCTGCCAGGATCCTGCTCAGGAATCCATGGGCTACAAATTGAAGAATTAATTCTTCCCACCCCTGCCCAGTTCTAATTCCAAAGGATTTGGTGTCTGCCTTACCCGGCTGGAGCCTGCTTCCAACTCTGTTCTTGCTGCTTCTGCTGCTTTCCATTTCCCAGGAATTCCACCAACGGAGCGACAGCGTTTTCCACCTCCTCCTCCAGCATTCCCTCTGTTGCGTTCGGGTGCTGGAAGGATATCAAAACCAGGGCCTCACTATCAGGAATTATATCCCCGGATTTGTTCCTTTCCAAATGTCACCTCTTCCCAACAAAGCACTGGCCATCCAAGGAATTCTAGAGAGCCATGTGCTGACCGCTGCTTACTCCTCTGGAATGTCAGAGCTTGGAAAAAAAGGGCAGTTGAGGCTTTTCCTGGTGCTGCCCATGAAGTGTATTTTACCTAAGTGCCCCTGCCCATGCCTTTGCCTGTATCCGCCAAAAATCCACCCGTTCATTCCCCAGCTGCTGCCTCCCTCTTTTCCTGGATCCAACAGAATTTTAACAGGTGAATATTCCCCTCTGGAAGAGCACCTTTCATTCCAAACCTAAGAACAAACAAACGAATCACTTTCCTTCGACCTTCCTTATTAGGATTCCACTGAGAGCAGTGGATGGAAAATGATCCTCTCCTGGTCCCTGCTGGATTCCCGGAGCAGGGATCCTTTCCCTCTTTCCCCCCACCCCCCGCGGTGCCCTCCTCCCCCTCCCGCCCCACCCCGCACCCTTTTCAGCCTTTCTTCCACAGCTTTTGCCTCCGGACCTCAGATCCTTTTGGTCTCCAGGAGCTCCCAGCAGCTCCACAGCCTTTCCTCTCCCATCCTGATCCTTTCTCCAGGAATGGAGCTCTGCATTGCAATTCCCTTCTCTTTTCTCCGACAATTCCCACCAACCCAGACCTAAAGCTGACACAAGGAACACTCGGTGCCCACAAATCCAAATCCAGACCTGGCCATCCCTAAACCAGCAACTCCCGGACAATTTGCGTTCATTCCAACCTATCACTGAGGACTCACCTAATCCTTCAAAATTCCCAAGAAATATCCCGTTGCCTTCAGCTCCCCGGGGATTCTGCTTCGTGCTCACACGGATTTGGGACTTCCCTGAAAAACCCGTGCAGGGCACGCTGGAATCCCCGATCCCGTGAATCGGGGGAGTGTGAAAAGCTCGGTCCAGCCTGGGCCCCCAGAAATTTTTGCCAAATATCCCCCAAGTCCTCGGGACAACAGAACTCTCTGGTACTGCATTTTTGGCGTTGTAAAGCCTGGAATTACTTTATTCCTAGTGCTGGGCTCTGGATGTGGCCGAGAAAATCCCGGCCTCCACACAGACCCAGATTCCAAACTTTTTGATACATTTGAGCAAACCGAGAAATTCCCCTTCCCTGCTTCTTCTTAAGGGCATCCTTCTCTTCCCTTACCCGGCCTGCTCTCTCCCACTGGGCTGGGTTTTTCCCTTCCCATGCTAATTAGTCCCTACTTCTAGGAGCTTTAGGTACCTTTCTTCCCTGGCAGGGATTTCTTAACACAGCTACCGAGGCTTTGGGAGTCTTCTTTATCTTCTACTTTCTGGAAACACACCCTCTGATCCATAAATGCCACAATCCAGATGCCCAACTTCAACAAGACATCCTTTTCACCTAAAAACACTCACTCTCAACTCTTAGATCTTTTAAAGTTTTACCCCCGCAAAATTCCCCTGCTTTTCCACCGCTGAATTCCTCCGTCCTGATTCCAAGAATTTCTTGAATACCACGGGGCTTTTCTCAAGATTTACCCCCACAACCTTCCCTACGTGCCCACTGCTCACCACCTCATTTTTCCCTCAATGTCTTCGTTCTCCACCCCAGAGAGTTTGTCAAGTGTTGCCTCCAAAATGTTCCCCCTCTGTCCACTACTGAGTTCCCCATTTTGCCTTCAAAATATTCATTCTGTCCCCTCCAGATTGCATCCACTTTTACCCCCAACATTTTACTTCCTCTACAATATTGATTAAACCTTTTCCACCCCAAAAATGTGCATTCCCTCCCTTAAACAGCACCTCAGCTTTTCCCTCAAAAATGCCCCAGAGAGAAACTCCGATTCAGCCCCCAAACTCCCATTTTCCTACACAAACAGTTCTTGTGGCCCCTCTCAATTCCCCCAGGCTTTCAGCTAAAGGAATAACTGGAAGCCTATTCCCTCATCTCTGCCCTCCTTTTGCTTTCCCGGAAAACCTTGCCATCCCACACTTTCTCCAAGAGATCTGCTGGGAGTACGGCAAGGTCTGCTCTGTCAGAGTGCCAGGGGGGTTTACAGCACTTGCTCCTCTGCATCTTCACCCTTTCATCAGCTTTCCCCTGGAACGGTGTTGTGGGAGAAGCTTGGAATTACCAGAAATGGATCAGGTTCACATTTTTTCCCCACCAGTTTTCATCTGGTTTGAAATTCCTGGAATTACCCTCAAATGTGCCCTAGAACAGTGCTGTGAAAGGATCAGTCAGAAGAACAGCCTGAAAGCAGAAAACCACCTCCAGCAGCAGCCGGAATGATCCCATTTCTGTTCTTACCTGCTCCTGCCAGAGCTCCCAACGGCCCTTCCCATTCCAAGAGCTATGCAAGACATTCCTGCTGTCCGTGAGGGTGAGGTGCCAGTTCTGGATGTTCTTTGCTGCGGAATCGGACAACAAACAGAGCGTAAATGATCTTGGTGGCTCTTCCAAGCCAAACCACCCCGTGATTCCTTGCGTGGATCAGCACCTGTCCCAACTCCATTCCAGAAACCTCCTCCCACTAACCCAGAACTTTCCTTTTTCCGCTCAACATCAGGGATTTGCTGCCGAGTGCCCCGGGCAGGGGACGCCTCAGCCTTCCCTGGGACGCCTCAGCATTCCAGCATTTTTATTCCAGGCATTAAAAGGATGCTCATTTCTCTTCCAGCATTGTTTCCCTCATTTTAGGAGAACCCTTTTCATCCCAGACCCCCCTCGTCAGCTGTTCAATCCTCTGGCACTGGATTTGGACAAAAGAAGGGACGCACCTGGACTGCGGGAAATCACGGAGAGAAACCCCTCCAAAACCTGACAGAGAAAAACAACGGGAGATGCAGGAAGACATATCCCTCATTTGCACGTCTGGAATGCTTTTCTAAAGACTTCTCTGCATCTGGATGCTCTTTGCTCTTGGCTTTCTTTACAGGAATGCATTTGCTGCTAAACACATCTCAGGCCCTTATTTGATCAGGATAAGGCGGGATGGAGATGAAGACTCACACAGGGAATAGCCAGGGAGATTCCCAGATCTCTGAGCTCCTTCACAAGGCAGGAGATCCATTTGGCCCAGGAACCGAACCCTCCCGAGGAATTGTCTGATGCCATCTCCACATTTCACAGCTGATCCTTGTGCTCAAAGGATCCCCCTTTCTTCCCTCCAGCCAATTCCAAGCCTCGCTGCCCCCAGCCGGGAACAGTCCCCAGGCCGATCCCTGCAGTCTTCCCTGCCAGGATCCTGCTCAGGAATCCATGGGCTACAAATTGAAGAATTAATTCTTCCCACCCCTGCCCAGTTCTAATTCCAAAGGATTTGGTGTCTGCCTTACCCGGCTGGAGCCTGCTTCCAACTCTGTTCTTGCTGCTTCTGCTGCTTTCCATTTCCCAGGAATTCCACCAACGGAGCGACAGCGTTTTCCACCTCCTCCTCCAGCATTCCCTCTGTTGCGTTCGGGTGCTGGAAGGATATCAAAACCAGGGCCTCACTATCAGGAATTATATCCCCGGATTTGTTCCTTTCCAAATGTCACCTCTTCCCAACAAAGCACTGGCCATCCAAGGAATTCTAGAGAGCGATGTGCTGACCGCTGCTTACTCCTCTGGAATGTCAGAGCTTGGAAAAAAAGGGCAGTTGAGGCTTTTCCTGGTGCTGCCCATGAAGTGTATTTTACCTAAGTGCCCCTGCCCATGCCTTTGCCTGTATCCGCCAAAAATCCACCCGTTCATTCCCCAGCTGCTGCCTCCCTCTTTTCCTGGATCCAACAGAATTTTAACAGGTGAATATTCCCCTCTGGAAGAGCACCTTTCATTCCAAACCTAAGAACAAACAAACGAATCACTTTCCTTCGACCTTCCTTATTAGGATTCCACTGAGAGCAGTGGATGCAAAATGATCCTCTCCTGGTCCCTGCTGGATTCCCGGAGCAGGGATCCTTTCCCTCTTTCCCCCCACCCCCCGCGGTGCCCTCCTCCCCCTCCCGCCCCACCCCGCACCCTTTTCAGCCTTTCTTCCACAGCTTTTGCCTCCGGACCTCAGATCCTTTTGGTCTCCAGGAGCTCCCAGCAGCTCCACAGCCTTTCCTCTCCCATCCTGATCCTTTCTCCAGGAATGGAGCTCTGCATTGCAATTCCCTTCTCTTTTCTCCGACAATTCCCACCAACCCAGACCTAAAGCTGACACAAGGAACGCTCGGTGCCCACAAATCCAAATCCAGACCTGGCCATCCCTAAACCAGCAACTCCCGGACAATTTGCGTTCATTCCAACCTATCACTGAGGACTCACCTAATCCTTCAAAATTCCCAAGAAATATCCCGTTGCCTTCAGCTCCCAGGGGATTCTGCTTCGTGCTCACACGGATTTGGGACTTCCCTGAAAAACCCGTGCAGGGCACGCTGGAATCCCTGATCCCGTGAATCGGGGGAGTGTGAAAAGCTCGGTCCAGCCTGGGCCCCCAGAAATTTTTGCCAAATATCCCCCAAGTCCTCGGGACAACAGAACTCTCTGGTACTGCATTTTTGGCGTTGTAAAGCCTGGAATTACTTTATTCCTAGTGCTGGGCTCTGGATGTGGCCGAGAAAATCCCGGCCTCCACACAGACCCAGATTCCAAACTTTTTGATACATTTGAGCAAACCGAGAAATTCCCCTTCCCTGCTTCTTCTTAAGGGCATCCTTCTCTTCCCTTACCCGGCCTGCTCTCTCCCACTGGGCTGGGTTTTTCCCTTCCCATGCTAATTAGTCCCTACTTCTAGGAGCTTTAGGTACCTTTCTTCCCTGGCAGGGATTTCTTAACACAGCTACCGAGGCTTTGGGAGTCTTCTTTATCTTCTACTTTCTGGAAACACACCCTCTGATCCATAAATGCCACAATCCAGATGCCCAACTTCAACAAGACATCCTTTTCACCTAAAAACACTCACTCTCAACTCTTAGATCTTTTAAAGTTTTACCCCCGCAAAATTCCCCTGCTTTTCCACCGCTGAATTCCTCCGTCCTGATTCCAAGAATTTCTTGAATACCACGGGGCTTTTCTCAAGATTTACCCCCACAACCTTCCCTACGTGCCCACTGCTCACCACCTCATTTTTCCCTCAATGTCTTCGTTCTCCACCCCAGAGAGTTTGTCAAGTGTTGCCTCCAAAATGTTCCCCCTCTGTCCACTACGGAGTTCCCCATTTTGCCTTCAAAATATTCATTCTGTCCCCTCCAGATTGCATCCACTTTTACCCCCAACATTTTACTTCCTCTACAATATTGATTAAACCTTTTCCACCCCAAAAATGTGCATTCCCTCCCTTAAACAGCACCTCAGCTTTTCCCTCAAAAATGCCCCAGAGAGAAACTCCGATTCAGCCCCCAAACTCCCATTTTCCTACACAAACAGTTCTTGTGGCCCCTCTCAATTCCCCCAGGCTTTCAGCTAAAGGAATAACTGGAAGCCTATTCCCTCATCTCTGCCCTCCTTTTGCTTTCCTGGAAAACCTTGCCATCCCACACTTTCTCCAAGAGATCTGCTGGGAGTACGGCAAGGTCTGCTCTGTCAGAGTGCCAGGGGGGTTTACAGCACTTGCTCCTCTGCATCTTCACCCTTTCATCAGCTTTCCCCTGGAACGGTGTTGTGGGAGAAGCTTGGAATTACCAGAAATGGATCAGGTTCACATTTTTTCCCCACCAGTTTTCATCTGGTTTGGAATTCCTGGAATTACCCTCAAATGTGCCCTAGAACAGTGCTGTGAAAGGATCAGTCAGAAGAACAGCCTGAAAGCAGAAAACCACCTCCAGCAGCAGCCGGAATGATCCCATTTCTGTTCTTACCTGCTCCTGCCAGAGCTCCCAACGGCCCTTCCCATTCCAAGAGCTATGCAAGACATTCCTGCTGTCCGTGAGGGTGAGGTGCCAGTTCTGGATGTTCTTTGCTGCGGAATCGGACAACAAACAGAGCGTAAATGATCTTGGTGGCTCTTCCAAGCCAAACCACCCCGTGATTCCTTGCGTGGATCAGCACCTGTCCCAACTCCATTCCAGAAACCTCCTCCCACTAACCCAGAACTTTCCTTTTTCCGCTCAACATCAGGGATTTGCTGCCGAGTGCCCCGGGCAGGGGACGCCTCAGCCTTCCCTGGGACGCCTCAGCATTCCAGCATTTTTATTCCAGGCATTAAAAGGATGCTCATTTCTCTTCCAGCATTGTTTCCCTCATTTTAGGAGAACCCTTTTCATCCCAGACCCCCCTCGTCAGCTGTTCAATCCTCTGGCACTGGATTTGGACAAAAGAAGGGACGCACCTGGACTGCGGGAAATCACGGAGAGAAACCCCTCCAAAACCTGACAGAGAAAAACAACGGGAGATGCAGGAAGACATATCCCTCATTTGCACGTCTGGAATGCTTTTCTAAAGACTTCTCTGCATCTGGATGCTCTTTGCTCTTGGCTTTCTTTACAGGAATGCATTTGCTGCTAAACACATCTCAGGCCCTTATTTGATCAGGATAAGGCGGGATGGAGATGAAGACTCACACAGGGAATAGCCAGGGAGATTCCCAGATCTCTGAGCTCCTTCACAAGGCAGGAGATCCATTTGGCCCAGGAACCGAACCCTCCCGAGGAATTGTCTGATGCCATCTCCACATTTCACAGCTGATCCTTGTGCTCAAAGGATCCCCCTTTCTTCCCTCCAGCCAATTCCAAGCCTCGCTGCCCCCAGCCGGGAACAGTCCCCAGGCCGATCCCTGCAGTCTTCCCTGCCAGGATCCTGCTCAGGAATCCATGGGCTACGAATGTAAGAATTAATTCTTCCCACCCCTGCCCAGTTCTAATTCCAAAGGATTTGGTGTCTGCCTTACCCGGCTGGAGCCTGCTTCCAACTCTGTTCTTGCTGCTTCTGCTGCTTTCCATTTCCCAGGAATTCCACCAACGGAGCGACAGCGTTTTCCACCTCCTCCTCCAGCATTCCCTCTGTTGCGTTCGGGTGCTGGAAGGATATCAAAACCTGGGCCTCACTATCAGGAATTATATCCCCGGATTTGTTCCTTTCCAAATGTCACCTCTTCCCAACAAAGCACTGGCCATCCAAGGAATTCTAGAGAGCCATGTGCTGACCGCTGCTTACTCCTCTGGAATGTCAGAGCTTGGAAAAAAAGGGCAGTTGAGGCTTTTCCTGGTGCTGCCCATGAAGTGTATTTTACCTAAGTGCCCCTGCCCATGCCTTTGTCTGTATCCGCCAAAAATCCACCCGTTCATTCCCCAGCTGCTGCCTCCCTCTTTTCCTGGATCCAACAGAATTTTAACAGGTGAATATTCCCCTCTGGAAGAGCACCTTTCATTCCAAACCTAAGAACAAACAAATGAATCACTTTCCTTCGACCTTCCTTATTAGGATTCCACTGAGAGCAGTGGATGGAAAATGATCCTCTCCTGGTCCCTGCTGGATTCCAGGAGCAGGGATCCTTTCCCTCTTTCCCCCCACCCCCCGCGGTGCCCTCCTCCCCCTCCCGCCCCACCCCGCACCCTTTTCAGCCTTTCTTCCACAGCTTTTGCCTCCGGACCTCAGATCCTTTTGGTCTCCAGGAGCTCCCAGCAGCTCCACAGCCTTTCCTCTCCCATCCTGATCCTTTCTCCAGGAATGGAGCTCTGCATTGCAATTCCCTTCTCTTTTCTCCGACAATTCCCACCAACCCAGACCTAAAGCTGACACAAGGAACGCTCGGTGCCCACAAATCCAAATCCAGACCTGGCCATCCCTAAACCAGCAACTCCCGGACAATTTGCGTTCATTCCAACCTAACACTGAGGACTCACCTAATCCTTCAAAATTCCCAAGAAATATCCCGTTGCCTTCAGCTCCCAGGGGATTCTGCTTCGTGCTCACACGGATTTGGGACTTCCCTGAAAAACCCGTGCAGGGCATGCTGGAATCCCCGATCCCGTGAATCCGGGGAGTGTGAAAAGCTCGGTCCAGCCTGGGCCCCCAGAAATTTTTGCCAAATATCCCCCAAGTCCTCGGGACAACAGAACTCTCTGGTACTGCATTTTTGGCGTTGTAAAGCCTGGAATTACTTTATTCCTAGTGCTGGGCTCTGGATGTGGCCGAGAAAATCCCGGCCTCCGCACAGACCCAGATTCCAAACTTTTTGATACATTTGAGCAAACCGAGAAATTCCCCTTCCCTGCTTCTTCTTAAGGGCATCCTTCTCTTCCCTTACCCGGCCTGCTCTCTCCCACTGGGCTGGGTTTTTCCCTTCCCATGCTAATTAGTCCCTACTCCTAGGAGCTTTAGGTACCTTTCTTCCCTGGCAGGGATTTCTTAACACAGCTACCGAGGCTTTGGGAGTCTTCTTTATCTTCTACTTTCTGGAAACACACCCTCTGATCCATAAATGCCGCAATCCAGATGCCCAACTTCAACAAGACATCCTTTTCACCTAAAAACACTCACTCTCAACTCTTAGATCTTTTAAAGTTTTACCCCCGCAAAATTCCCCTGCTTTTCCACCGCTGAATTCCTCCGTCCTGATTCCAAGAATTTCTTGAATACCACGGGGCTTTTCTCAAGATTTACCCCCACAACCTTCCCTACGTGCCCACTGCTCACCACCTCATTTTTCCCTCAATGTCTTCGTTCTCCACCCCAGAGAGTTTGTCAAGTGTTGCCTCCAAAATGTTCCCCCTCTCTCCACTACGGAGTTCCCCATTTTGCCTTCAAAATATTCCTTCTGTCCCCTCCAGACTGCATCCACTTTTACCCCCAACATTTTACTTCCTCTACAATATTGATTAAACCTTTTCCACCCCAAAAATGTGCATTCCCTCCCTTAAACAGCACCTCAGCTTTTCCCTCAAAAATGCCCCAGAGAGAAACTCCGATTCAGCCCCCAAACTCCCATTATCCTACACAAACAGTTCTTGTGGCCCCTCTCAATTCCCCCAGGCTTTCAGCTAAAGGAATAACTGGAAGCCTATTCCCTCATCTCTGCCCTCCTTTTGCTTTCCTGGAAAACCTTGCCATCCCACACTTTCTCCAAGAGATCTGCTGCGAGTACTGCAAGGTCTGCTCTGTCAGAGTGCCAGGGGGGTTTACAGCACTTGCTCCTCTGCATCTTCACCCTTTCATCAGCTTTCCCCTGGAACGGTGTTGTGGGAGAAGCTTGGAATTACCAGAAATGGATCAGGTTCACATTTTTTCCCCACCAGTTTTCATCTGGTTTGAAATTCCTGGAATTACCCTCAAATGTGCCCTAGAACAGTGCTGTGAAAGGATCAATCAGAAGAACAGCCTGAAAGCAGAAAACCACCTCCAGCAGCAGCCGGAATGATCCCATTTCTGTTCTTACCTGGTCCTGCCAGAGCTCCCAATGGCCCTTCCCATTCCAAAACAAGAACTATCGAAGACATTCCTGCTGTCCGTGAGGGTGAGGTGCCAGTTCTGGATGTTCTTTGCTGTGGAATCGGACAACAAACAGAGCATAAATGATCTTGGTGGCTCTTCCAAGCCAAACCACCCCGTGATTCCTTGCGTGGATCAGCACCTGTCCCAACTCCACTCCAGAAACCTCCTCCCACTAACCCAGAACCTTCCTTTTTCCGCTCAACATCAGGGATTTGCTGCCGAGTGCCCCGGGCAGGGGACGCCTCAGCCCTCCCTGGGACACCTCAGCATTCCCTGGGACGCCTCAGCATTCCCTGGGGTGCCTCAGCATTCCCTGGGATACCTCAGCATTCCCTGGGACGCCTCAGCATTCCCTGGGCTGCTGTTCCACGCCGATCCCGTGTCCAGCGCCGTTCCGGGCTGCAGTGCCGGGCTCTCCCCACAAGGCGGCAGCACCGGGAGCGAGCAGCCCCGGCCGGTCCCGCTGTCTCGGGGCAGCTGCGCCTTTAACCCGCCCGGAGCCGGCGGGGCCGTGAACACAGCGGGCAAAAACCCCACCGATCCCCTTTCTTTCACCCCCAGAGGCACAGGATCGCAGCATTCCCTGGGCTGGAAGGGACCCGCAGGGAGCATCGAGTCCACATCCTGGTCCTGCACCCCAAGAATCCCACCCTGTGCCCGAGAGCCTTGTCCAGACACAAACTCTGCCCCCAGGATCCTGAAAACACAGCGGGGCTGGGAGAAGGGTAACAAGGGAGGATTTTTTACATAGTTCTCCTTGTATGATCGTTATATAATCTTATTAGATAGTCCAGCAACCCATCCCTGGGCCGGGACCCCCACCCCTGTCCCGGGACACCCATCCCTGGGCCGGAATACCGATCCCCCGCGGCCCCCACCGTCCGCTCGGGACTGTCCCCGTTCCCCGCTCACCTCCGAGCCCGCAGCACCCGCCCCGGTGCCCCCGGCCCGGCAGCGCTGCTCCCCGGACTCCCCGCCATTGCCGCGTCGGGCGAAGAAGGGCGGAAATTACCGGGACCACACCAATGTGGCGATGCGACCTTCTCAAGATGGCGGCGGTGGAGGACCCCGCTCCGTCTATTCGGCTGCCTGAATGCTCCCGCCTACCCCAGGCGCCGCTGACCCCACAGTCGGTGTCCGCATAGCGGGAAACGCCTCAGAAAATTGCGTGCAAGCGCTGGGCTGGCGTTGGTGTCGGCGTCGCGTTCAGGCAGCCGAATAGACGCAGCTAGAGGGGGCCTTCCCTGCCACCATCTTGAGAAGGTCAGAAAACAGCGTAAACGACCGCCATCTTTAGTGTGGCGATGACCTAATTTCCGGTTTCGCCGCCATCTTGGGTGCTGGCAGAAGCCACTTCCGGTCGAGCCGCCATCTTTAGTGTGGTACTCACAAGGCCCCCGCCCCTCACAAGGGCTTCTGTCTATTCAGCTGCCTGAATCCAGCCCGGACTCCGACGCCGGCCCCGCGCTTTCCGCGCGATTTTCCGCGGTGGTCCCCGGTGCGAGGACACGGGTGGTGGGGTCACCGGCGCCGGAGGCGGGCGACGGTCCCGCGACCGGCGGCAGGCATCGGCAGGGACACCTCTCTTAGGGGCCTAGTGCGTCCGCCATCTTGAGTGTGGCGGAAGTGTCATCCACCCTCTGCAAGGTCCTGGCAGGTTCGAATAAAAACGCCACTTACGCCGTCCCGAAAGCGCCAAACTGCGCCTTCCTTTCCGAGCCGCCCCCTTGAGAGCGGCACGCGGGCGGCTCTATTCCCACCGTGCTCGCCCGGTGCTCCCCGCCCCGGCTCGCGCTGCGACCGCGCCTCTGCTGCCCGGCAAAACCGGCCCCGCCGGGCCGCCCCCCGCGCTGTCATTCGTCGCGGTCACCGCCCCGCACGGCGCCCGCTCCTTTGCAGCGCTCTGGCCCCGCTCATGCACGCCCGTGTCCCTTGGCGCTCCGAACCGTCCTTCGCCCCTCCCCTCCGCTGCCAGACGCGGCCCCGCTCGCTCCTTGCCCTTGCCACGCTCGGCAGCCACCGAGGCCGCCGCCCTCTCGGCTCCCCCGGCCCCGGGCGGCAGCAGCGCCGGGGCGCCGTGCCGGGGCCGGCAGTGCCGCGCTCTCGCCACCAGGCGGCAGCAGCGCCGCCCAGCTCAGCCCGGGGCCGGGCCGCGCTGCGGGGCACGGACAGAGCAGAGGCAAAAGCCGGCTCAGGGCGCTCTGCAGCTCCTGCAGCCCGAGCCTCTCGGCTCCTGGCGCCAGGCACTCGCTTCTTCCCTTCCTACAGAAAAACGCCGCCTCGTTATGCTCAAAACTTGCTCATCTCTAGTCCCAGCTTCTTATATTCCTATATGCAACAGAGTAGAGAGAGAGGGCTGGCTTATTTCAAAATGAATCTACATCTAAATCCATCGCCTTTGTCTATAGATGTCAAAATGAAGACCTTAGCAGGTTTTGGTATTCTGCACACATCCCTCCCTGGGAGGAATGGTAAAAAGTTAAAAACAAATGAAATTTAAACAGTAAAAAGTTAGAAAAAAAGTTACAACGGCAGAAATTTAGAAACAAACAAAGAGGTACAATACAAGAAACGAACAAATTTCTAAAGGTAGAAAGGTTGAAAGTTAAAAACAAAGGTAGAAACAAAAAAAAATTAGAAACAAAGTTAGGTAGACATTTAGAGACAAAGTCAGAAAGGCGAGTGTTGAGCTTTTGACAGGGTACCCTTCCTTCTCAGACCAGGGTGAAAGAGCAGAGGAGGCTGCTGTTCTGCTAAGTTCTTGATTTCACAGTCTCACAGCTGTCTTGAAGGCAGACTTTGAATGGGGTTACATGATAAAGCCAAGCAGCAGCAGCAGGCAAAACCAGCTGCTTCTATATGCTCCATACCCTATATTTTTTGCTTACAGAAGTGTGGATTATATTTGTTAATTGACCAGTAAGATTCACACACGATTCTAGTTTTCTTTTTCTTAACCCACCCTGGTCTAATTCTAACAGTCGTAAGCCTCACACAAGTGTTACATCTGTGTTACACAGATTTGCATCTACAGTTTCTATCAGCTCTTAGTGTTTATGTGAACACTCCATCTAAAAAATGGCAACAGTGCCACTCAATCTAGATTTTGTCTAAAGTAAAGAATTCTGTGAAAAGGTAACACTGCTGCAGCAAGAGCTGTGCTGAAGATCTCTGCTACAGCTTTTTCATGACTAAGGCACTTGGCATCTATTTCTACTAAAAGTTAAAAATCCGTAGTTCTATTGCACTTTGCTGTGGCTTCATGGATGCCAGCTTGTCCAAAGGTTTCAATTCAAACCTAAGGCTTTGGCTTCCCTCTGGGCCTGAGGCCAGAGGAGCCTCCACTCTAAGAAGGTTAGAAACAAGGTTAGAAAGGTAAAAGTTAGAAAGCAAAAAATACATTTAGAAAGGCACAAAGTTAGAAATGTAGAGTGTTAGAAACCAACAAAGGCAGAAAGGTAAAAATGGGGAGAAAAACAAAGGCAGAAAGTTTCAAAGTTAGAAGCAAACAGAGGCAGAAAGGGACAAATCTAGAAAGTTAGAAACAAACAAAGGTAGAAAGTCAAAAAGGTAGAAATGAACAAAGGTAGAAAGTTGGAGAGGCAGAAAGTGCAGAGGCTGGCAGCAGCCATTCCAGCCTTAAGGAGAGCCCTGTGGAGAAGAGCAACTTGTTCCATTGATCTTCACTTCGAGAAGGGCCTTCTGCTCTCTTGGGAAAGATGCAGACCAGGCCATGACTCCAGCTAGAAGCAGCAGGTGGGAATGCTTTTCCTTCAGCTCCCAGAAAGCTGGGAGCTTTCATGTTTGAGTCAGTGGCCTAAAAGGGGCAGAAAGTCTGCCCTGACAAGTGTGTGGGCATGGATCTGTTTGGTCTTGCCCTGTGCCCATTCCCAAAACTCTCTTCAAACTTGCCCAAAAGAGCAACACAAAGCCTGGGGCAGATTGTGCCTGAAGAAAGAATGGTCTCTGTTTTTTTCCAAGCTGCTACAGAAACAAACTAAGGTAGAAAGGTAAAAATGAACAAAGGAGGGAAGGTGAGAAAGGTAGTTCGAAAGTCAAAGTCAGAGAAAGAGAGAAAGTCAGAGAAAGGGAAAGGCAGAAAGAAAGCAAGGCAGAAAGCAAGTCAGAGAGAAAGAAAGAAAGAAAAATAGAGAGAAAAAGGAATAGAGAAAGAGAAGAATCGGGTTTGAGAGAAAAAGAAATGGAGTTTAAAAGAGAAGTAGTGTTGAAGAGAAAAAGAGCAACTGAGAACTAGAGTGACAGAGACATCCAGAAAGAGTTAAACAGTGAGAAAAAGAGAAAGAGTTGGAAAAAGTCAAGTGAGGAATAGACTAAAAAGTAAAGCAAAGCAGAGCAGCAAAGCAAGAAATACGGCAAAAAACTTACTAAAGCACACCAAAGGAAGAGAGCAACCAAAGGGGGGAAGGGGGGTATCTTTATTAGGGTTTCTTCAACTTTATCGAATGAGGGTTTTTTAGTTACACTTCAGCAAAGCAAGTGGAAACAACAATGTGCACAAGCACAAGTACAAATCCAATCCATCTGCACACTGGTCAAAGTCCAAGTGACATCCAGAGCAATACGTGCAAGTGCAGCGGCAAACACGAATCCAGAGCAACACAAGCCAACCCCATCGCAGTACAACCTAACAATTGTTCTCTTTCTGGAAAATGTATGACATCTTATTGGTCCAGGAAACCCAAAACAACAGCAGCAGACAGAGAACAAAACACTCATCCACCACCCGCCTCCTTCAGCTTCCACACAAACCCACCCTCGCTCTCGTCTCGAGAGCACCCCATGGGAAGGCGGTTCCCGGGAGCCCCAAAATCATCGCGCCTGACAAATGCCCAGCCCCGGCACGGTCAGCACCCAACCCCTGGCGATGAACGTCACCTCACAGAGCGGCCGGGGCCCAGATAAAAAAACCCAGCTGGGAGGGAAAAAAACCCCAGACAGCAGAGCTGGGTGGTTTTTACTCTAAGTTTAAAAAGTAGCTGAAAAGCCTGAAAGGCAAAACTCACACCCACAAGGTTAGAAGCATTCCACACACACACTCTTCTCGCAGGCAGACAGACACACACAGACGCAGCTCTGGCACCACATTTCCTCTTGTTCCTGCTGGCCTGGAAAGCCCCAGGTAAATCCAGTCCCTCAGACCTTGCATCCCTGAACACCAGGAGAGCTGGAGTTTTACCCAGATCCCAGTGCCCTGCACAGCTGCACTGACACGAGCACAGGCTGATCGCTCTGCCCAGCACCATCCCTCATTTTCCTCCCATTGCTCCCCAAGCGTCCCCAAACCACCCCGTGTCTGTGCCGGGGCCAGTGCCTGCCCCGAGCCCAACCAGAGGCTGTCACCCAGCCCTGCACCAGCTCCCACCCCTGGGAGAGCTGGGAATGCACTGAGAGCTCAGCTCCCTGGGCTCCCCGACACCCAAACCAGTCCTCAGACACACAAATAATGCCCAACCTGCCCCTCCGGGCACAGCCAAACACCACAATTCTATCATCCCCAAGGAACTCTGGCAGGTTGCCTCTTCACCTGTGCCTTTTTCCAGCAGCCATGGCTAGGACCGGGCTGTCAGAAATAGCATTCCCTAGGCAGTTCATCCCAGCACAGAGGAGAAGAGGAGCCTGTCACTCATCCACACCACGGGCAGGACAAGGGGGGCCCAAGCTGGCTTTGGCTGCTCCAACATCCAAAGCTCTTGGTGCCAAAGATAGGACGAGTTCAGTGGTTGCTCCTGTCCTGAAAGAGAGCAGAAAAGCGAAGTTAATCCCACTGTGGAATGCAAGACTCCTGCATTTCATATTTCTGCTCTGATTGCTCACCGCAGAGTATTATCCATGGAAAAAAAAGGAGAATGACACCATATCAAATAAAAAGTGCCCTTCTCCAGCACTTTTATTCCAAGCATTAAAAAGATGCTCATTTCTCTTCCAGCATTGTTTCCCTCATTTTAGCAGAACCGTCTTCATCCCAGACCCCCCTCATCAGCTGTTCAATCCTCTGGCACTGGATTTGGACAAAAGAAGGGACGCACCTGGATCGCAGGAAATCACGGAGAGAAACCCCTCCAAAACCTGACAGAGAAAAACAACAGGAGATGCAGGAAGACACATCCCTCATTTGCACGTCCAGAGTGCTTTTCTAAAGACTTCCCTGCATCTGGATGCTCTTTGCACTTGGCTTTCTTTACAAGAATGCATTTGCTGCTAAACACGTCTCAGGCCCTTATTTGATCAGGATAAGGTCGGATGCGGATGAAGACTCACACAGGGAATAGCCAGGGAGATGCAGGGCCTGGGAACATCAAGGACGGAGAAGAGAAGGAACAGGGATTGTTTTTCTTGTTTAGAGCCAGCAGTGCTGTGAGCTTGGAGAACACACGGCACCACAGGGATCCAGGGCAGGAGCGGGATAACTCTGGGATAAGGGGAATCTGCTCCCACTCCAGGGCTGTGCCAGTGAAGGAGGGGAAGTTTTAGTGCCTTCATGGCACACAAAAACCAAACCCAGCACCACCGAGCTGGACTTTCGTGAACTGCAACACAAAGCGGCCCCTGGCCTTTGGGGGAACACAACCTCACCGAGTCACGGAGCCAGGGGATGACACTTGGGAATGAGCCTTGCGGCCTGCAGCCAAATCAGATGAGGGAGCCACAGGAGCTGTGGGGTTTCCTGCTCTTCCTGCAACGCCATCAGTCCAGACCAGGAGACCCTTCCTGGAACAGATCTTCCCTGTAAAAGGGAGCAACACCAAAGCTCAAGCCCTCATTTAGAGACCCTTGGAAAAGCAAAGGTGAGAGGGGATTACCTGGAGCCCCAGGGGACCGAGGTGAAGGGGATGAAGAAGCAGACAGCAAACTGCTTCCACTGCTTCTCACTCCAGCAAGGGGAACTTCCCTGGAATTTCACGTCCAGCGTCTCTCCCAAGCCCCACCGGCGAACCCACACGTACTCCAGGACTGATCTCCTTTGTACTTCCAGCAGCACAGACCCACCGGGAGGAACTGCAATCCAAGGACACACATCAGCAACCGCCTTCCCGCTTGGCGCTCTCTCCACATTTTTCCCTTTCCAGTGGGATGCAGGTGCCACCCCCCAGAGGCAGGAAAACTGCCTTGCAATCCAGTACAAAACCTGCCTGGGAAGCCCAGGATGCCCGGAGCCAGCAGCCATTTCTCCTGGAGCTCCTGCTGACAGGCATTTGAAGCCTGCTGGGCCTCACAGCTGCTTTTCTGCCAAGGGCATTCCCATCTCTTATTTTTTAGCCCAAATAAAGGTTTGCAAAGCTGAGTTTTGTGAGAAGTGCTTCATATTTGGATTATTCTTAACTTGGGAGTTTCCCTTGGCACCAAAATCAGGGCGTAAACCCAACATGGCCTCAAAGGGCCATAAGATCCCAGATATCCAATCCCCAGTTCCCTCAGCATTGGTTCATTAAAGCTTTTCAGGGGTAATTTAGCAAACTTCAGGGTTTGGTGACTTCACCATCAAAGCAACACGAAACCTGTGCAAAAGGAACTTAACTAAAGCTGGCTAAACGCTGCCCAGACCTGGCAGAAAGCGCTTCCCACACCTCTCCTGGAATTCTCTTTCCCAGCCCTTCCAGCTTCGGAAGGCTTCTGTGGGAGCCTCAAGTCGCGGTGCAGCTCAGAACCTGCACGTACCTAAAGCAGCCCCACGGGAACACGAAGCTTCCCTCGGGCATTTCGTTTCTTTACCCCAAACATTCTTCCCACTCAGCCACAATCTAGAAAGGAAAGAAAGGAAAAGAAGGAAGACCAATTAATTCTGACATAAGGAGTCTTGACTATTCCAACACACTGCCAGGTGAAAAAACATCCCTGCCAGGCTAACAAATCCCCCTGATACTGTCTCCATTCTGTATCAATTATTTAAACGCTGTATTAAGGAGCGTAAGGACACAATGCTTGGAATTCTCAAAAATGGCTCAGCTTGGCTACTCCAAGCACTTTCTCACCCGGGGAGCTGAGCTGTCCCACATTTAAACGCCACGTTTGATCCAAATCCCATAGAAATCTGATATTGTTTGGCTCCTGAGCTTTCCCAAAAGCTGTGCAGTCAAGCCTGGAAATCCTCACTGAAGCTTTGCCATGTCACATCGGGATTTACCCTTGGGAAAACCCCACTCTGAGCACTTGGGTTTCAAGAGGTTGCACCCAATGTTACAGACACAGAATTCCTGCGGGGTTTGGCATTTCCTGCACCTCCAAACACGTGAAAAGAAGGAAGTGCAGAGTCCCGAGGCTCCATTATTGCCATTCTCCTCACATCCCTTTCCTCAGCTGCACGTGGCTTTGTGCCTCCTCTGAAGGGCTGGAAAGGAATTCGGGAACCCCCCTCAGCTTCTTCGGTTTTCAGCTTTTTCTCTGAGCCGGCCCAAAAGGCAAACAGGAAAAAAAACCCCCAAAAGTGCACAAAATCCCAGCCCCTCCCAAGATGCAGCTCCTCACACCAAACCTTGGGAGAATCCCTGGTGCTTCCAACACCGCTGCAATCCCACCTGGAGCTGAGCTTACAGGGTGCTCTGCCTAATCCACATCCAAGCCTGGATAGCCCAAAGCCTGCAAGAAAAGAGGAGGCAAAGTGAAGGGGAGAGGGGGGGAAAAACGGAGTTTTAGGTTTTTCCCCTGTTTGCAACAGGATTGAAGGGCAGGATGGAGAGGTTTCGTGGAAAAGAAGTACCAAAGGCTGCTTCATTCCCAGCAATTAGCGCTGCTCAGGTTGAATCCAAGAGGCCCAATCCACCAGGTTTAAACAGGAGCAGCCGACAGGATGGGTTATGACACAGATCTGTGAAGCTGGAGCCTTCTTTCTTCTCCCGGGCTCTCCCAGAAATTCTCCATGTCCGGACATGCTCCCGCTCTCCCCGCTGGGGAGGACGGACTTGGATAGCCCGGGTGACTGGTGAGCCTAAAACAATAAGTGATGCAGTGATCCAAGTGTTTTTCCCCAGAAAATTACATATTCTCTGGACCTGGGATAACCCTTATCCCATGGCCTTCTCCAGGAAGAGTCCCAGCTGGATAGGGTCTCCCAGAAAGGATTCCATAGGGGCTCACCTTCTGCTTGGAGCTCGGCTGAATTCCTCAGCAATCCCAGGGAATGTGGCCATTGGAGGCTTTGGGCAGATTGGGCTCAATTGCGTTTTTAGGTTTTGTTACCGTCTCTCAGACTTCCCACTGGAATGTGGTCTCCAAGGAATATGTAAATCCCATGGGATTCCTGCTCTTTCGGACAATTTTTTGTACCATTCCTGTACAAAACGAGGCCCCCTGTTCAGATGCTTTTCCCCACCGTTCCCCAGCAGTTTTATCTGCCAGTGCATTCCCTGTGCTGGTTGGGCTCTTCCCAGATCTCTGAGCTCCTTCACAGGCAGGAGATCCATTTGGCCCAGGAACCAAACCCTCCCGAGGAATTGTCTGATGCCATCTCCACATTTCACAGCTGATCCTTGTGCTCAAAGGATCCCCCTTTCTTCCCTCCAGCCAATTCCAAGCCTCGCTGCCCCCAGCCGGGAACAGTCCCCAGGCCGATCCCTGCAGTCTTCCCTGCCAGGATCCTGCTCAGGAATCCATGGGCTACAAATTGAAGAATTAATTCTTCCCACCCCTGCCCAGTTCTAATTCCAAAGGATTTGGTGTCTGCCTTACCCGGCTGGAGCCTGCTTCCAACTCTGCTCTTGCTGCTTCTGCTGCTTTCCATTTCCCAGGAATTCCACCAACGGAGCGACAGCGTTTTCCACCTCCTCCTCCTCCAGCATTCCCTCTGTTGCGTTCGGGTGCTGGAAGGATATCAAAACCAGGGCCTCACTATCAGGAATTATATCCCCGGATTTGTTCCTTTCCAAATGTCACCTCTTCCCAACAAAGCACTGGCCATCCAAGGAATTCTAGAGAGCGATGTGCTGACCGCTGCTTACTCCTCTGGAATGTCAGAGCTTGGAAAAAAAGGGCAGTTGAGGCTTTTCCTGGTGCTGCCCATGAAGTGTATTTTACCTAAGTGCCCCTGCCCATGCCTTTGTCTGTATCCACCAAAAATCCACCCGTTCATTCCCCAGCTGCTGCCTCCCTCTTTTCCTGGATCCAACAGAATTTTAACAGGTGAATATTCCCCTCTGGAAGAGCACCTTTCATTCCAAACCTAAGAACAAACAAATGAATCACTTTCCTTCGACCTTCCTTATTAGGATTCCACTGAGAGCAGTGGATGGAAAATGATCCTCTCCTGGTCCCTGCTGGATTCCAGGAGCAGGGATCCTTTCCCTCTTTCCCCCCACCCCCCGCGGTGCCCTCCTCCCCCTCCCGCCCCACCCCGCACCCTTTTCAGCCTTTCTTCCACAGCTTTTGCCTCCGGACCTCAGATCCTTTTGGTCTCCAGGAGCTCCCAGCAGCCCCACAGCCTTTCCTCTCCCATCCTGATCCTTTCTCCAGGAATGGAGCTCTGCATTGCAATTCCCTTCTCTTTTCTCCGACAATTCCCACCAACCCAGACCTAAAGCTGACACAAGGAACGCTCGGTGCCCACAAATCCAAATCCAGACCTGGCCATCCCTAAACCAGCAACTCCCGGACAATTTGCGTTCATTCCAACCTATCACTGAGGACTCACCTAATCCTTCAAAATTCCCAAGAAATATCCCGTTGCCTTCAGCTCCCAGGGGATTCTGCTTCGTGCTCACACGGATTTGGGACTTCCCTGAAAAACCCGTGCAGGGCACGCTGGAATCCCCGATCCCGTGAATCCGGGGAGTGTGAAAAGCTCGGTCCAGCCTGGGCCCCCAGAAATTTTTGCCAAATATCCCCCAAGTCCTCGGGACAACAGAACTCTCTGGTACTGCATTTTTGGCGTTGTAAAGCCTGGAATTACTTTATTCCTAGTGCTGGGCTCTGCATACGGCCGAGAAAATCCCGGCCTCCACACAGACCCAGATTCCAAACTTTTTGATACATTTGAGCAAACCGAGAAATTCCCCTTCCCTGCTTCTTCTTAAGGGCATCCTTCTCTTCCCTTACCCGGCCTGCTCTCTCCCACTGGGCTGGGTTTTTCCCTTCCCATGCTAATTAGTCCCTACTTCTAGGAGCTTTAGGTACCTTTCTTCCCTGGCAGGGATTTCTTAACACAGCTACCGAGGCTTTGGGAGTCTTCTTTATCTTCTACTTTCTGGAAACACACCCTCTGATCCATAAATGCCACAATCCAGATGCCCAACTTCAACAAGACATCCTTTTCACCTAAAAACACTCACTCTCAACTCTTAGATCTTTTAAAGTTTTACCCCCGCAAAATTCCCCTGCTTTTCCACCGCTGAATTCCTCCGTCCTGATTCCAAGAATTTCTTGAATACCACGGGGCTTTTCTCAAGATTTACCCCCACAACCTTCCCTACGTGCCCACTGCTCACCACCTCATTTTTCCCTCAATGTCTTCGTTCTCCACCCCAGAGAGTTTGTCAAGTGTTGCCTCCAAAATGTTCCCCCTCTGTCCACTACGGAGTTCCCCATTTTGCCTTCAAAATATTCATTCTGTCCCCTCCAGATTGCATCCACTTTTACCCCCAACATTTTACTTCCTCTACAATATTGATTAAACCTTTTCCACCCCAAAAATGTGCATTCCCTCCCTTAAACAGCACCTCAGCTTTTCCCTCAAAAATGCCCCAGAGAGAAACTCCGATTCAGCCCCCAAACTCCCATTTTCCTACACAAACAGTTCTTGTGGCCCCTCTCAATTCCCCCAGGCTTTCAGCTAAAGGAATAACTGGAAGCCTATTCCCTCATCTCTGCCCTCCTTTTGCTTTCCCGGAAAACCTTGCCATCCCACACTTTCTCCAAGAGATCTGCTGGGAGTACGGCAAGGTCTGCTCTGTCAGAGTGCCAGGGGGGTTTACAGCACTTGCTCCTCTGCATCTTCACCCTTTCATCAGCTTTCCCCTGGAACGGTGTTGTGGGAGAAGCTTGGAATTACCAGAAATGGATCAGGTTCACATTTTTTCCCCACCAGTTTTCATCTGGTTTGAAATTCCTGGAATTACCCTCAAATGTGCCCTAGAACAGTGCTGTGAAAGGATCAGTCAGAAGAACAGCCTGAAAGCAGAAAACCACCTCCAGCAGCAGCCAGAATGATCCCATTTCTGTTCTTACCTGCTCCTGCCAGAGCTCCCAACGGCCCTTCCCATTCCAAGAGCTATGCAAGACATTCCTGCTGTCCGTGAGGGTGAGGTGCCAGTTCTGGATGTTCTTTGCTGCGGAATCGGACAACAAACAGAGCGTAAATGATCTTGGTGGCTCTTCCAAGCCAAACCACCCCGTGATTCCTTGCGTGGATCAGCACCTGTCCCAACTCCATTCCAGAAACCTCCTCCCACTAACCCAGAACTTTCCTTTTTCCGCTCAACATCAGGGATTTGCTGCCGAGTGCCCCGGGCAGGGGACGCCTCAGCCTTCCCTGGGACGCCTCAGCATTCCAGCATTTTTATTCCAGGCATTAAAAGGATGCTCATTTCTCTTCCAGCATTGTTTCCCTCATTTTAGGAGAACCCTTTTCATCCCAGACCCCCCTCGTCAGCTGTTCAATCCTCTGGCACTGGATTTGGACAGAAGAAGGGACGCACCTGGACTGCGGGAAATCACGGAGAGAAACCCCTCCAAAACCTGACAGAGAAAAACAACGGGAGATGCAGGAAGACATATCCCTCATTTGCACGTCTGGAATGCTTTTCTAAAGACTTCTCTGCATCTGGATGCTCTTTGCTCTTGGCTTTCTTTACAGGAATGCATTTGCTGCTAAACACATCTCAGGCCCTTATTTGATCAGGATAAGGCGGGATGGAGATGAAGACTCACACAGGGAATAGCCAGGGAGATTCCCAGATCTCTGAGCTCCTTCACAAGGCAGGAGATCCATTTGGCCCAGGAACCGAACCCTCCCGAGGAATTGTCTGATGCCATCTCCACATTTCACAGCTGATCCTTGTGCTCAAAGGATCCCCCTTTCTTCCCTCCAGCCAATTCCAAGCCTCGCTGCCCCCAGCCGGGAACAGTCCCCAGGCCGATCCCTGCAGTCTTCCCTGCCAGGATCCTGCTCAGGAATCCATGGGCTACAAATTGAAGAATTAATTCTTCCCACCCCTGCCCAGTTCTAATTCCAAAGGATTTGGTGTCTGCCTTACCCGGCTGGAGCCTGCTTCCAACTCTGTTCTTGCTGCTTCTGCTGCTTTCCATTTCCCAGGAATTCCACCAACGGAGCGACAGCGTTTTCCACCTCCTCCTCCAGCATTCCCTCTGTTGCGTTCGGGTGCTGGAAGGATATCAAAACCAGGGCCTCACTATCAGGAATTATATCCCCGGATTTGTTCCTTTCCAAATGTCACCTCTTCCCAACAAAGCACTGGCCATCCAAGGAATTCTAGAGAGCGATGTGCTGACCGCTGCTTACTCCTCTGGAATGTCAGAGCTTGGAAAAAAAGGGCAGTTGAGGCTTTTCCTGGTGCTGCCCATGAAGTGTATTTTACCTAAGTGCCCCTGCCCATGCCTTTGCCTGTATCCGCCAAAAATCCACCCGTTCATTCCCCAGCTGCTGCCTCCCTCTTTTCCTGGATCCAACAGAATTTTAACAGGTGAATATTCCCCTCTGGAAGAGCACCTTTCATTCCAAACCTAAGAACAAACAAACGAATCACTTTCCTTCGACCTTCCTTATTAGGATTCCACTGAGAGCAGTGGATGCAAAATGATCCTCTCCTGGTCCCTGCTGGATTCCCGGAGCAGGGATCCTTTCCCTCTTTCCCCCCACCCCCCGCGGTGCCCTCCTCCCCCTCCCGCCCCACCCCGCACCCTTTTCAGCCTTTCTTCCACAGCTTTTGCCTCCGGACCTCAGATCCTTTTGGTCTCCAGGAGCTCCCAGCAGCTCCACAGCCTTTCCTCTCCCATCCTGATCCTTTCTCCAGGAATGGAGCTCTGCATTGCAATTCCCTTCTCTTTTCTCCGACAATTCCCACCAACCCAGACCTAAAGCTGACACAAGGAACACTCGGTGCCCACAAATCCAAATCCAGACCTGGCCATCCCTAAACCAGCAACTCCCGGACAATTTGCGTTCATTCCAACCTATCACTGAGGACTCACCTAATCCTTCAAAATTCCCAAGAAATATCCCGTTGCCTTCAGCTCCCAGGGGATTCTGCTTCGTGCTCACACGGATTTGGGACTTCCCTGAAAAACCCGTGCAGGGCACGCTGGAATCCCCGATCCCGTGAATCGGGGGAGTGTGAAAAGCTCGGTCCAGCCTGGGCCCCCAGAAATTTTTGCCAAATATCCCCCAAGTCCTCGGGACAACAGAACTCTCTGGTACTGCATTTTTGGCGTTGTAAAGCCTGGAATTACTTTATTCCTAGTGCTGGGCTCTGGATGTGGCCGAGAAAATCCCGGCCTCCACACAGACCCAGATTCCAAACTTTTTGATACATTTGAGCAAACCGAGAAATTCCCCTTCCCTGCTTCTTCTTAAGGGCATCCTTCTCTTCCCTTACCCGGCCTGCTCTCTCCCACTGGGCTGGGTTTTTCCCTTCCCATGCTAATTAGTCCCTACTTCTAGGAGCTTTAGGTACCTTTCTTCCCTGGCAGGGATTTCTTAACACAGCTACCGAGGCTTTGGGAGTCTTCTTTATCTTCTACTTTCTGGAAACACACCCTCTGATCCATAAATGCCACAATCCAGATGCCCAACTTCAACAAGACATCCTTTTCACCTAAAAACACTCACTCTCAACTCTTAGATCTTTTAAAGTTTTACCCCCGCAAAATTCCCCTGCTTTTCCACCGCTGAATTCCTCCGTCCTGATTCCAAGAATTTCTTGAATACCACGGGGCTTTTCTCAAGATTTACCCCCACAACCTTCCCTACGTGCCCACTGCTCACCACCTCATTTTTCCCTCAATGTCTTCGTTCTCCACCCCAGAGAGTTTGTCAAGTGTTGCCTCCAAAATGTTCCCCCTCTGTCCACTACGGAGTTCCCCATTTTGCCTTCAAAATATTCATTCTGTCCCCTCCAGATTGCATCCACTTTTACCCCCAACATTTTACTTCCTCTACAATATTGATTAAACCTTTTCCACCCCAAAAATGTGCATTCCCTCCCTTAAACAGCACCTCAGCTTTTCCCTCAAAAATGCCCCAGAGAGAAACTCCGATTCAGCCCCCAAACTCCCATTTTCCTACACAAACAGTTCTTGTGGCCCCTCTCAATTCCCCCAGGCTTTCAGCTAAAGGAATAACTGGAAGCCTATTCCCTCATCTCTGCCCTCCTTTTGCTTTCCTGGAAAACCTTGCCATCCCACACTTTCTCCAAGAGATCTGCTGGGAGTACGGCAAGGTCTGCTCTGTCAGAGTGCCAGGGGGGTTTACAGCACTTGCTCCTCTGCATCTTCACCCTTTCATCAGCTTTCCCCTGGAACGGTGTTGTGGGAGAAGCTTGGAATTACCAGAAATGGATCAGGTTCACATTTTTTCCCCACCAGTTTTCATCTGGTTTGAAATTCCTGGAATTACCCTCAAATGTGCCCTAGAACAGTGCTGTGAAAGGATCAGTCAGAAGAACAGCCTGAAAGCAGAAAACCACCTCCAGCAGCAGCCGGAATGATCCCATTTCTGTTCTTACCTGCTCCTGCCAGAGCTCCCAACGGCCCTTCCCATTCCAAGAGCTATGCAAGACATTCCTGCTGTCCGTGAGGGTGAGGTGCCAGTTCTGGATGTTCTTTGCTGCGGAATCGGACAACAAACAGAGCGTAAATGATCTTGGTGGCTCTTCCAAGCCAAACCACCCCGTGATTCCTTGCGTGGATCAGCACCTGTCCCAACTCCATTCCAGAAACCTCCTCCCACTAACCCAGAACTTTCCTTTTTCCGCTCAACATCAGGGATTTGCTGCCGAGTGCCCCGGGCAGGGGACGCCTCAGCCTTCCCTGGGACGCCTCAGCATTCCAGCATTTTTATTCCAGGCATTAAAAGGATGCTCATTTCTCTTCCAGCATTGTTTCCCTCATTTTAGGAGAACCCTTTTCATCCCAGACCCCCCTCGTCAGCTGTTCAATCCTCTGGCACTGGATTTGGACAGAAGAAGGGACGCACCTGGACTGCGGGAAATCACGGAGAGAAACCCCTCCAAAACCTGACAGAGAAAAACAACGGGAGATGCAGGAAGACATATCCCTCATTTGCACGTCTGGAATGCTTTTCTAAAGACTTCTCTGCATCTGGATGCTCTTTGCTCTTGGCTTTCTTTACAGGAATGCATTTGCTGCTAAACACATCTCAGGCCCTTATTTGATCAGGATAAGGCGGGATGGAGATGAAGACTCACACAGGGAATAGCCAGGGAGATTCCCAGATCTCTGAGCTCCTTCACAAGGCAGGAGATCCATTTGGCCCAGGAACCGAACCCTCCCGAGGAATTGTCTGATGCCATCTCCACATTTCACAGCTGATCCTTGTGCTCAAAGGATCCCCCTTTCTTCCCTCCAGCCAATTCCAAGCCTCGCTGCCCCCAGCCGGGAACAGTCCCCAGGCCGATCCCTGCAGTCTTCCCTGCCAGGATCCTGCTCAGGAATCCATGGGCTACGAATGTAAGAATTAATTCTTCCCACCCCTGCCCAGTTCTAATTCCAAAGGATTTGGTGTCTGCCTTACCCGGCTGGAGCCTGCTTCCAACTCTGTTCTTGCTGCTTCTGCTGCTTTCCATTTCCCAGGAATTCCACCAACGGAGCGACAGCGTTTTCCACCTCCTCCTCCAGGATTCCCTCTGTTGCGTTCGGGTGCTGGAAGGATATCAAAACCTGGGCCTCACTATCAGGAATTATATCCCCGGATTTGTTCCTTTCCAAATGTCACCTCTTCCCAACAAAGCACTGGCCATCCAAGGAATTCTAGAGAGCGATGTGCTGACCGCTGCTTACTCCTCTGGAATGTCAGAGCTTGGAAAAAAAGGGCAGTTGAGGCTTTTCCTGGTGCTGCCCATGAAGTGTATTTTACCTAAGTGCCCCTGCCCATGCCTTTGCCTGTATCCGCCAAAAATCCACCCGTTCATTCCCCAGCTGCTGCCTCCCTCTTTTCCTGGATCCAACAGAATTTTAACAGGTGAATATTCCCCTCTGGAAGAGCACCTTTCATTCCAAACCTAAGAACAAACAAATGAATCACTTTCCTTCGACCTTCCTTATTAGGATTCCACTGAGAGCAGTGGATGGAAAATGATCCTCTCCTGGTCCCTGCTGGATTCCCGGAGCAGGGATCCTTTCCCTCTTTCCCCCCACCCCCCGCGGTGCCCTCCTCCCCCTCCCGCCCCACCCCGCACCCTTTTCAGCCTTTCTTCCACAGCTTTTGCCTCCGGACCTCAGATCCTTTTGGTCTCCAGGAGCTCCCAGCAGCTCCACAGCCTTTCCTCTCCCATCCTGATCCTTTCTCCAGGAATGGAGCTCTGCATTGCAATTCCCTTCTCTTTTCTCCGACAATTCCCACCAACCCAGACCTAAAGCTGACACAAGGAACACTCGGTGCCCACAAATCCAAATCCAGACCTGGCCATCCCTAAACCAGCAACTCCCGGACAATTTGCGTTCATTCCAACCTATCACTGAGGACTCACCTAATCCTTCAAAATTCCCAAGAAATATCCCGTTGCCTTCAGCTCCCAGGGGATTCTGCTTCGTGCTCACACGGATTTGGGACTTCCCTGAAAAACCCGTGCAGGGCACGCTGGAATCCCCGATCCCGTGAATCCGGGGAGTGTGAAAAGCTCGGTCCAGCCTGGGCCCCCAGAAATTTTTGCCAAATATCCCCCAAGTCCTCGGGACAACAGAACTCTCTGGTACTGCATTTTTGGCGTTGTAAAGCCTGGAATTACTTTATTCCTAGTGCTGGGCTCTGCATACGGCCGAGAAAATCCCGGCCTCCGCACAGACCCAGATTCCAAACTTTTTGATACATTTGAGCAAACCGAGAAATTCCCCTTCCCTGCTTCTTCTTAAGGGCATCCTTCTCTTCCCTTACCCGGCCTGCTCTCTCCCACTGGGCTGGGTTTTTCCCTTCCCATGCTAATTAGTCCCTACTTCTAGGAGCTTTAGGTACCTTTCTTCCCTGGCAGGGATTTCTTAACACAGCTACCGAGGCTTTGGGAGTCTTCTTTATCTTCTACTTTCTGGAAACACACCCTCTGATCCATAAATGCCACAATCCAGATGCCCAACTTCAACAAGACATCCTTTTCACCTAAAAACACTCACTCTCAACTCTTAGATCTTTTAAAGTTTTACCCCCGCAAAATTCCCCTGCTTTTCCACCGCTGAATTCCTCCGTCCTGATTCCAAGAATTTCTTGAATACCACGGGGCTTTTCTCAAGATTTACCCCCACAACCTTCCCTACGTGCCCACTGCTCACCACCTCATTTTTCCCTCAATGTCTTCGTTCTCCACCCCAGAGAGTTTGTCAAGTGTTGCCTCCAAAATGTTCCCCCTCTGTCCACTACGGAGTTCCCCATTTTGCCTTCAAAATATTCATTCTGTCCCCTCCAGATTGCATCCACTTTTACCCCCAACATTTTACTTCCTCTACAATATTGATTAAACCTTTTCCACCCCAAAAATGTGCATTCCCTCCCTTAAACAGCACCTCAGCTTTTCCCTCAAAAATGCCCCAGAGAGAAACTCCGATTCAGCCCCCAAACTCCCATTATCCTACACAAACAGTTCTTGTGGCCCCTCTCAATTCCCCCAGGCTTTCAGCTAAAGGAATAACTGGAAGCCTATTCCCTCATCTCTGCCCTCCTTTTGCTTTCCTGGAAAACCTTGCCATCCCACACTTTCTCCAAGAGATCTGCTGGGAGTACTGCAAGGTCTGCTCTGTCAGAGTGCCAGGGGGGTTTACAGCACTTGCTCCTCTGCATCTTCACCCTTTCATCAGCTTTCCCCTGGAACGGTGTTGTGGGAGAAGCTTGGAATTACCAGAAATGGATCAGGTTCACATTTTTTCCCCACCAGTTTTCATCTGGTTTGAAATTCCTGGAATTACCCTCAAACGTGCCCTAGAACAGTGCTGTGAAAGGATCAGTCAGAAGAACAGCCTGAAAGCAGAAAACCACCTCCAGCAGCAGCCGGAATGATCCCATTTCTCTTCTTACCTGCTCCTGCCAGAGCTCCCAACGGCCCTTCCCATTCCAAGAGCTATGCAAGACATTCCTGCTGTCCGTGAGGGTGAGGTGCCAGTTCTGGATGTTCTTTGCTGTGGAATCGGACAACAAACAGAGCGTAAATGATCTTGGTGGCTCTTCCAAGCCAAACCACCCCGTGATTCCTTGCGTGGATCAGCACCTGTCCCAACTCCATTCCAGAAACCTCCTCCCACTAACCCAGAACCTTCCTTTTTCCGCTCAACATCAGGGATTTGCTGCCGAGTGCCCCGGGCAGGGGACGCCTCAGCCCTCTCTGGGACACCTCAGCATTCCCTGGGACGCCTCAGCATTCCCTGGGGTGCCTCAGCATTCCCTGGGATACCTCAGCATTCCCTGGGACGCCTCAGCATTCCCTGGGCTGCTGTTCCACGCCGATCCCGTGTCCAGCGCCGTTCCGGGCTGCAGTGCCGGGCTCTCCCCACAAGGCGGCAGCACCGGGAGCGAGCAGCCCCGGCCGGTCCCGCTGTCTCGGGGCAGCTGCGCCTTTAACCCGCCCGGAGCCGGCGGGGCCGTGAACACAGCGGGCAAAAACCCCACCGATCCCCTTTATTTCACCCCCAGAGGCACAGGATCGCAGCATTCCCTGGGCTGGAAGGGACCCGCAGGGAGCATCGAGTCCACATCCTGGTCCTGCACCCCAAGAATCCCACCCTGTGCCCGAGAGCCTTGTCCAGACACAAACTCTGCCCCCAGGATCCTGAAAACACAGCGGGGCTGGGAGAAGGGTAACAAGGGAGGATTTTTTACATAGTTCTCCTTGTATGATCGTTATATAATCTTATTAGATAGTCCAGCAACCCATCCCTGGGCCGGGACCCCCACCCCTGTCCCGGGACACCCATCCCTGGGCCGGAATACCGATCCCCCGCGGCCCCCACCGTCCGCTCGGGACTGTCCCCGTTCCCCGCTCACCTCCGAGCCCGCAGCACCCGCCCCGGTGCCCCCGGCCCGGCAGCGCTGCTCCCCGGACTCCCCGCCATTGCCGCGTCGGGCGAAGAAGGGCGGAAATTACCGGGACCACACCAATGTGGCGATGCGACCTTCTCAAGATGGCGGCGGTGGAGGACCCCGCTCCGTCTATTCGGCTGCCTGAATGCTCCCGCCTACCCCAGGCGCCGCTGACCCCACAGTCGGTGTCCGCATAGCGGGAAACGCCTCAGAAAATTGCGTGCAAGCGCTGGGCTGGCGTTGGTGTCGGCGTCGCGTTCAGGCAGCCGAATAGACGCAGCTAGAGGGGGCCTTCCCTGCCACCATCTTGAGAAGGTCAGAAAACAGCGTAAACGACCGCCCTCTTTAGTGTGGCGATGACCTAATTTTTGGTTTCGCCGCCATCTTGGGTGCTGGCAGAAGCCACTTCCGGTCGAGCCGCCATCTTTAGTGTGGTACTCACAAGGCCCCCGCCCCTCACAAGGGCTTCTGTCTATTCAGCTGCCTGAATCCAGCCCGGACTCCGACGCCGGCCCCGCGCTTTCCGCGCGATTTTCCGCCGTGGTCCCCGGTGCGAGGACACGGGTGGTGGGGTCACCGGCGCCGGAGGCGGGCGACGGTCCCGCGACCGGCGGCAGGCATCGGCAGGGATACCTCTCTTAGGGGCCTAGTGCGTCCGCCATCTTGAGTGTGGCGGAAGTGTCATCCACCCTCTGCAAGGTCCTGGCAGGTTCGAATAAAAACGCCACTTACGCCGTCCCGAAAGCGCCGAACTGCGCCTTCCTTTCCGAGCCGCCCCCTTGAGAGCGGCACGCGGGCGGCTCTATTCCCACCGTGCTCGCCCGGTGCTCCCCGCCCCGGCTCGCGCTGCGACCGCGCCTCTGCTGCCCGGCAAAACCGGCCCCGCCGGGCCGCCCCCCGCGCTCTCATTCGTCGCGGTCACCGCCCCGCACGGCGCCCGCTCCTTTGCAGCGCTCTGGCCCCGCTCATGCACGCCCGTGTCCCTTGGCGCTCCGAACCGTCCTTCGCCCCTCCCCTCCGCTGCCAGACGCGGCCCCGCTCGCTCCTTGCCCTTGCCACGCTCGGCAGCCACCGAGGCCGCCGCCCTCTCGGCTCCCCCGGCCCCGGGCGGCAGCAGCGCCGGGGCGCCGTGCCGGGGCCGGCAGTGCCGCGCTCTCGCCACCAGGCGGCAGCAGCGCCGCCCAGCTCAGCCCGGGGCCGGGCCGCGCTGCGGGGCACGGACAGAGCAGAGGCAAAAGCCGGCTCAGGGCGCTCTGCAGCTCCTGCAGCCCGAGCCTCTCGGCTCCTGGCGCCAGGCACTCGCTTCTTCCCTTCCTACAGAAAAACGCCGCCTCGTTATGCTCAAAACTTGCTCATCTCTAGTCCCAGCTTCTTATATTCCTATATGCAACAGAGTAGACAGAGAGGGCTGGCTTATTTCAAAATGAATCTACATCTAAATCCATCGCCTTTGTCTATAGATGTCAAAATGAAGACCTTAGCAGGTTTTGGTATTCTGCACACATCCCTCCCTGGGAGGAATGGTAAAAAGTTAAAAACAAATGAAATTTAAACAGTAAAAAGTTAGAAAAAAAGTTACAACGGCAGAAATTTAGAAACAAACAAAGAGGTACAATACAAGAAACGAACAAATTTCTAAAGGTAGAAAGGTTGAAAGTTAAAAACAAAGGTAGAAACAAAAAAAAATTAGAAACAAAGTTAGGTAGACATTTAGAGACAAAGTCAGAAAGGCGAGTGTTGAGCTTTTGACAGGGTACCCTTCCTTCTCAGACCAGGGTGAAAGAGCAGAGGAGGCTGCTGTTCTGCTAAGTTCTTGATTTCACAGTCTCACAGCTGTCTTGAAGGCAGACTTTGAATGGGGTTACATGATAAAGCCAAGCAGCAGCAGCAGGCAAAACCAGCTGCTTCTATATGCTCCATACCCTATATTTTTTGCTTACAGAAGTGTGGATTATATTTGTTAATTGACCAGTAAGATTCACACACGATTCTAGTTTTCTTTTTCTTAACCCACCCTGGTCTAATTCTAACAGTCGTAAGCCTCACACAAGTGTTACATCTGTGTTACACAGATTTGCATCTACAGTTTCTATCAGCTCTTAGTGTTTATGTGAACACTCCATCTAAAAAATGGCAACAGTGCCACTCAATCTAGATTTTGTCTAAAGTAAAGAATTCTGTGAAAAGGTAACACTGCTGCAGCAAGAGCTGTGCTGAAGATCTCTGCTACAGCTTTTTCATGACTAAGGCACTTGGCATCTATTTCTACTAAAAGTTAAAAATCCGTAGTTCTATTGCACTTTGCTGTGGCTTCATGGATGCCAGCTTGTCCAAAGGTTTCAATTCAAACCTAAGGCTTTGGCTTCCCTCTGGGCCTGAGGCCAGAGGAGCCTCCACTCTAAGAAGGTTAGAAACAAGGTTAGAAAGGTAAAAGTTAGAAAGCAAAAAATACATTTAGAAAGGCACAAAGTTAGAAATGTAGAGTGTTAGAAACCAACAAAGGCAGAAAGGTAAAAATGGGGAGAAAAACAAAGGCAGAAAGTTTCAAAGTTAGAAGCAAACAGAGGCAGAAAGGGACAAATCTAGAAAGTTAGAAACAAACAAAGGTAGAAAGTCAAAAAGGTAGAAATGAACAAAGGTAGAAAGTTGGAGAGGCAGAAAGTGCAGAGGCTGGCAGCAGCCATTCCAGCCTTAAGGAGAGCCCTGTGGAGAAGAGCAACTTGTTCCATTGATCTTCACTTCGAGAAGGGCCTTCTGCTCTCTTGGGAAAGATGCAGACCAGGCCATGACTCCAGCTAGAAGCAGCAGGTGGGAATGCTTTTCCTTCAGCTCCCAGAAAGCTGGGAGCTTTCATGTTTGAGTCAGTGGCCTAAAAGGGGCAGAAAGTCTGCCCTGACAAGTGTGTGGGCATGGATCTGTTTGGTCTTGCCCTGTGCCCATTCCCAAAACTCTCTTCAAACTTGCCCAAAAGAGCAACACAAAGCCTGGGGCAGATTGTGCCTGAAGAAAGAATGGTCTCTGTTTTTTTCCAAGCTGCTACAGAAACAAACTAAGGTAGAAAGGTAAAAATGAACAAAGGAGGGAAGGTGAGAAAGGTAGTTCGAAAGTCAAAGTCAGAGAAAGAGAGAAAGTCAGAGAGAGAAAGAGAGAAAGTCAGAGAAAGGGAAAGGCAGAAAGAAAGCAAGGCAGAAAGCAAGTCAGAGAGAAAGAAAGGAAGAAAAATAGAGAGAAAAAGGAATAGAGAAAGAGAAGAATCGGGTTTGAGAGAAAAAGAAATGGAGTTTAAAAGAGAAGTAGTGTTGAAGAGAAAAAGAGCAACTGAGAACTAGAGTGACAGAGACATCCAGAAAGAGTTAAACAGTGAGAAAAAGAGAAAGAGTTGGAAAAAGTCAAGTGAGGAATAGACTAAAAAGTAAAGCAAAGCAGAGCAGCAAAGCAAGAAATATGGCAAAAAAATTACTAAAGCACACCAAAGGAAGAGAGCAACCAAAGGGGGGAGGGGGGTTTATTAGGGTTTCTTCAACTTTATTGAATGAGGGTTTTTTAGTTACACTTCAGCAAAGCAAGTGGAAACAACAATGTGCACAAGCACAAGTACAAATCCAATCCATCTGCACACTGGTCAAAGTCCAAGTGACATCCAGAGCAATACGTGCAAGTGCAGCAGCAAACACAAATCCAGAGCAACACAAGCCAACCCCATCGCAGTACAACCTAACAATTGTTCTCTTTCTGGAAAATGTATGACATCTTATTGGTCCAGGAAACCCAAAACAACAGCAGCAGACAGAGAACAAAACACTCATCCACCACCCACCTCCTTCAGCTTCCACACAAACCCACCCTCGCTCTCGTCTCGAGAGCACCCCATGGGAAGGCGGTTCCCGGGAGCCCCAAAATCATCGTGCCTGACAAATGCCCAGCCCCGGCACGGTCAGCACCCAACCCCTGGCGATGAACGTCACCTCACAGAGCGGCCGGGGCCCAGATAAAAAAACCCAGCTGGGAGGGAAAAAAACCCCAGACAGCAGAGCTGGGTTGTTTTTACTCTAAGTTTAAAAAGTAGCTGAAAAGCCTGAAAGGCAAAACTCACACCCACAAGGTTAGAAGCATTCCACACACGCACTCTTCTCGCAGGCAGACAGACACAGACAGTCACACACACACACAGTCACACAGCCTTCAGCTTACACCCTGACTGCAGCCCTGACTCAAAACATTCCAGCCATGAAGATGCTTCGACGCAGCTTCTGGATGCCGCTCCTCGACGCCGAACGGGGCGCTCTGGGAAAATCGGTAGCGTCGGTGACCGCAGAGATCCGAGGCGGCCTCGGGGACCTGCGAGACAACGTGAGGCAGCCAACGAGCCGCCGAGGGCTAGGAGTTATTCCCACACCGGGCCCATAAGTCTTCTACCCAAAAACCCATAGAAAAGAGATGAACCACTAAGTTTTATAACTCTTCTACTTAACCGTGACCCTACGTGCCGGGGCAGGGCAGCTCAAACCCAGACAGCACATAGGTAAGTGTTCTACGATGTACAGACCTGTGAAACAGAGAGGCAAGAACTAAAACGCAGGGGAAAGCAGGGATTAGATACAATAAAATGTCGGTAGGGCCTTTTTTAAGCTGAACCTAAGTCAATCACTACATCAACTCAAGTTGAACCCTATGTTAACTTCCAAAGACATATGTCTTTTCAAACCCAGATTTGCAATTTTAGGAAAACAGGAGCTGCGCGCTCAATGTACCTGGACTCCTGGCCAGTGGACGGGTGTGACAGAGCCCCAGGTCACAAAAAAGAAAAGCAAAACATGTGATCACATACCCTTGTACAAGAAACAATATCAAAGTGAGACCAACTTGGAGCAAGTCTGGATCATTCCCATAAGGGTTACCAGGAGGGGTTCTCTGCTCTTTCTCTGCAATGGGACTCCCCAGCTGAAGTTCAGACCAGGATGACAGGAACGTTTTAGGGTAACTGCTCTTGTATCCCTTCCTAATCGCTACTGTAACACATAATAATGATTTGATGCATTGCCTTTCTACCTTGATTTCTGTTACTGCTTCTTATCCATGTAGTTCATTCTTCTTACTTGCTTATCATCCATATAATAAATAAGCCTATCCCAAAAGAAGTCATTCTTTTGTTCTGATCACTTCACTAATAGCACTAACTAGCAAAAGAACACTCCCCTTCCTCTGGCAAAGAACTCTCCTTCTCATCCAGGTGCCTGTGGCTGAAACTGAAATTCCACCTCCAAAATGCTGTATGTCCAAGGTTAGTAATTCCCAAGGAAATTCCCCACCGATCATAAGCAATCACCTATAACTTCTCCTCTGGAATCGTTACTGCTTTGGCTTTCTGTGGAAGTGTTTCAAACATCCATTGAGGGTTCAGGGGCTTGCTCGGGTTGCTTATGGCTCACCCTGACAGGCCCAAGCCAACTCCAAGTACCCAGAATTTCAGGGAAATATTGATGCGGTTTATAAATGCTCCCCTTCCCTGCAAGTCAGTCCTTCACTGCACATCCAGGGAGCGGATTTACTCCGTCCTTTGTACTCAAGAGCACCTCTCCAGCACAAATCCCACCTCTCACAGACACAAACCAAACAGAAACCTACTGCAGGTGTTTGCGTTGAAAGTACAATTCTTAGCACATCTGGCTACATGATTAAAACACGTGCATGCACTGATGTCATAGAGGGAAAGCTTTCCAGCGGAGAAAACAGCCATTTTGGTAGCATACTTGGATACACCTTCAGAAAAAGCAGAATTAGCACCAATTCCTAAGACTGCTGCTGAGGAATCCAGCCTTCCTTGGGACACCCAATGCAGCAGACACTGGAAAAGGAGGGAAAAAGCCAAGCTTGGAGTGGAGAAATAGAACATAAATACACCAGCCTTTCAAAAACCTTCACATTGCAATAGTGGGAACCAGTCACATTGACTCTTTCCTTGCTTTTTGTGATTACATAAATATGAAATACAAACAGGTAACAACTATTTTGAGTTTCCAAGTGCCAAAACCTGCTTTCCGAGTGGTAGGGGGGGAAAGCAGCAATTCAAACACCTCACAAAAAAACTAAAATCAACCAACCCATCAACCTAACACTCCTTTACAGCAAGCAAAGGCCACACATCCTAAGGGCTAGATGACCCATGAGCCAGCTTCCCCACATTCCTGCATTTCAACAGCTTCTGATTGCCCCTTGTACTCCTACAAAAGCCAAAAACTAAACTGAAGTTTTAGAAAAATAAAATTAGAATTGGTGAAACTAACTCTAATAAAAAGTGTTATCTCTTACACGGCTAAAATCTGTTGAGATATCATTAAGAAGCACTATATTTAGAACGCATTCTACTTACAACTCTTCTGTTTGACTAATCAAAGAGGCAAGCAGAAGCCAGTGTTTAAAAATTGATTCTCAAAACCGAATCCTAACACAAAACCCTGTCGCTACAACCGTCCCAAATGCATTTACACATAAATAAAGGGCAGTTTGTAGGAGTGGCTGCCTTCAGCAAAACACCAAACTCCCTCTCGAAGGTGAAACTCCTGAAAACTGATAACCAGTGAATCAAACTGTAACTACAAAAGCAGATGCTCTACCTACTCCCCACCAAAAAGAAATGTTCCTGGATTTTCCTGCGATAGCCACAGAGTTCGCTCAGATGCTTTAACTTCCCTTTTGAAAACTCTGTTCCTATATGTGAATTACCTCTGTGTGTACGTGTGGCAATCAAGAGAACCACTTCAGGAGATACACATTAACACTGCTAAAGAAAGAGATAGACCACAGAAACTCCTCCTGCCTGAGGGAGAGATTAAACCAGTTCCCTTTGTCCCTCAACCCCCCAAGCTCTGCCTGCTCGCAAAGACGAAATTTAAATACCAAAGGCAAAGCCAACCCCAGTGATATCGCACCCTACAGCAAAATTGGTTATAATGAATACTCCTGCAGTTATAGAAATACAGGGCAATAGCTCGAAATGTTGAAACAAGAGCACAAGTGATAAAAGAAAGACTAGGAAGTGTACCAGCCGAAGAATTACAAGCACTGGTAGTAAAAAGAAAGACAAACACTGTATGACTAATTTTGTATGGTTATCTGGGCTGGTGCCACATGATGATTGTATCGCTGAAAGTGTTAGAGTGGCAAGTGAATGAAAAAGAGAAGTTTCAGCAAGAAAAAGCTTCAATGGTTGTCTCGATTCTGATCCATACAAGTCCAGTTCTACCTGACACAAAAACCCCAGACCTTACAAGCCTATTGTAACAACAAAATGGATTCGCTGACAAAAATCAGAAAGATAAAAAGTAATCCACAGCACCGACATCAATTTGGTAAATGATTGCATTATAAGTTAAGCCATACTAGAAACCTTATTTTTGCAGCACAAAGAAAAGACTAACCATTGACCAAAAAGGTGTGTAAAATACTTCTATACAGCGCTCCCAGTGCCAGCTGAAACTTAGATAAAGCCATCCAAACCTAGCACCATCCTACACATCAAAAGATAACAAAACACGCCGTTCAACACAGCAGATAAGCTGTCTTGAACCTCTGAACCATCTACCAGTTACAAGTGATTACCACGAAACGCAGGCGTGCTGATACAGATCCTGTTATTTCAAGACTTAGTGACTGGTCTTCCAGTCCCCCTGTCCTAAACTGTACAAAGCGACACCCTTTCCTCTGGGCGAGCTCAGCTTTGCACTGAAACTAAGAAAATTTCTCACTGAAGCCTCACAAACCACTCCTCCACTGCCCCCGTCTGACAGCAGCGAGCGCAGCGCTGAGTCTGCAACCAGAGGCCAGAGATGGAACCGCTGCCGCAGCTCTCTGGAGAAACGCGTCCGCTGTTGCTTCGGTGCCACAGTTTGGATTTCTCCAACAACCTTGAATGTCTAAGCATTCCCTCACCGGACAAAAGCGAGGCACCGGGCCGAGGGGCACCCGGCGGCGCCCGAGCCCCGCGCACGGACGGCACGGAGCGGGCGGGACGGCCGGGAGCGGCGCGGCTCCGTGCCTCGCCTCCCGCCTGCGCTCGCCTCGGCTCCGCACGGCTCGGACCGGCGCGGCTCCGTCGGTCCCTGTCGGCAGCCCAGCCCCCAAATTGCCATTCCTCCTCAGAAATTCCCCAGGGGCCGGGAGTGCTCCCACGCAAGACATTCGGTGCCAGGGCACAGCCAGAAGCGCCCTCAAATGCAGCGGCACGCCCCCATCTAAACCCTTCAAATGCTGGAAAAGCTGGAGTTTCTTTCAATTTAACCCCTGGAACTGAGGCAACGGGGGGTGTTTACCTCAATTTAAGCAAATACAATGGCAAATAAAGGGGTTCTCCCCTTCAATTTAATCCCCTGAAATATCAGAAAGAGAGGGGCTTTCCTCAAATCTCTCAAATGATGGGAAAAGGGCGATTTTTACCTCAATTAAAACCCTTAAAAAGCAGGGACAATGGGGCTTCTTCCCTCAATTTAAACTCCTTCTGTCCTCGTAACCCCTCTTTTTTCTGGGGGCACTTGGGGAAGGTGTGGCAAGATGAAATCAAAAGGGAAAAGGAGAAAGACACCCACCCCCCCCCTTGCAAATCCACACCGTGGCTCACCTGCTGCTGCCTGGCACAAAGGTTCGTCCCTTGGCACCTCCTTTAAGCAATGCTCCACATCCAAGTGCTCCCCCAAGACGCTGGGAGATGCTCCCACCGTCCTTCTGTGAGAGACCCCCCAGGAGCCCACCACGAGCCCCTCTCCTCCAGCAGCGCCACGCAAAAGGGAGCTGAGGAAACCCATCCTAAAACAGCCCCCGGCAGGAGCTGCCCTCTCCTCACCGTCACAGCTCACACCCGGGTGTTGGGGTGACCCAGCCCACTGCAGGGCTGGGGCAGCATGCCAATAAATCCCAGCCCCTCCCCTGGATCGAGTCCCCCGAAGAGTCAGATTCAGGGGGCGGCTCAGAAGCCTAAGCTGCACCCCCTGGGCTGTGCCCGGGTCCAAGCCACCTCCCCCGGATCGGGAAAATTCTCGGTTACTCGGTCGTTCACTGGTTCTGTTATACCTCCCGCCTCTCGGTTTACCCCAGTGGTTCTTGTTGAATTGTATCCTCCCCCTGGCTTGTAACTCATTGCTTGTTTTCCCCTTTCACTGGGGTTTTCAAATTCCCTATAAAACTGAGGACAAGGGTCCAAGGAGCGATCCGATCCCTTCCCTCCGACCGACCTCATCATCATCCCATCGCATTAAACCTGTTAGAAGCCAGACCTGAACAGCCTCTCTTTTCCTTTGTCTCCGAGCTAACGTGAGCCGAGCCCGTCGGCTCCTGCTGTGTTCCCTCTGCCGAGAAGCCAGCTAGCTTGCCCAACAAGCAGCTCTCTTCCTGATCCCGAAGTTGCTTCTGCGACAGGCAGAAGTAACGCAGCTGGACTCTCTCTGACCTGGGGCACGCCAGAGCTCGTGCCTCGAGCACCAAACGCTGCATTACCTGGGGTTGTTGCTGGTCCCAGGGTGAGGGCAGGTGCAGAAAGCATTTGCTGCTCATTCCCTGGACAGCTCATCCTCTGTACCTGATACACTGGGGCACCAGGCTTTCCTTCCTATGGATAATAGATATTTGATGCCAATTGCAGGTAAACTGTCAGGGGTGTTTTTTGAAGTATCTTTTAAACTGTAATTACAATTATGCATAATTATTATATCATTAGCATTCCATAATTATGGGTGTGATTTTTGACATTTGATAGACAAGACTAAATCTCTTGCTGGTTTTAGAGTATTGCGTTGAAAGTCTGTGTGCTTTCTCTTCTTCCCCTGTTCCAGGAGAGTTCTTGGGAAACTTCTGTTATCTGTAAGAAGGGTGTAACATCAGAACTACTACAACCTATTTGCTCCTAAAGCAATGCACAGCAGCACATTTTTAGGCCGCTGGGCCTGTGCTCTGCGAGCTACCCAGCAGTGCAAATGATGAGGACATTCTCCTGCTACACTATCAACATCCCTGTCATTAGGTCTCCCCTTAACAGCATTCTTATTCAAACAAGGGGAACAGCAACTGTGCTGTGAGGAAGAACGTCCCCTCGCTGGTCCTTCAGGCAGTTCTAGTAAAAATAAAAAAATCCATTACCTTCTCTACACAGCAAGGATGGATCCAGCAGCTCTGTCATGTATTCGATTTCAGTCTCCAGCTCATCACACTGGGCTAGCACACGTGTCAACACAGGCAGGAAGTCATCGGCTCCATACGGCCTCCCTGGGTTGAAGGGAACACAGGCAGTGAGAGACAAACCACACTTTTTCACCAGTTCCCGTGTTTGAAAGGAAAGCACTCTTTTGTGCCTTCTCTAGCCAGCATGTCTGTATTACTCCAGAACCCCCTGGAGTCACCAATGTGCAGCAAAGAGAACGTCGCCTGACACTCACTGCATGGGAGACCGGCTCAATCCTGTCCTTCCAACAAGCACGAATCTTACGATGCACGCCTTGAGGCATGCAAGGGAAATTTAGAGACTGGGCTCACCTTGGCACCAGCTCAACCGGTGAACTGGTGGAAAGGCTGCCATGCCAGTCACCTGCACAGTCTCATTGCCTAAGAGATGATGGATAGGCGTTTTCTTTATACATCCAGGGATAACATCCACCTTCTGGAAGTGTCCAGACACAAACACCAGTCTCTGAGTATGAATCCCACAGCAGAGAAGCCCGAGTATAAAAGCCTACTAGATTTGACAAGGAAATTCAACTCATTTCCTTGACAGAGAATAGTCAAAAACACCAGTGAGCAAGGGCTCCTGTGCCTGAAGGGAACCTACAAGAAAGATGAGGAGAGACTGTAAGGGCCGGGATTGACAGTGACCCACAAAGACCCAGGCCCGTCCATGGTCCAAGCACTTTTCCTGCATTTGGATTTTCTGTTCAGAAGTCACTGTGTGGCCAAATCTCTGGGTCTGGCTAAACGGTGTTTAGTGCAGAACTGATGCGATGGTCGCTCAGAATTGCCCAGAGCAGGAGCCAACTTGCAACTCTGGTGAAACTCAAGTGACACCAGCTGAGGCACACTCTCCAGATAACACACTGTGGGTGTGCCAGGTTCAGGGGCAAACGGTCAGGCCTTACCTTCTCCTGGTTTGAGGCCCGGTTTGGCAACAACACAACATTCTAGTGCAGGATCAGTGCCAAAGGGAAGGGCTGCGCAGACGCCCTGAGCCCCAGTCTCTGCATCAGCAGCAGCAGCACGTGGGTGGAACTCACCTATTTCCAGATTCAAATCCCTTTGTTTGTCACTCCTGCTAGTTTCTAGGCTCTGAAAGCTCATTTCAGCTGTTGAGTGACAACACTAGCTGGTCCGTGGATTTAAGGAAGCAGACAGTCTTTGGGAATGTGCGCTGCCATTTGAGACTTGTCCAACAAAAGGGGCACGGGGGGACAGGAGGAGGACAGGTGTTAGGGACCGAGTCCGGAGGGCTGGCCGCATAAACGACACGTACCCCGATACGATTAAGCATCCTTCTCCCCTTATTGTTCAACTATGCCAACTTATATCTACTTTTGCAAAGATTCACGCCCAGTCCCTCTAGATGGCCTCTAATCAGAGGGGGAACTGGGCAGCTGTATACCTTGCCAAGGACTCTCAGGGCTGCCTGCAGTCAGGGGCCTGTTCAGGGGCTTTTCCTCAGCAACCCTGGGTTGTCCAATCTTTCCAGGGGTATCATATGCCCTTGTTCCATAAGGAATCCCTCTACAGACAGGGAGTTGTCACCGGCCCCGTGCTCATGGGCTGTAGGGGACACCTGCACGGAGGAGGAAATGGAAATGGGAAAGAGGGAAATGCAACCTAATGGGACGCAGCCCTGGCACCACATTTCCTCTTGTTCCTGCTGGCCTGGAAAGCCCCAGGTAAATCCAGTCCCTCAGACCTTGCATCCCTGAACACCAGGAGAGCTGGAGTTTTACCCAGATCCCAGTGCCCTGCACAGCTGCACTGACACGAGCACAGGCTGATCGCTCTGCCCAGCACCATCCCTCATTTTCCTCCCATTGCTCCCCAAGCGTCCCCAAACCACCCCGTGTCTGTGCCGGGGCCAGTGCCTGCCCCGAGCCCAACCAGAGGCTGTCACCCAGCCCTGCACCAGCTCCCACCCCTGGGAGAGCTGGGAATGCACTGAGAGCTCAGCTCCCTGGGCTCCCCAACACCCAAACCAGTCCTCAGACACACAAATAATGCCCAACCTGCCCCTCCGGGCACAGCCAAACACCACAATTCCATCATCCCCAAGGAACTCTGGCAGGTTGCCTCTTCACCTGTGCCTTTTTCCAGCAGCCATGGCTAGGACCGGGCTGTCAGAAATAGCATTCCCTAGGCAGTTCATCCCAGCACAGAGGAGAAGAGGAGCCTGTCACTCATCCACACCACGGGCAGGACAAGGGGGGCCCAAGCTGGCTTTGGCTGCTCCAACATCCAAAGCTCTTGGTGCCAAAGATAGGACGAGTTCAGTGGTTGCTCCTGTCCTGAAAGAGAGCAGAAAAGCGAAGTTAATCCCACTGTGGAATGCAAGACTCCTGCATTTCATATTTCTGCTCTGATTGCTCACCGCAGAGTATTATCCATAGAAAAAAAAGGAGAATGACACCATATCAAATAAAAAGTGCCCTTCTCCAGCACTTTTATTCCAAGCATTAAAAAGATGCTCATTTCTCTTCCAGCATTGTTTCCCTCATTTTAGCAGAACCGTCTTCATCCCAGACCCCCTTCATCAGCTGTTCAATCCTCTGGCACTGGATTTGGACAAAAGAAGGGACGCACCTGGATCGCAGGAAATCACGGAGAGAAACCCCTCCAAAACCTGACAGAGAAAAACAACAGGAGATGCAGGAAGACACATCCCTCATTTGCACGTCCGGAGTGCTTTTCTAAAGACTTCCCTGCATCTGGATGCTCTTTGCACTTGGCTTTCTTTACAAGAATGCATTTGCTGCTAAACACGTCTCAGGCCCTTATTTGATCAGGATAAGGTTGGATGCAGATGAAGACTCACACAGGGAATAGCCAGGGAGATGCAGGGCCTGGGAACATCAAGGACGGAGAAGAGAAGGAACAGGGATTGTTTTTCTTGTTTAGAGCCAGCAGTGCTGTGAGCTTGGAGAACACACGGCACCACAGGGATCCAGGGCAGGAGCGGGATAACTCCGGGATAAGGGGAATCTGCTCCCACTCCAGGGCTGTGCCAGTGAAGGAGGGGAAGTTTTAGTGCCTTCATGGCACACAAAAACCAAACCCAGCACCACCGAGCTGGACTTTCGTGAACTGCAACACAAAGCGGCCCCTGGCCTTTGGGGGAACACAACCTCACCGAGTCACGGAGCCAGGGGATGACACTTGGGAATGAGCCTTGCGGCCTGCAGCCAAATCAGATGAGGGAGCCACAGGAGCTGTGGGGTTTCCTGCTCTTCCTGCAACGCCATCAGTCCAGACCAGGAGACCTTTCCTGGAACAGATCTTCCCTGTAAAAGGGAGCTACACCAAAGCTCAAGCCCTCATTTAGAGACCCTTGGAAAAGCAAAGGTGAGAGGGGATTACCTGGAGCCCCAGGGGACTGAGGTGAAGGGGATGAAGAAGCAGACAGCAAACTGCTTCCACTGCTTCTCACTCCAGCAAGGGGAACTTCCCTGGAATTTCACGTCCAGCGTCTCTCCCAAGCCCCACCGGCGAACCCACACGTACTCCAGGACTGATCTCCTTTGTACTTCCAGCAGCACAGACCCACCGGGAGGAACTGCAATCCAAGGACACACATCAGCAACCGCCTTCCCACTTGGCGCTCTCTCCACATTTTTCCCTTTCCAGTGGGATGCAGGTGCCACCCCCCAGAGGCAGGAAAACTGCCTTGCAATCCAGTACAAAACCTGCCTGGGAAGCCCAGGATGCCCGGAGCCAGCAGCCATTTCTCCTGGAGCTCAAGCTGACAGGCATTTGAAGCCTGCTGGGCCTCACAGCTGCTTTTCTGCCAAGGGCATTCCCATCTCTTATTTTTTAGCCCAAATAAAGGTTTGCAAAGCTGAGTTTTGTGAGAAGTGCTTCATATTTGGATTATTCTTAACTTGGGAGTTTCCCTTGGCACCAAAATCAGGGCGTAAACCCAACATGGCCTCAAAGGGCCATAAGATCCCAGATATCCAATCCCCAGTTCCCTCAGCATTGGTTCATTAAAGCTTTTCAGGGGTAATTTAGCCAACTTCAGGGTTTGGTGACTTCACCATCAAAGCAACACGAAACCTGTGCAAAAGGAACTTAACTAAAGCTGGCTAAACGCTGCCCAGACCTGGCAGAAAGCGCTTCCCACACCTCTTCTGGAATTCTCTTTCCCAGCCCTTCCAGCTTCGGAAGGCTTCTGTGGGAGCCTCAAGTCGCGGTGCAGCTCAGAACCTGCACGTACCTAAAGCAGCCCCACGGGAACACGAAGCTTCCCTCGGGCATTTCGTTTCTTTACCCCAAACATTCTTCCCACTCAGCCACAATCTAGAAAGGAAAGAAAGGAAAAGAAGGAAGACCAATTAATTCTGACATAAGGAGTCTTGACTATTCCAACACACTGCCAGGTGAAAAAACATCCCTGCCACGCTAACAAATCCCCCTGATACTGTCTCCATTCTGTATCAATTATTTAAACGCTGTATTAAGGAGCGTAAGGACACAATCCTTGGAATTCTCAAAAATGGCTCAGCTTGGCTACTCCAAGCACTTTCTCACCCGGGGAGCTGAGCTGTCCCACATTTAAACGCCACATTTGATCCAAATCCCATAGAAATCTGATATTGTTTGGCTCCTGAGCTTTCCCAAAAGCTGTGCAGTCAAGCCTGGAAATCCTCACTGAAGCTTTGCCATGTCACATCGGGATTTACCCTTGGGAAAACCCCACTCTGAGCACTTGGGTTTCAAGAGGTTGCACCCAATGTTACAGACACAGAATTCCTGCGGGGTTTGGCATTTCCTGCACCTCCAAACACGTGAAAAGAAGGAAGTGCAGAGTCCCGAGGCTCCATTATTGCCATTCTCCTCACATCCCTTTCCTCAGCTGCACGTGGCTTTGTGCCTCCTCTGAAGGGCTGGAAAGGAATTTGGGAACCCCCCTCAGCTTCTTCGGTTTTCAGCTTTTTCTCTGAGCCGGCCCAAAAGGCAAACAGGAAAAAAAAAACCCCAGAAGTGCACAAAATCCCAGCCCCTCCCAAGATGCAGCTCCTCACACCAAACCTTGGGAGAATCCCTGGTGCTTCCAACACCGCTGCAATCCCACCTGGAGCTGAGCTTACAGGGTGCTCTGCCTAATCCACATCCAAGCCTGGATAGCCCAAAGCCTGCAAGAAAAGAGGAGGCAAAGTGAAAAGGAGTGAGGGGGAAAAAATCAGAGTTTCAGGTTTTTCCCGTTTGCAACAGGATTGAAGGGCAGGATGGAGAGGTTTTGTGGAAAAGAAGTACCAAAGGCTGCTTCATTCCCAGCAATTAGCGCTGCTCAGGTTGAATCCAAGAGGCCCAATCCACCAGGTTTAAACAGGAGCGGCCGACAGGATGGGTTATGACACAGATCTGTGAAGCTGGAGCCTTCTTCCTTCTCCCGGGCTCTCCCAGAAATTCTCCATGTCCGGACGCGCTCCCGCTCTCCCTGCTGGGGAGGACGGACTTGGATAGCCCGGGTGACTGGTGAGCCTAAAACAATAAGTGATGCAGTGATCCAAGTGTTTTTCACAAGGAAATGACATATTCTCTGGACCTGGGATAACCCATATCCCATGGCCTTCTCCAGGAAGAGTCCCAGCTGGATAGGGTCTCCCAGAAAGGATTCCATAGGGGCTCACCTTCTGCTTGGAGCTCGGCTGAATTCCTCAGCAATCCCAGGGAATGTGGCCATTGGAGGCTTTGGGCAGATTGGGCTCAATTGCGTTTTTAGGTTTTGTTACCGTCTCTCAGACTTCCCACTGGAATGTGGTCTCCAAGGAATATGTAAATCCCATTGGATTCCTGCTCTTTCGGACAATTTTTTGTACCATTCCTGTACAAAACGAGGCCCCCTGTTCGGATGCTTTTCCCCACCGTTCCCCAGCAGTTTTATCTGCCAGTGCATTCCCTGTGCTGGTTGGGCTCTTCCCAGATCTCTGAGCTCCTTCACAAGGCAGGAGATCCATTTGGCCCAGGAACTGAACCCTCCCAAGGAATTGTCTGATGCCATCTCCACATTTCACAGCTGATCCTTGTGCTCAAAGGATCCCTCTTTCTTCCCTCCAGCCAATTCCAAGCCTCGCTGCCCCCAGCTGGGAACAGTCCCCAGGCCGATCCCTGCAGTCTTCCCTGCCAGGATCCTGCTCAGGAATCCATGGGCTACAAACTGAAGAATTAATTCTTCCCACCCCTGCCCAGTTCTAATTCCAAAGGATTTGGTGGCTGCCTTACCCGGCTGGAGCCTGCTTCCAACTCTGTTCTTGCTGCTTCTGCTGCTTTCCATTTCCCAGGAATTCCACCAACGGAGCGACAGCGTTTTCCACCTCCTCCTCCAGGATTCCCTCTGTTGCGTTCGGGTGCTGGAAGGATATCAAAACCTGGGCCTCACTATCAGGAATTATATCCCTGGATTTGTTCCTTTCCAAATGTCACCTCTTCCCAACAAAGCACTGGCCATCCAAGGAATATAGAGAGCGATGTGCTGACCGCTGCTTACTCCTCTGGAATGTCAGAGCTTGGAAAAAAAGGGCAGTTGAGGCTTTTCCTGGTGCTGCCCATGAAGTGTATTTTACCTAAGTGCCCCTGCCCATGCCTTTGCCTGTATCCGCCAAAAATCCACCCATTCATTCCCCAGCTGCTGCCTCCCTCTTTTCCTGGATCCAACAGAATTTTAACAGGTGAATATTCCCCTCTGGAAGAGCACCTTGCATTCCAAACCTAAGTACAAACAAATCATTCCCTTGGACCTTCCTTATTAGAATTCCACTGAGAACGGTGGATGCAAAATGATCCTCTCCTGGCCCCTGCTGGATTCCTGGAGCAGGGATCCTTTCCCTCTTCTCCCCCCCCCCCCCCCCCCCCCACCCCGCAGTGACCACCCTGCCCTGCCCCCTTATCAGGCTTTGTTCCACAGCTCTTGTCTCCAACTCTTGCATCCTTTCCCTCACTCCAGGAGCTCCCAGCAGTTCCACACCCTCTTTTCTCCCATCCTGATCCTTTCTCCAAGAACAGAGCTCTGCATTTCAATTCCCTTCGCTTTTCTCCGACAATTCCCACCAATCCAGACCTAAAGCTGACACAAGGAACACTCGGTGCCCACAAATGCAAATCCAGACCTGGCCATGCCTAAACCAGCAAGTCTGAACACACAATCCTGGACCATCTGCATTAATTCAAACCTAACAATTAGGACACACTGAAGACTTCAACATTCCCAAGAAACATCCTGTTGCCTTCAACTCCCTGGGGTTTTTGCTTTGAACTCATACGGATTAGGGGATCAAGGGATTTCCCTGAAAAAAACCTGTGTGGTGCATGCTGGAATCCCCGATCCCGTGAATCCAGGGAGTGTTCAAAGCTTAAGTCCAACCTGGCCCACCATAAATTTTTGCCAACTATCCCCCAAATGATCAGGTTAACAGAACCCTGCTCTGGTGCTGCGTTTTTAGTATTGGAAAGCCAGGAATTACTTTATTCCCAGAGCGAGGCTCTGGATATGGGCTTGGGGAGAACAAGACCTTACCAACTTACAGAGCCAGGGGATGACGTTTGGGAACAATCCTGGACTGCCTGGCAGCAATTCATTGTACCTCTTGTCACCCACGAACACCTTCACCCACTCCTCCAGGAGCCCGGGCCAGCGGCTCTGCTTCTCTTGGAGCAGGAGGCATTGCCCTGCCCACTGCAGGGACCTGCAAACCATTCCGGAGTCAGCTCCGAGCCAGGGACGGGGCAACACCCCGTCCCACGGCTCCAGCGGCTCGGGCCCTCGGTAATTCCGGATCTGAGCCTCGTAATCCCTGCAGGGAAGAGGCCGGCTCAGGCCGGGATCGCAGAGGGTGGGAAGCGCCCGGGGTGGGCGGAGGCTCTGCCACCCCCACGGCCGCGGCATCCGCACAGCTCCGGGGGACGGGGCCCGCCCCGATGCCGCTCCCCGTCCCGTTATGCCGTTCCCCCGCTCCCCATCCCGTTCCCCCGCTCCTCGCTCACCGCCCGGGCCCGTCCATGCCCGCCTGTCCCCCGCCGACCGCGCCTGCCCACTCAAACTGGCCGCGCGCGGCCGCGCCACGCCTCCCCATTGGCCAGCCCTCGGCCCGCCCCGCCTTCCTATTGGCCGCTGGCCCCGTCAATCACGCGGGAAACCCCGCCGCCCGCAGGCACCGCTCCCACGGCGGCCGCTACACGGCGGCCCGGGCGCATCCCCAGGGGAAAAGGAGGCACAAAAGGAGCAATTGGGAAGTTAAAGGGGAAGGAAGGCTGCGCAGCGCCCGCGGCGCCCCGACAACGAGGAGCAGCCCCCACTCCTCTCCCCATCTTCTTTTCCCACCTCCAAGCCCTGCCCAGCACTGAGGGAAATCTGACAGAGGATTCATAAAGAGCCCTCGCTGAGAGCAGTCATCGCCCCAGGCCTTCAGGCTTGGCAAGATTCTGTAGTGAACGGACCCAAATTCAATTCCCAAATCTCAATCTCTGACAAGTCCTGTTGGAAAGACAGCGGACAGTCCATCAGAACACGGAATTAAAAGGCTGCACAAGGAATAACAGAAGCTTTCCCAGGAATAGCCCAAGTTCCTTTTCTCCCTCACCGGTCCGGGGCCGTGAGACCGAACCTTGGGCCCCAGGAGACAGGAGAGGTGTTATCAACACTCGAACCTCCAAAGCGTTGTTATTGCTCAGAGAGCTGCGCCGGCACTGAGCTACTCCCATGCGCCTGCACGGCTTTGGGGAGGGGCAAGACCACGTCCCACTCCTGCCTGGAGAAATTTCAACGCCCTAAAAAGTCATTTCCCTTCTCTCTCTCTGACCCAGGGCCAAAGCAGCTGTGTAGAACAACCCGGGGGATTTATGGGAGGGTGACTCTCTCAGGAAAGACCCCAGACCCTGAGGAAACAAACCCACCCCAAATTTCCAGCTGAAAACACGCTGCTTCCTGAACAGCAGCGCACAAAACTCTCTATAGCCAGACAGGAGACGACAAACCAGAAAAAGCCAAAAGATGTGCTCTGCTTGCATGCACTCTCTGACTGGTAATTCCAAAGGAAATTCCCCACAGATCGTAAGCAGTCACCTACAATTTGTCCTCTGCATTCATGACTGCCTTGGCTTTCTGTAGAAGTGTGTCAAACATCCATGCAGGCGTCAGGGCCTGGGCTGGCTCGTTTATGGCTCTTCCTGACAGGCCCAGGCCAAACCCAAGCACCCCCCTCACTGCTCCAGCCCCGCTTTCAGGGAAATACTGACACGGCTTAGAAATACTCTCCTTCCCTGCAACTCACTCCCTCCCTGCGCATCCCCGGAGAGGATTTACTCCGCTCTTTGTTCCCGACAGCACCTCTCCAGCGCAAATCCCACTTCACACAGACACAGACCTAAGGCAATGGTTCCAGCAGCAGCTGCAAGCCCCAACTCCCTGTCTCCTGCACAGCTCATCCAAGCACTCCCAGCAATCTCACCTCGGCCCAGAGACTCTCTGTCCGCAGAGGGAAACACAACCCGATGGCACGCAGCTCTGGCACCACATTCCCTCTTCCCTTCTCCCTTTTTCCAGCACACCAGGCTGCTGGAAACAGCATTCCCTAGGCAGTTCATCCCAACACAGAGAAGAGGAGCCTGTGACTTACCCACACCATGGGCAGGACAAGGGGGGCCCTAGCTGGCAGGGACAGGTTCTTCTAGCACAGAGGTTTCTGAGCCCAAAAAGGAGCCTTACTTTGGCTTCCCTGACTTATTCAGCAGCCTTTTAGAAACACGTGGCAGGGAGGGAAGCTGCTTTTCCTGCCACCATTCAGCTGCCAAAACCAGTAACCCCTCCACAGTGCTGCTGCAGCCTTGCCTGGCCCTGGGGCCATAGAGCAGGAGCCTTGTGGGCATGAACCTGCCCTTGATGCATCCCCTGAGCAAAACCCACTAGTGAAAGGTGGTGAGAGCAACCAGCAGGGGTGGTAAGCAAATCTGTGAGCCCTTAGGAGAGGCCTGTGCCATCAGAAATGTAGAATGGTGTCTTTCAGTCGAAAGGGTCATACAGTGTTCATCTAATCCAGTTGCCTCACCAAACACGCTGACATACAAAATAATAAGCAGAAACCTTATTTCTGGTATTTCCTCACTTCTAAGTCTCAGAACTTGCAACTAAACCTACTCAATCTGTAAATTTGCGTATGTCATTGATTAGATTATTTGTAATCTTTCTCACTGCTGAAGGGTTAACACGGTGTCCTTATATCCTGATGCTTATAAATAATTAAAGACACAGCAGAATTCTTCACTAAAATCTACCATAGTCTTTTCCAGAACTGATTTCTAATCCTTTCCAAGACAGCTGCACAAGTTAATATTAAAAAAAAAGTGCTGAACCATATTTCACAACTTGCCAGCTGCCTGCCAGGGCAGAGGGGTGCATGGTTCTGGCAGGGAGGGCACAGCCTCAGCACCAGCCTGCTTGGAGAACCTCCTCTGCTCAGTGCCAGTGCCTCAAGCAGCAGTGCCTCAGGAAGGAGCATTCCCAGCCCATCCAAAAGGACATAGGGATTTACTGGTCTGGCCACGGGGAGGGGGTGAGTGCTGCAAGGGGGAGGCTCTTGCACAAGTCTGGAGTGGGCAAAGAAGGCACAACTGAGAAGGAATGGCCACCTCAGCCCCTCTCCTTCATTACAGCTCTGCACCTTCCCCTACCTGTAGGTCATAGGGAGAGGTGACAATGGGCACTGAGGGAATCAGTTGGCTGAGCAAGCTGGCGGGCAGAAGGTCCAAGAAGCTGACTTGTAAAAAAAACCAAAACCTAGAAAGGTTAATCGTGATTAACCACATATCAGAAATGCCTTCCTCTCTAATGGTAAAGCCACTGACACACTTTTTCTCCTCTTGCTTTGTCATTTATCTCGTAAATCAACCCATCTGCTTTCAAACCAAACGTGCCAAGTAAATATGAAGATTATTAGGAAGCCTTTTTATTTCCCTAGAGCCAATTAAACAGCTGGAGGTTACATTTTTTTAATATTGCCAAGCTGTTACCAGGCGTAACAAAAGGCAGTTGGCTGCACACACAGCCCCGCAAGGTTTCACCGGGCTGATGCAGCAAAATCAAGGAACTTGTGCCTTGCAACCAGCTGCAAATGCCGGAGACGCACCGCTGATTTTATGGCAGCTGTCACACCAGAAGAGCTGATCCTCCCAGACAGTGGAAGTACACAATTAGGTCACATTAAACATCGAGAAAATGCCACAGCAGTTCCCCATGCCAACTACAAGTGAGTGACACTGGAAAACAGTTCCTAGCTGGCAAGAACCATCCCAGCATCAGTGCATAATTTCTGCTAAAAGTTTACAGATGAAGTCTGAGGGTGCAGAAGCGTGAGCAATCACCCAAACAGAGGGATTCATAACGCTTTCCCACAAGGCAGAGAAGTGAGACAGGCAAGCACCAAAGACTGGTTTATCCCCCCTGGGAAGCCACCGCTGCCTCCTGTTCACAGAAACAGAGGGGCTGGCTACAGCATTCCTTCAGGAGGGTTTCCTTTAGGGCCAGAATAACAAGATGAAGCAGTGATGCTCACAGCAGAAGCTTCAGACTTGTGAAGGCTTTTTTTCCACGTACAACACCAAGCTCCTAGCCCTACCACAGGAGCAAAAGTGTTTGCAGTGTCCTTACCATTGCACCCACACACTACAAAGTACGTCCTTGGCCAGAGGTGGACTAGCGAGAAAAGCACAGCCCACTCTGCTTACAGAAAGCCTTTTTGCATCCTGTCAGCACCACCTACATTCAGCTTAGTCCAGTCTTGCAAACCTGAAATCAAAGGTAGTTATGAAAGGTAGCTGTTGTCACAGGTAACAGACATTCTGTTGCACAATATTTGGTGCTCGCCACAAATTGCACTGAAACAACTTCTATGCCATTGCCACAACAGTGGTAATTATTTAAAACATGAATAAAAGGGCTCTGTACAGGAGGGCAATGCTGCATGGGGAGAGAACACACCACACCATGTAAACTTCAACACTGTGAGAAGTGTCAGTCTATGTCTTTTTACTCCCATATACTCCCATGTATCTTGAAACTACTTGTGGAGTCTACTGATTACAAAAGCATGGTAATTTTGCCTGTGATCAAAGACATAGCAATGATGCAGCAGCAAGCAGTGCACCTCAGGGAAATGTTACACAGTTTTTGGGATGGTAAGTGGGCAGCACAGCTTTCTCAGCACATGAATTAACACCTCAATTCTTTAAAAGTTTCCATTTTACCAGTTTCTTCACCAGGCTTTTTCAGTAGAAGCACTAGTTGTCACGATCAGCAGTCCTGCTGCAGTATCTCCTCTGCACGCATCCTCACAGAGCATCCCCATGCTTCGCTCCCAAACACAAGAGCAAGGCTATTCTTTACACTTTTAGGTCAGCCCTTTAGCACAGGCCAGGAGCAGCATCTCCTCCCAAAAGCAGCTGTCAGAAAGGCACAGGCAGATATGCATGCAGGAAGTAACCTCCTGAGGTACTGCTGCTGCACTGCCCATGACCAGGGGCTGAGAGCAAAGCCATGCACCAGCACATGCTAAGAAGCAAGCTGAGGGCTTACAGGAAACAACCAACCTCCAAGATATTTTGAATTGTGAAACAATTTAAGCTACAGCCCAGAACAAAGACATCAAAGTTATGACACCCTCCTAAATCAGATTTAGTCTGGTCTGTCATGGCACAAGATTACAATGTCACACTTTCACAGAATGGTTAAAGATTGGAAAGGGACCACTGGAGGTCACCTAGCTCCCAGACATGCAAGGGTCCCCCAAAGCAGGTTGTTGAGGATTGTGTCCAGATACCTTCTGAAAACCTCCAAAGAGGGAGACTCCACAACTTCTCTAGGCAATCTGTTCCAGTGCTTGGTCATCCACACAGTAAAGTTCTTGCTCATGTACATCAGTTTCTGCCCGCTGCCTTTTGTACTATTGTTGGGCAAAACCCAACCAGAGCCTGGCTCCATCCTCTTGGCACTCTCCCTTCAGATACTGATAGACTTTGATGAGGTTCCCCTCTCTGGCGTCTCTTCTTGAGGCTGACCAGGGACAGCACCCTCAGCCTTTCCTCATACATGAGATTCACCTTAATCATCTTTGTTACTCTAAGCTGGACCCTCTCCAGAGGCTCCATGTCTCGCCTGTCCTGAGGAGCCCAGAACTGCACACAGCACTCCAGATGTGGCCTCCCCAGGGCCGAGCGAAGGTGCGGGGTCCGTCCCTCCCGGGGAGGCTGTGGCGGCCTGCGTGAGGGCCGGGCAGGAGCGGGGCGCGCCGGCTGCTCCCTCTCGGGGCCGCGCTGGGCTCGCAGCGCTGCGGCTGCCGGGCCCTCGCTCCCGGCAGGGCCCGGCCTGGGCCCCACCGCCCGTGCGGGAGCACCGGCCGCCAGACCCGCCTCCCGGGACACAGCCCCGCTCCCGCCCGACCCCTGCACCGCTTACAACACCTCGAGCCATAAGTGACAGCTGGGCTTCGCAGGACCGAGCGCGATGGAAAAAGGGAATCCAGCTGAAATACACATGGCCTCACACTCCCAAGCTGTAGGGTGGTCTGATGAGAGCAAGAGCTCATCAAGACAGGTCCAGCCTAACCTGGGGGAGACCTGGGACAGAGGAGCTTGAATGTCCCATACCTGGGAAAGCAACAAAAAGCCTTAACCAAAAATTATTTAATTCATTTATATTCAGCATTAAGTTCTCCTCCCTACCTCCCCATGCCCTCCCCACGACCCCAGCCAGCCTGGGTTTTGTAGAGTAATTTTAGGGCTCCGTGTTTCTGACCAGATCTCATCTACTGTGACATGTGAAAGAGCCCAGTGAGTGGAAGGCTCCAGCCCACAGATAGCCAAGAAAATCTAAGATTTCCTTGCTGCTCATGCAGTTTTCTCAGACTGTTTGTCAAAAGTTATTGGTGGCTATTTTTTAAATGAAAGGAGTAGAGAGAAAATAGCTTTGCGGCATATTGGGCTAGCAGATTGTTCAGACTCTGTACAGGGACAATAAAGCTTTTAGGATCCTTTGATTGACATATATAATGAATGTAGCTGTCAAACTTTTGTGCAGCAATTTTATTTTGTATTGGCAAGCTATTTCACTGGCCAGGGTTTTGCATAAAAGGAATAATTCACATTGTTGTGGTGCTGCTATTTACAGAGCCTAGAGGACAGTGGCATCACTACAATATAAATATTAATATTCAAATTTCTTTTGAAATACATAATTCTGTATGCAACCTATCCTACGTGCACATCTTCACACAGGGAGAAAGGCATTGGTCTGCAGAGAGAAGGGGGCCTGGAGCCGCTGGGGGTTGTTATTCATTCACTGATTCATTCTGTAGCCTTTGAAAAGCCACTTAGTTACTCTGCACTTTAATGTTTCTCTCTGTGGAGCAGAGAACAAATCCTCAACACAAACTGCCATCACTGTTACCAGTCAGAGTGGCAGAGGTCACAGAGCCAGCATGGGGTCAAGGGGCTGCTCTGAGCAGCCCGTGTGTGCACAAAGCCCAGGACAGCTGTGCTCTTCTCAAACAGCTGCTTTCTCCTGCCGAAGCAGCGGCAGGATCAGCTTGGGCTACCTAAGACAGCAGTTGCTGCTTGCCCACTACCTTTCTTTGATTATGAACAATAACTTGCCAAGAAATCACTAGCCTCAGAGAAAACAGGCAGAAAGCAAACGAGAGGGCAAAGCAAAACATAAAGGAGAGAGGGGGAAAAAAAAATCCATATAAACAAGGATGACTCTCACACTCTATTTGCTATGCAGTCAAGCCCACAAGTGGGTTGTGTATCTGAAGGTGGAAATACAAAGACATGTCCTGTTCCCTGGGGAAAGGTAAGCAACTTCTCAAATTATCTTTAGAGGCTGTTATTAGCCTTGCACTAGCACTGACATACCCTGTGCCCAAAGCCACAGCATGCACACACTGTATCCATAAAAAGAGATATTCACAGCTCATAGAAGTGCTCATAGAAGTGCTGTGCAGCTCATAGAAGTGCTGTGCCCGTGCTCTGGTACCAGTATCATTTAAAACAAAACAAAAAAAAAGTTTGAGTAGCAAGTGAGCGCATGGAAAGGACTTGAACGGCAAGAATTTGGAAAGAGCATGGGAATCCAGCTTGGGGTGCTGAGGTCAATGGGCACACAATTTTTTAAGAGTGTACCAGGGTTTGTTTGTTCAGTCATTCCTATATTCATTTTCAATTCCAGAGACAGGAGCTTCATGTCTAGCCCCAAAATAACAGCATTGTCTGAGACAAAGCCAACTTGGTAAGGGGTACCAGAGCTTTTCCCAGCCCATTTATGTAATAAAGCATTATATACAACTGTTGGAAAACATACCAGTTTAAAAATTTTTTATATATGACTTTGGCCAGGTTTGCTCATCTTTGCCTCAGGGAAAGGGAACTGAAGCTTCTTTCCAGGGCATTGTTTCTCTAGGTGAGGCCTGATGGGTTTAGCATTTCAAAAGACTAGGAGTAGCCCCAATAAGATAAAGCCATTGAGGGAACATCACCAGAACAGATGTCAGCGGCCATCTAAGAACATCTACCCCTGAAGATCTAATTAACATCAGAAGCGAAGAAACACAGATCTAATAGGAGACCAGATACTAGGAACTACACAACTTGAGACCAATGAACACTGACCCAATTCGTTTCTATGAGTTTTGACTGTAAAAAAGATCTGAAAATTCTAGTAAAGGTCATGTGTCATGGAATGATTCTCTCGGCACACCCGGGCTATGTGTGGATGAGATGATTTCTGTGCTACATACTGGCCAGAGAATAAAGTAGTGCCTTGACTCTCTAACATTAAAAATGTTGCTGGAGGCTTTTTTGTTTTTCCTGCAGTTTCGGTGACACAACCAGGAAGCAGAACAGGAGCTTTATGGCCCTGTTACTTGGGTCCTAAAATACAGAGAAAGAAGACAGGGCAGAGAGCAAAGAAGAAAAACAGAGCTTTGTCCTCATTCACATCATAGCCCTGTAAGGCTTTGACCAAAAGATATAACTGTATAGTGAAACATCTATGGGGGACTCTCTTGTCTGGCACAGAGGGGTTCTGCAGATGGACTTCCAGGGCAGGGAAAGAGTACCAAGTCGGCAACACAAATTACTTCAGGCCAAACTCCAATACATAACTATAGATTCCATAGATACATCCAGCCTTAAGCCCAGAAGCAATACAGGTGGGGAGAACGGAGCCTGGGTGATTTAAACTACGTGTTTAAGCAGTTCAAGGTAACTGGAAGTAGCGCTGGTGCCTCTGGGTTTCTCTGTTCGTTATTTAAGGTGAACATAAAAACACAGAGTGCAGGAGCCCAAGGATGTTCCTCACTGGCTTCAAGCTGGCAGTTTCCTAAAAGCAGTGCTTGTTGCTTTCCTTGGTTTGCTGACCAGCAGTGCCACCTCCCCTCCCTGCTGCCATGGAGCTCAGCCTTCCCCAGTGTTAACAAAATGGCACGTTACTCTACTTGGCCAGATTTTAGCTCTGAGAATTTCATTCTGAACAGTTCAGCATCTGCTTTAGCCAAAACAGTTCCACTATTTCCAGGAATATTATTAAAGGAAAAATAGACTGCTTGGCACATGTTACATAAATTCAGGCAACCTTTTACATGAGGATCTCTAGCTTCAGAAGGGAAATTTTGAAATCTGGCAGAGAGGTGACCTTTGTGGTAGAAATGTGTCTATCCCTATTAAAACCTACCTAACTTTGGCCAGATTATAGAGCAGGGAAATACTGCAGTTAAGGGCGCAGTAAAGAGTTCTGAGAATTGCACTTACTTGCTGTTTCTGCTGTGGGCAAGAGGTCCCTTATCTCCTGCAGAGCTGCAGCTTGTGCTCCCCCACTACCTTGGCCAGTTATGGCTGCACAGGTCCTCCATGGCTGGATGACGAAATTACAGAGCCAAGGGTGAGCAGAGAGACCAGCATTCCATCTGACGTCTACATACATTCCCGTAATTTTCTGATACAGGACAGCCCCATCTGTCACACAGCCCAGGTTCAACGGCAGCATCGCGAGTGCTGCGCAGGCACGAGGGCACTGCAGAAAACAAACTGTGACCAAAAAAGTCAGGGCAATTACAATACATAGATGCACAGCTGGAAGAATTAATGTCAAGCAGACAATGGCATTACAGACGTCCCCTAACAATGAGGGCTTGAATCTGCTGTCTCAGTAAAACTCTCTAAATTAGGTTTGTGTGCAGCATACGGAGAGTTTCTGAAAGAAATATAAATATAGGCCATCATTCTGCAAAGCTTCACAAACCCAAACCCTTGCATTCAGGTGCCATCTCACTGACTTTGCTGCAAAATCAAGGCCATTCACGTTAAAAGCACAGACAAGAACATCTGCTCAAACTGAACTTGTAGAAAAAAGCCCCAGTCCTAGGTAAGGCAGAACACACGTGTTTTAATTTTTAAAGTCACTATGACACAGAGACTTGTTAAGAAATGCACGTGCTTTTAGATGTATAGGGCTGCTGGAAGGAAAGGCTGAAGTTTTTTTACAAATGCCTGTAGCTCATAGGTTAAGACTACCATTGTTACAAAAAGGATAGGATATTGGATTTTAGAAGTAGTAAGGCTAAGGCTCTGCTAGGCTGTAAGGCCTCAGGTGTAGAAATAGTTCTCTGGGGAAACAGGAATAGAATGTACTGGGTGGGGAGGTTAGGAATAGTGAATTAGCTGGGCATGGTGAACCCGTTAGTGAATTAGCTAGGCACGGTGAACCTGTCTAAAAGTAAATTGTTCTGGGTTGATATATGTTGCATGCAAGGGGGATTTCAGTGGTAGGAGCTCGTTGAGCATTATCTAAGACTAGACAACCATAGAGAGATATGGCGTAGGGTATGATTATCAATTGTTAATCCTTGTGATGTATGTTTTACTTTGAAGATTAAATCTTGTATGTGTGCCAATGTTTGAAACTGTATAAAGAGCTGAGTGAAACGATAGGCCTTTGGGAAGCCTGATTTGGGACACTAGTCCCCAGGTCCCCGGGCCCTGAATAAAGCACCGCATAAACTGACTCTCTGTTGGTTTGTGTTTGTGGTCGGTGGGCAACAGTTTTCTGGCGACCGCGGCAGGACTCCGGGGGTCGTAGGGGCGGTTCGCGGGGTGATCTGCTCCGTGCCGGCACCAGGTGATTTCTGGGGAGACATCAGCCCGTGCCCGACCCCGCGTCCGACGGACAACCGTGAGGTAAGCCCACAAGGTGCTTTATTCCTTTTAAACCGGTGGTGGTAGCCTGCCCGGTAAGACGAGTCTCTACTCGCAGGGTTGGGGCATTGGTTTGGATTATAAAGCCTAGGCGCTGGCCGTCAGACAGAGCGAAAGCTTTGCAGAGCCAGCCCTTGCTTCTCGCGGCGACGAGATAAGCAAGGAGGGAATTGGATATTGTGGTAATTGGTATTGGTATTAGTCTGTGTGTTACTAGGTGTGTGTGTGTTATTGTGTGGTTGCATACCTCTGGAATGATGCCGTTGCGGGTGTTTCGGGCTTTGTCAAGTTCAGATAAGGATATTCCGGAGGATTCTCCCCTCGGGTGTTTGCTAAGTCATTGGAAGGAGGGTAAATTGGGACGGGAGCTGCGGAAAAGGGAATTGATTGATTATTGTAATAAGGTATGGCCTGAATATGAAACTGGGGGGATGCAGTGGCCGTGGAATGGCACTATTAATTCTGAAATTATAACCTCCATGATGCGGTACCTACGGGAAAATGAGAAGTGGGATGAGATACCCTATTTGGATTTGTTCTATCAGCTAATAGGAAAAAAGGATTGGCAGAGGAAATGTGGAATGATGGTGTTAGAAACGGAACCAGAAGAATGCGTGGGTTGTAAAGAGCGAAGGGTACGGTTCTCTGAGCCTGAGGAGGATGTGTCTTTGTTGGTATCACCATCCGACCCAATCAACCTCCCCCTCCCGGACTCAGATTCTTCGGAAGAGGAATCTGACTCCGAGGAAGGAGAGAGGGAACGATCCCGAACTCCCGAACCCAGGGAGAGAGGGAGGGAACAATCCCGAACTCCACTCTCCCAGCGTACTCGCAGAGGGCGTCTGGACAGGGGAAAAAGCGCTTCTCGAGCACATCTAATGGCCCCATTGCGAGAAGCAGTTGGACCAACAGGGGATCGGGTCAGAGTGAAAGTTCCGTTTTCCCCCAATGATTTAATAATTTGGAAGCAATCTGCTGGAGCTTATAGAGAAAATCCTGAAAAGGTGGCTCGGGTGGTGAAAATGGTAATAAAGACACAGAATCCGGACTGGAATGACCTACAGGTGTTGCTAGACTCGATAATGGATTCTACGGAAAAGGAGATGGTATTTAAAGCTATGTCTAATCGGGCAAGGGACATGATTCAGTTGCAAGCACCAGCACTACAAGGAATAGGGAATGTGAATGAAATAGTACCAAGGGAAGATCCAGAATGGAACCCTAATTTGGCAGAAGAGTATCATAGGTTGCAGGTTTATCAGGAGCTGTTGGTGGAAGGAATTCAGAGGGGAATCCCAAAGACTTTAAATTGGTCTAAGTTGTATGCGGTAAGACAGGATAAGGCAGAGTCACCATCTGCGTTCTTGGAGAGGCTGAAAGAAATAGCACGGAGGTATACAGACTTAGACGTGGAATCGGAGGCAGGAAAACTACAAATGGCCTTGATATTTATGGGACAGTCACAGGAGGATATTAGGAGGAAGCTACAAAAGCTAGAAGGGAATGACACTCGGGACTTGGAGAAAATGCTTGAAGTAGCATGGAAAGTGTATAATAATAGAGAAAAAGAGGCAGTAAAGAAGCAACAAGCAAGCATGTTGGCAGTGTTACAACAGGCAAGTCAGATGAATGTGAGAGGCCGGGGGAGGGGACGAGGCAGAGGAAACGGGGGCGTGGGAAGAGGTGGTTTCGGAGGTTTTGTGAATCAGAATGTAGGGAATCAGATGATGGGTAGGGGTAGAGGTAAATTGGGGCCCAATCAGTGTGCCCGATGCTTCGCCGAAGGTCATTGGAAGAATGAGTGCCCCCTCAATTTGGGGATGGGGACACCGATGAGTAACTTTCCAGGAAGGAATCCCATAAATCAGGGAATGAACGCGAATGATGGGTTAAACCCTTTCGCGCCAGGACCACAAGGTGTTGCTCAAGCCTTTATGATGGGGAACTATCAAAATCAGAGCTGACTAGATAAAGATCTAAAAGTGGTCCTGGAAGTTGACGGGGGGCCCAGGGAATTTAGGGTAGATACAGGAGCCACTTTCTCTGCAATCAATGAACAAATAGGACCGTTAAGTGATTCAGTTGTGAAAGTAGTAGGGGTGTCGGGGGAGGTGGTGGAGAGGTCATTCTTGCGGCCACTGGAAATCAAATTTGGAAACAAAGAATTGGATCACCAGTTTTTATATATGCCAAGCAGCCCGGAATGCTTGTTGGGGCGAGATTTATTATCGGCACTGGATGCAAAAATCATATTCGAGAAAGGGCGTGCTAAACTAGAAATCCCGGAGGGGAATCTGGCAAAACTTTTTGTGATTAAAGAGACAAAGACAGAGGAGATACCCCAGGAAATAGAGCAGGCAGTAGTCCCGTGGGTATGGGAAACAGGGACCCCGGGCAGATCCAGGGTAGCCGTTCCTGTAAAAATTGAACTAAAGGAAGGGGCACACCCGGTAAGAGTTCGACAGTACCCTATTAGTTTGGAAGCCAGGAAAGGAATTGCCCCAATGATCACACAATTTATAGCATTAGGGATTTTACAAGAATGCGAATCAGAATTTAATACTCCAATCTTTCCGGTAAGGAAACCAAATGGGAAATACAGGTTGGTGCAGGACCTGAGAGCAGTAAATGCAATTGCCAAAGATATACACCCGGTGGTGGCCAATCCATATACATTGTTAACATCGATTTCTGAGAATTTTCAGTGGTTCACAGTGATTGATCTAAAAGACGCCTTCTTCTGCATCCCACTGGCCCCCGAGAGTCAATACATTTTTGCCTTTGAATGGGAAAGCCCAGACACTCGCCGCAAGCGACAGTTAACATGGACCAGGTTGCCACAAGGATTTAAGTGTTCACCCACCATTTTTGGAAACCAGCTAGCAAAGGAGTTAGAGGAATGGAAAACTACCAAGGTAAAAGAGTCTCCTTTTTCTTATGTTGTTTTACAATATGTGGATGACATACTCCTGGGAACAGAGGAGCGGGGACTGTGCTTAAAGTTAACAATTGAACTATTAAACATGTTGGGTCAGGCAGGATACCGAGTATCCAAGGAAAAAGCGCAGCTGGTGCGACAGAAGGTAATTTATCTGGGATGTGAAATATCACAAGGAGTCAGGAGAATAGGAGTGAATCGCATACAAGCCATCTGTGCAATCCCTGTACCACGAAATAATCAGGAATTAAGATCTTTCCTAGGGATAGTCGGCTGGTGTCGCCTGTGGATTCCGAATTTCGGACTCATGGCCAAACCACTGTACGAAACAATCAAGGAACCCGAATTCAAGTGGGGTAAGACACAGCACAAGGCTTTCCAGGAATTAAAGCAAGCACTCAAAGAGGCCCCCGCCCTGGGTCTGCCAGACCTGACAAAAGACTTTCAATTGTATGTGCATGAAAGGCAGAGATTAGCTTTAGGAGTACTCACACAGCGATTGGGGTCATGGAAGAGGCCCGTGGGGTACTTCTCGAAACAGCTGGACATGGTGAGCGGAGGGTGGCCGGGGTGCTTGCGAGCAGTGGCTGCTACGGTAATCCTAATTCAGGAAGCACGGAAACTGACGCTGGGAAAACACATCACGGTATATGTACCTCACATGGTCATAGCCGTCTTGGAACAAAAAGGGGGGCATTGGCTCTCCTCCAGCAGAATGATGCAGTACCAGGCTCAGTTGCGGGAACAAGATGATGTTGAATTAAAAATAACCAACCATCTCAATCCAGCAGAATTCCTCAGGTCCACCCAAGAGGAAGGAGAACTGGAGCATGACTGCGTGGAGGTGATCGAACAAGTGTATGCCAGCCGTGAGGATCTGAAAGATGTCCCGATGGCAGATCCCGATGTGGAGCTGTTCACGGACGGATCCAGTTTTATGGAGCATGGAACCAGGTATGCAGGGTATGCTGTGGTGACACTCCAAGAAATAGTGGAAGCTAAAGCACTGCCTCCAGAAACTTCAGCGCAAAAAGCAGAAGTATGGGCGTTGGTAAGGGCATTGGTCCTTAGTAAAGACAGGAAAGTAAACATTTGGACTGATTCAAAGTATGCATTTGGTGTGGTTCACATCCATGGGGCTTTGTGGAAAGAAAGAGGACTTTTGACCTCTCAAGGCTCACAGATCAAACATAAGGAAGTAATAATTCAGTTGCTGGAAGCTGTACACTTACCTAAAGCAGTAGCGATCATGCATGTCCGAGGTCATCAAGCAGACTCCGGGAAAGAATTTCAGGGGAATCGGATGGCAGATGAAGCTGCGAAAAGGGCAGCCAGATTGGTCTGGACTCAAATGGCTCTGATACCGACAAGAGAAAATCCCGCTGCACCTTATTTAGAAGAGAAACCGTGCTACTCTCCGGAGGATGAACGGTTGGCACAAATCACTGGAGCAAGAAGGAATGTTGTAGGATGGTATGTAACACCGGTCGGACAAGTTATACTGCCAGTAGGATTGATGAAAGTAGTCATGGAAACTGAACATAACAAACTCCACTGTGGTGCAGAAGCATTGGTAGAATATCTAAAGAAAATAGTACTCTCTAATTCGATGATAACAATGGCCAAAAGAATAAATGCCACCTGCCCGATCTGCATTAAAAATAACCCGTTGGTTAGAAGACAGGTCCAAATGGGGAAAATACGTGTAGGGCCACAACCAGGGGATTATTGGCAAATAGATTTTTCCGAGTTACCAAAATCTCAGGCATACAAGTACTTACTAGTTTATGTGTGCACCTTTTCGGGATGGCCCGAAGCTTTCCCTTGCAGGACGAATCAGGCCAAGGAGGTAGTGAAAACCCTTCTCAAGGAAATCATTCCAAGGTTTGGGGTTCCTTTAGGAATATCATCAGATAGAGGACCACATTTTACTGCAGGGATCGTGCAGGAAGTTTCTACTATTCTGGGAATTCAGTGGCACTTACACACCCCCTGGAGACCTCAATCTAGTGGTCAGGTGGAACGAATGAATCAAACTCTGAAAAATCAAATTAAAAAGATTTGTCAAGAAGCTAAAATACAGTGGCCCCAAGCATTGCCTCTAGCCCTTCTGAGGATTAGGATTAAACCACGAGAAAGGATAGGGGTAAGTCCGTATGAAATTTTGTACGGCAAACCATATCATGCTGTAACCTATCAAGGGGACCCACATGTAATTGGGGATCAGATGATTGTAAATTATGTTCTGTCTTTAAATAAGACCCTTGCAGCACTGAGATCCACGCTGGAGTGGAATCGACCGTTACCTCTGGACACTCCTGCTCACGATATTCACCCAGGAGATCAAGTTTACGTGAAGAACTGGTCGGTGGAACCTCTGAAGGAAACATGGGACGGCCCCCATCAAGTGATAATGACAACTTACACCGCCGTCAAGGTCGACGGGATCAACAGCTGGATCCATTACACGCGGGTCAAAAAGGTCCCCTCCCGATGGTCGGTGGAACCCCTATCTCCCACCAGAATGGTGTTCAAAGCCAAAAATTAATGCTGTTGTTGTTACTCTTGAGTAAAATAATAATTGTTGAAACCTTTGTTAAAATCACAATACCTGAATCAAGGGTGTGGGCACCGGAGAATTCAAATGTAAATCTTACATGTTTGTTTGTCGATGATCAGGGAGCTGGATGGGACAGAGTCAGGGCACAATGGAAATGGATCACCAAGGATCAAATTCCCGATAAAGGAGTAGAAACGGTCTGGGATGAGAAGCAGCAAAAAGGTAGGATTACCCTGCAGATATCCAATATAACAAAAGCCAGAACAGGAAAATACGCTTGTGTGGTTTGGATAAAAGGGACTTATGATTATGGATTCGTAAATCTTGACATTTTAAATATCTCCCAAACAGAATCAGAAAATAAGGTCCAGGTGAATCTCCCAAATGGGAAAGTAGATATGTGGGACGGACCTCCCCTCAGAATAAAATGTACTCATAGGTTTAAGACAGGGTGTCAGAAACAGATTAGAATGAAATGGTGGAAATGGAACACGACACAGGAAATGTGGAATCCACAGGTACAAGGGACAAGTTGGTGGACGCTGGGAAATGAGAGCAGGGGATGGTTGAATATAACGAACTCAGAGATTGGTAGATCGGAGGGTAAATATCTTTGTGTTATCGTTTGTGGTGATAGTGGAGGTTATGGGGTCAGGAAGGTAGAAGTGGTATTACAACAGGAGCAAGGAATCAAGCCTGAACAGGAAATATATAACGCAAAGGAAGGGCAGGATTTGGTTTTAAGATGTAGGATACCAACCGAAAGCTATACTGAGTATGAATGGTGGTTTGGAGGACAAAGCTTGGTGGCTCAAGGGAAATATCAAATTAAAAGAAAACCCCAAGAAATAGTGTTAGTAATTAAAGAGGTCCTGGAACAGCAAGATAATGGACAATACTGGTGTTGGGTTGCTCGAGATGATTGGTGGGCAGCCGGGATGATTAGTGTTTATGTTGAAAGAACAAGGGTGACTCGGCAGGTACTAGAGGATGAAATCCAAACCAAACCAGAGAATCTGATTGTGGGTTTAATTAGGGATTTTGGGCAAACACAAAATGTATCAGCAATCACTGCATGTCTGCCTTTGCCCCATGCGGCAGGAGACCCTATACCATGGGGAATTATACCAGCTCCAGACATGCCTGCATCTAATCGAACAGTTACCTTAAGTTGTACCCAGGAGATTAGGAGCCGAACTAAATTGGTTAATCGGACAAATGTGATAAGGAGGAAAACCCCGAGGACTCGAGCAGATTGTTATAAGCTTCCAAATGCTGTATTTACCAGAATCGGAAGATTCCAGGGAGTAGGATGGTGTGAATACGATGAGAGGCAAACACGAGAAGTCCCGGCAACTGAACAATATTTTGAAATAACATGCCAGAATGTTACAAACACAACTACCATGGAACAATGGCAGACAATCTGGGGACCTAGTTTGTTGGAAACTTATAGTTATATAGGAACAGTTCAATGGTGTATTCATTGGAAGGGACGGAAAAATCAAACTTACTCAAAGACCTATCAAGAACAGGATAGTTGGAGGAAAGATGCACCTAGGATGACCGATTGGAATTGCACTGAGGTCTTCACTTGTGACAGCCCAAGTGAGTCTGTGAGTCTACTGCCGGTAAAGGTACTTTTGAGATTTGGCTGTGAATGTAGGGGATATAACCACACGATAACAGACAAAAATACAGAAGGAGAGTTAAACTGTAAAACTACATCAATCCGAGCTCCAGGAAATTTAGTTTGGGTAATGGGTCATGGACATTGGACCACTCATATGCCGGTAGATGGTCCAACTACACAAATTACTTTAGGAGTTCCAACTCTTTGTCCTTTCTGGAAATCGACAAAATTGACGGCCTCAGAAATACAAATAAGACATAAGCGAGATATAAGTCAGGAAATTGGGGACATAGGGTTAGAAGAAGGGGAAGATTGGCATGAACCTTCTTCAGGAATTAAATTTGGGTGGGTATTAGAATCTCTCTTTGCACAAATATCATCATATCGAAACAGGGAAATGTTGTACAAATTGTTAGGACAAACAGAAAGGTTAGCGGCTGTGACTAAGAAGGGATTCAAGGACTTAAATCTGCAGTTACAAGCTACGTCTAGAATGACAATTCAAAATCGGATGGCTCTAGATATGATATTGTTGAAGGAGCATGGCGTATGTGGATATCTGCATGGTAGAGACGACCATTGCTGCATTCACATCCCGAATGTTACACAAGAAGTAGAAAAGGATATAAGTCAATTAGAACGGATTGAAGGAAAGGTGAATGATATTCAGAAAGAGGCAGAACACAATTGGGTTGGAGAACTGTTCAGCTCCCTGGGAATTCGGATGTCCGGATGGATATCCTCAATTGTACAATATGGAATCATGATTGTTATAATCATTTTAGTTGCCTTAATAGTATATAAGTGTCTTTTAGGAATGATTGTCAAGGAAGGTCAACATACTCGGCGAATAATGAAGGCGATAATGCGAAGAGAAGTCCTGGCAGAACCAGCCGTTCCACCTCCTGCTTATCGCGAAACAGCGACATGAATTGTTGAGCATCCTTGCGAACCCAGAAGAAGCTCGAAGGATGCTCAAAAGGGGGGACTTGTTACAAAAAGGATAGGATATTGGATTTTAGAAGTAGTAAGGCTAAGGCTCTGCTAGGCTGTAAGGCCTCAGGTGTAGAAATAGTTCTCTGGGGAAACAGGAATAGAATGTACTGGGTGGGGAGGTTAGGAATAGTGAATTAGCTGGGCATGGTGAACCCGTTAGTGAATTAGCTAGGCACGGTGAACCTGTCTAAAAGTAAATTGTTCTGGGTTGATATATGTTGCATGCAAGGGGGATTTCAGTGGTAGGAGCTCGTTGAGCATTATCTAAGACTAGACAACCATAGAGAGATATGGCGTAGGGTATGATTATCAATTGTTAATCCTTGTGATGTATGTTTTACTTTGAAGATTAAATCTTGTATGTGTGCCAATGTTTGAAACTGTATAAAGAGCTGAGTGAAACGATAGGCCTTTGGGAAGCCTGATTTGGGACACTAGTCCCCAGGTCCCCGGGCCCTGAATAAAGCACCGCATAAACTGACTCTCTGTTGGTTTGTGTTTGTGGTCGGTGGGCAACACCATCAGACCGATATCCTTCAACACTCCAACTTCAATACCAAAATTGTAAGAACCTCCTGCATTCCATTCCCTAGTACGGTAACAAGACAAAGTCCTCACCCACCCTGGATCGTCCAAACAATAGAATACAAGGTTGAAACGAGCCTTGTGGTTTGAGGGGCACCTTCTGCCCAAAAAGCCCAACTGTGCACCCAGATAAAAATGAACACCACAAATAGAGAGTACAAAAACCACGGAACACCGCTTCCAGCAGGCGCCCTCGTCGGTATTTAAAGGCGTGGCTCAGGCAATAGCAACAAAGCCCCGAGGCAAAAAGCCTGGGAGGTCGGGGTTGGGTTTTTTTCCATTCAAGCCACACGTGTTCCCCAGCGCCCATTACCGGGACTCGCTCCGGGCTGGCGCCGTTCCACGGTGCGAGGGGACCAGAGAAGCCACGCGACCCACGGCACCGGCGGCACTCGGTGCCCGGGGGCGGCCCCGCGCCGGGAGAGCCCCGCCCGCCCCCGGCACCTGGACAGCTCATCCTCTGCACCTGACACACTGGGGCACCGGGCTTTCCTTCCTATGGATAACAGGGGAGAACGAGGGGGGGAAAGGATGATGGACAGATGAGGGGGAGAAGGGGAAGAGAGGGGAGTCGGGTTGGGGAGCAGGGAGAAAGGAGGGCTGGGGGGATCGGGGATGCACAGGGGAGCTGGGAGAGAGGGTGGGAGGCACTGGGGAGAGGGTAGGAGGGAGGCTGGGAGAGAAAGGGAGAGTGTGGGGGAGAGAGAAAGAAACTGGGGGGGTCTCTGCTTTCCTACCCCCCCGCAGATCCATCACCTTCATCAGCAGCTTGGGCCAGAAGCGGGGAATGTTGTGTTTGCGGTAGTTGATATAGTGCTCAAAGGCCAGCAGATACATCTCCTGGCACTTCTCAATCTTCTCGACACAGATCAGCCCCGTCAGGTCTGCGGGAATCAGGGAATCATCAGGGGATTGTGGAATCATGGAATGGTTTGGGTGGGAAGGGACCTTAAAGCTCACTCAGTTCCACCCCCCTGCCATGGCGGGGACACCTTCCACTATTCCAGGGTGCTCCAAGCCCTGTCCAACCTGGCCTTGGACACTTCCAGGGATGGAGCAGCCACAGCTTCTCTGGGCAGCCTGTGCCAGGGCCTCAGCACCCTCACAGGGAGGAATTTCTTCCCAATACCCCATCACAATCTCCCCTTTTCAGTTTAAACCTCTCCTTGTCCTGGCACTCATTGCCCATGGAAGAGTCCCTCTCCCAATCCCATACCTGCAGGGATTCTCCCTCCCACAGGGCTGAGTGTCCCATGCACCCCCTGGGTGTTGGGGTGCCCACCCCACAGACCCACGTCAGCCTGGCAGGGGGCCCCAGGGCACCAAGGGGACCTGTGCTCCTGGGTACCAGGGATTGGGGTGCCCACCTCATGCTCCTGGGACCCCTCCCAGCCTGGCACAGCTGCCTGAAGCTCTGGGAATTGGGGTGCCCACTCCAAACCCCCCCAAAATCCAGGGGGGGCACGGTTTCCCACCCAACACACCCTGAAGATGTTGTGAGGCTCTGGCATCAGGGTGCCCACCCAACACACCCCCAAGACAGTCAGGACTCTGGGCATTAGGGTGCACACCCAGTGCACTTCCACGTGCTGGGGGTTGTGGGCAAGGGGGTGCCAACACAACAATCCCCGTGCACAGCCTCTGGGCATGGGGTGCCCTCCCAATTCCCCCTGAAGCTGCTGGGGATCTCTGGCATCAGGGCGCCCACCCAACACCTCCCCAGGACAGTGAGAACTCTGGGCATTGGGGTGCCCACCCAACACCCAACCCTGATTCCTCTGGCATGGGCTACCCACCCCATTCCCCCACTACTGGTGTGCACGCACACCTGAGGACATGAGCAGCACAGCCTAGAGCAGGGCCACCTCGGTGTCATCCAGGTTGAAGGCAGAGAAGGACTTGCCATGGTGGCATTGGGGAATGTGGTGTGGCCATGTCACCCCTGGGACCCCCACAGCAGATGGGTCATTGGGGGGGCGTGGTGTGACTGTGTCCCCCGTAGTGGACAGTGGGGTTTGGGGGTGCAGTGTGACCGTGTCCCACTCTGGGACCCCCACGGTGGACAGTGGCAGGGGGTGCAGTGTGACCCTGTCCCCCCTCCCTGAGACACCCCGGGGGGTGTGATGTGACCCTGCCCCCCCTCTGGGGCCTCCATGTCACCGGGGAACACTCGTGGCAGGGCCAGTGCAGCAGCCAGGAGAGGGAGCTGAGTGACAGGGCCAGTGACAGGGCCAATGGCAGGGCCGGGGCCACCCGCGGGCACAGCTGTCCCCTTCGGTCACTGCTCACCCCTGAACTCTTTAGGGGTGACCAGCTCAAGGACACTGGGCAATGTCCCAACCCCCCTCGACTGCCCAAGGACACCGGTGACATCCCAAACCCTGGCACTACCACCATGTGTGTGCTGAGTGTGTGAGTGCTCAGCAGATCCTGGCTAGGGCTGGGGGCCAGGGTGGGGGACCAAGATGGTGACAGAGTCCCTCCACTGCATCCCCTCACCAGGAATTTCCGCTTCTGCTTCCAGTGGCTGCCCTGGGCATTGGTGCTGCGGTGGGCTTCTGTCACAAGGCGGATCAGCTCCCACTCCTCGGCGCTGGGGCGATGCTGCAGGGACTTGATCATCTCCTCCTTCTGCCGCCGCTCCCGGTTCTCCTCGATCAGCTTCCGCTTGGCTACCCGCTTCGAGTCATCCAGCACCACTGCCGGACCCCCAGCATCAGCCAGGATCCCCCCACATCAGCCAGGACCCCCCATCCATGCATCCCACAGCTGCAGCATAGCACCCCGTGGTGACCCCCCCCCAGCCTCCTCCTGTGGCTGCTCTGGGCATCCCAAATTGCCCCATAGCACCAGGACCCCAACCCACCTCCCAAAAGCCCCCCACTATCATCTGGGATGCCCCCCAGTCAGCTAGGACCCCCCATTCATGCATTCTACCCCACTGCTGCATCACATACCAGCCCAGTCCTGCAGCTGCTCCGGGTACCCCAATGTGCCCCAGGGTGTCAGGACCCCAACCTGCCCCCCAGCCGAGCCCCCCCACGCCCCCCAGCTCACGGTCCATGGCCATGCCCACGGAGATGCACTTCTTGAAGCGGCAGAGCTGGCACTGGTTGCGGGTGATCTTGTCGATGACATAGGAGTAGGTGGGGTGCAGGTTCTTCTGGATAGTCTGACGGAAAAATCCCTGGGGAGGGCATGGGGGAGTGACCCAGTGAGCACTGCTGAGCCCCCCTAGCCCCCTGCCCCAAGTCACCTTGCAGCCCTCACAGGCGATGCAGCGGTAGTGGTAGCCGGTGGCCTTGTCCCCGCACACCACGCACTGTTCATCTTTGTCCAGGTAACTAGGGATGTACCCTGCGGGGACCCCCAGGCCAGGGACCCCCAGGGCACCCCAGAGCAGGGACCCCCGCAGCGGGGACTCATGGGGTGCTCCATGACAGGGATTCCCATGACAGGGACCCTCAGGGCACCCCAAGTCAAGGACCCCTGGAACACCCTGTAGCAGGGACCTTCCCACACACCCCACATCAGGGATCCTCCAGGAATCCTGAGTCAGTGACCCCCTTGCATGCCTCACATCAGGGACCCTTGGCACATGCAGCATCAGGGACACCCCACACACCCCATGCCAGGGACCCCCAGTAAGCCCTCCCCTCCCTGTGCCTCAGTTTCCCCTCTGTCTGCACCCACTGTCTGCCCCACCACTACCCCTGCCCTGGCATGGGAAGGGTTAACACTGGGGGTGTGGGGGGGGTGCCTGAGCCTCCCGCACCAATAAAGCCCCCATTATCCCATTATCTGGCCGGGGACAGGCAGCAGGGGGGGGTCCCTGTCCCCCTGGCACACAGAGACCCACTGTCCCTGTCATTGTCCATGGTCCCCCTGCCTGGCAGGCCGGGAACCAGCCCCCCACCAGAGTCTCCCCAGCCTCCCCACCACCGACTGCTCAGGGAAACTGAGGCACAGATTGCCCATGATGCATGGGGCGGTCCCCAGCACCTTGGGCCCCTCATGTCCCTCCCGGGAGCCCACCCTTGTGTTTTGGGGGGGCTGGAATTGGGGATCCCCGAAGGGTAAGAGGGATGGGAAAGGGACTGGATGCCTGGGTCCCCCCTGCATGGAGCACCTGTAACTCAGGGGAGTGTCCCCAGCACCCCAGGACCGCCGCACCCACCCGGGATCCCACAAACCCAGGAGTGGGCACCCCTCGAGCCCACTCTGGCGCTCTGCAGGTGCTGGATGCGGGGGTCCCTGGGTGCTCCCTCCCTCCGGGAGCGGGGCGGGTGCAGGGGATGGGCGGGAGCCGGACGCTTGGGTTCCCCCCTGGCCCCCCATCGGGTCCCGCTGGCGCCGGCTGCTCCCCGCCGGGAATGGGGCAGGGCGGGGGGCAGTGCCCGCAGGGCCCCCCTTATCGCCCACCCCAGGGCGCTGCCGCCCCAATGGCGGCACCCTGACCCACGGGGCGCCGAGGGGGATGTGGGGGACTGGGACCCCGGCAGACCCTGCAGGGATGTGGGGTGCAGGGGGGGACATGGGAGTGGGGTATCCATGGGACTCTGGGGTGCCTGGGGGACATGGGGACCTTGGGGTGTCTGCCAGGGACATGGGGTGTCCATGGGACCCTGGCGTTCCTGGGGTGCTCACAGGGGATAAGGGGTGTCCGCGGGACTTCAGGGGACCCAGTCGAGACATGAGGCGTCCGTGGGACCCTAGGGTACCTGCATGGACACAGGAATCTTGGGGTGACCATGGGGGACAAGGGATGTCCATTGACTTTGGGGGACCCAGGTGATACATGGGGTGGCCAGGGGACCCTGGCAAGGACTTGAGGCCCCCAGGGTGCCTGCCACGGACATTGGGTGTCCGTGGCACCCTGACTTGCCTGAAGAGACTTGGGGACCCCAAGATGTCCACAAGGAACACGAAGGGTATCCAGGGGTCCCTGGTAAGGACTCGAGGCCCCTGCAGTGCTCACACAGAGTGCCTGCAGAACCCGGCGAGCACATGAGGTACTCGGGGGACCCGGGGGTGCCCAGCAGGGCCATGGGGTGCCCGCGGGGGGTTCGGGGGGTGCCGCGGGTCCCCGTACCTGACATGCTGCTCTTCACCAAACATTGGCTGCTCTTTCTTTTGCGCTTCCCATCCAGCCACCTACGGGAGAGGGGTGACAGGCTGAGAGGGTGCCCACGGATTCCTGCTGCACCCCCCCAAACTTCCAACAGCCCCCCAAAACCCCCCTCGAACCCCCTTCTCTGCTGGGAAATGGGCAGCCCCCACCCGGGGGTCCCAGCGCAGCGATGTCACAGGTGGGGTCCAGCCCGGGGGTGCGGGATGGGGGGGGTAGGAGAGGGCCCTGGGGACCCCCCCCCCACCCAGAACACCCCTATCGGGACCCCCCCCTCCGGGACACGGCACCGCCCTGGGGGGGGCTGGGACCGGGCGGGGAAGGGAAGGGAAGGGAAGGAAAAGGGTGGGGGAGGGGCTCCTTCCCAGTCAAAGACAAAATGTCCTTTTGGCTGAGCGGAGAAGTGACGTCATCGTGGCTCAGCCAATGGCGGGCGGCGGGGGTCCGCGCGCGCCCGTCCCCGCGGGGGGGGCCCGGGGCCGCGGGGATCGGCACCTGCGGGGGGGGAGCCCCGGGGACCCCGCATCCCCCGGGGCCGCTCCAGCCCAAGGGGACCCCGGGCCGCCACCCCCCACCGGGGGCCCGAAATAGTCCCGGGGGGGGGGGGGTGGGGGGTGAGGGGAGGGGGCGGCTAGGAGAGGCACGAGTGGGGGGACACCATGGCGGGGCACGAGTGGGGGCATGTGGGCGTGGGGACACAGGGACACCAGGGGATGGACCTAGCCGGTGACATGTGGGGGGGCAGGGGGACACGCAGGACATGGGCACGTGTGGGGATACCCAGAACGTGACATAGGGACACTTGGGGACATGTGGGGTACAGCGGGGCTGGGGGACACCTGGGGTACGGGGATGTACAGGACATGGGGACACCCAGGTTCGGAACAGGAGTGGGGACACATGGGGTGGACGGGGACATGGGCACAGGAACAAAAAGGGCACCCAGGACACAGGGACACACGAGGCATGGACATATACACAACCACACAGGGACACATGGAGACACAGGGGGTACCCAGGGCACGGACACATACATGACCACGCAGGGATGCATGAAGACACACTGGGCACGACGACGCAAGAGACACGTAGAACACAGGGACATGGAGACACTTGGGGACACACATGGCATTCGGACACAGAGGGCACAGCCAGGTATGGGCCACACAGGGATGTGCTGGGACACGCCAGGCGTGGTGCCACACGTGTCCGCCGCATGTCCCCGTGCTGGGGTGGGGGCTCACCAGGTGTCCTCTGGCTCCAACAGCGGGTCCAGGGTGCTGGGCTTCTGTTCCATTCATTGCAATTCCATCAAGGAGCGCTCAGCACCGACCGAGGGGGCTCCGGCGCCACGCGGGGGGCCACGGCTGGGGGGCCACGCCGCGCACCCCATGGTGCCCCTCAGTGCTCAGCACCGCGCAGCATCCCGGGCTGGATCCTGCGGGACAGGGGGGTCAGCCCAGACCAGCCGTGGGGGACACAGAGGGGACACCCAGGGAGGGGTGTGAAGCCATAAGGGACCCCCAGGAGCTGTGACCACCGGGGAGGGCTGGGTGTGAGCATGCAAGAAGGGAGGGAAGGAGGAGTATAAGGGCAGGAGAAAGAGGGGGAGCGGGGGCCTCACCTGGGCCACGCCCGGGGAGGCCGGCCCGGCCGCAACCTCCCCAGGCTCTAAGGGAGCAAATGGCGGCAGGGGGCGAATTCCGGGGCTTCAAACACCTCGACCCCACGCACCTGAGCCGGGCCCGGGACCGCCCCAGAGCCCCGGGACCGCCCCAGAGCCCCGGGACCGCCCCAGAGCCCCGGGACCGCCCCAGAGCCCCGGGACCCTGCCCTGCCCGGGGGCGGCTCCATCGCTCGGGGCCCCGCCCCTCTCTCCCGGGCCGGACCCGCCCCGCGCACCGGGGCCGCTCCCGGGACCGGGGCTCCGGGTCCTGCCGGCGGCCGCTGCGGGTCCCGGGCGGTGCCGCCTCTTCCCCGGCGGGATGAGGGCTGGCATCGGGACCGGGAGGAGCCGCTCCGGGACGGGCGCTGGGGCCGAGCCCGGCGCTGCCGCTCCTGCTCCGGCCGGCTCTCCGCGGGGAGCCGGGGCTGTGCCAGCGCCCGGGCAGCCCCGGGATCCCGAGCCGGGCCCGACGCGCCGGGCCGGGCTCCGCTCAGCCCTGAGCCCCTCCCGGAGCCCGCCTTGGGCCCCACGACGCGGCCCCGGGCTCTGCCACCAGCCCCGGACGCGGCGCTGAGTCGCTGCTCCCGAGCTCTGCGTGAGGCCGGGGAGCCCGGCTTCGGGCTGTGCCTAAGGCAGGACTCGGAGCTCAGAGACACAGACTCGCCCTGGCCCGAAGAGCCCGCTTTGAGCATCAAAACACAGCCCTTGTGCTTTAATTCAGGTCCAGCAAAATGCAGCACTTCAGTTTCTCTTTGTGAGCCCAAACACACAGGACTCATTCTCTTCCTCAAGCCCTGAAAACAGGATTTAGTCACTGTTTCTGAGTCCCAACTCTGGCCATACCAGCCTGCTCTCTGGACTGTAGATAAAGAAATGCTGCTAGCAAGGATTTTCTTACTATTTTCTAAGTCTGTGAGAGACTGCACAAAATCCCAGCTCCTCCCAAGATGCAGCTCCTCACACCAAACCTTGGGAGAATCCCTGGTGCTTCCAACACTGCTGCAATCCCACCTGGAGCTGAGCTTCCAAGGTGTCTAATCCACATGCGAGCCTGGATAGTCCAAAACCTGCAGGAAGAGAGGAGGCAAAGTGTAAAGGGGGGGGGGGGGGGGGGGGAGGAAACCAGATTTTTGGGTTTTCCCCGTGTTTGCAACAGGATTGAAGGGCAGGATGGAGAAGTTTCATGGAAAGGAAGTACCAAAGGCTGCAGTATTTCAGGAAATTCAGAGAGGAGAACCCATTTGTTATAATAGTATTGGTTTAAGTAGAGGCAAACATCTCCTATTCCCTCATTTTAAGGGGTTCAGTTGAAGCAAACTCCCCTTTTTCAGCACTTTAAGGGTTTAAATCCGCACTTCTACCCATACCCTAGCACCAAATCTCTCACAAGAGAGCGAGCCCAGCACATATATAACCTAATGCTGCCCAAGAGCCCATTACTTTTCTTGTTCTTATTCATGATGTATATGGCCCTAACTAGAGGCCCCAGTGGCAGCTACACTGTTTATACAATTACTATTCTTCTCTTGCCTACTTAGTTAGCTACAGCATACTACCCGGGAATGACTAAAGAACAATTACACAAGTTAATGAGGAATTACCCAACTCACCTGCCTATACTGCTGAGACAAGAAGCTTCTTCTCTTACCTGTTATCTACTCTTTTGGCAGGTATGGCTGTAGTAAAAAAGAAGGCATCTACAGAGCCCTTTACTCACCTGGAATTCAAGTCAGAGCAGCCAAACAGCTGCAACTCCTCCCAGTGCTTTTATCCCTGATGGTAAAATTGCCTCCTCCCTTTTCCCGGGCATTGTGGGAACGAGAGGCGGGCCCGGCCAGGGGTATATTAACCCCAGCCCCGGGTAAAAGAGGCCCATTTCCTCTGTGGGGTTAGGTGGGGTGAGGGTGTCTTCTTATTTCTGTGAAGGGGGTCTTTTGGGTTTTCTCAGCTTTTTTTCAGCAGGTACTTTTGGTATCTGAAGTAATAGAAGCTTTGAAGACTCTGTGAAGAAGATAGCATTGAATGCATGGTTCATGGTAACTTCCTGAAATTCTGGATTGTGTCAGGTACGATACTTCAAATTTTTTGGCAGATTCGTTGTGCTGCAAGAGGGAGCTACCCTGGGTCCGAGATGACATTGGAGATGGAGGCTTCTGATAGGTAAGTTAAGGACTGCAAGTATGAGTGGGAGCAGGAGTAGAGTTCTAGTTAGTAGCTGACTTGTTACGATTTGGCTTGTATGCCACTCCACTGGTGCATTGATCTTGGTTTTCTTTGTCATAGCTGACTAAGAGGCCAACCTTGTAATCACAGTGCCTTTGGAGATGGCTGAGGTGGACTCCTTTTGCATCCAGTGTGGATTCACATTGTTGGTCATCTGAAAGCTAAGTTGGGGACCAGGACCTGGAGATGGGATGATAGCAGGGTAGTGGGTTGGAAATTCCTGGGAGAAATGTAAAAATTAGTGTAGGGGAAAGGGATGCTCTCCAAGGGGCTTGTTAGGTAAGCTAAAGGGAGTAGCCCTACTTTTGATTGCAACTGTAGGGTGTGCAGCGCAGAGCAGTTCCAGTGTGTGTTGTCTTGTCCCGTGTGTGTTTTGTGTCTCTGGCATCCCTTGGATCAGATCTCTGTGCCTTTTATCCTTAAGGGGCTTATCATAAGCATTGGCCATCATCTCTAGCTTCTTGAACTTTCATACTTCTTGGTAGGATGCCAATATCACTTGTTCTTTTACCAGTGGGCTTGGCCGCATCTTGGAATCACATCTTGGAAGCATTGAGTCAGATGTCTTTTGAGGCCTTGTTCCTGGCTGTACTGCCATCCATCCTTTCCAGCCGTGAGCTGTAATGTCCTGGGGCTTGTAAGCTTGTCAGGAGATGGGAGCATTCTAAATGTGGCATTGTCTCTCACAGCTATCTTGATCATTGTGACTGACAGTTCTTAGAACAGGTCACTGTTACAGTCTTTTCTTCTGCTCCTTAGAGCCTCCTTCATCCACCATTGCCACACCCTCGGTTGTCTCTTTTGGCGTCGTCTCTTCTTCTTGCCATCTTTCTTCTTGCCGGGAGCTTTTTTTATCATCCTTGTGTCCTACTGTTTGTAGTATAATGTGTTGAGTTTGTGTCTCGCCTGGAATTGCTCTGCCCTGTAGAGTAGCCCTGAGGGGGGGTAGGTGGAGAAGAAAGGAGACTTTAGAGGGAACCTTTTGCTTTGCTTAGCCACCTGAGCCATGCCTCGGACAGAGTGACTGTGGCCAGTCTGTGTGATGTTCAGTGCAGATGTGGGAGTGGTGCAGTGGTGTCTTGCAGTTTTATAGTAGTTTGTCCTAAGGCCCACTGTTGTGGGATCCTAGGCAGTTTGCTTTGAGGAATGAGAACTTGGGAAAGGCTAAGCTTTCCCTGTCTGTCTGGGTAACTTTGACAAATAATTCTTTTGCAGATGGATAGGATGTAAACCTGATGTGAACAGAGGAGGCCAGAGGAGCACAGCAACGAGGTGGGTCGGTGCCTGAAGTCCAAGCTATGGCCTGACTTTGGGCTCTACGTTTACCTCACTGTTGGGACTTTCATTTTGAAGAGGTGAAGTGCTTGAAGCAGCAGGGTATTGGCACCGGGGGGACCATGAGCTGGATGAGTATTGATTCCAGCACAGAACTGGATGTTACTGGAGTTGTTGTATTAGTGATGAAACTATAAGTAGCCTTTGATTTTTTTGTGTTTTACAGGTGGTCTGCAGCATTCAAATTGCTACTCCAACATGAGAGACACTCTTCCAGACAGAGGTCACAGTCGAGCACTTTCAGGTGGAACCTACCTCGGCAATGCAGCACTTTTGGACACTACATCGGTATGTGCCTTTCCATTTTGTTTTGCCCCTTCTCCCTTGGGAAGGTTGGTCATCATTCAGCTTTTCAGGGGTGGTGTTTCATGGTGGTTATGTTGCAGGGCTGTTCTTTGTCCTTATTTTTAGGAAGTAAACCTGGATATCAGCAGTCAAGGTCAAATGAGTGAGGTAAGCAGTGACCAGTGGACAAGACCAGTTATTGCTTGGGTGCCAAATTCTGGGGCAGCTCAAAGCATGCATTGTCTAAGCATCCATTTGTGTGTTTTAGGTGGCCCACTCGTATTATGCCTACAGGGGCTGAACCCCCTCATGGACCAGCTGATGGAGCCAGTTTATCACCCTTGAGCTGCCCCTGTGAGCCTTCCAGAACTATTACAGGACTCTGCGATGAAGCCTGTACCTTTTCTGTTTGAAGGTGCCATCTGGGCAGCCTTTGGCAATGGTTGAGGAGTTGCAGCGACTCGGGGAGGGAGGGAGGAGCAAGGGTCCACTCAAGTTTCAGCAATGCCCCATCACCTTGTCTCCTTTTAACCCAGGTATACCCTGCGCCGGCAGCCTTGGAGTGCGGCCACGGTGTATGAGCCGAGGACCGGGGCGTTCTCAGGAGACGGTGAGTAGTGGAATTGTTGGGTTTTGGCTGATGTGCTGCTGAGTTCAGGCACTGATGTTTGGTTTTCTTTCTTGTAGTAGACTAAGAGAGAACAGCTCACTGAGGGCAGGAACTCCCCAGAGGACGAGGCGGCCTTCTTTTGCACCTGATGAGGATTTGCATCCCTGGATATCCGAGAGCTAAGTCGAGGGCTACACCTCAGGGAGGGGGATGAGAGTGGTGTGCTGGGTCAGGACTTGGTGGGAGGGATTTTTGAATTAGCTTTGGAGATGGGGATGTCCACGAGAGGGCCCCTTAGGCCATGTAAAGGGAAAGTCTCACTTTTGATCACAATGCTGAGGTGTACAGGGCAGAGCAGTCCCGGTGTGTGTTGTGTCACTTGTCTATTGTGTGTTCTGTGTCTTTTGGGCATCGTGTCACATGTCTTCTGCCTTACCCCTTTGAGGGGCTTATCAGAAATGCTGGGCATCATCCTTAGCGTCTCCTTTGCATTCCTTGGCCCGACGCTGGTACTCTTGAACCTTTGACTTGCAAGCTTGGACATGCATCGGAATCGCATCTCTCTTTAGCAATATCGAGTCAGACACCTTTTACAGTCTTGTTCTGAGCTGTATTGACAGCTGTGCACCACAACGATCCATTATAACAGATTAGGACTTGTGAGAATGCGAGGATAGGTGGAGGATTCCAACCGTACGGTTCTCGGGCATCCATCTTTGCGGTTCTTGGCATAAGTCCTTCTGTTAGGGTCTTTTTCTGCCGGAGTTCTTTGAGCCTCATCGGCCTCATCTAGGTCATCTCATTGGTAATTCTTCTTGCTGAGAGTTTCCTCTCCTTGTTGCATCCCCTTGTTTGTCATCTCCTGTGTCACAGGTGTCTGTGTGTTTGGGCCGGGGCTGCTTTGCCCTGCTACATGGTCTGGGTGTAGGTGTAATAGGATAAGTCCTAGGGACTTGACATTTGTAATGTAGGGATTAGTTGGACTCAAGATGGTATTTCTAGATTGACACAAGATATCTGGAGCTGGTAAGTTCTCATGCAGTACTTTGACTTTTGTCATAACTTTCTTTCAGCTGCAGAGGGATTGAACCTGTGACAGAGTGCCCCCATAGCAGGTGAGGTGGTTCCCACAGGAAGGTCAGTCACCGTTTGTCTTTGCAGGGCAAATGTAAATGGTGACTGTGTTACAGCTTTGTTCTTCATCTTTATTTGTAGGAAGTAATGCTGAATAGCAGTGGTCAAGGTCGATGGAGCGAGGTGAGCGGTGACTGGTGGACAGAATGAGTTGTTACTGCTTGGGTATCAGTTTCTGGTGCAGCTCTAAGCATCCACTTTTGTTTGTGCATTTTAGGTGGTCCACTGGGAAGGTGTCCTGGCCCTGGGGATGCTGGAGGCCAGGTGCGTGCAAGCTTAAGGTATGGGTGTGGTGTACTTCAGTTGGAGCGGGGAGGCTGTGGTTTCAGTCTCTCAGCATGTTTTTCTGCTTTGCTTCTCTGCAGGTGCTGCTGCTGCCCTAGGCATGCCAAGGGACAGAGGCGAGCAGGTGAGTTGGCATTTAGGTGGGGCGACTGATAGGTGAGAGGTACGTGGCAGCATGCGAAGCGTGTCCCTTTTCGCTTTGCAGGTATCGTCCGGGCCACCTCCGGAGTCGGATGAAGATTTGAGGTGAGCCTGGGCCAGCGGTGCAGAGGGAGCCTGCGCATTATTCTTCTGGAGGGCAATAGTCACAGTTTGTTTTGTTGTCTTAGGTACCACAAGTAGGGGCAGAGCCTAAGTTTGGAAACGGCCGGTAAGCGATGAGCCTCGGCAGTTATGAGGGAGAGGGGCGTTGTGCAAGGGGTCACTTCTGGGACGTGTCATCACAGTCTGAATTTTGTCATTGTTCTGTCTTTTGCAGCCGCCGAAGTGGACTGTGGGCCATGTATTGACGTCCAAGGTGCTGAAGCAATGTTTTCTGTCGAGGATGGATTTCGTCTGCTGGTCTTCAGAGAGCTAAGTGTGGGGACTGTTGGTTGGGAGAAGGCAAACACCTTTGGAATCACAGGAGGCAATTTGAAGTTAGCTGAGAGGAGAGGGCTGTATTGGGCCGGGCCCCTTGGACGTTAAGGGAGTTTTTCTTCAGCATCACTCGAGCCTTTGCCGGGCCGGGCAGTTCCAACCCATCTCCATGTTCTCGTGAGCTTCGCATCACTGGATTTTGAGTCTTGATGTCATTGTCCGTCTTTTCACCCGAGGAGCCTGCCTTCGGGTCTGGCATGATTGCCATGGTCTAAATTTTGCCTACTCTTCAGTGGAGCCACACTCTTGAGCGTAACACGCGGGCATCTTGGCCATTTGTCGGTCGGTCATGTTTTGTGATGTCACTTCAGCCTTTGGCGGCAGAATCCTTCTCTAGGGAACCCTTTGTATCACCTGGCAGTCGTTGCCTCCTTCTCTAGGCCTGCTGCACTTCTTGAGCATCCTCTTACCAGCTTTGGCACTAACTTCTCATAGGGAGTTTACATTTCACTGTCACATACTACTGCCGTAGAGCCTTCTTTCCTTTGGCATCGTGGGCCTCTGGCTCATCTTGCACTAGGAATCTTGGGTCCATCAGGTGAAACTGCTGGGCAGTTTCAATTTGTGTCTATGTGATGTGGTTTGTGTCCGTTGTCTTCAGTGTCACAGGGCTTTGTGATGTCTCAGTTCTTTACAGGCATCGTTATGGGCCGTATCGGCAGCGGGAGTACTTGCATACTTTTCTGGATTGGGCTTATTCTGGCATCTTTATGGTTTTGCTTTTTGAGACCAGAAGTACACAAGATGTTCCTATCCGTCTTCCTTCTCAGTTTTGGTAGTATCTTTTTTCATGTGCCATTCCCTTGGACTTCTATATGCAGTGTACTAGACCCTCCTCACTGCAGTAGTTCCATAGCTTCCGTCGTCTCAAAGCATCCTGGTCTCAAGAATTTATCTTCTGAAGCGTTCTCTCAAGTCTTCATGTCATCTTTGCTTATATTTAATGCACTGTGTCCATGTGCCACTTATGCTTGGAGCTGCCCTGCCCTGGCACATTCAGTCGTGGCTCATTTGAACAGTTTTAAAACTCTCTTCTCTTGTCTGTGGGCTTTTGGGTAGAAAGCTTATGGGCCTGGTGTGGGGATAACTCCTAGCTGTCAGCTACTTGTAGACTGCCTCATGCTGTCTTGCAGGTCCCCGAGGCAGATTTTGATCCCTATGGTCACTGATGTTACCAATTTTCCCAGGATCTACTGTTCCACATCAAGGAGAAGCAGACGGGAAGATGCTTTAACATCTTCTTTAGGGGAGGGTGTTTCTAGTAAGGGCTGCAGTCAGAGTGTAAGCTGAAGAAGGGGTGTCTGAGAGTGTGTGTGTCTGTGTGTGTGTTGACTGGCTCTAACCTTGTGTGTGGTGTTTTTTGCCTTTCAGGTTCTTCAGTTCATTTTAAAATTTTGAATACAAAAAGCCCAGCTGGTCCTGCCCATGCTGTGGGGTTAGTCAGAGGGACACAGGGTTCCTCTTCTCCTCTCTGCGGGGATGAACTGCCTAGGGAATACCATTTCTGACAGCCCAGTCCTACTTGTGTCTTTTGGAAAAGGGCAGAGGTGAAGAGGCAACTGCCAGAGTTCCTTGGGGATGATGGAGTTGTGGTGTTTGGCTGTGCCCGGAGGGGCAGGTTGGGCATTATTTGTGTGTCTGAGGACTGGTTTGGGTGTTGGGGAGCCCAGGGAGCTGAGCTCTCAGTGCATTCCCAGCTCTCCCAGGGGTGGGAGCTGGTGCAGGGCTGGGTGACAGCCTCTGGTTGGGCTCGGGGCAGGCACTGGCCCCGGCACAGACACGGGGTGGTTTGGGGACGCTTGGGGAGCAATGGGAGGAAAATGAGGGATGGTGCTGGGCGGAGAGATCAGCCTGTGCTCGTGTCAGTGCAGCTGTGCAGGGCACTGGGATCTGGGTAAAACTCCAGCTCTCCTGGTGTTCAGGGATGCAAGGTCTGAGGGACTGGATTTACCTGGGGCTTTCCAGGAACAAGGGGAAATGTGGTGCCAGAGCTGTGCCCCATCAGGTTGTGTTTCCCTTTGGGGACAGGGAGTCTCTGGGCTGAGGTGAGATTGCTGTGTGAGTGGCAGGGAACAGGGAGCTCAGAATTGCAGGCACTGATGGAATAATTGTCTTAGGTCTATTTGGTTTGTGTTTGTGAAAACTGGGATTTGGGCTGGAGAGGTGCTCTTGGGAACAATGGATAGAGTACATTTGCTCTATGGATGTGTAAGGAAGGACAGGGAAGGGGAGTATTTATAAATTGTTATCAGTATTTCATGCAAATTTGGGGTGGAGCGTTGATGTAGGTGGGTGGGTTTGGCTTGGGCCTGTCAGGACTAACCACAAAGAATCCAACCAAGCCCCTGACCCCTCGAGGCATCTGTGAAACACTTCCACAGAAACCCAAGTCAGAAATCCAGTGATAATGGAGGTAAAATTATAGGTAATTGCCTATGATCGGTGGGGCATTTCCTTTGGAATTATCAACCAAGGCAGAGCATATCTTTCAGCTCTTTTCCTGGTGTGCAGTTTCCTCTCTGGTTTAAATGAGTTTGTGTGCTCCTGTTAACAAGCAGTGTGTTTTCACCCTGAAATTTGGGGTGATAGTCTTTCTCTAGTGTTTTTCCCACAACTGACTCATCCTTTCCATGAATAGTCCATGTTGTTCTACACAGCTGCTTTGGCCCTGGGTCAGAGAGAGAGAAGGGAAATGACTTTTTAGGGCGTTGAAATTTCTCCAGGCAGGAGTGGGACATGGTCTTGCCCCTCCCCAAAGCCGTGCAGGCGCATGGGAGTAGCTCAGTGCCGGCGCAGCTCTCTGAGCAATAACAACGCTTGGGAGGTTCGAGTGTTGATAACAACTCTCCTGTCTCTTGGTAGCAGTCCTAGGTGGAGGAGAGGAAAAAAGGAACTTGTGTTATTCATGGAAAACCTTCTGCTGTTTCTTGTGCAGACTTTTAGATCTTTGTATGATTTACTATCCAGTGTCTGTAGGTAGAGAATGACTTATTTGAGGTAAAAATTGAGATAATCAGTAATGGATAGGTATGGAAAATGTTTGAAGTAAACTTGAGGTGACCTGTAGTGGAGAGCATGAAGATTTTGAAGTAAACTATAGCAATCAGTTGTGCACAGGTAGGGAAACTTCTGGGGGTAAAATACAAGGTCATCTCTAGGTGAGGGAATGAACACTTTTTGAGGTAAACTGAGTGAATCAGTTGTGGGAGTATTAGTAAATTCTGGGGGTGAAACTTGATGTAACCTCCATGGTAGAAAATAAATAAATGTTTTGAGGTAAAAAGGAAGTCATCAGTGTTGGAGAGGCAGGGAGATTTTGAGAGTAAATTTGAGTCTGTAGTGCAGAGAATGAACATAATGAAGTTAAAGGGAGGTAGTAACTTGTAGACAGGGAAAAAATTTGGGGGTAAAGTCTGAGGTTAATGTCTAGGGGAGACAACATTTTTGAGCTAAACTGAGGCAGTCACTAGGTGACAGGTTGGAAAAGTTTTGGGGGTAGAAATTAAAATGACCTGTTGGGCAGAGAATGGACATACGGAGGTGAAAATCAGGTAATAAGTAGTGGACAAGTAGCAATAATTTTGGAGGTGAAATCTGGGGGGATGTGTGGCAGGGAGAGCGTCCATCGTGAGGTAAAGTGAGACAGTACTGGAAAGATAGTGAAATATTTCATAGTAAAACTTGATGAAATCTCCAGGGCAGAAAGAGAATATTTATAGGTCAAAAAGAGTAAATAGTTAGCGGGCAGGTAGGGAAAATACTGGGGGTAAAATCGGAGGTTATCTCTAGGGGAGAGAATGAACATACTGAGGTAAAAATCAGGCAATGAAGAGTGAATGTTAGGGAAATTTTGGGGGGTAAAACTGGAGATAATCTCCAGAGGTAGTGAATGAATACTTTCTTGTAAAAAAGAAGAAATCAGAAGTGGACAGACAGGGACAGCTCGGAAGGAAAATCTGAAGCAATCCCCAGGGAAGAGAATGAACATAATGAGGTAAACTGAGGCAGTCATTTGCAGAGACACAGTGAAAATTTTGGGGATAGACACTGAGACATTCTTGAGGATATAGAAAATTACTTTTTGGGGTAAAAATGAGGTGATGGGTAGGGCAAAGCTTGTGGGAAAAACTTGAAATAATCTGTAGGGCAGAGCATGAGCATTTTGATGGAAAAATGAGATATTTATTCTCTACTTCCCTTTGGGCTAACTTAATCTCCACCCTTACATGAGCAATTCCTTGGCTTCTCCTGGAGAAAACCCCATGGCAGAGGCAGTCTGCAAAGGAGCCCAGAGCTGTGCTTGGAGCAGAGAGTGCTGAGAGCTGCGGGTGCCTCTGCTGCCCCAGGCTGGCAATATCCCCATGGAACAGACTGGGCAAATGGGATTAGAGGGAGCACAGTCCCTTCAGGGAAGGGGTTTTCTCCTGTGCACATCAGGCGCGGGGCAGGAAGGGAACTTTGGAAATCAGCTGATTTCCCCCAGAAAGCATCACTCGCATCAAGAGCAAAGGTTGGTTTGGGTGTGAGCACTTGAAATACCTTGGAAAGAGAAGCAATCACCTTTTGCTGCTTCTTTCTTTCTTGCAGATGCTGGGATTGCCTCTGTGGACATGTGCTGAGCTCTCCCCGCAGGGAACTGTCAGCCCTGAATGCCTGTGCAATAACTGCAGCTGCCCAGGCAGGCACAGTTTTTTCAAAATTATTTTTCTCGGACCGAGCACATCTCCTCAAGTTCCTTCTCACTTCCTGCATCCTGGAAATGCAAAAAGGGAAAAGATAAATGTGCAGCTCAACTGAAACAAAAAGCATCATTTCCCTTCTTTCTTGTTTTGTTCTTAGAGCCTGTTGGAGTGCTGGCCTGGATTTGGGAGGAGCCAAGTAGCCTGGAGCAGTGAGGTTTTTCCTGTCAGACTTGGCTGTCCTGTGCAGGGTTCACTGATGCTGTGAATTGCAATCCAGGACATCTTCAGGCTCCTGGTGCTTGGGACGTGGCGTTTGGTGTGCAGAAAACATCCCAGGCTGTCCAGCTTGGGTGTGGCTGTGCATTTGCACAGTTCCTCAGAGTGGGAAAAGGCCAAGAGAGCGATGGGAAGGTCTTTCTTCCAGGCCTGGGCATTCTCAAGACACCTCAAGGATGTTTTTTAAATGTTTCTTGTCTTTTGTTTCCCAGCCCAGGGCTGAGCTGGAGAACGGTGGAGACAGTGGCAAGCAGGAGTCCCATGTTTACATCTGCCCTTGGATTCCAGTTTCTCCCAGTGGGTCTGTGCTGCCCGAAGTACAAAGGAAGGAGGTGTTGGAGTACCTGTTTGTTCACCTGTTGAGCTTGGAAGAGATGCCGAGTGTGAAATTCCAGGGGTGCCGGCTCCTTGCGAGCTGTTGGTTGCTCAGGAGATGGGGTCGGGGAAAGGGGGGGGAGAGTCCAAGCACAGCACAGTGGTAGGAGCTGGGTTTGCATCTCAATCTAAGGCATCTCAAAGCCTGATAAGCTGGAAAGAAGACTTTGCTGTGTTAATGCACAATTGCATTTTTGTGCAATTTTTTGAAATTAGGGCTGGGATCAACCTGGGGAGGAGGTTGTCTGGCACAATTCCCTGTGCCCTGCTTTGCCATGAGGAATGGATGCCTGACCTCTTTGCAGAGAGCTGCTGCTGATATAGATTTCTCTGTTTCTATAGTGAATTTATCCCAGTACTTGGCTGCTATAAAGAAGTCTCCTCTTGCTGCAATTTCCCCCTATTACATTTAAGATCAGCTCCAGCTGAGTTAGAATTTAATCCCGACCTTTTCCCCCTTTTTTTTTCCAAGAGGCCTCAGCTATCTCACTATTTCTTTCCTCTCTCACCCTCCAGGTCCTGTTTTTCAGACCTTTCCTTATAAAACCCTTGATAACCCATTCCCCACTTACGGCTTTGTTGTAGCCTTGTTTTGCTACCTTCTGGGTGCTGTGGATGAAGGTCTGGCTTTGAGGAGCACGCCCTGCTCCCTTTGCTCAAGGGATTGCAGTTATTCCAATCTCCTGCTGCTGAGGGCTGCCTTAGGCTCTTGCTGAAATGAAAAATGTCCAGGAAACTTTTCCTTTTTTGAGATTAGACTGGTTGAGATATGATCATGATGGTTAAAAACCCACAGTGCAAATGAAGGTTTCCCCCTTCTTCCCCCCTGCTCCCCACTTGCTCCATGCTCGGTCCTCTCCCTGCACAGTTCATTCCTTTGTAATCACAACTGCTAAGGAAACCTTTCTAATCTTGTCAATTGGCAATGCAACTGCTTTTAAATTCTGTTTTAAAATAGGTTTTGAAGTCAGGCTCTGCCCTTGCTATTGATTTGAATTCTTGACTGAGTAAGTTATTGGTGCTTAAGAAGCCCTTTGTTGCTTTAAAGCCTTTCTCCAAGGGTCAGAGAATAACACTGACAGGGAGTGAAGGAGCGCTGCCCAGTAGTTGCTTAGAAAGGGCATGTGTTAAACCAGGTTTCTTTAAAAGCAGTTTGGAGTAAGTGAAATTCAGGCACTTGAATTACTTTGGGAAATGGTCCATTTAGGATAGGTCCACACTGACAGAAGCTGTTTCTCTGAGGTCAGTCCATGCTTTGGTCAGTGCAGGGCCTTCCCCTCAAGAAACGCATGAGCCAAGCCCAGCAAGGTAGAGGAAAAGACAGACACAAGTTCAGCTTAGGGAGCTGCACGGGTGAAATCCCATGAATATGCCTGGAGCATGGCCTTCCCCAGCAGCTTTTCTTACAGTTAAATTCTTAAAAAAGCTAGAAGCTGATGCTCAGTACTTTGGGATCTGGCTCAAAACTGCGGAGAGGATAAACTCCCTTACTGGAACTCAGGCAGTGGAGTGCCCACAAGCCAGCAGTCAGATTGCTTCTTGTTCAGCTTCATTTCAACGTCGTTTTTTTGTTGTTTTGGTTGGTTGGCTGGTTTTAAAGTATTCTTAGAGATGCTACAAGTGGAAGAAGAGAACAGAAATAGAGTGGAGCACCACTGGCACATTAACTGATATTTTACTGTTCCTCTTTTTCTTTTAAAAATATATGTAGATAACATGAACTTTTAAACTCTGTGATTTGGGAGAAACACTCTTTTTTCTCCCTCTCTTTGGAAGAGATATGCAAGTCCTGAGCCGTTGGGCCAATGCTTGCTGCGTTTTGTTTACGTTTTTACAATCAAACAAGGGGCTGATAAGATTGACAAGGAAGATACAACTCAGGAGCTCACTAGGCAGCAGACTCTTTGGGTGATGCAGTAGGGTATGAAGACTGTTCTCCAGTGCAAGATTAATCCATAATAACATGCTCACTGACATAAAAGTCACTTCTTATAAGCCACTTCTTATTCCCTGAAGTGCAGGAGCTGAGGTGTTTGACAAAGCCTTGGCAGAATGATGAAGTAGATCCCTGTCAGATTTCTCCTTCTTGTGCTAGCGAGAGCAATCCATCTTCTTTAAGGGTTTTGTTCCTTTGGGATTGTGTGTAGTTTAGAGGGAGAACAGTACCCAGAAGCATTAATTATTTAATCTGCACTGCTTTTTCCTCGACATGTGAGGCCTGAGTATTGTGCTGGGAAGCGGGGCCAATAAAATTTCTGGGAGTCAGACTTGGAGCTTAAAAGTTTTAGAATTAACACTGGCGACTCAGCTCCCTCTATGGTCAGAAGAGGGGGAGACACCTTCCTTCAGGATGTCTCTCCAGGGAATGCTTTTGCAAAGTTTTCTCTCGTAACGGCTCAAGTCCTGCCTCTTCCTGAAATTGCGGTGTAGATCCCACTGGAGGCAGTAAATCTCTCAAATGTATGAGCTTGGGCCTACACACCTGCTAAGGTGTGACTAGAGGTGTGAGAACTTTTGCAAATGAATTTGGAATCATGAGAATCACAGAACCATTGAGGTTGGAAAAGCCCTCTAAGGTCATCGAGTCCAACGTGTGCCCAATCCCTACCTTGTCACCCAGCCCAGAGCACTGAGTGCCATGTCCAGGTGTTCCTCGGACACCTCCAGGAACGGGGACTCCAAACCTGCCTGGGCAGCCCCTGCCAAGGCCTGACCACCCTTTCCAGGAAGAAAGTCCTCTTGATGCCCAACCCTGGTGCGGCTTGAGGCCATTTCCTCTTGTCCTGTTATTGGTTGCCTGGGAGAAGCAGCCAGTCCTCACCTGGCTACACCCTCCTGTCAGGGAGTTGTAGAGAGCAAGGTCTTCCCTGGGCCTGTTCTTCTTAGGACTGGTATGGAATCACTATTTTGCATTAAAGGACAATAAGCAGATGTGTTGAAAAAATACTTTGAAATGTTTTTGCATTGTCCTGGAAATCTGCCAAGAATTGGAGTTGCTTACCAGGTTAGGTGTTCTTGCCTGCAACTTCCCAGGGGCTGCTGGAGGTGGGATGAGGCTATTGCAGAGGAATTACAAGTATGTGGTTTCTCACTCAGGAGACTCTGGGTTTACTATAGCTATGGAACTGGTTTTCCAGACTAGAGGAACCCCTTAAAGGACTGCAGAGGGAGGCGGAGATGGGATTTGGGGTTTGCATCCCCACCTCCTGAGCACACATTGGGTTAGATGCCCCTTGGCAGAGCTGTAAGGTGTAATGTGGGCAGCAGCTCCTCCTCTCTTTGGGGGCCTAAATTGAAACGCTCAGGAGCCAAATCACCTCTGAGCTGCTCTCTTGTGAGCAGGAGAGGAAGGGACACCTCCAAAGGCCACATAGCTCACTCATAGTCTGAAAAATCCTACTGCTGAATCTGGAACCCCCCCAGGGACGCCTGGGACCCCCCGGGCCCCTCTGTGATCCTCGACAATGCACCCCTCCATCATCAGACCATGCAGTGCCCCCCAGTGTTTTGCCAGTGGGAGCACTGGAAGAGATACTGGGAACGCTGGGAGGGAACTGGGAGGAAACTTCCCACCACTCTCCAACGTGCAGCAGCCCCAAGTGCGACCAGTGAGGAGGAGGAAGTGCTCCCAGTGCCTCGCCCCCCCCCCCCCAAAAAAAAGGGGGGCAGGGGGGGGTTACGAGAAGAAAAAGGATTTTAATTGAGGGGAAAACACTCCATTTCTTTAATTGTGCTTGAACTTAGGAGGATCCCACTTCATCTACTGTTTGGAGGGTCTCAATTGACACAATGTTTTCATGATTTTGTATCTCAGTTGGCTGGGAATCACTGTTTTGCATTATTTTCCTGTCTAATTGGAAGAAGAAAGCCTTTATGGTGCTGTTTGATGGATTTGAATTGAGGGAAACCGCCCCATTTTCATAATCTTAAGGTTAAAACTGAGGGCAAAACACCACCGTCCCTGGTTTTAAAGGGAAGCCCTTTATGTGCCATTATAAGAGTTCCATCGAGGGGGACCCTCATTTGAAGGGACCTTCATAGAGGAAAAACGTGTCCAAAAGCCCCCAAAATGGTGTTTCTTGAGGGAAAGTGAAGAGGAAGCTGCATTTTCCCTCATTTCAGGAGGCTAATTTGAGCAAAAGTCCCCCTTGATTCACTTTTTCTTTGGTTTTATATTTAAGGGAGACCCTCCTTATGCATCAGTTACGGGTCTAAATTGAGAGGGAAGCTCCGTTTTCCCCTTGATTCAAGGCTTTGAAATGGTGACTAAAGGGACTTTTCCCTTAATTGATTAAGAAATTGAAAAAGAAGCCCGGCATGGACCGGCGGGTCTGGACACATCCCCATTGAGGGGGGGCAGAGCCGCTGCTCGGGGGCCCCGGGGGATCCTTTATCCCCCTCGTGCAGCTGCGAGCTGCCGAGGAAAAAGTCCTCGTTCCTAGGCTTAAAGCCCTGCAGGTTTACCTCTCATTCTCTTGCTCTGATTTGTTTGACAATAAATTCAATTTATTCCCCCCAGTCGTGTCTCTTATTCCAGTGACGGGTGAGTGATCTCTCTGTGCCCTTCTCCCGATCCTCGGGCCTTTCCTGATGTGTTCTGTTCCCTGCCCAGGGTGAGGAGGAGAGGGACAGAGCGGTTTTGCTGGCACCAGGCACCTGGCCAGGCCCAGCCCACTCCAATAATCCCTGCGATCATTCACGCCACCATTACCCAGGCGCACGGCGGGTCCGGCTCCGCGGGCAGGCGGCTCCAGTAGTTCAAAGTGGGCAAACTGGGACGGAGTGAGAGGAAGCAGGTGGTGCCGGTGGGTGAAATGTCTCTGCTGCGAGCTGCCTGGGAAAGGAGGAGGGAGAACCTAGTGCAAAGGAAAGGGGAGAGAAAGAGGGACAAGGCTGGAGCTGTGGAAGGAAGCGGAGATGGCCAAGGGGCAGCTGAGCATTTTGCTTTCCCACTCTGTGGGGGGAAAGAAAGCGCTGTCAAATCCATCCAGGAAAAGAGAGGAGAAATAGCAGGTGGTGGAAATCGCCGGCAATTTGGATGCAATTTGTCTGTCTGAAGTGCAGACGCCGACAGACACGGAGCACCGCCGGACGCCTGCTGGCGCTGCGCTGTGTCCTGCTCTGGCTGCAGCCCGCCTGGCGAGACCCCCAGCAGCAGCGGCCCGGGGGCGGCGGGTCGGGCAGCAGCCAATCGGAAGCGCCGCAGCGTGCGGCAGCCAATAGGAGCCCTGGCTACTCCGGCAGCCAATGGAAAGCGCCGTTCCCTGAGGGACCAGGCCCAGCTCGAAGCCCCTCACAGCGGCTTCGTTTTTTGGGACGTTTGTGGAAAGTTCGGAGTTCATTTTTTTTTTCTTTAGCGCACCTTTTCCAGGACAGGAGGGATTCCGGCGCCGCTTCGTGCCGGTAGGGAGCGGGAGAACGCGGCGGCGGGCGGCGGGTGGCGAGGGCCGTCGGCGAGACGGGGCTTGGGCCGCCTGCGGTGTGCGATCTCCCGAGAGCAGCGGGGAGCGGCGGCGGGCGGGGCCCTGTGGGAGCCGGCGCATGTCCCCGAATGAGCCGCCCGGCGCAACGCGCGAGGTGCCAATGAAATAAAATAGAACACGGTAAAGTGAAAAGCATCTTCTGCCAAATAATATATCAACAGACCATCTATGTAAGTGGTACAAGAACATAGTTTCATTGTGCTCTGGATGAATGTCATCTTTGTTATTGCAGAACTAAGTTAAGAATATTAAGTCTAATGATGCAATTTTACTTTTAGTCTATTTGATTTTATAAGTTACTAATCTGAGTCATGTATGCTTATAGTTTTCTCTCTTATTAACAAAGACAATTCAATATCCAGTTCATGATTATAGTATAGTTTTGAACCACTCAATAGTAATTTTTCTTTTGGAATATGTATGATAATTTCAAGGTGAGACATCTACATAATGCATTGGACACGTATTTGTATATTTGCAGTTAAAGTAACATGCTTTAAATTTGTGTGCATGTATATAAAGTACATATACTTAAGGAAGAGATCATAAAGAGATAAGGTACCTTTCAATCAATTTGAATTGTAGGCGGGGTAATTTTTGTTTCTTCTTGTAGGTGATTAGTTTTAAATCTTTTAAAGCAGTATGTTTGTCTGACAGGCCACTCATGCTATTTTATTGATGTCTAGAAGGGACATCTTTTGCTGGCTTCTGACTCCATAGACAAAATAAAACCTCGAGATCATCTCAAACAAGGATAGATGAGGAAAAGAAAGAAAGAAAAACTCTAGCATCAGTGATAGTAAATTAGATATTGAGGCTACGTGGCCTAGGCAACTTACTCATTAAGTTTATAATGAATTTATAAGCTTATGATGACTGGGTTGCTCTAGATTTTCAGCTGTCACAATTTGCAGCATTGCTGTTAGGTTCACTAAAACTGAGCCGTAACTCTTTATTTGAATGTAAAATTCTGAATTTCAAAATTACCTCGGAAACCTAGTGTTGGAAACAGGTTTTAAATTATCCTCCAATTCCATAAAGGTTTTTATTTTACAGAACTAACCAAGAGTTACACGAATACAGTTTATAAAGCGTGTGTTTGCAGATGGGTCACAGTCCTTTCAGCTCTGGACTTCATGATGCCAGGAGAAGTCGGAAACTACACAGTATTTGTGAATGCAAGACTTTGCATTTAGATAGGTTTGAGCTGAACGATCTGAAAAAGCTCCCATAAGCACAGAACTCCTTACTGTCTGTGTGTTTGAGAAGGCTGAAGAGCTCTGTTTATTGCCACAAAGGGCCTGGAATAAATTATGTTTAGTAAATTGGCCCCAGGTTTTCTTGTTTCAGACAGTAGCTTCAGAGCAATCTGTTTTATAGGCTCCACTAAATCTGACCAATTGCAGGGAGGTGACACCTCATTTCAGAGATGTGGCATCCCACATGTGCCAGTCAGGTCCAGCCCCTCTCTCTGTCAGGATGGCCGGGCACCAGCAGTTCAGCTTTCTGTCTTTTGGCATTTAACCTACGGCCTGTTCCCAATTTATGGGCCCCGCAGGGAGGTCCTAGCAGGATGGAGCCAGGCTGCTCAGCCCCTCCTCAGCCTTGTGCCTCCCACCCCTACATGGGGCAAATAAAAGCTTCTTTATTCCATTGGAAATGCCCCTGTTTCAGCGAGGTGTATGCCTGGCTTCCTTCCCTGGTCGGTCTTGCAGGTGATAATGAACACAGTGCGGTGCTATTTCCTAGCTGAAGCCAAGGTGGGAAACCAGCTTTAGCCTCAGCATTTTTCATTTCAGACTCTTTTTCCTCAGTTATTTTGGATCTGTTCATGGTGAGGAGGTTTTACAATGTGTTGGTCCTTAGCTGAAGTATCGAAGAACTGAACAAACCAGTAATTTTTCCTTCTCTGACCAAATTCTTCTTACTTTTGAGGGGAGGAAGGAATGGGGGAGTCAAATTTGCGTTTAGGTTTTATGTTTTATTTCTGCCCATGGAACTGTTTGCTACAGCACAGGACACTGATTGACATTGCATGTGTTACAGAGAGGAAGGGCATTTCCTGACGATTAATGGCAAGTTAGTTGGCCTGAAGTTCATTAACCTGAGCTAGACTGTTGGAAGGACTCTGTGTGGAATTGTATTAGAGGATCATCATAAACTAAAAATATACGTGACAATCTGGCCAGATTGCAATGAATCTAAAGACAGGACAGGGTTGGCTCGAGCTCACAGAGCAGCTGCCTCGAGTGTAAACTAACTGCCTTGTGAAAGCAAATGGTTTTTCACAGACATTATTCAAATAAAAGGGGAAAAGGAAAAAAAAACCCAACCAAAAAAAAAGGAAGGTTCCCATTAGCAAAAAAAGCCTACATGAAAAAGTGAGGTTGTGAGCTATGGCCGAAGGCCCGAGTTTGGTGCTGATTCTCAATCAATTCAGCAAATGACAGTGCATTGACACAACTGGTTTTTTAGTCAAATTTAGTCCTGATTCTTCACAGTAATTTGCCTCAAGAAAATGAGCCCCATATCCTTTGGTGAGTTCCCTGTTGGCTGAGGCCCAGACCTTCAGGCCATGACTTCTCAACATACTTGCAGTGAGACTGGTTCCCTCTTAATTGCTTCTTTTTGAAGTATGGTTTGTCACTATCATCCTGCTGAAGATGAACAGGGCTGGTGTCTCATTTTCACATATTCTTCCCCCTCCTCCCCTCTCCTTCTTTTCCCCTTTTTCACCTCTAAATAAATTTCTTAAAGGCGATTTAACCCTGGGATAGTCTAATCCACTTCAGTCCTTCGTGGTCCACCCTCAAATAGATGTGTCGGCACAGAAGAAGTTAAGGGTGTTCTCTTAGGATCTGATACTGTAATAAAGGGAAGAGAAAGATGAAACAGGCATTTCATGTTTGTCTGTTTTCTCTCCATGTCATTTCATGAACGTGTACTCACGCTTGGCCAAGAGTAGTGCATTCAGACACTGAATATGAGTGTTGAAGAGGGGACTGAGAAGAAAGAAGCATAGTGTTCTGCAATAGGAATTATGCTTTGGGGATTTTACGGATTGTTTCCCTCTTTTTCACCATCATGCTTTTCTTGCACACTTCCTTGTCTTTTGCTACTGAGCGAAAGTCTGGAGGCTCAGAAAGCCCAAGTTTCATCTGAGCAAGATTTCCTGTGTCAGAGAGAACTGAAGGGATTCTGTTTCCATCCTTTCATGCCAGGAAGGATGAACTGCCTGTATCAGGAGGTGCTGAATTGGTTCTGGGTGCTGCTGTAGCTCACAGAATTGCAAGACCTAGTGCTGCAGGAGTTCAAATAACAGACCAGTGGAAAGGCTCAGGGGCCACAAGCTGTGCTGCATCTCTCATGGACTTGTGAGGAACCTATCCTTTGGTGTCTGTGCAAGTGCTGGCTGCTGTGGGCACTAGGATTGCTCTTTTAATCAGGCAGCTCCAGTACCTTTCAGAAAAGAATTTTCATGGCACATCATGAGCCATTAATCTCTCGACTAACCATAACATTTCCTTACTCCTTGGTTTTCCAGCATTACTCAAACACTGACATTTGTCATTTCACCAGCCATCTCCCTTGGCCTCTAGCATCAGGCACTTGCAGGGGGAAGGATCTGGTCTCACAAATATTTTCATACTCTGATCTTTGTGATTTATTAACCGTGAAGTTTTGCCTTCAGAACTCAAGATACCGTTTCAAATAATTTCACGTGCAAAAGTCGAGTTATTGGGCAAAAGGGATCCTTGATAGCTGGGTACAAAGGACAGCAGGACTGCTGTTGCTGTTTTCTTTTCAACTCCTGTGCTGGCTGTGTGACCTTGAGGAAATAGGTTCATTGCAGCTTTATGGTTCCGTTTTTGCATAGGGAAAATAAGGGCAGTGATAATTGCTTTCGTTTGTAAAACACTTTAAGATTTATGGACTATGAGTGATTCTTACTAAGTGAAAAGTGTTGCAAAGCTGGCTTAGTTGCACACTGTGCTAACAAAATCCCATATCAGCCTATTGACCCCAGCCTGAAACACTCATTAAAGTTTATAGGACATTTTGGTGGATGAGTTGAGGCAGTTATTCTGCTGGAAATATCATACTGAAAGCACTTTTAAATCCATCATCCGCTTTGACTTTTTTCTCTATTAAAACTAAACACAACTGCTTGCTCTGTCCAGTTTTCTTAGTTTATTTATGAAAAGTTTTTGATGGATATGGATATGTACTCACTGTTCACTCAGCTTGTACCCCCATGGCATCTGAGACATTTCAGTTCATTCTAGTCATAGCATAAACACACAATAGCTGTTGTACTGAGACAAAAAGAGCTATAAAACATACAAGATATCCAATGGACTGGTATTAACTATCAAGTTGCATGGTCACTTTTGAATGTCAGATGTTCTTTTTATGGATACTGCATTAATTTAATTTGTGCTTAAACTTTAGCTAGGCTAGACACTGGTGTCTGAAAAGTTTACATATTTTTCCAATGTCAAAATGTGTAAATTTAGTATTAAGGAAACAAAACATATTTACTTGTACTAGAGGAAAACTACTTTTGTAGCAAAGAAATTAACTGAGGTGCTCCTTAAAGATAGGTCTGGCTTGCTTACAGAATTGTTACTTATGCAGTAAAGCAGATCTGCAGATGTTTTCTTTTTTTCTTCCAGATCAAACTTGGATTGTTTGAAAAGTGGGGAGATACTTCACCATAGTACAAAAGAAGGTACAGAAGAGGAGAGCAGAATGAGAGCTTTGCAAGTGCCACGTGCCTGCAGCCCGCTGTCTTTAGTGATGCTGTTCCTTCCAGTCACTGGAATGTCAAAACAAAATATCCCAAGACTGAAGCTTTCCTATAAAGGTAAACTTTTCAGTAGTTTTTCTGATTCTGCCACTTCCGTTTTGATGTGATAGTGCCAGCAGTTCTTTTGTATTACTAACCAGGAAATACATAATAGAAGCCTTAAAGATGGATGAATTCTGCCTCGGGGCAGTATTAAAATCTGGGCTTTTTGTTGTGTCGGGGCACATGTTTCTGAAGTATAACTGTCTTTTAAAAGTATTATTTCTGTTTGCTCCAAGAGGATGTTAACAGACTCTACATAAATTAGAGGGGAGTGGTACTTGAAACACTCTGAGGTGCATTGGAGACATTCCTATGTGGCTGGTAGGGATGATGTGAGACATGGAGGACGTTCACACCTTCCTACAGCATCAGAGGAAGTTGAGAGAGCTGACTCAAGTGTTTCAAGGGGACTGACATTTATTTTTGTAATAATTCTTTTTCTATCACTAAGTGGGTATGTTAAACTCTTCATAGGTGGTTTTCTTTCTCCTTGCCTCTTTGGATCACAAAAGCGTGTTTCTCTGCAGAATTTCTTAGTCTTGTGTGTAGTTCTTGTTAAGAATGGTACCGAGGGATTTCAACACAGACATATTTATGTATTAATGGACAAGTTTTTAAAGAAGGTAGATTTCTTTTTGCTTTGAATGTACAGCACACCTGCACAGGCACAGAGGTGTGTCACTGATACTTTCTTCTTTAGTGAAAACAAATGCTCTCCCATTAGTTATGTTTCAGCTGTGTCAGCACCTTGCCCTTATGGGAGCTATTTCTGCTCTGTTTTTCAAACTTATGTCTTCCTATGCATTGCAGAGTTACACTCAGGATGGTGTGATGGGACAGGCTGTAAAGCCTTCATTGGGGCTTATGATATGTTTATCATGAGTTTAACACCCAGAGAAATTTATTGAGTAAGCAGAATGACTTGCTATTTATTTACAAGCTTCTCTTTTGCTAGATTTGCGTGCCACTGCGCATGCTATTCCACTGTGTATATAAATGTGTTTGGATGTGTTTGTGTGAGAGAGACAGAGGAAGCAAGATCAAGGGATCTTGACAACATTTTTATTACTTTGGGAAACAGTTGCACTCACTGAAGCCAATGAATAGAGAAACTGAAAGACCTGACGTGAGTTACGAAAGTTAGCAGTAAAACCCTCCTAACATACAGCCGGCCTTCTCACAGCCAGGCCTTTTGAGATAATTCCCAAAAGCAGCATGTACCACATGGCGACGGCATTTATTGTGGATTTGACACTCACGATTAGTGAATTCCTCTCAACTTCAAAAGCAGATAGCCTTTGGCAAAATCCTGATGGATGCCTTTGGCAGGTAAAGAGGGGGAGAAAGAAAAATTATTGAGGTCAACACAGGGGAAAAAAAATGGCTGAAATCTTAGTTTAAAATAGTGGCAGAGACCTGCTGGGAACAGTTGGGGAAATGCCTGAGCTCGTTTAAAAAGATGATGAGCAGATGATTGATATTTAGGCCCTGACCCAAACTTTTATTAGCAACTTTATAAACCTTTCAGTTTGGCTTGAGGGATACCGTTTCCTGTCCAAACTTATTCACCTATATCCCCGTAGGGGGGGAAAATCAACAACAGATGCAGATGCAAAATAGCACATAAATCTTAATTTTGAGAGCTGTGATGGAACTGAAAAGTCGGAAGAAAGAGAATTACCAGAATTTATTGTGCTTTGTCTTACTTTCTTGGGGGGTTGGAAGGTGTATATTTTTCCACATGGAACAAGAAAAAATTTAATGCTGTTTTTTCACACTTATGTACTGTAAATGATTCCAGTATGGCTTATCATAATCAAACTATATATTTGTGTGTTGACAACAGGATATCACATATACTGAGTATTTAATATAGTTGTGAGAATTAAGTCTACCTTCCTCCCCCCAAATCTTTCAGACAAAACAATTCCAAGGTTTCTGAGAATAAGATGTAGGAGAAATGAACTGTTTTGCCAGTTGTCATAAAATTGTTAGTCATGTCACTGACAAGTCCTGGCATCTCTGTTCTTTGGAATTAATACTTGAACTATCATGAAGAGGAGAATACAGGGCTCTTCTCCTTCTTTATGGAAAACAGATGAGAACTGGCCACGTCAGGCAGTTCCAAAAACCTGGTCACACGTGTCTTTGAAGGGAAGGTTTCGTCTCCTTTCATGTGCAATGAGTTTATGGCATAGCTCCATCTTCCCAGAAGAGCTGAGCATTTGCTGGGGCAGGAGAGCTGGAAGTAAGCAGGACTTTGCAGTTACTGAATTTTCCAGTTGCATCAATCAGTGGTGGATGGAGGAAGAGGGAGAGGGTAGGGTGGTTAAAGATGTGTCTATAACTGCAGGAGTGCTTCAATAAACCACAGCATGTCAAAGCTCCTTTGTGTTCAAACAGCAATTAAAATTTTAGACCTTCTCTGAATGGCAGCTATAGGTTTCCTTCTTCTCAAGGTCGTCATCTTAACGAATGGGAATCTGTGCAGGAAATGTTAAGATATTCCAGTGAATGATGTCGGGATCAATGTAAAGTCGTACAATGGATTTCCTTTATTGTTTGTCCCAGTCTAAAGATGTGTTCTAAAAAACTGTGCATGTATAAAACTAAAACTACACACAAATCAATTAAAATACGTTGTAGTACAGAATCAAAGTCATATATTCTCCACCTGTGTTAATCAAATCCACTATGATCTTTAATCACGTATCTCATCTTTTCACATTTTCCCATATCCATTAGTTGAAAAATACTCTTATTCACTCAGACTTAAGTTAGATACTTGTTCATGTCATTACTATCCCAGAAATTGTCACTCCTCTTGTGATGTTTTTAGGGTGCTCTCAGTGCATATACCTTACTTAATCTGTGTATCTTAGATACTTCTACAAGATTGAGGTGCTTTTATTACTGTAGTTTTAATATTAGGAGAAGGTAACAAACTGTCTTCTAATAGAAGATTAGGATCTTTAGAAAACCAGGGGATGATTTTGAGTAATATTCCATATTTTAACCCTCTTTGCCTAGTACTCTTTCAGTCTTAAGACCGACAGTGTGTATTTATCACTCATTTTCATGTAGATGGAGATAACCTGTGACCTTCATCCAAACTGCAGAACTCCACAACCACAGCTTCCCTAAGCAGCACATCCTTGTTGTCTGCTGCCTCATTTAACATCCTCATTCCAACCTCTAGAGCAGATGCAGAAGGTTTTCATACACCAGTCTAATTCATTCATGTCATTTTCAGGACAGCATCAGTTCTGTTACTAAAGAATGGAAGGCTCTGTGTCCTAATTCTCGTATGTTTAATTCATACAGTGTAGACAGTCTTGTTTCTGTTTTATCTTCTGAGTAATAATTTTTCCTAATTCATTGGGAGGTCCTTCCATAAATATCGTGTGTGTCTTTTTAGATTTTACTTCATAGGGAGAAGTAAAGAATAGCCAGACCCAGAATGTTGATTGCCTTCTGAGAAAAAGAAGAAAAAAAATCAAATTTTTCTCAATTTGTGGCTATCCTAAAATTTTCCTGCAGAAAGAGAGAAATTGCAAATTTAACCCTATTGATTTGATTTACTTGGCTGCTTTTCATGGACATTTCAGTAAGTGTAGTCTGTGTTCTCAGTGAATGCATTTATATTACCAAAGCGTGCACCCTAGTTTCTTGGCTGGGGGGCATGCACCAGGCCAGATTTGGGCATTGTCACCAGTGATATCCACAAACATGTATCATTCCCGTGTGGGAATGTGGCCATTCCCCAGAGCAAACCATGCTTACTGTGACAGCCGTGACTTGGTCAGAGGACCAGGAATCCTGCACTGTGACACAGTACAGAGGAATAAGCACGACTGAAGGCAAGGTTTGGCTTTTAAAGCAGGATTTACTTAGCACTGTTCAAAACGACTATGGTAGTAATTTAAATCTAATAAACAAAAGCATTATTCTCAGCTGGTTTGTTTTTCTCCATATAGAATGAATTAAGATGCAGTCTCACTCTCACTGAAGTCATGGCCAGAGTTTTTCCACTGAAGTAAATTGAAGCGAGATCAAATTCACACTCCTCACTTTTTTCATCTTACCTAAGTAAACTAAAGACAGGCAGTTCTTTCTCCTCTGCTGAAGGATGACCGTGCTAAACCATCAGCTCCACGTGGCAATTAGCCATGTTTAAGGATTGTTTAGTTTCCCGCAGTGTTTTGCACACAGGATTTTCTTCCCCCTAAGAGTGATCCATTCTTAAAACATGGTGAAAAAGCAAACAGAGAACATTTTGGTGCCAGGAATTCTTTTGAAAATTTGACTGGGTGAGTACATTTCCTTAATGTTCAAAAATTATCCTTTGAACATGCTATTTAACAGTGTCAAGCATTCTGTTCTCTATATTGCTTTTGCTTTAAACCTGTTTCATTTTATAACTGATGAGATGCTTAACTGTTGCATCACAGCAGTTAGTTTGTTCAGTTTCAGTACAGCTGGCTTATTTCCATGTCATGCATCATTTAATTATACATATAAAACGTAGTTAAAACTGTACAGCTCCATGAGCCTCACTTAAGCTGTCTGTGACACTGCAGTAATCCCAGTACCCTGACGGGGTGTTGCACAGCTATGACTGGTTGGAATGTGGTAAACTGGTGATGTGTAAGAGAGCCTAGAAATGAGCTTGCATTTTGCAGCTGTGCTTGCTCTACTAGAAGAGGAAGTAAAACCAGAAAAAAACTGCTCTTGTGGCAATATCAGCGTCTGTAAATCTGAATGCTTAATGAAAATCAAGGAAAATGTGCTGAGTGAGGAAGTGGTGCTTTTCCCTTGTTTGTCGTTTAATTAATTTTTGGTGGTCTGTTATTTGTCAGAAAAATCTATCTCAGATTCCTCTATGGAAAAACATGAAGTGTTCATGTGAGAGTGAAGATCCTAGTATTGGATGATTGTCTAGATATGCAAAAGACTTTGCCTGTTTTGTCTCAAAAATGCTTTCTGGAGGCAGTGATCATTGAGACTTAAAATGTACCCTAGCTTGAAGATGGATGGGCGCTGCTGTCCATGTGTATCTGCCGTCGACTGAGTATAAACTTGAAGGCATTTATTACATCTTAGTAATGGGAAAAGCAGCAAATTTCTTGCAGACATTTTTTTTCCTTTTTTAAGCTAGTGAACTTGAAGGTCAGATTCAACTCTATGTTGCATTTTCTGTCATATAATTATCATATATATAATGTCCTGAAGAGCAGCCTCCAGTCAGTGACATCAACAGCTTACATAGCAGTTGAACTAAGAATAACCTTGGAGAACTGACCCGTGTCAAGCTCTTATGAGTGTAAACTCTTGATGTCACTGACTGGAGGCTGTTTTTTCATGATCACAGAAGGGCCTCAATTGGATAAAAGAAGAATTGTGTTCAAAAAATACAAAACTATTCTGCTGAATGTTCACTTTACTATATCTCAGAAGATGAGAGGAAACAAAACCGAAAGAGTAATACTTGACAAAGGATTTTTGCTCCCTTATAAAAAGAAGGACGGGACAACATCAAAAACAGCTTCCCTAGAAGAATGCAGGGAAGAGACATGATAAGTGGCATCAGCTTGGAAGAGGGATCAAAACTCTTTCTTTGATTACTTTTACTAATGACATCTGTTTAAGCAAATCCAATTCAGAGCAGTTTCAGAAATCCCAAACTTGTTCTCTTTCTGAGCACTATTTGGAGGGCACGATCTGCCTGACGTCAGTGTCTGTCTAGCAGTGGACATCTGTGGTCACTATGCAGGTGCTCGATTCACATCCTGTTTCTTTTTCCTCCCTCCCCATTTCTGCAGTTCCATTTCTAGGTGAGTTCCCCAAAGAAGAGCTGAGGAATATAGGGGATGACTCTTCCGTACTCACAGTCCTTTGGAGATAAATACACAGAGATAGCAGAAAGAGTCAGAATTTCCTTTATTTAACCAGCGCAACATCAAACAAGTCAGAGAGATTGGTTAACTCTGTTTAAGGCAGACAATTTTGAAGATGGTGGGAGTGACAGATGTACATCTTTGCTACAAATTTGAAAAAGGAGACATTCTACTTTCTGAACAAAATCCTGGCTATCCCAGAATTTTGCACTGTGTTGAACCATAGAGTTTTAAGAGCTGAGAGGTTGCTGAAGACACCAAAATTTTGTAATTAACTTACTGGGCCTCTTAAAGGAGGGTGTTAGATCTTCCTGTGCATCATTCAAGCAGCCTGGATTTCTTTCAGAAAGATTTCTCACTAAATCTGTAACAAAACATTAGCCTATATGACATACTGCCCCAAAAGTAATCAATATAAATATTATTAATAAAAAATGTCCCCCTCCAAGATTAAATAAAAGCTTACACCTATATACCAAGAGCATCCATGGATCATGTCACCCATATTTATATTTGACAAGGGTTTGTGTGGGAGGGCGCTTGTGCCTGCTTTGTACAGGGAAGCTCTGGGGTTCCCAGGTTCACGACTGATGGGTCTGCACTTTGTGTCTCTTGAGGCTTTGGGTGCCCAGGGCCATGATGAGTTCCCGGGCTGGAGATGGCGGGTGGGGCTGGCCTGTGATGCGCTCTGGGGCCTGTGACAGCACAGGGGCCGTGTCACAATGGGGGCAGCTATTAAAGGCCCCATGGGTTGCCGCTGCCCCAGTAGAGCCTGGGCAAGCGGTGAGTGCACACAGGCGGTGGGGAGGCAGGGCTGGGGGAGGGCTGGGGCAGAAGCGCCGGCACCGGGGGCGTGTGTTCTGTCCCTGCATCCAGGGCCCAGCCCCTGGTGGGAGTGCCTTGCTCAGGCTCGGTGCTTGCTGGGGCAGCGGTGCAGGCCTTGCCTCCTGCCAGCTGCCGGGGGCCCTCTCCTTCCTGCTGCCACGTCCCTGTGGCTCCTGCCCCCCACTGGCTGCCTCCATGCTGGCCCTACTGAACCCCTTCTGTGTGTCCTCTTGCAGACCATGGCTTTGTTGTCATTGCTCTTCGTGCTCGTGCAAAGCCTGATCCAGTACCCCCAGCCAGCTGGGGATGGGCTGGATGAGGCCACGCACCGGCGAATGCAGGAGCGTGAGGAGCTGCTTGACCGCGAGATGGCTCGGCTGCTGCAGGAGCTGGAGCAAGGGCCCCCGGAGCAGCAGGACGAGGGCTGGGGAGCCCTGCTCTTTGGTGCCCTGCAGCAGTGGCCATTCTGGGCTCTTGCTGGACTCCTGCTCCTCTTGGGCCTGTGGTTTAGCTGCAGGAGGAGTCCTGAAGCCAGCGAAACCAACAGCAGCGGCAAGGACCAGAGCTCCTGCAAGATCTTGGGAGAGGAGAAGGAAAAAGAAAAGGAAGAAGACAGTTTGGATTCCAAGGGAGATGGAGAAACCATAGATGTGACTGTGGAGGCAGATGACAGCGGCAGTGGAAATGAAGAAGGCAGTCCTGTGGCTGCAAATGAAGGAGACGATGATGATGCCAATGAACGAGATGAAGATGTGAAGTTGAAGAAAGACAGTGATGTTAAAAGTGACGATGGCCATGATGCAAAGAAAGATGAAGGCTGGAGTGATGGGAATATGCCAGGAGACAATACTGCCGAAGGAAATGAAGAAGAACCTGGCAATGTTACTGGAGGTGTGGAAGACCTAGATGAAGTAAATGAAGGAGAAAACAAGGATGTGAAGGTGGAGCCAGACAAGGATGCTGGAAAGGAAGACGGAGATGGAAATGAAGAAAAAACCAATGATGCGTATATGAAGGCAGGCAACAGTGATGATGTAAATAAAGGAGTATACGAGGTAGATGGAAAGGAAGAAAAAGCAGATGTGAAGGTGCAGGGAAGCAGTGATGCCAGTGAACAACAAAGCAGTGATTGGATTGGGCAGGAAGACACCAGTGATGGTGGGAAGGCAATAGACCACAGTGGGTTTGCTGCAACTGAAGAAAAAACCACTCACCTTGGAAATGAAGAGACCAGTGTTGCAAACAGAGATGAGAAACAGGGTGATGCAAATGCGAATGGAGAGAAGAATGAAGATGCAAAAGAAGGAGAACAAGGTCATGTGGCTGCCAGTGAAAAAGAAGGCTATGCTGGCAAGGGCAAAGGCAGCCGTGGTGGAATTGAAGAGGAAGAAGACGCCCGTGATGCTGGGAATAAGCGAGGGATCCTTTTAGTGGATCGCATACAGTGTCCCGTCGAGGACGTGGAGAAAGGTCGCTCAGTGGCAGCTGAGCTGATGGAGAGCTTCACGCGTGTCTTTATTGACAGCGTGAGCAATAGTTTCTACCCGGTGCCTCAAGAAGCCATCGGGGTGGGCAGTGCCTTTGAGGGTTGGAGTCCCCGTGAGCAGGATGGGGTGTACCGCGTGCTGGTCCCACTGAATCCCCCACCGGGACACGCTTTCCACCTGGAGCTGAACAGTGGAGGGCAGATGGCAGCAAGGACCTTCTGCGTCCGTGTGGAGCTGGTGTGCACGTGCGAGAGGGAGCAGCTGGGCGAGAAGCTGTTGTGCTTCCTGCACCACTCGCAGGAGGAGCTGCGGCAGAAGCAGAAGCCCAGCCTCCTAGAGACACTCTGCACCGGCTCCTACCTGGACGTGGAGAAAACCTCCCACTGGTTCTACCAGCTGGTGAGATGCTCGTGGCTGCATTTGCCTCAGTCGTACTCATGGCACTTGGTGTTTCAGCCCTGCAGCCGGTCCTGCCAATTCCGGCTGAGCAAAGGCAAGAAGAGCCTGGTGGTGGAGATGTTGTTTGGGGTGCGCCACGGGGACTCCGACATCTTTGCGGTCAGCCAGCCCACAGAGGCCCAGACAGGCGGCTCCAGCATCTTTGTGAGCAGCCAGCCCGCCGAGGCCGACTCCATCGCAAGCACAGCGTGGCCTGAGACGTACGCTGTGGCAGAGGCAAAATTCTTCCAGCACGTCGCCAGGCAGGTGCCGTGTGAGAGCTTGCACCTGAAATGCCTGCAGCTCTTCACCTGCATCCTGAGGGGCACAGGTTTTTCCAGCTCGACCTGGAAGACTGTGGTCATGCACGTGCTGACCACCGTACCGCTGTCCCAGTGGCGCAGGAGGGAATTTGCACGGCGGCTGTGGGACATCATGGCATACCTGCGCCGCTGCCTGCAGTTGAAACGCCTGGAGCACTTTGTCCTAGGCAACCAGAGGCTTCCTGCAGAGATCAGCTTGCCGCCGGCAATGCGAGCGGTCGAGCCGCTCAACCTCTTTGAGCACCTGGCCCAAGATCCGGCCGCCCACGCAGAGGCGATGCGAGCTTACGGTCAGCTGCGATTTCGCCTCTGGATGCTGCTCTCCGGCCACTGAGAGGAATTCCCTGCACAGAGCTGTGCTGGGGGGGCTCACACCCGATGGCAGCCACGTGAGCACTGCATAATTCTTCCTTTTTTCACTGGCAATCCTGAAGCTGCTTTCCTGCTCCCGTGGATGGAAGATGCTGCGGCACACGGATTCACTGTGCAGACACACATCTCTGCACTGCCCTGCCCTTCACCTTCCAGTTTACCACGGTGCTGTTGTGATGTTCCTACGTCTACGAGGCAGAAACTGGCTCCACCTGCACATCCTTACAGAAGACTACGGACTGAGAGAGGTTGCTTGGCACACCTCAAAGACATGAAACTGGCCTGTTAGGGACTTGATGTAGTTGTTCAGTGACCTGTAGCTCACTTTACCATAGGAGAATAGGTAGTCCAAATTTTTATAATAGGAATTCTTTATTAGCATTGCTTCCAGAGGTCCTTTATTATTATCAGTGTACAACTATTTTGCAAAGTTGGTCTTAGTTTAGGAAATTGAGCTACCCTACTATAGTAGATTGTCTCCTTTTCAGTAATATCTGGATAGCTATGTTTGGAAAATTAATAAAAGGAGAGAAGTGTCTCAAATTGCCTGAAACGTGACATTCTTTATATTTAAGCCTCTGTATCTTAGAGAACGTCGTTCCTATATACCTGCCTGAAATAATGCCATTTTGCAAACAGAGATGTTGGATATGTTGCGTGTGCTCTCTCTTGAGCAAACCCATAGAGATGCTTGAAGGTTGATGTGAAAATGCCCTGAAATGCCTGAAATTCTACAGCAGAGTACTCCTGAATTTTTTAGGAATCTTTGGAAAAGTGTTCTTTTCACAGTCACTTTTATGACTGTAATACCCTCCTGGGGAACAATTCCGTCCTGAAAGATGAACAGAGAAGTCCCTAACTGCAAAACATGTGGTTTAGTACACAGCTCTTTTTTGGGCTTCTCATAACCAAGGTTTTAACACAAAACTGTGAACACAGAAAGTCATGTTTTCTCTATTCCCAGTTGTCTGTATCCTTTTGGAGAGGCCCTGCTGTTCTATGAATATTACGTTTTTCACCAGGCCTAATAGTATTGTATATCAATGAGAGCCACTTCACATGCACAGCTTTGTCCATGGTGACATGCAGCTAAACAAAATGTCATTTACTTCTTGCACTACATTGTAGAGATTGGTAGTAGTCCGGAAGTATTTATTCTCTTTGCCTTCCTACCAATACATCTGGGGTCAACTGGTCAACTTTAAACTCAGCATACCTTAGGAATTGGATAAATTGCTGCAGTCATGCTAGAAATACTTTTCTTTATCCCAGAAATTTGCTTGAGTTTCTACAATGCCCATGTAAACCTTCACGTGTATTCTCCAACATGAGAAAGGACTTGCTCCTCCCTAAAGGCAAGTGATGCAACCTTTGTTCTTTCCTGTATATGAAAGTTATACAGCCTTTAGTTTCAGAGTCCTTCAAAGTTGTCTGTAACTGTTTTGAAAGTGGCTGAGATGTTCCCTTTCTGCTAATTTAGGCATGGCTTGTCACTAAAAAAAATCTGTACCTAGTCACAAAGGGCATTCTGATTCTGAACCAAGTGGTTCTACATTGCTGCATTGTGACAGCATGCTGGAGTTGAGGAATGGCAACATGGTCACCACACATGTGACTTGATGCTAACAAGTGTAAATATGTTTTATAAATGCAAATACATATGATCAGAACAGAATGAGATTTTTACTTTTGAAGTCTCTTTGCTGTGGCTCTGCTGCTGGAGATTTTATAAGTAAGCAATGATCATGCTGTTTTGAGCCAAGTCCACCGAGATACTGTGTGAAATGAATAAAACCCAGTCACTATTCCAGCTTCTATCAGTCAGCAGTGAAATATTAACCCAGAAGGGGAGTTAGCTGGATACTTAGTTAATCACCGGGCTGGAAAAAAGTATTTAATTTTGAGGAAAACAGCAAATAGAGACCATAAACTGAGTGCTGAACGCGTACTCATGAAAGACCATCCCTGTAACTTTGTTACTGTACCTTGTGAGAATGCTGGTTCTGTGTTAGCCAGGCTGCAGAGATGCAGTGATTCAAATCAACAGCTTGCTCTAAGCTTGAGAATCATTGGGAAATGTGCTTTTCACAGTAAATTTTTCCAGTGCAATATCCTTGGTGATAGTAAATATGTCTCGCTGTGAAGGGAAATTTCAATGCGTAAGAATAAAATGCGTTGTTTTATAGACTGAGAACAATTATTAATCTAGCTGAAATTTAATCAACCCTCTGTTAATATTTACTGGTAAAGTTTTATTAGATCATATTACAGTTATAATCTTATCAGTGGCCATGCTCAGAGTCTTATTTCCAAGCTGTTTTCAATAGTAGGTACCAAACGTGATTCTTCACCACTTTGCAGCTTGTGTTGTCATTTGCACCAGTAAGAAAGGAGTGTGCAGTGTTGTCATTTCAATCTGGAATATTCTACAGATGTTTTCCTTACGATGCAGTGAAATAAATGATTGTACAAGGCATCAGGCAGGGTTCATTCCCACTTGGGCATTTCAGTCATGAGGCAGCATTTTCCCTCACTGTTGTAGCTGTTCTAGGTGGGTTTTTTTTTACTGAGAAATTCTAGAACTGTTAAACAACAGATGACAAATGTCCATTTGGGATGGTCTCTTCAGAGATCATTCCTTTCAAATAAGGAAACTGGAAGTAGACAGCAGTCTCAGTCATCATCCTTCATGTATGTGGAGAAGAATCAAATCCACATATTTTTGCAATTGACACTCTTGCAGAGGCCCATGCTTTGCATGGCTTTAAGTGCTGAAAGTGCTTTAGAGCATTTGCACAAGCATGTAATTTATCCTTAGATCAAATTCCTGTGACTGCAGATGAGAAGGAATTTTTCCTCATATTCTGTATGCTAGTTACTTGTGTTCTGCAGGTGAGGACTGAGGTTTTTATAGTACCATGTTAACCATAAGCTGCTTCCAAAGTGGTCTTGCTGGCAATTAATAAACATCTTTTAAAGTGTTACTGGTTTAGAAAACAAATCCTGACATCTTTGCCTTCACGAAAGGTATGTGGGAAAGGACAGTGCTGGTGTATAGTAATGTAATGCTCAGCATCAGATAAAATTTTTCAGTGTGAAGCAAGATTTTTTCCCAAAGTACTGCCAAATAAATCTCACCTAGGGGAATAGGAGCTGCAATGCATGACAATTTGTTTTCAGATTGTACCATAACAACATCCTGCACTGAGCCAGACAAAAGTACACAAACTTAAGTAGAAGTGACTGAGCCAAAAAATAATTGTCATAATTATATACCAGGTAGTCAGATTAATAATGATAAAATATTTTTCTCCCATGGTTCTGTTCATTAGCCAGGACTAGAACTTAATCTTTTCTTGCCTGTCACTTGGTTTGTGTAAGACCTTGGAGAAAAATGTTTGGGTGGGGGTTTTTTTCCCTTTATTTAATTCAGGACTTTTTTCTCCAAAACACTGGCCCGAATTTTCATCATGATCAGGATATGCCAATAACTTGTGCGGTAAGTCTGGGTTTTCTAGCAGGAATGCTACATTGTCCATCCAGTGCCAGGAAGGTGGAAATACCCTTAATTTTATCTTCCCGTTAAATACAGGATTTGCCTTTCTGTCTGAAGATTTCCAAATAGTTTAGCTTGGAGAGTTGGCTTGTGGAAGAACTGATTCACATGTTTATTTTCTTTTCCCCAAAGTAATGACTACCCAACAAGACTTAAATATTCTTGTGCTCTTTTCTATATGTTGTTTGTGTCCTCGTCCAGAATTACGTCCACAGAGTATTCATTAGGCAAAATGCTACAGAATTTTTATTTTACAGCTTTTTTAGCTTTTTTGCAACAGTATAGGTTCTTTCATTAGTTTCATAGAGCATTTTTTTTTTTTTTTTCTTAATTACCTACAGTCCTACATGCAGTTCTGGGGCACCCAGTTCAAGAAAGACATGGACCTTGGAAGGAAGAGCCCTGAAAATGATCAGAGGGCTGTAACACCTTCCGTATGAAGACAAGCTGAGAGGTTTGGGGTTGTTCAGCCTGGAGAAAAGAAAGCTCTGAGGAGACCTTATTGCAACTTTTCAATATATAAAAGGGGCTTGTGAAAAAGATGTAAAAAAGGAAAAAAGGACTTTTTAACCAAAGCCTTTAGGGACAGGACAAGGGGCAATAGTTTTGAACTAAAAGAGAGTGGATAGAAACTGGATAGAAGAAAGACATTTTTTATGATGAGAATGGTGAGAAACTGATACAGGTTGCCCGGAGAAGTTGCAGATGCCCCATCCCTGGAAGCGTTCAAGGCTGTGTTAGGTGGGACTTTGAGCGAGCTGATCTAGTGAAAGATGTTCCTCCTCATAGTGAGGGAGTTGAACTGGATGATCTTCAAATGTTCCTACCCACTGTTTCCTGCTCCTAATTATTCTTGGCTGGCATTGACCTTCTTCGCTGCTTTATATCTGGAGCACCAAATACGGTGAGGTATTGATCCTTGATCATGTGTATCCATGAGTATGGTGATATAAACAGAATTCGTTTTCTTAGGATGAAGGAAAGATATAGCACACATCTTGCAAAGATATGTCTTTCTTGGTTTCTAATTTCTGTTGAATTTCTCATTCCTTTATGCCATACAGATAATTTGTTAAGAAAATTTTATATAGAAAAATATTTTGTGCAAGTAAATATTGCCCAGTTTGGAAGTAAGAAAAACCCCAGAGAACCCGAAGTTAACAGGAATTGTATTATAACTCTGAAAAGACATGCTCCAAGACTGCACTCATTTCCCTGGTACACTCCATGCTGGTTGCATGTATTTATAAAAGACACTGATGAGTCATATATAAACATTTTGATGATAAAGATTTTCTTCGTTTTCCCACAGACTTGCTGCTTTCAAACAGCTGCATCCCATTCCTGGGCTCAACAGAGGGGCTTGATTTTCGAACCTTGCTGCCGGATGAGGAGAGGGGCCGGCTACTAGTCGGGGCAAAGGACCACATCTTCCTGCTCAACTTGGTTGATGTAAACAAAAATGTAAAAAAGGTCAGTGCCTTTTCCACGGAGTTTATCTCCTAAGTTAAATTTTGTTAAATTCTTTTTGTTTGGTTGGTTTTGTGTTTTTCTTTCTTTCTTTCTTCTCTGGGTAACTGCAGATTCGTTGTGCAATGAAATTTACCAAGATTTGATCATCTCACCTGCCGTAGTTATACAGATTATCTTTAATCAATTGAGTTTCTTGTGCTGATTGATGTCCTTTGTGACTGATGACCTGCAAGAGATCAGCTGTGTGGAAGAGCCCTGCAGTGCATGAAAATAGCATCAAAATATCAGCAGACAGGAAAAATGCAGCTCAGAGTGTTCACTTCTCAATTCCTCTGGTCATGGTTACCCTCCTCATTTCAAAGCATTTGGAAGGAAATAACTGAAGACAGCTCTTTCATTGCTTCCTGGCATCCCTGGGATTACTTTACTCTAATACTGAACAGAGCAGAGGCAATTTGGATGGTTTAAATCATAGTAAAATATAAGTGGCAATTTTAACATTTTGGTTAATATCTAGAATGACTAGTTTTAGGAAAAGCTTCCACTGGGATCTGCTGTAGTCCCTTGCCTGTGCCCGGTGACAGTGTGTTAACTTGAGATAATAAGATGACAATTTAGCCTTCGATATTTCTAGCAGACATGGTGAACTGGAGCTTTTGTAAGCACAGTTGACTGCTATGAGTGGAAACCAGATGCTTGCAACAGGAACACATGAAAACTGGTTTCCTGCTTGTCCCAGATAGGAAGAAAATCTGAATTTTCAGCTGTGTTTGGTATTTTCTTTAGGCACCAGAGGGTGGTTTTAAATTACTACGTACTGCTGCCAGCTCTGAAGAGGTAACTGACCCTGAATTAATGTGATTGCAGGCAGGAGCTGAACAGGTGGAACAAGAGACTATTTTGCCCTCACGTTTGAGAGCAACGCTTGCTGTCATTGTATAGAAGAGATACAGTACCAGTCTGAATATCTTGTTCCTTATCTGGACTTCAGCAATGCTGCACATGGCAGTTTCTGTAAAACTCAGATTCTGGGTATTTCAGGAAATTTCTTCCTGGCATGCTTTATCAAGCACTTACCTTGCTTCTGTCATCTCAGTAATTGATTCAAAATCCACTACCCCTCCCAGGATATTGCATTAATAACAGCACTACTCACAACTGCAAATTTTCAGACCACAAATTGATTTTTGGTGTAGGCTTTCTGTAGAAGACAAATTTTGTTTGTGTGAAAAGCAGACTTCTGTTTCTGTGGGCTTCTGCTTGCCTCCTGAGAGATGCTGAGTGCTGTCACCTCCCATTATGTTCAGTGGGGCTTTCTGAGCCCAGACCTTTCTGGAGGTGGCAGCACTCTGTGTTAGCCACCCCTCAGTCCAAGCTGGTGACATTTTCCCTTTGGCCAAACCACCGCTGTTCATTACGGACCTTGTGCTTTCCAAGAGGAGCAGAACACAGATGGAGCCAGGAGCACTAATGTGCAGTCCGACAGTGCCATTTGGTATAGATGTGGTAGAGAAAAGACTCACTTTGTATTGGAAAGAAAATTTGGATTTCTTAAGATGAATAGAGAATGCATGCTTACGTATCTGTGGTAACCAGAAAGGAGGGAATAAAATTCCTAACCACTTGCGTATCTGGACTAAATATGTGTGCAGGTTCAAATACTTCTTTTAGTAGTAAAATAATAGTTTAACTATTCAGATAATATTTAACTTTTCACAAAAAAGCACTGAGGCAAAATATATTTAAATGGGTAGAACTGACTGAGAAGCCTTGCAGAACGTCCTGGTGTGCTGATTTCCCAGGTCTCCATGGGCATTCAACAACTTTATAAATGTATCTTCTTGCTTAAATGCCCAGGTAACACAAGGCAATGTCACGTGAGTGTTTCTCTTTAATTCCACTGTGCTTGGCTGGTTGAATCTTGCAGTGGAGGGAAGGGATGAGATGAAGGAAGTTGCGTGAGGAGCTGTGTATAAAATCTCAGCCCCTGAGGAGGAAGCTAAAGGATACTCTACAGTAGCAGTGAAGTGTCAGAAAGTAGCACTTGCCGGTGCTGTGTTTAGACTGAGCGTGGTCTGGGTTGGCACTGGGCCAGGCGGCTCACTTCCAGGCCTTCCCAGTGTGGGGAAACCACACATGTTGGGACTACAAGGGTCTGAAGTGTGTCCTTTGTACTCCTCTGGAGTACGAGTCATCTGGAAAAAATGATCTGCTTACATACAGCTACTAAAACGAGTAGAAATTGATTAGAATATTAAGTTTCTGCCGATAAATGATGTGTTCATTTGTGGACTTTGTGGAAGGAGTGTTAAAAGCACGCTGATGGGGCGAGAGAGGCATAACAGCTTTGAGACTGCAGTGCAAGATTGTGCATAGTTTGGGGTTTCCGTTCTTTAAAACAAAGCTGAACATGAACTTCTTACTTTGATAAAGCTCTCAATTTCAGATATTTGTTTTGTTAGGAGCTACTGATACCTCCAAAAGCTAAGTCAGGATCCCCAACAATTTATTCTCATGTGTAGATATAATTACTTGGCAAGATTATATTTTAGAGTCTAATGCTCTATATTAAGACATTTCTGGCAAAGAAGGATCCAAAGCATTGTATCCTGCTCCCTTCTCTAATGTATACATATATATAATTTAATAACTTCCTTTTTAAAACCTATTAATTTACCTAAATTAGTTAATTTGACTTCCATATATTAAGTTATAGCTTTATTTCCTGGTGTATTTTTCCTGATGAAATAAATCAGTAGTTCTGCTGGAGTCAGAATTTCTTAAATCATTGTAGTTTTTATGAAATGTATTGTGTAATAGGTTGAAAATTTCCTTAGCTGGCAGCTTGAAAAAAAATCTATCTGGTTTCCAGTGCTTGTAAACCTCATTATAAAACAACAGCAAGTACCACAGTGTAATGAGCAAGTCCTCCAGAATGACAGATGAATGCAGAAAGCGAAAGTGATTATAGTCAATAAATATATAAAATATAGCAATGGATAATCTTCTTTCTGTAACAGGGATGTATTTTCTCTGAAGTTTTCCTGTACAGAAGCCATTAGCTCCTGTTGCAGGAATGGCATTATGAAGTGTCCCTGACAAATTCTGCAAGCTATTTGCAAACTGGAAAAATTGTGATTTCTTCCTGTGAGTAAAATAAAGATGGTCAGCAAAGGAAAGTAGTTCTACTGAAGGCCTCTGTGCCATTACCACCAGAAGTGCAGTGTAAAACGGAGAGATGTTTAATAGCATGAGAGGCTGGAAAGCTGGCAAAGAAATTCTATAGGAGCACCAACCTCTGGGATCCTGCTGGAAACATGACGTCAGTACCTCGAAGTTTCTTGTGAGTTTGCAAAAGCCTTTTCTATTTTACTCCTTGCGCTAAATAAATACGAAATACAAAATGTTGTCAGCTGGGTAAACAGTGGGTAAATAGCTGCAAAGCAATGGTGCCCCTTTCTGTGGCTGTGCTAACAGTGCCCGCGGGGTTACACGTCAGCGCGATCATCGCGGTGTGATCTGCAGCGCGACCCGCCCAGCTCCGCAGGAATAGGAATGCTGTCAAGGCCTGACAAGCTTTTGAAAAGCTGCCAACCTGCAGGAGCTGTGGGTGCTAGAAGACACAGCCCCATGTGGGCCAAATAGATAAACATGTCAGATCCCCAACAGCAGCTTTGGAACAAGTTGTTTTCATCTGTCCCAGCGTGCACTGGCTCAGGGTCCCAAATCATCATCTGTTGTAAGCGGCCCTTTGGGATACTTCATGCAACTTCTTTAGGAATGTTGTTGCTGTGGAACAGATCCTTGTTACGCCGATGTTTCAGATTTGATTTTTGTTCAAATCTACAATCTATTATTTATATTTATTTATTAGCAGTTTATACCCATTTCCTCTGGCTGTTGATAATTCTGGTCTTCAGAGCCCTTTGATTATTCCTGCATAATTTAACTTCTTTTGTTTTAGTGATGCTTCCCAACCTTGTGTCATCTGCAGGGGTTGTTGGAGAGTTCTGGGTTTTTACCAAAGCTACTGAAGGGTGCATGAAATAGGATGAGTTCTGACACTGTTTCTTGGGGAACTGCACGAGTAACTTTGTACCTCAAGTTCTTTACTTATCAGACCATTTTTTTTTCTTGTACTAATGCCTGTTTTTGGCAGCTGAGCTAATCAGTTTCCGTGTGACAATGTAGTGAATACTTAAATGGAGCCCTGATGAAGAGCAGCTCTACCACCTTAATGTAATTCAGCTAGGTTATTTAAGAAAAGTACAATATTAGAGTGGGATAGTGGCTGTTTACCAAGTTCTGTTGTCTTCTCTGCCACACTCCGTTTTCATTGGAAACTTGTATTATTTCTTCCCTAACTAAAAACTTGTTCTGAAACCTTAAAAACAGATGAAAAAAGACCAGTGGGCTTCTAAATTGTTTAGATAGCTTGTGATCTTCCTCTTTTGTATTGTGACAATAGATAGCATTTTTCACTCATTTTGTAAAGTTCTGCACCATCCTAGATTTAGTAGCCTAATTAGAAGTGATTCTTGAAAAAGCTGTACTTTCACACATTTTTTTGTAATCAGATTTCACTGTTTTATCTTTGAGCACCCCTTCTCCTGAAGATTTATAATCTTAAGTGTTAGGCTAGGAACAAAATCTGATAGAGAAAGATGCATACATAAAAATGAGTAAAATACCAGTATTATTAATTCATGACAGATGGCAGCTGAAATTTGGCTCTTAGTGGTGGATCCAGATATTATTTTTATATATATATACATACATATATATATATAGCATTCACATACCAATTTATTTATATATAAATAATGTATTAAAAAAAATTACTTCCTTTTTCATTCCTTTCTTATAGTAAAATGCATATTTGGAGGAAGGGAAAATGTTACTTTTAGAAATTCACTGCTCCTGATCTGGAAAAGACCTCTGTGGTTTTAAATGTTTTGTTTTAATCAGAAATCAATTTCCAGCTACCCTTTAAAGTGATACCTTATCTGTCCTACACTTATGTACTGCTTAATTTTGTACTCCTGGGAGGTTTTCTTTCTCTCTGATAGAAAAGAGTTTATTAACTTCCATTTATTAGGAGAATTTAATTTCTTTCCCATTCCTAAATTTAAGAAAATATTTGAAGAATGATTTAAAATTAATGGTGAGGTTGTTTTTTTTCTTTTAATTGGGCAATAGAAGATAAAATCTAGAAATCATGACAGTAGCTGACCTTTGGAATTTTGATATGGTTATTTTAAAAGGAAAATAAACCGAAGATTAAGAAAAGAAAAGAATCCTGTTTAAGTATACAGTTCACATATTCCAACTAGTTGCATTCTTGCCTTAAATTCAGTAACTCCACTTAGCTATTCTAAGATTTCTCCAGACATTTCAGATACATACAACTATAAAGTATATTAAGTATATAATTTGTACTGATTGTAACACAAAATTATTGTAACTTTACAAGTCAATGTTGTTGTCACCTTTAATATATAAGGCCTGGCTATCTGGGGGTTTTTTTCCATTCCTTGAGGTTTTTACTTATTGAGAAATTTGGGAATAAAAGAGAATTTGTTAATAAGATGTTACCATTGTGAATAAAGCATATAAATAGAAAAAAAAAAAAAAAAAAAAAAGACCAACTTCAAAGCTTCAAACCATTTACAAGCTAAATGATTTTAAATCTGAAAGAAACTACAGGAGCCTCCAGTCTTACTTTTTTGGCATATTGCGAAACTAAGTAACACATTGGAATAAAATATAATGGTACAATTTAATTTCACCCCCTACAGAAAAGTCAGTACACATGTATAATGTTGCTTGTGCCAGTGTTTGAGGGAACCAGGCTTGTGGCACTGTTACACAGCATGTCCTGTAATAAAAAATGAAGTTCATGCTTTTTTGCTCAGCACATCAGCTCATTATTTTATGCAATTTTTATGATGCAACTCATCAAATGATGCAATTTTCTTGATCTATTACGATTTAGAACTGACAGTTTCTGGGAATCTCTCATTTCTCATATGGTAAGCTAATAAATATCACTTTTACTCCCCCATATATAATTGCAAATTGATTTCCAAGTTAGATCACTTAGCTTCACTTTTCATTGTCTAATGTGGCCTTATATAATGCTAAATACTGAGGCTGTTGAGTAACTAGAGAGTAAAACAATTGATTTTTTAAATAATAATTGTCTGTGGTCAATTATCATAGAAGGGGGGATTTCAGCCTTGTAGGACAAACACTGATTCCCATGAACGAATCTGTAGAAGATTTGAGGGTAACTCAAGTCCATTAACACTTCTGAAGCCTTGAAGCAGATGTCTCTGTTTTTAACTCCTCCAGTTCTTCTGTGTAGTTGGCAAGGACAGGTGGGCATTTTCAAAAGCCTACAAAGGGACATCTTGTCTACCTCATTGGATAACTAAACTTTGGCCAAAAATCTCCCAAACCCCTTGAAGACCTCGAGGCTTTCCTGTAAGTGATTCAGGGATCTTGGGCATAAAGTTTATGTACAAGAAAACTGAGGATCAGATCTCAGACAAATCTCCGTGGCCAAATGTATTTGGAGATCCATGATCTTACGTTCCTCTATCTGTTCCTTTTCATCAGCTTTTCTTCACGGGTCGCTTTTCATCAGCTTTTCTTCTTAAACTTCTCTGTGTTGCAGTGGAGACCAGACTGGACCTACCTTCAGCCCTTCATGATGTTTCCAGTACTTTCCTCTGTGCTTCCTGGCACTGTGCTCTGTGCCATCCACACATCCCTGGGATGGCTGATTGCATTTCCATACCTGGGTGCTTTGACCAGATCTTTCCGAGAAAATGCTCTGGGAAAGCAAATTTGTGCTCCAGTGCTGCAATGCTGTTACACTGTCTTATCTCTGACTCCATGTAAATATTGTTGCAGAGGGTTAAGGTTTAAGTAACTTAAACTACATTGTCTCTGCTAAGAGGTTTTTTATCAGGAAGGTAACGGAGTTCACTTGAGAGGAAATTAATTTCCTTGCAGAAATCCAATACATCCATTTTCACTGGGAAGGAAAGAGAAAGAAGTAAAATCCAGACTGTTTCCAGATTGAGAGAAACAGTGACTGTAGGTTTTGGAAAGTGATAAAGGTACTTGAGGGAGGCCACTTGCTTTTTGCTTTCCTTACCTGTGTGGGACTGAGCCTGGGTATGTCAAGCCACTTCCAGTAAGGTGCCAACAGCTGGGTGAAGGGGAATATGACAGCAGTCAACTCCTCTTGCATGCCACTGAGTTGTGCGTCCTTCCTTGATGTTGTTTTTATTTCTAGTGCATATTATAATAATTCTTCATTCCTATACATTTGCTATTTAAGATTTTGTAAAGCATGACTGGAGACTACTATAAAGCATTTGTGACTACTAATGACCTGCTGACTGGTGCCTGGGACTTCAGGCAATTTACTAATCAATATTTGCTTAAAAAGTAGTGTGATTTGTGGTGTTTTTATTACTAGTCATGAGAAATAACAATTGCTTTTTCTTGTCAAAATTAGAAGTACAAAATATCCATATTTAACACAGTGATTCGAGAAGAATCTGTATTTAGCTTCTATTTTAAATTTAATAGAATCAGATGTACTCAATCATATCCAGTTTTGACTGCTTAATTGAAATCAGTGAGGCAGAACCTGCACTGTTGTTGTTCACTGACATTTCTTCACCAACACAATTTGGATTACAGTAACTGATAGTATGTTGTCATCTGGATTTATCTACATCAAAACCTATTTTGTAGAATTCTGCAGGGCAGATTAAAAAAGAAAGAGAAACAGTATCAATATATACTGGCAATTATCTAAGGTCCACAGTTCTTCTCTAAACTTCTGTGTCATTTTCTCAGTAAACTCAGTTAATGTTGATGTTTTTAAACCATGCACTGTTGATTCCTGCCAAATGTACTTTTTGTTCTACAAATTTCCCTCCAGCTGTCCTTAGTTTTTTGAACCTAATTATTTTCATTTGAAAATTGGCAGAAAGAGCTAAGTGTTTTTTTTATAACAGTTCTGCCAAGTCCACTGGACCAAATTCTTACAAATGTAATTTGCCTGGCTTTGCAATCAGTTTAGTTTCCAGATGATTTGGCTCATCATAACTTTGAGAGAAACACATAATGGTGACAAGGTGCCCCGGCCAGATTAACTGAATGCTTTTTAAAAGTACATGTAGCCAATGAAGAAATAAACAAGAATCAGGGGGGTTGATTTAAAGCCTCTTAACTTTTTGTAATGGGATCTTGTACTTGAAGTCATGTTCATTTCAATTTACATGCAAGGTCCTTCAACATGCATAAATCTGTTTTAACTGTTTATTCCTGGAATAATCTACAGTCACAGGACAGTGTATAATCTTCATCATCTTTGTCTTGTTTTAACTCTATTACAGATTTACTGGCCTGCAGCAAAAGAAAAGGTAGAATTATGCAAATTAGCTGGGAAAGATGCCCATGTAAGTATGATGTATGTTTTTTATTATGGCTGAGGATTATGCATATCTATGTATTTTTTATTAAATGCAAAAAATGCTTTAGTAAGCTCTTGTTACACTTCTTCTGAACTAATGTCCTAAGTGTTTTTTCTTAATTGAAAAACAAAGTTACATTTCTGTTGGTTTTTAAATATTAATACTTAAAAAAATTCAATCTTGCAGGCATCAATCATGATATGTTGTTCTTTTATGTAATAAATGCAGCTGAGAGATGAATGGCGTTTCCTCAAAAATGTATACCAGGCAGTATTTCCCTGGAATCCTCTTTTCTCACATTAAAATGCTTCTTTTTTTCTTGGGTGTATGCTGAATGTAACTTCATTATAATTCATTAAAGAAACAGTAGTAGAGCAGTGTACAAATCAACTTAATTTGCAGACAGCTGCAGTTGGGGTTTAAAAAAAAATCTCAGACTCAATGGCTTTTGCCAGAAACCACAAATCTTCTTTAGGAAGTATATTTAAGGTACATACGTGTACACAATACAACTTTTATATGTTTTGTGCAGCACAGATTACGTCACGTGTCTAGAGCCCACTATAAATGTAAACATTTCCTGGCTGTAAAATAAAATTTCTTCCTTTTCTCTCCAAAAAAAATCTCCAGCATGTCGGTTACCAAGGTATCTTCCAGCTCAAAATGCTCTCAGCTCTCTGCCTGAAGAGTTTAGCTTTTTATTCTAACTTGTTACTACCCTTACCTTTACAGCAGTCAGAACCTAAACAATGCTGAGCATTGGAAATATTCTGATACTGGTGCATGTGGAAGATTTGTGCTGGTCTATTTCTACACTAAGAGAAAAAGGAGAAGGTCCTGAGAGGGAAATAGTTGTTTCGGACTCTCACTTAGATGCAGGGTGATGGCTTGAACATATGAACAAATCCTGTGTGTTCCCTCTGAAGTATCTGTTATGTGTTTTTGTGTTCATTTCGTTCTGGGCAAGGCTAAATCAAGGCTTTTCCCCCAGCCCCATGTATCATCCTTGCAAGCATGCCTGTGCTACTTACCAACAACAACAACATGGAGCAAGCCCAGCTAGAGCCAGGATGTCCCACTGGACTCAGAAATGACCAAATAAAAGTCACCAGTAAGATGTGGTTGGTGCAGAGACAAAGCATGCCCTTGGAAGTGTGTTGAAGCCTTTCAGCCCACCGCAGTCGCTTTAATCATGTGATCTTTGGTATTAAAGCATGTGCAGTACCCTGAGCTGGGAGCAAAGGCAGGAAGACTGGTAGCCAGACAAACCCAGTGGCTCTGCGACCTCTGCCCAATTGTTGACGGGTGGTGTTTGCTACAACACTGGCTGAACAGATTCCCTCCAAACCGTGGTGTGAGCAGACAGTTTCTCGTGGCTGTAAGCATACAGCAGAATTAGGTTTGCAAGTCTGATTGATGAACTGCCTGGTAGATAGCCACTGTCAAGTTATAGTCCTAACAGGTTTGAACTACTTGTAAACAGTTTCTGCTACAGTAGTTCTGAGTTTAAATACACCAATGCTATGGCTGTAACTTATATAAGCTTATATGGCTGTAACTTATATTCTATGTATAATGTGAAAGAGAAGAATAAACATGAAAAGTAACCTTTATCTTTCTTTTCCCAACAGACAGAGTGTGCCAATTTTATCCGAGTTCTTCAGCCGTACAACTGGACCCATGTTTATGTCTGTGGCACAGGAGCGTTTCACCCTCTCTGTGGATACATTGAGCTTGGAACTCACAAAGAGGTAATTTAACTTTCTCACTAGTCTGACATGTCAAGGAATAGCCCTCATCTTGTGTAGCATTCATCATAGATTGGAAAATACTATGTGAGTGTGTAAAAAATGACCTGACAGCAGCTTGCATAAATAACAGGGTAAGTGGTGGATTCTGTGGGTCAGACGGGAACTCTTGTTCTCACATTTGCTATGTGCATATCGCTTTTGAACAAAGCACTTTTCCTCAGGCTTAATACACAAAGTTCTTCAGAATGACACTTCCATGTGATTAACTAAGTGAAGAGAACATCTGACCCAGATGTCTTCCTTTCTAGTAAGTCATTTCTGCACATACTTTCCTTGCGCACACACACTCAGAGTTCAAGATGAAACTTGTGGTTCTGTCTTTAATGTACATATACCGCAGAGGGTTTCCTGTGCCTTGTGCGTGAGAGTAATAAACACTTTGAAAAGGTTCTCTAAGCCTGAGTCCAGAGACAGCATCTCAGGACTTTGCAGTGTGTTGCAGTCTGGTCACCAAGCAGGTCTTGGATGTCCTCCATCACTAGTGGCATATTCCTGAGCTGAAGTTAGCAGCTGACTGGTCTTCATTTACTGGTGACAAAGAAATCACTATCCTAAGTGGTAAATGTTTGAGACCTAACCCCCACAACAGAAGAATTTTAGTGTTGTGTCAAGCAGCCACTTAGTACACAAGTCTCTTTTTAACTCCTATATGTATCACACCTTGGCTGCATTTATCCCACTGATACTGTTCTCAGACAGTGTTGAGATGTGTGTGACCTGTCCCTCTGCTTGCCTGTGGTGCAGGCTTCCTATGCTGCTATAGAAATAGCTTTCTCTTTTCTTCAGGGCTTGGTGAAATTCTATAGGAATATAGGAAATGAGGTTTAAAGTTAATAAATGCAATAACCTGAAACAGAATAATAGAATTATAGAATGGTTTGGGTTGAAAGGGCCCTTAAAAATTATCTCGTTTCAACCTCCCTACCATGGACAGGGATGCCTTCCACTAGACCAGGTTACTCAAAGCCCCATCTAGCCTGGCCTTGAACACTTCCAGGGATGGGGCATCCACAGCTTCTTTGGGCAATCTGTGCCGGGGCCTCACCACCTTCAAAGGAAACAATTTTCTTCCTGCTATCTTATCTAAACCTACCATATTTCATTAAAAGCCAGTCCCCCTTGTTCTATCACTGACACATGGAATCGAGGGAAGGTCCTCATGGAAAAAAAAGTGATTAAGCTTGCCCAGACTGAGACCCATAATTATGTACCCCCCAATCTGTGTGTTGGATGACCAACCCAGAGGGGCTGCCTATGCAACAGAAAACTGAAGCTATGAGAGATCTACTTGGTGGTGTTCTTTCCCTAATAAACCATTAATGCTCCTGGTATTGTCTGGTATATCCTGTATAATTTGGCTTACAATGAAATAATTTGTTGGCTTCTTTGCTTTGCTACTTTAGATATTCCGGTTGAAGCAACTGAAATTTTAGATCCCTTGTATCATGCTGGTTTCTTAGCTGAATGATCAAATACACAGCTGAATGGAACAGAACAGCTCTCAGCAAGAGTGTAAGTAAGGCTCTGGTTTACCTCTGGCTCATTAGCAAGATTCCTTATTCACTCTACCATTGCCCTACTTCATTTCAACTACTTCATTTGTGAAGGTTGTTTTCACCAGACCTTATGAAATTATGGATTTGGTCTGACTGTTCAGTCCGGCAGCCAGTCTAGACAAGGGGTCTGTCTCAGTTAGACAGGACCAATTACCTTAGAAAGGAAATGGAAGAAGAATCCTGGCATCGTGTTTCCTAATCCCCTCACTGTCTCCCAGTCCTGCCTCTCCCACATTCCTCCTGCTTGCTCAGCTGCAGTGGTAGGTTGGGCAGTGTTCAGCACTGCTCCTGCCTCTTCTGACAGAGGAGCTCTTCTACAGCCTCCTACTGAGTTATCAGCCTTGAATGGCATCAGGCATATTTTCCCTTTCCTTCTTGGAGCCCCAAACACCCTTCAGCCACCATCCTTCCACCACCTCTCCATATAAATGTGACAAGGCTGGAGGGTGCTGAGGATAGGCCCAGTGATGTGAATTTGACAGGCAGTTGAAAATGTCTCCTTGTAGGAACTGAAGCCAGGAGTCCTACAGGATAAGTCAAAGCACTTTTAGTGCAGATCCATTCTCTTAGTATTTTTTCATTCTTCCGTCCCTCCCCTTTTTAATTTGTTTTTTTTTTTTTCAATTTAAATCTCTGGGTTATAAGAACAGATAATGAATGTCTGGTAATTAGCAACCTCTCCAGGAAGCTGTGGGATGCTTGGGAGAGCCAGGCCCTGAGATAGCCTCACGGAGGCTGTGAAACCAGGCAGTGCTCTGCTGACCTTTGAAAGCTGCTCGTGGATCTGCACAGTGCTCTCCTGGCCAATGCCAGAGCTGTGAAAACAGAGAGGAAAACAGTGTGGATCAGGTGACTCAAAACCACAGCAGACACTGCTTTTGAAGCAGCACAAATCCCCAACAGAATCACACAATTAAAGGGGATTAAAGTCCTTGTCTTGTTATTGCTTGAGTCGCTGCCAAAACTTCTCTTGGCTGGTGAAGAAGAGGCTTGGCCCGGTTGGTGCTGTTAGCCACAGCTCTCCAAGGGATGCTCTTTTCTTTGAAAGCTTTGCCCGAAGTGAAAGCAGGAGGTTAATTCTGTGTGAATGCTTGGTAGTGTCCATTAGTTTGTCGGGGTGAAGCCTGAAATACTTGATGTTGATCTGTAACTCCCTTGGTCCCCTGAGTATTGCTGGGCTTGCAGACAGCCTCTTCGCATGTGATAAGGCAAGGGTTCCCTGAGCAGCTCAGGGTTGCACATCCTAGAACTAAGGACAATTGGACACCAGCGTAGCATTGTAAGAAAAAAAAAAAAAATCAGTTTAGTTCTGTCCTTGCTCTGCTCACTGTAGGAGCCTGAGAAATTGGTTTGCTGGATATTCCACAGGTTTGGGAAGGTAACGAGTTTTTTGCTGGTTGAATTCTGCTTTGTATGAGCTAGGACGGCTGGAGGAAATTGAATTTATGTTCACGGATTGGAATTGATTTTTCTTTTCTCTTAAGGAGCTTAATTATTCAATATCCTGGGCTTTTGTCTTCTGAGCCTAGAGAGTTTAGGAGGCACCTCAATAACATAGAAAGGTTTGGTCATTTATAATCTGATGTCCATTAAGGATGAATTGAATTAATGTGTTGTGAAGTCTAATCCTATGTGGCCATCTTTGGACATACTTGCTTGTCATTCGTACTCTCCAGGCCTCTTGCAAGTCAGAGGTATGGAAACAAATAATTAAAATCACTTCACCTATTTTTAATCGTTTAAACCATGGAGGTGTTTTGATTTTTTTTTTAAACTAGCTTCTAAAGTTTTTTCTCTACAATAGACATTAAATCCACATTGAATGGGTTTTTGAGTACTAGAGGGATTTTAAGTATCACAGTAGATAGGAAAGCATGGTGAATGAAAATATGTTAAAAGCCATTCTCTAGGCAATCTCCCTTCTCTTAATGGCAGGACAATTCTGAAGATCAAGTCTCTATACCTGCAGAGAGTTCACTTTACTCCTCTGAGCTATCAATTTGCCTTCAGCAGGACTCACAGTGGATTTCAGCTTAAGTGTGCTTTCAGGAAACCACTGAAAGGGGCAAGTAAAAGAGCCCTTGTTGGCAATTCTGAACTATAAGAAAGCTTCAAATGGATGCTTACAGGAATCGACTTGTTGATTACCCACTGAAAACATAGGGAATAATTTTTAAATAATTTATTTTCTTTATCTTCCTCTATGCCCTTGTTCTGTGGCCCAGGAATTAATCACACGGTATTTGGAAACGACAAGGAAAAATCTATTCTGATATCTCTTGTATCGTTAGCCTTGTTAAAAATAATAAGAGAGAGCATATGCTCTTTCATTTTAAAAGAGTCTGAACTGTGTCTGCTGTGAACATTATTCAGCAGTCCCTGGAGAAATTTCTGAGTCAGCCAGAATCCCTTCAGGGTCTCCTGTTGCAACACAGTCTATCAGCACTTTCCCAAATAGAAGCCAATGCCTTTTAAGTACAATCCAGCTTTTCACTGGAGTAGAAATGAACAATGCATCTCCTTTTTTTTGAAAATAATTGTATTTTTTTAAGATTTGTGTTTCCCTATAGAGTGACCAGGATACAGTAAAACACTGAATGAAAATATACAGATGTAAAACAGACACAGACTGTAAACATCAATGCTGCGATGACAGCTGCACGATCTAACACATCTTTACTTTGTACATTAGCAGAACAGGCTGTCTAAGTGAGTTTTTCTCTGTAGCCACACCAGGATAATGAATTTGTGTTTATTCTCAGGAAATGGTATTCCGTTTGGATACCCAGAACCTGGAGTCTGGCAGGTTGAAATGCCGTTCGATCCCCAGCAGCCGTTTGCTTCAGTGCTGGCAGGTAAGGAGCCACCAGAGCCGGGTGCTTCCCTCGGACCTGCGATGGCTCAGGATGCGAGCCCGGGGGCTCAGCAGATGTCACCGCTGGAGCTCCTCTGGCGCTGGTCGTGTTTCCAGTGCTGGTCTGTGCTCTCAGAGCTGGGGAAGCCTTCAGGCTGCAGACAGCACAGAGCTGGAAGGGCAGCCGTGCAAACAGAAGCATTAGAATGCCTGTAAAGCCTCTGTCAGCTGGGCAGGAAGGCAGTTTCATCCTCACCCAGTCATTGCTCCTTTAAGAGGACAACAAAAAAACCTGCAGGGACAGGGAGTGATTGAAGCCCTTTTGGGCCTCTTTCTGCAATTATCAATATGTTCTGCCCTTTGAAGTCTGCTGACATGCACTATTTCCATAACTACGTTTCTGAGGTTTCTATTTACTCGAGTAGCCACTTCTGAAGCTGGGAGCCGAGGAACAGGACAGTGCGCTCTGCCTGCTGCGTGCATCGCAGCACTGTGTGGTCTGACATTTGGGGCCGAGGAATGTCAGCTTGAGTGATTTAAAACCACTCTAAGAGCTACTTTTGTCATGGTTTGGTTCATAGCTTTGGACAATTCTCATTTAACTTGTCTGTCAAGCATATGAATACAAGATGAGAGTGAAGCACCATGACGTTTTCATTTACAGCCAGAGAGCAGTGATGACAATGCTTTGAAGTATCGGTCACTCTGTGTTATAAAAAGAATATGACTAATGTTCAGTCTTTATTCTCAGATAATAAGATAGATGATTTGTGATTCTGACCCTACAGATGGGGCAGGACTTCCTTTATTAAAAACAATAGATTAAAGCCTGTGCTTATTCTTCTCAGAGACCCCTAGTACTCTTTAATGACTGTGAAGTCTATTTTTAAAATGGGAATCCAGAAACTTTAACTTTTTTTTTTTTTTAATGCAAGCAGTAGAACTCTGTGATTTATTGCAGCATTTCCTAATTTCAGTAGCATTCTAGTGCTTTGACTGTTCTATTAAATCTTGTGAAATGAAGAAGCTGCTCTCCTTTAGCTACCTAAGACATGAACTTTGCTACGTAACAATTTTTTGCTCTAGATAAAATTAAGGGTCAGGGTATTCTAGTATCCCTTTTTTGATTGTGCCTGGTGTCAAGTGCTTCACAATAATGTACAAGGAGCACTGTAAAGAGTTACAGGCCTGACCAGAGAATGTGTTTCTGCTCTATCTTTGGATGCTAACCTTATTCCCAAATGAACGAGGAGAGCAGTACAGTTCATGCATAAGATGCTGCCCTGGAGCTCAGGTGAGATCATTTCCCATCTCTGCCACTGATGAGCAGAGTAACCTTGGTGTGTCACTTCTCTCTGTCTACCGCCAAATGGCAGTAAAGATTACTTGTATCCTTCAGAGAACACTTTTTATTCAGTTATACATTTATGAGCTAAGTAATATCTAACTGTATTTTCACTCATATATGTAAGTTAATGCAGCTGAGTAATTTTCATTCTTTGTAGAAATAGGTCATCTGAGTACTACATGACATATCACTTCAAGTAAATCCCACAGATAAATTGGAAAAACTAGTCCTTTTGACTGAAGAATCACCTGCTGATCATCCATCCTCTATTACAAATTACCACTCACCAAAACTGTTCAGGACGTAGCAGGAACTTGGAATGAGAGATACCAAACACTGAGAGAAGTGCTGAAAGTGCCTTGTCAGCAGAGCCTAAGCAAGGATGGAGAATTTCTGTTGGCCCTTCAGATGCATCGATCACCGAGTGCCTGTCAGTTGGCAAACACCAATTACCCTGCCCATTCCTCATTATGACAAATACCTTTCAGAACGCACTATTGCCCAATAATCTGTCTTGTTGTACAGTGATAGTTTGTAATTAAACTTCTTGTTCCCTGGAGGGCCCTAGTTTTGGCTTCCTAAGAGAGAAAGTGCAATGTGATAGATGTATCGCTTTTTTTCACTTCAGACGAATGGAACAAATGTCCAGATTTGCCCGAATGACTGCCAAAATGCAATCTTTAAAAATTCAAAACAAAACAAAAAAACTAGCAGTTTGTTTATTTGAAGGAATTCTGCCAGTATTTGGAAGCAACATAGATGCAAGAACAAATGGTTATTTAATTATTTTAAAGCACTAGTATTGTATTTATTGGCCTATTGTTTGTCCTAAATTCAGCTGTTTCCATGATGTTTAGTCTTCTTAATACAAAACGTAAATTCACAGTTAATATCCTGAGGATTTTTAAAACCCTGGGCTAGGGACGGGCACAGGGACAACGTAAGGGGGGGCTGGGCTACCGCTGGGCCCGCAGGGGCTGGAGGGGGCGGCGGGAACACCGGGGCTACCGGCGGAGCCGCCCCGCTGGGACAAGCGGTGGAGCCGCGGGCGCTGCCTGAGGGCCGGGACAGGCGGGACCTCGGGCTCAGGAGCGGCGCTGCAGCTGCGAGCGGCGCCACAGGAGCCTGGGCTTGGGGGGGGCAGGCGGCAATGGAGGGGGCGATGCTTCCAGGGGTCCCAGCCCTTCTCTTTCTTGTTTCCCCTTTGCGCCTTTCCTTGGGTCTCTGACAGCTTTAAAATTCTTATCCCTTAGACCCTATGTTTCCCACCCAGCATGAAGCGTACTTGCTTTCTTCTGCGTTAACGAGTTCTTTTGAATTTATAAATACTCGTATTAGCGGTGATGGCGCCCGCCCGCGGAGTGATCCGCCAGGAGGGACTATTTGTGATGCGGTCCTGCCCGCGGAGGGATCACCGGTGATGCGGCCCCACGCGGAGTGATCCGCCAGGAGGGACTATTTGTGATGCGATCCTGCCCGCGGAGGGATCAGCGCTGGTGCCGCTCCAACCGCGCGGCCGTGAAAAACGAGCTTCACTCTTTGTAGAATTTGAAGGAAAGTTGAAGAAAAGGGACAGTTTAATGAAAGTTTAATAAAATCAGGAGACAGCAGCAAAAACGCCGCTACGGCCGGGTGCTTCGCAGAGAGACAAAGGCGCACCTTTACAGCCAAAAGAGCCTCTTTAACACCGAGCTCCCTCTGCCGGCTCCCAATCCCAGCCCGCGCTCCCGGGCAGGGTTTCTTTGGGACCAGGGCTGCGTTTCCATCCTCCGCTCTGGGAGTCACCAGGTGCGTTAGGAACGAGCCGATCCCGCTCTCTGAGACACAAGGGCTCGCTCCAGGAGACTGTTCCTGTTCCTCTGTTCCAGCCGCTCTGCTCTCCCCAAAGCACCATTTCCTCGGAGCTCCTCTGAAACTGCATTTCAATGGACCGAGGGCTCCAGAAGCTGCAGTCGTGCAATGGGGTTTTTTTGGGAAGCGACCTTAAGCTCTTGCAGTTCCACCTCTGTCATGAGAATTTCAGGGCTCTAAGACTCACAGAACGATTTGGGCTTGGAAGGACCTTAAAGCTCATCCAGTGCCACCGCTGCCACGGGCAGGGACACTTCCCACTGTCCCAGGCTGCTCCAGCCCCAATGTCCAGCCTGGCCCTGAGCACTGCCAGGGATCCAGGGGCAGCCACAGCTGCTCTGGGCGAACTCTGCTGGGGTCTCCCCCACCTCCCAGCCAGGAATTCCCAATTCCCAATCTCCCATCCATCGCTGCCCTCTGGCACTGGGAAGCCATTCCCTGTGTCCTGTCCCTCCGTCCCTTGGAAATCCTTTCTCTATCTTTTCCTGCGGCCCCTTCAGGCACTGGGCGGCCCCCGCTGGGTCACCCCGAAGCTGCTCCTCTGCCGGCCTGTCCCGGGGTGTCCGGTGTGTCCCTGTGTGTCCCGGTGCGTCCCGGTCTGTCCCGGGGTGTCCCGGTGTTTCCCGGTCTGTCCCGCTGTTCCCCGTGTCGCTCCGCGCGCGCTGCGCCACGTGACTCTCCCACCGCCCCGCGGGGAGGGGGGGCCTGACCCGCGCCACGCCCCCTGCGCGCGCGCTCCGCCGGGGTCACGTGGTTCCCCGCGCGTCACGTGATCGGGGCGGCGGCGGCGGCGCGGGAGCCGCCGGGAAGCGCCAGGCGGGACCGGGCCGGGATCGGGCCCAGCGCAGCCGCGGCCCTGCCCGAGCCCTGCGAGCCGCCAGCCCGCCATGGACCGCCGGGACCTTTCCGGATCGGCCGCCCGCTTGGCAGCCGCCCCCCCCTCCCTCCGCCGGGCCCGCCCCGCGCCCCCCCCGGCGCTCCGTGACTCGCCGGCGGCTCCGCGGCTCCTCCGTCGTTCGCCGGTGGCGGCAGCCAAGAGATGGTGCGGGCCCAGCGGAGCGACCAGCGCAGGTGAGCGCGGCCGGGCCTGGCCTCCCGCCGGCACCGGGGCAGCGCCGGGGCCGCGCCGTCCCCGCCCCGGGCACTCCCGGCACATCCCGGCACCCCCTGGGCGGCACCGGCGGGCCCGAGGGCGGCATCGGCCGCTCCAGGCGCAGCTCCCGCCGGGACCCGCGGCTTTCCCCGCGCTCGCGCCCCGCTGTGGGGGACACCCCGGGAGGGCGGGGGTCCCTCCCCGGGCAGCGCAACCCGGGGCATTTCCTGGAACGGGGACTCGGGGCGGGCTCGGGGCCGGCGGGGCCGCTGCGCTGCCCTCCCCGCTGATGGGTTGAATGGTGTTCCGCTCATTGGCTTTGTCAGGGCTTTGTTCCTTCCCCTTTGCTCTCCCGGTTTGCGGCCGGAGCCGCTCCGGGATGGAGCGGGCCAGCACCGGCACGGGCTGCGGGGCTCTGGGGGCGGCCGGCGGCTCTGGGCGGCTCCGCGGGGCTGCCGTGCTCGGGGAATTGGCTTCCGCCGGCTGCTGCCGAAGGTCAGCGAGGGAAGAGTCGCGGGTCCGGACACAATCCCGTCCGGACTGAGTGGGTGGCTCTTACGTAAAGCCTCATCCTTGGGGGGGGTTGTGTTGGACTTTGTAAAAGAGCAGTCGCTTAACGTTCCTGGGCTCTGGGCTGACTTTTTTCCTTTTTTGCCATTTTTCAATGAACAAACCAAAGCGAGAAAGTGTTGAGAGGTGTAAGCCGGGTATCGGTGCATTCAGTGCTGTGCCTGTGATTCTCTTCTGGAGATGAGCAAGTGGTTCACTGGATTCTGGGGGAGAACTGAGTGCTTCTGCCCAAAGCTCGCTCACAGCCTGGGCAGATGCTGTACAGTGGAAAGGGAAAAGGGGCAGGTGTGGGACCCACTGTCCCCCCGGCTCATCTCTTGCCTTATGACGGCCTTGTTTGGTCATTTTCTCAGGAGTGCCGGTGCTTTGAAGCATTCCCACGTTCCCAGTGCTGGCAGCCAGGCACCCACCTGCCCCTGTGGGACTGCCCAGGCCCTTCCTCAGTGCCACTCTTTGGAATGAGCTGGTTCTGCTGGGGCCTGTGTGTTTATTTGTCACCTGGTCTCCCTCCCAGCTACTGAACTCCTCTCAGGTGTATTCCTAGTTGCTGACATTCCTTTAAAACTACCGAATTCTTCTCTCAGGTCCCTGGCAAACGGGGCTTTGCAGCCTGGGGGAGTTATTGCAAAACGGGGTCTAGTGAAGTGCTCTGCAGGAGTGGTTGTGCACCTGAGTGGTCATTTAATTGTCTCCTCTAATGAGGGAAACGTGATTAAATGATGCCTTTTCCTGGTCTTAAAATCAAGAGTCATACACGGTTCGAAGGGGAAAAGGGATTTTACCTTGGTATTTATTTTAAGGATCCTTAGGTGCACACGTCCAGGTCATATGCATCGAGATGCACCCCGCCGAGTCTCTGTGTCCCCCCCTCTCCCCCAACATTAGGTGTAACATTATAGGTGTTACTAATTAGCATATCTATCAAAGATTCCCCAATGAGAGGCTCAAGTGAGCCCCCCTCCCCAAGGAACCTTCCCCTGGATGGTTCTATCTTGGTTTACAGAATGTGTTCTGGAGAGGACCGTGGGGTCTGGGGCACACTGATCCCTAGCTACGAAGCTTCTAAAATGTTGAGTCTCTCAGCTTGACAAACAAGTCCAAGAATGTAGGCAAAAAGCACTAGGAATACAGAATTTGTAAAAAGGTACAACAGGGGTATAAAAGAAAAGGCAAAAATCCTCATGGCATCACTAGCAATCTTGTGCCCGTTGCTGGGCAGTTTCAGCTCGTGTCTGTGCTATGTCATGGGTGTCTGTGTTCTGTAGTTTGTGTCCATCCTCTCCTGTGTCACAGGCCTTTGTTACATCTCGGTGCTTTATGGGCCTCGCTCTGGGCCGTAGCGGCAGCGGGGGTCTCTGCTCGCGTGCTTTCCCGGATCGGGCTCATTCCGGCATCTTTACAGTTTTGCTTTTGGAGACCAGGAGAAGTACACAAGATGTTCTCCTCCATCTTCCTTCTCACTTTTGGTAGTATCTTTTCTTTCATGGGCCATGGACTTCTCTATGAAGTGTATTAGACCCTCCTCACTGTGGTAGTTCCATAGGTTCCATTGCCTCAAAGCATATCGGGTCTAGAATTTATCTTCTGGAGAGTTATCTCAAGTCCTCGTGTCATCTTTGCTTCTATTTGGTGTGCTTACACTTGGAGCTGCCCTGCCCTGGCACTTAGAGTCGTGGCTGGGTTGAACAGTTGTAAAACTTTGTGGTTCATCTCTTGGCTGTGGGGTTTTGTGTAGAAAACTTATGGGCCTGGTGTATGGGGATAACTCCGAGCTGTCAGCTGCTTGTAGACTGTCTCATGTTGTCTTGCAGGTCCCCGAGGCCGATTCTGATCCCTGCAGTCACCGATGCTACCGCTTTTCCCAGAATCTACCCTTCCACGTCAGGGAGCAGCAGTTGGAAGATGTGTTGAAGCGTCTTCATCGGTGGAGTGTTGTGAGTAAGGGCTGCAGTCAGTGTGTAAGCTGAAGAAGGGTGTCTGTCTGTGAGAGTGTGTGTCTGTCTGTGTCTGCGTGTGTCAGTCTGTGAGAGCGTGTGTGACTGGTTCTAACCTTGTGTGGGGGATTTTTGCCTTTCAGTTTTTTCAACTGATTTTTAACTTTATAATAAGAAAACAGCCAGCTGTGAGGTTTTTTTTCCCCCCATCTGGGTTTTGTTTTTCCTTGGTCCCGTCCTGTCTGCGAGGTGATGTTCATCGCCAAGGTTTGGGTGCAGCCAAACAAACAGCCTCCCTAACAGGGTGGAGAGTACCCAGTGGAGGTTAGGAATACAGGGAAAAGGTGCACCAGCCCTCATACCACCCCTGACAGCACCATTTTCCCCCCACCAGCAGCACAGTGCAGCAACCCTGGAACCCTCACTGCAGCAGAGCTCAGTAACCCTGGTGCTGGGATAACCCTGGAACCCTCAGAGGAGGACAAGCCCCACACCAAAAAGTTAGGGATGACAGCTGCAGGCTGGAGAGTGACAGGTACGGGTTGAGGGCTGGGGCGTGTAGAGCAGGAGTGAGGGGTTCCAGGCAGCAATAGCAGTGAGGGGTATAAAGTAGAGGGGGTTAAAGGTTAGGGGATAAAGGGACAAAAGTCAGGGCATAGGTTGGGGGGTCAGGGAATCAAAGGTGAAAGTCCAGGGGTCGAAGGTCAAGGTGGTCAATGTCAAAGCACAGAGGTCACATGTAGAAGGTTGGGGCAAAGGTCACAGGGCTCAGGGGGGTCAAAGGTCCTGGGGTCAGGTGTCATGGGTCAAAAGGCAAGGGTCAAAGGGCTCAGGTTGGGGGGGGTCAAAGGGCAGGGCTCAAGGTGTAAAGGTGGATGGTCAGGGGTCAGGGATCAAAGGTCAGGTTGTCAAGGAATGGGTCGAGGGGTCAAAGGTCAGGGGGGGTAAAAGGTCAAGGCTCAGGCTCAGGATTAGAGGTTTCAGCATGATTTTCCATGGTGGTTCCCAGTGTGGGGACACGGGGTGTGGGGTCAGTGGCGCCGGGGGCGGGCAGGAGCCCCATGGGCAGTGGCCGGCAGCGGCGGGGACGTCTCCATCCGGGTCGCGCCCCTCCACTCCCAGCAGAAGCCCCCCTGCGCCGTGCGGTGCCCGGCCGCACTCCTTGCCCTCCCTGCCGCTGCCTTCCCGCACTCCCACCGCACCCCCTGCTCCCCTCCAGCCCAGGGAAATGCAGGAAAACACAAAATCATCGAGGTGGAACAGTCACCGGAGCTGCCCGAGCCATCCCCCCGCCTGAAGGCGGCAGCTGCCCAGAGCCGGGAGCACCCAGCAGGATGCAGCTCCTCTTTCCCAGGAGCTGGAGGCAGGGTTTCCCAGGCAGGGGGAGCAGGGAGAATTTCAGCTCCCAGCAGCTCTCTGTGAGTGCTGGATGGACTCTGGGCTGAGCCAGGTGGGAGGTGTGGGTGGTGTTCATGTCCTCAGGAGCTGCTCGAATCCACCTTAAACTCCTGGAGTGGTCTGTGCTGGGAAGAACCTTACAGACCATCCTGTTCAGCCCCTTGCCATGGTCAGGGACACCTTCCTGGGGTGTCTGTGCCAGAGTGATGGAATGGGCAGGACTTTTTCCCTGAGCCCAGTCCCGGGCAATACTGGGGTTCCCATGGGAAGAAGCCTGTGAGCTGCATTTCCGGAGCTGGGAGCCTCCATGCCTGGGAGTGTTTCCAGTACCGCTCTTTGGTTTTTTCCATAACTGGGCATGATGTTTCTCCCCAGAGCAAGGTGGTTTTCCCTGGATTGTTGGGGTTACACACTGGCTGTTTGACAGCTCTGTTGTCTCTTTGTCCTGAATGGAAGAGCGAGGAACGGGAGATGCTCCCAACTGTCACAGGGATGTGGGAACAGCCCAGTTCCAGTGAGGAATGTGACGCCCAGCTTGTGGCGTGTGCCCTGAGATGGTCTTTCCTGTTGTTTTGTCCTTAGAGCCTGTTGGAGTGCTGGCCTGGATTTGGGAGGAGCCAAGTAGCCTGAAGCAGTGAGGTTTTTCCTGTCAGAAATCCATGGTGGGGATGTTTTCCCTGGCTGTCCCAAGGGGAAGGAACAGCTCTGGAGTTTTTGCAGCCACAGGCTGGGGATGCATCCCCTGAAAACCAGTTCAGGATCGTTCATCTGACTCTGTCCCTGACCTGTGGCTTCCAGGGAGCCTTCTGGTCTTCTGGATATTCCCAGGAGAGGATATTCCACCACCTGACTTTTAAGCCAGGAATTGCAAACCCAGTAAGTCAGTCACATTCTATGGGAGCTGCCCCAATGGTGGGATGGCAGATGGCACACCCCACGCTGCTGTTTGGGACATTCCCAGCTGGAACGGGAGCCAGCTGGGCATTTTGGAGCGCTGAGGCCACAAGGGCAGCCTTGAGTGGCATTCCCAGGCAATGCTGAGGCATCCCATGCCTGTGGCACGTGGCAACACATGCCTGATGTGGAGCAGAGAGAGGAAGGGAGAAATTCTGAGTTGATGGGAGGAATGGAATTGGGCTTTCCAGAATGGAATTGGTATAGGTGCTGATGGAATCATGGGGTGGCTTGGAAGGGACACAAAGACCCTCTGGGCTCTGTTTTCCCATCCCATGGCAAAGAACACATCCAAAACTGCCTCCTCACCCTCATGGAATGGCAATGGGTGTTGGGAGCTCTGGCAGGAGCACCTGGAGACCAGGTAAGAATAGCAATGGGATTGTTTTGGCTGCTGCTGGATGTGGTTTTCTCTTTGCAGGATGTTCCTCTGACCGATGTTTTCACAGTAGCTTGCTAGGCCTCATTTGAGGATAATTCCAAGAATTTGGAAGTAGTTGGAAAAGAGTGAGGAAAAAAGGTGAACCTGATCCGTTTCTAGTAATTCTGAACTTCTCTTGCAGCACCATTCTGAAGGAAAGCTGGTTAAAGGATAAAGATGCAGAGGAACAAGTGTTGTCAACCCCCCTGCCTCCCTGACAGAGCAAAGCTTTCTGCAATCCCAGTAAATCTCTTGGAGAAACTATGGGATCACAAGGTTTCCTAGGAAAGGAAAACTAAGGACAGAGATGAGGAAAGAGGCTTCCAATTAATAATGATTTGATGGAGGTAGGAATGATTCTTGTATGTTTGATGCACCCCTTTTTATTCCTGGGATAATTTTAAATGATTTCTTTAAAAACTCATTTTGATTTGGGAATTCAAATTAGAGAGGAAGCGATGCAAAATAAATGCAGGGAGAGATCACAGAATCATCCTGGAATGGCAGAATAGTTTGGGTGGGAAGGGACCTTAAGGATCACCTCATTCCATCCACAGGGTGCTCCAAGCCCCGGCCAGCCTGGCCTCGAACACTTCCAGGGATGGGGCAGCCACGATTTCCCTGGGTTTATGGGCACAAGAGGAAATTTCCAGCAGGAAGTGAGGGATTTCCTTTGCTCTGCCTGGCCCTAGCAGGGCTTTGGGAGGCAGAGGGTGTGGGAACAGGAGCTTTGTCCACTGCCTTGGGGGAGTCTCTGCTGTCCCAAAACCCAGCCGAGCAAGTGGTTGTGGTTTAACATCCCGTTCAAAGGAGATGCCAGGCCAGGAACGGGAATGGACTGCAGAGCAGGGATGGTGCCCAGCAGAGGGGTGACCGTCCAGGGGGTCCCAGCAGTCCATCCCTGCTGGCCAGGTTTGGGATGAGCAGGTTGGTGACTGTCCCTGTGCTTGCTCTGCAGGATGAGGAAGCCAGGCCTGCTGAGGAGGAAGATGAGGAGGTGTGGGAGGATGGAGACAGCGGCCACCAAAGGCTGCAGAAGGCACAGATCCAGGTAGGAGACGTTGCCTTCCGAGGAGAGGGACTTGTCTGTCCCGTTGGAATTTGGGGCGTGAGGCCAGTGGAACAAAGGGTTTGATTCCATTTTCTTACTCGGGTTTTCACGTGCCTTAAGAGAGCTTTGTGAAAATGTCATTATCCCTGATTGAATCTCTGGAAAACAGGGATTGAAGCTTTCAGAAGGGGCCCAACCCTGCCTGCACGTATCCAAGTGCAGCCCCCACTCCCTGTTTTTGTGTACAGCTGGGATGAGACCTCAGCTGCTGCTACTTGCCCACTCACAAGTTGTGTAGCTCAGAGCCTCAGCCATGAAGGGCCAGGCTGTGTTTAAAACAGCCCAAGGTACCAGAGAGCTGAAGTAATTTCCTAGCAGGTAACTTGACTTGGAAGCTGCATTCTAAAATTTGTCCACATTTAATTTATGTCCCACGTGGAGACACCTAAAGAAGCAGAGGTGGGGTGTTCCTAAGAAAAGAACATCTAAATTCTTTGGTGGTAGAGGGCTTAAAATTAAAGTCTGAGTGGAGGTGCCTTTAGGACACTTCCATTCCAGTATCTGAATGGAATTTACATGAAGTATCCAAATCCTGACAAGCTTGTATGAACTCCAAAGCCTCTGCAAGTGTTTTACAGCCAGGGAAGGAGATAAGAGTCTGGAGTCTCTTCCCAAAACCTGGCTGCTGGTTTGTTTGGCCAGGCATAGGAATAATTGTGTATTCCCTGGGGCTGTCCTTATGGGGAGAGGTTTACTTATGTGCCCTGGGTTTATTCAGTGCCTCTTCAAAGTGATGGAAACTGATTTCATTGAAATGCCAGGGGTGCCAAATGTTTTCCCCAGCCCGAGCTCGGAGCCAGCCCAGTGGGAAGTGGTTTAATGGCCATTTTCCCACTCCCTCGGGGCAGCAGCACTGGAGCACTCGCACCCAACCGTGCCCGAGGTGCCGAGTACTGGCAGGAGGCAAAGCCGGGGACGGGGCAGTAGGAGCTTGCAGTGCTCCTGGAATCGCAGAGCTGGAGCTGTGGGTTAGAACTCCCAGGAGCTGCTGCCTCACTCAAACCTCGTTTCAAGCTCAGCATCCCTCCTGCTCCCTTGGAATGATTGTTGCTTCTGTTGTTGCTCTTTCCCGATACATGATGATTATTATTGTAAATTCCCACTCCATTTCTTCCATAGCCCTTTGCTTCCCAGAGGTGGTGCTTTAGGCAAGCCCCTCCAGCCTGGGAAGGTGCTTTTGGCTCCGCACTCATTCCCAGTCCCCATGAGCAGCTGGACCTGTGCTGCCCCAGCAGGTGCCTTTCCTTCCTTCCTTCCCTGCTGCACTTTGGCTTTTCGAGGGCTCTCTGGGGGGCTGAGGGAGAAGTTCTTTGTCATTCCAGGGCAGCATAAGCCCTGATCCCACTAAAAGCAGGAGGAATCATTTCATCCTTGTTTTTGGATACACCTTTAGTGTTTTCTCTCTTTTGCTGACACTGTGTGGTGAAGCAGCAGCTCCCTGGAATAATTTTTATTTGTAAAACAGTGAATTCCCTGCTGGAATCCCAGTCACAGCCCCCCAGATCAATGTGCAGTTTAAGGCCTTACACCCTGACCAGGACAAGTTCCTGTCCTTAGACATGGAAAACAGGGGAGAACTCAGACTGGATTGGAGCCAGCATCCAGAATGGGGAAAGTGAGGCAGCGTGCTTGGAGAAGGCTGGGGCTGGTACAGGGGGTGTTCCCCGTTGGATGACACCCGTGTGGAGCCGATCCTTCTCTTCCTTTGTCCAAAGTCCGATGGCAAAGGAGTGAAGAACCCACAAGTGGGGCCTGGAAGGAAAACAGTTCTGTTAAAATTAGGCAAAGAATGCACTAAGTAAAAATGGACATCCTTTTTATGTGTGAAAGAAAGTAGGGGAAAAATGTTGAAAAAGAGTTCTTTTATTTGGTGCCACCTCTCATTTTTTTATGGATAAAACCCTCTAGTGAGCAATCAGAACAGGAGTGGGAAAGCCAGGAGCCTTTGACTTCCACAGTGAACTTAATTTCCATGCTTAATTTTAACAATTTCCTCTCTCTCTCAGGGCAGGAAAACCCACTTAACTTGTCCCATCTTTGCCAAAAGCTTTGGTGTTTGAGCAGCCAAACCCAAGGAGCTCTGGCCCCACCAGCCTGTACTGGAGGGCCCCTGGTCCTGCCCGTGGTGTGGGATGAATCCCCAGTTGTCCCCAGAGGGGGCTGCCCTGGTCCCTGCAGTGCCCAGCACCTGAGACAGAGAGAGCCCTGTCCAAAGGGGCCTTTGGCACCTTGTCAGGAATGTGGCAGCAGCCCCAGGAGCAGGCTGGAGGTGAGAACTGGGGCTGTGTTTGAGCCTGAGCAGGTCAGCTCAGTGTTTACCTGTGGGGGGAGCTTGGCCCCACACTCTGAGTTGAAGCGGGATCAGGGTGACAGATGCTGCATTTTGGGCACCCTGAGAGTTTCTCTCCCCCCTGGAGCTTTCCTGCAGGGATGGGGCAGGGCAGGGAGCAGAATTAACCCTGCACCTCCCGTGGACACTGCTGGCCTTTGTCTCTCTGTTGTGCCATCAGCCTGTGGGAATTTGCTGCTGCCGCTGCCACCCCACCTGGGGGCTGCGTGCTCCTGGCAGCCCTTCCCAGCCCCACACCTGAGCTCCAGCGGTGCCTCCGGGCTGTGTTGGGAGCGTTTGCTGGGAATGGGCCTCATCCCTGGAGTATCCTTTCCTTCCAGAGTGGATGGACAGAGCTGCTGGGCTTGTCAGCTTCAGAGTTTGATTGCAAAAGTCACTGCAGGGAAGAATGACAAGGAGGTTTGTCAGAGTGGTGCTGTCAGACCCCACCTGCCAGTCTGTGCTTTGGGTTGGAGGTTGTTGTGTATTGGCCCTGCAGGCAAGGAATGTCCCCTTCCCACCTCAGCCCAGCAGCTCCCAAGGGCTCTTCCTGGAGTACTTATTCTTTGCTTCCCTTTGGGCTAACTTAATCTCCACCCTTCCATGAGCAATTCCTTGGCTTCTCCTGGAGAAAACCCCACGGCAGAGGCAGTCTGCAAAGGAGCCCAGAGCTGTGCTTGGAGCAGAGAGTGCTGAGAGCTGCGGGTGCCTCTGCTGCCCCAGGCTGGCAATATCCCCATGGAACAGACTGGGCAAATGGGATTAGAGGGAGCACAAGTCCCTTCAGGGAAGGGGTTTTCTCCTGTGCAGATCAGGCACAGGGCAGGAAGGGAACTTTGGAAATCAGCTGATTTCCCCCAGAAAGCATCACTCACATCAGCATGGATGACATGACCTGTGCCCACCGCTCACCATGCACCCGGCCAGAATCAAGAGCAAAGGTTGGTTTGGGTGTGAGCACTTGAAATAACTTGGAAAGAGAAGCAATCACCTTTTGCTGCTTCTTTCTTTCTTTCAGATGCTGGGATTGCCTCTGGGCACGTGTGCTGAGCTCTCCCTGCAGGGAACCATCAGGCCTTAACAGCTGTGAGGTTGTGTTCTTCTCAGTGGGGAACTGGAAATAATTATTAATTAATTAATTGCAGAAATGTCTTCTGAACCTTTCCCCTTTCCTGGTAGATCTTCTCTCTCTGCCTCTGAATTTACAGCTGTTCCCTGGTGTCATTGGCCCTGCCTGAATTCCTTGCAGCTCCTCACTGGGAAAACCTGGGGTGACTGAGAGGGGACACAAGAATTGTTTGTGTAGGAAAATGGGAGGGGATGTCGAGGGGAGCGAGGTGGCATTTTTGAGGGAAAAGCTGAGGTGATGTTTAGGAGAGAGAATGCACATTTTTGGGGCAGAAAAGAGTTAATATTGTAGAGGAAGGAAAATTTGGGGGGTAAAACTTGATGTAACCTGTAGGGGACAGAATGAATATTTTGGCATAGGCATAGAGGAGTAGACAAATAAGGAAAATTTTGGAGGCAAAGCGTGACAAAATCTCAAGAGCAGAGAATGATCACTTGGAGGGAAAAATGAGGTGATGAGTACTGAGCATGTGGGGAAAATCTGAGCTAATCTCTAGGGGAGAGCATGAACACACTGAGGTAACATGAGGGAATCAGTTGTGGGCAAGTAGGGAAACTTGTGTAAAAAGAACATTAAATAAGCTGTAGAAAGAACATGTTGAGGTAAAAATGAGGTCATCAGTAGTAGACAGATGGAAAACTTTGGTGGTAAATCTTGATAGAAGCTATGTGGTAGAAAGTAAATAAATATTGAAGGAAGAAGAGGGAATCAGTAGTGGACAGGTAGGGGAATTTTGGGGGGGTAAAACTTGAAATAATCTAGAGGTTGAGAATGAATATTTTGAGGTAAAAATGAGGTAATAAGTTGTGGACAGTTAAGGAAAATTTTGGGGGTCAAACTTGAGGTAATCTCTAGGGAGAGTATGACACACTGACATAAACTGAGGCAGTCACTGGGGCTAGGCAAGGAAATTTGGGGTGTAAAACGTGGGAAGATCTGTAGGGCAGAGAATGAACATATTGAGGAAGCAATGAGGTGACCAGTAGTCAAGAGGAGGTAGAATTTGGGGGGCAAACCCTGAGGTAATTATGGAGGAACAGTAAGTGTTTTTGAGAAAAAATCGGACCTAATTTGTAGGGGACAGAATGAACATTTTGGGGATAAGACAGACAGAACTTGCGTGGTTTTGGTTTTACAATCTGGTCAGTATACAGGGGACAAAACAGACATTTTGGTCATAAAATCCTAGTTAATCTGTAGAAGAAAGAACTCCTATTTTGAGGTAAAAAGGAGGTGATCAGAATTGGGCAGGTAGGGAAAATTGAGGGGGTAAAATGTGAGGTCATCTCTAGGAGAGAGCAGGAGCATCCTGAGGTAAACTGAGGGAATTGCTGTGGACAGGTGGGTAAATCTGGGGGGTAAAACTTGAGGGAATCTCCATGGTAGAAAAGGAGTATTTTGAAGTAAAAATGAAGTACTCCGTGGTGGAGAGGTACAGAAAATGTCGGGGGTAGAATCTGAGGTGATCTGTAGCAGAGAGAATGCACTTGATGGGGTAAACTGAGGTTTTATGGCCAGGTAGGGAAGTTCTGAGGGGTAAAAATTGAAAGTGTCTGTAGGGTAAAGAATGAGAATATTGAGGTGGAAATGAGGAAAGAGGTAGTGGACAGGTGGGGAAAGTTTTGGGGGCAAATCTTGTGGTAATCTCCAGAGCAGAGAAAGAATGCTTCCTTGTAAAAAATGAGGAACTCAGAAGGAGACAGATGGGGACATTTTGGGGGTAAAGTCTCAGATCATCTCAAGGTGAGGGAAGGACTATTTGGAGGTGAACTCAGGACTCACTGTGTCCTCCTTCCTTGGCAGCAGCTGGCAGGGAAGGGAGAAGAGGCCTCGGGCTGGAGAGGGGCAGGAGAAAGGCACTGTGGGCAAAGGGACCTCCCTGGCATCCCCAGGGCACCTGTGGGGAACAGAGTGGACACTTTGGGAGCAAAGGGAGGTGAGTGGATTGTCCCTTTGGGGGATGCTGGGATTTAAATCATTCTATCCATTTGCCTGCTGACATTTCCCAGCCCAGGGGCTTTGGCTGCCAGGGCAGCACAAAGGTTGTTCCCTGTGTGGTGCCCAGATTTGGGGTTAGGCTTTGCTAGTTCACATGAATTCTACCCAAAGCCCTGAATTGCCACTGGAATAGCCTCCTAGTGCCTCCTGGAGCATGGATATTCCCATGCAGAGCTGCCTATTTAACAGCAGGTGTCAGGAAGTAGCAGAGCTTCCAGGGAAGCTCAGCAGGGTCAGGGCAAGGACAGCTTCATGTTCCATAGAATTTGCTGTTTGTAACCCTCATCCCCCAGCCCCCCCCACCATGTCCCTGGGGCACCTGACAGAGTTCCCTGGAATTCAGCTGCCTGCACCCCCCGAGCTCGGGCTCCAGGTGATATTTGGAAGCAGGAGAAGGCGCTGGCCGGACGCGCTCCCAGCCCGTGCTGAGGCAGCCCCTGTGCCCATGGGAGGAGTTCTCTCCCTGCAGGAGCTATTTCATTGCAGAGCCTCTGGAAGTTCTTTTCCCTCAGGAAAGGGATGCACATCCCTGCCTTCAGGGCACCTGCAGTGTGAGCCACCTGTGAAAGCTTTCCATCAGTTGTGCAGTTCCAGCTGGTTCCCCAAAAACTGCCAACTCAATCCAAAGAGATTTCTCTGCCTCTGACCTTTCATTTGAAGGCATCTCTGAGGGCATTGCTTGGCATTTCATTGCTGTGGGGGAAGCTTGCCTTGGCTTTAACGCTGCTGAGGGATGATGTCCTCAGGCTGGAAGGGAAGGCATTTTGGGTGGCTGGGACATAGCTGGCAGGTGTGTGGGAGGTCGGCAGCGGGAATTGCTGTCTGAGCCCCTCTGCAAACAGCCCGTGCCGACATTCCCCGGTGCCAGCTGTTCCTTGGGGTATTTTTGGGGCGTCAGTGGGGTCTGTCGGGGCCGAAGCATCTCCGGGTGCCTGTTCAGAGCAGCCCCTGGCCGAGGGGCCGCCCTTTATCCATGTCCATCCCAGCGCTGCCCAGGCAGCCCAGTGCCCGTTCCCGGGATGTGTGTTTGGCATGCTGTGTGCCACAGGCAGGACACTGCAGGCACAGCTCCTCTCTGCAAATCCAAAGCACAAGAGCTGCTGGTTCCCTTCCTGGGGCTGCTGGCCTTCTCCCTCCCCCCCGTTCCCTGCCAGCTGGGACACACAGAAGGAGCACCAAGGAACACTCCTGGCAATGAGCAGGAGTCACTGAGAGCTCTGTGCAGCTCTGGGCCACAAAAGCTGCCTCAGCCGCCACTGTGATTTTGGCCTGTGAACACTCACCTGCGGGAAATGCCCCTCTGCAGGCAGGAGCAGCTCTGACACTCTCCAGAACTTTGGCCATGGAGCAAGTGAACCCTCAGGACTTGCCTTGCTTCTTTCTCCCTGGAAAGGGACATGGAATGAGCACCTTGACAGCTGTTGGGGAAATCCTGGAAAGGGCAGGAAATCAGGGCTATGGGAAGAGTTTTGTGCTGTCCCCCAAGCGATCACCTGTGGTGTTCCATGATCAGGTGCTGGCCATGGAGCTCTGCCCTGTGGCCATGGCAGGGGCTGGGGTGTAAAGCAGCATTAGCATAAAAGAAGGAGCTGTATTTGCAAAGGAATTACCTTGCTGGCACTTGGCATTGCCATGCCAGGCAGGACATTGGCAGGAGCTGAGATTGGCTTGGTTGGAGCAGGGTGCTGAGAATGGCCAGGTGTGGGTTCAAGGCCCAGATGAGGCATTCACATAAGGGTTCGACTTGGTGCTCCTTGTGTATCCATTCCCACTCAGGAGATGCTGTGCTCTGGAAATAAAGAAGAAACAGTTTCCACTGGACTTTCAAAGCCAGAGGTTTTTGCACTGGAGAGTGCAAGGCGCAGAGAAAGTGGGGGGGGGGGGGGGGGGGGAAGGAGAGCATCAGGTAGCGGCTGAGCGGCCCGAGGCCCGGCCCCAGAGCGGGCGCAGTCAGAGCAGGAGCGGCAGCAGCGGACTCGGCGCCAGCGCCCGGCCCGGGGGAGCGGCTCCTCCCGGCCGCGGCGCTGCAGCCGCGCTCGCTGGGCGGGGGCGCGGCGGGCGGGAGGCCCCCGGGGGAGCGGCCCCGGGGCGGGGGGAGGCGGGCGCTGCTCTGCGCAGGGGGTGCGGCGGCCTCGGCAGCGCCGGGGCTGGGGGAGCTGCGCGTCCCCGCGGGGGCTGCGGGCGGGCCCGGGCCGGGAGCGCCGCCGCTCCGGTTCCGCCCCACGGGGCGGGCGGCGCTGCGGGAGCGGCGGCCTCTGGGGGTGCCGGGGCCAGCACGGGCGGTCCCCGTGCCCCGCCCGCTTCCAGGCGCGATCCAGCGCCTGCTCCGGGGAAGCGCCGCCCGCCCGGCACGGCCCCGGCTCCCCGCGGCCGCGGCGGGACCGTAGCCGGAGCTCCGGCGGGACCGCAGCCCCGCGCTGGCCGCAGCCGGAGCGGCAGCGCCGGGCTCGGCCCCAGCGCCAATCCCGGAGCGGCTTTTAACCAGCCGCGGCGATCCCGATCCCTAATGCCATCCCCAATCCCACCTCAGTTCTCCGAGCCCGGGAGCCACACCCCGCCCGCCGAGGGACAAGCGGCTCGGCCCGGGACCCCCAGCAGACACCGACAGGACTCGGACCCGAATCCCCGGACCCCGTTCCCGGTCCCACCTCAGCGCCTCGGGCTCGGCGCAGCGCCGGGAGCAGCCCCCGGGGCCGGGCTCCGCACAGCGCTCCGAACGACGGTCCCGCCGCAGCCCGGGACGAGCAGAATGAGCATCCAGCGCACAAAGCGGAGCGGGCGCGGATCCGCCGGCATTTACAGGCGCGGGCGGGGCGGGGCGGGGCCGGCACAGGTGTGAAGGGCGGGGTCCGCACAGGTGCGCGGGGCCCCAGAGCGGCTGCGCGGGGCGGGGCCGAGAGGATTTAAGCCTCGGGAATCGGCCCCGCCGCCATTTGCGCGCTCGGTGCTCGGTGGGAGAGGTTGCGGCCGGACCGGGTTCTGTATCTCTGTATATCTCTGTGTCTCTGTATTTCTTTTTCTTTATATTTGTGTTTGCTTCTCTTCTTCTAACCCTCTCTGTTCTTCCCCCTCTGCCTCCCCTCCCCCACCCCCTACACCCCCCCCCCCCAACCCCCCCCCCCTCTCCCCCCTAGCCCTCCCCTCCCTCCCCCCCGGCCCGGTCCCCCCCATCCCCCCTCCCTTTCCCCCTACACGCCTCAACCCTGCCCTACCCCTCCATCCCCCCCCCCCCTCCTCCACCGTTCCTCCCCCCCCCCATCCCGCGTCCCCCCTGCCCCCTCACCCTGCTCCCCTTCCCCTCCCAATTTCCCCCACCTGCCCTCAATCCTCCCCCTCTGTCTCCCACCTTTCCTTCCACCTCCCCGTGTTCCTCTTCCCGCTTTCCCCCTCTGCACCTTGACCCCCCCCCCCACCTGTGCTCCGTCCTCGTCCTCCCCCCCCTCCTTTCCTGTCCCCCCACCCCGCCTCTCCCTGCACACCCTGAACCCCCCACCTGCCCTCCTTCTTTGACCCCCTCTGCTCCCTTATTCCCGTCCTCTGTCCCGTCTTTCTCCCGCAGCCGCGGGGCTCGGGGCGCCGGAGAATAAAGCCCAGAGGGCCGGAGCCCGGCGCCCCTGCCCTCGCTGGAGCCCCACACGGGGCCGGACCCGCTCGGCGGGTCCCCTGTGCAAACAAGAACACCGCCGGGGCTCCGGCTTTCCACACACACACTGGGGATCCCCTCTTCAGGAGGGGGTCCCGGGGCGGGGGGTGGGTTTCAGGGAGGGGGGTGTGTTGGGGTAGGGTGGGCCCCCTCCACCGGAGGAGGGGGGTCCCGGGGGGGGGGGTGGGTGGGTTTCAGGGAGGGTGGTGGGTTGGGGTGGGCCCCCTCCAGAGGAGGGGGTCCCGGGAGGGGTGGGTGGGTTTCGGGGAGGGTGGTGGGTTTGGGTGGGCCCCCTCCGGAGGAGGGGGTCCCGGGAGGGGGTCAGGGTGGGACCCCTCTGGAGGAGGGGGTCCGGGGGAGGGGGGTGGGGCGGAGGGGGGACTTTCCCCCCCTCCAGTCCCCGCCCCCTCTCCCGGACCCCCTCCTCCGGACGGGGCTCCCCCCGGCCCCCTCCCCGGGACCCCCTCCTCCGGACCGGGGCCCCGGGGGGGAGGGAGGGGGGGGGCGGGTGGGGTGGGGGGGCTCGACGGGAGGGGCTGTTGGTTTGGCCTGTGGTCTCTATGTCTGTTCATGCTGCAGAGTGACGTGACCCCCTCTGCTTCCCCCCCACCCCACCCGCCCCCCCTCCCTCCCCCCCGGGGCCCCGTCCGGAGGAGGGGGCCCCGGGGAGGGGGCCGGGGGGAGCCCCGTCCGGAGGAGGGGGTCCGGGAGAGGGGGCGGGGACTGGAGGGGGGGAAAGTGCCCCCTCCGCCCCACCCCCCTCCCCCGGAGGGGGCCCACCCTGACCCCCTCCCGGGACCCCCTCCTCCGGAGGGGGCCCACCCCCCCCCACCCCCCCCCACCCCCCCTCGGGACCCCCTCCTCCGGAGGGGGCCCACCCCAACCCACCACCCTCCCCGAAACCCACCCACCCCCCCCGGGACCCCCTCCTCCGGAGGGGGCCCACCCCAACCCACCACCCTCCCTGAAACCCACCCCCCCCTCCCGGGACTCCCTCCTGAGGAGGGGATCCCCAGTGTGTGTGTGGAAAGCCGGAGCCCCGGCGGTGTTCTTGTTTGCACAGGGGACCCGCCGAGCGGGTCCGGCCCCGTGTGGGGCTCCAGCGAGGGCAGGGGCGCCGGGCTCCGGCCCTCTGGGCTTTATTCTCCGGCGCCCCGAGCCCCGCGGCTGCGGGAGAAAGACGGGACAGAGGACGGGAATAAGGGAGCAGAGGGGGTCAAAGAAGGAGGGCAGGTGGGGGGTTCGGGGTGTGCAGGGAGAGGCGGGGTGGGGGGACAGGAAAGGAGGGGGGGGAGGACGAGGACGGAGCACAGGTGGGGGGGGGGGTCAAGGTGCAGAGGGGGAAAGCGGGAAGAGGAACACGGGGAGGTGGAAGGAATGAGATAGGGTAGGGAGAGGAGTCGGGGTGCGTTGGGGAGAACGAGGGGGGAAGGGAAAGGCCGGGTGAGGGCGAGGGATGATGGTCAGAGGAGGGGGAGAAGGGGAAGAGAGGGGAGTCGGGTTGGGGAGCGGGGTACGGAGAGGGGAGAAAGGAGGGCTGGGGGACAAAGGAGGGCTGGGGGGGTCGGGGATGCGCAGGGGAGCAGGGAGAGAGGGTGGGGGGCGCTGGGGAGAGGGCAGGAGGGGGGCTGGGAGGGAAAGGGAGGGTGTGGGGGAGAGAAAGAACTGGGGGGGTAGGAAAGAGGTGATAAGCGGGGGAAGAAGGAGGAGGATAGGGGCAGGAGAAAGAGGGGGAGGAAAGAGGGGGAGCCCGGCCCGGCGGCAGCCTCACCGACTTCTGAGCGCGCAAATGGCGGCGGGGGCGATTTCCGGGCCTTAAATCCCCTCGGCCCCGCCCCGCGCAGCCGCGCTGGGGCCCCGCGCACCTGTGCGGACCCCGCCCCGCGCACCTGAGCCGGATTAGGGGCCGCCCCTGAAGCCGCGCCCCCGGCCCCGCCCGGGACCGCCCCAGAGCCCCGGCCCCGCCCGGCCCCGGGGCCCGCCCTGCCCGGCACGGGGGCGGCTCCATCGCTCGGGGCCCCGCCCCTCTCTCCCGGGCCGGGCCCGCCCCGCGCACCGGGGCCGCTCCCGGGACCGGGGCTCCGGGTCCTGCCGGCGGCCGCTGCGGGTCCCGGGCGGCGCCGCCTCTTCCCCGGCGGGATTGGGGCTGGCATCGGGACCGGGAGGAGCCGCTCCGGGACGGGCGCTGGGGCCGAGCCCGGCGCTGCCGCTCCTGCTCCGGCCGGCTCTCCGCGGGGAGCCGGGGCTGTGCCAGCGCCCGGGCAGCCCCGGGATCCCGAGCCGGGCCCGACGCGCCGGGCCGGGCTCCGCTCAGCCCTGAGCCCCTCCCGGAGCCCGCCTTGGGCCCCACGACGCGGCCCCGGGCTCTGCCGCCAGCCCCGGACGCGGCGCTGAGTCGCTGCTCCCGAGCTCTGCGTGAGGCCGGGGAGCCCGGCTTCGGGCTGTGCCTAAGGCAGGACTCGGAGCTCAGAGACACAGACTCGCCCTGGCCCGAAGAGCCCGCTTTGAGCATCAAAACACGGCATTTAGGCTTTAATTCAGGTCCAGCAAAACGCAGCACTTCAGTTTCTCTTTGTGAGCCCAAACACACAGGACTCATTCTCTTCCTCAAGCCCTGAAAACAGGATTTAGTCACTGTTTCTGAGTCCCAGCTCTGGCCATACCAGCCTGCTCTCAGGACTCTGTAGATAGAGAAATGCTGTTAGCAAGGGTTCTCTTGCTATTTTCTAAGTCTGTGAGAGACTTCTCTCTCTCACAGAAGAGGTGGCAGGGAATGTAAACAACCAAACGACCACCTGCAACCTTGAAAAGTCTTGATAATGGTACAGTAGAAAAATATTTTGAGAGTGGATGTTTTAGGATTTTAGCCAATCACCCCCAAGGGGAGGCTGATCGTTTGTCCAATTAGACTATGAAGAAAAAAGTCTATAATAGAGTTTGTAAAATAATTAAATAAATGAATCTTGCTGCACAATTCCTGCCTGCTGGATCTTCTCTCCTCCTCCTCCTCCCTGCGGCTGCGGGACACAGTGATATACCCTAGGGCCTCGGCCTGCGGTAATAGGAGTCCACAATGCAGGATTTAGTCTCTGCTTTTAAGCTCTGCGCCTGCTTTTGAGCCCCCGAAACGCAGCACTGGGTCTCTTTTTGTGAGCCCAAAACCGCTCCTGTCCCTCGGGTTCGGAGCCCCCAGAAGTGCCCGGGGCCACAGCTGGACCCCAGCTGGGCACCAGCAGCTGCTCCCTCACCCCCCGTGGGATGGGGAAGAGACCAGAGACAAAATTCCAGCTCAGAACAGTTTAAGAATGGAAACCAAGACAAATACAATCATTTGAGATTAATGACAACACATAATAGTGAGAGCAACAAGAGCAGTGGTAACAATAATGAACAGGAGAGGGAGAAAAACCCCTCCACACCCCCCTCCCTTTAACATTATAAATCCAAAATTTAATCCAGAGCACCAGAATCTCCCACTGTGGGGGATTTCCATATTCCTGTTACTTTCTCTGTGTTCTGTCCTGGGGATTTGTGGACTGAGGGAGGCACTGGCTGCTCCTCTGGGCAAGGGGAAGGCCCCTGTGCTATTCCCATGAAGAGAACACCTGGAATTACTGCCCTGGGAGCCCAGTCCGGTCCTTCCAGTGACTGGGGGGCACCCAGAGGGTCTTTACATGAAATGAAAATGACATCCTGGTCCAGTGCATTGACAGCAGGATTGGACACTCCTGGCCAAGGTGACCAGTCCGTGGGAATCGCACCGGTGACCATCCAGGGGGGATTTTAAGTTGGATTCTTGCAGATTTCATCGTGCAGAAGCTCCAATTCTTTTTGGCACCTCTTGTTCAAATGTCTCCCCACTGGAAGAGGTCAATTAGTCTTTGTAATGACCTGACTGCCAGAGGCAGGGAAAAACAATCAGCGTTCCCTGAACGCCTCCATGACTTCCATGTCCACCTGCACCGAGTGGCCGATGGGCAGGAGCCTGCCCAGAACAGGCTCAGAGATGGGGCTTTCAACCCAAACCATTCCATCATTCCATGACCTCCCCCGGTATTGTTTTTGCACTGTTCCCTCTCAAATTTAAATTCCTAAATTTAAATGGTTTATTAAAGCAAGAATTTTTTAATTATTCAGGAATAAAAAGGGAAGCATCACACATACAAGAATCATTCCTACACCCACCAAACCATTCTTAACTGGAAGCCTATTCCCTCATCTCTGCCCTCCTTTTGCTTTCCTGGAAAACCCTGTGATCCCACAGTTTCTCCAAGAGATCTGCTGGGAGTACTGCAAGGTCTGCTCTGTCAGAGTGCCAGGGGGGTTTACAGCACTTGCTCCTCTGCATCTTCACCCTTTCATCAGCTTTCCCCTGGAACGGTGTTGTGGGAGAAGCTTGGAATTACCAGAAATGGATCAGGTTCACATTTTTTCCCCACCAGTTTTCATCTGGTTTGAAATTCCTGGAATGACCCTCAATTGTGCCCTAGAACAGTGCTGTGAAAGGATCAATCAGAAGAACAGCCTGAAAGGAGAAAACCACCTCCAGCAGCAGCCGGAATGATCCCATTTCTGTTCTTACCTGGTCCTGCCAGAGCTCCCAACAGCCATTTCCATTCCAAAACAAGAGCTATGGAAGACATTCCTGCTGTCTGTGAGGGTGAGGTGGCAGTTTTGGACGTTCTTTGCTGTGGAATCAGACAACAAACAGCATAAATAATCTTGGTGGTCTCTTCCAAGCCAAACCACCCCGTGATTCCATGCGTGGATCAGCACCTGACCCAACTCCATTCCAGAAACCTCCTCCCACTAACCCAGAACTTTCCTTTTTCCGCTCAACATCAGGGATTTGCTGCCAAGTGCCCCGGGCAGGGGACGCCTCAGCCTTCCATGGGACGCCTCAGCATTCCCTGGGGTGCCTCAGCATTCCCTGGGCTGCTGTTCCACGCCGATCCCGTGTCCAGCGCCGTTCCGGGCTGCAGTGCCGGGCTCTCCCCACAAGGCGGCAGCACCGGGAGCGAGCAGCCCCGGCCGGTCCCGCTGTCTCGGGGCAGCTGCGCCTTTAACCCGCCCGGAGCCGGCGGGGCCGTGAACACAGCGGGCAAAAACCCCACCGATCCCCTTTCTTTCACCCCCAGAGGCACAGGATCGCAGCATTCCCTGGGCTGGAAGGGACCCGCAGGGAGCATCGAGTCCACATCCTCGTCCTGCACCCCAAGAATCCCACCCTGTGCCCGAGAGCCTTGTCCAGACCCAAACTCTGCCCCCAGGATCCTGAAAACACAGCGGGGCTGGGAGAAGGATGACAATGGAAGATTTTTTATATAGATCTCCTTGTACGATCGTTATATAATATCATTAGATCGCCCAGGAACCCATCCCTGTACCTGGACAGCCAGAAGTGCACAAAATCCCAGCCCCTCCCAAGATGCAGCTCCTCACACCAAACCTTGGGAGAATCCCTGGTGCTTCCAACACCGCTGCAATCCCACCTGGAGCTGAGCTTACAGGGTGCTCTGCCTAATCCACATCCAAGCCTGGATAGCCCAAAGCCTGCAAGAAAAGAGGAGGCAAAGTGAAAAGGAGTGAGGGGGAAAAAACCAGAGTTTTAGGTTTTTCCCCTGTTTGCAACAGGATTGAAGGGCAGGATGGAGAGGTTTTGTGGAAAAGAAGTACCAAAGGCTGCTTCATTCCCAGCAATTAGCGCTGCTCAGGTTGAATCCAAGAGGCCCAATCCACCAGGTTTAAACAGGAGCAGCCGACAGGATGGGTTATGACACAGATCTGTGAAGCTGGAGCCTTCTTCCTTCTCCCGGGCTCTCCCAGAAATTCTCCATGTCCGGACGCGCTCCCGCTCTCCCCGCTGGGGAGGACGGACTTGGATAGCCCGGGTGACTGGTGAGCCTAAAACAATAAGTGATGCAGTGATCCAAGTGTTTTTCCCCAGGAAATTACATATTCTCTGGACCTGGGATAACCCATATCCCATGGCCTTCTCCAGGAAGAGTCCCAGCTGGATAGGGTCTCCCAGAAAGGATTCCATAGGGGCTCACCTTTTGCTTGGAGCTCGGCTGAATTCCTCAGCAATGCCAGGGAATGTTGCCATTGGAGGCTTTGGGCAGATTAGGCTCATTTGCCTTTTTAGGTTTTGTTACCGTCTCTCAGACTTCCCACTGGAATGTGGTCTCCAAGGAACATGTAAATCCCATTGGATTCCTGCTCTTTCAGACAATTTTTTGTACCATTCCTGTACAAAACGAGGCCCCCTGTTCGGATGCTTTTCCCCACCGTTCCCCAGCAGTTTTATCTGCCAGTCCTTTCCCTGCGCTGGTTGGGCTCTTCCCAGATCTCTGAGCTCCTTCACAAGGCAGGAGATCCATTTGGCCCAGGAACCGAACCCTCCCGAGGAATTGTCTGATGCCATCTCCATATTTCACAGCTGATCCTTGTGCTCAAAGGATCCCCCTTTCTTCCCTCCAGCCAATTCCAAGCCTCGCTGCCCCCAGCCGGGAACAGTCCCCAGGCCGATCCCTGCAGTCTTCCCTGCCAGGATCCTGCTCAGGAATCCATGGGCTACGAATGGAAGAATTAATTCTTCCCACCCCTGCCCAGTTCTAATTCCAAAGGATTTGGTGTCTGCCTTACCCAGCTGGAGCCTGCTTCCAACTCTGTTCTTGCTGCTTCTGCTGCTTTCCATTTCCCAGGAATTCCACCAACGGAGCGACAGCGTTTTCCACCTCCTCCTCCAGGATTCCCTCTGTTGCGTTCGGGTGCTGGAAGGATATCAAAACCTGGGCCTCACTATCAGGAATTATATCTCCGGATTTGTTCCTTTCCAAATGTCACCTCTTCCCAACAAAGCACTGGCCATCCAAGGAATTCTAGAGAGCGATGTGCTGACCGCTGCTTACTCCTCTGGAATGTCAGAGCTTGGAAAAAAAGGGCAGTTGAGGCTTTTCCTGGTGCTGCCCATGAAGTGTATTTTACCTAAGTGCCCCTGCCCATGCCTTTGCCTGTATCCGCCAAAAATCCACCCGTTCATTCCCCAGCTGCTGCCTCCCTCTTTTCCTGGATCCAACAGAATTTTAACAGGTGAATATTCCCCTCTGGAAGAGCACCTTTCATTCCAAACCTAAGAACAAACAAATGAATCACTTTCCTTCGACCTTCCTTATTAGGATTCCACTGAGAGCAGTGGATGGAAAATGATCCTCTCCTGGTCCCTGCTGGATTCCCGGAGCAGGGATCCTTTCCCTCTTTCCCCCCACCCCCCGCGGTGCCCTCCTCCCCCTCCCGCCCCACCCCGCACCCTTTTCAGGCTTTGTTCCACAGCTTTTGCCTCCGGACCTCAGATCCTTTTGGTCTCCAGGAGCTCCCAGCAGCTCCACAGCCTTTCCTCTCCCATCCTGATCCTTTCTCCAGGAATGGAGCTCTGCATTGCAATTCCCTTCTCTTTTCTCCGACAATTCCCACCAACCCAGACCTAAAGCTGACACAAGGAACGCTCGGTGCCCACAAATCCAAATCCAGACCTGGCCATCCCTAAACCAGCAACTCCCGGACAATTTGCGTTCATTCCAACCTATCACTGAGGACTCACCTAATCCTTCAAAATTCCCAAGAAATATCCCGTTGCCTTCAGCTCCCAGGGGATTCTGCTTCGTGCTCACACGGATTTGGGACTTCCCTGAAACACCCGTGCAGGGCACGCTGGAATCCCCGATCCCGTGAATCCGGGGAGTGTGAAAAGCTCGGTCCAGCCTGGGCCCCCAGAAATTTTTGCCAACTATCCCCCAAGTCCTCGGGACAACAGAACTCTCTGGTACTGCATTTTTGGCGTTGTAAAGCCTGGAATTACTTTATTCCTAGTGCTGGGCTCTGGATGTGGCCGAGAAAATCCCGGCCTCCACACAGACCCAGATTCCAAACTTTTTGATACATTTGAGCAAACCGAGAAATTCCCCTTCCCTGCTTCTTCTTAAGGGCATCCTTCTCTTCCCTTACCCGGCCTGCTCTCTCCCACTGGGCTGGGTTTTTCCCTTCCCATGCTAATTAGTCCCTACTTCTAGGAGCTTTAGGTACCTTTCTTCCCTGGCAGGGATTTCTTAACACAGCTACCGAGGCTTTGGGAGTCTTCTTTATCTTCTACTTTCTGGAAACACACCCTCTGATCCATAAATGCCACAATCCAGATGCCCAACTTCAACAAGACATCCTTTTCACCTAAAAACACTCACTCTCAACTCTTAGATCTTTTAAAGTTTTACCCCCGCAAAATTCCCCTGCTTTTCCACCGCTGAATTCCTCCGTCCTGATTCCAAGAATTTCTTGAATACCACGGGGCTTTTCTCAAGATTTACCCCCACAACCTTCCCTACGTGCCCACTGCTCACCACCTCATTTTTCCCTCAATGTCTTCGTTCTCCACCCCAGAGAGTTTGTCAAGTGTTGCCTCCAAAATGTTCCCCCTCTGTCCACTACTGAGTTCCCCATTTTGCCTTCAAAATATTCATTCTGTCCCCTCCAGATTGCATCCACTTTTACCCCCAACATTTTACTTCCTCTACAATATTGATTAAACCTTTTCCACCCCAAAAATGTGCATTCCCTCCCTTAAACAGCACCTCAGCTTTTCCCTCAAAAATGCCCCAGAGAGAAACTCCGATTCAGCCCCCAAACTCCCATTTTCCTACACAAACAGTTCTTGTGGCCCCTCTCAATTCCCCCAGGCTTTCAGCTAAAGGAATAACTGGAAGCCTATTCCCTCATCTCTGCCCTCCTTTTGCTTTCCTGGAAAACCTTGCCATCCCACACTTTCTCCAAGAGATCTGCTGGGAGTACGGCAAGGTCTGCTCTGTCAGAGTGCCAGGGGGGTTTACAGCACTTGCTCCTCTGCATCTTCACCCTTTCATCAGCTTTCCCCTGGAACGGTGTTGTGGGAGAAGCTTGGAATTACCAGAAATGGATCAGGTTCACATTTTTTCCCCACCAGTTTTCATCTGGTTTGAAATTCCTGGAATTACCCTCAAATGTGCCCTAGAACAGTGCTGTGAAAGGATCAGTCAGAAGAACAGCCTGAAAGCAGAAAACCACCTCCAGCAGCAGCCGGAATGATCCCATTTCTGTTCTTACCTGCTCCTGCCAGAGCTCCCAACGGCCCTTCCCATTCCAAAACAACAGCTATGCAAGACATTCCTGCTGTCCGTGAGGGTGAGGTGCCAGTTCTGGATGTTCTTTGCTGCGGAATCGGACAACAAACAGAGCGTAAATGATCTTGGTGGCTCTTCCAAGCCAAACCACCCCGTGATTCCTTGCGTGGATCAGCACCTGTCCCAACTCCATTCCAGAAACCTCCTCCCACTAACCCAGAACTTTCCTTTTTCCGCTCAACATCAGGGATTTGCTGCCGAGTGCCCCGGGCAGGGGACGCCTCAGCCCTCTCTGGGACACCTCAGCATTCCCTGGGACGCCTCAGCATTCCCTGGGGCGCCTCAGCATTCCCTGGGATACCTCAGCATTCCCTGGGACGCCTCAGCATTCCCTGGGCTGCTGTTCCACGCCGATCCCGTGTCCAGCGCCGTTCCGGGCTGCAGTGCCGGGCTCTCCCCACAAGGCGGCAGCACCGGGAGCGAGCAGCCCCGGCCGGTCCCGCTGTCTCCGGGCAGCTGCGCCTTTAACCCGCCCGGAGCCGGCGGGGCCGTGAACACAGCGGGCAAAAACCCCACCGATCCCCTTTCTTTCACCCCCAGAGGCACAGGATCGCAGCATTCCCTGGGCTGGAAGGGACCCGCAGGGAGCATCGAGTCCACATCCTGGTCCTGCACCCCAAGAATCCCACCCTGTGCCCGAGAGCCTTGTCCAGACACAAACTCTGCCCCCAGGATCCTGAAAACACAGCGGGGCTGGGAGAAGGGTAACAAGGGAGGATTTTTTACATAGTTCTCCTTGTATGATCGTTATATAATCTTATTAGATAGTCCAGCAACCCATCCCTGGGCCGGGACCCCCACCCCTGTCCCGGGACACCCATCCCTGGGCCGGAATACCGATCCCCCGCGGCCCCCACCGTCCGCTCGGGACTGTCCCCGTTCCCCGCTCACCTCCGAGCCCGCAGCACCCGCCCCGGTGCCCCCGGCCCGGCAGCGCTGCTCCCCGGACTCCCCGCCATTGCCGCGTCGGGCGAAGAAGGGCGGAAATTACCGGGACCACACCAATGTGGCGATGCGACCTTCTCAAGATGGCGGCGGTGGAGGACCCCGCTCCGTCTATTCGGCTGCCTGAATGCGCCCGCCTACCCCAGGCGCCACTGACCCCACAGTCGGTGTCCGCATAGCGGGAAACGCCTCAGAAAATTGCGTGCAAGCGCTGCGCTGGCGTTGGTGTCGGCGTCGCGTTCAGGCAGCCGAATAGACGCAGCTAGAGGGGGCCTTCCCTGCCACCATCTTGAGAAGGTCAGAAAACAGCGTAAACGACCGCCATCTTTAGTGTGGCGATGCTCTAACTTCCGGTTTCGCCGCCATCTTGGGTGCTGGCAGAAGCCACTTCCGGTCGAGCCGCCATCTTTAGTGTGGTACTCACAAGGCCCCCGCCCCTCACAAGGGCTTTTGTCTATTCAGCTGCCTGAATCCGGCCCGGATTCCGACGCCGGCCCCGCGCTTTCCGCGCGATTTTCCGCCGTGGTCCCCGGTGCGAGGACACGGGTGGTGGGGTCACCGGCGCCGGAGGCGGGCGACGGTCCCGCGACCGGCGGCAGGCATCGGCAGGGACACCTCTCCTAGGGGCCTAGTGCGTCCGCCATCTTGAGTGTGGCGGAAGTGTCACCCACCCTCTGCAAGGTCCTGGCAGGTTCGAATAAAAACGCCACTTACGCCGTCCCGAAAGTGCCGAACTGCGCCTTCCTTTCCGAGCCGCCCCCTTGAGAGCGGCACGCGGGCGGCTCTATTCCGACCGTGCTCGCCCGGTGCTCCCCGCCCCGTGTCGCGCTGCGACCGCGCCTCTGCTGCCCGGCAAAACCGGCCCCGCCGGGCCGCCCCCCGCGCTGTCATTCGTCGCGGTCGCCGCCCCGCACGGCGCCCGCTCCTTTGCAGCGCTCTGGCCCCGCTCATGCACGCCCGTGTCCCTTGGCGCTCCGAACCGTCCTTCGCCCCTCCCCTCCGCTGCCAGACGCGGCCCCGCTCGCTCCTTGCCCTTGCCACGCTCGGCAGCCACCGAGGCCGCCGCCCTCTCGGCTCCCCCGGCCCCGGGCGGCAGCAGCGCCGGGGCGCCGTGCCGGGGCCGGCAGTGCCGCGCTCTCGCCACCAGGCGGCAGCAGCGCCGCCCAGCTCAGCCCGGGGCCGGGCCGCGCTGCGGGGCACGGACAGAGCAGAGGCAAAAGCCGGCTCAGGGCGCTCTGCAGCTCCTGCAGCCCGAGCCTCTCGGCTCCTGGCGCCAGGCACTCGCTTCTTCCCTTCCTACAGAAAAACGCCGCCTCGTTATGCTCAAAACTTGCTCATCTCTAGTCCCAGCTTCTTATATTCCTATATGCAACAGAGTAGACAGAGAGGGCTGGCTTATTTCAAAATGAATCTACATCTAAATCCATCGCCTTTGTCTATAGATGTCAAAATGAAGACCTTAGCAGGTTTTGGTATTCTGCACACATCCCTCCCTGGGAGGAATGGTAAAAAGTTAAAAACAAATGAAATTTAAACAGTAAAAAGTTAGGAAAAAAGTTACAACGGCAGAAATTTAGAAACAAACAAAGAGGTACAATACAAGAAACGAACAAATTTCTAAAGGTAGAAAGGTTGAAAGTTAAAAACAAAGGTAGAAACAAAAAAAATTAGAAACAAAGTTAGGTAGACATTTAGAGACAAAGTCAGAAAGGCGAGTGTTGAGCTTTTGACAGGGTACCCTTCCTTCTCAGACCAGGGTGAAAGAGCAGAGGAGGCTGCTGTTCTGCTAAGTTCTTGATTTCACAGTCTCACAGCTGTCTTGAAGGCAGACTTTGAATGGGGTTACATGATAAAGCCAAGCAGCAGCAGCAGGCAAAACCAGCTGCTTCTATATGCTCCATACACTATATTTTTTGCTTACAGAAGTGTGGATTATATTTGTTAATTGACCAGTAAGATTCACACACGATTCTAGTTTTCTTAACCCACCCTGGTCTAATTCTAACAGTCGTAAGCCTCACACAAGTGTTACATCTGTGTTACACAGATTTGCATCTACAGTTTCTATCAGCTCTTAGTGTTTATGTGAACACTCCATCTAAAAAATGGCAACAGTGCCACTCAATCTAGATTTTGTCTAAAGTAAAGAATTCTGTGAAAAGGTAACACTGCTGCAGCAAGAGCTGTGCTGAAGATCTCTGCTACAGCTTTTTCATGATGAAGGCACTTGGCATCTATTTCTCCTAAAAGTTAAAAATCCGTAGTTCTATTGCACTTTGCTGTGGCTTCATGGATGCCAGCTTGTCCAAAGGTTTCAATTCAAACCTAAGGCTTTGGCTTCCCTCTGGGCCTGAGGCCAGAGGAGCCTCCACTCTAAGAAGGTTAGAAACAAGGTTAGAAAGGTAAAAGTTAGAAAGCAAAAAATACATTTAGAAAGGCACAAAGTTAGAAATGTAGAGTGTTAGAAACCAACAAAGGCAGAAAGGTAAAAATGGGGAGAAAAACAAAGGTAGAAAGTTTCAAAGTTAGAAGCAAACAGAGGCAGAAAGGGACAAATCTAGAAAGTTAGAAACAAACAAAGGTAGAAAGTCAAAAAGGTAGAAACGAACAAAGGTAGAAAGTTGGAGAGGCAGAAAGTGCAGAGGCTGGCAGCAGCCATTCCAGCCTTAAGGAGAGCCCTGTGGAGAAGAGCAACTTGTTCCATTGATCTTCACTTCGAGAAGGGCCTTCTGCTCTCTTGGGAAAGATGCAGACCAGGCCATGACTCCAGCTAGAAGCAGCAGGTGGGAATGCTTTTCCTTCACCTCCCAGAAAGCTGGGAGCTTTCATGTTTGAGTCAGTGGCCTAAAAGGGGCAGAAAGTCTGCCCTGACAAGTGTGTGGGCATGGATCTGTTTGGTCTTGCCCTGTGCCCATTCCCAAAACTCTCTTCAAACTTGCCCAAAAGAGCAACACAAAGCCTGGGGCAGATTGTGCCTGAAGAAAGAATGGTCTCTGTTTTTTTTCCAAGCTGCTACAGAAACAAACTAAGGTAGAAAGGTAAAAATGAACAAAGGAGGGAAGGTGAGAAAGGTAGTTCGAAAGTCAAAGTCAGAGAAAGAGAGAAAGTCAGAGAAAGGGAAAGGCAGAAAGAAAGCAAGGCAGAAAGCAAGTCAGAAAGAAAGAAAGAAAAATAGAGAGAAAAAGGAATAGAGAAAGAGAAGAATTGGGTTTGAGAGAAAAAGAAATGGAGTTTAAAAGAGAAGTAGTGTTGAAGAGAAAAAGAGCAACTGAGAACTAGAGTGACAGAGACATCCAGAAAGAGTTAAACAGTGAGAAAAAGAGAAAGAGTTGGAAAAAGTCAAGTGAGGAATAGACTAAAAAGTAAAGCAAAGCAGAGCAGCAAAGCAAGAAATATGGCAAAAAACTTACTAAAGCACACCAAAGGAAGAGAGCAACCAAAGGGGGGAGGGGGGTTTATTAGGGTTTCTTCAACTTTATTGAATGAGGGTTTTTTAGTTACACTTCAGCAAAGCAAGTGGAAACAACAATGTGCACAAGCACAAGTACAAATCCAATCCATCTGCACACTGGTCAAAGTCCAAGTGACATCCAGAGCAATACGTGCAAGTGCAGCGGCAAACACGAATCCAGAGCAACACAAGCCAACCCCATCGCAGTACAACCTAACAATTGTTCTATTTCTGGAAAATGTATGACATCTTATTGGTCCAGGAAACCCAAAACAACAGCAGCAGACAGAGAACAAAACACTCATCCACCACCCACCTCCTTCAGCTTCCACACAAACCCACCCTCGCTCTCGTCTCGAGAGCACCCCATGGGAAGGCGGTTCCCGGGAGCCCCAAAATCATCGCGCCTGACAAATGCCCAGCCCCGGCACGGTCAGCACCCAACCCCTGGCGATGAACGTCACCTCACAGAGCGGCCGGGGCCCAGATAAAAAAACCCAGCTGGGAGGGAAAAAAACCCCAGACAGCAGAGCTGGGTGGTTTTTACTCTAAGTTTAAAAAGTAGCTGAAAAGCCTGAAAGGCAAAACTCACACCCACAAGGTTAGAAGCATTCCACACACGCACTCTTCTCGCAGGCAGACAGACACACACAGACGCAGCTCTAGCACCACATTTCCTCTTGTTCCTGCTGGCCTGGAAAGCCCCAGGTAAATCCAGTCCCTCAGACCTTGCATCCCTGAACACCAGGAGAGCTGGAGTTTTACCCAGATCCCAGTGCCCTGCACAGCTGCACTGACACGAGCACAGGCTGATCGCTCTGCCCAGCACCATCCCTCATTTTCCTCCCATTGCTCCCCAAGCGTCCCCAAACCACCCCGTGTCTGTGCCGGGGCCAGTGCCTGCCCCGAGCCCAACCAGAGGCTGTCACCCAGCCCTGCACCAGCTCCCACCCCTGGGAGAGCTGGGAATGCACTGAGAGCTCAGCTCCCTGGGCTCCCCAACACCCAAACCAGTCCTCAGACACACAAATAATGCCCAACCTGCCCCTCCGGGCACAGCCAAACACCACAATTCTATCATCCCCAAGGAACTCTGGCAGGTTGCCTCTTCACCTGTGCCTTTTTCCAGCAGCCATGGCTAGGACCGGGCTGTCAGAAATAGCATTCCCTAGGCAGTTCATCCCAGCACAGAGGAGAAGAGGAGCCTGTCACTCATCCACACCACGGGCAGGACAAGGGGGGCCCAAGCTGGCTTTGGCTGCTCCAACATCCAAAGCTCTTGGTGCCAAAGATAGGACGAGTTCAGTGGTTGCTCCTGTCCTGAAAGAGAGCAGAAAAGCGAAGTTAATCCCACTGTGGAATGCAAGACTCCTGCATTTCATATTTCTGCTCTGATTGCTCACCGCAGAGTATTATCCATAGAAAAAAAAAGGAGAATGACACCATATCAAATAAAAAGTGCCCTTCTCCAGCGCTTTTATTCCAAGCATTAAAAAGATGCTCATTTCTCTTCCAGCATTGTTTCCCTCATTTTAGCAGAACCGTCTTCATCCCAGACCCCCCTCATCAGCTGTTCAATCCTCTGGCACTGCATTTGGACAAAAGAAGGGACGCACCTGGATCGCAGGAAATCACAGAGAGAAACCCCTCCAAAACCTGACAGAGAAAAACAACGGGAGATGCAGGAAGACACATCCCTCATTTGCACGTCTGGAATGCTTTTCTAAAGACTTCTCTGCATCTGGATGCTCTTTGCACTTGGCTTTCTTTACAAGAATGCATTTGCTGCTAAACACATCTCAGGCCCTTATTTGATCAGGATAAGGTCGGATGGAGATGAAGACTCACACAGGGAATAGCCAGGGAGATGCAGGGCCTGGGAGCATCAAGGACGGAGAAGAGAAGGAACAGGGATTGTTTTTCTTGTTTAGAGCCAGCAGTGCTGTGAGCTTGGAGAACACACGGCACCACAGGGATCCAGGGCAGGAGCGGGATAACTCCGGGATAAGGGGAATCTGCTCCCACTCCAGGGCTGTGCCAGTGAAGGAGGGGAAGTTTTAGTGCCTTCATGGCACACAAAAACCAAACCCAGCACCACCGAGCTGGACTTTCGTGAACTGCAACACAAAGCGGCCCCTGGCCTTTGGGGGAACACAACCTCACCGAGTCACGGAGCCAGGGGATGACACTTGGGAATGAGCCTTGCGGCCTGCAGCCAAATCAGATGAGGGAGCCACAGGAGCTGTGGGGTTTCCTGCTCTTCCTGCAACGCCATCAGTCCAGACCAGGAGACCTTTCCTGGAACAGATCTTCCCTGTAAAAGGGAGCAACACCAAAGCTCAAGCCCTCATTTAGAGACCCTTGGAAAAGCAAAGGTGAGAGGGGATTACCTGGAGCCCCAGGGGACCGAGGTGAAGGGGATGAAGAAGCAGACAGCAAACTGCTTCCACTGCTTCTCACTCCAGCAAGGGGAACTTCCCTGGAATTTCACGTCCAGCGTCTCTCCCAAGCCCCACCGGCGAACCCACACGTACTCCAGGACTGATCTCCTTTGTACTTCCAGCAGCACAGACCCACCGGGAGGAACTGCAATCCAAGGACACACATCAGCAACCGCCTTCCCGCTTGGCGCTCTCTCCACATTTTTCCCTTTCCAGTGGGATGCAGGTGCCACCCCCCAGAGGCAGGAAAACTGCCTTGCAATCCAGTACAAAACCTGCCTGGGAAGCCCAGGATGCCCGGAGCCAGCAGCCATTTCTCCTGGAGCTCAAGCTGACAGGCATTTGAAGCCTGCTGGGCCTCACAGCTGCTTTTCTGCCAAGGGCATTCCCATCTCTTATTTTTTAGCCCAAATAAAGGTTTGCAAAGCTGAGTTTTGTGAGAAGTGCTTCATATTTGGATTATTCTTAACTTGGGAGTTTCCCTTGGCACCAAAATCAGGGGGTAAACCCAACATGGCCTCAAAGGGCCATAAGATCCCAGATATCCAATCCCCAGTTCCCTCAGCATTGGTTCATTAAAGCTTTTCAGGGGTAATTTAGCCAACTTCAGGGTTTGGTGACTTCACCATCAAAGCAACACGAAACCTGTGCAAAAGGAACTTAACTAAAGCTGGCTAAACGCTGCCCAGACCTGGCAGAAAGCGCTTCCCACACCTCTCCTGGAATTCTCTTTCCCAGCCCTTCCAGCTTCGGAAGGCTTCTGTGGGAGCCTCAAGTCGCGGTGCAGCTCAGAACCTGCACGTACCTAAAGCAGCCCCACGGGAACACGAAGCTTCCCTCGGGCATTTCGTTTCTTTACCCCAAACATTCTTCCCACTCAGCCACAATCTAGAAAGGAAAGAAAGGAAAAGAAGGAAGACCAATTAATTCTGACATAAGGAGTCTTGACTATTCCAACACACTGCCAGGTGAAAAAACATCCCTGCCACGCTAACAAATCCCCCTGATACTGTCTCCATTCTGTATCAATTATTTAAACGCTGTATTAAGGAGCGTAAGGACACAATGCTTGGAATTCTCAAAAATGGCTCAGCTTGGCTACTCCAAGCACTTTCTCACCCGGGGAGCTGAGCTGTCCCACATTTAAACGCCACGTTTGATCCAAATCCCATAGAAATCTGATATTGTTTGGCTCCTGAGCTTTCCCAAAAGCTGTGCAGTCAAGCCTGGAAATCCTCACTGAAGCTTTGCCATGTCACATCGGGATTTACCCTTGGGAAAACCCCACTCTGAGCACTTGGGTTTCAAGAGGTTGCACCCAATGTTACAGACACAGAATTCCTGTGGGGTTTGGCATTTCCTGCACCTCCAAACACGTGAAAAGAAGGAAGTGCAGAGTCCCGAGTCTCCATTATTGCCATTCTCCTCACATCTCTTTCCTCAGCTGCACATGGCTTTGTGCCTCCTCTGAAGGGCTGGAAAGGAATTTGGGAACCCCCCTCAGCTTCTTCGGTTTTCAGCTTTTTCTCGGAGCCGGCCCAAAAGGCAAACAGGAAAAAAAAACCCCAAAAGTGCACAAAATCCCAGCCCCTCCCAAGATGCAGCTCCTCACACCAAACCTTGGGAGAATCCCTGGTGCTTCCAACACCGCTGCAATCCCACCTGGAGCTGAGCTTACAGGGTGCTCTGCCTAATCCACATCCAAGCCTGGATAGCCCAAAGCCTGCAAGAAAAGAGGAGGCAAAGTGAAGGGGAGAGGGGGGGAAAAACGGAGTTTTAGGTTTTTCCCCTGTTTGCAACAGGATTGAAGGGCAGGGTGGAGAGGTTTCGTGGAAAAGAAGTACCAAAGGCTGCTTCATTCCCAGCAATTAGCGCTGCTCAGGTTGAATCCAAGAGGCCCAATCCACCAGGTTTAAACAGGAGCAGCCGACAGGATGGGTTATGACACAGATCTGTGAAGCTGGAGCCTTCTTCCTTCTCCCGGGCTCTCCCAGAAATTCTCCATGTCCGGACGCGCTCCCGCTCTCCCTGCTGGGGAGGATGGACTTGGATAGCCCGGGTGACTGGTGAGCCTAAAACAATAAGTGATGCAGTGATCCAAGTGTTTTTCCCCAGGAAATTACATATTCTCTGGACCTGGGATAACCCATATCCCATGGCCTTCTCCAGGAAGAGTCCCAGCTGGATAGGGTCTCCCAGAAAGGATTCCATAGGGGCTCACCTTCTGCTCGGAGCTCGGCTGAATTCGTCAGCAATGCCAGGGAATGTGGCCATTGGAGGCTTTGGGCAGATTGGGCTCAATTGCGTTTTTAGGTTTTGTTACCATCTCTCAGACTTCCCACTGGAATGTGGTCTCCAAGGAATATGTAAATCCCATTGGATTCCTGCTCTTTCGGACAATTTTTTGTACCATTCCTGTACAAAACGAGGCCCCCTGTTCGGATGCTTTTCCCCACCGTTCCCCAGCAGTTTTATCTGCCAGTGCATTCCCTGTGCTGGTTGGGCTCTTCCCAGATCTCTGAGCTCCTTCACAAGGCAGGAGATCCATTTGGCCCAGGAACCGAACCCTCCCGAGGAATTGTCTGATGCCATCTCCACATTTCACAGCTGATCCTTGTGCTCAAAGGATCCCCCTTTCTTCCCTCCAGCCAATTCCAAGCCTCGCTGCCCCCAGCCGGGAACAGTCCCCAGGCCGATCCCTGCAGTCTTCCCTGCCAGGATCCTGCTCAGGAATCCATGGGCTACAAATTGAAGAATTAATTCTTCCCACCCCCGCCCAGTTCTAATTCCAAAGGATTTGGTGTCTGCCTTACCCGGCTGGAGCCTGCTTCCAACTCTGTTCTTGCTGCTTCTGCTGCTTTCCATTTCCCAGGAATTCCACCAACGGAGCGACAGCGTTTTCCACCTCCTCCTCCAGGATTCCCTCTGTTGCGTTCGGGTGCTGGAAGGATATCAAAACCTGGGCCTCACTATCAGGAATTATATCCCCGGATTTGTTCCTTTCCAAATGTCACCTCTTCCCAACAAAGCACTGGCCATCCAAGGAATTCTAGAGAGCGATGTGCTGACCGCTGCTTACTCCTCTGGAATGTCAGAGCTTGGAAAAAAAGGGCAGTTGAGGCTTTTCCTGGTGCTGCCCATGAAGTGTATTTTACCTAAGTGCCCCTGCCCATGCCTTTGCCTGTATCCGCCAAAAATCCACCCGTTCATTCCCCAGCTGCTGCCTCCCTCTTTTCCTGGATCCAACAGAATTTTAACAGGTGAATATTCCCCTCTGGAAGAGCACCTTTCATTCCAAACCTAAGAACAAACAAATGAATCACTTTCCTTCGACCTTCCTTATTAGGATTCCACTGAGAGCAGTGGATGGAAAATGATCCTCTCCTGGTCCCTGCTGGATTCCCGGAGCAGGGAGCCTTTCCCTCTTTCCCCCCACCCCCCGCGGTGCCCTCCTCCCCCTCCCGCCCCACCCCGCACCCTTTTCAGGCTTTGTTCCACAGCTTTTGCCTCCGGACCTCAGATCCTTTTGGTCTCCAGGAGCTCCCAGCAGCTCCACAGCCTTTCCTCTCCCATCCTGATCCTTTCTCCAGGAATGGAGCTCTGCATTGCAATTCCCTTCTCTTTTCTCCGACAATTCCCACCAACCCAGACCTAAAGTTGACACAAGGAACGCTCGGTGCCCACAAATCCAAATCCAGACCTGGCCATCCCTAAACCAGCAACTCCCGGACAATTTGCGTTCATTCCAACCTATCACTGAGGACTCACCTAATCCTTCAAAATTCCCAAGAAATATCCCGTTGCCTTCAGCTCCCAGGGGATTCTGCTTCGTGCTCACACGGATTTGGGACTTCCCTGAAACACCCGTGCAGGGCACGCTGGAATCCCCGATCCCGTGAATCCGGGGAGTGTGAAAAGCTCGGTCCAGCCTGGGCCCCCAGAAATTTTTGCCAAATATCCCCCAAGTCCTCGGGACAACAGAACTCTCTGGTACTGCATTTCTGGCGTTGTAAAGCCTGGAATTACTTTATTCCTAGTGCTGGGCTCTGGATGTGGCCGAGAAAATCCCGGCCTCCACACAGACCCAGATTTCAAACTTTTTGATACATTTGAGCAAACCGAGAAATTCCCCTTCCCTGCTTCTTCTTAAGGGCATCCTTCTCTTCCCTTACCCGGCCTGCTCTCTCCCACTGGGCTGGGTTTTTCCCTTCCCATGCTAATTAGTCCCTACTTCTAGGAGCTTTAGGTACCTTTCTTCCCTGGCAGGGATTTCTTAACACAGCTACCGAGGCTTTGGGAGTCTTCTTTATCTTCTACTTTCTGGAAACACACCCTCTGATCCATAAATGCCACAATCCAGATGCCCAACTTCAACAAGACATCCTTTTCACCTAAAAACACTCACTCTCAACTCTTAGATCTTTTAAAGTTTTACCCCCGCAAAATTCCCCTGCTTTTCCACCGCTGAATTCCTCCGTCCTGATTCCAAGAATTTCTTGAATACCACGGGGCTTTTCTCAAGATTTACCCCCACAACCTTCCCTACGTGCCCACTGCTCACCACCTCATTTTTCCCTCAATGTCTTCGTTCTCCACCCCAGAGAGTTTGTCAAGTGTTGCCTCCAAAATGTTCCCCCTCTGTCCACTACGGAGTTCCCCATTTTGCCTTCAAAATATTCCTTCTGTCCCCTCCAGATTGCATCCACTTTTACCCCCAACATTTTACTTCCTCTACAATATTGATTAAACCTTTTGCACCCCAAAAATGTGCATTCCCTCCCTTAAACAGCACCTCAGCTTTTCCCTCAAAAATGCCCCAGAGAGAAACTCCGATTCAGCCCCCAAACTCCCATTTTCCTACACAAACAGTTCTTGTGGCCCCTCTCAATTCCCCCAGGCTTTCAGCTAAAGGAATAACTGGAAGCCTATTCCCTCATCTCTGCCCTCCTTTTGCTTTCCTGGAAAACCTTGCCATCCCACACTTTCTCCAAGAGATCTGCTGGGAGTACGGCAAGGTCTGCTCTGTCTGAGTGCCAGGGGGGTTTACAGCACTTGCTCCTCTGCATCTTCACCCTTTCATCAGCTTTCCCCTGGAACGGTGTTGTGGGAGAAGCTTGGAATTACCAGAAATGGATCAGGTTCACATTTTTTCCCCACCAGTTTTCATCTGGTTTGAAATTCCTGGAATTACCCTCAAATGTGCCCTAGAACAGTGCTGTGAAAGGATCAGTCAGAAGAACAGCCTGAAAGCAGAAAACCACCTCCAGCAGCAGCCGGAATGATCCCATTTCTGTTCTTACCTGCTCCTGCCAGAGCTCCCAACGGCCCTTCCCATTCCAAGAGCTATGCAAGACATTCCTGCTGTCCGTGAGGGTGAGGTGCCAGTTCTGGATGTTCTTTGCTGCGGAATCGGACAACAAACAGAGCGTAAATGATCTTGGTGGCTCTTCCAAGCCAAACCACCCCGTGATTCCTTGCGTGGATCAGCACCTGTCCCAACTCCATTCCAGAAACCTCCTCCCACTAACCCAGAACTTTCCTTTTTCCGCTCAACATCAGGGATTTGCTGCCGAGTGCCCCGGGCAGGGGACGCCTCAGCCTTCCCTGGGACGCCTCAGCATTCCAGCATTTTTATTCCAGGCATTAAAAGGATGCTCATTTCTCTTCCAGCATTGTTTCCCTCATTTTAGGAGAACCCTTTTCATCCCAGACCCCCCTCGTCAGCTGTTCAATCCTCTGGCACTGGATTTGGACAAAAGAAGGGACGCACCTGGACTGCGGGAAATCACGGAGAGAAACCCCTCCAAAACCTGACAGAGAAAAACAACGGGAGATGCAGGAAGACATATCCCTCATTTGCACGTCTGGAATGCTTTTCTAAAGACTTCTCTGCATCTGGATGCTCTTTGCTCTTGGCTTTCTTTACAGGAATGCATTTGCTGCTAAACACATCTCAGGCCCTTATTTGATCAGGATAAGGCGGGATGGAGATGAAGACTCACACAGGGAATAGCCAGGGAGATTCCCAGATCTCTGAGCTCCTTCACAAGGCAGGAGATCCATTTGGCCCAGGAACCGAACCCTCCCGAGGAATTGTCTGATGCCATCTCCACATTTCACAGCTGATCCTTGTGCTCAAAGGATCCCCCTTTCTTCCCTCCAGCCAATTCCAAGCCTCGCTGCCCCCAGCTGGGAACAGTCCCCAGGCCGATCCCTGCAGTCTTCCCTGCCAGGATCCTGCTCAGGAATCCATGGGCTACAAATTGAAGAATTAATTCTTCCCACCCCTGCCCACTTCTAATTCCAAAGGATTTGGTGTCTGCCTTACCCGGCTGGAGCCTGCTTCCAACTCTGTTCTTGCTGCTTCTGCTGCTTTCCATTTCCCAGGAATTCCACCAACGGAGCGACAGCGTTTTCCACCTCCTCCTCCAGGATTCCCTCTGTTGCGTTCGGGTGCTGGAAGGGTATCAAAACCTGGGCCTCACTATCAGGAATTATATCCCCGGATTTGTTCCTTTCCAAATGTCACCTCTTCCCAACAAAGCACTGGCCATCCAAGGAATTCTAGAGAGCGATGTGCTGACCGCTGCTTACTCCTCTGGAATGTCAGAGCTTGGAAAAAAAGGGCAGTTGAGGCTTTTCCTGGTGCTGCCCATGAAGTGTATTTTACCTAAGTGCCCCTGCCCATGCCTTTGCCTGTATCCGCCAAAAATCCACCCGTTCATTCCCCAGCTGCTGCCTCCCTCTTTTCCTGGATCCAACAGAATTTTAACAGGTGAATATTCCCCTCTGGAAGAGCACCTTTCATTCCAAACCTAAGAACAAACAAATGAATCACTTTCCTTCGACCTTCCTTATTAGGATTCCACTGAGAGCAGTGGATGGAAAATGATCCTCTCCTGGCCCCTGCTGGATTCCCGGAGCAGGGATCCTTTCCCTCTTTCCCCCCACCCCCCGCGGTGCCCTCCTCCCCCTCCCGCCCCACCCCGCACCCTTTTCAGGCTTTGTTCCACAGCTTTTGCCTCCGGACCTCAGATCCTTTTGGTCTCCAGGAGCTCCCAGCAGCTCCACAGCCTTTCCTCTCCCATCCTGATCCTTTCTCCAGGAATGGAGCTCTGCATTGCAATTCCCTTCTCTTTTCTCCGACAATTCCCACCAACCCAGACCTAAAGCTGACACAAGGAACGCTCGGTGCCCACAAATCCAAATCCAGACCTGGCCATCCCTAAACCAGCAACTCCCGGACAATTTGCGTTCATTCCAACCTATCACTGAGGACTCACCTAATCCTTCAAAATTCCCAAGAAATATCCCGTTGCCTTCAGCTCCCAGGGGATTCTGCTTCGTGCTCACACGGATTTGGGACTTCCCTGAAACACCCGTGCAGGGCACGCTGGAATCCCCGATCCCGTGAATCCGGGGAGTGTGAAAAGCTCGGTCCAGCCTGGGCCCCCAGAAATTTTTGCCAAATATCCCCCAAGTCCTCGGGACAACAGAACTCTCTGGTACTGCATTTTTGGCGTTGTAAAGCCTGGAATTACTTTATTCCTAGTGCTGGGCTCTGGATGTGGCCGAGAAAATCCCGGCCTCCACACAGACCCAGATTCCAAACTTTTTGATACATTTGAGCAAACCGAGAAATTCCCCTTCCCTGCTTCTTCTTAAGGGCATCCTTCTCTTCCCTTACCCGGCCTGCTCTCTCCCACTGGGCTGGGTTTTTCCCTTCCCATGCTAATTAGTCCCTACTTCTAGGAGCTTTAGGTACCTTTCTTCCCTGGCAGGGATTTCTTAACACAGCTACCGAGGCTTTGGGAGTCTTCTTTATCTTCTACTTTCTGGAAACACACCCTCTGATCCATAAATGCCACAATCCAGATGCCCAACTTCAACAAGACATCCTTTTCACCTAAAAACACTCACTCTCAACTCTTAGATCTTTTAAAGTTTTACCCCCGCAAAATTCCCCTGCTTTTCCACCGCTGAATTCCTCCGTCCTGATTCCAAGAATTTCTTGAATACCACGGGGCTTTTCTCAAGATTTACCCCCACAACCTTCCCTACGTGCCCACTGCTCACCACCTCATTTTTCCCTCAATGTCTTCGTTCTCCACCCCAGAGAGTTTGTCAAGTGTTGCCTCCAAAATGTTCCCCCTCTGTCCACTACGGAGTTCCCCATTTTGCCTTCAAAATATTCCTTCTGTCCCCTCCAGATTGCATCCACTTTTACCCCCAACATTTTACTTCCTCTACAATATTGATTAAACCTTTTGCACCCCAAAAATGTGCATTCCCTCCCTTAAACAGCACCTCAGCTTTTCCCTCAAAAATGCCCCAGAGAGAAACTCCGATTCAGCCCCCAAACTCCCATTTTCCTACACAAACAGTTCTTGTGGCCCCTCTCAATTCCCCCAGGCTTTCAGCTAAAGGAATAACTGGAAGCCTATTCCCTCATCTCTGCCCTCCTTTTGCTTTCCTGGAAAACCTTGCCATCCCACACTTTCTCCAAGAGATCTGCTGGGAGTACGGCAAGGTCTGCTCTGTCTGAGTGCCAGGGGGGTTTACAGCACTTGCTCCTCTGCATCTTCACCCTTTCATCAGCTTTCCCCTGGAACGGTGTTGTGGGAGAAGCTTGGAATTACCAGAAATGGATCAGGTTCACATTTTTTCCCCACCAGTTTTCATCTGGTTTGAAATTCCTGGAATTACCCTCAAATGTGCCCTAGAACAGTGCTGTGAAAGGATCAGTCAGAAGAACAGCCTGAAAGCAGAAAACCACCTCCAGCAGCAGCCGGAATGATCCCATTTCTGTTCTTACCTGCTCCTGCCAGAGCTCCCAACGGCCCTTCCCATTCCAAAACAACAGCTATGCAAGACATTCCTGCTGTCCGTGAGGGTGAGGTGCCAGTTCTGGATGTTCTTTGCTGCGGAATCGGACAACAAACAGAGCGTAAATGATCTTGGTGGCTCTTCCAAGCCAAACCACCCCGTGATTCCTTGCGTGGATCAGCACCTGTCCCAACTCCATTCCAGAAACCTCCTCCCACTAACCCAGAACTTTCCTTTTTCCGCTCAACATCAGGGATTTGCTGCCGAGTGCCCCGGGCAGGGGACGCCTCAGCCTTCCCTGGGACGCCTCAGCATTCCAGCATTTTTATTCCAGGCATTAAAAGGATGCTCATTTCTCTTCCAGCATTGTTTCCCTCATTTTAGGAGAACCCTTTTCATCCCAGACCCCCCTCGTCAGCTGTTCAATCCTCTGGCACTGGATTTGGACAAAAGAAGGGACGCACCTGGACTGCGGGAAATCACGGAGAGAAACCCCTCCAAAACCTGACAGAGAAAAACAACGGGAGATGCAGGAAGACATATCCCTCATTTGCACGTCTGGAATGCTTTTCTAAAGACTTCTCTGCATCTGGATGCTCTTTGCTCTTGGCTTTCTTTACAGGAATGCATTTGCTGCTAAACACATCTCAGGCCCTTATTTGATCAGGATAAGGCGGGATGGAGATGAAGACTCACACAGGGAATAGCCAGGGAGATTCCCAGATCTCTGAGCTCCTTCACAAGGCAGGAGATCCATTTGGCCCAGGAACCGAACCCTCCCGAGGAATTGTCTGATGCCATCTCCACATTTCACAGCTGATCCTTGTGCTCAAAGGATCCCCCTTTCTTCCCTCCAGCCAATTCCAAGCCTCGCTGCCCCCAGCTGGGAACAGTCCCCAGGCCGATCCCTGCAGTCTTCCCTGCCAGGATCCTGCTCAGGAATCCATGGGCTACAAATTGAAGAATTAATTCTTCCCACCCCTGCCCACTTCTAATTCCAAAGGATTTGGTGTCTGCCTTACCCGGCTGGAGCCTGCTTCCAACTCTGTTCTTGCTGCTTCTGCTGCTTTCCATTTCCCAGGAATTCCACCAACGGAGCGACAGCGTTTTCCACCTCCTCCTCCAGGATTCCCTCTGTTGCGTTCGGGTGCTGGAAGGGTATCAAAACCTGGGCCTCACTATCAGGAATTATATCCCCGGATTTGTTCCTTTCCAAATGTCACCTCTTCCCAACAAAGCACTGGCCATCCAAGGAATTCTAGAGAGCGATGTGCTGACCGCTGCTTACTCCTCTGGAATGTCAGAGCTTGGAAAAAAAGGGCAGTTGAGGCTTTTCCTGGTGCTGCCCATGAAGTGTATTTTACCTAAGTGCCCCTGCCCATGCCTTTGCCTGTATCCGCCAAAAATCCACCCGTTCATTCCCCAGCTGCTGCCTCCCTCTTTTCCTGGATCCAACAGAATTTTAACAGGTGAATATTCCCCTCTGGAAGAGCACCTTTCATTCCAAACCTAAGAACAAACAAATGAATCACTTTCCTTCGACCTTCCTTATTAGGATTCCACTGAGAGCAGTGGATGGAAAATGATCCTCTCCTGGCCCCTGCTGGATTCCCGGAGCAGGGATCCTTTCCCTCTTTCCCCCCACCCCCTGCGGTGCCCTCCTCCCCCTCCCGCCCCACCCCGCACCCTTTTCAGGCTTTGTTCCACAGCTTTTGCCTCCGGACCTCAGATCCTTTTGGTCTCCAGGAGCTCCCAGCAGCTCCACAGCCTTTCCTCTCCCATCCTGATCCTTTGTCCAGGAATGGAGCTCTGCATTGCAATTCCCTTCTCTTTTCTCCGACAATTCCCACCAACCCAGACCTAAAGCTGACACAAGGAACGCTCGGTGCCCACAAATCCAAATCCAGACCTGGCCATCCCTAAACCAGCAACTCCCGGACAATTTGCGTTCATTCCAACCTATCACTGAGGACTCACCTAATCCTTCAAAATTCCCAAGAAATATCCCGTTGCCTTCAGCTCCCAGGGGATTCTGCTTCGTGCTCACACGGATTTGGGACTTCCCTGAAACACCCGTGCAGGGCACGCTGGAATCCCCGATCCCGTGAATCCGGGGAGTGTGAAAAGCTCGGTCCAGCCTGGGCCCCCAGAAATTTTTGCCAAATATCCCCCAAGTCCTCGGGACAACAGAACTCTCTGGTACTGCATTTTTGGCGTTGTAAAGCCTGGAATTACTTTATTCCTAGTGCTGGGCTCTGGATGTGGCCGAGAAAATCCCGGCCTCCACACAGACCCAGATTCCAAACTTTTTGATACATTTGAGCAAACCGAGAAATTCCCCTTCCCTGCTTCTTCTTAAGGGCATCCTTCTCTTCCCTTACCCGGCCTGCTCTCTCCCACTGGGCTGGGTTTTTCCCTTCCCATGCTAATTAGTCCCTACTTCTAGGAGCTTTAGGTACCTTTCTTCCCTGGCAGGGATTTCTTAACACAGCTACCGAGGCTTTGGGAGTCTTCTTTATCTTCTACTTTCTGGAAACACACCCTCTGATCCATAAATGCCACAATCCAGATGCCCAACTTCAACAAGACATCCTTTTCACCTAAAAACACTCACTCTCAACTCTTAGATCTTTTAAAGTTTTACCCCCGCAAAATTCCCCTGGTTTTCCACCGCTGAATTCCTCCGTCCTGATTCCAAGAATTTCTTGAATACCACGGGGCTTTTCTCAAGATTTACCCCCACAACCTTCCCTACGTGCCCACTGCTCACCACCTCATTTTTCCCTCAATGTCTTCGTTCTCCACCCCAGAGAGTTTGTCAAGTGTTGCCTCCAAAATGTTCCCCCTCTGTCCACTACGGAGTTCCCCATTTTGCCTTCAAAATATTCCTTCTGTCCCCTCCAGATTGCATCCACTTTTACCCCCAACATTTTACTTCCTCTACAATATTGATTAAACCTTTTGCACCCCAAAAATGTGCATTCCCTCCCTTAAACAGCACCTCAGCTTTTCCCTCAAAAATGCCCCAGAGAGAAACTCCGATTCAGCCCCCAAACTCCCATTTTCCTACACAAACAGTTCTTGTGGCCCCTCTCAATTCCCCCAGGCTTTCAGCTAAAGGAATAACTGGAAGCCTATTCCCTCATCTCTGCCCTCCTTTTGCTTTCCTGGAAAACCTTGCCATCCCACACTTTCTCCAAGAGATCTGCTGGGAGTACGGCAAGGTCTGCTCTGTCTGAGTGCCAGGGGGGTTTACAGCACTTGCTCCTCTGCATCTTCACCCTTTCATCAGCTTTCCCCTGGAACGGTGTTGTGGGAGAAGCTTGGAATTACCAGAAATGGATCAGGTTCACATTTTTTCCCCACCAGTTTTCATCTGGTTTGAAATTCCTGGAATTACCCTCAAATGTGCCCTAGAACAGTGCTGTGAAAGGATCAGTCAGAAGAACAGCCTGAAAGCAGAAAACCACCTCCAGCAGCAGCCGGAATGATCCCATTTCTGTTCTTACCTGCTCCTGCCAGAGCTCCCAACGGCCCTTCCCATTCCAAAACAACAGCTATGCAAGACATTCCTGCTGTCCGTGAGGGTGAGGTGCCAGTTCTGGATGTTCTTTGCTGCGGAATCGGACAACAAACAGAGCGTAAATGATCTTGGTGGCTCTTCCAAGCCAAACCACCCCGTGATTCCTTGCGTGGATCAGCACCTGTCCCAACTCCATTCCAGAAACCTCCTCCCACTAACCCAGAACTTTCCTTTTTCCGCTCAACATCAGGGATTTGCTGCCGAGTGCCCCGGGCAGGGGACGCCTCAGCCTTCCCTGGGACGCCTCAGCATTCCAGCATTTTTATTCCAGGCATTAAAAGGATGCTCATTTCTCTTCCAGCATTGTTTCCCTCATTTTAGGAGAACCCTTTTCATCCCAGACCCCCCTCGTCAGCTGTTCAATCCTCTGGCACTGGATTTGGACAAAAGAAGGGACGCACCTGGACTGCGGGAAATCACGGAGAGAAACCCCTCCAAAACCTGACAGAGAAAAACAACGGGAGATGCAGGAAGACATATCCCTCATTTGCACGTCTGGAATGCTTTTCTAAAGACTTCTCTGCATCTGGATGCTCTTTGCTCTTGGCTTTCTTTACAGGAATGCATTTGCTGCTAAACACATCTCAGGCCCTTATTTGATCAGGATAAGGCGGGATGGAGATGAAGACTCACACAGGGAATAGCCAGGGAGATTCCCAGATCTCTGAGCTCCTTCACAAGGCAGGAGATCCATTTGGCCCAGGAACCGAACCCTCCCGAGGAATTGTCTGATGCCATCTCCACATTTCACAGCTGATCCTTGTGCTCAAAGGATCCCCCTTTCTTCCCTCCAGCCAATTCCAAGCCTCGCTGCCCCCAGCCGGGAACAGTCCCCAGGCCGATCCCTGCAGTCTTCCCTGCCAGGATCCTGCTCAGGAATCCATGGGCTACAAATTGAAGAATTAATTCTTCCCACCCCTGCCCACTTCTAATTCCAAAGGATTTGGTGTCTGCCTTACCCGGCTGGAGCCTGCTTCCAACTCTGTTCTTGCTGCTTCTGCTGCTTTCCATTTCCCAGGAATTCCACCAACGGAGCGACAGCGTTTTCCACCTCCTCCTCCAGGATTCCCTCTGTTGCGTTCGGGTGCTGGAAGGGTATCAAAACCTGGGCCTCACTATCAGGAATTATATCCCCGGATTTGTTCCTTTCCAAATGTCACCTCTTCCCAACAAAGCACTGGCCATCCAAGGAATTCTAGAGAGCGATGTGCTGACCGCTACTTACTCCTCTGGAATGTCAGAGCTTGGAAAAAAAGGGCAGTTGAGGCTTTTCCTGGTGCTGCCCATGAAGTGTATTTTACCTAAGTGCCCCTGCCCATGCCTTTGTCTGTATCCACCAAAAATCCACCCGTTCATTCCCCAGCTGCTGCCTCCCTCTTTTCCTGGATCCAACAGAATTTTAACAGGTGAATATTCCCCTCTGGAAGAGCACCTTTCATTCCAAACCTAAGAACAAACAAATGAATCACTTTCCTTCGACCTTCCTTATTAGGATTCCACTGAGAGCAGTGGATGGAAAATGATCCTCTCCTGGCCCCTGCTGGATTCCCGGAGCAGGGAGCCTTTCCCTCTTTCCCCCCACCCCCCGCGGTGCCCTCCTCCCCCTCCCGCCCCACCCCGCACCCTTTTCAGGCTTTGTTCCACAGCTTTTGCCTCCGGACCTCAGATCCTTTTGGTCTCCAGGAGCTCCCAGCAGCTCCACAGCCTTTCCTCTCCCATCCTGATCCTTTCTCCAGGAATGGAGCTCTGCATTGCAATTCCCTTCTCTTTTCTCCGACAATTCCCACCAACCCAGACCTAAAGCTGACACAAGGAACGCTCGGTGCCCACAAATCCAAATCCAGACCTGGCCATCCCTAAACCAGCAACTCCCGGACAATTTGCGTTCATTCCAACCTATCACTGAGGACTCACCTAATCCTTCAAAATTCCCAAGAAATATCCCGTTGCCTTCAGCTCCCAGGGGATTCTGCTTCGTGCTCACACGGATTTGGGACTTCCCTGAAACACCCGTGCAGGGCACGCTGGAATCCCCGATCCCGTGAATCCGGGGAGTGTGAAAAGCTCGGTCCAGCCTGGGCCCCCAGAAATTTTTGCCAAATATCCCCCAAGTCCTCGGGACAACAGAACTCTCTGGTACTGCATTTTTGGCGTTGTAAAGCCTGGAATTACTTTATTCCTAGTGCTGGGCTCTGGATGTGGCCGAGAAAATCCCGGCCTCCACACAGACCCAGATTCCAAACTTTTTGATACATTTGAGCAAACCGAGAAATTCCCCTTCCCTGCTTCTTCTTAAGGGCATCCTTCTCTTCCCTTACCCGGCCTGCTCTCTCCCACTGGGCTGGGTTTTTCCCTTCCCATGCTAATTAGTCCCTACTTCTAGGAGCTTTAGGTACCTTTCTTCCCTGGCAGGGATTTCTTAACACAGCTACCGAGGCTTTGGGAGTCTTCTTTATCTTCTACTTTCTGGAAACACACCCTCTGATCCATAAATGCCACAATCCAGATGCCCAACTTCAACAAGACATCCTTTTCACCTAAAAACACTCACTCTCAACTCTTAGATCTTTTAAAGTTTTACCCCCGCAAAATTCCCCTGCTTTTCCACCGCTGAATTCCTCCGTCCTGATTCCAAGAATTTCTTGAATACCACGGGGCTTTTCTCAAGATTTACCCCCACAACCTTCCCTACGTGCCCACTGCTCACCACCTCATTTTTCCCTCAATGTCTTCGTTCTCCACCCCAGAGAGTTTGTCAAGTGTTGCCTCCAAAATGTTCCCCCTCTGTCCACTACGGAGTTCCCCATTTTGCCTTCAAAATATTCCTTCTGTCCCCTCCAGATTGCATCCACTTTTACCCCCAACATTTTACTTCCTCTACAATATTGATTAAACCTTTTGCACCCCAAAAATGTGCATTCCCTCCCTTAAACAGCACCTCAGCTTTTCCCTCAAAAATGCCCCAGAGAGAAACTCCGATTCAGCCCCCAAACTCCCATTTTCCTACACAAACAGTTCTTGTGGCCCCTCTCAATTCCCCCAGGCTTTCAGCTAAAGGAATAACTGGAAGCCTATTCCCTCATCTCTGCCCTCCTTTTGCTTTCCTGGAAAACCTTGCCATCCCACACTTTCTCCAAGAGATCTGCTGGGAGTACGGCAAGGTCTGCTCTGTCTGAGTGCCAGGGGGGTTTACAGCACTTGCTCCTCTGCATCTTCACCCTTTCATCAGCTTTCCCCTGGAACGGTGTTGTGGGAGAAGCTTGGAATTACCAGAAATGGATCAGGTTCACATTTTTTCCCCACCAGTTTTCATCTGGTTTGAAATTCCTGGAATTACCCTCAAATGTGCCCTAGAACAGTGCTGTGAAAGGATCAGTCAGAAGAACAGCCTGAAAGCAGAAAACCACCTCCAGCAGCAGCCGGAATGATCCCATTTCTGTTCTTACCTGCTCCTGCCAGAGCTCCCAACGGCCCTTCCCATTCCAAAACAACAGCTATGCAAGACATTCCTGCTGTCCGTGAGGGTGAGGTGCCAGTTCTGGATGTTCTTTGCTGCGGAATCGGACAACAAACAGAGCGTAAATGATCTTGGTGGCTCTTCCAAGCCAAACCACCCCGTGATTCCTTGCGTGGATCAGCACCTGTCCCAACTCCATTCCAGAAACCTCCTCCCACTAACCCAGAACTTTCCTTTTTCCGCTCAACATCAGGGATTTGCTGCCGAGTGCCCCGGGCAGGGGACGCCTCAGCCTTCCCTGGGACGCCTCAGCATTCCAGCATTTTTATTCCAGGCATTAAAAGGATGCTCATTTCTCTTCCAGCATTGTTTCCCTCATTTTAGGAGAACCCTTTTCATCCCAGACCCCCCTCGTCAGCTGTTCAATCCTCTGGCACTGGATTTGGACAAAAGAAGGGACGCACCTGGACTGCGGGAAATCACGGAGAGAAACCCCTCCAAAACCTGACAGAGAAAAACAACGGGAGATGCAGGAAGACATATCCCTCATTTGCACGTCTGGAATGCTTTTCTAAAGACTTCTCTGCATCTGGATGCTCTTTGCTCTTGGCTTTCTTTACAGGAATGCATTTGCTGCTAAACACATCTCAGGCCCTTATTTGATCAGGATAAGGCGGGATGGAGATGAAGACTCACACAGGGAATAGCCAGGGAGATTCCCAGATCTCTGAGCTCCTTCACAAGGCAGGAGATCCATTTGGCCCAGGAACCGAACCCTCCCGAGGAATTGTCTGATGCCATCTCCACATTTCACAGCTGATCCTTGTGCTCAAAGGATCCCCCTTTCTTCCCTCCAGCCAATTCCAAGCCTCGCTGCCCCCAGCCGGGAACAGTCCCCAGGCCGATCCCTGCAGTCTTCCCTGCCAGGATCCTGCTCAGGAATCCATGGGCTACAAATTGAAGAATTAATTCTTCCCACCCCTGCCCACTTCTAATTCCAAAGGATTTGGTGTCTGCCTTACCCGGCTGGAGCCTGCTTCCAACTCTGTTCTTGCTGCTTCTGCTGCTTTCCATTTCCCAGGAATTCCACCAACGGAGCGACAGCGTTTTCCACCTCCTCCTCCAGGATTCCCTCTGTTGCGTTCGGGTGCTGGAAGGGTATCAAAACCTGGGCCTCACTATCAGGAATTATATCCCCGGATTTGTTCCTTTCCAAATGTCACCTCTTCCCAACAAAGCACTGGCCATCCAAGGAATTCTAGAGAGCGATGTGCTGACCGCTGCTTACTCCTCTGGAATGTCAGAGCTTGGAAAAAAAGGGCAGTTGAGGCTTTTCCTGGTGCTGCCCATGAAGTGTATTTTACCTAAGTGCCCCTGCCCATGCCTTTGCCTGTATCCGCCAAAAATCCACCCGTTCATTCCCCAGCTGCTGCCTCCCTCTTTTCCTGGATCCAACAGAATTTTAACAGGTGAATATTCCCCTCTGGAAGAGCACCTTTCATTCCAAACCTAAGAACAAACAAATGAATCACTTTCCTTCGACCTTCCTTATTAGGATTCCACTGAGAGCAGTGGATGGAAAATGATCCTCTCCTGGCCCCTGCTGGATTCCCGGAGCAGGGATCCTTTCCCTCTTTCCCCCCACCCCCCGCGGTGCCCTCCTCCCCCTCCCGCCCCACCCCGCACCCTTTTCAGGCTTTGTTCCACAGCTTTTGCCTCCGGACCTCAGATCCTTTTGGTCTCCAGGAGCTCCCAGCAGCTCCACAGCCTTTCCTCTCCCATCCTGATCCTTTCTCCAGGAATGGAGCTCTGCATTGCAATTCCCTTCTCTTTTCTCCGACAATTCCCACCAACCCAGACCTAAAGCTGACACAAGGAACGCTCGGTGCCCACAAATCCAAATCCAGACCTGGCCATCCCTAAACCAGCAACTCCCGGACAATTTGCGTTCATTCCAACCTATCACTGAGGACTCACCTAATCCTTCAAAATTCCCAAGAAATATCCCGTTGCCTTCAGCTCCCAGGGGATTCTGCTTCGTGCTCACACGGATTTGGGACTTCCCTGAAACACCCGTGCAGGGCACGCTGGAATCCCCGATCCCGTGAATCCGGGGAGTGTGAAAAGCTCGGTCCAGCCTGGGCCCCCAGAAATTTTTGCCAAATATCCCCCAAGTCCTCGGGACAACAGAACTCTCTGGTACTGCATTTTTGGCGTTGTAAAGCCTGGAATTACTTTATTCCTAGTGCTGGGCTCTGGATGTGGCCGAGAAAATCCCGGCCTCCACACAGACCCAGATTCCAAACTTTTTGATACATTTGAGCAAACCGAGAAATTCCCCTTCCCTGCTTCTTCTTAAGGGCATCCTTCTCTTCCCTTACCCGGCCTGCTCTCTCCCACTGGGCTGGGTTTTTCCCTTCCCATGCTAATTAGTCCCTACTTCTAGGAGCTTTAGGTACCTTTCTTCCCTGGCAGGGATTTCTTAACACAGCTACCGAGGCTTTGGGAGTCTTCTTTATCTTCTACTTTCTGGAAACACACCCTCTGATCCATAAATGCCACAATCCAGATGCCCAACTTCAACAAGACATCCTTTTCACCTAAAAACACTCACTCTCAACTCTTAGATCTTTTAAAGTTTTACCCCCGCAAAATTCCCCTGCTTTTCCACCGCTGAATTCCTCCGTCCTGATTCCAAGAATTTCTTGAATACCACGGGGCTTTTCTCAAGATTTACCCCCACAACCTTCCCTACGTGCCCACTGCTCACCACCTCATTTTTCCCTCAATGTCTTCGTTCTCCACCCCAGAGAGTTTGTCAAGTGTTGCCTCCAAAATGTTCCCCCTCTGTCCACTACGGAGTTCCCCATTTTGCCTTCAAAATATTCCTTCTGTCCCCTCCAGATTGCATCCACTTTTACCCCCAACATTTTACTTCCTCTACAATATTGATTAAACCTTTTGCACCCCAAAAATGTGCATTCCCTCCCTTAAACAGCACCTCAGCTTTTCCCTCAAAAATGCCCCAGAGAGAAACTCCGATTCAGCCCCCAAACTCCCATTTTCCTACACAAACAGTTCTTGTGGCCCCTCTCAATTCCCCCAGGCTTTCAGCTAAAGGAATAACTGGAAGCCTATTCCCTCATCTCTGCCCTCCTTTTGCTTTCCTGGAAAACCTTGCCATCCCACACTTTCTCCAAGAGATCTGCTGGGAGTACGGCAAGGTCTGCTCTGTCTGAGTGCCAGGGGGGTTTACAGCACTTGCTCCTCTGCATCTTCACCCTTTCATCAGCTTTCCCCTGGAACGGTGTTGTGGGAGAAGCTTGGAATTACCAGAAATGGATCAGGTTCACATTTTTTCCCCACCAGTTTTCATCTGGTTTGAAATTCCTGGAATTACCCTCAAATGTGCCCTAGAACAGTGCTGTGAAAGGATCAGTCAGAAGAACAGCCTGAAAGCAGAAAACCACCTCCAGCAGCAGCCGGAATGATCCCATTTCTGTTCTTACCTGCTCCTGCCAGAGCTCCCAACGGCCCTTCCCATTCCAAAACAACAGCTATGCAAGACATTCCTGCTGTCCGTGAGGGTGAGGTGCCAGTTCTGGATGTTCTTTGCTGCGGAATCGGACAACAAACAGAGCGTAAATGATCTTGGTGGCTCTTCCAAGCCAAACCACCCCGTGATTCCTTGCGTGGATCAGCACCTGTCCCAACTCCATTCCAGAAACCTCCTCCCACTAACCCAGAACTTTCCTTTTTCCGCTCAACATCAGGGATTTGCTGCCGAGTGCCCCGGGCAGGGGACGCCTCAGCCTTCCCTGGGACGCCTCAGCATTCCAGCATTTTTATTCCAGGCATTAAAAGGATGCTCATTTCTCTTCCAGCATTGTTTCCCTCATTTTAGGAGAACCCTTTTCATCCCAGACCCCCCTCGTCAGCTGTTCAATCCTCTGGCACTGGATTTGGACAAAAGAAGGGACGCACCTGGACTGCGGGAAATCACGGAGAGAAACCCCTCCAAAACCTGACAGAGAAAAACAACGGGAGATGCAGGAAGACATATCCCTCATTTGCACGTCTGGAATGCTTTTCTAAAGACTTCTCTGCATCTGGATGCTCTTTGCTCTTGGCTTTCTTTACAGGAATGCATTTGCTGCTAAACACATCTCAGGCCCTTATTTGATCAGGATAAGGCGGGATGGAGATGAAGACTCACACAGGGAATAGCCAGGGAGATTCCCAGATCTCTGAGCTCCTTCACAAGGCAGGAGATCCATTTGGCCCAGGAACCGAACCCTCCCGAGGAATTGTCTGATGCCATCTCCACATTTCACAGCTGATCCTTGTGCTCAAAGGATCCCCCTTTCTTCCCTCCAGCCAATTCCAAGCCTCGCTGCCCCCAGCCGGGAACAGTCCCCAGGCCGATCCCTGCAGTCTTCCCTGCCAGGATCCTGCTCAGGAATCCATGGGCTACAAATTGAAGAATTAATTCTTCCCACCCCTGCCCACTTCTAATTCCAAAGGATTTGGTGTCTGCCTTACCCGGCTGGAGCCTGCTTCCAACTCTGTTCTTGCTGCTTCTGCTGCTTTCCATTTCCCAGGAATTCCACCAACGGAGCGACAGCGTTTTCCACCTCCTCCTCCAGGATTCCCTCTGTTGCGTTCGGGTGCTGGAAGGGTATCAAAACCTGGGCCTCACTATCAGGAATTATATCCCCGGATTTGTTCCTTTCCAAATGTCACCTCTTCCCAACAAAGCACTGGCCATCCAAGGAATTCTAGAGAGCGATGTGCTGACCGCTACTTACTCCTCTGGAATGTCAGAGCTTGGAAAAAAAGGGCAGTTGAGGCTTTTCCTGGTGCTGCCCATGAAGTGTATTTTACCTAAGTGCCCCTGCCCATGCCTTTGTCTGTATCCACCAAAAATCCACCCGTTCATTCCCCAGCTGCTGCCTCCCTCTTTTCCTGGATCCAACAGAATTTTAACAGGTGAATATTCCCCTCTGGAAGAGCACCTTTCATTCCAAACCTAAGAACAAACAAATGAATCACTTTCCTTCGACCTTCCTTATTAGGATTCCACTGAGAGCAGTGGATGGAAAATGATCCTCTCCTGGCCCCTGCTGGATTCCCGGAGCAGGGAGCCTTTCCCTCTTTCCCCCCACCCCCCGCGGTGCCCTCCTCCCCCTCCCGCCCCACCCCGCACCCTTTTCAGGCTTTGTTCCACAGCTTTTGCCTCCGGACCTCAGATCCTTTTGGTCTCCAGGAGCTCCCAGCAGCTCCACAGCCTTTCCTCTCCCATCCTGATCCTTTGTCCAGGAATGGAGCTCTGCATTGCAATTCCCTTCTCTTTTCTCCGACAATTCCCACCAACCCAGACCTAAAGCTGACACAAGGAACGCTCGGTGCCCACAAATCCAAATCCAGACCTGGCCATCCCTAAACCAGCAACTCCCGGACAATTTGCGTTCATTCCAACCTATCACTGAGGACTCACCTAATCCTTCAAAATTCCCAAGAAATATCCCGTTGCCTTCAGCTCCCAGGGGATTCTGCTTCGTGCTCACACGGATTTGGGACTTCCCTGAAACACCCGTGCAGGGCACGCTGGAATCCCCGATCCCGTGAATCCGGGGAGTGTGAAAAGCTCGGTCCAGCCTGGGCCCCCAGAAATTTTTGCCAAATATCCCCCAAGTCCTCGGGACAACAGAACTCTCTGGTACTGCATTTTTGGCGTTGTAAAGCCTGGAATTACTTTATTCCTAGTGCTGGGCTCTGGATGTGGCCGAGAAAATCCCGGCCTCCACACAGACCCAGATTCCAAACTTTTTGATACATTTGAGCAAACCGAGAAATTCCCCTTCCCTGCTTCTTCTTAAGGGCATCCTTCTCTTCCCTTACCCGGCCTGCTCTCTCCCACTGGGCTGGGTTTTTCCCTTCCCATGCTAATTAGTCCCTACTTCTAGGAGCTTTAGGTACCTTTCTTCCCTGGCAGGGATTTCTTAACACAGCTACCGAGGCTTTGGGAGTCTTCTTTATCTTCTACTTTCTGGAAACACACCCTCTGATCCATAAATGCCACAATCCAGATGCCCAACTTCAACAAGACATCCTTTTCACCTAAAAACACTCACTCTCAACTCTTAGATCTTTTAAAGTTTTACCCCCGCAAAATTCCCCTGCTTTTCCACCGCTGAATTCCTCCGTCCTGATTCCAAGAATTTCTTGAATACCACGGGGCTTTTCTCAAGATTTACCCCCACAACCTTCCCTACGTGCCCACTGCTCACCACCTCATTTTTCCCTCAATGTCTTCGTTCTCCACCCCAGAGAGTTTGTCAAGTGTTGCCTCCAAAATGTTCCCCCTCTGTCCACTACGGAGTTCCCCATTTTGCCTTCAAAATATTCCTTCTGTCCCCTCCAGATTGCATCCACTTTTACCCCCAACATTTTACTTCCTCTACAATATTGATTAAACCTTTTGCACCCCAAAAATGTGCATTCCCTCCCTTAAACAGCACCTCAGCTTTTCCCTCAAAAATGCCCCAGAGAGAAACTCCGATTCAGCCCCCAAACTCCCATTTTCCTACACAAACAGTTCTTGTGGCCCCTCTCAATTCCCCCAGGCTTTCAGCTAAAGGAATAACTGGAAGCCTATTCCCTCATCTCTGCCCTCCTTTTGCTTTCCTGGAAAACCTTGCCATCCCACACTTTCTCCAAGAGATCTGCTGGGAGTACGGCAAGGTCTGCTCTGTCTGAGTGCCAGGGGGGTTTACAGCACTTGCTCCTCTGCATCTTCACCCTTTCATCAGCTTTCCCCTGGAACGGTGTTGTGGGAGAAGCTTGGAATTACCAGAAATGGATCAGGTTCACATTTTTTCCCCACCAGTTTTCATCTGGTTTGAAATTCCTGGAATTACCCTCAAATGTGCCCTAGAACAGTGCTGTGAAAGGATCAGTCAGAAGAACAGCCTGAAAGCAGAAAACCACCTCCAGCAGCAGCCGGAATGATCCCATTTCTGTTCTTACCTGCTCCTGCCAGAGCTCCCAACGGCCCTTCCCATTCCAAAACAACAGCTATGCAAGACATTCCTGCTGTCCGTGAGGGTGAGGTGCCAGTTCTGGATGTTCTTTGCTGCGGAATCGGACAACAAACAGAGCGTAAATGATCTTGGTGGCTCTTCCAAGCCAAACCACCCCGTGATTCCTTGCGTGGATCAGCACCTGTCCCAACTCCATTCCAGAAACCTCCTCCCACTAACCCAGAACTTTCCTTTTTCCGCTCAACATCAGGGATTTGCTGCCGAGTGCCCCGGGCAGGGGACGCCTCAGCCTTCCCTGGGACGCCTCAGCATTCCAGCATTTTTATTCCAGGCATTAAAAGGATGCTCATTTCTCTTCCAGCATTGTTTCCCTCATTTTAGGAGAACCCTTTTCATCCCAGACCCCCCTCGTCAGCTGTTCAATCCTCTGGCACTGGATTTGGACAAAAGAAGGGACGCACCTGGACTGCGGGAAATCACGGAGAGAAACCCCTCCAAAACCTGACAGAGAAAAACAACGGGAGATGCAGGAAGACATATCCCTCATTTGCACGTCTGGAATGCTTTTCTAAAGACTTCTCTGCATCTGGATGCTCTTTGCTCTTGGCTTTCTTTACAGGAATGCATTTGCTGCTAAACACATCTCAGGCCCTTATTTGATCAGGATAAGGCGGGATGGAGATGAAGACTCACACAGGGAATAGCCAGGGAGATTCCCAGATCTCTGAGCTCCTTCACAAGGCAGGAGGTCCATTTGGCCCAGGAACCGAACCCTCCCGAGGAATTGTCTGATGCCATCTCCACATTTCACAGCTGATCCTTGTGCTCAAAGGATCCCCCTTTCTTCCCTCCAGCCAATTCCAAGCCTCGCTGCCCCCAGCCGGGAACAGTCCCCAGGCCGATCCCTGCAGTCTTCCCTGCCAGGATCCTGCTCAGGAATCCATGGGCTACAAATTGAAGAATTAATTCTTCCCACCCCTGCCCACTTCTAATTCCAAAGGATTTGGTGTCTGCCTTACCCGGCTGGAGCCTGCTTCCAACTCTGTTCTTGCTGCTTCTGCTGCTTTCCATTTCCCAGGAATTCCACCAACGGAGCGACAGCGTTTTCCACCTCCTCCTCCAGGATTCCCTCTGTTGCGTTCGGGTGCTGGAAGGGTATCAAAACCTGGGCCTCACTATCAGGAATTATATCCCCGGATTTGTTCCTTTCCAAATGTCACCTCTTCCCAACAAAGCACTGGCCATCCAAGGAATTCTAGAGAGCGATGTGCTGACCGCTGCTTACTCCTCTGGAATGTCAGAGCTTGGAAAAAAAGGGCAGTTGAGGCTTTTCCTGGTGCTGCCCATGAAGTGTATTTTACCTAAGTGCCCCTGCCCATGCCTTTGCCTGTATCCGCCAAAAATCCACCCGTTCATTCCCCAGCTGCTGCCTCCCTCTTTTCCTGGATCCAACAGAATTTTAACAGGTGAATATTCCCCTCTGGAAGAGCACCTTTCATTCCAAACCTAAGAACAAACAAATGAATCACTTTCCTTCGACCTTCCTTATTAGGATTCCACTGAGAGCAGTGGATGGAAAATGATCCTCTCCTGGCCCCTGCTGGATTCCCGGAGCAGGGATCCTTTCCCTCTTTCCCCCCACCCCCCGCGGTGCCCTCCTCCCCCTCCCGCCCCACCCCGCACCCTTTTCAGGCTTTGTTCCACAGCTTTTGCCTCCGGACCTCAGATCCTTTTGGTCTCCAGGAGCTCCCAGCAGCTCCACAGCCTTTCCTCTCCCATCCTGATCCTTTCTCCAGGAATGGAGCTCTGCATTGCAATTCCCTTCTCTTTTCTCCGACAATTCCCACCAACCCAGACCTAAAGCTGACACAAGGAACGCTCGGTGCCCACAAATCCAAATCCAGACCTGGCCATCCCTAAACCAGCAACTCCCGGACAATTTGCGTTCATTCCAACCTATCACTGAGGACTCACCTAATCCTTCAAAATTCCCAAGAAATATCCCGTTGCCTTCAGCTCCCAGGGGATTCTGCTTCGTGCTCACACGGATTTGGGACTTCCCTGAAACACCCGTGCAGGGCACGCTGGAATCCCCGATCCCGTGAATCCGGGGAGTGTGAAAAGCTCGGTCCAGCCTGGGCCCCCAGAAATTTTTGCCAAATATCCCCCAAGTCCTCGGGACAACAGAACTCTCTGGTACTGCATTTTTGGCGTTGTAAAGCCTGGAATTACTTTATTCCTAGTGCTGGGCTCTGGATGTGGCCGAGAAAATCCCGGCCTCCACACAGACCCAGATTCCAAACTTTTTGATACATTTGAGCAAACCGAGAAATTCCCCTTCCCTGCTTCTTCTTAAGGGCATCCTTCTCTTCCCTTACCCGGCCTGCTCTCTCCCACTGGGCTGGGTTTTTCCCTTCCCATGCTAATTAGTCCCTACTTCTAGGAGCTTTAGGTACCTTTCTTCCCTGGCAGGGATTTCTTAACACAGCTACCGAGGCTTTGGGAGTCTTCTTTATCTTCTACTTTCTGGAAACACACCCTCTGATCCATAAATGCCACAATCCAGATGCCCAACTTCAACAAGACATCCTTTTCACCTAAAAACACTCACTCTCAACTCTTAGATCTTTTAAAGTTTTACCCCCGCAAAATTCCCCTGCTTTTCCACCGCTGAATTCCTCCGTCCTGATTCCAAGAATTTCTTGAATACCACGGGGCTTTTCTCAAGATTTACCCCCACAACCTTCCCTACGTGCCCACTGCTCACCACCTCATTTTTCCCTCAATGTCTTCGTTCTCCACCCCAGAGAGTTTGTCAAGTGTTGCCTCCAAAATGTTCCCCCTCTGTCCACTACGGAGTTCCCCATTTTGCCTTCAAAATATTCCTTCTGTCCCCTCCAGATTGCATCCACTTTTACCCCCAACATTTTACTTCCTCTACAATATTGATTAAACCTTTTGCACCCCAAAAATGTGCATTCCCTCCCTTAAACAGCACCTCAGCTTTTCCCTCAAAAATGCCCCAGAGAGAAACTCCGATTCAGCCCCCAAACTCCCATTTTCCTACACAAACAGTTCTTGTGGCCCCTCTCAATTCCCCCAGGCTTTCAGCTAAAGGAATAACTGGAAGCCTATTCCCTCATCTCTGCCCTCCTTTTGCTTTCCTGGAAAACCTTGCCATCCCACACTTTCTCCAAGAGATCTGCTGGGAGTACGGCAAGGTCTGCTCTGTCTGAGTGCCAGGGGGGTTTACAGCACTTGCTCCTCTGCATCTTCACCCTTTCATCAGCTTTCCCCTGGAACGGTGTTGTGGGAGAAGCTTGGAATTACCAGAAATGGATCAGGTTCACATTTTTTCCCCACCAGTTTTCATCTGGTTTGAAATTCCTGGAATTACCCTCAAATGTGCCCTAGAACAGTGCTGTGAAAGGATCAGTCAGAAGAACAGCCTGAAAGCAGAAAACCACCTCCAGCAGCAGCCGGAATGATCCCATTTCTGTTCTTACCTGCTCCTGCCAGAGCTCCCAACGGCCCTTCCCATTCCAAAACAACAGCTATGCAAGACATTCCTGCTGTCCGTGAGGGTGAGGTGCCAGTTCTGGATGTTCTTTGCTGCGGAATCGGACAACAAACAGAGCGTAAATGATCTTGGTGGCTCTTCCAAGCCAAACCACCCCGTGATTCCTTGCGTGGATCAGCACCTGTCCCAACTCCATTCCAGAAACCTCCTCCCACTAACCCAGAACTTTCCTTTTTCCGCTCAACATCAGGGATTTGCTGCCGAGTGCCCCGGGCAGGGGACGCCTCAGCCTTCCCTGGGACGCCTCAGCATTCCAGCATTTTTATTCCAGGCATTAAAAGGATGCTCATTTCTCTTCCAGCATTGTTTCCCTCATTTTAGGAGAACCCTTTTCATCCCAGACCCCCCTCGTCAGCTGTTCAATCCTCTGGCACTGGATTTGGACAAAAGAAGGGACGCACCTGGACTGCGGGAAATCACGGAGAGAAACCCCTCCAAAACCTGACAGAGAAAAACAACGGGAGATGCAGGAAGACATATCCCTCATTTGCACGTCTGGAATGCTTTTCTAAAGACTTCTCTGCATCTGGATGCTCTTTGCTCTTGGCTTTCTTTACAGGAATGCATTTGCTGCTAAACACATCTCAGGCCCTTATTTGATCAGGATAAGGCGGGATGGAGATGAAGACTCACACAGGGAATAGCCAGGGAGATTCCCAGATCTCTGAGCTCCTTCACAAGGCAGGAGATCCATTTGGCCCAGGAACCGAACCCTCCCGAGGAATTGTCTGATGCCATCTCCACATTTCACAGCTGATCCTTGTGCTCAAAGGATCCCCCTTTCTTCCCTCCAGCCAATTCCAAGCCTCGCTGCCCCCAGCCGGGAACAGTCCCCAGGCCGATCCCTGCAGTCTTCCCTGCCAGGATCCTGCTCAGGAATCCATGGGCTACAAATTGAAGAATTAATTCTTCCCACCCCTGCCCACTTCTAATTCCAAAGGATTTGGTGTCTGCCTTACCCGGCTGGAGCCTGCTTCCAACTCTGTTCTTGCTGCTTCTGCTGCTTTCCATTTCCCAGGAATTCCACCAACGGAGCGACAGCGTTTTCCACCTCCTCCTCCAGGATTCCCTCTGTTGCGTTCGGGTGCTGGAAGGGTATCAAAACCTGGGCCTCACTATCAGGAATTATATCCCCGGATTTGTTCCTTTCCAAATGTCACCTCTTCCCAACAAAGCACTGGCCATCCAAGGAATTCTAGAGAGCGATGTGCTGACCGCTGCTTACTCCTCTGGAATGTCAGAGCTTGGAAAAAAAGGGCAGTTGAGGCTTTTCCTGGTGCTGCCCATGAAGTGTATTTTACCTAAGTGCCCCTGCCCATGCCTTTGCCTGTATCCGCCAAAAATCCACCCGTTCATTCCCCAGCTGCTGCCTCCCTCTTTTCCTGGATCCAACAGAATTTTAACAGGTGAATATTCCCCTCTGGAAGAGCACCTTTCATTCCAAACCTAAGAACAAACAAATGAATCACTTTCCTTCGACCTTCCTTATTAGGATTCCACTGAGAGCAGTGGATGGAAAATGATCCTCTCCTGGCCCCTGCTGGATTCCCGGAGCAGGGATCCTTTCCCTCTTTCCCCCCACCCCCCGCGGTGCCCTCCTCCCCCTCCCGCCCCACCCCGCACCCTTTTCAGGCTTTGTTCCACAGCTTTTGCCTCCGGACCTCAGATCCTTTTGGTCTCCAGGAGCTCCCAGCAGCTCCACAGCCTTTCCTCTCCCATCCTGATCCTTTCTCCAGGAATGGAGCTCTGCATTGCAATTCCCTTCTCTTTTCTCCGACAATTCCCACCAACCCAGACCTAAAGCTGACACAAGGAACGCTCGGTGCCCACAAATCCAAATCCAGACCTGGCCATCCCTAAACCAGCAACTCCCGGACAATTTGCGTTCATTCCAACCTATCACTGAGGACTCACCTAATCCTTCAAAATTCCCAAGAAATATCCCGTTGCCTTCAGCTCCCAGGGGATTCTGCTTCGTGCTCACACGGATTTGGGACTTCCCTGAAACACCCGTGCAGGGCACGCTGGAATCCCCGATCCCGTGAATCCGGGGAGTGTGAAAAGCTCGGTCCAGCCTGGGCCCCCAGAAATTTTTGCCAAATATCCCCCAAGTCCTCGGGACAACAGAACTCTCTGGTACTGCATTTTTGGCGTTGTAAAGCCTGGAATTACTTTATTCCTAGTGCTGGGCTCTGGATGTGGCCGAGAAAATCCCGGCCTCCACACAGACCCAGATTCCAAACTTTTTGATACATTTGAGCAAACCGAGAAATTCCCCTTCCCTGCTTCTTCTTAAGGGCATCCTTCTCTTCCCTTACCCGGCCTGCTCTCTCCCACTGGGCTGGGTTTTTCCCTTCCCATGCTAATTAGTCCCTACTTCTAGGAGCTTTAGGTACCTTTCTTCCCTGGCAGGGATTTCTTAACACAGCTACCGAGGCTTTGGGAGTCTTCTTTATCTTCTACTTTCTGGAAACACACCCTCTGATCCATAAATGCCACAATCCAGATGCCCAACTTCAACAAGACATCCTTTTCACCTAAAAACACTCACTCTCAACTCTTAGATCTTTTAAAGTTTTACCCCCGCAAAATTCCCCTGCTTTTCCACCGCTGAATTCCTCCGTCCTGATTCCAAGAATTTCTTGAATACCACGGGGCTTTTCTCAAGATTTACCCCCACAACCTTCCCTACGTGCCCACTGCTCACCACCTCATTTTTCCCTCAATGTCTTCGTTCTCCACCCCAGAGAGTTTGTCAAGTGTTGCCTCCAAAATGTTCCCCCTCTGTCCACTACGGAGTTCCCCATTTTGCCTTCAAAATATTCCTTCTGTCCCCTCCAGATTGCATCCACTTTTACCCCCAACATTTTACTTCCTCTACAATATTGATTAAACCTTTTGCACCCCAAAAATGTGCATTCCCTCCCTTAAACAGCACCTCAGCTTTTCCCTCAAAAATGCCCCAGAGAGAAACTCCGATTCAGCCCCCAAACTCCCATTTTCCTACACAAACAGTTCTTGTGGCCCCTCTCAATTCCCCCAGGCTTTCAGCTAAAGGAATAACTGGAAGCCTATTCCCTCATCTCTGCCCTCCTTTTGCTTTCCTGGAAAACCTTGCCATCCCACACTTTCTCCAAGAGATCTGCTGGGAGTACGGCAAGGTCTGCTCTGTCTGAGTGCCAGGGGGGTTTACAGCACTTGCTCCTCTGCATCTTCACCCTTTCATCAGCTTTCCCCTGGAACGGTGTTGTGGGAGAAGCTTGGAATTACCAGAAATGGATCAGGTTCACATTTTTTCCCCACCAGTTTTCATCTGGTTTGAAATTCCTGGAATTACCCTCAAATGTGCCCTAGAACAGTGCTGTGAAAGGATCAGTCAGAAGAACAGCCTGAAAGCAGAAAACCACCTCCAGCAGCAGCCGGAATGATCCCATTTCTGTTCTTACCTGCTCCTGCCAGAGCTCCCAACGGCCCTTCCCATTCCAAAACAACAGCTATGCAAGACATTCCTGCTGTCCGTGAGGGTGAGGTGCCAGTTCTGGATGTTCTTTGCTGCGGAATCGGACAACAAACAGAGCGTAAATGATCTTGGTGGCTCTTCCAAGCCAAACCACCCCGTGATTCCTTGCGTGGATCAGCACCTGTCCCAACTCCATTCCAGAAACCTCCTCCCACTAACCCAGAACTTTCCTTTTTCCGCTCAACATCAGGGATTTGCTGCCGAGTGCCCCGGGCAGGGGACGCCTCAGCCTTCCCTGGGACGCCTCAGCATTCCAGCATTTTTATTCCAGGCATTAAAAGGATGCTCATTTCTCTTCCAGCATTGTTTCCCTCATTTTAGGAGAACCCTTTTCATCCCAGACCCCCCTCGTCAGCTGTTCAATCCTCTGGCACTGGATTTGGACAAAAGAAGGGACGCACCTGGACTGCGGGAAATCACGGAGAGAAACCCCTCCAAAACCTGACAGAGAAAAACAACGGGAGATGCAGGAAGACATATCCCTCATTTGCACGTCTGGAATGCTTTTCTAAAGACTTCTCTGCATCTGGATGCTCTTTGCTCTTGGCTTTCTTTACAGGAATGCATTTGCTGCTAAACACATCTCAGGCCCTTATTTGATCAGGATAAGGCGGGATGGAGATGAAGACTCACACAGGGAATAGCCAGGGAGATTCCCAGATCTCTGAGCTCCTTCACAAGGCAGGAGATCCATTTGGCCCAGGAACCGAACCCTCCCGAGGAATTGTCTGATGCCATCTCCACATTTCACAGCTGATCCTTGTGCTCAAAGGATCCCCCTTTCTTCCCTCCAGCCAATTCCAAGCCTCGCTGCCCCCAGCCGGGAACAGTCCCCAGGCCGATCCCTGCAGTCTTCCCTGCCAGGATCCTGCTCAGGAATCCATGGGCTACAAATTGAAGAATTAATTCTTCCCACCCCTGCCCACTTCTAATTCCAAAGGATTTGGTGTCTGCCTTACCCGGCTGGAGCCTGCTTCCAACTCTGTTCTTGCTGCTTCTGCTGCTTTCCATTTCCCAGGAATTCCACCAACGGAGCGACAGCGTTTTCCACCTCCTCCTCCAGGATTCCCTCTGTTGCGTTCGGGTGCTGGAAGGGTATCAAAACCTGGGCCTCACTATCAGGAATTATATCCCCGGATTTGTTCCTTTCCAAATGTCACCTCTTCCCAACAAAGCACTGGCCATCCAAGGAATTCTAGAGAGCGATGTGCTGACCGCTACTTACTCCTCTGGAATGTCAGAGCTTGGAAAAAAAGGGCAGTTGAGGCTTTTCCTGGTGCTGCCCATGAAGTGTATTTTACCTAAGTGCCCCTGCCCATGCCTTTGTCTGTATCCACCAAAAATCCACCCGTTCATTCCCCAGCTGCTGCCTCCCTCTTTTCCTGGATCCAACAGAATTTTAACAGGTGAATATTCCCCTCTGGAAGAGCACCTTTCATTCCAAACCTAAGAACAAACAAATGAATCACTTTCCTTCGACCTTCCTTATTAGGATTCCACTGAGAGCAGTGGATGGAAAATGATCCTCTCCTGGCCCCTGCTGGATTCCCGGAGCAGGGAGCCTTTCCCTCTTTCCCCCCACCCCCCGCGGTGCCCTCCTCCCCCTCCCGCCCCACCCCGCACCCTTTTCAGGCTTTGTTCCACAGCTTTTGCCTCCGGACCTCAGATCCTTTTGGTCTCCAGGAGCTCCCAGCAGCTCCACAGCCTTTCCTCTCCCATCCTGATCCTTTCTCCAGGAATGGAGCTCTGCATTGCAATTCCCTTCTCTTTTCTCCGACAATTCCCACCAACCCAGACCTAAAGCTGACACAAGGAACGCTCGGTGCCCACAAATCCAAATCCAGACCTGGCCATCCCTAAACCAGCAACTCCCGGACAATTTGCGTTCATTCCAACCTATCACTGAGGACTCACCTAATCCTTCAAAATTCCCAAGAAATATCCCGTTGCCTTCAGCTCCCAGGGGATTCTGCTTCGTGCTCACACGGATTTGGGACTTCCCTGAAACACCCGTGCAGGGCACGCTGGAATCCCCGATCCCGTGAATCCGGGGAGTGTGAAAAGCTCGGTCCAGCCTGGGCCCCCAGAAATTTTTGCCAAATATCCCCCAAGTCCTCGGGACAACAGAACTCTCTGGTACTGCATTTTTGGCGTTGTAAAGCCTGGAATTACTTTATTCCTAGTGCTGGGCTCTGGATGTGGCCGAGAAAATCCCGGCCTCCACACAGACCCAGATTCCAAACTTTTTGATACATTTGAGCAAACCGAGAAATTCCCCTTCCCTGCTTCTTCTTAAGGGCATCCTTCTCTTCCCTTACCCGGCCTGCTCTCTCCCACTGGGCTGGGTTTTTCCCTTCCCATGCTAATTAGTCCCTACTTCTAGGAGCTTTAGGTACCTTTCTTCCCTGGCAGGGATTTCTTAACACAGCTACCGAGGCTTTGGGAGTCTTCTTTATCTTCTACTTTCTGGAAACACACCCTCTGATCCATAAATGCCACAATCCAGATGCCCAACTTCAACAAGACATCCTTTTCACCTAAAAACACTCACTCTCAACTCTTAGATCTTTTAAAGTTTTACCCCCGCAAAATTCCCCTGCTTTTCCACCGCTGAATTCCTCCGTCCTGATTCCAAGAATTTCTTGAATACCACGGGGCTTTTCTCAAGATTTACCCCCACAACCTTCCCTACGTGCCCACTGCTCACCACCTCATTTTTCCCTCAATGTCTTCGTTCTCCACCCCAGAGAGTTTGTCAAGTGTTGCCTCCAAAATGTTCCCCCTCTGTCCACTACGGAGTTCCCCATTTTGCCTTCAAAATATTCCTTCTGTCCCCTCCAGATTGCATCCACTTTTACCCCCAACATTTTACTTCCTCTACAATATTGATTAAACCTTTTGCACCCCAAAAATGTGCATTCCCTCCCTTAAACAGCACCTCAGCTTTTCCCTCAAAAATGCCCCAGAGAGAAACTCCGATTCAGCCCCCAAACTCCCATTTTCCTACACAAACAGTTCTTGTGGCCCCTCTCAATTCCCCCAGGCTTTCAGCTAAAGGAATAACTGGAAGCCTATTCCCTCATCTCTGCCCTCCTTTTGCTTTCCTGGAAAACCTTGCCATCCCACACTTTCTCCAAGAGATCTGCTGGGAGTACGGCAAGGTCTGCTCTGTCTGAGTGCCAGGGGGGTTTACAGCACTTGCTCCTCTGCATCTTCACCCTTTCATCAGCTTTCCCCTGGAACGGTGTTGTGGGAGAAGCTTGGAATTACCAGAAATGGATCAGGTTCACATTTTTTCCCCACCAGTTTTCATCTGGTTTGAAATTCCTGGAATTACCCTCAAATGTGCCCTAGAACAGTGCTGTGAAAGGATCAGTCAGAAGAACAGCCTGAAAGCAGAAAACCACCTCCAGCAGCAGCCGGAATGATCCCATTTCTGTTCTTACCTGCTCCTGCCAGAGCTCCCAACGGCCCTTCCCATTCCAAAACAACAGCTATGCAAGACATTCCTGCTGTCCGTGAGGGTGAGGTGCCAGTTCTGGATGTTCTTTGCTGCGGAATCGGACAACAAACAGAGCGTAAATGATCTTGGTGGCTCTTCCAAGCCAAACCACCCCGTGATTCCTTGCGTGGATCAGCACCTGTCCCAACTCCATTCCAGAAACCTCCTCCCACTAACCCAGAACTTTCCTTTTTCCGCTCAACATCAGGGATTTGCTGCCGAGTGCCCCGGGCAGGGGACGCCTCAGCCTTCCCTGGGACGCCTCAGCATTCCAGCATTTTTATTCCAGGCATTAAAAGGATGCTCATTTCTCTTCCAGCATTGTTTCCCTCATTTTAGGAGAACCCTTTTCATCCCAGACCCCCCTCGTCAGCTGTTCAATCCTCTGGCACTGGATTTGGACAAAAGAAGGGACGCACCTGGACTGCGGGAAATCACGGAGAGAAACCCCTCCAAAACCTGACAGAGAAAAACAACGGGAGATGCAGGAAGACATATCCCTCATTTGCACGTCTGGAATGCTTTTCTAAAGACTTCTCTGCATCTGGATGCTCTTTGCTCTTGGCTTTCTTTACAGGAATGCATTTGCTGCTAAACACATCTCAGGCCCTTATTTGATCAGGATAAGGCGGGATGGAGATGAAGACTCACACAGGGAATAGCCAGGGAGATTCCCAGATCTCTGAGCTCCTTCACAAGGCAGGAGGTCCATTTGGCCCAGGAACCGAACCCTCCCGAGGAATTGTCTGATGCCATCTCCACATTTCACAGCTGATCCTTGTGCTCAAAGGATCCCCCTTTCTTCCCTCCAGCCAATTCCAAGCCTCGCTGCCCCCAGCCGGGAACAGTCCCCAGGCCGATCCCTGCAGTCTTCCCTGCCAGGATCCTGCTCAGGAATCCATGGGCTACAAATTGAAGAATTAATTCTTCCCACCCCTGCCCACTTCTAATTCCAAAGGATTTGGTGTCTGCCTTACCCGGCTGGAGCCTGCTTCCAACTCTGTTCTTGCTGCTTCTGCTGCTTTCCATTTCCCAGGAATTCCACCAACGGAGCGACAGCGTTTTCCACCTCCTCCTCCAGGATTCCCTCTGTTGCGTTCGGGTGCTGGAAGGGTATCAAAACCTGGGCCTCACTATCAGGAATTATATCCCCGGATTTGTTCCTTTCCAAATGTCACCTCTTCCCAACAAAGCACTGGCCATCCAAGGAATTCTAGAGAGCGATGTGCTGACCGCTGCTTACTCCTCTGGAATGTCAGAGCTTGGAAAAAAAGGGCAGTTGAGGCTTTTCCTGGTGCTGCCCATGAAGTGTATTTTACCTAAGTGCCCCTGCCCATGCCTTTGCCTGTATCCGCCAAAAATCCACCCGTTCATTCCCCAGCTGCTGCCTCCCTCTTTTCCTGGATCCAACAGAATTTTAACAGGTGAATATTCCCCTCTGGAAGAGCACCTTTCATTCCAAACCTAAGAACAAACAAATGAATCACTTTCCTTCGACCTTCCTTATTAGGATTCCACTGAGAGCAGTGGATGGAAAATGATCCTCTCCTGGCCCCTGCTGGATTCCCGGAGCAGGGATCCTTTCCCTCTTTCCCCCCACCCCCCGCGGTGCCCTCCTCCCCCTCCCGCCCCACCCCGCACCCTTTTCAGGCTTTGTTCCACAGCTTTTGCCTCCGGACCTCAGATCCTTTTGGTCTCCAGGAGCTCCCAGCAGCTCCACAGCCTTTCCTCTCCCATCCTGATCCTTTCTCCAGGAATGGAGCTCTGCATTGCAATTCCCTTCTCTTTTCTCCGACAATTCCCACCAACCCAGACCTAAAGCTGACACAAGGAACGCTCGGTGCCCACAAATCCAAATCCAGACCTGGCCATCCCTAAACCAGCAACTCCCGGACAATTTGCGTTCATTCCAACCTATCACTGAGGACTCACCTAATCCTTCAAAATTCCCAAGAAATATCCCGTTGCCTTCAGCTCCCAGGGGATTCTGCTTCGTGCTCACACGGATTTGGGACTTCCCTGAAACACCCGTGCAGGGCACGCTGGAATCCCCGATCCCGTGAATCCGGGGAGTGTGAAAAGCTCGGTCCAGCCTGGGCCCCCAGAAATTTTTGCCAAATATCCCCCAAGTCCTCGGGACAACAGAACTCTCTGGTACTGCATTTCTGGCGTTGTAAAGCCTGGAATTACTTTATTCCTAGTGCTGGGCTCTGGATGTGGCCGAGAAAATCCCGGCCTCCACACAGACCCAGATTCCAAACTTTTTGATACATTTGAGCAAACCGAGAAATTCCCCTTCCCTGCTTCTTCTTAAGGGCATCCTTCTCTTCCCTTACCCGGCCTGCTCTCTCCCACTGGGCTGGGTTTTTCCCTTCCCATGCTAATTAGTCCCTACTTCTAGGAGCTTTAGGTACCTTTCTTCCCTGGCAGGGATTTCTTAACACAGCTACCGAGGCTTTGGGAGTCTTCTTTATCTTCTACTTTCTGGAAACACACCCTCTGATCCATAAATGCCACAATCCAGATGCCCAACTTCAACAAGACATCCTTTTCACCTAAAAACACTCACTCTCAACTCTTAGATCTTTTAAAGTTTTACCCCCGCAAAATTCCCCTGCTTTTCCACCGCTGAATTCCTCCGTCCTGATTCCAAGAATTTCTTGAATACCACGGGGCTTTTCTCAAGATTTACCCCCACAACCTTCCCTACGTGCCCACTGCTCACCACCTCATTTTTCCCTCAATGTCTTCGTTCTCCACCCCAGAGAGTTTGTCAAGTGTTGCCTCCAAAATGTTCCCCCTCTGTCCACTACGGAGTTCCCCATTTTGCCTTCAAAATATTCCTTCTGTCCCCTCCAGATTGCATCCACTTTTACCCCCAACATTTTACTTCCTCTACAATATTGATTAAACCTTTTCCACCCCAAAAATGTGCATTCCCTCCCTTAAACAGCACCTCAGCTTTTCCCTCAAAAATGCCCCAGAGAGAAACTCCGATTCAGCCCCCAAACTCCCATTTTCCTACACAAACAGTTCTTGTGGCCCCTCTCAATTCCCCCAGGCTTTCAGCTAAAGGAATAACTGGAAGCCTATTCCCTCATCTCTGCCCTCCTTTTGCTTTCCTGGAAAACCTTGCCATCCCACACTTTCTCCAAGAGATCTGCTGGGAGTACGGCAAGGTCTGCTCTGTCTGAGTGCCAGGGGGGTTTACAGCACTTGCTCCTCTGCATCTTCACCCTTTCATCAGCTTTCCCCTGGAACGGTGTTGTGGGAGAAGCTTGGAATTACCAGAAATGGATCAGGTTCACATTTTTTCCCCACCAGTTTTCATCTGGTTTGAAATTCCTGGAATTACCCTCAAATGTGCCCTAGAACAGTGCTGTGAAAGGATCAGTCAGAAGAACAGCCTGAAAGCAGAAAACCACCTCCAGCAGCAGCCGGAATGATCCCATTTCTGTTCTTACCTGCTCCTGCCAGAGCTCCCAACGGCCCTTCCCATTCCAAAACAACAGCTATGCAAGACATTCCTGCTGTCCGTGAGGGTGAGGTGCCAGTTCTGGATGTTCTTTGCTGCGGAATCGGACAACAAACAGAGCGTAAATGATCTTGGTGGCTCTTCCAAGCCAAACCACCCCGTGATTCCTTGCGTGGATCAGCACCTGTCCCAACTCCATTCCAGAAACCTCCTCCCACTAACCCAGAACTTTCCTTTTTCCGCTCAACATCAGGGATTTGCTGCCGAGTGCCCCGGGCAGGGGACGCCTCAGCCTTCCCTGGGACGCCTCAGCATTCCAGCATTTTTATTCCAGGCATTAAAAGGATGCTCATTTCTCTTCCAGCATTGTTTCCCTCATTTTAGGAGAACCCTTTTCATCCCAGACCCCCCTCGTCAGCTGTTCAATCCTCTGGCACTGGATTTGGACAAAAGAAGGGACGCACCTGGACTGCGGGAAATCACGGAGAGAAACCCCTCCAAAACCTGACAGAGAAAAACAACGGGAGATGCAGGAAGACATATCCCTCATTTGCACGTCTGGAATGCTTTTCTAAAGACTTCTCTGCATCTGGATGCTCTTTGCTCTTGGCTTTCTTTACAGGAATGCATTTGCTGCTAAACACATCTCAGGCCCTTATTTGATCAGGATAAGGCGGGATGGAGATGAAGACTCACACAGGGAATAGCCAGGGAGATTCCCAGATCTCTGAGCTCCTTCACAAGGCAGGAGATCCATTTGGCCCAGGAACCGAACCCTCCCGAGGAATTGTCTGATGCCATCTCCACATTTCACAGCTGATCCTTGTGCTCAAAGGATCCCCCTTTCTTCCCTCCAGCCAATTCCAAGCCTCGCTGCCCCCAGCCGGGAACAGTCCCCAGGCCGATCCCTGCAGTCTTCCCTGCCAGGATCCTGCTCAGGAATCCATGGGCTACAAATTGAAGAATTAATTCTTCCCACCCCTGCCCACTTCTAATTCCAAAGGATTTGGTGTCTGCCTTACCCGGCTGGAGCCTGCTTCCAACTCTGTTCTTGCTGCTTCTGCTGCTTTCCATTTCCCAGGAATTCCACCAACGGAGCGACAGCGTTTTCCACCTCCTCCTCCAGGATTCCCTCTGTTGCGTTCGGGTGCTGGAAGGGTATCAAAACCTGGGCCTCACTATCAGGAATTATATCCCCGGATTTGTTCCTTTCCAAATGTCACCTCTTCCCAACAAAGCACTGGCCATCCAAGGAATTCTAGAGAGCGATGTGCTGACCGCTACTTACTCCTCTGGAATGTCAGAGCTTGGAAAAAAAGGGCAGTTGAGGCTTTTCCTGGTGCTGCCCATGAAGTGTATTTTACCTAAGTGCCCCTGCCCATGCCTTTGTCTGTATCCACCAAAAATCCACCCGTTCATTCCCCAGCTGCTGCCTCCCTCTTTTCCTGGATCCAACAGAATTTTAACAGGTGAATATTCCCCTCTGGAAGAGCACCTTTCATTCCAAACCTAAGAACAAACAAATGAATCACTTTCCTTCGACCTTCCTTATTAGGATTCCACTGAGAGCAGTGGATGGAAAATGATCCTCTCCTGGCCCCTGCTGGATTCCCGGAGCAGGGAGCCTTTCCCTCTTTCCCCCCACCCCCCGCGGTGCCCTCCTCCCCCTCCCGCCCCACCCCGCACCCTTTTCAGGCTTTGTTCCACAGCTTTTGCCTCCGGACCTCAGATCCTTTTGGTCTCCAGGAGCTCCCAGCAGCTCCACAGCCTTTCCTCTCCCATCCTGATCCTTTGTCCAGGAATGGAGCTCTGCATTGCAATTCCCTTCTCTTTTCTCCGACAATTCCCACCAACCCAGACCTAAAGCTGACACAAGGAACGCTCGGTGCCCACAAATCCAAATCCAGACCTGGCCATCCCTAAACCAGCAACTCCCGGACAATTTGCGTTCATTCCAACCTATCACTGAGGACTCACCTAATCCTTCAAAATTCCCAAGAAATATCCCGTTGCCTTCAGCTCCCAGGGGATTCTGCTTCGTGCTCACACGGATTTGGGACTTCCCTGAAACACCCGTGCAGGGCACGCTGGAATCCCCGATCCCGTGAATCCGGGGAGTGTGAAAAGCTCGGTCCAGCCTGGGCCCCCAGAAATTTTTGCCAAATATCCCCCAAGTCCTCGGGACAACAGAACTCTCTGGTACTGCATTTTTGGCGTTGTAAAGCCTGGAATTACTTTATTCCTAGTGCTGGGCTCTGGATGTGGCCGAGAAAATCCCGGCCTCCACACAGACCCAGATTCCAAACTTTTTGATACATTTGAGCAAACCGAGAAATTCCCCTTCCCTGCTTCTTCTTAAGGGCATCCTTCTCTTCCCTTACCCGGCCTGCTCTCTCCCACTGGGCTGGGTTTTTCCCTTCCCATGCTAATTAGTCCCTACTTCTAGGAGCTTTAGGTACCTTTCTTCCCTGGCAGGGATTTCTTAACACAGCTACCGAGGCTTTGGGAGTCTTCTTTATCTTCTACTTTCTGGAAACACACCCTCTGATCCATAAATGCCACAATCCAGATGCCCAACTTCAACAAGACATCCTTTTCACCTAAAAACACTCACTCTCAACTCTTAGATCTTTTAAAGTTTTACCCCCGCAAAATTCCCCTGCTTTTCCACCGCTGAATTCCTCCGTCCTGATTCCAAGAATTTCTTGAATACCACGGGGCTTTTCTCAAGATTTACCCCCACAACCTTCCCTACGTGCCCACTGCTCACCACCTCATTTTTCCCTCAATGTCTTCGTTCTCCACCCCAGAGAGTTTGTCAAGTGTTGCCTCCAAAATGTTCCCCCTCTGTCCACTACGGAGTTCCCCATTTTGCCTTCAAAATATTCCTTCTGTCCCCTCCAGATTGCATCCACTTTTACCCCCAACATTTTACTTCCTCTACAATATTGATTAAACCTTTTGCACCCCAAAAATGTGCATTCCCTCCCTTAAACAGCACCTCAGCTTTTCCCTCAAAAATGCCCCAGAGAGAAACTCCGATTCAGCCCCCAAACTCCCATTTTCCTACACAAACAGTTCTTGTGGCCCCTCTCAATTCCCCCAGGCTTTCAGCTAAAGGAATAACTGGAAGCCTATTCCCTCATCTCTGCCCTCCTTTTGCTTTCCTGGAAAACCTTGCCATCCCACACTTTCTCCAAGAGATCTGCTGGGAGTACGGCAAGGTCTGCTCTGTCTGAGTGCCAGGGGGGTTTACAGCACTTGCTCCTCTGCATCTTCACCCTTTCATCAGCTTTCCCCTGGAACGGTGTTGTGGGAGAAGCTTGGAATTACCAGAAATGGATCAGGTTCACATTTTTTCCCCACCAGTTTTCATCTGGTTTGAAATTCCTGGAATTACCCTCAAATGTGCCCTAGAACAGTGCTGTGAAAGGATCAGTCAGAAGAACAGCCTGAAAGCAGAAAACCACCTCCAGCAGCAGCCGGAATGATCCCATTTCTGTTCTTACCTGCTCCTGCCAGAGCTCCCAACGGCCCTTCCCATTCCAAAACAACAGCTATGCAAGACATTCCTGCTGTCCGTGAGGGTGAGGTGCCAGTTCTGGATGTTCTTTGCTGCGGAATCGGACAACAAACAGAGCGTAAATGATCTTGGTGGCTCTTCCAAGCCAAACCACCCCGTGATTCCTTGCGTGGATCAGCACCTGTCCCAACTCCATTCCAGAAACCTCCTCCCACTAACCCAGAACTTTCCTTTTTCCGCTCAACATCAGGGATTTGCTGCCGAGTGCCCCGGGCAGGGGACGCCTCAGCCTTCCCTGGGACGCCTCAGCATTCCAGCATTTTTATTCCAGGCATTAAAAGGATGCTCATTTCTCTTCCAGCATTGTTTCCCTCATTTTAGGAGAACCCTTTTCATCCCAGACCCCCCTCGTCAGCTGTTCAATCCTCTGGCACTGGATTTGGACAAAAGAAGGGACGCACCTGGACTGCGGGAAATCACGGAGAGAAACCCCTCCAAAACCTGACAGAGAAAAACAACGGGAGATGCAGGAAGACATATCCCTCATTTGCACGTCTGGAATGCTTTTCTAAAGACTTCTCTGCATCTGGATGCTCTTTGCTCTTGGCTTTCTTTACAGGAATGCATTTGCTGCTAAACACATCTCAGGCCCTTATTTGATCAGGATAAGGCGGGATGGAGATGAAGACTCACACAGGGAATAGCCAGGGAGATTCCCAGATCTCTGAGCTCCTTCACAAGGCAGGAGGTCCATTTGGCCCAGGAACCGAACCCTCCCGAGGAATTGTCTGATGCCATCTCCACATTTCACAGCTGATCCTTGTGCTCAAAGGATCCCCCTTTCTTCCCTCCAGCCAATTCCAAGCCTCGCTGCCCCCAGCCGGGAACAGTCCCCAGGCCGATCCCTGCAGTCTTCCCTGCCAGGATCCTGCTCAGGAATCCATGGGCTACAAATTGAAGAATTAATTCTTCCCACCCCTGCCCACTTCTAATTCCAAAGGATTTGGTGTCTGCCTTACCCGGCTGGAGCCTGCTTCCAACTCTGTTCTTGCTGCTTCTGCTGCTTTCCATTTCCCAGGAATTCCACCAACGGAGCGACAGCGTTTTCCACCTCCTCCTCCAGGATTCCCTCTGTTGCGTTCGGGTGCTGGAAGGGTATCAAAACCTGGGCCTCACTATCAGGAATTATATCCCCGGATTTGTTCCTTTCCAAATGTCACCTCTTCCCAACAAAGCACTGGCCATCCAAGGAATTCTAGAGAGCGATGTGCTGACCGCTGCTTACTCCTCTGGAATGTCAGAGCTTGGAAAAAAAGGGCAGTTGAGGCTTTTCCTGGTGCTGCCCATGAAGTGTATTTTACCTAAGTGCCCCTGCCCATGCCTTTGCCTGTATCCGCCAAAAATCCACCCGTTCATTCCCCAGCTGCTGCCTCCCTCTTTTCCTGGATCCAACAGAATTTTAACAGGTGAATATTCCCCTCTGGAAGAGCACCTTTCATTCCAAACCTAAGAACAAACAAATGAATCACTTTCCTTCGACCTTCCTTATTAGGATTCCACTGAGAGCAGTGGATGGAAAATGATCCTCTCCTGGCCCCTGCTGGATTCCCGGAGCAGGGATCCTTTCCCTCTTTCCCCCCACCCCCCGCGGTGCCCTCCTCCCCCTCCCGCCCCACCCCGCACCCTTTTCAGGCTTTGTTCCACAGCTTTTGCCTCCGGACCTCAGATCCTTTTGGTCTCCAGGAGCTCCCAGCAGCTCCACAGCCTTTCCTCTCCCATCCTGATCCTTTGTCCAGGAATGGAGCTCTGCATTGCAATTCCCTTCTCTTTTCTCCGACAATTCCCACCAACCCAGACCTAAAGCTGACACAAGGAACGCTCGGTGCCCACAAATCCAAATCCAGACCTGGCCATCCCTAAACCAGCAACTCCCGGACAATTTGCGTTCATTCCAACCTATCACTGAGGACTCACCTAATCCTTCAAAATTCCCAAGAAATATCCCGTTGCCTTCAGCTCCCAGGGGATTCTGCTTCGTGCTCACACGGATTTGGGACTTCCCTGAAACACCCGTGCAGGGCACGCTGGAATCCCCGATCCCGTGAATCCGGGGAGTGTGAAAAGCTCGGTCCAGCCTGGGCCCCCAGAAATTTTTGCCAAATATCCCCCAAGTCCTCGGGACAACAGAACTCTCTGGTACTGCATTTCTGGCGTTGTAAAGCCTGGAATTACTTTATTCCTAGTGCTGGGCTCTGGATGTGGCCGAGAAAATCCCGGCCTCCACACAGACCCAGATTCCAAACTTTTTGATACATTTGAGCAAACCGAGAAATTCCCCTTCCCTGCTTCTTCTTAAGGGCATCCTTCTCTTCCCTTACCCGGCCTGCTCTCTCCCACTGGGCTGGGTTTTTCCCTTCCCATGCTAATTAGTCCCTACTTCTAGGAGCTTTAGGTACCTTTCTTCCCTGGCAGGGATTTCTTAACACAGCTACCGAGGCTTTGGGAGTCTTCTTTATCTTCTACTTTCTGGAAACACACCCTCTGATCCATAAATGCCACAATCCAGATGCCCAACTTCAACAAGACATCCTTTTCACCTAAAAACACTCACTCTCAACTCTTAGATCTTTTAAAGTTTTACCCCCGCAAAATTCCCCTGCTTTTCCACCGCTGAATTCCTCCGTCCTGATTCCAAGAATTTCTTGAATACCACGGGGCTTTTCTCAAGATTTACCCCCACAACCTTCCCTACGTGCCCACTGCTCACCACCTCATTTTTCCCTCAATGTCTTCGTTCTCCACCCCAGAGAGTTTGTCAAGTGTTGCCTCCAAAATGTTCCCCCTCTGTCCACTACGGAGTTCCCCATTTTGCCTTCAAAATATTCCTTCTGTCCCCTCCAGATTGCATCCACTTTTACCCCCAACATTTTACTTCCTCTACAATATTGATTAAACCTTTTGCACCCCAAAAATGTGCATTCCCTCCCTTAAACAGCACCTCAGCTTTTCCCTCAAAAATGCCCCAGAGAGAAACTCCGATTCAGCCCCCAAACTCCCATTTTCCTACACAAACAGTTCTTGTGGCCCCTCTCAATTCCCCCAGGCTTTCAGCTAAAGGAATAACTGGAAGCCTATTCCCTCATCTCTGCCCTCCTTTTGCTTTCCTGGAAAACCTTGCCATCCCACACTTTCTCCAAGAGATCTGCTGGGAGTACGGCAAGGTCTGCTCTGTCTGAGTGCCAGGGGGGTTTACAGCACTTGCTCCTCTGCATCTTCACCCTTTCATCAGCTTTCCCCTGGAACGGTGTTGTGGGAGAAGCTTGGAATTACCAGAAATGGATCAGGTTCACATTTTTTCCCCACCAGTTTTCATCTGGTTTGAAATTCCTGGAATTACCCTCAAATGTGCCCTAGAACAGTGCTGTGAAAGGATCAGTCAGAAGAACAGCCTGAAAGCAGAAAACCACCTCCAGCAGCAGCCGGAATGATCCCATTTCTGTTCTTACCTGCTCCTGCCAGAGCTCCCAACGGCCCTTCCCATTCCAAAACAACAGCTATGCAAGACATTCCTGCTGTCCGTGAGGGTGAGGTGCCAGTTCTGGATGTTCTTTGCTGCGGAATCGGACAACAAACAGAGCGTAAATGATCTTGGTGGCTCTTCCAAGCCAAACCACCCCGTGATTCCTTGCGTGGATCAGCACCTGTCCCAACTCCATTCCAGAAACCTCCTCCCACTAACCCAGAACTTTCCTTTTTCCGCTCAACATCAGGGATTTGCTGCCGAGTGCCCCGGGCAGGGGACGCCTCAGCCTTCCCTGGGACGCCTCAGCATTCCAGCATTTTTATTCCAGGCATTAAAAGGATGCTCATTTCTCTTCCAGCATTGTTTCCCTCATTTTAGGAGAACCCTTTTCATCCCAGACCCCCCTCGTCAGCTGTTCAATCCTCTGGCACTGGATTTGGACAAAAGAAGGGACGCACCTGGACTGCGGGAAATCACGGAGAGAAACCCCTCCAAAACCTGACAGAGAAAAACAACGGGAGATGCAGGAAGACATATCCCTCATTTGCACGTCTGGAATGCTTTTCTAAAGACTTCTCTGCATCTGGATGCTCTTTGCTCTTGGCTTTCTTTACAGGAATGCATTTGCTGCTAAACACATCTCAGGCCCTTATTTGATCAGGATAAGGCGGGATGGAGATGAAGACTCACACAGGGAATAGCCAGGGAGATTCCCAGATCTCTGAGCTCCTTCACAAGGCAGGAGATCCATTTGGCCCAGGAACCGAACCCTCCCGAGGAATTGTCTGATGCCATCTCCACATTTCACAGCTGATCCTTGTGCTCAAAGGATCCCCCTTTCTTCCCTCCAGCCAATTCCAAGCCTCGCTGCCCCCAGCCGGGAACAGTCCCCAGGCCGATCCCTGCAGTCTTCCCTGCCAGGATCCTGCTCAGGAATCCATGGGCTACAAATTGAAGAATTCATTCTTCCCACCCCTGCCCACTTCTAATTCCAAAGGATTTGGTGTCTGCCTTACCCGGCTGGAGCCTGCTTCCAACTCTGTTCTTGCTGCTTCTGCTGCTTTCCATTTCCCAGGAATTCCACCAACGGAGCGACAGCGTTTTCCACCTCCTCCTCCAGGATTCCCTCTGTTGCGTTCGGGTGCTGGAAGGGTATCAAAACCTGGGCCTCACTATCAGGAATTATATCCCCGGATTTGTTCCTTTCCAAATGTCACCTCTTCCCAACAAAGCACTGGCCATCCAAGGAATTCTAGAGAGCGATGTGCTGACCGCTACTTACTCCTCTGGAATGTCAGAGCTTGGAAAAAAAGGGCAGTTGAGGCTTTTCCTGGTGCTGCCCATGAAGTGTATTTTACCTAAGTGCCCCTGCCCATGCCTTTGTCTGTATCCACCAAAAATCCACCCGTTCATTCCCCAGCTGCTGCCTCCCTCTTTTCCTGGATCCAACAGAATTTTAACAGGTGAATATTCCCCTCTGGAAGAGCACCTTTCATTCCAAACCTAAGAACAAACAAATGAATCACTTTCCTTCGACCTTCCTTATTAGGATTCCACTGAGAGCAGTGGATGGAAAATGATCCTCTCCTGGCCCCTGCTGGATTCCCGGAGCAGGGAGCCTTTCCCTCTTTCCCCCCACCCCCCGCGGTGCCCTCCTCCCCCTCCCGCCCCACCCCGCACCCTTTTCAGGCTTTGTTCCACAGCTTTTGCCTCCGGACCTCAGATCCTTTTGGTCTCCAGGAGCTCCCAGCAGCTCCACAGCCTTTCCTCTCCCATCCTGATCCTTTGTCCAGGAATGGAGCTCTGCATTGCAATTCCCTTCTCTTTTCTCCGACAATTCCCACCAACCCAGACCTAAAGCTGACACAAGGAACGCTCGGTGCCCACAAATCCAAATCCAGACCTGGCCATCCCTAAACCAGCAACTCCCGGACAATTTGCGTTCATTCCAACCTATCACTGAGGACTCACCTAATCCTTCAAAATTCCCAAGAAATATCCCGTTGCCTTCAGCTCCCAGGGGATTCTGCTTCGTGCTCACACGGATTTGGGACTTCCCTGAAACACCCGTGCAGGGCACGCTGGAATCCCCGATCCCGTGAATCCGGGGAGTGTGAAAAGCTCGGTCCAGCCTGGGCCCCCAGAAATTTTTGCCAAATATCCCCCAAGTCCTCGGGACAACAGAACTCTCTGGTACTGCATTTTTGGCGTTGTAAAGCCTGGAATTACTTTATTCCTAGTGCTGGGCTCTGGATGTGGCCGAGAAAATCCCGGCCTCCACACAGACCCAGATTCCAAACTTTTTGATACATTTGAGCAAACCGAGAAATTCCCCTTCCCTGCTTCTTCTTAAGGGCATCCTTCTCTTCCCTTACCCGGCCTGCTCTCTCCCACTGGGCTGGGTTTTTCCCTTCCCATGCTAATTAGTCCCTACTTCTAGGAGCTTTAGGTACCTTTCTTCCCTGGCAGGGATTTCTTAACACAGCTACCGAGGCTTTGGGAGTCTTCTTTATCTTCTACTTTCTGGAAACACACCCTCTGATCCATAAATGCCACAATCCAGATGCCCAACTTCAACAAGACATCCTTTTCACCTAAAAACACTCACTCTCAACTCTTAGATCTTTTAAAGTTTTACCCCCGCAAAATTCCCCTGCTTTTCCACCGCTGAATTCCTCCGTCCTGATTCCAAGAATTTCTTGAATACCACGGGGCTTTTCTCAAGATTTACCCCCACAACCTTCCCTACGTGCCCACTGCTCACCACCTCATTTTTCCCTCAATGTCTTCGTTCTCCACCCCAGAGAGTTTGTCAAGTGTTGCCTCCAAAATGTTCCCCCTCTGTCCACTACGGAGTTCCCCATTTTGCCTTCAAAATATTCCTTCTGTCCCCTCCAGATTGCATCCACTTTTACCCCCAACATTTTACTTCCTCTACAATATTGATTAAACCTTTTGCACCCCAAAAATGTGCATTCCCTCCCTTAAACAGCACCTCAGCTTTTCCCTCAAAAATGCCCCAGAGAGAAACTCCGATTCAGCCCCCAAACTCCCATTTTCCTACACAAACAGTTCTTGTGGCCCCTCTCAATTCCCCCAGGCTTTCAGCTAAAGGAATAACTGGAAGCCTATTCCCTCATCTCTGCCCTCCTTTTGCTTTCCTGGAAAACCTTGCCATCCCACACTTTCTCCAAGAGATCTGCTGGGAGTACGGCAAGGTCTGCTCTGTCTGAGTGCCAGGGGGGTTTACAGCACTTGCTCCTCTGCATCTTCACCCTTTCATCAGCTTTCCCCTGGAACGGTGTTGTGGGAGAAGCTTGGAATTACCAGAAATGGATCAGGTTCACATTTTTTCCCCACCAGTTTTCATCTGGTTTGAAATTCCTGGAATTACCCTCAAATGTGCCCTAGAACAGTGCTGTGAAAGGATCAGTCAGAAGAACAGCCTGAAAGCAGAAAACCACCTCCAGCAGCAGCCGGAATGATCCCATTTCTGTTCTTACCTGCTCCTGCCAGAGCTCCCAACGGCCCTTCCCATTCCAAAACAACAGCTATGCAAGACATTCCTGCTGTCCGTGAGGGTGAGGTGCCAGTTCTGGATGTTCTTTGCTGCGGAATCGGACAACAAACAGAGCGTAAATGATCTTGGTGGCTCTTCCAAGCCAAACCACCCCGTGATTCCTTGCGTGGATCAGCACCTGTCCCAACTCCATTCCAGAAACCTCCTCCCACTAACCCAGAACTTTCCTTTTTCCGCTCAACATCAGGGATTTGCTGCCGAGTGCCCCGGGCAGGGGACGCCTCAGCCTTCCCTGGGACGCCTCAGCATTCCAGCATTTTTATTCCAGGCATTAAAAGGATGCTCATTTCTCTTCCAGCATTGTTTCCCTCATTTTAGGAGAACCCTTTTCATCCCAGACCCCCCTCGTCAGCTGTTCAATCCTCTGGCACTGGATTTGGACAAAAGAAGGGACGCACCTGGACTGCGGGAAATCACGGAGAGAAACCCCTCCAAAACCTGACAGAGAAAAACAACGGGAGATGCAGGAAGACATATCCCTCATTTGCACGTCTGGAATGCTTTTCTAAAGACTTCTCTGCATCTGGATGCTCTTTGCTCTTGGCTTTCTTTACAGGAATGCATTTGCTGCTAAACACATCTCAGGCCCTTATTTGATCAGGATAAGGCGGGATGGAGATGAAGACTCACACAGGGAATAGCCAGGGAGATTCCCAGATCTCTGAGCTCCTTCACAAGGCAGGAGATCCATTTGGCCCAGGAACCGAACCCTCCCGAGGAATTGTCTGATGCCATCTCCACATTTCACAGCTGATCCTTGTGCTCAAAGGATCCCCCTTTCTTCCCTCCAGCCAATTCCAAGCCTCGCTGCCCCCAGCCGGGAACAGTCCCCAGGCCGATCCCTGCAGTCTTCCCTGCCAGGATCCTGCTCAGGAATCCATGGGCTACAAATTGAAGAATTAATTCTTCCCACCCCTGCCCACTTCTAATTCCAAAGGATTTGGTGTCTGCCTTACCCGGCTGGAGCCTGCTTCCAACTCTGTTCTTGCTGCTTCTGCTGCTTTCCATTTCCCAGGAATTCCACCAACGGAGCGACAGCGTTTTCCACCTCCTCCTCCAGGATTCCCTCTGTTGCGTTCGGGTGCTGGAAGGGTATCAAAACCTGGGCCTCACTATCAGGAATTATATCCCCGGATTTGTTCCTTTCCAAATGTCACCTCTTCCCAACAAAGCACTGGCCATCCAAGGAATTCTAGAGAGCGATGTGCTGACCGCTACTTACTCCTCTGGAATGTCAGAGCTTGGAAAAAAAGGGCAGTTGAGGCTTTTCCTGGTGCTGCCCATGAAGTGTATTTTACCTAAGTGCCCCTGCCCATGCCTTTGTCTGTATCCACCAAAAATCCACCCGTTCATTCCCCAGCTGCTGCCTCCCTCTTTTCCTGGATCCAACAGAATTTTAACAGGTGAATATTCCCCTCTGGAAGAGCACCTTTCATTCCAAACCTAAGAACAAACAAATGAATCACTTTCCTTCGACCTTCCTTATTAGGATTCCACTGAGAGCAGTGGATGGAAAATGATCCTCTCCTGGCCCCTGCTGGATTCCCGGAGCAGGGAGCCTTTCCCTCTTTCCCCCCACCCCCCGCGGTGCCCTCCTCCCCCTCCCGCCCCACCCCGCACCCTTTTCAGGCTTTGTTCCACAGCTTTTGCCTCCGGACCTCAGATCCTTTTGGTCTCCAGGAGCTCCCAGCAGCTCCACAGCCTTTCCTCTCCCATCCTGATCCTTTGTCCAGGAATGGAGCTCTGCATTGCAATTCCCTTCTCTTTTCTCCGACAATTCCCACCAACCCAGACCTAAAGCTGACACAAGGAACGCTCGGTGCCCACAAATCCAAATCCAGACCTGGCCATCCCTAAACCAGCAACTCCCGGACAATTTGCGTTCATTCCAACCTATCACTGAGGACTCACCTAATCCTTCAAAATTCCCAAGAAATATCCCGTTGCCTTCAGCTCCCAGGGGATTCTGCTTCGTGCTCACACGGATTTGGGACTTCCCTGAAACACCCGTGCAGGGCACGCTGGAATCCCCGATCCCGTGAATCCGGGGAGTGTGAAAAGCTCGGTCCAGCCTGGGCCCCCAGAAATTTTTGCCAAATATCCCCCAAGTCCTCGGGACAACAGAACTCTCTGGTACTGCATTTTTGGCGTTGTAAAGCCTGGAATTACTTTATTCCTAGTGCTGGGCTCTGGATGTGGCCGAGAAAATCCCGGCCTCCACACAGACCCAGATTCCAAACTTTTTGATACATTTGAGCAAACCGAGAAATTCCCCTTCCCTGCTTCTTCTTAAGGGCATCCTTCTCTTCCCTTACCCGGCCTGCTCTCTCCCACTGGGCTGGGTTTTTCCCTTCCCATGCTAATTAGTCCCTACTTCTAGGAGCTTTAGGTACCTTTCTTCCCTGGCAGGGATTTCTTAACACAGCTACCGAGGCTTTGGGAGTCTTCTTTATCTTCTACTTTCTGGAAACACACCCTCTGATCCATAAATGCCACAATCCAGATGCCCAACTTCAACAAGACATCCTTTTCACCTAAAAACACTCACTCTCAACTCTTAGATCTTTTAAAGTTTTACCCCCGCAAAATTCCCCTGCTTTTCCACCGCTGAATTCCTCCGTCCTGATTCCAAGAATTTCTTGAATACCACGGGGCTTTTCTCAAGATTTACCCCCACAACCTTCCCTACGTGCCCACTGCTCACCACCTCATTTTTCCCTCAATGTCTTCGTTCTCCACCCCAGAGAGTTTGTCAAGTGTTGCCTCCAAAATGTTCCCCCTCTGTCCACTACGGAGTTCCCCATTTTGCCTTCAAAATATTCCTTCTGTCCCCTCCAGATTGCATCCACTTTTACCCCCAACATTTTACTTCCTCTACAATATTGATTAAACCTTTTGCACCCCAAAAATGTGCATTCCCTCCCTTAAACAGCACCTCAGCTTTTCCCTCAAAAATGCCCCAGAGAGAAACTCCGATTCAGCCCCCAAACTCCCATTTTCCTACACAAACAGTTCTTGTGGCCCCTCTCAATTCCCCCAGGCTTTCAGCTAAAGGAATAACTGGAAGCCTATTCCCTCATCTCTGCCCTCCTTTTGCTTTCCTGGAAAACCTTGCCATCCCACACTTTCTCCAAGAGATCTGCTGGGAGTACGGCAAGGTCTGCTCTGTCTGAGTGCCAGGGGGGTTTACAGCACTTGCTCCTCTGCATCTTCACCCTTTCATCAGCTTTCCCCTGGAACGGTGTTGTGGGAGAAGCTTGGAATTACCAGAAATGGATCAGGTTCACATTTTTTCCCCACCAGTTTTCATCTGGTTTGAAATTCCTGGAATTACCCTCAAATGTGCCCTAGAACAGTGCTGTGAAAGGATCAGTCAGAAGAACAGCCTGAAAGCAGAAAACCACCTCCAGCAGCAGCCGGAATGATCCCATTTCTGTTCTTACCTGCTCCTGCCAGAGCTCCCAACGGCCCTTCCCATTCCAAAACAACAGCTATGCAAGACATTCCTGCTGTCCGTGAGGGTGAGGTGCCAGTTCTGGATGTTCTTTGCTGCGGAATCGGACAACAAACAGAGCGTAAATGATCTTGGTGGCTCTTCCAAGCCAAACCACCCCGTGATTCCTTGCGTGGATCAGCACCTGTCCCAACTCCATTCCAGAAACCTCCTCCCACTAACCCAGAACTTTCCTTTTTCCGCTCAACATCAGGGATTTGCTGCCGAGTGCCCCGGGCAGGGGACGCCTCAGCCTTCCCTGGGACGCCTCAGCATTCCAGCATTTTTATTCCAGGCATTAAAAGGATGCTCATTTCTCTTCCAGCATTGTTTCCCTCATTTTAGGAGAACCCTTTTCATCCCAGACCCCCCTCGTCAGCTGTTCAATCCTCTGGCACTGGATTTGGACAAAAGAAGGGACGCACCTGGACTGCGGGAAATCACGGAGAGAAACCCCTCCAAAACCTGACAGAGAAAAACAACGGGAGATGCAGGAAGACATATCCCTCATTTGCACGTCTGGAATGCTTTTCTAAAGACTTCTCTGCATCTGGATGCTCTTTGCTCTTGGCTTTCTTTACAGGAATGCATTTGCTGCTAAACACATCTCAGGCCCTTATTTGATCAGGATAAGGCGGGATGGAGATGAAGACTCACACAGGGAATAGCCAGGGAGATTCCCAGATCTCTGAGCTCCTTCACAAGGCAGGAGGTCCATTTGGCCCAGGAACCGAACCCTCCCGAGGAATTGTCTGATGCCATCTCCACATTTCACAGCTGATCCTTGTGCTCAAAGGATCCCCCTTTCTTCCCTCCAGCCAATTCCAAGCCTCGCTGCCCCCAGCCGGGAACAGTCCCCAGGCCGATCCCTGCAGTCTTCCCTGCCAGGATCCTGCTCAGGAATCCATGGGCTACAAATTGAAGAATTAATTCTTCCCACCCCTGCCCACTTCTAATTCCAAAGGATTTGGTGTCTGCCTTACCCGGCTGGAGCCTGCTTCCAACTCTGTTCTTGCTGCTTCTGCTGCTTTCCATTTCCCAGGAATTCCACCAACGGAGCGACAGCGTTTTCCACCTCCTCCTCCAGGATTCCCTCTGTTGCGTTCGGGTGCTGGAAGGGTATCAAAACCTGGGCCTCACTATCAGGAATTATATCCCCGGATTTGTTCCTTTCCAAATGTCACCTCTTCCCAACAAAGCACTGGCCATCCAAGGAATTCTAGAGAGCGATGTGCTGACCGCTGCTTACTCCTCTGGAATGTCAGAGCTTGGAAAAAAAGGGCAGTTGAGGCTTTTCCTGGTGCTGCCCATGAAGTGTATTTTACCTAAGTGCCCCTGCCCATGCCTTTGCCTGTATCCGCCAAAAATCCACCCGTTCATTCCCCAGCTGCTGCCTCCCTCTTTTCCTGGATCCAACAGAATTTTAACAGGTGAATATTCCCCTCTGGAAGAGCACCTTTCATTCCAAACCTAAGAACAAACAAATGAATCACTTTCCTTCGACCTTCCTTATTAGGATTCCACTGAGAGCAGTGGATGGAAAATGATCCTCTCCTGGCCCCTGCTGGATTCCCGGAGCAGGGATCCTTTCCCTCTTTCCCCCCACCCCCCGCGGTGCCCTCCTCCCCCTCCCGCCCCACCCCGCACCCTTTTCAGGCTTTGTTCCACAGCTTTTGCCTCCGGACCTCAGATCCTTTTGGTCTCCAGGAGCTCCCAGCAGCTCCACAGCCTTTCCTCTCCCATCCTGATCCTTTGTCCAGGAATGGAGCTCTGCATTGCAATTCCCTTCTCTTTTCTCCGACAATTCCCACCAACCCAGACCTAAAGCTGACACAAGGAACGCTCGGTGCCCACAAATCCAAATCCAGACCTGGCCATCCCTAAACCAGCAACTCCCGGACAATTTGCGTTCATTCCAACCTATCACTGAGGACTCACCTAATCCTTCAAAATTCCCAAGAAATATCCCGTTGCCTTCAGCTCCCAGGGGATTCTGCTTCGTGCTCACACGGATTTGGGACTTCCCTGAAACACCCGTGCAGGGCACGCTGGAATCCCCGATCCCGTGAATCCGGGGAGTGTGAAAAGCTCGGTCCAGCCTGGGCCCCCAGAAATTTTTGCCAAATATCCCCCAAGTCCTCGGGACAACAGAACTCTCTGGTACTGCATTTCTGGCGTTGTAAAGCCTGGAATTACTTTATTCCTAGTGCTGGGCTCTGGATGTGGCCGAGAAAATCCCGGCCTCCACACAGACCCAGATTCCAAACTTTTTGATACATTTGAGCAAACCGAGAAATTCCCCTTCCCTGCTTCTTCTTAAGGGCATCCTTCTCTTCCCTTACCCGGCCTGCTCTCTCCCACTGGGCTGGGTTTTTCCCTTCCCATGCTAATTAGTCCCTACTTCTAGGAGCTTTAGGTACCTTTCTTCCCTGGCAGGGATTTCTTAACACAGCTACCGAGGCTTTGGGAGTCTTCTTTATCTTCTACTTTCTGGAAACACACCCTCTGATCCATAAATGCCACAATCCAGATGCCCAACTTCAACAAGACATCCTTTTCACCTAAAAACACTCACTCTCAACTCTTAGATCTTTTAAAGTTTTACCCCCGCAAAATTCCCCTGCTTTTCCACCGCTGAATTCCTCCGTCCTGATTCCAAGAATTTCTTGAATACCACGGGGCTTTTCTCAAGATTTACCCCCACAACCTTCCCTACGTGCCCACTGCTCACCACCTCATTTTTCCCTCAATGTCTTCGTTCTCCACCCCAGAGAGTTTGTCAAGTGTTGCCTCCAAAATGTTCCCCCTCTGTCCACTACGGAGTTCCCCATTTTGCCTTCAAAATATTCCTTCTGTCCCCTCCAGATTGCATCCACTTTTACCCCCAACATTTTACTTCCTCTACAATATTGATTAAACCTTTTGCACCCCAAAAATGTGCATTCCCTCCCTTAAACAGCACCTCAGCTTTTCCCTCAAAAATGCCCCAGAGAGAAACTCCGATTCAGCCCCCAAACTCCCATTTTCCTACACAAACAGTTCTTGTGGCCCCTCTCAATTCCCCCAGGCTTTCAGCTAAAGGAATAACTGGAAGCCTATTCCCTCATCTCTGCCCTCCTTTTGCTTTCCTGGAAAACCTTGCCATCCCACACTTTCTCCAAGAGATCTGCTGGGAGTACGGCAAGGTCTGCTCTGTCTGAGTGCCAGGGGGGTTTACAGCACTTGCTCCTCTGCATCTTCACCCTTTCATCAGCTTTCCCCTGGAACGGTGTTGTGGGAGAAGCTTGGAATTACCAGAAATGGATCAGGTTCACATTTTTTCCCCACCAGTTTTCATCTGGTTTGAAATTCCTGGAATTACCCTCAAATGTGCCCTAGAACAGTGCTGTGAAAGGATCAGTCAGAAGAACAGCCTGAAAGCAGAAAACCACCTCCAGCAGCAGCCGGAATGATCCCATTTCTGTTCTTACCTGCTCCTGCCAGAGCTCCCAACGGCCCTTCCCATTCCAAAACAACAGCTATGCAAGACATTCCTGCTGTCCGTGAGGGTGAGGTGCCAGTTCTGGATGTTCTTTGCTGCGGAATCGGACAACAAACAGAGCGTAAATGATCTTGGTGGCTCTTCCAAGCCAAACCACCCCGTGATTCCTTGCGTGGATCAGCACCTGTCCCAACTCCATTCCAGAAACCTCCTCCCACTAACCCAGAACTTTCCTTTTTCCGCTCAACATCAGGGATTTGCTGCCGAGTGCCCCGGGCAGGGGACGCCTCAGCCTTCCCTGGGACGCCTCAGCATTCCAGCATTTTTATTCCAGGCATTAAAAGGATGCTCATTTCTCTTCCAGCATTGTTTCCCTCATTTTAGGAGAACCCTTTTCATCCCAGACCCCCCTCGTCAGCTGTTCAATCCTCTGGCACTGGATTTGGACAAAAGAAGGGACGCACCTGGACTGCGGGAAATCACGGAGAGAAACCCCTCCAAAACCTGACAGAGAAAAACAACGGGAGATGCAGGAAGACATATCCCTCATTTGCACGTCTGGAATGCTTTTCTAAAGACTTCTCTGCATCTGGATGCTCTTTGCTCTTGGCTTTCTTTACAGGAATGCATTTGCTGCTAAACACATCTCAGGCCCTTATTTGATCAGGATAAGGCGGGATGGAGATGAAGACTCACACAGGGAATAGCCAGGGAGATTCCCAGATCTCTGAGCTCCTTCACAAGGCAGGAGATCCATTTGGCCCAGGAACCGAACCCTCCCGAGGAATTGTCTGATGCCATCTCCACATTTCACAGCTGATCCTTGTGCTCAAAGGATCCCCCTTTCTTCCCTCCAGCCAATTCCAAGCCTCGCTGCCCCCAGCCGGGAACAGTCCCCAGGCCGATCCCTGCAGTCTTCCCTGCCAGGATCCTGCTCAGGAATCCATGGGCTACAAATTGAAGAATTCATTCTTCCCACCCCTGCCCACTTCTAATTCCAAAGGATTTGGTGTCTGCCTTACCCGGCTGGAGCCTGCTTCCAACTCTGTTCTTGCTGCTTCTGCTGCTTTCCATTTCCCAGGAATTCCACCAACGGAGCGACAGCGTTTTCCACCTCCTCCTCCAGGATTCCCTCTGTTGCGTTCGGGTGCTGGAAGGGTATCAAAACCTGGGCCTCACTATCAGGAATTATATCCCCGGATTTGTTCCTTTCCAAATGTCACCTCTTCCCAACAAAGCACTGGCCATCCAAGGAATTCTAGAGAGCGATGTGCTGACCGCTACTTACTCCTCTGGAATGTCAGAGCTTGGAAAAAAAGGGCAGTTGAGGCTTTTCCTGGTGCTGCCCATGAAGTGTATTTTACCTAAGTGCCCCTGCCCATGCCTTTGTCTGTATCCACCAAAAATCCACCCGTTCATTCCCCAGCTGCTGCCTCCCTCTTTTCCTGGATCCAACAGAATTTTAACAGGTGAATATTCCCCTCTGGAAGAGCACCTTTCATTCCAAACCTAAGAACAAACAAATGAATCACTTTCCTTCGACCTTCCTTATTAGGATTCCACTGAGAGCAGTGGATGGAAAATGATCCTCTCCTGGCCCCTGCTGGATTCCCGGAGCAGGGAGCCTTTCCCTCTTTCCCCCCACCCCCCGCGGTGCCCTCCTCCCCCTCCCGCCCCACCCCGCACCCTTTTCAGGCTTTGTTCCACAGCTTTTGCCTCCGGACCTCAGATCCTTTTGGTCTCCAGGAGCTCCCAGCAGCTCCACAGCCTTTCCTCTCCCATCCTGATCCTTTGTCCAGGAATGGAGCTCTGCATTGCAATTCCCTTCTCTTTTCTCCGACAATTCCCACCAACCCAGACCTAAAGCTGACACAAGGAACGCTCGGTGCCCACAAATCCAAATCCAGACCTGGCCATCCCTAAACCAGCAACTCCCGGACAATTTGCGTTCATTCCAACCTATCACTGAGGACTCACCTAATCCTTCAAAATTCCCAAGAAATATCCCGTTGCCTTCAGCTCCCAGGGGATTCTGCTTCGTGCTCACACGGATTTGGGACTTCCCTGAAACACCCGTGCAGGGCACGCTGGAATCCCCGATCCCGTGAATCCGGGGAGTGTGAAAAGCTCGGTCCAGCCTGGGCCCCCAGAAATTTTTGCCAAATATCCCCCAAGTCCTCGGGACAACAGAACTCTCTGGTACTGCATTTTTGGCGTTGTAAAGCCTGGAATTACTTTATTCCTAGTGCTGGGCTCTGGATGTGGCCGAGAAAATCCCGGCCTCCACACAGACCCAGATTCCAAACTTTTTGATACATTTGAGCAAACCGAGAAATTCCCCTTCCCTGCTTCTTCTTAAGGGCATCCTTCTCTTCCCTTACCCGGCCTGCTCTCTCCCACTGGGCTGGGTTTTTCCCTTCCCATGCTAATTAGTCCCTACTTCTAGGAGCTTTAGGTACCTTTCTTCCCTGGCAGGGATTTCTTAACACAGCTACCGAGGCTTTGGGAGTCTTCTTTATCTTCTACTTTCTGGAAACACACCCTCTGATCCATAAATGCCACAATCCAGATGCCCAACTTCAACAAGACATCCTTTTCACCTAAAAACACTCACTCTCAACTCTTAGATCTTTTAAAGTTTTACCCCCGCAAAATTCCCCTGCTTTTCCACCGCTGAATTCCTCCGTCCTGATTCCAAGAATTTCTTGAATACCACGGGGCTTTTCTCAAGATTTACCCCCACAACCTTCCCTACGTGCCCACTGCTCACCACCTCATTTTTCCCTCAATGTCTTCGTTCTCCACCCCAGAGAGTTTGTCAAGTGTTGCCTCCAAAATGTTCCCCCTCTGTCCACTACGGAGTTCCCCATTTTGCCTTCAAAATATTCCTTCTGTCCCCTCCAGATTGCATCCACTTTTACCCCCAACATTTTACTTCCTCTACAATATTGATTAAACCTTTTGCACCCCAAAAATGTGCATTCCCTCCCTTAAACAGCACCTCAGCTTTTCCCTCAAAAATGCCCCAGAGAGAAACTCCGATTCAGCCCCCAAACTCCCATTTTCCTACACAAACAGTTCTTGTGGCCCCTCTCAATTCCCCCAGGCTTTCAGCTAAAGGAATAACTGGAAGCCTATTCCCTCATCTCTGCCCTCCTTTTGCTTTCCTGGAAAACCTTGCCATCCCACACTTTCTCCAAGAGATCTGCTGGGAGTACGGCAAGGTCTGCTCTGTCTGAGTGCCAGGGGGGTTTACAGCACTTGCTCCTCTGCATCTTCACCCTTTCATCAGCTTTCCCCTGGAACGGTGTTGTGGGAGAAGCTTGGAATTACCAGAAATGGATCAGGTTCACATTTTTTCCCCACCAGTTTTCATCTGGTTTGAAATTCCTGGAATTACCCTCAAATGTGCCCTAGAACAGTGCTGTGAAAGGATCAGTCAGAAGAACAGCCTGAAAGCAGAAAACCACCTCCAGCAGCAGCCGGAATGATCCCATTTCTGTTCTTACCTGCTCCTGCCAGAGCTCCCAACGGCCCTTCCCATTCCAAAACAACAGCTATGCAAGACATTCCTGCTGTCCGTGAGGGTGAGGTGCCAGTTCTGGATGTTCTTTGCTGCGGAATCGGACAACAAACAGAGCGTAAATGATCTTGGTGGCTCTTCCAAGCCAAACCACCCCGTGATTCCTTGCGTGGATCAGCACCTGTCCCAACTCCATTCCAGAAACCTCCTCCCACTAACCCAGAACTTTCCTTTTTCCGCTCAACATCAGGGATTTGCTGCCGAGTGCCCCGGGCAGGGGACGCCTCAGCCTTCCCTGGGACGCCTCAGCATTCCAGCATTTTTATTCCAGGCATTAAAAGGATGCTCATTTCTCTTCCAGCATTGTTTCCCTCATTTTAGGAGAACCCTTTTCATCCCAGACCCCCCTCGTCAGCTGTTCAATCCTCTGGCACTGGATTTGGACAAAAGAAGGGACGCACCTGGACTGCGGGAAATCACGGAGAGAAACCCCTCCAAAACCTGACAGAGAAAAACAACGGGAGATGCAGGAAGACATATCCCTCATTTGCACGTCTGGAATGCTTTTCTAAAGACTTCTCTGCATCTGGATGCTCTTTGCTCTTGGCTTTCTTTACAGGAATGCATTTGCTGCTAAACACATCTCAGGCCCTTATTTGATCAGGATAAGGCGGGATGGAGATGAAGACTCACACAGGGAATAGCCAGGGAGATTCCCAGATCTCTGAGCTCCTTCACAAGGCAGGAGATCCATTTGGCCCAGGAACCGAACCCTCCCGAGGAATTGTCTGATGCCATCTCCACATTTCACAGCTGATCCTTGTGCTCAAAGGATCCCCCTTTCTTCCCTCCAGCCAATTCCAAGCCTCGCTGCCCCCAGCCGGGAACAGTCCCCAGGCCGATCCCTGCAGTCTTCCCTGCCAGGATCCTGCTCAGGAATCCATGGGCTACAAATTGAAGAATTAATTCTTCCCACCCCTGCCCACTTCTAATTCCAAAGGATTTGGTGTCTGCCTTACCCGGCTGGAGCCTGCTTCCAACTCTGTTCTTGCTGCTTCTGCTGCTTTCCATTTCCCAGGAATTCCACCAACGGAGCGACAGCGTTTTCCACCTCCTCCTCCAGGATTCCCTCTGTTGCGTTCGGGTGCTGGAAGGGTATCAAAACCTGGGCCTCACTATCAGGAATTATATCCCCGGATTTGTTCCTTTCCAAATGTCACCTCTTCCCAACAAAGCACTGGCCATCCAAGGAATTCTAGAGAGCGATGTGCTGACCGCTACTTACTCCTCTGGAATGTCAGAGCTTGGAAAAAAAGGGCAGTTGAGGCTTTTCCTGGTGCTGCCCATGAAGTGTATTTTACCTAAGTGCCCCTGCCCATGCCTTTGTCTGTATCCACCAAAAATCCACCCGTTCATTCCCCAGCTGCTGCCTCCCTCTTTTCCTGGATCCAACAGAATTTTAACAGGTGAATATTCCCCTCTGGAAGAGCACCTTTCATTCCAAACCTAAGAACAAACAAATGAATCACTTTCCTTCGACCTTCCTTATTAGGATTCCACTGAGAGCAGTGGATGGAAAATGATCCTCTCCTGGCCCCTGCTGGATTCCCGGAGCAGGGAGCCTTTCCCTCTTTCCCCCCACCCCCCGCGGTGCCCTCCTCCCCCTCCCGCCCCACCCCGCACCCTTTTCAGGCTTTGTTCCACAGCTTTTGCCTCCGGACCTCAGATCCTTTTGGTCTCCAGGAGCTCCCAGCAGCTCCACAGCCTTTCCTCTCCCATCCTGATCCTTTGTCCAGGAATGGAGCTCTGCATTGCAATTCCCTTCTCTTTTCTCCGACAATTCCCACCAACCCAGACCTAAAGCTGACACAAGGAACGCTCGGTGCCCACAAATCCAAATCCAGACCTGGCCATCCCTAAACCAGCAACTCCCGGACAATTTGCGTTCATTCCAACCTATCACTGAGGACTCACCTAATCCTTCAAAATTCCCAAGAAATATCCCGTTGCCTTCAGCTCCCAGGGGATTCTGCTTCGTGCTCACACGGATTTGGGACTTCCCTGAAACACCCGTGCAGGGCACGCTGGAATCCCCGATCCCGTGAATCCGGGGAGTGTGAAAAGCTCGGTCCAGCCTGGGCCCCCAGAAATTTTTGCCAAATATCCCCCAAGTCCTCGGGACAACAGAACTCTCTGGTACTGCATTTTTGGCGTTGTAAAGCCTGGAATTACTTTATTCCTAGTGCTGGGCTCTGGATGTGGCCGAGAAAATCCCGGCCTCCACACAGACCCAGATTCCAAACTTTTTGATACATTTGAGCAAACCGAGAAATTCCCCTTCCCTGCTTCTTCTTAAGGGCATCCTTCTCTTCCCTTACCCGGCCTGCTCTCTCCCACTGGGCTGGGTTTTTCCCTTCCCATGCTAATTAGTCCCTACTTCTAGGAGCTTTAGGTACCTTTCTTCCCTGGCAGGGATTTCTTAACACAGCTACCGAGGCTTTGGGAGTCTTCTTTATCTTCTACTTTCTGGAAACACACCCTCTGATCCATAAATGCCACAATCCAGATGCCCAACTTCAACAAGACATCCTTTTCACCTAAAAACACTCACTCTCAACTCTTAGATCTTTTAAAGTTTTACCCCCGCAAAATTCCCCTGCTTTTCCACCGCTGAATTCCTCCGTCCTGATTCCAAGAATTTCTTGAATACCACGGGGCTTTTCTCAAGATTTACCCCCACAACCTTCCCTACGTGCCCACTGCTCACCACCTCATTTTTCCCTCAATGTCTTCGTTCTCCACCCCAGAGAGTTTGTCAAGTGTTGCCTCCAAAATGTTCCCCCTCTGTCCACTACGGAGTTCCCCATTTTGCCTTCAAAATATTCCTTCTGTCCCCTCCAGATTGCATCCACTTTTACCCCCAACATTTTACTTCCTCTACAATATTGATTAAACCTTTTGCACCCCAAAAATGTGCATTCCCTCCCTTAAACAGCACCTCAGCTTTTCCCTCAAAAATGCCCCAGAGAGAAACTCCGATTCAGCCCCCAAACTCCCATTTTCCTACACAAACAGTTCTTGTGGCCCCTCTCAATTCCCCCAGGCTTTCAGCTAAAGGAATAACTGGAAGCCTATTCCCTCATCTCTGCCCTCCTTTTGCTTTCCTGGAAAACCTTGCCATCCCACACTTTCTCCAAGAGATCTGCTGGGAGTACGGCAAGGTCTGCTCTGTCTGAGTGCCAGGGGGGTTTACAGCACTTGCTCCTCTGCATCTTCACCCTTTCATCAGCTTTCCCCTGGAACGGTGTTGTGGGAGAAGCTTGGAATTACCAGAAATGGATCAGGTTCACATTTTTTCCCCACCAGTTTTCATCTGGTTTGAAATTCCTGGAATTACCCTCAAATGTGCCCTAGAACAGTGCTGTGAAAGGATCAGTCAGAAGAACAGCCTGAAAGCAGAAAACCACCTCCAGCAGCAGCCGGAATGATCCCATTTCTGTTCTTACCTGCTCCTGCCAGAGCTCCCAACGGCCCTTCCCATTCCAAAACAACAGCTATGCAAGACATTCCTGCTGTCCGTGAGGGTGAGGTGCCAGTTCTGGATGTTCTTTGCTGCGGAATCGGACAACAAACAGAGCGTAAATGATCTTGGTGGCTCTTCCAAGCCAAACCACCCCGTGATTCCTTGCGTGGATCAGCACCTGTCCCAACTCCATTCCAGAAACCTCCTCCCACTAACCCAGAACTTTCCTTTTTCCGCTCAACATCAGGGATTTGCTGCCGAGTGCCCCGGGCAGGGGACGCCTCAGCCTTCCCTGGGACGCCTCAGCATTCCAGCATTTTTATTCCAGGCATTAAAAGGATGCTCATTTCTCTTCCAGCATTGTTTCCCTCATTTTAGGAGAACCCTTTTCATCCCAGACCCCCCTCGTCAGCTGTTCAATCCTCTGGCACTGGATTTGGACAAAAGAAGGGACGCACCTGGACTGCGGGAAATCACGGAGAGAAACCCCTCCAAAACCTGACAGAGAAAAACAACGGGAGATGCAGGAAGACATATCCCTCATTTGCACGTCTGGAATGCTTTTCTAAAGACTTCTCTGCATCTGGATGCTCTTTGCTCTTGGCTTTCTTTACAGGAATGCATTTGCTGCTAAACACATCTCAGGCCCTTATTTGATCAGGATAAGGCGGGATGGAGATGAAGACTCACACAGGGAATAGCCAGGGAGATTCCCAGATCTCTGAGCTCCTTCACAAGGCAGGAGGTCCATTTGGCCCAGGAACCGAACCCTCCCGAGGAATTGTCTGATGCCATCTCCACATTTCACAGCTGATCCTTGTGCTCAAAGGATCCCCCTTTCTTCCCTCCAGCCAATTCCAAGCCTCGCTGCCCCCAGCCGGGAACAGTCCCCAGGCCAATCCCTGCAGTCTTCCCTGCCAGGATCCTGCTCAGGAATCCATGGGCTACAAATTGAAGAATTAATTCTTCCCACCCCTGCCCACTTCTAATTCCAAAGGATTTGGTGTCTGCCTTACCCGGCTGGAGCCTGCTTCCAACTCTGTTCTTGCTGCTTCTGCTGCTTTCCATTTCCCAGGAATTCCACCAACGGAGCGACAGCGTTTTCCACCTCCTCCTCCAGGATTCCCTCTGTTGCGTTCGGGTGCTGGAAGGGTATCAAAACCTGGGCCTCACTATCAGGAATTATATCCCCGGATTTGTTCCTTTCCAAATGTCACCTCTTCCCAACAAAGCACTGGCCATCCAAGGAATTCTAGAGAGCGATGTGCTGACCGCTGCTTACTCCTCTGGAATGTCAGAGCTTGGAAAAAAAGGGCAGTTGAGGCTTTTCCTGGTGCTGCCCATGAAGTGTATTTTACCTAAGTGCCCCTGCCCATGCCTTTGCCTGTATCCGCCAAAAATCCACCCGTTCATTCCCCAGCTGCTGCCTCCCTCTTTTCCTGGATCCAACAGAATTTTAACAGGTGAATATTCCCCTCTGGAAGAGCACCTTTCATTCCAAACCTAAGAACAAACAAATGAATCACTTTCCTTCGACCTTCCTTATTAGGATTCCACTGAGAGCAGTGGATGGAAAATGATCCTCTCCTGGCCCCTGCTGGATTCCCGGAGCAGGGATCCTTTCCCTCTTTCCCCCCACCCCCCGCGGTGCCCTCCTCCCCCTCCCGCCCCACCCCGCACCCTTTTCAGGCTTTGTTCCACAGCTTTTGCCTCCGGACCTCAGATCCTTTTGGTCTCCAGGAGCTCCCAGCAGCTCCACAGCCTTTCCTCTCCCATCCTGATCCTTTGTCCAGGAATGGAGCTCTGCATTGCAATTCCCTTCTCTTTTCTCCGACAATTCCCACCAACCCAGACCTAAAGCTGACACAAGGAACGCTCGGTGCCCACAAATCCAAATCCAGACCTGGCCATCCCTAAACCAGCAACTCCCGGACAATTTGCGTTCATTCCAACCTATCACTGAGGACTCACCTAATCCTTCAAAATTCCCAAGAAATATCCCGTTGCCTTCAGCTCCCAGGGGATTCTGCTTCGTGCTCACACGGATTTGGGACTTCCCTGAAACACCCGTGCAGGGCACGCTGGAATCCCCGATCCCGTGAATCCGGGGAGTGTGAAAAGCTCGGTCCAGCCTGGGCCCCCAGAAATTTTTGCCAAATATCCCCCAAGTCCTCGGGACAACAGAACTCTCTGGTACTGCATTTCTGGCGTTGTAAAGCCTGGAATTACTTTATTCCTAGTGCTGGGCTCTGGATGTGGCCGAGAAAATCCCGGCCTCCACACAGACCCAGATTCCAAACTTTTTGATACATTTGAGCAAACCGAGAAATTCCCCTTCCCTGCTTCTTCTTAAGGGCATCCTTCTCTTCCCTTACCCGGCCTGCTCTCTCCCACTGGGCTGGGTTTTTCCCTTCCCATGCTAATTAGTCCCTACTTCTAGGAGCTTTAGGTACCTTTCTTCCCTGGCAGGGATTTCTTAACACAGCTACCGAGGCTTTGGGAGTCTTCTTTATCTTCTACTTTCTGGAAACACACCCTCTGATCCATAAATGCCACAATCCAGATGCCCAACTTCAACAAGACATCCTTTTCACCTAAAAACACTCACTCTCAACTCTTAGATCTTTTAAAGTTTTACCCCCGCAAAATTCCCCTGCTTTTCCACCGCTGAATTCCTCCGTCCTGATTCCAAGAATTTCTTGAATACCACGGGGCTTTTCTCAAGATTTACCCCCACAACCTTCCCTACGTGCCCACTGCTCACCACCTCATTTTTCCCTCAATGTCTTCGTTCTCCACCCCAGAGAGTTTGTCAAGTGTTGCCTCCAAAATGTTCCCCCTCTGTCCACTACGGAGTTCCCCATTTTGCCTTCAAAATATTCCTTCTGTCCCCTCCAGATTGCATCCACTTTTACCCCCAACATTTTACTTCCTCTACAATATTGATTAAACCTTTTGCACCCCAAAAATGTGCATTCCCTCCCTTAAACAGCACCTCAGCTTTTCCCTCAAAAATGCCCCAGAGAGAAACTCCGATTCAGCCCCCAAACTCCCATTTTCCTACACAAACAGTTCTTGTGGCCCCTCTCAATTCCCCCAGGCTTTCAGCTAAAGGAATAACTGGAAGCCTATTCCCTCATCTCTGCCCTCCTTTTGCTTTCCTGGAAAACCTTGCCATCCCACACTTTCTCCAAGAGATCTGCTGGGAGTACGGCAAGGTCTGCTCTGTCTGAGTGCCAGGGGGGTTTACAGCACTTGCTCCTCTGCATCTTCACCCTTTCATCAGCTTTCCCCTGGAACGGTGTTGTGGGAGAAGCTTGGAATTACCAGAAATGGATCAGGTTCACATTTTTTCCCCACCAGTTTTCATCTGGTTTGAAATTCCTGGAATTACCCTCAAATGTGCCCTAGAACAGTGCTGTGAAAGGATCAGTCAGAACAGCCTGAAAGCAGAAAACCACCTCCAGCAGCAGCCGGAATGATCCCATTTCTGTTCTTACCTGCTCCTGCCAGAGCTCCCAACGGCCCTTCCCATTCCAAAACAACAGCTATGCAAGACATTCCTGCTGTCCGTGAGGGTGAGGTGCCAGTTCTGGATGTTCTTTGCTGCGGAATCGGACAACAAACAGAGCGTAAATGATCTTGGTGGCTCTTCCAAGCCAAACCACCCCGTGATTCCTTGCGTGGATCAGCACCTGTCCCAACTCCATTCCAGAAACCTCCTCCCACTAACCCAGAACTTTCCTTTTTCTGCTCAACATCAGGGATTTGCTGCCGAGTGCCCCGGGCAGGGGACGCCTCAGCCTTCCCTGGGACGCCTCAGCATTCCAGCATTTTTATTCCAGGCATTAAAAGGATGCTCATTTCTCTTCCAGCATTGTTTCCCTCATTTTAGGAGAACCCTTTTCATCCCAGACCCCCCTCGTCAGCTGTTCAATCCTCTGGCACTGGATTTGGACAAAAGAAGGGACGCACCTGGACTGCGGGAAATCACGGAGAGAAACCCCTCCAAAACCTGACAGAGAAAAACAACGGGAGATGCAGGAAGACATATCCCTCATTTGCACGTCTGGAATGCTTTTCTAAAGACTTCTCTGCATCTGGATGCTCTTTGCTCTTGGCTTTCTTTACAGGAATGCATTTGCTGCTAAACACATCTCAGGCCCTTATTTGATCAGGATAAGGCGGGATGGAGATGAAGACTCACACAGGGAATAGCCAGGGAGATTCCCAGATCTCTGAGCTCCTTCACAAGGCAGGAGATCCATTTGGCCCAGGAACCGAACCCTCCCGAGGAATTGTCTGATGCCATCTCCACATTTCACAGCTGATCCTTGTGCTCAAAGGATCCCCCTTTCTTCCCTCCAGCCAATTCCAAGCCTCGCTGCCCCCAGCCGGGAACAGTCCCCAGGCCGATCCCTGCAGTCTTCCCTGCCAGGATCCTGCTCAGGAATCCATGGGCTACAAATTGAAGAATTAATTCTTCCCACCCCTGCCCACTTCTAATTCCAAAGGATTTGGTGTCTGCCTTACCCGGCTGGAGCCTGCTTCCAACTCTGTTCTTGCTGCTTCTGCTGCTTTCCATTTCCCAGGAATTCCACCAACGGAGCGACAGCGTTTTCCACCTCCTCCTCCAGGATTCCCTCTGTTGCGTTCGGGTGCTGGAAGGGTATCAAAACCTGGGCCTCACTATCAGGAATTATATCCCCGGATTTGTTCCTTTCCAAATGTCACCTCTTCCCAACAAAGCACTGGCCATCCAAGGAATTCTAGAGAGCGATGTGCTGACCGCTGCTTACTCCTCTGGAATGTCAGAGCTTGGAAAAAAAGGGCAGTTGAGGCTTTTCCTGGTGCTGCCCATGAAGTGTATTTTACCTAAGTGCCCCTGCCCATGCCTTTGCCTGTATCCGCCAAAAATCCACCCGTTCATTCCCCAGCTGCTGCCTCCCTCTTTTCCTGGATCCAACAGAATTTTAACAGGTGAATATTCCCCTCTGGAAGAGCACCTTTCATTCCAAACCTAAGAACAAACAAATGAATCACTTTCCTTCGACCTTCCTTATTAGGATTCCACTGAGAGCAGTGGATGGAAAATGATCCTCTCCTGGCCCCTGCTGGATTCCCGGAGCAGGGATCCTTTCCCTCTTTCCCCCCACCCCCCGCGGTGCCCTCCTCCCCCTCCCGCCCCACCCCGCACCCTTTTCAGGCTTTGTTCCACAGCTTTTGCCTCCGGACCTCAGATCCTTTTGGTCTCCAGGAGCTCCCAGCAGCTCCACAGCCTTTCCTCTCCCATCCTGATCCTTTCTCCAGGAATGGAGCTCTGCATTGCAATTCCCTTCTCTTTTCTCCGACAATTCCCACCAACCCAGACCTAAAGCTGACACAAGGAACGCTCGGTGCCCACAAATCCAAATCCAGACCTGGCCATCCCTAAACCAGCAACTCCCGGACAATTTGCGTTCATTCCAACCTATCACTGAGGACTCACCTAATCCTTCAAAATTCCCAAGAAATATCCCGTTGCCTTCAGCTCCCAGGGGATTCTGCTTCGTGCTCACACGGATTTGGGACTTCCCTGAAACACCCGTGCAGGGCACGCTGGAATCCCCGATCCCGTGAATCCGGGGAGTGTGAAAAGCTCGGTCCAGCCTGGGCCCCCAGAAATTTTTGCCAAATATCCCCCAAGTCCTCGGGACAACAGAACTCTCTGGTACTGCATTTCTGGCGTTGTAAAGCCTGGAATTACTTTATTCCTAGTGCTGGGCTCTGGATGTGGCCGAGAAAATCCCGGCCTCCACACAGACCCAGATTCCAAACTTTTTGATACATTTGAGCAAACCGAGAAATTCCCCTTCCCTGCTTCTTCTTAAGGGCATCCTTCTCTTCCCTTACCCGGCCTGCTCTCTCCCACTGGGCTGGGTTTTTCCCTTCCCATGCTAATTAGTCCCTACTTCTAGGAGCTTTAGGTACCTTTCTTCCCTGGCAGGGATTTCTTAACACAGCTACCGAGGCTTTGGGAGTCTTCTTTATCTTCTACTTTCTGGAAACACACCCTCTGATCCATAAATGCCACAATCCAGATGCCCAACTTCAACAAGACATCCTTTTCACCTAAAAACACTCACTCTCAACTCTTAGATCTTTTAAAGTTTTACCCCCGCAAAATTCCCCTGCTTTTCCACCGCTGAATTCCTCCGTCCTGATTCCAAGAATTTCTTGAATACCACGGGGCTTTTCTCAAGATTTACCCCCACAACCTTCCCTACGTGCCCACTGCTCACCACCTCATTTTTCCCTCAATGTCTTCGTTCTCCACCCCAGAGAGTTTGTCAAGTGTTGCCTCCAAAATGTTCCCCCTCTGTCCACTACGGAGTTCCCCATTTTGCCTTCAAAATATTCATTCTGTCCCCTCCAGATTGCATCCACTTTTACCCCCAACATTTTACTTCCTCTACAATATTGATTAAACCTTTTCCACCCCAAAAATGTGCATTCCCTCCCTTAAACAGCACCTCAGCTTTTCCCTCAAAAATGCCCCAGAGAGAAACTCCGATTCAGCCCCCAAACTCCCATTTTCCTACACAAACAGTTCTTGTGGCCCCTCTCAATTCCCCCAGGCTTTCAGCTAAAGGAATAACTGGAAGCCTATTCCCTCATCTCTGCCCTCCTTTTGCTTTCCTGGAAAACCTTGCCATCCCACACTTTCTCCAAGAGATCTGCTGGGAGTACGGCAAGGTCTGCTCTGTCTGAGTGCCAGGGGGGTTTACAGCACTTGCTCCTCTGCATCTTCACCCTTTCATCAGCTTTCCCCTGGAACGGTGTTGTGGGAGAAGCTTGGAATTACCAGAAATGGATCAGGTTCACATTTTTTCCCCACCAGTTTTCATCTGGTTTGAAATTCCTGGAATTACCCTCAAATGTGCCCTAGAACAGTGCTGTGAAAGGATCAGTCAGAAGAACAGCCTGAAAGCAGAAAACCACCTCCAGCAGCAGCCGGAATGATCCCATTTCTGTTCTTACCTGCTCCTGCCAGAGCTCCCAACGGCCCTTCCCATTCCAAAACAACAGCTATGCAAGACATTCCTGCTGTCCGTGAGGGTGAGGTGCCAGTTCTGGATGTTCTTTGCTGCGGAATCGGACAACAAACAGAGCGTAAATGATCTTGGTGGCTCTTCCAAGCCAAACCACCCCGTGATTCCTTGCGTGGATCAGCACCTGTCCCAACTCCATTCCAGAAACCTCCTCCCACTAACCCAGAACTTTCCTTTTTCCGCTCAACATCAGGGATTTGCTGCCGAGTGCCCCGGGCAGGGGACGCCTCAGCCTTCCCTGGGACGCCTCAGCATTCCAGCATTTTTATTCCAGGCATTAAAAGGATGCTCATTTCTCTTCCAGCATTGTTTCCCTCATTTTAGGAGAACCCTTTTCATCCCAGACCCCCCTCGTCAGCTGTTCAATCCTCTGGCACTGGATTTGGACAAAAGAAGGGACGCACCTGGACTGCGGGAAATCACGGAGAGAAACCCCTCCAAAACCTGACAGAGAAAAACAACGGGAGATGCAGGAAGACATATCCCTCATTTGCACGTCTGGAATGCTTTTCTAAAGACTTCTCTGCATCTGGATGCTCTTTGCTCATGGCTTTCTTTACAGGAATGCATTTGCTGCTAAACACATCTCAGGCCCTTATTTGATCAGGATAAGGCGGGATGGAGATGAAGACTCACACAGGGAATAGCCAGGGAGATTCCCAGATCTCTGAGCTCCTTCACAAGGCAGGAGGTCCATTTGGCCCAGGAACCGAACCCTCCCGAGGAATTGTCTGATGCCATCTCCACATTTCACAGCTGATCCTTGTGCTCAAAGGATCCCCCTTTCTTCCCTCCAGCCAATTCCAAGCCTCGCTGCCCCGAGCCGGGAACAGTCCCCAGGCCGATCCCTGCAGTCTTCCCTGCCAGGATCCTGCTCAGGAATCCATGGGCTACAAATTGAAGAATTAATTCTTCCCACCCCTGCCCACTTCTAATTCCAAAGGATTTGGTGTCTGCCTTACCCGGCTGGAGCCTGCTTCCAACTCTGTTCTTGCTGCTTCTGCTGCTTTCCATTTCCCAGGAATTCCACCAACGGAGCGACAGCGTTTTCCACCTCCTCCTCCAGGATTCCCTCTGTTGCGTTCGGGTGCTGGAAGGGTATCAAAACCTGGGCCTCACTATCAGGAATTATATCCCCGGATTTGTTCCTTTCCAAATGTCACCTCTTCCCAACAAAGCACTGGCCATCCAAGGAATTCTAGAGAGCGATGTGCTGACCGCTGCTTACTCCTCTGGAATGTCAGAGCTTGGAAAAAAAGGGCAGTTGAGGCTTTTCCTGGTGCTGCCCATGAAGTGTATTTTACCTAAGTGCCCCTGCCCATGCCTTTGCCTGTATCCACCAAAAATCCACCCGTTCATTCCCCAGCTGCTGCCTCCCTCTTTTCCTGGATCCAACAGAATTTTAACAGGTGAATATTCCCCTCTGGAAGAGCACCTTTCATTCCAAACCTAAGAACAAACAAATGAATCACTTTCCTTCGACCTTCCTTATTAGGATTCCACTCAGAGCAGTGGATGGAAAATGATCCTCTCCTGGCCCCTGCTGGATTCCCGGAGCAGGGATCCTTTCCCTCTTTCCCCCCACCCCCCGCGGTGCCCTCCTCCCCCTCCCGCCCCACCCCGCACCCTTTTCAGGCTTTGTTCCACAGCTTTTGCCTCCGGACCTCAGATCCTTTTGGTCTCCAGGAGCTCCCAGCAGCTCCACAGCCTTTCCTCTCCCATCCTGATCCTTTCTCCAGGAATGGAGCTCTGCATTGCAATTCCCTTCTCTTTTCTCCGACAATTCCCACCAACCCAGACCTAAAGCTGACACAAGGAACGCTCGGTGCCCACAAATCCAAATCCAGACCTGGCCATCCCTAAACCAGCAACTCCCGGACAATTTGCGTTCATTCCAACCTATCACTGAGGACTCACCTAATCCTTCAAAATTCCCAAGAAATATCCCGTTGCCTTCAGCTCCCAGGGGATTCTGCTTCGTGCTCACACGGATTTGGGACTTCCCTGAAACACCCGTGCAGGGCACGCTGGAATCCCCGATCCCGTGAATCCGGGGAGTGTGAAAAGCTCGGTCCAGCCTGGGCCCCCAGAAATTTTTGCCAAATATCCCCCAAGTCCTCGGGACAACAGAACTCTCTGGTACTGCATTTCTGGCGTTGTAAAGCCTGGAATTACTTTATTCCTAGTGCTGGGCTCTGGATGTGGCCGAGAAAATCCCGGCCTCCACACAGACCCAGATTCCAAACTTTTTGATACATTTGAGCAAACCGAGAAATTCCCCTTCCCTGCTTCTTCTTAAGGGCATCCTTCTCTTCCCTTACCCGGCCTGCTCTCTCCCACTGGGCTGGGTTTTTCCCTTCCCATGCTAATTAGTCCCTACTTCTAGGAGCTTTAGGTACCTTTCTTCCCTGGCAGGGATTTCTTAACACAGCTACCGAGGCTTTGGGAGTCTTCTTTATCTTCTACTTTCTGGAAACACACCCTCTGATCCATAAATGCCACAATCCAGATGCCCAACTTCAACAAGACATCCTTTTCACCTAAAAACACTCACTCTCAACTCTTAGATCTTTTAAAGTTTTACCCCCGCAAAATTCCCCTGCTTTTCCACCGCTGAATTCCTCCGTCCTGATTCCAAGAATTTCTTGAATACCACGGGGCTTTTCTCAAGATTTACCCCCACAACCTTCCCTACGTGCCCACTGCTCACCACCTCATTTTTCCCTCAATGTCTTCGTTCTCCACCCCAGAGAGTTTGTCAAGTGTTGCCTCCAAAATGTTCCCCCTCTGTCCACTACGGAGTTCCCCATTTTGCCTTCAAAATATTCCTTCTGTCCCCTCCAGATTGCATCCACTTTTACCCCCAACATTTTACTTCCTCTACAATATTGATTAAACCTTTTGCACCCCAAAAATGTGCATTCCCTCCCTTAAACAGCACCTCAGCTTTTCCCTCAAAAATGCCCCAGAGAGAAACTCCGATTCAGCCCCCAAACTCCCATTTTCCTACACAAACAGTTCTTGTGGCCCCTCTCAATTCCCCCAGGCTTTCAGCTAAAGGAATAACTGGAAGCCTATTCCCTCATCTCTGCCCTCCTTTTGCTTTCCTGGAAAACCTTGCCATCCCACACTTTCTCCAAGAGATCTGCTGGGAGTACGGCAAGGTCTGCTCTGTCTGAGTGCCAGGGGGGTTTACAGCACTTGCTCCTCTGCATCTTCACCCTTTCATCAGCTTTCCCCTGGAACGGTGTTGTGGGAGAAGCTTGGAATTACCAGAAATGGATCAGGTTCACATTTTTTCCCCACCAGTTTTCATCTGGTTTGAAATTCCTGGAATTACCCTCAAATGTGCCCTAGAACAGTGCTGTGAAAGGATCAGTCAGAAGAACAGCCTGAAAGCAGAAAACCACCTCCAGCAGCAGCCGGAATGATCCCATTTCTGTTCTTACCTGCTCCTGCCAGAGCTCCCAACGGCCCTTCCCATTCCAAAACAACAGCTATGCAAGACATTCCTGCTGTCCGTGAGGGTGAGGTGCCAGTTCTGGATGTTCTTTGCTGCGGAATCGGACAACAAACAGAGCGTAAATGATCTTGGTGGCTCTTCCAAGCCAAACCACCCCGTGATTCCTTGCGTGGATCAGCACCTGTCCCAACTCCATTCCAGAAACCTCCTCCCACTAACCCAGAACTTTCCTTTTTCCGCTCAACATCAGGGATTTGCTGCCGAGTGCCCCGGGCAGGGGACGCCTCAGCCTTCCCTGGGACGCCTCAGCATTCCAGCATTTTTATTCCAGGCATTAAAAGGATGCTCATTTCTCTTCCAGCATTGTTTCCCTCATTTTAGGAGAACCCTTTTCATCCCAGACCCCCCTCGTCAGCTGTTCAATCCTCTGGCACTGGATTTGGACAAAAGAAGGGACGCACCTGGACTGCGGGAAATCACGGAGAGAAACCCCTCCAAAACCTGACAGAGAAAAACAACGGGAGATGCAGGAAGACATATCCCTCATTTGCACGTCTGGAATGCTTTTCTAAAGACTTCTCTGCATCTGGATGCTCTTTGCTCTTGGCTTTCTTTACAGGAATGCATTTGCTGCTAAACACATCTCAGGCCCTTATTTGATCAGGATAAGGCGGGATGGAGATGAAGACTCACACAGGGAATAGCCAGGGAGATTCCCAGATCTCTGAGCTCCTTCACAAGGCAGGAGGTCCATTTGGCCCAGGAACCGAACCCTCCCGAGGAATTGTCTGATGCCATCTCCACATTTCACAGCTGATCCTTGTGCTCAAAGGATCCCCCTTTCTTCCCTCCAGCCAATTCCAAGCCTCGCTGCCCCCAGCCGGGAACAGTCCCCAGGCCGATCCCTGCAGTCTTCCCTGCCAGGATCCTGCTCAGGAATCCATGGGCTACAAATTGAAGAATTAATTCTTCCCACCCCTGCCCACTTCTAATTCCAAAGGATTTGGTGTCTGCCTTACCCGGCTGGAGCCTGCTTCCAACTCTGTTCTTGCTGCTTCTGCTGCTTTCCATTTCCCAGGAATTCCACCAACGGAGCGACAGCGTTTTCCACCTCCTCCTCCAGGATTCCCTCTGTTGCGTTCGGGTGCTGGAAGGGTATCAAAACCTGGGCCTCACTATCAGGAATTATATCCCCGGATTTGTTCCTTTCCAAATGTCACCTCTTCCCAACAAAGCACTGGCCATCCAAGGAATTCTAGAGAGCGATGTGCTGACCGCTGCTTACTCCTCTGGAATGTCAGAGCTTGGAAAAAAAGGGCAGTTGAGGCTTTTCCTGGTGCTGCCCATGAAGTGTATTTTACCTAAGTGCCCCTGCCCATGCCTTTGCCTGTATCCGCCAAAAATCCACCCGTTCATTCCCCAGCTGCTGCCTCCCTCTTTTCCTGGATCCAACAGAATTTTAACAGGTGAATATTCCCCTCTGGAAGAGCACCTTTCATTCCAAACCTAAGAACAAACAAATGAATCACTTTCCTTCGACCTTCCTTATTAGGATTCCACTGAGAGCAGTGGATGGAAAATGATCCTCTCCTGGCCCCTGCTGGATTCCTGGAGCAGGGATCCTTTCCCTCTTTCCCCCCACCCCCCGCGGTGCCCTCCTCCCCCTCCCGCCCCACCCCGCACCCTTTTCAGGCTTTGTTCCACAGCTTTTGCCTCCGGACCTCAGATCCTTTTGGTCTCCAGGAGCTCCCAGCAGCTCCACAGCCTTTCCTCTCCCATCCTGATCCTTTCTCCAGGAATGGAGCTCTGCATTGCAATTCCCTTCTCTTTTCTCCGACAATTCCCACCAACCCAGACCTAAAGCTGACACAAGGAACGCTCGGTGCCCACAAATCCAAATCCAGACCTGGCCATCCCTAAACCAGCAACTCCCGGACAATTTGCGTTCATTCCAACCTATCACTGAGGACTCACCTAATCCTTCAAAATTCCCAAGAAATATCCCGTTGCCTTCAGCTCCCAGGGGATTCTGCTTCGTGCTCACACGGATTTGGGACTTCCCTGAAAAACCCGTGCAGGGCACGCTGGAATCCCCGATCCCGTGAATCCGGGGAGTGTGAAAAGCTCGGTCCAGCCTGGGCCCCCAGAAATTTTTGCCAAATATCCCCCAAGTCCTCGGGACAACAGAACTCTCTGGTACTGCATTTCTGGCGTTGTAAAGCCTGGAATTACTTTATTCCTAGTGCTGGGCTCTGGATGTGGCCGAGAAAATCCCGGCCTCCACACAGACCCAGATTCCAAACTTTTTGATACATTTGAGCAAACCGAGAAATTCCCCTTCCCTGCTTCTTCTTAAGGGCATCCTTCTCTTCCCTTACCCGGCCTGCTCTCTCCCACTGGGCTGGGTTTTTCCCTTCCCATGCTAATTAGTCCCTACTTCTAGGAGCTTTAGGTACCTTTCTTCCCTGGCAGGGATTTCTTAACACAGCTACCGAGGCTTTGGGAGTCTTCTTTATCTTCTACTTTCTGGAAACACACCCTCTGATCCATAAATGCCACAATCCAGATGCCCAACTTCAACAAGACATCCTTTTCACCTAAAAACACTCACTCTCAACTCTTAGATCTTTTAAAGTTTTACCCCCGCAAAATTCCCCTGCTTTTCCACCGCTGAATTCCTCCGTCCTGATTCCAAGAATTTCTTGAATACCACGGGGCTTTTCTCAAGATTTACCCCCACAACCTTCCCTACGTGCCCACTGCTCACCACCTCATTTTTCCCTCAATGTCTTCGTTCTCCACCCCAGAGAGTTTGTCAAGTGTTGCCTCCAAAATGTTCCCCCTCTGTCCACTACGGAGTTCCCCATTTTGCCTTCAAAATATTCCTTCTGTCCCCTCCAGATTGCATCCACTTTTACCCCCAACATTTTACTTCCTCTACAATATTGATTAAACCTTTTGCACCCCAAAAATGTGCATTCCCTCCCTTAAACAGCACCTCAGCTTTTCCCTCAAAAATGCCCCAGAGAGAAACTCCGATTCAGCCCCCAAACTCCCATTTTCCTACACAAACAGTTCTTGTGGCCCCTCTCAATTCCCCCAGGCTTTCAGCTAAAGGAATAACTGGAAGCCTATTCCCTCATCTCTGCCCTCCTTTTGCTTTCCTGGAAAACCTTGCCATCCCACACTTTCTCCAAGAGATCTGCTGGGAGTACGGCAAGGTCTGCTCTGTCTGAGTGCCAGGGGGGTTTACAGCACTTGCTCCTCTGCATCTTCACCCTTTCATCAGCTTTCCCCTGGAACGGTGTTGTGGGAGAAGCTTGGAATTACCAGAAATGGATCAGGTTCACATTTTTTCCCCACCAGTTTTCATCTGGTTTGAAATTCCTGGAATTACCCTCAAATGTGCCCTAGAACAGTGCTGTGAAAGGATCAGTCAGAACAGCCTGAAAGCAGAAAACCACCTCCAGCAGCAGCCGGAATGATCCCATTTCTGTTCTTACCTGCTCCTGCCAGAGCTCCCAACGGCCCTTCCCATTCCAAAACAACAGCTATGCAAGACATTCCTGCTGTCCGTGAGGGTGAGGTGCCAGTTCTGGATGTTCTTTGCTGCGGAATCGGACAACAAACAGAGCGTAAATGATCTTGGTGGCTCTTCCAAGCCAAACCACCCCGTGATTCCTTGCGTGGATCAGCACCTGTCCCAACTCCATTCCAGAAACCTCCTCCCACTAACCCAGAACTTTCCTTTTTCCGCTCAACATCAGGGATTTGCTGCCGAGTGCCCCGGGCAGGGGACGCCTCAGCCTTCCCTGGGACGCCTCAGCATTCCAGCATTTTTATTCCAGGCATTAAAAGGATGCTCATTTCTCTTCCAGCATTGTTTCCCTCATTTTAGGAGAACCCTTTTCATCCCAGACCCCCCTCGTCAGCTGTTCAATCCTCTGGCACTGGATTTGGACAAAAGAAGGGACGCACCTGGACTGCGGGAAATCACGGAGAGAAACCCCTCCAAAACCTGACAGAGAAAAACAACGGGAGATGCAGGAAGACATATCCCTCATTTGCACGTCTGGAATGCTTTTCTAAAGACTTCTCTGCATCTGGATGCTCTTTGCTCTTGGCTTTCTTTACAGGAATGCATTTGCTGCTAAACACATCTCAGGCCCTTATTTGATCAGGATAAGGCGGGATGGAGATGAAGACTCACACAGGGAATAGCCAGGGAGATTCCCAGATCTCTGAGCTCCTTCACAAGGCAGGAGATCCATTTGGCCCAGGAACCGAACCCTCCCGAGGAATTGTCTGATGCCATCTCCACATTTCACAGCTGATCCTTGTGCTCAAAGGATCCCCCTTTCTTCCCTCCAGCCAATTCCAAGCCTCGCTGCCCCCAGCCGGGAACAGTCCCCAGGCCGATCCCTGCAGTCTTCCCTGCCAGGATCCTGCTCAGGAATCCATGGGCTACAAATTGAAGAATTAATTCTTCCCACCCCTGCCCACTTCTAATTCCAAAGGATTTGGTGTCTGCCTTACCCGGCTGGAGCCTGCTTCCAACTCTGTTCTTGCTGCTTCTGCTGCTTTCCATTTCCCAGGAATTCCACCAACGGAGCGACAGCGTTTTCCACCTCCTCCTCCAGGATTCCCTCTGTTGCGTTCGGGTGCTGGAAGGGTATCAAAACCTGGGCCTCACTATCAGGAATTATATCCCCGGATTTGTTCCTTTCCAAATGTCACCTCTTCCCAACAAAGCACTGGCCATCCAAGGAATTCTAGAGAGTGATGTGCTGACCGCTACTTACTCCTCTGGAATGTCAGAGCTTGGAAAAAAAGGGCAGTTGAGGCTTTTCCTGGTGCTGCCCATGAAGTGTATTTTACCTAAGTGCCCCTGCCCATGCCTTTGTCTGTATCCACCAAAAATCCACCCGTTCATTCCCCAGCTGCTGCCTCCCTCTTTTCCTGGATCCAACAGAATTTTAACAGGTGAATATTCCCCTCTGGAAGAGCACCTTTCATTCCAAACCTAAGAACAAACAAATGAATCACTTTCCTTCGACCTTCCTTATTAGGATTCCACTGAGAGCAGTGGATGGAAAATGATCCTCTCCTGGCCCCTGCTGGATTCCCGGAGCAGGGAGCCTTTCCCTCTTTCCCCCCACCCCCCGCGGTGCCCTCCTCCCCCTCCCGCCCCACCCCGCACCCTTTTCAGGCTTTGTTCCACAGCTTTTGCCTCCGGACCTCAGATCCTTTTGGTCTCCAGGAGCTCCCAGCAGCTCCACAGCCTTTCCTCTCCCATCCTGATCCTTTCTCCAGGAATGGAGCTCTGCATTGCAATTCCCTTCTCTTTTCTCCGACAATTCCCACCAACCCAGACCTAAAGCTGACACAAGGAACGCTCGGTGCCCACAAATCCAAATCCAGACCTGGCCATCCCTAAACCAGCAACTCCCGGACAATTTGCGTTCATTCCAACCTATCACTGAGGACTCACCTAATCCTTCAAAATTCCCAAGAAATATCCCGTTGCCTTCAGCTCCCAGGGGATTCTGCTTCGTGCTCACACGGATTTGGGACTTCCCTGAAACACCCGTGCAGGGCACGCTGGAATCCCCGATCCCGTGAATCCGGGGAGTGTGAAAAGCTCGGTCCAGCCTGGGCCCCCAGAAATTTTTGCCAACTATCCCCCAAGTCCTCGGGACAACAGAACTCTCTGGTACTGCATTTTTGGCGTTGTAAAGCCTGGAATTACTTTATTCCTAGTGCTGGGCTCTGGATGTGGCCGAGAAAATCCCGGCCTCCACACAGACCCAGATTCCAAACTTTTTGATACATTTGAGCAAACCGAGAAATTCCCCTTCCCTGCTTCTTCTTAAGGGCATCCTTCTCTTCCCTTACCCGGCCTGCTCTCTCCCACTGGGCTGGGTTTTTCCCTTCCCATGCTAATTAGTCCCTACTTCTAGGAGCTTTAGGTACCTTTCTTCCCTGGCAGGGATTTCTTAACACAGCTACCGAGGCTTTGGGAGTCTTCTTTATCTTCTACTTTCTGGAAACACACCCTCTGATCCATAAATGCCACAATCCAGATGCCCAACTTCAACAAGACATCCTTTTCACCTAAAAACACTCACTCTCAACTCTTAGATCTTTTAAAGTTTTACCCCCGCAAAATTCCCCTGCTTTTCCACCGCTGAATTCCTCCGTCCTGATTCCAAGAACTTCTTGAAGACCACGGGGCTTTTCTCAAGATTTACCCCCACAACCTTCCCTACGTGCCCACTGCTCACCACCTCATTTTTCCCTCAATGTCTTCGTTCTCCACCCCAGAGAGTTTGTCAAGTGTTGCCTCCAAAATGTTCCCCCTCTGTCCACTACGGAGTTCCCCATTTTGCCTTCAAAATATTCCTTCTGTCCCCTCCAGATTGCATCCACTTTTACCCCCAACATTTTACTTCCTCTACAATATTGATTAAACCTTTTGCACCCCAAAAATGTGCATTCCCTCCCTTAAACAGCACCTCAGCTTTTCCCTCAAAAATGCCCCAGAGAGAAACTCCGATTCAGCCCCCAAACTCCCATTTTCCTACACAAACAGTTCTTGTGGCCCCTCTCAATTCCCCCAGGCTTTCAGCTAAAGGAATAACTGGAAGCCTATTCCCTCATCTCTGCCCTCCTTTTGCTTTCCTGGAAAACCTTGCCATCCCACACTTTCTCCAAGAGATCTGCTGGGAGTACGGCAAGGTCTGCTCTGTCTGAGTGCCAGGGGGGTTTACAGCACTTGCTCCTCTGCATCTTCACCCTTTCATCAGCTTTCCCCTGGAACGGTGTTGTGGGAGAAGCTTGGAATTACCAGAAATGGATCAGGTTCACATTTTTTCCCCACCAGTTTTCATCTGGTTTGAAATTCCTGGAATTACCCTCAAATGTGCCCTAGAACAGTGCTGTGAAAGGATCAGTCAGAAGAACAGCCTGAAAGCAGAAAACCACCTCCAGCAGCAGCCGGAATGATCCCATTTCTGTTCTTACCTGCTCCTGCCAGAGCTCCCAACGGCCCTTCCCATTCCAAAACAACAGCTATGCAAGACATTCCTGCTGTCCGTGAGGGTGAGGTGCCAGTTCTGGATGTTCTTTGCTGCGGAATCGGACAACAAACAGAGCGTAAATGATCTTGGTGGCTCTTCCAAGCCAAACCACCCCGTGATTCCTTGCGTGGATCAGCACCTGTCCCAACTCCATTCCAGAAACCTCCTCCCACTAACCCAGAACTTTCCTTTTTCCGCTCAACATCAGGGATTTGCTGCCGAGTGCCCCGGGCAGGGGACGCCTCAGCCTTCCCTGGGACGCCTCAGCATTCCAGCATTTTTATTCCAGGCATTAAAAGGATGCTCATTTCTCTTCCAGCATTGTTTCCCTCATTTTAGGAGAACCCTTTTCATCCCAGACCCCCCTCGTCAGCTGTTCAATCCTCTGGCACTGGATTTGGACAAAAGAAGGGACGCACCTGGACTGCGGGAAATCACGGAGAGAAACCCCTCCAAAACCTGACAGAGAAAAACAACGGGAGATGCAGGAAGACATATCCCTCATTTGCACGTCTGGAATGCTTTTCTAAAGACTTCTCTGCATCTGGATGCTCTTTGCTCTTGGCTTTCTTTACAGGAATGCATTTGCTGCTAAACACATCTCAGGCCCTTATTTGATCAGGATAAGGCGGGATGGAGATGAAGACTCACACAGGGAATAGCCAGGGAGATTCCCAGATCTCTGAGCTCCTTCACAAGGCAGGAGATCCATTTGGCCCAGGAACCGAACCCTCCCGAGGAATTGTCTGATGCCATCTCCACATTTCACAGCTGATCCTTGTGCTCAAAGGATCCCCCTTTCTTCCCTCCAGCCAATTCCAAGCCTCGCTGCCCCCAGCCGGGAACAGTCCCCAGGCCGATCCCTGCAGTCTTCCCTGCCAGGATCCTGCTCAGGAATCCATGGGCTACAAATTGAAGAATTAATTCTTCCCACCCCTGCCCACTTCTAATTCCAAAGGATTTGGTGTCTGCCTTACCCGGCTGGAGCCTGCTTCCAACTCTGTTCTTGCTGCTTCTGCTGCTTTCCATTTCCCAGGAATTCCACCAACGGAGCGACAGCGTTTTCCACCTCCTCCTCCAGGATTCCCTCTGTTGCGTTCGGGTGCTGGAAGGGTATCAAAACCTGGGCCTCACTATCAGGAATTATATCCCCGGATTTGTTCCTTTCCAAATGTCACCTCTTCCCAACAAAGCACTGGCCATCCAAGGAATTCTAGAGAGCGATGTGCTGACCGCTACTTACTCCTCTGGAATGTCAGAGCTTGGAAAAAAAGGGCAGTTGAGGCTTTTCCTGGTGCTGCCCATGAAGTGTATTTTACCTAAGTGCCCCTGCCCATGCCTTTGTCTGTATCCACCAAAAATCCACCCGTTCATTCCCCAGCTGCTGCCTCCCTCTTTTCCTGGATCCAACAGAATTTTAACAGGTGAATATTCCCCTCTGGAAGAGCACCTTTCATTCCAAACCTAAGAACAAACAAATGAATCACTTTCCTTCGACCTTCCTTATTAGGATTCCACTGAGAGCAGTGGATGGAAAATGATCCTCTCCTGGCCCCTGCTGGATTCCCGGAGCAGGGAGCCTTTCCCTCTTTCCCCCCACCCCCCGCGGTGCCCTCCTCCCCCTCCCGCCCCACCCCGCACCCTTTTCAGGCTTTGTTCCACAGCTTTTGCCTCCGGACCTCAGATCCTTTTGGTCTCCAGGAGCTCCCAGCAGCTCCACAGCCTTTCCTCTCCCATCCTGATCCTTTGTCCAGGAATGGAGCTCTGCATTGCAATTCCCTTCTCTTTTCTCCGACAATTCCCACCAACCCAGACCTAAAGCTGACACAAGGAACGCTCGGTGCCCACAAATCCAAATCCAGACCTGGCCATCCCTAAACCAGCAACTCCCGGACAATTTGCGTTCATTCCAACCTATCACTGAGGACTCACCTAATCCTTCAAAATTCCCAAGAAATATCCCGTTGCCTTCAGCTCCCAGGGGATTCTGCTTCGTGCTCACACGGATTTGGGACTTCCCTGAAACACCCGTGCAGGGCACGCTGGAATCCCCGATCCCGTGAATCCGGGGAGTGTGAAAAGCTCGGTCCAGCCTGGGCCCCCAGAAATTTTTGCCAAATATCCCCCAAGTCCTCGGGACAACAGAACTCTCTGGTACTGCATTTTTGGCGTTGTAAAGCCTGGAATTACTTTATTCCTAGTGCTGGGCTCTGGATGTGGCCGAGAAAATCCCGGCCTCCACACAGACCCAGATTCCAAACTTTTTGATACATTTGAGCAAACCGAGAAATTCCCCTTCCCTGCTTCTTCTTAAGGGCATCCTTCTCTTCCCTTACCCGGCCTGCTCTCTCCCACTGGGCTGGGTTTTTCCCTTCCCATGCTAATTAGTCCCTACTTCTAGGAGCTTTAGGTACCTTTCTTCCCTGGCAGGGATTTCTTAACACAGCTACCGAGGCTTTGGGAGTCTTCTTTATCTTCTACTTTCTGGAAACACACCCTCTGATCCATAAATGCCACAATCCAGATGCCCAACTTCAACAAGACATCCTTTTCACCTAAAAACACTCACTCTCAACTCTTAGATCTTTTAAAGTTTTACCCCCGCAAAATTCCCCTGCTTTTCCACCGCTGAATTCCTCCGTCCTGATTCCAAGAATTTCTTGAATACCACGGGGCTTTTCTCAAGATTTACCCCCACAACCTTCCCTACGTGCCCACTGCTCACCACCTCATTTTTCCCTCAATGTCTTCGTTCTCCACCCCAGAGAGTTTGTCAAGTGTTGCCTCCAAAATGTTCCCCCTCTGTCCACTACGGAGTTCCCCATTTTGCCTTCAAAATATTCCTTCTGTCCCCTCCAGATTGCATCCACTTTTACCCCCAACATTTTACTTCCTCTACAATATTGATTAAACCTTTTGCACCCCAAAAATGTGCATTCCCTCCCTTAAACAGCACCTCAGCTTTTCCCTCAAAAATGCCCCAGAGAGAAACTCCGATTCAGCCCCCAAACTCCCATTTTCCTACACAAACAGTTCTTGTGGCCCCTCTCAATTCCCCCAGGCTTTCAGCTAAAGGAATAACTGGAAGCCTATTCCCTCATCTCTGCCCTCCTTTTGCTTTCCTGGAAAACCTTGCCATCCCACACTTTCTCCAAGAGATCTGCTGGGAGTACGGCAAGGTCTGCTCTGTCTGAGTGCCAGGGGGGTTTACAGCACTTGCTCCTCTGCATCTTCACCCTTTCATCAGCTTTCCCCTGGAACGGTGTTGTGGGAGAAGCTTGGAATTACCAGAAATGGATCAGGTTCACATTTTTTCCCCACCAGTTTTCATCTGGTTTGAAATTCCTGGAATTACCCTCAAATGTGCCCTAGAACAGTGCTGTGAAAGGATCAGTCAGAAGAACAGCCTGAAAGCAGAAAACCACCTCCAGCAGCAGCCGGAATGATCCCATTTCTGTTCTTACCTGCTCCTGCCAGAGCTCCCAACGGCCCTTCCCATTCCAAAACAACAGCTATGCAAGACATTCCTGCTGTCCGTGAGGGTGAGGTGCCAGTTCTGGATGTTCTTTGCTGCGGAATCGGACAACAAACAGAGCGTAAATGATCTTGGTGGCTCTTCCAAGCCAAACCACCCCGTGATTCCTTGCGTGGATCAGCACCTGTCCCAACTCCATTCCAGAAACCTCCTCCCACTAACCCAGAACTTTCCTTTTTCCGCTCAACATCAGGGATTTGCTGCCGAGTGCCCCGGGCAGGGGACGCCTCAGCCTTCCCTGGGACGCCTCAGCATTCCAGCATTTTTATTCCAGGCATTAAAAGGATGCTCATTTCTCTTCCAGCATTGTTTCCCTCATTTTAGGAGAACCCTTTTCATCCCAGACCCCCCTCGTCAGCTGTTCAATCCTCTGGCACTGGATTTGGACAAAAGAAGGGACGCACCTGGACTGCGGGAAATCACGGAGAGAAACCCCTCCAAAACCTGACAGAGAAAAACAACGGGAGATGCAGGAAGACATATCCCTCATTTGCACGTCTGGAATGCTTTTCTAAAGACTTCTCTGCATCTGGATGCTCTTTGCTCTTGGCTTTCTTTACAGGAATGCATTTGCTGCTAAACACATCTCAGGCCCTTATTTGATCAGGATAAGGCGGGATGGAGATGAAGACTCACACAGGGAATAGCCAGGGAGATTCCCAGATCTCTGAGCTCCTTCACAAGGCAGGAGGTCCATTTGGCCCAGGAACCGAACCCTCCCGAGGAATTGTCTGATGCCATCTCCACATTTCACAGCTGATCCTTGTGCTCAAAGGATCCCCCTTTCTTCCCTCCAGCCAATTCCAAGCCTCGCTGCCCCCAGCCGGGAACAGTCCCCAGGCCAATCCCTGCAGTCTTCCCTGCCAGGATCCTGCTCAGGAATCCATGGGCTACAAATTGAAGAATTAATTCTTCCCACCCCTGCCCACTTCTAATTCCAAAGGATTTGGTGTCTGCCTTACCCGGCTGGAGCCTGCTTCCAACTCTGTTCTTGCTGCTTCTGCTGCTTTCCATTTCCCAGGAATTCCACCAACGGAGCGACAGCGTTTTCCACCTCCTCCTCCAGGATTCCCTCTGTTGCGTTCGGGTGCTGGAAGGGTATCAAAACCTGGGCCTCACTATCAGGAATTATATCCCCGGATTTGTTCCTTTCCAAATGTCACCTCTTCCCAACAAAGCACTGGCCATCCAAGGAATTCTAGAGAGCGATGTGCTGACCGCTGCTTACTCCTCTGGAATGTCAGAGCTTGGAAAAAAAGGGCAGTTGAGGCTTTTCCTGGTGCTGCCCATGAAGTGTATTTTACCTAAGTGCCCCTGCCCATGCCTTTGCCTGTATCCGCCAAAAATCCACCCGTTCATTCCCCAGCTGCTGCCTCCCTCTTTTCCTGGATCCAACAGAATTTTAACAGGTGAATATTCCCCTCTGGAAGAGCACCTTTCATTCCAAACCTAAGAACAAACAAATGAATCACTTTCCTTCGACCTTCCTTATTAGGATTCCACTGAGAGCAGTGGATGGAAAATGATCCTCTCCTGGCCCCTGCTGGATTCCCGGAGCAGGGATCCTTTCCCTCTTTCCCCCCACCCCCCGCGGTGCCCTCCTCCCCCTCCCGCCCCACCCCGCACCCTTTTCAGGCTTTGTTCCACAGCTTTTGCCTCCGGACCTCAGATCCTTTTGGTCTCCAGGAGCTCCCAGCAGCTCCACAGCCTTTCCTCTCCCATCCTGATCCTTTGTCCAGGAATGGAGCTCTGCATTGCAATTCCCTTCTCTTTTCTCCGACAATTCCCACCAACCCAGACCTAAAGCTGACACAAGGAACGCTCGGTGCCCACAAATCCAAATCCAGACCTGGCCATCCCTAAACCAGCAACTCCCGGACAATTTGCGTTCATTCCAACCTATCACTGAGGACTCACCTAATCCTTCAAAATTCCCAAGAAATATCCCGTTGCCTTCAGCTCCCAGGGGATTCTGCTTCGTGCTCACACGGATTTGGGACTTCCCTGAAACACCCGTGCAGGGCACGCTGGAATCCCCGATCCCGTGAATCCGGGGAGTGTGAAAAGCTCGGTCCAGCCTGGGCCCCCAGAAATTTTTGCCAAATATCCCCCAAGTCCTCGGGACAACAGAACTCTCTGGTACTGCATTTCTGGCGTTGTAAAGCCTGGAATTACTTTATTCCTAGTGCTGGGCTCTGGATGTGGCCGAGAAAATCCCGGCCTCCACACAGACCCAGATTCCAAACTTTTTGATACATTTGAGCAAACCGAGAAATTCCCCTTCCCTGCTTCTTCTTAAGGGCATCCTTCTCTTCCCTTACCCGGCCTGCTCTCTCCCACTGGGCTGGGTTTTTCCCTTCCCATGCTAATTAGTCCCTACTTCTAGGAGCTTTAGGTACCTTTCTTCCCTGGCAGGGATTTCTTAACACAGCTACCGAGGCTTTGGGAGTCTTCTTTATCTTCTACTTTCTGGAAACACACCCTCTGATCCATAAATGCCACAATCCAGATGCCCAACTTCAACAAGACATCCTTTTCACCTAAAAACACTCACTCTCAACTCTTAGATCTTTTAAAGTTTTACCCCCGCAAAATTCCCCTGCTTTTCCACCGCTGAATTCCTCCGTCCTGATTCCAAGAATTTCTTGAATACCACGGGGCTTTTCTCAAGATTTACCCCCACAACCTTCCCTACGTGCCCACTGCTCACCACCTCATTTTTCCCTCAATGTCTTCGTTCTCCACCCCAGAGAGTTTGTCAAGTGTTGCCTCCAAAATGTTCCCCCTCTGTCCACTACGGAGTTCCCCATTTTGCCTTCAAAATATTCCTTCTGTCCCCTCCAGATTGCATCCACTTTTACCCCCAACATTTTACTTCCTCTACAATATTGATTAAACCTTTTGCACCCCAAAAATGTGCATTCCCTCCCTTAAACAGCACCTCAGCTTTTCCCTCAAAAATGCCCCAGAGAGAAACTCCGATTCAGCCCCCAAACTCCCATTTTCCTACACAAACAGTTCTTGTGGCCCCTCTCAATTCCCCCAGGCTTTCAGCTAAAGGAATAACTGGAAGCCTATTCCCTCATCTCTGCCCTCCTTTTGCTTTCCTGGAAAACCTTGCCATCCCACACTTTCTCCAAGAGATCTGCTGGGAGTACGGCAAGGTCTGCTCTGTCTGAGTGCCAGGGGGGTTTACAGCACTTGCTCCTCTGCATCTTCACCCTTTCATCAGCTTTCCCCTGGAACGGTGTTGTGGGAGAAGCTTGGAATTACCAGAAATGGATCAGGTTCACATTTTTTCCCCACCAGTTTTCATCTGGTTTGAAATTCCTGGAATTACCCTCAAATGTGCCCTAGAACAGTGCTGTGAAAGGATCAGTCAGAACAGCCTGAAAGCAGAAAACCACCTCCAGCAGCAGCCGGAATGATCCCATTTCTGTTCTTACCTGCTCCTGCCAGAGCTCCCAACGGCCCTTCCCATTCCAAAACAACAGCTATGCAAGACATTCCTGCTGTCCGTGAGGGTGAGGTGCCAGTTCTGGATGTTCTTTGCTGCGGAATCGGACAACAAACAGAGCGTAAATGATCTTGGTGGCTCTTCCAAGCCAAACCACCCCGTGATTCCTTGCGTGGATCAGCACCTGTCCCAACTCCATTCCAGAAACCTCCTCCCACTAACCCAGAACTTTCCTTTTTCTGCTCAACATCAGGGATTTGCTGCCGAGTGCCCCGGGCAGGGGACGCCTCAGCCTTCCCTGGGACGCCTCAGCATTCCAGCATTTTTATTCCAGGCATTAAAAGGATGCTCATTTCTCTTCCAGCATTGTTTCCCTCATTTTAGGAGAACCCTTTTCATCCCAGACCCCCCTCGTCAGCTGTTCAATCCTCTGGCACTGGATTTGGACAAAAGAAGGGACGCACCTGGACTGCGGGAAATCACGGAGAGAAACCCCTCCAAAACCTGACAGAGAAAAACAACGGGAGATGCAGGAAGACATATCCCTCATTTGCACGTCTGGAATGCTTTTCTAAAGACTTCTCTGCATCTGGATGCTCTTTGCTCTTGGCTTTCTTTACAGGAATGCATTTGCTGCTAAACACATCTCAGGCCCTTATTTGATCAGGATAAGGCGGGATGGAGATGAAGACTCACACAGGGAATAGCCAGGGAGATTCCCAGATCTCTGAGCTCCTTCACAAGGCAGGAGATCCATTTGGCCCAGGAACCGAACCCTCCCGAGGAATTGTCTGATGCCATCTCCACATTTCACAGCTGATCCTTGTGCTCAAAGGATCCCCCTTTCTTCCCTCCAGCCAATTCCAAGCCTCGCTGCCCCCAGCCGGGAACAGTCCCCAGGCCGATCCCTGCAGTCTTCCCTGCCAGGATCCTGCTCAGGAATCCATGGGCTACAAATTGAAGAATTAATTCTTCCCACCCCTGCCCACTTCTAATTCCAAAGGATTTGGTGTCTGCCTTACCCGGCTGGAGCCTGCTTCCAACTCTGTTCTTGCTGCTTCTGCTGCTTTCCATTTCCCAGGAATTCCACCAACGGAGCGACAGCGTTTTCCACCTCCTCCTCCAGGATTCCCTCTGTTGCGTTCGGGTGCTGGAAGGGTATCAAAACCTGGGCCTCACTATCAGGAATTATATCCCCGGATTTGTTCCTTTCCAAATGTCACCTCTTCCCAACAAAGCACTGGCCATCCAAGGAATTCTAGAGAGCGATGTGCTGACCGCTGCTTACTCCTCTGGAATGTCAGAGCTTGGAAAAAAAGGGCAGTTGAGGCTTTTCCTGGTGCTGCCCATGAAGTGTATTTTACCTAAGTGCCCCTGCCCATGCCTTTGCCTGTATCCGCCAAAAATCCACCCGTTCATTCCCCAGCTGCTGCCTCCCTCTTTTCCTGGATCCAACAGAATTTTAACAGGTGAATATTCCCCTCTGGAAGAGCACCTTTCATTCCAAACCTAAGAACAAACAAATGAATCACTTTCCTTCGACCTTCCTTATTAGGATTCCACTGAGAGCAGTGGATGGAAAATGATCCTCTCCTGGCCCCTGCTGGATTCCCGGAGCAGGGATCCTTTCCCTCTTTCCCCCCACCCCCCGCGGTGCCCTCCTCCCCCTCCCGCCCCACCCCGCACCCTTTTCAGGCTTTGTTCCACAGCTTTTGCCTCCGGACCTCAGATCCTTTTGGTCTCCAGGAGCTCCCAGCAGCTCCACAGCCTTTCCTCTCCCATCCTGATCCTTTCTCCAGGAATGGAGCTCTGCATTGCAATTCCCTTCTCTTTTCTCCGACAATTCCCACCAACCCAGACCTAAAGCTGACACAAGGAACGCTCGGTGCCCACAAATCCAAATCCAGACCTGGCCATCCCTAAACCAGCAACTCCCGGACAATTTGCGTTCATTCCAACCTATCACTGAGGACTCACCTAATCCTTCAAAATTCCCAAGAAATATCCCGTTGCCTTCAGCTCCCAGGGGATTCTGCTTCGTGCTCACACGGATTTGGGACTTCCCTGAAACACCCGTGCAGGGCACGCTGGAATCCCCGATCCCGTGAATCCGGGGAGTGTGAAAAGCTCGGTCCAGCCTGGGCCCCCAGAAATTTTTGCCAAATATCCCCCAAGTCCTCGGGACAACAGAACTCTCTGGTACTGCATTTCTGGCGTTGTAAAGCCTGGAATTACTTTATTCCTAGTGCTGGGCTCTGGATGTGGCCGAGAAAATCCCGGCCTCCACACAGACCCAGATTCCAAACTTTTTGATACATTTGAGCAAACCGAGAAATTCCCCTTCCCTGCTTCTTCTTAAGGGCATCCTTCTCTTCCCTTACCCGGCCTGCTCTCTCCCACTGGGCTGGGTTTTTCCCTTCCCATGCTAATTAGTCCCTACTTCTAGGAGCTTTAGGTACCTTTCTTCCCTGGCAGGGATTTCTTAACACAGCTACCGAGGCTTTGGGAGTCTTCTTTATCTTCTACTTTCTGGAAACACACCCTCTGATCCATAAATGCCACAATCCAGATGCCCAACTTCAACAAGACATCCTTTTCACCTAAAAACACTCACTCTCAACTCTTAGATCTTTTAAAGTTTTACCCCCGCAAAATTCCCCTGCTTTTCCACCGCTGAATTCCTCCGTCCTGATTCCAAGAATTTCTTGAATACCACGGGGCTTTTCTCAAGATTTACCCCCACAACCTTCCCTACGTGCCCACTGCTCACCACCTCATTTTTCCCTCAATGTCTTCGTTCTCCACCCCAGAGAGTTTGTCAAGTGTTGCCTCCAAAATGTTCCCCCTCTGTCCACTACGGAGTTCCCCATTTTGCCTTCAAAATATTCATTCTGTCCCCTCCAGATTGCATCCACTTTTACCCCCAACATTTTACTTCCTCTACAATATTGATTAAACCTTTTCCACCCCAAAAATGTGCATTCCCTCCCTTAAACAGCACCTCAGCTTTTCCCTCAAAAATGCCCCAGAGAGAAACTCCGATTCAGCCCCCAAACTCCCATTTTCCTACACAAACAGTTCTTGTGGCCCCTCTCAATTCCCCCAGGCTTTCAGCTAAAGGAATAACTGGAAGCCTATTCCCTCATCTCTGCCCTCCTTTTGCTTTCCTGGAAAACCTTGCCATCCCACACTTTCTCCAAGAGATCTGCTGGGAGTACGGCAAGGTCTGCTCTGTCTGAGTGCCAGGGGGGTTTACAGCACTTGCTCCTCTGCATCTTCACCCTTTCATCAGCTTTCCCCTGGAACGGTGTTGTGGGAGAAGCTTGGAATTACCAGAAATGGATCAGGTTCACATTTTTTCCCCACCAGTTTTCATCTGGTTTGAAATTCCTGGAATTACCCTCAAATGTGCCCTAGAACAGTGCTGTGAAAGGATCAGTCAGAAGAACAGCCTGAAAGCAGAAAACCACCTCCAGCAGCAGCCGGAATGATCCCATTTCTGTTCTTACCTGCTCCTGCCAGAGCTCCCAACGGCCCTTCCCATTCCAAAACAACAGCTATGCAAGACATTCCTGCTGTCCGTGAGGGTGAGGTGCCAGTTCTGGATGTTCTTTGCTGCGGAATCGGACAACAAACAGAGCGTAAATGATCTTGGTGGCTCTTCCAAGCCAAACCACCCCGTGATTCCTTGCGTGGATCAGCACCTGTCCCAACTCCATTCCAGAAACCTCCTCCCACTAACCCAGAACTTTCCTTTTTCCGCTCAACATCAGGGATTTGCTGCCGAGTGCCCCGGGCAGGGGACGCCTCAGCCTTCCCTGGGACGCCTCAGCATTCCAGCATTTTTATTCCAGGCATTAAAAGGATGCTCATTTCTCTTCCAGCATTGTTTCCCTCATTTTAGGAGAACCCTTTTCATCCCAGACCCCCCTCGTCAGCTGTTCAATCCTCTGGCACTGGATTTGGACAAAAGAAGGGACGCACCTGGACTGCGGGAAATCACGGAGAGAAACCCCTCCAAAACCTGACAGAGAAAAACAACGGGAGATGCAGGAAGACATATCCCTCATTTGCACGTCTGGAATGCTTTTCTAAAGACTTCTCTGCATCTGGATGCTCTTTGCTCATGGCTTTCTTTACAGGAATGCATTTGCTGCTAAACACATCTCAGGCCCTTATTTGATCAGGATAAGGCGGGATGGAGATGAAGACTCACACAGGGAATAGCCAGGGAGATTCCCAGATCTCTGAGCTCCTTCACAAGGCAGGAGGTCCATTTGGCCCAGGAACCGAACCCTCCCGAGGAATTGTCTGATGCCATCTCCACATTTCACAGCTGATCCTTGTGCTCAAAGGATCCCCCTTTCTTCCCTCCAGCCAATTCCAAGCCTCGCTGCCCCCAGCCGGGAACAGTCCCCAGGCCGATCCCTGCAGTCTTCCCTGCCAGGATCCTGCTCAGGAATCCATGGGCTACAAATTGAAGAATTAATTCTTCCCACCCCTGCCCACTTCTAATTCCAAAGGATTTGGTGTCTGCCTTACCCGGCTGGAGCCTGCTTCCAACTCTGTTCTTGCTGCTTCTGCTGCTTTCCATTTCCCAGGAATTCCACCAACGGAGCGACAGCGTTTTCCACCTCCTCCTCCAGGATTCCCTCTGTTGCGTTCGGGTGCTGGAAGGGTATCAAAACCTGGGCCTCACTATCAGGAATTATATCCCCGGATTTGTTCCTTTCCAAATGTCACCTCTTCCCAACAAAGCACTGGCCATCCAAGGAATTCTAGAGAGCGATGTGCTGACCGCTGCTTACTCCTCTGGAATGTCAGAGCTTGGAAAAAAAGGGCAGTTGAGGCTTTTCCTGGTGCTGCCCATGAAGTGTATTTTACCTAAGTGCCCCTGCCCATGCCTTTGCCTGTATCCACCAAAAATCCACCCGTTCATTCCCCAGCTGCTGCCTCCCTCTTTTCCTGGATCCAACAGAATTTTAACAGGTGAATATTCCCCTCTGGAAGAGCACCTTTCATTCCAAACCTAAGAACAAACAAATGAATCACTTTCCTTCGACCTTCCTTATTAGGATTCCACTCAGAGCAGTGGATGGAAAATGATCCTCTCCTGGCCCCTGCTGGATTCCCGGAGCAGGGATCCTTTCCCTCTTTCCCCCCACCCCCCGCGGTGCCCTCCTCCCCCTCCCGCCCCACCCCGCACCCTTTTCAGGCTTTGTTCCACAGCTTTTGCCTCCGGACCTCAGATCCTTTTGGTCTCCAGGAGCTCCCAGCAGCTCCACAGCCTTTCCTCTCCCATCCTGATCCTTTCTCCAGGAATGGAGCTCTGCATTGCAATTCCCTTCTCTTTTCTCCGACAATTCCCACCAACCCAGACCTAAAGCTGACACAAGGAACGCTCGGTGCCCACAAATCCAAATCCAGACCTGGCCATCCCTAAACCAGCAACTCCCGGACAATTTGCGTTCATTCCAACCTATCACTGAGGACTCACCTAATCCTTCAAAATTCCCAAGAAATATCCCGTTGCCTTCAGCTCCCAGGGGATTCTGCTTCGTGCTCACACGGATTTGGGACTTCCCTGAAACACCCGTGCAGGGCACGCTGGAATCCCCGATCCCGTGAATCCGGGGAGTGTGAAAAGCTCGGTCCAGCCTGGGCCCCCAGAAATTTTTGCCAAATATCCCCCAAGTCCTCGGGACAACAGAACTCTCTGGTACTGCATTTCTGGCGTTGTAAAGCCTGGAATTACTTTATTCCTAGTGCTGGGCTCTGGATGTGGCCGAGAAAATCCCGGCCTCCACACAGACCCAGATTCCAAACTTTTTGATACATTTGAGCAAACCGAGAAATTCCCCTTCCCTGCTTCTTCTTAAGGGCATCCTTCTCTTCCCTTACCCGGCCTGCTCTCTCCCACTGGGCTGGGTTTTTCCCTTCCCATGCTAATTAGTCCCTACTTCTAGGAGCTTTAGGTACCTTTCTTCCCTGGCAGGGATTTCTTAACACAGCTACCGAGGCTTTGGGAGTCTTCTTTATCTTCTACTTTCTGGAAACACACCCTCTGATCCATAAATGCCACAATCCAGATGCCCAACTTCAACAAGACATCCTTTTCACCTAAAAACACTCACTCTCAACTCTTAGATCTTTTAAAGTTTTACCCCCGCAAAATTCCCCTGCTTTTCCACCGCTGAATTCCTCCGTCCTGATTCCAAGAATTTCTTGAATACCACGGGGCTTTTCTCAAGATTTACCCCCACAACCTTCCCTACGTGCCCACTGCTCACCACCTCATTTTTCCCTCAATGTCTTCGTTCTCCACCCCAGAGAGTTTGTCAAGTGTTGCCTCCAAAATGTTCCCCCTCTGTCCACTACGGAGTTCCCCATTTTGCCTTCAAAATATTCCTTCTGTCCCCTCCAGATTGCATCCACTTTTACCCCCAACATTTTACTTCCTCTACAATATTGATTAAACCTTTTGCACCCCAAAAATGTGCATTCCCTCCCTTAAACAGCACCTCAGCTTTTCCCTCAAAAATGCCCCAGAGAGAAACTCCGATTCAGCCCCCAAACTCCCATTTTCCTACACAAACAGTTCTTGTGGCCCCTCTCAATTCCCCCAGGCTTTCAGCTAAAGGAATAACTGGAAGCCTATTCCCTCATCTCTGCCCTCCTTTTGCTTTCCTGGAAAACCTTGCCATCCCACACTTTCTCCAAGAGATCTGCTGGGAGTACGGCAAGGTCTGCTCTGTCTGAGTGCCAGGGGGGTTTACAGCACTTGCTCCTCTGCATCTTCACCCTTTCATCAGCTTTCCCCTGGAACGGTGTTGTGGGAGAAGCTTGGAATTACCAGAAATGGATCAGGTTCACATTTTTTCCCCACCAGTTTTCATCTGGTTTGAAATTCCTGGAATTACCCTCAAATGTGCCCTAGAACAGTGCTGTGAAAGGATCAGTCAGAAGAACAGCCTGAAAGCAGAAAACCACCTCCAGCAGCAGCCGGAATGATCCCATTTCTGTTCTTACCTGCTCCTGCCAGAGCTCCCAACGGCCCTTCCCATTCCAAAACAACAGCTATGCAAGACATTCCTGCTGTCCGTGAGGGTGAGGTGCCAGTTCTGGATGTTCTTTGCTGCGGAATCGGACAACAAACAGAGCGTAAATGATCTTGGTGGCTCTTCCAAGCCAAACCACCCCGTGATTCCTTGCGTGGATCAGCACCTGTCCCAACTCCATTCCAGAAACCTCCTCCCACTAACCCAGAACTTTCCTTTTTCCGCTCAACATCAGGGATTTGCTGCCGAGTGCCCCGGGCAGGGGACGCCTCAGCCTTCCCTGGGACGCCTCAGCATTCCAGCATTTTTATTCCAGGCATTAAAAGGATGCTCATTTCTCTTCCAGCATTGTTTCCCTCATTTTAGGAGAACCCTTTTCATCCCAGACCCCCCTCGTCAGCTGTTCAATCCTCTGGCACTGGATTTGGACAAAAGAAGGGACGCACCTGGACTGCGGGAAATCACGGAGAGAAACCCCTCCAAAACCTGACAGAGAAAAACAACGGGAGATGCAGGAAGACATATCCCTCATTTGCACGTCTGGAATGCTTTTCTAAAGACTTCTCTGCATCTGGATGCTCTTTGCTCTTGGCTTTCTTTACAGGAATGCATTTGCTGCTAAACACATCTCAGGCCCTTATTTGATCAGGATAAGGCGGGATGGAGATGAAGACTCACACAGGGAATAGCCAGGGAGATTCCCAGATCTCTGAGCTCCTTCACAAGGCAGGAGGTCCATTTGGCCCAGGAACCGAACCCTCCCGAGGAATTGTCTGATGCCATCTCCACATTTCACAGCTGATCCTTGTGCTCAAAGGATCCCCCTTTCTTCCCTCCAGCCAATTCCAAGCCTCGCTGCCCCCAGCCGGGAACAGTCCCCAGGCCGATCCCTGCAGTCTTCCCTGCCAGGATCCTGCTCAGGAATCCATGGGCTACAAATTGAAGAATTAATTCTTCCCACCCCTGCCCACTTCTAATTCCAAAGGATTTGGTGTCTGCCTTACCCGGCTGGAGCCTGCTTCCAACTCTGTTCTTGCTGCTTCTGCTGCTTTCCATTTCCCAGGAATTCCACCAACGGAGCGACAGCGTTTTCCACCTCCTCCTCCAGGATTCCCTCTGTTGCGTTCGGGTGCTGGAAGGGTATCAAAACCTGGGCCTCACTATCAGGAATTATATCCCCGGATTTGTTCCTTTCCAAATGTCACCTCTTCCCAACAAAGCACTGGCCATCCAAGGAATTCTAGAGAGCGATGTGCTGACCGCTGCTTACTCCTCTGGAATGTCAGAGCTTGGAAAAAAAGGGCAGTTGAGGCTTTTCCTGGTGCTGCCCATGAAGTGTATTTTACCTAAGTGCCCCTGCCCATGCCTTTGCCTGTATCCGCCAAAAATCCACCCGTTCATTCCCCAGCTGCTGCCTCCCTCTTTTCCTGGATCCAACAGAATTTTAACAGGTGAATATTCCCCTCTGGAAGAGCACCTTTCATTCCAAACCTAAGAACAAACAAATGAATCACTTTCCTTCGACCTTCCTTATTAGGATTCCACTGAGAGCAGTGGATGGAAAATGATCCTCTCCTGGCCCCTGCTGGATTCCTGGAGCAGGGATCCTTTCCCTCTTTCCCCCCACCCCCCGCGGTGCCCTCCTCCCCCTCCCGCCCCACCCCGCACCCTTTTCAGGCTTTGTTCCACAGCTTTTGCCTCCGGACCTCAGATCCTTTTGGTCTCCAGGAGCTCCCAGCAGCTCCACAGCCTTTCCTCTCCCATCCTGATCCTTTCTCCAGGAATGGAGCTCTGCATTGCAATTCCCTTCTCTTTTCTCCGACAATTCCCACCAACCCAGACCTAAAGCTGACACAAGGAACGCTCGGTGCCCACAAATCCAAATCCAGACCTGGCCATCCCTAAACCAGCAACTCCCGGACAATTTGCGTTCATTCCAACCTATCACTGAGGACTCACCTAATCCTTCAAAATTCCCAAGAAATATCCCGTTGCCTTCAGCTCCCAGGGGATTCTGCTTCGTGCTCACACGGATTTGGGACTTCCCTGAAAAACCCGTGCAGGGCACGCTGGAATCCCCGATCCCGTGAATCCGGGGAGTGTGAAAAGCTCGGTCCAGCCTGGGCCCCCAGAAATTTTTGCCAAATATCCCCCAAGTCCTCGGGACAACAGAACTCTCTGGTACTGCATTTCTGGCGTTGTAAAGCCTGGAATTACTTTATTCCTAGTGCTGGGCTCTGGATGTGGCCGAGAAAATCCCGGCCTCCACACAGACCCAGATTCCAAACTTTTTGATACATTTGAGCAAACCGAGAAATTCCCCTTCCCTGCTTCTTCTTAAGGGCATCCTTCTCTTCCCTTACCCGGCCTGCTCTCTCCCACTGGGCTGGGTTTTTCCCTTCCCATGCTAATTAGTCCCTACTTCTAGGAGCTTTAGGTACCTTTCTTCCCTGGCAGGGATTTCTTAACACAGCTACCGAGGCTTTGGGAGTCTTCTTTATCTTCTACTTTCTGGAAACACACCCTCTGATCCATAAATGCCACAATCCAGATGCCCAACTTCAACAAGACATCCTTTTCACCTAAAAACACTCACTCTCAACTCTTAGATCTTTTAAAGTTTTACCCCCGCAAAATTCCCCTGCTTTTCCACCGCTGAATTCCTCCGTCCTGATTCCAAGAATTTCTTGAATACCACGGGGCTTTTCTCAAGATTTACCCCCACAACCTTCCCTACGTGCCCACTGCTCACCACCTCATTTTTCCCTCAATGTCTTCGTTCTCCACCCCAGAGAGTTTGTCAAGTGTTGCCTCCAAAATGTTCCCCCTCTGTCCACTACGGAGTTCCCCATTTTGCCTTCAAAATATTCCTTCTGTCCCCTCCAGATTGCATCCACTTTTACCCCCAACATTTTACTTCCTCTACAATATTGATTAAACCTTTTGCACCCCAAAAATGTGCATTCCCTCCCTTAAACAGCACCTCAGCTTTTCCCTCAAAAATGCCCCAGAGAGAAACTCCGATTCAGCCCCCAAACTCCCATTTTCCTACACAAACAGTTCTTGTGGCCCCTCTCAATTCCCCCAGGCTTTCAGCTAAAGGAATAACTGGAAGCCTATTCCCTCATCTCTGCCCTCCTTTTGCTTTCCTGGAAAACCTTGCCATCCCACACTTTCTCCAAGAGATCTGCTGGGAGTACGGCAAGGTCTGCTCTGTCTGAGTGCCAGGGGGGTTTACAGCACTTGCTCCTCTGCATCTTCACCCTTTCATCAGCTTTCCCCTGGAACGGTGTTGTGGGAGAAGCTTGGAATTACCAGAAATGGATCAGGTTCACATTTTTTCCCCACCAGTTTTCATCTGGTTTGAAATTCCTGGAATTACCCTCAAATGTGCCCTAGAACAGTGCTGTGAAAGGATCAGTCAGAACAGCCTGAAAGCAGAAAACCACCTCCAGCAGCAGCCGGAATGATCCCATTTCTGTTCTTACCTGCTCCTGCCAGAGCTCCCAACGGCCCTTCCCATTCCAAAACAACAGCTATGCAAGACATTCCTGCTGTCCGTGAGGGTGAGGTGCCAGTTCTGGATGTTCTTTGCTGCGGAATCGGACAACAAACAGAGCGTAAATGATCTTGGTGGCTCTTCCAAGCCAAACCACCCCGTGATTCCTTGCGTGGATCAGCACCTGTCCCAACTCCATTCCAGAAACCTCCTCCCACTAACCCAGAACTTTCCTTTTTCCGCTCAACATCAGGGATTTGCTGCCGAGTGCCCCGGGCAGGGGACGCCTCAGCCTTCCCTGGGACGCCTCAGCATTCCAGCATTTTTATTCCAGGCATTAAAAGGATGCTCATTTCTCTTCCAGCATTGTTTCCCTCATTTTAGGAGAACCCTTTTCATCCCAGACCCCCCTCGTCAGCTGTTCAATCCTCTGGCACTGGATTTGGACAAAAGAAGGGACGCACCTGGACTGCGGGAAATCACGGAGAGAAACCCCTCCAAAACCTGACAGAGAAAAACAACGGGAGATGCAGGAAGACATATCCCTCATTTGCACGTCTGGAATGCTTTTCTAAAGACTTCTCTGCATCTGGATGCTCTTTGCTCTTGGCTTTCTTTACAGGAATGCATTTGCTGCTAAACACATCTCAGGCCCTTATTTGATCAGGATAAGGCGGGATGGAGATGAAGACTCACACAGGGAATAGCCAGGGAGATTCCCAGATCTCTGAGCTCCTTCACAAGGCAGGAGATCCATTTGGCCCAGGAACCGAACCCTCCCGAGGAATTGTCTGATGCCATCTCCACATTTCACAGCTGATCCTTGTGCTCAAAGGATCCCCCTTTCTTCCCTCCAGCCAATTCCAAGCCTCGCTGCCCCCAGCCGGGAACAGTCCCCAGGCCGATCCCTGCAGTCTTCCCTGCCAGGATCCTGCTCAGGAATCCATGGGCTACAAATTGAAGAATTAATTCTTCCCACCCCTGCCCACTTCTAATTCCAAAGGATTTGGTGTCTGCCTTACCCGGCTGGAGCCTGCTTCCAACTCTGTTCTTGCTGCTTCTGCTGCTTTCCATTTCCCAGGAATTCCACCAACGGAGCGACAGCGTTTTCCACCTCCTCCTCCAGGATTCCCTCTGTTGCGTTCGGGTGCTGGAAGGGTATCAAAACCTGGGCCTCACTATCAGGAATTATATCCCCGGATTTGTTCCTTTCCAAATGTCACCTCTTCCCAACAAAGCACTGGCCATCCAAGGAATTCTAGAGAGCGATGTGCTGACCGCTACTTACTCCTCTGGAATGTCAGAGCTTGGAAAAAAAGGGCAGTTGAGGCTTTTCCTGGTGCTGCCCATGAAGTGTATTTTACCTAAGTGCCCCTGCCCATGCCTTTGTCTGTATCCACCAAAAATCCACCCGTTCATTCCCCAGCTGCTGCCTCCCTCTTTTCCTGGATCCAACAGAATTTTAACAGGTGAATATTCCCCTCTGGAAGAGCACCTTTCATTCCAAACCTAAGAACAAACAAATGAATCACTTTCCTTCGACCTTCCTTATTAGGATTCCACTGAGAGCAGTGGATGGAAAATGATCCTCTCCTGGCCCCTGCTGGATTCCCGGAGCAGGGAGCCTTTCCCTCTTTCCCCCCACCCCCCGCGGTGCCCTCCTCCCCCTCCCGCCCCACCCCGCACCCTTTTCAGGCTTTGTTCCACAGCTTTTGCCTCCGGACCTCAGATCCTTTTGGTCTCCAGGAGCTCCCAGCAGCTCCACAGCCTTTCCTCTCCCATCCTGATCCTTTGTCCAGGAATGGAGCTCTGCATTGCAATTCCCTTCTCTTTTCTCCGACAATTCCCACCAACCCAGACCTAAAGCTGACACAAGGAACGCTCGGTGCCCACAAATCCAAATCCAGACCTGGCCATCCCTAAACCAGCAACTCCCGGACAATTTGCGTTCATTCCAACCTATCACTGAGGACTCACCTAATCCTTCAAAATTCCCAAGAAATATCCCGTTGCCTTCAGCTCCCAGGGGATTCTGCTTCGTGCTCACACGGATTTGGGACTTCCCTGAAACACCCGTGCAGGGCACGCTGGAATCCCCGATCCCGTGAATCCGGGGAGTGTGAAAAGCTCGGTCCAGCCTGGGCCCCCAGAAATTTTTGCCAACTATCCCCCAAGTCCTCGGGACAACAGAACTCTCTGGTACTGCATTTTTGGCGTTGTAAAGCCTGGAATTACTTTATTCCTAGTGCTGGGCTCTGGATGTGGCCGAGAAAATCCCGGCCTCCACACAGACCCAGATTCCAAACTTTTTGATACATTTGAGCAAACCGAGAAATTCCCCTTCCCTGCTTCTTCTTAAGGGCATCCTTCTCTTCCCTTACCCGGCCTGCTCTCTCCCACTGGGCTGGGTTTTTCCCTTCCCATGCTAATTAGTCCCTACTTCTAGGAGCTTTAGGTACCTTTCTTCCCTGGCAGGGATTTCTTAACACAGCTACCGAGGCTTTGGGAGTCTTCTTTATCTTCTACTTTCTGGAAACACACCCTCTGATCCATAAATGCCACAATCCAGATGCCCAACTTCAACAAGACATCCTTTTCACCTAAAAACACTCACTCTCAACTCTTAGATCTTTTAAAGTTTTACCCCCGCAAAATTCCCCTGCTTTTCCACCGCTGAATTCCTCCGTCCTGATTCCAAGAACTTCTTGAAGACCACGGGGCTTTTCTCAAGATTTACCCCCACAACCTTCCCTACGTGCCCACTGCTCACCACCTCATTTTTCCCTCAATGTCTTCGTTCTCCACCCCAGAGAGTTTGTCAAGTGTTGCCTCCAAAATGTTCCCCCTCTGTCCACTACGGAGTTCCCCATTTTGCCTTCAAAATATTCATTCTGTCCCCTCCAGATTGCATCCACTTTTACCCCCAACATTTTACTTCCTCTACAATATTGATTAAACCTTTTCCACCCCAAAAATGTGCATTCCCTCCCTTAAACAGCACCTCAGCTTTTCCCTCAAAAATGCCCCAGAGAGAAACTCCGATTCAGCCCCCAAACTCCCATTTTCCTACACAAACAGTTCTTGTGGCCCCTCTCAATTCCCCCAGGCTTTCAGCTAAAGGAATAACTGGAAGCCTATTCCCTCATCTCTGCCCTCCTTTTGCTTTCCTGGAAAACCTTGCCATCCCACACTTTCTCCAAGAGATCTGCTGGGAGTACGGCAAGGTCTGCTCTGTCTGAGTGCCAGGGGGGTTTACAGCACTTGCTCCTCTGCATCTTCACCCTTTCATCAGCTTTCCCCTGGAACGGTGTTGTGGGAGAAGCTTGGAATTACCAGAAATGGATCAGGTTCACATTTTTTCCCCACCAGTTTTCATCTGGTTTGAAATTCCTGGAATTACCCTCAAATGTGCCCTAGAACAGTGCTGTGAAAGGATCAGTCAGAAGAACAGCCTGAAAGCAGAAAACCACCTCCAGCAGCAGCCGGAATGATCCCATTTCTGTTCTTACCTGCTCCTGCCAGAGCTCCCAACGGCCCTTCCCATTCCAAAACAACAGCTATGCAAGACATTCCTGCTGTCCGTGAGGGTGAGGTGCCAGTTCTGGATGTTCTTTGCTGCGGAATCGGACAACAAACAGAGCGTAAATGATCTTGGTGGCTCTTCCAAGCCAAACCACCCCGTGATTCCTTGCGTGGATCAGCACCTGTCCCAACTCCATTCCAGAAACCTCCTCCCACTAACCCAGAACTTTCCTTTTTCCGCTCAACATCAGGGATTTGCTGCCGAGTGCCCCGGGCAGGGGACGCCTCAGCCTTCCCTGGGACGCCTCAGCATTCCAGCATTTTTATTCCAGGCATTAAAAGGATGCTCATTTCTCTTCCAGCATTGTTTCCCTCATTTTAGGAGAACCCTTTTCATCCCAGACCCCCCTCGTCAGCTGTTCAATCCTCTGGCACTGGATTTGGACAAAAGAAGGGACGCACCTGGACTGCGGGAAATCACGGAGAGAAACCCCTCCAAAACCTGACAGAGAAAAACAACGGGAGATGCAGGAAGACATATCCCTCATTTGCACGTCTGGAATGCTTTTCTAAAGACTTCTCTGCATCTGGATGCTCTTTGCTCTTGGCTTTCTTTACAGGAATGCATTTGCTGCTAAACACATCTCAGGCCCTTATTTGATCAGGATAAGGCGGGATGGAGATGAAGACTCACACAGGGAATAGCCAGGGAGATTCCCAGATCTCTGAGCTCCTTCACAAGGCAGGAGGTCCATTTGGCCCAGGAACCGAACCCTCCCGAGGAATTGTCTGATGCCATCTCCACATTTCACAGCTGATCCTTGTGCTCAAAGGATCCCCCTTTCTTCCCTCCAGCCAATTCCAAGCCTCGCTGCCCCCAGCCGGGAACAGTCCCCAGGCCGATCCCTGCAGTCTTCCCTGCCAGGATCCTGCTCAGGAATCCATGGGCTACAAATTGAAGAATTAATTCTTCCCACCCCTGCCCAGTTCTAATTCCAAAGGATTTGGTGTCTGCCTTACCCGGCTGGAGCCTGCTTCCAACTCTGTTCTTGCTGCTTCTGCTGCTTTCCATTTCCCAGGAATTCCACCAACGGAGCGACAGCGTTTTCCACCTCCTCCTCCAGGATTCCCTCTGTTGCGTTCGGGTGCTGGAAGGATATCAAAACCAGGGCCTCACTATCAGGAATTATATCCCCGGATTTGTTCCTTTCCAAATGTCACCTCTTCCCAACAAAGCACTGGCCATCCAAGGAATTCTAGAGAGCGATGTGCTGACCGCTGCTTACTCCTCTGGAATGTCAGAGCTTGGAAAAAAAGGGCAGTTGAGGCTTTTCCTGGTGCTGCCCATGAAGTGTATTTTACCTAAGTGCCCCTGCCCATGCCTTTGCCTGTATCCGCCAAAAATCCACCCGTTCATTCCCCAGCTGCTGCCTCCCTCTTTTCCTGGATCCAACAGAATTTTAACAGGTGAATATTCCCCTCTGGAAGAGCACCTTTCATTCCAAACCTAAGAACAAACAAATGAATCACTTTCCTTCGACCTTCCTTATTAGGATTCCACTGAGAGCAGTGGATGCAAAATGATCCTCTCCTGGCCCCTGCTGGATTCCCGGAGCAGGGATCCTTTCCCTCTTTCCCCCCACCCCCCGCGGTGCCCTCCTCCCCCTCCCGCCCCACCCCGCACCCTTTTCAGGCTTTGTTCCACAGCTTTTGCCTCCGGACCTCAGATCCTTTTGGTCTCCAGGAGCTCCCAGCAGCTCCACAGCCTTTCCTCTCCCATCCTGATCCTTTCTCCAGGAATGGAGCTCTGCATTGCAATTCCCTTCTCTTTTCTCCGACAATTCCCACCAACCCAGACCTAAAGCTGACACAAGGAACGCTCGGTGCCCACAAATCCAAATCCAGACCTGGCCATCCCTAAACCAGCAACTCCCGGACAATTTGCGTTCATTCCAACCTATCACTGAGGAGTCACCTAATCCTTCAAAATTCCCAAGAAATATCCCGTTGCCTTCAGCTCCCAGGGGATTCTGCTTCGTGCTCACACGGATTTGGGACTTCCCTGAAACACCCGTGCAGGGCACGCTGGAATCCCCGATCCCGTGAATCCGGGGAGTGTGAAAAGCTCGGTCCAGCCTGGGCCCCCAGAAATTTTTGCCAACTATCCCCCAAGTCCTCGGGACAACAGAACTCTCTGGTACTGCATTTTTGGCGTTGTAAAGCCTGGAATTACTTTATTCCTAGTGCTGGGCTCTGGATGTGGCCGAGAAAATCCCGGCCTCCACACAGACCCAGATTCCAAACTTTTTGATACATTTGAGCAAACCGAGAAATTCCCCTTCCCTGCTTCTTCTTAAGGGCATCCTTCTCTTCCCTTACCCGGCCTGCTCTCTCTCACTGGGCTGGGTTTTTCCCTTCCCATGCTAATTAGTCCCTACTTCTAGGAGCTTTAGGTACCTTTCTTCCCTGGCAGGGATTTCTTAACACAGCTACCGAGGCTTTGGGAGTCTTCTTTATCTTCTACTTTCTGGAAACACACCCTCTGATCCATAAATGCCACAATCCAGATGCCCAACTTCAACAAGACATCCTTTTCACCTAAAAACACTCACTCTCAACTCTTAGATCTTTTAAAGTTTTACCCCCGCAAAATTCCCCTGGTTTTCCACCGCTGAATTCCTCCGTCCTGATTCCAAGAATTTCTTGAATACCACGGGGCTTTTCTCAAGATTTACCCCCACAACCTTCCCTACGTGCCCACTGCTCACCACCTCATTTTTCCCTCAATGTCTTCGTTCTCCACCCCAGAGAGTTTGTCAAGTGTTGCCTCCAAAATGTTCCCCCTCTGTCCACTACGGAGTTCCCCATTTTGCCTTCAAAATATTCATTCTGTCCCCTCCAGATTGCATCCACTTTTACCCCCAACATTTTACTTCCTCTACAATATTGATTAAACCTTTTCCACCCCAAAAATGTGCATTCCCTCCCTTAAACAGCACCTCAGCTTTTCCCTCAAAAATGCCCCAGAGAGAAACTCCGATTCAGCCCCCAAACTCCCATTTTCCTACACAAACAGTTCTTGTGGCCCCTCTCAATTCCCCCAGGCTTTCAGCTAAAGGAATAACTGGAAGCCTATTCCCTCATCTCTGCCCTCCTTTTGCTTTCCTGGAAAACCTTGCCATCCCACACTTTCTCCAAGAGATCTGCTGGGAGTACGGCAAGGTCTGCTCTGTCTGAGTGCCAGGGGGGTTTACAGCACTTGCTCCTCTGCATCTTCACCCTTTCATCAGCTTTCCCCTGGAACGGTGTTGTGGGAGAAGCTTGGAATTACCAGAAATGGATCAGGTTCACATTTTTTCCCCACCAGTTTTCATCTGGTTTGAAATTCCTGGAATTACCCTCAAATGTGCCCTAGAACAGTGCTGTGAAAGGATCAGTCAGAAGAACAGCCTGAAAGCAGAAAACCACCTCCAGCAGCAGCCGGAATGATCCCATTTCTGTTCTTACCTGCTCCTGCCAGAGCTCCCAACGGCCCTTCCCATTCCAAAACAACAGCTATGCAAGACATTCCTGCTGTCCATGAGGGTGAGGTGCCAGTTCTGGATGTTCTTTGCTGCGGAATCGGACAACAAACAGAGCGTAAATGATCTTGGTGGCTCTTCCAAGCCAAACCACCCCGTGATTCCTTGCGTGGATCAGCACCTGTCCCAACTCCATTCCAGAAACCTCCTCCCACTAACCCAGAACTTTCCTTTTTCCGCTCAACATCAGGGATTTGCTGCCGAGTGCCCCGGGCAGGGGACGCCTCAGCCTTCCCTGGGACGCCTCAGCATTCCAGCATTTTTATTCCAGGCATTAAAAGGATGCTCATTTCTCTTCCAGCATTGTTTCCCTCATTTTAGGAGAACCCTTTTCATCCCAGACCCCCCTCGTCAGCTGTTCAATCCTCTGGCACTGGATTTGGACAAAAGAAGGGACGCACCTGGACTGCGGGAAATCACGGAGAGAAACCCCTCCAAAACCTGACAGAGAAAAACAACGGGAGATGCAGGAAGACATATCCCTCATTTGCACGTCTGGAATGCTTTTCTAAAGACTTCTCTGCATCTGGATGCTCTTTGCTCTTGGCTTTCTTTACAGGAATGCATTTGCTGCTAAACACATCTCAGGCCCTTATTTGATCAGGATAAGGCGGGATGGAGATGAAGACTCACACAGGGAATAGCCAGGGAGATTCCCAGATCTCTGAGCTCCTTCACAAGGCAGGAGATCCATTTGGCCCAGGAACCGAACCCTCCCGAGGAATTGTCTGATGCCATCTCCACATTTCACAGCTGATCCTTGTGCTCAAAGGATCCCCCTTTCTTCCCTCCAGCCAATTCCAAGCCTCGCTGCCCCCAGCCGGGAACAGTCCCCAGGCCGATCCCTGCAGTCTTCCCTGCCAGGATCCTGCTCAGGAATCCATGGGCTACAAATTGAAGAATTAATTCTTCCCACCCCTGCCCAGTTCTAATTCCAAAGGATTTGGTGTCTGCCTTACCCGGCTGGAGCCTGCTTCCAACTCTGTTCTTGCTGCTTCTGCTGCTTTCCACTTCCCAGGAATTCCACCAACGGAGCGACAGCGTTTTCCACCTCCTCCTCCAGCATTCCCTCTGTTGCGTTCGGGTGCTGGAAGGATATCAAAACCTGGGCCTCACTATCAGGAATTATATCCCCGGATTTGTTCCTTTCCAAATGTCACCTCTTCCCAACAAAGCACTGGCCATCCAAGGAATTCTAGAGAGCGATGTGCTGACCGCTGCTTACTCCTCTGGAATGTCAGAGCTTGGAAAAAAAGGGCAGTTGAGGCTTTTCCTGGTGCTGCCCATGAAGTGTATTTTACCTAAGTGCCCCTGCCCATGCCTTTGCCTGTATCCGCCAAAAATCCACCCGTTCATTCCCCAGCTGCTGCCTCCCTCTTTTCCTGGATCCAACAGAATTTTAACAGGTGAATATTCCCCTCTGGAAGAGCACCTTTCATTCCAAACCTAAGAACAAACAAATGAATCACTTTCCTTTGACCTTCCTTATTAGGATTCCACTGAGAGCAGTGGATGGAAAATGATCCTCTCCTGGCCCCTGCTGGATTCCCGGAGCAGGGATCCTTTCCCTCTTTCCCCCCACCCCCCGCGGTGCCCTCCTCCCCCTCCCGCCCCACCCCGCACCCTTTTCAGCCTTTCTTCCACAGCTTTTGCCTCCGGACCTCAGATCCTTTTGGTCTCCAGGAGCTCCCAGCAGCTCCACAGCCTTTCCTCTCCCATCCTGATCCTTTCTCCAGGAATGGAGCTCTGCATTGCAATTCCCTTCTCTTTTCTCCGACAATTCCCACCAACCCAGACCTAAAGCTGACACAAGGAACGCTCGGTGCCCACAAATCCAAATCCAGACCTGGCCATCCCTAAACCAGCAACTCCCGGACAATTTGCGTTCATTCCAACCTATCACTGAGGACTCACCTAATCCTTCAAAATTCCCAAGAAATATCCCGTTGCCTTCAGCTCCCAGGGGATTCTGCTTCGTGCTCACACGGATTTGGGACTTCCCTGAAACACCCGTGCAGGGCACGCTGGAATCCCCGATCCCGTGAATCCGGGGAGTGTGAAAAGCTCGGTCCAGCCTGGGCCCCCAGAAATTTTTGCCAAATATCCCCCAAGTCCTCGGGACAACAGAACTCTCTGGTACTGCATTTCTGGCGTTGTAAAGCCTGGAATTACTTTATTCCTAGTGCTGGGCTCTGGATGTGGCCGAGAAAATCCCGGCCTCCACACAGACCCAGATTCCAAACTTTTTGATACATTTGAGCAAACCGAGAAATTCCCCTTCCCTGCTTCTTCTTAAGGGCATCCTTCTCTTCCCTTACCCGGCCTGCTCTCTCCCACTGGGCTGGGTTTTTCCCTTCCCATGCTAATTAGTCCCTACTTCTAGGAGCTTTAGGTACCTTTCTTCCCTGGCAGGGATTTCTTAACACAGCTACCGAGGCTTTGGGAGTCTTCTTTATCTTCTACTTTCTGGAAACACACCCTCTGATCCATAAATGCCACAATCCAGATGCCCAACTTCAACAAGACATCCTTTTCACCTAAAAACACTCACTCTCAACTCTTAGATCTTTTAAAGTTTTACCCCCGCAAAATTCCCCTGCTTTTCCACCGCTGAATTCCTCCGTCCTGATTCCAAGAATTTCTTGAATACCACGGGGCTTTTCTCAAGATTTACCCCCACAACCTTCCCTACGTGCCCACTGCTCACCACCTCATTTTTCCCTCAATGTCTTCGTTCTCCACCCCAGAGAGTTTGTCAAGTGTTGCCTCCAAAATGTTCCCCCTCTGTCCACTACGGAGTTCCCCATTTTGCCTTCAAAATATTCCTTCTGTCCCCTCCAGATTGCATCCACTTTTACCCCCAACATTTTACTTCCTCTACAATATTGATTAAACCTTTTGCACCCCAAAAATGTGCATTCCCTCCCTTAAACAGCACCTCAGCTTTTCCCTCAAAAATGCCCCAGAGAGAAACTCCGATTCAGCCCCCAAACTCCCATTTTCCTACACAAACAGTTCTTGTGGCCCCTCTCAATTCCCCCAGGCTTTCAGCTAAAGGAATAACTGGAAGCCTATTCCCTCATCTCTGCCCTCCTTTTGCTTTCCTGGAAAACCTTGCCATCCCACACTTTCTCCAAGAGATCTGCTGGGAGTACGGCAAGGTCTGCTCTGTCTGAGTGCCAGGGGGGTTTACAGCACTTGCTCCTCTGCATCTTCACCCTTTCATCAGCTTTCCCCTGGAACGGTGTTGTGGGAGAAGCTTGGAATTACCAGAAATGGATCAGGTTCACATTTTTTCCCCACCAGTTTTCATCTGGTTTGAAATTCCTGGAATTACCCTCAAATGTGCCCTAGAACAGTGCTGTGAAAGGATCAGTCAGAAGAACAGCCTGAAAGCAGAAAACCACCTCCAGCAGCAGCCGGAATGATCCCATTTCTGTTCTTACCTGCTCCTGCCAGAGCTCCCAACGGCCCTTCCCATTCCAAAACAACAGCTATGCAAGACATTCCTGCTGTCCATGAGGGTGAGGTGCCAGTTCTGGATGTTCTTTGCTGCGGAATCGGACAACAAACAGAGCGTAAATGATCTTGGTGGCTCTTCCAAGCCAAACCACCCCGTGATTCCTTGCGTGGATCAGCACCTGTCCCAACTCCATTCCAGAAACCTCCTCCCACTAACCCAGAACTTTCCTTTTTCCGCTCAACATCAGGGATTTGCTGCCGAGTGCCCCGGGCAGGGGACGCCTCAGCCTTCCCTGGGACGCCTCAGCATTCCAGCATTTTTATTCCAGGCATTAAAAGGATGCTCATTTCTCTTCCAGCATTGTTTCCCTCATTTTAGGAGAACCCTTTTCATCCCAGACCCCCCTCGTCAGCTGTTCAATCCTCTGGCACTGGATTTGGACAAAAGAAGGGACGCACCTGGACTGCGGGAAATCACGGAGAGAAACCCCTCCAAAACCTGACAGAGAAAAACAACGGGAGATGCAGGAAGACATATCCCTCATTTGCACGTCTGGAATGCTTTTCTAAAGACTTCTCTGCATCTGGATGCTCTTTGCTCTTGGCTTTCTTTACAGGAATGCATTTGCTGCTAAACACATCTCAGGCCCTTATTTGATCAGGATAAGGCGGGATGGAGATGAAGACTCACACAGGGAATAGCCAGGGAGATTCCCAGATCTCTGAGCTCCTTCACAAGGCAGGAGATCCATTTGGCCCAGGAACCGAACCCTCCCGAGGAATTGTCTGATGCCATCTCCACATTTCACAGCTGATCCTTGTGCTCAAAGGATCCCCCTTTCTTCCCTCCAGCCAATTCCAAGCCTCGCTGCCCCCAGCCGGGAACAGTCCCCAGGCCGATCCCTGCAGTCTTCCCTGCCAGGATCCTGCTCAGGAATCCATGGGCTACAAATTGAAGAATTAATTCTTCCCACCCCTGCCCAGTTCTAATTCCAAAGGATTTGGTGTCTGCCTTACCCGGCTGGAGCCTGCTTCCAACTCTGTTCTTGCTGCTTCTGCTGCTTTCCACTTCCCAGGAATTCCACCAACGGAGCGACAGCGTTTTCCACCTCCTCCTCCAGCATTCCCTCTGTTGCGTTCGGGTGCTGGAAGGATATCAAAACCTGGGCCTCACTATCAGGAATTATATCCCCGGATTTGTTCCTTTCCAAATGTCACCTCTTCCCAACAAAGCACTGGCCATCCAAGGAATTCTAGAGAGCGATGTGCTGACCGCTGCTTACTCCTCTGGAATGTCAGAGCTTGGAAAAAAAGGGCAGTTGAGGCTTTTCCTGGTGCTGCCCATGAAGTGTATTTTACCTAAGTGCCCCTGCCCATGCCTTTGCCTGTATCCGCCAAAAATCCACCCGTTCATTCCCCAGCTGCTGCCTCCCTCTTTTCCTGGATCCAACAGAATTTTAACAGGTGAATATTCCCCTCTGGAAGAGCACCTTTCATTCCAAACCTAAGAACAAACAAATGAATCACTTTCCTTTGACCTTCCTTATTAGGATTCCACTGAGAGCAGTGGATGGAAAATGATCCTCTCCTGGCCCCTGCTGGATTCCCGGAGCAGGGATCCTTTCCCTCTTTCCCCCCACCCCCCGCGGTGCCCTCCTCCCCCTCCCGCCCCACCCCGCACCCTTTTCAGCCTTTCTTCCACAGCTTTTGCCTCCGGACCTCAGATCCTTTTGGTCTCCAGGAGCTCCCAGCAGCTCCACAGCCTTTCCTCTCCCATCCTGATCCTTTCTCCAGGAATGGAGCTCTGCATTGCAATTCCCTTCTCTTTTCTCCGACAATTCCCACCAACCCAGACCTAAAGCTGACACAAGGAACGCTCGGTGCCCACAAATCCAAATCCAGACCTGGCCATCCCTAAACCAGCAACTCCCGGACAATTTGCGTTCATTCCAACCTATCACTGAGGACTCACCTAATCCTTCAAAATTCCCAAGAAATATCCCGTTGCCTTCAGCTCCCAGGGGATTCTGCTTCGTGCTCACACGGATTTGGGACTTCCCTGAAACACCCGTGCAGGGCACGCTGGAATCCCCGATCCCGTGAATCCGGGGAGTGTGAAAAGCTCGGTCCAGCCTGGGCCCCCAGAAATTTTTGCCAAATATCCCCCAAGTCCTCGGGACAACAGAACTCTCTGGTACTGCATTTCTGGCGTTGTAAAGCCTGGAATTACTTTATTCCTAGTGCTGGGCTCTGGATGTGGCCGAGAAAATCCCGGCCTCCACACAGACCCAGATTCCAAACTTTTTGATACATTTGAGCAAACCGAGAAATTCCCCTTCCCTGCTTCTTCTTAAGGGCATCCTTCTCTTCCCTTACCCGGCCTGCTCTCTCCCACTGGGCTGGGTTTTTCCCTTCCCATGCTAATTAGTCCCTACTTCTAGGAGCTTTAGGTACCTTTCTTCCCTGGCAGGGATTTCTTAACACAGCTACCGAGGCTTTGGGAGTCTTCTTTATCTTCTACTTTCTGGAAACACACCCTCTGATCCATAAATGCCACAATCCAGATGCCCAACTTCAACAAGACATCCTTTTCACCTAAAAACACTCACTCTCAACTCTTAGATCTTTTAAAGTTTTACCCCCGCAAAATTCCCCTGCTTTTCCACCGCTGAATTCCTCCGTCCTGATTCCAAGAATTTCTTGAATACCACGGGGCTTTTCTCAAGATTTACCCCCACAACCTTCCCTACGTGCCCACTGCTCACCACCTCATTTTTCCCTCAATGTCTTCGTTCTCCACCCCAGAGAGTTTGTCAAGTGTTGCCTCCAAAATGTTCCCCCTCTGTCCACTACGGAGTTCCCCATTTTGCCTTCAAAATATTCATTCTGTCCCCTCCAGATTGCATCCACTTTTACCCCCAACATTTTACTTCCTCTACAATATTGATTAAACCTTTTCCACCCCAAAAATGTGCATTCCCTCCCTTAAACAGCACCTCAGCTTTTCCCTCAAAAATGCCCCAGAGAGAAACTCCGATTCAGCCCCCAAACTCCCATTTTCCTACACAAACAGTTCTTGTGGCCCCTCTCAATTCCCCCAGGCTTTCAGCTAAAGGAATAACTGGAAGCCTATTCCCTCATCTCTGCCCTCCTTTTGCTTTCCTGGAAAACCTTGCCATCCCACACTTTCTCCAAGAGATCTGCTGGGAGTACGGCAAGGTCTGCTCTGTCTGAGTGCCAGGGGGGTTTACAGCACTTGCTCCTCTGCATCTTCACCCTTTCATCAGCTTTCCCCTGGAACGGTGTTGTGGGAGAAGCTTGGAATTACCAGAAATGGATCAGGTTCACATTTTTTCCCCACCAGTTTTCATCTGGTTTGAAATTCCTGGAATTACCCTCAAATGTGCCCTAGAACAGTGCTGTGAAAGGATCAGTCAGAAGAACAGCCTGAAAGCAGAAAACCACCTCCAGCAGCAGCCGGAATGATCCCATTTCTGTTCTTACCTGCTCCTGCCAGAGCTCCCAACGGCCCTTCCCATTCCAAAACAACAGCTATGCAAGACATTCCTGCTGTCCATGAGGGTGAGGTGCCAGTTCTGGATGTTCTTTGCTGCGGAATCGGACAACAAACAGAGCGTAAATGATCTTGGTGGCTCTTCCAAGCCAAACCACCCCGTGATTCCTTGCGTGGATCAGCACCTGTCCCAACTCCATTCCAGAAACCTCCTCCCACTAACCCAGAACTTTCCTTTTTCCGCTCAACATCAGGGATTTGCTGCCGAGTGCCCCGGGCAGGGGACGCCTCAGCCTTCCCTGGGACGCCTCAGCATTCCAGCATTTTTATTCCAGGCATTAAAAGGATGCTCATTTCTCTTCCAGCATTGTTTCCCTCATTTTAGGAGAACCCTTTTCATCCCAGACCCCCCTCGTCAGCTGTTCAATCCTCTGGCACTGGATTTGGACAAAAGAAGGGACGCACCTGGACTGCGGGAAATCACGGAGAGAAACCCCTCCAAAACCTGACAGAGAAAAACAACGGGAGATGCAGGAAGACATATCCCTCATTTGCACGTCTGGAATGCTTTTCTAAAGACTTCTCTGCATCTGGATGCTCTTTGCTCTTGGCTTTCTTTACAGGAATGCATTTGCTGCTAAACACATCTCAGGCCCTTATTTGATCAGGATAAGGCGGGATGGAGATGAAGACTCACACAGGGAATAGCCAGGGAGATTCCCAGATCTCTGAGCTCCTTCACAAGGCAGGAGATCCATTTGGCCCAGGAACCGAACCCTCCCGAGGAATTGTCTGATGCCATCTCCACATTTCACAGCTGATCCTTGTGCTCAAAGGATCCCCCTTTCTTCCCTCCAGCCAATTCCAAGCCTCGCTGCCCCCAGCCGGGAACAGTCCCCAGGCCGATCCCTGCAGTCTTCCCTGCCAGGATCCTGCTCAGGAATCCATGGGCTACAAATTGAAGAATTAATTCTTCCCACCCCTGCCCAGTTCTAATTCCAAAGGATTTGGTGTCTGCCTTACCCGGCTGGAGCCTGCTTCCAACTCTGTTCTTGCTGCTTCTGCTGCTTTCCACTTCCCAGGAATTCCACCAACGGAGCGACAGCGTTTTCCACCTCCTCCTCCAGCATTCCCTCTGTTGCGTTCGGGTGCTGGAAGGATATCAAAACCTGGGCCTCACTATCAGGAATTATATCCCCGGATTTGTTCCTTTCCAAATGTCACCTCTTCCCAACAAAGCACTGGCCATCCAAGGAATTCTAGAGAGCGATGTGCTGACCGCTGCTTACTCCTCTGGAATGTCAGAGCTTGGAAAAAAAGGGCAGTTGAGGCTTTTCCTGGTGCTGCCCATGAAGTGTATTTTACCTAAGTGCCCCTGCCCATGCCTTTGCCTGTATCCGCCAAAAATCCACCCGTTCATTCCCCAGCTGCTGCCTCCCTCTTTTCCTGGATCCAACAGAATTTTAACAGGTGAATATTCCCCTCTGGAAGAGCACCTTTCATTCCAAACCTAAGAACAAACAAATGAATCACTTTCCTTTGACCTTCCTTATTAGGATTCCACTGAGAGCAGTGGATGGAAAATGATCCTCTCCTGGCCCCTGCTGGATTCCCGGAGCAGGGATCCTTTCCCTCTTTCCCCCCACCCCCCGCGGTGCCCTCCTCCCCCTCCCGCCCCACCCCGCACCCTTTTCAGCCTTTCTTCCACAGCTTTTGCCTCCGGACCTCAGATCCTTTTGGTCTCCAGGAGCTCCCAGCAGCTCCACAGCCTTTCCTCTCCCATCCTGATCCTTTCTCCAGGAATGGAGCTCTGCATTGCAATTCCCTTCTCTTTTCTCCGACAATTCCCACCAACCCAGACCTAAAGCTGACACAAGGAACGCTCGGTGCCCACAAATCCAAATCCAGACCTGGCCATCCCTAAACCAGCAACTCCCGGACAATTTGCGTTCATTCCAACCTATCACTGAGGACTCACCTAATCCTTCAAAATTCCCAAGAAATATCCCGTTGCCTTCAGCTCCCAGGGGATTCTGCTTCGTGCTCACACGGATTTGGGACTTCCCTGAAACACCCGTGCAGGGCACGCTGGAATCCCCGATCCCGTGAATCCGGGGAGTGTGAAAAGCTCGGTCCAGCCTGGGCCCCCAGAAATTTTTGCCAAATATCCCCCAAGTCCTCGGGACAACAGAACTCTCTGGTACTGCATTTCTGGCGTTGTAAAGCCTGGAATTACTTTATTCCTAGTGCTGGGCTCTGGATGTGGCCGAGAAAATCCCGGCCTCCACACAGACCCAGATTCCAAACTTTTTGATACATTTGAGCAAACCGAGAAATTCCCCTTCCCTGCTTCTTCTTAAGGGCATCCTTCTCTTCCCTTACCCGGCCTGCTCTCTCCCACTGGGCTGGGTTTTTCCCTTCCCATGCTAATTAGTCCCTACTTCTAGGAGCTTTAGGTACCTTTCTTCCCTGGCAGGGATTTCTTAACACAGCTACCGAGGCTTTGGGAGTCTTCTTTATCTTCTACTTTCTGGAAACACACCCTCTGATCCATAAATGCCACAATCCAGATGCCCAACTTCAACAAGACATCCTTTTCACCTAAAAACACTCACTCTCAACTCTTAGATCTTTTAAAGTTTTACCCCCGCAAAATTCCCCTGCTTTTCCACCGCTGAATTCCTCCGTCCTGATTCCAAGAATTTCTTGAATACCACGGGGCTTTTCTCAAGATTTACCCCCACAACCTTCCCTACGTGCCCACTGCTCACCACCTCATTTTTCCCTCAATGTCTTCGTTCTCCACCCCAGAGAGTTTGTCAAGTGTTGCCTCCAAAATGTTCCCCCTCTGTCCACTACGGAGTTCCCCATTTTGCCTTCAAAATATTCCTTCTGTCCCCTCCAGATTGCATCCACTTTTACCCCCAACATTTTACTTCCTCTACAATATTGATTAAACCTTTTGCACCCCAAAAATGTGCATTCCCTCCCTTAAACAGCACCTCAGCTTTTCCCTCAAAAATGCCCCAGAGAGAAACTCCGATTCAGCCCCCAAACTCCCATTTTCCTACACAAACAGTTCTTGTGGCCCCTCTCAATTCCCCCAGGCTTTCAGCTAAAGGAATAACTGGAAGCCTATTCCCTCATCTCTGCCCTCCTTTTGCTTTCCTGGAAAACCTTGCCATCCCACACTTTCTCCAAGAGATCTGCTGGGAGTACGGCAAGGTCTGCTCTGTCTGAGTGCCAGGGGGGTTTACAGCACTTGCTCCTCTGCATCTTCACCCTTTCATCAGCTTTCCCCTGGAACGGTGTTGTGGGAGAAGCTTGGAATTACCAGAAATGGATCAGGTTCACATTTTTTCCCCACCAGTTTTCATCTGGTTTGAAATTCCTGGAATTACCCTCAAATGTGCCCTAGAACAGTGCTGTGAAAGGATCAGTCAGAAGAACAGCCTGAAAGCAGAAAACCACCTCCAGCAGCAGCCGGAATGATCCCATTTCTGTTCTTACCTGCTCCTGCCAGAGCTCCCAACGGCCCTTCCCATTCCAAAACAACAGCTATGCAAGACATTCCTGCTGTCCATGAGGGTGAGGTGCCAGTTCTGGATGTTCTTTGCTGCGGAATCGGACAACAAACAGAGCGTAAATGATCTTGGTGGCTCTTCCAAGCCAAACCACCCCGTGATTCCTTGCGTGGATCAGCACCTGTCCCAACTCCATTCCAGAAACCTCCTCCCACTAACCCAGAACTTTCCTTTTTCCGCTCAACATCAGGGATTTGCTGCCGAGTGCCCCGGGCAGGGGACGCCTCAGCCTTCCCTGGGACGCCTCAGCATTCCAGCATTTTTATTCCAGGCATTAAAAGGATGCTCATTTCTCTTCCAGCATTGTTTCCCTCATTTTAGGAGAACCCTTTTCATCCCAGACCCCCCTCGTCAGCTGTTCAATCCTCTGGCACTGGATTTGGACAAAAGAAGGGACGCACCTGGACTGCGGGAAATCACGGAGAGAAACCCCTCCAAAACCTGACAGAGAAAAACAACGGGAGATGCAGGAAGACATATCCCTCATTTGCACGTCTGGAATGCTTTTCTAAAGACTTCTCTGCATCTGGATGCTCTTTGCTCTTGGCTTTCTTTACAGGAATGCATTTGCTGCTAAACACATCTCAGGCCCTTATTTGATCAGGATAAGGCGGGATGGAGATGAAGACTCACACAGGGAATAGCCAGGGAGATTCCCAGATCTCTGAGCTCCTTCACAAGGCAGGAGATCCATTTGGCCCAGGAACCGAACCCTCCCGAGGAATTGTCTGATGCCATCTCCACATTTCACAGCTGATCCTTGTGCTCAAAGGATCCCCCTTTCTTCCCTCCAGCCAATTCCAAGCCTCGCTGCCCCCAGCCGGGAACAGTCCCCAGGCCGATCCCTGCAGTCTTCCCTGCCAGGATCCTGCTCAGGAATCCATGGGCTACAAATTGAAGAATTAATTCTTCCCACCCCTGCCCAGTTCTAATTCCAAAGGATTTGGTGTCTGCCTTACCCGGCTGGAGCCTGCTTCCAACTCTGTTCTTGCTGCTTCTGCTGCTTTCCACTTCCCAGGAATTCCACCAACGGAGCGACAGCGTTTTCCACCTCCTCCTCCAGCATTCCCTCTGTTGCGTTCGGGTGCTGGAAGGATATCAAAACCTGGGCCTCACTATCAGGAATTATATCCCCGGATTTGTTCCTTTCCAAATGTCACCTCTTCCCAACAAAGCACTGGCCATCCAAGGAATTCTAGAGAGCGATGTGCTGACCGCTGCTTACTCCTCTGGAATGTCAGAGCTTGGAAAAAAAGGGCAGTTGAGGCTTTTCCTGGTGCTGCCCATGAAGTGTATTTTACCTAAGTGCCCCTGCCCATGCCTTTGCCTGTATCCGCCAAAAATCCACCCGTTCATTCCCCAGCTGCTGCCTCCCTCTTTTCCTGGATCCAACAGAATTTTAACAGGTGAATATTCCCCTCTGGAAGAGCACCTTTCATTCCAAACCTAAGAACAAACAAATGAATCACTTTCCTTTGACCTTCCTTATTAGGATTCCACTGAGAGCAGTGGATGGAAAATGATCCTCTCCTGGCCCCTGCTGGATTCCCGGAGCAGGGATCCTTTCCCTCTTTCCCCCCACCCCCCGCGGTGCCCTCCTCCCCCTCCCGCCCCACCCCGCACCCTTTTCAGCCTTTCTTCCACAGCTTTTGCCTCCGGACCTCAGATCCTTTTGGTCTCCAGGAGCTCCCAGCAGCTCCACAGCCTTTCCTCTCCCATCCTGATCCTTTCTCCAGGAATGGAGCTCTGCATTGCAATTCCCTTCTCTTTTCTCCGACAATTCCCACCAACCCAGACCTAAAGCTGACACAAGGAACGCTCGGTGCCCACAAATCCAAATCCAGACCTGGCCATCCCTAAACCAGCAACTCCCGGACAATTTGCGTTCATTCCAACCTATCACTGAGGACTCACCTAATCCTTCAAAATTCCCAAGAAATATCCCGTTGCCTTCAGCTCCCAGGGGATTCTGCTTCGTGCTCACACGGATTTGGGACTTCCCTGAAACACCCGTGCAGGGCACGCTGGAATCCCCGATCCCGTGAATCCGGGGAGTGTGAAAAGCTCGGTCCAGCCTGGGCCCCCAGAAATTTTTGCCAAATATCCCCCAAGTCCTCGGGACAACAGAACTCTCTGGTACTGCATTTCTGGCGTTGTAAAGCCTGGAATTACTTTATTCCTAGTGCTGGGCTCTGGATGTGGCCGAGAAAATCCCGGCCTCCACACAGACCCAGATTCCAAACTTTTTGATACATTTGAGCAAACCGAGAAATTCCCCTTCCCTGCTTCTTCTTAAGGGCATCCTTCTCTTCCCTTACCCGGCCTGCTCTCTCCCACTGGGCTGGGTTTTTCCCTTCCCATGCTAATTAGTCCCTACTTCTAGGAGCTTTAGGTACCTTTCTTCCCTGGCAGGGATTTCTTAACACAGCTACCGAGGCTTTGGGAGTCTTCTTTATCTTCTACTTTCTGGAAACACACCCTCTGATCCATAAATGCCACAATCCAGATGCCCAACTTCAACAAGACATCCTTTTCACCTAAAAACACTCACTCTCAACTCTTAGATCTTTTAAAGTTTTACCCCCGCAAAATTCCCCTGCTTTTCCACCGCTGAATTCCTCCGTCCTGATTCCAAGAATTTCTTGAATACCACGGGGCTTTTCTCAAGATTTACCCCCACAACCTTCCCTACGTGCCCACTGCTCACCACCTCATTTTTCCCTCAATGTCTTCGTTCTCCACCCCAGAGAGTTTGTCAAGTGTTGCCTCCAAAATGTTCCCCCTCTGTCCACTACGGAGTTCCCCATTTTGCCTTCAAAATATTCCTTCTGTCCCCTCCAGATTGCATCCACTTTTACCCCCAACATTTTACTTCCTCTACAATATTGATTAAACCTTTTGCACCCCAAAAATGTGCATTCCCTCCCTTAAACAGCACCTCAGCTTTTCCCTCAAAAATGCCCCAGAGAGAAACTCCGATTCAGCCCCCAAACTCCCATTTTCCTACACAAACAGTTCTTGTGGCCCCTCTCAATTCCCCCAGGCTTTCAGCTAAAGGAATAACTGGAAGCCTATTCCCTCATCTCTGCCCTCCTTTTGCTTTCCTGGAAAACCTTGCCATCCCACACTTTCTCCAAGAGATCTGCTGGGAGTACGGCAAGGTCTGCTCTGTCTGAGTGCCAGGGGGGTTTACAGCACTTGCTCCTCTGCATCTTCACCCTTTCATCAGCTTTCCCCTGGAACGGTGTTGTGGGAGAAGCTTGGAATTACCAGAAATGGATCAGGTTCACATTTTTTCCCCACCAGTTTTCATCTGGTTTGAAATTCCTGGAATTACCCTCAAATGTGCCCTAGAACAGTGCTGTGAAAGGATCAGTCAGAAGAACAGCCTGAAAGCAGAAAACCACCTCCAGCAGCAGCCGGAATGATCCCATTTCTGTTCTTACCTGCTCCTGCCAGAGCTCCCAACGGCCCTTCCCATTCCAAAACAACAGCTATGCAAGACATTCCTGCTGTCCGTGAGGGTGAGGTGCCAGTTCTGGATGTTCTTTGCTGCGGAATCGGACAACAAACAGAGCGTAAATGATCTTGGTGGCTCTTCCAAGCCAAACCACCCCGTGATTCCTTGCGTGGATCAGCACCTGTCCCAACTCCATTCCAGAAACCTCCTCCCACTAACCCAGAACTTTCCTTTTTCCGCTCAACATCAGGGATTTGCTGCCGAGTGCCCCGGGCAGGGGACGCCTCAGCCTTCCCTGGGACGCCTCAGCATTCCAGCATTTTTATTCCAGGCATTAAAAGGATGCTCATTTCTCTTCCAGCATTGTTTCCCTCATTTTAGGAGAACCCTTTTCATCCCAGACCCCCCTCATCAGCTGTTCAATCCTCTGGCACTGGATTTGGACAGAAGAAGGGACGCACCTGGACTGCGGGAAATCACGGAGAGAAACCCCTCCAAAACCTGACAGAGAAAAACAACGGGAGATGCAGGAAGACATATCCCTCATTTGCACGTCTGGAATGCTTTTCTAAAGACTTCTCTGCATCTGGATGCTCTTTGCTCTTGGCTTTCTTTACAGGAATGCACTTGCTGCTAAACACATCTCAGGCCCTTATTTGATCAGGATAAGGCGGGATGGAGATGAAGACTCACACAGGGAATAGCCAGGGAGATTCCCAGATCTCTGAGCTCCTTCACAAGGCAGGAGATCCATTTGGCCCAGGAACCGAACCCTCCCGAGGAATTGTCTGATGCCATCTCCACATTTCACAGCTGATCCTTGTGCTCAAAGGATCCCCCTTTCTTCCCTCCAGCCAATTCCAAGCCTCGCTGCCCCCAGCCGGGAACAGTCCCCAGGCCGATCCCTGCAGTCTTCCCTGCCAGGATCCTGCTCAGGAATCCATGGGCTACAAATTGAAGAATTAATTCTTCCCACCCCTGCCCACTTCTAATTCCAAAGGATTTGGTGTCTGCCTTACCCGGCTGGAGCCTGCTTCCAACTCTGTTCTTGCTGCTTCTGCTGCTTTCCATTTCCCAGGAATTCCACCAACGGAGCGACAGCGTTTTCCACCTCCTCCTCCAGCATTCCCTCTGTTGCGTTCGGGTGCTGGAAGGATATCAAAACCAGGGCCTCACTATCAGGAATTATATCCCCGGATTTGTTCCTTTCCAAATGTCACCTCTTCCCAACAAAGCACTGGCCATCCAAGGAATTCTAGAGAGCGATGTGCTGACCGCTGCTTACTCCTCTGGAATGTCAGAGCTTGGAAAAAAAGGGCAGTTGAGGCTTTTCCTGGTGCTGCCCATGAAGTGTATTTTACCTAAGTGCCCCTGCCCATGCCTTTGCCTGTATCCGCCAAAAATCCACCCGTTCATTCCCCAGCTGCTGCCTCCCTCTTTTCCTGGATCCAACAGAATTTTAACAGGTGAATATTCCCCTCTGGAAGAGCACCTTTCATTCCAAACCTAAGAACAAACAAACGAATCACTTTCCTTCGACCTTCCTTATTAGGATTCCACTGAGAGCAGTGGATGGAAAATGATCCTCTCCTGGTCCCTGCTGGATTCCCGGAGCAGGGATCCTTTCCCTCTTTCCCCCCACCCCCCGCGGTGCCCTCCTCCCCCTCCCGCCCCACCCCGCACCCTTTTCAGCCTTTCTTCCACAGCTTTTGCCTCCGGACCTCAGATCCTTTTGGTCTCCAGGAGCTCCCAGCAGCTCCACAGCCTTTCCTCTCCCATCCTGATCCTTTCTCCAGGAATGGAGCTCTGCATTGCAATTCCCTTCTCTTTTCTCCGACAATTCCCACCAACCCAGACCTAAAGCTGACACAAGGAACACTCGGTGCCCACAAATCCAAATCCAGACCTGGCCATCCCTAAACCAGCAACTCCCGGACAATTTGCGTTCATTCCAACCTATCACTGAGGACTCACCTAATCCTTCAAAATTCCCAAGAAATATCCCGTTGCCTTCAGCTCCCAGGGGATTCTGCTTCGTGCTCACACGGATTTGGGACTTCCCTGAAAAACCCGTGCAGGGCACGCTGGAATCCCCGATCCCGTGAATCGGGGGAGTGTGAAAAGCTCGGTCCAGCCTGGGCCCCCAGAAATTTTTGCCAAATATCCCCCAAGTCCTCGGGACAACAGAACTCTCTGGTACTGCATTTTTGGCGTTGTAAAGCCTGGAATTACTTTATTCCTAGTGCTGGGCTCTGGATGTGGCCGAGAAAATCCCGGCCTCCACACAGACCCAGATTCCAAACTTTTTGATACATTTGAGCAAACCGAGAAATTCCCCTTCCCTGCTTCTTCTTAAGGGCATCCTTCTCTTCCCTTACCCGGCCTGCTCTCTCCCACTGGGCTGGGTTTTTCCCTTCCCATGCTAATTAGTCCCTACTTCTAGGAGCTTTAGGTACCTTTCTTCCCTGGCAGGGATTTCTTAACACAGCTACCGAGGCTTTGGGAGTCTTCTTTATCTTCTACTTTCTGGAAACACACCCTCTGATCCATAAATGCCACAATCCAGATGCCCAACTTCAACAAGACATCCTTTTCACCTAAAAACACTCACTCTCAACTCTTAGATCTTTTAAAGTTTTACCCCCGCAAAATTCCCCTGCTTTTCCACCGCTGAATTCCTCCGTCCTGATTCCAAGAATTTCTTGAATACCACGGGGCTTTTCTCAAGATTTACCCCCACAACCTTCCCTACGTGCCCACTGCTCACCACCTCATTTTTCCCTCAATGTCTTCGTTCTCCACCCCAGAGAGTTTGTCAAGTGTTGCCTCCAAAATGTTCCCCCTCTGTCCACTACTGAGTTCCCCATTTTGCCTTCAAAATATTCATTCTGTCCCCTCCAGATTGCATCCACTTTTACCCCCAACATTTTACTTCCTCTACAATATTGATTAAACCTTTTCCACCCCAAAAATGTGCATTCCCTCCCTTAAACAGCACCTCAGCTTTTCCCTCAAAAATGCCCCAGAGAGAAACTCCGATTCAGCCCCCAAACTCCCATTTTCCTACACAAACAGTTCTTGTGGCCCCTCTCAATTCCCCCAGGCTTTCAGCTAAAGGAATAACTGGAAGCCTATTCCCTCATCTCTGCCCTCCTTTTGCTTTCCCGGAAAACCTTGCCATCCCACACTTTCTCCAAGAGATCTGCTGGGAGTACGGCAAGGTCTGCTCTGTCAGAGTGCCAGGGGGGTTTACAGCACTTGCTCCTCTGCATCTTCACCCTTTCATCAGCTTTCCCCTGGAACGGTGTTGTGGGAGAAGCTTGGAATTACCAGAAATGGATCAGGTTCACATTTTTTCCCCACCAGTTTTCATCTGGTTTGAAATTCCTGGAATTACCCTCAAATGTGCCCTAGAACAGTGCTGTGAAAGGATCAGTCAGAAGAACAGCCTGAAAGCAGAAAACCACCTCCAGCAGCAGCCGGAATGATCCCATTTCTGTTCTTACCTGCTCCTGCCAGAGCTCCCAACGGCCCTTCCCATTCCAAGAGCTATGCAAGACATTCCTGCTGTCCGTGAGGGTGAGGTGCCAGTTCTGGATGTTCTTTGCTGCGGAATCGGACAACAAACAGAGCGTAAATGATCTTGGTGGCTCTTCCAAGCCAAACCACCCCGTGATTCCTTGCGTGGATCAGCACCTGTCCCAACTCCATTCCAGAAACCTCCTCCCACTAACCCAGAACTTTCCTTTTTCCGCTCAACATCAGGGATTTGCTGCCGAGTGCCCCGGGCAGGGGACGCCTCAGCCTTCCCTGGGACGCCTCAGCATTCCAGCATTTTTATTCCAGGCATTAAAAGGATGCTCATTTCTCTTCCAGCATTGTTTCCCTCATTTTAGGAGAACCCTTTTCATCCCAGACCCCCCTCGTCAGCTGTTCAATCCTCTGGCACTGGATTTGGACAGAAGAAGGGACGCACCTGGACTGCGGGAAATCACGGAGAGAAACCCCTCCAAAACCTGACAGAGAAAAACAACGGGAGATGCAGGAAGACATATCCCTCATTTGCACGTCTGGAATGCTTTTCTAAAGACTTCTCTGCATCTGGATGCTCTTTGCTCTTGGCTTTCTTTACAGGAATGCACTTGCTGCTAAACACATCTCAGGCCCTTATTTGATCAGGATAAGGCGGGATGGAGATGAAGACTCACACAGGGAATAGCCAGGGAGATTCCCAGATCTCTGAGCTCCTTCACAAGGCAGGAGATCCATTTGGCCCAGGAACCGAACCCTCCCGAGGAATTGTCTGATGCCATCTCCACATTTCACAGCTGATCCTTGTGCTCAAAGGATCCCCCTTTCTTCCCTCCAGCCAATTCCAAGCCTCGCTGCCCCCAGCCGGGAACAGTCCCCAGGCCGATCCCTGCAGTCTTCCCTGCCAGGATCCTGCTCAGGAATCCATGGGCTACAAATTGAAGAATTAATTCTTCCCACCCCTGCCCACTTCTAATTCCAAAGGATTTGGTGTCTGCCTTACCCGGCTGGAGCCTGCTTCCAACTCTGTTCTTGCTGCTTCTGCTGCTTTCCACTTCCCAGGAATTCCACCAACGGAGCGACAGCGTTTTCCACCTCCTCCTCCAGCATTCCCTCTGTTGCGTTCGGGTGCTGGAAGGATATCAAAACCAGGGCCTCACTATCAGGAATTATATCCCCGGATTTGTTCCTTTCCAAATGTCACCTCTTCCCAACAAAGCACTGGCCATCCAAGGAATTCTAGAGAGCGATGTGCTGACCGCTGCTTACTCCTCTGGAATGTCAGAGCTTGGAAAAAAAGGGCAGTTGAGGCTTTTCCTGGTGCTGCCCATGAAGTGTATTTTACCTAAGTGCCCCTGCCCATGCCTTTGCCTGTATCCGCCAAAAATCCACCCGTTCATTCCCCAGCTGCTGCCTCCCTCTTTTCCTGGATCCAACAGAATTTTAACAGGTGAATATTCCCCTCTGGAAGAGCACCTTTCATTCCAAACCTAAGAACAAACAAACGAATCACTTTCCTTCGACCTTCCTTATTAGGATTCCACTGAGAGCAGTGGATGGAAAATGATCCTCTCCTGGTCCCTGCTGGATTCCCGGAGCAGGGATCCTTTCCCTCTTTCCCCCCACCCCCCGCGGTGCCCTCCTCCCCCTCCCGCCCCACCCCGCACCCTTTTCAGCCTTTCTTCCACAGCTTTTGCCTCCGGACCTCAGATCCTTTTGGTCTCCAGGAGCTCCCAGCAGCTCCACAGCCTTTCCTCTCCCATCCTGATCCTTTCTCCAGGAATGGAGCTCTGCATTGCAATTCCCTTCTCTTTTCTCCGACAATTCCCACCAACCCAGACCTAAAGCTGACACAAGGAACACTCGGTGCCCACAAATCCAAATCCAGACCTGGCCATCCCTAAACCAGCAACTCCTGGACAATTTGCGTTCATTCCAACCTATCACTGAGGACTCACCTAATCCTTCAAAATTCCCAAGAAATATCCCGTTGCCTTCAGCTCCCAGGGGATTCTGCTTCGTGCTCACACGGATTTGGGACTTCCCTGAAAAACCCGTGCAGGGCACGCTGGAATCCCCGATCCCGTGAATCGGGGGAGTGTGAAAAGCTCGGTCCAGCCTGGGCCCCCAGAAATTTTTGCCAAATATCCCCCAAGTCCTCGGGACAACAGAACTCTCTGGTACTGCATTTTTGGCGTTGTAAAGCCTGGAATTACTTTATTCCTAGTGCTGGGCTCTGGATGTGGCCGAGAAAATCCCGGCCTCCACACAGACCCAGATTCCAAACTTTTTGATACATTTGAGCAAACCGAGAAATTCCCCTTCCCTGCTTCTTCTTAAGGGCATCCTTCTCTTCCCTTACCCGGCCTGCTCTCTCCCACTGGGCTGGGTTTTTCCCTTCCCATGCTAATTAGTCCCTACTTCTAGGAGCTTTAGGTACCTTTCTTCCCTGGCAGGGATTTCTTAACACAGCTACCGAGGCTTTGGGAGTCTTCTTTATCTTCTACTTTCTGGAAACACACCCTCTGATCCATAAATGCCACAATCCAGATGCCCAACTTCAACAAGACATCCTTTTCACCTAAAAACACTCACTCTCAACTCTTAGATCTTTTAAAGTTTTACCCCCGCAAAATTCCCCTGCTTTTCCACCGCTGAATTCCTCCGTCCTGATTCCAAGAATTTCTTGAATACCACGGGGCTTTTCTCAAGATTTACCCCCACAACCTTCCCTACGTGCCCACTGCTCACCACCTCATTTTTCCCTCAATGTCTTCGTTCTCCACCCCAGAGAGTTTGTCAAGTGTTGCCTCCAAAATGTTCCCCCTCTGTCCACTACTGAGTTCCCCATTTTGCCTTCAAAATATTCATTCTGTCCCCTCCAGATTGCATCCACTTTTACCCCCAACATTTTACTTCCTCTACAATATTGATTAAACCTTTTCCACCCCAAAAATGTGCATTCCCTCCCTTAAACAGCACCTCAGCTTTTCCCTCAAAAATGCCCCAGAGAGAAACTCCGATTCAGCCCCCAAACTCCCATTTTCCTACACAAACAGTTCTTGTGGCCCCTCTCAATTCCCCCAGGCTTTCAGCTAAAGGAATAACTGGAAGCCTATTCCCTCATCTCTGCCCTCCTTTTGCTTTCCCGGAAAACCTTGCCATCCCACACTTTCTCCAAGAGATCTGCTGGGAGTACGGCAAGGTCTGCTCTGTCAGAGTGCCAGGGGGGTTTACAGCACTTGCTCCTCTGCATCTTCACCCTTTCATCAGCTTTCCCCTGGAACAGTGTTGTGGGAGAAGCTTGGAATTACCAGAAATGGATCAGGTTCACATTTTTTCCCCACCAGTTTTCATCTGGTTTGAAATTCCTGGAATTACCCTCAAATGTGCCCTAGAACAGTGCTGTGAAAGGATCAGTCAGAAGAACAGCCTGAAAGCAGAAAACCACCTCCAGCAGCAGCCGGAATGATCCCATTTCTGTTCTTACCTGCTCCTGCCAGAGCTCCCAACGGCCCTTCCCATTCCAAGAGCTATGCAAGACATTCCTGCTGTCCGTGAGGGTGAGGTGCCAGTTCTGGATGTTCTTTGCTGCGGAATCGGACAACAAACAGAGCGTAAATGATCTTGGTGGCTCTTCCAAGCCAAACCACCCCGTGATTCCTTGCGTGGATCAGCACCTGTCCCAACTCCATTCCAGAAACCTCCTCCCACTAACCCAGAACTTTCCTTTTTCCGCTCAACATCAGGGATTTGCTGCCGAGTGCCCCGGGCAGGGGACGCCTCAGCCTTCCCTGGGACGCCTCAGCATTCCAGCATTTTTATTCCAGGCATTAAAAGGATGCTCATTTCTCTTCCAGCATTGTTTCCCTCATTTTAGGAGAACCCTTTTCATCCCAGACCCCCCTCGTCAGCTGTTCAATCCTCTGGCACTGGATTTGGACAAAAGAAGGGACGCACCTGGACTGCGGGAAATCACGGAGAGAAACCCCTCCAAAACCTGACAGAGAAAAACAACGGGAGATGCAGGAAGACATATCCCTCATTTGCACGTCTGGAATGCTTTTCTAAAGACTTCTCTGCATCTGGATGCTCTTTGCTCTTGGCTTTCTTTACAGGAATGCATTTGCTGCTAAACACATCTCAGGCCCTTATTTGATCAGGATAAGGCGGGATGGAGATGAAGACTCACACAGGGAATAGCCAGGGAGATTCCCAGATCTCTGAGCTCCTTCACAAGGCAGGAGATCCATTTGGCCCAGGAACCGAACCCTCCCGAGGAATTGTCTGATGCCATCTCCACATTTCACAGCTGATCCTTGTGCTCAAAGGATCCCCCTTTCTTCCCTCCAGCCAATTCCAAGCCTCGCTGCCCCCAGCCGGGAACAGTCCCCAGGCCGATCCCTGCAGTCTTCCCTGCCAGGATCCTGCTCAGGAATCCATGGGCTACAAATTGAAGAATTCATTCTTCCCACCCCTGCCCAGTTCTAATTCCAAAGGATTTGGTGTCTACCTTACCCGGCTGGAGCCTGCTTCCAACTCTGTTCTTGCTGCTTCTGCTGCTTTCCATTTCCCAGGAATTCCACCAACGGAGCGACAGCGTTTTCCACCTCCTCCTCCAGCATTCCCTCTGTTGCGTTCGGGTGCTGGAAGGATATCAAAACCAGGGCCTCACTATCAGGAATTATATCCCCGGATTTGTTCCTTTCCAAATGTCACCTCTTCCCAACAAAGCACTGGCCATCCAAGGAATTCTAGAGAGCGATGTGCTGACCGCTGCTTACTCCTCTGGAATGTCAGAGCTTGGAAAAAAAGGGCAGTTGAGGCTTTTCCTGGTGCTGCCCATGAAGTGTATTTTACCTAAGTGCCCCTGCCCATGCCTTTGCCTGTATCCGCCAAAAATCCACCCGTTCATTCCCCAGCTGCTGCCTCCCTCTTTTCCTGGATCCAACAGAATTTTAACAGGTGAATATTCCCCTCTGGAAGAGCACCTTTCATTCCAAACCTAAGAACAAACAAATGAATCACTTTCCTTTGACCTTCCTTATTAGGATTCCACTGAGAGCAGTGGATGGAAAATGATCCTCTCCTGGCCCCTGCTGGATTCCCGGAGCAGGGATCCTTTCCCTCTTTCCCCCCACCCCCCGCGGTGCCCTCCTCCCCCTCCCGCCCCACCCCGCACCCTTTTCAGCCTTTCTTCCACAGCTTTTGCCTCCGGACCTCAGATCCTTTTGGTCTCCAGGAGCTCCCAGCAGCTCCACAGCCTTTCCTCTCCCATCCTGATCCTTTCTCCAGGAATGGAGCTCTGCATTGCAATTCCCTTCTCTTTTCTCCGACAATTCCCACCAACCCAGACCTAAAGCTGACACAAGGAACACTCGGTGCCCACAAATCCAAATCCAGACCTGGCCATCCCTAAACCAGCAACTCCCGGACAATTTGCGTTCATTCCAACCTATCACTGAGGAGTCACCTAATCCTTCAAAATTCCCAAGAAATATCCCGTTGCCTTCAGCTCCCAGGGGATTCTGCTTCGTGCTCACACGGATTTGGGACTTCCCTGAAAAACCCGTGCAGGGCACGCTGGAATCCCCGATCCCGTGAATCGGGGGAGTGTGAAAAGCTCGGTCCAGCCTGGGCCCCCAGAAATTTTTGCCAAATATCCCCCAAGTCCTCGGGACAACAGAACTCTCTGGTACTGCATTTTTGGCGTTGTAAAGCCTGGAATTACTTTATTCCTAGTGCTGGGCTCTGGATGTGGCCGAGAAAATCCCGGCCTCCACACAGACCCAGATTCCAAACTTTTTGATACATTTGAGCAAACCGAGAAATTCCCCTTCCCTGCTTCTTCTTAAGGGCATCCTTCTCTTCCCTTACCCGGCCTGCTCTCTCCCACTGGGCTGGGTTTTTCCCTTCCCATGCTAATTAGTCCCTACTTCTAGGAGCTTTAGGTACCTTTCTTCCCTGGCAGGGATTTCTTAACACAGCTACCGAGGCTTTGGGAGTCTTCTTTATCTTCTACTTTCTGGAAACACACCCTCTGATCCATAAATGCCACAATCCAGATGCCCAACTTCAACAAGACATCCTTTTCACCTAAAAACACTCACTCTCAACTCTTAGATCTTTTAAAGTTTTACCCCCGCAAAATTCCCCTGCTTTTCCACCGCTGAATTCCTCCGTCCTGATTCCAAGAATTTCTTGAATACCACGGGGCTTTTCTCAAGATTTACCCCCACAACCTTCCCTACGTGCCCACTGCTCACCACCTCATTTTTCCCTCAATGTCTTCGTTCTCCACCCCAGAGAGTTTGTCAAGTGTTGCCTCCAAAATGTTCCCCCTCTGTCCACTACGGAGTTCCCCATTTTGCCTTCAAAATATTCATTCTGTCCCCTCCAGATTGCATCCACTTTTACCCCCAACATTTTACTTCCTCTACAATATTGATTAAACCTTTTCCACCCCAAAAATGTGCATTCCCTCCCTTAAACAGCACCTCAGCTTTTCCCTCAAAAATGCCCCAGAGAGAAACTCCGATTCAGCCCCCAAACTCCCATTTTCCTACACAAACAGTTCTTGTGGCCCCTCTCAATTCCCCCAGGCTTTCAGCTAAAGGAATAACTGGAAGCCTATTCCCTCATCTCTGCCCTCCTTTTGCTTTCCCGGAAAACATTGCCATCCCACACTTTCTCCAAGAGATCTGCTGGGAGTACGGCAAGGTCTGCTCTGTCAGAGTGCCAGGGGGGTTTACAGCACTTGCTCCTCTGCATCTTCACCCTTTCATCAGCTTTCCCCTGGAACGGTGTTGTGGGAGAAGCTTGGAATTACCAGAAATGGATCAGGTTCACATTTTTTCCCCACCAGTTTTCATCTGGTTTGAAATTCCTGGAATTACCCTCAAATGTGCCCTAGAACAGTGCTGTGAAAGGATCAGTCAGAAGAACAGCCTGAAAGCAGAAAACCACCTCCAGCAGCAGCCGGAATGATCCCATTTCTGTTCTTACCTGCTCCTGCCAGAGCTCCCAACGGCCCTTCCCATTCCAAGAGCTATGCAAGACATTCCTGCTGTCCGTGAGGGTGAGGTGCCAGTTCTGGATGTTCTTTGCTGCGGAATCGGACAACAAACAGAGCGTAAATGATCTTGGTGGCTCTTCCAAGCCAAACCACCCCGTGATTCCTTGCGTGGATCAGCACCTGTCCCAACTCCATTCCAGAAACCTCCTCCCACTAACCCAGAACTTTCCTTTTTCCGCTCAACATCAGGGATTTGCTGCCGAGTGCCCCGGGCAGGGGACACCTCAGCCTTCCCTGGGACGCCTCAGCATTCCAGCATTTTTATTCCAGGCATTAAAAGGATGCTCATTTCTCTTCCAGCATTGTTTCCCTCATTTTAGGAGAACCCTTTTCATCCCAGACCCCCCTCGTCAGCTGTTCAATCCTCTGGCACTGGATTTGGACAAAAGAAGGGACGCACCTGGACTGCGGGAAATCACGGAGAGAAACCCCTCCAAAACCTGACAGAGAAAAACAACGGGAGATGCAGGAAGACATATCCCTCATTTGCACGTCTGGAATGCTTTTCTAAAGACTTCTCTGCATCTGGATGCTCTTTGCTCTTGGCTTTCTTTACAGGAATGCATTTGCTGCTAAACACATCTCAGGCCCTTATTTGATCAGGATAAGGCGGGATGGAGATGAAGACTCACACAGGGAATAGCCAGGGAGATTCCCAGATCTCTGAGCTCCTTCACAAGGCAGGAGATCCATTTGGCCCAGGAACCGAACCCTCCCGAGGAATTGTCTGATGCCATCTCCACATTTCACAGCTGATCCTTGTGCTCAAAGGATCCCCCTTTCTTCCCTCCAGCCAATTCCAAGCCTCGCTGCCCCCAGCCGGGAACAGTCCCCAGGCCGATCCCTGCAGTCTTCCCTGCCAGGATCCTGCTCAGGAATCCATGGGCTACGAATGTAAGAATTAATTCTTCCCACCCCTGCCCACTTCTAATTCCAAAGGATTTGGTGTCTGCCTTACCCGGCTGGAGCCTGCTTCCAACTCTGTTCTTGCTGCTTCTGCTGCTTTCCATTTCCCAGGAATTCCACCAACGGAGCGACAGCGTTTTCCACCTCCTCCTCCAGGATTCCCTCTGTTGCGTTCGGGTGCTGGAAGGATATCAAAACCTGGGCCTCACTATCAGGAATTATATCCCCGGATTTGTTCCTTTCCAAATGTCACCTCTTCCCAACAAAGCACTGGCCATCCAAGGAATTCTAGAGAGCGATGTGCTGACCGCTGCTTACTCCTCTGGAATGTCAGAGCTTGGAAAAAAAGGGCAGTTGAGGCTTTTCCTGGTGCTGCCCATGAAGTGTATTTTACCTAAGTGCCCCTGCCCATGCCTTTGCCTGTATCCGCCAAAAATCCACCCGTTCATTCCCCAGCTGCTGCCTCCCTCTTTTCCTGGATCCAACAGAATTTTAACAGGTGAATATTCCCCTCTGGAAGAGCACCTTTCATTCCAAACCTAAGAACAAACAAATGAATCACTTTCCTTCGACCTTCCTTATTAGGATTCCACTGAGAGCAGTGGATGCAAAATGATCCTCTCCTGGTCCCTGCTGGATTCCCGGAGCAGGGATCCTTTCCCTCTTTCCCCCCACCCCCCGCGGTGCCCTCCTCCCCCTCCCGCCCCACCCCGCACCCTTTTCAGCCTTTCTTCCACAGCTTTTGCCTCCGGACCTCAGATCCTTTTGGTCTCCAGGAGCTCCCAGCAGCTCCACAGCCTTTCCTCTCCCATCCTGATCCTTTCTCCAGGAATGGAGCTCTGCATTGCAATTCCCTTCTCTTTTCTCCGACAATTCCCACCAACCCAGACCTAAAGCTGACACAAGGAACGCTCGGTGCCCACAAATCCAAATCCAGACCTGGCCATCCCTAAACCAGCAACTCCCGGACAATTTGCGTTCATTCCAACCTATCACTGAGGACTCACCTAATCCTTCAAAATTCCCAAGAAATATCCCGTTGCCTTCAGCTCCCAGGGGATTCTGCTTCGTGCTCACACGGATTTGGGACTTCCCTGAAAAACCCGTGCAGGGCACGCTGGAATCCCCGATCCCGTGAATCCGGGGAGTGTGAAAAGCTCGGTCCAGCCTGGGCCCCCAGAAATTTTTGCCAAATATCCCCCAAGTCCTCGGGACAACAGAACTCTCTGGTACTGCATTTTTGGCGTTGTAAAGCCTGGAATTACTTTATTCCTAGTGCTGGGCTCTGGATGTGGCCGAGAAAATCCCGGCCTCCGCACAGACCCAGATTCCAAACTTTTTGATACATTTGAGCAAACCGAGAAATTCCCCTTCCCTGCTTCTTCTTAAGGGCATCCTTCTCTTCCCTTACCCGGCCTGCTCTCTCCCACTGGGCTGGGTTTTTCCCTTCCCATGCTAATTAGTCCCTACTTCTAGGAGTTTTAGGTACCTTTCTTCCCTGGCAGGGATTTCTTAACACAGCTACCGAGGCTTTGGGAGCCTTCTTCATCTTCTACTTTCTGGAAACACACCCTCTGATCCATAAATGCCACAATCCAGATGCCCAACTTCAACAAGACATCCTTTTCACCTAAAAACACTCACTCTCAACTCTTAGATCTTTTAAAGTTTTACCCCCGCAAAATTCCCCTGCTTTTCCACCGCTGAATTCCTCCGTCCTGATTCCAAGAATTTCTTGAATACCACGGGGCTTTTCTCAAGATTTACCCCCACAACCTTCCCTACGTGCCCACTGCTCACCACCTCATTTTTCCCTCAATGTCTTCGTTCTCCACCCCAGAGAGTTTGTCAAGTGTTGCCTCCAAAATGTTCCCCCTCTGTCCACTACTGAGTTCCCCATTTTGCCTTCAAAATATTCATTCTGTCCCCTCCAGATTGCATCCACTTTTACCCCCAACATTTTACTTCCTCTACAATATTGATTAAACCTTTTCCACCCCAAAAATGTGCATTCCCTCCCTTAAACAGCACCTCAGCTTTTCCCTCAAAAATGCCCCAGAGAGAAACTCCGATTCAGCCCCCAAACTCCCATTTTCCTACACAAACAGTTCTTGTGGCCCCTCTCAATTCCCCCAGGCTTTCAGCTAAAGGAATAACTGGAAGCCTATTCCCTCATCTCTGCCCTCCTTTTGCTTTCCCGGAAAACATTGCCATCCCACACTTTCTCCAAGAGATCTGCTGGGAGTACGGCAAGGTCTGCTCTGTCAGAGTGCCAGGGGGGTTTACAGCACTTGCTCCTCTGCATCTTCACCCTTTCATCAGCTTTCCCCTGGAACGGTGTTGTGGGAGAAGCTTGGAATTACCAGAAATGGATCAGGTTCACATTTTTTCCCCACCAGTTTTCATCTGGTTTGAAATTCCTGGAATTACCCTCAAATGTGCCCTAGAACAGTGCTGTGAAAGGATCAGTCAGAAGAACAGCCTGAAAGCAGAAAACCACCTCCAGCAGCAGCCGGAATGATCCCATTTCTGTTCTTACCTGCTCCTGCCAGAGCTCCCAACGGCCCTTCCCATTCCAAGAGCTATGCAAGACATTCCTGCTGTCCGTGAGGGTGAGGTGCCAGTTCTGGATGTTCTTTGCTGCGGAATCGGACAACAAACAGAGCGTAAATGATCTTGGTGGCTCTTCCAAGCCAAACCACCCCGTGATTCCTTGCGTGGATCAGCACCTGTCCCAACTCCATTCCAGAAACCTCCTCCCACTAACCCAGAACTTTCCTTTTTCCGCTCAACATCAGGGATTTGCTGCCGAGTGCCCCGGGCAGGGGACGCCTCAGCCTTCCCTGGGACGCCTCAGCATTCCAGCATTTTTATTCCAGGCATTAAAAGGATGCTCATTTCTCTTCCAGCATTGTTTCCCTCATTTTAGGAGAACCCTTTTCATCCCAGACCCCCCTCGTCAGCTGTTCAATCCTCTGGCACTGGATTTGGACAAAAGAAGGGACGCACCTGGACTGCGGGAAATCACGGAGAGAAACCCCTCCAAAACCTGACAGAGAAAAACAACGGGAGATGCAGGAAGACATATCCCTCATTTGCACGTCTGGAATGCTTTTCTAAAGACTTCTCTGCATCTGGATGCTCTTTGCTCTTGGCTTTCTTTACAGGAATGCATTTGCTGCTAAACACATCTCAGGCCCTTATTTGATCAGGATAAGGCGGGATGGAGATGAAGACTCACACAGGGAATAGCCAGGGAGATTCCCAGATCTCTGAGCTCCTTCACAAGGCAGGAGATCCATTTGGCCCAGGAACCGAACCCTCCCGAGGAATTGTCTGATGCCATCTCCACATTTCACAGCTGATCCTTGTGCTCAAAGGATCCCCCTTTCTTCCCTCCAGCCAATTCCAAGCCTCGCTGCCCCCAGCCGGGAACAGTCCCCAGGCCGATCCCTGCAGTCTTCCCTGCCAGGATCCTGCTCAGGAATCCATGGGCTACGAATGTAAGAATTAATTCTTCCCACCCCTGCCCACTTCTAATTCCAAAGGATTTGGTGTCTGCCTTACCCGGCTGGAGCCTGCTTCCAACTCTGTTCTTGCTGCTTCTGCTGCTTTCCATTTCCCAGGAATTCCACCAACGGAGCGACAGCGTTTTCCACCTCCTCCTCCAGCATTCCCTCTGTTGCGTTCGGGTGCTGGAAGGATATCAAAACCTGGGCCTCACTATCAGGAATTATATCTCCGGATTTGTTCCTTTCCAAATGTCACCTCTTCCCAACAAAGCACTGGCCATCCAAGGAATTCTAGAGAGCGATGTGCTGACCGCTGCTTACTCCTCTGGAATGTCAGAGCTTGGAAAAAAAGGGCAGTTGAGGCTTTTCCTGGTGCTGCCCATGAAGTGTATTTTACCTAAGTGCCCCTGCCCATGCCTTTGCCTGTATCCGCCAAAAATCCACCCGTTCATTCCCCAGCTGCTGCCTCCCTCTTTTCCTGGATCCAACAGAATTTTAACAGGTGAATATTCCCCTCTGGAAGAGCACCTTTCATTCCAAACCTAAGAACAAACAAATGAATCACTTTCCTTCGACCTTCCTTATTAGGATTCCACTGAGAGCAGTGGATGCAAAATGATCCTCTCCTGGTCCCTGCTGGATTCCCGGAGCAGGGATCCTTTCCCTCTTTCCCCCCACCCCCCGCGGTGCCCTCCTCCCCCTCCCGCCCCACCCCGCACCCTTTTCAGCCTTTCTTCCACAGCTTTTGCCTCCGGACCTCAGATCCTTTTGGTCTCCAGGAGCTCCCAGCAGCTCCACAGCCTTTCCTCTCCCATCCTGATCCTTTCTCCAGGAATGGAGCTCTGCATTGCAATTCCCTTCTCTTTTCTCCGACAATTCCCACCAACCCAGACCTAAAGCTGACACAAGGAACGCTCGGTGCCCACAAATCCAAATCCAGACCTGGCCATCCCTAAACCAGCAACTCCCGGACAATTTGCGTTCATTCCAACCTATCACTGAGGACTCACCTAATCCTTCAAAATTCCCAAGAAATATCCCGTTGCCTTCAGCTCCCAGGGGATTCTGCTTCGTGCTCACACGGATTTGGGACTTCCCTGAAAAACCCGTGCAGGGCACGCTGGAATCCCCGATCCCGTGAATCCGGGGAGTGTGAAAAGCTCGGTCCAGCCTGGGCCCCCAGAAATTTTTGCCAAATATCCCCCAAGTCCTCGGGACAACAGAACTCTCTGGTACTGCATTTTTGGCGTTGTAAAGCCTGGAATTACTTTATTCCTAGTGCTGGGCTCTGGATGTGGCCGAGAAAATCCCGGCCTCCACACAGACCCAGATTCCAAACTTTTTGATACATTTGAGCAAACCGAGAAATTCCCCTTCCCTGCTTCTTCTTAAGGGCATCCTTCTCTTCCCTTACCCGGCCTGCTCTCTCCCACTGGGCTGGGTTTTTCCCTTCCCATGCTAATTAGTCCCTACTTCTAGGAGTTTTAGGTACCTTTCTTCCCTGGCAGGGATTTCTTAACACAGCTACCGAGGCTTTGGGAGCCTTCTTCATCTTCTACTTTCTGGAAACACACCCTCTGATCCATAAATGCCACAATCCAGATGCCCAACTTCAACAAGACATCCTTTTCACCTAAAAACACTCACTCTCAACTCTTAGATCTTTTAAAGTTTTACCCCCGCAAAATTCCCCTGCTTTTCCACCGCTGAATTCCTCCGTCCTGATTCCAAGAACTTCTTGAAGACCACGGGGCTTTTCTCAAGATTTACCCCCACAACCTTCCCTACGTGCCCACTGCTCACCACCTCATTTTTCCCTCAATGTCTTCGTTCTCCACCCCAGAGAGTTTGTCAAGTGTTGCCTCCAAAATGTTCCCCCTCTGTCCACTACCGAGTTCCCCATTTTGCCTTCAAAATATTCATTCTGTCCCCTCCAGATTGCATCCACTTTTACCCCCAACATTTTACTTCCTCTACAATATTGATTAAACCTTTTCCACCCCAAAAATGTGCATTCCCTCCCTTAAACAGCACCTCAGCTTTTCCCTCAAAAATGCCCCAGAGAGAAACTCCGATTCAGCCCCCAAACTCCCATTTTCCTACACAAACAGTTCTTGTGGCCCCTCTCAATTCCCCCAGGCTTTCAGCTAAAGGAATAACTGGAAGCCTATTCCCTCATCTCTGCCCTCCTTTTGCTTTCCTGGAAAACCTTGCCATCCCACACTTTCTCCAAGAGATCTGCTGGGAGTACGGCAAGGTCTGCTCTGTCTGAGTGCCAGGGGGGTTTACAGCACTTGCTCCTCTGCATCTTCACCCTTTCATCAGCTTTCCCCTGGAACGGTGTTGTGGGAGAAGCTTGGAATTACCAGAAATGGATCAGGTTCACATTTTTTCCCCACCAGTTTTCATCTGGTTTGAAATTCCTGGAATTACCCTCAAATGTGCCCTAGAACAGTGCTGTGAAAGGATCAGTCAGAAGAACAGCCTGAAAGCAGAAAACCACCTCCAGCAGCAGCCGGAATGATCCCATTTCTGTTCTTACCTGCTCCTGCCAGAGCTCCCAACGGCCCTTCCCATTCCAAGAGCTATGCAAGACATTCCTGCTGTCCGTGAGGGTGAGGTGCCAGTTCTGGATGTTCTTTGCTGCGGAATCGGACAACAAACAGAGCGTAAATGATCTTGGTGGCTCTTCCAAGCCAAACCACCCCGTGATTCCTTGCGTGGATCAGCACCTGTCCCAACTCCATTCCAGAAACCTCCTCCCACTAACCCAGAACTTTCCTTTTTCCGCTCAACATCAGGGATTTGCTGCTGAGTGCCCCGGGCAGGGGACGCCTCAGCCTTCCCTGGGACGCCTCAGCATTCCAGCATTTTTATTCCAGGCATTAAAAGGATGCTCATTTCTCTTCCAGCATTGTTTCCCTCATTTTAGGAGAACCCTTTTCATCCCAGACCCCCCTCGTCAGCTGTTCAATCCTCTGGCACTGGATTTGGACAAAAGAAGGGACGCACCTGGACTGCGGGAAATCACGGAGAGAAACCCCTCCAAAACCTGACAGAGAAAAACAACGGGAGATGCAGGAAGACATATCCCTCATTTGCACGTCTGGAATGCTTTTCTAAAGACTTCTCTGCATCTGGATGCTCTTTGCTCTTGGCTTTCTTTACAGGAATGCATTTGCTGCTAAACACATCTCAGGCCCTTATTTGATCAGGATAAGGCGGGATGGAGATGAAGACTCACACAGGGAATAGCCAGGGAGATTCCCAGATCTCTGAGCTCCTTCACAAGGCAGGAGATCCATTTGGCCCAGGAACCGAACCCTCCCGAGGAATTGTCTGATGCCATCTCCACATTTCACAGCTGATCCTTGTGCTCAAAGGATCCCCCTTTCTTCCCTCCAGCCAATTCCAAGCCTCGCTGCCCCCAGCCGGGAACAGTCCCCAGGCCGATCCCTGCAGTCTTCCCTGCCAGGATCCTGCTCAGGAATCCATGGGCTACAAATTGAAGAATTAATTCTTCCCACCCCTGCCCACTTCTAATTCCAAAGGATTTGGTGTCTGCCTTACCCGGCTGGAGCCTGCTTCCAACTCTGTTCTTGCTGCTTCTGCTGCTTTCCATTTCCCAGGAATTCCACCAACGGAGCGACAGCGTTTTCCACCTCCTCCTCCAGGATTCCCTCTGTTGCGTTCGGGTGCTGGAAGGATATCAAAACCTGGGCCTCACTATCAGGAATTATATCTCCGGATTTGTTCCTTTCCAAATGTCACCTCTTCCCAACAAAGCACTGGCCATCCAAGGAATTCTAGAGAGCGATGTGCTGACCGCTGCTTACTCCTCTGGAATGTCAGAGCTTGGAAAAAAAGGGCAGTTGAGGCTTTTCCTGGTGCTGCCCATGAAGTGTATTTTACCTAAGTGCCCCTGCCCATGCCTTTGCCTGTATCCGCCAAAAATCCACCCGTTCATTCCCCAGCTGCTGCCTCCCTCTTTTCCTGGATCCAACAGAATTTTAACAGGTGAATATTCCCCTCTGGAAGAGCACCTTTCATTCCAAACCTAAGAACAAACAAATGAATCACTTTCCTTCGACCTTCCTTATTAGGATTCCACTGAGAGCAGTGGATGCAAAATGATCCTCTCCTGGTCCCTGCTGGATTCCCGGAGCAGGGATCCTTTCCCTCTTTCCCCCCACCCCCCGCGGTGCCCTCCTCCCCCTCCCGCCCCACCCCGCACCCTTTTCAGGCTTTGTTCCACAGCTTTTGCCTCCGGACCTCAGATCCTTTTGGTCTCCAGGAGCTCCCAGCAGCTCCACAGCCTTTCCTCTCCCATCCTGATCCTTTCTCCAGGAATGGAGCTCTGCATTGCAATTCCCTTCTCTTTTCTCCGACAATTCCCACCAACCCAGACCTAAAGCTGACACAAGGAACGCTCGGTGCCCACAAATCCAAATCCAGACCTGGCCATCCCTAAACCAGCAACTCCCGGACAATTTGCGTTCATTCCAACCTATCACTGAGGACTCACCTAATCCTTCAAAATTCCCAAGAAATATCCCGTTGCCTTCAGCTCCCAGGGGATTCTGCTTCGTGCTCACACGGATTTGGGACTTCCCTGAAAAACCCGTGCAGGGCACGCTGGAATCCCCGATCCCGTGAATCCGGGGAGTGTGAAAAGCTCGGTCCAGCCTGGGCCCCCAGAAATTTTTGCCAAATATCCCCCAAGTCCTCGGGACAACAGAACTCTCTGGTACTGCATTTTTGGCGTTGTAAAGCCTGGAATTACTTTATTCCTAGTGCTGGGCTCTGGATGTGGCCGAGAAAATCCCGGCCTCCGCACAGACCCAGATTCCAAACTTTTTGATACATTTGAGCAAACCGAGAAATTCCCCTTCCCTGCTTCTTCTTAAGGGCATCCTTCTCTTCCCTTACCCGGCCTGCTCTCTCCCACTGGGCTGGGTTTTTCCCTTCCCATGCTAATTAGTCCCTACTTCTAGGAGTTTTAGGTACCTTTCTTCCCTGGCAGGGATTTCTTAACACAGCTACCGAGGCTTTGGGAGCCTTCTTCATCTTCTACTTTCTGGAAACACACCCTCTGATCCATAAATGCCACAATCCAGATGCCCAACTTCAACAAGACATCCTTTTCACCTAAAAACACTCACTCTCAACTCTTAGATCTTTTAAAGTTTTACCCCCGCAAAATTCCCCTGCTTTTCCACCGCTGAATTCCTCCGTCCTGATTCCAAGAACTTCTTGAAGACCACGGGGCTTTTCTCAAGATTTACCCCCACAACCTTCCCTACGTGCCCACTGCTCACCACCTCATTTTTCCCTCAATGTCTTCGTTCTCCACCCCAGAGAGTTTGTCAAGTGTTGCCTCCAAAATGTTCCCCCTCTGTCCACTACCGAGTTCCCCATTTTGCCTTCAAAATATTCATTCTGTCCCCTCCAGATTGCATCCACTTTTACCCCCAACATTTTACTTCCTCTACAATATTGATTAAACCTTTTCCACCCCAAAAATGTGCATTCCCTCCCTTAAACAGCACCTCAGCTTTTCCCTCAAAAATGCCCCAGAGAGAAACTCCGATTCAGCCCCCAAACTCCCATTTTCCTACACAAACAGTTCTTGTGGCCCCTCTCAATTCCCCCAGGCTTTCAGCTAAAGGAATAACTGGAAGCCTATTCCCTCATCTCTGCCCTCCTTTTGCTTTCCTGGAAAACCTTGCCATCCCACACTTTCTCCAAGAGATCTGCTGGGAGTACGGCAAGGTCTGCTCTGTCTGAGTGCCAGGGGGGTTTACAGCACTTGCTCCTCTGCATCTTCACCCTTTCATCAGCTTTCCCCTGGAACGGTGTTGTGGGAGAAGCTTGGAATTACCAGAAATGGATCAGGTTCACATTTTTTCCCCACCAGTTTTCATCTGGTTTGAAATTCCTGGAATTACCCTCAAATGTGCCCTAGAACAGTGCTGTGAAAGGATCAGTCAGAAGAACAGCCTGAAAGCAGAAAACCACCTCCAGCAGCAGCCGGAATGATCCCATTTCTGTTCTTACCTGCTCCTGCCAGAGCTCCCAACGGCCCTTCCCATTCCAAGAGCTATGCAAGACATTCCTGCTGTCCGTGAGGGTGAGGTGCCAGTTCTGGATGTTCTTTGCTGCGGAATCGGACAACAAACAGAGCGTAAATGATCTTGGTGGCTCTTCCAAGCCAAACCACCCCGTGATTCCTTGCGTGGATCAGCACCTGTCCCAACTCCATTCCAGAAACCTCCTCCCACTAACCCAGAACTTTCCTTTTTCCGCTCAACATCAGGGATTTGCTGCCGAGTGCCCCGGGCAGGGGACGCCTCAGCCTTCCCTGGGACGCCTCAGCATTCCAGCATTTTTATTCCAGGCATTAAAAGGATGCTCATTTCTCTTCCAGCATTGTTTCCCTCATTTTAGGAGAACCCTTTTCATCCCAGACCCCCCTCGTCAGCTGTTCAATCCTCTGGCACTGGATTTGGACAAAAGAAGGGACGCACCTGGACTGCGGGAAATCACGGAGAGAAACCCCTCCAAAACCTGACAGAGAAAAACAACGGGAGATGCAGGAAGACATATCCCTCATTTGCACGTCTGGAATGCTTTTCTAAAGACTTCTCTGCATCTGGATGCTCTTTGCTCTTGGCTTTCTTTACAGGAATGCATTTGCTGCTAAACACATCTCAGGCCCTTATTTGATCAGGATAAGGCGGGATGGAGATGAAGACTCACACAGGGAATAGCCAGGGAGATTCCCAGATCTCTGAGCTCCTTCACAAGGCAGGAGATCCATTTGGCCCAGGAACCGAACCCTCCCGAGGAATTGTCTGATGCCATCTCCACATTTCACAGCTGATCCTTGTGCTCAAAGGATCCCCCTTTCTTCCCTCCAGCCAATTCCAAGCCTCGCTGCCCCCAGCCGGGAACAGTCCCCAGGCCAATCCCTGCAGTCTTCCCTGCCAGGATCCTGCTCAGGAATCCATGGGCTACGAATGTAAGAATTAATTCTTCCCACCCCTGCCCAGTTCTAATTCCAAAGGATTTGGTGTCTGCCTTACCCGGCTGGAGCCTGCTTCCAACTCTGTTCTTGCTGCTTCTGCTGCTTTCCATTTCCCAGGAATTCCACCAACGGAGCGACAGCGTTTTCCACCTCCTCCTCCAGGATTCCCTCTGTTGCGTTCGGGTGCTGGAAGGATATCAAAACCTGGGCCTCACTATCAGGAATTATATCCCCGGATTTGTTCCTTTCCAAATGTCACCTCTTCCCAACAAAGCACTGGCCATCCAAGGAATTCTAGAGAGCGATGTGCTGACCGCTGCTTACTCCTCTGGAATGTCAGAGCTTGGAAAAAAAGGGCAGTTGAGGCTTTTCCTGGTGCTGCCCATGAAGTGTATTTTACCTAAGTGCCCCTGCCCATGCCTTTGCCTGTATCCGCCAAAAATCCACCCGTTCATTCCCCAGCTGCTGCCTCCCTCTTTTCCTGGATCCAACAGAATTTTAACAGGTGAATATTCCCCTCTGGAAGAGCACCTTTCATTCCAAACCTAAGAACAAACAAATGAATCACTTTCCTTCGACCTTCCTTATTAGGATTCCACTGAGAGCAGTGGATGCAAAATGATCCTCTCCTGGTCCCTGCTGGATTCCCGGAGCAGGGATCCTTTCCCTCTTTCCCCCCACCCCCCGCGGTGCCCTCCTCCCCCTCCCGCCCCACCCCGCACCCTTTTCAGCCTTTCTTCCACAGCTTTTGCCTCCGGACCTCAGATCCTTTTGGTCTCCAGGAGCTCCCAGCAGCTCCACAGCCTTTCCTCTCCCATCCTGATCCTTTCTCCAGGAATGGAGCTCTGCATTGCAATTCCCTTCTCTTTTCTCCGACAATTCCCACCAACCCAGACCTAAAGCTGACACAAGGAACGCTCGGTGCCCACAAATCCAAATCCAGACCTGGCCATCCCTAAACCAGCAACTCCCGGACAATTTGCGTTCATTCCAACCTATCACTGAGGACTCACCTAATCCTTCAAAATTCCCAAGAAATATCCCGTTGCCTTCAGCTCCCAGGGGATTCTGCTTCGTGCTCACACGGATTTGGGACTTCCCTGAAAAACCCGTGCAGGGCACGCTGGAATCCCCGATCCCGTGAATCCGGGGAGTGTGAAAAGCTCGGTCCAGCCTGGGCCCCCAGAAATTTTTGCCAAATATCCCCCAAGTCCTCGGGACAACAGAACTCTCTGGTACTGCATTTTTGGCGTTGTAAAGCCTGGAATTACTTTATTCCTAGTGCTGGGCTCTGGATGTGGCCGAGAAAATCCCGGCCTCCGCACAGACCCAGATTCCAAACTTTTTGATACATTTGAGCAAACCGAGAAATTCCCCTTCCCTGCTTCTTCTTAAGGGCATCCTTCTCTTCCCTTACCCGGCCTGCTCTCTCCCACTGGGCTGGGTTTTTCCCTTCCCATGCTAATTAGTCCCTACTTCTAGGAGTTTTAGGTACCTTTCTTCCCTGGCAGGGATTTCTTAACACAGCTACCGAGGCTTTGGGAGCCTTCTTCATCTTCTACTTTCTGGAAACACACCCTCTGATCCATAAATGCCACAATCCAGATGCCCAACTTCAACAAGACATCCTTTTCACCTAAAAACACTCACTCTCAACTCTTAGATCTTTTAAAGTTTTACCCCCGCAAAATTCCCCTGCTTTTCCACCGCTGAATTCCTCCGTCCTGATTCCAAGAACTTCTTGAAGACCACGGGGCTTTTCTCAAGATTTACCCCCACAACCTTCCCTACGTGCCCACTGCTCACCACCTCATTTTTCCCTCAATGTCTTCGTTCTCCACCCCAGAGAGTTTGTCAAGTGTTGCCTCCAAAATGTTCCCCCTCTGTCCACTACCGAGTTCCCCATTTTGCCTTCAAAATATTCATTCTGTCCCCTCCAGATTGCATCCACTTTTACCCCCAACATTTTACTTCCTCTACAATATTGATTAAACCTTTTCCACCCCAAAAATGTGCATTCCCTCCCTTAAACAGCACCTCAGCTTTTCCCTCAAAAATGCCCCAGAGAGAAACTCCGATTCAGCCCCCAAACTCCCATTTTCCTACACAAACAGTTCTTGTGGCCCCTCTCAATTCCCCCAGGCTTTCAGCTAAAGGAATAACTGGAAGCCTATTCCCTCATCTCTGCCCTCCTTTTGCTTTCCTGGAAAACCTTGCCATCCCACACTTTCTCCAAGAGATCTGCTGGGAGTACGGCAAGGTCTGCTCTGTCTGAGTGCCAGGGGGGTTTACAGCACTTGCTCCTCTGCATCTTCACCCTTTCATCAGCTTTCCCCTGGAACGGTGTTGTGGGAGAAGCTTGGAATTACCAGAAATGGATCAGGTTCACATTTTTTCCCCACCAGTTTTCATCTGGTTTGAAATTCCTGGAATTACCCTCAAATGTGCCCTAGAACAGTGCTGTGAAAGGATCAGTCAGAAGAACAGCCTGAAAGCAGAAAACCACCTCCAGCAGCAGCCGGAATGATCCCATTTCTGTTCTTACCTGCTCCTGCCAGAGCTCCCAACGGCCCTTCCCATTCCAAGAGCTATGCAAGACATTCCTGCTGTCCGTGAGGGTGAGGTGCCAGTTCTGGATGTTCTTTGCTGCGGAATCGGACAACAAACAGAGCGTAAATGATCTTGGTGGCTCTTCCAAGCCAAACCACCCCGTGATTCCTTGCGTGGATCAGCACCTGTCCCAACTCCATTCCAGAAACCTCCTCCCACTAACCCAGAACTTTCCTTTTTCCGCTCAACATCAGGGATTTGCTGCCGAGTGCCCCGGGCAGGGGACACCTCAGCCTTCCCTGGGACGCCTCAGCATTCCAGCATTTTTATTCCAGGCATTAAAAGGATGCTCATTTCTCTTCCAGCATTGTTTCCCTCATTTTAGGAGAACCCTTTTCATCCCAGACCCCCCTCGTCAGCTGTTCAATCCTCTGGCACTGGATTTGGACAAAAGAAGGGACGCACCTGGACTGCGGGAAATCACGGAGAGAAACCCCTCCAAAACCTGACAGAGAAAAACAACGGGAGATGCAGGAAGACATATCCCTCATTTGCACGTCTGGAATGCTTTTCTAAAGACTTCTCTGCATCTGGATGCTCTTTGCTCTTGGCTTTCTTTACAGGAATGCATTTGCTGCTAAACACATCTCAGGCCCTTATTTGATCAGGATAAGGCGGGATGGAGATGAAGACTCACACAGGGAATAGCCAGGGAGATTCCCAGATCTCTGAGCTCCTTCACAAGGCAGGAGATCCATTTGGCCCAGGAACCGAACCCTCCCGAGGAATTGTCTGATGCCATCTCCACATTTCACAGCTGATCCTTGTGCTCAAAGGATCCCCCTTTCTTCCCTCCAGCCAATTCCAAGCCTCGCTGCCCCCAGCTGGGAACAGTCCCCAGGCCGATCCCTGCAGTCTTCCCTGCCAGGATCCTGCTCAGGAATCCATGGGCTACAAATTGAAGAATTAATTCTTCCCACCCCTGCCCAGTTCTAATTCCAAAGGATTTGGTGGCTGCCTTACCTGGCTGGAGCCTGCTTCCAACTCTGTTCTTGCTGCTTCTGCTGCTTTCCATTTCCCAGGAATTCCACCAACGGAGCGACAGCGTTTTCCACCTCCTCCTCCAGGATTCCCTCTGTTGCGTTCGGGTGCTGGAAGGATATCAAAACCTGGGCCTCACTATCAGGAATTATATCCCCGGATTTGTTCCTTTCCAAATGTCACCTCTTCCCAACAAAGCACTGGCCATCCAAGGAATTCTAGAGAGCGATGTGCTGACCGCTGCTTACTCCTCTGGAATGTCAGAGCTTGGAAAAAAAGGGCAGTTGAGGCTTTTCCTGGTGCTGCCCATGAAGTGTATTTTACCTAAGTGCCCCTGCCCATGCCTTTGCCTGTATCCGCCAAAAATCCACCCGTTCATTCCCCAGCTGCTGCCTCCCTCTTTTCCTGGATCCAACAGAATTTTAACAGGTGAATATTCCCCTCTGGAAGAGCACCTTTCATTCCAAACCTAAGAACAAACAAAGGAATCACTTTCCTTCGACCTTCCTTATTAGGATTCCACTGAGAGCAGTGGATGCAAAATGATCCTCTCCTGGTCCCTGCTGGATTCCCGGAGCAGGGATCCTTTCCCTCTTTCCCCCCACCCCCCGCGGTGCCCTCCTCCCCCTCCCGCCCCACCCCGCACCCTTTTCAGCCTTTCTTCCACAGCTTTTGCCTCCGGACCTCAGATCCTTTTGGTCTCCAGGAGCTCCCAGCAGCTCCACAGCCTTTCCTCTCCCATCCTGATCCTTTCTCCAGGAATGGAGCTCTGCATTGCAATTCCCTTCTCTTTTCTCCGACAATTCCCACCAACCCAGACCTAAAGCTGACACAAGGAACGCTCGGTGCCCACAAATCCAAATCCAGACCTGGCCATCCCTAAACCAGCAACTCCCGGACAATTTGCGTTCATTCCAACCTATCACTGAGGACTCACCTAATCCTTCAAAATTCCCAAGAAATATCCCGTTGCCTTCAGCTCCCAGGGGATTCTGCTTCGTGCTCACACGGATTTGGGACTTCCCTGAAACACCCGTGCAGGGCACGCTGGAATCCCCGATCCCGTGAATCGGGGGAGTGTGAAAAGCTCGGTCCAGCCTGGGCCCCCAGAAATTTTTGCCAAATATCCCCCAAGTCCTCGGGACAACAGAACTCTCTGGTACTGCATTTTTGGCGCTGTAAAGCCTGGAATTACTTTATTCCTAGTGCTGGGCTCTGGATGTGGCCGAGAAAATCCCGGCCTCCACACAGACCCAGATTCCAAACTTTTTGATACATTTGAGCAAACCGAGAAATTCCCCTTCCCTGCTTCTTCTTAAGGGCATCCTTCTCTTCCCTTACCCGGCCTGCTCTCTCCCACTGGGCTGGGTTTTTCCCTTCCCATGCTAATTAGTCCCTACTTCTAGGAGCTTTAGGTACCTTTCTTCCCTGGCAGGGATTTCTTAACACAGCTACCGAGGCTTTGGGAGTCTTCTTTATCTTCTACTTTCTGGAAACACACCCTCTGATCCATAAATGCCACAATCCAGATGCCCAACTTCAACAAGACATCCTTTTCACCTAAAAACACTCACTCTCAACTCTTAGATCTTTTAAAGTTTTACCCCCGCAAAATTCCCCTGCTTTTCCACCGCTGAATTCCTCCGTCCTGATTCCAAGAACTTCTTGAAGACCACGGGGCTTTTCTCAAGATTTACCCCCACAACCTTCCCTACGTGCCCACTGCTCACCACCTCATTTTTCCCTCAATGTCTTCGTTCTCCACCCCAGAGAGTTTGTCAAGTGTTGCCTCCAAAATGTTCCCCCTCTGTCCACTACCGAGTTCCCCATTTTGCCTTCAAAATATTCATTCTGTCCCCTCCAGATTGCATCCACTTTTACCCCCAACATTTTACTTCCTCTACAATATTGATTAAACCTTTTCCACCCCAAAAATGTGCATTCCCTCCCTTAAACAGCACCTCAGCTTTTCCCTCAAAAATGCCCCAGAGAGAAACTCCGATTCAGCCCCCAAACTCCCATTTTCCTACACAAACAGTTCTTGTGGCCCCTCTCAATTCCCCCAGGCTTTCAGCTAAAGGAATAACTGGAAGCCTATTCCCTCATCTCTGCCCTCCTTTTGCTTTCCTGGAAAACCTTGCCATCCCACACTTTCTCCAAGAGATCTGCTGGGAGTACTGCAAGGTCTGCTCTGTCAGAGTGCCAGGGGGGTTTACAGCACTTGCTCCTCTGCATCTTCACCCTTTCATCAGCTTTCCCCTGGAACGGTGTTGTGGGAGAAGCTTGGAATTACCAGAAATGGATCAGGTTCACATTTTTTCCCCACCAGTTTTCATCTGGTTTGAAATTCCTGGAATTACCCTCAAATGTGCCCTAGAACAGTGCTGTGAAAGGATCAGTCAGAAGAACAGCCTGAAAGCAGAAAACCACCTCCAGCAGCAGCCGGAATGATCCCATTTCTGTTCTTACCTGCTCCTGCCAGAGCTCCCAACGGCCCTTCCCATTCCAAGAGCTATGCAAGACATTCCTGCTGTCCGTGAGGGTGAGGTGCCAGTTCTGGATGTTCTTTGCTGCGGAATCGGACAACAAACAGAGCGTAAATGATCTTGGTGGCTCTTCCAAGCCAAACCACCCCGTGATTCCTTGCGTGGATCAGCACCTGTCCCAACTCCATTCCAGAAACCTCCTCCCACTAACCCAGAACTTTCCTTTTTCCGCTCAACATCAGGGATTTGCTGCCGAGTGCCCCGGGCAGGGGACGCCTCAGCCTTCCCTGGGACGCCTCAGCATTCCAGCATTTTTATTCCAGGCATTAAAAGGATGCTCATTTCTCTTCCAGCATTGTTTCCCTCATTTTAGGAGAACCCTTTTCATCCCAGACCCCCCTCGTCAGCTGTTCAATCCTCTGGCACTGGATTTGGACAGAAGAAGGGACGCACCTGGACTGCGGGAAATCACGGAGAGAAACCCCTCCAAAACCTGACAGAGAAAAACAACGGGAGATGCAGGAAGACATATCCCTCATTTGCACGTCTGGAATGCTTTTCTAAAGACTTCTCTGCATCTGGATGCTCTTTGCTCTTGGCTTTCTTTACAGGAATGCATTTGCTGCTAAACACATCTCAGGCCCTTATTTGATCAGGATAAGGCGGGATGGAGATGAAGACTCACACAGGGAATAGCCAGGGAGATTCCCAGATCTCTGAGCTCCTTCACAAGGCAGGAGATCCATTTGGCCCAGGAACCGAACCCTCCCGAGGAATTGTCTGATGCCATCTCCACATTTCACAGCTGATCCTTGTGCTCAAAGGATCCCCCTTTCTTCCCTCCAGCCAATTCCAAGCCTCGCTGCCCCCAGCCGGGAACAGTCCCCAGGCCGATCCCTGCAGTCTTCCCTGCCAGGATCCTGCTCAGGAATCCATGGGCTACAAATTGAAGAATTCATTCTTCCCACCCCTGCCCAGTTCTAATTCCAAAGGATTTGGTGTCTGCCTTACCCGGCTGGAGCCTGCTTCCAACTCTGTTCTTGCTGCTTCTGCTGCTTTCCATTTCCCAGGAATTCCACCAACGGAGCGACAGCGTTTTCCACCTCCTCCTCCAGCATTCCCTCTGTTGCGTTCGGGTGCTGGAAGGATATCAAAACCAGGGCCTCACTATCAGGAATTATATCCCCGGATTTGTTCCTTTCCAAATGTCACCTCTTCCCAACAAAGCACTGGCCATCCAAGGAATTCTAGAGAGCGATGTGCTGACCGCTGCTTACTCCTCTGGAATGTCAGAGCTTGGAAAAAAAGGGCAGTTGAGGCTTTTCCTGGTGCTGCCCATGAAGTGTATTTTACCTAAGTGCCCCTGCCCATGCCTTTGCCTGTATCCGCCAAAAATCCACCCGTTCATTCCCCAGCTGCTGCCTCCCTCTTTTCCTGGATCCAACAGAATTTTAACAGGTGAATATTCCCCTCTGGAAGAGCACCTTTCATTCCAAACCTAAGAACAAACAAACGAATCACTTTCCTTCGACCTTCCTTATTAGGATTCCACTGAGAGCAGTGGATGCAAAATGATCCTCTCCTGGTCCCTGCTGGATTCCCGGAGCAGGGATCCTTTCCCTCTTTCCCCCCACCCCCCGCGGTGCCCTCCTCCCCCTCCCGCCCCACCCCGCACCCTTTTCAGCCTTTCTTCCACAGCTTTTGCCTCCGGACCTCAGATCCTTTTGGTCTCCAGGAGCTCCCAGCAGCTCCACAGCCTTTCCTCTCCCATCCTGATCCTTTCTCCAGGAATGGAGCTCTGCATTGCAATTCCCTTCTCTTTTCTCCGACAATTCCCACCAACCCAGACCTAAAGCTGACACAAGGAACACTCGGTGCCCACAAATCCAAATCCAGACCTGGCCATCCCTAAACCAGCAACTCCTGGACAATTTGCGTTCATTCCAACCTATCACTGAGGACTCACCTAATCCTTCAAAATTCCCAAGAAATATCCCGTTGCCTTCAGCTCCCAGGGGATTCTGCTTCGTGCTCACACGGATTTGGGACTTCCCTGAAAAACCCGTGCAGGGCACGCTGGAATCCCCGATCCCGTGAATCGGGGGAGTGTGAAAAGCTCGGTCCAGCCTGGGCCCCCAGAAATTTTTGCCAAATATCCCCCAAGTCCTCGGGACAACAGAACTCTCTGGTACTGCATTTTTGGCGTTGTAAAGCCTGGAATTACTTTATTCCTAGTGCTGGGCTCTGGATGTGGCCGAGAAAATCCCGGCCTCCACACAGACCCAGATTCCAAACTTTTTGATACATTTGAGCAAACCGAGAAATTCCCCTTCCCTGCTTCTTCTTAAGGGCATCCTTCTCTTCCCTTACCCGGCCTGCTCTCTCCCACTGGGCTGGGTTTTTCCCTTCCCATGCTAATTAGTCCCTACTTCTAGGAGCTTTAGGTACCTTTCTTCCCTGGCAGGGATTTCTTAACACAGCTACCGAGGCTTTGGGAGTCTTCTTTATCTTCTACTTTCTGGAAACACACCCTCTGATCCATAAATGCCACAATCCAGATGCCCAACTTCAACAAGACATCCTTTTCACCTAAAAACACTCACTCTCAACTCTTAGATCTTTTAAAGTTTTACCCCCGCAAAATTCCCCTGCTTTTCCACCGCTGAATTCCTCCGTCCTGATTCCAAGAATTTCTTGAATACCACGGGGCTTTTCTCAAGATTTACCCCCACAACCTTCCCTACGTGCCCACTGCTCACCACCTCATTTTTCCCTCAATGTCTTCGTTCTCCACCCCAGAGAGTTTGTCAAGTGTTGCCTCCAAAATGTTCCCCCTCTGTCCACTACTGAGTTCCCCATTTTGCCTTCAAAATATTCATTCTGTCCCCTCCAGATTGCATCCACTTTTACCCCCAACATTTTACTTCCTCTACAATATTGATTAAACCTTTTCCACCCCAAAAATGTGCATTCCCTCCCTTAAACAGCACCTCAGCTTTTCCCTCAAAAATGCCCCAGAGAGAAACTCCGATTCAGCCCCCAAACTCCCATTTTCCTACACAAACAGTTCTTGTGGCCCCTCTCAATTCCCCCAGGCTTTCAGCTAAAGGAATAACTGGAAGCCTATTCCCTCATCTCTGCCCTCCTTTTGCTTTCCCGGAAAACATTGCCATCCCACACTTTCTCCAAGAGATCTGCTGGGAGTACGGCAAGGTCTGCTCTGTCTGAGTGCCAGGGGGGTTTACAGCACTTGCTCCTCTGCATCTTCACCCTTTCATCAGCTTTCCCCTGGAACGGTGTTGTGGGAGAAGCTTGGAATTACCAGAAATGGATCAGGTTCACATTTTTTCCCCACCAGTTTTCATCTGGTTTGAAATTCCTGGAATTACCCTCAAACGTGCCCTAGAACAGTGCTGTGAAAGGATCAGTCAGAAGAACAGCCTGAAAGCAGAAAACCACCTCCAGCAGCAGCCGGAATGATCCCATTTCTGTTCTTACCTGCTCCTGCCAGAGCTCCCAACGGCCCTTCCCATTCCAAGAGCTATGCAAGACATTCCTGCTGTCCGTGAGGGTGAGGTGCCAGTTCTGGATGTTCTTTGCTGCGGAATCGGACAACAAACAGAGCGTAAATGATCTTGGTGGCTCTTCCAAGCCAAACCACCCCGTGATTCCTTGCGTGGATCAGCACCTGTCCCAACTCCATTCCAGAAACCTCCTCCCACTAACCCAGAACTTTCCTTTTTCCGCTCAACATCAGGGATTTGCTGCCGAGTGCCCCGGGCAGGGGACGCCTCAGCCTTCCCTGGGACGCCTCAGCATTCCAGCATTTTTATTCCAGGCATTAAAAGGATGCTCATTTCTCTTCCAGCATTGTTTCCCTCATTTTAGGAGAACCCTTTTCATCCCAGACCCCCCTCGTCAGCTGTTCAATCCTCTGGCACTGGATTTGGACAAAAGAAGGGACGCACCTGGACTGCGGGAAATCACGGAGAGAAACCCCTCCAAAACCTGACAGAGAAAAACAACGGGAGATGCAGGAAGACATATCCCTCATTTGCACGTCTGGAATGCTTTTCTAAAGACTTCTCTGCATCTGGATGCTCTTTGCTCTTGGCTTTCTTTACAGGAATGCATTTGCTGCTAAACACATCTCAGGCCCTTATTTGATCAGGATAAGGCGGGATGGAGATGAAGACTCACACAGGGAATAGCCAGGGAGATTCCCAGATCTCTGAGCTCCTTCACAAGGCAGGAGATCCATTTGGCCCAGGAACCGAACCCTCCCGAGGAATTGTCTGATGCCATCTCCACATTTCACAGCTGATCCTTGTGCTCAAAGGATCCCCCTTTCTTCCCTCCAGCCAATTCCAAGCCTCGCTGCCCCCAGCCGGGAACAGTCCCCAGGCCGATCCCTGCAGTCTTCCCTGCCAGGATCCTGCTCAGGAATCCATGGGCTACGAATGTAAGAATTAATTCTTCCCACCCCTGCCCAGTTCTAATTCCAAAGGATTTGGTGTCTGCCTTACCCGGCTGGAGCCTGCTTCCAACTCTGTTCTTGCTGCTTCTGCTGCTTTCCATTTCCCAGGAATTCCACCAACGGAGCGACAGCGTTTTCCACCTCCTCCTCCAGGATTCCCTCTGTTGCGTTCGGGTGCTGGAAGGATATCAAAACCTGGGCCTCACTATCAGGAATTATATCTCCGGATTTGTTCCTTTCCAAATGTCACCTCTTCCCAACAAAGCACTGGCCATCCAAGGAATTCTAGAGAGCGATGTGCTGACCGCTGCTTACTCCTCTGGAATGTCAGAGCTTGGAAAAAAAGGGCAGTTGAGGCTTTTCCTGGTGCTGCCCATGAAGTGTATTTTACCTAAGTGCCCCTGCCCATGCCTTTGCCTGTATCCGCCAAAAATCCACCCGTTCATTCCCCAGCTGCTGCCTCCCTCTTTTCCTGGATCCAACAGAATTTTAACAGGTGAATATTCCCCTCTGGAAGAGCACCTTTCATTCCAAACCTAAGAACAAACAAATGAATCACTTTCCTTCGACCTTCCTTATTAGGATTCCACTGAGAGCAGTGGATGCAAAATGATCCTCTCCTGGTCCCTGCTGGATTCCCGGAGCAGGGATCCTTTCCCTCTTTCCCCCCACCCCCCGCGGTGCCCTCCTCCCCCTCCCGCCCCACCCCGCACCCTTTTCAGCCTTTCTTCCACAGCTTTTGCCTCCGGACCTCAGATCCTTTTGGTCTCCAGGAGCTCCCAGCAGCTCCACAGCCTTTCCTCTCCCATCCTGATCCTTTCTCCAGGAATGGAGCTCTGCATTGCAATTCCCTTCTCTTTTCTCCGACAATTCCCACCAACCCAGACCTAAAGCTGACACAAGGAACGCTCGGTGCCCACAAATCCAAATCCAGACCTGGCCATCCCTAAACCAGCAACTCCCGGACAATTTGCGTTCATTCCAACCTATCACTGAGGACTCACCTAATCCTTCAAAATTCCCAAGAAATATCCCGTTGCCTTCAGCTCCCAGGGGATTCTGCTTCGTGCTCACACGGATTTGGGACTTCCCTGAAAAACCCGTGCAGGGCACGCTGGAATCCCCGATCCCGTGAATCCGGGGAGTGTGAAAAGCTCGGTCCAGCCTGGGCCCCCAGAAATTTTTGCCAAATATCCCCCAAGTCCTCGGGACAACAGAACTCTCTGGTACTGCATTTTTGGCGTTGTAAAGCCTGGAATTACTTTATTCCTAGTGCTGGGCTCTGGATGTGGCCGAGAAAATCCCGGCCTCCGCACAGACCCAGATTCCAAACTTTTTGATACATTTGAGCAAACCGAGAAATTCCCCTTCCCTGCTTCTTCTTAAGGGCATCCTTCTCTTCCCTTACCCGGCCTGCTCTCTCCCACTGGGCTGGGTTTTTCCCTTCCCATGCTAATTAGTCCCTACTTCTAGGAGTTTTAGGTACCTTTCTTCCCTGGCAGGGATTTCTTAACACAGCTACCGAGGCTTTGGGAGCCTTCTTCATCTTCTACTTTCTGGAAACACACCCTCTGATCCATAAATGCCACAATCCAGATGCCCAACTTCAACAAGACATCCTTTTCACCTAAAAACACTCACTCTCAACTCTTAGATCTTTTAAAGTTTTACCCCCGCAAAATTCCCCTGCTTTTCCACCGCTGAATTCCTCCGTCCTGATTCCAAGAACTTCTTGAAGACCACGGGGCTTTTCTCAAGATTTACCCCCACAACCTTCCCTACGTGCCCACTGCTCACCACCTCATTTTTCCCTCAATGTCTTCGTTCTCCACCCCAGAGAGTTTGTCAAGTGTTGCCTCCAAAATGTTCCCCCTCTGTCCACTACCGAGTTCCCCATTTTGCCTTCAAAATATTCATTCTGTCCCCTCCAGATTGCATCCACTTTTACCCCCAACATTTTACTTCCTCTACAATATTGATTAAACCTTTTCCACCCCAAAAATGTGCATTCCCTCCCTTAAACAGCACCTCAGCTTTTCCCTCAAAAATGCCCCAGAGAGAAACTCCGATTCAGCCCCCAAACTCCCATTTTCCTACACAAACAGTTCTTGTGGCCCCTCTCAATTCCCCCAGGCTTTCAGCTAAAGGAATAACTGGAAGCCTATTCCCTCATCTCTGCCCTCCTTTTGCTTTCCTGGAAAACCTTGCCATCCCACACTTTCTCCAAGAGATCTGCTGGGAGTACGGCAAGGTCTGCTCTGTCAGAGTGCCAGGGGGGTTTACAGCACTTGCTCCTCTGCATCTTCACCCTTTCATCAGCTTTCCCCTGGAACGGTGTTGTGGGAGAAGCTTGGAATTACCAGAAATGGATCAGGTTCACATTTTTTCCCCACCAGTTTTCATCTGGTTTGAAATTCCTGGAATTACCCTCAAATGTGCCCTAGAACAGTGCTGTGAAAGGATCAGTCAGAAGAACAGCCTGAAAGCAGAAAACCACCTCCAGCAGCAGCCGGAATGATCCCATTTCTGTTCTTACCTGCTCCTGCCAGAGCTCCCAACGGCCCTTCCCATTCCAAGAGCTATGCAAGACATTCCTGCTGTCCGTGAGGGTGAGGTGCCAGTTCTGGATGTTCTTTGCTGCGGAATCGGACAACAAACAGAGCGTAAATGATCTTGGTGGCTCTTCCAAGCCAAACCACCCCGTGATTCCTTGCGTGGATCAGCACCTGTCCCAACTCCATTCCAGAAACCTCCTCCCACTAACCCAGAACTTTCCTTTTTCCGCTCAACATCAGGGATTTGCTGCCGAGTGCCCCGGGCAGGGGACGCCTCAGCCTTCCCTGGGACGCCTCAGCATTCCAGCATTTTTATTCCAGGCATTAAAAGGATGCTCATTTCTCTTCCAGCATTGTTTCCCTCATTTTAGGAGAACCCTTTTCATCCCAGACCCCCCTCGTCAGCTGTTCAATCCTCTGGCACTGGATTTGGACAAAAGAAGGGACGCACCTGGACTGCGGGAAATCACGGAGAGAAACCCCTCCAAAACCTGACAGAGAAAAACAACGGGAGATGCAGGAAGACATATCCCTCATTTGCACGTCTGGAATGCTTTTCTAAAGACTTCTCTGCATCTGGATGCTCTTTGCTCTTGGCTTTCTTTACAGGAATGCATTTGCTGCTAAACACATCTCAGGCCCTTATTTGATCAGGATAAGGCGGGATGGAGATGAAGACTCACACAGGGAATAGCCAGGGAGATTCCCAGATCTCTGAGCTCCTTCACAAGGCAGGAGATCCATTTGGCCCAGGAACCGAACCCTCCCGAGGAATTGTCTGATGCCATCTCCACATTTCACAGCTGATCCTTGTGCTCAAAGGATCCCCCTTTCTTCCCTCCAGCCAATTCCAAGCCTCGCTGCCCCCAGCCGGGAACAGTCCCCAGGCCGATCCCTGCAGTCTTCCCTGCCAGGATCCTGCTCAGGAATCCATGGGCTACGAATGTAAGAATTAATTCTTCCCACCCCTGCCCAGTTCTAATTCCAAAGGATTTGGTGTCTGCCTTACCCGGCTGGAGCCTGCTTCCAACTCTGTTCTTGCTGCTTCTGCTGCTTTCCATTTCCCAGGAATTCCACCAACGGAGCGACAGCGTTTTCCACCTCCTCCTCCAGGATTCCCTCTGTTGCGTTCGGGTGCTGGAAGGATATCAAAACCTGGGCCTCACTATCAGGAATTATATCTCCGGATTTGTTCCTTTCCAAATGTCACCTCTTCCCAACAAAGCACTGGCCATCCAAGGAATTCTAGAGAGCGATGTGCTGACCGCTGCTTACTCCTCTGGAATGTCAGAGCTTGGAAAAAAAGGGCAGTTGAGGCTTTTCCTGGTGCTGCCCATGAAGTGTATTTTACCTAAGTGCCCCTGCCCATGCCTTTGCCTGTATCCGCCAAAAATCCACCCGTTCATTCCCCAGCTGCTGCCTCCCTCTTTTCCTGGATCCAACAGAATTTTAACAGGTGAATATTCCCCTCTGGAAGAGCACCTTTCATTCCAAACCTAAGAACAAACAAATGAATCACTTTCCTTCGACCTTCCTTATTAGGATTCCACTGAGAGCAGTGGATGCAAAATGATCCTCTCCTGGTCCCTGCTGGATTCCCGGAGCAGGGATCCTTTCCCTCTTTCCCCCCACCCCCCGCGGTGCCCTCCTCCCCCTCCCGCCCCACCCCGCACCCTTTTCAGCCTTTCTTCCACAGCTTTTGCCTCCGGACCTCAGATCCTTTTGGTCTCCAGGAGCTCCCAGCAGCTCCACAGCCTTTCCTCTCCCATCCTGATCCTTTCTCCAGGAATGGAGCTCTGCATTGCAATTCCCTTCTCTTTTCTCCGACAATTCCCACCAACCCAGACCTAAAGCTGACACAAGGAACGCTCGGTGCCCACAAATCCAAATCCAGACCTGGCCATCCCTAAACCAGCAACTCCCGGACAATTTGCGTTCATTCCAACCTATCACTGAGGACTCACCTAATCCTTCAAAATTCCCAAGAAATATCCCGTTGCCTTCAGCTCCCAGGGGATTCTGCTTCGTGCTCACACGGATTTGGGACTTCCCTGAAAAACCCGTGCAGGGCACGCTGGAATCCCCGATCCCGTGAATCCGGGGAGTGTGAAAAGCTCGGTCCAGCCTGGGCCCCCAGAAATTTTTGCCAAATATCCCCCAAGTCCTCGGGACAACAGAACTCTCTGGTACTGCATTTTTGGCGTTGTAAAGCCTGGAATTACTTTATTCCTAGTGCTGGGCTCTGGATGTGGCCGAGAAAATCCCGGCCTCCGCACAGACCCAGATTCCAAACTTTTTGATACATTTGAGCAAACCGAGAAATTCCCCTTCCCTGCTTCTTCTTAAGGGCATCCTTCTCTTCCCTTACCCGGCCTGCTCTCTCCCACTGGGCTGGGTTTTTCCCTTCCCATGCTAATTAGTCCCTACTTCTAGGAGTTTTAGGTACCTTTCTTCCCTGGCAGGGATTTCTTAACACAGCTACCGAGGCTTTGGGAGCCTTCTTCATCTTCTACTTTCTGGAAACACACCCTCTGATCCATAAATGCCACAATCCAGATGCCCAACTTCAACAAGACATCCTTTTCACCTAAAAACACTCACTCTCAACTCTTAGATCTTTTAAAGTTTTACCCCCGCAAAATTCCCCTGCTTTTCCACCGCTGAATTCCTCCGTCCTGATTCCAAGAACTTCTTGAAGACCACGGGGCTTTTCTCAAGATTTACCCCCACAACCTTCCCTACGTGCCCACTGCTCACCACCTCATTTTTCCCTCAATGTCTTCGTTCTCCACCCCAGAGAGTTTGTCAAGTGTTGCCTCCAAAATGTTCCCCCTCTGTCCACTACCGAGTTCCCCATTTTGCCTTCAAAATATTCCTTCTGTCCCCTCCAGATTGCATCCACTTTTACCCCCAACATTTTACTTCCTCTACAATATTGATTAAACCTTTTCCACCCCAAAAATGTGCATTCCCTCCCTTAAACAGCACCTCAGCTTTTCCCTCAAAAATGCCCCAGAGAGAAACTCCGATTCAGCCCCCAAACTCCCATTTTCCTACACAAACAGTTCTTGTGGCCCCTCTCAATTCCCCCAGGCTTTCAGCTAAAGGAATAACTGGAAGCCTATTCCCTCATCTCTGCCCTCCTTTTGCTTTCCTGGAAAACCTTGCCATCCCACACTTTCTCCAAGAGATCTGCTGGGAGTACGGCAAGGTCTGCTCTGTCAGAGTGCCAGGGGGGTTTACAGCACTTGCTCCTCTGCATCTTCACCCTTTCATCAGCTTTCCCCTGGAACGGTGTTGTGGGAGAAGCTTGGAATTACCAGAAATGGATCAGGTTCACATTTTTTCCCCACCAGTTTTCATCTGGTTTGAAATTCCTGGAATTACCCTCAAATGTGCCCTAGAACAGTGCTGTGAAAGGATCAGTCAGAAGAACAGCCTGAAAGCAGAAAACCACCTCCAGCAGCAGCCGGAATGATCCCATTTCTGTTCTTACCTGCTCCTGCCAGAGCTCCCAACGGCCCTTCCCATTCCAAGAGCTATGCAAGACATTCCTGCTGTCCGTGAGGGTGAGGTGCCAGTTCTGGATGTTCTTTGCTGCGGAATCGGACAACAAACAGAGCGTAAATGATCTTGGTGGCTCTTCCAAGCCAAACCACCCCGTGATTCCTTGCGTGGATCAGCACCTGTCCCAACTCCATTCCAGAAACCTCCTCCCACTAACCCAGAACTTTCCTTTTTCCGCTCAACATCAGGGATTTGCTGCCGAGTGCCCCGGGCAGGGGACGCCTCAGCCTTCCCTGGGACGCCTCAGCATTCCAGCATTTTTATTCCAGGCATTAAAAGGATGCTCATTTCTCTTCCAGCATTGTTTCCCTCATTTTAGGAGAACCCTTTTCATCCCAGACCCCCCTCGTCAGCTGTTCAATCCTCTGGCACTGGATTTGGACAAAAGAAGGGACGCACCTGGACTGCGGGAAATCACGGAGAGAAACCCCTCCAAAACCTGACAGAGAAAAACAACGGGAGATGCAGGAAGACATATCCCTCATTTGCACGTCTGGAATGCTTTTCTAAAGACTTCTCTGCATCTGGATGCTCTTTGCTCTTGGCTTTCTTTACAGGAATGCATTTGCTGCTAAACACATCTCAGGCCCTTATTTGATCAGGATAAGGCGGGATGGAGATGAAGACTCACACAGGGAATAGCCAGGGAGATTCCCAGATCTCTGAGCTCCTTCACAAGGCAGGAGATCCATTTGGCCCAGGAACCGAACCCTCCCGAGGAATTGTCTGATGCCATCTCCACATTTCACAGCTGATCCTTGTGCTCAAAGGATCCCCCTTTCTTCCCTCCAGCCAATTCCAAGCCTCGCTGCCCCCAGCTGGGAACAGTCCCCAGGCCGATCCCTGCAGTCTTCCCTGCCAGGATCCTGCTCAGGAATCCATGGGCTACAAATTGAAGAATTAATTCTTCCCACCCCTGCCCAGTTCTAATTCCAAAGGATTTGGTGGCTGCCTTACCTGGCTGGAGCCTGCTTCCAACTCTGTTCTTGCTGCTTCTGCTGCTTTCCATTTCCCAGGAATTCCACCAACGGAGCGACAGCGTTTTCCACCTCCTCCTCCAGCATTCCCTCTGTTGCGTTCGGGTGCTGGAAGGATATCAAAACCTGGGCCTCACTATCAGGAATTATATCCCCGGATTTGTTCCTTTCCAAATGTCACCTCTTCCCAACAAAGCACTGGCCATCCAAGGAATTCTAGAGAGCGATGTGCTGACCGCTGCTTACTCCTCTGGAATGTCAGAGCTTGGAAAAAAAGGGCAGTTGAGGCTTTTCCTGGTGCTGCCCATGAAGTGTATTTTACCTAAGTGCCCCTGCCCATGCCTTTGCCTGTATCCGCCAAAAATCCACCCGTTCATTCCCCAGCTGCTGCCTCCCTCTTTTCCTGGATCCAACAGAATTTTAACAGGTGAATATTCCCCTCTGGAAGAGCACCTTTCATTCCAAACCTAAGAACAAACAAAGGAATCACTTTCCTTCGACCTTCCTTATTAGGATTCCACTGAGAGCAGTGGATGCAAAATGATCCTCTCCTGGTCCCTGCTGGATTCCCGGAGCAGGGATCCTTTCCCTCTTTCCCCCCACCCCCCGCGGTGCCCTCCTCCCCCTCCCGCCCCACCCCGCACCCTTTTCAGCCTTTCTTCCACAGCTTTTGCCTCCGGACCTCAGATCCTTTTGGTCTCCAGGAGCTCCCAGCAGCTCCACAGCCTTTCCTCTCCCATCCTGATCCTTTCTCCAGGAATGGAGCTCTGCATTGCAATTCCCTTCTCTTTTCTCCGACAATTCCCACCAACCCAGACCTAAAGCTGACACAAGGAACGCTCGGTGCCCACAAATCCAAATCCAGACCTGGCCATCCCTAAACCAGCAACTCCCGGACAATTTGCGTTCATTCCAACCTATCACTGAGGACTCACCTAATCCTTCAAAATTCCCAAGAAATATCCCGTTGCCTTCAGCTCCCAGGGGATTCTGCTTCGTGCTCACACGGATTTGGGACTTCCCTGAAACACCCGTGCAGGGCACGCTGGAATCCCCGATCCCGTGAATCGGGGGAGTGTGAAAAGCTCGGTCCAGCCTGGGCCCCCAGAAATTTTTGCCAAATATCCCCCAAGTCCTCGGGACAACAGAACTCTCTGGTACTGCATTTTTGGCGCTGTAAAGCCTGGAATTACTTTATTCCTAGTGCTGGGCTCTGGATGTGGCCGAGAAAATCCCGGCCTCCACACAGACCCAGATTCCAAACTTTTTGATACATTTGAGCAAACCGAGAAATTCCCCTTCCCTGCTTCTTCTTAAGGGCATCCTTCTCTTCCCTTACCCGGCCTGCTCTCTCCCACTGGGCTGGGTTTTTCCCTTCCCATGCTAATTAGTCCCTACTTCTAGGAGTTTTAGGTACCTTTCTTCCCTGGCAGGGATTTCTTAACACAGCTACCGAGGCTTTGGGAGCCTTCTTCATCTTCTACTTTCTGGAAACACACCCTCTGATCCATAAATGCCACAATCCAGATGCCCAACTTCAACAAGACATCCTTTTCACCTAAAAACACTCACTCTCAACTCTTAGATCTTTTAAAGTTTTACCCCCGCAAAATTCCCCTGCTTTTCCACCGCTGAATTCCTCCGTCCTGATTCCAAGAACTTCTTGAAGACCACGGGGCTTTTCTCAAGATTTACCCCCACAACCTTCCCTACGTGCCCACTGCTCACCACCTCATTTTTCCCTCAATGTCTTCGTTCTCCACCCCAGAGAGTTTGTCAAGTGTTGCCTCCAAAATGTTCCCCCTCTGTCCACTACCGAGTTCCCCATTTTGCCTTCAAAATATTCATTCTGTCCCCTCCAGATTGCATCCACTTTTACCCCCAACATTTTACTTCCTCTACAATATTGATTAAACCTTTTGCACCCCAAAAATGTGCATTCCCTCCCTTAAACAGCACCTCAGCTTTTCCCTCAAAAATGCCCCAGAGAGAAACTCCGATTCAGCCCCCAAACTCCCATTTTCCTACACAAACAGTTCTTGTGGCCCCTCTCAATTCCCCCAGGCTTTCAGCTAAAGGAATAACTGGAAGCCTATTCCCTCATCTCTGCCCTCCTTTTGCTTTCCTGGAAAACCTTGCCATCCCACACTTTCTCCAAGAGATCTGCTGGGAGTACGGCAAGGTCTGCTCTGTCTGAGTGCCAGGGGGGTTTACAGCACTTGCTCCTCTGCATCTTCACCCTTTCATCAGCTTTCCCCTGGAACGGTGTTGTGGGAGAAGCTTGGAATTACCAGAAATGGATCAGGTTCACATTTTTTCCCCACCAGTTTTCATCTGGTTTGAAATTCCTGGAATTACCCTCAAATGTGCCCTAGAACAGTGCTGTGAAAGGATCAGTCAGAAGAACAGCCTGAAAGCAGAAAACCACCTCCAGCAGCAGCCGGAATGATCCCATTTCTGTTCTTACCTGCTCCTGCCAGAGCTCCCAACGGCCCTTCCCATTCCAAGAGCTATGCAAGACATTCCTGCTGTCCGTGAGGGTGAGGTGCCAGTTCTGGATGTTCTTTGCTGCGGAATCGGACAACAAACAGAGCGTAAATGATCTTGGTGGCTCTTCCAAGCCAAACCACCCCGTGATTCCTTGCGTGGATCAGCACCTGTCCCAACTCCATTCCAGAAACCTCCTCCCACTAACCCAGAACTTTCCTTTTTCCGCTCAACATCAGGGATTTGCTGCCGAGTGCCCCGGGCAGGGGACGCCTCAGCCTTCCCTGGGACGCCTCAGCATTCCAGCATTTTTATTCCAGGCATTAAAAGGATGCTCATTTCTCTTCCAGCATTGTTTCCCTCATTTTAGGAGAACCCTTTTCATCCCAGACCCCCCTCGTCAGCTGTTCAATCCTCTGGCACTGGATTTGGACAAAAGAAGGGACGCACCTGGACTGCGGGAAATCACGGAGAGAAACCCCTCCAAAACCTGACAGAGAAAAACAACGGGAGATGCAGGAAGACATATCCCTCATTTGCACGTCTGGAATGCTTTTCTAAAGACTTCTCTGCATCTGGATGCTCTTTGCTCTTGGCTTTCTTTACAGGAATGCATTTGCTGCTAAACACATCTCAGGCCCTTATTTGATCAGGATAAGGCGGGATGGAGATGAAGACTCACACAGGGAATAGCCAGGGAGATTCCCAGATCTCTGAGCTCCTTCACAAGGCAGGAGATCCATTTGGCCCAGGAACCGAACCCTCCCGAGGAATTGTCTGATGCCATCTCCACATTTCACAGCTGATCCTTGTGCTCAAAGGATCCCCCTTTCTTCCCTCCAGCCAATTCCAAGCCTCGCTGCCCCCAGCCGGGAACAGTCCCCAGGCCGATCCCTGCAGTCTTCCCTGCCAGGATCCTGCTCAGGAATCCATGGGCTACAAATTGAAGAATTAATTCTTCCCACCCCTGCCCAGTTCTAATTCCAAAGGATTTGGTGGCTGCCTTACCTGGCTGGAGCCTGCTTCCAACTCTGTTCTTGCTGCTTCTGCTGCTTTCCATTTCCCAGGAATTCCACCAACGGAGCGACAGCGTTTTCCACCTCCTCCTCCAGCATTCCCTCTGTTGCGTTCGGGTGCTGGAAGGATATCAAAACCTGGGCCTCACTATCAGGAATTATATCCCCGGATTTGTTCCTTTCCAAATGTCACCTCTTCCCAACAAAGCACTGGCCATCCAAGGAATTCTAGAGAGCGATGTGCTGACCGCTGCTTACTCCTCTGGAATGTCAGAGCTTGGAAAAAAAGGGCAGTTGAGGCTTTTCCTGGTGCTGCCCATGAAGTGTATTTTACCTAAGTGCCCCTGCCCATGCCTTTGCCTGTATCCGCCAAAAATCCACCCGTTCATTCCCCAGCTGCTGCCTCCCTCTTTTCCTGGATCCAACAGAATTTTAACAGGTGAATATTCCCCTCTGGAAGAGCACCTTTCATTCCAAACCTAAGAACAAACAAAGGAATCACTTTCCTTCGACCTTCCTTATTAGGATTCCACTGAGAGCAGTGGATGCAAAATGATCCTCTCCTGGTCCCTGCTGGATTCCCGGAGCAGGGATCCTTTCCCTCTTTCCCCCCACCCCCCGCGGTGCCCTCCTCCCCCTCCCGCCCCACCCCGCACCCTTTTCAGCCTTTCTTCCACAGCTTTTGCCTCCGGACCTCAGATCCTTTTGGTCTCCAGGAGCTCCCAGCAGCTCCACAGCCTTTCCTCTCCCATCCTGATCCTTTCTCCAGGAATGGAGCTCTGCATTGCAATTCCCTTCTCTTTTCTCCGACAATTCCCACCAACCCAGACCTAAAGCTGACACAAGGAACGCTCGGTGCCCACAAATCCAAATCCAGACCTGGCCATCCCTAAACCAGCAACTCCCGGACAATTTGCGTTCATTCCAACCTATCACTGAGGACTCACCTAATCCTTCAAAATTCCCAAGAAATATCCCGTTGCCTTCAGCTCCCAGGGGATTCTGCTTCGTGCTCACACGGATTTGGGACTTCCCTGAAACACCCGTGCAGGGCACGCTGGAATCCCCGATCCCGTGAATCGGGGGAGTGTGAAAAGCTCGGTCCAGCCTGGGCCCCCAGAAATTTTTGCCAAATATCCCCCAAGTCCTCGGGACAACAGAACTCTCTGGTACTGCATTTTTGGCGCTGTAAAGCCTGGAATTACTTTATTCCTAGTGCTGGGCTCTGGATGTGGCCGAGAAAATCCCGGCCTCCACACAGACCCAGATTCCAAACTTTTTGATACATTTGAGCAAACCGAGAAATTCCCCTTCCCTGCTTCTTCTTAAGGGCATCCTTCTCTTCCCTTACCCGGCCTGCTCTCTCCCACTGGGCTGGGTTTTTCCCTTCCCATGCTAATTAGTCCCTACTTCTAGGAGCTTTAGGTACCTTTCTTCCCTGGCAGGGATTTCTTAACACAGCTACCGAGGCTTTGGGAGTCTTCTTTATCTTCTACTTTCTGGAAACACACCCTCTGATCCATAAATGCCACAATCCAGATGCCCAACTTCAACAAGACATCCTTTTCACCTAAAAACACTCACTCTCAACTCTTAGATCTTTTAAAGTTTTACCCCCGCAAAATTCCCCTGCTTTTCCACCGCTGAATTCCTCCGTCCTGATTCCAAGAACTTCTTGAAGACCACGGGGCTTTTCTCAAGATTTACCCCCACAACCTTCCCTACGTGCCCACTGCTCACCACCTCATTTTTCCCTCAATGTCTTCGTTCTCCACCCCAGAGAGTTTGTCAAGTGTTGCCTCCAAAATGTTCCCCCTCTGTCCACTACCGAGTTCCCCATTTTGCCTTCAAAATATTCATTCTGTCCCCTCCAGATTGCATCCACTTTTACCCCCAACATTTTACTTCCTCTACAATATTGATTAAACCTTTTCCACCCCAAAAATGTGCATTCCCTCCCTTAAACAGCACCTCAGCTTTTCCCTCAAAAATGCCCCAGAGAGAAACTCCGATTCAGCCCCCAAACTCCCATTTTCCTACACAAACAGTTCTTGTGGCCCCTCTCAATTCCCCCAGGCTTTCAGCTAAAGGAATAACTGGAAGCCTATTCCCTCATCTCTGCCCTCCTTTTGCTTTCCTGGAAAACCTTGCCATCCCACACTTTCTCCAAGAGATCTGCTGGGAGTACTGCAAGGTCTGCTCTGTCTGAGTGCCAGGGGGGTTTACAGCACTTGCTCCTCTGCATCTTCACCCTTTCATCAGCTTTCCCCTGGAACGGTGTTGTGGGAGAAGCTTGGAATTACCAGAAATGGATCAGGTTCACATTTTTTCCCCACCAGTTTTCATCTGGTTTGAAATTCCTGGAATTACCCTCAAACGTGCCCTAGAACAGTGCTGTGAAAGGATCAGTCAGAAGAACAGCCTGAAAGCAGAAAACCACCTCCAGCAGCAGCCGGAATGATCCCATTTCTGTTCTTACCTGCTCCTGCCAGAGCTCCCAACGGCCCTTCCCATTCCAAGAGCTATGCAAGACATTCCTGCTGTCCGTGAGGGTGAGGTGCCAGTTCTGGATGTTCTTTGCTGCGGAATCGGACAACAAACAGAGCGTAAATGATCTTGGTGGCTCTTCCAAGCCAAACCACCCCGTGATTCCTTGCGTGGATCAGCACCTGTCCCAACTCCATTCCAGAAACCTCCTCCCACTAACCCAGAACTTTCCTTTTTCCGCTCAACATCAGGGATTTGCTGCCGAGTGCCCCGGGCAGGGGACGCCTCAGCCCTCTCTGGGACACCTCAGCATTCCCTGGGACGCCTCATCATTCCCTGGGACGCCTCAGCATGCCCTGGGATACCTCAGCATTCCCTGGGGTGCCTCAGCATTCCCTGGGCTGCTGTTCCACGCCGATCCCGTGTCCAGCGCCGTTCCGGGCTGCAGTGCCGGGCTCTCCCCACAAGGCGGCAGCACCGGGAGCGAGCAGCCCCGGCCGGTCCCGCTGTCTCGGGGCAGCTGCGCCTTTAACCCGCCCGGAGCCGGCGGGGCCGTGAACACAGCGGGCAAAAACCCCACCGATCCCCTTTCTTTCACCCCCAGAGGCACAGGATCGCAGCATTCCCTGGGCTGGAAGGGACCCGCAGGGAGCATCGAGTCCACATCCTGGTCCTGCACCCCAAGAATCCCACCCTGTGCCCGAGAGCCTTGTCCAGACACAAACTCTGCCCCCAGGATCCTGAAAACACAGCGGGGCTGGGAGAAGGGTAACAAGGGAGGATTTTTTACATAGTTCTCCTTGTATGATCGTTATATAATCTTATTAGATAGTCCAGCAACCCATCCCTGGGCCGGGACCCCCACCCCTGTCCCGGGACACCCATCCCTGGGCCGGAATACCGATCCCCCGCGGCCCCCACCGTCCGCTCGGGACTGTCCCCGTTCCCCGCTCACCTCCGAGCCCGCAGCACCCGCCCCGGTGCCCCCGGCCCGGCAGCGCTGCTCCCCGGACTCCCCGCCATTGCCGCGTCGGGCGAAGAAGGGCGGAAATTACCGGGACCACACCAATGTGGCGATGCGACCTTCTCAAGATGGCGGCGGTGGAGGACCCCGCTCCGTCTATTCGGCTGCCTGAATGCTCCCGCCTACTCCAGGCGCCGCTGACCCCACAGTCGGTGTCCGCATAGCGGGAAACGCCTCAGAAAATTGCGTGCAAGCGCTGGGCTGGCGTTGGTGTCGGCGTCGCGTTCAGGCAGCCGAATAGACGCAGCTAGAGGGGGCCTTCCCTGCCACCATCTTGAGAAGGTCAGAAAACAGCGTAAACGACCGCCATCTTTAGTGTGGCGATGACCTAATTTCCGGTTTCGCCGCCGTCTTGGGTGCTGGCAGAAGCCACTTCCGGTCGAGCCGCCATCTTTAGTGTGGTACTCACAAGGCCCCCGCCCCTCACAAGGGCTTCTGTCTATTCAGCTGCCTGAATCCAGCCCGGACTCCGACGCCGGCCCCGCGCTTTCCGCGCGATTTTCCGCCGTGGTCCCCGGTGCGAGGACACGGGTGGTGGGGTCACCGGCGCCGGAGGCGGGCGACGGTCCCGCGACCGGCGGCAGGCATCGGCAGGGATACCTCTCTTAGGGGCCTAGTGCGTCCGCCATCTTGAGTGTGGCGGAAGTGTCATCCACCCTCTGCAAGGTCCTGGCAGGTTCGAATAAAAACGCCACTTACGCCGTCCCGAAAGCGCCGAACTGCGCCTTCCTTTCCGAGCCGCCCCCTTGAGAGCGGCACGCGGGCGGCTCTATTCCCACCGTGCTCGCCCGGTGCTCCCCGCCCCGGCTCGCGCTGCGACCGCGCCTCTGCTGCCCGGCAAAACCGGCCCCGCCGGGCCGCCCCCCGCGCTGTCATTCGTCGCGGTCACCGCCCCGCACGGCGCCCGCTCCTTTGCAGCGCTCTGGCCCCGCTCATGCACGCCCGTGTCCCTTGGCGCTCCGAACCGTCCTTCGCCCCTCCCCTCCGCTGCCAGACGCGGCCCCGCTCGCTCCTTGCCCTTGCCACGCTCGGCAGCCACCGAGGCCGCCGCCCTCTCGGCTCCCCCGGCCCCGGGCGGCAGCAGCGCCGGGGCGCCGTGCCGGGGCCGGCAGTGCCGCGCTCTCGCCACCAGGCGGCAGCAGCGCCGCCCAGCTCAGCCCGGGGCCGGGCCGCGCTGCGGGGCACGGACAGAGCAGAGGCAAAAGCCGGCTCAGGGCGCTCTGCAGCTCCTGCAGCCCGAGCCTCTCGGCTCCTGGCGCCAGGCACTCGCTTCTTCCCTTCCTACAGAAAAACGCCGCCTCGTTATGCTCAAAACTTGCTCATCTCTAGTCCCAGCTTCTTATATTCCTATATGCAACAGAGTAGAGAGAGAGGGCTGGCTTATTTCAAAATGAATCTACATCTAAATCCATCGCCTTTGTCTATAGATGTCAAAATGAAGACCTTAGCAGGTTTTGGTATTCTGCACACATCCCTCCCTGGGAGGAATGGTAAAAAGTTAAAAACAAATGAAATTTAAACAGTAAAAAGTTAGAAAAAAAGTTACAACGGCAGAAATTTAGAAACAAACAAAGAGGTACAATACAAGAAACGAACAAATTTCTAAAGGTAGAAAGGTTGAAAGTTAAAAACAAAGGTAGAAACAAAAAAAAATTAGAAACAAAGTTAGGTAGACATTTAGAGACAAAGTCAGAAAGGCGAGTGTTGAGCTTTTGACAGGGTACCCTTCCTTCTCAGACCAGGGTGAAAGAGCAGAGGAGGCTGCTGTTCTGCTAAGTTCTTGATTTCACAGTCTCACAGCTGTCTTGAAGGCAGACTTTGAATGGGGTTACATGATAAAGCCAAGCAGCAGCAGCAGGCAAAACCAGCTGCTTCTATATGCTCCATACCCTATATTTTTTGCTTACAGAAGTGTGGATTATATTTGTTAATTGACCAGTAAGATTCACACACGATTCTAGTTTTCTTTTTCTTAACCCACCCTGGTCTAATTCTAACAGTCGTAAGCCTCACACAAGTGTTACATCTGTGTTACACAGATTTGCATCTACAGTTTCTATCAGCTCTTAGTGTTTATGTGAACACTCCATCTAAAAAATGGCAACAGTGCCACTCAATCTAGATTTTGTCTAAAGTAAAGAATTCTGTGAAAAGGTAACACTGCTGCAGCAAGAGCTGTGCTGAAGATCTCTGCTACAGCTTTTTCATGACTAAGGCACTTGGCATCTATTTCTACTAAAAGTTAAAAATCCGTAGTTCTATTGCACTTTGCTGTGGCTTCATGGATGCCAGCTTGTCCAAAGGTTTCAATTCAAACCTAAGGCTTTGGCTTCCCTCTGGGCCTGAGGCCAGAGGAGCCTCCACTCTAAGAAGGTTAGAAACAAGGTTAGAAAGGTAAAAGTTAGAAAGCAAAAAATACATTTAGAAAGGCACAAAGTTAGAAATGTAGAGTGTTAGAAACCAACAAAGGCAGAAAGGTAAAAATGGGGAGAAAAACAAAGGCAGAAAGTTTCAAAGTTAGAAGCAAACAGAGGCAGAAAGGGACAAATCTAGAAAGTTAGAAACAAACAAAGGTAGAAAGTCAAAAAGGTAGAAATGAACAAAGGTAGAAAGTTGGAGAGGCAGAAAGTGCAGAGGCTGGCAGCAGCCATTCCAGCCTTAAGGAGAGCCCTGTGGAGAAGAGCAACTTGTTCCATTGATCTTCACTTCGAGAAGGGCCTTCTGCTCTCTTGGGAAAGATGCAGACCAGGCCATGACTCCAGCTAGAAGCAGCAGGTGGGAATGCTTTTCCTTCAGCTCCCAGAAAGCTGGGAGCTTTCATGTTTGAGTCAGTGGCCTAAAAGGGGCAGAAAGTCTGCCCTGACAAGTGTGTGGGCATGGATCTGTTTGGTCTTGCCCTGTGCCCATTCCCAAAACTCTCTTCAAACTTGCCCAAAAGAGCAACACAAAGCCTGGGGCAGATTGTGCCTGAAGAAAGAATGGTCTCTGTTTTTTTCCAAGCTGCTACAGAAACAAACTAAGGTAGAAAGGTAAAAATGAACAAAGGAGGGAAGGTGAGAAAGGTAGTTCGAAAGTCAAAGTCAGAGAAAGAGAGAAAGTCAGAGAGAGAAAGAGAGAAAGTCAGAGAAAGGGAAAGGCAGAAAGAAAGCAAGGCAGAAAGCAAGTCAGAGAGAAAGAAAGGAAGAAAAATAGAGAGAAAAAGGAATAGAGAAAGAGAAGAATCGGGTTTGAGAGAAAAAGAAATGGAGTTTAAAAGAGAAGTAGTGTTGAAGAGAAAAAGAGCAACTGAGAACTAGAGTGACAGAGACATCCAGAAAGAGTTAAACAGTGAGAAAAAGAGAAAGAGTTGGAAAAAGTCAAGTGAGGAATAGACTAAAAAGTAAAGCAAAGCAGAGCAGCAAAGCAAGAAATATGGCAAAAAAATTACTAAAGCACACCAAAGGAAGAGAGCAACCAAAGGGGGGAGGGGGGTTTATTAGGGTTTCTTCAACTTTATTGAATGAGGGTTTTTTAGTTACACTTCAGCAAAGCAAGTGGAAACAACAATGTGCACAAGCACAAGTACAAATCCAATCCATCTGCACACTGGTCAAAGTCCAAGTGACATCCAGAGCAATACGTGCAAGTGCAGCAGCAAACACAAATCCAGAGCAACACAAGCCAACCCCATCGCAGTACAACCTAACAATTGTTCTATTTCTGGAAAATGTATGACATCTTATTGGTCCAGGAAACCCAAAACAACAGCAGCAGACAGAGAACAAAACACTCATCCACCACCCACCTCCTTCAGCTTCCACACAAACCCACCCTCGCTCTCGTCTCGAGAGCACCCCATGGGAAGGCGGTTCCCGGGAGCCCCAAAATCATCGCGCCTGACAAATGCCCAGCCCCGGCACGGTCAGCACCCAACCCCTGGCGATGAACGTCACCTCACAGAGCGGCCGGGGCCCAGATAAAAAAACCCAGCTGGGAGGGAAAAAAACCCCAGACAGCAGAGCTGGGTGGTTTTTACTCTAAGTTTAAAAAGTAGCTGAAAAGCCTGAAAGGCAAAACTCACACCCACAAGGTTAGAAGCATTCCACACACGCACTCTTCTCGCAGGCAGACAGACACAGACAGTCACACACACACACAGTCACACAGCCTTCAGCTTACACCCTGACTGCAGCCCTGACTCAAAACATTCCAGCCATGAAGATGCTTCGACGCAGCTTCTGGATGCCGCTCCTCGACGCCGAACGGGGCGCTCTGGGAAAATCGGTAGCGTCGGTGACCGCAGAGATCCGAGGCGGCCTCGGGGACCTGCGAGACAACGTGAGGCAGCCAACGAGCCGCCGAGGGCTAGGAGTTATTCCCACACCGGGCCCATAAGTCTTCTACCCAAAAACCCATAGAAAAGAGATGAACCACTAAGTTTTATAACTCTTCTACTTAACCGTGACCCTACGTGCCGGGGCAGGGCAGCTCAAACCCAGACAGCACATAGGTAAGTGTTCTACGATGTACAGACCTGTGAAACAGAGAGGCAAGAACTAAAACGCAGGGGAAAGCAGGGATTAGATACAATAAAATGTCGGTAGGGCCTTTTTTAAGCTGAACCTAAGTCAATCACTACATCAACTCAAGTTGAACCCTATGTTAACTTCCAAAGACATATGTCTTTTCAAACCCAGATTTGCAATTTTAGGAAAACAGGAGCTGCGCGCTCAATGTACCTGGACTCCTGGCCAGTGGACGGGTGTGACAGAGCCCCAGGTCACAAAAAAGAAAAGCAAAACATGTGATCACATACCCTTGTACAAGAAACAATATCAAAGTGAGACCAACTTGGAGCAAGTCTGGATCATTCCCATAAGGGTTACCAGGAGGGGTTCTCTGCTCTTTCTCTGCAATGGGACTCCCCAGCTGAAGTTCAGACCAGGATGACAGGAACGTTTTAGGGTAACTGCTCTTGTATCCCTTCCTAATCGCTACTGTAACACATAATAATGATTTGATGCATTGCCTTTCTACCTTGATTTCTGTTACTGCTTCTTATCCATGTAGTTCATTCTTCTTACTTGCTTATCATCCATATAATAAATAAGCCTATCCCAAAAGAAGTCATTCTTTTGTTCTGATCACTTCACTAATAGCACTAACTAGCAAAAGAACACTCCCCTTCCTCTGGCAAAGAACTCTCCTTCTCATCCAGGTGCCTGTGGCTGAAACTGAAATTCCACCTCCAAAATGCTGTATGTCCAAGGTTAGTAATTCCCAAGGAAATTCCCCACCGATCATAAGCAATCACCTATAACTTCTCCTCTGGAATCGTTACTGCTTTGGCTTTCTGTGGAAGTGTTTCAAACATCCATTGAGGGTTCAGGGGCTTGCTCGGGTTGCTTATGGCTCACCCTGACAGGCCCAAGCCAACTCCAAGTACCCAGAATTTCAGGGAAATATTGATGCGGTTTATAAATGCTCCCCTTCCCTGCAAGTCAGTCCTTCACTGCACATCCAGGGAGCGGATTTACTCCGTCCTTTGTACTCAAGAGCACCTCTCCAGCACAAATCCCACCTCTCACAGACACAAACCAAACAGAAACCTACTGCAGGTGTTTGTGTTGAAAGTACAATTCTTAGCACATCTGGCTACATGATTAAAACACGTGCATGCACTGATGTCATAGAGGGAAAGCTTTTCAGCGGAGAAAACAGCCATTTTGGTAGCATACTTGGATACACCTTCAGAAAAAGCAGAATTAGCACCAATTCCTAAGACTGCTGCTGAGGAATCCAGCCTTCCTTGGGACACCCAATGCAGCAGACACTGGAAAAGGAGGGAAAAAGCCAAGCTTGGAGTGGAGAAATAGAACATAAATACACCAGCCTTTCAAAAACCTTCACATTGCAATAGTGGGAACCAGTCACATTGACTCTTTCCTTGCTTTTTGTGATTACATAAATATGAAATACAAACAGGTAACAACTATTTTGAGTTTCCAAGTGCCAAAACCTGCTTTCCGAGTGGTAGGGGGGGAAAGCAGCAATTCAAACACCTCACAAAAAAACTAAAATCAACCAACCCATCAACCTAACACTCCTTTACAGCAAGCAAAGGCCACACATCCTAAGGGCTAGATGACCCATGAGCCAGCTTCCCCACATTCCTGCATTTCAACAGCTTCTGATTGCCCCTTGTACTCCTACAAAAGCCAAAAACTAAACTGAAGTTTTAGAAAAATAAAATTAGAATTGGTGAAACTAACTCTAATAAAAAGTGTTATCTCTTACACGGCTAAAATCTGTTGGGATATCATTAAGAAGCACTATATTTAGAACGCATTCTACTTACAACTCTTCTGTTTGACTAATCAAAGAGGCAAGCAGAAGCCAGTGTTTAAAAATTGATTCTCAAAACCGAATCCTAACACAAAACCCTGGCTACAACCGTCCCAAATGCATTTACACATAAATAAAGGGCAGTTTGTAGGAGTGGCTGCCTTCAGCAAAACACCAAAATCCCTCTCGAAGGTGAAACTCCTGAAAACTGATAACCAGTGAATCAAACTGTAACTACAAAAGCAGATGCTCTACCTACTCCCCACCAAAAAGAAATGTTCCTGGATTTTCCTGCGATAGCCACAGAGTTCGCTCAGATGCTTTAACTTCCCTTTTGAAAACTCTGTTCCTATATGTGAATTACCTCTGTGTGTACGTGTGGCAATCAAGAGAACCACTTCAGGAGATACACATTAACACTGCTAAAGAAAGAGATAGACCACAGAAACTCCTCCTGCCTGAGGGAGAGATTAAACCAGTTCCCTTTGTCCCTCAACCCCCCAAGCTCTGCCTGCTCGCAAAGACGAAATTTAAATACCAAAGGCAAAGCCAACCCCAGTGATATCGCACCCTACAGCAAAATTGGTTATAATGAATACTCCTGCAGTTATAGAAATACAGGGCAATAGCTCGAAATGTTGAAACAAGAGCACAAGTGATAAAAGAAAGACTAGGAAGTGTACCAGCCGAAGAATTACAAGCACTGGTAGTAAAAAGAAAGACAAACACTGTATGACTAATTTTGTATGGTTATCTGGGCTGGTGCCACATGATGATTGTATCGCTGAAAGTGTTAGAGTGGCAAGTGAATGAAAAAGAGAAGTTTCAGCAAGAAAAAGCTTCAATGGTTGTCTCGATTCTGATCCATACAAGTCCAGTTCTACCTGACACAAAAACCGCAGACCTTACAAGCCTATTGTAACAACAAAATGGATTCGCTGACAAAAATCAGAAAGATAAAAAGTAATCCACAGCACCGACATCAATTTGGTAAATGATTGCATTATAAGTTAAGCCATACTAGAAACCTTATTTTTGCAGCACAAAGAAAAGACTAACCATTGACCAAAAAGGTGTGTAAAATACTTCTATACAGCGCTCCCAGTGCCAGCTGAAACTTAGATAAAGCCATCCAAACCTAGCACCATCCTACACATCAAAAGATAACAAAACACGCCGTTCAACACAGCAGATAAGCTGTCTTGAACCTCTGAACCATCTACCAGTTACAAGTGATTACCACGAAACGCAGGCGTGCTGATACAGATCCTGTTATTTCAAGACTTAGTGACTGGTCTTCCAGTCCCCCTGTCCTAAACTGTACAAAGCGACACCCTTTCCTCTGGGCGAGCTCAGCTTTGCACTGAAACTAAGAAAATTTCTCACTGAAGCCTCACAAACCACTCCTCCACTGCCCCCGTCTGACAGCAGCGAGCGCAGCGCTGAGTCTGCAACCAGAGGCCAGAGATGGAACCGCTGCCGCAGCTCTCTGGAGAAACGCGTCCGCTGTTGCTTCGGTGCCACAGTTTGGATTTCTCCAACAACCTTGAATGTCTAAGCATTCCCTCACCGGACAAAAGCGAGGCACCGGGCCGAGGGGCACCCGGCGGCGCCCGAGCCCCGCGCACGGACGGCACGGAGCGGGCGGGACGGCCGGGAGCGGCGCGGCTCCGTGCCTCGCCTCCCGCCTGCGCTCGCCTCGGCTCCGCACGGCTCGGACCGGCGCGGCTCCGTCGGTCCCTGTCGGCAGCCCAGCCCCCAAATTGCCATTCCTCCTCAGAAATTCCCCAGGGGCCGGGAGTGCTCCCACGCAAGACATTCGGTGCCAGGGCACAGCCAGAAGCGCCCTCAAATACAGCGGCACGCCCCCATCTAAACCCTTCAAATGCTGGAAAAGCTGGAGTTTCTTTCAATTTAACCCCTGGAACTGAGGCAACGGGGGGTGTTTACCTCAATTTAAGCAAATACAATGGCAAATAAAGGGGTTCTCCCCTTCAATTTAATCCCCCGAAATATCAGAAAGAGAGGGGCTTTCCTCAAATCTCTCAAATGATGGGAAAAGGGCGATTTTTACCTCAATTAAAACCCTTAAAAAGCAGGGACAATGGGGCTTCTTCCCTCAATTTAAACTCCTTCTGTCCTCGTAACCCCTCTTTTTTCTGGGGGCACTTGGGGAAGGTGTGGCAAGATGAAATCAAAAGGCAAAAGGAGAAAGACACCCACCCCCCCCCTTGCAAATCCACACCGTGGCTCACCTGCTGCTGCCTGGCACAAAGGTTCGTCCCTTGGCACCTCCTTTAAGCAATGCTCCACATCCAAGTGCTCCCCCAAGACGCTGGGAGATGCTCCCACCGTCCTTCTGTGAGAGACCCCCCAGGAGCCCACCACGAGCCCCTCTCCTCCAGCAGCGCCACGCAAAAGGGAGCTGAGGAAACCCATCCTAAAACAGCCCCCGGCAGGAGCTGCCCTCTCCTCACCGTCACAGCTCACACCCGGGTGTTGGGGTGACCCAGCCCACTGCAGGGCTGGGGCAGCGTGCCAATCAATCCCAGCCCCTCCCCTGGATCGAGTCCCCCGAAGAGTCAGATTCAGGGGGCGGCTCAGAAGCCTAAGCTGCACCCCCTGGGCTGTGCCCGGGTCCAAGCCACCTCCCCCGGATCGGGAAAATTCTCGGTTACTCGGTCGTTCACTGGTTCTGTTATACCTCCCGCCTCTCGGTTTACCCCAGTGGTTCTTGTTGAATTGTATCCTCCCCCTGGCTTGTAACTCATTGCTTGTTTTCCCCTTTCACCGGGGTTTTCAAATTCCCTATAAAACTGAGGACAAGGGTCCAAGGAGCGATCCGATCCCTTCCCTCCGACCGACCTCATCATCATCCCATCGCATTAAACCTGTTAGAAGCCAGACCTGAACAGCCTCTCTTTTCCTTTGTCTCCGAGCTAACGTGAGCCGAGCCCGTCGGCTCCTGCTGTGTTCCCTCTGCCGAGAAGCCAGCTAGCTTGCCCAACAAGCAGCTCTCTTCCTGATCCCGAAGTTGCTTCTGCGACAGGCAGAAGTAACGCAGCTGGACTCTCTCTGACCTGGGGCACGCCAGAGCTCGTGCCTCGAGCACCAAACGCTGCATTACCTGGGGTTGTTGCTGGTCCCAGGGTGAGGGCAGGTGCAGAAAGCATTTGCTGCTCATTCCCTGGACAGCTCATCCTCTGTACCTGACACACTGGGGCACCGGGCTTTCCTTCCTATGGATAATAGATATTTGATGCCAATTGCAGGTAAACTGTCAGGGGTGTTTTTTGAAGTATCTTTTAAACTATAGTTACAATTATGCATAATTATTATATCATTAGCATTCCATAATTATGGGTGTGATTTTTGACATTTGATAGACAAGACTAAATCTCTTGCTGGTTTTAGAGTATTGCGTTGAAAGTCTGTGTGCTTTCTCTTCTTCCCCTGTTCCAGGAGAGTTCTTGGGAAACTTCTGTTATCTGTAAGAAGGGTGTAACATCAGAACTACTACAACCTATTTGCTCCTAAAGCAATGCACAGCAGCACATTTTTAGGCCGCTGGGCCTGTGCTCTGCGAGCTACCCAGCAGTGCAAATGATGAGGACATTCTCCTGCTACACTATCAACATCCCTGTCATTAGGTCTCCCCTTAACAGCATTCTTATTCAAACAAGGGGAACAGCAACTGTGCTGTGAGGAAGAACGTCCCCTCGCTGGTCCTTCAGGCAGTTCTAGTAAAAATAAAAAAATCCATTACCTTCTCTACACAGCAAGGATGGATCCAGCAGCTCTGTCATGTATTCGATTTCAGTCTCCAGCTCATCACACTGGGCTAGCACACGTGTCAACACAGGCAGGAAGTCATCGGCTCCATACGGCCTCCCTGGGTTGAAGGGAACGCAGGCAGTGAGAGACAAACCACACTTTTTCACCAGTTCCCGTGTTTGAAAGGAAAGCACTCTTTTGTGCCTTCTCTAGCCAGCATGTCTGTGTTACTCCAGAACCCCCTGGAGTCACCAATGTGCAGCAAAGAGAACGTCGCCTGACACTCACTGCACGGGAGACCGGCTCAATCCTGTCCTTCCAACAAGCACGAATCTTACGATGCACGCCTTGAGGCATGCAAGGGAAATTTAGAGACTGGGCTCACCTTGGCACCAGCTCAACCGGTGAACTGGTGGAAAGGCTGCCATGCCAGTCACCTGAACAGTCTCATTGCCTAAGAGATGATGGATAGGCGTTTTCTTTATACATCCAGGGATAACATCCACCTTCTGGAAGTGTCCAGACACAAACACCAGTCTCTGAGTATGAATCCCACAGCAGAGAAGCCCGAGTATAAAAGCCTACTAGATTTGACAAGGAAATTCAACTCATTTCCTTGACAGAGAATAGTCAAAAACATCAGTGAGCAAGGGCTCCTGTGCCTGAAGGGAACCTACAAGAAAGATGAGGAGAGACTGTAAGGGCCGGGATTGACAGTGACCCACAAAGACCCAGGCCCGTCCATGGTCCAAGCACTTTTCCTGCATTTGGATTTTCTGTTCAGAAGTCACTGTGTGGCCAAATCTCTGGGTCTGGCTAAACGGTGTTTAGTGCAGAACTGATGCGATGGTCGCTCAGAATTGCCCAGAGCAGGAGCCAACTTGCAACTCTGGTGAAACTCAAGTGACACCAGCTGAGGCACACTCTCCAGATAACACACTGTGGGTGTGCCAGGTTCAGGGGCAAACGGTCAGGCCTTACCTTCTCCTGGTTTGAGGCCCGGTTTGGCAACAACACAACATTCTAGTGCAGGATCAGTGCCAAAGGGAAGGGCTGCGCAGACGCCCTGAGCCCCAGTCTCTGCATCAGCAGCAGCAGCACGTGGGTGGAACTCACCTATTTCCAGATTCAAATCCCTTTGTTTGTCACTCCTGCTAGTTTCTAGGCTCTGAAAGCTCATTTCAGCTGTTGAGTGACAACACTAGCTGGTCCGTGGATTTAAGGAAGCAGACAGTCTTTGGGAATGTGTGCTGCCATTTGAGACTTGTCCAACAAAAGGGGCACGGGGGGACAGGAGGAGGACAGGTGTTAGGGACCGAGTCCGGAGGGCTGGCCGCATAAACGACACGTACCCCGATACGATTAAGCATCCTTCTCCCCTTATTGTTCAACTATGCCAACTTATATCTACTTTTGCAAAGATTCACGCCCAGTCCCTCTAGATGGCCTCTAATCAGAGGGGGAACTGGGCAGCTGTATACCTTGCCAAGGACTCTCAGGGCTGCCTGCAGTCAGGGGCCTGTTCAGGGGCTTTTCCTCAGCAACCCTGGGTTGTCCAATCTTTCCAGGGGTATCATATGCCCTTGTTCCATAAGGAATCCCTCTACAGACAGGGAGTTGTCACCGGCCCCGTGCTCATGGGCTGTAGGGGACACCTGCACGGAGGAGGAAATGGAAATGGGAAAGAGGGAAATGCAACCTAATGGGACGCAGCTCTGGCACCACATTTCCTCTTGTTCCTGCTGGCCTGGAAAGCCCCAGGTAAATCCAGTCCCTCAGACCTTGCATTCCTGAACACCAGGAGAGCTGGAGTTTTACCCAGATCCCAGTGCCCTGCACAGCTGCACTGACACGAGCACAGGCTGATCGCTCTGCCCAGCACCATCCCTCATTTTCCTCCCATTGCTCCCCAAGCGTCCCCAAACCACCCCGTGTCTGTGCCGGGGCCAGTGCCTGCCCCGAGCCCAACCAGAGGCTGTCACCCAGCCCTGCACCAGCTCCCACCCCTGGGAGAGCTGGGAATGCACTGAGAGCTCAGCTCCCTGGGCTCCCCAACACCCAAACCAGTCCTCAGACACACAAATAATGCCCAACCTGCCCCTCCGGGCACAGCCAAACACCACAATTCCATTATCCCCAAGGAACTCTGGCAGGTTGCCTCTTCACCTGTGCCTTTTTCCAGCAGCCATGGCTAGGACCGGGCTGTCAGAAATAGCATTCCCTAGGCAGTTCATCCCAGCACAGAGGAGAAGAGGAGCCTGTCACTCATCCACACCACGGGCAGGACAAGGGGGGCCCAAGCTGGCTTTGGCTGCTCCAACATCCAAAGCTCTTGGTGCCAAAGATAGGACGAGTTCAGTGGTTGCTCCTGTCCTGAAAGAGAGCAGAAAAGCGAAGTTAATCCCACTGTGGAATGCAAGACTCCTGCATTTCATATTTCTGCTCTGATTGCTCACCGCAGAGTATTATCCATAGAAAAAAAACAGGAGAATGACACCATATCAAATAAAAAGTGCCCTTCTCCAGCACTTTTATTCCAAGCATTAAAAAGATGCTCATTTCTCTTCCAGCATTGTTTCCCTCATTTTAGCAGAACCGTCTTCATCCCAGACCCCCCTCGTCAGCTGTTCAATCCTCTGGCACTGCATTTGGACAAAAGAAGGGACGCACCTGGATCACAGGAAATCACAGAGAGAAACCCCTCCAAAACCTGACAGAGAAAAACAACGGGAGATGCAGGAAGACATATCCCTCATTTGCACGTCCGGAGTGCTTTTCTAAAGACTTCCCTGCATCTGGATGCTCTTTGCTCTTGGCTTTCTTTACAAGAATGCATTTGCTGCTAAACACGTCTCAGGCCCTTATTTGATCAGGATAAGGTCGGATGCGGATGAAGACTCACACAGGGAATAGCCAGGGAGATGCAGGGCCTGGGAGCATCAAGGACGGAGAAGAGAAGGAACAGGGATTGTTTTTCTTGTTTAGAGCCAGCAGTGCTGTGAGCTTGGAGAACACACGGCACCACAGGGATCCAGGGCAGGAGCGGGCTAACTCCGGGATAAGGGGAATCTGCTCCCACTCCAGGGCTGTGCCAGTGAAGGAGGGGAAGTTTTAGTGCCTTCATGGCACACAAAAACCAAACCCAGGACCACCGAGCTGGACTTTCGTGAACTGCAACACAAAGCGGCCCCTGGCCTTTGGGGGAACACAACCTCACCGAGTCACGGAGCCAGGGGATGACACTTGGGAATGAGCCTTGCGGCCTGCAGCCAAATCAGATGAGGGAGCCACAGGAGCTGTGGGGTTTCCTGCTCTTCCTGCAACGCCATCAGTCCAGACCAGGAGACCTTTCCTGGAACAGATCTTCCCTGTAAAAGGGAGCAACACCAAAGCTCAAGCCCTCATTTAGAGACCCTTGGAAAAGCAAAGGTGAGAGGGGATTACCTGGAGCCCCAGGGGACCGAGGTGAAGGGGATGAAGAAGCAGACAGCAAACTGCTTCCACTGCTTCTCACTCCAGCAAGGGGAACTTCCCTGGAATTTCACGTCCAGCGTCTCTCCCAAGCCCCACCGGCGAACCCACACGTACTCCAGGACTGATCTCCTTTGTACTTCCAGCAGCACAGACCCACCGGGAGGAACTGCAATCCAAGGACACACATCAGCAACCGCCTTCCCGCTTGGCGCTCTCTCCACATTTTTCCCTTTCCAGTGGGATGCAGGTGCCACCCCCCAGAGGCAGGAAAACTGCCTTGCAATCCAGTACAAAACCTGCCTGGGAAGCCCAGGATGCCCGGAGCCAGCAGCCAATTCTCCTGGAGCTCCTGCTGATAGGCATTTGAAGCCTGCTGGGCCTCACAGCTGCTTTTCTGCCAAGGGCATTCCCATCTCTTATTTTTTAGCCCAAATAAAGGTTTGCAAAGCTGAGTTTTGTGAGAAGTGCTTCATATTTGGATTATTCTTAACTTGGGAGTTTCCCTTGGCACCAAAATCAGGGGGTAAACCCAACATGGCCTCAAAGGGCCACAAGATCCCAGATATCCAATCCCCAGTTCCCTCAGCATTGGTTCATTAAAGCTTTTCAGGGGTAATTTAGCAAACTTCAGGGTTTGGTGACTTCACCATCAAAGCAACACGAAACCTGTGCAAAAGGAACTTAACTAAAGCTGGCTAAACGCTGCCCAGACCTGGCAGAAAGCGCTTCCCACACCTCTCCTGGAATTCTCTTTCCCAGCCCTTCCAGCTTCGGAAGGCTTCTGTGGGAGCCTCAAGTCGCGGTGCAGCTCAGAACCTGCACGTACCTAAAGCAGCCCCACGGGAACACGAAGCTTCCCTCAGGCATTTCGTTTCTTCATCCCAAACATTCTTCCCACTCAGCCACAATCTAGAAAGGAAAGAAAGGAAAAGAAGGAAGACCAATTAATTCTGACATAAGGAGTCTTGACTATTCCAACACACTGCCAGGTGAAAAAACATCCCTGCCAGGCTAACAAATCCCCCTGATACTGTCTCCATTCTGTATCAATTATTTAAACGCTGTATTAAGGAGCGTAAGGACACAGTGCTTGGAATTCTCAAAAATGGCTCAGCTTGGCTACTCCAAGCACTTTCTCACCCGGGGAGCTGAGCTGTCCCACATTTAAACGCCACGTTTGATCCAAATCCCATAGAAATCTGATATTGTTTGGCTCCTGAGCTTTCCCAAAAGCTGTGCAGTCAAGCCTGGAAATCCTCACTGAAGCTTTGCCATGTCACATCGGGATTTACCCTTGGGAAAACCCCACTCTGAGCACTTGGGTTTCAAGAGGTTGCACCCAATGTTACAGACACAGAATTCCTGTGGGGTTTGGCATTTCCTGCACCTCCAAACATGTGAAAAGAATGAAGTGCAGAGTCCCGAGTCTCCATTATTGCCATTCTCCTCACATCCCTTTCCTCAGCTGCACGTGGCTTTGTGCCTCCTCTGAAGGGCTGGAAAGGAATTTGGGAACCCCCCTCAGCTTCTTCAGTTTTCAGCTTTTTCTCTGAGCCGGCCCAAAAGGCAAACAGGAAAAAAAAACCCCAAAAGTGCACAAAATCCCAGCCCCTCCCAAGATGCAGCTCCTCACACCAAACCTTGGGAGAATCCCTGGTGCTTCCAACACCGCTGCAATCCCACCTGGAGCTGAGCTTACAGGGTGCTCTGCCTAATCCACATCCAAGCCTGGATAGCCCAAAGCCTGCAAGAAAAGAGGAGGCAAAGTGAAGGGGAGAGGGGGGGAAAAACGGAGTTTTAGGTTTTTCCCCTGTTTGCAACAGGATTGAAGGGCAGGATGGAGAGGTTTCGTGGAAAAGAAGTACCAAAGGCTGCTTCATTCCCAGCAATTAGCGCTGCTCAGGTTGAATCCAAGAGGCCCAATCCACCAGGTTTAAACAGGAGCGGCCGACAGGATGGGTTATGACACAGATCTGTGAAGCTGGAGCCTTCTTTCTTCTCCCGGGCTCTCCCAGAAATTCTCCATGTCCGGACATGCTCCCGCTCTCCCTGCTGAGGAGGACGGACTTGGATAGCCCGGGTGACTGGTGAGCCTAAAACAATAAGTGATGCAGTGATCCAAGTGTTTTTCCCCAGGAAATGACATATTCTCTGGACCTGGGATAACCCTTATCCCATGGCCTTCTCCAGGAAGAGTCCCAGCTGGATAGGGTCTCCCAGAAAGGATTCCATAGGGGCTCACCTTTTGCTTGGAGCTCAGCTGAATTCCTCAGCAATCCCAGGGAATGTGGCCATTGGAGGCTTTGGGCAGATTGGGCTCAATTGCGTTTTTAGGTTTTGTTACCATCTCTCAGACTTCCCACTGGAATGTGGTCTCCAAGGAACATGTAAATCCCATTGGATTCCTGCTCTTTCGGACAATTTTTTGTACCATTCCTGTACAAAACGAGGCCCCCTGTTCGGATGCTTTTCCCCACCGTTCCCCAGCAGTTTTATCTGCCAGTGCATTCCCTGTGCTGGTTGGGCTCTTCCCAGATCTCTGAGCTCCTTCACAAGGCAGGAGATCCATTTGGCCCAGGAACTGAACCCTCCCGAGGAATTGTCTGATGCCATCTCCACATTTCACAGCTGATCCTTGTGCTCAAAGGATCCCTCTTTCTTCCCTCCAGCCAATTCCAAGCCTCGCTGCCCCCAGCTGGGAACAGTCCCCAGGCTGATCCCTGCAGTCTTCCCTGCCAGGATCCTGCTCAGGAATCCATGGGCTACAAATTGAAGAATTAATTCTTCCCACCCCTGCCCACTTCTAATTCCAAAGGATTTGGTGTCTGCCTTACCCGGCTGGAGCCTGCTTCCAACTCTGTTCTTGCTGCTTCTGCTGCTTTCCATTTCCCAGGAATTCCACCAACGGAGCGACAGCGTTTTCCACCTCCTCCTCCAGGATTCCCTCTGTTGCGTTTGGGTGCTGGAAGGATATCAAAACCTGGGCCTCACTATCAGGAATTATATCCCCGGATTTGATCCTTTCCAAATGTCACCTCTTCCCAACAAAGCACTAGGCATCCAAGGAATATAGAGAGCGATGTGCTGACCACTGCTTACTCCTCTGGAATGTCAGAGCTTGGAAAAAAAGGGCAGTTGAGGCTTTTCCTGGTGCTGCCCATGAAGTGTATTTTACCTAAGTGCCCCTGCCCATGCCTTTGCCTGTATCCACCAAAAATCCACCTGTTCATTCCCCAGCTGCTGCCTCCCTCTTTTCCTGGATCCAACAGAATTTTAACAGGTGAATATTCCCCTCTGGAAGAGCACCTTGCATTCCAAACCTAAGTACAAACAAATCATTCCCTTGGACCTTCCTTATTAGAATTCCACTGAGAACGGTGGATGCAAAATGATCCTCTCCTGGCCCCTGCTGGATTCCTGGAGCAGGGATTCTTTCCCTCTTCCCCCCCCCCCCCCCCGCAGTGACCACCCTGCCCTGCCCCCTTTTCAGGCTTTGTTCCACAGCTCTTGTCTCCAACTCTTGCATCCTTTCCCTCACTCCAGGAGCTCCCAGCAGTTCCACACCCTCTTTTCTCCCATCCTGATCCTTTCTCCAAGAACAGAGCTCTGCATTTCAATTCCCTTCGCTTTTCTCCAACAATTCCCACCAATCCAGACCTAAAGCTGACACAAGGAACGCTCGGTGCCCACAAATGCAAATCCAGACCTGGCCATGCCTAAACCAGCAAGTCTGAACACACAATCCTGGACCATCTGCATTAATTCAAACCTAACAATTAGGACACACTGAAGACTTCAACATTCCCAAGAAACACCCTGTTGCCTTCAACTCCCTGGGGTTTTTGCTTTGAACTCATATGGATTAGGGGATCAAGGGATTTCCCTGAAAAAAACCTGTGTGGTGCATGCTGGAATCCCCGATCCCGTGAATCCAGGGAGTGTTAAAAGCTTAAATCCAACCTGGCCCACCATAAATTTTTGCCAACTATCCCCCAAATGATCAGGTTAACAGAACCCTACTCTGGTGCTGCGTTTTTAGTATTGGAAAGCCAGGAATTACTTTATTCCCAGAGCGAGGCTCTGGATATGGGCTTGGGGAGAACAAGACCTTACCAACTTACAGAGCCAGGGGATGACGTTTGGGAACAATCCTGGGCTGCCTGGCAGCAATGCATTGTACCTCTTGTCACCCACGAACACCTTCACCCACTCCTCCAGGAGCCCGGGCCAGCGGCTCTGCTTCTCTTGGAGCAGGAGGCATTGCCCTGCCCACGGCAGGGACCTGCAAACCATTCCGGAGTCAGCTCCGAGCCAGGGACGGGGCAACACCCCGTCCCACGGCTCCAGCGGCTCGGGCCCTCGGTAATTCCGGATCTGAGCCTCGTAATCCCTGCAGGGAAGAGGCCGGCTCAGGCCGGGATCGCAGAGGGTGGGAAGCGCCCGGGGTGGGCGGAGGCTCTGCCACCCCCACGGCCGCGGCATCCGCACAGCTCCGGGGGACGGGGCCCGCCCCGATGCCGCTCCCCGTCCCGTTATGCCGTTCCCCCGCTCCCCATCCCGTTCTCCCGCTCCTCGCTCACCGCCCGGGCCCGTCCATGCCCGCCTGGCCCCCGCCGACCGCGCCTGCCCACTCAAACTGGCCGCGCGCAGCCGCGCCACGCCTCCCCATTGGCCAGCCCTCGGCCCGCCCCGCCTTCCTATTGGCCGCTGGCCCCGTCAATCACGCGGGAAACCCCGCCGCCCGCAGGCACCGCTCCCACGGCGGCCGCTACACGGCGGCCCGGGCGCATTCCCAGGGGAAAAGGAGAGTTGTTATCAACACTCGAACCTCCCAAGCGTTGTTATTGCTCAGAGAGCTGCGCCGGGACTGAGCTACTCCCATGCGCCTGCAGGGCTTTGGGGAGGGGCAAGACCACGTCCCACTCCTGCCTGGAGAAATTTCAACGCCCTAAAAAGTCATTTCCCTTCTCTCTCTCTGACCCAGGGCCAAAGCAGCTGTGCAGAACAACCCGGGGGATTTATGGGAGGGCTGATCTCTCAGGAAAGACCCCAGACCCTGAGGAAACAAACCCACCCCAAATTTCCAGCTGAAAACACGCTGCTTCCTGAACGGCAGCGCACAAAACTCTCTATAGCCAGACAGGAGACGACAAACCAGAAAAAGCCAAAAGATGTGCTCTGCCTGCATGCACTCTCTGACTGGTAATTCCAAAGGAAATTCCCCACAGATCGTAAGCAGTCGCCTACAATTTGTCCTCTGCATTCATGACTGCCTTGGCTTTCTGTAGAAGTGTGTCAAACATCCATGCAGGCGTCAGGGCCTGGGCTGGCTCGTTTATGGCTCTTCCTGACAGGCCCAGGCCAAACCCAAGCACCCCCCTCACTGCTCCAGCCCCGCTTTCAGGGAAATACTGACACGGCTTAGAAATACTCTCCTTCTCTGCAACTCACTCTCTCCCCGCACATCCCCGGAGAGGATTTACTCCGTCCTTTGTTCCCGACAGCACCTCTCCAGCGCAAATCCCACTTCACACAGACACTGACTAAGCAGACCTAAGGCAATGGTTCCAGCAGCAGCTGCAAGCCCCAACTCCCTGTCTCCTGCACAGCTCATCCAAGCACTCCCAGCAATCTCACCTCGGCCCAGAGACTCTCTGTCCGCAGAGGGAAACACAACCCGATGGCACGCAGCTCTGGCACCACATTCCCTCTTCCCTTCTCCCTTTTTCCAGCACACCAGGCTGCTGGAAACGGCATTCCCTAGGCAGTTCATCCCAACACAGAGAAGAGGAGCCTGTGACTTACCCACACCATGGGCAGGACAAGGAGGGCCCTAGCTGGCAGGGACAGGTTCTTCTAGCACAGGGGTTTCTGAGCCCAAAAAGGAGCCTTACTTTGGCTTCCCTGACTTATTCAGCAGCCCTCTGGAAACACGTGGCAGGGAGGGAAGCTGCTTTTCCTGCCACCATTCAGCTGCCAAAACCAGTAACCCCTCCACAGTGCTGCTGCAGCCTTGCCTGGCCCTGGGGCCATAGAGCAGGAGCCTTGTGGGCATGAACCTGCCCTTGATGCATCCCCTGAGCAAAACCCACTAGTGAAAGGTGGTGAGAGCAACCAGGGCAGGGGTGGTAAGCAAATCTGTGAGCCCTTAGGAGAGGCCTGTGCCATCAGAAATGTAGAATGGTGTCTTTCAGTTGAAAGGGTCATACAGTGTTCATCTAATCCAGTTGCCTCACCACACACGCTGACATACAAAATAATAAGCAGAAACCTTATTTCTGGTATTTCCTCACTTCTAAGTCTCAGAACTTGCAACTAAACCTACTCAATCTGTAAATTTGCGTATGTCATTGATTAGATTATTTGTAATCTTTCTCACTGCTGAAGGGTTAACATGGTGTCCTTATATCCTGATGCTTATAAATAATTAAAGACACAGCGGAATTCTTCACTAAAATCTACCATAGTCTTTTCCAGAACTGATTTCTAATCCTTTCCAAGACAGCTGCACAAGTTAATATTAAAAAAAAAGTGCTGAACCATATTTCACAACTTGCCAGCTGCCTGCCAGGGCAGAGGGGTGCATGGTTCTGGCAGGGAGGGCACAGCCTCAGCACCAGCCTGCTTGGAGAACCTAGCTCTGCTCAGTGCCAGTGCCTCAAGCAGCAGTGACTCAGGAAGGAGCACTTCCCAGCCCATCCAAAAGGACATAGGGATTTACTGGTCTGGCCACGGGGAGGGGGTGAGTGCTGCAAGGGGGAGGCTCTTGCACAAGTCTGGAGTGGGCAAAGAAGGCACAACTGAGAAGGAATGGCCACCTCAGCCCCTCTCCTTCATTACAGCTCTGCACCTTCCCCTACCTGTAGGTCATAGGGAGAGGTGACAATGGGCACTGAGGGAATCAGTTGGCTGAGCAAGCTGGCGGGCAGAAGGTCCAAGAAGCTGACTTGTAAAAAAAACCAAAATCTAGAAAGGTTAATCGTGATTAACCACATATCAGAAATGCCTTCCTCTCTAATGGTAAAGCCACTGACACACTTTTTCTCCTCTTGCTTTGTCATTTATCTCGTAAATCAACCCATCTGCTTTCAAACCAAACGTGCCAAGTAAATATGAAGATTATTAGGAAGCCTTTTTATTTCCCTAGAGCAAATTAAACAGCTAGAGGTTACATTTTTTTAATATTGCCAAGCTGTTACCAGGCGTAACAAAAGGCAGTTGGCTGCACACACAGCCCCGCAAGGTTTCACCGGGCTGATGCAGCAAAATCAAGGAACTTGTGCCTTGCAACCAGCTGCAAATGCCGGAGACGCACCGCTGATTTTATGGCAGCTGTCACACCAGAAGAGCTGATCCTCCCAGACAGTGGAAGTACACAATTAGGTCACATTAAACATCGAGAAAATGCCACAGCAGTTCCCCATGCCAACTACAAGTGAGTGACACTGGAAAACAGTTCCTAGCTGGCAAGAACCATCCCAGCATCAGTGCATAATTTCTGCTAAAAGTTTACAGATGAAGTCTGAGGGTGCAGAAGCGTGAGCAATCACCCAAACAGAGGGATTCATAACGCTTTCCCACAAGGCAGAGAAGTGAGACAGGCAAGCACCAAAGACTGGTTTATCCCCCCTGGGAAGCCACTGATACCTCCTGTTCACAGAAACAGAGGGGCTGGCTACAGCATTCCTTCAGGAGGGTTTCCTTTAGGGCCAGAATAACAAGATGAAGCAGTGATGCTCACAGCAGAAGCTTCAGACTTGTGAAGGCTTTTTTTCCACGTACAACACCAAGCTCCTAGCCCTACCACAGGAGCAAAAGTGTTTGCAGTGTCCTTACCATTGCACCCACACACTACAAAGTACGTCCTTGGCCAGAGGTGGACTAGCGAGAAAAGCACAGCCCACTCTGCTTACAGAAAGCCTTTTTGCATCCTGTCAGCACCACCTACTTTCAGCTTAGTCCAGTCTTGCAAACCTGAAATCAAAGGTAGTTATGAAAGGTAGCTGTTGTCACAGGTAACAGACATTCTGTTGCACAATATTTGGTGCTCGCCACAAATTGCACTGAAACAACTTCTATGCCATTGCCACAACAGTGGTAATTATTTAAAACATGAATAAAAGGGCTCTGTACAGGAGGGCAATGCTGCATGGGGAGAGAACACACCACACCATGTAAACTTCAACACTGTGAGAAGTGTCAGTCTATGTCTTTTTACTCCCATATACTCCCATGTATCTTGAAACTACTTGTGGAGTCTACTGATTACAAAAGCATGGTAATTTTGCCTGTGATCAAAGACATAGCAATGATGCAGCAGCAAGCAGTGCACCTCAGGGAAATGTTACACAGTTTTTGGGATGGTAAGTGGGCAGCACAGCTTTCTCAGCACATGAATTAACACCTCATTTCTTTAAAAATTTCCATTTTACCAGTTTCTTCACCAGGCTTTTTCAGTAGAAGCACTAGTTGTCATGATCAGCAGTCCTGCTGCAGTATCTCCTCTGCACGCATCCTCACAGAGCATCCCCATGCTTCGCTCCCAAACACAAGAGCAAGGCTATTCTTTACACTTTTAGGTCAGCCCTTTAGCACAGGCCAGGAGCAGCATCTCCTCCCAAAAGCAGCTGTCAGAAAGGCATAGGCAGATATGCATGCAGGAAGTAACCTCCTGAGGTACTGCTGCTGCACTGCCCATGACCAGGGGCTGAGAGCAAAGCCATGCACCAGCACATGCTAAGAAGCAAGCTGAGGGCTTAGAGGAAACAACCAACCTCCAAGATATTTTGAATTGTGAAACAATTTAAGCTACAGCCCAGAACAAAGACGTCAAAGTTATGACACCCTCCTAAATCAGATTTAGTCTGGTCTGTCATGGCACAAGATTACAATGTCACACTTTCACAGAATGGTTAAAGATTGGAAAAGGACCACTGGAGGTCACCTAGCTCCCAGACATGCAAGGGTCCCCCAAAGCAGGTTGTTGAGGATTGTGTCCAGATACCTTCTGAATACCTCCAAAGAGGGAGACTCCACAACTTCTCTAGGCAATCTGTTCCAGTGCTTGGTCATCCACGCAGTAAAGTTCTTGCTCATGTACATCAGTTTCTGCCCGCTGCCTTTTGTACTATTGTTGGGCAAAACCCAACCAGAGCCTGGCTCCATCCTCTTGGCACTCTCCCTTTCAGATACTGATAGACTTTGATGAGGTTCCCCTCTCTGGCGTCTCTTCTCGAGGCTGACCGGGGACAGCACCCTCAGCCTTTCCTCATACATGAGATTCTCCTTAATCATCTTTGTTACTCTAAGCTGGACCCTCTCCAGAGGCTCCATGTCTCGCCTGTCCTGAGGAGCCCAGAACTGCACACAGCACTCCAGATGTGGCCTCCCCAGGGCCGAGCGAAGGTGTGGGGTCCGTCCCTCCCGGGGAGGCTCTGGCGGCCTGCGTGAGGGCCGGGCAGGAGCGGGGCGCGCCGGCTGCTCCCTCGCGGGGCCGCGCTGGGCTCGCAGCGCTGCGGCTGCCGGGCCCTCGCTCCCAGCAGGGCCCGGCCTGGGCCCCACCGCCCGTGCGGGAGCACCGGCCGCCAGACCCGCCTCCCGGGACACAGCCCCGCTCCCGCCCGACCCCTGCCCCGCTTACAACACCTCGAGCCATAAGTGACAGCTGGGCTTCGCAGGACCGAGCGCGATGGAAAAAGGGAATCCAGCCGAAATACACATGCCTCACACTCCCAAGCTGTAGGGTGGTCTGATGAGAGCAAGAGCTCATCAAGACAGGCCCAGCCTAACCTGGGGGAGACCTGGGACAGAGGAGCTTGAATGTCCCATACCTGGGAAAGCAACAAAAAGCCTTAACCAAAAATTATTTAATTCGTTTATATTCAGCATAAGTTCTCCTCCCTACCTCCCCATGCCCTCCCCACGACCCCAGCCAGCCTGGGTTTTGTAGAGTAATTTTAGGGCTCCGTGTTTCTGACCAGATCTCATCTACTGTGACATGTGAAAGAGCCCAGTGAGTGGAAGGCTCCAGCCCACAGATAGCCAAGAAAATCTAAGATTTCCTTGCTGCTCATGCAGTTTTCTCAGACTGTTTGTCAAAAGTTATTGGTGGCTATTTTTTAAATGAAAGGAGTAGAGAGAAAATAGCTTTGCAGCATATTGGGCTAGCAGATTGTTCAGACTCTGTACAGGGACAATAAAGCTTTTAGGATCCTTTGATTGACATATATAATGAATGTAGCTGTCAAACTTTTGTGCAGCAATTTTATTTTGTATTGGCAAGCTATTTCACTGGCCAGGGTTTTGCATAAAAGGAATAATTCACATTGTTGTGGTGCTGCTATTTACAGAGCCTAGAGGACAGTGGCATCACTACAATATAAATATTAATATTCAAATTTCTTTTGAAATACATAATTCTGTATGCAACCTATCCTACGTGCACATCTTCACACAGGGAGAAAGGCATTGTTCTGCAGAGAGAAGGGGGCCTGGAGCCGCTGGGGGTTGTTGTTCATTCACTGATTCATTCTGTAGCCTTTGAAAAGCCACTTAGTTACTCTGCACTTTAATGTTTCTCTCTGTGGAGCAGAGAACAAAGCCTCAACACAAACTGCCATCACTGTTACCAGTCAGAGTGGCAGAGGTCACAGAGCCAGCATGGGGTCAAGGGGCTGCTCTGAGCAGCCCTTGTGTGCACAAAGCCCAGGACAGCTGTGCTCTTCTCAAACAGCTGCTTTCTCCTGCCGAAGCAGCGGCAGGATCAGCTTGGGCTACCTAAGACAGCAGGTGCTGCTTGCCCACTACCTTTCTTTGATTATGAACAATAACTTGCCAAGAAATCACTAGCCTCAGAGAAAACAGGCAGAAAGCAAACGAGAGGGCAAAGCAAAACATAAAGGAGAGGGGGGGAAAAAAAAAATCCATATAAACAAGGATGATTCTCACACTCTATTTGCTATGCAGTCAAGCCCACAAGTGGGTTGTGTATCTGAAGGTGGAAATACAAAGACATGTCCTGTTCCCTGGGGAAAGGTAAGCAACTTCTCAAATTATCTTTAGAGGCTGTTATTAGCCTTGCACTAGCACTGACATACCCTGTGCCCAAAGCCACAGCATGCACACACTGTATCCATAAAAAGAGATATTCACAGCTCTGCAGCTCATAGAAGTGCTGTGCCCGTGCTCTGGTACCAGTATCATTTAAAACAAAACAAAAAAATAGTTTGAGTAGCAAGTGAGCGCATGGAAAGGACTTGAACGGCAAGAATTTGGAAAGAGCATGGGAATCCAGCTTGGGGTGCTGAGGTCAATGGGCACACAATTTTTTAAGAGTGTACCAGGTTTGTTTGTTCAGTCATTCCTATATTCATTTTCAATTCCAGAGACAGGAGCTTCATGTCTAGCCCCAAAATAACAGCATTGTCTGAGACAAAGCCAACTTGGTAAGGGGTACCAGAGCTTTTCCCAGCCCATTTATGTAATAAAGCATTATATACAACTGTTGGAAAACATACCAGTTTAACAATTTTTTATATATGACTTTAGCCAGGTTTGCTCATCTTTGCCTCAGGGAAAGGGAACTGAAGCTTCTTTCCAGGGCATTGTTTCTCTAGGTGAGGCCTGATGGGTTTAGCATTTCAAAAGACTAGGAGTAGCCCCAATAAGATAAAGCCATTGAGGGAACATCACCAGAACAGATGTCAGCGGCCATCTAAGAACATCTACCCCTGAAGATCTAATTAACATCAGAAGCGAAGAAACACAGATCTAATAGGAGACCAGATACTAGGAACTACACAACTTGAGACCAATGAACACTGACCCAATTCGTTTCTATGAGTTTTGACTGTAAAAAAGATCTGAAAATTCTAGTAAAGGTCATGTGTCATGGAATGATTCTCTCGGCACACCCGGGCTATGTGTGGATGAGATGATTTCTGTGCTACATCCTGGCCAGAGAATAAAGTAGTGCCTTGACTCTCTAACATTAAAAATGTTGCTGGAGGCTTTTTTGTTTTTCCTGCTGTTTTGGTGACACAACCAGGAAGCAGAACAGGAGCTTTATGGCCCTGTTACTTGGGTCCTAAAATACAGAGAAAGAAGACAGGGCAGAGAGCAAAGAAGAAAAACAGAGCTTTGTCCTCATTCACATCATAGCCCTGTAAGGCTTTGACCCAAAAGATATAACTGTATAGTGAAACATCTATGGGGGACTCTCTTGTCTGGCACAGAGGGGTTCTGCAGATGGACTTCCAGGGCGGGGAAAGAGTACCAAGTCGGCAACACAAATTACTTCAGGCCAAACTCCAATGCATAACTATAGATTCCATAGATACATCCAGCCTTAAGCCCAGAAGCAATACAGGTGGGGAGAACGGAGCCTGGGTGATTTAAACTACGTGTTTAAGCAGTTCAAGGTAACTGGAAGTAGCGCTGGTGCCTCTGGGTTTCTCTGTTCGTTATTTAAGGTGAACATAAAAACACAGAGTGCAGGAGCCCAAGGATGTTCCTCACTGGCTTCAAGCTGGCAGTTTCCTAAAAGCAGCGCTTGTTGCTTTCCTTGGTTTGCTGACCAGCAGTGCCACCTCCCCTCCCTGCTGCCATGGAGCTCAGCCTTCCCCAGTGTTAACAAAATGGCACGTTACTCTACTTGGCCAGATTTTAGCTCTGAGAATTTCATTCTGAACAGTTCAGCATCTGCTTTAGCCAAAACAGTTCCACTATTTCCAGGAATATTATTAAAGGAAAAATAGACTGCTTGGCACATGTTACATAAATTCAGGCAACCTTTTATATGAGGATCTCTAGCTTCAGAAGGGAAATTTTGAAATCTGGCAGAGAGGTGACCTTTGTGGTAGAAATGTGTCTATCCCTATTAAAACCTACCTAACTTTGGCCAGATTATAGAGCAGGGAAATACTGCAGTTAAGGGCGCAGTAAAGAGTTCTGAGAATTGCACTTACTTGCTGTTTCTGCTGTGGGCAAGAGGTCCCTTATCTCCTGCAGAGCTGCAGCTTGTGCTCCCCCACTACCTTGGCCAGTTATGGCTGCACAGGTCCTCCATGGCTGGATGACAAAATTACAGAGCCAAGGGTGAGCAGAGAGGTCAGCATTCCATCTGACATCTACATACATTCCCATAACTTTCTGATACAGGACAGTCCCATCTGTCACACAGCCCAGGTTCAACGGCAGCATCGCGAGTGCTGCGCAGGCACGAGGGCACTGCAGAAAACAAACTGTGACCAAAAAAATCAGGGCAATTACAATACATAGATGCACAGTTGGAAGAATTAATGTCAAGCAGACAATGGCATTACAGACGTCCCCTAACAATGAGGGCTTGAATCTGCTGTCTCAGTAAAACTCTCTAAATTAGGTTTGCGTGCAGCATACAGAGAGTTTCTGAAAGAAATATAAATATAGGCCATCATTCTGCAAAGCTTCACAAACCCAAACCCTTGCATTCAGGTGCCATCTCACTGACTTTGCTGAAAAATCAAGGCCATTCACGTTAAAAGCACAGACAAGAACATCTGCTCAAACTGAACTTGTAGAAAAAAGCCCCAGTCCTAGGTAAGGCAGAACACACGTGTTTTAATTTTTAAAGTCACTACGACCCAGAGACTTGTTAAGAAATGCACGTGCTTTTAGATGTATAGGGCTGCTGGAAGGAAAGGCTGAAGTTTTTTTACAAATGCCTGTAGCTCATAGGTTAAGATTACCGTCAGACCGATATCCTTCAACACTCCAACTTCAATACCAAAATTGTAAGAACCTCCTGCATTCCATTCCCTAGTACGGTAACAAGACAAAGTCCTCACCCACCCTGGATCGTCCAAACAATAGAATACAAGGTTGAAACGAGCCTTGTGGTTTGAGGGGCACCTTCTGCCCAAAAAGCCCAACTGTGCATCCAGATAAAAATGAACACCACAAATAGAGAGTACAAAAACCACGGAACACCGCTTCCAGCAGGCGCCCTCGTCGGTATTTAAAGGCGTGGCTCAGGCAACAGCAACAAAGCCCCGAGGCAAAAAGCCTGGGAGGTCGGGGTTGGGTTTTTTTCCATTCAAGCCACACGTGTCCCCCAGCGCCCATTACCGGGACTCGCTCCGGGCTGGCGCCGTTCCACGGTGCGAGGGGACCGGAGAAGCCACGCGACCCACGGCACCGGCGGCACTCGGTGCCCGGGGGCGGCCCCGCGCCGGGAGAGCCCCGCCCGCCCCCGGCACCTGGACAGCTCATCCTCTGCACCTGACACACTGGGGCACCGGGCTTTCCTTCCTATGGATAACAGGGGAGAACGAGGGGGGGAAAGGATGATGGACAGATGAGGGGGAGAGGGGGAAGAGAGGGGAGTCGGGTTGGGGAGCAGGGAGAAAGGAGGGCTGGGGGGATCGGGGATGCACAGGGGAGCAGGGAGAGAGGGTGGGAGGCGCTGGGGAGAGGGTAGGAGGGAGGCTGAGAGAGAAAGGGAGGGTGTGGGGGAGAGAGAAAGAAACTGGGGGGGTGGGTAGGAAAGCAGAGACAAGCGGGGGAAGAAGGAGTATAAGTGCAGGACAAAGAAGGGGAGCGGGGGCCTCACCTGGGCCACGCCCGGGGAGGCCAGCCCGGCCGCAACCTCCCCAGGCTCTAAGGGAGCAAATGGCGGCAGGGGGCGAATTCCGGGGCTTCAAACACCTCGGCCCCACGCACCTGAGCCGGGCCCGGGACCGCCCCAGAGCCCCGGCCCCGCCCGGCCCCGGGGCCCGCCCTGCCCGGCACGGGGGCGGCTCCATCGCTCGGGGCCCCGCCCCTCTCTCCCGGGCCGGACCCGCCCCGCGCACCGGGGCCGCTCCCGGGACCGGGGCTCCGGGTCCTGCTGGCGGCCGCTGCGGGTCCCGGGCGGTGCCGCCTCTTCCCCGGCGGGATTGGGGCTGGCATCGGGACCGGGAGGAGCCGCTCCGGGACGGGCGCTGGGGCCGAGCCCGGCGCTGCCGCTCCTGCTCCGGCCGGCTCTCCGCGGGGAGCCGGGGCTGTGCCAGCGCCCGGGCAGCCCCGGGATCCCGAGCCGGGCCCGACGCGCCGGGCCGGGCTCCGCTCAGCCCTGAGCCCCTCCCGGAGCCCGCCTTGGGCCCCACGACGCGGCCCCGGGCTCTGCCGCCAGCCCCGGACGCGGCGCTGAGTCGCTGCTCCCGAGCTCTGCGTGAGGCCGGGGAGCCCGGCTTCGGGCTGTGCCTAAGGCAGGACTCGGAGCTCAGAGACACAGACTCGCCCTAGCCCGAAAAGCCCGCTTTGAGCATCAAAACACAGCCCTTGTGCTTTAATTCAGGTCCAGCAAAATGCAGCACTTCAGTTTCTCTTTGTGAGCCCAAACACACAGGACTGGCTCTCTTCCTCAAGCCCTGAAAACAGGATTTAGTCACTGTTTCGGAGTCCCAGCACTGGCCATACCAACCTGCTCTCAGGACTCTGTAGATAGAGAAATGCTGCTAGGAAGGATTTTCTTGCTATTTTCTAAGTCTGTGAGAGACTGCACAAAATCCCAGCCCCTCCCAAGATGCAGCTCCTCACACCAAACCTCGGGGGAATCCCTGGTGCTTCCAACACTGCTGCAACCCCACCTGGAGCTGAGCTTCCAAGGTGTCTAATCCACATGCAAGCCTGGATAGTCCAAAACCTGCAGGGAAAGAGGCGGCAAAATGAAAAGGAAAGGGGGGAAAAAAACCCAGAGTTTTGGGTTTTCCCCGCGTTTGCAACAAGATTGAAGGGCAGGATAGAGAGGTAAAGAAGTACCAAAGGCTGCAGTATTTCAGGTGATTCAGAAGGGAGAACCCATTAGTTACAATAGCATTAGTAAAGGCAAACATCTCCTATTCCCTCATTTTAAGAGGTTCAGTTGAAGCAAACTCCCCTTTCTCAGCATTTTAAGGGTTTAAATCCGCACTTCTACCCATGCCCTGGCATCAAATCTCTCACAAGGGAGCGAGCCCAGCACATATATAACCTAATGCTGCCCAAGAATCCATTACTTTTCTTGTTCTTATTCATGACACTTATGGCCCTAACTAGAAGCCCCAGCAGGAGCTACACCATTTATACTACTACTATTCTTCTCTTGCCTGCTTAGTTGCTTACAGCATACTACCCAGGAATGACTAAAGAACAATTACACAAGTTAACAAGGAATTACCCAACTCACCTACCTATGCTGCTGAGACAAGAAGCTTCTTCTCTTACCTGTTATCTACTCTTTTAGCAGGTGTGGCTGTAGTAAAAAAAGAAGGCACCTACAGAGCCCCTTACTCCCCTGGAATTTAAGTCAGAGCAGCCAAACAGCTACAACTCCTCCCTGTGCTTTTATCCCTGATGGTAAAATTGCCTCCTCCCTTTTCCCGGGCATTGTGGGAACGAGAGGCGGGCCCGGCCAGGGGTATATTAACCCCAGCCCCGGGTAAAAGAGGTCCATTTCCTTTGTGGGGTTAGTTGGGGTAAGGGTGTCTTCTTATTTCTGTGAAGGGGGTCTTTTGGGTTTTCTCAGCTTTTTTTCAGCAGGTACTTTTGGTATCTGAAGTAATAGAGGCTTTGAAGACTCTGTGAAGAAGATAGCATTGAGTGCATGGTTCATGGTAACTTCCTGAAATTCCAGATTGTGTTGGGTACGATACTTCAAATTTTTCAGCAGATTCGTTTTGCTGCAAGAGGGAGCTACCCTGGGTCCGAGATGACATCGGAGATGGAGGCTTCTGATAGGTAAGCTAAGGACTGTAAGTATGAGTGGGAGTGGGAGCAGGGTTCCAGTTAGTAGCTGACTTGTTGGGATTTGGCTTGTATGCCACTCCACAGGTGCACTGATTTTGGTTTTCTTTGTCATAGCTGACTAAGATGCCAACCTGGTGATCACAGTGCTTTTGGAGATGGCTGAGGTGGACTCCTTTTGCACCCAGTGTGGATTCACATTGTTGGTCATCTAAAAGCTAAGTTGGGGGCCAGGACCCGGAGATGGGATGATAGCAGGGTAGTGGGTTGGAAATTCCTGGGAGAGATGTAAAAATTAGTGTAGGGGAAAGGGATGCTCTCCAAGGGGCTTGTTAGGTAAGCTAAAGGGAGTAGCCCTACTTTTGATTGCAACTGTAGGGTGTGCAGCGCAGAGCAGTTCCAGTGTGTGTTGTCTCGTCCCGTGTGTGTTTTGTGTTTCTGGCATCCCTCGGATCAGATCTCTGCCCCTTTTATCCTTAAGGGGCTTATCATAAGCATTGGCCATCATCTCTAGGTTCTTGAACTTTCGTACTTCTTGGTAGGATGCCAATGTCACTTGTTCTTTTACCAGTGGGCTTGGCCGCATCTTGGAATCGCATCTTGGAAGCATTGAGTCAGATCTCTTTTGAGGCCTTGTTCCCGGCTGTACTGCCATCCATCCTTTCCAGCCGTGAGCTGTAATGTCCTGGGGCTTGTAAGATTGTCAGGAGATGGGAGCATTCTAAATGTGGCATTGTCTCTCACAGCCATCTTGATCATTGTGACTGACAGTTCTTAGAAGAGGTCACTGTTACAGTCTTTTCTTCTGCTCCTTAGAGCCTCCTTCATCCACCATTGCCACACCCTCGGTTGTCTCTTTTGGCGTCGTCTCTTCTTCTTGCCATCGTTCTTCTTGCCGAGAGCTTTTTTTATCATCCTTGTGTCCTACTGTTTGTAGTATAATGTGTTGAGTTTGTGTCTCGCCTGGAATTGCTCTGCCCTGTAGAGTAGTCCTGAGGGGGGGTAGGTGGAGAAGAAAGGAGACTTTAGAGGGAACCTTTTGCTTTGCTTAGCCACCTGAGCCATGCCTCGCACAGAGTGACTGTGGCCAGTCTGTGTGGTGTTCAGTGCAGATGTGGGAGTGGTGCAGTGGTGTCTTGCAGTTTTATAGTAGTTTGTCCTAAGGCCCACTGTTGTGGGATCCTAGGCAGTTTGCTTTGAGGAATGAGAACTTGGGAAAGGCTAAGCTTTCCCTGTCTGTCTGGGTAACTTTGACAAATAATTCTTTTGCAGATGGATAGGATGTAAACCTGGTATGAACAGAGGAGGCCAGAGGAGCACAGCAACGAGGTGGGTCGGTGCCTGAAGTCCAAGCTATGGCCTGACTTTGGGCTCTACGTTTACCTCACTGTTGGGACTTTCATTTTGAAGAGGTGAAGTGCTTGAAGCAGCAGGGTATTGGCACTGGGGGGACCATGAGCTGGATGAGTATTGATTCCAGCACAGAACTGGATGTTACTGGAGTTGTTGTATTAGTGATGAAACTATAAGTAGCCTTTGATTTTTTGTGTTTTACAGGTGGTCTGCAGCATTCAAATTGCTACTCCAACATGAGAGACACCCTTCCAGACAGAGGTCACAGTCGAGCACTTTCAGGTGGAACCTGCCTCGGCAATGCAGCACTTTTGGACACTACATCGGTATGTGCCTTTCCATTTTGTTTTGCCCCTTCTCCCTTGGGAAGGTTGGTCATCATTCAGCTTTTCAGGGGTGGTGTTTCATGGTGGTTATGTTGCAGGGCTGTTCTTTGTCCTTATTTTTAGGAAGTAAACCTGGATATCAGCAGTCAAGGTCAAATGAGTGAGGTAAGCAGTGACCAGTGGACAAGACCAGTTATTGCTTGGGTGCCAAATTCTGGGGCAGCTCAAAGCATGCATTGTCTAAGCATCCATTTGTGTGTTTTAGGTGGCCCACTCGTATTATGCCTACAGGGGCTGAACCCCCTCATGGACCAGCTGATGGAGCCAGTTTATCACCCTTGAGCTGCCCCTGTGAGCTTTCCAGAACTATTACAGGACTCTGCGATGAAGCCTGTACCTTTTCTGTTTGAAGGTGCTGTCTGGGCAGCCTTTGGCAATGGTTGAGGAGTTGCAGTGACTCGGGGAGGGAGGGAGGAGCGAGGGTCCACTCAAGTTTCAGCAATGCCCCATCACCTTGTCTCCTTTTAACCCAGGTATACCCTGCGCCGGCAGCCTTGGAGTGCGGCCACGGTGTATGAGCCGAGGACCGGGGCGTTCTCAGGAGACGGTGAGTAGTGGAATTGTTGGGTTTTGGCTGATGTGCTGCTGAGTTCAGGCACTGATGTTTGGTTTTCTTTCTTGTAGTAGACTAAGAGAGAACAGCTCACTGAGGGCAGGAACTCCCCAGAGGACGAGGCGGCCTTCTTTTGCACCTGATAAGGATTTGCATCCCTGGATGTCCGAGAGCTAAGTCGAGGGCTACACCTCAGGGAGGGGGATGAGAGTGGGGTGCTGGGTCAGGACTTGGTGGGAGGGATTTTTGAATTAGCTTTGGAGATGGGGATGTCCACGAGAGGGCCCCTTAGGCCATGTAAAGGGAAAGTCTCACTTTTGATCACAATGCTGAGGTGTACAGGGCAGAGCAGTCCCGGTATGTGTTGTGTCACTTGTCTATTGTGTGTTCTGTGTCTTTTGGGCATCTTGTGTCACATGTCTTCTGCCTTACCCCTTTGAGGGGCTTATCAGAAATGCTGGGCATCATCCTTAGCGTCTCCTTTGCATTCCTTGGCCCGACGCTGGTACCCTTGAACCTTTGACTTGCAAGCTTGGACATGCATCGGAATCGCATCTCTCTTTAGCAATATCGAGTCAGACACCTCTTACAGTCTTGTTCTGAGCTGTATTGACAGCTGTGCACCACAACAATCCATTATAACAGATTAGGACTTGTGAGAATGCGAGGATAGGTGGAGGATTCCAACCGTATGGTTCTCGGGCATCCATCTTTGCGGTTCTTGGCATAAGTCCTTCTGTTAGGGTCTTCTTCTGCCGGAGTTCTTTGAGCCTCATCGGCCTCATCTAGGTCATCTCATTGGTAATTCTTCTTGCTGAGAGTTTCCTCTCCTTGTTGCATCCCCTTGTTTGTCATCTCCTGTGTCACAGGTGTCTGTGTGTTTGGGCCGGGGCTGCTTTGCCCTGCTACATGGTCTGGGTGTAGGTGTAATAGGATAAGTCCTAGGGACTTGACATTTGTAATGTAGGGATTAGTTGGACTCAAGATGGTATTTCTAGATTGACACAAGATGTCTGGAGCTGGTAAGTTCTCATGCAGTACTTTGACTTTTGTCATAACTTTCTTTCAGCTGCAGAGGGATTGAACCTGTGACAGAGTGCCCCATACCAGGTGAGGTGGTTCCCACAGGAAGGTCAGTCACCGTTTGTCTTTGCAGGGCAAGTGTAAATGGTGACTGTGTTACAGCTTTGTTCTTCATCTTTATTTGTAGGAAGTAATGCTGAATAGCAGTGGTCAAGGTCGATGGAGCGAGGTGAGCGGTGACTGGTGGACAGAATGAGTTGTTACTGCTTGGGTATCAGTTTCTGGTGCAGCTCTAAGCATCTGTTTTTGTTTGTGCATTTTAGGTGGTCCACTGGGAAGGTGTCCTGGCCCTGGGGATGCTGGAGGCCAGGTGCGTGCAAGCTTAAGGTATGGGTGTGGTGTACTTCAGTTGGAGCGGGGAGGCTGTGGTTTCAGTCTCTCAGCATGTTTTTCTGCTTTGCTTCTCTGCAGGTGCTGCTGCTGCTGCCCTAGGCATGCCAAGGGACAGAGGCGAGCAGGTGAGTTGGCATTTAGGTGGGGCGACTGATAGGTGAGAGGTACGTGGCAGCATGCGAAGCGTGTCCCTTTTTGCTTTGCAGGCATCGTCCGGGCCACCTCCGGAGTCGGATGGAGATTTGAGGTGAGCCTGGGCCAGCGGTGCAGAGGGAGCCCGCGTGTTATTCTTCTGGAGGGCGATAGTCACAGTTTGTTTTGTTGTCTTAGGTACCACAAGTAGGTGCAGAGCCTAAGTTTGGAAACGGCCGGTAAGCGATGAGCCTCGGCAGTTATGAGGGAGAGGGGCATTGTGCAAGGGGTCACTTCTGGGACGTGTCATCACAGTCTGAATTTTGTCATTGTTCTCTGTCTTTTGCAGCCGCCGAAGTGGACTGTGGGCCATGTATTGACGTCCACGGTGCTGAAGCATTGTTTTCTGTCGAGGATGGATTTCGTCTGCTGGTCTTCAGAGAGCTAAGTGTGGGGACTGTTGGTTGGGAGAAGGCAAACACCTTTGGAATCACAGGAGGCAATTTGAAGTTAGCTGAGAGGAGAGGGCTGTATTGGGCCGGGCCCCTTGGAGGTTAAGGGAGTTTTTCTTCAGCATCACTCGAGCCTTTGCCGGGCCGGGCAGTTCCAACCCATCTCCATGTTCTCGTGAGCTTCGCATCACTGGATTTTGAGTCTTGATGTCATTGTCCGTCTTTTCACCCGAGGAGCCTGCCTTTGGGTCTGGCATGATTGCCATGGTCTAAATTTTGCCTACTCTTCAGTGTAGCCACACTCTTGAGCATAACACGCGGGCATCTTGCATCTTGGCCATTTGTCGGTCGGTCATGTTTTGTGATGTCACTTCAGCCTTTGGCGGCAGAATCCTTCTCTAGGGAACCCTTTGTATCACCTGGCAGTCGTTGCCTCCTTCTCTAGGCCTGCTGCACTTCTTGAGCATCCTCTTACCAGCTTTGGCACTAACTTCTCATAGGGAGTTTACATTTCACTGTCACATACTACTGCCGTAGAGCCTTCTTTCCTTCGGCATCGTGGGCCTCTGGCTCATCTTGCACTAGGAATCTTGGGTCCATCAGGTGAAACTGCTGGGCAGTTTCAATTTGTGTCTATGTGATGTGGTTTGTGTCCGTTGTCTTCAGTGTCACAGGGCTTTGTGATGTCTCAATTCTTTACAAGCATCGTTCTGGGCCATATCGGCAGCGGGAGTACTTGCATACTTTTCTGGATTGGGCTTATTCTGGCATCTTTATGGTTTTGCTTTTTGAGACCAGAAGAAGTACACAAGATGTTCCTATCCATCTTCCTTCTCAGTTTTGGTAGTATCTTTTTTCATGTGCCATTCCCTTGGACTTCTATATGCAGTGTACTAGACCCTCCTCACTGCAGTAGTTCCATAGCTTCCGTCGCCTCAAAGCATCCTGGTCTCAAGAATTTATCTTCTGAAGCGTTCTCTCAAGTCTTCGTGTCATCTTTGCTTATATTTGATGCACTGTGTGTCCATGTGCCACTTATGCTTGGAGCTGCCCTGCCCTGGCATTCAGTCATGGCTCATTTGAACAGTTTTAAAACTCTCTTCTCTTGTCTGTGGGCTTTTGGGTAGAAAGCTTATGGGCCTGGTGTGGGGATAACTCCTAGCTGTCAGCTACTTGTAGACTGCCTCATGCTGTCTTGCAGGTCCCCGAGGCAGATTTTGATCCCTATGGTCACTGATGCTACCAATTTTCCCAGGATCTACTGTTCTACATCAAGGAGCAGCAGATGGAAGATGCTTTAACATCTTCTTTAGGGGGGAGTGTTTCTAGTAAGGGCTGCAGTCAGAGTGTAAGCTGAAGAAGGGGTGTCTGAGAGTGTGTCTGTCTGTGTGTGTGTTGACTGGCTCTAACCTTATGTGTGTGGTGTTTTTTGCCTTTCAGGTTGTTCAGTTCATTTTAAAATTTTGAATACAAAAAGCCCAGCTGGTCCTGCCCATGCTGTGGGGTTAGTCAGAGGGACACAGGGTTCCTCTTCTCCTCTCTGCTGGGATGAACTGCCTAGGGAATACCATTTCTGACAGCCCAGTCCTACTTGTGTCTTTTGGAAAAGGGCAGAGGTGAAGAGGCAACCTGCCGGAGTTCCTTGGGGATGATGGAGTTGTGGTGTTTGGCTGTGCCCGGAGGGGCAGGTTGGGCATTATTTGTGTGTCTGAGGACTGGTTTGGGTGTTGGGGAGCCCAGGGAGCTGAGCTCTCAGTGCATTCCCAGCTCTCCCAGGGGTGGGAGCTGGTGCAGGGCTGGGTGACGGCCTCTGGTTGGGCTCGGGGCAGGCACTGGCCCCGGCACAGACACGGGGTGGTTTGGGGACGCTTGGGGAGCAATGGGAGGAAAATGAGGGATGGTGCTGGGCAGAGCGATCAGCCTGTGCTCGTGTCAGTGCAGCTGTGCAGGGCACTGGGATCTGGGTAAAACTCCAGCTCTCCTGGTGTTCAGGGATGCAAGGTCTGAGGGACTGGATTTACCTGGGGCTTTCCAGGAACAAGGGGAAATGTAGTGCCAGAGCTGTGCCCCGTCAGGTTGTGCTTCCCTTTGGGGACAGGGAGTCTCTGGGCTGAGGTGAGATTGCTGTGTGAGTGGCAGGGAACAGGGAGCTCAGAATTGCAGGCACTGATGGAATAATTGTCTTAGGTCTGTTTGGTTTATGTTTGTGAAAACTGGGATTTGGGCTGGAGAGGTGCTCTTGGGAACAATGGATAGAGTACATTTGCTCTATGGATGTGTAAGGAAGGACAGGGAAGGGGAGTATTTATAAATTGTTATCAGTATTTCATGCAAATTTGGGGTGGAGCGTTGATGTAGGTGGGTGGGTTTGGCTTGGGCCTGTCAGGACTAACCACAAAGAATCCAACCAAGCCCCTGACCCCTCAAGGCATCTGTGAAACACTTCCACAGAAACCCAAGTCAGAAATCCAGTGATAATGGAGGTAAAATTATAGGTAATTGCCTATGATTGGTGGGGAATTTCCTTTGGAATTATCAACCAAGGCAGAGCATATCTTTCAGCTCTTTTCCTGGTGTGCAGTTTCCTCTCTGGTTTAAATGAGTTTGTGTGCTCCTGTTAACAAGCAGTGTGTTTTCACCCTGAAATTTGGGGTGATAGTCTTTCTCTAGTGTTTTTCCCACAACTGACTCATCCTTTCCATGAATAGTCCATGTTGTTCTACACAGCTGCTTTGGCCATGGGTCAGAGAGAGAGAAGGGAAATGACTTTTTAGGGTGTTGAAATTTCTCCAGGCAGGAGTGGGACGGTCTTGCCCCTCCCCAAAGCCGTGCAGGCGCATGGGAGTAGCTCAGTGCCGGCGCAGCTCTTTGAGCAGTAACAACGCTTGGGAGGTTCGAGTGTTGATAACAACTCTCCTGTCTCTTGGTAGCAGTCCTAGGTGGAGGAGAGGAAAACAGGAACTTGTGTTATTCATGGAAAACCTTCTGCTGTTTCTTGTGCAGACTTTTAGATCTTTGTATGATTTACTATCCAGTGTCTGTAGGTAGAGAATGACTTATTTGAGGTAAAAATTGAGATAATCAGTAATGGACAGGTATGGAAAATGTTTGAAGTAAACTTGAGGTGACCTGTAGTGGAGAGCATGAAGATTTTGAAGTAAACTATAGCAATCAGTTGTGCACAGGTAGGGAAACTTTTGGGGGTAAAATACAAGGTCATCTCTAGGTGAGGGAATGAACACTTTTTGAGGTAAACTGAGTGAATCAGTTGTGGGAGTATTAGTAAATTCTGGGGCTGAAACTTGATGTAACCTCCATGGTAGAAAATAAATAAATGTTTTGAGGTAAAAAGGAAGTCATCAATGTTGGAGAGGCAGGGAGATTTTGAGAGTAAATTTGAGTCTGTAGTGCAGAGAATGAACATACTGAAGTTAAAGGGAGGTAGTAACTTGTAGACAGGGAAAAAATTTGGGGGTAAAGTCTGAGGTAATGTCTAGGGGAGACAACATTTTTGAGCTAAACTGAGGCAGTCACTAGGTGACAGGTTGGAAAAGTTTTGGGGGTAGAAATTAAAATGACCTGTTGGGCAGAGAATGGACATACGGAGGTGAAAATCAGGTAGTAAGTAGTGGACAAGTAGCAATAATTTTGGAGGTGAAATCTGGGGGGATGTGTGGCAGGGAGAGCGTCCATCGTGAGGTAAAGTGAGACAGTACTGGAAAGACAGTGAAATATTTCATAGTAAAACTTGATGAAATCTCCAGGGCAGAAAGAGAATATTTATAGGTCAAAAAGAGTAAATAGTTAGCGGGCAGGTAGGGAAAATACTGGGGGTAAAATCAGAGGTTCTCTCTAGGGGAGAGAATGAACATACTGAGGTAAAAATCAGGCAATGAATAGTGAATGTTAGGGAAATTTTGGGGGGTAAAACTGGAGATAATCTCCAGAGGTAGTGAATGAATACTTTCTTGTAAAAAAGAAGAAATCAGAAGTGGACAGACAGGGACAGCTCGGAAGGAAAATCTGAAGCAATCCCCAGGGAAGAGAATGAACATCATGAGGTAAACTGAGGCAGTCATTTGCAGAGACACAGTGAAAATTCTGGGGATAGACACTGAGACATTCTTGAGGATATAGAAAATTACTTTTTGGGGTAAAAATGAGGTGATGGGTAGGGCAAAGCTTGTGGGAAAAACTTGAAATAATCTGTAGGGCAGAGCATGAGCATTTTGATGGAAAAATGAGATATTTATTCTTTACTTCCCTTTGGGCTAACTTAATCTCCACCCTTCCATCAGCAATTCCTTGGCTTCTCCTGGAGAAAACCCCATGGCAGAGGCAGTCTGCAAAGGAGCCCAGAGCTGTGCTTGGAGCAGAGAGTGCTGAGAGCTGCGGGTGCCTCTGCTGCCCCAGGCTGGCAATATCCCCATGGAACAGACTGGGCAAATGGGATTAGAGGGAGCACAGTCCCTTCAGGGAAGGGGTTTTCTCCTGTGCACATCAGGCACGGGGCAGGAAGGGAACTTTGGAAATCGGCTGCTTTCCCCCAGAAAGCATCACTCGCATCAAGAGCAAAGGTTGGTTTGGGTGTGAGCACTTGAAATAACTTGGAAAGAGAAGATTTCACCTTTTGCTGCTTCTTTCTTTCTTTCTTTCAGATGCTGGGATTGCCTCTGTGGACATGTGCTGAGCTCTCCCCGCAGGGAACTGTCAGCCCTGAATGCCTGTGCAATAACTGCAGCTGCCCAGGCAGGCACAGGAAACTATTCCACACATTAAATTGCCATGACCTGAGGCACTCCTGGAGAGAGTGTAGAGAGTTACAGCACTGATCCTGCTCCTTGCTTTCCCAGTAGTGCATGAACATGCTTTCATCCTGATCCTGATCATTCCAAGGACAATAACCACTGAGGTGCCACTGACGATGCCACTTTTCTGACGGGCCTGGCCCAGAACTATAGCCCAGCAGCATTCTGGGGGGGCAGTTCAGTTCCCCCTCCATTCCTAGACTCTGGGCCGTTCTAGGAGACATCTGATCCCTTTCCTAGGCTGCCACCACAGCCTAAGCTCCCACCCCCACTGGGCCGTGACGGCATCGGCGCACTCAAAGCCACCCGACGGCTCCGGCCCTGCCCATCAGGCCTGGCCAGGGGAGCTGAAATAAAGCCTGGAAATCTCAAGGGTAAACTGGCAGCACAACCACAACCCTCCCTCGCTTGAGAGTAAAGAGGTGTCCCTGTATTTACACACATCCAGGAACAATACTCCTCTAGAGGAATCCTGGATTTACTTTTTTATCAGTTGAACTGGCACAGCTGCCACCTGATGCCATTAAATTCTCCATCCCCACAATCCCTGGTTACCCTTGGCTGTGGGGTTTTGCTGTCCCACAGTTAGGAGGGAGCTCTGGCCAGCCTGATTGCCCAAGAGCATTCGAAATCCTAATCCTCACTTCTTTGACTAATGAATCTCTTAAAAGCCACTCTGCATTGTGCAGAAAAGCGCCTTGGTCCCACTGGGAGCTGCACATCTATAACAGCTGTTCTCGGTTATTCCAAGTGAGTAAAATAATTATTAAGGAAAAGAGGAAACAGTTAAACCAAACACCTTTTGCCTGATGTTTTCCTCAGGAATGAGTTGGGAGCTCAGCAGCAAGGCCCTCAAACAGGCACAGTGTCTGATATAAACTGTATCTGTGCACACATGAAAAATATATATAAATAGATATCTATGTGCCCTAATCTATAATACATATTTATATTACAGAGTTATGTAAGTCATAAATATCTGCCCTATCTATAACCATATGTTTTTTATCACAAACTACCTCTAATTTACCCCCCCACCCCTGATTCTAGGAATGTAACATTTTTAGGGATCCTAAAATCAAACAGATGCAGGAAAATAAACCATGATTTTATCCCCTTAATTCCCAGATGTTTTCCTGGATGTGTACTGTTTTTCTGTAAGATGTTGTGGCTTATCCCTGAAGTGCACTCAGCATTGTCAGGATCATGAAATCCATTTGGAATTTTACTGTCTCTGCAGTATCCAGTGAGATGAGTTTTTTCAAAATTATTTCTCTCGGCCCGAGCACATCTCCTCAAGTTCCTTCTCACTTTCTGCCTCCTGGAAATGCAAAAAGGGAGAAGATAAGTGTGCAGCTCAACTGAAACAAATAAAAAGCATCATTTCCCTTCTTTCTCTCCAACCCCCAATCAGTTTTTAAGCACATCATGGAATCCTGGAATCGTTTGGGTTGGAAGGAGTCTTGAAGCTCATCCAGGTCCACTCACTTCCACGGGACCAGGCTGCTCCATGCCCCGTCCAAGCGTGAGTTCGAAAAACCCCAAACAAGTCCCAGATCTAGACAGCCCACTGGAAGAAAACCCAAAATTAATTAGAACAGCAGAGCCTGGCTTTAGTCTGGTACTTCTTCTTGACAGCCCACAGAGCTGAACGGAGTGGTCAGGGCACACTCGAGGGCAAACTGGGAGAAAATCACGGGAGGGTGTGGAAAATGTCCCGGCTGGGCGGGATCTGCCCTGGGATGGAGACCCAGCGCCGCCACCGAGCGCCGTCCCGCTCGCCCCCCCTCCGGCCCCAGGGTGGGTCGGTCCCCGCAGCGCGCGCCCCTTCGGCCGGGCTCGCCCACTCTCCGTGAAGAGGGGCGGGAGAGGGGGCTAAGCAGAAGATGCGGAGACAGGATCCCGTCATGCCGCTTCCCACCGTTGAAATCCCCGGTGTCGGCCACCACCGTGGTGTGGTGCCTGAGCTGATCCAGCGCCGACTCCATTTTCTGCCGCTTCATGGGGGACACCGACACGTCCGCGGCTCTGGGGGGCTCGCGCGCCCATGAGGGACGGTACGTGCCCGAAGGGCACCGGCCCGCGCGCTCCCGCCGCCCGCCGCCAATCCCAGCCTGGCTGGGCGGCAGCGGCCAATCAGGAACGCGGACACGAGATGGACGAGGCCGGGAGGAGCCGAGGCGGGGCAGCGGGAGGGAGAGCGATTCTGATTGGCTGGTTCGTGAGGGCTGGGGCGGGGGTTCGCCCTGGCGACCGTGACGCCGCCATCGTCCCCAACGGAGCGTAGCGGGGGAGGTCTCCTGGCCCCGAGTTCTCTCGGGCCCGGAACCTCCTGTCCCCGGAGTCTCCGTGTCGCCAGAACCCCCGGCAGTCTTCCCCGCGGCCGGTACGGCGCCCGGCCCGCCCCTGAGCCACCCGTCCCTCATGGTCGCGCGGGGCCCGGGCGCGACCGGTGCCGCAAGATGGCGGCGGGCAGCCCCTGAGGGGAGGCGGCCGTGAGGGAAGGCTCGGAGCCGCGTCGGTGGTGCCCCGCTGCAGGAGCTGAGCGCTCTGTGCTCCCTTCCCTGCCGTTGTGGCAAGGTTCGAAATGGTTTATCGGGTACAGCTCCAGGCGCTGAGGGAGCCCCCGGCCCAGTAAGGCAGGTGTTTTGGGCTCGTGGTTCGCCTGAACTTTATTTAGGCTGTAAAAGAGGTGATCTTGTTAGTGTGGGCCCACTTGGAAATTGAACTCCCCAAAACATCTACGGAAGGAATTAACAGTTATTTCAGCTGAGTAATTTAATTATTAAGGAAAAGAGAAAACAAACTTTTGCTTCTGGAAACAGGATGGCTCTTGGCTGGAAATGTTGGAGAATCCGTGTAGCAGGCTCTGAATCATGGGGTTATGCTGTTCCCTCTTTCTGTATGGTTCCACTTGGGACAGCTGCCACAGTCGTTCCCCTTCCAGAGAGCCAAGAATGTGCTTTTGTACAGCCTCCTCATGCTTTGCCCCTATTCTTAAGACACAGCTATCCAGGCCATAACATCCTTCCTGTTGAATGTCAGTCCCCAAAACCAAAAGGAAATGTGTGGTTTCAGACATTCTGCCGAGTTTCTGAGACTCTCAGTGACAAACCATTATGAAAACCCAGTGAAAGAGATGGAGATGGAGTTATAAGTATAACTTAACTATTTTAATAAATCTTGTACAGTGCACGGTTATATCATTGTCTCCTTCGCTCAGTTACATCAATGTACAGTACTTTATAGCAGCGTCTGCAGGCAGTACAAACAGAACAGATGCACAGCTCAGTCGCATGGAAATTTGTAAAAGTGACCTCTGCAATAAGGTCTACTGAGATATTTGTTTTAGGAAGTGCCCCTGTGGCTCCCGGCTTTACAGAGCTGTCATGTACACTCCTGTTAAAATCCCAGATAACTGTAATTCCCTGTGATTTGCTTTCCTCTACACCCCAGGACTAGAAGATGGTGTGTTTCCTAGCTCAACATTCGTTTTTATTTTCATTTTAGAAACTTTTTCACCTCCCGTGCTTGCCATCCTGCCTCCCATCTCCACCCTAATCCGGAGCCAGGGCTTCTCAGGAGGATTGTCCTCTTCATCCCTCCCTGACAAGGTGAGTGCCCTTCTTAGATCCTAGCAGGGCTGTGACTAAACCCAGGATCCTCCCCTGCCTGCACCCTAATTCTGCTGGTGCCAGCAGTGTCCTGTTTCAAATGAAGAAAACAGATTATCCATTGGAGACACTTAAGAATGAAGCCAAAACTGAGGTGCACTGGTGTTCTCAGTTTTAGACATGAGTTCCCCAGATGCTGTTTTAAAGCTTTTTCCATTAAATGTGCAATGACAGGCACAAATTTGGACAAAGACTCAGCATGTGCTGAGAGAGAAAACTCAGCTGTCCCTGGGCTGTGGGCAGTTCTGGAGCTCTGTGTGCTTCACGGCTTTGCAATCAGATTGGTCTGTCAGTTAAACAGAGATAGAAATGCAATATGCCAAACTTGCTGTGGACAGGAACTAAACTGCTTGCTTGAGTTTTGAAATGGTGAGTAAATTTTGGAAGCATAATCACTTAATTCTGCTTCTAGGGAGAGGGATTTTCCTCACCCCTATTTACAGATTGTTATATACAAATGCACATAACTTTATGAAGGAAAACAGGAAGAGCAGCACCCTGTGCTAAATTAGAATTTTATTCCTTGTGGCCATTTATTTTGTGTTAAACCTGCCTTTCCCAGTGTGCTTTGGGGTTTCAGCTATTTGGGAATCATTTCAGCTGACTTTTTGCAGTGAAAACATGACCATGGGGACAAGTGACCAACACCCTGGGAAGGGCTGTGGGTGTGCCTGGGTTGGGAGCAAACGGTCAGGGCTTATCTTCTCCTGGTGTGAGGCCCGGTTTGGCAACACCACAACATTCCAGTGCAGGATCCGTGCCCCAGGGAAGGGCTGCACAGCTGCCCCAGCCTCTGCATCAGCAGCGGTGGGTGGGTGGAACTCACCTATTTCCAGATTCAAATCCCTTTGTTTGTCACTCCTGCTCATTTCTAGGCACTGAAAGCTCATTTCAGCTGTTCAGAGACAGCACTAGCTGGTCCATGGATTTAAGGAAGCAGCCAGACTTCGGGAATGTGTGTTGCCATTCTAGCCTTGTCCAACGAGGGGGCACAGGGGGACAGGACAAGGACAGGCAGTGGGCTGCAGGGGACACCTGCACTGAGGAGGAAATGGAAACGGAAATAGAAAGGGTTAGGTTGCCCAGAGGGGTCGTGACTCGCCATCCCTGGAAGTGTCCAAGGCCAGGTTGGACAGGATTTGGAACAACTTGGGGCTGTGACAGGCATTCCTGCCCATGGCAGGGAGGTGGAATGGGATGAGCTTTAATGTCCTTTCCTTAAACCCAAACCATTGCAGGGTTCTAAAGCCTTATTCCTGTGGTCCAGGCTCCAAGCCTTGAGGCTGGCCTCTCTTGTGCTGTGTGCCACGCCTGCTCTGCCAGGGGAGAGTGGGGAGCAGGGGACAGCCCTCGGAGAAAAGCTTTGGGGATCTTTTTTTGCTTGAAGCCAGCCCTTGTACATCCAGCCCCATGTGAATCCTGCTCTGATTGCATGCACGGAAAATTTCAGTATAAAATATATAGTTATAAAAAAAATACTTCATGCAAAATTAAAACACCTTTCCCAGTGGGACATGGTCTTATTGTCAACCCTTCCCAACAGTGTTCAAGGAATTGTCACTCTGATGGCAGCTGGACCCCAAGGGGAGCTGTGCTGCATCCGGCCTGGGCCAGGAATCATTGCTTTCATTCCCTTTTTTTCTGCACTACTTAGGGCTAAGAGCTGAAATAAAGCAGAGAGACTTTAATTTGCAGAATCAATCCTTTCCTGGCGGCGCTTCATGATTTCTTGGAGCTCCGACTCCCCTCTGCTTTTCTGGAATGGAAACAAAACAGGCAGTTTGGATTTGAACTTCAAGCTGCAGTTAAGTGACAGTATTTAATTAATGCTGTAGAAGTAGAGCTAGTTTCAAAGAGATAAGTGATATCAGTAAAAAGCAGATTAATTAGTGGAAACAGGGGGATCTTACAGATTTGCTTAAAAGACACTTCAGAATTTTTACGCGTGTTTTATTGCTGGTGTAGGTTTGGTTGCATTTTTTTTTTCCCACAATTGTATTTTTTTAAATGCCTGTTTAATGAGCTATCTGACACTGCTGGTACAGCCCCCATTCCAGCAGGAATTATCCAGAAAAATGCTTACCTCCAGCTGGTTTTTCTCCACTGTGATCTTGCTGTAGACTCTGTTTCCCTCATCACCGCACACCTTCTTCAGCTCCTCTCTGTTGAGGGAGAAGAGCTGAGCTCCAGTGAGGATGCCCAGGTGTTCCACGGTCCTGGGGAGACACAAAGTAGGGAGATGACGATTGTGCCGCACGTGGCCTCGTGCCAGAGGTGAGGAGTTGGAGATGGGAGGCCAGGAGCTGCAGTGGGACCATATCACGGGGCCCTGGGGCTGTTCCAAGGAGGCAGCTGCAATTCCAGTAGCATTTCAGGCCGTGGATTTAGTTAGTTAACTATTTATCTCCAAGAAAATATTTATACCAGAGAAAGGGAGTGACTTTGGGCTCTGAACATTCTGGTTATAGACCCTGGATTGAATAGGGTTGAAATCTAATTTGCAACACAGGCTCTGTAAGTAAATCCAAGTGGCTTGTCCCAGGTGAGATGGTGCCGTGGCCTCCCCCGCTCCTTCTCCAGGGAAGGACAAGCATTTCATGTGGCAACAGGGCAAATCTTACTCTTTGCTGAATGACTTGGCCTCCAGCCAGGCTTTGACTTCTTCAGTGCTGGATTCAAAGGTGAGGGGCACAAAAACTTGCTGAGGCTTTTCCACTTTGAAATTCCTGTGGGGAGGCTGAATTTTATTGTTTGTGATCTTCTTTAGCAGCTCGTCATTCAGCTCATCCATTTGGTGAATAAGTTCTGTAGAAACAAGTAGGGAGTGAAATCAAGTCTTCAGTCAAAAATGCCATTAAATGTTTGTGGTGAAATTGTTGTAAGGCAAATGGGGATGTGGCTCAACATTTTTATTTAAATTCAGCCCAGAAAGGTGATTCCCATTTTCCTGTGCCCCTGTGCTGCCATTCATTTTGCTCCTATCACCCCTTGGCTGTTGTCTGATGTGGAAGCACAGTTCTGTGAGAATCTACAATTGGAGGTTTGGAATTGAGACCTTTTCAGTCCTCTCTGCTACTTCTAGTCACTAATTTGCTGATCGCAGAGCTCCAGGTTTTGCTCCGCAACAGAACAGAAGCAGCAGGAAGCACAAACTGGGAATGAGAAACACACTCATGATGAGATGAGCTTGAAGGTCCCTTCCAGCCCAGGCCATCGTGTTATTCTGTGAAAACTCCAGTGACTCTTCATCCAGTATCGCTTTCCCCATGAAAATTCTGAAGACTGTGGAGAATAACTCAGTGATATGAACAGATTTGTGTCCTTGTATTGTGGGGCTTTCTGTCGTCCCAAAAGGGCTCCTGCTTCCAGGAGTGGACAGGGTGGGATAAGGGGTGAGGTGAGCAGGGCCCCTGATCTCTCTCCTGCTCTGTGAGCCGCACAGCATGTGCAGGGTAAGGGAGTGATGTGGATCTCCTGTTTGGCCGGGAATTCTGTGGAACCACATGAAGGAAGCGGCCAGGCGGGCACTGTGTGTGTGCTGGGAGATGAGCAAAAGGAAGTGAGAGAAAGGGATTGACCTGAGCTGTTCCTTAGACACACTTAAACATTTTGGAAGAGAAAGGAAACTCTCTCCTTGGGAGGAGGAGGAGGAAGTTAGAACTGGACAAAGGAGGCATGGGGTGATCACTTATTGCCCTGCTTGGCCCGGGCCGCCCGAGAGCCCCGGAGGTGTCACAAGCCCCTGGGCTGCTCTCTTGGCTCTTGTTCTACCTGGAATGGCCTCCAGACACAGTGCTGCTCTGTTGCTGTGACCAGTAAAAGGTGCAGGGGAGCCCCTTGGGTAGGTCTGGTCCCCCAAGCGCCCAAACCCAGGGGAGCCCAGAGTGGGACACACACGTACGTTCTTTGGCCTCCTGTGCAGAGTTGCGCGACAACATCTCACTGCCCCACTTATCCCCGGCGTAGCTGGCAGGCAGCTTGTGAGTTGGGCTGGATGGGCCATAGCCCCTGGGGCTCAGGTCTCCTTTGTACCTCTGGTTAGACTGGTTAGAAAGGGAAAAAGAAAGTAAGAATTTTTTTTTTTTTGTCGTTTTTAATTTTCTTAAGCTTTCTGCCTCACACCACGGAGGGACAAACTACCATGTTCTCCTTGTGCTGGTGTGGGGCTGGTGAGACCTCAGGTGGAGCTGCATGGAAGAAGTTAATTTCTGGGAATGAAAAACCCAAAGCAAAGTCTGAGGTTTGCACAAGGGAATTCCTAGATGTGCCAAACATGTTCAATCTCATTGGAAGGCAGAGCCTCACTGCTCCCTAGCTGGGATGTGAAGGGGGACCACTGCCAAGGGCCTGGAGCGGACTGGAAAGTTTTTTGACGTTTTGATTAAACTAGCAGGGATTTATCCAGAAGCCCGCTGAGCCCCCTTAGGCTTTGCCCAAACTCTGCAATACCAAAATGGGGAAGCAATTCCATGCTTCCCTAGCGTGTTTAGAACACTCCAGCTCCACATTTCTGCAGTGCAAGTTGCAGTATTCACTTAATTCTCACTTAGATGGTGTTTCCATCTGCCTCCACTCCAGTAACGTGTTCCTGGTGCTGAACCGAACTGGCTGAGGGAAGTGTCCATCTTTAATTTAACCCCCAAGAAAAATCTTGACGTGGAAAAATATGGAAAGCAGGAGGCTGGTGCGCAAATGGGAAGGATAGGCCTTATTTGGGAAGATGATTGTGGCAAAATGTGAATTTTATCATAGGAGACTCAGGAATCTCCTGGCTTTGTCTACTTCTGAAGGTTCATCCTGACTTGTGCATAGTATCCTAAGAAATCCAGGGAGGTCTAAAGACAACATTATTCCCAGAGGCAGATTGTGCCCTGCAGCTGATACCAGTCAGGTACCACCTGACTACAGACCTGTTCGAGCTCTTCCAGTTTCACCACATCCAGGATATTGTATGGAACATAACCGGCCTGCCCACTCCGGTTGAGCAACTTCCACCACTGCTTATTATCTTCCAACACCTGAGAGAAGGACAAAAATAAATCTGCTAGTGGGAAAATGGGATTTCAGGCATAAACAACCAGGATATAGCGGGGCTGAACCATCCAAAAGGTGAAGTTGCCAGAAGGACAGCACTGAGGCCAGGAGCTCTGATTAGATCTGTTGCTCTCAAATGCAATCCAGGACTGAAACTTTTCCTGGAAAGCATCAGAATTTATCATAAGGATGAACAGGAGAGCACCTCTGCGTGCTGAAGAACTCATAGTTCCTACATAATGTCCCTGCTTCTCCAGATCTTTTTTTTCCCAATGACTGAGATTCTGTTGTCTTTTTGCATTAGAATAAAGAATTAAATAAATAAAAAGCTACATTTTGCAGAGAAACCTTTTCCTCAGGTCACAGATCAGTGTCAGCCCAAGGCATGTCCCACCTTGTCCAGCTGCCAACAGTGCTGCAGTAAGAGAAAGGTTATGAAAAAGGTGTTTTTCAGAGAAAACAAATCCTCGGGGAGGAGGAAGTGGTAATAAGGAACCGACCCAGCAGGGGATGAGCAGGGCACTAGAGCGAGTTGTTGTCCTCCCTCCTCGCTGTGGTTAAAATGGGACCGATGTGTTTGAGCTGAGGAAATGACACAACACAGCACAGGCAGCCTGCTCCAGCTTTGGATTTGAGCAAAGCTTTGTGTCACTGCTGAGATACCACCAGGGAAAATGGAGTTGGTGCTTGTTGCTATCCCGAGCTCTCTCCTGCCCCTGGGGGACACACCTTTTCCAGGAGCGGTCACGTACCTCCAGGATTTCATCCTTCAGCACTGAGAGCTCATTGGCGTTTCGCGCGGTGAAATCGTAGCGGATTTTGGCAAATCTCTTGGGCACAGCCACCCCCTGGGTCTCGAAATTCCTGCAGAAGAGAAAAACTGGAGTTTTAGTGGAGGCCCATCCAACAACAAGGCCAAGAAAATCAGAATTGGAGAAATGATCCTAATTCTTTCCCTGCTCCACATTGCATCTCTACCACCTGATGTTCCTACCAGAATCAGTGATGGGGTGAATGAGAAAAAGAGTTATTTTGCTGATATAATTTGATTTAAGGTACTTTCCTGTGGATTTGAACTCTTGTAATAAAGCTTATAAATCCTTTAGATTGGAACAGAAAACCATGGAAAAACAGTCTGGCTTGAGGGTTTTTTCCCAGACTAGAACTGGCATCAGCAAAGTGGATGGTCAGCTGAAAACTTTGAGTCAAATCCCTGTAAAGTGATGTGTCAAATCACGGCAGAGGATTCATGTGGAGTTTGGGAAGAGTTTGGTTGTGCTTTGAGATGTGACAGTTTCCAAGGTGTGAGCTCATGTAAACAAGGAAGCAGATGGAGCTTCTAAACTCTGAACTAAAAGTACTTGATGAAGGTTTTGTACCCCAGAGTAACTGGTGATGGGAAATGAGTGTCAGGGCTGTTAGAAGGTGGAAGAGCCATCTTTCCCTTGGGGAAAAACCGAAGGCAAAGGGGTGGCCTTGTTTGTTCTGGCTTTGGAAGTGACCTTTCCAAGACTTCTGAAGAAAGGGGACGGGTTTTCCCCCATTTTCTAGAATTCTGTCTCATTAAGAAGAGTTGTCTGAACCCAGCGCCCTGTCGGTTCCCTGGGGGAGAGGTGGGCAGGACTGAAATACACTGTTTTATTCAGCCCCTAATCAGTGGGTTTGCCTTTGGTTTTGTCTGAAGCCAAGGGGGAGCTGCTGTCTCCAGTGAAACAAAGCTCCTTCCTCAGCTAAAATGTTTTCCAGCAGCGCTGGGAGGTCGGGCTGCTCTTCCCCGGCCCTGTGTTTCCAACAAGGTGAGGTTTGTGTGTGCCCTTCCCTTAGGGCAGATTCCTTCTGTAGGCAGCTTCTGTCTGTGCAAGCTGGGGTGACTTTGGGATGGATGGAGAGATCCTCAAGGGAGTCCAGAGGAGGCCAGGAAGGGCCAGGAAGTGCTCCAAGAGCTAGAGCATTACACAGACAGGCTGGGAGGGCTGGGAATGTTCAGACTGGAGAAGAGAAGGCTCTGGAGAGCCCTTAGAGCCCTTTCCAGTGCCTAAAGGTGCCCCAAGAGAGCTGGAGAGGGACTTGAAGAGCCTGGAGTGAAAGAACAAGGAGGAATGGCTTCCCGCTGCCAGAGGGTGGGTTTAGATGGGATATTGGGAAGAAATCCTTCCCTGTGAAGGTGCTGAGGCCCTGGCACAGGTTGCCCAGAGAAGCTGTGGCTGCCCCTGGATCCCTGGCAGTGTCCAAGGCCAGGCTGAACAGAGCTTGAAGCAACCTGGGATAGTGAAAGGTGTCTCTGGCCATGGCAGGGGGTTGGAACGGGATAATCTTTAAGGTCCCTTCCCACCCAATCCCTTCTGTGATTCCATGATTCCAACATCTCTACACACATGGAGAGCCAAAGCGCAGTGCAGCATCTTTGGCACCTGATCCTTAAGGTCACTTTGCTGGGCTGATGTTGGGAAACAAGACCTATGGATGGACTGATGAAGTCAGTCAATATTTTTGCCTCCTGCCGTGGAAAACACCTGTGATTCCTTTCCTTGCAGAGCTGCTGGGGGTTAAACAGCAGACAGTGCTTATGGGAATAACCCCTCAGCTGATCTTTGTCTTCCCTTGGTGGTTATTAACAGTGGCAGGGAGTTGTCTCCAGGATGCCCAAACATCCCAGTGTCACTGTATGTGTCCGTGTGTCTTCATGAGGTTCCGAGGTGGGAGCCAAAGCTCCGGGCGTGGGGATCCATTACCTATTTCCATGTGGAGTGATGTTCTGTTTGAAGGCATCCCCAGCCTGTGTCTGCTCAGCCGTCTGGCCACGCTTGAGTGAGGAGTTCCGGTAAGGATATCCATTGGCTGAGGAGAGCTGGAAAGGCAGATATGGAGTCAGTGTTACCAGGAAAGGGGAAAGCTGATGGGAGAAAAGGAGAGGGATAGTGGTAGATGAGTCATGGTCTGGCAGATTTTGGTCAAGGTGTTCTTCAGGGAAGCCTGTGTCCCTAGAGCTCAGTTACGCTGTAGGGTGCTGTTGCCTTGGATTGGGAGAGGCTCATTATTGCTGCCCTTTTCCCGCCTCATTTGCTTTCTGTATTTAACTGGGGCAACCAGATCCAACTGAGTTTTGAGCCAACTACTTGTTGCACGCCACCACTACCCCTGCAGCTCCGTCTCTCCGGAAAAGGGGGAGGGAGACTGAAGAGACAGGGACACAGGACTAACCTCCTCTTGCAAGTGTCCAATGTCTATTTCCCAGGGAGCTCCACGGAAGATTTCTGTGGGCGGTTCCCAGCCGTTGCGGAATTTGGGGATGTAGGTGGGGATGTTTGTGTCTCGGGGCCACTCGGCTCTAGGACAGAAAGTGGGAATATGAGGTGACATTCACGAAGAATGTGTCTTTCAGAGCATCCCCTGAAAGAAGAAGCAGGAGCATCAGGGAATCCAAGCATCCCGTCTGCCTGGGGAGCCTGGGGAGCAGCTCTGTCCTTACCTGGATCTGGTCCATGTCTCCCCCAGGGAATCCCAGAGGTTTATCTCTTTGGGTGTCAGGTGTCCTCTCAGGAAATCGGTGGCGTCTTTAGAAAGCAGTGGGCTGAGGACAGACCGGGCCAGCTCGGGGCCACCACAGCTGTTGATGATCTGGGTCACACACAAACCACACAAAGAGGAGAGAACTTGCAGGAAACGGTCAAAATGTCAAACCAGGGACACACAGACGAGCAGGAATCGAAGACAAAGCTGATCCTTGGATCAGCTCAGTCACTGCAAGAAACATCAACCTAAGTCTTTGAAGGAGACTGGACAGTTCAAGGGAACATGAGATTTTTTTGGATTGGAGTCAAAGGAAGATCTGATCTACAAATGAGCTGTTGTTAGAGACAAGTGAAGTGTCAGAAGCTGACACTTCAAAAAATGGAAAGTATCTTGCTATTCCTGTGTCCTTTGTGGCTCTTTTTCCAAGTTGGGATTTCTGCTTCCACGCATTTTCAGTGCAAATACTGAGCCGTATTTGCCTGAAGGTGAGACCAGACAGATTCCCAGTGGGGACTCCAGCTGGCTGCCCCTTTTGTTCACAGGAACGCCTTATTGACCGGGTGGAAGGATTCATATTTGCTGGGGTTCCTGTATTTACTTCAAGCTTCAAACCGGATCAGAGGCCAGGAACAACTGGCATCGCTTCTGGAAGTTCCTGAGAAAGCTGTGGCCAGATGTGAGCAGTTTTCCAACCCTGTTGCACAATCTATCTACTTGTAAGTGTGAACTAGAAATAAAAGGAGTTCCCAGTGAGACCTGGGAATAAGATTTACCAGTTCCAGTGGCCCAAATAGGAAATGCACCAACTCCGAAGCACTGGGGTTTTGGATGTGCTTCCTTAGTTTGGCCTGGAAAGAGAACGTAAACACAGTTTAACCCTAACCCTGAGTGTGCCTTCTCTTTTCTGTCACATGGGGCGAGTGTTGTGGACTGATGAGAAGAGTAAAGGATGGAGGAGTAGGAATCATTCTTTTTTATTTTGTGTCCATTTCTAATTCCCAATGAATTTCAGGAAGGGTGGAATACCCTCTCTGTTAAATCAGTGCCTTTAAAGCTAATTTGAACAGACACAGAAAACCTTGGCTTATTTTGAAATTCCTAGTGAGGAAGGGCCAGGATTATTGGTGCTTCTGCCTCTTGCAGGGTTGAGAATCCCACTAGTTCCATGGATGAAAACAACAGGATAGGTGTTCTGAGGGTCCCCTGGAAAACTGCTGACAAGGGAAAGTCTCCACCAAGGTCTTGCCTGTGGCACCCGGAGCTGCCCTGGCCACTGAAAGGCTCCAAATCCAGTGTTATTTGAGGTGAGCTGTGGCAGAATGGAGGAGCAAACACTTGGGATTAATTTACTGCAAGAACTGGGTTTCAGTAACAGCAATCAGCTGAGCTGTGGTGAGAAACCTCTCCAGTTTGTGCTCCCATTCAGCTCCTTCTCCTGTCCTGGACTCCTGGCACAGTTGCTATGGGAGACAGGCTCCCTGCTCCTGCCAAAATGTAAAGCATTTGAAATGCCGGAGATGAAACATTAATGTGGAGTGGGAAGTGGGAAACAACTGCTGGCAGCAGGGTGACCCAATGAACGGGCACTTCCCAGGGACTCGGCAGCCACATGGTGAGGAACGTGGCAGGACCCCACCACAGTGTCCCAGCTCTGCTCCGTGCTCCACCCTGGGCTCTTGCCAGGAGATCAGCTGCTCCTTCTGATCCTGAGCAGGCACAAATTAGCCATATTTGCTTCTCAAAGAAAAGGCTGGAGCTTGGTATCCTGCATTAAGGTTGTTTACAGTCTCTTGGTTTTCCTTATTAATAACTGCCCAGGAAGGAGTTTGTAGGATGTGTTCGCTGGACAAGTTTGGTCACAACTGACAGAATTCCTGCTGCCTTGTTACCCTCCTGGCCTCTAGTGTTTCACTGAGCAGAGCTGGCAACACTGGGAACATCTTTATGCTCCTCCTTTTCATCCCCTCCTTAATCCAGAGGGTCTGACAGGGGAGAAAGAGAGGAGCCAGGACTATCGGAGCAATGGGGGACTTCAGTTACTGTCAACCAGAGACTTCCCAGGCCTGGATCAGAAAAGATCCAGGCATTGCAACCCTCTGGCTGGTCTGTCCCATCCTGGTCTTGATGCTTCGAGTTTTGGTTTAACAGCTTGGCCCAGAAAACCTGCACAAGCCTGACACAATGTTTGTCCTGGGTTCTGAAGAACCTGGAATTCACACCTTTGTCCCTTGGCAGTGTTTTCCGTTCAAAATTCACTCTAAACACTCACTGCTGGGATACACGGGGAAAAGCCCTGCTGTCCCTGCATGGGATGGAAATTCCTCCGTGTCTTACCAAGAGGTTAAAAGCCAGTTTGGTTTTCTGGAAGCAGTCGATGAACTCGGCCTCACTGGGGGGTCTTGCTCGGAGGGTCAGCATTCCCTCTGCCAGGAGAAGGGGCACGTTAATTAGGACGCCTTTGGGATGGTTCCAGCTGCCTGCCATGCAGAAGGCACAGCAGAAATGGGTGTTGAGACCAGAACTACTGAAAATCAGGGGTTCAGGGAAAGGCAAACTCCCTCTGTGTGCCGGAGGCTCCATGTGATCTACCAGAGGTCCCCACGGAGCAGCGGCACCTCCTGAACTGGTGTGCCTGGATCCGTGGCTGTGCCACAGCATCGATCTGGCCTTGCTGGGCTGGGAGCTGAGGTGTCCCCCCCCACCTTCATCCGTGCCCCCCCATGCTCCCCATTTATTCCGGCTGCTGCACTGCACCTGCTGGCCCTTTCTTCTTGTTCTTTTTCCCTTTCTTCCTTTGGTTGAGCTGTCGGAATGCCTCTGCAGCCTTCTGGAGCCGGGCGACAAACACTTCGATGTCATCCAGGGTGCAGTTCAGGATTTGCTGTGAGGACAGAAACCCAAAGGACCGAGGTCAAAGTGAGCCCGGGCTGTGCATGGCTGCGAGCCCGAATCCCAGGGCCTGCTGCATTTCCCAGGAGAATGCACAGCAGTGGGCAATCCAGGCATCAAATGGAGCTGAATGCATCCCTTTGCAAGGACAGAGCTTCTGGGCCTGACTGTGTGCTGCCCTTACCAATGTAACAGGTGATCCCTACTTATGGATGGCTGGAAAATAACCCAAGTTTTAACAGGATGGGGAGGAGCAGAGCTGGAATCAGCAGAGCTGCCTCAGGTCAGAGGACATTGTCACTGACCCGGTGATGGAGATTTGCTTTTGGCCACCTTATCTTTATGCACAGCAGGTATCAATTGGAAAAATGCCCAGATGATGCATTAAATGTCTGCTCATGGAGGAGCCCCTTGCTCCCTGCCTCTGCTCCTGCGTATGGGCTGTGCAGTGTCCTTGTCACCCACCGTTTCCTTTTCAATCTTCTGTGCTAACATGGCTCGGGATTCCTCATGGTCGTGAGAGCCAGAGCTTCGTCGTTCATAGTCTGCAGCCAAGGGAGAGAAAAATATATTTACTATCAGAGGCTGGAAATAGGCTCCACGAAAGGCAGGGATCCATGGGATGGTAACTCCCAGCTTGGGTGTTTGTTCTGGGTTGTGAGAACACCTTAGGAATAATGTTTGTAATAGGTGCTAAATTCCAATCATCCTGCAAAAAACCCAAGCCGGAGGCACCTCCTGGTTTCCAGAAGCCACACACCCAGTGTGGGGGGGGATATTCCAGTGGGAGCAATCTCTGGGGTAGCCCCTTGTGCAAAGAAAATGGCGTCAGTTCAGGGCAAGGGCTTCCAAAGGGCTGGCAGAGCAGGATCTGCCAAGTGGGAGAACTGGGGAGGCAGTTTTGGCAAAGGACTGTGACAAGTCTGCGGCACCTGTGAGTGTGGGGATGAGATGCCCCATTGGGACAGGTTTTGTAGGAAAAGCGGGAAGGCATTTCATGGAGAAGGGACCTTGGCAAACAGGCATCGCTCAAGGCTTTCTCCTGTCATCTGCTCTCCTGCCAGGCTCTGTGCACTCAGAGCCAGAAATCCTGCCGGGGGGAACTCCCAGCTCTGCTGGTGTGAGCACTCTGTGAAGGGCAGAGGTAAGAGTGGCTGCTTTTCATCAGAATAGAGATATTTGTTCATGGTCCAGCTCAGAAATAGAGATATTCCTTTTACGATGCAGAACTGGACCTGAAATAAGTTCTCCGTTCAGCAGCCAGAGCAGTTGCTTGGCTTCAGATGCCATCCCAGGAAAGGAGTGTTTTGGATGTGTTACAGTATCCTATTACATGTTTTCCTTGAGATTAGAAATGAATGCTAAGAGAAGGTGGTATGATAGACAGGGGTAAAAAATGCTTACAGTTTGTTCATCAGTTTGATCTTTTGTCAGAGAAAGAGTTTGTTTCTGTTCCTAGGAACTTACTTCTCTTACTTCTTTCTCCAAAGGAAAATATCAAGTTTTTCCAAGCCAACTCAAACGGGCTGAAGTAAGGATGGTTTTGGAATCAGTCTTTAGATGAGCGCATAAGAGGGATGAGTTCAGACCTGCATTTCCACACTCGACTTTACAAGAATTCATGAAAAACAGTTGATTTTAGAGGGTGAAATCTTGGCTCCTGTGAAGTCAGCAGAGCCAGGAATTTGTCTTTCTGACCAAATGTCTTGTCTGTACCTTTTAAGTCACCAGTGCCTGGTTCAAATTTCATGTGATGGCTTATGAGGGGCTTTTGCTTTTTTAGGAATTTCTCTATCCCCCAAATACAGGTGTTGTTACAAGGAGTTTCTGGGAGCTTTTCTTTGTTGAGCAGAGCAGAAGATGCCCAGTGGGTACAACACTTATTTTCATCACAGATCACTTCAGGAAGGTTGGCTGTCTGGATTAATTAGTCTCCCGTTCCCAGGACAGACTTCATGAGTGCTCCCAGTACCTGGATCATGCTGGGAAGGAGGTGCCACCCTGTTCCTGTTCATCGCTGAGCCTCTCATGTCGTGCTGGATCGGGATGGGAGCTGGTCCTTGAGGTGGGGGGAGGATGGATTGTCTCTGCTTGATCTTTTCCTGGTTTGCCCTGCAAGGAAAATGGCACAGACCAACCCCATCAGTGGCTGTGGATCCCGTTTCCAAGAGACTGGAGTGTGACTAAACCACTGGAAGCAGGGGTTTATTGTTGTTACTCCCAGCTGTATCCCGCACTACTTACTTGAGTGTCTGTGGCCGTATCTTCTTCCCGTGCTTGTGGTCTGCCAGGGCACTTTCTATGTCCTCATGAACCATCTCAGCCTCAAGGATAAAACAGGAATGTTTTTAAGGGCTTGGCTTTAGGAAGGATTGGAGGAAGGGGGAAAGGGCAGACAGCAAGAAATATGTTTTATTCTGTTTCACACCAAGCAGGAAGGCTCTGCTCACCTCCACCTCGTCACAGTTGAAGAAGTGGATGTCAGGTTTGTGCTGCTCAGAATCCTGACACACGAGCAGGAGGATGGAGGAATAGCGCATCTGATTGAGCACTGTCTGACAGTGCTGCACTGTCGGCAGGGGGAAGTCTTCCAGCTCCTCCTGCAAGAGAAGGGGGAAGGTGTCAGGCAATGGGGAACTATTAGACTGAGGGGGAATGGTCCTGTGCAGGAAGTCCTGGGATCCATGGGCTCATATTCCTTAGTTTGTCATTGCTAAAAACATCCTGCTCCCATACTGCAGGGCTGACTCTAATCCAGGAGAGTATTTTGGTAGTGATTCACCCTTGTTTGTGTTCCTTAGAACTTGCCCTCTCCCAGGCAGAATGGGAAGGGTACTCACTGCACCCCACACTTCAGTCTGGGGTCAGTCCCACAGGGCTTTGGTACCTGTGTCTCACAGTCCAGCAGCCGGATGGACTTGTCGTTCACTTGCAGCAGCATCTCTTGTGTCCAGATCTTCTCTTTGGAGTTGAGCAGGATGAGTTTCCGGATTGCGTCATCCACTGTCGTGATGGACTCGCTCTTGTCCATGATGAAGGTGGCCAAGTGCTGAAGTTGGGGAGAGAGAGGAGATAAAAACAGGTGGAAAATGTTTGTTGCGGTGTGTAAATCAGTGGTGAAAACATCTCTAGAGGCTACAATTACCATTTGTAGTTCCTCAGAGCTCAGGCGTGAAAGAGGTGCTGCATGAAACAATTCTGGTTGTTGGTACCAGCCTGGCCATGGCAGTGAAAGATTTGGGTTTCATAATGGGTTTTCATAACCAGTTTCACCATTTGCGTATTACTCTCATCAATTCCATCAGCTCTGATCCCTGTCCAGCAGGGCAAATGCCTCACACACACGAGTTACTCCCTGGGCCCCTCTGAACCTGGCTTGGAAGTCAGACTGTGAAAGTTACACTTTGCTTGCCAAGCTATAAAAGCACTTGTGTTTTGCTTGTCTTGTGTAGCAAAACTGCTTGTGTGGGATTTGTGCCAGGCAGAGTGCTCACAGAAGCCATGGGCAAGTGTTGGTGCTCTGTGCCAAGTGGGATCCATGTAATGTGTGGGGTCCCATGCTCTGGGAACAGCAACTCTGGAGAGCTTCTATACTGCAAAGCCTGCTGGAGCTCCAAACCTGGCAGCTCACTCTACATCAGCCCTTTAAGCCCCCCTTAGGGCTGGGGTTACCTTCCCCCCAAAAATATCCAGCTCAGTCCTCACGGTAGTGAAAATGGGTGTTGCTGACTGTAAGAAAGGATTTTTTGCTGCTTGCCTCTGTCCTGCCCTGTGGCTTTGCTTGGTTATCCTGGTTTTCGTACCTCTCTCCACCTGTCCTATAAACCCAGCCCATGCTCTTCTCCCATCAGCCAGGCTTCCGTGCTGTTCTCCCCTCCCTTGCTGTCCCGTGTGTGCACTTGGGCCAGGAGCAGCTCAGCTACAGCGTAACCATCCAAACTGCTTTCCCATCCCTGCTCCAGCTACATACTGAAGCGTGAGGTGATTCAGGCCTTGCACTTGGCACCTGCATGACCAGAGTTTGTGTAATGGGGCAGCACTTGCAGCTTTGGTCTGCTCCTGGGTGGGCCTCCATGGGAAGGGAATGCTGGGCAGGGAGGCAGCTGTGGAAAGGAGAGGTGTGTCACATCCAAATGTTGTGTGCTCGCCAGCAGTGGGTGAAGGCCACTCCAAAAATTCAGGTGAGTAAGTGCTGCTCCCTGTGGATGGAAGAACCTGTTGTGTCTGCCAGCAGAGGGAACTGCAAAGCAAGAAAAGCTGCGACTCAGAGCAGCCGGGCTGTTTGCCCAGCTGTTGTCCCTGTGCCAGTGGCAGCACAGCCAGGCCACATGTTCAGGTGACAACACGGAAGGAAAAAAATCAGGAGGGAAAAGGAGACGGTCCTCTTTCATCTTGTTCCTTTTGTTGCCCAGCTATGTTCCTGGTGAGATGGGAAGGGGAACGTGCCTGACTGGCAAAAAGCAGCTGAAGCTTTTCCCTGTCTTTACCAACTTTTCCAGGAGAGAAAGGCAGGAGGTTTTTGGATGGATAAGTTTCAGGCCTGACCAAGGCATCTGTGCAGTCCAAGGGCCTGCAGCCCTTGGAAGCTTATTGGGCCAGATCCCAGCTTTTTCTCTCGTCCCTGGAATATTGAAGGCCCGTCCACCAGCATGACCCTCTCATCCTGGTTTCCTTGCTCAGTAGGGTATAGAACAGGCACTTCAGCAGCGATGGCTAAGCTGGAGAACCAGGAGCAGATTAAGCCTTGGAGCAGGGACACCCAGGTGCTGCAGGTAGAGCTGCCCTGGGGGGCCAGGGACAGCACTGTGGCCACCCCAAATTGTCCTGCTGGCCATTCGGAGTTTGTGGGGAGGGCAGCAGTGAAATGCCTGCTTCTCTCTGATGCAGACATCCTGTAGTCTGGTTTCAAAGCAAGAGCTGGAAAAATGGGGGGTGTTTTAAAGCAAGTCCTAAATTGACAGGAAATTTGTTGTAAGGGGATGAGTTTTGCCTGGCTTTTCTCCCTTTGATACCATATCTTCCTGCCTTCTCCTAGGAGAAGTGATCAGACATAACCTTTTAAGGGATCAGGTAGCTTCTTTCTGGTGCTGATGTACTCATGAGCTGATTCAGTAACCTGGTGGGTTGTGTCCACAGTCGACAGGTGCGTCAGTGGGCCATGGAGGAGGATGAGAGAGTTGCTGAGAAAGAATTCCTTTCTCCCTGTAAAAGCCCAGGTAAATGCAAAGTGGGAAGCAGATTAGGAGGCCGCAAAAGCTGATGCTGCTCCAGCATGTCCTGCCGTGGGAACTGGAACCTTGGAGAAGCTGTGGATCTTGGGGTCTGACACAGACCAGGTGGACCCGAGAGGGATGTGTGCACTCAGAGCACACAGTCTTGGATGGTTGTGAGGAAGCACAGGCAAGAACTGTTGTTGCAGTTGGCTCCACACAAGGTGGATGCAGGGAAAGCCTCCGATTTAAAGCACTGGTACACCTGACTGGCAGAGTCTTGAAACGTGCTCTTGGGCATTAGGGGTGGATAGGGTTTGTGGTGTCCCATTTGCTCTTAGATGATTCCCAAAGACGGGAGGAAGGAGCAGAGAAGAGGGCAAACACTTCAGAGTGCAAGGCCCATTCCTGTGTTCGTCAAGCAAAGGTATGGGGTGAGGCACTATCTAAATAAAACTCCTGGCAGGTGTGTGAGCCGAAAGCTGAGATTAGCAATGCAATTGCGAATGAAAAACATGCTGGGTGTATGTTACTGTAATTGTAAAAGAGTGCATGGGAAGGTATTTGCCAAGTCAGTCTTATCTGTGCAGAGGTGACAAGCCCTCTGCTTTCAGAGCAGTGAGGAGAATGGGTTTACTCAAAATGACAGGCATTTTTATCTCTTCTATTATTTTATCCACCACCTTTACAAGCTTCATAAATTCCTTTGCTGTTTATTGTTCAGTTAGTTTTCATGGAGGGGAAGCTACTTGTCTGACTCAGTCATTAAAATATTTTTCTGCTTTCCATTTTCCATAGATATGGGTGGATTGAGAGGGAGAAGCTTGCTGCTGTCTTTGTTTTATCCCTTAAAACCCCTTTTCACCCACATGGATATTCAAATACAGCAGCTTTTACTAGAACGGGCAATGAGTCCATCCACCATTAAACTTTGATCAGATTACTTCAAAGGGTGTAAAATGCTTCCCATGAGGAAACTGCATTCTATCTCACTGCCTGCCACCGCAGTCCTGTTTGCCTTGGTCAAAGTTCAGGGGAGAGACTCACAAACAGGTGGCTTATGCCATAACTAATGAAGAATTCATTTACATGTCACCATTTAAAGTCCCTTCTCTGCATCCATGAGTGACTTCTGAGCCACTGAGTTGGTTTCTCTGATGGAAACCAGGACCTCTTTCCAAACAGGCCTTTTACAAGTCTGAATTTAGACTTTTAAAGGGCCCCATCTCCTAAATATGAACCTCAGGAAGTGTTTTCCTGTCTTGCCTCACTCAGTTTTCGGTGATGAATGGCCCCACCTCCTCCATGGAGTTCTGCACCAGCGAGTTGCGCTACAAGAATCGCCGAGCTTGGGATGGCCGAGATGGCCAGGCTGGCTCCTCTTTTTGGAGTGGGTGTCTGTGACAGTGGGAGATGGATTTGGCTTATTGCCTGTCTTGTGTGAAGGGGTTTGTGTTACCTGAGAGGACACAGTAGCTGAAAGCTGAAAGCTGATAGTCCATGTGGTCTCTGTTGTTTGGAAAGCTGAGTTCTGGTGACCACCATAGGAACTCTGCTTTTAACCTGTCTGTACTGATCAGAAGGGTTTGAAACACAGGGTGAGAGGAGGGACAACATTTCCTGGTCTCCTTCAGACACAGAGGAGGGAGAGGACAACAGCTTCTCCATTTCCTCTTTCCTTGTACAGAGTTCCCCTTGTTTATTTAAATCTTTTTTCCCCCATTCTCCTTTACTCAGTGACTTTATTGGTAGGGAGGTTCCCAACTCTGCCTTGGCCTCCTGAAGGTCCAGGACACACAGAACACACTGCACTACTGGCACCTATCACTGACCTTGGCCTCTCAGCCCCTTAGCACTCCATTGCATGTGTGTGCTCACCTGGACGTGGTACTGGGAAGTCTCGTGCATGATGACGTTGGAGTTGGAGTATTTTTTCCTTTGTTCTGTAAGAAACAAGAAAACAAGCATTGGTTGTTTTTCTTTGGATCTGAGAATTACAACTCCGAGTCTTTCTCGTGGTCTCTGAGCTTTCCAGCTTGGGCTCCATGGGCATTGCCAGCAGGTGTCTCTCCAGAACAAGCATTGCCTTTCCTTGAGATTTGCCTTGGGGATTTCACCTTCCTCCTTGGCCAGCCAAGAGCTTTTAAATCGAGCTCCTCTTGGTGCACAAGGCTGAGCACAATCCTGCCCACAGCTTGGGGAGCGTACTGAGCACCCGGAGATATTCCAGAGATAAGGATCGTGAAAAGATGCCGCTGCTCTTGTTTGGAGCCTGGCAAGGGTGGGTAGAAGCTGATTCAAGCCGATTTCTAAAGCTTTTTAACACTTATTCTAACACTCTTTAGGCTGCACCATCAGCCTGGCAGGACACACGAGTACTTCATCCCTTGTAGCTCTGCGCCTGTGGCTGAAAACACGGCAGTGTTTTGCCTCTGCACCTGACTTCTGGCAGCCCTGGAATGGTGGTTGTTGTCCAGTAGAAGTGATTTATTGATTTATTGGTGGGAATATTGTCAGAGGCATTAATAGAGACTGCAGGGCTCTGAGCCTGTGTCTCATACACCACCAGCACCAGCTTGGAGGTGGAGTGAGGATGGTTCAGGGGAAAGACCTCAGACACCCAGCCCAGCTCCCTGCTCAGCCATTCCAGAGTGACCTTGAATGAACAAATTAACATTGCAGCACAGCCCCTTCCCACCTCAGGCTGGCAGGAAAGGCTCAGTGGCACTTTCTGGTTGCTGGGGGCTTTAATTGCAGTCTGTCCTACTTGAAATGTGGGGCAAGGTCTGGCGTAGGGCACAGGCAGTGCATCCCGTAGGGATTCAGGGCTGATGTGAGGCACTTTTTTCCTCTCAGTAACCTCAATTTCCTCCCCGAGCATTTCTTGTGTAAATAGATGACACTGATGGAAATGAGAACACCGCATTCATGTGGGATGGAGACAGATTTGGGTTTTAAGACATCCCATCTCCTCCTTTTCCAAAGGGAGTGGAAAAGGCTGAAGTGGGTGGTCTGGAAACAAAGGGAGTTTACATTCGGACAGGCAAGTGTCTCCAGCCCTGAGAGGAAGGGTGCGGAGCTGCGTTGGGAACTGGTAGTCCTTGAGGGAAGGAAGGAATAGCGGGGGGATGAGGTTTCCAGTGGGAGGCTAGCACAAGTCTGTGTTCCTATTAGGAAAACAGCCCATGGAGCTGTATCAGTGGTCAGGGCGACAGCTGGTTGCCCTCAGACCCTCTGGGATCCCCTCCAATGCCTTTTCCCCGTCCTCCAAGCTCAAAGAAGCTGCACGTGTCACAGTCAGGGGAGATCTCAGCATCACCGCTGAGAAAGTATTTGGAGAAGTTTTAGGGACTGGTCAAAACCTCAGAACTCTGCATAGCCCAGATTCCCATTGCCTGCACTCCATGAGTGCAAGAGAGCAAAGGCCCCTTTAGCCCTTTATAGCCTTGTTCAGACAGCAGCAAGCCCTGGGACAGGGAGAAACGCAGATGTTTCCCCTCCCTCTGTTGATTTTTCCCAGGGGGAATTTCTGCATTACCTCCAGGAGTCACAGAACTAGAACAAAGTGCCTCTATTTTGTCTCCCGATGTCATCCAAGTGATGTCCCAGAAGCTGCCCAGGGCAAGAAATGGGGTGTTTCTGCATGTTCTGAAATCCCTTCTGTCTCCTTGGCTTCTACCTGGCCCCCACACCCATGGAAACTTTTATTTTTGTGTTTCCTGCTGGCATCCACAAAGAAGACCACGAGGTCTGGAACCAGACAGGCTTTCCGGGGACAGCGGGGTGTCAAAACACTGAAATCTCCTTCTTTCCTAGCACTTAGTTTTGATTTAAACACAGGAAGAATTAAAGATCCAGACTGCAGATCACAGAAGAGTCAGGTTTGGGCCACATCTATCCAAGGAGTGTGGGTGCTTTAAAGAAAAAGAGTGGTGTTTGGTTTATATACTCAAAGCAATGTGGTGAAACACTGCAGGGCTTTCCAAGATGCATCATTATTTGTCTTTGATTAAATCTGGCTCTGGCTGGGCTGGGCTGATCCCAAAATGCTTTTAGGAAGAAATTCTTCCCTGTGAGGGTGGTGAGGCCCTGGAACAGGTTGCCCAGAGCAGCTGTGGCTGCCCCTCCTTGGTAGTGTCCAAGGCCAGGCTGGACTGGACTTGGAGTAACCTGGGATAGTGGAAGGTGTCCCTGTCCATGGCAGGGGATGGAATGAGATGGGCTTTAAGGTCCCTTCCAACCCAAACCATTCTGTCATTCTGTGAATGATGCTTAGAGCAAGATCTGTGGCTGTTTGACTCCTGGATCAAGGGGGATCCTTTCCTTTGCCCAGGTGAACTCCCTTGGCCAGCCATATACCTCAGAAGGCAGGTCAGCTGTCCTGTGTGGCTCCACCCTGCCCTTCTGCACAGCCTTGTCCCTGACCTGCTGAATTTTGTATGAGTGCATGCTGGCCTGTTAGCAGCAGCAGCAGCAGCAGCTCATTTCCTCCCGCTTCATCTGACACCTCACATCAGGACACTTGGCATTTCTACAGCATCCTGCAACAGGACCTCGGCACCTTCAGGTGTTATCTGACCCCTAACCTGGCCCCAGGATGTGGATAATTTGCATAATCCCCATGTGATAGATGAGCACTGCAGGAATACAGGGATGATTTCCCCAAATTAGCTCAGACACCCATCTGCATCTCTGTTTATCTCCTGCTGTGACCTTCAGAGTCTGTGGCAGTGGAGGACTCTGGATATAACACATGCAAAGGGCAGGGAGAGCTCCAGGGCTGTGGCACTGGTGCAGCAAACATCCAGAGGTGATAAAGCTGGCATGAGCACACAGTGACCACCACTGTCCTTTTTCCCTTTTGTCTGCCAAGAGAACCAAAGAGATGGGAAAACAATACACCTTTGTCCTGTCCTTTTTGTCTCTGGCAAGGAAAAAACCCAGCTCATAGTATGGGTATCCTGGCAGGTGCTATTGTGATCCCCTGTGGCCTGAGGAGCAGTTGTGCTGATCCCAGACACTTGCTGTATGAATGGGATGGGGGATCCAGAAACCTTTGAATGCCTTGAGCATGGATAACACGTGGGGCATGCGCAACTTTTGATAAACTGTCTAATCTCTTGCCTCTCAGGGTTTGGCCCAGTGATCCCTAAGACAATCCTTTGAGGGGAAAAAGCCCTATAAATGGTTCTTTAACGGAATTCACTTCAGTTCTCTCCTAACCAGGTGGCTTTAATCTTGCCTCTCACCCAGAGGCGTGGGGAAAAGGGCAATGTATGTTATCTACCACTGTTACCTTACAGCTAAACAGCGCTGTAGGAATGGTGTTTACCACTGGCACCAGTGAGGAAATGGGAAGAGCTGAGACCACTGCAGAGGTACAAGGTGGTACCTGAGGGCTCAGAACAGTGCTGGGCTGAAATCCCAGTGATGATACTAAAATCTTGGCTGGCAGGGAAAGAGTCCTGTTCAGCTTTATGTTAAGGAGCAGAAGGGATGAAAGAGAGCAATAAATGAGGAAAAAAAGCAGGATCGATGCACATCCTGGAGGGCTGGGGTTATCAGCTTGGTCCAGGAAGCCAAAGCATGTCTTTAGTGCCAGGTTCCCTCCCCATTTCCATGCAAAACCTTATTTTGCAGGGAGCTGGGATGTGGCTGTGAACGCTCCGTTCAGTGAGCACAGGAGATCAGCTAGCGGGATAAAACTGCCAGCTTAGAGCTGGGATAATTGGTTAAGATCTCTGGGAATGTTGAACAGTGCCAAGGACGGCAGGAGCAGGCTTGTCTTTCTCCATGCACGGCTTCTGCCAAGCCAGAGGGGCACAGCACCCCCAGTACAATGTGACAGTGGGCCCCTGCCCCGCCTCTGTGCATATCGTTCTCTGATTAATTAGTTTCACCACACAGGATCCTGCCTGATCCTCCCTGTCCCTCCCCACATTTGTTTCCAGCTGTTGCTGGGCAGAAGGCACAGCAGAAGATGGGGGGATGTACAGACAAGTACGGAGCAGTCTGTGAGGAATGAGAAGTATTGGATTTGTTTTCCTTGCCAGTGCCATACCAAGGATCTCTCCTCCATTCCCTGAATCACACTGCCGACCTCCCCAGCCTCCACATCCATTACAGCAGCCTAAGGGAAGTCCTGGCAGTGCCTTCTGGAGCTTGCCAGTTCCTTATATAATCTTCACATTATCTATACGTTATCTAGCAGTGCACACGCTGTTTATAGGAACCTGCCAGCGCAGTGTGAGCTGCTCTGTGCCAAATGGCAGATCAGGACCAGCCTCCCAAGGAGAAATGGGGCAGCAAATGCTCTGTGTGCTCATGGCAGCCACAGAAACCTGCCAGGCTGCCTTACAGAGCAGCAGTATGGAATAACCTCCATTCCAGGATCCCTGCGTGGGGCCAGATGTGGCAGTTAAACTCAGCATCTGCCAGGTTCCAGCTTCCTCGCCAGGTAGGAGGGTGGGATGCTCCAGGTGACCCGTGGCTAATCAAGGATCTGGTTTTGGGCCTTGCACAGACCTGCTGTGCCTGAGCTCCCGACAGGGGAGAATCTGCAGGTCCTACCTTGCTCCTTCCTTGTTCTCTATGGCCAGCACGGGAAGACCTCCATTTTGGGATATCTTTGCAGATTAGGGAGCATCAAGCTCCCTGGGTTTGCTGGTAGATCCATGGTACTTGCTGACGTGCTGGAACTGGTCTGTACCAGCGCCTTTGGCACTGGGAATGTCTGCCTGGTCAGCTCTCACTCATGGCTGGTGTGTGCGGATGGATCTGGAAGCTCTTGGAGTGAATGAACAGCTCTCACTGAGGTGTGAATGGGCTGTGGCAGCAGGGAGCAGCTGCACTGGGTGTCACACGGCTGAATTCCTGCTCTGCACGCTTCATATTTGCCACAGCTCAGCCCCAAGTGCTCACATTCCTCTTTTATTAGCTGAAGACACAACCCACTCTAGGAAAGCAAATAAAAACCTGGCACAGCTCCTGGGTTGTGCAAGGACTGAGTTCATGGAGGAACAGTGTGTGTTTGTGTCCAGTATGTCTGGTGGCACGGTGTCCACTGGGCTGCTTGGAGCAGGATAATCAGGGCATTGAGGAGCTGCAGCTCACTGGTAGAGATGTTCCCTTTCGCCTTTACAACCAGACCCGGCAGAAACCTGCAAATTATTTTTCACCAAAAAACCCAAAGTGGTGTTTTCTCAACTTCCTGTAGCTGGTAATGACATTCAACATTGTTAGTAAGATTGGGGGAATCCTGATTTAATTAATTCGCTTTATTTGAGTCTTGAAAAAAATTTGTAATGAAAAGTTCCCCCTTTTTTTTTTGTTGTTATTTTTATGAACTACCACAGCTTTAGTTCCCAAGCTACTTGGGCATATCCAAAACCCCATTTCCATTTAAGAAAAGGTTCCTCTGTGTGAGCTCTGAGCAGTTACTCCATGCAAGGAGAGAACTTGTGCTCAAGGTGGCAAAGAAAAAGGGTCACTGTAGATGCTGAGTGGCATTAGAGGTGGGAGATTCCTCTCCACAGCATCCCTGTCACTAACTGCCATCCCAAACTCCCGGCCAGCAGCACCTGGAGCAGTGTCTGCTCCTCCCAGTAGCTCCAGTCAGGGCTGAACTGAACCAATGTGTTCCCTGTCTCACCCACCACTGGGGTTTGATCCGCAGGAACCAACAGGATTTTTGGCTTCCAGTTTTCCTTCCAGCCCTGTTTGCAGTTGGTGTATTAAATGTCCAAGGTGTTGAATAAATGGGTCACCCACACACAGAGTGTCAAAGGGGAGCCGGGTAATCTGAAGCTGGAATCTCGGGTGGGAAAGGGGATGTGAAAAAGGGTGCTGGAATGGCACCGAGGGAGCAGTGGGGGAGGACAAGGGAGTTACTCAGGACTGGCAGCAGAGGAGATGAGCAATTAATGGCCTGGGCAAGGAGGCTGGACCTCTGCTGAACCTCAGGCTTTTTCTCCAGTATGATGAAGCCTTTAAAGACATGATAGTGAGTGGCACTGTTCAGATGTTGCCCAAATCCCTGTGGATTTAGGTATAGACACGGTCCTCTTGACCCAGCAGTGCAGCTGAGCAGGCTTGGGTTTAGCCACCGCTCCTGCCAGGGTTGTCTCTTGCAGACAATACCAGTGTGTGTTAAATCCTGCACAAATGCTCTCCTAAAGGCTGTGGGAAAGGAACAGTCCCTCTGTGCTCCTGTCAAGAATGGTGTGACAGCCGTGTGGCCTCCAGCTGGAATTGTGAACAAGCTCATGGTTTGAACAGGGTGTGGCAGAGCCAGCAGCAGGGAATTACAGACTGGGCACTGTGCTCAGGGCTGGCAGGTCTCATCTCAGAGACCCCTCCATGTGGCTGGGCTGGAGGCCCCACTGGGATACAAGGGAGATCTGTGGAGACCCCCAGGAGTTGGTTCATGACCATTAAGCGTAATTTACTCCTTCTCCATTGGTGTGTTCTGCCTGGCCAGCGCCAAGCAGCTGCCCGTGGCTCAGGGGTGATGCTGGCGCCAGTGCAGCCTCTCTGCCTGTGGCTCCCCAGGGAGATGATCCCTGTCCAGGGCCATGCCAGGCAGGAAGTGGCTCTTCTCTTTGTGATAGTGCCTCGTGTCCTGTTACAGCGCCGCAGCCTGGCTTGGGTTACGGGTGTGCAGTGTCAAGTGATCGGTGTTAGCACCGCGCTTCTCCAGCCTAACCCATTGCTCCAAAACCCCTTTTCCAGCCCTGTGCCCTATCAAGTCTGGTTCTTTCCCAGAAATGAGTGCATCAAGGATGGGTTGGCAGGCTGGAACCAGCTGGCTGTGTCCCTCAAGCTTGGCCTGGGGTGCTGGACGGAGGCTGAGCACCGCGGGGACAGACAGCAGCCAAACAGAAATGAGCTGCTCCTCCCCAGTGCCCCATGAGAAATCACTGCCATCATCAAACTACCCTCAACTTCTCCAGCTACGCTGCCTAATCCATCAGGAGAGCCAGCCAGCGCTGTTTGACAGCCCTGGAAACAGCTGAGGGGAACACCTGCAGAAGTCCACCTGGAGTCACCTCAGAAAGGAGTGGCAGCAGCTTTCCTGCTGTGGGAAGTGCTGTGCAGAAATGCTGCCTGCCAGCCCTTCCCGTGGGTTCTGCTGGAGCCTGGTTTCCCCCCCCACCACAGGCTTTCATCTGGGCTTGGAACAGACGCCCGTAAGCAGAGAAGCAGCCTAATTATTTATGGTGTGCATTAATATTTATTCAGCTGGTGGCTGTGTAGGGAGAGAGGTGGCAACCTGAGAGGGGCTAGCCATTCCCTGCTGCCAGCCACAGACCTCTCCAGAATGTGAAGCTGAACGAATGTGGTGCTGTTTTACTAAGGGGGTAGGAAAGGATGAGTGTTCTGCTCCCATGAGAGCCAGGAAACTCCACTGAGGATGGCAGAGCAGCTGGAAAGCACATCCAGCTCTGGTAGGGATAGAGCATGGGAGGGTATCTTGGCACTTTAAGCCAATTTCGTTGTAGAATTCCCTTTGGTCATCTTTCCACATCCCTCTGTGCTCACCACAGTGGAGAAGACACTATGGTAGGCAACATATTTGGTGATTAAAGCAATTTCAGCAGGCCAAGTGTGACACCAGAGCCTTCTCCACCCATCAACAGCCATGTGATGAGGCTGTGTCCTGTGAGGACCTTCACACTATGCCCTGGAGCCCCCCAGAGTGGTCCCCCACCTTCATCATCTGGGTGCCTTCCTGTGCACAGCCTGAAGCTGCTGCTGTGTTCCAGCTTCACCATGACAATTTTAAATATCCCTCTTCAGGGTCTCCCCCTGAGGTGGGTTTAATATTGCCAGTAAGTCTCTGTTGATACTGGGGACACCTTGGCCCTCACGTAGCACTTGTGTACCCTCGACTGGCACCCCTGTCAGATTAGGCCAATATTACTGCAGAAAAAGAATCTTTGGAAAGCTAAACCCAAGACCTTGTTCACCAAGAAATAATATTTAGACACATGTGTGCATTGGAGCATCTGTGGTCGTTACCCAGCGAGCCTTAAATGCAGAGGATGCCTGTGTGCTGGGAATTTGGAAGTCACTGCACTTGCTTCTTGGAGGTCCGGCAGTGCACACAGGCTGAGGGTCCAGCCTGATTGCACTGGAGGAAAATGGAGATATGAAAAGTCTTGTCAGCTCCAAATGTCCCTCAGCAGTGTTGTAATCACATAATCAAGGCCAGCTTGGCTTGGTGTGATTTGTTTCATTATGAAACATAATTCTCCCTGGAATTTTAGTTCTTGCCTGCCCTCTACCCCCAAATGTGCCAGCTCACAGCAGAAATTAATGCTGGGGGAGGACGGATCCGAGTGGGAAAGGGACCAAGACATTTAAATACTGGTTTACACGTGCTGAGCGTTCTTTACTGAATTAGCGGGTGGGTTTCAAGTGCTGCTAAGCAAAATCCCTCTGGACGTGCTCATGCCAGGGGCTGGGCTGGCTAAGAGCCACTGATTTGTGCAGGGAATGCCTGCAGAGCTCGTTCTGCATTTCAGTGGTGGCAGGGAAATAACAGGCAGCTGCTTTACTCTTCCTGAGGATTTGGCCCAGGGACATCCAGTCCTCATTTCAGGTTTGCTGGAATTTGGTCAGAGCGATCCCAACCCTGGTGAATTTGCTTTTGAGGTGTGTTCATGCAAAAAAATGTAGAAGATTAAATTCTGTGCTGAAAAGTGCTTATTTGAGAGCTGTGTTTGTTTCCAATGCAGTCTGTCAACCTTTGCCTGTGCTGGCTTTCGTGGCATGGGATTGAGAGGTGCTCCCTGTGCCATGGCACCATTAGATTCCCCCCTAGAACTCTGATGGCTTGGAGCCCTGGGCTGCCTGCACCCATGGGTGCCAGCCTGCAAATCTGCTCGACTTTAACACCGTTGTGAGCTCCCAGGTTCATTTTTACACATCTCTGTAGGGCTGTTTGCCTGGCAACTACAGCCCTCCTGCCCCTGACGGGATGTGCCACAATTTCGGAATGTGCATTCCCTTGGAGGCAGGAGTTTGTTGCACTAGCAGCCCTCTGTGCACCCAGAATTTCCACACCTCATCCTCTTGCTTCTTTATCATGTGTCTTTCCATCTTCAGAAGGAACTGACACAGTTCAAACCCCTGCTTGGCACCTGCCCACCCTGCAGCATCCAGGCCACAAACAGCCCAAATTTCTGCTCTGTCATTATCCCCATGTTTCATTTCTTGGCAGCTAATTGAAGTTAACAACGACTTTGTTTAACACTAAGTACAGCACTTGCCATCCCGCTTTTCCCCAGAGATTGGTCTCTCTGGACACTGCTCCAGGCCATCCCACATGGATAAACCTCCAGCCAAAACCCTTGGGCAGAGTCACTTCCCAGGGACAAATAAACCACCTTGGCAGTTCATAGCTGCCCAGGGTAATCTCTGATCAAATAGATCTCCAAGGAGAAGCACACGCAGCCTGTTCCTTCCCAATTAAACATCAACCAGGTAAATCCACAGCTCTCAGGTGGGAGAGCTGGCAGGCTCAGACTCCCCGAAAGCTGCTTGAGTTCCCCCAGACAACCCTCAACTTCTTATCCAAGAAATAACGGAGGGAGGTGATTTCTCACATGATTTATGCTTGCTCTGCCCATCCCAGAGGCCACATTTTCACCTGGGGTACCTGGATCTGCTGAGATCAGGAATAACTGTTATTGATACCTAAATGTGCTCAACCCAAACAAGCTGACTCTCGGACTGTGAAGGAACACCCATCCTGCCCATTCCCTGCACTTCTAAAGAGCCAAAGGGCACGGAATTTTCATAGTTCACTGAGTAGTTAAAAGAGGATAATCATTAACCTGCCGAGGACAGTCTTTCTTTTGTGAGGCCCTTTATCAGGTGATCTTGCTAACAGACCTGGGGAGGATCTGGGTGGGGGAAGAAGCCGTTCTGTTCCCACAAAATCCCAACTGTCCCCAGCGTGGGAGGTGTCGGCACAGATGTGAGGTGTGTTTTTGCTGCCAGGTCAGGCCAGCCTGTTGTATATGGAACCCTGGATTCATGAGGCTTTGGTTGAGTTCCAGCCTAAAGCTCCCCAACGTCCGCATCCAGCTCTCCAGAGGTGCCTTTGCCATGGGAAACCTTGGGTACGTTCGCGGGCACGACTCACCGTACAGGTCCTTTGCGCTCAGCTTGGAGGCTCCATCGGCTTTGCCCATGCTGCCACTGGAGAAGAAAGAAGGTACAAATCAACCGTCAGCTCTCAAATATTTTTAACATCAGTTTTCACACAGCAGCACTGCAGCTGTCCCAGAGGGACCAGCCCTTCCCTTCCTTGCAAAGCGTTTCCTTGTGGGCCGTGCCAGCGGCTCCCAGTGCAACCCTATCTGCTATCCACACCGCAGGCACATGTCACTGAACCCAGCGGTGGAAACAGGACACGGAGCAGCCCAGCCAGGCCTGGCCCCACTAGAGTTACCTTTGCAGTGTCCCCTGGAAGGGCAGCACTCTGGAGGGGCTGGGTTAAGGACAGTGGCTCCCAGTGTGCCATAAGTGGGGTTGTTACAGGGAGACCTCCATGTTATACCTGAGTCCACCTGAACCTGAGGCAGTGTAAGAGCCAAGGTGGTGATCCCTTCTCAACGGACGTGTTGGGGATGTGCCCCTTGAAGGCAGGTGCTCGGATATAGAACATATCCCATGTAAGAATGTGAGAGGGTGGAATCCTGTGTAAACAGCTGAATTTTGGAGTGTCAGCACACATGTAGGGCCACCCCCATGCCTGGGTTATGGGTAGGAATGAGCAGCCAGGAGATAACAGTGTTCTCTCTGGCAGAGGAGGATCCAAGCGAGATCTGAGGCACTGTGGTCAGGCTGTCCTGCATGGAGCAGTGAGCGCAGGGGCGCCCAGGGGCTGCTTTGTGCTCTGTCAGCGTGTCCCCCGAGGGCAGGCAGTGGTTCAGGTGCTCATAGCCATTGCAGGAAGGAGGGAGAGAGAGAGCTGGTGGCTCTGGCTCCATTGGGAAGTTGCCATGGGCTGCTGTAGCCCGAGGCTCCTGGTGTCCCTCCTGTGGAGAGGCTCCTGGTGTCCCTTTGCTCTCTCCACCTAATGTGCCATTATCAAACCCCAGTGCACAGGGCAGGTGATGTGTGAAGCAGTCCCAGCTTGTGAGGTGCCCAGGAGGGGTGAAACAAACACCAAGGACTTTGGGGATGAGTGGGACTGCTTGGAGTATCCCCTGGACAGTAGGAAGGATTGGTGCAGGAAGATCCTTACTTTGATGAGCCGGGGTTGCTGCTGAGGGATCCTTTGTGACTCATGTTGCTTCACAGGCCAGGCAACTGCATCAGAAGCACAAGAGACAGGGTCAGTGGTTCTAGAACAGGCTCTCAGGTGATTTATCCATGTGCACCCTGCCCTCCCTGCCTCCGAGCTGGGGTCTCCAAGCAGATGGAGCAGTCAGGTGAGCACAAGGGTGTTTCCTCCCTGCTCTCAGTCACCTCTCACTGCTCTGACCCGGGCTGAAGGTGACACATCCCAGGATGCTTTTTCAAAACCTACTTCCACCCCTCCCTCTTGCTCTTCCATTCCAGGCACACCCCAACTTTGTGGCTTTTCAGCACATCTTTTTCCACCAGCACTGTCCTGCCTAGGGTTAAACAGGGACTGAGGTGGCCTTTTCCTTCATGGTCTGTCCCAGCTCCCTGTGCCTCTGTGCTCGTGGCTGTGTGTCCCAAGTAATTTTTCATGCCTAGAGTGCTGTTAGCTTCTGTTATGTGGTAATTTTAAGCTCTCCACCAGCTGTGAAAGCATCTTTACAAGGGGATTTCCCACATAAAGAAAAATGTGATAACTGAATGCTGCTCCACTGGCAGCACAAGGATGAAGGAAAATGTACTGTGGTGTCTGAGTGGTTAGTGAAAGGTAGCCAGGATCAGCACTGATTTTTTTTCCTCCTCTTACCAATGAGAATTAGAATGTGGGAGGAGATGTGAGAGAGATCCAGGCACTGCTCTGACAGCAGAACCGCAAGGGAAAAGAAACAAAACCAGCAAACAGGGTATAATAAGATCTCAGGGAATGATTTGTTTTGGTATCCAAGCTCTTCACCTGTGCTCCATGTGTGAGCTCAAGGGAAGCCAAGGCGAAGTCCTAAAGTTTTTTTAAGTCTCTTTGGAAAGTTCAGGGGCACTTCTGTGCCTGGGTCAGACCCTGCTCGCCTCATGATAAGGTTGTCAGAATTCAGAGGTTTGGCTTTGAAATACTCATTGCTGGCCTAAAGGAAGAAATTCCTCAGTGTCCTCAGTGGGATTTCCTGCAAGGGAACCACTGAGTGTGCTTGGCATGTGCCAAGGTCTGCCATGACAGCCATGGGCAGGCCGTAGAACTTCCTCCAAGGGTTTGTCTTCACTGAATCTAGGCTAAAGTGTGTGTAATCCCCAGGGAATACTTTGGAGTCATCCCTGACACCTGGGATTTCCCCTCTGGAGGCTGACTATGTGCTGCAGGGTTTGTTGTATCGTCAGCAGAGCTGCCCTAGATTCCTTATGTATCCGTTTTTATTCCTCGTGTTGGAACACTTGCGGTATTTTGCTCCGTGTGTTTCACCCTGAGGTGAGGGCAGAGACAGTTCTCTCACTGATCTTATCAGAACTGTCAGTGGGATGTCAGAGGGATGCACTTATGGGGATGCAGGTGAAGTACCTGGCTGTACACAGACTGCATGGAGAACCCCAGCAGGTTTTGGGCTCAGCCTTACAACTTTCAGCCTGTTTTCTGTCACAGTAACACACTCAGCATGGAGACACTGCTAGAAAGGACTCTCAAGTGCATTTTAGTAGCTAGTATGTTAAATTCGCCCTTTTTTGTCTCTCTTGTGGTCGATACTGAAATCCCTATGCACACCTATAAGAGGTATAAATCCATATCCACATTAGAATAGAAACTTGGTGGGTTTGCCAACACCTCAGAGTGTAATAAAACCCATCGCTGTGCCCAAGCTTGGGTACCCGTGAATTTTTCCTCTGGTAATAGCTGTCTGCTGGTTTCCTTTTACAGTCCTCAAACTGTTCCTATCTCCTGGATCTCTTTGTGCATTAGCATAAGATACACGGAAAAGAGAACTGGGGCTTTTAAAAACCCCATTCTGCTCTGTTTACTGTGCACCACCCAATCACTTGAGTCCCATAGCTGATGACAGCTGGGAGTGTTTCTGCATATTAGTGTCAATTTCTGACCCCCTTTCTCTCACTGCCCCAGGGCCATGTCCTAACGTACTGAAATCCAGGTTATTCCAGCAGGAATGTGTGGCCTGTGGAGCTCAGACCTGCTCCCAGCCCCAGCTGTGAAACACCAGGAGGAACCAGGGATCCAGCTGAGGTCACCCTGGTTTTTATATCTCCTTCCCAAGCTGTGTCCAAAAAATAAACCTCTGGGATCTGCTCTGTGAGGAGCCCATCTGGTGCAACCCAAGGTGACTGACAGAGGTGCAGACTCCATGGCAGTGGCAGAGGAGTCTGGCTTCGTGGGTGAAGCAGGACCAGCCCTGAATTCTTCATCTCGTGGTGGTTAACAAAATACTGATGGGATCAGCTGGGGTCCCCAAAGAATAAGATAACCTGGAAGGCTGTCCTCTCTTCCAGGGTGCCTGTGTCCCAAAGAGGCCATGAAACTGGAAGCAGTGCATACACCTGCCAAGTCAGCAGGTCCTTATCATGCTGGGCTCCCTTTTCTTTGTTTATTCCTGCCATTTTCCTGTTTGCCCTTTGCTTGGCTCTCTCCGCTGCGTTCAGGCCAGGGCTGTGTTTGGCCTTGTGCTGGTCACAGCGAGGGCCAAGTGAAACCAGGATGGAGCCTCATGCCAAAGCTTTTAATTCAGCCTCAATTGCCTGATATTAATTGAATCCGAACTGGAAGATTGCAAGGGGGAAGGGCACATTTCTAAGGGGTTGGAGACTTTCTAATTAATCTGCTAAATCAGGAGACAGCTGGGCTTGTGAAAGGTGAAGGAAGGCTAAGAGCACTTCACCTGAAATGTGGACAGAGCCAAAGACATGAGAGATGAAGCTGTGGGCTGGCCTTCCCTAGGTTCTCTCTCCCCTTGGGAACATCCTTAAGAGCTCCCACAGCCTGCAGCCTCAGCCAGATGTTGTCTTCTCCCTGCCCTGATTAGAGGGTTCTCAGCTCCCTCTTATCTCCCAGCAGGTGTGGCTGCTGCCTCCTCCTTCCCCAGCGGGATGAGCATAAGGAGGGAGACGAGACACAAATGTCACCACACAATGTGTGGCTGTGCAGGTGTCACCTTTGACTCAGCCTAATCAAAGCCAATTTCAAGACCATCACCCGCCCCTTTGCTGGTGCAGGGCACTGGCTCTGCATGGGTCACCAAGCAAGGCAGCTAAGCCTTGCACATGTGTATGGTGTGGAATGGGATAGGGGCTCCAGGAGCTACAGCAGGCTCAAATTCTGTCCGCTGCTGCTGGAGCAGCTGCAGGGAAGCTAAACTGCATGGCTAAAGCCTGGTACCTTGATCTGGCCCAGGCCAGGAGGTCCCAGAGGGACTTAGGAAGGCCAGCACAAATCAGTACTGTAGGCTATCAAGGTGGGCGAAGACATGTTGTACTTTAAAGCACAGGAAATCTCACTCCCTGACTTTCTAGCCAGTCTTATCCTTGGAGGTCAAATATCCTCCCAAAGACACACGGAGCCATGACAGGAGCCTGGCATTGTCTGCACCGCATTTCTGTACTTTAATAGCAAATGGAAGCTGGCCATGCATTGTTTTGGCTTTCTCTGAGTCTCTTTGAAGAGGGAGCTGTGACATAGATCCCTCTTCTCCAAGGGTGGAGAAGCACTTTGTGAAGGGAAAGAGTAATATCTCTTCTCCTCTCTGGGCTGATCTCGGCTACTGTTGTATTTTGTTTTTGTTAGGTATAGTTCTCCCTTATCTGCTGTGGTCAGACTTCTTATAGGGCATGGAAAGGACATGAAAAATTCTGGATTTGACTAAAGATGGGACAGCTTGCAAATGTGAAATACTAGTGAGGTTTTTAGGGCTATTATTATTATCATCACTGTTAATAACAGCAGCATCTGGTGTTTGTGGTTTTTTCTCTTCATGAGTCCAAGACCTTTAAGACTGAGACTGGGTTCGTTGGTATCAGAGAATATTAGGATGTAATTGTAGCAGCAGGGACTTATGCTGGTCAAAACAGAACAGTTTTTGCTGGAACAGTAGAAGAATATGGCGAAACCCCCAAAAACCTTAAGCTAAGTGACCTAGGAGTAAAAACAAGTTTTTCCAAGCATGTTCTAACCCAGTTCTAACAGACCTTGTCTGTGTTTCCATCAGTCATCCCACTGAAATCTGCGTGGGGCAACAGGACTTCCGAATTCCCCATCAGCCATGGTGAAGGGACTCTCTGCACCAAGAGGTGAAGGCGCTTAGGCACTGGTGAGATCCCTGGGATGGAAACGCTCCCAGGGGTCCTGCCCGGAGTGAGGGGTCCGGTGTAACCCTGCTGTCTGTGCGTGTATCCTGTGCCAGGGGGATGGGCCAGGCAGAAATGCTGGGTTGGCAGCAGCCTTGGGGAGTAACATAAAGCGCCAGGGAGAAACATGAGCCTGCCACCACACTATGTTATCTCTTAGACTTCCCAGACCCACAAAGTGCTGTCTGTTAGGGCTGCTGGATGTTTTCCTATGGGAATGTCATGCTGGAGAAAGCTGTTTGATGGGCTGTGCTGCAAAGCTTGGGCTGTTTGGACTCACAGGAGAGCAAAGGGAGCACAGGCACCATGGTGTGTGTGTCCTCCACTGTTCCTGCTCCAGACAGCTCCCCCAGCCCCTGGGAGTATCCCACCAGCTCCCACAATCCATCCTACCCTCTCTGATGGTATGGAAGGAGCTGGCAGGTAGGGAAGGCCACAGTCTCACATCAATCCACAAACAAAACAGCTTTTGGGCATTAGTGAGGCACTGGGATATGTGTGCTCAGGGCTCCTCATGAGGCATCAAGAGTCCTAAATTCACACAAACTGGTTTAGATCTCTCAATGCAGTTGTGAGAGGGACCCTGTGAGCCTGTGGTTGACTTGAGAACTTCACATGGGTCTCTGGTCTCCAGCCTCCTGGAACCACCCTTCTCCTACTTTTAGTTGCTTTTCTGAACCTGCCTGTAAGGATGGCTTCAGGGCTCACCAGGAGAAACTCAGGGTCTCTGCCAGGAACATGCACTCATAAAAAAAATAATCTTTGGGTTAGTCAGAAAGCATCAGGAAATGTAAATCCAGAGCAGAGAGGCTGACAGCCAAACAGAGGAACAGGTTGTTGTTTCTCCATGGAGAAGCAAGCCAGGATCTTGTCCCATCCAAAATTTCCAAAAATTTGCAAAATCAGGCCTTGGTTGACCAAGTCAGAACCTCACCACTCTGTTTTAATGGTGATGATTCCTGCTTCAGAAAGGGGAACACATCCAGATGACACCGCCTGGAGAGTCTGGTGGCCATAGGAGTCCCCATTGCTATCTGTGTTGTTTGAGATGCCTTCACAACACCCCAAGTCTGGGAAAGTGGCAAGTCCTCTAGTTTTTTCCTTCTTCCACCCTTTCAAGTTATCTTTACAGTGGCAGACCTACTCAGGATCATGGATCCCTTTGGAAAGACATAAGCCTATGGAAGAGGGGTGTGTGTGTGGAGCTCCGGGGTGTGCGTGGCACGTGCCGTGTTCCAGCAGAGGCAGTCCCCAGGTACAACCTGCCAGGTGTCTGGAGGAAACACTCCCTGTTCTGCACATCAAATTGTTCACATTGTGGAGATTCTCCGGAAGACGAGCGCCCGGATAAATATAACCCAGCCCAACAGGTCTGGGCAGAGAGGAACCAAGTGTTCTTCAGGCTGCACGGCAGAAGTGGCAGCAGCTCTTTTGGACTGAGGCATCTCAGACCTACAGCCACCCCCATACCAGCTTTGGTGGACCCTGGCCCACCTTTGAACCCCATCTGGATTTACTGTTGGTCTCCAGGGGGCTGAAATGGAGCCTTGGGAGCTCAGAAACACAAACTGGCACTACAGAGCAAAAGTGCCAATATTTACAGATTCCTGATGGGAGATTCATGAACTACCTAGAGAGAGAATGTGTCCATGGTGATCCGCAGACAGACCTTAATTTAGGTCCCAGTCTGGAGTCCAGCAGCACTGGAGGCCCTTGGTGCCCACAGGCTGGAGTGGGAAAGGAAAGATCTGAACCTAAAATGAGGAGCTTTTATATTCCTGCCAGAAAGTAAAACCTTCCTCCCAGAACTACAACCAAAAGCAAGTCTAGACAGCACCCTGCTCTATAAATACCCAGGGAAAATGCATGAATAGCCACAGTCTCCAAGATCTTGGGAAAAAACTGGAAGCTGGCTCCACTACCCCTCTGAAAGACTTGTTTGCAGAGTCCTGGTGCCGAGTCTCAGCTCCTGGATTTACACTTTTCCTCTCTGTTGGAGGAATTCTGCAGAAGCTGGATGGAAGGAAAACAGGGAGCAGGTTTGGACTTGCTGTGTGTCTTGCCAGGGGTTCCAAGGTGAGCATTATCTATGCTTGGGCTGCAGTTTAGAAAGCTGGGGAGCCAGGCCCAGGAACAGCGCATTAAATATTAATGGCTACTTTTGGAAAGGTGGTGGGAGATGGATGAGCACCCTTACATAAAAGCTTATTAAACGGTTTAAATTAAAAGACCCCAGTTCAAAACTACCCAACTGGTAGAAAGTGTCATGTGAGTCACTTGTACTCCCCAGGAAGAAAAACCAGCATGATGTGTTTCCTTGGCTTCCTGGGAAGAGAGGAGTGTTGTGAGGAATTTTGTAGCTTTTTCCCTCTGTCCTGTTTTTGTTTTGTGCCCACACCTTCTGTGAGCTAATCCTGTCCTTAGCACCACCCAGCTTCTGGGAGGTGGGAGCCAAGGAGCTGTGGGAGGCCGGAGCGGGCCGTGGGACTGTCTGGGCAGGATGCAAGGGAAGGGCTGAATGGCTCCAGTGCTGCCAGGACCTGTGAGTGTAGCATGCCTGGTATCCAAAAAGTTTGCTGAAGAAAGCACTGGTGGCTGTCATGCTGAAGGTTTCTCTGCCCTGCATCCTTATTCACCCCACAACCCCCAAAAACTATCCCCTTTTCCCAGCCTGGTGCTGTACTCTGGGCACTGGATCCCCAGCAGCAAGGGGTTTAAAGCTGTGATTTTTAAACATGGGAAGGATTTCACACTGTTGATGAAAGGGAAGCTTTTTCTTTGCTCTGTATAAAAATCAGGACTCAGAGATCAGGCCAGTAAAAATAGGGAGTGACTCTGCCTGTGTGTGTCATATTCCAGAGCAGGACAGATAACGGCCGAGCCCAGACCAGAGCAGGGCATTGAATTGCCTCTGTGTTCAGGCAAAACACCAAAATCCTGAAACAGGCTGTGTGCTCATGTCCCTGGCTGCAGGCACCAGCTCCCACAGCTGTTCCTCACGTGCACCTCCTGTAGAGCTGGAATATTTCTCTGATGGCTTTTCCAAGCTTGAAGGCATTTGTGGAACAGCTGGGAGACTCAGTGAAAGGCTGGCACCAATGGTGGTTGTGGACTGCCCATCCCTGGAAGTGTCCAGGGCCAGGTTGGACAGGGCTTGGAGCAACCTGGTCTAAGGGAAGGTGTACCTGCCCATGGCAGGGGGTGAGCTGGATGGTCTTTATGGTCCCTTCTGACCCAAACCATCCCAGATTCTGTGAGGATGAGCTAAAGCTGGGATGGAGTTGTGAGGGTTCCTGTTGTGTCCCTGCTGCTTCCCGCAGTAATGTCAGAGTTCTGATGGAGAGAAGCACAGCAGAGTGGTGTTTGTCATGCTGGGATTTCAAGGAACAAAGCTCAGGGCTGGAAGGTGGTACTGTGTTTATGCAAAGCACCCACAGCAAAACTGCTTCTTTCAGAAGCTTCAAAGCTGCCTGGTCCAACAGGGACCACGCCGATATCCCCTGGGTGGTCCTGGTTTGTCTGGTGGGGATCAGTCATTTCTCACCAGGTGTGGGTGTGCAGGGGCAGATTGGCTTCGCTGTTTGAGCTAATCATTCGAGTGTCTTAATTTTCATTAAATGATTGCTGTAACGTGTAAGTACACGGTGCCCTCCTCACATCAATCCTGTGCAATCCCTACGAGCCAGCCTCAGCATTCCTGCTTCCTTACCTCTAACAGGACAGCTGTAAAACCTAACAGATGCATTTGGCAGGCAAATTCATTTTCCACAATAATTCCCAACCTTTAGCCCCAGGTGGAGCATGATACTCCTGACCATCCTTGCCTGTCTACTGCCAGCCCAAACTGGGCTGAAATGCATCAAGCAAAGCTGGGGGATGTGGCTGGTCCCTCACCCCCTCGGGAGGGGCAGAGGGAGTCTTGTTTGTCAGTGCACTCCCCCGTGCTGACTGGTTCATGAGCAAGACAGAGCTGCTGAGATCCAAGGGACCTTTCCACCACCTCCTCCTAAAGGAAGGGCATTTTTGGTCACTCCCTGAAATGCTGATTCACTTCCCTGGCAGAAATTCAGGCATGTAGCTGAGCTGTTGGTGTGCCAAGAGCTTTTTCTCCAGCAGAGAAAAGCTGTTATTAGGCTGAGAGCCACTTTGGGGCCATGCTTAGCTTCAGTTTGTCTCCAGCAATGTCAGCTCAAAGTCTCTGGGGTTAGATGAGGATTGATAAATCTGCACCAAGTAATTGGTCAATCTGAACTAAAAATCCTTCTCTGCCTGTGTAGGAAGGTCACAGCATCCTATCTTTCCTCAAAGAAAAGGAGAGGGCCGCAACCCATCTCCCTCTGCCTATACCAGTGAGGAGCTATTCCACTCTGCTCCCGTTCCAAATCTCTGCCCACAGCAGTAGGGGCTTGGGGCTTGGGGAAGCATCAGTAATTTTTATTTCCTGCTGTAAAACTCACCCCAGGCTTTTTGATGGGAGGGTGGGGCAGAAGATTTAAGGCAGGAGATTAATCTCTTTAAAATCCCAGTTGGTATTTAAGGCTTTTCCAGCCTTTTTAAGCTAATCATGACAACATTCATTGCCATCTCTTCCCATCCTATTTTGTGCTTCCTACTCATATCCTGTCCGGGTATTTTTGGCCATTTGTAACAATTCATTTGAGCTAAAACTTGGCACATGGGAACTCAGCTCTGAGTGTCACTGCAGGAAAACAGCCTGACACCAGTTTAACCAGCTCAGTGGTGGCTCCCAGAGATGTGGCGGGGCTCAGGTCAGCTTTTGGTCTGACAACATCAGTCTAATGTAGCTTTTTCCTTCTGTGGTTGGTATTTTCATATATATTATCATGGTAGATAAAATTTTATATGGAAAAATGGTGATGTATCCCTTACCAGTCACCTCTGAAATGGGGGTTCATCCAAAGGGACTTTTGCTGCCCATCATTGATTCATTTTGCATGCAAAATGCTGAGATTTTTGGATTTTCACAGAGTCCTTATAGGAACCACAATATTCATTGCTGCTATAAAACGTGTTCTGCTTCAAAATACTCAACCCAACTCTCACACCCAGCTGAAGGATTCTGGGGTCAGAAGACAAGATGTACAGTCACAGGAAATCACTGGGTTGATTTCCAGTGTTTGGGCTTTTAGTGAAGCTGTGGATGAGACCACAGGAGGGTTTTGCAGCCTGAACATCCAGTTACCCAGTAACCAGAACAGTCCCAGGAGAGATCATTCCAAAACCAAAATAAACCCCATTCCCTTTGCCCTTTGTTTTGTATAGAATAGAAGGATGTGTGAGGCTGGGTTTATCAAAATAATTCAAATGGCAGTTTCTAATCTTGCAGTGCAGAAATGTTTTAACAATCTTGCCACCAAAAAAAATTAATCTCTTGCAAGGGCGAGGAGGAAAAAGCACACAATTGGTCCCTGCAGAGGCTGGGATGGGAGTCTGAGCTGGCCTAGGAGGAGCCAGACTGATTCCAGGTCTGGGAAGGGGAGAGAAGAGTTTCCTGCAGCGCCTTAAAGAGGAAAGGCTTCCTTGGCCACAGGGTCTTTGGTGCAGAGATTTCCAGTCCCAAAAGGCTAAAGCTGTGCAGGGCACATGAAGAGAGGGTTTCTGCTGCGGGAATCACGGCACTGTGGAACAGGTTTGCCCAGAGAGGTTGTGCCATCTCATTCTTGGAGATTTTCAAGAACAGCAGGAGTGAACTGTGCAGCCTGTTCTGATTTCAGAGCTGACCCTGCTTCAGGTTGGACTGGAGACCTCCTGAGGTCCCTTGTGGCCCAGATAACCTTGCAATCCTCAGAGGAGAGGGAGAAAGGAGCAAGAAAGCCCTTTTATGCCAGGTGGGCAAGGTGTGTGTAGAAGGATCAGGGCTGTTGGCACTCAGTGGGTCCAACACAGGCCATGTGGATGCTCGAGCAGCCAAAGGGGAGCCAGGTGGTGCTTACCATGACCTGGGGTTTAAAACCACTGAACTCTCCTTGCTGGTCTGACTGTCATTAGGGTCTGATCCTTAAATGAGCCACAGGTTTATGGGTCCCCTCTGGAGCAGAGAAAAGTTGTCAGAAGCAGAATTGTGCCTAAACATGCATACTGGAGAACCTGGCATATTCTGGGAAGGTCATTGGGAAGGAAGGGGCAGGCAGCCCTGAGAGCACAGGAATACCTGTGGTTTGGGAAGGATAAAGGGCTGCTCCTGGTGCTCCCCAGCCAGGTGTTCCTGAATCCTGCCCCAGGGACCTGCTGCTGAGCTCATGGATGCTCAGGGATATCCTGGGCTACCCAAATGCTCCTTTAGCTTGAGTTGTTGGGACGGGATTCCTAGAGAAGAACCTGCGTGCCCATCACCCACGTGGCGCTGGATTGGAGCACGGCCTCTCTGAGCAGCATCCTGGCAGCCACAGGCAGCTGGCAAGGGCGGATCGTATCGGAGGCAGCCCCGGGAAAATACCAGGGACTGCCAAGGATGGTGGCAGCTCAGATCTCCCCCGCAACTTTCTCCTGCTTCACATTGTCCGTCTCACCTGACTGTTTGCTCACCAGGTGTTGGCAGGCAGGGAGCAGGAGTGTCTTGAGGCTCGTGCCAAGTGTGAAGCAGATGTTCTGGGACCTGTCTGGTTTAGTTTGCACGTGGCTGTGGCAGGGCTTTGGCTGCTTGGCTGGTTTCAGGCCTCCCTTCCTGGGCTGTGACTAAACCTGTACAACATTTCCTTCCGCTGAGCAGTCACTGAGGCCGGAGCTCCTGTCCTCCCTTCCATCCTCCCCTTGGCTCAGAGGAACCAGGGACAGCTGCCTGGATGTGGGGTGGTCCATCGCCTCTCCCATCACCTGCCCTCAGTTCTGCTTGGTAGCAGGTTGGGGCACACATGGCTGCAGCACTCATGGATACCTGGAGGAGAAGCCAGGAACAGGACAGGAGCACGGGACGCCTCTCTGCAAATTTTCCCAGCCCTCAGCAGTGGGAGTGAAGAGCTCCTGGTACCCTTTTCCATCCCTGAATTTCTCCAACTTTTGGCCAAGCTGTGTAAACCTTAGACATCCTGAATGGCCTGTGGCAAGATGCTCTGTGCTCGGCTCTGCAGGGTGTTCTCAGCCACCTCCTTTTGTTCATGCTGCACTCGCCAGCTGCTGGTTTCATAGGACGCCCCCCAGCTCTGTCAGCAGGAAGCAGCTGTTCCCTCATTCCCTGTCTCTGTGCCATGGGCTGTGTCACAGATCTCAAGGAGAGCAGCACCTCAGTGTCCCTCTCCCAAGCTGAAGAACACTGGAAGTTTCATGGCTGAAGTCACAGACATAGGGGCTGTTCCTGGTTTGTTTTTAAGCCTGGAGCAGATGCAGCAGTGGCAAGAGGTGCTTCCTTGTCAAGAGATTGCTCGGGCAGCCGATGGCCCAGCCACACCTTGGGTGTTACCTGCTGGTTCTGGCAGAGACCAGCTATGAGCACAGCTCTGGTACATTTGCTCTCAATTTATCCTGTTGAACCTGCTCCTGCCTCGTTCCATGCAGCAGCTTCTCTGACAGAGGCGCAGCTTTTCTGGCTTTCTTTTAGCTGCTAAAACTTTAGCAACTTATTTTCCAACCAGCAGCAACTCACAGCACACCTGACAGTCTTGGAGTTATCCCTGAGAGCCTTTCATGCCACTTTCACACTCCTGCCGTGCACCTTCTATTGCAAAAAAAAGGGTGGAAAAATCCAACCCAATATTTTCCTTGTGTTTTGACTATGGCTTGAATGCCAGGTTGGAGTGAGCATGTGCCTGGATGCTGGACTAGAGCCTTCCTTCACCAGTTGGGTTCCCTGCTATGGAAACTCTGCAGGGGCAGCTGGAGATTCTCTTCAGGAATCATGGAAACACAGAATAAATAGATAGAATCATGGAATCAGCCCTTTGACTTCAGTGGATCAAACTGTCATTTCCATGGCCCAGATGTACCACTCCCCTCCCACAGTTTGGCAGGGTTTCTGTTCTCCTGAGCTGGAAAAAGAGGTAAATCAGGAATCCACCTGCCTGCGTGCCCAGGTCCCAAACCCATCAGGAGATCAGGCAGAGATGCTGGCGTGCAGGTGCCTGGTGGTACAAGACTCCTTCCCCTACCAGCCTGACGGACGGGACTCTCCTCTCGTGGGGAACTGGATCAAGCCTGTTAAAGTCCACATAACTCCAGTGAGAGGATTTGTTTGGGTGCAGTCTGGGATACCCTCTCCACCACAGAAATCCTGCCTGTGTCACATATCAAGGGGCAGTCCCTTTTGTGGTCAGTGTACCTGGACTGAGGAGCCAACCCTACTACCTAACCTTATTACCTCCACACCTGCACAGTCTGCCTGGGTACATGTTATTCCTCTTCCTTTTTCAAGGGCTTTTGAAAGTCCCGTATCTCAGCCCAGCTGCAATGCTGGGAGCACCAAGTACCGAAAGCAGGACAAACTGCCTGGCTGTGTGAAAGTCAGAGTTACAGGTTAACCCACAGGAATGGCCACGGACAAGGCCATTCGCTTCTGCCCCAGAGGAAGACATTAATATCTTCCCAGAGAAAAGAGGTTTTAATTAGTGCTCCCTTCTGCATAGAGCCTGGCTCTCCTCCTCTGTCTCCTCAGCTGAACACAGCTATAATTAAGAGGCAGCAGTGTCAGGAATGGGAGTAGGCTCCAGCCTATGATTTATTAAGGGATATCGTGAGTGCAATTACCTTTCTCTCTTCTCCTCCCCCTGGTGTTTTTATGAAGTGAATTTACTGATGAAATTATTATCTCAGGCTCAGGCAAATGGACACCTCTGTGTTTATCTCAGCACCAACAGCGAAGTCACTCTTTTGCCTCCATACAGTCACCACTGAAAGCCTCAAACATGACTTATCATAATGTCATAAATGGATTGGTTTGGGTTGGAAAAAGTTCCATTTCCCTGTCATGAACAGGGACCTGCCCTGTCCCTGCTTTCCACTAGACCAGGTTGCTGCAAGCCCCGTCCAGCCTGGCCTTGAACACTCCCAAGGATGGGGCAGCCACAGCTTCTCTGGGCAACCTGTGCCAGGGCCTCAGCACCCTCACAGGGAAGAATTTCTTCCCAATATTTAATGTAAAGCCACCCTCCTTCAGCTTAAGGCCATTTCCCCTTGTCCCGTCATTCCATGCCCTTGTGAAAAGGGCATGGAGAAGTTTGGAGGACTTGGAGGAGTCTGTGTCCACAGAGTCAAGTTCTGGCTGGCAGCAGCAGTGGGACAAGGAGAGACCCAAGGGAGTCCTGATGGTGGCAGTGAGGAGTGAGTGACTGACTAGGACAAGCCACTGGCATTTCCACAGCAGTGAGGTGGGTCAGGTTTGGGATTCATTTTGTATTTGCCAGTGAGGGAACCTGGGGCTGCCCATGATTTTAGGTGTCAGCTCTGGTTCCGGCAGCCAACACCTGTAAGGCATGAAGAGATTCTCAGCTCCCAGCTGGCTCCCACTTCTGTCTGTCTTGAGAGAGAGGGAAGTTAGGTGTAAACAGTCTGGGGAAGTGTTGACTCAGCCTGATCCTAATCGCCATCCCACCAGCAGCACTATTTCACTTTCTGAATCAGCTGTGGTGCCTGAACTTTGCTTTATTGCCATTCGGATGGGCTGCACTTTACCTTTGTAGGATATAAATCTGGACACGTTGAGACTGATAAGACAGAAGAAGGAAAAATGAAAAAGGAAGCAGGAAGGACTAAACTTGAATTCGAATTATGAAAAACTTCAGGGGTCAGTGCCCCAACCAGAAACCAAAAATAGGAAAGAATTTTTTGTCCCATTCCAAGGCAGTGCTGAAAGACCCCAGCTCACAAATGTGGAGTGTTCCTGTTCCATCAGCCATGGAAAGATCTGCCTTCATCTGGGGCAAGGCTGGGTTGTAGGATCGTGAGCTGTGAGGGCTCATTTGTGCCACACCTGCCCATCATGACAGCCAAGGCTGTTGCAAAATCCTATCCCATCACCCCGAGGGTGCTCAGCTCCTCCATTCCAGCTGAAATTGCTGCTAGAAGCTGTGGTAGTGTCCAGGGAGTGGGAAAGAAGAGGTAAATAGGTGGGCTAATGCCTCTACAGGTAAAACCCCAAGTGTGGACTGGATGGGGGAAATGTGCCCCTGGCTCTGGAGATGAGGATTTCTCGCATTTGAGATGTGTTTGCCTGTCTCAGCAGGACAAGGAGAACCTTCGTGGGAGATGCTGGTGAGAGGGGTTGATTTGGACCCTGCTCTGAAGGCAGGGATGGATGTAAGGGCACAGAGCATCCCAAGCAGGGTCTAGCTCCATGCCAGACGGGCTGGAGCAGCCCAGTCCCTGCCATCAGCCTCTTGCCTTGTGAGGGTCCCCTGATCCCACTGTGCCTGCAGGAACAGGCACCTCCAGGCCTCGCTTGGTGCTTTCAACCAAATCAGGGCCCCAGCAGCTTGTCTGGGCACTTCAGTCCCGGTCCCAGGGCAGCTGAGCAGACAGAGACTGACTCCTCACTCCTTCCCGGGGGTTGGAAGCTTTTGTTCTGTTCCTCAGCAGATGCTCAGTGGCAGTAAGCACGTTGCAGTAATGCCCTTGGGAGCACTCGGAGAATGGGAACAAGGGCTGGGCTCTCCTGGGGAATTCAGTTCAGGTGAATGGGAAATATCTCCAAACCGGTCCAGCTCAGCTACACACCCTTCCCTCCCTTCTTAATTGCAATTCTTCCTAATTTATCTGGATTACCAGGAAGTAAAATGCCAGGACTCTTTTGGTTACCCCCCTGGCATCGTGCATTGCAATTTTGGAGGCGGTACTGTCGCCAGCCCAGGAGAAAGGAAAACTCTCGCTGCCTTGGGAAAAGGCAAACCATCACCTATGTGCAGAGGTGGCCATGTCCATGTGGAAGCAGCTCTCCCTGGATCCCCTTCCTTTCCCTCTTGGCACCTAAATATTTTAGGGATGGGTGACGGCATTTTTTTCCCTGAGCTTGACCTTTCAAACCCACTGCAAGCAGACAGAGATACTGTTCACAGCCTCCCCACTCCATGAAAATCCTTCTGCTCTACTCCATTCCTGACTGTGGTCTTGTCAGCAGGTGGGGATCCAGAGCCAAACTGTGCTCTCAGGCCTCCTGGACCTCCTTGGATCTTGTCTCCTGCGTCTCTCAGGTGTTGTACAGTGCCTGGCACCATTTCTGATGGTGCAAGGACTCTCCTACAATGCGGGTGGATGAGCAGAGAGGGTTTCTGGAGTACCACCCTTCCCCTGCCTTGGAGTGGGAAACATGAATACCTCCTGGACAGGCAGATGGGTATTTTTCTGGGCACTTTCTGAGCCTTGGCCAAACAGGTGGTTCAGCAGGCCGTGCTGGCAGAGCCAAGTGCTGCTGGATCTGCCGGCGCTCTACGGGAGCTGCCATGCCAGGCAGATACTGAGCTGCTGGTAAAGCTCTAGCGGAGTGCAGGAGATCATCCCTGTCGCTCCAGGAAGTCTGTGGACTTTACTTGGCACTTCTGCTTGGGGGTCACTAGGCTAGGCTCAAGTATTTTCCAAGGGTGATTGTTTTATTGCCAATGACACCAAACGCGCAGGCTAAAGGCCGTGCATTCCTGTCCGCCCTGGAGGGAAGGGCAGCACTGCTGACTGCATTTGTGGAAAGGAGTCATGAGCCCTGACCAGCCCCATGCAAGGACAAAAACATAAAGTCTTCTTCAAAACCACAAACCTGCCCTGGCCCAGCACTTCAGGGAGACCATGGCATGGAAGGGAGAAAGCCAAGAGTATGACGGAGAGTCAGCACCCCCGGATGCAGCCCTCTGGGAATAATACTCCAAGAGTTCCCCACGCACTCAGGATTTATTTCATATGGATGTTTCTCAAGCCCACGCAAGCCAACGCATTTGTTCTCCCTGTTTCACTCCTTTCTTTTTTGCTACAAGGGCTGAAACCTCCCAAGTCCTACAGCACATTAGTGCCTCTTCTGAATCTTTCTGTTCCAGAATGATCCTGTGAGCCTATGAAAAGCATTTTGTTTTCCAGCACATTCCAAGCCATCTTATCCAGGGGCAGATGCCAGCAAACCTCTGGCAGGTTTGGACCTGCAGCCATGCCCCAGCAGGGTCTCCTCTCAGGACCTACAGCCCGGTTGAATGACCAGAGCGGAGCAAGCAGGCCAGGGTTCCTTCTGTGCGACCCCTCCCTGTCTCTTCGTGCCCTTGGATGAATCCAGGCAGGCAGCCACGACAATTTGTCATAACCTGGCAAAATGGTGGCTACTGTGACATCACCATAGACAGCATCTGCTCTGCAATGTCCCTCACAGAATCATCATGGTTGGAAGAGACCTTCGAGATCGTGTAGTCCTACCCTCGACACCATCCATGGGAGTTGGGCAGATGGAGCCCTAGGATCTGCAGGGCTATTTCAGGCTCAGGGCTGGGCTTTGTCACTCTGACTGATGGCGAGTGGTTTGCAGTCAGCAAAGGTGGGCACTGAAGGCACATTCTGTCTGTCCCTGCGATACCTGTCCTGTGCCTCAGAAGACATTTCCTGCTGGTGCTGAGCAGCATCCAAGCTGCCCACCTCTGTCATGGTGCCTGTGCCCATCCTGACATCAGGGGTGATGGCAGAGGGGCAGAAAGCCAAGGACTCAAAGCTTGTCTTGGCAAACTGCTCCCAGTGGTGTGTGCATGTCACAGCCGTTCTCCAGCGTCACTCACAGCTGTTCCCTTCCTGGGACTTCACCAACAGCCAGTTCAACAATGCTGGTGCTAAACTTTTCCTCAGGTGCCTAAAACCACTCCCAGTTCCTCTAAGCTCTATGATTATATGACAAACCCACCCTGCCCTGCTGAGTACAGTGGAGTAGATCCTGCTCTAGACCACCTGGAGGGCTGGGATACAGCTGGAAGAGCACCAGTTCCTTGGCCAGCCTTCCCAAGGCTTCAGCTATGGAAACCACCAGGAGGAACAATGCAGGCCTGACCACAGTGGAACTGAGCTGTAGTGTTGTCCCAAACACCAGTTCAAGCCTTTGTTTTAAACAGGGCCAACCAACGACCTCTCACAGACACCTTCCCACAGTGAATCCCAAGTCCCTCTTCCCAGTCCTGTTTTAAAGGGCTCCTTGATTCAGCACTGCTGCCTGCCCTTTCTGTCTGTGAAGGACAGAATCAACTGAAAACTCGGATCACAGAGCAGAATAGAGCAAGGAATGTGCTGCTGCCTGCGGCATCCACAGGTGAAACCCTGTGTGGGTCCCTGCTGTATCAGCTGGGAGCTGAGCCTCTGGCTGTCACTTCTTTTCCTCAGACAAAGTCCTTTTTAGGGGCACATCCCAGCCAAGCTCTGGTACTCCTGGATGAGCAGCTACTGATGGATCTGATCCATGCTTTTGGAGCAGCCCAGCAACACAAGTGTTAACTCCCTGTTGCCCTAATTACAGCGGGGCAGCCACCGGATTTTACTACTGTGCTGTGTCACAGTTATTTCCAGTATTTGAAAATAATGTTGGTCACATCATTTGTCCCTGAGTCTTGTCCTCGGTGGAGTTTGCACCAGCATTTTCCAGGAAAATAAGAGAAAGGGGACAGGAATGCTGTGACTCGTTAACGTGGATGAAAGCTCATCAGGAGGCAGAGCTGTCACGACAGGGAACAGGGCAGCTCCGAGCTTCCCTCCGTGCTGAAATCGGGTGGTGGATCCTGCCAGGATCAGGGGTAGGGAGATCTCACCCACCAAGAGCAGCAGCTCCTTGAGGGGCCCGGCGGAGAACGGCCAGAAGTTCTACACATGTCCCCAAAAGAGGAAACCCCGAGGTTTGCAAACAAACAGCTGCTCAAAGCTACGTCTCCAGACTTCATTACGAACAGAAAAAAGCCTCGTTCTGTGCCAAATGGACATTTTGCTGCCAAGAAAGTGCCACCTACTGGATCTCATCTGGTGGGGAATCACCAGGACGGGAAACAAACTCAGAAAACACAATGCTGGGAAAAGTACGTTTTTTCATCTTTTTAAACTAAAGCAACAGAAAACTACACTGATAATTCCCGCAGCCACAGCCCCTCTCCAGCCGTTCTCCCTCCACAGCAGAATCAGACAGACTTTTGAAGTGGATAAAAGCTGGGGAGGGAGATGTGAAGTTTTAGGGCTTGCAAAGGACTCACCGGTGCTGAGAAGCCGCTCTCGTCTCCCGCAGTTCGCTCAGCTCCCGTGAGTTCTCTCCCAGTTTTCCGTGCCCTCCTACTTAAATCCTGCTGCCATTCTCCAGCAGCCAAGCTCCCTGTCCTCCCTGCACAGGCTGTGAGCCCGGTGCCCCGAACGCTGAAGGAGAGTGAGAGGCAGAGCCCACCCGGCAGCCCGGCCCGGGGTCCCCGTGCTGTGGTTCCCCTCTGCCCTTTCCTCCTGGTGCCGCTCGCCCCGAGTGTCTGAGAGCAGGTGACAGAGGTTTCTTGGCAGAGGAGAGAGGAGGGGAGGGATGTGGAGGCAGGGAGAGGTGGAGCTGGGACCCGGCGCAACAGGTTACTGTATAACCAGGAGCCGGTGGCCCCGGGAGCGCCGGGGGCTGCTGCACCCTTCGCCCACTCCCCGGGCAAGGCGACCAAGAACCCAGGAGGGACGTGTTAAACTTCGGGTTTCCTGCTCCCGAGAACATTTTGTACCCAATGGGAAAGTTGAAGGTGGCGAGGGGAAGTGAAGGAGTGCTTGGAGCTCAGTTTTCCATCGCCGGTGAGAGGGGACGTGCTGCCCGACCGCCTCATAGGGGGAACAAGGCACCTTTTGTGCAGCCCAGGGCTCTCCTCCGCGCTGGCTCGCGGGTTGTTTTCCTCCAGCATCGCTCCTGCCTGCTCTCTGTCCCGACGTCTGCAGCAAGGAAAGGTGTTGGGAGATGGAGGGAGAAGGCAAAGCGTCCTCTCTCTCACATTCCCCAAAGCAATTGGGGTGCAGAGCAAAGTCCCCTTCGGGGTACCCCCTCTGTGGCACTGTGCTCCTTGGGGTTACGTGGCCATAAAGCCCCTCCTTTTGTCCCATCTCTTCCATGAAAGGTTTAGATGGGATACTGGGAACAAAGCCTTCCCTGTGAGGGTGCTGAGGCTCTGGCACAGGTTGCCCAGAGAAGCTGTGGCTGCCCCATCCCTGGAATTGTTCAAGGCCAGTTTAGACAGAGCTTGGAACAACCTGGGCTGGTGGAAGGTGTCCCCGGCAGGGAAAATATCAGCTGGGTCATACTGACGTGTCCATGGCAGGGTGGGATCCTTCTGGTTAGCCATTCCTCTCCCAAAACGGAGGCTTTTAAGAGTGTTTTATTGAAGTGCAAGTGCCTGCAGGCCTCCCTACCCACGCTCCGTGTTGAATCCCTGCCGTGTACATGTGAAGTGAGACCCCGTGTCGCTGGCCCTGGGAGGAAACGGCTTTAACTGTGACACTAGGGAAAGAAACAAGGAAAAGCTTCCCCCTCAGGACAGCAGTCTGGGAGAAGCCCAAATTCCTTAGCTTGACATATGCTGAGTTCCCCGCTGCTGTGGGTTTCTTTGAGGGGCTTGTGCCCAGCGCAGGGCCTGGCCCGGGTCCAGGCGCCGCACGGAGGAGCCGCCCCGGTGAGTTCCTGTGGGAGGAATGCGGCCGGGTGAGCCGGGCGGGCAGGCGGAGGAGAGCAGCTCCCTGCCTGACAGTCGGGATGTCGGCAGCTCGGGTTTGACAGGAACACGACCTCTCCTGCAGCGGGAGAACACGAACCCGATACTCGGTGTGACATTCCCGCCCAGTGCCCTGTCATCCTCCTCGCCGGGATCCCATGGGATACATTGTGAAAACACGGCCAGCCCTAGGAAAAGCAGGATTTAGGGAATGCCTGCCGTACCAGGCAGGAGAAAGGATATCAGTCCAAAACAAGGGAAATGCAGTGGGAATGTCAGCTGTGCTGGAGCCTGGTGAGCCTCAGCAGCTGGAAGGTTTTGTGCAGGAGATCCCTACTCCCTGAAATGCATCACTGGGGTATTTCAGGAGGACTGCTGGACTGGACTGACTTTCCTGGGATGCAAACAGGGAGTTGTCAGGATGGTGTTCTAAGGCACTGCTTCCTATCCAGCTCCACATTCACAATGAAGACAGGGCTACTGTGAGCTGCTGTGCCCCACAGCAAATCTCTTAACTGCTCTGCAGAGGCAGCAACTTTTCCTCTGGGCAGGGAAGAAAACCACAGCAGAGCTTATTACACCTTCCCTGCTGTCCCACCTGACAGCTGGTGCCGGTGGGGGTGGGCCAGAGGCAACTATAGAATCATGGAATGGTTTGGCATGAGTGAATCATCCTGTGGCATGGTGGCGGTTCCTGGCGTGGCTCCCACGTGTGGAACCGAGTGCATGTCCTTGGCCTCCCTCCTTCACAGCACTGGGCCACTCCAGAGGGACTTCATAAAGTCATGGACCCATAACCCTATCTCCCGGTATCTCCAATTTGGAAATCACAGGAGGCTGACTTGCCTCTCGGGATCAGCCTTTTAAATCAGCTTGGCGGCAGACACCCCTGTGATGGCTCAAGAACAAAGACTTGTTAAGTAAACACCACCCAAACCCAGCTCCTCAAAATATGTGTTCCTCTAAATTTTTAATGCTGTTTGCATCCAACTTGCTTGTCCTGTTTCAGAAGGGCTGGGCCTCGTAATTAAAAGCTCCAGCGATTTTATGTCTGGCAAATGTCATCAATGGCTTCACTATGTGTGCCCTGCTTCTCCAAGCAGTGGGAACGGTTTGGAAAGGAGCTCCTGGTTAGGGGAACTCTCTGAAGCTGATTCACTTTGGGTCTTTGTACCAGCTCAGCATCGAGAGATGCCACCATGGAATCAGGGACACCAGCATAATGACAACTCCCATTGAAAGTCTGGAAGTACTTGGGATGAAGGAGCTGTTTGAAGCTCCCAGGCTTCATCCTTCATCATGAAGCACAGGGCTGTCAGCAGCAGCAGTATCCCACAAAAGAGTTCATGGACAATTTTATCTGAAATTGGAAAACTGAAACCAGAGCTGTCCTGCTCTTGGGAAGATGCAAGTCTAGGTTGGTGCCAGCTGACCCCAGCAGGCACCAACAGCCAGCCAGGGCTCTGAGCAGTTGGAGCCATCAGGCCCTGCTCTGAAACAAGCCCAAAAAGTCATGTGTGCTATCCTATGTGCTCATGGCTCAGTATCAGGAAGTATTGGCACTCTCTGCTGATCCTTGTTTTTCACCTGGGTGATGGGGAGGGAGCAAAGGGTTCACCATGTTTTATAATACATATTTTGTATTTATTTTGTTTGTGGTGATCACCCCAAGAAGGTGAAGCACAGGGGCTGTGAATCAACATTAACCTATGTGACCATGTTTACCATTTCACCTGCATTCAGGTAAAAATCCCACTTTGCAATATTCCCTTTAAAGCCTGTCAGTTGTTCTGTGGGCAGACCTTTGTGTAAGGCATATGCAAACACCAGGAAAAGTTTGTGCTTTTTTTGTGCCCATCCAGGAAGTTTTGCTTGTGTGCTTTGATCGTTAACGGGGCAGGGACAGCTCGGTATGTTGGTCACTCCTCAGAACAAGCATGTGATGGCACATTCCATCATGCCAAACAAATCTGGGAGGACAAATAGGTGGGGGCTCCATTCAGGCAGATTAAGCACAGAAAGATTTGGTCGTTCAGTTTCCTGGGTGCTCCTTAGCCCCAGTTCTGCTGCTGTGACATTTCCATGGGAGCAGCAAAGGGCCAGCTGTGCCCTGGCTTAGCAGGACCTGTCCAAGGGGATTTGTGCCAGTGGGTGCTTTGATTATGGCTGCCAGGTGGTGTAATGTGGACAGAACTTGCTGTTACCTGGCCTGGGAGTAGAAAGATTGGGGTGCAAGGGACTTTAAAGCTCATCTCCTTCCATCCCCTGCCAAGGGCAGGGACACCTTCCACTAGACCAGGCTGCTGCAAGCCATGTCCAACCTGACCTTGGACACTTCCAGGGATGGGGCAGCCACAGCTTCTCTGGGCAACCTGTGCCCGGGCCTCAGCACCCTCTGAGTCAAAAATTATCTCATAATATCTCATCCAAACCCATCCTCCTTTGGCTTGATGCCACTCCCCCTCATCCTGTCACTACATGCCCTTGTGAAAGGTCCCTCTCCAGCCTTCTTGTAAGCCCCCTTTATGTACTGGAATCCTTAAGGTTGGAAAAGCCCTCCATGATGATCAAGTCCAACCACTGAATGACTGAGGGATGAAACTGGGCCCTTCCACAGAACTTCTGTGTCTTTTGTCCCTTTCTACCCCCACCAGAATGCAAAGAGCAGCATGGCTGAGGTGCCACAGGCCTACACCCCACTATTTTCAGCCCCTGGCGAGTGCAAATTAGCTCAGACCTTCTCAGGACAGGAGAAGGGGCTACACACAACAGCAGGATCAGGATCAGGCTCAGAAGAGGCTTTCACACACATCCAGGCTTGCCCAAGTCTTCCTTTGGGTGACTTAGCTGGAGCCCAAGATCTGAACAAGATGCTCTGCACTTCAAACACTCCTTAGATCTAAACCATTATTTATTTGAATGAATAAATAAATACAAAAATAGGAAATTCTGAATACAAAATCGGCTTCTTCAAAAACCCAGAAACTCCCAAAGCTTTCCATTAACATATATTTTTGATACAGTAAAAAACTCTGCACTTGCACCAGTTAGAAGGTAAAAGACAGGCTTGAAAGTAGTAATTTTTGCAGAATAGCAGAAATAAGCACATTTAACACCAAACAGAAATAAACCTGCCAACATGCTGTTGGACTTTTAAACAGGACAGAAGGGAAAATGAATGGTGAATGGTTTTGTTAATTTAAAATCCATCCTGTTTAACCAAACATCCCCTCATGCAGTGTGTCAGTAAGAACTGGCTGCCAAACCTTGTGGCTTGGCTCTCCAGGTATGCACAAAACCCAGTTCCACTCTCCCCCACTGGGATACATCAGGTTCTGCCCTACTAAAGTCAGGGAAATTACCACTGAGGTCTAGAAACACAAATGAGAGCAGGAGAGCAGCTGTGCCCTCAAACATGGACGTGTGCGTGGCAAGGCACAAGTGAGCCCTGGCCTGATTCATTTCTGTGTCACTTGGGCTGCATGTTGCTGCTGTGCCATGAAAACTCCCACCATGCCAGCAGCACTGGCTCCTACCCTATGGTAGGAATGGGTATTTAGTACTGATCCCTGGTGAATGCCAGAGCATGATGGGTTTTGCTGATTTATCCCTTGCCTTTGCCCATAAATAAGCCAACGGTGGGACAGCATCACACATCTGCTGGGCAGGACGTCTCTGTCCCCAAAACTTCTAATTTAAACAGAGAGAAGCTTTACAGGGTTTTTCTATACAAAGGAATTCAATAGTGGAAGTGAAGCCTCACTCTTTCAGAGAACGAATGTGTGGCAGGCTTGTGGGACGGGGCCAGGCTCAGCTGACAAAGGCAGCGATGGCCATGACCTTGAGCCCCGACTCGAGCCCGTAGGCCGAGAGCAGCAGCGCGTTGAGCAGCACGTCTGCCCACAGCACGTAGGTCTGCCACAGCAGCAGGTACACGCACAGCACCACGCTGCCCACCGTGAGCCCCAGGCTCAGCCCCAGCGGGGCCTCTGCTTCGGTCAGGTTACCCTTGAAACCTGCAAGGAAACAGAAACCAAAGGTCTGATTTGTTCTGACAAGAACTCAAGCTGTAACTCGAGAGTATTTCTGCTCAAAAAAGGCCCTGGACCTTGCTCTTACCGAGTCCTAAAAAAGCTCAAAATACATTGAAACACCAGCCTAAATCAAGGCTCTGCCAGCAAACAACAAACCCAACACCAAAGACAATCCATTTCGAAACAGGAAGATGAACCAAAGTTAATCTAAATAAGAAAGCCATCAGCTCATCAGTTGATAGTCACAGCCAGGGCACCTCTTCTTACCACAGAGAATCACTTCTGAAGCTGCACCGTTCTGAGCACTCATCTTCAACCTCCCTGAGCCCCCCAGCCCCGCACTCACGCATGGTGACCTCGGTGCACTCCAGGAGTCCAATCCTCATTTTCAAGTCTTATTCCCTGCTAATCTATTCCTGTTTCAAATGACTGTCATTGTGGAGAAGCTGTCCTTCTCTCTTCCTTGCAGCTTATTTCCAAGCTCAGCTCAGTAGATTTTGGTGTTTAACTACATTAGAGTTGAAACACGCATCTTTATTCATGGATCGGGCTCCAAGCAAATACACAGAGAGCTTTAAGGCAGCAGAACAAATCCACCCCTAAAGACACTCAGATTGATTCAAGAGCCTCACCGTGCATAAATGTCTTGGGAATATTGAGCAGATTTTAATAGTGATTTGGGTTTTTTTAAACATTGGACTTGAAGAAGTTTTAGCATGCTCTGGGGTCAGGAGGCCCTTCCTGCCCTTCTGTCTTAGTGACAGGAAGGTGTTGTTGGTGCTTGCAGGTGTCCTCAGGAGTGAAAGGAAAGGTGTAGGGGTCTCCAAATATCTGCTCAACTAACAGACTCTATTTCCAAATGATTCATGTTTACAGATTACATTCCAGGTGCACTGATAACATGACCTACCCAAGTACAACCGAAGCACTTCCAGAATGGCCAAAAGGAAAAGCACAGCAAGATCAGGAGCCAAAAAATCATCTGGATAACTGAAAACTTGACCTGGAGAATAAACCAGAGTAAATAAAGCAGGAAAACACAGCAGGACAAAGCCCAGCTGTGCATCAGCACGGCCTGCTCTGCGGAAAATACCTGTGACTTACTTTTGTAAATGATCATTGCAAGGGTTGCCAGGAAGTAGAAGATGTAATAAATCCCATTTACATAAAGCAGGATCTGTAAGGGAACCGATGACAGCTGAGAACTGTTGTTAAGGATTTCTCATAGTGATGAGGTGGGATCTATTCCATAAAATCACCATTTCCCAGTAACCCCAAAATATACTGCACTCTCTCTCCATACTGAATGGTTCAGCTATGCCTGGCCTGTGGAGAGGGTTCAGGAAGGAACTTGAGGCTGCAAACACCACAGGCTGGGATAAAAGCTTGCTGTTTCAGGCTTGGCTTTAGTTCCTTTTTTAAGGAATTTTATTTGGTCAGTAGTGGGGCATCCGTTAGCCTGAGGAAGTGGGGGGGATGCATATGTACATTGCCCCAGACTACTTCTACACCTCTTAGTCAGCCTTAAGGAAGTTGACAGAGAGTTGGCAAACTCCATCAACCTTGCATTTGGAGAAGAGGTGGCTCTGTGCAGCAGCCAGGCCTTGTTCGTCCCCACAGTATGGAAAAGCTGTCCTCCATACCTGTCTGAACTCAGCTTTGAGATGCAAATTCCTAAGAAACAGCCTTAATTCACTCCCCTCTCTCCCCCAGCCCGTTTCAAATCCTACAAATATCTCCAAGCAGGGATTTCAGCCCAGGCATCTTTTACAGGAACTGCCCATCCCCTTTCTAAACCCACCCACGCACCATGGATGGATTCCAGTTCCCAGAGCAGCTCATTTGATTAACACAGAACCAGGTTTTGGGGTTTTTCCAGTTGAAGGAAGGTGGAGCAAAAAATTACTAGATAGGTTCTAAGCATGGAAATCTCCAGAGCCAAGGGTGTCTCCTCCTAGGAGGTTACTTGGATCTTGGCAGGAGTAAAGGTGGGGTGACTTACCATAAGAGAGGAGGAAGTTACTACTGAGAGCTGCTTTTACTACCTCTTGTCAGCTGTGTCAGCTGTCTGTGAGCTGTGATGCAGGGGGTGTGTCCAGCAGTCCATATATCCAATTTTTAGCCTCCTTTCCTAAGAAAATGAGTTAAGTCATGACTGAAGGGGGGCTAAAGGGGTTTCTGCAGGAGCAGGAGCCCATCAGGGCCAAATCCCAGCTAAACCTGCACAAAACATCTTCCCTTGGAAGCAATGGGGTCATGCTTCCTGTGGATGATGCTGTGGATGGAAAACTCAGGAGCACAGACCCAGCACTGTGCAGAGCTACTGGGGAGAAGATAGGAATCCACTTGAGGCAGTCTTCTTGAGGATTCCCACATGCAGGGAGCAGTGGTACAGAAAGGATACAATCTCTGATGTTCTTCCTTTGCATGGAGAAGGAGAAAATAAAGAGAAGAAAATAAGTCTAAATCCTGAAACATTCTAACAATGGTATCTAAATGCTGGGAGGAATCTTCTTTTTTCACCTCCCAAGAACATTTATTGTTTTCCAGATAGTGGAGCTCAGGTTCCAAAAATAACCTTTTCACCTAGATGAAGCCTAAAACAATCTGGGGGAAAACCCTACTGGGAAAAGCCACTTTCAGTGAGGAACTTTAGGCTTTTTCAGAGCCTGAAGGAGTGCACAGGCATTATCCAGAACTTGTTCATCCTGTCCTTTCCCAACAGATGACACTTCATCCCCTCTAACTATGCAGGAAGGAGGTGAACATGGGAACCAGAAGGGACCATTTGCTTGTAAATTGTGAGAAAGTTTGTGGAGAACACAGAGCTCCAGGGTTCCTCTAAATACCATCCCTCCAAATGTCATCTGTCCAAACCAGTTCCCTTCACAAAGTCATTCCATGTCCAACCTCAGTGTGTTCTGACTGCCCACAGAAATCAAACCAAGTATTTCCAATGATCCAACCAACACATTTCACTTTCTTATTATTTTCTGAAAAAATCACATAAAATTGCCATGCAACATGACAGCACCAACCTACTGGAGCACCTCTTGAGTTCCTCATTAATATTCTCAGCCTCTCTGAGACACAGGAGGAATTGCACAGTTGGGATTTGTGTTCCAGGGAGAGTAAAACCTGTGAAAGGCCATTTCATCTGTCTGCTCAGGGACAGCTCGTCATTGTCACGCCGCCATCCTCATCCCCGGATTCCTGAAGTCAATGTCCTCTTCACCTCAGATTTTTATGCACTTAGGCCCAAATTAATTCCCCCTAACTCCAGGCAGCTAATTAAGGTGTCCAGTTTGGGAACACAGTGGAAACAGGCACATGATTTTAGGTGATTAACGTGTCCGTGACCTGAAATGTCTCCTGGACATGATCCTCTCCTCTCAGCTCTCCGCACTGGGACTGGGGGCTCCGAACGCTCATCCTGTTACTTAGGAGTGGCACGACAAGGGAGAATGGCTCTGATAATGGAAGAAGTTCTTCCCTGTGAGGGTGCTGAGGCCCTGGCACAGGGTGCCCAGAGCAGCTGTGGCTGCCCCTGGATCCCTGGCAGTGTCCAAGACCAGGCTGGACATTGGGGCTTGTAGCAGCCTGGGACAGTGGAAGGTGTCCCTGGCCATGGCAGGGGGTGGTACTAGATGAGCTTCAAGGTCTCTTCCAACCCAAACCATTCCAGGATTCCATGTTCATTCAATATCCAAAAGTGCAGCTACACCACTGATGCTGAATTGTATGATGGCTGGAGTCATACAATTCCCATAGGCAACTCTGAGTGAATTCCCTCAGGGCAGTTCCCCAGCTTTGTATCTGAACTCTCATTAATCCCTTCCCAGGAGAGGGCAGTGAGCCTCCTGCAGCTGCTCCAGGCCGGGATGGCAGCCACTGCTCCTGAGGATGTGCTGCCTCCCCCAGAGCGACCGGGACACTTCCCAGGGATAAACCCTGAAACCCCACAGCACACCCGGGAGAGGGACTCTGGAGTCGAGGGATTATTAAAGCACCTGAGTATATAATTTCAGTGCTTTATCCAACAAAATCTTACTTATTATGGTTATTTATCCAGGCTGGTGCTGATTTTAGAGTGAATGACATTGAGAATGGGGATTTGAGGTGGAGCATGGCCCATTTTCTAACAAAATGGCTTCATTTTTAACATAAAACTGCATTAAAGGCAGCAGCTGTGGCGAGCATCACCCAGAGCGCCTCACTGCACAGACTTGGGATTAGAATTTTTTTTTACGAACTCGGCAAAAATTTTCCAAACCACCCTTATCTACCCAGGGCAGAAATTTACATTTTTGGGAAAAAACTTTGACCTCTGTGAAAGATTTGGAAATTAATGATTTTGACCACACTAAGGATGAATTTTTTCCTCTCTGGATCCCAGCAGTTCCTAATTTGAAGCAAAGATCTGGATTTTTATGCGGCGTCTCTCGGCCTCAGGAAAGCGTCTTTCCCGGGGTCAAGCTGCCTCCTCAGCCCGCACATGCGCCAAGGCCCTGCTCACGCGCCACCGGGATCTGCCTCAGCGTGTCGGGGCTGTCGCGATATGACACCGGGGCTGGGCTCGACCTCCGCCCCGCCTCGCTCTAGTAATGTCCCCTGCAAGAGGTCACCTCTAGCACGGTGGGAGATAGCCCCCCCCGGTGCCCCGGAAAGGGCTGTCGTGCCGCTGTCGCGTCGCTATCGCGACACCGCTCACCTCGGCTCGGCACCGCCATCTTGGCACCCCGCCCCGCCCGCCGGTCCTCCGCCGTCCCGGCAGCCCGCGCGCGGCCGCTCGCCCCGCCCAACCCGCCTTCGGGCGCGATCGGAGCGTTCGGCCCGGTTCGGTCTCTTTCGGGCGGATTCGGGCGCTGCCCGTTCGGGCGTCTCCGTTCGGGCCGGCGAGCGGAGCTCGGGTGCGATCGGAGAGGACTCGGCACACATCGGCGCTCCTCGCTACCCCCTTCGGCAGAGATCGGAAACGGCTCGAGCGCGCTCGGGACTCTTCGCCTCGCCGGGCCGCACCGCTCGGGGACTCGGCCGCGTTCGGGCGGGCTCGGGTCTCACCCGATCCGTCAGGTACCGCTTCGGGCCGCGCCGCGCGGACTCGACCGCGCCCCATTGGCCAGCCGGCAGGGAGCGCGCGCGCCGGCCGCCTTCGCAAGGGGCCCGAGCGGCTCGGGCCGCTTCGGGCCTCATCGGAAGTCGGTCGGAAGGCCCCGAACCGGCTCGTCAGCGCTCGGGCATACTCGGCGCCGCTCGGCTCGCCGGCCCCCCCCGCCTGCAGGGCCCCCCTCAGGCACGCCCGGGGGGGGGCGGCGGGGCGGGCTCGGCCACCCCCGGCCCCGCGCATGGAGCACAGCGACGGCGACCCGGCCGCCGGACAGCTCGGCTTGCCTGCGGGCCCCGGGCAGCAGCAGGAGCCACCGCAGGCAGCGGAGGGGGAGGCGGAGCCCGAGGAGGAGGAGGAGGAGGCGGTAACGGTGATGGCGGCAGACGCCGAGCACATCGAGATGGGAGCACCGCCAATGCCAAGCGCCGACGAGGCCGCCGCCGCCGCTGCCTTCGCAGGTCAGGGCGGGCAGCGCTCCCTCAGCCCGCCCGGGGCTCCCCCAGCCCGGCCTCCTGCCCCCACACAGCCCCCGGGGCTCGGGCTGGGACCTCGAGCTCCCTCAGGGAGCGCTCCCACCCCCTCACCGAATCCCACACTCCGCCCCTTCACACACAGTAAAGGGCGGGAGCCGCCCCGTGCACCTGAGCCACACGGCCCCGTGTCCCGGGTCACGCAGGCCGGTGCAGCCCAGCTGCGGTGCCACAGAGTCCAGAGCCCGGCGCCCGCCCGGCTGGCTCCGGAGTTATTCTTTCACCCTCGCCCCACGTGAAAACCCAGAGATTCGAGCCAGTCCAAGCGCTGAACACCACAGAAACGCTGGACTGTACATTTGGGCAGTTCTTAACTGGACGGAGTGCACAGGTCATGGCACCATTGGAATTAATACGTGACAGAGGCAGTCAGTTGTTCAATTTATCCTGATGTTTGCCAGTTGCCCCTATTTAAATAAAAGCACCACAGCTCAGAGTATCCCTAGTATAGGTGCAATACTTATTTTTCCCTTAGTTCATCACATGCTGATAGTGACTGCCCTGGTTTCAAGGAGGTTAAAGCCTGTTGAACTCAGAGATGAAAAAAAATTAGAATGATTGTGTTCATAACAAAGGTGCCATGAAAAATAAAATTAATTTCGACTAGGAAGGAAGAAGGAATTTTTTGTCGTTGTTCAGCTGTTCATCAGGCTCTCTGCATGCAGTAGAACATTAAATTAATCCTGTTTTACATTCCAGAAGTCACCACAGTGACAGTAGCCAACGTGGGGGCCTCTGCAGACAATGTTTTCACCACATCTGTGGCCAATGCAGCTTCAATTTCAGGACATGTGTTGGTAAGTCCGTCCTTTCATTTGAGGGCCTTGACAAAGTTTCTCAGGTAAATGAAGAGCTGTAGTAAGGTCAAAGACTTGTTTTCATTGTAATATCCAGGCTTTAAGCCACAAACCCATTAGCTGGGGGACGTACAGGGGTTTTATTCCTAGCTTTTTCACCTTTCCACCCCCACGTACTCATTTTGTAACAGAACTGATGGCCTGGAACATGAAATCTTTGAATTTGCTTGTCTGAACACTCAAAAATTAACCTAATAACTGCCATACTGATTGGAGTTTTGGGGTACCTGTGGGTTATTGAAATCTATTTGTGTTGAAGTATTTTAATCAATTTAAACTCTTTATTTCTTCTGTAGTCCGGGAGAACAGCCCTCCAAATTGGTGACAGCTTGAACCCTGAAAAAGCCACTCTGATAGTGGTGCACACGGATGGCAGCATCGTCGAAACCACCGGGATCAAGGGGCCTTCGGCACCTCTCACACCAGGTATAAGACAGTCTGCTTGTGGTGGGTCACTCTCCCGGAGGGGTGGGTTCTTCTCCACTCTAATTGTCTTTCTAGAATCTAAAAATATGTGCATAATATTATAATGATAGTTTGCCCCCTCTTAAAACCATAAAGTTTTTCAGGTTGGAAAGGACCTTTAAGATGCCAAGTCCTCACACAGTATTTTGTGTTTTTCGTGGGAATACAAGAATGCTTGTTATTTTAAAAATTTTTTTCCTGTCAGAAATGTGTTTAATTTCCTAATTCTTTGCCCTAATCCTGGCAAAGAAGCTGCTTGAAAAACCTTGCCTTGCTACTGGGCTTTCTACACCCATCCCACCCCCAAGGGCACACGAATCATTTTAACATGGATAATAAAAATCCGAGTGTCCCAGTTCTGCACGTGTTCTTTCCAAGGCTCCTGGAGCACATTTTCATGTGCATTGAGGGCACTGGCTGATACTTCAGTGTCTCTATCGGTGAGGTTTTGTTCAGGGCTGCCTGGCAGTTTCCTTGCTGCCCACAAGATGGCACAGCAAACCTTCAGTGCTCTAAAACTCCCCACAGGATGTGCTCTGGGAAGGAGAATCTCCAGCCAGCTCCTTACGCCATGGCTTACAGGTGGTGTAAGGATCAGGTCACAATCTCAGCATGCATTCCCTATTAGAGCCTGTTTCCTCAGGTCCTCTTTGCTTAATTACCAGCCCTTCTCAGATCGTTCAGGCTGCTCCATTGTGGCGGGGGGGTTCCAGCTGCTCCAGTCAACCCCTTGGCATATCACCCAGCCGAGCATGGGATGGAACAGCCACTCTGCCTTTTGGTTGCTGTCACCTTTCTTTTCTCTTTTCTCCAAGGACCACAGTCTCCTCCTACCCCTTTGACAGCTGTCCAGGGGAAAAGTGGAACCAAGTACAACTGGGACCCGTCTGTGTATGAGAACGAGCTCCCGGTGCGGTGTCGGAATATCAGTGGCATTCTGTACAAGAACAGGCTCGGCTCAGGTAACTGCCACCCAGGCTGAGGAGTGGCACAGCTCCTTCTGTACTCTTCTTTTAATCAGGCTACTCTTAAGGGCTGATCATGAGAGAAAAAAAGCCAAGAAATTTCCAAGCCAGCCCAGTGCCTTTTGATATTATTGTTTCCTTTTGTTTTGCTTTTTCTTCAGAGGCTTTTAAACTTTTTCTTAAACCTGCAAATATCCAGGCTGCCATGCAGTGTCTCTCCTCAGTAACAGGCCGACTCCTCTAATTTTTGTCTCATGAGTAGACTTGTGTTTCTGCAAAGCTCTGAAGAATCCCTGCTGGAATGCAAATAGAGAGTTTGTCTCTTCACGGGGCTCCTGAGCTCCTCCTCTTGTCTTTTATCCCTGTGGGGAAGCTGGGGAAGCAGCAGCAGAAATTGCCAGCCAGCTTGGCTGCCCAGTGCAGTGCTTGCTTCGTGGACAGAAAGTTTTCTTCAACACAAAAAAGATCAGAAATTCAAGTGCAAATTGAGGAAAGACTTAAATTTGTGGTGTTTATCCAATAAAGACTTCTCTTTCAAGTGGAGGAGTAATTTTTATAGCCTTTTGAGGCCCAGAGTTGGAGCTCTCACCATGCCCAGTCATTGTCACAGCCATGATAATAAACTGACATAGTTATCTCAGAGAAATGGGAAGCAGCCAATGGGCAGATTTGGTGGTTCTTACAGATTAACTGCTATTTTGTCCAGCAATTTCCATATTTTCTTCTTCAGGGAAGTGGCAAAATTATCCTTAACCTGGACTAACAGCGTGTTTTGGTGCTTTACTTCAGGGGGCCGTGGCAGGTGCATTAAGCAAGGGGACAACTGGTACAGCCCCACGGAGTTTGAAGCCATGGCGGGGCGAGCCAGCAGCAAGGACTGGAAGAGGAGCATCCGCTATGCCGGGCGGCCCCTGCAGTGCCTTATCCACGTAAGGTTAAGTTTGCTCCCTCCTTTCTGCGGGAGGAGCAGCTGGAGCCAGGTGCTGATGGCACCGGAGCAGCGCTCGGTTTGGTTGAGAGTCAGTGACGTAGGGGAATTGTTTTCAGTGTGTCTCAAATAGCGCACTGGGAATCTTGCTTATACTGGAAAGGGTTTCTGCAGGGTGAAGCCCAGCCTTGAGCTGTGCCACAGGAATTGAGCTCTCACCCATGATACTGTAATTCAGTAATGTGATCTCCTTCAGTGTCTTTGCCTGACACATACTCTTCACTTTCACCATCCATTATTTGGGTCCTTTATTTGAGTCTCCTGGAGAACTTGGCATTTCCACTAGACTGACAGTCAATTTCTGTTTGGGCAGAAATCAAGTCTCAAATTCATATTTCCTGGCATTTGGGTGTGGAAAAGGTTTGGTTTTCCTTTGCTCTCCTCTGACCCTCTCACCCCATTGCTCTGGTGTGGTGAACTGGCCTCTCTGTTACTGTACAGCATCCAGGAGGGAATAGGTACCACTATGGGAGCCATCCACATTTTTTAGCAGGATCAAGGTGTGCTCTCGGTGATTTTGGTGACTCTCATGCTGAACTGGTCACTTCTGATTCCAGGATGGGATTTTAAATCCCCACGCTGCCTCGTGTACTTGTGCCGCTTGCTGTGATGACATGACACTGGTGAGTGGGGGGCTTTACATCCATTACTTTAGGAACTAATTATTTTTGTTGGAAAAATTAACCAGTCAAGCTGCCGCAGCCCTTGGGCGAGCAGGTAATGGGTGTCCTGGGAATTGAGTGCCCTGACACGTGAGTGTCTCTGCCCCATGGAGAAAGGAGATAAGGAACTGCTGGCATTATTGTAGGACAGCCTCAGTAAAACTGGATCATACTGCTTTTTTCTTATTTTTTTTCTCCTAATTAATATATTTATGCAAAATGCCTTTTGGGGATGTCAATGCTATTTGTGATTTTTCACTCAAATTTCACAATGTTTTGAGTTGGAAAAATATTTTTGTAAAGAAGTAACATTATAATCTTATGACAGATCAATATTTTCATCTTAAAACTGCTTAGTTGATCTGGGGTTTGGTTTTTTTGCTAGTTTGTTTCAAAAATGAGGTTTAAGTCCTGAAAGCAGAAGACTTTAGCTTGAGCTGGTGCTTCGCCTTTCTTTTCTGCTAAGAACTGACTGACGTGCTTGTTTTCTAGCCTGGAACTTCTTCCTCTCTTCTCCTCCCTCCTTTTCTCTTTCCACCATTTTGGCCAGCAGCTGATTATCTGCCCAGTTCTACTCCTTAAATAATAGTGGGAAGAGGTTGAATTTGTGCCTCTTCAAATGGAGGGAGCCGAGTTTAACTTTTTTTTTTCCAAAGTTCTTTTTGTTTGGAAAACTTTTAGGTGTTTTGGTCAATTGTTGCAAACCACACATCATCCATAGGGATCCGTGCTGCTGTTCCTGGAAAGATGAGAGTAAACCCAAAGTCTTCAAAGAGGTGCCTCAGCTGATGCCTTCTCCTTTTTTCTTTTCATTTTCTTTCCGGTGTTGTTCTGCCCAGAGCGGCCCTATACGACTCTTTGTGCCATATAAAAGGCGGAAAAAAGAAAATGAAATACCTGCAACTCCAGTGAAGAAGAATTGCTCCAAAAACATCACTCTGCTTCCAGCCACTGCTGCAACTACGTGTAGGTTCTTTTCTCCTGGTAAAAATTGCTCCCTTTCTTTGGAGAGTTGCCCCACTCGGTGTTTTATGTCTGTTAGTGGCCCCTTGGAACTGTCCAACTGAGAAAAATGTCCTTTTTTTTGGTCACATTTTTTTCATTAGATGGTTTTATTCGCTCAGTGTCACTTCCTATTTTACAGAAAGTAGCACAGTGTTGCCACATTTGGACACAAGTTGAATAGGAAAAAGTGCAGCTCTAGACTTCCAGGAAACTCAGGTTTAAGCATCATGACATGTTTGTGCAGTGAACAGTAGGTTTCATATTTTGTGCTGAGAGAGGTTTGGATTATGTCCTATGCCTGGAAGTGTTCAAGGCCAGGATGGACGGGGCTTGGAGCAACCTGGTTTAGTAGAAGGTGCCCCTGCCCATGGCAGGGTGGTGGAAAGAGATGACCTTAAGGTCCCTTCCAAGCCCAAGCATTCCAGGATTGTATGGTTATAGTCTATGATTATATTGCCCCCTGTACCAGCTCTCAGTGGGGGGAGAGCTACGGAGTCCTGGCCTGGATCCATAGTGGATTTCAGGTAGATTTTTCACAAATAACAATTGGGAAATTTCCTGCTGGAATTAGATTTTGGGGAAGGCTGGCCCTTCTCTGCTCTGCAGAAATCCCCATTCCATCCCCTGAGCTTCTTTGTGTCCCTTAGAAACGGGAGCAAGGTTTTTGCTATTCCTTGCAATACGTAGAAACAACATCTGGAAGCAGCTGGAACGAAACCCCCAGCCTGAAAGTCGTTAATGAAGGAGGCAGAAGGTGATGCTTTGATCTGCACATCCCTCTCCAACATTCAGCACGCACTTTGTTACTTACTGGTTTGATTGGCAAACCGTCTGTGTGAGAACAGGAATTAATTGGCAAGCTGATCCAGCTCACACATCCCCCGTCACATCCATGTGTCCTCCTGCTCTCGGCACACTGGCATCATTTGGACAGTAACAGTACAAAGTGAGTTGAGGAGGAAGCAACAGAAATCTAAAAAAAGAACAAAAACCATAAGATGAGATCATCAGCAGCAGTAGGAGGAGAAACACGCAAGGATTCTGCAGAGTTGTTTTGTGGCTTTGGGTTTTTTAGGCCCCAAATAGGTTTAATCTGTATTGGTTTGTTCTGTGAGGTGCTGTGAGGCTGCTCATTCTCTCATGCTGGCACTGGGAGAGAGAACTTCTTGTTTTGGTGGCCACATATTTCACCAGCCAGGAATTTGTAGCTACAGTATTTTAAAATTTAATTTTTGTGTGCCACAGAATCAGCCCATCACCAATTAATGGTACCACTTAAATAATCCTCTCTAAAAAGGGTTTTAAACGTTCTGAAGCCACTGAGGTGTAGTCATCCAGAAGGATTTTGTGCCCTGTTCCTTGCATTGGCCAAGTACATTCTATCACTTTGTGTAGATAAACAGCTAAAATTGTTCTGGAATGTCATGGAAGTAGCAGTAGTCCACAGGTTGTTATGTTGATTTAAGTAGCAACAATCATTCTTGCTAAAATTGTCATAAAGCAGCCAGAAACTGATGGGGTGTGTGGCCTCACTGAACCTTTATGGGAGGTGCTAAGTTATGGTTTGTAAAATAACTGAAAAGGTGGTGATTTGGGAGGGGTTAGGTTGTAAATTAACGTTTTGGCCTCGTGCCCCCAGAGCCTTGGAAGGACAGTAGAGCCTTCAGAAGCCCTTTGGGGCTTTTATTCCTGTTTCCAACCACACTGGTCACAGGCGTGATCCAAACTGGGTTATCCCAGGCTGGTGGTCTGTGAGTACCCTGAGCTTGGATGGTGCAGCACCGGGATAGCAACAGCTGGATGGGTGTGTCCTCCATGCTGAGTGTTAATTATGAAAGTGCTTTAATGTTTCCAGTCACCGTGACTCCCTCTGGACAGATCACAACCTCCGGGGCACTGACCTTCGACCGGGCGTCCACCGTGGAGGCCACGGCCATCATCTCGGAGAGCCCGGCACAGGGGGATGTTTTCACTGGAGCCACTGGTAAGAGCTGAGGTGTCTCCCAGACAGCCATGGGGAGGAGGAAAAGAGGGTTGGATGCCCACTGCTGTAGGAAGGAACATTTTGAATGCAACACAAAGGATTTATTTCTCAAGGGAGACACTCTGTAAGGCACCGTCCTTCCTGTGGAATCATTTCAGCAGCTTGAAATCCTAGCAGTTGCACCAAAGGAGAAACTTTGCCCAGGTGTGGCCGCTGCTAGTGTTCACCTCTGCTGAGTTCCTGGGATTTATGTTCATCTCTGTAATTTATTTTTCTTTACTCCTCATTTAACCTAAAATACTACCAAAAAAAAAAAAAATCCCGTACTAGGTGAGGGTTGAAACAGAGTGAAAAATGCCAGGAAAAATCAAACAAAATATAAATGCATGACATATATTTCAGTTCTCTCAGTCTGAGTCATGCTTTGGGTTGTGAGCTCTCCTGGGGGAATGATCCTGTTCCGAGAACTGGAGTTTGGAGCCCTGTGATGATCATGGATATTTCAATGTGTGGGAGGGAACCAAGGAACCTGTGGCTGTAAACGTGAAAGCAGAGCATGGTGGAGCCAGAACCAGGCTTCCTTGCTTGCTGACTGTGAGAGATCATGCTGCTGTTTCACATTTCCAACCTTTGGGAATTACCACAGAGTGAGGAACTTGTATAAAATGTAAAGAAATGGGGGTGAAAGCAGCATAAGAACCACCCGCCAGGTGTGTTAGTGATTCCCAAGGCCCTTGTTCTCCTGCAGTTCAGGACACCAACGTCCAGCAGCCTTGCCGAGTGTCTCATCCAGAGCCTCACTATCCCAGTTACCAGGACAACTGCCAGATCTCACCTTTCCCTGAGGCTGCACTGCCAACATCTCATCCAAAAATCGGTATGTTTGCTCTCACTGTGCTTGAATTTCCTCACATCTTTCTCAGCAAAGGGCAGATTAGGGCAGAAAATTAAACTTTGCTCTATTTTGCTTTTGAGTTTTACAGTTACTAAGATTTGGACAAGCAGGTTTCCGCTCTGTGGGAAGTTTGTCACTCTTTATTGGGAACTTTGATTTGTTGGTTCTGCCGGAGGCAGCTGCTGTGATTCTGCATTGTGAGTCATCTTGCATTCCCTGCCTTTCCTAAAGTTCTTGCTTCCAGGCTTTTGTCCTCTTTGGGCACTGTGGCCGAACATTTATTTAGTGTTTGGTCTGAGGAGAATGAACCCTTTTAAAATCATGTCATAGAAGCTTTTCTAGACATCCTCACATGCCTTTATGACTCCAGTGGTGCATGCTGGAGGTACTTTTGGGCAGGTTTGGTGTCAGTTTTCAATCCCCTCTGTATGACCTTTATTTATTTATTTGGACCAGCACAGGATGTTCCCGGTCTCCAGAGACAGATCTTCTTCTGTTAAGACTTAGTCAGATCTTGATGTTACTAATTAAACATTGATTATTTTTTCACCGGTGAATACTTTCGCTTGCCTGAGGTGCTTGTGCCAAAATGAGGAATCGGAAGTAATTCCTGTTTGATATGTTATCAAATTGCATGCAGGGATAAATATTGTGCTGGAAATGGAGAGTGGGAAAGGCTCTTGTGCAAACAGAGGCTGATAAAAAAGACCGGTTTATCTCATACTCATATCTAAGTGCAAATAGTTCGACGCCACTTGTGTGCAAATTCATTAAAATTACTGTTTTAATTAAGGACATTTTGAGGTAAGAAGTCTGCACAGCCCTGAAGCTGGTGGTACCTTCTTTTTACTGGTAAAGAATTCAGTGAGGAATGTCGAGGTCAGTGTTGGTAGATGTGAATGTCTTGGACTGAGGTTTATGGCAGATGGTATTTATTGCATTTTGGAAACGTAAAGCCAGATAACATTTCTTCCCGGAATGTTACCTAAGCTGAGCTTACACTGTGTATAGTGGAGTTCCTGGGTCTGCATTTAATTTCCTCATAGCTTGATCTCCCAGTGTACATGCACATCTAATATGAAAAGTAGCTGCTTCAGTGACACAGCAACTGCTGGGTTATTAAAGGGCTTCCCAACCCATGGTTTTGGGAAGTGCATCTTTGGAATACACTCACTTGGAGGTAATGGTGACTGTTTGGGGTTAAGTCCAGTGTCTGGCCAGGGTTATGTAAAGGTCAGAATTCAGGAAGCACAGATGTGGATCAGTGCCTGAGTTTTGTGGTTCAAAACATGAGAACTGACATCTGGGTAGGAACATCAGGATGTTTCTGTAAAGTATTGGGTCACTGAGTGACTTACTCTAACCTTACCTAGCCATGGCTGAGGGAAATGTTGTTGGCAGTGGTGGAGGAGTTCCTGGGAATGCCGCTTTCACTGCATCATGGTGCTTCTCCACAATAGTGCTGGGAGGTGTTAACTGTTCCCAGAGCATCCAGGTCAGGAGGAGGCGTTCTTGTCCTGTGGTTTGAGAGTGCCCATGGGCTTGTTCTGCACAGACCTGCACTTGATGTTGCAGAAGGAATGATCTGTTTAGCAAAAAAAACTTTCCTGGATTGGAAATTTTGCAAACGATGTTATAAAAAAGAAACCAAACAACACAGAAAAACCCAAAACCCAACTCCCCGCACCCCTCTCTTTATGGAAAGGAAATGCCCTAACTGTCTATATATTCTCTTTTGTTCCTTACATCCAGTGTTGACCTCTCTGCCTGCCCTGGCAGTGCCCCCCACGACGCCCACCAAAGCCATGTCGCCGTCGGTGGTGAACGGGCTGGAGGTGACGGAGCAGCGGAGCTGGCTCTACCTGGAGGAGATGGTCAATTCCCTGCTCAGCACAGCACAGCAGCTGAAGACTCTGATTGAGCAGGCCAAGCAGGCCAGCTCCTCCTTCCGCGAGGCCGCTGTCACACAGGCCAAGATCCAGGCTGATGTGGAGAGGAAAGAGGTAACTGTGCCACAGGGGCTGAGGGGGCTCAGCCATGGGCACCTTTGGGGCTGAATTGGTGAGCAGAGCAATTCCTGGCTGAAGCAGTGGTATTGGAAATTGTTTCTCCAAGCCTTGAGAGCAGTGTTAGCAAGAGAGATCTTCCCAAGTTATTTGTATCATGGGGAAAGGAATAGAGTGCTCTGGGATTCCAGGAGCTGTGGGCAGCAGGCTGGTTGTACAGACTGTTTGGTGTCACGATCCTGAGCTCTTCCATCAGCTGTCCATAAATTTATGGGATGTGGGCACTGAGTCCTGGTCTGAGAAAGCTGATGAGTGTTCAGCAGTGCAGTGGCTGCTGTCAGGTGAGCCTGTTGTAGGCTTTCGATGGGATATATGGAACAGCTTATCCCAGAGTTTATGGGGAAGTGTTCTGTCCCAGTGTAAAAGAGGGAGTCAGGGAGGAGTCGTCTTGACAGACTTCTCCGACAAAAATAAAGTACAAATGCGACAATATTATATCTGAGAACCGTTTATTCATAAAGAAAGGTAAGTGTCCTACCGAAGTGGGATGGAAAAGAGAGCAGAGAGGGGAAAAGAGAGATGGAGAAAGAAACAGAAGACAGGGACAGCGTTACCACAAGAACCCCGGCGCTCTGTCAGGGTCAGCTCAGCAGGCGGAGCGTGCGAGCTGCAATCCGCAGCGAGCCCCCGCGGTCGGGGACGACCTTCAAGCGGTGGCAGCGGCAGCAGGAGCAGCAGCAGCAGCAGCAGCAGCAGCAGCAGCAGCAGCAGCAGCAGCAGCAGGAGCAGCGTGCCTCTGGCGTCGGCTCAAGCTGCCTTGCGCGGCTCTTGTGAGCGGCTGGCGGCGGCTGCGACTGCGGGCTCGGCTGGGTGCAGGCGGCGGCGACAGGCTGGTCGCTACGGGCTAGTGCTGCGGCGGGCAGCGCAGGAACCACGGCGGAGGTGGCTGGCTGCGGCGGCACCCGCTCGGTCGGGGAGGCAGCGGAGCACGAGGTCGCCACGGCAACGAGCTGGTTCGCGGAAACGGTGAAGCAGGGCAAAGCAGGTATGGGCAGGGAAGCAGGACCACAGGAAAGAAAACGCGAGGGGAGGGAAAGAAGGGCCAAGCTGACCCTCCGAGCGAGCCCCTGAGCCCTCCAAGAAACCCAAAGCTCCCCGGTGTGTCGCAGTTAGCTGCTTTTATGTGCTAAGGCTCCTCTCACAGCCCGATTTCCCGGGCATTTTTTCGCGGGCATCCGGGCATTTGCCCTACCGGCAGGTGGGGGGGTTGTTCACAGCCCCATCGTGGAAACCTTCTCTGCCCTGATGGGCTGCCACGCGAAGCTGCCTCTTGAACAGGGTTGCCAGAACGTGTCCAGCCCCTGTAGGAATCCTTCACCTCATGTGTAGCATATGTTGAGGCATAAACAAAAATCAGACGGATCCCTCTCAGGAAAAAAAGCAGTAACGTTTAGAGGTGTCTTGCTGAGAACTGTGCAAGCAAAGCTGATCTCACACGAGTCCTGTGGTAGGACTGGCAGGCTGCCTGGTCTCACAGGAGCCCTGGCTGGTTCCCATATTCTCTCTCTTGTGGATGGGGATTACCCACGACGACTGCCCTCTTCTCGCTGCTTTTCTTCTCTGTAGCTGATGCACAGTAGGGATCTTGGATCCTTCTGACCACCAGCTCATGTATGCACCCAAGTATGGCTCCATACTGAATGTGCTCTCCCTCTCCCACAGATCCACAGCTGCCTCTTTGATATTCTTTGCCACGTTGGCTCTGCTAAACTCTCCCATACGCTGCATCCTTGATGTGCAGGTGTGTGATATGTTGGGAGTGTAATCCTTCCCTGCCTTCCTCCTGCAGAACAGGTGCCAGTGCTGCTGCCCGGGTTTGGGCTGACTGCTGCTGGAAAGCTCCACAGAGTGTGGGACACTGAAACATTGGAAGCTTTGGCACAGTTCAGAGATAAACATCTGCTTTCATTTAACTTCACTCTGCTCTTTTTCCAGTCTGTGTGCATCTTCCCTTGTGTTTATCCTCAGAGTGGTTTCTGGAATGGTTGTTCAATCCCTTCTCCACACCCCCTGATCCAAAGCCAGCTCTCTTTGATGTTCTTCTAGTTACTTCTTGTCCTGGGAATGGGAGTTAAAATCCCTCCTGTGTATGGATTAAAGCTAACTTGACATGGGAAGGATGAGCACGTGATTGTTTCCAGAGAAAACCCCTTGCCCAGGAACTACTGCATCCCCAGTTACAGCACTTGTGTCTCATCATTCTCAGTGTGTAATGGGGATCTGCACACTTGTGCATTTTGGTAAAACTGTGTGCTCATGGGGATATTTTATCATCCAGACAATTCTCAGCTGTGCTGGCTCCTGGAACCATCTGGGCAGTATCACAAGTAGCTATTTCTGAATTAATTCCTGCTTGTGAATTCCACATTTGGACAAAACTCTGTGTTCCTGGATACAGGGAAGCAATTACACTATAGGTCAAAGAAGTGGTTCGCTGCTTCTGTGTTGGTCAAAGGGCCTTTCCCAAATTCCTAGTGGTTTGTAACATGAGTCTCTTTCCTACTCTGACTATGCATGTGGTCCCATGGCTTTTTGGGCAGTTAAAGTGTATGAGAGACGGGGGGGGGGGGGGGGGTCTTCCTGCCCTTAAGGTAGGGGATTTTTTCCTGAACCAGTTTAATACAAAGGAAACTGGTGCTTTCTCACCACTTTGTGTTTGTTCCACTGACAGCACTTCCGAGGGTGAGCAAACAGGGGGCACCTTTCCTGGTGGTGTCGTGTCAGAGCTGCAGAGCAAGGCTGGACCACAGATGAGATGATAACAGAGATGCAGACTCAGCTCTTCCTGGAAGAGTGACTTAGTACAGAGCAGGATTGTAGAGACCTGATAGAAACAAGCTGGTTCCCAAGTGGATACACAAACTTAGGTGCCTTGTTGTATGTTACACATCACTCACTATAATGTGTTTCGGTATGATATTTATTATTTGATGTGCTTTGGAGTCATTAAATATCACAAATGAGCTGTCCTGCTCCCATAGAGCAGCAGTTCGGTTGCCTTAGCTTTAAATAGCAGGAGCTGTGCTCTATGCTGGGCTGTGTTGGTACTTGTGGGACTCACACAGCTCTGAAGTGTGTCTGACAGGAGGGTTTTGCACTCTACCTCCCTACTCATAGGATCTCAGCCCTGTGTCAGGGGCTGGGGACATCCTTATCCCTTCTGAAGGAACTGTTCCAAGTGCTGGAGCTAAAGGCTTCACCAGCAGGGAGGTGTTTTAGCACATAATTTAGTATTTTGGCAGTTCTGACATGCACTCAGTTGCTCTCTTTGCACTTCTTAATTTCTGTAAATTTGTTCAAGGGTCATGGTTTGTTGGGCAAATTTCAAGACTGAGGACCTCCTTCAAATTTTATTTCCATCTTTCCCACAAGTCATTTTGATGCCCCTGGGTAAGTCCTTAGCCTCACTGTGCCTCAGATGAAAATAACACTTCCTTCCCAGACAGCTCGTGTGCAAGTTTGCAAAGTGTTAGGATTCTCTGAGTAAGGTTACATTTGTGTTACTTAGAAGTCCTGGGGAGCGACATCCTGAAAGAAAAGCAAACCGTGAGCCCTCCAGCACCGTGTTATATGTATGAACTTCCAAAATGTGTCATGATATTGCAAAAATTTGAAATGTTGAGATATTTACAAGTTTTTTCCGAATTGCAGCATTTTGTGTGGGATTAGTTAAATACAACTGCTTTGGTAGAATCTCATGTGGCTGTTAAGAAACGGTTCTTGAGTATCATTAGTAATTATAATTAGGTTGTAGCTGAGTATGTGATCCTTAGGTTAATATGTCCATGTTGGATTTACTGCATTTTTTTTGGTAAGGGAAAGACATTTAGGAATTCAGGGTGAGTGGGGTAACAAAGGCTCGGTGTCTCTTGCAATGGATATTTGACATTTGCAGATCAGGCCCAAAATGAAGAGTTCAAGGACAGGACTGACATGTGTTGGTGTGCTTGGGCAGTGTAATTTTTTTGAGTGTGCATTAATCCATTGTTTATATCAGATAAACTTTAGGATGGGGAGATTACACATGCTCACCAAATTCTGTGCCAGCACTGCTGGGGGATAATAAAGATATTCAGGAGCTGTGTTAAATGGATTTTCTGTATAAATTGAAGAGAATCAGTGTTGAAATCTGACAAGTGTTTTAATTGGAATATCCCTCTGTAAAGCAGGGATGCTTCCAGAGCCCTGCTCATTTGAAAGCAAGGTGGAAAATTAAATCAGCAAACAGCTGGGGCATCAGAATGCTTATTTAGAAGGATTAAACCAGTTCAGGACTGGAGAGTATGAAATTAATCTAAAAAGGGTTGGACAGTTAAGAAATATGTCTCTGGTCAGCAAACAGTGCCTTGTGTACTCCAAACTAGCAAGTGATACTCTTGGGAATTGGAGGTTCTGGGTTTTGTGGAGCTGTTTTTGTGAGAGATCTGAATGTGTCTGGCTCGTTTCTCTCTCTTGTCGCATCTTTTCCTTCTCCATGGTTGGTGCATGGCTGGAATTGCCATGTCAAATAGGGCAGAACCAAATCACACCCCTGGCAGGCCGCAGCAAGAGGTTTCCCTGCCTCCGCCTCCATCTGCCTGCATTTTTTTAACTTAATTTCTGTCATGGTTATATAAAGGTTTTGAAGGTTGTGGTTTCACAGGAGAATAAATACTGTGCTCTCAGGTCATACACTTGTAAATTAAGCCTTTTATCTCCTTATGGGTTGAGTGAACTCCTGGATGAACCTGCTTGGCCTGGAGGATGGGGTTCAGCTTTTTTCGGACTTTTTAACTGTTCCAAATACATTTAAGCCAGGGTTAGCACATAATTAATTTGGGACTGTGTTTGGATGTTGTTGGTTTGGGACTCCTGTCCCCCACTGTTGAGTGTATTGCTGCTGCAACAGGTACAGCAGCACCTGGCTGGGCTTGAGCTGGTGTGATGTGACTCTGCCAGGCAGCCAGAGTGGGCCCAAAGCAGGCTGTGAACATCACCTCCAGAGAAGTGATGGAGTCACAACTTGTTCTACAGCCCTCTCTTCTGTTGCAAGGAGGAGTAATGGTTATGGTTAGTGCTGTTCCTAAAGTCTTAGGTGTGTTAATTTTGTCAGGGTTTTTTTCCCCCTAATCCCATCTGTTGGGCTGTGCCTTCCCTCCAGACTCCTTTGCCTCTTAGTGGATTAGGATCACTGGACTTCACCCAAAATTTGTCCCCGGAATGTGCCACTTGTCCTTGCTACCTTGGCGTTTTCCTCATGTTTCCTGTGCCAATTTCCCAGTTCCCATGTTGGGGGGGGGTTGCAGTTAAACCCCCCATTTTAAGGACAAGTTTGTGGCTGGATGGAGTGGGAAGCTGGGCTTGGAGGACATGCTGTACTGAACTGGCAATTTGTGACCTCAGGCCGTTTTCTCAACCAGTTCCTTGCCCTGTCTCCGCACCAGGTGACAGTGTCCCTCTCCTAGAAGGGAGGAGTGAGGGGCCACCCTGTCCTCTTGCAACTGCAGTGTGGGGCTGGGCAGACACAGCTCAGCGTGGGGACCCTCCATCCCAGTGCCCTTTCCAACCCCTCACATCATGCTCTGGCTGGGAAATGACACGTCTGGTGTGTTCTCCTTGCAGCAATACCAGAGCCAGTTATTCCAACAAACAGAGGATGTGGACGGGAAGACAGAAATCATCATCAAGGTAGGCTGGGGATGTCTGGTGTTGTGAAGAGCCTTTTGGTCTTTGTCTCAGTCCATTTAAAGACACAGAGGTTTTGTCATTGCTATGGAATCCTGTGCTCTGTGTCTGGCCTTCTGGCAAGGGATCTGAGCCCTTCCTAGTAGGGCCAGTGCTCCAAGCAGTGTCTCCCCTTTCCCACACAGTTTTCTATGCTCCTTCACTGTCACCTGGCCAGGTTCATCAGTCTCCCTCACCTCTGAGTGGTGGTGCTGCAGCTCTGGTGGGTGGCTGTCACAGAGCTGCAACAGGAAGAGAACTTGCTTCCTTTCTGTCCTGTCAGCTGGTTTTCATAACTCCACAATTTCCTCTGGCTTTTGGAATGGGAGTTAGTTCTGGACCCATGACTGAAGCCCTTAGAGCTGTGTTGCTCAGTTCTCTTTCAGATCTTCAGGTACAACCATGCCCCGTGTATTTTCCACATTTTCCAGTAGCTGTACAGGTTACAAACAGCCCCAGTCAAGTGTCCCCTCAGGGCAGGCTTTGCAAGTCCCAAATCACAGCTTTAAGCCGTTTTTGGTGTCCCAAATCCCCAGCTGCACATCAGGAGCACAAGCACAGTTCAGTCTCACCAGCTGTTCACTTCAGGTACATGGAAAGGTGTGAGAGGGGGTGTTAATCAGAGCACTGATTTTTGGGGTGGTTGTGCTCAAAGAGAGAAGGAGCCTGGGGGAACTCAAGAGCCCAGGATACTTTCACAGCCCAGCAACGCTTCCTGTCACTGCTGCTGACGTGCTAATGAATTGTCAGGAGTTTAATGAGCTGGAAGTGGAATGCTCTGTGAAGTGCTTATTTTGGTGGCAGTTCAATGCTGTTTCCACCTAAATACACAGGTTATGTTAATTGATGTCACCAAGATAAGATGAAAGCGATAGACACAAAAACATCCCTTAAAGAGCAGGTGTGGTTTTTCACCTGTGTATCCTATTTTGCCTTGCTTTTGGATTTAAATCCTTGCTCCTGTTAGAGCCTTCTTAATTTGACTCCTGTTTCCCTCTTGGTACACTCCTTACATAGTCATAACCGGGAAAGGACCAAGGAACATATCCATAGGAGCAGATCCCTTTTTCCTCTCTAAAACGGGGGGAAAATTACCTAAAGGTCCCATCCGTATTCCTAGTCTGTTGTCCTTCCTCAGTCTCTCTCTCTCAGATGTACACAAGCTTATAAACCCAACAAAAGCACCAAAGAAATCTGCCTTTAAACCTTTAAATTTGGGATAAACTCAGAGCTTGTGTGTCAACAGCCTGTGCACAGCCTGTGCACAGCCTGACATGTCTGGTTGGGATACACCCGACTCCTGCAGTTACCTGGCTGATGGATACCTGACCTATCTGGAGGGAGGTTTGCCTGGGGTGATGGAGATGGATTTCCATGACCACTCAGTGTTCACCCACAGTTTTGGAGAGCTTCCTTCCCAACAGAAAGGAAAACAGAGGTGCATTCCATTTTCCAAAGTGATCCCTGCTAAAAGAGCAAGGAGAGTGGGTCTCTGAGGGTGTATCCAGAGGCTGTTGGGCCTGTTTGTTGTGGGTTGGTGTGCTGAGGGTATTTTGGAAAACGGGAGCTTTTCCCACTGCTCTGGCATTCCAGCCGGTCACAGCACCTCCGTTGCACCTCGGTGACGCCCCTGGTTTGTCTCTGTGTGACACGTCCCTCTCCATCCCTTCCCACAGCAATCCTGCGTCAACTGCGGTCGGGAGGCCACCAACGAGTGCACAGGATGCCACAAAGTCAACTACTGCTCCACGTTCTGCCAGCGGAAGGTATCAGCCTGCTTGTGACTTGGGATTCAGTTCCCTGGACAGGGCTGCGTGACCTTGGGGACAGCCAGGCAGCTCAGGCTGTCACCTGATGGGTGTCAGCACGGAGGGAGGAACGGGCAGCACAGCCATCCAGTCAGAGCAGAACCTTGTGTGGGTCAGGCATTCCAAACCCACCCTGCCAGTGCGATCACCAGCAAGGCTGTAGTGATGGGGCAGGTCTGCAAGTCAGGACAGGGTTAAAAGGGTAGAGAAGGTCCCCAGGTTTGTAGACACCTTCCCAAAGGTGATGCAAAAAGTCCGAGTAACAGCAGAAATGAAGCATGGACGCCTCACTGGGAACTGCGGGGAGCTGGGAGCGCTTTTACAGCCCCTTCCTGCTGCGTCCTGGTGAGCTGCTTCCTTCCTTCCCTGCTGCTCCTGCCATGGTACCAAGGACATAGTTCTCCTTTCCATTATTTGTGATGGCTGCAGGTGATACAGTGGGACAGACTCTACAATTGTGAACTTGGGAGGTGGGAACGGGTGTGAAGTACAGTGGAGGAAGCTGCTGTGTGTCACATTTCAGACCAGTTCCTTACAGTGACCCTTGGCCCCTGCTTGCAGAGAAGGATGGCCAGTTACAGCTCTGCTGGGTGGTTCAGCTGAGTCAGCTGTCCTGAATTCAGTCAGTTCCAGGAGGAATCTGTTCTTCTCCTAGCTGAGCTAAGATCCTGGCACAGCACTGTCCTTCAGGAGCGCTGAGTGTCATGAGCTGCCTTCCAGGAGAGGCTTTAAGTCAAGGTTCTGACTCAGTAAATTTTCCACCTGGCACTGATATCCTGTTTGTGTGGAGATGGCAGCATTCTGCTTAGTCCGATTCCACCTCTTATACTAATCCAGTGCGTGGCTCCTTTGCCCTCCATCACTGGTCTGGTTTGTGGAGAGAAAGTGCTTCTCACACAGTGAGGGCCCTTCTCCAAGGGCCTGTTCTGCTCACAGCCTTTCCCTCTGCTCTCCTGTGGCAGGACTGGAAGGACCACCAGCACATCTGTGGCCAGTCGGCCACGGTGACGGTGCAAGGGGATGAGGTGCACGTCCCAGACAATGTCATGGAGAAGGTCACCGTGTGAGGGCTCTACCTCTGCAGCTGTTCGTGGACACACGGGGCCGGCTGGATCGGCGACCGGCAGGAACGGTCTCTCCTGTGCCAACAGCACTCTCCTCACTAGCAGACTCATTTTTCATTGACTTTTTGATACTGTGACAGCATTTGTCTACTCCCAATCCCCTTCCAAAGCTTTGGATAATACAGACTGTGAAAACTTCGTTTGGAACCCTTTCCCTTCCGTCCCAGCCCCGACTGGCTTTGGGAGGCTTTGCCTTTGCCTGACTGGATCCTCCACCATGTGGATTACAGCAGTCTCCTCATCTCTCTTGAGATGGATCAAAAGCAGGTGCTGCAAGATCTGCCAGTGCTTCCTTCTGCCAGGGCCTCCCTACCTCTTGTTAGAGAAACGAATCTTTGTTTGGTTTATTTAATTGCCTTGACAAAGTCAGTACAAGTTCTTAGTTCGGCATTGAAAGGAATTTTGTTTTCCTTGTGTTCCGTCTGTGCTGGGCAAATTTGGAACACACTGGAGCTTCTCCACTTAAATATAGTTGAAAAATAACATGTTGTTAAATAAAATGCAGTGAAAGCATGAGTGTGCCCAGCAGTTCCCTTTAATTCCCAGGGCAGCACTTTGGGGTACAGGTAACTGCACAGGTGGGTGCACCAACAGGTACACATGTGTCTGTACTCCCTGTCTACCTGGGAGGTGTTTTCTCCACAGGGAAGCACAGCCTTATTCCACGGCGTGCCTGGAATGTCACTCACAGCATCCAGCTGACCAGAATCAGATGGGATCAAGCCCAAGGTGAGCACACATGGATATGGGGCTGTCCTGTCCTGACTGTAGGAGCTGCTAATGAGAGATGTGCTGACCATTAGGGAGTTACTTGCCTTGTTCACTGCAAACGTGTCTCCCATGGAGGGAGGGAGGTGACGGGGCTCCCGCAGTCGGTGGCAGGTGGTGAGTGTCGCTTCCTGGCTGTTCCCTGGGAAAAGTTATTCCTCATAAGGCAGAGCTGAGCAGGCCTGGGGGGCAGCACTGTGGTGCCACTGAGGGCGAGGAGCTGGTGGCCACAGCGTGCAGCTCCTCCAGAAGGAACTGTGCTTCCAGTGAAAGCCAAGCAGGAACTGAGGCAGGATGGGAACAGAAATTATCTGTGATACTCCTGGGAAGGAAACAACAGGCAACTCCTTCCATCCCTATAGCAAAATGCTCACTCCTGCTTCCCAAAGCGTTACTTGAGCATTGGCAATGGTTTCTGCTCACAGTTAAATGCTGATTGCCTGTTGTCTAGAACGTGGAGACAGTTAATTGAGAAGACAATCTTAATTGAGCCCACAGTAACACAGCTCATTTACAAGGTTTCTTGCATCCTGCATTCGGATGCAGCAAAGACAGCTCCAAAACAGCACCTCTGGAGTGCTAAAGCTGCACTTCCAGCGTCAAGTGCAGCTTCTGGTTGGAAATTATTCCTGTTGCTTCACTCCCCAGAGCCATCCCTGTCCAGCCTGGCTGGTGTGAGCAGTGGGGCTCTGCCTGGATTCAGGACAAGCACAGCTCCACGGACAGGTGAGCTGGGCACTAGTTTGCCAGGCCTCCTGCTTGTGTAGGTGACTGGGCAGCAGCTGAGTCCCCCACCGTCCTCTACCAGTAGCTTGTGGCCAGGTATAGCCAAGCCTAAGTCACTGAATTCTGGCTTTACTGCACCTTTTAAGAGGAAAAAATCTGTAAGGGCGTGGGGCAACTTCCCTGAATGACAGAACAGTAGATGTGACTCAGCTGTCATTAAAGCTCTCTGGGACCTGAGAAAGCTCAGGGTGCCCCGGTACCTGGGGCAGCCACGCCCCGACCCACCGACAGCTCAGAAATGCACAGTACAGTCATGTGGGAATTGAGTCTGTTTGCTGATGAGAAATTGAGCATTTGCTATTTTTAGTCAAAGGAACACTCAAGACATCCCTCTTCTGTTCTGCTTCCAAGCAAATTCCCCCCTGGAAGGCAACAATCCCATACAAAATCATTACTTGGAAGACTGTAACTTTCTGCAATATTCTTTTTCTCCCCTCCGAGCCTCAGCGACAAGCATCACCTGTCCCACTGGCTGCTGTGGCTGTCGCTGCATGCAGGTTCATCTAAAGGTATGAAGGAATTTTTCCTAAGGCTGTAAATGGTTCCTGGCAGGAATCATGTGGCTTCACAGGAAATTCTGGAGCACCAGCAATAACATTATGGTGCCTTTGTAAGACCCTTGTTAAACATGAGTGAAATCAGGTTTTGGGTTTAAAATTATCAAGGATCAGGGGAAAGGAGGTTGCCTAGGTAGATTCACCCTCACCTGGCATATGGACATCTGGAAATGAGCTTGGTACCCTCGTCTGGTATGTGGACATCTGGGAAATTAGCTTAACAGCCTTTTTTCCCCCAGGCTCGTGTCCATGTCATCTCGCAGCCCTGTTTAATACCACCCCAGAAGCCAGAAGATTAGAAATTACTATTATTATCATCCCTGCTTAGCTCAAGCACCAAATGTTGAAGAAATGGCTACACTTCCAATTTCCACTGGGTAGAGGATCCGAGCTGCATCCACTGGCCCTCACCTGTAACACCTTGCTAGAAGGACCTGGGCGGCCCCTTCCTTCAGCTGCCAGCTCTCCTCATCCTCCCTTCGTCCCCAACAAAGACAGCAGATAGAGGCAGAAATAGATCTTTAATGAACTATACAAAAAATCACCCAGTGGTTCCTCCTGCCTGGTGGTTCCTCCTGCATGGAGGGCTCAGCAGAAGAGCTGCAAGACTTTGCGGAAGAAGTTCCTGAACTCGGCATTGAACACGGTGTAAATGATGGGGTTGAGAGCACTGTTGACGTAGCCCAGCCAAGTGACAGTGCTGGTGACTTGAGGGGGGATGGAGCAGGCCTTGCAGAGAGCCCTGGTAATGTGCACCACAAAAAAAGGTGTCCAGCAGAACAGGAAAGCACCTGCCAGGAGGACAATAAAGAGAAAAGGTGACGTGAATGTTCAAAAGGGTTTAATTTAACAAAGCCTGAGCCAAACAAGACAGACAAAGCTCAGGCGCTCAGGGAAAAGGCAGCAGCTGTGCTGACATGTGGAGCTGGGCTTATGCCCAGACAAAAAATTGGGATGTCTTTCCTGTCCTAACCATTGATGAAAAGTCTTGAGTTAGTCTCGCTTTGGCTTTGAATGTTAAGATATTGGGAGTCACAGGTTTGCCTTGAAGGGAGGTTGGGTTATAAACACTGCACGTGTTCTTTCCCAAGGGTGGTGGTTTTTGGCACTGCTCTGGATTCACCCAGGTCCTGCAAGTCTGAGCGCTGTGGTGGGACAAGGTGGCACATTTCCCAACCTCCCCAGCCATCCCTGACAGCCACTCACCAACGACGACTGGCAGCACCCGCATGGCCTTGCGCTCCCGGCCGTTGATCTTGGCCCGCTTGCGCCCGTGCCCTGGGTGCGGGTAGCTGAGGTGTGGGTAGGACACAGTCTGGATCCCATTGTTCATCCCACACTCCCCAGGGAGGCTGGCATGGGCGTAGGGGCTGCATGCCGGTGGCCCCAGCCGGGTCTGCTCTCTCTCCATCAAGGTTGGGGGGTGATAGAGCTTCCTGTTGGCTCCATAGATGCAGCCCCTCAGCTTGGCCTTCCGGGCTTCTTCCCAGCGCTTGAGTCCTTGGAACATGCCACAGTACAGCACCAGCATGACGGGGCATGGGATGAAGAAGGAGCAGATGGAAGAATACACGATGTAGTTGTCATCCTCCAGCTGGCACAAGCTGGGGTCGCGGTCTGGGACATTGTTGAGGCCAAATATGACTGGGGATGCCACAGCAAAGGCGAGTATCCAGGTGGTGGATATAAGGATGAGCTGCCGCAGGTCAATCTGTCGCCGGTTGTAGTTGAGCGGGATTTGAACAGCGATGAACCTGCCAACACAGCCCCGGGTGAGTCGGTGCTGTTGTGGTGGCGGCACCATTGGTAATGTAACCCGAGGGGCCCCAAGCTCCTTGTCACTGTCCTCTCCCCATTAATTTACTTTACACAGCTGAGGCCTGGGCTACAACCAGAGCAGCCAATGGACAGCTCTGGCTCGTCACACAACGACCTTTCAGCTTGGCCACCACTGATGGGACACAAACCTAGTGGTGGAGGACATGAGGGCAGAACACGCTCCTTAGGGGACAGCAGGATCCTCCCAGCTTGGGACTGTGGCAAGGGCCTATGGAACCAGTGTGCTGCCCAGGCAGAGCCAGAGCAGGAAGCCACTCACCGATCCACGCTGATAGCGCACAGGTTGAAGATAGAGGCCGTGCATAGCATCACGTCCATGGTCATCAGGGCATCGCACAGCACCGTGCTGAGGGACCACACTCCTCCCTGGAACTGAAAAGATCCTGGGATCAGGAGATGCTGTGTCCTTTAAGATGACAGGAACATGGCCATGCCTGGGTGCCTCAGCCACTCATGTTTCCTCCGAACAAGCAGCCCAAAGCTGAGTGCTTCTCCCGTGGCACAATGTGCAGCATCCTTCCCAGCGCAGCAGCAGAACATGGGAATCAGCCTCACACAGAGTCCGCAGCCTGCTCAGGGCTTGTGGTTCTGGCCTGACTGGAGAACTGAGCCCTCAGACCATCAGCACAGCCAAGTGAGTCATGCTGGGCAGAGAGACATGGACACAGGACATTGTGCTGCCTTGGGTGAGGGCAGGAACCCCCAAACTCCTCAAACCCCCCAGTTCAGCACCCCAGGATCTCCCCAACAAGGCAGTGTTGGCTGCACAGCATCCTGAGCTTGGTCCCCAAGCAAGCAAGAGACAGAGCACAAAGCTCCTCTCCCACTTCTGTGTCCCAACCATTCCAAACCCCTGTTTGCAGATGATGTGAATGGTTTCCTGTGTTACACAACTGTTCCATCCTGGCAGGCAAAATATATATATATATATATATATATATATATAATTTACTATGTATGTTTATCTATGGATAATGTGCATCATCTACTATATGTAATTTACTTTATAGTATTATCTATAGAAAATGTGCTACATAAACATTTTATATAGATATATATATTTATATAAAAATCCCAGGAAGTTTTTTCTCTATAGCAATAGTCAGCCAGTGCTCATAGAGTCTAATGCTGCTGCCCTCTAATGTTGCAGATTTCAGGAAGCAGGTATGGATTTGTTCCTGTACTGGTGCTAAACAACAGGTTCTGGTTTCATTCATCCCAGCACAGAGTGGAGCCACATGGGGAACACACTCCACGGAACGCTGGGAAGGTGGCGAACCCCAGCCCCTGCCAGCAACAGGGCAGGCAGCTCTGCAGGGATTAATATCAGCCAGTAATGATGTCAAGCACAGGATTATGATTAGAGGAGCTGTAAAGCCAAAGGAGTCTCTGAAGTAACTGTTTGGCTATTTCTGTACAGCATCTCCTTGAGATACCTCCAGGGGAGCTCTGGAGTCAGACCTGAGTGCTTCATTCAGCCTCTTCTCTAGCACAGAGCAGCCACCCCAAACTGAATTTGGGACCTGAATCATCAAAAAACGAATTTCTGCCAAGCTCACTGGGATCTTGACAAGTTCAGTTCAGCTTATGAAAGAGAAAATTTGATTTTGGGCTGCAGTTTTCCAAACCTATTTTTGAACTGGGGGAACTAATTGATTCTGGCAAGGACAAGGGCTCTTGGGCTGCAGCACCTTTGGAGTATGTGAGATTGAAGTTGGGCACTTGGAAAATGCTATAAACTCTTCCCTTTCCCCACCAACCCCCAAGACTCTGGCTTTGGGGAAGGTGCTAGGAGAGAACTTCCCATTCTGTGGTGTTTGTCGCCTGCCCACCTTGGCAAAACGTGCCAAGGACCCCTCTGACGGGAGAGTGACTTCAGATTAGAGGCTTTGCTAGGCCACGTGATTAAGGAGTACCTAATTCCAGGAGACTGCAGCAGATTAGCCCGTCAAGGTACACAGTGTAAAGATTTAGGGATCACAAACAGCTCAAGCTTCCTTTAAGAAGTGCTCCAGAGCAACTCCACCTTCAGCGGCTCTTTGGGTTCTCCACTTTTCCAGAATACAATGCAGAAGATTTTATAGGATAGTGGCTGGCAGGAGACAGACTTGGCTTCTTAAACACCCTTGCAGTTGCCTTCCTAGTCAGCCCACTCTGGTATCTTTATTCCTAAGCACAGCTGATTTGTGAGGAAAACTCTGCCTTCTAAACCAGCCTGATGCCAGAAGAGCTCCTGAGGGCAGGAGCCAGGACAGAGCCTAAGGTTTTAGTCCTATTTCCTCTGACACCAACTCTTGTCTCAGTCCTGCCACATGCAGGGAACAGCAGGAGCCTGAAAGGGAATTAGGAGATGCCTGGCTGGACTTTGAGCAAGCATCTGCCTCAGTGTGGCCATGGCTCAAGGACGTGGCATAGAGTGAGAGGGCTGTGACACCAGTTGGAAGAGGAATAGTCCTTTCCAGTGGGCAAAGTCCAGCATCAGAACCAAAGAATTGTCCCCATGTCCACCAGAAGCTGACTTGGGGCCCTTTGTCATGAGTTGTGACAATGTCCCAGTCCCCAGAAGACACGATGCAGCCTGCAAGGGGAGAGGAAGGACAGGGAGTGGGACATAAGACAGAGGTCCCTCACGCCTGCTCTGATGTTCTTTCTTAACTAAAATCATTGAGGTCAAGGTTCTTCAGAGATGAGGAGCAAGTCTGATCATCCACCTGAGACATTATGAGGGCCTAAAATTCCAAGACACCTCTCCCCAGTTAACGGTCTCCGGAAATAAACCCCTAAGCACTGGTTTGTCACCGCTGGCCTGTCTCACCTCCCTCGTACTTTGTGTGGCTCAGACATCAGCCAGGCCCAGAATAACATCTATTTCCACTAAAGCTGTAACATTCTAAGAAAGACTAATCCTGAATCCTGCTGCAAACAAGCTGACATGCATTCACAGAGAGCCAGGGGAAATTCGGAGAGGGTAGAGGTCTGGTCTCTCATTAGAGGAGCTGCATCACAGGCACACAGAAAATACTGCAAGAAAAGAGATGGTTTGATACCAAACCAGTGACACCCTGAAAGTTTTAGGCAGAACCCATCACCCTCACCAAGATGAGAAGATAGCTCATGTGGTTTATACTGGCTGCTCCATCGCTGTGCCTGCTGGGAACACTCATCTTCCCTGACCTGGAGAAGGAGCCAGGTAAACATGCAAATCTGCTCAAACTGTTTCCTCTTTTCTGTAATCACTTACACAGGTCTTAGTGGCAAAGATGTTTACATAACCAACACCCTCAGCTCCTGCCAGCAGCTTCCTGGCTCGGGCCTGTTCCGCAGCTCCGCTGCTCAGCAGGGATTAGCGGAGAGCTGATCACAGGAGCAGCAGGTACAGGTGTGCTCCACAGCACAGTCCACGTGTGGAGGTTGTCCTGGTGCCTGCCCTACTTGCTGGGACACCTCCACTTAATGAGGACTGCATAAACTCCTGCAAGTATCCCAGAGTCTTTGGGACTCCTGCCATTGTCACAGTCTCTGGGAAGAGGAAGCAGTTACACACAAGGGAAGCCTTTGGAGTCATGCAGCTCCCTCCCAAAGCCACCCAGAGCCAAGTGATATCCTGCAGTAACTCCACAGCACCTGAAGCTCTGCTTCCTCAGGTAATTCTTGTTTCAGTGCTACCAGTGCACCAGGCACTCTCTGAGATCATCTCCCGGCCGCTCTTCACATGAAAGCAGAACTCTGCTCCTCAGGAACAGCTGTTAATGCCTGACCATCTCCTTCCCCCTTGCCTCCCATCATCCCTGCCTTTCTGGCACTGGATTGATTACAGGAAAGCACTTGACACAATCATCAGAAAGCCAAGGCTGGCAAAAGAGCTGTGCAACTTCCCCATGGAAGTTACCGTTACCTCTCCCTGTCATACTGCTAAGACCTGAGATTCCCAAGCAAGCAGAAAGGTAAGTGCCTTCTGCCCACCAGGGCAGGCTGCTGTGTGGTAATTACAACTGGAAAACATTGGAACATGTCTTTGTTCCATGTTTGGATGAGTCCAGTAGAAAGAGAGTGTGTGTCCGCAACTGCTGCCAATGGCTGAAATTAGCTTTCTTAACAAGCAGAAATAACAGCCAAGATCAAGGACTCTCCCACTGTGCTCCAGCTTCTGTGAACGGCAGCAGAGGATCATCTGCATCCCACAGGAAGGAATCCCATCCCCACTGGGGCTTGGAGGAGATCTGTTGTGTGTGAGGATGTCAGATGTCACCTCAAAAGTTAAGTCCCTCCAGCTGTCTTCTAAAGCCCTGACTGGGAGGACTGTTTCCAAAACTGGAACACAAGATGCCACCTCACAGGAAAACAGCACAAGGTGAGCAGGTTTCTGCTGGATGAAAAAATGCTCAGAGCTTATTGTTCCGTTCCTGCTAAAAAAAGGCAAAAAAACACCCCCTCAGCTGGTTGTCAAGTTTTCCAATAGGCACTCAGAGTCCACATTTACTGTGTCAGGAGTTGTACTAAAGTTTAAAACAACAAAACAAAACCCCACACCAGGAATGAAGGTTAAGGTGAACATTCTGGACTGTCCAGGCCATATTTTCAGTGGCTACTGTGGTTGGTACAGAGTGCAAGCTGAAACCAAGCTAGTTTTAAAGAGCAATCACTACATCCTGCATTTTCCGTCCCAACAACTAATTCTGAGTTTTGCCTCCAAGAAAAAAAAAGAAAAAAAGAAACCACAAAAAAAAATCTGTCCTCTGGCATGGATTCAGCAGTTACTCTCCCTTTTCCTTATGTTATTTCAGAACAAAATGAAGTGGAAATCCTGCATCAGTGTACAGGAGATGATTAAAATGAACATGGGCACCTGCAGACTCTGAGCCCACAGAGAAGCTTCCAGGCATGGAATGGGAGCTGCTGCAACACGTGCTGGAGCTGCTCTACACACCAGAGCCCCACTGCCTGCTCGAGGTGCTCTCTCTCTCTGTACCTGTTCAGCACTTCCCACACCTGCTCCATGCATTCCCTCCAAGTGCCAGGAGTGCAAATCCTGCTGCCTGTGCTGTTTTGTGCCTCCAAACACCTGCCTGGCTGCAGGGGCTGCAGAGGTTGGAGGGAAAGATTTCTGTCATACAGCACCTTCATTCCCCATGTTTAATATCCTGGGAGCAGAGACACTGAAGAATTCCCTTACAGAACTGATGTTTATGAACAGCTGTGGAAGTGAACACACCAAGTGTCACCACAAGCTGGACAGCCCCGGTTTTTAAGGCTCATACAGGTATGAACACCCGTTACCTGAGAAAACAGAACTTGTGGAATGTCTGTGGTATCCAAGGAAAGCCCCACAATACTCCTGCCCCACTGGAAGCATTTTCAGAGGTACCCCAGAGTATGTTAACCTGTGTTTTATATATTCCAGCAAAACTCCCACCTGCAGGCAAGAGGAAACCACTTTGGTGTTGGTGACTGCCCATAGACCTGGGGCTTTGAGAGACAACAGAAAGAGGAAGGAAGGAAAGGGATCCCAATTAGCAAAAAGTAGCTGAGAAGAATGACCAAGATTGTGCCTTTCTAACCAGCAAAATGGAGGTAATGAAGGAAAAGCAAATCCACCAAAACCAACAGCACAGTGGAAAAAGAGGGGCTCTAATGCTCCGGTTCTTCACTGGTTCTTGTCCCCTGCTGAACCTGCCATTCCACAACACCCGTCTCCAGAGAGGTCACAATGTCCTGCAAAATCCTAGGAGCAGGTAGAGACCATTCTAAGCTCTAAACTGCAGCCTGCCTTGCTTAAGGGAGTACAGGCCTGCACACTCAGGGCCTGCTGAGCCATGGGATGCTCCGCATGGCTTGGGAGAGGTGGGAGATACTCTTCCACAGCTGGGAAGAAGATCCACACTGCCAGCTACCACAAGCATGGGTGGAAAAACTTGCTATTTTGCCCAGTGGATGCTCTCATCCTCTTGAGCAGGGAAGAGCCACCAGCTGGTACTAACAGGTTCTAAAACATCCCCCTGCAAGCACAAGGGTTTATTCATGCCTGGCAGTAAGTGTTACAGAGAGAACCACTCAACCTTGGGAGTGCCTGTGGTTCTTTCCCTCAGCTGTCACAGTCTTGGAACAGATGAACAGGTTTTTGGGAGTGAACAGCAATTCTGTCCCATGTCCCTGAGCTGGCTCTCCACGACCACCATTGCACACTGGGTCAGGCCTCTGCCAACCAACAACCTGCCAACCAAAGCCACCTTGGTACAGGGTGACCAAATCCCATTCAGCTCCCGGAAAAGACAGCTTCTCCTTCTCAGCCAACATGGAAAGTTGTTTCCTGGCTAAAGATGCTAAAGATCTCCCTTTATCACCAAGATCTGCTCGCTTTATGTCAAACGGAGCACAGCACCTGTCTCTTCCTGTCCGTTTGCTGATGGCAGCCTGGACAGTGTGCAAGCCAAGGGCTGCCGGAGCTGCCGGCCTGGCCCGAGACAGCCATCCCGGTGTGCCTCCCCTCGGGGCATCTCCACTCGCCGCGGTTCGGACGGGGATCCCAGGGACTCGCACGGAGCCGGCTCCGCTCCCGCCGCCCGCGGTCCCGCAGCGCCGTGCGATGCCGTGAAGCTCGCAGGTAAGAGCCGGGGGGTCTGACCGCCACATGCCGGGGCGCAGGGCAGTCCCCGGGCCGGCGAGGTGGCGGTGGGGAGCAAGCCCGGAGAGCGGCTCTGACCCCCGGTGCTTGGTCTCTTGCCCTCCCCGCAGCCCAGTAACCAGCAGGCTCGGCGGGCACACAGCCCCAGCCCGCCGTCCGCCGGTGTCCCCGGGCTGCCTCACCTCGGAGTAGACGTAGAGGGGCAGGACGAGGAGGGCGAGCAGCAGGTCGGCCACGGCGAGGCTGACGATGAAGTAGTTGGTGGTGGTCTTGAGCGCCCGCTCCGTGCAGACGCTCAGACAGACGAGCCCGTTGCCGCCGACGATGAGGAGGATGAGGAGGATGCCGAGCACCAGGGCGGCGATGCTGTGGCCGGGTGCGGCGGGCGGGGGTCCGGCGGTGCCGTTGCCCATGGCCCCGCGGCGCTGCCCCCGCAGCCCCGCGCACGGAGCCGGGCCGGCCGCCGGGAGCTGCCCGCCGAGCCGCGGGAGGAGCCTCCGCCGCCGCCCCGCCCGGCCCCGGCCCCGGCCCCGCGGGGACAACTGGGTCACCAAGCGGCTTAAAGCGGTGGCGGGAGGGGGGCAGGCTCCCGGTGTCCCGGCTCCCGGTGTCCCGGTGTCCCGAGCGTTGCAGAGGTCTTGCTGTGTTCTCACACGGGGTCGTTCTCTTAAGGGATGTTAGAGGAAAGAACTGGAATTAGTACAGATAGAGTGAATAACTGGGAAATGGTATTCCAAGGTGTGTGTAGAATCTGGTAATGTTCAGGAGTTTGTAATTAAACTGAGTGAGGATCCAGACAGTCCATAATGAAATTTGAAGATACTGCCAAGACAGGATGCTGCAAGCGCCTTGGGGCACAGAGTAGGGATTCAAAATGTTCTTGATTACTTGGCAAATGCAGGATGCACCTCAAAAGGAATTTTGCACCTTACCCACGATTGGGCTGGAATAATCAACTGCAGAAATGCAGGATGCAGGAAGAAACCAGATAGGCAGCAAATGTGGGAGCAAAGATGTGGTGGCAGGTCATGAGCTGAACACAGGGGCTGGGGTGTCTTACTGAGGAAAATGAGAGAAAAATGCTGGTTTAGGGGTACCTGTGCACCTGGAGGATCAGGAAGGACAGGGAGGTGTGGCCTCTCATTTCTAGCCCAGATGACTTGGGAGATGTGAAAGCTGATCCAGACTCTGTGGGCATCTCTGCAGCTGTGCCACCAAACCTCAGCCCAGATGTTAATGCCAGGTAAGCATTCAGGTCACAGGTCACGCTGGTGTTTGTGGAAGGCAGTGGGAGGAGAAGGCATGGCAGTAAAGGGACATTTATACTGAATGGAGGGGGGAAATTACATTATTGGAAGCTTTTTATGAGACAAATTGCTTCTAAAGTCTGTTAATAGGCTGCAGCTATCAGAGTTTCATCCAAACTATTGAGAACTGTGGGAGAAATCCTCTCTCCAAACCCTGTCCGTGCTGCCTCCAGTTCCCTGACTCTTTTTTGGAAAGGGTCATGGTTACCCCTCAGCATGTGCAGCACAGAAAGGCCACAGCCCTGGTGTCAGCCACAGGATACAGATCCAGGCACTGTCCTTCCCTTGGACTGGACCAACAGCAGCTGATCCACACAGCCTGTTTTGCCCAGCTGCTCCGCAATTTCATACACGAGTAGGAGAAAATGCCCTTGGTTTAAGCACTCGGATGACAGTCTGGCTAAATTCTGTCTCCAGAGGTGGGGCTTCCAGGTCTTTTCTAAAGCCAGCAAGAATGCCGTGTCTTCAGTAGCTACGGAGTTGTACCACTCTCCTCTCCCATCCCAGTGAAGGCTGCCCATCCTCATGTTGATCCCAATACCCATGGATTTGTTTTTCCAGTCATCTCCCTCTTCTAGTGTGCAAAGACAGGAGAGACAATTTCACCTGGCCTGAGTGGGACCAGGTCTTGCTCTAGATCTGTCTGTCACCAGCACTCGAGTGGGTACTCACAAAGCTGTCTCTCTACATTCCTTTTGGGAATGGTTTGTGTTGGACTCGGGAGAACACAAGCATGGCTGCACATATGTCAGGTTCGGAGCTTGGTGCTACCTCATCTGCTGGGAAGTTCAGACAAGGAAGATGGTTTCCATCATCTGGTCACAGCTTTTCCTATCTGGGTTTGATCCCTAAAGCCTGACCCCTGACACAGCCCTCACTCAGGGAGGAGCTGGGATAGCAGAACCACTTTCACTAGAGCCCTTTTTATTCTGAGAAATCAAATTAATCAAAGAAGGCCCTGAAGTGCATTAATGAGACTGTGCAGACAGAATACTATTAATTTTTTTATGTTTAAACCACCTGAGCAGCCAAGAGAGCAGGATGGAAACATGACTGCTGTCATCCTGCCTTCCCACAGGGATTAGTGCCATTCCTCTAATCCCCTTTAACAGTTAATTTATATTCATTATCTCCATTTTTCCTATGAGTTAGTGCTGAATGACTTAACTCAGTGTGGAAAACCATATTCCAGACTAACAGAGCTTTAATCCTAAACTAGTTTAATCCTGGAGTGGATTAAACTAATGTGAAATAATGCTTTTGACTTCCAACAGTGAGTAGCCACACAAACCACTAATTAGGACAGTGCTTTCATGGCAAACAGGCTACAGGCATTAAACGCAATTCCTTTCTGGGGTAAGAGGAATTTCCCTCCTAGCAGAGGAGAAGGAAAGTCTGTCATACATCAGCAAATCCAAAGGAATCATGTAATGTCACTGCACGAAAAAACAGATGACAAAGGACAGATTCATGCATCACCCTCATGGAAAGCAGGAGTTATGCCAGAGTAATGGACTGGGAATGCTTAGAGCACTTTTGGAGAGGGCCTGATGCGGTTGGTGTTTTGGAACAAACCTTTTTTGGATGCACAGCCAAAAAAGTGTCCTCGTTCCCCATCCCGCTGTGACAGGAGCTGTGGAAGCATCACAGCTGCTCCCTGTGTCAGGAAAAGGGCAGCACCAGGAAAACACCCATACCAGCAAACCAGTGGGAGATCTGCCTTTCCGGAGTGTTTTGGAGTGTTTGGAAAAGAAACAGATAAGCAGTGTGGTTTGTGGCTATGGTGGAGCTGGTCCCCGACCAAGAGAAGCTGCCAAAGAGCCAGGAGGAGTCCTCCAGAGACTCCCCCGGGATAAATTAATGGAGCATTTGATTCCCAGCCAGTTCAAAGGATCAGGAAGTTTGCGAAGTGAGACATCTGTCAGAGTCTCCACAAAGAGATGGAGCTTTTATCACCATAATTTTTCACATCCGAGGCACTACAAATTTAAAGAGAAAAGGGGAACAATGTGGCTGCCAAAGTTTCAGGGCAGATGTGCCAAACTCGTTTCATGAATAGCGCCCTGATAGCATCAGCTCTCCCAGCTGCCTTCAGGTTCAGGACAAAGGGAGGAAAACAAAGAGCTTTCAAGGCCAATCGTGTTCCTTTCATTTGCCATATTCAGCCGGGCAATTCTCTGTGAGAGACTCATCGGCAACAAAGCCATCCTGCTTTCCAGTCTCTTGTAATGCATTTCTCAGAAAAGAGGCGGAGGCAGCCTCCCCCCTCTCAGGTGAACTTTTGCAAGAGAGGGAAGAGGATGGCACGGCTCTATGGGCTTTCCAGGCTCTCCCAGTCCACTCTGAGAAGCTGCAGGGATTTATTTACACCCTGAATGGATCTCTTGATATTTACCATTCTAGTAAGTTATGATAAATCCATGTAAGATGTTAAAACTAAGGCTAGTAGTTAGCTGTGGGGGTGAAACTATGGAGAAAATGGCTGGATTTTCCATATCTGTTTGCTTGGAGTCAAAACTAGATGTTTTTGTGGATGCCTGGTTTCAGCTTAACCACATAATTGATCTCACACAAGGGTGACCTGGTGAGATACAAGGGCTTGTGGCACAGGACAGATCAAAATAATATAACTTAAGAGCTTCTACTGGGTTTAAAACATCAGTGAGCTTATTAGAGCAACTTGTTGGGCAAAACCTCCTGGGCAGGGGGAGAAGTGGAAGACACAAGCAGGAAAGGCAAGGAAAGGCGTGACTGGGAGCAGCAAGCACCTCTAAATGCACCTCCCTCCACGCTCATCTTGACAAAGCCTGTTCCCGTTCACTGGAAGCGGTGTCCCTTCAGGTCCCTGATGAGCCGAAATGCAGCCCGAGCAGCTGTGTCAGGAGCTTCTGTGCTTGGTGCTGCCAGCCAGGACACAGAGCACATCGTTCTTCTAATTCAAATTAATTCCCCGAAGTGCTTTCTCCTCTTCCCCAGACACAGCAAACAGCTGGAGGCTGAGATTACAGCGCTGATGCCAATCAGAGCCCTGTTGAGGCCAGACACATGTGAGGGCACTCAGAGCTTCCAGCTGGGCAGGGAGCAGTGCTGGGCCAGCAGGGCAAGGAAGGCCAGAGCAGGCCTGGGGAGGAAGCCACCCAGTCCTGCGTGGTTGTGTCCCTGTGTTAGAGAATCAAGGCATGATTTTGTCTGCACAACCCAGGCAATGTGTGGATGAAATGATTTCTGTTGCACATCCTGGCCAGAATAAAGTAATGCCTTGATTCTCTTAACACTAAAAATGTTGTTGGAGAGTTTTTTGTTTTTCCCGCGGTTTTGGTGACACCTGCACTGGGACGTGTTGTTCCACCCTGGGAACATTACTGGGGTCAGGCAATTTTTTTCCCCACTTGGGCAGAAAAAACAGCCCAGGGAAAACCAGGGGAGCTTTGTAAGAAGTTCCATAGGGTATAAAATTCCAGCAGGTGATTGATGGGGGTGACAGCTTGTCTTTAAAAATCCTTTGGGCTTCCTTGGTGACAGGGAGAGAGCCATGATGCACTCACAGGCTGGGAAAACAGAGTTCCCTTCTTCCCGTAAAAAGACCGTGCCCTGTGCCTGGCTTTTCCTTTTCTGGATCACAGTGCCAGCCACAGTGAAACCAACCTTTCTTTCCCCCTACAATAACCATTCCCAAGCAGGCAGGAAGAATTTCTTCTCAGGAAGAATTTACTCATGGAAAAGGTGGTCAGGCAATGGAAGGGGCTGCGCAGGGAGGTGGTGGAGTCCCCATCCCTGGAGGTGTCCAAAGAACGACTGGATGTGGCACTCGGTGCTCTGGGCTGGGTGACAAGGAGGGGGTCGGGCACAGGTTGGATGTGGAGATGTTCAGTTGGGCTCAATGGTCTTGGAGGTCCTTTCCAACCTCAATGATTCCATGATTCTATGGCTTGCTTGCAGGAGGGAAGCACCTCATGGCAGCCCTTCCAGATTCAAGGCTTGCCACAGGTGTTCCTGCTGCAGGATGGGCCTGCCTCATCCAGCATCCCCAGGGAGAGCATCCCTAGGGAGGCACCCCAGGGGACCCTGGGGCTTACACCTATCCCTGCTTCAGAGCAGGGGGATAAGGGATGTTCTCTCTTGCAAAGCACCTCTCATCCTGTACTCAGGAGAGCCAAAGGCACCGTGCCAGCACCCAAGGAACCACTCCTGTGCCAACAGGACTTTTCCCCTTGTTCTTCCCAGCTCTTAGCAGCATGTTTTAAGCATTTGAGGGCGCTTTTTTTTCCAATTGAGCCAAACACCTAATATTTAGTCTTTTCCTTCCAAGGAGGTGGGGTTTACTGCAGGGTTTGCCAAGGGTTTGGCAGGAAGCAGATACAACTTTGACCAAATGACTGAGGTCTGCTCCAGAGCTCCTGACATGTGTTTCGCTGTCCTCGTCCCTGGATAATGCTGCCAGCCATGGATGTCACCAGCGTGTCCAGCACCTTGCCTCCTGACTTCAGAGCAAGCAGGCACAACTCCAGGTATGTGACACTTAGTGCTTTTGTCCCTCACATCTGGTTTTCATTCTAAACTGGTGCAAATCCAGAAAGGTGCCACATGTTTCAGTCAAACAAAGCAAGGGAGGGACGGGCAATCCAAGCCACCTCAGGAGCAGCTCAGGAGCTGAGCTCCTGAGGTAGGTAGAGAGACAAACATATCCTGGATCTACACACCTTATTTGCTTAATTTGCCCCTTTGAGACTGGGTAAGTGTTTTTCTGAGGTTCCATGACCATATGGGACCATGACCATATGATTTTCCTTCTTCTCCCAAGCCCACCTGGGCTACCCTGCTTGCCTCTTCCTTCCATCCCACTCTTCACTCTTGCAGCCAGAATAAGGAAATCAGGTGGTAAAGATTAAAACCACTCCTGAAAGCATCCTGTGCAAGAAAGGAGCATTTAGAAGGCTAAATCCTCCAATCCCCTTATTCCAATTAGGGTCCTTTCTCTTAGGGACCTGGGAGTGATGCAAGGAATCGCCTCCAATCTGCTCTCAGGAGCAGCGTCACCGTCACCGCAGTGGTGTGGGCCAGGCTCACCTGCAAACACACCAGAGACAATCCCCACTGCCACATGGCCTCACACAGACACAGGAAGGGGGGAAAAGAATGGGGGAGGTAGAAGTTCCTGAACGCCCCATAAGCTGATTAAAAGGTATTTTACGTAGGAAGGATTTAGCCATGCAGTTCCTAGTACCATCTGACCTCAATAAACTCCCCTGCCATGGGCTGGTCCTGCCATTGCATGGGGCACAGCCTGTGCTGGGCTCCCCAAAGGTCACCTGCACCTGGACCGCTCCATCAGGACTTGGGACACCACTGCTGGACATGTGTGGGGCATGACATAGTCCTTCCACGGCCTTTTCGGCCTGGCTTGACCCTTGTGCACTTTGCCATCCCAAAGTCATGGTGCAGAGGCTCTAAGATTTTGGGATGTGTTTTGGCCAGCCAAGGTATCTCCATGAAGAAAAGCGGCTCCAGCAGATCCTGGGGTCTGGATTCTGGACAGGCTGGCAAGGACTGGGCAAACTTTGTAAGAACTGCCCTGAATAAGCAGCAGCCCCAAAGGCTGGATGGGCTTTCCTTGTCCAAGGCAGGAGCAACGATGCCCACGTGACAATAGCAGCATTTATCCAGCCTGTTCTTAATGCTCTCTGGAGGGGGACACTGAATGCATCCACACTGCTTCTCCAGGGAAAAATCTTTTCTGATCTCCTGCATCAATTACTTTGAGGGGTTAGGGAATTTCTCCCCTTCAGAACTCAGAATGATCCCTCAGAGCTCTGAGTGCTGGTTTTGGAGAGTGCCTGCATCCTCCCAGTGCTGTGGGCCAGGATAGGTAGCTCTGTGATGAAATCCTCTCTTTTCCAAAATGCAGTTTCTTGTCTTTACCTCCAACATTGTAAAAAGCCAGGCTCACATGCTCTCTCAAGTATTGCCAAATTTGGGGCTAAAGCATTTAACATGGTTCTAAGATGCTGCCTTTCACACTGCAGATTTGGTGACCCCTCCCACTGTAAAGAGGAGGAAAAAGACCTTCCTCAATTCCATTCTCGGCTGGGCTCTAATGCCTTTGAGACAGAGCAGTGACCAGAACCTGGATGTTGAAGGGGGGTGGCCCCTGTGTTTCATAATCTTTGCTCTCTGTCGGCACAAGGGCATCCCCAGCCATCAGCGTGGCTACTGGGAACAGCCCTGGCACAAACGGCAACTGGATTTACTTAAGGCATCTCATCACAGGTCTCTCCACGCTGGCAGTCGTCCACAAGAGACTGCACAAAGATCCTGATGGCTTTACACCTGGCAGCGTCCCCAGGGCAGCTCAGGGATGGCCACAAAGCTCACCGATCCCTTCTCCATCCTGTCCTGGGGCATTTCTCCCTGCTGTCTTCAAGGAGTGTGGTTGCATAGCCTCAGCACTCCTCAGTGTCACCCGTTTGTGGCCCTTTGCTAAAATCCTGTAAAACATTTAAGTGCCATGTGTAGGTCAGTCAGGGAGCTCGGGGCTGGGATCAGTCCAGCCCTGACTTCCTGCACCCACAGGCATGGCAGTGGTACAGGAGCAGGGATCAGGTGAGGCCTTTTTCTGTGAGTCATTTTCTGTATCATTCTTAGAGCCAGAAAAAAGCTGAAACCTTTTCTCTGCACTGTTGCTGCACAGAGATGATGGGTTAGATTCCATCTAAATGGGTTTAAATTTAATCCTGCTTTGTGCCTGCTGGATGAGGGCAAGGGGAATCTCCACTCCCCTGCTGGGGCTTGGAGTGTTCACACAAATGGAGAGTGGAAGAAGCAAGGTGCAAATTCACAAAGCTCCTTTCGGCTGATATTGTTAAACAGGATTCTTTATTACTCCTATTTCCATAATGTCTCCATAATGTTTCCATAATGATGAGAGTTTGGTGTTAATTCTGGTTAAGGAGAATCAGCTGTTGTTTCAGGACTGAGGATTTGGGTTGGACTCTGGTTTATTCAGTTATAAATTTCATCTTGCAAATGCTTTTGCGTTCTCTTCGTGGCCCTGAATTTCCTCATCAGGGGCCTCCAGAGCTGCATTGGAGCTCGAGCCCATGGCTGGCACCTGCCCTAAGTTGCAGCAGTGCTGGACGTAGCCACGCCGTTTTTTACCCCATCACCTTTTCACTCTGCCCTGCTGCTGGAGGCAAACCCCGTTTGTTGTTGCAAAGTAGTTGATCGCGTTACTTACTTCATGTTCTTACGGTCCCCAGAAGCTTTTGGAGTCCCGTTTTTCACCCTCTGCTGCCATCGTGGGGCCACTCTGTCATTCCAACCTCTTCTCTCTCCTCATCCAGATTCTCATGGCAGTCTGAGATTACCCAGAGCCTGGGGGCATTTCACACCCACTGAGGTTGTTTGCAAAGGAAGGAAAATCACATTAGTAATTTTTAGCTCCCTACATGTTGTTCAGCCTCTTTTATGAACCCGAAGCTGCCACCACCACTGCAGGCAGAAGCAGAGGCACAAGGCTGCAGCTGGAGAAAGCAGGTACAGAGAGGAGAGGAAAGTGGTTGGGAAATGCCTGGACCAGTACAGGACTGACCTACGCTGTCCCCGAGGAGGAATTGGGCTCCCCTGTCCTAGCACTGACCATGGCATGTCTCGGTGCTCCAGCCCTGGAGTGAGACCTGGAGTGTCCCAGCTCTTTCCCCCCTCCCTGCTGCAGGGCTCTGGCTGCAGCCTGCATTCACAGGCTGAGGTTCTGCTCATCAGGGCCTGGGGTGTTCTTCCAAGGGAAAGATATGGGGAAAATCTTGTCCCTCCCTGTCCTCTTGTCATGGGGACACCCTCTGCTTTTCCAGAGAAAAAGAAAGATAAGTAGACAAAAAATGTAATACAGCTCCCGTTTCTCCAATTGGAAGATTTAAAAAATTATTTATGGTGATTATTCCTTCTAAGCTACTTTATACAATATAAAGAAGGAGAGAAAGGGTGATCCTATTTTCTTCCTCCATTTCCATGTCACCTTTAGCTGCAGTACTTGAGACCAACCAGTTCCAAACCCCAGCAATGGCAGGGAATATATTCAGGATGTTTTCCATGCATGCATAGGTATGCTGGTTTTTTAGATGCTGTGACAAAATTTGTACTTGGCAGACCCTTCCCAGGTGAAACCACAGCTCAGAAGGTGTTGTTCCCTCATGGAAAAGTCAGCCCTGATGCTACTGATCAGGCAATGCTTGCCCTAAAAAGCGACACCTCATTCAGCCAAATCACTGGTACACACAGGGACTCACCGACAGATCCTGGCAATTGCAAACACAGCCCGAGCCAGGATGAAAAGACAAGAACAGAAGATTAAGCTCCTATCAAGAGGTAATTAAAGCCAGGAAATAACGATGACAATCGTAGCGAATTAATTGGTACAGGGATGTTTGCCCAACAAATGTCATTATAGGCAGAAACAGGAATTATTATCCATCAGCAGAAATATTCCATCAAATTGCTTTGAATGACCCGATCAGGTAATTAAAAGGACATTCCAACCCCGCTGCATTATTTGCTGTTAATCATGATTGCTCATATCCATATCTTTATCCAAATAATTGCTGCTGATAAGGCTGCAGATTTATAGGGGTCCCCGAGAGGAGCAGGCAGTGGAGCATCAGCTGCGAGCCAGGAGCGACCAGGGCTGGTGAGTCCCAGCTGGGGTAGGGGGGCTGCACGTGCTGCCTTCCCCCCTCTTTCACTTTGTGGGGGTGGATTTCAGACCTCCGTGATGCCTCGCTGAGCCACTGCCATGAGGCCATCCATGTCCTGAGCTGCAGTGCTGGAATATGGGGGATTGGATTTCCCTCCTCAGGGCTCCCAGGCTGGCTTGGGGCGTACTTCTTTCAGCTGAAGGTCCCAGCTGGCCAAAGAGTTTGCAGTCATTGAAAACCGGCATCAATGGGGAGGAAATGAAAAGCTTGGAAGTATCTTAAGAAGGTTAAACAGCCCTTCTTTGATGACGCTGGAGATCTACCTGCTCCTTGTGGTCTGACTAGTTTAAAAAAAACCAATGCAATCATTATTGATAGGCAGGAGAAGTTCCCCAACAGCCATCACTGCTTCTGGGAACTTCAGCAAGCAAATATGGTCTAGCCAGGGGAGACAAAATTATGTCCAGAAAGAGAAAAGAGAAGCGGATCACCAGATTAGCAGCTAGAAAGGTTATGAAGAGAGAGGAAACTCTGGAGCCAGGGATGGACTTTAAAATGGTCTCTTAAATATAGTGCTCCCAGAGAAATGCCAGCCCAGGGGAGGCCAAATGCTGAGGTGAGATCCTGGGGTCAAGGCATTGTGTGACAGCTGTTGGGCAGATGGAAGGACAGGCTCAGGATCCAGGCTCCCCCTGGCCAAGGGTGCTCTGGTTTTGGTGGCTGTTTTCAGTTCCTCCTGCATCCCAGGACTGTGGAGTCTGCCTTGTTTGGACTCCAGTAAGAGTCTGATCTTTGAAATGTCCTTCTTGTTTTGCTATTCTGTCCCCTCAAAGCTGGATCAGGCAGGAAAACACAACACTAAAGCTCGAAGTGTGTGTGAGATGAAGCTTATGACTCCTTCATCCTCTCATCTGTTTGCTCTGCAGCCCCCTTAAATGTTTGCCCTGTGGTTTACAGTGAACAAATTTCTGTATAAATCCCTCGCTCTTGTTCTTTCTCTTTGTGCCTCTTTTCATCTTGCAGCACCTCCAGAGCAGCAAACAGTCCCAGAAGGGTGGCTAGAAAGTGTTCAGAATTCTGTGACAGTCCTGTCATGTTCTTTGTACTGTTTAGCTTCAGAATAAAGTAAAAGCCGAGTGGGAGGACTTTGATTTGGGGTTAGCAAGTGCCGTCTGAGAGCTTGCAGGGCAGTGATGAAGGTTTGCTCTATTGTAGGAGGAAGGCAAAAAATAAAGTAGTGTATTATAAATTACAGGTAGAGCTGCTGTGTGATCCTTGAGGAAGGGTGAGCACCTGGGAATAAAGGGGAAAACAACCTGGGAATAAAAGGGGGAAACACGCAATGGCTTGTGATAAATGAAATGTACTTTTCTTTTTATTTCAGTAAGAGAACAAAATAGGAGGGTCTGCTGTGACTGCAAATGTGTGTTATTTCGATTTTCCTTCTTGAAGGACTGGAGGATAGGTGGATATGGGCACACATATGAGCCCTTCCCTTCCTCTGTGTGCGGATGAATTTTATTTAGCACACGTAATTTTTTTTGTCTGGAAGCCCCTTGCAGATATCTCCAGGTGTTTATCTCTGCTGGCAGGAATTCCTGCCTCATTTAATTACAGTGGTGGTGTTTCCACAGCCCTGTCTCTGTGGGGCACATGAACTGCACCAGGCACACACCAACATCATTTGTCCTGCTGCTCACAAAACCTTGCGCTTTATTTCAGGAGAGAACATGGTTTCCATGATGACAACTCTGTGGCAAGTAATTATTCCCATGATTGTCCTGTCCCACTTCTCAGCATCTTTGCCATCCTGGGAGAGGTAAGCATTTCTTGGGACTCTGCTTCCCTTTTCTCCACTGTTTTTGTTCAAAGAGCCTGCTAGCTGTAAACCCAGCCTTTTAGCTGTCTTCCTGAACTTGCATCTGCTTGCTTGTGGATCTTCTTCTTCCCTAAACAGATTTAGTTAAGTGAATCCAAGTACTGGAAATGTTTTTTCTTGCTTAAGAATGGGAACGTTAATTTGACTTAATTCAGGAGAAGATTTGTGACCCAAAAAAAACCACAGTTACAAAGACACTTTTGAGTCTGTTTTTCTGCTGTGCACTTACACGGCCTGAGAGAGGTGAAAGTTTCTGTTTCCAGCAGCCTGGTCCCATGAAAACATAACTGGAAATAGCCAACCCTGTAAGTTCACCAAGGGAGTCACCTGCTGCCCTTATCTAAGTGTTCCTCAGCTTTGTGTCTCTGGGTGTTCGTTTATTACTTCTCCAGCCTCTCGCCCTACTCTTTCGTGCTGAGTCAGCAATAACCCCACATTCCCACATCCCTGTGGCAAGGTGATTACATCAGTAAAATCAAGGGCAGGTCGTTTTCCTGTGTGATGTTTAGCAAAGATACATTTTAAACTCCTGTAAGGTTTTCCCTTGTTTTGTGGAACTTTGCCAAAGTGGCACGAGTTCTTGCCCGTGTGCGTTTGGGACTCTCTTGTCTTGAGGCAGCAGTGTTTAATGCCTTTTCTTGTGTGGTTTTAAACCATACCTTCTGACCCCCCTTCGCTGTTCCAACGGGCAGGTCGGAGCGCCACGCAGACGGGCTCTTCCACAGCGAGCTCAGCAAGATGAACGGCAACGCCTACGTGCGGCAGCTGGTCAAGAACCTGGTGGGCCTCAAGGACAGGTGAGGAGCAGCCACATCCACCCTCCTGGGGCAGGGAAGTCTCCAGCAGGACATGCTGCACTGAGGGGCTGCCCGTGGCGCTGAGCTCCCCAAGATGACGAGGAGAAGGGGAGGGGTTCAGGGCCCGTAGAGGTGGGAGGAGAGGCATTGCTGTGCCGTGGCTGGGAGGAGCAGCCACTGTCCTGTGTTGTCCCCACACAGGTCCCAGAGGCACTCGGATGGGCTGTTCACCAGTGAGTACAGCAAGATGAGAGGCAACGCCCAGGTTCAGAAATTCATCCAGAACCTCATGGGTCGCAAGCGCAGGTGAGAGGAAACCTCTGGTGTCCCAGTGCCCAGCCGTGGCTCTCACTGCCACACTGGGCCAGCAGCCCCCGCCGAGGCCACGTCTGTGAGCACAGCAGCAGATACAACACAAGGGGCAAATGCTGCTCTGAAGTGGTTATGGTTGCACTACTGGTGTTTTGGAGGTTTTAATTATTTTTAATTTTCTTTATCTAAACCAGTTCTCCTGGCCCGGTCAACACAGACGTGCAGGGGGGAGAGGGAGTAAACAACCCTGAGGAACTCTGCTTTCTCTGGTTGTACCAGACCTTTCTGAACACCAGGTAGGTGGGAGAGATTGGTCACCTCTGTGGCCCTGAGCCCCACAATACTGGAGCCAAAGGAGGACTTTCATGAACGGCCATAGAAAAGTCAGTTGTTAAAAATAGTAAAACCCAGGGAAGCAAAATAATATCTTTTCCTAATCATTTCCTAAGAGTTGTCATTCTGGATTGAAGCAATTATTCATCCCATTAGGAAATGTGATCTGATGGTTAAAATTGAAAGCAAGCCTTTGCTACCCTGTCTGGATTCAGCTGCTGATTCAAACACACACCTCAGGATGGGTTGTCCCACACCTGGGTATTGTCTTTTCCCAGTGCCCAATAACTTTCCCTTAGACATTTAACTCTTAAATCACTATAATTAGGAGGAATAACCTGGCCCTTAGTACCTCTTGTGTCCACAATGGGGGTGAAACACCACTGTGCATTTGTGGAGTGCCTGGCAGCAGGCAGCCATGATCCCTCTATCATACACCTGCTCCTTGGAGTCATCTTTGAGTGTCACAAGGTGGCCTTGTCACACTTCCTGCAGTCCATGCTCCTGGGAATAATGAACTATCCTTCATTTTTCCCTTCCCACAGCTGCTCGGCCAGAGATGCCAGGGAGGCTGCTGCCATTTCCAGCCAGTACATTTGCCCTTTTGCTAAGCAGCTGCTTGCAGACATGAAGGAAGATACAGATGGTTCTGAATGAAGGTGAAGGGAAAGAAACAGCCAAGGAGACAGCTTTGCACATGTATGGCCTTGAAAATAAACAGGGAAGCTCTTGCTTAGGAAAAACTCTTGAGATAGGCAAATAAATAAAAATAATCCTGGAAAGCAGTCAAAAGCCAATGAAACCTCTGAGATTATCCGTAGTTAAATGTACGTGGGTGTGAACTGCTGTCAGTAGATGGAGCCTGGGTGAAGCACATCCCTTCCACTCCATGCTGGCATCTGGCTGCCTGCTGCTGATCCCAAATAAAGATGGCTAGCTGTGCCTGTGCCTTGACTGCTCTTTGGGAATAAGGGTGGTTCCATTATGAGGTCTTGGATCATTAGAAATGCTGGGGAGGAACATTCTGCCAGGATTTCCCTACATGAGGCATGGTGGGACACGTGGCTGGGACTGGGGAGTGCCTACAGTCCAGCTGTGCACAGAGGTCAGAATCAGGGCTCCATGTAGCAAGAACAGAGTGAGATGTTAGGTTTTATGGCAAAGAAATGTTCTGAGAGCTACACAACAGAGATGCTCCCTGTAAACTTTATTTCTGCTCCATTCTGCCCCTGGAGCTGATGGCCCGGCTTTGTCAGAGCCACTAAAGACAAAGCTCCACAAGGAATAATTTGTTCCCACCGCTTAATGAGTTTTATGTGCTGTCCCCGTGCCACATAGGCAGATTGCCCCCCTTTGATGGAACAGCCACTCCAGCTTTCCTGTAAAACCAATGGATTTTGGAGAGCAGTTCTAAAGTAAGGATCTTCACCTGCGATCCTGTGCTGAGTGCAGTCCTGCCCAGCCCATGCTGCTCCAGCAGTTTTCACCATCTGTGATGGACCTGACACCTGCAAAAGGAGCTGTTCCCACTCAAATGCTCACCTAAGAACCATTCCCTTACTGAGGAGCTGAACAAACCTTGGCAGTTGTTCATTTTGGTCCATAGGAAGTCTCTGCTAGGAAAGACTCCTTTTGGAATACTTTTGGAAGGAGTGTTGACAACCTGGATTTCATTAAGCCTCTAATAACCGCCTGGCTGAGGTGCAGCATCTGAGAACTTCCTGAAATCAGAAAGAACCTGAAAAGATCAGTGAGAGCAGAGGTCCTCTGAAAACTTCAGGAAGCTGCTGACATTCAAATAGTTGAAGATTTCCAGGTGTGGAATCTCCTGGAAGGAGATTCTGGGAGGCATCTCTACGAGGAGCAGCCACTGGTAGAAGGAGATATGTTTTCCCTACAAAGTTGCTGGGCATTCTCTGGGCTGCAGCTGAGCCTTGTCATTGCTGGGATCCACTTGCTCACCTTGTGGGATACAGGCCCCATCTCTGGCACATCAGAAACCAAATTTGCCCCCTTCCCAGTGGGAGGGGCTGGAGTACACAGGCAGCTTCTGAAGTACCAGCCCTTGTCCTTCATGCTCAGCTGGGCAGGGGCTTGACTGTGAGTTCTGAACTGCTTCAAAGATATCCTTGTTTCTGCAGAGAGTTTAGAGTTTAGGAAAGACCAGGGGAAAAAAGGAACAGCAAGGATTTATGCGTCATCGTGTTCCATGACTGGTAAATCCTTCAATAAGTCATCCAATGGGGCAAAGAGGCAAAGGTTGAACCACAGCAATCCACAGCCAGCCGGTGTTTTTCGATGCCATAAAGTGGTGAACGCAGACAAGGGCACAGGGCGGAACACAGAGAAGATCAGCTTAGTCGGAAAAAAGGATTTTTCAGCAGCTGGGAGCTCACCATGGCTATTCCTCACTGGCTCCTCCTGTCTGTGCTCTTCCTGCTGCCCCTCTTGGCACAGGTTTCGGCGCAGGAACCAGGTAAGCTCTTTCACGAGGTCCTTGTCTCCGAGGAATGTCTCCCCTGGGAGGGGGTGGCCCTGTTACAGGTGGGAGGTTGCTAGGCTCCGAGACAGCTTCACTCCACAACTTGTGACCACAGCTCTCACCCAACTCCTTCACAATGTGAATCCTTGGGTAATTTTGCATCTTACTTGTGTGTTTTTCCAGGATGTTCTGTCAGTAACAGCAAACCAAGCGTTCCTGAAAATGCATGTCCTTACGTGGTGACCACCATCCACGTGGAGCCAGGGTTCACCCTAACAATTGATCCCAATTTCCCCGATGGCCAATTCTTCACCATTGAGGGCTCTGAGCTGCAGCTGACAAAGTGTGTGGACTATGAGGTAAGCCTTTAGCTGGCAGGCTGTAAGGTTGGGATGGATAACGCTGGGATGCAATGAGTTTTAACCTGTAGTCTTCCAGTGATTCTTAACCTGTTTCTAAAGGAAATAAGTTATTTCAGTTGTGTGAATTTGGGAGCCTACAAAAAAAGATGGAGAGACCATTTATAAGGGCCTGGAATGACAGGATAAGGGGGAGTGACTTCAGACTGCCAGAGAGCAGGGTTAGGTGGGATATCGGGAAGAAATTCTTCCCTGTGAAGGTGGGCGGGCCCTGGCACAGGGTGCCCAGAGAAGCTGTGGCTGCCCCATCCCTGGAAGTGTCCAAGGCCAGGCTGGACAGGGCTGGGAGCAACCTGGGATAGTGGAAGGTGTCCCTGCCCACAGCAGGGGGTTGGAATGAGATGAGCTTTAAGGTCCTTTCCAACCCAAATCATTCTGGGATTCTGTCATCTTGCGTGAAGCAGAAAGGTGGTATAAAAGGTCATTGTGTTCACTTAGGTTGCTGCTAAATTATTTTAGCTCCCTGGAGTGCTCTGCTTCAGCCACAGGCATCCTTAAGTTCCCTTTCAATGTAAAAACCCACATTTACTTGAGCAAAGAGCAACAGCCAGAGTTAACACCCCGCAGGTGCCACTGTACTTGCTGCATAGAATGTTTCTGATTTATTCAATTTTAAAAGAAATCTGTTTGATTTCACCTGAGGTAAGAGAGAATGGCAGATTAGCTCTGCCAACATCTTACAGGAATTGCAGGGAGAGAGCCTGGAAGATGGGGCTGCTTTGATGTCATCATAAACAAGATCCAAGCATTAAGGAAAGAAAGGAAAAGCTAGATACACCTCAAAATAAGATAAAGCCCAGCAGCATTTCTGAATCAGCACAGTATGAATTTGGCTCATTTGCTTTAGCCAGAGTTTGCACTCCTGGGCTGTTTCTACAGTGGGTGGGTTTGTTTTTCATGCAGGAAGACCCCGCGCTGCTGGTGTACCTGACCTGCGAGGACCCTGCTGGCCAGGTGAGCGCTCTCCCAATGCTGAGCCTTAGGATACACCTGCTTCCCTCTGCTCTTCCTAATCCCCATGCTGGGATGGGCAGATGTCCTTCTCCTTGTGACAGACACGCTGCTCTCATAGTCACAGAGAGCGCCAAGGCTCCGCCAGTGGAGAGGAGGTGGGAGCAAGCCCACAATCCCACCCCAGGATGTGGGCTGTCTGCAAACCCCAGCCACATCCAACCCCTATCCTTACACCATCCCCTCTGGTCACTCTGCAAAGCAGGATCAGCCCCAACAGTCTATTTTTGGTTTTGATTCTTTGATTTGCCCATTCTGCAGAGTGATTCCTTGGAAATCCTGGTCACCATTCTGAACGAGAACGACAACAGCCCCGTGTTTGCACAGCCAAACCTCGCCAGGGATGTTCCAGAGGTAAGGGGTTTTTGGAAGGGAAGAGGGCACTGCCTCACTGAGTGCTGTGGGACTGAGGAAGGGTCAGCAGGGAGAGGACTTCAAATCCATTTCACACAGACAATAGCCACAACAACATGTTTTTTCAGGATACAAAAGTGGACACAGCCATTGTAACCCGTGAAGAATTAAGTGCTACTGATGCTGACCTGGACACCATCTACTATGAACTCACTACCACAGTGCAGGTGAGCATCTCTGGGGACAAACAGTAGCTCTGGAGAAGCTGGATTCAGAAGAACCCCAGCTTTCAGGAGAAGGTCACTGCATTTAGCTGTCTCATCTTTTACAAAACCCAGACATTGATTTGGTTAGCAGAACAGAGCCATCAATGCTGCAGGTATAGAATTCTTTTATTGCTCACACTTTTAATGCACTGTATAGATTAAATTTTCATCTAGGATATTCAGAGCCACATGACTCAGGGAAGTCTTGTTGGCATAAGCTGTAAACATAGCAGGAGACCTTTGTACCTCAGGGAGCTCAGAATTGTGCTGAGTCTGACGGGGAAAGGAGTCCTTGCCCTGACTGGCAACAGCAGCACAGGAAATGGATTGTGCACACAGTTAAACTAATGCCAGCCTAGAGTGCAAAGACTGGCTGTAAACGAAAATCAAAAGGAAATTCAAGAGAAGAACCAAATGTATGTTTGCATTTTTGAAAAGCATTGTGGAAAGAGCAGACAGTGCCTGTGTTATCTCTATATCCCCAGGGAATTTAAGTGTCTGTGAACAGAAACCACTAGTTTTTCAGCTCTAGAATCAGGCTTTGCATTCACATTGGTGTAAATCCAGAGGGATTTAGAAATTCAGAGGCATAAGATTAAAGGAGGACCAAGGCGAGTGGGGAAGGTTATAGAGTGAAATGCAGCACATGATGCTTCATCTTGGCTTTACAGTTTCTTTCAAAGTCCAGCTGTGTTAGGCTAAGGTGGGTGATCCTGCCGGCTCTCAAAGGCTGAGCCATCTTGGACCTTTTTCATGCATGGAAGTAAGATTGCTTGGCTGTTAGGGACCCAAAATCAAGGACTGTTGGCAACTTGCTAAATGTAGGAAATAAATGAGGTGATTGACTTCATCCAGAAGCTGCTGAGCAGGTGGGCAGGAAAAGCTGGGGGTCTGGGAGAGGAAATTCCCAAGAACAAACCTTTCTGATAAGACAGGCAACTGCAGTGTGCAGTACCAAAGATTAAGTAGTTCAGACATTCCCACACTACCCCTCATCCAGGTCCCCAGGATTAAAGGTCCAGTTGGGATGACAAACACAGCAATGAGCAGGATTTGGAATGTGTCTGTGATTGAGTCTGCTATAGGATTTTTCCTTTTCCCTTGCCAGGACACAGACGGTTATTTTGCCATAAGAGGAATTAATAACCCAGAAATTTATTTACAAAAAGCATTGGACTATGACAAATTTAATTCAACAACGTTGCTCCTGTATGCGAGGGTAAGTGGTTTGGGAAGAACAGAATGCCTTGTTTGCCTGGTCCCTCTCACCTGAAGGGTGAGTCTGGATGGGAGATCTCTGGGATAGCAGGGGGGGGGGGGTGCATTTGAAGAAGGCTTTCCATCATTCCAGTGACAGACCTGCAGTCAGCCCACCTTTGTCAGCAGAACAAGATAAGCCACTGCTTTAGCTACTCCCACACAGATTGCTAATTAAACAGAATGGAGTGACCATGGCTAAAGGGCTCCAAGCCACTGCTTTTGGCAGATGAGCCCTTGTTTAGGCAGTGAAACTTGTGTGTCACCGGTGTACTTTGCCTTGTGGGCAGGACAGGCCTGTGACCAGCCCCGACCACACCAACACGGCCACTGCAACAATAGCCATCGTCATCAAGCAGAGTGACACCCGGGCACCCTGGTTCCTGCCCTGCAACCACCTCCACAATGACACCAGCGTCTGCATCAGCAGCCCCTACTCCGGCAGGGTCAACATCTCCGAGATGTCGGTGAGCAGGAGGGCTCACAGTGCCCCTGGTGCTGTTCCCAGTGGGAAGCACTGAATAATTTCCATGAGCTCATGGTGATCTCCAGTTACAATGCAGATGGTTCAGCAGAACAGGGAGCCTTCATCACGCCCCCACCCCGAGCAGCACTGCTTCTCTCAGCTCCCACAGCACATTGCAGGAGAGGCAAGAACTGGAGCACCAGCTCCAGGCTGTCTCACCTCCGCCCTGTCACAGACCCCTCTCAGCAACTAATCCCGTTCTGCCCAGGCAGAGCCACTGGATCCACGCTGGGATGGGAGAGCTCCAGTTGCTGCTCTGGTGCTGGCTTGTGGTGTGTGATTGTTTGCCTTGCTGTTGCAGACGGACCCCCTCCTCCTGGAGCCAGGACCCATCTATGCTGTTGACCCTGACTACACCATCAGTGACAAGATCGTGTACAGTATTGTTGGGGGTGAGTAGACCTCGTCACCTTCCACAAGGGACACGGCTCATGTCTCCTCTGGTACCTGACAGGAGCACTTGAGGGAGGGCCTGGGATTTGCCCCTCTGTTTCTGTTACAGAAACATAACTACATCCACAGAACATTGTGGATTAAGTAGAAGAAACAGACTGTACAGAGAGGAAGAAAAAAAAGATTTACAGTCCCACAAACTGATCTCAATGAAATCTGTTTCAAAAAGACTTTGGCTTTTTTTGCGAGATGAGACATGTTTTATCTTTAAACTTTTAGATGTGATTTTGTCAATCTGGTCATGCTACTTTCATGCAGTCTTTGAGCCGAACCTAAAATTCCCACATTATCAGCCTAATTTCCATTCATTGCCCAGAATTATGTTTTTATTCCCCAGCACATTGCCACTACCTCGTCTGCCCTGTTTCAGTCTTGATTCCAAAAGGATCAAGGCAAAGATCATACTGGTCAAGTGGAGTGCTCCTCTCCCTTTACCTATTATGCCTCATGGCACCTCAGCTGTGAATATCCTCCTGATATCAAATGTATTAAAGAACCTGAAATTCCACTGGCATTTGGAAGGAGTGTGGCCTCCCTCCCCATAGTCAATGACTCACTTCCTTGTCAAAAGAGAGCCCACAGTGTCTCAGGGTGAGGAAGAGAACTAAAAATTCTGCTTATGTTACAACATGTATCCTACATAGGTGCCTTTAGGATTCTCACACAGATGTAGGAATCTGCTTTATACCTGTACATAAATACAAGGTTTGTCTCTAGGCTCCCCTTATAGTCAGTAGAGAGAAATAAGCGTTCCCAGAGCTAAGTGGGAACTGGATGGAGATTTTCTGTCCTCAAACTGCACCAGAGGCTCTGGGCATTTATCATACCTTAGACTGACAATATGTGGGCCTAGGCACTGGAAATGCAAAGCTTTGTTGTCCTACCTCATTTAATTGGGTTCACACACATCTAATGTGTCCCTCTGCATCCCTGGCCAGCACTCCCAGCATTTGGAGCAGCCAGGCAGGCAAGGAAAACAGCTTTTTTTCTTGGGTAAATGGTATTTACCCAAGGGAAATACTTTGAGGGTATTTCCACTAAGATGTGGAAGAATGAGTCTGTGAGCTCCAGGTCAGTTTATGAAAGAATCTGATGGTGAACGGTCTTTGCATTTTCTCTAGGGAATACAGACGAAGTGTTCTCAGTGGGTGCAGACACAGGGAATCTAACCATGAACAAGATAGTGACTTCCCCAGATCCCTTTCTGTTGCAAGTTATGGTAAGTTATGACATTACAGCCAGCCAGCCAGCACAGCTGGATTTCTAGGGAGCAGCAGCCTGGGTTCAACAGGAGTCAATGACCTCAGCAATAACTCAGTTACTCCCTTTCTTTTGAAGGGCCCAGTGTTTGGCCCATGTCTTACACCAACCCACATGCAAAGCTCCTGCAGCAGTTCAGTTTCCTCTCAGGTGTGGGTGGTGACAGCAAAGGAATTAACCCTGGGGACATTCTGCTGAGTTGGGAATTGCAACGGGCTTGGGATGGATCCTGTCCTTTCATGTCTCATCAGGGGCAGGAGAAGTCTGGCATCTCTCTCTTTTTCCCTCCAGGCCACCCAGATCAGCAACATAAGGAAATACTCTGTAGCCATTGTAGAGATCAAGGTCATCAATAAAAGTGATTATCCACCCTACTTCGAGAAGGGGGTCTACAACGGGACGGTGTTTGTTGGGCTGCCCCAGAGAAGCTTCGTCTACCAAGCTGGGGATCCTTCCACCCCTCTGGTGATAGCAGCAATGGATAACGATTTCCCTGGTGTAAGAAATTAGAAGTGCTCTGTGTTCTGTCTCACTGCTTCAGGCTTAAAGCAGGTTTGGGAAACACAAGGGAGGGGCGATGGGGAGAGGCAAACACATGCTGTCCTCTAGTGTTCTGTGTTATATTCCCTTGGAAATTCCACAGAGATCAGAACCTCTTACGGTGTGATGTAATGGGGAGAAGCTGCTGGACTCCCCTCTTCCAAAGCCAATCCCACACAGATCACTTCCATAGGTGTGTTTTGCTTGGACAAGTACTAAAGTTACCAACACAAGGTGGGTTAAGACTTGGGATTTTTTAAAATGTTTTTGTGATACATTCTTGACCTCTGAGCAACAGGGTGAACACAGTTGAGTTCAGCCTTTCTCACCTGCTCAGCCCAGGTTTATTTATTGCTCTCCACACCTGCTCATACCTCAGGTGTTTTGGACAAGTCCTGCCAAGGGGTTGTTGGGAAGATGCACGTGAAGCACAGTGTGGTTTGATCACCCACTCTCTGGCTTTTCAGAAAGTCAACCCCAACATCGAGTACTATCTCAAAAACAGCACCGATTTCATCGCAACGAGGGATGGGCTCATCCTGACCAACAGGGTGCTGGAGTCCCCAGGAACCGTGACCATCCAGGTAGGGCAGCTTTCCTGGGTATTTTGGCAGGGGCGTGGAAAGAAGGAGGAATTCAAATCCTCTTTTTGCTTGGGTCAAAGAAAGCAGTCAATAACTTTAGACTTGTAAGAAGCTGGATGTTCCCTTTGCCCACATGCCTGCCTGAGGCTTGTCTGGCACAGTGCCAAGCCCAGTGGAGCTGTCTGAGCCAGCCTGCCCACAGCACTGCTGGAGCTCCACGGGCAGGGCACAGCGAGGTACCAACACCTGCTGCTCCTGCCCCACGCTGCCTCAGAACCTGTGCTCTGCACTGTGCTGGGAGCTGAACACAGAGCAGGGACGTGGTTCAGCTCATCCATTCCCAGGGCAGGGAATCTTCAGAGCTCTTGTTCCCCTGTGACCAGGCTGTACAGCCACAGCGAAGGGCTGTGGTGAGGATAGGGACAAGGTACTTTGTCCTCAAAGGGCCCCCCAGAGACTTTGAGAGTGAGCTGGAGATCTGGAAGTCCCTGAGCCATCTCTCTCCCCTGTTCCCATAGGCTGTTGGAAAAGATGTGTTGAGCCTGCAGGAGGCAAGCACCATAATTGTCGTGGAGGTCATCCTTGCCACAGGTAGGCTGGGGGGGGTCCCTGTTTTCTGCTCTGTGGAGTTGACTGGGGAGTCTTTTCTACTTCTGTGGCAAACTGGCCATGATGGGTCACCTGCTGAAGCCTGTGGGCCTGGGCTGAGGCCAGCGCCGTACCTATAGGAGGTTCCGTGGTGGCTGTAGGAGAGAAAACACCCCAACAATATCCTCACAGCAGTCACCACACACCTCAAAGAGCCTCCTGAGACTTTAAGTGGTGCTGTGTGTTGTAGTGTCTTTTCTTGTTGTTCCAAAGCCAAGTCTGGGGTTGGTTCATGCTGGGAAATAACCCAGGATGTCTTATCATGGCAAAGGAGACCTCGGTACATCTTTGCTCCTTTTTAGCCAAACACAGAGAAAACTGCAAGGTTCTTGCCTGTCTTAGGCAGAGCAGAGGGCAGCTGGCACACCCCAAAGCCAGGCTTGCCTATGAGCCAAGGCATTTTCTATTCAGGTCAGGTCAGGCTCTTTTACACCAGGATTTTATGGTTTTACAGGAGAAACAGCCCATGAGTAGTAAGATAGACATGAGGCTTCCTATGTACCCCTCCAGCTACTGTTTAACCTTGTCAGTGTAAAAACAGCTCACACTTCCATGCTGCTGAGAAACGACTCTTAAATTGGTCTTATAAAGAAATTAGGTTGGAAGTTCATGAAGCTTCCAATGCTTTGGATTAAGATGAACCAATATCATCTCAGGATAGGCAGACAATGCCCAGGCTCCACTGGATTATACACAATGATGTGTGATTGAAGTGATTCCATCGCTTCACCCTCTTATCACCACCCTCATGAGGTGGGAAAAACAAGTGGGCTCCTGGGTGTAAATTTGGATTCCCTAAAGGTAGTGTCACTTCACAGCTAAAAACCACCTAAACTCCATTTAAGGGGACAGCCCAGCTCAGCATAAAACTGGTGTCCTGGTGTCAGCACACAGAGCTGAAAATGCTCCTTGCATGTACCAGCACTTCGGGACAATTTTGAAATGTTGCCCTTGCTGCTTAAGCCACACAAAGCAATGGTGCTGTTGAATGTGCAGAATTGCACAGCTCTGTGACTCTCTGTGGGCTGTGGCTCCCCAGGAGACAGGATTAAGCAGCAAAAATTCGCTGAGCTCCTAAATCCTCTCCAAGGTGTTAATGATAAACTGAATGAGGGAATACTCCCATTTCATTATCATGAACAGGGCAGCAGGAGAAAAAAACCTTGTTTCATTAATCATTAATGAGAGTCACTTACACTACAGAATGAGGCTGGAAAACTTAAAGAATCCCACCACCACCAAGCAAAGCTGAGAATGGTACTGTCTTTCCACTCTGGTGTCAACCTCTGTACAAATACCTGACACTGACCAGTGGCTGGAAGCAGAAGCTGCCCCTGAGCAGGCTGGACAATATTGTTACAGCTACAAAAAGGGAAGGAAAGCTTTCCTTGTCCTGGGACTTTCTAATGCTTTTCCTATTTCCTCTTCTGCTTTTTTGTTTCTTATTTTGATGTGCTCATCTGTACTGGAGGGGATGTTCCAGGTGAAAGGAAGCTTTGCATTTTCACACACAGATGTACAAACAAACCTCATTTTTGCATTCTGCTGTATGAGGGTGAAGTGGGAAAGTCAAAGACCTAAATAGCTTTACTCCATGTAGCATCTGCTTGCCTGATGCAGTCGGGTATTTATTAACTTAGTTAAATCACAGGGTAAAAGTGACTGTCCTGTAAATCACTGCTATTTCCATTTCATGGAATTTATTGGAAATGGCACTATTCTGTGCAATAAAAAAGAAGTCCTCTGCTTTTAGAACAGCAAAAAAAAAAAGGTTTTCTGTGGTATCAGATATATCACTGTCACATTCTGCAGCACAGGATGCTTCCTTGCCCTTCAAACATCGGTTGGAGCTTCTCCCACAGTGAAGGGTTGTGTTGGAAAATGCTGCCTGCCAGTTTTAGGCTTTGTAACACTGGTTTGTTCTCCCCACAGCTGTAACCCCCTCTGACAAGATGTACTCTGCTCAGGACATGGCTGTCTTAGGGGGCACGTTAGCAGCACTGCTGTTAGTTGCCTTAGTCTTCCTTGGAGTGCTGCTATGGAAATCCAGTAGATGGTATGGAAAACCTGTCAAATACCTGGTGAAGAAAAAGGTAAGTGCCTTGCTTGTACCTGAACTTCTAAGAGTTAGAAAGTGGGATCTGAGGAGGGTTTAAAGTATGGATGGGCTGCCCAAGTGCTGCGCGTTTGTGTGAAGGTGGTGAATCACTCCTGAGATGAAGTTTACAGAGGTGGCATCCCTTTGGTGGTGTTTGCTGCTGTTCTTTGTGCCCCTGAGGCTGGAGCTAAATGGTGGATGATGGCAAAGAGAGCACCACAGCTCCACAGAGCACAAAGTCTGGGATGAATGTGGTACACATCAGGGGTGGTCTCTGAAAAACACCTGTCTGTGGTATAAACCACTGTTCATCCTCCATAGTCAAAGGAGAGGAGAGTCTCTTCATACCTGATCCCAAAGCCTGGGCTCAGACACTCATCTGCACCTGAGCTATTTAATTTTGGACCTCTCAGGTCCCTGGCAGATTGGTCACTGGGAAGTTTAGGGTGTAATTCATCTGAGCAGATGTTGGTCTGTGCCATCAGCTGGGCCTGCCAGGAGCCTGGACATAAGTCCAGAGCACATAGCTCAGGTGGGTAACAAAAGTCCTTCACCCTGAGTGAGGGAAATCCCATTGCAGAGTGGGGTGCATACGGATCAGTGTGTGGTGCTGGTGCTCAGCCCTCCTGAAGAACAAGCCTGCTTATCTGAGAAAACTCCAGAAATGGAGCCAATAAAAAATGTCTGTTCCAGGGATCTGCATCTTCCCTAGCTTCAAATAGGTCTAACTGCAAACCAAGCTGAACTTTCCTGAGCAGGAGCTCAGTCACTGGAGCCACCCCTCCCCTCCTGCCCCCCATCTCTTTTCCTGTCACTACAATCACAATGTGTCTCTCCTCCTGCAGCTCTCCAAGGAAATCTCTGGGGGTCACCAGAACAAATATTACCAGGAAGATGAACAGCCAGATGTGAGCACCAAGCAGTGTGAGACATCAGAAACCAGCAGTGTCCAGACAGAGACAGTGTCTGTGCCAGAGCAGCCAGCACTTTCCTTGCCCTCCTCCAGTGCAGAGGAAATGGAGAGTCTCCCAAAGGGCTCCATAGCTTCCACTGTCATCTTCGACCAGGAAGAGAAAGAGGAAGGAAAGGAAGAAGAGGCTGGACAGGAGAAAGAAGTGAAGTCAATCCTCAAGACAGACAGGCACGTGGCAGATGATGGCTACAAAGCTGTGTGGTTTAAGACTGATGTGGACCCCGAGGCTGGAGAGAGGGTTGAAGTGATTGAGAACAATGCAGCAGATGATGATGGTGGTGATGAGAGTGACCAAGATCTGCAGAAGAATGAGGAGGAAGAGGAAGAAGGTTCTGACACAGGTGGTCACCACTGGGGGCTGGGAGTGTCCTTTGCCTCAGAGAGCTCCTCACCCTCTGCAGCAGAGGTGACAGTCAACACGTCTCACACAGGTGCAGGGACTGATGATTCTGAGATATAATGGAAATTGGGTACATACCCCCAAAAAGGAGACAATCTCAGCTTCTTTGCTGACACGAAGCCCATCTTTCTGCTCAGGGGGAAAGCTGGAATGCAGAAGGGTGAGGTTGTCTGTCCTGCTTGTCTGAATGCAGCAAATAAGGCCTGAAGAGATTGCAGCTAATTTAACCCTTTTGTGAGACCTTGGAATATCACTTAGGATTTTCAAGGTGAAGTGTTTCATCTTTCCACCTTCCTGCCTGTGCCCCCCGGGCCCCTTGACATCACCTTTCCCAAAATGGCTGCAGGTGCCACTGACCTGGCCTGGCAGCAGTGAGCCCAGCTCACCAGGAGCAGCTGAGCTGCACAGTCCAGTGTTGTTTGGCTCTTCCCTTTAGGGTGTTGCAGCTGGGTGTCAGCAAGTCCCTCTGAGCCTGCAGGTCCTCCTGTGACTATGCAGGAGCTGACTTCAGGGCTTGGCTCCGCCCTGTGCTCCCAGCGCAAGCAGCTGGAATGTGCCACCGGATCCTTGTCCTGCCAGCCAGGAGGTTCCACGCTCAGGACCCGCTGTTTCCTTTGTCACTGCTAAACAAGGACTGATCACATGTTCTTTACTGAAGGACTTTGTCATCAATTTTCTATGTCATAAACCCACTAATTGTGCAGTACTTTAGCTGTCTATCTGCTGTCAGGCAAAAGAGGCTTTTATCCTCTTGGGCCATACCTGTCCCTGTCCCAGTGTTCCCATGCTCAGTCCTGCTCTCCTGTCTCTGAGGAATGCTGCCCTGGCTGCCTGGACTTCAGGAGCTGTGTTTGTGCCGAAGATCAAGCCCAGGACCTGGGAAGCTTCCCTACTTCCTGCAGCAAAGCTGTTTGCCCGGGAATTACAGTGCGATAACGGAGGGCGGGGAGCGCGCCCTGTGTTTGCCGTGTAAACAGAGTCCTTCCAGCAGCTTTGGGGTATCTCCAGGAAGCATTTCCCACAGGACTGTGAGAACTCTCCAGCAGCTGCTCACTGCCAGCCCAACGCCTCTGGCCACCAGCAAGGCTGAGGGCCGAGCCTGCCTGCCCCCCGTGCTGATGCTGCTCGTGGAAGGGTTGCTGATGGGCGACAGGCTGGAGTGCTTCTCCTCTGCTCGGTTTCCTTGGTGGCTGTGCTGTGTGTGGTCCATTCCTGTCAGTGCTCTGCTGTCTGCCTGCCTTCCCTCTGCTGCTGTGTACTCTGGGTTTCTGCTGGCACACTGATTTATGAGCTCCCTGCAGCTGCCATCTGTGCTCAGCTTGTGGTGCTTTCCTTCCCCTCACCAGTGTGCTTCCCATGCTGTTGGAATGGGACTGGTCCCATCAAACCAGTCTTTGTTTTCTCCCAGGTCTTCTCAGTGCACACAGACACAGTATTTGGTGTTTTTCAGCGTTATGGGTGTTTAATTTCAACGGAGATGATGTTTGGTAAATATTGTGTCTGTGGAAGTGGTTGTTGCTGTGAGGAGAACTAATAAAACTTGGCAGCAGGCAGAGCTCAGCTACTTCCAGCTATTGCCTGTTAAAGCCTCCAGATCCTGTGTTCTTGACTCCTCTCTTTTTGGGAAGAAATGAAGAAAAATATGTAAGGAACAAGTAGAAAATTTAACCTCTTAAGTTCAAGTCCATGTGAGCTTGCACTCCATCTGTTTGGGTTGGTTTGTCTGCTGAGGCTGGGAAGGGTGACAGACTTTTTGCATCATTGTACAACAATCGTGTTCATTTATAAACATCTGCATAAGAAAGAAAAATGTATGGCTAGAAATGCTTTTAGAAAATTGGATCGGCTTGAGTGGTTTTTGATGGCAAATAAACATCAAAGTACCTTGAAAATCTCATCCTTACACTCCAAAGACATTCAAGTGCTTTTGGAAGTTCAACTCTGCAGGTAGATTTAAGAAATCTCTTTCACCCCATCCCCAGTCAAGCTGGTTTTTATTTCTGTATCAGCTTAGAATGATACTTTTTAAATACTTGTGGCGCAGAGCTATAAACAGCTGGCTAACAAATCTGCAGGAGGAGAAAGAGCAGTTTTGGTGTGGCCGTGGTAAGTGGGGATTTGAGGTTTTACAGGTGGGAGTCGCACAGTTGCCAAGGGAGAGGATCCTCACGGCTTTCCAGCTTAGAGCACCCTCTCCTGATGTAACACAGACCTGGCATGTGCCTGTTTCACCTTCATTTTGGCCTCTACAAGGAAAAGAAGCCAAATCCCCTCTCAGCTGCCAGGGGAAACTCTAAAGCTGAATTGAAACCAGCAGGTGCAAGCAGGGAATTGGACAAAATCAAGTAAATACAGACATTTTACCTGCAGGAAGTAACAGAAACAGACTGAAAATTTCCCAGGTGTCTGGAAATTCATTTCTGCTCAAATTCTGTTCCCATTTAGAACTGAATAACCTCATGGATTTCATCAAGTCTCATTGGCATAACTGACAGCAAATGCATCCTTTTGCTTTTTTTTACTTCTGAGAGAAAAATGCTTTTGTCACATGGCTTGCCAGAGTGCAGAGGACGCTTGTTGGTTTAGTTTTGAAGGAATGGAAGACTGGAGACCTTTCTCTTTGTATGTAGGATAGAAGAATGATCTAGCATTTATAAACTTCCAAATGATAAATGGTCAGAAACAAAAGATCTGTTTTGACCTGATTCCCCTTGGATATTGAGCAGCCTTAGCTCTAAAAGGGATTCCTTTTCCTTCAAAAAAAAAAAAGTCAGTTCGATTTTATTCTAGTTGGTGCAATTTATTTTTTCATGAGTTGATTGCTGAGTCTTCATGAAAATAAAGCTGACCTCAGCAGTAAATGGAATTTTAAAGAAACAGGAGCAACTCCATCACACAGGTTTTAAGCAAATTATTGTCTTTCCTTTTTATACATACATATTTTATCCCAATCAACAGTAACAGCAGTTCGCCATCAAATTGAAAGGAACAAATTTTGAGCTATAAGGACTGAGGCTTCAGAAATGGCCCAGTAGTAATACTTGGATAGGAATTGTATTCCTGTGCTCTTTTTGCACTGAGAGGTTGCTGTAATGAAGGACAGAGATTGGAGTGTTGCGTTTCCCCTTGATTTGTGTAAGTTGAGATAAACACTTCTGGGAGAAACCTTAATGGAATAGCTGAAAAATGTAAGACATCATATTATACTTGGGTTCTGCTTGGATTTATACATCTTTATGCATGTGTTATGCATTTTATAGTAGGATAAGTATGCTAACTGTTCAGGTGTAAAAGTAACAGATTTCTTAGGGAGATACAAGGCCATAGATCCCTTCTAGGTCCGTCATGAGCTTCTTGCCCATGAGAAACAACCACCCATCAACACCATGGTCACAGTCGGTCTCTCCTGTGCTTACAAAAGCTTCATGAGTCACAGGCATCACAAAGGCCTTCAGAGTCTGTGAGTTAAGGGCAGTTGTGAGGAAACAACATCACTTTTTGCTCATCCAGTTTTCTTTACAAGAAATATCTCTGTTATTGATCACATTCCCAATAACAGCAGGCAGCTAACGTGTCGCTGCAGATCCCAAAAACCCGTTGAAGGGGAGATCATCACTCGTGCTTCCACCACCAGGTGAGACAAGAGATGGTCATATCCCAGGAGGCTGGTTTTGGAATGTTTTATGGAATTGGCCGAGTAGCTTTTACTTCTTGGGCTTCCATAGTCTGTCCATGGCAGGCCCAGCCTGTGCTTCAGCTCAGTGCCACTCCGAGCCCTCAGTCCGCAGGGAAATGAACGTCCCGGGCAGTTCGTACAGCTCTGTTTAATCTTTTATGGATTAGGATGATTTTCTGGGAGCAGGCTGTCCATCCTGACCTGTTCCTTCCCTCTCCCTGTCAGACTGTACCTGTGGAAGGGCTGAGATGCGACCAGGATCTGTAAAATCTCTGGCTCTCCATGTCTGGCCAAGGCTGAAGCCGTGTTTGCTGTCAGTGCTGACAGAGTAGGAGATGCTAAAGACCAAAAACTCCTTTTCTTCCCCTGCATCCCAAGACTCTGTGTTCATAAGAGGGTCCTTTCTTAGTGTCACCTTAGGGATACTTCCCAAGGCAGCGGGCGGAGGAAGCTGTGGTGCGTCAGCGTGGAAACCGTCGGGACACACCGAGCACAGCCGGAGCTGTTGGGAAGAGATTCCCTCTGGGCTGCAGACACAGATGAGGTCAGTGTGCTTCCTGGGCAGCATTCCCAGAGGACCATAGCCTGTGTGTTTTCCTGGAACCCACCGTGGACACGGTGCAGCAGAACCTCAGTGGCCACAGTTGGGAACTCGGTGAATTGGAAGCAAAGCTGAAGGGCTTGTCCACTAAGAGAAGTGGTGATTTATAAACCAAAGCAGAGTGGTGTTCCACACGAGGGATTTTGGGATTGCTGATGGTCCCAATCCATAATCTTCTGTTCATTTTCTTTCAGATGCTGCAACCTACTGGCTTGGGAGAGCTGTTCCTTTGCATTTCCATTTAATTTTCTGTATTTCGTTAATTCTCCATGGAAATCTGCTTTTAATAACAAGGTCCCTAAGGATATTGATGACATCCCAGGTTCCTGGGATTCACAGGTGTCTGTTCAGACTGGGGATTGTTTTGGCTGGCAGAAACTGCACTAATGTCCTGGGACTCTCAGTCTGGGTTTGTCTTTGCTCCCAGTTCTTCTCGGTTTGGGGGTGCAGTGCAGCCCAGCCCTGTGGATCTCCTAGAAAAGTTTTGGGGTTAAAAAGGTTCTTTTCTATTTGTTGGGTTTGGGTTTTTTCTCTGTGCTAAACCACGACACTATTCTGCAATATTTCCTCTAGAACTTGATTAAAAAGAATGAAACCATGTCAATGTGGTTTTAATTGGTTCATTTACATTGGTTAATTAAAGCAAATCATTGAGAAGGGGCTTGAGCACTCCTTGGTTGGAGCTGGCAGCTCTTCTTTATTTTCCCTTCATTATTTTAATTTCTTTCAATTATTTCTTAAGCAATTACTGCAATTAAGATATACAGTGAGGAGAACAGCATTGCTGCCCTGCTGGATTAGGAAATCCAAGTGCAATTCCTTGGAGAGATTGAGGGGATGGGGAGCTGAGCCTCAGGCTGCATTTTGGCAGTGGGAATTCAGTGAGGAAGGGAGAGGGAAGATTCCCCCCAAATTGGTTAAAGTCAATTCTGATGGATGTGGGTGCCCCCACCCCAAAAAATGATCCTGGTTAAAGAGGACATGAGGAAGCAGCAGGATGTGCTGGGGGGGCTGTGCTGGAACCCCCAAATCCTGGTGAGGGATGGCAGGCCGTGCCAGGTCCACAGGGACACTACAGAGAGGCTGTGCTGGGATCCCCAAATTCCAGCCAGGAATGCTGGGTACTGCCAGACCTTTGGGACACTGCCTGATCCAGAGTTTTCCCATTATGTTCAGCTCATTAGAGCCCCACAGGTTGCAAATCCCATGGGAGCAGTTGGAATCCCAGCCGATCACACAGAAGCCAGTCTGGAAGAGGAAATGAGTTGTTCCACAGATTTATTTTTCCCAATGCGTTTTTAATTCAAGGCAGACCCGACACACACCACCCCCCACCCCCCCACCCCCCCCCCCCCAGACCCCATATCCTTTAGCTTTGGCGTTTCTCCATCAGAATTCCCTGCCTACGCTGGAAAAAAAAAAAAATCCAAAAAAATTGCCCTGGCGCTGCGAGGACCGGTGGGGTTTGGGGGTTCCGGGGCCGCGGCGGGGCCGCAGCCGGAGCAGGAGCGGCAGCCCCAGACTCGGCCCCAGCGCCCGTCCGGGAGCGACTTCTCCCCGTCCCGGAGGCGGCCCGGCCCCGGTGCGGCCCCGGTGCGCGGGGCGGGTCCGGCCCGGGAGAGAGGGGCGGGGCCCCGAGCGATGGAGCCGCCCCCGTGCCGGGCAGGGCGGGCCCCGGGGCCGGGCGGGGCCGGGGCTCTGGGGCGGTCCCGGGCGGGGCCGGGGGCGGCTTCAGGGGCGGCCCCTAATCCGGCTCAGGTGCGCGGGGCGGGGTCCGCACAGGTGCGCGGGGCCCCAGCGCGGCTGCGCGGGGCGGGGCCGAGGGGATTTAAGGGCCGGAAATCGCCCCCGCCGCCATTTGCGCGCTCAGAGCTGGGGGAGGCTGCCGCTGGGCCGGGCTCCCCCGGCGTGGCCCGGGTGAGGCTCCGCTCCCCCTTTTTCCTCCCCCTCTTTCTCCTGCTCTTCTCCTCCTCCTTCTTCCCCCGCTTATCACCTCTTTCCTACCCCCCCAGTTCTTTCTCTCCCCCACACCCTCCCTTTCCCTCCCAGCCCCCCTCCTGCCCTCTCCCCAGCGCCCCCCACCCTCTCTCCCTGCTCCCCTGCGCATCCCCGACCCCCCCAGCCCTCCTTTGTCCCCCAGCCCTCCTTTCTCCCCTCTCCGTACCCCGCTCCCCAACCCGACTCCCCTCTCTTCCCCTTCTCCCCCTCCTCTGACCATCATCCCTCGCCCTCACCCGGCCTTTCCCTTCCCCCCTCGTTCTCCCCAACGCACCCCGACTCCTCTCCCTACCCTATCTCATCCCTCCCCTTTCCCTCTTTCCCCCGCAGCCGCGGGGCTCGGGGCGCCGGAGAATAAAGCCCAGAGGGCCGGAGCCCGGCGCCCCTGCCCTCGCTGGAGCCCCACACGGGGCCGGACCCGCTCGGCGGGTCCCCTGTGCAAACAAGAACACCGCCGGGGCTCCGGCTTTCCACACATCACAATGGGGATCCCCGGGGGGAGTCGTGGCTGGAGGTCAGGGTGGGCCCCCTCCTCCGGCGGGGGTCCCAGAGTGGGGGGTTGGGGTCGTGGGTTGGGGTGGGATAGATGATGATCATACCGGGGAATCATGGAAGGGACACAAAGACCCTCTGGATTCATTCTGTCGTCCCATCCCACAGCAAAGAACATGTCCAAAAGTGCCTCCTCACCTTCATGGAATGGCAATGGCTGTTAGGGGCTCTTGGCAGGAGCACCTGGAGACCAGGTAAGAATTGGAATGGGATTGTTTTGGCTGCTGCTGGATGTGGTTTTCTCTTTTCAAGATGCTCCTCTGATTGATGTTTTCCAGGGCTCATTTGAGGTTAATGCCAAGAATATTGAAGTAGTTGGAAAAGAGTGAGGAAAAAATGGGAACCTGATCCATTTGTAGTAATTCCAAACTTCTCCTGCAGCACTGTTCTGGGGGAAAGCTGTTTAAAGGATAAAGATGCAGAGGAACAAGTGCTATAAACCCCCCTGGCTCTCTGACAGAGCAAACCTTCCAGTAATGCCAGCACATCTCTCTGAGAGACTCTGGGATCACAAGGTTTTCCAGGAAAGCAAAACAAGGACAGAGATGAGGGAATAGGCTTCCAGTTAAGAATGGTTTGGTGGGTGTAGGAATGATTCTTGTATGTTTGATGCACCCCTTTTTATTCCTGGTATAATTTAAAAATTATTCCTTTAACAAACGATCTGAATTTGAGAATTTAAATTTGAGAGGAAACAATGCAAAATGAGCGCATGGAGAGGTCGTGGAATCATCCTGGACTTGCAGAATGGTTTGAGATGGAAGGAGCCTTATGGATCACCTCGTTCCATTCCATCCACTAGCCCAGGGTGCTCCAAGCCCCATCCAGCCTGGCCTTGAACACTTCCAGGGATGGGGCAGCCACGATTTCCCTGGGTTTAGGAGCACAAGAGGAAATTTCCAGCAGGAACTGAGGGGTTTCCTTTGCTCTGCCTGGCCCTAGCAGGGCTTTGGGAGGCAGAGGGTGGGAACAGGAGCTTTGTCCACTGCCTTGGGGGAGTCTCTGCTGTCCCAAAATGCAGCAGAGCAAGTGGTTGTGGTTTAACATCCCGTTCAAAGGAGATGCCAGGCCAGGAACGGGAATGGACTGCAGAGCAGGGATGGTGCCCAGCAGAGGGGTGACTGTCCAGGGGGTCCCAGCAGTCCATCCCTGCTGCCCAGGGTTGGGATGAGCAGGTTGGTGACTGTCCCTGTGCTTGCTCTGCAGGATGAGGAAGCCAGGCCTGCTGAGGAGGAAGATGAGGAGGTGTGGGAGGATGGAGACAGCGGCCACCAAAGGCTGGGGAAGGCACAGATCCAGGTAGGAGACGTTGCCTTCCGAGGAGAGGGACTTGTCTGTCCCGTTGGAATTTGGGGCGTGAGGCCAGGGGAACAAAGGGTTTGATTCCATTTTCTGACTTGGGTTTTCATGTGCCTTAAGAGAGCTTTGTGAAAATGTCATTATCCCTGATTGAATCTCTGAAAAACAGGGATTGAAGCTTTCAGAAGGGGCCCAACCCTGCCTGCAGGTATCCAAGTGCAGCCCCCACTCCCTGTTTTTGTGTCATCCTTTGCTGCTCTTCCCTGTTATTACTATTATTGCTGCTATTACTGCTATTGTAAATTCTCACTCCATTTCTTCCATAGCCCTTTGCTTCCCAGAGGTGGTGCTTTAGGCAAGCCCCTCCAGCCTGGGAAGGTGCTTTTGGCTCCGGACTCATTCCCAGTCCCCATGAGCAGCTGGACCTGTGCTGTCCCCAGCAGGTGCCTTTCCTTCCTTCCCTGCTGCACTTTGGCTTTTTGAGGGCTCTCTGGGGGGCTGAGGGAGAAGTTCTTTGTCACTCCAGGGCAGAATTAGCTCTGGTCCCACTAAAAGCAGGAGGAATCATTTTATCCTTGTTTTTGGATACACCTTTTGTGTTTTCTCTCTGTTGCTGACACCGTGTGGTGAAGCAGTAGCTCCCAACTTTTCAGTGCTGGTCCCTGGAATAATTTTTATTTGTAAAAGCAATTACTTCCCTGCTGGAATCCCAGTCACAGCCCCCCAGATCAATGTGCAGTTTAAGGCCTTACACCCTGACCAGGACAAGTTCCTGTCCTTAGACATGGAAAACAGGGGAAAACTCAGACTGGATTGGAGCCAGCATCCAGAATGGGGAAAGTGAGGCAGCGTGCTTGGAGAAGGCTGGGGCTGGTACAGGGGGTGTTCCCTGTTGGATGACACCCGTGTGGAGCCGATCCTTCTCTTCCTTTGTCCAAAGTCCGATGGCAAAGGAGTGAAGAACCCACAAGTGGGGCCTGGAAGGAAAATGGTTCTGTTAAAATTAGGCAAAGAATGCACTAAGAAAAAATGGACATCCTTTTTATAGATGAAAGAAGTAGGGAAAAAATGTTGAAAAAGAGCTCTTTTATTTGGTGCCACCTCTCATTTTTTTATAAATAAGACCCTATACCGAGCAGTCAGAACAGCAGTGTGAAAGGCACGAGCCTTTGACTTCCACAGTGGACTTAATTTCCATTTTCTCCTCTCTTTCAGGACAGGAAAAACCACTTAACTTGTCCCATCTTTACCAAAAGCTTTGGTGTTTGAGCAGCCAAACCCAACGGGCTCCGGCCTGCACTGGAGGGCCCCTGGTCCTGCCTGTTGTGTGGAGTAAGTCCCCAGAGTGTCACAAATCCAGAGGGATCTGCCCTGGTTTCAGGCTGTCCTTGCCCTGGTCCCTGCAGTGCCCAGCACCTGAGACAGAGAGAGAGCCCTGTCCAAAGGGGCCTTTGGCACCTTGTCAGGAATGTGGCAGCAGCCCCAGGAGCAGGCTGGAGGTGAGAACTGGGGCTGTGTTTGAGCCTGACCAGCTCAGCTCAGTGTTTACCTGTGGGGGGAGCTTGGCCCCCCACGCTGAGTTGAAGCGGGATCAGGGTGACAGATGCTGCATTTTGGGCACCCTGAGAGTTTCTCTCCCCCCTGGAGCTTTCCTGCAGGGATGGGGCAGGGCAGGGAGCAGAATTAACCCTGCACCTCCCGTGGACACTGCTGGCCTTTGTCTCTCTGTTGTGCCATCAGCCTGTGGGAATTTGCTGCTGCCGCTGCCACCCCACCTGGGGGCTGCGTGCTCCTGGCAGCCCTTCCCAGCCCCACACCCGAGCTCCAGCGGTGCCTCCGGGCTGTGTTGGGAGCGTTTGCTGGGAATGGGCCTCATCCCTGGAGTATCCTTTCCTTCCAGAGTGGATGGACAGAGCTGCTGGGCTTGTCAGCTTCAGAGTTTGATTGCAAAAGTCACTGCAGGGAAGAATGACAAGGAGGTTTGTCAGAGTGGTGCTGTCAGACCCCACCTGCCAGTCTGTGCTTTGGGTTGGAGGTTGTTGTGTATTGGCCCTGCAGGCAAGGAATGTCCCCTTCCCACCTCAGCCCAGCAGCTCCCAAGGGCTCTTCCTGGAGTACTGATTCTTTGCTTCCCTTTGGGCTAACTTAATCTCCACCCTTCCATGAGCAATTCCTTGGCTTCTCCTGGAGAAAACCCCACGGCAGAGGCAGTCTGCAAAGGAGCCCAGAGCTGTGCTTGGAGCAGAGAGTGCTGAGAGCTGCGGGTGCCTCTGCTGCCCCAGGCTGGCAATATCCCCATGGAACAGACTGGGCAAATGGGATTAGAGGGAGCACAAGTCCCTTCAGGGAAGGGGTTTTCTCCTGTGCAGATCAGGCACAGGGCAGGAAGGGAACTTTGGAAATCAGCTGCTTTCCCCCAGAAAGCATCACTCACATCAGCATGGATGACATGACCTGTGCCCACCGCTCACCATGCACCTGGCCAGAATCAAGAGCAAAGGTTGGTTTGGGTGTGAGCACTTGAAATAACTTGGAAAGAGAAGAAATCACCTTTTGCTGCTTCTTTCTTTCTTGCAGATGCTGGGATTGCCTTTGTGGACATGTGCTGAGCTCTGGAACTGTCAGGCCTTAACAGCTGTGAGTCTGTGTTCTTCTCAGTGGGGAACTGGAAATAATTATTAATTAATTAATTGCAGAAATGTTTTCTGAACCTTTCCCCTTTCCTGGTAGATCTTCTCTTTCTGCCTCTGAATTTACAGCTGTTCCCTGGTGTCATTGGCCCTGCCTGAATTCCTTGTAGCTCCTCACTGGGAAAACCTGGGATAACTTAGAGGGGACAGAGGAGACATTTTTAGCTGAAAACCTGGGGTGACTGAGAGGGGACACAAGAATTGTTTGTGTAGGAAAATGGGAGGGGATGTCGAGGGGAGAGAGGTGGCATTTTTGAGGGAAAAGCTGAGGTGATGTTTAGGGGAGAGAATGCACATTTTTGGGACAGAAAAGAGTTAATATTGTACAGAAAGGAAAATTTGGGGGGTAAAACTTGATGTAACCTGTAGGGGACAGAATGAATATTTTGGAGTAAAAATGAGGTACTCAGTAGTAGACAAATAAGGAAAATTTTGGAGGCAAAACTTGACAAAATCTCAAGAGTAGAGAATGATCACTTGGAAGGAAAAATGAGGTGATGAGTATTGAGCATGTGGGGAAAATTTGGGGGCTAAATCTGAGCTAATCTCTAGGGGAGAGCATGAACACACTGAGGTAACATGAGGGAAGCAGTTGTGGGCAGGTAGGGAAACTTGTGTAAAAATAACATTAAATAAGCTGTAGAAAGAACATGTTGAGGTAAAAATGAGGTCATCAGTAGTAGACAGATGGAAAAATTTGGGGGTAAATCTTGAGAGAAGCTACATGGTAGAAAGTAAATAAATATTGAAGGAAGAATGAGGGAATCAGTAGTGGACAGGTAGGGGAATTTTGGGGGTAAAAACTTGAAATAATCTTAAATGTTGAGAATGAGTATTTTGAGGTAAAAATGAGGTAATAAGTTGTGGACAGTTAAGGAAAATGTTGGGGGTTAAACTTGAGGTAATCTCTAGGGAGAGTGTGACCACTGACATAAACTGAGGCAGTCACTGGGGCTAGGCAAGGAAATTTGGGGTGTAAAACCTGGGAAGATCTGTAGGGCAGAGAATGAACACATTGAGGAAGCAATGAGGTGATCAGTAGCCAACATTAGATAGAATTTGGGGGGCAAACCCTGAGGTAATTATGTAGGAACAGGAAGTGTTTTTGAGAAAAAATCAGACCTAATTTGTAGGGGACAGAATGAACATTTTGGGGATAAGACAGACAGAACTTGCGTGGTTTTGGTTTTACAATCTGGTCAGTATACAGGGGACAAAATAGACATTTTGGTCATAAAATCTAAGTTAATCTGTAGAAGAAAGAACTCCTATTTTGAGGTAAAAAGGAGGTGATCAGAATTGGGCAGGTAGGGAAAATTGAGGGGGTAAAATGTGAGGTCATCTCTAGGAGAGAGCAGGAGCATCCTGAGGTAAACTGAGGGAATTGCTGTGGACAGGTGGGTAAATCTGGGGGGTAAAACTTGAGGGAATCTCCATGGTAGAAAATGAGTATTTGGAGGTAAAAATGAAGTACTCAGTGGTGGAGAGGTACAGAAAATTTTGGGGATAAAATGTGATGTGATCTGTAGCAGAGAGAATGCACTTGATGGGGTAAACTGAGGTAATCGCTTATGGACAGGTAGGGAAGTTCTGGGGGGTAAAAATTGAAAGTGTCTGTAGGGTAAAGAATGAGAATATTGAGGTGGAAATGAGGAAAGAGGTAGTGGACGGGGGGGAAAGTTTTGGGGGCAAATCTTGTGGTAATCTCCAGAGCAGAGAAAGAATGCTTCCCTGTAAAAAATGAGGAACTCAGAAGGAGACAGATGGGGAAATTTTGGGGGTAAAGTCTCAGGTCATCTCAAGGTGAGGGAAGGACTATTTGGAGGTAAACTCAGGACTCACTGTGTCCTCCTTCCTTGGCAGCAGCTGGCAGGGAAGGGAGAAGAGGCCTCGGGCTGGAGAGGGGCAGGAGAAAGGCACTGTGGGCAAAGGGACCTCCCTGGCATCCCCAGGGCACCTGTGGGGAACAGAGTGGACACTTTGGGAGCAAAGGGAGGTGAGTGGATTGTCCCTTTGGGGGATGCTGGGGTTTAGATCATTCCATCCATTTGCCTGCTGACATTTCCCAGCCCAGGGGCTTTGGCTGCCAGGGCAGCACAAAGATTGTGCCCTGTGTGGTGCCCAGATTTGGGGTTTGGCTTTGCTAGTTCACATGAATTCTACCCAAAGCCCTGAATTGCCACTGGAATAGCCTCCTAGTGCCTCCTGGAGCATGGATATTCCCATGCAGAGCTGCCTATTTAACAGCAGGTGTGTCAGGAAGCAGCAGAGCTTCCAGGGAAGTTCAGCAGGCTCAGGGCAAGGACAGGTTCATGTTCCATAGAATTTGCTGTTTGTAACCCTCATCCCCCAGCCCCCCCAATGTCCCTGGGGGGCACCTGGCAGAGTTCCCTGGAATTCAGCTGCCTGCACCCCCCGAGCTCGGGCTCCAGGTGATGTTTGAAAGCAGGAGAAGGCGCTGGCCAGACGCGCTCCCAGCCCGTGCTGAGGCAGCCCCTGTGCCCCCGGGAGGACTTCTCTCCCTGCAGGAGCTGATTTCATTGCAGAGCCTCAGGAGTGGCCTCTGGAAGTTCTTTTCCCTCAGGAAAGGGATGCACATCCCTGCCTTCAGGGCACCTGCAGTGTGAGCCACCTGTGAAAGCTTTCCATCAGTTGTGCAGTTCCAGCTGGCTCCCCAAAAACTCCCAACTCAATCCAAAGAGATTTCTCTGCCTCTGACCTTTCATTTGAAGGCATCTCTGAGGGCATTGCTTGGCATTTCATTGCTGTGGGGGAAGCTTGCCTTGGCTTTAACGCTGCTGAGGGATGATGTCCTCAGGCTGGAAGGGAAGGCATTTTGGGTGGCTGGGACATAGCTGGCAGGTGTGTGGGAGGTCGGCAGCGGGAATTGCTGTCTGAGCCCCTCTGCAAACAGCCCGTGCCGACATTCCCCGGTGCCAGCTGTTCCTTGGGGTATTTTTGGGGTGTCAGTGGGGTCTGTCAGGGCTGAAGCATCTCCAGGTGCCTGTTCAGAGCAGCCCCTGGCCGAGGGGCCGCGGGCAGCCCTTTATCCATGTCCATCCCAGCGCTGCCCAGGCAGCCCAGTGCCCGTTCCCGGGATGTGTGTTTGGCATGCTGTGTGCCACAGGCAGGACACTGCAGGCACAGCTCCTCTCTGCAAATCCAAAGCACAAGAGCTGCTGCTTCCCTTCCTGGGGCTGCCGGCCTTCTCCCTCCCCCCGTTCCCTGCCAGCTGGGACACACAGAAGGAGCACCAAGGAACACTCCTGGCAGTGAGCAGGAGTCACTGAGAGCTCTGTGCAACTCTGGGCCACAAAAGCTGCCCCAGCCTCAGGAGCCACTGTGATTTTGGGCTGTGAACACTCACCTGTGGGAAATGCCCCTCTGCAGGCAGGAGCAGCTCTGACACTCTCCAGAAGAACTTTTGCCAAGAACCAAGTGAACCCTCAGGACTTGCCTTGCTCATTTCTCCCTGGAAAGGGACATGGAACCAGCACCTTTACAGCTGTTGGGTAAATCCTGGAAAGGGCAGGAAATCAGGGTTATAGGAAGAGTTTGGTGCTGTCACACAACTGATCACCTGTGGTGTTCCATGATCAGGTGCTGGCCATGGAGCTCTGCCCTGTGGCCATTGGAGGGGCTGGTGTGTAAAGCAGCATTAGCATAAAAGAAGGAGCTGTATTTGCATAGGAATTACCTTGCTGGTACTTGGCATTCCCATCCCAGGCAGGACATTCCCAGGAGCTGAGATTGGCTTGGTTGGAGCAGGGTGCTGAGAATGGCCAGGTGTGGGTTCAATCCCCAGATGAGGCATTCACATGAGGGTTCGACTTGGTGCTCCTTGTGTATCCCTTGCCACTCAAGATTTCCTGTGCTCTGGAAATAAAGAATAAACAGTTTCCACTGGATTTTAAACCCAGAGGTTTTTGCATTGGAGCGTGCAAGCCCCAGAGAAAGCGGGGGGGGAGGAAGGAGAGCATCAGGTACCGGCTGAGCGGCCCGAGCGGCCCGAGCCCCGGCCCCAGAGCGGGCGCAGTCAGAGCAGGAGCGGCAGCAGCGGACTCGGCGCCAGCGCCCGGCCCGGGGGAGCGGCTCCTCCCGGCCGCGGCGCTGCAGCCGCGCTCGCTGGGCGGGGGCGCGGCGGGCGGGAGGCCCCCGGGGGAGCGGCCCCGGGGCGGGGGGAGGCGGGCGCTGCTCTGCGCAGGGGGTGCGGCGGCCTCGGCAGCGCCGGGGCTGGGGGAGCTGCGCGTCCCCGCGGGGGCTGCGGGCGGGCCCGGGCCGGGAGCGCCGCCGCTCCGGTTCCGCCCCACGGGGCGGGCGGCGCTGCGGGAGCGGCGGCCTCTGGGGGTGCCGGGGCCAGCACGGGCGGTCCCCGCGCCCCGCCCGCTTCCAGCCGCGATCCAGCGCCTGCTCCGGGGAAGCGCCGCCCGCCCGGCACGGCCCCGGCTCCCCGCGGCCGCGGCGGGACCGTAGCCGGAGCTCCGGCGGGACCGCAGCCCCGCGCTGGCCGCAGCCGGAGCGGCAGCGCCGGGCTCGGCCCCAGCGCTAATCCCGGAGCGGCTCTTAACCAGCCGCGGCGATCCCGGTCCCTAATGCCATCCCCAATCCCACCTCAGTTCTCCGAGCCCGGGAGCCACACCCCGCCCGCCGAGGGACAAGCGGCTCGGCCCGGGACCCCCAGCAGACACCGACAGGACTCGGACCCGAATCCCCGGACCCCGTTCCCGGTCCCACCTCAGCGCCTCGGGCTCGGCGCAGCGCCGGGAGCAGCCCCCGGGGCCGGGCTCCGCACAGCGCTCCGAACGACGGTCCCGCCGCAGCCCGGGACGAGCAGAATGAGCATCCAGCGCACAAAGCGGAGCGGGCGCGGATCCGCCGGCATTTACGGGCGCGGGCGGGGCGGGGCGGGGCCGGCACAGGTGTGAAGGGCGGGGTCCGCACAGGTGCGCGGGGCCCCAGAGCGGCTGCGCGGGGCGGGGCCGAGGGGATTTAAGCCTCGGGAATCGGCCCCGCCGCCATTTGCGCGCTCGGCGCTCGGTGGGAGAGGTTGCGGCCGGACCGGGTTCTATATCTCTATATTTCTATATCTCTGTGTCTCTGTATTTCTTTTTCTTTATATTTGTGTTTGCTTCTCTTCTTCTAACCCTCTCTGTTCTTCCCCCTCTGCCTCCCCTCCCCCCACCCCCTACACCCCCCCCCCCCAACCCCCCCCCCCCTCTCCCCCCTAGCCCTCCCCTCCCTCCCCCCCGGCCCGGTCCCCCCCATCCCCCTTCCCTGTCCCCCTACACACCCCAATCCTGCCCTACCCCCCAGCCTCTCTCTCCTTTTCCACCGTTCCTTCCCCCTCATCCCGGGTCCCCCCTGCCCCCACACCCTGCTCCCCTTCCCCTCCCAATTTCCCCCACCTGCCCTCAATCCTCCTCCTCCGTCTCCCACCTTTCCTTCCACCTCCCCGTGTTCCTCTTCCCGCTTTCCCCCTCTGCACCTTGACCCCCCCCACCTGTGCTCCGTCCTCGTCCCCCCCCCCTCCTTTCCTGTCCCCCCACCCCGCCTCTCCCTGCACACCCCGAACCCCCCACCTGCCCTCCTTCTTTGACCCCCTCTGCTCCCTTATTCCCGTCCTCTGTCCCGTCTTTCCCCCGCAGCCGCGGGGCTCGGGGCGCCGGAGAATAAAGCCCAGAGGGCCGGAGCCCGGCGCCCCTGCCCTCGCTGGAGCCCCACACGGGGCCGGACCCGCTCGGCGGGTCCCCTGTGCAAACAAGAACACGGCCGGGGCTCCGGCTTTCCACACACACACTGGGGATCCCCTCCTCAGGAGGGGGTCCCGGGAGGGGGGGGTGGGTTTCAGGGAGGGTGGTGGGTTGGGGTGGGCCCCCTCCGGAGGAGGGGGTCCCGGGGGGGGGTGGGGGGGGGTGGGCCCCCTCCGGAGGAGGGGGTCCCGGGGGAGGGTGGGGGGGGTGGGCCCCCTCCGGAGGAGGGGGTCCCGGGAGGGGGTCAGGGTGGGCCCCCTCCGGAGGAGGGGGTCCGGGGGAGGGGGGTGGGGCGGAGGGGGGGCCTTCCCCCCCCTCCAGTCCCCGCCCCCTCTCCCCCGGACCCCCTCCTCCGGACGGGGCTCCCCCCGGCCCCCTCCCCGGGACCCCCTCCTCCGGACCGGGGCCCCGGGGGGGGAGGGAGGGGGGCGGGTGGGGTGGGGGGGGCCGGAGGGGAGGGGCTGTTGGTTTGGCCGGTGGTCTCTATGTCTGTTCATGCTGCAGAGTGACGTGACCCCCCTCTGCTTCCCCCCCCACCCCACCCGCCCCCCTCCCTCCCCCCCCGGGGCCCCGGTCCGGAGGAGGGGGTCCCGGGGAGGGGGCCGGGGTGAGCCCCGTCCGGAGGAGGGGGCCCGGGAGAGGGGGCGGGGACTGGAGGGGGGGAAAGCCCCCCCTCCGCCCCACCCCCTCCCCCGGACCCCCTCCTCCGGAGGGGGCCCACCCTGACCCCCTCCCGGGACCCCCTCCTCCGGAGGGGGCCCACCCCACCCACCCCCCCCGGGACCCCCCTCCTCCGGAGGGGGCCCACTCCAACCCACCACCCTCCCCGAAACCCTCCCACCCACCCCCCCGGGACCCCCTCCTGAGGAGGGGGCCCACCCTACCCCAACCCACCACCCTCCCTGAAACCCACCCACCACTTCCCGGGACCCCCCTCCAGAGGAGGGGGCCCACCCCAACCCACCACCCCCCCGGGACCCCCTCCTGAGGAGGGGATCCCCAGTGTGTGTGTGGAAAGCCGGAGCCCCGGCGGTGTTCTTGTTTGCACAGGGGACCCGCCGAGCGGGTCCGGCCCCGTGTGGGGCTCCAGCGAGGGCAGGGGCGCCGGGCTCCGGCCCTCTGGGCTTTATTCTCCGGCGCCCCGAGCCCCGCGGCTGCGGGGGAAAGAGGGAAAGGGGAGGGATGAGATAGGGTAGGGAGAGGAGTCGGGGTGCGTTGGGGAGAACGAGGGGGGAAGGGAAAGGCCGGGTGAGGGCGAGGGATGATGGTCAGAGGAGGGGGAGAAGGGGAAGAGAGGGGAGTCGGGTTGGGGAGCGGGGTACGGAGAGGGGAGAAAGGAGGGCTGGGGGACAAAGGAAGGGTGGGGGACAAAGGAGGGCTGGAGGGGTCGGGGATGCGCAGGGGAGCAGGGAGAGAGGGTGGGGGTCGCTAGGGAGAGGGCAGGAGGGGGGCTGGGAGGGAAAGGGAGGGTGTGGGGGAGAGAAAGAACTGGGGGGGTAGGAAAGAGGTGATAAGCGGGGGAAGAAGGAGGAGGAGAAGAGCAGGAGAAAGAGGGGGAGGAAAAAGGGGGAGCGGAGCCTCACCCGGGCCACGCCGGGGGAGCCCGGCCCAGCGGCAGCCTCCCCCAGCTCTGAGCGCGCAAATGGCGGCGGGGGCGATTTCCGGCCCTTAAATCCCCTCGGCCCCGCCCCGCGCAGCCGCGCTGGGGCCCCGCGCACCTGTGCGGACCCCGCCCCGCGCACCTGAGCCGGATTAGGGGCCGCCCCTGAAGCCGCGCCCCCGGCCCCGCCCGGGACCGCCCCAGAGCCCCGGCCCCGCCCGGCCCCGGGGCCCGCCCTGCCCGGCACGGGGGCGGCTCCATCGCTCGGGGCCCCGCCCCTCTCTCCCGGGCCGGACCCGCCCCGCGCACCGGGGCCGCTCCCGGGACCGGGGCTCCGGGTCCTGCCGGCGGCCGCTGCGGGTCCCGGGCGGCGCCGCCTCTCCCGGCGGGATTGGGGCTGGCATCGGGACCGGGAGGAGCCGCTCCGGGACGGGCGCTGGGGCCGAGCCCGGCGCTGCCGCTCCTGCTCCGGCCGGCTCTCCGCGGGGAGCCGGGGCTGTGCCAGCGCCCGGGCAGCCCCGGGATCCCGAGCCGGGCCCGACGCGCCGGGCCGGGCTCCGCTCAGCCCTGAGCCCCTCCCGGAGCCCGCCTTGGGCCCCACGACGCGGCCCCGGGCTCTGCCGCCAGCCCCGGACGCGGCGCTGAGTCGCTGCTCCCGAGCTCTGCGTGAGGCCGGGGAGCCCGGCTTCGGGCTGTGCCTAAGGCAGGACTCGGAGCTCAGAGACACAGACTCGCCCTGGCCCGAAGAGCCCGCTTTGAGCATCAAAACACGGCATTTGGGCTTTGATTCAGGTCCAGCAAAATGCAGCACTTCAGTTTCTCTTTGTGAGCCCAAACACACAGGACTTGCTCTCTTCCTCAAGCCCTGAGAACAGGATTTAGTCACTGTTTCGGAGTCCCAGCTCTGGCCATACCAGCCTGCTCTCAGGACTCCACAATGCAGGATTTAGTCTCTGTTTTTAAGCTCTGCGCCTGCTTTTGAGCCCCCGAAACGCAGCACTGGGTCTCTTTTTGTGAGCCCAAAACCGCTCCTGTCCCTCGGGTTCGGAGCCCCCAGAAGTGCCCGGGGCCACGGCTGGACCCCAGCTGGGCACCAGCAGCCGCTCCCTCACCCCCCGTGGGATGGGGAAGAGACCAGAGACAAAATTCCAGCTCAGAACAGTTTAATAATGGAAACCAAGACAAATACAATCATTTGAGAGTAATGACAACACATAATAACAGTGAGAGCAACAAGAGCAGTGGTAACAATAATGAACAGGAGAGGGAGAAAAACCCCTCCACACCCCCCTCCCTTTAACATTATAAATCCAAAATTTAATCCAGAGCACCACAAACTGCCAGGGTGGGGGATTTCCATATTCCTGTTACTTTCTCTGTGTTCTGTCCTGGGGATTTGTGGACTGAGGGAGGCACTGGCTGCTCCTCTGGGCAAGGGGAAGGCCCCTGTGCTATTCCCATGAAGAGAACACCTGGAATTACTGCCCTGGGAGCCCAGTCCGGTCCTTCCAGTGACTGGGGGGCACCCAGAGGGTCTTTACATGAAATGAAAATGACATCCTGGTCCAGTGCATTGACAGCAGGATTGGACACTCCTGGCCAAGGTGACCAGTCCGTGGGAATCGCACCAGTGACCATCCAGGGGGGATTTTAACTTGGAGACTTAAAATCAGAAACTCCAATTATTTTTGGCACCTCTTGCTTAAGTGTTTCCCTGATGGAAGACATCAATTAATATTTTTATTGACCAGATTGCCAAAACGAGGGAAAAACAATCAGCATTCCCTGAACACCTCCATCACTTCCACAGCCATCTGCAACCAGTGGCCAATGGTCAGAAGCCTGCCCGGAACAGGCTTGAGGGGTGCTATTAAGTCCATTATTCCCAAGGTTTGAATGATTCTGGCATTATCCCCTCATGTCCCCGAGTGTGCCAGAAACCCCAGAGCTCCAGGAGCTGCAGGCAGGTGTTTTTCCTTCCCAGCTTTTTGGGAGTGTGGGTGAAGGTCCCCTTCCCTGTCCAGCTCTGGGGGTTGTCCTCGCCACAGAGCCCACACTGATCCTTGGCCTTGTTGGAGCCAATTCCCTTGTCATGGCCCACCTGCTACAGAAAAATGGGAAAGTGCCCAGTCAGCCCCAGCTCCAGTCAGGAACATCTCAAACAGCACCGTGGGGTGTTCCTCTTGCTCTGGAAAGGAAGCTCTGGAAAAGGCCTCCCTGGGGAACAGCACTTCTGCTACCACAGGCCTGGGCCCTAGGGTGTATCACCATGTCCCGCAGCCATAGGGAGGAGGAGGAGAAGATCCAGCAGGCAGGAATTGTGCAGCAAGATTGATTTCTTTAATTATTTTACAAACTCTATTATAGACTTTTTTCTTCATAGTCTAATTGGACAAACGATCAGCCTCCCCTTGGGGGTGATTGGCTAAAATCCTAAAACATCCACTCTCAAAATATTTTTCTACTAGACCATAAACAAGACTTTTCAAGGTTGCAGGTGGTGGTTTGGTTGTTTACAGAACTCTGCTGCCTCTTCTGTGAGAGAGAAAAGTCTCTCACAGACTTAGAAAATAACAAGAAAATCCTCACTAGCAGCATTTTTGTATCTACACACTTCAGTTTTTCAGTCAAGGGCTTTTCCTGGTCCCTTGAGGCACAGGATGATCCATACATTTGTCTCTCCTTTCTCACTCGCAGGCCAAGGTCCTGCTCTTTTTGCCCTCCCTCAGTGCCTGCATTTTGCCAGTGGGATTTTCCTGCCTTTCAGCAGACCAGGAATCATTCTCCAGTGTCTCCAGGAAATTTCCAGAGCTGACCCATTCCCGACTACAGAGCTCAGGACAAGGGAAGAACAAAGGTTTCAGCACTTACCATCTTTCATTTTCCTTTCCCACAACAACTCGCTCTGGCTCTTCCCATCCCAGAAAGTTCCTTGTCTTTGTTTCAGCCTCAGAGGATTCTGTGAGAAAATTTCACACCCACAAATCAAGATCCCACACCCAGAGGGTTGTCCCTGAAGGTGGAGCAGCATTGGCTGCTCCTGTGAATTTCCTCCATGCACACAACATAAAAACCATTGCACCACTTCATAATTACCTTCAGCTGGTGCTGCAACACTGAAAAACTGATTTTCCAGGTCCAGAGGAAGGACATTTCCCAGTTGAGGCTGTGAGACCTTAAACTGCACATTTATCTGGGGGCTGTGACAGGGATTCCAGTAGGGATTGAGCCTTGTGTGCGTGCAAACTCAGCACGGGACTGGGCAGGTTTCCATTGGGGGAAGCTCTCGCTTTATTCCTCGGCAGTTTTTCTCTGGAATATTAATGAAGAGGGAGGCCTTGTCCTTAATCCAATTACCACAGGGCAGCAAGTTACTATTGCTTGTTTACCAGCTACGAACAAAACTGGGAGCAGCACTGAAAAGTTGGGAGCTACTGCTTCACCACACGGTGTCAGCAACAGAGAGAAAACACAAAAGGTGTATCCAAAACCAAGGATGAAATTATTCCTCCTGCTTTTAGTGGGATCAGGGCTTATGCCGCCCTGGAATGACAAAGAACTTCTCCCTCAGCCCCCCAGAGAGCCCTCAAAAAGCCAAAGTGCAGCAGGGAAGGAAGGAAAGGCACCTGCTGGGGACAGCACAGGTCCAGCTGCTCATGGGGACTGGGAATGAGTGCGGAGCCAAAAGCACCTTCCCAGGCTGGAGGGGCTTGCCTAAAGCACCACCTCTGGGAAGCAAAGGGCTATGGAAGAAATGGAGTGGGAATTTACAATAGCAGTAATAGCAGCAATAATAGTAATAACAGGGAAGAGCAGCAAAGGATGACACAAAAACAGGGAGTGGGGGCTGCACTTGGATACCTGCAGGCAGGGTTGGGCCCCTTCTGAAAGCTTCAATCCCTGTTTTTCAGAGATTCAATCAGGGATAATGACATTTTCACAAAGCTCTCTTAAGGCACATGAAAACCCGAGTAAGAAAATGGAATCAAACCCTTTGTTCCCCTGGCCTCACTCCCCAAATTCCAACGGGACAGACAAGTCCCTCTCCTCGGGAGGCAACGTCTCCTACCTGGATCTGTGCCTTCCCCAGCCTTTGGTGGCCGCTGTCTCCATCCTCCCACACCTCCTCATCTTCCTCCTCAGCAGGCCTGGCTTCCTCATCCTGCAGAGCAAGCACAGGGACAGTCACCAACCTGCTCATCCCAAACCTGGCCAGCAGGGATGGACTGCTGGGACCCCCTGGATGGTCACCCCTCTGCTGGGCACCATCCCTGCTCTGCAGTCCATTCCCGTTCCTGGCCTGGCATCTCCTTTGAACGGGATGTTAAACCACAACCACTTGCTCTGCTGCATTTTGGGACAGCAGAGACTCCCCCAAGGCAGTGGACAAAGCTCCTGTTCCCACACCCTCTGCCTCCCAAAGCCCTGCTAGGGCCAGGCAGAGCAAAGGAAACCCCAGTTCCTGCTGGAAATTTCCTCTTGTGCTCGGAAACCCAGGGAAATCGTGGCTGCCCCATCCCTGGAAGTGTTCAAGGCCAGGCTGGATGGGGCTTGGAGCAACCTGGGCTAGTAGATGGAATGGCAGGGGATGGAATGAGGTGATCCATAAGGCCCCTTCCATCTCAAACCATTCTGCAAGTCCAGGATGATTCCACGACCTCTCCATGCGCTCATTTTGCATTGTTTCCTCTCAAATTTAAATTCTCAAATTCAGATCATTTGTTAAAATAATTTGTTAAAGGAATAATTTTTAAATTATACCAGGAATAAAAAGGGGTGCATCAAACATACAAGAATCATTCCTACACCCACCAAACCATTCTTAACTGGAAGCCTATTCCCTCATCTCTGTCCTTGTTTTGCTTTCCTGGAAAACCTTGTGATCCCAGAGTCTCTCAGAGAGATGTGCTGGCATTACTGGAAGGTTTGCTCTGTCAGAGAGCCAGGGGGGTTTACAGCACTTGTTCCTCTGCATCTTTATCCTTTAAACAGCTTTCCCTCCGCCGGGACGCCGGGACACCGGGTCCCCCCGCTTCCCCCGCCCGCTCCCTCCCCGGCCCGTCCCCGCCGTTCGCTCGGGGCTGTTCCCGGTCCCCGCTCACCTCCGAGCCCGGAGCAGCCGCCCCGGTGTCCCCGGCCCGGCCGCGCTGCTCCCCGCCATTGCCGCTCCCTGTTCCGCGCCTGCGCTCCCGGCACAGCGGCCGCGGGTCCTGCCGGGAGCGGCCCCGGGAGCAGGACCTGGCCATGGGCCCCGCACGGCCGGTCCCGGTCGCTGTCCCGGTCGCTGTCCCGGTCGTTGTCCCGGTCCAGCTGCACGTGCCGGTGCCGGTGCCGGTGCCGGTGCCGGTGCCGGTGCCGGTGCCGGTGCCGGAGGGGGCAGCGGAGCCGCGGGAAGCGCCGCGGGCGCTCGGAGCTGCAGTACCGCGTGTGCCCACAAGGCGGCAGCACTGAGGTGTAGGGGGTCACCGCGCATGCGCACGGGTTTTAGGGACGCCGCTAAAACCCCAATTTCAATCCCATCGCAGATCCCAGATTTTGGGTGCTCCAGCGGGAGGAGAGAGAAAGATCTCCGAATACACAGAGCTGTTTCTAGGTCCTTCATACAGATCACCTTGTCTAACTTTTTCAAGCCCTTTATTTTTTCATTTTTATGCATGAACGTTGCATTTTTACTTTCAAACCCTATGGATCCATATTCAGAATTCCTTATAGTCTAAAATCTTGTTTATAATATCGCAGATTTATCTTGAAATAAATCAATAGTATTTTTCAATATATGTATAAATAAAAATCTTTACACTTTCTACTATTTTACACATAAATTAATTTTCAGGCATTTTGAGGCTATAACCTCCCTTTTTTGGGGGGCTCCCCCCTTGTTCCCCCACCACAGGCATTGGGGTGCCCCAAATGACACCATCACCCCCCAGACTCGCCCACCTCTCTTTTTCCTCACCCCCAGAGAAGGCACAAAACGAATCCAAGGGCCCTCACCAGCAGCTCAGTGCTTCAAGCATGTGGGCGTCCCCCACAAAAAAGGGGGAAAAAATCGAGGCCAGGGCAGCCCCGCACAGTTTTGGAGTCCCCTCAGCTCCAGTCCCGCAGGCCAGCAGCTGCCCCACGGCACAGGAAATGTCCCTAAGGATGGTGTCTTGTCTCTGCCTCAGGCTCCACCGCATTCCCTCTCCAGGCAGTCCAGGCAGCGGACTCTCCCATTCCAGGAGATGTCTGATCCCTTCCCTAGGCTGCTGCTGCAGGGAGATCCCTGGAGGCTGCCAGACCCGGCAGGGCCGTGACGGCATCGGCACACCCAAAGCCACCCGACGGCTCCGGCCCTGCCCATCAGGCCTGGCCAGGGGAGCTGAAATAAAGCCTGGAAATCTCAAGGGTAAACTGGCAGCACAACCACAACCCTCCCTCGCTTGAGAGTAAAGAGGTGTCCCTGTATTTACACACATCCAGGAACAATACTCCTCTAGAGGAATCTTGGATTTACTTTTTTATCAGTTGAACTGGCACAGCTGCCACCTGATGCCATTAAATTCTCCATCCCCACAATCCCTGGTTACCCTTGGCCGTGGGGTTTTTGCTGTCCCACAGTCAGGAGGGATGACACCGCTGAGAGCCAGCTGCACTGCCCAGGAGAGATGCCATGGGACTGATGGGAATCTCACCACTGGAAGGAAGCAAGGCGGGAATAGGCTAATTCAGTGCACCTCCTCAAAATACTGGGGGAAAAACCTGAACCGTTCCACTGCTCCCATGGCACAGTGGGTAGGTTTTAGGTGAGGTGGCCGCACAGCCTGCACGTCCCAGTGCAGATGAGAATCCCCGCACGAGGATTTTCCAGCTACACCAGGGGCTTGAGCCAGCAAGGACATCCGCAGTGGTGTTCCTGTTATCCCTTCGCCCGCCACTCCTGGCGTTATCCTGCCGAAAAAACACAGGCACCTACGGCCCCTGTGCCTACATCACAGCTCTCTCTTCAGCCTCCTCCCAGGCAGAAGTGTCCTGGAAAGAGGAACGCAGGAGCAAAACCAGGGGAAGTGAATCCGTCTATATGGAAGGAGTCACAGTTATCACAGCAGAAACTTCTTTAACCGCTTGTCCTCCAAAACTTGCAGCACCTGCCCTGTGCTGCTGAAACTGAAGCCCAGCCAGCTGGGTGGCGCTGGATCGGTATCCTCAGCACCTGTGGCTCAGCATTCCCAAGCAGGAGCTGCTTTCCCCAGCTGGTGACACTGCAGACGCTGGGAAAAGGACGGGAGTGGGGCGGAGGAGGCTGCAGAGGGCCCCAGTGCAGATGTTGGGGCTGAGGGAGGGACAGGCACCTACCTTCCTGCTCCCCACCCCCTGGCCTCAACTTCCACTCTGTCATTTCTCACATGCCTCAGCTCTCACTTCTCCTTTCCCTTTTGCCGTTTCCCTCGGCCAGCTCATTTTCCCAGCTCCTGTCCCACTGCTTGGACTGGTGAGGGCTGGGGTGTTCAGCCATGGGCTGGGGGCTCTGGGGGGTCTTGCTCACCTGGGCACTGCTGGCAGAGGTGACAGGGGCTGGGCAGCCCCAGGAGCTCTCCTCCTCTTCGGGGTTTGGGGCGTGCGGCAGGACCTTGAAGCTGCCGCGGCTGGAAGTTCTGCCGGGGGGGGGCTGGGATAACCTCAGGAATTTGGATATGGGCAGAGTCATCAACCTGGGCTACTCGCAGTGCAAGACCACAGAGGACGGATCTTACATCATCCCAGATGAGATCTTCACTATCCCCCGCAAGCAGAGCAACCTGGACATCAACTCTGAGATCATCGAGTCCTGGAAGGATTACCAGAGCGTCACCTCTGCCTCCATAAACCTGGAGCTGTCCCTCTTCTCCGCCATCAACGGCAAGTTCTCCAGCGACTTCCACCGCACCAAGACCCACCACGTGAGAGACCAGGCTGTCACCACCCGGGTGCAAGTCAGGAACCTGGTTTACACTGCCAGGATCGACCCCGAGGCAGCCCTGGACAAGGGCTTCAAGAAGCAGCTGCTGACCATCGCCAGCCACCTGGAGAACAACCAGACCCAGATGGCCGACTTTCTGGCCGAGGTGCTGGTGCTCAGCTACGGCACGCACGCCGTCACCTCCGTGGACGCGGGAGCCACCTTGGTACAGGAGGACCAGATCAAGGCCACCTTCCTGAAGGACAGCTGGGCCACACGGAGCGCTGTCACTGCCTCAGCCGGCGTGGCCTTTCACAGCATCATCAGTGCGGGAACCAAGGAATCCCTGGATGTCAGCTCCAGCTTCACAAAGCAGTACCTGGAGAACCGCACCAGCTCCCGGGTGGAGAGCATCGGCGGGACTCCCTTCTACCCAGGCATCACCCTGAAGACGTGGCAGGAGAGGATTCAAAACCAGCTGGTGGCCCTGGACCGCTCGGGGCTGCCCCTGTACTACTTCATCAAGCCCAGCACGGTGCCGGAGCTGCCGGCGCCCACGGTGCGGAGGGTGGCCCGGCGGGTGGAGCTGGCCATCCGCCGCTACTACACCTTCAACACCGCCCCGGGCTGCACCGACACCTCCTCGCCCAACTTCAACTTCCACGCCAACACCGACGACGGCTCTTGCGAGGGCACCATGGCCAACTTCACCTTCGGGGGAGTCTTCCAGGAGTGCGTCGGGCTGGCTGGCCCCGACACCGCCGTGCTGTGCCAGGCGCTGGAGCAGAGGAACCCCCTCACCGGGGCCTTCTCCTGCCCCGCCGCCTACGCCCCGGTGCTGCTGGGCGTGCAGGAGCGGGAGGAGGGTCACAGCCACCTGGAGTGCCACAACAAGTGCACCCTGGGCATCTTCTGCCACCGCGAGTGCCAGGACGTCTTCTGGCTCTCCCGGGTGCAGTTCAGTGCCTACTGGTGCGCTGCCAGCGGGCCGGCGGCCCCAAACTCGGGATACCTCTTTGGGGGGCTGTTCAGCACCCACAGCGCCAACCCCATCACGGGAGCCCAGTCCTGTCCCTCGGGCTACTTCCCGCTGAAGCTCTTCGGCGAGCTCAGAGTGTGCGTGAGCCAGGATTACGAGGGGGGGGCCGAGTACGCGGTGCCCTTCGGGGGCTTCTTCAGCTGCCAGGCGGGGAACCCCCTGGCCGGGCAGCACCAGGGCACGGCCGAGGACCCCCACGCCAAGGGCTGTCCCCCGGGCTTCAGCCAGCACCTGGCGCTCATCAGTGACAGCTGCCAGGTGCAGTTCTGCGTCCAGGCCGGGCTCCTCACGGGGGGCTCGCTGCCGCCCGCCCGCCTGCCCCCCTTCACCCGGCCCCCCGCCAACCTGCCGGCCGTGGACACGCTGCTGGTGCGGGACGGGGCCAGCACCTGGGTGAGGGACGGCCAGAGCCACGTGTGGCGGCTGGCACGGCCGGACGAGGTCCGGCACGTGGCCGAAATGGTCAGGGACCGGGGGCTGTCAGGGGGAGAGGTGGCTGGAGTCACCGCGGCCGTGCTGGCAGGGCTGGCCACCGTCCTGGGGACAGCGTGGTACGGCCGCCGGCGCTGCAGGGCCAGGGGCTACCGCGCGCTGGGCACAGGGGACAGCCCGGCCCCCGCCAGCCCCGGGCACTGCACGGTGCTCAGCGTGGGCGGGGGGTACCAGCAGGAGCCGGAGGGCACGGTGCCCTGAGCGCCCCCTCCCCTCGTCCCCAAAGCCCCAAACCCGCAGGAAAAGGAGGGAGCGGAGGGGCCCCGCGGAGGGTTATCTCCCAAATCCTGCATGCTGCAAGCTGCAACCCCCGTCTCCATGTATATCTATCGGGATAGATATACACACGCATGCAGAGAGGCACGGAGCAGTTTTATTTCAGCCAGCAACTCATCGTGTAGTCAACAGAGCATTAAAAAAAGGAAAAAAAAAAGTCACGTCGTGGAAAGACTTACTCACAGTAAGAGCCATCGGGCTGGCACCGAGGAGGGCGGGGGAACCCTCCCCTTCCTCGCCCAGAGGGTTTTGCATAGCTCCAGACAGGCTTTGTCCGCACTGGGGAAAACCCAAGGTGTGCGTGGAGGAGAAATCACACTGCTGAGAGCCACCCAAACAGGGGCGTGTGCCTGGGGAAAGAGGGTTTCTCCCTTGAGGTAGAAGATAACAACCCACGCTGAGGGTGGCTGGGGACAGGTCGCTGCAAAGCGACATCAGGGGAACTCGGGGCAGCTGGCCCTGCCCACAGTGGCCCTGGCTCGCCTGGCCACACAGATGACTGACAGAAGACAACAGAGAGGCCAGGCCGTGCAGGGACCGCCAGAGTCCCCTGCCATCCGCTTTATTGACCCCCAGCCCCTCCGCGGGGTGGCCACGGGGGAGACGGACCCTCCAGGCCACGGAGAGGAAAAACAGCAACGACAACAGAACGATGCACAGCAGGATGGGCCCCCCTCCCGCCAGCACACAGGGGCAGGGACCCCCTGGCACCCGGCACTGGCGGCTCCGAGAGGCCCCACGAATCCCTGGTTTGGGATGGAAGGGACCCACAGACCCTCTCGTTCCTAACCCCTGCCCTGGGCAGGGCCATCTTCCACCAGCCCAGGGCTCTCCAAGGCCCAGTCACCCCGGGGGGCTGGCAGGGACCCCCCCAGAGCCTGCCTTGGAACACACTTCCCCCACCCACATCACCCACTGTCCTACCCACACCACCCTTCTGGCCCAGCCCACGCCAACCCCTCAGCAGCCACCTTCCCCTCCAGACCCCCCCAAGGCCTCTCTGGGGACAGGAAGGGGGACAGTTCTCCCCCCACCTGGACCTGGCCCCATGGGGACCCGCAGGTGACAGCCCTCCCGTGGGGCAGAGCCCTGCCGGCATGGGGGGGCCCCACAAACCCCTGTCCCAACCCCGAGCACCACCGTGCCCAGCCCCGGCCCGGCTGCAGCACCACGTTCTCCCAGGCTGCCTCCCCAAACGCCCCCCCTATATGTACATATATACGACAAAACCCCAAAACACGAGGTATATAGAAATTCCAACGCGGGGACGCCCCCATACGAACAGTTCAAGGAACCCACTGCGGGGGGCTGGGATGTCACTGTCCCCCCCCTCCTACCACCCACCAGCCCCTCCCTGGCCCGCAGAGGCGGGGGCAGCCCAGACAAGGGGACCCTGCAGGGCACAGCTCAGACACAGCCAAGAGGAGCAGGGGGCACAGGGCTGGGGGGAGCTGAGGCAGCCCAGGGCCCCCCCCAACCTCCGCGGACACGGGAGAGCGGTGGGGAGGTACCGGACAGAACGAACAAACAAACGAACGTCAGAGGGACGAGGCAGGGCAAGGGGGACTCCCGCGGCCCCAGCTCCCGCCCCGAGCCAGGTCCCAGCCCCAGGCGGGTGCCAGGGGTGCTGGGTCAGGCTGGGACCAGCACAGGGGAGGAGAGAGGGGAGCCTGGCACCCCCCAAGCCCTCAGCACAGTGGCAGCAAGGACAGGACACCATCCAGAGGGGTGGCCAAGCCAGCCTGAAGCCCCCCAGCTGTGTGTGGGGATGTTCCCGCCCCGCAGGAGTGAAGGGGAGGGCCAAAAGGACCTTCTCCCACATTCCCAGCCAGCCTGGGGCACTGCGTGGCTGCCACTGGGAGCAGGGGGCTCCAGGTGTGCCCTGAAAAGCCCCCAGGCAGGTATCTCCAGCAGCTTTATCCTGGCGGGTGCCGGCACAGGCAACCCTTTCCTTGCCTCCTCGCCGCGGTCTCAGTCCTTCTCCTGCGCCAGGCTCTCCTCCGTGATGCCCTGGGCCGCCAGCTCGGCCAGGACATTGTCCAGGTAGTTGATGTCGGGGTAGCCGTGGCCAGTGAGGTTGGAGCCGAACTCCGTCTTGTGGTGGATCTCGTTCCAGATCACCGTGTCCGACTCGCCCGTGGTGCTGGAGGTCCCGATGGCGAAGATCAGGCGCCGGTCCCAGGCCACCAGCAGCAACTTCAGTACCTGCAGAGGCCAGGAAGGGGGCAGGCAGCAAAGCGAGTGCGGCAACGTGGGCGACCCACAGGCAAGGCCTCCCGGAGCGTCCCAGCACAGCCTCCCACCCCAGCCAGAGCAGAGGGACCAGCCTGCACGGGAGGGAAGGTCACGGGGCTCCCGCAGAGCCTGCTGGATGGGGCTGTGGGGAAAACCTCCACCCACATTCCCCCTCCTTAAGCCATGCTTGCTTTTCCCACCCTGGCATGCCTTGGCCAGCTCACCTTCCTGCCCTTCTCACTGTCTGGCAGGTAGCAGTGCCGGGGGAAGCCACGGGCTGTGAAGCTCTTCCCAGGGTTTGGATGTTCTGGTCCCTGCGATGTGGGAAGTGGGAGAAGAAAACCCTTTTGGAGCTCAAAAGGATGCTCTGGGCATCCCCCAAGCCCTGGTGGGCACTAATGGCCACCATCCCCCCCCCACCAAGCAGACATGGACAGCACTTTGATGCAGATACACCCCAGACTTCCCACAACATCCTTATGGATGCTCCCGAGTCAAGGCACGAGCTGCAGCGTGACCTGGGGGGGATACAGCAGCAAAAAGGACCACCCCCCTCCCCCATACCCACCTGCACCCCCGGGGGGATGTTGTAGATGATGCGGATGGTTTTGCAGTCGGCGTGGCCAGGCAGCGCGTGGGGGATGATGTGATATTCCATCTTCCCGGGAGGCTGCGTCCCTGTCTTCACCCCATAGATGGTTTTGCAGGTGGGACACTGCAGACTCCCATCCTGAGAGCAGGAAAAGGGCCACACAGTGAAACCAGGATCCCCAGCACCGAGCCACGCCAGGCACTGAGTCCCTGAGCAGCACTGAATGCTGTTTTCATTGGGAAAAACATCATTTCAAGAACTCTCAGGAAGCCTGGGACAGGGCTGGGAGAATTCACTACACAACTTCAACCAAAACCACGAGGTCTGCGTTTCTCTTCCCCATCAGCTTTCCAGTCCTCATTGCTTTCCCTAGCTCTGATTTGGTGGCTTGTTTTGTTTTGGTTTTTTTTCAAAGAGGGAAATACAATAAATATTGAAAATCTCCAAACAGTGTGTTTCCCAGGGAGTGTCAAGCAGGAGGGGTATTTGCAAAAACCCTCCCGTGGCTGGAGAAGCACTGCTTGGCACCAGATTCCAGGTAGCTCTGCTCAAACATGCAGGGATCAAAGTCCACCCTGGGAAGGAAAACAAGCACACAAAACCGGGCATAGTGGGGGGAAACACACGCACACAGCCCTGGGTTCTGATTTCGCACTCCCCAAGTGCTTGCTGCTGATAAAAACTAAACTCTGAGTCAGGGTGGGAGCTCAGAGCCCTCCAGGGCAGCCAGGCTGGAGCTCTGTCCCATGGAGAGCTCGTGGAGCTCAGCCGAGGTGGCTGAGCTGGGGGTCCCCCAGGGCTGCACCCTCACCTTGTTGCCGTTGTTGTACATGGCCACCAGGCAGTGGAGGTGGAAGACGTGGCTGCACTTGACCAGCTTCCCCACGAGGTCAGGCTTGACGGCCGGCTGGGGCCCCTTGTAGCCAGAGGGGGCAGAGAGCCGCTCCATGCAGATGGTGCAGTCCTGTGCCGGAGGGGAGGACAGGGATCAGAGGGACGGGTGCTGATGGGCTGTGGGGCTCTCACCCAGGGACCGGCGCCCACCCCCAGGCCGCACCCAGCCCCTCCTCGGGGACAGGGCAGAGCCACGCAGGGCGGCGGCAGATCCCTGCACGTGGCATCGCTGGGTCCCGGCAGCTCATCCCAGGGCAAAGCTCATCCCAGGGCAAAGCCCCCCCAGACACCCCGGCGCAGCCCCGCCGCTCGCACCTCATCCGGTGGATGCCGCACCTTCTGCAGGTATTTCTTCAGCACCTCCTCTGGGGTTTTACCTGCGGGAGATCGAGAGTCAAAGGATGGGAGAAACCCGCTGCCAGGGGCAGCAGAGGGGATGGGGAGCACGGAGGAACCAGGAAGGGCAGGAGGGACAGTCTCTCCTACCCTTCTTGGCCTGTTTCTTGGTGGTCTTGCGGCAGGAGTGGGAGATGCCGGGGATGGACTGGATCTCGCTCTTGCTGACAGGCGGGGGGTGCAGCACCAGCTTGGGGGGCCGGGTCAGGCACACGGGCAGCCCGGCTGCACTCATGAGGATCCCTGTGATCCCTGCGCAAGGAGGTAGCAAATGGCACTGAGGAAAACCAGTGACACCTCGAACCCCAGACGCTCCCTAAACCCGCCCCACTGGGGCTGTTTGTCCCCCCCACCCCGAGGGAACCGGCACCCGCTGCAGCCCCATCCTCACCTGCCAGTGCTGGGTTGACGGGGCTGGAGCCGGTGAGGTTCTTCACAGGGACCGTGGGGACCCTGAGGGGAGCCAGCAGAGACCACATCAGGACGGGCAGGAGGCACCCACGTCCCCACAGGGCCCAGGGGCAACACAACAGTTGCCCAAGCAACTGCACGGGCCCCGGCTGGAAACAGAGAATCCCCCGGTGGGGCAACGTGCCCCTCCCTGCCCCACCACCGCCTTTTCTCTGGCGCTTTAGAAACCCTGCCTGCATCTCCATTCATGGCCCCTTTTTGTCACAGCTCCCCGGGCCAGTCTGTTGTTTCTTTTCCTCTTTTCTCCTTATGGCCACGTCACTGCCACAGCTCTTTTCCCCCCCGCCTCCCCTTGGGGCTCTCTTCCATGGGAAAGTTTCCCGGCAGGTCAGGAGCAGAGGGAAGGGGGAGGACGGAGAGGGAGAGGAAAGGGGCCAGGCTGCGACAGAAGGCTGACGGCAGAGACAGACAAAGGGGAGAAACAGGCCCATTAAATGTCCACCCCATCACAAAAAAGTGTCTTTGGAGGGTGGGGGTCTGGAGGGACCCCTTCTCATGGGGCCTGAATGGCGTTTCTTTGGGCCTTTCGCAGTCCCCCACCCAACCCCTGACTCCAAGAGAAAGAGCAGCCCCAGCCTCTTCATTGAGATGCAGGAGCCACCCCATCCCTGCTCCAGTCCCCAGGCACCTGCAGGGAAGGCGAGAGGCCCGGCAGAACCCACCACCCTCCACGGGAGGTTGGGGACCACCGGGGCGCCTCCCACCAGGCTCAGAGGTGGCAGACCCCTGCGGCGGGGGCTGCGGCCCCTCTGCGCCCCGGGGAGGGAGGAAGGTCTGTGCCGGCCCTTTCTCCGCCCAGGCACCCCGTGGCCAGCAGGCAGCGGGACTCACCCGGAGGCGATGAGCACGCGGGACTGGGCGATGGCCAGGCGCTGCAGGTGGCTGCGGTTCAGGGTGCCGAGGCCGGGCCGGGGGGCTTTGCCGCTGCCCACGCCGGGGGGGCTGCCGGAGGCGCCGGCCGAGCTCAGGGCGGGCGTGCTGGCCGCCTGCCGCCGGCCACCCTGCGCCGCCAGCGGCTTCAGCGAGCCGCGCACCACGGCCACGCCATCCGGTGCCTTCGGCCCTGCCGCGGGCAGCGGGGGCTTGGGGGCGGCCGGCGGCGCGGGGGCGGCTTTGCGGGGCTGCAGGGTGGCGGCGCTGGGGCCGGCGGCGGCTTTGACGCTCATGACCAGGAGGCACTGGGGACAGGTGCAGGCGGGGACCGGAGGGGCCGCCGCCGCCCCGGGGCTGGCTGGCCACGACTGCGACTTGGGCAGGGTGCCCGACACCAGCGGGTAAACCATGTCGAGGCGGCGGCGGACGCGGCGCTTGCGCTGGGTCTGCCGGTTGATCTGGCCCATGGTGGCGAAGTCGATGACGTAGCAGAAGCCGATGGCGCTCAGGTCCACCCAGGGGTGCTGCTTCTCGTAGGCGCGCTGGATGGTGATGCCCACGTCCATGTCGTAGGGCGTCCACGTCCCGCTGTCATTCTCCCACTCCCAGACGACTCCCTTGCCCGGCGCCGAGGACGGGTCGTAGTAGCTGCGCCGGACGGGCCGGATGGTGCCTGAGGGAGGGCGACAGATGCCGTCAGACCCTGGCGCCAGCACCCACCCGTGGGCAGGCAGCGAAACCACCCCAACCTGCCCCGCCGGTGCCGTTCCACACGGGGACAGCACGGCTTTCCGGCTCCGCTGCTGTCCCCGCCCTGCCCGGGGACTGGTGTGCCTCGGTTTCCCCAGAGGGCAGGGTGCCCCACAGCCTGGGGGGGTGGGGAACCCCCCCCCGTGCAACTGGGCTGAAGGGAAGGGCAGATTTCACCCCCACTGGCCCACAGCCCCAGTATGGAGCCACTCAGCCCTGATGGGGAAACACAGAACCGGCAAGGCTTGGCTGCTCCAGCCTGTTCCCAGGGACCTCCTGCGGGAGCCTGACGAAACCAGGCATTAGGGCACCCGAGCCCTGCAGTGCCTGTCTCCCTCCCAGCTCTGGGCTGGAGCAGGTGAATGAAAGATTTGAGGGGCAGCTCCGAGCCCCCAGCAGTGACACACACAGGCCCTCACGCACGTAGGGGAGCGGGGCTCGTGCCAGCCCCACCATCTGCAGCTGCCAAACCAGCCCGCAATGAAAACCCCCACTGTGGCACAGGGAGAATCCCTGGGAGGCCAAGCTAAGGAGTTCGAGCGGGGCCCCATGCCCAGCTCCCACTGCCCCATCAGCAAACATCAGGAGTAGGATGAGAGCACAAAGCACCAAGGCTTTGTGCCCTGCATCCTTATTTTGGCTAGGCGTTTCCTTTCCCACCACTCCCAGTCAACTAGGGCGCATTCAAAGCGTGGACACAAAATTTGCAAACTCCTGCCATGAGGAGAGAGCCTTCCTCTTTGGGACGGCTCACAGCAGGGCAGGGCAGGCCGAGTACGGTTGGGCTTGGTCCCAGGGTCCCATCCCGAGCGTGTCACTCATGTCCAGAGGTGTTTTGGGTAACAGGTGGGACAAGCACTGCTGCCTCCAGGTCCTTCTGCAGAACTCCATGGCTGAGCCCAGCGTGAGGAACAAGAAAGCACTCAGAGAGAAGCAATAACAAGTCTGCTGCTTCGGCTTTTCACCACGTGTCCTGCAAAGCCTGCAAGAATTTCAGTCCCTTCTCACCTCCCCCCCGCCCCACCTCTCCGCGGGGAGCAGCCGCCACCGCAGGTCCCGCAGGGACACGAGCGGGATAAGGAGGAAAAGGTGTTTATCAGCACCCTGCTAAGGGGCGTGGAGTGGAGCTACACCCCAGCCCAGCCAAGCCAAGCCACCCGCCCTGTCCTGCCAAGGGGCACCCGGGGCAGAAAAGCCGAGGGGAGCGGGGCAGTGATTTATCCTAATCCGGCGGCAGCATGCGGCATCTGGCGGTCCCCAGGCAGCAGTGTGGGAATGCTGTGTGTTCCCCCAGCCCCGCGCCGCCAGCCGGCCTCCCATTCAACAGGGGAAGAAAGGGAACAATAGCTATTCAGGGCCTGCCAGGGTCGCGACCCCCCCAAATCAGAGCTGTTTAATGACCCAAAATACCAACATCCCCAGCAACCCAGGGAGAGACAGAACAATCTCCCTTTCAGTCCTCCACCCTGGGCAACAATAGCCCTCAGAAGCTGGCCCCCAGCCCCCCTGCTCGCAGAGGTCCCTTGTCCCCACGCCCACGGGCAGGGGAGGGTCGCCGCCAGCCCCCAGGGCTGCTGGGGAAAGAGGGACAAAGGAGGGTGTCTGGGCGCTCTGCTGCACCCCAGGGACAAAGCACGCTGGCCATCACGGGGGCGCTGGGGGGGGTCACAACCCCCCCGTGCTAATGCCCTGCCACGGGTGCTTGTGCCCCAGACAACCCCGTCACGCTGGGGACCCACCCACCTGCCCGTGCCCTCCTCGAGCATCCATCCCTCCACCTGCTCGTGCGCCGCTGCCCCGGGGCTGCCATCCCCCAGGGAGGGCAGGATCTGTCACCCAAGTGCCATTCAGCTCTAGGTCGATGGCGGCTCCTGGACAGCACAGAGGGAGCCGGGCACGGCCCTGGGAAGGGTGTGCAGGAGACGGGCTCCCCTGAAGGGAGAAGGAAAGGCCACGGGGTGGGTGCAACAGGGCCCGGGGCGCTGCAGCAGCGAGGAGGGCGGGCAGCACGACCCCGGGGGGGGGGGGGGGGAACCACGGATGCGTGGGCAGGACTGGGCAGCGAGGGCAGGGCGAGGACCTGGGGACCAGGTGGGAGGACATCGGGCGAGCCGGCATCGCGGCCGGGCGGTGCGGGAGCGGGCACGGCGGGGCCGCACGGCGCAGCCCCGGAGCGGGGGACACCGGGAGCCCCCCGCCCGCCCGCCCGCCCGGCCGTGCGGGCCGCGGGGCCGACTCACCGGTGTCCTGGCGGAACTGGTGCATGGACTGCAGGTCGATGATGTAGGGCGCCAGGCGGCTGTCGGCCTGGCCCAGCACCACGCTGCCGCCCGCCCGCGGCCCGGCGCGGGCCACCGCCTCGATGTGGTGGCTGACGGCCGGGCTGTAGGGCCGCCACCGCCCGTGCTCGTTCAGCCATTCCCACACCACCACGGCCGAGGCCAGCAGCATGGCTCCGCCGCCCCGGCCGCGGCCCCGGCTGGCTGCGCCGCTGCCGCCCGCCCCGGCGGCTCTCGCATGCTCGGCGCGGCGCAGGGCTCTGCCCGCCCCCGCCGGGGCCGGAGCCGCGCACGGCCGGGCCGCCCCTCGGCCCTGCGCGCACCCGCGGCGCCGCTCCCGGCCCGCTCCGCCCGGCCCCGCCCGCACCGAGCGCCCCGGGCCGGGGGCGGCACCGCGCGACGTCACCGCGCCCCGCCCGCCCCGGTGGCGGCGGCGGGGGGCGAGGGACCCTTCCCGCCTCTGTTCCTGTACCCTCGTCCTGCAGTCCGGCGCCTCCCGCTGTCCCTGTATCCCTATCCTGCACCCCGGGTCCCCCTGTATCTCTGTCCTGCTCCCCTGGGACCCCTCTCAATGTCCCTGTATCTCCGTCCTGCTCCCCTGGGACCCCCCTCAATGTCCCTGTATCCCTGCCCTGCCCCCCTGGGACCCCTCTCAATGTCCCTGTATCCCATCCCTGCCCCCCTGGGACCCCTCTCAATGTCCCTGTATCCCTGCCCTGTCCCCCTGGGACCCTTCCCAATGTCCCTGTATCCCTGCCCTGCCCCCCTGGGACCCCTCTCAATGTCCCTGTACCCCATCCCTGCCCCCCTGGGACCCCTCTCAATGTCCCTGTATCTCCGCCCTGCCCCCCTGGGACCCCTCTCAATGTCCCTGTATCCCATCCCTGCCCCCCTGGGACCCCTCTCAATGTCCCTGTATCCCTGCCCTGCCCCCCTGGGACCCCTCTCAATGTCCCTGTATCCCTGCCCTGCCCCCCTGGGACCCCTCTCAATGTCCCTGTACCCCCGCCCTGCAGCCCGAAGACCCCCCCTCCCCCCCATACCCCTAACCAGCTGTGCAGCCCGGGGAGCCCCTGATGCGCACCCATCCTCGTGGGGACCCGCAGCCCCTGCCTGCCAGCGATGGGATTCAGGGTGCTGGTGGGTCCCAGGGATCCTGCTGCATGTGCTGTGACAGAGAAATGTGGTCCAAGAGCTTCTTCAGGAAGTGGCCCCCTGAGCTGCCCTTGCCCGTGGCCCATGACACACAAAAATGGCTTCAAAGCCCAAAGCTGCCTCCTGTCTGAGGGGCACGTGGGCCGTAGCCCCAGCTCCTGCACCCCAGCTCTCCCAGCTGCCTGTCTGGCTGCTCCCTGCTGTGACGTGGGCACCTCTGTGCTGTGGCAACCCCTGGACCGGAGCAGCGCTGGACTGCTGGCCCTTCCCTGCAGGCCAGGAAAACATTCCTGAACTTGTTTTTCCACGGAGCCCCATAAGCAGCTTCCCAGAGCAGCCCTGAATGGCAGGATAGTGGTGACAGACTGGTCTCACCTCCTTTTGTGCTCCTGTGCTCAGACACACCAAACACTGATTTCCGTGGGTATTAGACACATGGACTTTCCTGGTTTGGGAGAACTGTACAAATTGCACCTGTGTCCCAGGTTTTGCAGCACCAGGAAATCCACCAGTCCATGGCCCACCTCGGCTTGGAGGCAACTCATCTCCAGGCAGGTGGCAAAGCTCCTCTCCCGCCAAACCTGTTTCCCAGGCACTGCCCATCCTGCCGAGTGCCTGCCAGTGGTGCTTGTGGTGAGAAACCATTAGACAGGATCCAAGGAGAGGAAAAAACGAAGGGATGAAAAAGGGGGAAGGAACAGGTGGGGACTAACTGCGGTGATGCCAGCTGGCGGGCGCGGTGGTGAGAGAGGATGAGGTGAACCGCAGAAGTTCTCCTTTTTTCCAGCTCACACTTGGAGAGACACGCTGGGCTACGCTTGAGGCGCACTTTCCTGCAAGGAGGGAGGGCTCCTGGCCCTTCCCAGGAAAGCAGCACAGCCACAGAGAGCCACTCCTCTGGGTTTTCACCTGTTCCTTTGAGGCAGACAAGTGCAGCCAAGGCCACGACGGGGAAACCCGGGGAAATCCTTTCCGCTGACTCAGGCAGGAGGAAAAGGCTTTCCTGCTATTAAAAAAGGAAAGTGTTGGTGAACATCCACCCACCCCCCCCCCAGCTCCAGCTCAGGATCAAGAAGTCAGGAGCCAGCACTGCAGTGCTGGCATGGGACTGTGGGTGAAGCAGTGGGACCAGCACAGCTGAACCCCGCCGGCCTCTGGTGCCCCACGTGCAAGGGGCAAATCCATTCTCACCCTGCACCAAGGCCTGAGGTCAGGGAGCAGCCTCAGTCAGCTTGAAACCTTTCCAACCCCAACAAAGCATGCCCAGCCGCATGCTAAGCCCTAAAAACATTTATTATTTCGAAATTAAACACATCCATGGGTTGCTTTTGGTGGCTCCATCCCTGCTGCAATTTGGGAGCGCAGCCCTCCCTCCCCCCACCCCGCTTCCCTGTTCCCACCAGCACTGCCAATCATTTCTCTCTTCCCAAAGCACAAAGTTGGATGTTTTTGGGGGGTTCTCAGTTTGCAGGAGGCCATTGCAGGGGTCCTCAGCAGCATTAGCCACACGGGTACAACTGTCCTCCCCTCAAACTCCTGATTTCTGATTCCAAAATGAACGGCTTCAGTCTCCTTCAGCCACCCGGATCAACTTCACTTCAATCCATGGCAAAGCAAATCCAAGAGCCTCCCGGCACCACGGGAGCTCGGCTGCCGGGCGCCCCTGTCCTCGCCAAATCACTTCACTGGTGATTCCCTCAGGGCTGCAGCTGAAAAACAGCATTAAAACCCAGCCAGCTCAGACGTCACCGCCTCTGCACGGCACGGTGGGGGCTGGCTGGCAGGGAAAGGCCGGGAGCCGGAGCCTCTCGCTCAGCCGGAGTGCGGAGGTTTGGATTAACGGATTGCTTTTTCCCGTTGTTTCTGGTTAGGGTGGCCATTCCCGAGCCTGGCGCCTGCTCCACAAACGCAGGTGCACCCAGTTGGCAAGGTAACAGGGAAGGAGCAAGGAAGGTGGCAAAAGCCCAGGGAAGCCCCTGGGGCAACACCATCGTCCACCTTGGGTCTCCGTTGCTGCTTCCATCCTGGAGTGCAAGTGCAGCACCGAGCTCAGCTCTCTGCCAGCAGCTGATGTGGGAGGATCGAGTTGCAGCCCTGGCCGGCTCCCAGGGACCTGAAGGTCACCTCGTACCCGGCCTGTGCCGCCGGAGAAAAGGAGTCTGTTCCCACCTGGTCAGGTGGTGAGGCTCAAGGACACCCTCCAGATGTCCGTGTCCCCCCGCAGGAAGGTGAGGAGGGTGCGAGCACCCAGCCACTGCTGAGCTGGAGGGTGCAAGGGGAGAAGAGCAAGGTGGCTTCAAGCATACAGCAGCAGGCAAGAAAAACACTTGTCAGAAAAGGGACTTGCTTTGACTAATCCTGGAAAAAAAATAATGGCCATAAATTGTTATTCCTGAGCGCAGGGAAGCATAAAGATTGAAATAATCCAGTCTGAGCTGCCAAGCTGAGGGCAGGCAGTGAGCGGCAATGAAGAAGGTGTATGTTCTTCCTCTCAGGCATCACCCATAAAACAACAGACCCCATCAAACCCCCCTTGCCCCAGCCCTGCGGCCCTGTGTGCCCCAGTGTGGTCAGTGGGGTGGGCAGGATGGCCCTGGGGGCTCTGCCTCAGGCTGCTCTTTGTGCTCCCAGGGCCCCCGTGGCTGTGCAGACGCCGCTGGTGCTGGGGCAGGCGCTGTGCCCGGTGCTGTCCGCACCCGCCGCCACAAAGCCGCTTTGTGCGGGGCCAGCCGGGCATGTCTCCCGCCTCCTCCCCACTCCATGGCCCGTTCCCCCCCATGCTGCCTGTCCTCTCACAGCCCAGGGAGGAAGGCAGGGCCACACCAGGGCAGGGCACAGCCCCTGTGACCCCCCCCCACGTCCTCCCACCATCTCCTTCATCCCCAGCTCCTTCGTCTTCCCCACGGCCTCCCGGTGGGTCGCATCCCCCCAAACCTCTCACCCCACTGGGACAGACCCTTCCCTGGAGTGGGAACTGGGCAGCCCCAACTCTCTGGTGAGGTTGACTGCCCCGCCTCCCCCCAAGAAGTACATCACCCTGGTAGATCTCCCAGCCCTTTTATTCACTCGGCAGCCAGCAGCCATCACATCCAGTCGGCAGGAGAATCGTGGCCCAGGAAGCTGTGAAACCAGTCCCAGCACTCCACAGGGTGAGCGATGTGGTTGGGGCTGTTAGATTCTCCCAAGCCATTCCCAGTCCTAAAATAACCCCTGCAGGCACCAACCTCCTTGCAGAAGGGCTTCTGAATCACAGCTAAAAGATCCCCTTTCAGTTAAAAGATCCTCTCCATTATCATGTCCAAGAGTTAAGAGTTCCCCTCCTGACCGCATCCCTGCTTCCCCCCCTCCCCAAAAAGCCCCCAAGCAGTTAGAGCAGAAATTCAATGAGCAGCCAACACAAGCTGGGCAGAAGGAAAGAGTCCACGTGCAGGAAGCCAAGCCTTGTGCCTTGCAGGTGGGGGGCAGGTCTCAAGACTCCTTTCACCGGGTGATGCTTTTCTGTCCCTTCGCTCCTGCCCTGCATCTGCAAGAGCCCCAAAGGCAGCTTCTGCCTGCCATAGGAAGCATCCAAATTCCCAAGACAAGGGCAGCGCTGCTGGTCACGGTATCCAGGCCTTGGGGCGAGCAGCAAAGCTGCTTCCCGGGGAATAATTCAACTGCCCAGCAGGAAAAGCCCAAGGACCCCTGAGGATCCCCGCTCCCTCCAGGGTAGACTGCGGCCTGTGCCTCAGTTTCCCCACAGGGAGCAGCACTAAAAGCACGGGGATTAATGACACGGTCCCTCCCCTCCACGTCCCCCTCCTTCGCTGTCAGCTGCCCTCTGAGAGGGTGGGCAAGGAGCCCCAGCGGCACCCAAGACCCCCCGCCCCGTGCTCGCCTTCAGGGGCTCTCGGCCAGGCCGGGGGCTGCGCCGGGGGCCGTGCCGGTGGCCGGGCTGGGCTTGGCGAGCTGCCGCAGGTCCCGCGCAGACCTCACGGCCCACTGGGCCAGCTCCCGCAGCACGCCCAGGCCCCGCAGCTTCTGCTCAAAGAGGCTGAGGCGCGGCGGGGGCGGCGGCCCGTCCCCCTCCTCGCCGGGGATCCCACGGCTCTCCAGCCGCAGCAGCTCCTCGAGGTGGTAGGCGAAGGCCGAGACCTGGAGCAGGACGGCTGCCAGTGCCCGGCCCAGGCCCGCGTCGGCCTCACCCAGCTGCTCCCGCTGCTCCTCCAGCATCTGGGCCAGCAGGGCGCGGAAGGCCCGGTAGGCCGCCAGGTTCTCCAGCAGCCGCTGCGTGCCCGTCTGCTCGTCCCAGCGCTCCACCGCCGCCAGCGGCACCCCCTCCACCGCCGCCACGGTGGCCGAGGCGTCCAGGCCCTGCTGCTCCACCTGCAGGGTGAGACCCGCCGGGGATCAGCGGAGGCAGGACCCGCAGCCCTGAGCCCTGCAGGTGTTGGGGCAGTGCAAGCTGTCCGAGTCTCGCCCAGGTGTGTCGGCAGGCCCAGGTCCAGCAGCACTCCGCGCCCCATCCCTGCCAGGGGTCAGAGTCCTCGCGCCCCAGCGCCGCTGCCCAGATCCCACCAGTGCTCCCGGCCTCGCGGCAGCCGGAAGGATCGGGGCAAACTCACGTAGGTGTCCAGGAGGTCGACGACGTCCGCGCGCATCTTCCCGGCCAGGCGGATGCCACGGCTGCAGAGGTCGCGGCGCCGGAGGGCAGTGGAGGGGCTGTCTGCGGCCGCCATGGTCCGGGCAGCTGTCACGGCCACCAGGCTCCGGGCGCAGCACCCGCCCGGCCCGGCGAGGACAATCCCTTGCTGAGCTGGTGCATTCCAGCCGGGAGCTCCGCTCACACGTCCGCTGGCCTGGCTCTCCCCCTCTTCCGTGCCTGGGGCTTGGCACCGCGCTGCAAATTCCCGCCTCTGGGATCAACAGCGACAGATTATTTCCCTAATTCCCCCACGCATCGCTACTCCAAGTGCCTTGCCCAGAACCGTCTGGCTCGGCAGCAACAGGCTCCCAGCCCCGGCTGACCCACTCCTCCCTCCCAGCCACACAGTGAGATTAGCAGCACGCTAATCCCTCGGCTCATTCCAGAGCGCGGGAATCCACTGCCGGGAAGAGGTGAGCAAAGCCTGGACATTGCTCAACACCTCAGCCCGGGCAGCCGGCTGGGGCCTGAGCCGGCCGAGCAATGCTCGAGGGCAGCCCCCAGGCCGGAGATCCCGCAGCAGCCCCAGGCCAAGCTGCAAACCAAACCCCTGGCAGAACGATCTGTCACTTCTAACCCCGCTCTCCCAGAGGGGTCCTGCCCTAAAGAGGGGCTGCACATAGGGAAAGATGTCCCAGCCACCCCAGGACAACACCGGCCACCCCACAGGTGAGCTGCACGCACCAAGACAAAAACAGTCCTTCGGGTTGGGTTGGTTTTTCCTCAGTATGTTTTATTTTGGTTATGCATTACCCAGATCAAGAGGGGAAAAAAAACCCAGGAGTTGAAAAGCAGCTTCCCATGAATACCACAGTGTGCCTGGCCGGGGGTCCCAGGGCTGGGGGCTCCCCATACACGCAGCAGCCTCCCTGCCATCCCGTGGCTACTGCAGAAGCTGCTGAGCTTGGGGAGCCCCTGGCCACGGTAGCCCCCAGTCCCAGGCGGGTGGCCCAGGGTCCCCAAAGTGCTGCCCGTGCCAAAGGGCCCCGTGCCCCCTCCGATCCCTCCCCGGGAGGAGAAAAAAAAATAAATACAGGGGAAAAAAATACAAAAAAGTTTATTGCAAACTACTACAATAATTTATTGAAGCAAACTGCATGCGAGTGAAGGAGAGACATCGAGGGGAGGAGGAGCTGCAGGAGGGCTGTGTCAGTTTTAGGGCTTCAGAGGGGAATGGGAAGGGAGCTACACATCTCTCCTGCACCAGGGGCGAGCAGGCTGTGGTTAGAGGACAGACAGGCACCTGGCCATGGCCAGAAAAAGAAAAGGGAGAGCTACAAGAGGTGTCATGGAAGGGTGGGGGGGGGGAGCGAAAAGGATCAGAGGTGTCCAGGCCGGGAAGCAAAGGAAATGTTTGATTTTGCATCCCAGAAGTGCAGCCGGGGGCAAACCCTGCTCCGCTGGGGCGGGTGTGGGATGAGGCAGCCTCCCCCAGCCCCGAGCCCAGCGCCAAATGCTGGGTCACCAGAGGTCAGCAAGCCCTTGGCCCAAAGGCGTTCTAGTGCCATCCCTCGACCAACAAACCCCCCGAGCTCTCCTTTAGTGTCCTGCGCAAGGCTCTGCCCACCCCGCACCTCCCCCGGGCACAGGGCCCAGCAGAGACGCAGCTCCAGCAGCCCCGAGGGCCGGCAAGTGTCCCCAGAGAGAAGCCCCGCACTGAACTGAACTGCTGGCCTCCAGTCTAGCTGCCCCTCTCCAGTCTGCAAGGGGAGGGGACCAGCTGCCACCCAGAACGTTTCCTGCTGGAAACCACAGTAAAGCAATCCAAGCAAGACACTGGATCATCCCAACTGAAGGAAGTTTAACACCATTCCAACGCGGACCTGCCACCAGGTGTGCTGCTGGGCCCTCAGCTCAGCCAGGCTGCCGCCACAGTGCGAGGACGTGCGATGCCCACACCCAGGGCACGGGACACGCAACTGCTCAGCCTCGATCCGCCCCAACAGCAGGAAGTGCTTCAACTTGCTCTGACAAAGGTATCAGTGTAAGGGGGAAGGGGAGGAGGGAGGGGGCAAACCAGGACAAACGGCCCAAGGAAAGCCGTCATGTTTGGGCCACAGCTGGATTTCCAGGCATCACAGGGGACAGAGTGGGTGTTCAGAGTCAGTTTCCTGTTAATCCAGTTAAATTCCGCGTTTTTATTGCGGTTTTCCAGACCCCAGGTACCCGACTTCAACAAGCTGCTGTGTGCTACAGACCAACTCAGCTGATCTTGTGCTCAGACAAGATACTTCAGCCCTGCTCCCAACCCCAGAAACCCAACCAAAAAACAAGCAAACAAAAAAAGCCAGGTTATTCTTCACCTCTTCCAAAACCGCTACGAATTCAAGGCCACTGAATCTCCACACAAAGTTTCAGAGAAGAGCAAAAAAATCCAAGTCTCCATAGCAGACACATCTTATCCTATGTAAACTTTTCCAAGGGCTCAAAGCTGCCCTAACTACACCAGCAGGCAACGCCTGACCCACCACGTTTCAGGGAAAGCTGGGGTGTCTGAGCAGGAGAAGCTTTCAGAACACGGCTACACAACACCCCCCCCCCTCCAAAACGGGGGCGGGGAGAGAAGCTGACAGCCCCTTAGTCCCCTGTCAATCTATTGCCTTGGATAAACAAGCCTGAGAAAACCATATCCAGTCCCTGCTTAACTGCGTCTTTGTCTAGACCTGGAGAGGAGAGGCAGAGTCGGATGAGGAGCGCCACATCCCCCAGCAGCAAGTAGCGCTCGGCTGTCCCGAGTCACAGGGACAAGCTCCTGGCTAAACACGTCCTTCCCCGAAAGGCTGGAGGCAAAACGGGCATGTAATGCGAGGAGCTCACCCGGAGCTGGGAGGGAGGGAGGGACAGCCCATCACTCACCTCATCCTCCTGCTAACACGCTGCTGCCGAGACTCCCACTGCACACAGGCTCTTCTCCAGGGGCTCTCCCTCTACTCTGGAAGAGCTGCGAGACACATCTGACTCCAGAGCGCTGCCTTCACCTCGGCTCTCCCAGCTGCTGGCACGCCGGCACTGGAGCTCCCTGCACTGGAGCCTACTGGGAAACAGCCTGAACCCCTTCCACCCCCGCCCCCTAAGAACAGAACTAAAAAATACCGACCCTTTTTTAAACAATAAATAAGGAATCTTGTTACCACAACACAAAAACGAAGCATGTTCAAAGTGCAAATTACTGTCGTCAAACTGGGATGCTCCTCCTCGCCTCTCCCACGCAGGGCTCCTGTAGCCCCCGGGCCTCTCCGAGCAAACACGATCTACGAGCCAGGGCGTTCCCTCCCTCCACTTCCTGCCAGGGCTGGAGCAGGGGAGCGCGGTGGGAGCGGGACGGGCGCTGCTGCTTCACAGCTCACCCTGCCGAGGGGCTAAAGTGCCAAACTCCCAGCCCCGGCAAGGAAGGAGGAGACTGCAAGGACCAGAGTGCAGCGGTGCATAGAAGTCGGGGCCGGGGGCAGAGGGAGTCCTAAGGAACTTCTCCGGAGCATGTCCAATGCTTTTTTGTTTGCCAGCGGGGCCACGCCAAGGAGCCAGAAAGGCAAATGCTTTGGGGTAGAGCGAAGGGTTTCGGCAGTGCCCCCTCCCTTGGAGAAATCCACCGCTCAATCCAACTTGCTCTGGCAATGGCAGCACGTGCCCCTTTCCACAAAGGGGCCGTGGGAGAGAGAGAAGTGGTTGGGAGAAAGAGGATGTGCTGTGATCCGCGCTGGAGGGGAGCAGACCCTTCAGTTATTTACTAGTATTGTAAGTTTTGTTTAACTTTCCTCTCTTTCAGTAAGTGCCTCCTCCTTTTTTTTTCTTTCCTTTTCCTTTTAAATACAGAGTCCCAACTGTCCCAGCACCCGGGTGCTCCCCCGCCACTAGGGTCCAGTGGAATCTGAATCTTCGATGAGCACCTCTGTGCTGGCTCCCAGCATCTCTGTGTTCATGACCAGCCCCTCTGGGTTCGCGCCGCTGCCGCTGCCCACGAAGAGCTTGCCGTCAGCCACCAGGCTCACGCGCTCTGCCCCGCCACAGTAGGGCTTTGGCATCCCCTCCGAGCTCAGCAGCAGGCAGTCTGCTGGGGGAGCACTGCCCAGGGGGTCGGGGAGCAGCGGGAGGCCCTGGCCATCCGTGGGTGGCACGATGGCCTCGGGATTAGTGCCCAGGATATCCGTGCTGGTGATCAGGGCACCCGCGTTGGCAGCCAGTGCTTCAGCAATGAGCACTTCAGGGTGGCTCTTGGCTTTGTGGGCCACGACGCTGTCCTTCTTCTCGAATTTCTTGCCACAAATATTGCAGGAGAACTGGTAGAAGGAGTCTGCATCATGCTTCTTCATGTGCCAGTTGAGGGAAGCCTTCTGCCGGCAGGTGAATCCGCAGATCTCGCACCTGAGAGGGGACAGCGAGGAGGTCACAACAAAGGGACGTCCACACATGCTCACAGGGACAGTAGCAGCGAGGTGGCAGCCCAGGAAAACAGCAGGGGCTCGCTCATGTCACTGCAGCTCCCGCTCTGGATTTACCTACTGAGGGCTTACATTCCCCAGATCTGCACCGAGACACCGCCCCGAGGAGCAGCTGACACAAGTGTGTGTTCAGAGAGAGCTGGGACACCAGGAACAGGCTCCAGCCCTGCCTTCAGAGCTGCTCTGCAACAGGAGTTTCGGGGGTCCCTCAGAGCAGGAGGGTGAGGCACAGGCAGAGGTACTCACTGCAAGGGCTTCTCGCCCGTGTGGATCATCCGGTGCACCGCCAAGTTGTGGGAGCTCTTGAAGGCGCGGGCGCAGTACTCGCAGATGTAATCCCTTTGATCTGAAAGACAGCAGCAGTTGCAGCATTGCTCTCCCACAGACCTGCTCCCTTTCCCAACGCTCAGGTGGTGCAGTAAAGCTGCCCAAGAAGGAGCAGAACTACAAGTTCTGGGAGGCACAGCAAAGGAGGAGGTGTCCCACGACACACCGCAGCCGCTGATCTGGAGAGGCGAGGCATAATTAAGACTCTGCTAAGAGCTAATTATCCACGCTGACCAATGCTGAAAGACTGGTAAATTGGGATAAATCTTTATCTGTAGACATTTATTCCTCTACAGAGCCCCTGAGTGATGCTTGCCAGAAGGAGAATTAAAACCTCAGTAGTCTATCTCATTCATTTCCTTAAAAGATGTTAATCCAGAAGACAGCAATACCCTGCTGCTGCAAATCTATGCCACCTGACTTGGCTTCACCCTCCCAGAAGTCCTAGAGGCTTTTCCCTTTTTCTCCTGTCTGTTCACTGACCTGAAGAGGAGTTTGTGTCTATTTCCCACCCCCCTGTACCTGTGTGATGTTTGGCATGCCGCAGGAGCTGCTTCTGGAGACGGAAGAGCCGACCGCAGGAGGGATGAGGACACACGTATTTTTTCTTCAGTAAGTGCTGATATTTTATGTGATGCTGGAAAGAAAAAGTGGAAGTTTGCAGACTGTACGTGGCTGAGTGAACAGCTGAGCTTCACTCAAGTTTAGATCTCCACTGGAAAATAAAACACACGGGGACCTGCAACCTGACAGACACTCACACACATGGCCGCAACTGGCCACAATTAAGTTTTCCAAAACAACGATGTCAGGAAGGGGTGTGAGTGCCAGTGGAGGCTTAGCTGCCTGTTCCAAGCACCCCTTCCCTGCCCTCCCACGTGCCACAGAGGAAGTGAACACCTCCACCAACCTGCAGGTACCGTGGGTGAGCCAGGACCGTGCCGCAGCCTTCCATCTCACAGCGGACATACTGGATCGGAGGCTTCTTCCTGGGAAATCGGCAAGGAGAGGGCCAGAGTGCTTGGCTGCTTATATGATCAGGTGATTCTATAGATAAAGGTTCTATATACATTCTACTTAGAATCACAATTCTCAGTGTCTGTGAGGGGCTGACGCCTCTGATGCCTCAAATAACAAGTGCAAGCACAGCAGAGAACTATTGCTCCAAAAACCCTGCCTGGGCTGCGACAGAGCTGCTGTCCAAGAGCCACCTCCTGTCCTGGCACTACTCGAGGGCTCTCCCTAGAGCTGGGAAAACCTCAGGAGATGCAAAACCTTATTGCTGGGCAATACCACAGGAGGGATCAACTGAGAAGTGGGGAGGGGGCTGGTTCACTTGGAAGGAATCAAACCCACACCTACAGGGGAAGGAAAAGAGGGAAGACAAGGCATGCTGCTATTTTTGGTTTTTATTCCCTTTAAGGCAGAGAGATGGCTTTGGGACAAACCATGTCTGCATGCAGGACACAAGGGAAGCAAGTCTGCAGAACAGAACTGGGTTGAGAGGATCACTTACCTTCTCTTGGGCAGCCTTGGGCTCTTGTCATCCTTTCTCCTCCTTCCCCTCCTGTAACAGGGATACAGAAACAGGACTGAGAGAAGCTTCTTTACATTAGCAGTGGGCAGAGACTTTGAAGTGTATGCTCTATTGCCTCATTAACTGCATGGTCTAGAAAAAAAAAACTGAGTGCAAGTTGGAGCCAGATTCAGAGGACAGAGAATTCCAGAGAAATAAATTCTTCACATGGTCTGCCCTCTCAATCCTTCCTGTTTCCTAATGCACTTTTCATAAACGTGTAATTTTGCCAACGCGGTCTAGAACCGACAGTGCACCCTATTTGCTCTGTTGGGGAACATTCCACGCTGTGGGAAAACATCCATCTGCTTGATCAGGAAGAATGGGATTAATGATCCAGCAGCTATTTTACAGGCCTCTGAATTAGCCACAGCAGCTTCTGTACCTGTCAAGACAAAAATCTAGGCTCTGTCTGAGCAGACCTGTGCTCACATGTAAACTGCAGCCTCCCAAGCCACAGCTCTGCCCAGCTGGGCCTGCCTGACCCCATTGCTGTAGAGACACTTGGAGCAGATTGATGGAAGTATCTTCTAGACTCTACTGAGACATCTGTACTGATGGCCAGCCAGGAACACGCTGAACACACACTCAGCATTCAAGCCAAGCCCTCGGAAGAGCTACATGTTTTATTATGCACAAAAAAGTAGTGTCTGATTCAAACAACGAAAACCTCAAGCCTCAGAAAGCAGACTCCAACAGACAAAAATATTCTCAAAATATCAGCCTCCTCACTCCTCTCCACTGTGAATCAGCAGCAGCTCAGGAACAGCAAGAGAAATTACACCACCAGTGCGCGGCAGGTCAGCAGAGGGAGCCCGGGCTGTTCCAACCACTCAGAGAGGAGCTGAGGTACGAAACCAGCTCCTTTTCCTTTTTTTCCCCTCACATTACCCCAAAGAATGGCCTTGACAGTCACATAAACCAATCTCCCTCTGTTGCCAGGAGGAATGCTTCAGCCCTGAGTTCCCGTGGCAGCACACCAGAAGGTGTTGAGCCACTGGCGACTGACTGGGTGGCAAAAGTTTGTTGTTTTACTTCTCAAAAGCAAGGGGAAAACAGCTGATTTTCCTGAGCTCCGGTATAGTCCGTATGTATAAAAAGGACACTTAACCACACACACAAGGTATTCCAGTGACAAGATATCCCAGTGTCTGCCCCCAGCACACAGCAGGAACAGCTGCCCTCTCACACTGGCTTTTGGGATGCACTTCAGGCATCACAATAGAACCCATTGTAAGGACACCCTGAAGTATTTCCCACTGTGTGGTCACACCCAGGGAGGCTGACTAACCACAGCATGATGAAAAACCCCTCCACTTAAGCTAAACTCTGAATTTTTGTGGCTGAACACAGGCAAGATGTGAGGGCACAGGATAAACAGTGCTGCCCCATCAGCTCTCAGGCCCAGAGGGGGAGGAGGAGGCGGGGGCAACCAACAACAATTAAACACTGTTGTACACCAGCAAGAATGCAAAGTACACAGCACACACACTGGCATGTGTATCTGCAGAGTTTACTCACTTCCTTGGTGGTTCTTCATCCTCCTGAAACTCATTCTCTTCTTTCACTTCCACTTTAATCTCCTTCTGCCTTTCTTTTTCCTCCTTCCCCTTGCTAGCTTTTCTCCTTTGCTTTGGTGCTTCCCTGCAAAGACACAAATACAACACATTACTCCAATACTCTTCCCACTGCCTGCTTTATACAAAGATTTAAACAAAAACTGGACCCAAGTTCAGGTCTATTGTTCAAGTGCTGCTTTCAAGCAGAAGTAAGAACCAGGCTTAAGGAAGCACCCAGCAGCCAGCAAGGCTCTAAAGGCTTCAGTCCAGAGAGAAGAACAGTTCTGGCCAATGCAGGCGATGTTTAGAACCAGATCAACTAGCACAGGTGCTTTGGGGCATATTAAGCTAATTCAGGTAACATGCCCATTATTTTTTTTGGTCTAAATCCCCAGTAAATCCATAATCCAATATACTTCTCTAGGTGGGGCTTGTAGGTCTCATCTCTGGGATCATCTTTGAAGGGAACTTCTTCCTCACTGATGAGCATCTCATCATCATCGCTGCTGGGAGAAAAGGAGAAGAGAGGACTTTGGCAGCAACAGCTTGGCCACTACTGCAAGAATACCTGTGCACCATGCCCCAGGACGGGAAGGACACTGTTACACAGCACTTCCTCATCCCGCAGGACTGGGGAAAGGTAACAGCTTGCACTGACCAAGGAGCACAGCGACAACCAAAACAGGCCAGAGCAGTGTCCCCTCCTGAAGCCACCCACCCACGGCAACACAGCTAGAAGGTGGAATGCCCAGGTCAAATCTTACTACCCGTTTCTCTACAGTATCTCCTGACATCTGCAGTGCACGCTGTAAATGCAAAGGCCAGGGACCAAAGGAGACAGAGCTACAGTCGGTCCCACAGGACGTTTCACACAAACGTTTATTTTCAAGCAACTCAGGCCCCCGAAGAAACACCACAAAATAACGTATCCTACCTGACTCCATCTGGAGACTGATGCTCTTCTGTGACCACTGAAAGGAAAAGTCACCATTAGGTTTCAAAGTGTGTTCGCTGCAGTGAGCTCATCTGTCTCACGGCTCCGTCGGCATTCAGAGCTGGGAGTGCTGGTGGCAGAAGGCACCCGTGACAAGCAGCACCACGCCAGCACCAGCCACACGCCCAGAGTGACCCTGCAGCCGGCTCCCTGACCGTGCCCGGGCCTTCCGTGCCACGTACCGTACTCCAGCTGGTCGGCGTTGGGCTCCGACTTGCAGATGAGCTGCAGGGAGCTCGCCTTGGATCTGGAGGCGCGGGAATTCTCGGAGTCACGCTGGCGAGCGGCGGCCGCCGTCCGGCTGCTGCGCCAGCTCCGGCTGGGCCGGGCCGCGCCCACGGGAGAGCCATGGCTGAGCACGCTGGACACTTCCTCCTCTTCCTTCTCTTCTTTGGGAGCTGAAACAGCCGTTGCAGTCTCTTTCATCATAGTAAAAAATGCCTAAATCCTGTCATTAAATCACACCTTAAATCACAGCGGCCCCTGCCTACTGTGGGAACCTGCTCAGCCTTCTCTGCTGAGCCACGACACTCCCCAGGCCCTTACCTCAGCAAACCTTCCCTTAAAACTCTCCTCACATTCCCTCTAAGGAAAGACACTAACATTTAAAAGCTGCTTATATTTTCCCTCGGATAAAGGCTTCTAAGACGACGATTTGCTGGCTCTAAGCACAACAAAAGAGACACTCATAAACCTCAGCAAGTGCTTTATCAAAGGCCAGCTTCAAAGTCAGGCCATGTGAAAAGTCATGTTGAGAGAATCCCCCAAACATATACTTCACTGGAGTTGTACACCTGGCAACATCCCTGAGGGATCTGAGCCGGATGTGTCTGGTGCTGCGCTAAAGCAAAAAGCATCACCAACGCTGTTAGCCTGAGGTCTCCACACTTATTTACAGCTTGTACAGGTGGTTTCCTTTTGGCTCATGGCTGGTCTCCAAATATGCTTTGGCAAGGTAACAGAGCTGGCTGAAATGTCTTGTGAGCAAGTTAATCCCTTAAAAACTAAAATTCCCAAGTACAGTTCATTTGATCTCACTTTTTTGGTGCTTGCTGTGACACTGGGCCTCCACGAACTCAATGCCTTTTGTAATGTTACAGATGATCACAGAATGGTTTGGGTTGGAAGGGACCTTAAATCTCACCTTATTTCAACCCCTGCCACAGGCAGGGACACCTTCCACTAGTTCAGGTTGCTCCAAGCCCTGTCCAACCTGCCCTGGAACACTTCCAGGGATGGGGCATCCACAGCTTCTCTGATCCCTCCCAACCTGCAACATCCAGTTTTGCATCAAGCCTTCTGAGCCAAACGATCCTTTTTCTCCTAGCATGTAGTTTGCTTTGCATTACTCGCTGTCTGATCCTCGATTAACAGGGTGGGAATGAGCAACATTTGGCTGGAAAAGTCTGACTGGAATCCCAGATGTCAGGTATAACATTCTGTTGTAAACCATCAAGTTGATGTCTTACACGTATAAACCTCAGCACCAGAGCATGAACTGCACCTTCTTGGCTTTCTTTAGCAGACCTCAAGGTGTGACTGCTGCCATGTTCTCAGTCCTCATGGTGAACATCTCAGGTTTTTGAACGCTAAATCAAACCCAAAGACACTTGAAACCATCCTCTAGAAACTCCCCCCTCAACCACTACCATGTTGCCAGGGATAGCACACGCTGTGGAAGAGCTGTATTCCCTTGGGAGATCAGGCATTCAGCTGATTACTCATCACTGTAAAAATCAGGCTCGCAGGTCTGAAGCAGACCTGCCTCAGAACACACCTGGACAGAGCACACCCCTCACCCAGCAGCTCTGCTTCCTTCCTCTGAAGTGAAGGTCTTTGATAAGCCTTTTCCCAGGATTTCTCCTTCCTACTTCCTCTGCTTCAGCATGGCTATCTAACAGATCCAGGGCATTTTTACGTGCTGAGAATACCCAGGTACATCCCAAACCCCACCCGGAGATGTATCAAGTATTTACTTTGCAGCAGAACTCGCAGAGTGATACAGAGCTGTGAGCTGAAAAACCTTCTAACTCTAGACCTTCCCAGCATGATCCCTATCCAAGCAGTCAGGGCTGCACCAGGAAACTTCTCTTTGTCAAGTGTTCAGCTGCAGGAACAGCTGGAATCAGCAATCACCAAGGCTTTGCCCAAAATATGAGAAGTCCTAGATTTGGAATAAATTTTTGCCTCTTTTTCCTTCACAAAAAAAACAGATTAAAAATTGTCAGTGAACGCCAGTCCCTGGGAGAAGGGACAAGAAAAGGAAACCTGGAAGGATGCTAGCAGTGAAGTTGTGGCTTTGTTTAGACAACCAAAAGACAAGAGTCTGGGCACTGCTCTGCTTTTCAACAGAGCTGAACTTTGATTTATAAGGCATTTGAAAGCATCTTACTGACCCTGCAGACAATTTCAGAAAAGACCTGTGTGCAATTAAGTGAAAGGAAAATAAACTACTAATTGCTAAGTTAAAAAGCTGTTATGAAAATAAATGCACCACGACATACGCACACCTCTGAGATTTAAGGCAGCAACCACACAGCAGATAAGGCACCAAACACCTGCTGTTATAATGGCACGGACAAAAATGAAACTCAGGAAAAAAATCCAAGTGCAAAGCTCCATCCAAAGGGCTCTTCCCCACCAGAGCACTGCCGAACTGTACAGATGGGACACAGGAAAACCCTTGGAAGGTTTGGGCAGTCTGAGCTATTCAAATTCAGAGCATTTTTATAAGGCTTGGTTTTAAGTAATGACATTTCTCTCTCCAAACACTGACAAAGCCTTAAGGGAAAGCAGTCCCTCCCAAAAGGAGCACGAAGCATTAAGAATAAAACACTGAGGTATAACGTGAGTCCTCTATGCACAAACCCATTTGGTACTACCTGAGTCTCAAAATTTTTTGGTTTTCTTTTATATCTGCTGAGCCTGACTGTTTTCCTAGCAAAACCCCTGGATTTGAGAACAGGCTTCCAGGGAGGTGACTCTCCTGACTAAAATGAAAACGATTCCCACAAGGATACAGAGCGCTGTGAGAAGTCAGACGTGAATTCTGCTACACAGCGACTGTAGCTACACGAATTCATTTGTAAGCTGAGATTAAACGTTCTACTTATGCATCCAATATTCCTGCGGGCACACGTTGGGAAATCCTGCCACTGCATGACTAAGCAGGCGGCAGGGAATAGCCAGGGAGCACGGGCTGACACTGCACTGCCCCCGTGCACGCCGCTGTGGTGACAGTCACACTCGGGCTGTGACACAACACGCACCTTCGGCTCTCGCCTCCCTGTAATCTCCCCGTCAGACCTGCGCAGCCAGAACTCCCAAGGGGATGCTGGGGAAGCCTGATCCCACGGCTCTGTACAGGGAATATTCCAAACTAGATTTAGCAGTTGATAGTTAAAGGCTAACACTGCAGTGCAAAAAAATCAATTCCATTTCAGGAAACACTAGCACACAATTCCAAGCCCTCACCAGAAGCACTCAGCACCTTATCCCAGCTCCAAGCCAGGTGAAAGGACAAACGGGATTGTGCCTTCCAGGCGCACAGGGGACTCCTGGCTACCAAAATCCCTGTTGTGCAAGGAAAGCTGCTGCTTGCTTACACTGCTCTGGCTCCTTCAAAAACTTCTGCTAAAGCCCAACAGGAGGAGCAGGGAGAAGCTCCTCTCCAGCTCCCGCACAACCTGTCCAAGGAGGACACTCCTGGCCCGTTTCCAGGTCCTCGCCAAGCAGCACAAGGTGCACAAGGGCTCCATCCAGCGTGCAGCCAAGACACAGGAGTGCAGCTTCCCCACTCCTGTGCTTCTGCAGACTGAAAAACAAACCAGAAACAAACAAACACCACCCCCCCCCACCCCGATCTCCTCTGGCCCAGAAGAAGTCAGCACTTCCCTGTGCCAATTTCCACGCAACTGTTCCTACCATCATTTCGGCTGCAAATCTAATCGGGGGGAAAAAAAGAGCCCCAGAAGTTTAACAAGTGCTTTTTCCACTCTCACCTTCAAGCACAGCTGAAACTCTCAGAGCCCAAGTTAAAGGCTAAAATGGCTTGAGTGCAGAGCCCCCCAAACCTGTGAATTTCAGACTGACAGCTTTCACTTCCTGGGGTAAAAATGGGAATATTCTGCCCACTTTCTACCACTACCAATAAATATTTCTGCTTAAACCAAAAAAACAACCATGACCACTGAAGTCTTAACTCTATACACATATGAAGGTAAACTTTTTTACACCTTTCAGCAACTGTGCTTTGAAGTAAAAGGCTGAAGCTCTGACATTACGCTGCCCACCCTTTATACAGTGAGGGGTAAAAACACAGGAGCTGGGCTCAACACACAGTGGTTAATTCTGCTTCAGTCTGTAAAAACACACCTTGCCAGCTGGAATTGTGATGGATTTCCACACCCAGATGGAATAAAGACTTGTAGGAGGAAACCTAAAGAGTTACCAAAACATGAGAATAACAGCAGCCTCCGAGACACAACGCTGGCAAACAAACCCGGACAGCTCCAGCAGAAAAGGGAATTCATCTGCACAGGTGTGTGACCTCCTTTCCTCAGTGCTTCATTCTGCCACAATTCTCTGGTGCCAGATCAAAAACAACACTACACAAAGCCCTTTGCTTGGACCTGTTTCAGAAGTCATCACCACGTAAGGAGCAAAGCCCTCTTTTTTTTCTTTTTTGGTTGTTTGTGGGGTTTTTTTGTTGGGTTTTTTGGGTTTTTTTTTAAATCAAGAAGTTGTTATATAGATGCACAAAGTTCACAGTTTGCGTTGGAAAACAAAAGTTCTGCTCCAGGTCACAGATCCCCACAGTCGGGGTTCTCGTGTTCAGACCCTACTCACTCCCCCAGTTCTGAATAATTTTCTCTTTCACCCCTGAAGACATCAGCGTAAAAAAATCCATAATCCACTAAAGCTAAAAAAGAACAAGTGTGAATATCTGAATATGCTGATTTCCACACAACTTCCCCAGGTCTCTCTAGGATCTGCACCTATATTTCTAAGCACAGAACAGAAGTGAGCCCAGGATTAGCCAACGACTTGGGACTGCTGTGCAACAAGAACTGTCAGACCATGGAGCAGCTCAGCCTCACGCTCCAACAGCCCGAGTGCTTTTTGGGACAGTAAGATTTTGCAGGTTGGGCACGTGCCAACAGCAGCAGCAGCAGCTTATCACAGTTCCACAATCTTAAGAGAGACCTCAGAAAGAAACCGCACATCACTCAGCACCAAATCATTCTTTAAAAGGAAGATGCAAAAGGAAGATCTGGCTAACCCGTGGGACAGCCCGGACTTTCTAGATGGAACACAGCATGAGGAGTGAGTAATTCAGCTCTTACCTTTACCAGCGACTTTATCTGCGCACCTGAAAAAACACAAAAGCAAGTGTGAGAGCCAGACTCTCTGGGATGGAGACAGACACAAGGAACTGAATGACACGGAGATGAGCCCCAACTCCCCAAAGTCCCGATGCCTCTCTGTCAGATCATTCGTTTCAACCCCTCATGCCAAGGTGGGTTATTGCAGCCGCAGGAAGCTGAAGGGAACTATAGAAATATCCAGCAGCAAAGACCCAGCCCTGCCCAGGACAGTTATGACCGATCCAGAGGGATTTTGTGCTTAGAACAGGGCAGAACAGCTGCACTTCCAAAGGCTCCGGTGTCCTGCTCAGGATCGAAGGTGCAGCGAATGCAGCATCTCCCCCGGGAAGGTGGATCCCACCGCCTCCCTCACCCAGACCTTCGGCAGACGGGGCCAGACCGCGCCGGCGCCGCGGGGCACCGGGACAGCGGCCGCTGCCCGAGGGCGCTGCGCAGCCGGCGATTCCCGGGACACTGCCCTTCCTGGGAAGGGACCGGCGGGGCCGGCCCAGCCCGGCCGGAACAAAGGGGCGGCGACGCGGGGCACCCCGAGGCGGGAGGCGGCTCCGGGGTCTGGGCCCGCTGACGCGGGTCGGGCAGAAGCCGCCCGCAGCCCCCCCACGCGCGGCCGCGACCCCCGGAAGGCACGGGCGGGGCCCGGCGCTGCAGGGACTCACCCGGCCCGGGGGGCCTTCCTGGCCGCGGGCGGCGTCTCGGCGGCGGGCTGCTCGGCGGCCGGCCGCGCCCCGGGGCTGCTCCGCCGGCGCCGGGGATACTCGGCCTTACGGCGGCGGGACGCGGCGGCGGCGGCGGCGGCTCCCCCCGCGGCCGAAGCGGCGCGGCCGCGCTCCCGGCCGCCCCTCAGCACCCGGTTGCCGCTGGACTCCTCCCCCTGATCGGCGGCGGGCGGCGGCGGCGGCGGGCGGCGGCGGCCCGAAGCCGGCGGCCGGTCTGCGGCGGGCGGCGGTCCCGGGGCGGGCGGCGGTTCGGCGGCAGCGCCCCCCGGCTGCTCGGTGCCCGCCGGCATCGGGGCGGCGGCGGCGGCGGCGGCGGCGGCGGCGGCGGGGCCGGGACGGCCGCGCTCCACCCTCGGCCGGGCACGCCCGCCCCCGCCGCCCGCGGCCAATCAGCGGCCGCCGCCCGCCTTCACGCGCGGCCTCTGCGCCCCGCCCCCCGGCCGCGACCACCAACCCGCAGGCGGGACGCGGGGGACGGCCCCGCCCCCCAGGCCCACCTCCCCCCGCCCGCCGCGCTCACGCCTTTCCCCGCCGCTCGCGCGCCGCCCGGCCAATGGGCGACCGGGCCGGGCCGGGGCCCGCCCCCCCGCCGCCGACCGGCCAATGAGCGCGCCGCTCCCGCGCGCGCCCCGGGCTCGCGCCGCCTCTCGCGCAGGCGCCGCCGCGGCCGCTGCGCTCGCGCTCCCGCTCCCCCCCCGGCCGGCCCCGCTCGGCGCCCACTCGAGCGCGGCCCCCGCGGCCGCCGCCCCGCAGGCCCCGCCGCCCGGACCGCCCGTCCGCCGCGCGGCCGCCGCCCGGCCCCCGGCGCCGCCGGGCTCCCTACCGCCGCCGCTGCCTGCGCCCCTCCGCCTGCCCCCGGGCCCCTTTGCCCCTCGGGCGAGGCCCGGCGAGGGAAGCCGTTTGCCGCCCCGCCCCACGCGGCCGCTCCGTGCCGCGGGGCTGCAGCGCCGCCCGCGGTACCGGCGGGGCCTGGCGGCGGGGCCGCTTTTGGCTGCCGCTTCTCCTTTAAGAAAAAAAAAACCGCCCCGTCGGGCGGCGGGTGAAAGTCGGTGACAAAATGGCGGCCGGCGCAGGGGGGGCGGGGCACACGGCCCGAGCTCCGCCCGCTTCCGTCCCGCTGTCGCGCATGCGCGGCGCCTGCCGGGAGTTGTAGTCCGCCGGGGCTGAGGCCGTGCCGGTTCCCCGTTCCCGGTTGTGTCCCCGCCCCGGACGGCCCCTGGGCGGGACCCCCGGGAGCGGCTGTGCGGGGGCACCCGCGCCCCTGGTCGCCAAGGCCCGCGTCCCTTTCCAAAAGAGCCCCGGCAGCGCCTGATTCTCCCGCAGGAACTGCACTAACGCATTAAACCCACACAGAGCCCCAAAACTTCGCCCCCAGAGGCTCTGAAGGCGCCAGCCGGGAGCGGGTTTTGCCTCGGTCACCACTCTGCCCCCTTCCCTGTCTCCAGGTGTGCTCCTGGGGCTGGAGCGATGCCGGCGCACTGCTCCCTTGCCTTGGCCACAGCGGGATGTGACACCCGGCCGGGAGCCCGGGGCTGGGCTGGGGAAGGGGACCGGGTGCTGTGGAGAGCAGGGTTCGGCTGATCTCACGCACCGTTTGAGGGCAGGAGATCAAAGGGTAACACTTCCCCAGAACAAGGTGCTCCTCATCCTCCCTCGGGAGACAGGCAAAAATCACAGGGGTTCAAAGAGCCCGCAGCGTTCAGCTGGAAAATCCTGTTTGCCGAACTGGTTCCCACCAGCGAGAGGGCTCCGGGCGCCCGGTGCTTCCTTCTGCTTCTGCATTCCGAGTCCTGGGCTCTGGTATGTTCCTAGAAAACAAAAGTGCGTCCGGCAGTTCCCGAGAGTGTGCTAATAAACCAACCCCTCACTGTGGAGAACCGCATTCCCCTGACCCAGACACCGGGAAGGAGGAGAATGTCCTTGCATGAGAATTAAAGAAAACCTTGGGATCCTTGCACAAGGACTCCTCCTTGTCCTGCTTTTTGTCAGCCCGTGCCAACCTGTCCCTATCATTGCCATGAGTGAGTTCCCCTCTGCAGGCCAGGCTGGGCTCACGTCGTTCTTGTTAAAACAGGGGTGCAGAGCTCAGGGCAGGGCACAGCTCAGCTTTTGGCCTCTGGGTTCTGCAAGGACAAGTTTTACATTAACAAGTTCCGGCTCCAGACGCTCCTGTGTACTCGGGCTCACACATCACTAAATCACCGAGAAAGCTAAAAATAGCCCGAAACCTTCCACAGGCAGGAAGGGTCTGTTGTGTGCCGCAGAAAGGGAAGCGCCTGACACGAGAAGCAGCTGCGAGGACCGGCACCAGCAGCGGCTTTGGGCGGCTCTCTGCATTCCTGGCCTGCAGCGCAGCCGGACACAGCGGGATGGTGTCCCGGGGCTCTTCCTGAGCTCGATGTCCCTGCAGGCGACAAAACGGTGTCAGGAATGAGGTGACCCCTGGGGTGGCAGCTTGAGGGGCTCAGCTCCGGCCCGTCCCAGCCGTGGGGGCTCAGCAGTGCCCGGGAGCGGGGCCGAGGCGGTGCCAGCCCGACCCGCGCGGGTGCTGGTGCCTCGCCTCAGAGAGGATGGAGTCTGTGGCTCTTAACCTTTGCTCCCAAGGTTTTTCTGGCTGGGCTAAAGAGGAGCCAAGCCAGGGCATGGTGAAGCTTTGGCAGAGCTGGTGGCCAAGGTGACAGAGGTGTTATCGGTCACCCACCAGGCGCTGCCTCTTCCAAAGAGCCAAACGAGCCCGAAGGACTCGCCAAGCCGCATGCACCCACCTCTGGCAGTGACATTCCCTCTGTCCCTTGGAACTGTTCCCACACCCACTGCCTGCTCCCAGCAGTGCCAGGAGATTTCTCTGCCAAAAAGGGATTTGCTGTTACCTGGAAATCCAAGACGAGGCTCCAGAAGCATCCCCCAAAGGCAAGGTTCTGCTGGAATGTCATGGCACTGCTCCATCACGCTGCCACAAATCCATTTCCAGCCAGCACAGGGATGCCATCCCTTGTCACACATGGCCAGTGGCTTCTGGAAAGGGCCTGGGTCAGCAGAACACCCCCATCCTGGCTTCTGGAGCTCCTTGGGCAGCCTGCTGGCCAGTTGGTCCCCTCCGCAGCCCCAGTCTGGGCCGTTGGCGGCTCCCCGTGCCCCAGCTGTGCCCGTCACACGTGGTGTGAGGCACGCAGCCCACAGAGGAAACCCTGGGTGACAAACCCCGGCGCGGGGGGCGGAGGCGAGACCGGAACAGGGCCGGCGCAGCCTCGACTGCCATCTCAGCACCTCGGGGTGCTGCCCCTGCCCTGGGACCCCATGCCAAGGCAGGATGGAGGATTTGGGTAAGTTGGGCCTCTCCGAAGCTGGTTCTGCAGCCAGGGCTGGCTTGGGGTCACGCTTTCAGCACCTCCGGGGAGCCTTTTCCTTCCTCTACCTCAGGACTGGGAGGGGGTGCTGCAGAGGGGCAGCCATGGAGCCCTGCTCCCTCCTGTGCCTCCCCCGTGCCAAGGGACCAATGGGGCCGATGGTCGAGCGAGCACTTGGCCAAAAATGGAGCGAGCTTGAGAGCAGGAAATGGGCTGCGGCAGCGCCACAATCCCCGCTGCAGCTAGTGGGAGCTGGGAGCCATCCCTGGCCTGGGGTGGGGGAGCAGCCACTCTGCTGGGAGCACTCCCTGTTTCCCAGTGTGAGGGACAGCCAAGGCAGAGAGGCAAAAGCAGAAAGGAAAAGCACTCGGCCCTCCTTGGGGGAAGTGGTGCTCCGGGTATGCAGGATGGGCCCAGGGTGAGCTTTTCCCTGCCAGGGCTTATGCTGGGTCAAGCTGAGGACTGGCAGAGGTTTCTTTGCTGGCCGGGGATGGTGTTCGGGGGCAGGACCCGTTGCGCCGCTCTTTGGGAAGGTGGGCACATCCTGCACTGGGATGGGGGTCTCGGGGAGGGTGCTCAGGGCCCCTTGGGGCACTGGCAGCTGGCCAGCAGGACCTGCTGTGACACTCCTTGTGCTCCTGAGGTTTTGGGAGTGGTGCAAGACCACAAGGGTGGGCAGCTAGTGGCTGTGAGGCCTGACCTGGGTGTCTCGGTGCAGATGCTTTGCTGGCAGAACTGGAGCAGAGCTCCTGCCTGGCCTCCAAGGACCGCGCGCCACAGGGACCGAGCTCCTGCCAGGATGCCCAGCATGGTACCCTGAAGGTAATGCCTGGGCACAGAGACCCCTCAGCTCATGACGGGGTGCTGGAGCCGGGCAGGGGAAGCTGCCAGGAGAGCATCCTGAGGGCTCTGCCACGAGGGTTTGTCCTTCCAGGTGCCGCTGCCGCCTCGAGCTCCGCCTCCAGGAGAAGGCTTGGATTCAGTGTACAGGTAAAAATGGCCGTGGGAGGGCGAAGCCATCTGGGGCTGTCCATTCCTTGCTGGGATCTGCCATCCAGGGTCACCTGGGACAGATTGTACCCTGCAGCGTTCCGTGCGGTGGCCTGTGGGAAAGGGCTGTGTTGGCAGGGGTCTCGGGGTCTCGGTCCTGGCCTTGGGGTGGACACCACAGCACCTCCCCTCTCTGCCATGTCCAGCACCCCTGTGCCAGTCCCAAAGCCGCTGCTCCCCTCACCCCCACCGACGGAGGCCGCCCGGCAGCTGGATGAGCTCCTGGCCGACCTGGGCCACACGCAGAGCAAGGTGAGCCTTGGCCCGGGGCCAGGCAGTTGGGGGGCTTGGCCCTCACCCAGCCCTCACCACCGTCCTTCCCAGCAGCTGGCAGCTGCGGGACAGGGAGCCGGGGTGCCCGCGGAGTCCGTGCTGGACGACATGCTGGGCAGCCTCACCCGGGACCTGCAGGAGCTGGGCATCACGGCTGCGCCCGCCGGCCTCTGCGCCGCCTGCCGCAAGCCCATCGCTGGCAAGGTGAGCCCCACCGCCAGCCCGGCACCCCTGGGCGTCCCCCCGGAGCCGCCCTCACAGCCCCCGTGCCTCCTCCTCACAGGTGCTCACAGCCCTGGGCAAAACCTGGCACCCCGAGCACTTCACCTGCGCCCGCTGCGGGCAGGAGCTGGACAAGGGGCCCTTCTTCGAGCAGGGTGGGCGGGCGTTCTGTGAGGAGGATTATCACCAGGCCTTCTCCCCACGCTGTGCCTACTGCGCCGGCCCCATCCGTGAGGTGAGTGAGTGAGTGACCCCCCTGCCCTCCCCTGCCAGCCCCCACCACCACCATCCCCCTCATCTTGGCTTTTCCTGCAGAAAGTCCTCACCGCCCTGGAGCAGACCTGGCACCCCGAGCACTTCTTCTGTGCCCACTGTGGGAAGGTGTTTGGAGAGGAGGGTACGTCCCAGGGAACAGGTGTGGGGGTCCTGCCCCCATCCCAGGTATCCCCTGCCCTTGCACTTACCACCTCATCTGACAGCTCCCCACGGTCTCGTCCTTTGCCTCCTGTCCTGGGTACCACCGTGTCCACGTCCTGCTGCCCCCAGCATGAGCCGTCCTCAGGCAGGTGCCCATCCCAATCTCCTCCCCACAGGGTTCCTGGAGCACAACAGGAAGCCGTACTGCCACCAGGACTTCCTGGCCCTGTTTGCCCCCAAATGCCGGGGCTGCGAGCGCCCTGTCACGGACAACTACCTGTCGGCCTTGGAGGGTGTCTGGCACACCGAGTGCTTCGTGTGCACGGTGAGTGATGGCGGGGAGGCGCGGAATGGCTGCGTTCCCAGGGCCGTGCCAGCCTTCCCCTCTCCTTCCCCCAGGAGTGCCTGACTGGCTTCACCGGCGGGTCCTTCTTCGAGCTGGAGGGGCGGCCCTACTGCGAGCTGCACTTCCACCTGCGGCAGGGCACCATCTGCCACGGCTGCAGCCGCCCCGTCACCGGGCGCTGCATCACGGCCATGGGGCGCAGGTACCACCCCGAGCACTTTGTCTGCACCTACTGCCTGGGCCGGCTGCACAAGGGCACCTTCCGCGAGTGCGGCGACAAGATGTACTGCCAGCCCTGCCACGACAAGCTCTTCGTCTGAGCCCCAGGTACCCAGCACACAGCCACCTGCCTGGACGTCCCCAGCATCGTCCTCACCGCCAACGTGCCTGGCATCGGCCCTGCTGACCCAAACACGCCTCACATCCCACCCCTCACCATCCCTGGCGTTGGTCCCGCTCACCCAACTGTCGCCAGCCTTGCTGCTGCCAAGCCAGGCCTCGCTCTCTGCAAGACATCCCTGGCATTTGCCCCCTGGACCTGAAGCAATAAAACAACCTGGGTCCTGCCTCTTCTCTGCTCACTGGTGGCTTTGGGGATGAGGGTCCAAGGCAAAGAGGGAGGGCTGAGAAATACCACATGGTTTGTCACAAAGTGATACCTCTGGGAGCCACGGAGACCAGCACCACGCCTGGAAAAGGCACTTAGGCCCAGCAGCAAAGCCAGAAACACCAAAGGGGCAGGCACGCATCACACTTTAAAAACTTTATTTATATAAAAAAATCATTTTGTTTTAAAAGCGTTACAAGAGTGTGCACAGGAATCAGACAAGGAACTGCTTGGCGCTTCCCCCTCCCCACCTCCTTGGCCCCCCTCCCCACCAGGGCCGAGGAGGAGAGAAGGGGGATGCTGGCTTTTTGGTTCATTTGGAATTAAAAATTAAAAAAGGAATTAGTGTTTTACATATTTAAAGGAAAAGAGAAGAGTTAGACCCCAGAACAAAACCCAACCGAGCTGAGGTGGGGCTGGAAGCAGGGCAGGCCCAGCCGGAGCTGGGGGTGAACTGGGGCAGGAGCAAGGCACCAGCTCCGCCCCGCCACCTCCCCGCGCCCCGAGAGCCCGCCCCGGGGGGAGCCCCGGGCTGGGAGGGCTCCTGCTCCAGTTTGCAGCCTCCTGCAGAGGCTTCCAGTTGCACAGGGAGCCCCAGGGCCTCCCGAAAGATCACAGCACATGGATGTGCCCCAGCACCACAGCCAAGAGGAGGAGGAGGAAGAGGAGGAAGAGGAGCACATCCCAGCTCCCACGGCAGCCCAGGCCAGGATGCCGATGAGCACCCCCTGCACCCTCTCAGAGAGGGCAGGGGAGCTGGGTTCCCCCCCAAACAGGCTCCCAGCCCCACTGCAGACAGGTAAGGCTCCCAGCGGGGAAGGGAAGAGCTCAGCCCTGCCAGAAGCCCGGGAAACTCCCCTTTCCCAGGGAAGCAGCTGGACAGTACGATTCAAAGAGCTATTTCACAGTGGCAAAAGAAAGGCACGTGTCAAGAGAAAGTCAGCGGGGCAGCGCCGCGGGATCCCGGCTCCAGGCGCCCGGCACAGTGCGCCCTGAACCGCCCGCTCTCCCCAAAACCCTGCCGCATCTCCTCCCTCCGCAGGACCCCGGCCCATGCCCCCCCTCCTCACAGAAGGATCCTCCTCACACAGGCACTGGGTGGGAGCCAGGGCCCCATCCAGACCCCTCTGCAGGATCCAGAGCTGGATCTCCCCCTTCCCACGCCCTCAAAGCCTCATCTAGAGCAAAGCAGGAGACGTTATTGCTGCTTTTCCTTCCTCTCGCCCCCCGCGCCTCCAGCCCCCGGACTCTGGTCCTGCAGCCCTCAGGGAGGAGGGATGCTCCTGTTGTCCCCATGGCCCCGGCTGAAGAGTGATCCTGCACAAAAAAATATATCCTATAGGCAACAAAACCAAACCAAACACAAGGCGGCGGCAAGTGAGGTCCCAGTCCCTGTCCCTGCAGACGCCTCGGAGCAGGGCGAAGGCGTGGGAGAGAAGGCAGCTCCTGGTCAAGGCAGAGATCCGAGTCCTTGTGCAGCATCCACGCCGGCTGATCCGGCAGAGTCAGGCAGGAAGGTTTAACTCTCAGGAAGAGGGAGGTGGTGGAGGACGGGAGGAGGAGGAGTTGTTCTCAGTGGTGGTGTCCCAGAACAGGGAGGTGCAGCGGCCCGAGGAGACCGAGTGGCCCGGGCTGCCCCGGGGACCCGGCCCAGGCGTTTGGCTGGATGGTTGGCACAGAGAGTCCAGCAAAAATTCCAACAATAAGACAAGGTAAAAGTCGGTCCATTCCACCATGAAGAGTTATATATTTATATATATAATATATTATCAACCCAAACGGAGTGGAGGCGGGGAGGCCAGCTAGATCTTCTGCTGTGGAGAGAGAGAGAGAGGGGGACAGGCATTAAGGCTGGACCAGGAGTGAGGGCAGAGGCAGGATCACGGCACCAGTGATTGCAGCAGCAGTGATTGGAGCAAGATTTGGCTGGCCAAGCACCCCTTAGAGCACAGCAGGATCTGTCACCACTGTCAGATTGGGCAGGACACCGTGGGACATACCAACAGCGGGGAGGGCACAGCAGCATCTTCCTCTGCCTCCTCTACCTCAGGCTGAGACTCCTGCCCCTCCTCCTGCTGCAGACACACGGGGTTAGTAGGGGCCATGGCACGGGGGGTGTTAGTTGTGGGAGCCCAGCTCTCCCCCTCCTCTGCCAGCCAGGACAGCGATGTGGCATTTCCTGCACCCATCCCACTCTTCCCGAGTTCAGGAGAACTGCTCACCATCAGCGGCGCTGCCTTCACCGGCTCCATCTCCCCGAGGTCACCGGATCGGTCCAGCGTCCTGCTGTGGTCCCTCTCGTTGAGCGTGGAATAGTTGTCTGGAGCAGGAGAGGGGACAGTCGGTCAGTCTGCTGCACCACCCCCGCAGCAGATGTGAACTCTGCCCCACTCCCCACATACCGAGGGAGGGTCCCCTCTCCTACCTGGTCCCATGTTGCTCATCTGGATCTCCTCCCGGGAGGATTTCTTGTCTACAAGCATGGGAGAGCACATCAGGGACAGTCCCTGCAGCCAGGAGCTGCAGAGGAACTGCTTCCTTCCCCAGCTGGGGGAGCACAGGCCCAGCTGCAGCTGCAGCTCCATGAGCCAAGGACACCACAGGACCTACGATGCCAGCCCCAAGAAGCCATCTAAGGCCCAAACTGACGGCTCTGGTGTCCAGGAAAGCCACCCAAGTCCCAGACTGATGGCCTTGTTTGAGCAGCTGTGGCTGCCAGGGAAGCCAAAGCTGAAGAGCAGGGAGGGGACCAACACCAGCTGCCCTGGGTACCCACGAGGCAGAGGGACGATGGCGGGCACGGTGCTGAAGGCGGGCACATACCTGTTTTTTGGTTCCTGTCGATGAGAGGCAAGGTGCTGTCATCAAAGGAGTTGCCTCCCTGGGTCCGAGAGGCATTGCTCAGGTTCACCTACCGTAACAGACAGTCACCACTCAAACCCTGGGCCCAGAGGTTCCTTCCCACCAGCACTCGGCACAAACCCAGGAGCCCTCCCACAGCCCTTGAGGAAGGGGCCCAAAGTAACCAGAGGGTGCTGAAGCCCCCACTGCACCCCTGTCAGAATGGGGGTCCTGCCTGGACCAGGGCAGTGCCCGGCCCTCCAGCAGCAAGGGCAGTCCCTGCTTTTGGGAAGGAAACTGAGCCTGGGAGAACCTCATTCTTCAGCACTGCCACAGCAGCACTTGGGGTGACAAAATTCCTGCCTCATGCTCATGTGGGACACGGGGCACAACACTTTACAGAGTGTTCCTAGCAGAGACTTCCTGCTGGCCATTGGCTGAAAAACAGCACAGGGACACCTCTGCGAGTGCCCAGTGCCACCAGCAGGGTGAAGAGCTGCAGGCCAGTACTGCCAAGCTCCAGGAACACCCTGCTCCCTGCTGTAGGACCCCCCACCTACCGCCACAGGGCATCCCCGCACCTGGAAATCTGACTTCTTCCAGCCTTCCTTCTCAAGGGGCTTCCGCAGCTCCTTATAGCCCCAGACTGTCTGCAGGACAAGGGCGGCTGCCCGGACTTCTCTCTCTGAGCGGTTCCTAGGAAGAGGCGAAGGAAGAGATGTTTGGAAACCTGGAGAAAGTGAAGCCCCTCTCCACCCCTGGCATCATCCTTTGAACAGAGCCTACCCAGATTTGTTGATCAGCACAAGCTTCTCGATGCCCTGTGTTTCCCGGAGCTTCTTGGCCGCCTCGAGGTTGTCCACGATCACTTCATTGATGGTGTTGAGGATTGACACTACTGTGTCCTCAGAGAGGTTTTTGGCAGGGGTCTGCTGGCCTCCAGGCAGGTTCTTCACCAGGTTGGGGATGGCATGTTTGCCTGGGAAGGATAAAGCATGAGCATGCAGGGAACAGGACTGAAGGGAAAACCACCGGCAGGTGACCCATTGTGCTGCCCCTCTCTGCAGAGCTCAGCACTCTCTGCTCTGGGCGGGGGCAGCAGACAGAAGCTGGGCTGACGCTGTGCCCACGCACTTCCCCAGCGGCCAGGAGGAGGAGGAGGAGGAGGAGGAGGAAGCTCCTGCCTAGCCCGCGTGGGTACAGGGAGCGTGCCGCCCTCACCGATCAGCTCCTTGTTGCGCAGGTCCACGGCCAGGTTGCGCAGGGCCCCGGACGCCGCTTTCACCACGCGCTCGCTGTCGTGGGTCAGGAGGTCGGCGATGGCGGAGAGCCCCTTCTCCTGGCGCAGGGCCGAGCGGATGTACCGGCCGTACTGCGGGGAGGCACGGGGCCACCGCGTCACCCGGGGCTGGGCACACCCTGCCGGCCCCACGGGTGGTGCTGCCGGCCGCCCCGGCCCCCTCCCTGCCACGCCGCCGGCTCTGCGGGCACTCACCGTCCAGCTGCCCGCGCACAGGTTCTGGATGGCCCCAGCCGAAGCCTCCAGGATAGCTGGGGTCTTGCTTTCCTTCAGGAGGGAGATGTATATCCGCACCACTTCTGGCTGGAAGAGGAGCTCGTAGCCTGCCAGGAGCACATGGGTAGGAAGGGTTTATCCAAGGGCTCCACTAGCGGTCTGCCTAATCCAAAGGGGCACTGCTGGGCAGACGAGGCTGGAAGCTTCTTCCCAGGCCCCCAGGGGGTGAGATCCTTGGCACAGAGGGCCAGGCTGCCCCAGGGTACCAGAGACCCCAGCCGCTGCTTGGCCAGGGGCTGTGATTCACATGCAGCGAGATACTTGTCCCCAGAGGCTTCTGGGAATGACCCTTACTCATTCCAGGAATGACCCCTGCTCATTCTCATGGGTGGGGAACACTTCACCACAGAGATTTTAGGTTTAAATCGTGCCTGCTCTTCACGCCCAGGAGAGAAGAGCAGGCACGAGGGCAGCTGTGCTGGCGAGTCTGAGACCACCAGAGGGCTGTGTCACTGTGCTCAGCCCCTGGAGCAGTACTTCCCTCTGAAGGGCGGCTGTCCTGAGGCAGCGCTGACCTCATCCACGCACAAGATCCTCACAACTACTGGCAGAGCTCGTTTTATCAGGCCCTGGGGCATTCCTGCTCCAAACCCAACTTCTGCCCATCAGAGAGGCCCACTTGAATGGAAAACAGCTCCTCTTGCTCGCTCCTCTCCCAGGCTGTTGTGGCAAAAGCTGCCCTGACACCCAAGCCCTGCATAATCGCTCAAGGAGCATACCTTTGGCTGGAGTTGTTCTTTTGGGAAAATCCACTGTGTCGGCACCAGGGTCTTCCGGGAGCTTTTTACCTTCAAAGGGCAAGTGGAGAGGCATGAGACTTCTCCTCTCCCCACCTGCCTCGGCCCAACAGCTCTTTGCCACTTGCAGGAACAAGCCCAGAGGCGAGCTGAAGCCAAGCAACCAGCGTGTCCCAGGAGGGGACATTGGGGGCATTAGCCACACTGCAGGCAGAACGTGCCCAGCTGGGGAGGGGGGACAAAGAGAGCTGGAGAAAGCACCCAATTAAACCACGGGAAAAGTAAAACCAAGAGCGCACTCACCTCTGGAGAACCACTCGTCTATTGGTGAGGCGGAGAGAAGGACAGGAGAGAGGGGAGGCAGGAGAAGAGAGGTGCCGACAGCGTCATGAGGCAGATCATTTGGCAAGAAAGCAAAGGGGAGGGGAAGGGGCAACACAGGAGACAAGGGAAGGCGTGGAATTAGTGGACATGTATCCGTCACCATCCCGCCACCACGGACACCCACCACAGCTTGTGTCAAATGCTTTGGGCAAGCCAAGCAGCAGCTCCCAGAGCCAGGGAAGCAGGGACCACTGTGCCTCCAGAGAAAGCTGCCCCCTTCAGCCTTCACACAAGATGCCCCAGTAGGAGCACAGAGACCCCAGACCACCCTCGAGAGCCGCCTCTGTCCCCCTCCCTCCCCTCCCCGCTGCTGCTGACACACGAACCTTTGCCCTTCTTGGCCCCGAAGCAGCTGGCAGCGTGGGGCCCGGCGTTGTTGGCAGGGGCAAGGGGCGTCTCCTGGTAGCGCTCGGCGTGGGGGATCTCGCGGTGGACTTGGTAGGACAGGTTCCTCAGCAGGCACACACAGTTCTCCACCAGCTGGGGAGAGAACCAGAGCGTCTGACTGAGACGCTGGGAGCAGCACTCCAGGTCTGTGAGCGAGGGCCCGACCCAGCCTTCAGCTTAAAGCTCAAGGAAAACTCAAGCCAAGACGTTAACCCAGGCAGACTGGGAAGCCCTGAGCCAGGGGACAGCAGCGTGGGGGTGAGTGACACAACCAGGCCCCCGCTGGGGAGGCCAACATTGCTACCCCAAACCGCAGGCTGAGTGCCAGACACCTCCTGGTCCAGCTGCGCCAGGTGCACCCCACACAGGCTCTCCCCTTCCCGACACCAACCCCGCTGTGGGGTACCTTGCTGTCCGAGTCCTTCTGGCCGATCTCGGACTGCACGATGTAGATCAGGGCATCCACCAGCCCATCACATTCCCGCAGCTTCCGACGGGCCTCGCTCCGCTCCGAGCTCACGTTCCTGGCAGGCAGGAGAGAACCGTCACGGGAGAGACAGCTGAGAGCAGGCGAGGGGCAGCCCACACCCCGCAGAGCTCAAGAGAGAGAACAGCTCCTGTGGCTCCCCTCACCAAGGGGAAACGCCTCCAAACTCAGGGTCTGCATCACCAGCAGCTGTCTTAGCAGAGCAGCTGCTCCACAGAGCTCTGGAATTGCCAGGAACGGCCTGGAAAGAGTGCTGCAGCCCAAACCCAGGCCCGTGCTCTGACAGGCCCATACCTAAGGCAGCCAGCGGTGTTGGTGAGCACCGACTCCCACTCTATATGGCGGGGTTTGGAGTCCTCGTTGGGCTCCCGCTCCCAGCCGGAGCGGGGAATGACCACCTCATCCGTCAGGGCATGTAGCGCGTGATCCACGATGGCCATCTTGATGGAGTCGTGCGAGGAGAGGTTCCACAGCGTCCCTGCAATGCCACAAGCAGAAGGTGAGCACTCAGACCCTGGTCACAGACCCCACCCCGGGGGCCAGCCTGCCCTGCCCCGCCCTCCCTGGAGTCACTACCTGTGATGACCTCGGTGAGGTCCATGTCGTGGGCCTTGCGCAGCAGGCGCACCAGCGCGGGCACCCCGTCGCAGTTCTTGATGGCGATCTTGTTATCCTGGTCCTTGCCGAAGGAGATGTTCTTGAGGGCTCCGCAGGCGCCGTAGTGCACCTCCTTCTTGGGGTGGTCCAGCAGCCCCACGAGCACGGGGATGCCCTTCAGCCGGCGCACCTCCGTCTTCACCTTGTCGTTGCGGTAGCACAGGTGCTGCAGGTAGGCGGCCGCGTTGGACTTGACGGCGTCCAGCCGGAAGCTCAGCATGGCTATGACCTCCGGCAGCTCCGGCTGGCGCCAGTTCCCTGGGGCCGGGCCGCCTTTCCGCAGGCTGTCCAGGCTGGCCAGGCTGCCCCGCTCGTGCTGGGCCAGCGGGGCCCAGTAGTACCGGTCGGGGGCCACGTCATCCACCAGCATGTCTTCGTAACTCCTAGGAGAGAGAGCAGAGGGAGTCTGAGCACAATCCTGGACCCGGGGGAAGCTGTGCCCCCTCCAGCCCACCGGAAGGGATGAAGCTGGATCCTGGTCTTTGAGCCCTGCAGGAGCCAGCCCTGGGACACGGGCAAGAGCCAGCCCCACAGGCAAGGTGCACTGCTGCCCACCCCTGTCCTGACCAGGAGCAGCTCATCCACAGACTGGCAGCGCTGGGAATGAGCCCAAAAAAGCACACGGAAGTTTAAAGTGTTAACTACTGCCCCACATGCCAAAGTGACATTTCACACCCCCAGAACACACACCTCTTCTCAAACCCCAGATTCTCCCATTTTTGCAGTCACTGGCACTATAATCCTTCCCCCACACAGGCAGAGGAATCCAGTGATTTCCAACAGAAAGGGATGGGAGGGAACAGCTCCATCACCCCTGCTGTGCCAGGACACTGAGGACATTCAAACAAGACCCAAGGAGAGGCTTCCACTCCCCGCTCTGGCTCACACCTGCCCCAGGGGCTGCTCAGCCACCTCCCGAGCTCCCGGATCAGGCACAGTCAGCTCCTGCCCACGAGCATACTGACAAGGATGGTGGCAGGTCCTGCTGCTGCCACCACTTCCCTTCCTACAGCCTCTGGCACAGGACTTGCCCAAGCCACCAGCTTTAGAGCCGCTTGGGCAGCTGTGGCACCGCCATGGTGTGGCGGCGGGCTGCCAGGCTGGCTTCCAGCAGGTCCCAGTGGGGACCACGCCTGGCTGCTCAGAGGTGCCGAGGAGCAGCAGCAGCACAAGGCTGGAGCGGGACGCGGCCACCGACACTTGCCAACACGGTTGGCAGCTGATCCCGCTCCCGTGCCAAGACTCGAGCTCCCTGGAAGGGAGGTCCCATCCTGCCACGGTGCCAGATCCCACCCTGCAAGTGTGGGGGATTCCACCTCGTGCGGTGCCGGATCCCCCCCAGGCAAGACGGGGCTGGCAGGGAGCGGGAAGGACCCCCCTTCCCTCCTTCCCTGCAGAGAGGGAGCTCCGAGAAGAGCCCCAGAGCAGGGGCTGGAGCTCTCCGCGGCCGACGGCAGCCAGCGCGCGCGGTGTCCCGCGGCTCGAGGCGCTCCTTCGGCTCCGCGTGCCTGGCGAGCTGCCTCCCCAAAGGGAAGTCGTTAACAGCCAGGCTCCTGCTCAAGACAAACATCTCAGGGGCGGGGGGACGCTGCTCTCCCTGCTCCCATCGCTGCGAGCTGGGCAGCCCGTGCGGACGGTAACTGAGAAGGTGGGGGACAAGCCAAGCTCAACAGCGCCTGGATTCCACAGATTGCTGTGATCTTTATCGCTCTCTGCCCGGGGAGGGAGAGCCGGCTCAGGGGCCCACCAACCCATCTTTCATACCCTGAGTCGTTCCCGCAACTCCAACAGAGTTGACCTTCTCTCCCTGCATGACCCACATCCCCCAGCTTCCCACCCGGCTGCAGCTCCTGCACTTGGCTCCTGTAACCCCCATCCTCCAGGACCTGGAGGAGCAGGAGCACAGACACCTTCCTGCGCAGCAGAGAGGGCTTGTGGTCTAAAAGGCCACCCAGGACACAGCCCAGGGAAAGTACACGAGCCAGAGTCTCTGTCTGGCCAAGCAGCCAGGGGTTGGACACACCCGTGTAACCCCTTCTGCCCAAGATGCTCCCTGAGGGATGAGACCTGATGGCCATGTGCTCAAAACTGCCCACACTGGCTTGTCCCCGGCTGCCCAAGCGGGGAAAAGCCTGGAGCAGCCCTGCCTGCCCTCCTCCAGCCGGCACAAGCTGCACAAAGCGAGGGCGCCGAGCAAATCTATCTGGGTGAGCAACCGCCCTGACTGGTTCAGCACAGCCCAGCAGCACTTGTGCTGGCACCAGCCACAAGGACAGACAAAGCTGGTCCTTCAGTCCCTCTCGCAGCCAGGAGCTACCGCAGATTGACAGCACGCACCTGGATTGGGCAGATCTCCACAGGGGCTGGCAAGAGTCCCTCTCCCCCAGGTCTCTCTCCCTGTTGTCTCTGTTTTATGTCCCAGGATTTTAGGCAGCCTGTGCTGAGCCATACCTGTCTGCCTGGGCCCAGTCTGGGGCACTCAGGAGGTGCTGACACAGTCCCTTCCCCATCTCCAGGACTCCGGCTCAGCCCCTCGCTCCACTGCTACCTCACCACCCCCAGAGCCATCCCCCAGCACCTGCCCGAAGTCCTGCTGACAGCCCAGCAAGGAGCAGAGCAGGAAGCAGTACTTGCACGGGGACAGCTGGCACCAGAGATCAACGGGCAGGAGTCATGACCTCAGGCATGTGACATCCTGAATGCCTGGCAGGGCAGGAAGGAGCTCCAGGACCCTGCTCTGGCCTCCGAGGGCAGCACAGCCCAGCAAGCTGGAGGAGCCGCCATGGCCACAGACACACGAGGAGGAGAAGCTGCTGCTGCTGCCGAACAGGTTGAGCAGCTTCTCCCACCCTGCCCTGTGGCAGGAACGCTCCTGGGGCACCGTGGGGCCGAGCCCTGCTCACCCCAGCCTGGGCTCAGCTCCCCTTCCCGGGGCTGCTCTTGGCTCAGAGAGAGCACAGTTGTGGGACTGCAGCTGCTCCCATCACACAACCCACACAGGCATCGCTCCCAGAGGGATGCACCACGCTGGGGCACCCACGGCCCTGGTGACACAAGAGGGAAGGGCCTGGAGCTACATCCAGCTGCCCACCGGAACTCCTGGCTGCAGGACGACCAGCTCAATTAGCATCCAGGTTTAACCACCAATTAAGCAGACAATTAGAAGCAGATGCAAGTTTTCTCCTGCGTGAGCCACGTGTGACTCAGCTCAAAGTGTTGTGTCCGTGGTCCTCCCTCCTCCAAGGAGGGTGAATTTCAAGGGACCCCAGAGCACCCCAGAGCCTCCTGCCACGTACCTGAGCCGCCGCCGAGCGTCAGACGGGGTCCCCGCCCTCCTGGCCGTGCCGTAGTCAGACATGAGCCCGTAGTCCACGTCTTCAAAGCCCACGCTGCGCTGGTCATCCTCCAGGCCGTAGGGCTCGGGGTGGAAATGGTTGAGGTCCATGTTGCTGCCCCCAACGCGCACCTGGGGCTGGGGGCCGTAGATGTCCTGGCGGCTGGGGGCTCGGTAGGTGTCCATGGAGGGGCGGTAGCGCTCATCGATGCGGGTGACGCGGGACAGGCTGCCGTAGCTGTGGTCGCTGCCCGGGTACCCGTCCTCGTAGGGGCGGCCGTAGCCGTCGGGGTAGTGGTAGTTGCGAGGGAGGGTGGCTGTGCCCGCCTGGCCCAGGTAGCTGCCGGGGCCCCCGTTGCCGTTCTTGCGGAAGTTCCTGTCCATGGTCTGGACGTAGTTGCTGGTGACGGGGGACGTTTCCAAAGGCAGCCCATCAGGCCCCACCGGCACCTGCTGCACCGTCCGGGTGGTCACGGTCTTCACCACTTTCTTCACCTGGAAGGGGTGACACGTGCGCAGGACACGCTCACATCAAGAAACCCACCACGTCCCTGCGTCCCCACATTCCCCTGCCGGCCCAGCACTTTACTTCAGGACTATTTCACGCCCTGTTTCAGCTCATGGCAGAGCACCGAGCCACCAGGGTCCCCCACCGTGCCCTGTCCCTCCACGGTGTCCCCAGGCCTGTACCGTGGTCTCTGTACGCCGGGTTGTCCCATCATCTGATGTCTCCACAGACACAACTGACATGGCCCCTTCCGGGTCCTCCTCCATGGTGTACGTCTCCTCCACGATCTGGCCCGGGTCCTGCATCCTGGGGATTGTGCTGTACAAGAGGTGGCTGTGGTCCTGACGGGAGAAAGCAAAAGGCAGTCAGACCCTGTCACCAGTCTGGACCTTCCTGGGAGTCAGCTGGATGAGAGATCTTTCCTCACAGGGAGCCCTGATACCTTTCGGAAGACGGTACCTTTAAGCCAGAGTGGCCACATGAGAAGCCCAAGTCACCCTCTCCCAGTTGGAATGGGGACACTGGGACACTGTCCTGGACCCTCCCCCAGCAAGGAGGCTGCCCGCAGCCAGAGGGCTGAGCTCCCCCTACCTGTGGCCCGTTGAGCTTCAGATCTGAGTATTTCTGCCTTTCCAGGTCAGCATCGCCCAGGAAACGTCCGTTCTGAAACACAGCAGGGCAGCAGGCCCATTACTACAGGGATCCGCCACGTATCCATCCTCACCTCCCTGCAGGGCCCTGAGCAGCCCGTCTCATGCATCGGACAGACACACCCACCGTGCACCCCACGGGAGCCCCAGGAGAGGAATGTACTCCTCAGGGGTCTGTGCCATGTGCAGCAAAACCTCCTCTGGGCCAGCCTGGGGAAGAGTCGGAGGAGACACCCCGACATCCCAGCTCTCCCGCATGCTCCTGATGGAATGGCCACGACCTTTCCCTGCTCCCCAGCAGGGCCCCGGACACCTTCCACATCTCCCGATGCAGGAGCCACCAGTGACCCCAGAGGCCCCCCCTGGGCCTGAGGGAACCGCGCGGTGGCCGATCGCAGGGTGCTGCTGTTTGACACTTGGACTCTTCCTCTGTCCATCCTGCCCTGCCCCACAGGTCCCTCCTGGCACCACCACCTTCCACAGCCGGAAAGGCACCCGGCTCCTGCACACCACCACGCACCAGCCCTCCGGGCACCCCTCTCCAAGACTGAGCCTGAGAAAGTGAGGAGACACCTCAAGCCAAGGCAGATGAGACCACATTTCCAGCCCTGCAGAGATCTCTCCAAGCCCTGGTTTGGCCGTGCGGGGACCGACAGACTCCAGGGATTTGCCCTTTGTCACACACAGAGGGAGACACACAGCCCCCAAGCCCCAGCATTTCAGCTGCCATCCAAGCAGCCGAGTGGGATGGGGAGCAGAGATGCCCTGGAACTGAGCACAGCCGACCTGTGACCTTCCCAAAACCAGAGCAGAGCCGACCTGGCAGCAAGACCCTCCAGGCTGGCACCTCCTGCCCCGAAGCCTCTGTCTGCCGAGGGAGGCCTGCGCACCCCCAGACCAACTCCAGTACACCAGTGCCACAAGAACAGCCGGGCCCTCCTCCGCCTCCCGTATCCAAGGAGGGCCGAGGGGAGGCAGCTCCGGGGGCTCCAGGAGCCTGTGCACGCCCCTCTGCCGAGGGGGTGTTTTACCTGGTGCCGCCGGGTGAGCGTGCCGTTGGCCAAGCCCGGGCCGGCGTCCTGTGGGGAGACCCGCACTCGCTCCAGCTGGGCTGAGACATGGCGCCGTTCCTCCTCCAGGGCCCGGGTCAGCTTCTCGAACTGTGCCTCCTGCTCCTTGACAGAGGCAAGGATGCTGGCGGTCGACTCCACTTCCGAGTCGTCCATGGGTGACGGGTGCCCAGGGTGGGCAGGGCGGGGGGCACGGGGAGGCACAAGCGAAGGCGGCTTGGTGGCAAGGTGAGGGTGGGAAAAGTGACCTCGAAGGGCAGGAGCCCCTCTCTTCACTGCACATGATTTTGGGGGAGGAAAGGAGGAGAGAAGAGCGGTCAGAAGAGACTGATTTCATTAAGACAGATTTTCAGAACAGGAAAAAAAAAATCTTACGGCATTAACACCCACTCCCACCCATCACCAGAGAACTGCCAAGAGGGTCCTGGAGCAGGACTCAGATGCAAACTGCCCCAGCGTTAAAGCCTGGAAAAGTGTCACTGTGGGGCCAGAAGGCTCCCCCCAGCACACCAAACAGGTGGGGCTGAGCCAGGTTCGGAAGAGCTGCTGTGGGCTGAGGGAAAACCTCATGGGCAAGGAAAAGCTGTGGGCAGAAAGTGCAGGAGGGGAGGACATGTCCCTGGGGTGGGGCAGGGGACACTCCTGAAGAACGAGAAGTGACCCACATCCCACCGCTTCCTCCAGGGAAGGGCGGAGCGGGAGGGCCCTGTCACTTATCTGCTCCCTCCTCCTTGGTGTGGTAAGAGATGGGGAGACGGCCCTGGCTCCACAGCTCCTTCATAGCCAGGAAAGGGGATGGAATGCGATGGGATCCCACTAATGGGGATCCCATGAGCCCCTGTGACTGCTGCCAAAACTCACCACCCTCCAGGGATGCTCAGCCCACAGACCAAGGAATGGGCTTTGGCCTGGACCCCTCCAACATCCCCACCCAAAGGAGAACAGCAAGTGAGCCACAATCAACATTTTGGTACAGAAAGGCAATATTGTTCCATACAGACCTGTTAGAGGAGGAAGCTCAGGTTTGATTGGCAAAGGCACGGGACAGCCAGGTCTAGACGCAGAGAGTCATGGGAGAAACAGCCCAGCCACCACAGTGAGGAAGCAGGAGGGAAGAGAGCTGCAGGGACAGCGGGAGCAGGTCAAAATCACACACGAGAACTCCAAACAGGAGGTAGGGCAGGCACGGAGCTGGGAAACGGGCGCCTCTCTCCCACCCCCTCCCCTCTGAAGGATGGGCAGCGTGTGGAAGGGCCGGTGGGGTGGCAAATGCGGCGCTGCTCCCACAACAGCCCCCCAGCTCTACGGAGACTCCAGCACCCCTCACTGTTCCCAGCGACGGGAGAAACGGCAGAGGCGGGGAGGAGTGGCCAGGGCTCAGCCCTCCACCCCTCCCGCGCAGCCCGGCCGAGTCCCTGCAAGCCCGAGAGGTTTTCCCAAAGCTGTGCAGTCACGGCAGGCGTGTGGGGACTCGCTCGAGCCGGGCAGGCGGCACACAGGCTGCTTTCCCACGGTCTCCAGCACCGGCTCTGCCCACTCCGCTCCCCGGTGCCACCGCCCTGGAGCGCCAATAAGGACGACCCGGGGCTGAGAGCTCGCTTAGGCAGCATCCCTGTTCCCAGCAGCTCCTGCAGCCCCTCCGGACCCAGCCTGCAGCACATGCTGGTGCACAGGAGCTCAGTAAAGAGTCTTCTGGTCCGTCACAGCCCTCCCCACTCCTCCTGTGGCTCTGCTCCCCAAAGCCTCCCTCGGGTACAGGCGCGTGTCAGCCACGGTGGCACCACCGCGACGGAGCCCAGCCACGCAGGGTGGACGCTTTCCAAGCGCTTTGGAGGGCGCCCACAGCACGTTCCTGCCATCTGGTCACTGCCACTCTGTCATCTGCCTTCATCAGTAAAAAAATCCAGTTGCTCTACTCGTGCCCACGTGGTGCCCAGCAGAAGGAGCTGTGGCACACCCAGCCAAGCCCCGCACCCCAGGAGGAATGCGGCCCACCACCCTCTGGAGCCCAAGCAAGCTTTTGGAGGCTCCCAGACACGACTCCTGGCGCATGCACAAAGCTTTCCACCCCTCCCACCTCGCGACAGGTACTCCCTGAGGCTTTTCCAACCGATCAGCTGCCCGAGCCTTGTATGGAAATACAGGGATGGCTCTGACCCTTGCTGCTCACCTGCCCTGCGGACCTGCAGGATTCTCCAAAGGAGAGGCTCGGTGCCTCCCAGAACAGTGCTGACACATCCCAACTCTCATCCCTGAGTAGCACTCCGCATCTCTGGTGGGCTACCACCCACTTTAAGCAGGGACACAGATCCTCAGCCTTTCCAGGGCTCCCTGATGGCAGGGGAGCAGCTCCTTGCCACATCCCAGTATTGTCCAGCAGGACACAGGGCAGTCCTACCACCCCACGAAACGGCAGCATCCAAAATCCCAGCCAGCAGTCCCCCAGCTCGTTGGGATTTGTTTCCAGACTGGTATTTCAGCAAACCCTTTAAACAAAGGGAACAGCCCCCTGTGGAGAAGGGATCCTCCACAACATGGCCTTGTCCAAGCAGCTGTGCTCCCCAGCCAGCCCTCAACTGTGCCGATGCAGAAGAGGCAGATTTTTAGGGCACGGGAGGGCAGAGGCAGCGCCCTGACTCCAAGGAGAGACTTGGCTAGTCTGGTCTCATGAAGAGGATCATGCCTGCAGCAAGTGTGGACTAGCAGGGTCTGGCTCTGTGGGAAGCACGGACAGGAGAGAGGGGAGCCCCAGGAGATCCCCTTGGTCCCACACGGCTGCCAGGCAGGGCCCGCACAGCCCACTGGGCCGCCCCAGCCCCAAGTCCCCATCTCTGCATGTTCCCTGGGAATGGGGCTGGGAAACATGGACACTAACAATGAAACCTGCAGGGCTGTTAGGGCCCCAGATAAGGGGCCAGAGCAGCTGCGAGGCTGTTTCCTTCCCGTCCCTTCCACAGGGAGTAAACACAACAGCAGGGGAAGGAACAGGACAAGTCCCGCACCCTCCGGCTCCCGTCCTCTCGCACCCACAAATCCACCAGTGGATGCTCAGGAGGGGCCACCCTGAGGGTCTCTCAGCAGGATCAGGCCACGTTAAGCAGAGAGACTCCGTGTCGGGGGCCGCGCTGCCTACGCAGTCACCGTTCCTGCCCTGAGCACTGGACATGGCTCCACAATGGGCCAGAGGTGCCAGCAGAACGGGGCCTCTCCCAGTTTTCCTCCACCACCAGGACACACCAGCTCCCTCCGCCCTCGTTCCAGCCATTGTCTCTATCGATCTGGGATTAAAGACATAATTATGGAGAGGCAGTGCCAGGTCCAGAGAGGCCAGCAAGAGCTGTCCCCGCAGACACAGCCAATGCCATCCCGGCTGGAGCGCAGCCATTCCCTGGGTTTGGCACACAACCTCCAAACTCGGCCCTACACCCCTCAGCCGTGAAGAAACTGCCCCACATTCAGGGACGGGGCACAGCACAGCCCCTCGACGCATCCCAATGCCTGTTTGGGGCACTCAGTGGCCATCTCCGGAGCAGGGCAGGGAGGGCAGGAAGGGGAGAGCCTCAGCTATGCATCCTGCTCCCTCCAGCCAGTGAGCTGCTTGTGACAGCGCAAAGCCAAGTACACAGGAACCCGCAAGGGTGAAATTCCAGGGATCGCTTTGCGCCCATTCCCCCTCCTCCTCTTCCCCCCAGCCTCTGAAGATCCAACTACAGAGCATTCTTCCAGAGCCAGACCCTGACCGGCTCTGAGGATGGCTCATGAAAGCCTTTTCATCATGAGAGAGGCACTTGCTGACACACCCGTTACTTAAAAACCCCAGCAATCCAAAAATATTTCAGCTGGCTCAGTTCAGGGCAAACCAAAAAGCCTAAGGACAAAGCACACCCTGAGCAGCTTCACCCCAGGGGCAGAACCCTCTCCGTTCCCCCAGCAGTCAGTACGAGGGAACCCCAGGGAACAACGCAGTGACCCAGGAAGCTCCACATCTAAATCCCCCTGGCCTTATCTCCCAACTTCCCGGCACCAGCCCCACCCTGTGCTGTGCCCACAGGTCCCAAAGCCAGAGCGGGTCCACTGGAGAGATGTCACAGAGCCTCGGGAGCAGAGCCCGCTTGCTGGCCAGCAGGCAGCTGCCAGCCCACCTGTGTGCACAGAGCTTCCCCACCACGATCTTCCAGCCTGGATAAAGGCTCGGCCACAGCCAGACAGGCACCCCAAACCCTGAGCCCTCCACAGCTCTTCAGCTGCAGCCAGCTTTGACACGGCAGGTTCTTCCAAAACCTCTCACCCTGGCTTCTTCTGGCAGAACTGCCTTCCCACAGAACAAATCCTTTGCCTGGAAAAATAAATTTCCAGGGCCAAACCACAGACATACCCTCCTAGAGTTCACCTGCACCCTCTTCTGCCAGAGGATGGAGTCCAGGCCTTGAAGGCTCCCCACCAGGAGCGTTTTCCTGGAGTCTGCCACAGAAAGATTAACCCCAGGGCCCAGACCGAGCCAGCAGATGGGGAATTGTACTCCACAGGCCAGGGAAAATGGACAAGATCCGGCAGATAAGACTCAGGCTGGAGGCTTGACAGGCAGCACCACTGCAGCACAGGCGATCTCCAGCACAGTCCTCTACGTGGATTCTTCCAACAACCTGCTCCAGCCCTGCTCCATGCCCCGAGTCCCTGGAGAGCTGTCACCCAAAGGTCTTGGGATCCCTGGGGCTAAGGCCGCTGCCTCAGCACAGAACACTTCAGGCAAAGTTCAGCCCAAGCACCTGTGAAGTCAGAATCTCCTCTGCCACATCATCCCTGCCCCAGCAGCCTGCTAAGGGACGCACCAGGCGCCCACGGCCATCGTCCTGCGGCCACCAGGGAGGGGGAACAGAACGGCATCGGCTCTGTCTGCCACGTCCCGGCCCTTCACACAGCTTCACCGCTTGTTTGAGACCCCCAGACACCTGTACAGCACGCGGCAAGGTTTGTCACCATGGCCAGACACCCTTGGCAGCCCCCACACCGTGAAGCATGAGCAGAGCCCTTCTCCTCCAGCTCCATCAGAGCCAGGACGGACACAGCCCCTCATCCAGGCTGGCTGAGCCCCCATGGGGCTCCTGGGTCAGACCCACCTGCCTGCTTCCTGAGGAATTTTGCAGCACAGTCCCCAACTCTGCTCCGATAACTGGCCTTTCCCTCTCAGCTCGAGGGCCTGAGGAGAGCCAGCTGGCTGCCCGCTCTCTGAAAGCTCTCAGCACCAGACCCTGTCCTCGGGAAAGAGAGGAAGCAACAAATTCTCCTGGTTGCAGCTGCCTATCATGATGCACTTAGGAAAACAGAAACTCCATCAATAATTCAAGCCTGCAGTTGTCCAAGTGCTCGCAGTGCACTTGCTCTGCACAGGCTCACAGCCCAGCTAATTCACCACAGGCTTCTGGTCAGTCTCAATTACCTAAAAAATAAATGAGCCGGCATCCTTGGCATCTTTCCCCATGCCGAGCGCAGGGTCCAGGCTCACACATCAACCCTTAGACCTCAGCCTGGCCGAAGCAGCAGGTCGTGGGAGGGGAGACCACGGGCCCAGGCTCACCTGCTCCTGTGTCCAGCTCAGAGCGCCCACGGCGCTCAGGCCATGGGGGAAGCAGGACAGTGGTGGGCAGTAGATCCCACATCCCTGTGCGTGTGAAGGAGAGTTTTGGATGTTTTTCTCTCTCCCCCAGAGGCAGGAAGGTGCCCACAGCCATCACTGCAGAGCAGCCCAGCCTTGAGGGACCCCTGCCCAGGACTACATCCTCATTGCCAGGCTGTGTGAGGCCCCTTGCTCCCACTCCCCAGCCTACCCTGGCCCTGCCAGATGCTACATTGGACGAGAGGTTTCCCTGCCTCCTGCCCTGGGCTCCAGGAGGGCTCTTCCTGCCGGCAGGTCACAGAGCACGGTGGACTTCGGGCAGGCTGGCAGGTGGCCAGGAAAGGGCCGCTCCGGCGGCAGGTCGGACACCGCCTTGGGCGCCTGCCTGCTCCGGCCCAGCCCCACCTTCCCCGTGGGGAGCCGTGCCCCAGGTGCCGGTCACGGCAGCAGCCCGGCGGGTGAACACCCAGGAGCGGCGCCGCGGGCGGGGACAGGCAGGGAGCCGCTCCTCCTCCGCCCGTCACACCCAACTGGTTGGACTGGCAGCGGGATCGCCACCTGGCCTACCTCACCTGCCGCCCCCAGTGCCAGGGATGACGATGGCCACGTAGCCAGGACGGGTTGGGAAAGCCTCCCTTCGGAGAGGGGAGTCACCTGGAGACACAAGCCGGGCGCAGATCGCACCTTATAAGGGAGCGGGCCGACAGCCAGGGAGCAGGATGAGGAGGGAGCGATAAGGGCAGGGTGGGGCTGGACCGGAGGAAGCAGAAGGAAGCAGGAGTGTGGGTCGTTCCCTCAGCCAGGGCAGGGGGCCGAGAACGGAGATACCGATCGGGTCTGCAGGACGGGTCTGGACACAGCCGACGTTGTGAAACACGGGCGATCCCCTGGGGAAGGGATCTGTCCCTGGCTGCGCTGAGGTCACCGGGCCGGTGCCACCCCGGCAGGGCCAAGAGTGAGGCAGCCGAGGCTCGGCTGTGGAGAGCTGCGATTGTTCTGCTGGAATGCCAGCAATCCTGCGGCGGGGCAGCTGTCCTCCCAGGCACGCCAGGGGCCACTCGCCCGCCTCCGAGCACGGCCAGGACACAGCATGCCAGGAGCTCCTTCCCTCCAGGAGAGCCGGGAAGCTGCCGACCCTCTGCACCGGCTGGATGGAGCACCATGGCGTGGGGAAGGGAGACGAGCTTCCCTCGGCATTTTCAGGGAGGAGAGGACCGCAGGAGGGCAGCCAAGCGGCCAGGCCCCGGGCAGAGACCTTGTCCGCCCGCCGCCCCCAAGCGGGATGGCCACAGGGCCAGAGCCTTCCTGCCAGCAACATCCTGCTGCATCCCACTGCCCGCGGACACCTCAGCAGCCCTGCTCCCACGGGGCACTGCCGCGAAGGTCCCCGCCCTGGGGACAGCAGCAAGCAGGGTCCCCGACGCCCCTCTGCACCACCCCAGGGCTCACACCCCCAGGCCCAGGAGATTCACATGTCGGGAGCCCTGCAGCAGCACAAAGGCGGCTCTCTCCTCGCTGTGGGAATTCGCAGCTGAGCGCTCGGCAGGGACAAAGGGATTTCACAGGCACATCCCCAGCCGGCGGCCGGCCTCCCTCCCCCCGGCGTCCCCGCTTCCTGTCACAGTAGCACCAGACCTCGGGGGCGCAGCAGCAAACAAACACCCAGCGCCGGATTCTGGGAATGGGGCCAGAGCATTCCCGGGGCAGGCCACGCTTCGGCAAGCCAGCGGGCTCCTGCTTCACCCCAGCGGCTCCCGGGCAGGGGGAGGCAGCAGCCCCCCGGCTCTGCCACCGCGGCCCCAGGCGAGCAGGTGAGCCGGGGGGATTGCAGGGCAGCCCCCTGCTCCGCTCAAGGAACAGTGGCCACCTCGAAGGGGGACACGAGCTGTCCCCACGGCCACAAAGCTCAGTGGACGCTAGTGCTGGGCTGAAGGTCAACGCGGCCCCCTGGGCTCCAGCCACGCCAGTGTCCCTGCCCTTCACCCGTCCCCCCACCCTCCGCCAGGCTCAACTCTGCCATTCAGCTGCCTCTCTCCCACAGAGAAAACAAACACACCAGAGATAAGGGCCATACTGCCGGAGTCCAGGGAGCAAAGTCCCCTCTGTGAGACCCGAGGCTGCCTGCCCAAGCCGAGGGCACTGCAGGTGGGGGAAACTGCATGCTCTGGCTCCCCATCCCAGGGGCACATGAGCTACTCCAGAGCACACAAGCGCTGCTGGCTGTCCCCAAGCAGAGAGGCTGCAGTCTGGCGGCCAGCATTCCCAGCAGGATTAGGGGCAGCCTCCCTTTATCAGGCCACGGGCACAAGCACCTGCAGCTACCTGTGCCAGCCCAGCACCCGAGCACACGGATCTAGGATCATTCCCGGGCACAGAGCTCTCCCCACAGCCCTCTTCCCAAGGAAGCCACTTGAGATCATTTCCTGTCCCGCACCTGCAGCCCCAGGAACCAGTCCTGGCTCCAGTTACCCTGCTCCAACCAGTGGACAAAGGAAGCACAGGGGAATCTCACCGGCACCAGCACAGGCCCTGCACCACCGGGGACAGCCAGCACTGTCCGCCCTTCCTGCAAGAGCAAGTCACCAAGGAACCAGGAGTGGGGAGAAGGACAGGAGACAGGGCCCCCCAGCCTTCCCAGCAACCCCACGTGGGGTCTCCCCACCCAAAGGGTACCCGGGCACCCCTGAGGCTGACAGGGCGCCCCTCCCTCTGCCAGAGGAGACACGCTCCCCTCCGCTCCCCGCGCTGAGCAAACAGGTGAAGTAGCATTTGGTGAGGGAGTGGCCAGGAGGGAATTGCCGAGATTAAGCCAAGCCGGCCGGAGGGAGTGGCCCAGGAGTGGGACCCCCTGCTCCCCCTCACCCCAGCCAGCCCAGACTCCCCGAGCAGGTAGGGCGGCCGAGGGCTGAGTCAGAGCACAAACCACGCGGGGCTGGGCTGAACTCCCTGGCTCCTCTCGCTCGGCATGACCTCATCAGGTGCCCGGCTCCCCAACTGCACGCGTGCGTCTGCTGGAGACGGCTCCGAGGGCCCTGCCGAGAGCAGTAACGAACGGGTGAAGGAAAGCCACTGGAGAAGCATCAGGCAGGAACCAGGGAGTGAATCACGCACGGCTGGAGGTGGGGAAGGGGGGTGCTGCAGCAGGGTGACAGCAAGCCCCCCAGAGCGCTCCGAGGCCCCGCGAGCTGCACACACAGGCTGGCGGGAGCCAGCGCTCACGCAGAGCGGCAAGGGACAAACAGGAGAGCGGGCCAGGCCACGCTCGGAGGGACGGCAGGACTCCATCCTGCCCCAGCCCCGTGCCCAAGCGCTCTGCACCCCCAGCTCTCTCACTGAGAAGCAGCTTCCCAGGCTGCTGTGCGAGCCGAAGGGAAGGAAACCTGCGCTTCCTGGTCAGACGGGAGATGACATCGTGGCTTCCCTTTCCTGCAAGTTTCTAAACACGACGTCCTGCCAAGGGCCACTCCCCACCACCCCTGGCCTCCACGCAGATGACCTGGAACCAGGCTGGGAATGCCAGGCACGGGCACCACCACCAGCCCAGCCTGGGCCAGCTGTGCCAGCCAGAAGGTCAGCGTGGCCCACCCAGGAGAGCAGATGCCTGGCCTTCCAGCTTGCTGAAAGCATCCTGCCTCTGGGGAACACATCCGGGGGTTCTCTCACCCATAGTGCTATCACATTGCTGTCCAGGGCTGGGAGCATCCTAGAGGAGAGGGTGGAAGATGTTTTCCAACCCCATGAGGCTCTGGCTGTGCCTGCCATGCCCCAGAGATGGGTTGGTTACCTGCACAGCTACAGCAGCACCAATACCACAACCCCAGCACAACATGTGCCCTCTAAGCCAGCTCTCCAGCCTCCCTCACACACCTCATCTCCGTGGCTGCACGACTCCCTCAGGGCTCCCTGACACCTTGGGGCTGCCAAGGCTCCTGAAGGCAGGACAGGGCACCCCAGGAAGCCAAGCATGAGTCCCCTCAGAGCTCTCACAGCTGCCAGAGCTTTGCTCTGCAGGGCCATCCACCTGCCCTTCACAGGGCAGCTCCTCTTGCTGCTGAAAGGAGAACGGAGAAGGGAAGTGAGTGGTTTTCCACCCCAGCCAGCTGCTGGTGACAGACCCTGGGCAGAGCTCAGGGGAGAGCAGGTGGCTCTGCCACACCAGTGCCTTCTGGAGGTAAAAGGAGGCAAAAAAGAGAAGGGAGAGGAAGGATGGCACAAAGCCAACCTGGAGTAAGCGGGCTCCCCACATCAGAGAGGATTTCTCCCAGAAACACCCTGGGCTCTCCACCTCCTCCCCCTCAGACCCCAGCGAGCAGGAGGGGGATGACATTTCTCCCCCCAGAGCGAGCCGGCCTGCCCGCAGCTGAGCCAAGCATGGCAAGCAGCAGCCCTGCGTGCAGCAACACGCTCGCAGGAATGTGTTACTCCATCGGGCAAGGGGCCTGCCAGCAGCATGCAAACACCCCCGGTGACCCACCCTTCCAGGTCGGAAAAACTCGTCTTTGCAGTTCCACACACTCCCTCCCACCCACAGCAGATACCCACATGCAGCCCAGCACCACCGCCTCTCCTTTCCGACTGGGCCGGGACCGGGGCTGGGAGCACCGGGAAGCAGCTGAGAGAGCCAGGGGCTCTTCTCAGAACGGACCAGCCCCAGCGCCACACGAGATGGGGGTGAGAGGAAAACGCATCATCTGGGGACAGGGAGACGCCTTCCTCCTTCTGGACAGGGTGGGAACCAGTTCCCCATATTCATCCAGTCCAAGGCCATCCGACTCTCACACACAGGGCCACCTTGCTCCCTCCCCCAGGTAACCACTCTCCCATGCAGGAGGCGCTTTCACGGTTGCAAAAGCTGCGTGAGACGAGGGGAGAAGGGAGAGCTGCCCTCCCGCATGCTCCGGCTGCTGTCTCCCCATGCCCAGTGCCCACAGCCCAGCCCTCGGGGACCCAGCAGTGGCAGGTACAGCTCAGGTGTGCCCAGGAGGGCCAGTGAACTTTGAGCAGCGTTTGCTGTGACCAGGGCCAACGCCCAGAGGCCAGGATGGAGGTACGGGAACAGCTCCTGCCCTCACATGCACGAGCCCAACACACTGCTGCCACCAACCCCAGCCCACCCAGGGGCATCTCATACAAGCCCTGGAGCTGCAGATGTTTCCAGAGCACCACCACCCTGGCCAGGCTATAGGAGAGCTGTTCCCAGGGCTTGGCCCCCACCCTAATTTGCCTGGACCCTTCCCTGTTTGTGCTGGAAAGCCAGGCACACCTGGCCTGGACAAGCACCCCACCACTGGTACCACAGCAGAAATCCCCTGCCCCATCAGCACAAACATCTGGGCACAGAGCTGCTAAAATCGAACACGGGATAAAGGGTTCAGCCTGGCTCAGGTCCTGTGCACTGGCACAAGCATTCTTGGAGTGGGTAAGAGCTCTGCAGTGCAAAGTCACCGTGGACCTGCCGCACAAGGTTAGGGACACCGGCACAAGCTCCTAGGACCCGCCACTCCTGTCAGCATCCCCTGGCAGGGAAGGCCATTGCCCTGAAGGCAGCAGGAGCCAGTGTGGAGGGCTGGGCAGCAGGGACCATTTGTTCCCACCTCAGTCCAAGGTCCGTACACGCCAGAAGTCCCACTGCCAACCTCCGACCAGCAGCTGCTCCGGGCTGGGAAGAGCAGAGGAAAGCAGAGGTGACTGGCACCCTGGTTAAGGGTTGGCCCATCCTGGCACCACGCCTGGCAGCTCGCACTCCTTAGTCACTGGTTTGCCCCCACACCCAGCAGAGCCACCTCATCTCACCCCTCCTCGCACAGGCCACCACAAGGAAGCAGTATTCCTCACGGGGAAAAGCTGCGTCCTCCATGGCCAAAGGGGAACAAGAGGATCACACTGCACCCGCTGCCACCCCGGAGCCCCCCAACAGGCTGAGGGCACACGGGAACACAACAGAGCACATGAACCCAGAGGTCAGGCCCCGCACGCAGCGGTCACCGGACAGGGCAGAGGGAGAGGCGCGCCTGTGCTGAACCAGCACCAGCAGCCTTCCTGGAGGGAAGGAAGGCGGATTAGCAACAAGCACAAGACAGGCAGGAGCCAGACAGACTCATCAGCCTGCTGCTGGGGGTTTCCAGCATAAGAACTGGCTCTAAGAAACCATTTCCTCCCTCAAACAGCCTTCTCAGATGATATAAAGCAAAGAGAAGGTTGTGGCCACCTCGGAGAACTCGAGGACTTTGGTCGAGAGCCCGTAAATCCAACCCCTTTCCGACAGCCTAGTGCTGAGGCACATTCCTGAACTCTGTGCCAGAGGACAACCTCCTCCGCTGGCCAAGCCCAGTGTCACACACAGAGGAGTGCCTGAATCACCCAGGTTCGAGTTTTGTCATCACATCCAGGCAACACCTGTTGTCTTCTATTGACCCAAACCAGCTCCGGGTTCCACTCCTCTCTGTCAGCGAGGCACGGACAGGACACAGCCACGGCGCTGCAGAGACACGGGTGTTCAGAGCCAGGAGAGCTCTGCACTTCCCCGGAGACAGCATCACCACAGTCTTGGGAAAGGGCTCTGTCCTTGCCAGCAGTAAATGAGAGACAGTTATGAGGGGTTGTTGGGAAGGGAAACCAAGAGCTTTACCCAGCACTCTCCCCCTAAGGCCACAGACATTGGTAAGCTATTTCGAGAAGCCAACAGCCTTCCAGGCACGGTCCAAGCCACACTATTATTTTCTGGGTGTCCTAAAGCCACCTCCACTGCAGATACAATGGGCCAAGGTCTTATCTCCATGCCAGAGGCTGGAGGAGGGAAGAGATGAGAGGCAATCCAGGGACAGACGCCGGCTCCGCGGTCTGGGCTGGACCATTCATCTGACTCCCAGCCCATCTTTAGGGAAGGGATGGCCTCAAGGGCTCCTCAACCACAGTGATCAGGCCCTGACCTCCGCGTCGGAAGGGAGGAGGCTCACCCCTCCGTGGCCGCCCAGGCAAGCCCAGCACGCTCCACTGAGCGAGCGCTTTCATCCTCCCACCCCTTCCAGGAAGGCTCCGCGCGAGATTCCAGCAATGCTGCACACAGCAAAGGACAGTCGTCTGCACACTCAAGAGTCCGGCCAAGCTCAGCCAAGTGGAAGAGCAGATCCTTACAAACTGCCTTATTGCTGCTGACAGAGCACGAGCAAACACCCGCAGGTAAGGAACCTGCCTCAAGAAAGCCCTGGGAGCGGGATGGAGCAGACAAGGTACCCCTGGGGAAGATGACTAGCAATTCCCCTGCCTAGGTTCTTCCCACAGACCCAGTGGACACTGCCCCGCTCCACTGGCAGGAGCCCCAGCAGAGACAGCAGCCTGGGAGTCACCAGCCAGCTGCTGACCCCACCTTGCCACAGCCAGGAGAGAGGGCGTGGAAGTGGCAACTTCAAACACAAGCTCTGAGCACGGTTTTATGGGATCCCAGCATGCCTGCAGAGCTGAGGACAAGCACAGTTCTCCACAGCAAAGACCTGGACAGCCGAGTCCAAAAGCATCTGTGCAGCGCAGGGAGGGAAACCACAGGTAGCTGCAGTTCAATACCACCACAAGGCTCCACGTGCCCAGATGCTCCCCTCTGGCTCGGCGGGAGCTGGGCAGAAGCCTGGGTGCCACAACCCTGGGACAGGAGCCTCCAGCTCCTGCTGGTCACAGGACAGCCCAGGCCCCCCAGATAATGGCCCGCGAGCCCCATCGTCACCGGCTCCCTAGAAGGGCATAGGCACCGAGCCCTTGGAGAGAGAGAGAGGGAGGGAGGCACTCCAGGAGGTCCACCCCTCTCTCCCAACAATCAGAGGAAGCTTTGTTGTCCAGGCTCCCTCGCCCAAAGCCCAGGGCCATAACGGAGGCGCCCCACCTCCCTTCAGCCAGCCCGCGGGTGCCTCGCCGATGCCAGCAGCCCTCATGACTGAGAGCCACCCAAACTTTCTCACCCCAAGCTAAGTCTCCTCTCTGCAACGCTCCGAGGAGGCATAGGAATGCCCACGGTGCAGGGGAAAGCGAGGCCGAAGGAGGTCACCGGAGAAGGCATGACGAGCACTGGGTAGGGGGGAGGCAGCCGGGCTGTCGCTAAATGACAGTGTGGCCAAGGGAGACTCAGAACGAACCGGCTGCTGAGCAGATCCCCGAGGCCGGCTCCGGCACCGTCCTGCCTCCCCGGGAAGCGTTTCGGTGTCGCTTGTGAGCTCGGGCGGACGGGCCTGTCGGGCTGTTTTTAAGCTCAGAGCGGTTCCATTAGGAGGAGGCGCAGCCCCACCCGCACGCTTGACCCCCCCGGGCACACCGGCCCCTTCCCCGCCAGAACAAAGGCGCGGGCGAACGACACACCGGGCGACGAGCCCCTGCGCGGAGGGGCAGAGCCGAACCGGGAGGCCGGACGCAGAGCCGGAGAGCCGGGCCGTGCCCCGGCCGAGACCCCGCGGAGGGACGCAGCCCCGATCCCCGCCCGAGGGCGGGGGGGCCCGCCGGTGCCGGCCGCGGGAAGCTGGCACACGGGCCGCCTTTGTTCCGGGCAGGGCGAGCGGCGGCGGCCCCGGGCGGGGAGCGGGGCGGCCGCCCGGCCCAGCCGCCTTTGTGTCGCTCCCCGCGGGCTCCCGGGCGCCGCCAGCGCCCCCGCCAGGGCCGGGCCCCGCCGCCCCACCGGTCCCGCGGGGCGCGGCCGCGCCTGGCACCGGCTCCCGGGCAGGACGGGGCTCCCGGGGCCCGGTACCGACCGGCCCCGGCAGGAGAGAGCGGCCAAGCCCCGATCCGGCCCCGCCGGGCGAGGACCGGACCGGACCGGCCCGCCCCGCCGCGGGGGCGTGCGGCGCCCGGCAGGCGCCGGCCCGCACCGACTCCGCTTCCTTCCCTCTGCTCCCCCGAGCGGCGGCGCGGACGCCGCGATCGGTACTCACCGTGGCCGGGCTCCTCGGCGGGCAGGCGGGCGGGCGAGGGGGGGCGGTCCCGCCCCGCGGCGGCGGCACGGCCGCCCGGCCCGCTCCGCTCCGCGGGTCCCGCCGCGGCGGCGAGGCGAGAGGCGAGGCGGGCGCCCGGTGCGGCGGCGGCGCGGGTCAGGCCGGGTCCCGCCGGGCGGCGCGGGGCGGTGTGCGCGGAGCGCGGGGTCGGTCGGGTCCCGCCGTGCGCCCGCGCCGCTCCCGCACCTAAAATGGAAGTTGGTCCGGCGGGCGGGGCGGGGCGGGCGCGGGGCCGCCCCCGGCGTCAGCGGCCGCGACGAGGACGGGCGGGACCGGGGCGGGGCCTGGGCGGCCGTCCCGGCGGGGTCTGTCCCGAGAACGGTCTGAGCCCCGCGTGCTCCATCCCGGTGGGATCTGCCCCAGCGGTGCATGTTCTCCAAACTGGGGTTTGTCCTCAGACGGGCTCCACCTCGGGGCCATGCCGCCCCGGGCGCAGACCAGCTCCTCCTCGAGGTCCGGGTCTGCCCCGGCCCGCCAAGGGGCTCTCGGCGACACCCCCGGAGCAGAGCCTCCTCCGGCCTGTCCCGCTGGAGCGGCAGGACAACAGGTTACCCTGCCCAGGGTGGAACTTGCCCAGAAGCAAGATGCTATGGCAGGACGGGCTGCAGTACGTCCCCGGGAGGTCACCCGGTCCTCTCTGGCTCGAGGGGAGAGGTGCTGGCGGGACCCCAGCCACAGCGCATCCTCAGTGGTGCAGGGGTTCCCCTTCGCTGGGGGGCAAGGAAGTGATGCCGGGCCAGCCCCATCGCGCGTTCCGGGCTGCTCACCTGGGAGAAGTCCAGGTCCCCCGAAGGTGACAGTTTTCTGCCTCGTGCCTGGTCAGGCACCGGGGAGAACCCTGCCTGCTCCTGACTGCAAAACTCTTAGTGAGATAATGATAGAGCAAAAGAGCTGAGGACGGGTTTGGGTGGGATAGATGATTCTTGGGGTAAATATGCGCTGGGAGGCAGGGAGGATGCGGTAACAGCCTGAGGATGGAGGTGTGAAGGAGGTGATCCCGAGCCTCCCGAGCCGGGTGGGGGTTGCTAAAGGTGGTGCAGAAAGGTGTAACGAGGCAAAATGGGATTTGATGCGTACAAAGAGTACATCTAGGGAGCTGATCGGGGCGTGGGACCCCCAAACCCTCCCTGATGTTTGATTTGTAAAATAGAGCATCCAACCGGCCGGCAGCAGAGGGAGAGCTGGTCTGCCCCTCCCAGGGAGGAGAGGTTCTCTCCGTCCCACAGCAGGGGAGTGAGAGCTTCTCTCTGCCTCCCTTCATCCTCGTTGTCACCCAAAACAAGCAAGCTGGGTCCCCTCTCAGCCTTGTGCCTCGAGTGAGAACTGCTTCCAGATCAGAAATAATTCCCATCGGCCCTCCCCTTCCTCTTGGCCCACACAGGGAGGAAGGTGGGTGCATCCCCTGAGTCTCAGGGACAAGGAGAGAGGAGAGGTGCTCTAAAAATCCCTTCTGGGAAGAAGGGTCCTCACCTACCTGACACACCTCCCAAGGGACAGCTCTCCCTCAGGGAAAAGGCATCAGAAACACCTTGCTCCTCCATCCCAGCACCAATGACACATCCGTCCTTCCTTCCTCTGCCCAGGCAGTTTGGGCAGCAGGGACTCGGGGGTCCATGCGTGGTCCTGGCACTGTCACACCCTTCCTCTGCCCTCTTCAGAGACTAAAGGTGCTCTTGCAAACACGGCTCTGATGCCGGCCGAGTGCCTCCTGTCCCCAGGATGGAGCTGGACAGGGTTTATCCAGGCACTGGCCCTGCCCCAGCCCTGCCCCGGCAGCTGGAACACCCGATAGCGCGTGCTTACTTTGGAAGGCAGGCTGGACCCTGATCCTCCAGCTTCGGCTCACCCTGCAGCAGATCACGCTCTCGTTTGACTGTAACTCCTGGGGCAGAGAAGTCCGTCCCACTGCGTCCTGGGAAGAGGAGAGATGAGTTACTAGCCTGGGAAAGTCTCCCCTCTTTTACAGTAATTGCTTGTAATAACATCTTGCACATCCCCTTTCATCCTACAGCTGATGCCTTTTCCAGATGAGACGCCCAGAAGTGCAGCTGCCACCGGAACAGAGCAAGACAATTTGTTTACAAGGCAGGCCCGTGCTCTCGGCAGCCGAGGGCAGGAGGAAGGGGAGGCTGCCGTCTCCGGGTCCACGCAGGCGGCTCAGGGGGATGGCCTGCATTGTTCCAGGTCAGGATAACAAGGCCCTTCCGCAGCCCCTTTCCTATGGGAATCCCGACAGGTTGTTGTCCCTCCCCGCACGAGGGGAAGTGCGGCACCAGGAGGGGGTGGGGGGGTGAAGCGACTCATCCGCCAGCACGGCAGGGGCAGGAGGAGGGAAGCAGAGCCTGGCAGAGTTTTCTAGCTCCAACTGGAAGAGGCCAGGCCATAAAGCAAGCCCAGAGCCCACGCTGACACCTTCCCAGTGCTGCTCCACGCGCTCGGTGTCGTCCCTGCTTCCCACCAGCCTCCCACCGTGCCTGGGCTCTCCCATGCCCACAGACCATCCTGCTTTCAGCCTGGCTGCATCCCATCGTGCCCTTGGACTGTCAAATTCCTGCTACATCTTTTGCTCAAATGTGCACGTGACTGAAGAGTCCACAGAAATCTCCTTCCCTCCCAGCCCAAGAGGATTTATTGCCACTTACAGTTTCTCCTTCCTCTTTCCTTTTGCAGCCTCAGATCCTGCCTTCATCCATCCCTTTTGCCACTGGGGCAGGGTACAAGGTCCCTCTGGAGAGCAGGGACTCAGAGGCAAGTCCTGCCCTGCAATGCAGGCAAAGGGGACATTGCCGAAAATGATCCTGGCTATGAGACCTGAGGCAGGAATTTCCTTTCTCTTACAGAAGAAGCTGGCTCAGAATCTGCTGATTTGAGGGCTTGGGAGACACTGGAAAGATGGAACTTGTCCTGTGAGGAGGCCTCTCTTCCTATAAATAGCAGAGGGAGCCTGGACAGCCAGCAGAGTTTAGGCATTGCCTTCCCCTCTGCAATGAATCCCACCAGGAGATAAGCCCTGCTGGACATTCCCAGCCCTCTGAGTCACCCAGGGCTGTGCCCAGCTACCCGACAAGGGCCAAGGACACTGGCTGTGCTGCACGTCTGCAGCACAGGAGCACCTGAAGGTGGACAGAAAGATTCAGGGCCTGAATCTTTCACGGAATCTTTCAGTGAAAACTGCAATCGCATACTTTTACCCAGGAAAATCTGGCAGCAGAAATGGAGTTTAGAGAGAGGGGTTAATGGGACAAAGGGCTGCTGGTGATTTTTCTGCTCTAGGTTATTTGGCTTTGGATACTAGTAAAAATGACACTCATAAAAGGCCTCTTTTGTGTACCTACAATGGGAGTGGTTGCTGGGGTTGCCAGTTCAAGTACCAGTGAATTGTAAGGGCAGACAAGGCCACTGGTGGGGGGGGAGCAGCGCTGCAGCTGTTGGGGTGCAGTGGGGTGGGTGCTTTGCCCTGCTTGCCAGAATGTGGCTGCCCTCCTGTCCCACCTTGGTCCCACTCACTGTCACAGGGCCCTCCATGGCATCCGGATCCATGCGCTCCCGGTGAGGTCAGGCTTTCCAGGCGACGGCTCTGATCATTGTAATTCCAAAGGATTGCAAGGGGTGGGGGAGGAAACATCTCTATTTTCCTTCTATTTTTGTGAGCATATGATAGCACTTTGATATGAAATTACTTGTTTTGCTGCATCCCTCAGTATTCCGGGCCGGGCTCCAAGCCACCCGGGGGCAGTGACAGGCTGCCAGTGACCTCAAAGGCCGCTGGCCCAGGCCTGGCACCAGCCGCTTTCTCCCTTGGTTTGTGTCCATTTTGCACACAGCAAAAACAGAGAAGAAAAACCACTCTCACATGTCCAACCAGATGAAAATCCCTCTGCAAGACCACATTTGAAGACTCTATAGATTTAAACTCTATGGCGACATCCAGGCTCCTGTCCTTCTGCAGCTCCTGAAACTTCCACCCACTTGGGTTGTTTGTAGGAACGGCCACTGTCTCCAGGCAATGGGGATGGATTATAATCTTTGTTCGTGTATGTGGAGTGACTGACGCAGATGTGTGTACAATGGGTGCTTTATAGAACGACAAAATACTTTCAAACTAAGTGGGCAGCATCGCTTGCTTGAAGGACGGCTTCCAAAGTACCATCAATCCTCCCCTTCGGAGCAGCTGGGGGCACGAAAACACCATTTCTCACACTGTGGAGTCTGAAAATCCAAACCAAGGCGCAGCGCGGGGCTCTGAGCTCCTGAACGCAGAGCTGCTCCACAGACAATACCTTCCCCATTATCGACCTCGTGTTCTTCAGTGCCACCACTGCAGTGACCACGAGCAGCCCTGGCCCGGCTGTCGTGTCCGCGGCCCGACGAGGCTGAGGGAGGGATGAGCGGTGGCCGCACCCCGGGCTGCCCTTTGCCATCGCACGGCAAAACACGAGGCTGGGCAGAGCAGGGGCACGGCGGCTGGGGGAGGGCTGCGGGAAGGGGCCGGCCGCAGCAGGCGGCTCCGCGCCCAGCACCGCTCCCGGCGCCCCCCGGTGCCGCTCCCGTCCCCGCCGCGCCGCCATTGGCTGCGGGCCGCGATTGGCGGCCGGGCCGCGCCACGTGAGGCCGCGGGCGCGAGGCGAGGGCGGGCAGGGCCCCGATCCCGGTCACTGCACCCCGCCTTCTCGCCGCGGGCTCGGGACGCGCCCCCGGGGCGCTTCGGCGGCGGCCCGCGCCCCCCTCGGCAGGTACGCGGCGGGCCCGGGCCGGGCGGCGGGGCCGCGCCGGGGGCGCCTCGGGCCGCGCCGGCCTCACAGCGCCCGCTGTGGCGCCCCCTGGCGGGCGCGCGGGGCCCGGGGCGGCGGGGCCGGTGCGGGGCCGGTGCGGGCCACCGGGGCGGTGTGGGGCCGGTGCGGGGCCGGTGCGGGCCACCGGGGCGGTGTGGGCTGTCCCGCGGCGCTGCCGGGCGGGCACGGGCACGGGCACACGGGGCTCTGCAGGCCCGCGTGCGCCCCGCCACATCCCAGCGCCAAATCGCTTGGGACAGCCCGAGGAGGGCGGGCAGGCAGGCGCTGGTCCCCGAGTCGCCAGCACGGCGCTGTGTGTCCCTGCAGGGCGCCCATGGGTTCTTCCGCAGCCGCCCCGCAGCTGCTGTACCGCAGCACCCGCCTGCTGCGCACGGCCTTCCAGCACCTCCACCAGCAGCAGCAGCGAGCCGACGTCTTCTGCGATGTGGTCCTGTGGGCTGAAGGTGAGCGGGCAGCACTGCCCAGGGAGGGGCCAGTGCGCCTGGGGAGCTGCGGGCAGTGTCTCTGCAACCCCCTAGGAAGGACTGGGGCGAGCAGGAAGGGCTGCAGGACAGTGACGGCCAATGTTGCTTTGCAGGCGAGGCAGTGGTGGCCCACTGCAGCGTTCTCTCTGTCTGCAGCCCCTTCTTCATGGAGCAGCTGGGCCGGGAGCTGCCCCCCAAGGGTTGCAGGGTGGTGCTGGAGCTGGCGGGGCTGAAGATCGGGGTGCTGCGCAAGCTGGTGCGCTTCTTCTACACCGCCGAGCTGGAGGTCACGCAGGAGGAGGTGCACGAGGTGCTGGCAGCCGCCCGCCGCCTCCGCGTCACCGAGCTCGAGTCGCTGCAGCTCTGGGGCGGGCGCCTGGTGAGACTGGGACCCCAGCGGCAGCTCGACCGCTCCTGCCTGCAGTCCAGCCAGGAAGCCCCCGCCGTGGTGGCACGTGCCACAGCTGAGCCTGGCAGCGCCTGCTCTGGGGTGTCCCCTCAGGAGCAGCCACGCTCTGTGGGGCGCACGCAGCCCAGCCCCATCGGGCGGATGAGGCTGCGGAAGGTGGAGAGCCGGGGGTGCTGGGAGGTGGTGCGGGAGATGCAGCCCCGCCCTGTGCCTCCGGTGGGTGATGTGGGGGTGACAGAAGCACGGCCCCCCCAGGGTGTGGATGCCCTGGAGCAGGTGAGCGAGCGCTCCCCGCCCTGGCAGCCCCCCAGTGCAAACGGGATGGAGAAGCGTGGGGACTCCCCTGTGTCCCAGCAGGGCTGCTGGCAGGCGGTGCCCCTGGGGGCCCCTGGAAGTGACACTGAGGAGGAGGAGGTGGATGTGGGGACAGGGGAGCTGTTCCTGCCTCCTGGCACAGTCTGCCTCTGGCCCTGTCCTTCGTCTGAGTCAGAAGAGGAGGTGGATGTGCTCACCTAGGGGGGGGGGCTGGCTCTGCCTCTCCCCTATCACTGCCTGCACCCCTTGGGCTGTGTGTCCTTGGAATAAAGGGCTGGAGCTGTGCTGGGGAGTACTAAACTTTATTGGAGGTTGGGGGGACAGCGGGGTGTGGAGGGAGCCAGGAGTCTGGCAGCGGCAGAGCTGCAGCATCAGGGACGGGACTGGGGCTGGCAGGTGCCCCCCACTTGGTCTCGCCTCTTCATGGACGCTCGTGCCGCCTGCGCCGGTCCTGGCTCGGCTGTGAAGAGAGGGGCAGTTGGTCCCTCTTGGTCCCATCCCTGTCCCGTCCCATCCCATCCCGGTCCCATCCCCACTCACCTGGCCAATGTCTCTATGCCAAGCTGCTCTTCAGGGCTTCCACTACGGTCTCTGGCTGGGGGAACTTCAGCTTGCGAGGAGGCCCCTTCCCGATACCGCTCCACAGCTCCACGGCTGGGGGGACAAAGGGCATTGTCGGATCAGGGGTGCCGGGAGCCCCCGCCGCCCCCCAGCCCAGCACTTACTGCTGCCGTCCTCCTTCACCAGGGACACCTCGAAGCTGTTCCTGCGCGGCGGCCGGGGGTTGATGTCCACGGGGAGGCTGGCCATGGCCCCGCGCAGGGCCTCGCTCACCGCCGCCGCGTTGCGCCCGAACACGCGTCAGCTCTTGCTGTGGGGGGCACGGCCGTCAGCGACCTGGGGGGCACCCGAAGGCGTCCCACCACCGCCCGGCACCTCGGCTGCTCACCAGTGCTCGATGACAACGCGGGGGCCGACGTCCCCGGGGCTGCCCTCGCCCTGGGCCTGGGCCCGCGCCCGCTTCTGCGGGGCTCCCGCTGGCCCCGGTGCCTCGGCCGCCGCCGGCTGCTGGGCTCCGCGCTTCCTCCCGCGGGGAGCCATCCTGGGAGAGCCGAGGCGGTGCGGCCGACGCCGGAGCAGGATGGGGGTCCCGGGGATGCCGCTGTGGGGTGGGAAGGGATCTCAGCTACCCCGCCGTCAGGGAAGTGAAAGGAGGGTCCCTACGGGGACACTGCTGCGGGAGGGGGCCAGGAAGGGCCGGCCCCCGGCGGTGCGCCAGTGTGGGAAACGAGGGTCCCCGCTGGGATCCTGCGGAAGAGGGCGGGAAGCGGCTCCCCGGGGATCCCGCCGCGGTGTGTGGCTGGCGAGAGTAGGGAAGCGGGGCCCCGGGGAAGGGAGGGGACAGGCCCGGGGCCTGGAGCGGCCGCGCCGCCTCCTACCTGCCGCTGGCCACGTGCCGGGAGCGCGCGCCGCCGGGAGGGGCGGGGCCGGAAGGGGCGGGGCCGGAAGGGCCCCGGAGCCCCCCGGTGGGCGCCGGTTCCGCCCGCTCCGGCTCAGCCAATCAGAGCGCGGGGGCTCCGCAGAAGCCCCGCCCCCGCCCCGGTAAGCCCCGCCCCGCTCGCGGACCGGGACCGGGCACACGGACACGGACACGGCACGGACACGGCACACGGACCGTTTATTGTCAGCGATGGATGAGAGCGAGCGTTAACCGAGGCGGGGCCCCTCCTACCGCCCTGCCCGCACGGGACCGGGGGCACCGCTGCTTTCCCGGGGCTCAGCCGGGACCAGCCCCCACGGGGAGCAGCTCCGGGCAGGGCCGGGCGGGCCCGCGGGGCCGGTGCCACCACGGTGATGGCGACATGGTGATGGGCGACAGTACTGGGCAGCTTCTACTTGTCCTTCTTGGTCTCCTGCTGCGGCACGGCCGCTGGCACGGCTGGGGGCTCCTCGGGCCCCTCCTCCCGCGGCTTCGCCTGCTTCTTGGCCTTCTGGTAGAGCTCGTTGAGGTTGAACTCCCTGATCACGTTCTCCTGTGGGGCCAAGAGGCAGCATCAGCACCACTGGGACCTCGCGTTCCCCGTTCATCCCAGGCCCAGGCTGGGCAGGGGAATGGAGGGCTGGAAGGTCCCACCCACCTCAGAGAAGGTCCAGGACACAGCCCGGCCCTTCTTGTCGATCTGCGGTCGCCGCATGATCTCCGTCCCGCCCTGGAAGAGGATGAGGGTGGGCAGCTGCTTGGTGAGAGGCGAGGTGCTGACCTTGTACCTGGGTCAGGACAAGCCAACAGTGACCCTCGGGCAGCCTGAGGGGGCTGGAGGGTCACGGGGACTGCCCCAGAGTGGGCCCGGCTTGCCCAGGCTGCGTCCCCCACACCTGGTGCTGACGTCCGTGTACCGGCCGACATCCACCTTCCCAAACTGGAGTCCTGAGCAGTTGTACCTGGGCAGGATGGGGACACGGGGCTGTGAGGGACACAGGGGACCACGGGCCCCGTGACCCACCACGATCCCAGTGGGTGCCACTCACTTGAGAGAGAGGTCAGCAAAGATGGGGGCAAAGGACTGGCACTCGCTGGACCAGTTGGCAAAGAACTCAACAATCCATGTCACCCGCTTGTCCCTCTCCAGCTCCTCCTGCCACACCAGCACAGGCTTAGGGGCGCGGTGGGCAGAGCCCCCCAAAACTCGCAGGGTTGGGGAGATACTCACATCGATGGTCTTGTCACTGAAGTACTTGATGTATTCAGGGCCCATGTAGAGGGGTGGCTTGCAGGTCATCAGGAACACTGCAATGACAGCACCCTGAGACCCCAGTGCCAGGAGGGCCAGGCTGGGCCTGGGACGGAGCTCCCCTGCCCCAGAGCAGCCAGGGGGAGCCAGGACTAGGCGAATCTAGGGCAGCAAAACACCCAGACTCACCTATGCAGAGCGTGAGGTAGAGCAGCCCCATGCGGATGTCGAGGCGGAAGAAGAGGATGGCGTTGGCCACTTTGCTGAACATGAAGATATTCCCAATGTGCTGCTCCACAGTGACTGGCAAGGGCAGACAGGAAGAAGGGATGGGGCCAGACTCCCCCAGAAGGCTGGGGTAACTTCAGGGCGAGCTGGATCTGGTCCTCCAGATGCCACCCCACCCAGCTCCTTGGAGGATGCCCCATAAGCAGCCCCAGCCCCCCACGGCCCCCTGACTCACTGGAGCGCCGGTTCTTCATCATGACAATGGCACTGAGGAACATGAGGATCTCCACCTCCCTCTGGCACAGAGAAGGGACAGCATGAGCTAGAAGTGCCCAGGGCACCTTGGAGCCACGCCTGGCCTGGCCCGGCCCGGCACCGGGACCTGTGGCCACGCCAGGCCCTACCGGCCCCAAAGCCCTGCCAGAGCCCGGAGCCGCCATCCCTCCCTGGGGGACAACAGCGAGGAGAGGGGCTGCCCCGCGGCCATGGGCTCGGCCAGTGCCTGGGGGCCCTTTCGGCTGTAGGGAGGCACCGCAGAGCAACTCGGGGGCTACCGGGCATCTCCTCCCTCAGCCAGGTCGAGGAGCTGTGTGAGCAGGAGGGGAGCCAGGCCAGGGCCGGGGGTGCGGGGACATGCCCAGGGGTGCGGGGATAGGCCCGGGGGTGCGGGGACAGGCCCGGGGGTGCGGGGACAGGCCGCGCCGCCTCACCCAGTCGAAGTCGCAGGGGTTGCCATCCTCCCGCTGCGAGGGCAGCCCGCGGCAGAGCGGCGGGACCTTGCGCACGAGCAGGAAGGCGGCGGCGAGCAGCGCGGAGAGTGGATAGTAGGGCCGGGCGAGCCATCGGCAGAGCCCCGGTAGCCCCCACAGCAGCGCCAGCAGCGGCGCCACCACCGCCATCTTCCCTCCGCCCCGCCCACTGCCGCGGGGGCGGGGCCTCCCCGCGCCGGCCAATGGGGAGCGGCGAGGCGGGCGCTCCCCTGCGCCCGCGGGCCAATGAGAGGAAAGAGAGGAGCGGCCAATCAGAAGGCTGGGACGGGTCTCCCGTAGCAACGGGGGGCAGGGGCGGGGCGGGGGCGGTGCTCGGCCAATGGCGGGGCGGGGCAGCCCCGCGCGGGGCACGCCGGGAATATGGAGAACTTCTCGGCGCTGTTCGGCGCGGCCGAGCCGCCGCCCGCCGCCGCCGCCGCGCTCGGGTTCGGGCCCGCCAAGGCGCCGGGCGCCGGCGCCGCACCGCCACCCGCCGCCTCGGCCGCCGCGCCGCCGCCGGGCGAGGACGCGGCCCGCAAGGCCGCCGCCGGCCCCTTCTACCTGCTGCGGGAGCTGCCAGGTGCGGGCGGGCCGCGGGGCGGGGCGGGGCGAGTGCCGCGCTCGGCCAATCAGCGCGGCGGAACGCGGCCGCGGGGGGAACTGACGGCGCGCCGAGCCAATGAGCGTGCAGGGGGCGGGGCCACGCAACGCTCGGTCCAGCGGGGATCCCGGTGCTGGGGGGACCCAGCGGGTCCCGGGGCCTGGGCACGGCTGGGGAAGAGGGCCCAGGGATCCCGGTGCTGGGCGGACCCAGCGGGTCCCGGGTCTGGGCAGGGCTGGGGAGAGAGGCCGGGGGTGCCCTCGGGGCGTTTCCCCCCTCCCCATCTCCTCCCGTGGCCGCACAGGTACTACGGAGCTGACGGGCAGCACCAACCTGATCACGCACTATAACCTGGAGCACGCCTACAACAAGTTCTGCGGGAAGAAGGTGAAGGAGAAGCTCAGCAACTTCCTCCCCGACCTGCCCGGCATGATCGACCTGCCTGGCTCCCACGACAGCAGCAGCCTGCGCTCGCTCATCGAGAAGCCGCCCATCTGTGGCAGTTCCTTCACCCCGCTCACCGGTGCCATGCTGACCGGCTTCCGCCTGCACGCCGGCCCGGTGAGCCCCGGGGCCTGGAGCCGGGGGGTGGGAGGGGCCCGACGTGGCCTGACCAGCCCCTTTTCTCCACAGCTGCCCGAGCAGTGCCGGCTGATGCACATCCAGCCGCCTAAGAAGAAGAACAAGCACAAGCATAAACAGAGCCGCACGCAGGACCCCGTCCCCCCGGGTAAGGGCTGCCGCAGCCGCCCCCCTCCTCCCCCCTTCAGCACCGGCAGAGCGTCAGCTCATCCGGCGCTTCCGCTTCTCCAGAAACCCCCTCCGACTCCGACCACAAGAAGAAGAAGAAGAAAAAAGAGGAGGATCCAGAGCGGAAGAGGAAGAAGAAGGAGAAGAAGAAGAAGAAGGTGAGTGGTAAGGCTGGGGTCCAGTGCCCAGCCTGTGTCCCCCCGAGGGGCTCTGTGAGTGGCCATCCCCAGGGGGCTGCTGCCCAGCGGCTCTCACAGGCTCTGCCTGTCCTTCCTCCTCAGAACCGGCACAGCCCGGAGCACCCGGGCGTGGGCAGCTCCCAGGCCAGCAGCAGCTTACGGTGAGGCCGCGCCGGCGCCGCCCCGGGGATCCCCCGGCCCACGGGAACAGCCCCGGCTGACCCCAGGGACGCTGGCGCTGGCCTGTCCCCCTGGCCAAGGGAACACCCCTGCAGCCCCCCAGGACCAGGGGCACGGACTCTGTGGGTGCTGACCTCGGGCTTTTGTACCTGAAGAAGCTGGAGCATTGGAGCCTCTTTTTCAGTCACCTTTGAATTAAAGCCTGCTCCGAGGAGGGGCTGGTGGCAGTGGCTGCTGTGACCTTCGGCTGTCACGGAGGAGCCCGAACCAAGGTGGTCCCTGGAGCGTGCAGGGTGCCCCCTCCTTCTTTGGATCCCAAACCTCACCAGCACCCACGACGCCTTCCCTGGAGCTGCTTTTCCCGTGCCTGGAAAATCCTTACCTTCTGTGGGAGCAGAGTTTGCCTCGAGGCGGTGCCTCCCCCAAACTGGGAGGCCAGGCTCAGCTCTTCTCAGACCCCCTTCCCTCTCTCCCTCGGGATCAGGCAGGGGGGGGAAAAGGCCGAGATCCTGAGGATCAGGAGCCCTGGAGGGGCTGCTCCATCCCTGGACACCAAACAAAGCACACGCACGGCCCCGGGGTGGCTCATTAAATATCCTTTTTATTCCTCGTTTTTAAAATGGCTGATAATAATAAAAAACCCTGGCGTGGCTGTGCGGGGCCACGGGAGCTATTGCCGTAGAGAAAGAGTCCGGTAGTGCCGGCAGGGCTCTGGGGACGGGGAGCACGGGGCTCCTTGGCTGCGCTTTTTTGGCATGTGATGAGAAAATATTGCTTTCCGGGGATGCACCTGCCTCTTCCCCGAGCGAGCGGAAATAAAAACACCCCTGCGACGGCGAGAAACCCCCTCGGAGTCATTAACAGAAATAAAATAAAAGGCAACAAAACCAGCAGCCCCCTGACCACACCCCCCCTACCCCGGGGAAAGGGAACAAAGAGCGAAAACTGCGGGTGGGGGAGGCTGGGGCCTCTGTGCCAGCTCGGGCTGGGGCTGTGGGGGGAGGGCTGCCACCACCCTGCCTCCTCCCTGGGCCCCCCCAAGGGGGCTGGAGGCCGCGGGCACCGCGGCTCAGCGTGGGGAGCGTCCGAGGACGGGCACCTGGCACCCACAGCCCCCTTCAGGGAGGGAACAGTGACACCCAGCACCCACCACAGCTCCTTCCGTGGGTGCAGGAGGCGGCCCCATGTCCCTCCTTTGGGGACAGGGACAAGGTGGGGTGGCCCAGGCCCTGAGCAGGGTAGTTTCTTCCTCTCTCTGGGTAAGATATATAATTTCTGCTTTTTTTTTTTTTTTTCAATATTTATATTTATATATATAGATATTTATATATACACACACCTGGTAACTCGGAAAGAGAAAAAAAATAGAATCCGTAACAATAATAATAAAAAAAAGTATTCTGGTTTAAAAACAATCCGTTCCTACCACGCCAGGCGAGCGGGTGATTGCACAAGGCCCACAAGTGGCTGGCGCAGCCGAGGCTGCGGCCCCCCGAGCCCTCCCCGAGCCCCCCGCGGGTGTGTGCCAGCCCCCGCGGCCCGGGGGGGCAGAGGGAGGAGCAGGGGAGGGGCCCGGCTCTCCCGGGAGTCCACAAGCGTCCGGCCACGGCGCGTCCCTGGGGCCGCCGGGGAGGAGGGGAGGGGGCGGCAGCTCTGCCCCTCATACCGAGATCTCGTAGGTGGTGCCCCCCACGCCCGAGACCTTCTTGACGCCTCCGCGGGTGGGGCTGCTGAGGGGCACCGGTCCCGGGCCCGGCGGGGCCGAGCCCAGGCTCTTGGGCTGCCCGTTGGACTTGCTGTAGGCTGTTCTCATCTGCACCTCGTCCCTGCGGGAAGGAAGCACGGACACGGGGTCAGCAGGGGGCACAGGTCACCGGCACCCAGCATTGCCACAGCCCTGCCCTCCCCAGGGACCACCCACCCGCTCCAGACCCTGAGGGGCCCCAGGGGCAACCAAGGAGATGTGGGGGGGTACCAGCTCTGTTCGGGGAGGAGCAGGAAGATTTCTCTTGCTCTCCCCAGCGTCTCTCCCCGGGGAGGGAGCTGCCCCAGGGGCTTGGCGGGGCACTGGGTGACGGTCCCCCCCCCCCCCCACAGGCCACAGACACCCCTGTGCCATCACAGCAACTCACTTGGGTGCCAGTAAGGGCTGCAAGGCCACCTCCTCGGTCTCGGGGCCGCCGGCCTGAGAGGCTGTTTTTTGGCTGCTGTAAGACACGGATTTGCCCAGGTGGGGGGCGGCGGGCTGGTCGGGGGAGCCCAGCGAGCGCACCTGCAGCGCCGGGGGGGGCTCGGGCTTGCCGAAGCGGGGCAGGGCCGGGCGGGTGAGCGGGTTCTTGCCCAGGGGCGAGCGCTTTGAATCGTCCGAGGAGGAGCTGGTGCGGGGGGCGTTGCTGGAGCCCGGCGTCGACTGGATGCCCGAGTCCGCCAGCCCCGCGTCCTCCTCCCGGCCCGGGGCCGGCGGCTGCTGCAGCAGCTTCTCCCGCTCCTGGATGGAGGCCACGATGTGGCGGGAGAGATTGTCATAGCGCACGGGCGAGGGCTCGCGCGGCGCCACGTGCTTGGGCGAGGCGGCGCTGGCGAAGCGGCCGTGCAGGTCGGTCTCGCGCTGCTGGGCGATGCGGGCCGACAGGAAGGGCGAGGTGTAGCCCACCGGTGGCTCAGGCTCCGGGCCCGCCTGCACCGACTCGAAGTCGGGGCTGTCGGAGGGCGTGAGCAGGCTGTCGTACGAGAGGCTGCCGTTGCGCGTCTGGTTCACCAGGCTCTTGTAGGAGGTGGAGGTGGTGCCCTCCGAGCGGATGGACTGCAGGTGGCCCGTCTCAAAGCCCGTGCCCTGGGCCGACTTGAGGCTGGAGGAGCGGGAGCCGCTGGAGAGAGGGTCAAAGTGGAAGCTCTTGCCGAAGGTGGGCGAGCGGAAGTTCTCGGGTTCCAGGCTCGGCTCTGAGCGGTAGCTGGGCTTGTGGCCGCCATCACAGATGGAGTTGGGCTCCTTCAGGCTGTTCACCCGGCTCAGCTGAGGGGCAGAGGGGTCGCAGTTACCCACAGAACGGCCACAGGGCCCCTGCGGAGCTCCCAAAGCACACCCTAAACCCTCCCCACACCAGCAACGGGGTGGCATCCCCTCGGGGCTGGTCCCCCACGCCAGCCTCGGCCTTACCTTGGCGCTGGTGGAGTGGGGCAGGGCCGCCGAGCTGCTGCTGCTGCTGTAACCGGGCCGGTACTTGTACATGGTGGGAGTCGGGGGGCTGTCCTTGCCTAGCAAGCTGCTGTCTGCGCCGGGAGACAGGGGCAAGCTCAGGGGGGCTGCGGGCAAGGAACGCACCGAGCCCCGCCCTCCCTGCCCGAGAACCGGCTCCGAGCCTGGGGGGGACAGACCGGGGGGGGAGGAGGGACGGGCTGGAGGGGAGGTGCACCGGGGTGGGAGAGACAGACCGGGAGGAAGGGGTGTCCCCACAGCCCCGCGTGTGGGGCTGGCTGGCACTTCCGTGCCCCTGCGGCAGCCCCGGCTGGGTGCCACGCTGGGGGCACACGGCACAGGGGTGTCGGGGCGCTCCATGGGACACGCACCCTGCAGCGGGCAGCGGGGCTGGGCAGCGGAGCCCAGCCGGGACCGGGAGAGCTGCGGGGTCTCCAGCTGCTGCGGGAAGCAGCTGCCACAGGCTCTGCCCATCACATCCCACCTCTGGCCAGGCCCACGCGGAGCCGGCCGCAGACGCGCTGTGCCGCCGAGCCAGGCCCGCCACCGCTTCGCCTCCTCCGTCCTGGCAGCGTGGCAGCCGCGAGGCACAGCTCCCGGCGGCTCCGGACAGCGCCGCGCGGCTGGGCTCGGCCTCCGGCAGAGCAGAGCTGGCTGTGAGCATCCCGCAGGCTTCTCCAAGTGCAAGGGGCCACATACACCGGCCCGGGAATGCCGATGTGCTCCGGGTCTGCCCTGCAGCCTGTTAAAGCTGCCTACGGCCCTGGCTCCTGGCCTGCCTGGCGCAGCCCTGGGCTCCCCTCCCAGCGGCTGGCAGGGCCCTGGTGGCCCTCCTTACCCTCGGTGGTGGCCAGGGTTAAGTGTGTCCTCAGGCCCGTGTAGCGGCTGAGGTCGGGCTTAGGTGGGGGTGGCGGCTCGGCGTCAGCAGACTGGCTCTCCGTCACCTCCAGGCTCCCCTTGGACTGCAGAGACAAAGCGCAGGCGGGGTCAGGAGGGGCCGAGGCCTCAGCCCCTCCTGGGCAGGCAGGGCACGGGCAGCGGCGCTGGGGGCTCCCGCTGCCTCCCAGGCCATCCGATAGAACGGGGGGCGGCGCGCGCCCCGGGCGGGTGCTGGAAGTGCCAAGGAGGGGGAACCTCCAGAGGGTGCTGTGCGGGCAAGGATGGGACCGGTAAGGGCAATGGAGGGGGCAAAGCCTCATGTGGTCGCTGCCACATGGGAGTGGGACAGTTTCCATCCCGCAGGGACATAGAACAAGACGACACGGAGGGGAACAGGCAACATGACCAGGCTCACTTGGTTCTCTACTCACGGATGCAGGCTTGCACCCCCTGGGCTCCGTGGAGGGCCCCAGCGCAGGCAGCGCTGGTCCCCACCTTCCTCACCTTTGTCCTTTTCAGCTCTGTCTGGATACCGTTGTCCATGATCTTGACGGTGATCTGACCGTCCGACACCTCGGGCCGCAGGAAGGGGGGTCTCACCAGCACCGTCTGCTCGGCCTTCGGGCGCCCGAGGTACCTGGGGAGGGGGAGGGAGGAAGGTCACGGCCTGGAACCCAGGATGGAGCAGTTTTTCCAGGGGTGCAGAGCCCGGCTCACCTGGGGGCGGGGGAGCTGCAGAGGACCCGGCTGACGTTCTTACAGCAACCGTTGGTGAAGGGGTTGACACCCCCGCGGAACTTGCCCGTCACCTGCGGGACAAAGGAGCGTCAGAGCCGGCCACGCCAGCTCCCTCAGGACAGCCTCCCAGGACAGGCACGCTCCAAGATCCCGCTCCTTTTCCTAGTCCCTGTTTCAGTGCTCAACTAACCCTGAGGGGGTGGGCTCTCCTCAGCTTCACCTCCCGGCCCCCCAGAAACGCCCACCCGGCTCCATCCTCTGACTGCACCCCCATGGATGCAGCTGCCGCTTAGTCACCCTGGGCTCTCCCCTCCCCAGCTCAGGGGTCTCCCACACCCATCCTCTCCCGGGAAATCCCAAAATGTATCCGTAGGTGGCCTGGCCAGGCCGGCAGTCCCCCCGTAGCCCCTGGACGTACCTGTTCGTTGGTAGTGCGGCCCCTGGCCACGAGCACCACGTGGAAGCCCGTCAGGCCCGCGACGGGAATGAAGAAGAGCCCGGCCACGCACATCACCACCATCCTGCCACAGCCAGCTAAGGAGCAGCCACAGCCCCGCCCGGCACCGCGCCGCCCCCAGACCCCACCGACCCCCCCGCCCGCTCCCGCTGCCCGGAGGATACGTGACGGCCATGCGGACACCGGAGAGCTCCTCCACCTGGTACAGGACGTAGAGCAGCCCGAAGCCGAAGACGCCCATGATGTGCGTGGTGAGCGACAGCAGGAAGAGGAAGAAGTAGCGGTAGTTGCGCCGCCCGATGCAGTTGTTGACCCAGGGGCAGTGGTGGTCGAACTCCTGCCGGGGACGGGGCACGGTGAGGGGGTGCTCCCGGGGCTCCCTGCCCCGCGCGGGGCTGGCGGGGGCCCCGCAGCTCCTCACCTCCACGCAGTTGTCGCAGACGCTGCAGTGGGAGCAGCGCGGCGGGCGGTAGAAGCGGCAGGTCGCGCACCACTTCATGCGCACCTGGATGCCCTTGATCTCCACCGTCTTGTACAGCGGGGCCCGGAAATCGTCCTCCTTGTCCTCGTCCTCCTCAGCTGATGGGGACACCCCGGCACGGCGTCAGGGCCCGGCCAGCCCCTGCCCGCCCGAGCCGAAGGCTCCCGGCACCACCCTCCTGTCACCCAGCACGGGGACAACCAGGGACCCCCAAACACGGGCCGGGGGGCTCTCCCGGGCCCTGCCCCAGCATCCTGACGCTGCCTGAGCCCCAGGGGGCCAACACGGGGTGCTGAACCCAGAGCTGCCATCGCTGCAGTGCGTGCCACCGCCTGATCCCACTGGGCAGGGCGAAGAGGGCTCCTCACCAGCCCCTTGGGCCCCAGAAATCCCCTGTACCTCGGAGGAAGGGTGCAAGGAGGCAGCTCTTCCCGGCTGGAGCCAGACTCACCTCGCGGGAATATGCCCGGGTCCATGAAGGTGGCCATGCTGAAGTTGGCCAGCACGAAGAGGAAGACGACGGCATTGTAGGCGGGGATGACGGGGGACACGTAGAGACTGAGCCCCGGGCACCTGCGGGCACAGCAGCCGTGAGACCTCGCACCCCTCGCTTGCGTCCTCCCGCCACCTCCCACCGTCCCAGGGGCTCCCAGCAGTGCATCCCACACCCAAACTGGAGCCACCTCTACAGCACAGCCTGGCCCCAGCCCGGGGAGCACATGGGACGTGCTCCGGGCATCCATCAGGGAGCAAAGTTCCCCTTTGGGACCCCACTGGAGGGTCCCACAGAGCAGTGGTGCTGGGAACAGGGGGACCCAGGCTGATGGCATGGGAGGCACCCAGGGGACCCGCTGGAAGGCCCTCTGTGTGCCTTGCCAGCTGCTTCGGACAGAAGGGACCCTGTGAGGGGACACAAAACCAGCACCAGCTCTGGCACCTCCAGAGCCACTGATGCTCCTCACATCCCAGAGACATAGCTCCAGCAGGACACAGGGACCCCAGCCAGCACCCAGCTCCTCCAGGAGGCCCGTGGGAGTGCAGCGAGGGAATCACCCTGCTCCCTCTTTCCCCAGCGGGCTTCCCCCTTGCAGGCGCCAGCGTAATTCCCTAATCTGCTTTGCTGCTGGGATTTAATCCCACAGATCTAGGGCAGCATCTGTCCCTCTCTTCCCCCCACCCAGCTAAGTGCCGATGGATTTAGGTGGCCGGAGCGTGCGGGGCTGGGCGGGCAGGACGACATATGGTGCCAGCGCCGTAATCCCCCGCAGGCTGGGGTGAAGGGGCAGGCACCGGCCCCGTCCCCTCCTCCACCACCGCCCGTGGGGATGGGTCCCATCGCCGGGTGAGGCAGCCCCGTCCTTGTCACGGCAGCTCTGGGGGCCACGGCAAGGCTCCAGCTGGGAAGGAGCCTTTGGTGCAGGGCTCTGTCCCAGTTCAGGGCCCTGAGGAGGGCAGAGGGGCACCCCCGGGTGAGGAGCAGCGGCCGTGCCGGGGGGGCTGCCCCGGGCAGGGCAGGAGGAGCGGGCACACCCTTCCAGCACACACCTGGCAGCACAGAGGGCGAGGCGGGCAGGGCGCTCCCAGCACCGGGCACTGCCCCAGGGAGGGTGGGAATCAGCAGTGGGACCTGCTCCCACAGGCCAAGGCTGAGGCTGTCCCCATCCAGGCACAGGGATGAGAGCAGGAGGGCAGACCTTTGGTTGCAGGAGATCCCTGGCAAGGAGCACAGCATGGCCAAGCCACCCAGCACACTCCTCTTCTTCCTCCTTCTCCTCATCCTCATCCTCTCTGGCCCCTCCAGGCCCCACACACCATGCCAAGCTTCTCCTGCAAACCATCTTCCCCAAAGCCTCTTCCTGCTGCGCTCCTCAGGAGCTGCCCTGCTGGGCACCCTGGGCGCTGCCTCCCTGCTCCCTATCAGGCCGGCCTCTCCTCCCGGGATGGCACCTCCCGGCCCCCCGAGCTCTGCCCCGGGCTGGGGAGCGGCTCCATGCTCGGCACTGGCAGTGCCGGCCCTGCTGCCTCCACTGGAAGCCAGCCAGGCGGATTCTCTGCAGCTGGGACGGGCTGGAGAGGAGGAGTCCTCTCCAATCCGTGCCCCAAAACCCTCGGAGCAGCGCTGGAGGCACAGGACCTACGTGACAGCGCCAGGCCGCAGCCCGAGAAGGGAAGAATCAGAGAGCCACGGAATCACAGAATTGTTCAGGTTGGAAAAGCCTTCAAAGATCACCATTCCAACTGCTTCCCCAGCACTGTCGAGGCCACCACTGAACCATGTCCTTAAGTTCCACAGACACATGGTTTTTGGTGACTTCACCACTGCCCTGGGCTGAACAACCCTTTCCATGAGGAAATTTTCCCTAACATCCAAACGAAACCTCTCCTGGCACCACCTGAGGCCGCTTCCTCTTGTCCCATCACTTGCTCCTTGGGAGAAGAGCCCAGCCTCACCTGGCCACACGCTCCTGTCAGGGGGTTGCACAGAGGGAGGAGGACACACCAGAACCAAGGACCCCATGTCCCTGAGCTGAACTCCCACTCCACTCAAGAGGAGTCTGGACAGAGAGGGGCAGGGGGCTCAGAGAAGCCCTAAAAGTAGGAAATGCCCTTCCAGAAACCCTGCAGAAGGAGCTCCTCTCTCCAGGAAGGGAAATCCCAGCCCAAACCTTTGCTTGAAAGAGATGGAGGGGAGCCAGGAAGACCCATGCCCGGGCAGCCATCCCACACAGGGAACAGCCAGCAGCCGGGCTGAGCCAAGCACACGGCCTGGATCCAGAGAGACAGAGCCCAGGGAAGCAGGGAAGAAGCCAGCTGCCCCGGAAAGCTCTGGGGCAGGCAGAGAGGGAAGGACCAGGGGGCAGAGAACAGCTCTGTGCTGTCCCAGCAGCCAGCCCTTCCTGGGGGGACACAGAGCTCCCGGGGCAGGATAGGGCCCAGCAGGTCCTTGGCTCAGACACAGCGACAACACCCGCTGGGTGGGATTCACGGGCCAGCGCAAGCACAACTTCCTCCCCAGGGAACACCAGGACCCACTGCCCTCCTTGCTCCCCCACACTCAGGGACCCCCCCGTGCTGTGGGAAGGAGGGAGGGAGGGAATCCCCATGGAGCCAGATCAGCCGGTGGCACCACGCCGGCGACCCCAAAGCCAGGGAGGCACCTCCTGGGACCAGCCCCACCCGCGAGAGGGAGCAGGGTCCTCCGCAGGGAGCAAAGGTGCTGCCCATCCCTGAGGGAACCTCCTTATCGGGAGAGAGTGATGTGTTCCTGCCTTTTGCTCTCCTGAACGGGCTGCAGGCCCTGCCTCGACCCCGGGGCACACAGGGCAGGAGGAGCAGGAGCAGCAGGGAGGCTCCTCCCCATCGCGGCCGGCCACGCGGGTCCCGCAGCACCCATCGGGCTCCCCCTCGGGATCGGGATGCAACACGCTCATGGCCACAGGAGCTGTCGGGACTTGTCCCTGGCAGCGCATGAGAGGACTCGGGGAACCTCGGGCACCATGAGTCACACCGGGATGCGAGACGGGCTTTTTGCCACCAGTCATGCCCGGAGAAGCCTGTCCCTCCCTGCTGGCGTCCCCTCCCCAGCCCCACATCCCCTGCACTCTCCCGGAGCACACAGCCTTCCCTCCCTGCCTGCTCCCCGGAGCCCTGGGGCTCTGACCCACGCCGGCACAAACACAATCCCTGCTGGCCCAGAGCCTCACACAAGTTTGGATCCGACTGGGAGCGCACGCGACGCCGTGTCCTAGCGGCACTGCCAGCCCCAGAGAGGGGACAGGCAACCTGAGAGCCACCGGCACCAGGAGCTGGGACCAGTCAGTGGGGAGACACGAGAATGGACAGATGGACCCCAAACGGACCTGTCTGAGGGCCCACAAAGCCCGGGACCCCCACTCATCCCAGGGGGAAGCAGGAACATCCCCTCTCCTGCCGCCCCTCCCTCCAGCGCAACCGGCCTCATTTCCACAGGCACGTGCTCAGCAGCAGCTCCTAATTAAATTAATCAATCAAAGAGAGTTCTTGGCCCAGAGACACAAATCCCGGATGGACCAAAAGGCGTCCAGTGGATAGGCTGGAAGCAACGCAACTGGAGCCTGAAGAGCTGTGCCGAGCCCCGGCTGCTCCCTTGCTTGGGGGAGGCCTCCCAGAGCCCGCCCTTACAGCTTTCCATCGCACTTCCCAAGGGACGAGCCTTAGGATGCGTGCTGGAGGTGGGAAGGGGGTCAGCAGCCACCCTGGCTGTCCTTGGCCAGTCGGGGAAGGGGCACAGCAGCCCCCAGAACCACGCAGGAGGCAAACCTCGAGCCCCACGTCCCTGCCACGCCGCTCCGGCAGCAGGCGGAGGCTGCCCCAAGGCGACCATCCTGCCGGGAGCAGCGCAGCTCCCTCGTGGCCGTGCCCAGGGTTTGACGGGACGTTCTGAAGTAGGATAAACAACACTGCTGACCTGCAATTACAGCGACCTGCCCAGGTGTTCCTGCCCCGGCCAAACCTGCTCCGCGGCGCCGGCTCCGGCGCTGCCTCTCACCGCTCGCCGATAAGCCGCTGCTCCCGGCGCTGCTCGCACCCGTGGCCAGGATGGGCTTGGGGTCCAGCTGTCCGGCAGGCACCACGCCAGAGCAGAGCCAGCCCGTGCCCCCAGGTCACACACGGGCTGGCACACACAGCTTGGAGGGCGCTGCCAGCTCCCCTTTGCTTCTCCTTCATCCCCATGGCACAGGAGCGAGCCAGCGACTTCCGCAGGCACCTGGCAGCCTGGGCAGCCAAACCCCGGGCCTGGGAGCCTGGTGACCGCTCGGTGTCCCAGCGGGGGACGGCCACGCGCGGCTGAGTGACACCGCCAGCTGCACCGGGCGCCGCACGGGGCGAACCAACCCCGCTCCCCTCTTTGGTCGGCAAGTTCCCCTGTCCCTGCCCCGTGGCTGCCAAAGCCAAAGCCACGGTGACCTTCCCGCTACCGATGGCTCCATCCCAGGCAGCGGCAGCAGCCACAGCACCCGCCCCTTTGGCCTTCTGCAGCTCCAGCTGATCCCTGTGGCCCCAGCAGGAAAAGCCCAGGGAACAGGAGAGGCCCCCTGAAGCAGAGGGTGCACACCTTCCCAGCACCCTGCCAGGACCCCGAGCACAAACCCACTGGGACCCCGGGGATGCCCTGCAGGACTTGGCAGCCATTCCAGATGCAGGGCTCTGGCATTCCTGCCTGGCACACCGTGCCACGGTGCCAGCCCGGCTGAGCCGCTCTCTGCTGGGCTCCCTCAGCACCTCGAGGTCCTGCCCCCCTCGCCTGTCACCCCCCTGGGCACGTCACCAAGGCACGTGTCACGGGGCAGGGAAGAGCAGCGTCACCACGCCTCTCTAGCACCATCTCCCACCCCGGGGGACCCCCCTAAGGCCCCCAGTGACCTGCTGGCCACTTTCCTGGGGCCCCCTCGAGGGATGTGGAACCCTCATTGCCCCAGGGCAGGGGACAGATCCCGTCCAGCGATCGGCACAGGGGTCAGAGTTCTCCTCCCTGAACTTTCCTTTGTGGCTCACGAATCGATTATGAAACTAAAAATAACACGTGTCCTGCCCCAGCCCACCAATCCACCCCGCCTGGCTCCAAAGGAGAAAGTGATCCGTGCGTTTTTCCACCCACAGGTCACAAACCAGTTCCCAGCCCAGCTGACCTGGAGCCCAGCCGACCACGGACGGGCTCATGGAGTGAAACAGCTCCTGCTGCGGCTGCAGCACCCAGAGCACAAGACCCCCCTTGCCTCTGGGAGGAAATCCCAGCTCCTCTCCCGTCCCCCCCCCGGCCCTCCCCGCTCTGGCCGAGCAGCTGGGACTCACGTGAAGGCGAAGAAGAGGGTGGTGGCTCCCACTAGGAAGATGGCAGCAGCGGAGACCGGGACGTACTTGCTGGGTTTGAATCTCTTTCCAGAGGCTGCTGGCATGTTGGAGCTGTGGTGGGGGGTCCGCCCCGCAGCATAGCCCAGGCCCCAGGGGACTCAGAGCAGGACGAGAAGGGGAGGGGGACAGGGGCTGACCCCTACCCTGCCCCTGCGCCCGCTCCCGGGGCGAGCTCCGACCGGGGCGGACAGTCCGGAGAAGGGTCTGGAGCAGGAGGCCCAGGAGAGGAGCCCACCCTACGCTCTGCCCCGTGAGAGCTCGCGGGCGCAGGGAAGGAGGGTTAAAAACATTAAAAATTCACAACAGAGGAGGGGATTCGGGTTTAGAACAACCGTTGGAGCGGGAATGCTGAGAGCCCTTCCGAGCCTCAGCCCAGGCAACAGCCCACGGGGAGCAGGACTCCAACAGGCAGGCTCTGAAGAGAGGGAATTCCCCAGGCTGGGGCAGGGCACCTCCCACCCGGCCAGCACCCCGGGAAGAGCGCAGGATCAGCAAACTCCTTGCAAAAAAGCCCCTCTGGGAGCCTCAGGGAAGCCACTTCTCCTTTTTAATCCACCTCTGCCGTGCCACACGGGAGGAGGGGGTGGTCTCCAAGCAATCCCAGCTTCCTCACGGTGCTGCCGTGCCTCCTCCTCCTCCCCTCGCTGGAGGGGTCACGGAAACACTCTCCCTGATTTCACCAAGATCTGGGGCTGGCTGGCGGTGGCCGTTTAATTTTATTTATTTCTCTCTTGTCTGTTAAAACCGAGGAACAGCTGGTGCAAGGTTGAGCCGTAAATCCTTTCTTTCGAGGGGGGCGGAGGGGAAGGCCTGGCAGATTGTGGGTTTTCCTACTTGCTCCTTTCTCCTGACCCCCCGGGCCCTTCCACGGGCTCAGTATCCACTTGGCAGTTGGGGAGCGACAGGAATTTCATTAAATCTCCTCTGCAGAAACCATCTCCCAGCAGGTGAATGGGAAGGGGGCGTTCAGGGAGCACCTTCACAACCCCAGCAGACACCCAAGGGTGGAAGTGGTGCTGAGCAGCTCTGTCTCACCCATGGCCCAGGCAGTGCGGGGGGAAACCTCAGCTTGCTCCAAACAGCTCCATTTCTCCCTCCCCCTTCCTTCGTTAAAATCCTTCTTCATTCATCCATCCGTCTTTTAAAAAGAACTGCATAAAACCATTAAAACTCAAGGTCTGGTGCACCACAGCTCACCTGGAAAAAACAACAACAGAAATTAGCATGGCGAGAGAAGGGACGGAGCCGGCTGTCATTAGCCACAGCAGCCCGGCCACGGCGTCTCCCATCCCAGCCCAGGGGCACTGGCTGCTGCAGGAGTTCCAAGCCACCCCCTCTACCACCGAGAAACCCACCCTGAGACCTGGAAGGACCCCCTGAATTCCTTCCTGCAGCTCCAGCTCAAAGCCCAGCGCCAGCGAGTGCTGGCTCCCTGAGGAGCAGGGGCTGATCGGAGGCTCCAGGACTTAACGTGAGGGTGGAGACCGCAGTGGGAAAAGACATCCAGGAATCTCACCCCCTTCCCTGGAGGGCAGGAGACAGGACAGGCCCATGGAAAACACCACTCCCATGATCAGAGGTGGCCTTTGCAGCTCTGGGTTCATCAGGAACTGTACTGCCAGGACAAGGGGGAGTGGATTTGAAATGACAGAGCTCAGGGTTAGGTGGGATGTTGGGAAGAAATCCTTCCCTGTGAGGGTGGTGAGGCCCTGGCACAGGTTGCCCAGAGGAGCTGTGGATGCCACATTCCTGGAAGTGTCCAAGGCCAGGCTGGACGGGGCTTGGAGCACCCTGGGATAGTGGAAGGTGTCCCTGGCCCATGGCCCTGAGCTGCCCCAAGCCCATCATCCACCATATCCCACCAGTCCCTGCTGCTACAGCCACCGCTCCTCAGCTTGTCACCGTCTGTCACCCACCCTCCCCTCGCTGCCTCCGCAGCACTGCAGGTCCGAGAGGAGCCTACAACTCGCTCCTTTCTCCCTTCCAGCTTTCTCTGCCTCCCCAGTTTCTGCTTCGGGGCGGGCAGGGAACTCTCTAGCGCTGACTAAACGCAGGTGAAGGTTTGGGAGAGCTGCGGCACCCAATTAAAGGCGGGTTTAATGACAAGGATGTGTTACCATTAAGTGGGTTCAGCCCCGGCTCACGGCGTCAGCCGCCCCGGCTGACTCACCCAACAACCGCTCCCGCCGCCCGGCCCCTGCAGGACCCAAGCCCAGCTTCCCACCCCAAGGTTTCCCTGCCCTTGGGAGTGAGAGGAAACGCGGGGCCGATGCTCTGCCCGGCTGGGAACACGCAGGCTTCACCTGGCAGCAGCTCCTGAGCGGAGCAATCTGAACAGTGACACCAGGGAAAGCCGTTTTCCATGGCAGGGACAGAGTTCCCTGGAGAGCAGCAGTTTCGCAGCCCCGCTCTGCTCTGTATTTGGGGAAGAGCCCAGCACCCCGCAGAGCCGAGCCCAACAGCAGTTCCAGGGACGGGCTATCGGAAGTCCAGGCCTGACATCATGGCTGATTGCTTTAGCAGCAGCAATCTGCTCCCAGAGCACCCGGCCCTTTGAACGCTCCGCCGTGGAGGCACAGCCACACCTCGAGTTCAAGCGGACGCTGCCAGGCAGAAGGGGCTGTGCCCTGATATTCCTCCTCCAGAGATCCCCACCCTGCCCTCCTCGCAGGGCGCCACGGGCATGTGTCTTGCGGCCCTGCTCTGCCCCAGCCCTTTTCCAGCTAGAGATCCAGGCGCTCCTGCCCTTCCAGGGGCAATCCCTGCGGAGCTGTGCACACCAGAGCCAGCTCCCCATGGAATCAGGTACCCGTGGGACAGGCCTGTGAGCAGGGGAGAGCCCCAGCACCATCATCAGTGACGCCCCAGCGAGAGGCGATGCAAACGTACCCCTGCTCCAGCCACCTGTGCCCGGAGTAACTCCACAACTCATCAAACAGGAGGCTGCCGAGCCCATCCCGGCTCCCAGAGCCACCACGCTGCTCTGGGAATGCCCTCCTGATCCCCCTGACGTGCAGGACCCCACAGGACTGCCCAGCCCCAGCCCTGGCACAGGCCTGGGCAGAAGCTGTCAAAGTGCAGCACAGCGTGCCGGGGTCTCTGCTCTGCAGTCCTTAAGGGGTCCAGGAGAAACACAAGGAAAATCCACCCCAAATTCCCACAGATTACACTAATTCAGGCCACAGTTCTCCCAAACACACACATTCTTTCCCAGCCCTACAACCGGCCCACCTCTGGTCAGCCGACCCTTCTTTTCCCTTCACCTTCTCCCCAAATCCTCTGTCTGTCTCTCTGGCCACTTTGTCCCCATCCACAAAGGCCGCTCACAGACTTCCCTGCTCCAAAGAGTCCCCAACTCATCCTGCTTACCTGTGGCCTTCACGGGCTCTGCTCTTGCCTCCCATTCCTTTCCTCTGCCAATTCCAGCCCAGCAACTCCTCCTCTCCCGCTGCTCCTCCAGACCTGCCCTGCTCCTTCCTCCCCCAGCGCCTGTGTCACCGCTCACTCCCCCTTCCCTCTCCCTCAGAAATTCCACCTGGTTTTCCCATCCCAGCTCCTCCTTTCGAAGCACTTTCCCAGCTCCGTGCTGCTCAGCCACCTCCAGAGCAGCCATCTCCACTCTCCAGGGTTTCTCTCCACTCATACAGGGGAGCTGCTCCTGTTTCCTTCATCTCCGTTTCCGGGGATTTCTTTTAATTCCAAATTCCCTCCCTCGGGACATGTGCAAGCACAACTGCTGCCACCTTCCACGGCTTTGAGCCTGCGTCTCCTTTTCTTGGGTCAAGGCCCCGTAGAGCCTCACTGATTTCCTCCTCTTACTCCCCTTCCCGCCCCACTCTCCTCATCTGCTCCGGCCCCTCTCCAGCCTTTCCACGCGTAGCTCCATGGCTTGTCCCTTCTGGAGCACGAGACAGGCCCTCCCTACCTCTGCTGGGCTGGGGACACAGGCGTCTCCAGCTCCCAACATTCCCTCCTCCCTCACTTCAGCTCTCCGCTCTGCCCCTGCCCGGGAAGGAGGAAACGCACCTCGGCACCCACCATGCAGCTCCCTCCCGCCACCGCCTGGGACTGGATCCCACGGCACGGGGAGGACAGAATTCCCTCCCTCCCAGTTACCAGCTCCCACACCTGCGTCACTCGCCGGGATCCGCAGCTCCCGACCTGCCCCGATCCAGCCGGGTTCCCATGGCATGGGGCAAACACACAAACAATTCCTTCCACGCGAGGCAACTCCCAGATCCAGGGCAGATCCAGGGCTGCACGGAGACGGGATGTGCTTTACCTGTTCCCACTTCTTGTTTTGATCAGCTGCATCCCAGAGTTCTGTAGAGCCATTCCAGAGCTCGCTGCCTGGCGCTGTGAGTGAGGGGCATCCGTGGAACAAGGCCTCCCTCCTCCCTCTGCAGCTCCCTCTGCTCTCCCCGTCCTCGCACAACCAGCCGCTGACACGTCACACTCCAAAACCCATCAGAGGAACTGGAAATTTTCCCAAACCTGGCACTGTGGCCAGAGCAATGCCAGCATGAGATCCCCACTGGTCACTTCCCTGTGTCCAAACAGGAGCCCCTGCCCCAGCAGGGCGGTCTGGGGACACTTCCCTGCTCTTAACCCCAAAGGAGGGTGCACAGCAACGTGTGTCCGGCCGCCCCTCGGCTCCAGGTGCATCCTGCACACCCGCCTTTCTCCCGGCTGGATGTACAGAGGGATCAGCACAGAACACGGAGAAATATTCCACTGCAGACAGCCAGAAGGCTGGAATCACTCCGTGCTTATCTCCTGCCCAGGGCTTACACCGGGGCTTACATCCTCCTTCCCCAGCCCATCCCGCTGGTTTACACGGGATTAGCCCCATTTTATGGGCAAAGCAGGAGGAACAACGCCTCACCCACTGAGGCCGCGTCCCAACGGGCCCCACAGCGAGCAAGGACAGCCCCAGCCTCTTGTCACGGCGCTGGGAGACACCGGGCACAGCGACAGGTGGGAATGTTCCCCGGCAGGCCCCTCAGAGGGGAGCTCGAGGTCTCCCCTCGGACCCACTCAATCACCGCCCTCTCCATTCCCGGCCTCGGGAACCAACGGGAATAAACGCCTGCTAAAGCAGCGCCTGGGCCCGACGGAGGGAAGGCGGTAACCCGATTAAGCTCAGAGAGAGGCTCCAAGATAACTCTGCCTTTGATCCAGACAAGGCTCTGGGTGTACTTTACACGCCCCCAAAAACCCGAGCAGCCCCTAGCGCAGAGAATCCCGCTTCCCGGACGCCCAAATCCAGCTCTGTGCCGGGGCGAGAGCCGGCAGATCCGGGGGAGCCGCTTCCCAGAGCTACGGGCAGCACCGGGACAAGCCGGTCCGCCCGCGACCGGCGCGGCGAGCGGGGCGGCACCCCGGGGCTGGGGACGCAGCTCTGGCCTTTGGAAGCTCGGGAATTCTGAGGAGAGGCCAGGCTGGATCCCTGCCAGCGCCCCCAAACCGGGAGCGCGCCCTGCGAGCGGCGAGGAGGGGCTTCGGCCCCTTCGGCCGCGGCACAGAGGCCGAGCTCCGGTGCCCCAAAACAGCGCGGTGACGGCGCTCCCGGGGGCGGCGGGGACAGGCCGGGCGCGGGACAGGGAACGAGTCCCCCGGTCGCTCCCCGCGGCAGCCCACGGCCGCTCCCGGGCCCCGGGCGCTCTCCAGGCGCGGGGACGAGCCCCGCTCCGCTGCGCTCACCCCGCACCCGTGCGCAGGGGCGGCCCCGGCCCGCGGGGCACCGCCGCTCCCGCAGCCCCCGGCGCGGCTCCCCGCGGCAGAACGTCCCGGTGCCGGCGGGGCCGCGGGCATGGCAGCCGGGGCAGGAGGAGGAAGCGGCGCTCCCGTGCAGAGGCAGCGCGGCCATCGGGCAGGGGCGGCCGTGCGGAACGGCGGAGCGGGGCCGCGGCCGGAGGGACGGGCCGGGCAGGGGTCGGTGCCCGCCGGGGGCGCCGGGCGGGAGAGTCCCCGGCGCGGCGAGGGGGCACCGGGGCACGGCCCGAGCCGCGCGCGGGGGGAGCCGCGGGGGCAGCGGCGGGGCGGGGGCGGCCGCGGCCGGGCCCCGGCGAGGGGCGCGAGGTACCGGCGGGCCGGGGAGGCGGCGGCGGTGCCGGCGCGGCGGGGTCCCGGCGGGGTCCCGGGGCCCACGTGACTCACCGGCGGGAGGCCGCGCGCGGCGGCGGCTCCGGGCACGGACGGCGGCGGCGGCTGCGGCGGGCGGGACGTCACGCGCGCGCGTGCGCACCGCGCCCCCCCGCGCGCCTCCATTGGCCGCCGCCCGCCGCCCCGCCCCGGGAGCGGCGCCGCGCATGCGCGGGGCCGCGCAACGGGCGCGCGCGCCCCCGCCGCGGAGGGCGGGGCCACGGCCGGAGCCTCGGCGCGTGCGCGGGACGTACCACACCGGGGCCGGGGAACGGGGGGGCGGGCGAACGGAGGGCGGCCGGGAGCGGGCGCCGCGCACTGCGGGCGCGGGGGGAGCCCGGGGCCGGCGATCCCCGCTCCCCTCGGGGACCCCCCGCCCTCAGCAGACGCTCAGCAGCGGCAAAGGCTTCCAGATTTAATAGCAAACTGTACAAAAAGTATAAAACCAAAGGGCAGGGTCACACCGCGCTGGGGGGGGGACAAGGAGGGGGCACGGGGGGGCGGAGGAGGCAGGGGGCACATCCCGCCCTTCCCCTACTTGAGGTCCATGAAGCGAATGTCCATGATGAGCAAGAAGTTCTTGGGGAGGGGCCGCGGGGCGGGGGACAGCACGGTGAAGACCTGGCGCTCCAGGTCGACTCCAGTGACGACGATGAAGCCGGCCACGCTGGTCTCAGAGATGTTGTCGTCGGGGCTGTCGGCGGTGCTGACGCTCAGCAGGTGGTGCACCATGTCCCGCCCTGGCGTCACCGGCACCAGCTTCAGCTGGTTGTCCTCCTGCGACATTCCCAGCGGCAGGCACGAGTCCGGGATGGTGGGAGCGCCCACCTTGTAGATCTTGACGTCGGAGAACTTGACGTCGAAGGCGTGCGGGTAGAAGCAGCCGCGGAAGCCGTAGAAGTACTCGCGGATGCGCTCGTCCCGGCACTCCCGGCGGAAGTCCTTGGAGCGCTCCACCACGCCGCCGGACTTGGGCAGCAGCACGGTGCGCACAAAGTGCGGCAGGTCCCGCTTGAGCTCGTTGTAGAGGCGCTCCTGGTCCAGCACCACCACCACGTCCACCTCGAAGGCGGAGGCGGCGTGCACCAGCGCCTGGTAGCCCGAGCTCTTGACCCAGCCGCAGGTGTTGATGACGCAGCCGCTCACCGACGCCCGCCGGTTCACCTCGCACCGCTGGTTGAAGACGTCGGCCAGGCACGACGTGATCTGCGGCAGGAGGGGTCACACAGAGGCACCCCCGCCTCCCCAGGCTCTCCCCAGCTCCTCCAGTACCCTCAAGGCCTCAATTCTGGGCGGCCGCCCAGGGTAAAATCGTGGAACAGGCCTTAAAGCCCACCCAGTTCCCTGCAGCAGGGACCCCTCCCACCAGCCCAGGATCCCCCAAGCCCCGTCCAGCCTGGCCTCGCACGCTTTCAGGGAGGGCTGGGGCAGCCACAGCCTCTCCAGGCAACCCCGCAGGGCCTCACCATTCTCACAGCAAGAGAGTTTCTTCCCAATATCCAGCCTAAATCTCCCTTCTGGCCCTGAGAACCCATTCCACCCCTTCCTATCACTCCGCTCTCTGACAAGAATCCCGCTCTGGATTCCCTGCAGCCCTTCAGGACGGAAAAGGCCGCTCTGAGGTCAGCACGCAGCCTTCCCTTCTCCAGGCTGAACTGCCCCACCTCTCCCAGCCTGTCTCCATAGCGGGGGTGCTCCGGTTCCCTTCATCAGCTCCCTGTCCCCCTCTGGACTCCCTTCCCACCCTGATCCCACAGCTGGGAAGGGGTGACCGCCTGTGCCCCCCGGGGATTCAGAGACCCCGCAGCGCGGGTTGGGGGGAGAGCCTGGGGGATTCTGGGGCCGGATCCGACCCGGGGCGAGCCCCCCGTGCTCACCTTGTTGTAGAGCTTGATGTTGGTGCCGGGCGTGGTGGAGCCGAAGTGGTAGACGAGGGGGGCCTGGAGGGAGAAGCCCTCCTCCACGTCGGCCGGGCGCTCGATGTACAGCGCGCCCATGGTGCCGGGGATGGACACCGAGCCCTGCCCCACGTCCAGCTCCACGAAGGTGGGCCGGCGGCCCAGGCGCACAGCGTAGTTGAGCAGCAGGCGGCACACGGTGGTCTTGCCCACGTCGGTGGGCCCCACCACCATGACGCGGGGCCCGCGCTCGTCCTCCCGCTCGGCCTGGCGCCGCATCTGCTCCAGCGCCGTGTGCGTGTTCAGGTACAGCAGCATCGGCGTGTCCCGCGACACGTAGGCCACCTCGGTGCGGCCGCTGAGCTGCACGGTGCAGCCGTGCCACGTGAACACGGCCACCTTGGCGCCCGCGTCGAACGTGAACTTCTTGTTGCGGGTGAGCTCGGTGCCGAACACCTCGGCCATGCCGGTCAGCAGCTCCAGCTGCACCGTCTGCGCCGCCTCCACTTCGAACCGCAGCTCCGTCTCCCGCTCCAGCTCGAACTTGGCCACCTGCTTCTTCTCCTCGCCGCCATCGTCCGCCATGACGGCGCTGGGGGCTCGAAGGCCCGGTGCCCTGCTCCCGCCGCGGCCGCGACGGAAGTGACGTCAGAGCGGAGCGCCGGGGAGCTCGAGGCGCCTGGGTCACGTGGGGCGCCCGGATCACGTGTGACGCCCGGATCACGTGGGGTGGGCGCGTCCTGTCCGGCTCCTGCTGCTAATTTGCATCTCGTTTGCATATCGCCCGCGGCCCCGCCTCTCGTTTGCATCCCATTGCAGTGGGGGCTCCCCCCCCGTCCCCGATCCCTCGGGATGAGTCCCGGGATCGCTTGCATGACGTTCGCATGACATTGACACGCAGCCCCGCCCGCTCCCCCCCCCCATCCCCCGCCCCCCCGTTTACATCTCACGGCGGTGACACGGGGGGACATGAGGGGACAGGGGGGACAGGGCGGCAGCCTGGGGACGAGGCAGAACACGGGGACATGGGGCGACACAAGAGACACGGGGGACAAGACAAAACGCGGGGAGCTGGGCGGCCACGGAGGGCGCGGGGGGCCGGCGGGACGGGGCAGCCGCGGGGACACCGGGGGGACGTGAGGGACCGGGAGGAGCCGGCGGCCGCAGCGCATCCCCGGCGGCCGCGCTGACGTCGGAGGGCCGGGCGGTGACGTCACGGCGGCGGTGGCGGGCGGTGACGTCACGGCCGCGGGATGAGTCACGGTGCCGTGATGCGGCCCCCGGGCACGCAGGGCCCCCCCCGCGCCCGCCCCGGGGACAGCGGCGACAGCGGCAGCGGCGGCAGCGGGGACAGCGGCGGGCGGTGAGCGGCTCCGGCCCCCCGGGAACCCACGGAACCCGGTACCCCCCCCGCGGTGTCCCCCAGAGACCCCCAAACCCCGCCGAGCCCCCGCCGTGTCCCTCAGCGCTCCTGACATCTCCCCCCCGCAGCGACACCCCTGTCCTCCTCCACCGCGGCCGCCAAGATCCCCCCGCCCCCAGCCCCCTCTCGCCTCCCGGGGACCCCCATCACCGCACCTTGGAACCCTCATCAGCCCCCCCGAGGACCCCCACCGTGCCCCCGTCGGGACTCCCACCGTCCTTCCTCCGGCTCCCTGTTCCCCCCCACTCGGTACGCGCGGTTCCCCCCTCAGGACCCCCAGCACCTCCCCGGGGACCGCCGCTGCCCCGGGACTCGCCGGCGTTTCGAGAAGAAGCGCCAGAGCCCGCTTGGGACGCCCCCGCCTGCCCCCGAGCCCCCCCGGCGTCCCCGCGCTGCCCGTCACTGCTGCGATGAGCCGCCCGGTCTCGGCGGGCTCGGGAGGGGATGCCCACACCTGGGAGATTGAGGAGGGGGTCTTCCCTCACCGCCCCCTCTTCCCCCTTCGCAGGCCGCCTCCCTTTTCCGCCTCCTTCTGCCGGGGGGCCCCGGCGGAGCCCCCCGAGCCCGGCCGGGCGGGACGGCGGCTCTGGGCGCGCTGCTGCGCTGCTTCCCCTGCGAGCGGCTGTGCGGGGGCTGCGCGGTGCCCCCCGGGGCGCTGCCCCCGGCCATGCCGCCCCCGGCCCGCCGCCGCCTGCCCCCGCGCACCTTCCGCAGCTACCTGCCGCGCTCCCACCGCACCTACAGCTGCGTGCACTGCCGGGCGCACCTGGCCCGCCACGAGGAGCTCATCTCCAAGGTGCCACCGCCGCCACCGCCGCCCCCGCGATGGGAGGGGACGGGTGGGACAGTGGGAGGCCCCCTTGCCGTGTCCTGGGACAGCGGGTGTCCCTCCGCCGTGTCCCCAGAGCGTTGGGTTTCTCCCCACGGTGGCGCTGGGACGGCCGGCGTCCCCCCCACGGTGCCCCTGCGGTGTCCCCGGGCTGGCGAGCGCTCCCCCCGTGGTGTCCCGAGGTGAGGACATTCCCACGGTGGCCAGCGTTGCCCCGAGGCGGCAAGCATCCCCCGCACACACCGGGTGGTGTCTGTCCGGGGGGCGGCAGGTGACCCGTATGGCGCTACCGTGGAGGTGTCCGTCTCCCCCTCAGTGTCCCCAGGCTGGCAGGTGTCCCCCTGCGGTGTCCCCGGGCGGGTGGGCAGCACGGTGGCAGTGCGGCGGGATGGGCGAGGACGCGGAGGGAGGGGGGCCAGGGGACGCGGGGGACCCCGCAGTGACAGTGGCCGTGTCCCTACAGTCCTTCCAGGGCAGCCACGGCCGTGCCTACCTGTTCAACTCCGTGTGAGTACCGGCGGGCACCGGGGATGGCAGCGGGGCGGGGGGGCCCGGGGGTGCCCGGGGGTGCCCGGGCCGGGTGTGCCGAGCCTGTGGGACACCGCGCTCTCGGCACAGGGTGAACGTGGGCTGCGGCCCGGCTGAGCAGCGGCTGCTGCTGACGGGGCTGCACTCGGTGGCCGACATCTTCTGCCAGAGCTGCAAGACCACCCTGGGCTGGAAATACGTGAGTGCCCCCCGGCTGGGACCCCCACCTGCTGCAGGCACTGCCCGGGGGCCCCAACCCCTGCCTGGGCTCCCCAGACCCTGCCCCCGGGCACCCCAAACCTTTGCTGCGGACACCCCCAAGCTCGGGGGGGCAGCGCCCATCGGGGCATGGGGGGGCTGACACTGTGTCCCCCCTCCAGGAACAGGCGTTCGAGAGCAGCCAGAAGTACAAGGAGGGGAAGTTCATCATCGAGATGTCGCACATGGTGAAGGAGAACGGCTGGGACTGACGCGGGGGCGCAGCTGGGACTGGGGGGCACGTGGGGGCCGCAGCTGGGGGGCTAGCGCTGGGTGACCCCCTCCTTGGCACCTTCCCAGTGCCCCCCCGGCGGCCCCTGGGTCGCACCGGCCGCGGGGGCTGCGGGGCTTTTCTAGGGCAATAAAGGCTTTTTTTTTTTTAGGAAGGTGCTGGTTGTCACCTGCCCCCTGCGCTGCCACCACCCCTGGCTCGGCTCGCCCTGGCACGCAGCCTGGCACAGAGTGGGGGTCCCTGGTGGCCCCAGCCCGCCCCTTTCCCTCTTCACACGCAGGAGGTGGGAGGTGGTCGGTGCCTTTATTGGGACGCCGAACTGGAGAGGAAACTGAGGCACGGGAGGAGCGGGGACCCCCCCTGGTGCCCTGGGGAGCTGGGGCGGGTGAAGGGTGAAGAGGTGGGGAGGGAAATGGGGGAGATGGGAGGGAGGAGAGGACAGGAAAGAGGGACGAGGGATGCAGAGAGGGAAAGAAGGACGCAGGGAGGAAGGGATGAAGGGAGGCAGGGAGGGAGGAGGGACAAGTGAAGGAAGGATGGGAGGAGAGAGAAAGGGGTAAAGGAGAGAGGGAAGGAGGGAAGCAGGGAGAGGAGGAGGCAGGGATGGAGGGAGGAGGGAGAGGAGGAGGCGGGAGCGAAGGATGGAGGGGTGGGAGGAGGGAGGCCAGGGACAGGAGGGGCAGAGTCAGGGCTGGGGGTCGCTGAGACGGCCCATGAAGACGGGGAAGTCGCCGGTGTCGTGCCAGAGGACGAAGAGGAAGGGGCGCAGGGCCTCCAGCACCAGGGCCGAGCGCGCCACCGAGGTGGCCATGGCCGCCGCCGCCTCCACGCCGGCCTCGTCCAGTGCCAGCACCGCCCGGTGCCGCGCCGTGTCCACCGCCGCCGGGCCCCGCGCCAGCCCGCACAGCTCCGCGTCCAGGAACAGCCCGTAGTCTGCGGCACCCGGCCTCAGCGCCACTCCCGCGGCACACGGGGACACCGCGGCAGCGGGGGGCGAGGGGACACCGGGGACGGAGGGGGCACCGCGGGGACCCGCGGACACAAGGGACCCAGGGAAAACCGGGGGGGACAGGGACGCTGGGGATAGGGGAGACACCGGGACACTCCGGGGACACTGGGAGGCGCCAGGGGACACTCAGGGATGTGGGGAACACCGGGGGCATGGGGGATATTTGGGCCACTGGGGACGTGAGAGACAGCAGGGATAATACGGGGGCACTGGGATGCAAGGGGACATCCGGGGCGCTGGGGGCATGGGGGGCACCAGGGACGCGGGGATGGGAGGGGGAACTCAGGGGAAACCAAAGGTGTGGGGATGCCAGGGACATTGTGGTCTTTGGGGACACGGGGGAAAGTGACCCCCAGGGGAGGGGTCCGTGGCGTTCTGCAGGGAGTAATGTCACTGCACAGGGAGTGATGTGACCCCGCAGCCCACCCAGCCCCTGCGGTGCCGTCAGAGGTGTCCTTACCCATGTCGTGCACCAGAGCCACCACGTCCAGGTCGAGGTCGAGGCGCAGGCGGGGCAGGGACAGCGCGGTGGGCCGGTGCGGGGTGCGGGCCGCCCGCCGCAGCAGCGCCAGGAAGGTCGGGGCGTCCAGCGCCCGCTCCAGGGTCTCCAGAGGCTCCAGGGGCCCCCGTGGCATCAGCACCACCAGGCTCAGCCCCCCATTCAGCTCCAGCCGCCCCACCTGTGGGGCAGACCCCCACCTAAGGGCCACTGCGGGGACCCCGTGGGCTGGCACCCGCCCAGTGCCACCAGGGAGGTGCCAGCCTGGCATACCCCAAAGTCCCAGAGGAGCGAGGCCACGGCCTGTGCCCCGTTCGGTGCCAGGGCAGTGACATCAGCCTGGCATCCTCCCCGAGCGCCGCAGGAGCTACGCCACAGCCTGGCACTCCTCCTCAGCGCCGCTGGAGTGGCATCATGCCATTGTCCCCCCAGCAGCGACCCTCCGGACCCCCAGCGCCTGGCGGCCAGTCCCGGCCACGGCGTACCTGGACCTGCAGGCGGGAGTCGGTGAAGGAGGCCACCGGGTACTTGGCGCTGGTCATGGTGGGCACCTTGCGGGGCGGGTGCCCGGGCCGCAGGAAGGGCAGCAGCACCGTCTTCTTGCGGTCCAGCGGCGTGCGCCAGGCGGCTGCGGGGACACGGCACCGCGGCTGGGGGGCGGGGGGCACCGGAGGGCCGCACGGGGCGGCCTCAGCCCCGCGCCCCATGCCCGGCGGATGCCCGGCGGATGCCCGGCGGCGGGGCCGTACCGCGCAGGTGGACGGCGCTGAGCAGCAGCAGGCGGGGCTCGGGGGGCAGAGCGGACAGCAGCGTGGGCAGCAGCCCCTTGCTGGCCTCCCGCACCCAGGCGTTGATGCGCTGCAGGTCCAGGCTCTCGTTGCCGCTCAGGGCGTACGGGCGGGCGCCGTAGAAGCGCAGGGAGTCGTTGAGGAAGCGGGGCCGGAGGTGCAGCTCTGCGGGGCGGCACGGTGCCGGTGTCAGCCCGGCGCCCACCCGGCAGCGGCACCCCAGCGGCACCCGGTGCCCGCCTCACCTGGGTGGTGGAAGATTTGGGCGGCCGAGAAGAGGCCGGGCGCGCTGGCCAGCTGCTGCAGGGCGCCGTGCACGCAGTCCAGCCCCGACGGGTACGCCAGGAGGGCGGCCAGACGCTCCTGGGTCTCTCCGCGGGCGCCTGCGGAGGGGCACGGGGGAAGCTCAGCGAGCCGCCCCGGCTGGACAGCGGTGACACGGCGGTGCCGGTGCCCGCGGGCAGCCCCTCACCCAGCAGCAGGTGCGAGAGCCCCACGGCGACGTTGATGGGGGAGAAGAGCAGGTTGGCGTCGGGCTGGGCAGCCGCTGCCATGTGCTGGTAGAAGCGGAGGGCGAAGGTGCCCAGAGCCTCGGCCACGGCCGCCCGCTGCGTCCCCGTGGGCTCCCCGCAGCTCTCGGCCGGCTCCTCGTCCCCGGGGCAGGGCGGGGCATCGGTGCCAGGCGCGGGCGCTGCCGTGGTCCCCTCGGCCTCGGCGCCCGCCTCCTCCGGTGCTCCCTCGGGTGCTGTGGGGCTGGGGGCATCCCATCCCAGCCCCTCGGGGTGGGCGCTGGGGGTGGGCACAGGCAGCACGGGGGCCTCTGCGTCCTGCGAGGGAGCCGGGGCACGAGCAGGGGGCACAGGCGGTGTCGGGTGCTCTCTGAGCAGCGTCATCCAGCTGGGAGAGGCCTCCAGAGTGAGCACCTGGGCACAGGGACTTGCGTGACGAGGGCATGGGGCACCCGGGTGGGGGGCTCAGGTGAGGGGATGTTGAGGGGTGGTGGCCACAGGGAGCCCGGGCCCCTGGGCCACACTTACCGGGGTGACAGTGACCGTGGCTGTGGCCACCAGCCACGCCAGAGGCAGCCAGAGCGTCTTGGTGGACATGCTGGTGGGAGGGCACAGGTCAAGGGCAGGAGAGACACCCAGCACCCCCAGCCCGGCACCTGCACTCCCACTCCCTGCACCACCCGTACCCCCACCCCTTGCAGCCCCACCCCAGGGTGCCCCGGCTCTGTCCCCCCCGGGGGACCGGGGATGGGGGGTGGGAGGAGGCAGCACCCCGGGCCCACCTGGGTGCCCGGCGGGTCAGTCCCTGCGTGTCCAGCGGGCGCCGGGGGATCTGGCCGCGTCCGACCCTGCCTGGTTAAAGATTAAGGAGGTTCCCGTAAATCAGCCGGGACACGGCCGGGATGCGGGGGCAGCCGTGGGGGACGGGCAGGGGGGTGCGGAGGCAGCCGGGATGCGGCCCCGCGGCCCGTTTTGCTCCCGTCAGGCACACTCTGGGCGGGGGTCCGGCTCCCTGTCACCCACCGCCCCTGGGACCTCGGGGTGACGGGGGTCGCCGGCCTCCCCAGGCCGGTCTGTCCCCACCCACCCGTGCCGGGGGCGCGGCCGGAGAACCTCGTCCCGCCCGCCCAGAGGCGTGACTCCGCGGAGCCCATCCCCGTGGCAACGGGCACGGATCACCATGGCCGGGCGGATCGCCAAGGTGGGCATCGGGGGCACTGGGACCGGACCAGGACTCCGGGGCCGCTGCGCTACCGGCGCGGGGGTCCTGGTGTCCGCACCGGAGCGGGGGCCGAGGGGAGCCGAGCTTGCGGCGCGGGGGTCCCGGTGCCGGGGAGAGGCAGGGTTGGGGTGTCAGTGCCGGTGCGGGGGTCCCGGTGCCGGGGAGAGGCAGGGCTGGGGGTGTCAGTGCCGGGGTGGGGGTCCCGGTGCCAGGGAGAGGCAGGGCTGGGGGTGTCAGTGCCGGTGCGGGGGTCCCGGTGCCGGGGTGCGAGGGGAGCAGTACCGGGGTGGAGAGTCTCCGGTGCGGGGGTGCCGAATCCCCCTGCCCGTTTCAGTTTCGTTTCCCCGGCGGGGCGGCCCCGCCCAGGGGTGTGTCCAGGCTGGCGGCCCCGACCATTACGGTGCGCCCGGTAATTAAACTCTGCCCATTAAGGCGTGGCCCGCGGTGTGACCCCGCCCAGAGGCGTGCCCAGGGTGGAGGATTAACCTATGGAGGGGTCTCTCGGGACACACCTCCGCCCTAAAGGACGTGTCCCGAGCGGCCCCGCCCACGCCTGCCCCACCCCTTCCACAGGAGCTGGAGGAGGCGCGGCGCTGGGAGGGGGCCCGCGACGTGCGGCCGCTGGACGGGAACGTGCGGCGCTGGGGGGGGCTCCTGCTGCCCGTGCGTGGGGAGAGGGCACGGGGGGCTGCGGGCGGTGTGAGGGTCTCCTGGGCATGGGGGACATGCGGGCTTGCAGGGCAGATGGCCCCCTGGGGACATGGGAGGGACTGAGGGTGACCCTTGGGACCAGGGGTGACTCAAGGGGGAGCTGAATGAGGGTCTCTATCAGGACAGAATTGGGGAGGGCCCCTCTGAGGACACTCTCGAGTCCTGGGCTGGGGACGCTGGGTGGCGGTTCCCCTCCTGAGGGGCTTGGGCTGGCACGGGGGAGTCTCTATGGGGGGCAGGGGGGTCACTGGGTATCAGGGCTGGACAGGGGCCTCCCCCGATGGACGCTGTGGCAGAGGGGGCTGAGGTGCCCCCACACCCCGGCAGAACAACCCCCCATACAACACGGGCGCCTTCCGCTTCGAGCTGACCTTCTCCCCCAACCACCCGCTGGAGCCCCCCCGCGCCACCCTCCGCACCCCCATCTACCACCCCAGCGTGGACGCCGAGGGCCGCGTCTGCCAGCCCCTCACCGCCCACGCGCACTGGGAGCACACCACCCGCGCCATCCAAGGTGGGCACCGCGGGGACGGGGGGCACAGCGCCGGGGGTGCCCCTCTGACCGCCCCGCCCCCGCAGTGCTGCAGGACCTGCTGCTGCAGCTGGACAGCCCAGACCCGGGGCGGGTGCTGCGGCCGGACGTGGCCCGGGAGCTGCAGGAGCGCCCCGAGGAGTTCCGGCGCCGGGCAGAGGAGCACACCCGTCTCCACGCCGAGCCGCGCCCCGAGCCCCGTACATAAGGCAATAAATTCTCTCCATCGCCTGCTCTGGCTCCGTGTGGCCTCACTGGGAGGGCGAGGGGCTCCAGGAGATGCTGCCCCCCACGTGCCAGCCCTGGGGGATGTCACCCTCCTGGTGGCAGAGCCAGGGCTGCGCCCAACCCGGCGCCAACGCCCAGACACTCCTCGGTGCCACCGTCCCTCCCTCCAGAGACGAGGCCACCACCGCCTGGCACCGCGGCCTTTACTGCTGGGGGACAGAGCGGGGGACAAAGAGGGGGATGGCACAGCTGGGGGCCTGTGGGGGACCCTCTCAGCGCTTCTTGGTCTTCACGAGCCCCTTGGCCACCAGGCAGCGGTACAGCTCCTGCACGTACGTGTACACGCACTTGGCGTCCGGCACCGGCAGCCGCACCATGTCCTCCACCTCCAGCAGCGGGGCACAGCCCGCCCGCTCCCTGTGGGGGTGACAGGGCGGTCACCGGGGCCGGGGGGTGGCCGGGGGGGACCGGGGCCCCGGGGCTGCGCTCACGCACTCGGCGGTGGCGAAGGCCAGGGCGAAGTTGTCCCGGCGGGCGTCGGGCTCCAGGGTGGTGAAGTCGAAGGCGTCGGGGAAGAAGCTGTGCAGGAGGGCGCAGAAGGCCAGGCCGCTGCCCCAGCTCCCCGAGAAGTTCTGCACGTCCACGTGCTGCGCGGGCAGGGGGGTCAGGCCAGCCCCGGGCCCCCCACCGGACCCTCCCGCCGCCCCCCAGCTGCGCTCACCGGGTACCCGCGGGTGCGGGCGCGGCACCACTCCAGCAGCATCGTCTTGACCGTGGCGGCTCCCCCCGAGCGCCGCAGGTGCGGGGCTGGGCCCTTGGCAGCCCTGGGGGGACCTGGGCTGTGGGACCCCCACACCCCGCCATCCCCCGTAGGGACCCCCAGCCCCTCTGTGACCCCACTGCCCCCTGACTGTGGGCCCCCAGTGCCCCACGGGGACACAGCCCCCCCTTACTGCCCTCTGTACCCCTGATTGCCCCACGCCCCCCCGATGTCCCCTCTGTCCCATACCCTCCCTCATTGCCCCATGCCCCCCCAGTACCACCCCTGCCCCACGGAGCCCCAGTTCCCCTGTGACCCCATTGCCCTGTGCCCCCCAATACCCCCACCGTCCCGTGCCCCCGCCATGGCCCCCAATTTCCCGTGTACCTCCCATTGCCTCAAGGCTTCCCAACACCAGCACCACTCCATGACCCACCCATCCCGCTGTCCCCCACTGTTCCGTAGCCCCCAGTCCCCCCGTGTCCCCCATTCCCTCAATGCCCCTCCTGCCCCCCACTCCCTGTGCCCGCCATGGGGCCAGGCCCCTCTCACCCTCCGAACTTCTCCAGGATGGCGCTGCGTCCCTGTGCCCGGGACCCCACTCGCGGCCGCCCCCCGGCCCCCTCCAGCCTCAGCCTCTGTCCCGCCGAACCGAGGGCGGCCTTTTCCCGTGGCCCCCCTGCTGGAGCACCCCTGCAGGCACACACGGGTGGGACAGCCATGAGCACGGGGCTGTGGGGTGCCGCTCCTGGGGAGGGGCAGTGCCGTGCCACCTGTGGGGACACTCACTTCTTGCTGCCCCCCGCGTCCTCGGTGGTGCCAGCTGCAAGGAGAGAGGCAGGGTCAGAGGGGTGCGAGGGGGCACCCACACCCCCTCTAGGCACCCCTGGGGCTCCAGGTCCTTTCCCATGGGGAGGATGGACATCGTGTGGGGCAGCGGTGACCCCAGGACACTCGGGTGCCATTGCCCACATGGCTCTTACCTGGGGGGGACGCTGGGGATGCTGGGGACGTAGGGGTCGTGGGGGAGGTGGGGGACATGGGGGATGTGGGGGAGGTGGGGGATGTGGGGGACGTGGGGCTTGTGGCCCCCTCTGGGGACGAGCAGGGAGCGAACTCAGGCCACAGCTCGTCGTCCTCGTCCTGAAGCCAAGTGGGCTCCTGCAAGCAACAGGCAGGGTGCCACCGCCAGCACGGGCGGTGTCACTCACACAATGTCCCTGGCACTGTCATCCCGGCCTTGGCACTCTCACCCTGCCCCGGCAAAGTGAGAGTGTCCCCATCCCTACCGCGGCCGCCCTCCCCACCGCCTCCTGCCCTGGCTGTGCCGCCACCTCCCCTCCGACCCCTCCTCACCTGTCGGCGCCGGGTGTTGCCCGCCGCTGCCGGCGCCGCTTCCCCCCCGGTACCGTCCTCGGTGCCCCCTCCGGTGCCCCCGGCTGTCCCTGCCTCGGCACCGCCACCACCGTCCCCGGCATCGCCCCCGGCACCCTTGGGTGCTTCTGCCCCGCCATCCGCGGCAGCCTCTCCCCCCGCGCACCCCCCCGAGCCCCCCGAATCCTCCCGTTCCCCTGCCGTGTCCTTCCCTTCACCCCTCGTGTCCCCCGCATCGCCCCCCGTATCCCCCTCTCCAGCCCTCGCGCCCTTCCCTTCACCCCCCGTGTCCCCCCCATCGCCCCCCGCTTCCCGAGCTTCCTCCCCACCCTGCGGGGTCGTCGCTTCCCCGCTGCCCGCCCCCGGCCCCGCGGCGGGGTCAGAGGGGGTGTCCGGGGTGGGGCTACCGCGGGCGGGGGTGCCGGGGGTGGGGGTGTCTGAGGTGGGGGTGCCGGGGGTGGGGGTGTCCGAGGGGGGGGTGCCGGGGGTGGGGGTGCCGGGGGTGGGGGTGTCCGAGGTGGGGGTGTCCGAGGTGGGTGTTTCGGCGTCTCCCGGAGCCTCCATGTCGCTGCGGTCACCGCTGCAGGGGCACGGGGCCGTCACAGGGGAGCCCCCTGATGACGCCGTGAGCTTGCCCGTGGCCCCCCCAGCCCCCCAGCCCGGGTAACCCCCCTCCTGCCCCTGTCCCCACGCCCTCCTCCAGCCCTGGCACTCCCACGTTGGGCACCCCGGTTGCCCCACCCAGGCTCCCCCGTTCCCCATCCCGACACCGCAATAACACAGCCTGGTCCCTCCACTTCTTCCTGCGGCCGCACATGTCCCGAAACAACCCTCCCATTCCCCTCCTGCCCCACTCCCCGTCCCTCCCGTGCCCCATGTCAGCACCCCTGTGCCCCTCCCTCCCCCCATGTCCCCTCCCGACCACCCGTATCCCATCCCGGCGCCGCCATGTCCCTCTCCCGACCCCACGCGTCTTCTCCCGGCCCTCCAGTTCCCACTGCCGGCCCCCTGTAACCCCTTCCCGGTCTCCCTTGCTTCCCCGCGGTGTCCCTCCCCGGAGCCCCCCGGCTCCTACCCTCCCGGCCGCTCCCCTCTCCACTCCCGCCCCGCGTACCCCCGTTCCCCCCGGGAGCCCCCCGGAGCCCCTCGCCCCGTACCCTCCGGCCGCTGCCGCTCCGCCGCCCCTGCTGCGCCCAGGCCCCCCCGCCCGGCGCTATTTTTACCCGGCGGGGGCAGGTGCCGCCTTCACTCACCGCCCACCCGCGGGGCACGCGTGGGGCCGGGCTGGACACCCGGGCACGGCTGGGGAGGGGGGGCACGCCGACAGTCCCACCCGGACAGCGGCGACACCCCGGAGGAGCCCACGGCGGAGGACCGAGCCCGTGTCGGAGGACCCGAGGGGCACGGGGGACACGGCCACCCCGGGCAGGGACAGGGAGACTTGGGGGTCACAGGCACACGGGGGAGGTGGGGAACACAGACACGCGAGGGTACGTGGGAGGACACAGCGGGGACGCGGGCACACGGGGGACGCGGGGGACACGGGGGGAGGGCGGGGGCACAGAGTCCCGGGGGGCATCGGGGGACACGGACACCTGGGGCCAGAGGTCAGGCGGGGACAGCCCGGGCAGGACGGCAGGACACAGGAGGACCCAGGGAGAGGAGACACAGGGAACACAGAGGGGGGGTCCCGGGGGACCCGGAGCACCCCGGCCATGCCCGGGTACGGTCCCGGCGGCAGCCACGCCCCCTCCGCGCCGGCCACGCCCCCTCCGCGCTGGCCACGCCCCTGCGGGGCAAAGGCCGGGCAGAGCGCGCGCCTTCCCCTCCCGCCGCTCGGCCGCCGCCACGCCCCTCCAGCACGACCAATCAGCGCTAGGGACGCACCTCTGGTCCCGCCTCCGGCCGCACGCGATTGGCCGGCTCCCGGCGCGGGGGCGGGGCCGCTGCGCGGGTGGGCGGAAGCGCGGCGCCCACGTGGTTCCTGCAGGGAGCCGCCGCCGGGTCCCGAACCGAGCGGGACCGGGGGGGTCCAACGGGGCCGATTCGAGCGGGGCCGGGCCCAGAGGGACCGTGATCGGGACCGGGACCGAGCGGGGCCGGTGCTGGCTGCCATGGATCCGCTGCGGGCTCAGCAGCTGGCGGCCGAGCTGGAGGTTGAGATGATGGCCGACATGTACAACCGGTGCGGCCCGCCGGGGGGGGGGGGGGGCGGCAGTGGGGGTGTTGGGGTACCGGGGGGTGTCCGTGGCTTAGGGGACCCTGGGGCGCTGGAGTTGGAGGGGTGTGCGGCGGATCCTAGGGGACACCCGGAAAATGGGGGGTCCCCGGAGGTGCCCGAGGATGGGGGACAGTGGGGGGGTCCTAGGGGTGCCGGGGATGGCTAGAACGGGGGATACTGGGGGGCGTTGGGGTGCAAAGGCCGGGTGCGGTGATGATGGGGGTACAGGAGGTGTCGGGGTGCAAGGGCTGGGGGTGCCGGCGATGGCGATAACGGGGACTACGGGGGGGGTGCTGAGGTGCGGGGCTGCGTCCCGGGGGTGGCGACGGCGGGGTACAGGAGATGCTGGGGCGCGGGGTGGGGGTCCCGGGGGTGGCGATGGCGGGGTACAGGACGTGCTGGGACGCAGAGCCGGGCCCCGGGTGGCGCAGGGCTCAGGCGCGGTGCGGTCCGTGCAGGATGACCCAGGCGTGCCACCGCAAGTGCGTCCCCCCGCACTACAAGGAGTCGGAGCTGTCCAAAGGGGAGTGTGTGTGCCTGGACCGCTGCGTGGCCAAGTACCTGGAGGTGCACGAGCGGATGGGCAAGAAGCTGACGGAGCTGTCGCTGCAGGACGAGGAGCTGCTCAAGCGAATGCAGCAGGGCACCGGCACCGCCTGAGCCCCGGCCCCGCACCCCAATAAACCGGGGGCGTCTGCTGTGCTCCCCTCGCCCCCCAAACCCACCCCGTGGCCGTGTGTTGGGGTACGTGGTGCCCGTGGCTGCTGCTGGGAGCCCCCCTCGCTGTCCCCAGCTGCCCCGTGCCGTGTCCTTGTTGGGGGCACCCCTGGGTGCCCCCCCCGGCTGGACCCAGCCCATGTAATCCCCTGGATTAGGCAGAGCCGGGCTGAGCCCCTTGTAATCCCCAGTGGGGTGGGACAGGGCTCAGCCCCTCCCTTTCTGTCTGTGCTGGGGGTCACCAGAGGGGACAGCCAGGGGCCCTGCCCGGGGACACAGCCCCGGAGGGGCAGGGCACAGGGGCAGCCTCACATGGACAGCCCCAGGACACCCAGCCCCTGGCTGAGGATACACAGGTGGGACCATGTGGGGACAACCCAGGGACATACACCTCTGCCTGGGCAAAGACGGCACGGGGACAGCCAGAGACCACAGGGGAGGAAGGGGGCATGGGGACACCCCCACAGGGACAGTCTGCACACACACACACAAACTGACAGCCCCCCACACCCCTGGGGACAGCTGCAGGGGACAAGGGGCACATGGACACCCAGGGAGCTACACCCGCAGAGGGACACCCCACCCTGTGTGAGGGACCCCTGCTGAGGGGCACCCCAGGGGTCACACACGCCCAGAGGGACGCACGGTGGGCGGGGGCCGTGTCCCTGCGCCCGCAGCCCGGCAGCGTGTGCTCCATCTGTGTGCCAGCGCCCGCGGGAAGTGGGTCAGGCTGCGCGGGGCGCGGGTGACGGCGCGGGGGTGGCTCTGCGCCCCGCGGCTCCCGTGACACCCGCCAGCACCCTGCCGGGGGTGCGGGGTGTCGGCGTCACGGGAGCCTGCGGGTCCCCAACCCCGCGGTGGCGCTGGGTGCGTGTGGCCGCACACCCCGCGGGGGGTGTCCATCCATCCATCCATCCATCCATCCACCCCCCCCGCAGCGTCCTGCACGCCTCGCTGCCCTGCTGCCCGCCGCTCCCATCAATATTTCAGGAGCAGCAGGCGGTGACCTGGAACGGCAGTGCCCCCCCCCCCACAGCAGCCAGGCCCCGCTCTCCCAAAATAAGACCATTTTTAATAAATAATTTCCCACCTTTTGGTTCCTGTTGGGGGTTTTTCCCGCTCAGGATGGGAGGGGACCCCCATTCTGCATCCTGCTGCCCTCACCCGCTGCCGGTTCCCCGCAGTTCTTGAGGCCTCCCCCGGGGAGAAGGGGGGCACGGGCGCCCCGAGGAGCCGGGACCCCCCCTGGGGCGCCGAGGGGGGCTCAGAGTCGGGGCAGGATCAGAGCCAGGAGGGGCAGGAGGACGGGGGCCCGGTGGGGCGCGGCGGCGGCCATGGGGGCGCAGGGGTCATGGGGGCAGCTGGCGTCCTCGGGGGGCCCGCGGGAGTCACGGGACGGGGGGGGCGGCCGGGGCTGGGGTCCCCGCAGGTCGTGGGGGGGCAGCCCGTCGCGGTAGAAGGCGGAGGGCGGCGCGGCCGGGAGGGTGCCGGGGCGACCCAGCGCCCGCCCCGGGGTGCCCATCACCGCCACCCCATTGCCGCCACCGGCGGTGCCATCTTCCATCTCCTCCTCCTCGTCGTCGTCGTCGGGGCAGGCGTCGAAGTCGCGGGGGCGGAGCTGGCGCAGGTCGGTGCCGCGGCGGTGCGGGGGGCTGGCACATGGCACCGGGGAGCTGGAGACGCGCGTGCGGCGGAACCAGGCCCAGAGCGGGCGAGCGCGGCAGTCGCAGGCCCAGGGGTTGGCGTTGAGGCGCAGGAACTGGAGCGAGGGCAGGGCGGCCAGCGGGTCCCCGGGCAGGGCCACCAGGCTGTTGTTGAACAGGTAGAGGATGGTGAGGCGCGCCAGCCCCCCGAAGGCGCGGCGGTGGATGGCTGCCAGCCGGTTGGCGTGCAGCAGCAGGCGGTCCAGGCTCGCCAGCCCCCGGAAGACGCCCTCCGACAGCGCCCGCAGCCGGTTGCCATGCAGGAAGAGGTGGCTTAGGTTGGCCAGGTCGGCAAAGAGGTCGTCCTGCGGGGAATGGGAGAGGGGTGGGCGTGGGGTGGGGGTCCACAGGGCTCTGCATCGCCTGCAGAGCCACCGGTGTGGGCCCCACGGAGCCCTGCCCTGGCAGCACCCGTCACCCTCTCCCGTGTCCCTGCTCCATGAGCACCACGCAAGGCCTTGTCCCACGTCCCTGCCGTGCTGGTGTCACCCCTGGTCCTGCCCCACGGCCGTCACCCTGCTCCATCGGCAGCTCCTGTCACCGCCCCGCTTTCCGGCGCCATCGGCATCACCCTGTGTCCCACATCCTGACTCCGCGGGTTGTCACCCCCTCACCCCGCCCGGCCCCACCTCTGTGCCCAGCACCCGGCCTCACCCACCTGGAGGTAGAGCAGCCCGTTCTCCTGCAGGTAGAGGTACTGGAGGCTGCGGAGGCCGCGGAAGATGCCGCTGGGCAGGCTGGCCAGCCGGCACCGGTACAGGTGCAGGGCCTGGAGGCGGTGGAGGCCGTGGAAGGTGTCGGGGGCCAGGACGCGGAGGTGCGGGTTGTCACCCAGGTCGAGCTCCTCCAGGGCGGGCAGGTGTCGGAAGGTGCCCGGCTGGATGGAGGAGATGTTGTTGGAGTAGAGCCAGAGGGTGACGGTGCTGGGCCCGAAGGTGCCCGCCCGCAGCGCCCCGATGACGTTGTTCTGCAGGAAGAGGCGGCGGGCGCCGGGCGGGAGCCCCGCGGGCACCGAGGAGAAGTTGTTGGCCTGGCAGCTGACGGTGGGCGGCGAGACGTAGCAGGTGCAGAGCGCGGGGCAGGCGGGAGCCCCGCCGGGCACCCACACCAGCGCCGCCAGCAGCAGCAGGGCCGCCGGGCGCCCGCCTGAGGGCACAGCGGGGCGTCAGCGCGGGGCACCGCGCGTCCCCGACCCCCGCGCCGCCGCCGCCCGCCCCCCGCCGCCCCCCGGGAGCCGCAGCCCACGGAGCCTCCCGGGGCCGTGCCCACCCGCCTGGCCGCGGCGCTCCAGGAGCGCCCCGGGGACGCCTCTCGGAGCCCCCCAGGGCCGTGCCCACCCCACCGAGCCACGGTTCCTTAGGAGAGTCCCAGGGTCCTGAGCAGTCCGTAGGGCTGGACACCCCTAGGAGCCCCCCCCAGCACTGTGCCCACCCACAGGGCCATGGCTCCCCAGGAGAATCCCCCAAGGTCATGACCACCCCATCGGGCTGGACACCCCGAGGTGGGGGCCTGTGCCCACCCGCAGGGCCGTGGCCCCCGGGAGTCCCCCGAGGGCCGTGCCTCCCCAGGGACCCCCCCAAGGCCATGGTCCCCTGGGAGATCCCCAGGACCACAGTGCCCTAGGAGAATCCCAAGGTCATGGCCACCCCATAGGACTGAGCACCTCTTGCAGCCCGCAGACGCCCACCAGCCCCACAGGACTGTGCTCCCCAGGGCCATGCTGCTCCACAGCACCAAGGCTGGGCACCCCAAAAGGTGATCATCCACCGGGGACCTCCTGGGGCCGTTCCTGCCACTGGGGCCACGGTCTTCAGGGACCCCCAAAGCTCCCTGACCCCCCCTGCCGTGGCCACGCTCCCATAGGACCATGCCCGCCCCACGGTCCACCAGAACCCCCCAAAGGGTCACGGACCCCTGGGACGCCCCTCACCCCAGTCGGGGGGGGGGTCCGTGCCCCCTCCCCAAACGGGGCGGTGCCACGTGCGCGCGTGCCGCGGCCACGTGTGGGGCGGGGCACGCGTGGGCGCGGGCTGACGACACGCGCCGCCGCTCCGGGTGTGCAGCATCCCCCCTTCCCCCCCCCACCCGTGTCCATCCCCCCCCCTCAGGCTGCAACCCGAGAGCTTCATCCATAATTCAGCCCGGCGGCCTGGATCCACGCCCGGGGATGCGTGGATGCGCCCAGTCGCCGCTACCGGGGGAGGGGAAGGGAAGGAGGGGGGCGGTGGGACCCTCCGGTGCACCGGAGGTCACACCGGAGATGCACCGAGGGGTCCCACCGCCCCCTTCCCTCCCTTCCCCTCTGCCGGTGCTCCACGAGTTGGGGGGTACCCACCCCCCACCCACCCACGGAGGCGTCCGGCGCATCTGCTCAGCGCCGCCCCCCTCCCCCGGCGCCCCGTGCCGGCGTGCGCCCCCCACCCGCGTCCCATCTGTCACTCCCCCACGCCGCGGGCTGACTCAGTTGGGAGCTGAAGTCACCGGTTCTCAGCTTTCCCCCCCCTCCCCGGTGCCAAGCCCCCCCCCCGCCCCCCCCGGTACTTGCGGGTACCCCGCAGACCCCGCGGCACCCACCCGCGGGGTGACCCGGGCACTCCCGGCTCCCCGGCGGTGCCCACATTGTGAACTGGGGGGCGTCTCCACGCCGCGCTGGGGGTCCTGGGGTGGCACCACGTAGCCCCTGGGTCGTGGGACACACCCCGCTGGGGTCGTGGGGTACCCACACTCCGGGCTGGGGGTCCTGGGGGTGGCTCCGGGCACCCCGTGGATCGTGGAGCACCCAGAAGCCCGGCTACGCACCCCGGTGCTGCACAGGGTGTGCCGGGGTTCCAGGGGCACCCGCACGCCGCACTGGGGGTCCCGGGCTGGCACCGAGTACCCCACGTGTCACGGGGCACCCCCACGCTGGGCTGGGGGCCCCGGGGTGGCACCGGATACCCCGTGCGTCATGAGACAGCCACACTTGGGGCTGGGCTGGCAGCAGGCACCTCGTGGGTCGGGGCGCACCCCCGCGCCGGGCAGCCGGGGGCCGCGGGGTGCCCAGCCTGGGGTGCCCCGGGACCGCGCCCCCACGCCGGGCTCTGCGTTCCGGGGCGGCCCCGGGGTCCCCGCGCACCCGGGGCTCCCCGTGCACCCCGGGGCACCCGCACCCCGAGCGCCGCGGGGCGCCCCGAGCCGGGACCGAGGTCTCCGGGTGGCACCCCAGGGTTCGCCCGACACCCGTGGGACCCCGCCCGACCCCGCGCCTACCTGGGGGCAGGTCCCGAGCCGTGGGGGGCCGCATGGCGGGGCGGCCGCTCAGGCGCTGCCCACCCGCGGGGTCATGGCCGGTGCCGGGGGGGCTGCTCGCCCCCTTCGCCCCCGCCGCGCCGCCGGGAGCAGCAGCCGCCGCCGCCCCGGGGCATGGCACGGGTGGGCTCGGGCTCGGGCACGGGTGGGCTCGGCGCGGCGCTGCCCGCGGCTCCGTGGGGCTGAGCCCTCCCCGCGCCGCGCCTTATCCCGGGGCGGCCGCTCCGCCCCCCGCGCCGGCCCCGCCGCTTAACCCTTCCCGGGCCGGCCCGCCCCAGGCGGGACAGGGGTGGGCACGGGGACCCCCGGCGGCTCGGGGGGGACAGCGGGGGATGCGCTGCGGGCGTCCACGGGGGGCGCGCCCTGCGGGATCCGCGAGAGGGACCCCGATGAGGACACGGGGGTGTGGTGGGTTCCCCCCACGGGGGAGGGACGCGGGGCTCGCGTGGGCAGCTGTGAGCGCGGGACGGGGAGGGTGGTCTCCGGCCGTCCGTCCGTCTGTCCGTCCATGCCTCCCTCCCTCTGTCCCAAGATCCCGGGACCGGCGCCGGGCCGTGGTGCCCCCATGGACGGCGGGACCCGGCGGGGGCTGCCCACGGGGTGGGCGCGGCGGGGCCGGGAGCCCCGCACCCAGCGGGCCGCCGGGAGGGCGCGGGGGGCGGTGGTCCCCGCACCCACGCGGGACCGCGGCGCTGTTCGTGGTGCCGGACCGGCGCTGTCCGTGGTGCCGCTGCGCGGCCGCCCGGCCCGGGGCAGAGCGGGCGGCCGCGGTGCGGGGTGCACCGGCCCCGTGCGGGCCCCGCGCCGGTGCCGCGCGTGGGGGGGGGGACGCGTGGCCGCGCGGGCTGCGGCGGCACCGGCACCGGCTGGCACCGGCGCGTGTTTGCGGCGCCGTCTCCGGCGAGCGAAATGCCACAAGCTGGTGCGGCGGCACCCGTGGGAGGGGGCGTGGGCGGCGCGGGGCTGACTCAGGGGCCGCCATCCGCTCCCCCCGCCCGTGCCCCCCGCCCGTGCCCCCACCCCGGGCGCGGAGCCCCCGGCCGGACACGGCTGAGCTGGCCAGGGGAGGGGGAGCCCGCCCTGTGGGGGCTGTGGGTGCTGGTGCCCACCCGCCCGGGGAGCTGGGCACGGGGTGCATGGGGAAGGGATGGAAGGACGGACGGACGGCGGAGGATGGACGGACAGAAAGGTGGAGGATGGATTGACGGACAGGTGGACATAAGGAGGGAAGGACAGATGGAGACAGATGCAGGGAGAACATCTGGAGATGGGGACAGACGGATGGAGAGATGGGTGCAGGATGGAGAGGACGGACAGACGGACAGGTGGAGGGAAGGGCAGGTGATGGGCAGCTGGATGGGTGTGGGACAGATGGATGGGATGGATGGAGTCGTGATTGGAGGGGGACAGATGGACAGGTGACAGACAGACGGATGGGTGATGGACAGATGGATGGGTGACGGACAGATGGACGGGTGATGAACAGACAGAAGGGCAGCTGGCAGAGCAGATGAGAGGCTGGAGCAGTGGGGACAGGTGGGGACAGACCAGGTGGCTGCAAGCGCTGAGGGGTGGACAGAGGGACAGAGGGACAGAGGAGAGGATGCGGCCGAGGGGAGGGTGACAGGAGGGACAGGGGTGTCCTGGGGGGGAACAAAGGCAGGGGGTGGGGGACCAGGGACAGCAGGGGACACGGCAGAACACAGCGGGGTGACACGGGGATGGCTCTGGGATGGCACAGCTGGGGTGGCCCAGGGAAAGCCCAAGGGTGGTCCTGGGGTGTCCAGGAGTGGCCTAGGGGTGACCCAAGCATCACTCCAGGCTGGCCCAAGAGTGACCGAAAGGGCGATCCAAGGGTGGCCCGAGGGTGGCGCCAGCAGGAGCGCACCTTGGGCACGCCAGGTGAGCTGTCGCACCTGGAGATGCCGAGGGGGGCACCCGCGGCGGGCGTAGGGGCGGCACCGGGGAAGGGCTCCGTGCCAGGACGGCCCCTCCTGGGCGGACCCGCGGGTGACCGGGGCCGCTCCACCGAGGCCGCCCTCCTCGCCCCCCCGAAACGCCGCGCCCGGGGGCGGGGCCGGGCCCGGCCGCTGCGCTCCGCCCGCAGTCGGGGGGGAGGGGGGGCGGCATCGGGGGCACCGGGAGCGCCGGGAGCGCCGGGAGCGCCGGGAGAGCCGGGGCGGGGAGAGCCCCGGTCCCCTCCCCGCCGGGCCGGGCGGGAGGCGGGTGAGCGGCGCGGGGATGTGGCGGGAGGAGCCGGAGGGCGCGGAGGAGCCCGGATGGACACGGAGCGGCGGCGGGAGCGGGGCTGTGACCGGGGACGGGAGGATCCGGGAGAGGGGGCACCGAGGGCCCCGGGGCCCGGCCTGCGGGGCTGGGCCCGGCGCGGACGCGGTGCGGGTGTCCCGGGCGGTGCCGGGGGTGCGCGTGGCGGGGCCGCGGGGCAGGCTCGGGGGGCTGGCACGGCGGGGCCCCACGGCTGCCCATCCCCGGAACCACGCGTCTGTCCCCCCGCCAAAAGCGTGCGGGCCAAGTGCCCGCGGCCGGGGCTGCCCCTGCTCCGTGGGGCGCGGGCAGTGCCCACCCCGGGACACCCCGTCCCTCGGGGGGCAGCGGGGTGCGAAGGGGGACCCCAGCCCTATGGCAGCCCCCAGAGGCCCCCTGACCCCGGCTGCCCCCGTCACGGCCCGGGGGGAGCTGGGGGACACAGCGGGGACAGAGTCACTAATGCTGCTAGTCCCCGACCCGAGCTGGACCCTTCTGCTCTCTCTCACCAGTCTGGGGGGCTCACCATCGGGGGGGGCCTCACCAGTGTGGGGGGGTCACTGCTGTGGGGGCTCTCCAGTGTGGATGGCAGAGACCAGCATGTCCAGGACATCCCGGTATGGCTCGGTGGCTGGCACCCATAGTGAGTGGCTCGGGGTGCCCCAGGCAGTGACCCCCCCCATATCTCAAGGTGCCCCGGTGCCCTCAGCTGGTGCCACAGCCCCAGCCCCCGCCTGGGTGGCTAAAAATAACGCAGCTCCCCCCGGCTCTCTCCAGGTTAATCTTTAGCTGCTGGTCACTGTAATGAGGCCTCATTACCCGACATTACAGCAGGCAGGGGAGCGGGACAGGGACAGGCCCTGGACACTGGCAAGGTGACGAGGGGGTAGCCTGTGAGCGGGTGAGCGAGGTGGGGGGACACGGAGGACAGTGAACTGGGGGTGACGTGGCCTTGGTGTCCTTGTCACCCATCTGTGGGTCATGGGGGAGTCCCACCTGCGTGTGTGGGCTGACCTGTCGTCAGCCCCGGCACGGTGACAGTCCCCAGTGCAGTGCAGTGCTTGGGCTGGCAGCGTCCCAAGGAGATGTGGCATTGTCCCCAGCAGTGTGAGGGTCCCCGTAGGGATGGCAGGGTCCCAGAGGTGTGACAGCATCCCTGAGAGCCGTGCCAGGTCCCCAGGGGAGGGCACCAGGGGCTGTGCTGGGGCCCCGGGGGGTGTGTCACCATCTCCTGCAGAGTGCCTGTGTCCCCAGGGGCTGTGCCAGCGTCTCCAGGGATTGTGCCAGTTTCCCAAGAACCGTGCCAGGTCCCGGGGGAGGGGTGTGTTGGTGTCCCCGAGGGGGTGCCAGTGTCCCCAGGGGCTGTGCCAGCGTTGCCAGGAACAGTGCCAGTTTCCCAAGGGCTGTGCCAGGTCCCCAGCAGGGTGCCGGTGTCCCCGGGGTGAGGTGTGTTGTTGTGGTGTCCCCAGCGCTCACACTAGGGTGCGCAGCCGTGTGCCAGTGTCCCCACGGCTGTGCCAGGTCCCCTGGGGATGCTGGTGTCCCTGGGAGGATGTTGGTGTTCCCAGGGCTGTGTTGTTGTCACCAGAGCACGTACCAGTGTCCCCAGGGTTGTGCCAGGTCCTGGGCCGGGCTGGCTCGGGGCAATAGGGACAGCACAGGGGGGTCCCGGTGCAGTGGGGGGACCGAGTCACCACCGGGGGGCCTGAGGTGCTATCAGGGGGCCCGAGGCGCTATCGGGGACCGGCAGCCCGGGGGACCCGCACGTGCTCCCGGGAGATTAGAGCGGGGTCAGTGGGGGTGCGGAGGTGCATCCCAGCCACGCTGCTGGGGTTCAAACTCCACGGCGGCGGTGAAAGTCACGGTGACACCAGGAGGGCCTGGCCTCGTGCAGGTGGGTGAGGGGCGCAGGACGGGGCTCAGCAGGTGTGTGTGCCTGTAAAGCTGTGTGTGTGCACGCGAACACGCGTGTGTGTGCCCGTAAATGTGTGTGTGCCCATAAATGTGTGTGTGTGCCCATAAATGTGTGTGTGTGCCCGTAAATGTGTGTGTGCCCATAAATGTGTGTGTGTGCCCATAAATGTGTGTGTGTGCCCGTAAATGTGTGTGTGTGTGCCCATAAATGTGTGTGTGTGCCCATAAATGTGTGTGTGCCCATAAATGTGTGTGTGTGCCCGTAAATGTTTGTGTGCCCGTAAATGTGCCCACAGACCTGCGTGCGCACCTGTGAACCCGCGCATGCACCCGCCAACCCTCGTGTGCATCTGTAAACGGGTGTGTGCCACCCGTGAACAGCTGGCCCCACCTGTGCGAGCCCTGGCTGCTGCAGGGGCCTGCTCTGTGCCCTGGCACATGGAGGGACACCAGTGCCGGCTGCCGTGGCCAGGGACAAGGGGCAGAGCCGGAGCCACGGTGGCCTTTGCCCGGGTGGCCACGTGCTGGCACGTGCCCCTGTGCATCCCACTCATCCCCGTGCCCCCGCTGGGTGCCAGCATGGTGTGACGCCCGGCCTTTGTCACCCACAGGCTCGGTGAAGACGCCCCAGGCTGGTGACAGCCCGGGCAGGTGGCCGCCCGGGCGGGGGACATGGCGGGGGGTGCGGGGCTGGCCAAGCGCCTGGGGACCTTCCTGTCGGGGCTGCTGGAGTGCGGCGCCTTCTGCGGCATCATCTTCGGCTGGGCCTCCCTCGTCTTCGTCCTCAAGGACCTGGGCTACTTCGAGGGGCTGTGCCAGCCCTCCGCCACCCCTGGCCCCAACCTCACCCTGGGGTCTGGTATGGACCCCCGACCTGTCCCCCTGGTCCCCTGACTCGTGCCCCCGCTGTCCTGATGCCCCGTGCTGCCCCATGTCCCCACTGCGCCTGTGCCTGTGTCTTTGCTGTCCCCAATGTCCTGCTGCCCTGCAGTGTTCCGTGTCCCCGCCATCTCCAAGCCCACGTGCCTACTGTCCCCCAGTCCATGTCTCCAGTATCGTCACGTCCGTGGTGTCCCCGCACGCCCGGTGTCCCCTGCATCTCTGCTGACCCGTGTCCCCGGGTGCCTGTGTCCCGGCGTCCCCGTGCCCACGTCTCCGTGTCCCCATGCCCCACTTATGGCCATCCCCAGATTGCAGCGGGCAGGATGAGCAGTTCTCCCTGGTCTTCACCATCGGCTCCTTCATGAACAACTTCATGACCTTCCCCATGGGCGTCGTCTTTGACCGCTTTGGCACCATGGCTGCGCGCCTCATCGCCATGTGAGCCCTGCGCCGGGGGGACACGGGCACCCGGGGGACAGGGCTTGGGCTGACAAAGGGGGGTTATTGGGGTGGCCCGCCTCCCATGGGGCTGGGATAGGGGAATCACGTGTGATTCCCGGGATCCCGTCCCCACGTGTCACCGCTGTGCCCTTCAGCTCCCTCTACACTAGTGGGACCCTGCTCGTCGCCTTCTCCACCCCAGGTGAGACTCTGTGGCCAGGGGGTCCCCAGCCCTGGGGGGGACCTCTTTGGTAACCGCTGTCCCCGCTGACCCCCGTGTCCCCAGAGATGGCGGTGCTGCTCTTCCCGGCCATGTCCATGCTGTCGGTGGGTGGCATCCTCCTCATCCTCACCAACATGCAGGTGGGTCCCCCGGCCCCCTGACACCCACCCGGTGGCAGGACACCCGCCCTCCATGGGACGGCCCTGACAGCACACGGGGCTCTCCTGGTGCCAGGTGGGCAACCTGTTCGGGAACTACCGCTCCATCCTCATCACCCTCTACAACGGGGCCTTCGACTCCTCCTCCGCCATCTTCCTCATCGTCAAGGTGGGTGCGAGGGACGTGGTGGTGGTGGCAGGGGAGGACAGAGCTGGGAACAGTTGGGTCACATTTATGGACATGGCGGGGACACAGTCTGGGACACAGCTGGGTCACTGCTGGGGCCACACATGGGGACAGACCTAGGCCCTGAGCAGGTGGCCGGTGGCAGCCTGTCTCCGTCCCTGACTCTGTCCCTGTCCCCAGCTGCTGTACGAGCACGGGCTGTCCCTGCGGGCCATGTTCCTCTTCCTGGCAGCCTGCAGCGCCTGGCACCTCCTGCGCACCCTCTTCCTGATGCCGCGCACCCACATCCCCTACCCGCTGCCCCCCGACTACGACTACGGGTACGGGGGGCTGGCAGCGCCCCGCTGGGGCTCTGGGGAGAGGGGCGGCTGGGTCCCGCCCTGTGGGCAGCGGGTCCTGTCCCCGGGGCAGGTCCAGCCGTGCCAGGCGGACACAGGGTGACAAAGGCGCTCCCGCAGGCTGCGGTGCCGGGGGCGTTCCCGCTCCTACCGAACCTACAAGGACAAGCAGCCCCCGGGAGAGGCCGGACCCGAGGAGACGCCCCTGGAGCCCCCCATCCCTCGAGGTGCCGGGGGTGGGGATCTGGCCTGCGGGGGGTGGGGTTGTGGGGGTACGGGGAGGGGCCTAAGGAGGTGGGCGCGGCCGCAGGGTGGGCGCGGTGGCACGTCTGAAGGGGCGCGGTGATGCCGGTGGCAGGGGCAGGGTGCGGGTGTGGCGGGGGGTGTGTCTGTGTGTGCCCCGCCCTGACACCTGCGCAGGTGGGGCCCGCTCCGGGACGCCGTTCCGGGCCTGCGCCTGCTCGTGGCTCTTCGCCTGGCACGTGGCCTGGCTCTCGGTGATGCAGCTTCGCCACTACCTGTTCATCGGCACCCTCAACCCGCAGCTCGAGCACCTGGCGCGCGGGGACCACGGCCTGGGTAGGGCAGCGTGGCGGGGGGGACGCGGCGGGGAGCCCCGGGGCTGGCGGCGCCCGCCTGACGCTGTCCCCCCGCAGTGAGCACCTACACCAACGCCTTCGCCTTCACCCAGCTCTGCGGGGTGCTCTGCGCCCCCTGGAACGGCCTCATCCTCGACCGGCACAAGCGGGGAAAGGGTCCCCGCCCTGAGGGTAAGTGTCCCCCCGCCCTGCCCCAAGGGCAGCTGAGCCCCGTGCCCTGAGAACAACTGACCCCCACGGCCCCTCACCCCAAGGGCCAGCCCCCCCTGGCACAACACTCTGGGGGTGACCACGCCTCCCAGTCCTGCGGCCCCTGTCCCCCACGGCCTCACTGCTGCCACCACCAGCGTGCCCGAGCCCGCGGCACCTGGCAGGGGACACGGAGGGGGCCGTGTCCCCGTGCCCTGAGCCCCGTGCCCGCAGGGGCGCTGGCCGCGCTGGCAGACCTGCGGTCGGCGGTGCTGTCGCTGGTGGTGACGGTGGCGCAGTGCCTGCTGTTCTCCGTGCTCGCCGCCGTGCCCGTCCTGCCCGTCCAGTTCGGCACCTTCGTGCTGCAGGTCATCAGCCGCTCCTTCCTGTACGGCGGCAACGCCGCCTTCCTGGCCATCGCGTGAGTGGGGACAGCCACGGCCACGGGGGACGCAGGGCTCAGGGTGGCAGGGGACGGGGACACGGTCCTTGTGGGCGTGGCAGGGGACAGGCTGGCGTGGTCGGGATGGGGTGGCAGGGGATGGCGGTGGAGCTGGAGGGTGGCAGGCGACGTGGTGGAGGTGTCGGGGGAGAGGGCATCGGGGTGGGGCTGTCAGGGGTCCGGGTGCCAGGAGATGCCCGTTGGTGACGCGGGTGCCTGGCAGGTTCCCCCCGCAGCACTTCGGGAAGCTGTACGGGCTGGCCATGGCGCTATCGGCGCTGGTGGCCCTGCTGCAGTACCCGTGTGTCGCCCTGGTGCAGGGGCCGCTCCAGGGGGACCCCTTCTATGTGAGTGTGCCCTGTGGGCCCCCCGAGTGAGGGATGGGGGGGCTGCTCCATGGGGAAATGGGGGTCCTGCCCCGGGAGGGACGTGGCCTTGGCCCGCATGGAAATGGGGGTCTCGTGTCATGGGGAAACGGGGATCCTGCCCCAGGAGTGACTGAGGTCCTGCCCATGGGAAGATGGGGGTCCTGCTCCTGGGGGAACGGGGTCCTGCCCCATGGAGAAATGGGGATGCCGCCCTGGGAGGGATGGGGTCCTGCCCCAGGGGAAATGGGGGCCCTGCTCCAGGGAGGGATGGGAATCCTGCCCTTGGGGAAACGGGAGTGCCACCCCAAGGGTCCTGGGCTAACACAGGGGATGGGGGAACCATGGGGCTGGCCCAGGGGCCCCTTGGGTGGGGTCAGCCCCCAGTCCCCTGCCCTGACATTCTTCCGCCCTGCAGATGAACTTGGGGCTCATCGCCATGGTGCTGGTGGCCTTTGTCAGCCCCGTGGTGGTGGCCCGCGAGTGCCAGCGGCGAGCCAAGGATCTGGGGATGGCCAGCACCCCCCTGGCAGCTGCCCCCAGCGCTGAGATCCACGCCGAGACCCCACACTGAGCCCCAGCACCCCATTTTTGTACTGGCCTGGGGGTGCTGTGCCAGTGGGGTGGGGGGCTTGGGGACAATAAACATCGCTGCCCCCTCCGCTCGCTGTGCTGCCCCCACGACCCCCCAGCCCCCTCCGCAGGCCCTCGGCGCACACAGACACGGCTCAGGGCACCTCTGCTTTACTGGGAAAGGACCTGGGGGGCCACGGCAGCACTGGGGGCTCAGTACTGGCAGATGAAGGGGCGCAGCTGGAAGCAGAAGCGGCTTCGCCAGAGCCCGTCTGGGGACAAGGACAGTGTCAGGGCCGTGGGTGGTTCCCAGGGCCCCCCAGCACCCTGCAACCGCTTCCAGTGCCTTCCAGGGCCCCCCAGTGCCCTGTACCCCCTCCCAGTGCCCCCCCAGTGCCCTCTGTGTCCTTCCCAGTTGACCTGTAGCCCCCTCCCCACACCGCCCCAGTGTCCTCCCAGTGTTCCTCCAATTCCCCAGTAGCTTGTGCTCCCCTCCCCAGCATCCCCCAAGCCTGGACACGGTGGGTGGGTGACCTCACCTCGGGTGCTGAGGGTGGTGCAGGTGGTGACGGTGTGGTGGGGATGGATGGGCGCCCAGTTTGCGTAGTTCCAGGGGCTGGAGTCCTCCCAGCGCGACTCCCACTGCCCCGCCTGCTGTGCCAACACCTCAGCCCCCAGTGGCAGCCCCCAGCACCCCATACCCAGCCCCTCAAACCCCAGCCTCCGGCCCCAGCACCCCCTACCCAGCCCCTCACCCCCCAAAGCAGCCCCCAGCTGATCTCCTCGCCAGCACCCAGCACCCCTTTGGCAGCCCCTTGCCCCCGGTGTCCCCTCACCCTGCGGCTGGTGACAGCTCCGATCCAGGGTGCGAGTGCGGTGTGGGTTCGTGCCAGTTTCTGCAGCTCCTGGTTGCGGGCAGCGCTGTGCACAGAGGCCAGCTGGCCCCGGTACACGTCCTGGCAGTAGCGCTGTGGGACGGGCACGGGCTGGCACCGGGCACTCACCTGTGCCCACGGGCACCTCCCGGCAGTGCCGCTGTGGGACGGGCACGGCCTGGCGTCCCCCGCACCCCCCGTGCCCCACGTCCCCTCACCTGGGCGCCCGCGTAGGTGCGCAGCTTCTTCACCACCACGTAGCGCAGCCGGGGGGTCTCACCAGCAGGGACCCCCCGGGGCTGGCGGGGGGCTGCAGGGCGCAGGAGGGGGGGGTTGGTACCACAGGTCCCTCTGCCACCCACTGCCAGCCCCAGGCATGTGGCGTCAGTGGGGTGGCAGGGACTGAGGGTGTCCCCAGGGTGTCCCTGGGAGCAGGCAGGGGTGGGGGGGACACTCACCAGGGTGGCTGGCAGGGACAGTGCCCAGCAGGGCCAGAGCGAGCAGCAGCCAGGGCCACATGGCAGCAGGACACGCAGGGACACTGGGGACACCACCAGCACCCTCTGGAGATGCCACAGACCTGTCATGGTCCCCATGGTCCAGAGCCCCTGTGCCGCCCTTGGTAACAACCCGTCCTCTCCGTGGCCCCTCTGCCAGCCCTAATGTCTCCACTGTTCCTCTGCCACCCCCAGTGCCACCTTGTGTCCCTCACCCCGTCCTGCCGCCCTGAGCCCCTTATCCCCACTGTCCCTCCACCATCCCCTGTGCCACTCCCGTGTCTCCCTGGCATCCCAGAGCCAGCCTCAGGGATGCCCACCCCTGGTCCCCAGCCCCAGCAGCCGGGGGCTGAGCCCACTCTGATGTCACCCTCCCTGTCCCCGTCCTCAGTCCTCACCTGGGGGCTGGGGGGCTCTGCCCGTTGTCCCCCTTATAGGGCTGACAGGGCCACATGTCACCACCACAGCCTTGCGCCACCCAGCCTGGCCCTGGGGACACCATGGGGGCACCGGGGTGATGCTGGGGCGGGTACCTGCCTGCAGCGGGACACACATGGCCCGGGGAGGGAGGACTGCGGGTTGGGGGGGAGCACAGCAGTGCCCAGGGCAGAGGGTGGGTGCTGGGGGTGGCAGGGCTGGGGCTACAGGGGCGGGAGTGGCTCCAGTTTGAGGGGTGCAAGGCGGGTGTATGGGGTGCTGTGTGTCCCGGGGTGGGGGTGCTGGGGGTGCAGAGGGGATGTTGGCGTGCTGATACCATCTCCCGCCGGCCATGCTTGCCCAAGGGCTGTTTCCTTCCCAACGGTCGTGGCCCCCCGGGTCCAGCCTGGCCGTTTGGCCACAGACCCCCTTGAGCCCCTCCTAAGCCGCCCATTCCCCTGACCAGCCCCCCTGGCCCGCAGCTGAGCACCCACACCCCCCACCAGGGACCCTGCACCCCAATCCCCCATCCTCATCTCCACGCCCTGAGCACCCCCTGCACCCCAACCCCTTCAGCCCCTGCACCCCAAACTCCCTGAGCCCCCATACTGACACCCTACAACCCAAACTCCCTGAGCCCCCATACTGACACCCTGCACCCCAAAGCACCACAGCCCCATCCCACACCTCTGCACCCCAAACTCCCTGAACCCCTGTACTGACACCCTGCACTCCAAACTCCCTGAGCCCCCTCCCCACACCCCTACACCCCAAAGCACCACAGCCCCATCCCACACCCCTGCACCCCAAACTCCCTGAACCCCTGTACTGACACCCTGCACCCCAAACTCCCTGAGCCCCCTCCCCACACCCCTGCACCCCAAAGCACCACAGCCCCATCCCACACCCCTGCACCCCAAACTCCCTGAACCCCTGTACTGACACCCTGCACCCCAAACTCCCTGAGCCCCCTCCCCACACCCCTGCACCCCAAAGCACCACAGCCCCTCCCCACACCTCTGCACCCCAAACTCCCTGAGCCCCCTCCCCACACCCCTGCACCCCAAAGCACCACAGCCCCCTCCTCATGCCCTGCACCCCCTCCCCCGGACCAAGCAGACCCCAGGCACTGGCTGGGCAGGCTGCTGGCAGAGCCCCCCCGGGTGTCCCCCACTGTGTCCCCAACAGTTGGTGGTTGGGGGTGTCACAAGGCTGTGGTCAGGGCCATGTGTCCCTGTCACCGATATAAGGGTGGCAGTGGGCAGAGCCCCCCAAGACCGAGGTGAGGAGCGCAGACAGGGACATGGGGGTGGGCTCAGCCCTCAGCTGCCTGGGTTGGGGGTTCCCGAGTCTGGCATCGGGGGGCTCTGGAGTGCCGGGGGGGCATGGTGGGGGACAGAATGGCACGGGGTGCCCAGGGGAGGGGGTGACCCAAGGGCTGGAGGTGAGGAACTGGGCACACAGTGGGCACAGGAGGGCTGGGGGCTGTGGGGATGGCACTGGGGGTGGCAGAGGGGACGGGGCATGGAGTGGCACTGGGGGGGATGGTGGAGGGACAGTGGGGATATGGGGGGTTTCTGAGGGGACGTGGGGAGGACAGGGTGACGCTGGGGCTGGCCGAGGGTGACGGGGCTGCGGCATCTCCCGAGGGTGCCAGTGGTGTCCCCAGTGTGCCCACGCCATGCGGCCCTGCCTGCTGATCGCCCTGGCCCTGCTGGGCACAGTTCCCATCAGCCGCTCCGGTGAGTGCCCCCCACACCCCACCTGCCCGCGGGGACATCCCGGGGACACCCCTGCTGCCAGGGTGACACAGCCGGTGTCCCCAGCTCTCGCCAGCCCTGCGGCAGAGGACGGGGAGGATGTGACAGAGGTGGAGGTGCCCGAGGAGTACAGCGGGTGCCTGGGGGGCAGTGACAAGCAGGCGCTCGGTGTCCCCAGCATGCCGGGCACCGCCACCTGCCGCTACGTCGTCGTCTCCCGCTGCCGAGACTTCCGCTGTGCGCAGGTGGGATGGGGCGGGATGGGGTGGAATGGGGTGTCAGGGTGGGGGCACCAGTGCCCCCCTGTGACAGCCATGTCCCTGCAGCGCATCTGTGCCCGGCGCTTCCGCGGGCGCTTGGCCTCGATCCACGATTACCGCACCAACACCTTCCTGCTGCACCTGGCGCGCCGGCACTCCAACGCCGGCCAGGTCTGGATCGGCGCCGTCAGCCAGCCTGCCGTAAGGACCCCCGCCCCACACCCACCGCCCTGGCCTCGGGGCACACTGCCTCCTCACAGTGTCCCCAGTGCCCACCCCGGGTGTCCTAACCCCGTCCCGCTGTTCCCAGTGCACAACCTGGGTTCCCGATCCCATTCCCAGCGTTCTCAGTGCCCACCAGCAGAGCTGCAACTCCGCCCGTGTCCGCAGTGCCCGCTTGGGTGCTCCAGCCTTGCCCCAGCATCCCTAGTGCCCACCCTGGATGTCCCATGCCCACCCCACTGTCCCCAGTGCTGGGGGTCCCCACACCCTTTCTCTGCTGGCAGATCCCATACCCGAGCTGCCACTGGACCGACCGGAGCCCCTGGAACTACAGCCGGTGGGTGCCGGGGCACCCCCTGCCCGGCCGCCGCTTCTGCACCTCCCTCTGCACCAACAGTCAGTGGGGGCTCTCGGGGGGTCTGGGGGAGTCCCTGCCCGTGATGGGGGGAGGGTGCTGAGGGGCTGGGGATGGAGAGATGGCACCGGGGGGCTGGCACTGGGGGATCTGGGAGGTATCCCTGAGGGCTGGAGGGGGTCCCTGGAGGTGGGGGTGCTGGTGGGCGATGGGCTGATCCCCCCTCTTCTCTCCCCAGATGGGCTCTGGAGGAGCGTGCCTTGCAAGAGGCGGCTGCCCTTCATCTGCGAGATATGAGGGGCTCAGCCCCCCCAGGCCTCCCCAGGCCTCCCCCACTGCTGCCCCCGCACAGGGGGCTGCACCCCCTGCCTCGGAGCTCAATAAAGTCTCGGTGTCAGCACCCACTTGGTGTTTGGGCAGGGCCGGGGGGCCTGGCTGGGTGCACCCACGGCAGGCACAGAGGGGTTTTGGAGGTGTCCCTTGTTTCCTGCACAGCTCCTGTGTGGGCAGGGGAGGTTGCAGTGTCCCCTCCCCAAGGACCTCTGTGATCCCCACGCAGGGCCCGGGAGAAGAGCCAGGACCCCCTGAACTGACCAGCGAGGTTTTATTGTCTGTGGCAGCGGCACCACGAGCCGGACCCATTGCCCTGTGTCCGGGGCCATACACGAGCAGGGGGAAGGGGAAGGGGGAGGGGAAGGGGAAGGGGGGGGGCCTCGTGCCCACCCCCAGCCCCTTGGGGACCACGGGAACAGGGTACAATGGGGGGATGGGGAGGAGGTGTTGGGAAGACAGGGACCCTGCGAGCTCGTACAAAGTGCATAGGTGAGAGTGTGTGTGTGTGTGTGTCCCCACGGGAGGGGACAGCCCTGGTCCGGGGACAGCGGCTGTCGGCGTCGGGAGAGAGCCTGGAAGGGACACAGTGGGGACGGGGTGAGGACCCTGCAGGGCCCCCTCAGGGATGACCTATCCCAGGGGGACCCAGCCAGAGCAGGCAGGAGGGAGGGGGCTGCCCCCCAGCAGTGCAGACCCCAGGGACATGGGGAGGCCCGAGCTGGGGGAGTGTGTCCCCAGCACTGCCCCAAATCCCACACTCACCCCGCTCAAGGCTTCTTCCTTTTCAGCTTCAGCGCCTGCAGCCAGTGGGGGGGAGAGGCCTCGGATCTGGGGTGTTGGCACAGCCTCAGCATCAGCCCCCCAAAACCAGCCCCGGCACCCAGACTGATGCCCTCAGCCCCCCTTTTGCTCCCATGAGGGTCCTGGCCCCCCACACTCACCCTGAGGATTTCTCTGGCTTGGGGGGCAGGGTCGGGGGTTTCCCACTCACACCAGGGATCTTGCAGGACTTGGAGCGCTGCACGTGGGGGTCCTTAGGAGGGGCCCCCTTGCTCTCCCCTGACGATGTCCCCTCCTCGGCCGAGCGGTTGCGACCCCTCAGCTTGGCCTGGGGGCAGAGAGAGAGGTCAGGGAGACACACAGTGCTCTGCCCCCCAAATCGCCCCACTGCCTCCTCCCTGCCTTTAGCCAGCCCCCAGCCCCACCCCGCCTCAGTTTCCCTGTGTTCCACCCTCCCTTGCACAGGAGTCCGAGGGTCTCACCTTGATGGCAGAGGCACTGAGGCCAGGAAAGAGCGGCACCTTGACCCCCCTGCCCGAGGGGGAGCCGCGCATCCGCCGGCTCCGGGGCTCCTCCGCTGCCTCCTCGTCAGAGGACGCTGCCGGGGCTGGCCGGGGCTCTGTGGGGACACAGGGACAGCGTCACCACGACACTGTGCCAGGACAGACACCCCGCTCCCGTCCCCATCGCCGCTGGGCTCACCCGTGGAGTCCCGGAAGATCCAGCTGTCCCCCTCGGTGGCGGTGGGGCGCACGGACGGTGCCCGGTGCTGGCGCTTGCGGCCCAGGCTGGCCTTGCTGCGGAACACGCTGCTGTCCAGGAGCTCCGTGTCCTGCCGAGCCCGGGGGACAGGTCAGAGCTGGCACGGGGAGCCCAGGGACCCCCACCTCAGCCAGCACAACCACAGCAGTGCTGGGGGCCCTCAACCCACGGCTGACCCTGGGGGCAGCAGGGTCAGAGGGCAAAGCCCCATCCACAGACACGTCCTGTGACAGCCAGGCAGTCCCAGGCCTTACAGGGTGACTGGAATCTCCCCACTCCTCACTCACCTCCAGAAGAGGAAATTCCTGCCCCTGCTCCATGGACCCCTCGGGCTGGGGCGTACCCAGAGAGAGCTGCTGCTCCCCCCAGCTGGAGGAGCTCTCCCCATCCGGGTGGTCTGAGGACTGTTCCTCACTTCCTGTGTCCGCTGGGATCCCACTGGCAGCCTCTGGCAGCAAAGGGCGGGCCCTGGTGCTCTGTGGGGCAGCGGCCGGCTCAGAGGGGTCCTTCTCCTCCTCGGAGGGGCTGGGTGACTCGCTCCAGGGGGGCTCAGCAGCCGGGAGATCAGCTGGAACGTCACCCATCGATGGGCTGGGGGCTGACCTGCTTGGGAGACAAAACCCCAGAGTTGCTCCAGCCGCAGAAAACACAAGCCCTGCCCCAAACCCCTCCGTCTGCCGCAGGGGAAGCTGCTCCCTCCCTGCCACCACCGGTGCCCTCCTTACCCGTGCTCTGCGCCGTTGTCCCCTCCCAGGCTCCGCTCCCCCGCGCCAAGGTCCCGGCTGCGGGCGGCACAGCGGGCGCCAAAGGCACTCGCCCACTCCTGGCGCCTGGCCTCGGCATCCTGCGGCTCCACACTCCAGCTGTCCACGTCCTGGCTCCAGCGGGCATTGCCCATGTCCAGAGAGAGATCCCTGTGCCAGCCTGCCTGGGGGGGCTGTGGCAGGACCCCGGACACGGAGCCATCCGAGGCTCCGGCACTGGAGGGGTCTGGCACCTGCTCTGTCCTGATGAGACCGAACTGGTTGTGGCACTCAGCTGCTCGGAGCTCCTCAGCCCAGTCCCTGCTGCCGGAGCTGTCACGCTCCTGCTGGTGGGCACCGCCCCAGCTGGGCTGCTGGGCCAGGGGATTTGGGTGGTGGGAGCTGGGCATGTCCTCCTCACCACCCCTGACCAGCCCGGTCTGCCCGACGCTGCCCTCACCGGGCCAGCTCAGCCGGGCCGGGATCAGCTCCTGCTCTTCCTCCCTGCGGGTCACGGAGCTGTGCTCCCCATGCCAGGCTGCTCCACTGGGGCTGGATTCTCTGTCCTGGGCCTCCACATCCCTGCTGCTGGATCTGTCATCCCAGACAGCTCCGCTGGGGCTGAACAACTCCCCACTCTGGGTCTCCATGTCCCCGGTGCTGTGCCTGCCATCCCTGGCTGCTCTGCTGGGTGTGAATTCACTGTCCTGGGTCTCCAGGTCCCTGGTGCTGGATCTGTCACCCCAGGCTGCTCCACTGGGACTGAACTCATCCTGGGCCTCCAGGTCCCTGGTACTGCATTCACTGGCTTCAGCTGGCCTGCTGGGGCTGAACTCTCGGGCCTGGCTCCCCGTGTCCCTGCTGCTGGATCTGTCATCCCAGCCCGGCCTGCTGGGGTTCAGCTCTTGGTCCCGGCTCTCCATGTTCCTGCTGCTGGATCTGTCATCCCAGGCTGGCCTGCTGGGGCTCAGCTCTTGGTCCCAGCTCTCCGTGTCCCTGCTGCTGGATCTGTCATCCCAGCCCGGCCTGCTGGGGCTCAGTTCTTGGTCCCAGCTCTCCATGTCCCTGCTGCTGGATCTGTCATCCCAGCCCGGCCTGCTGGGGCTCAGTTCTTGGTCCCGGCTCTCCATGTCCCTGCTGCTGGATCTGTCATCCCAGCCCGGCCTGCTGGGGCTGAACTCCCTGTCCTGGCTTTCCATTTCCCTGTATTCACCGGTCCAGGCTGGTCTCCTGGGGCTGAACTCCCTGTCCTGGCTGTCCATGTCCTTGACTTCACCAGTCCAGGCCGGCCGGCTGGGGCTGAACTCATGGTCCTGGCTCTCCATGTCCCGGATGCTGTACCTGTTATCCCAGGCTGCTCCGCTGGGGCTGAATTCCTGGTCCCGGGAATCCACATTCCCAGTGCTGTACTCACTGCCTTCAGCCCGACGGCTGGGGCTGAACTCCCGGTCCTGCCTTTCCACGTCCCTGTATTCCCCAGTCCAGGCTGGCCGGCTGGGGCTGAACTCCCGGTCCTGGCTCTCCATGTCCCTGGGGTTATACCCCCTGTCCCAGGCTGGCCGGCTGGGGCTGAGCTCCTTATCTGGGCTCCCAGCATCCCCAGTGCTGGATCTGCCAGCCCAGCCCAGCGTTAAATCCTCGTCCTTGCTCCCAGCATCCCGGCTGCTGTATTTACCGGCCCAGTCTGGGGTGAGCTCCCTGTCCTTCATCTCCGTGTCCCCGCCGCTGTACCTGCCTGCCCAGGCGGGCTGCCCGGAGCGTGGCTCCTTGTCCAGCTGCCGGACGTGTCCCGTGCCAAGGCCGCTGCCCCAGTTGGCCTGTCCAGAGCCGAGCTCCTCCGTGCTGCCATAGCCCTGGCCCCACTTGGCTGTGCTGGCACTCAAGTCTGGATCCTGCAGGCAGCTCTCCCCAGTGCCAAGGGACTGGGACCAGTCACTGCAGCCCAGTTTCATGTCCCCCATCAGCTCCGTTGTTCTGTAGTCACCGCTCCAGCTCTCCCGGGCAGTGCTGTCCTTGTCACCGTGGGTGCTGCCCCAGCTGGATCTGGTCCCGAACTCCTGGTCCTGCTTGGTCTCAGCAGGCCAGTCTCTCTCCCTGGACACACCTGGGTGGCTCCAGTCGAAGGTGCTGTCCTGGCGAGGGCGGCCAATGCCAAACTCACTGCACAGGTCCTTCCGTGACCAGCCCAGCAGATTCTGGGGGAAAAAGGGGAGAGGAGTTAGAGGGGAGAGAGGTTAGAAAGGGGAGAGGAGTTCGAGGGCAGCGCAACCCTGGCTCCCGCAGCAGCGGAGCTGGGGAGAAGGAGGGACACACCTTGGGGACACAGCACAGCGCGGGCCATCCCGAGGAGAGGGCAGACCCCGCCACCTGCGCCTCAGCACACAGCCCTGCTCAGCCTCCACCCACCACCTGCCCGTCCTGTCCCATCCCACTGCCCCATGGAAGGAGGAGCTCAGCCCACACTGACCCCGCAGAGCCCCCCACACCCCTCACCTCCGGAGAGCTGTGGACCCCGGGTGACGCCAGCAGCTCCGTCAGCCAGCCCGGGTCGGCGTGGGGGTCAGGGCCCTGCGAGGGCCCTTCGGCCTGGCCTGGGCCCCCGGGACCCTGCAGGCTCTTGGGGCCATCACCTGCCCAGGCTGAGTCAGCTGGAGCAGCTGGATCTGGGGGGGCTGGACGCAGGGGGGCAGCTGTGGTGAGCCTGGGCTGGGGGGGAGACTCAGGTTCAGCTGGCTCCTGGCCAGGCTCTGTCACGTGAAGTGAGGAGTGGGACACGGGAGCATCCTGCTCTGCCTCCCCTTCCTCCTCCTCCTCCTCCTCCTGTGCCGAGCCCTCAGCCTCTCGCTGGGCCACGGGACCCCCTGGGCACGGAGCCCCCTCCGCCTCCTGGCTGTCAGATCCTTCAGACCTGCTGTCCTTCGGAGGGGCGGGGGCCGTAGCCTCCCCATCCGACTCCCCCTCTTCGGAGAGCCCCGAGTCAGGTGTCTCCCGGATGGGGGAGCGGGGAGGGAAGGCTGGCAGGCGTGCCCCCCGCGATGGGAATGTCCACTCAAAGGACTGGGAGAGGCTCCATGTGGACTCGCTGCCCAGGGAGGGCTCCGACAGGAGGTCTCCAGGCCGGGGCAGGGCGCTCAGCGAGCCCCCCAGCTCCCCCAGGCCCTGCCCCGTGGGCGGGGGCCGCAGCACCCCCTCCGAGGAGCGCCGGAGCCCCACATCCCGGGGAGGGGGGTTGAAATCAGGACCCTCAGGGGACGGTGGGGACACTGCGGAGTCATCGGGTCCCTCTGGGGAGCCCGGGGGAAGAGAGGCTTTGGCAAGGGGTGGGCTGGGGGGGCCCAGGTACTCAGCAGCAGCCTCGGGAGAGCCGGGGGGGCAGGTGACTCGCGGGGGCAGGTCAGGAGTGCCAGGGGGGCTGGCAGTGCCAGGAGATCCCTCCCCCGGAGTGTGCGGGGAGCCGGGGGAACGGGAGACGCTGAGCTGGGGTTCGGTGGCCGAGGGAGCACCCGGGGCCTGGACGGAGGCGACGGGGACCCTGGCTGGAGGCCGAGCGGGGGATTCGGGGGAGCCGGGGGGCAGTGTGGGGGAGTCAGGGGCCAGGAGCTCAGGGGGGGCATCAGGGGAGCCAGGGGCCGGGGCAGAGGGCTCGGCAGGCTGGAAAGGAGCTCCTGGGGCCGGGGCTGGGCAGGTGGGGGGCCTTGGGGAGCCTGGAGGTCCGAGGGCACCCAGCTGTAGAGAGGAAAGCTGTGGAAAGAGCCGGCAGGGGGGTCATGTCAATCAAGAGGCACCTCCAAATGTCATCCATCCCAAAGCCAGCCCCACAAATCTCTGGAGGGTCCCTCCCTCCAGCCCTGCTCCCCTCCCCGCACCCGGGGCAGGAAGTGCCCGTGCTGCGTGCACTGTGTGACTCAACCAGGGCGGCTCCCGGTGGCCCAGCCCCGCTCCCTGCCCGGCCCCCCGCTGCCCCCAGAGCGCCTGGACAGATGGAGAGAAGAAACGAAGCAGGAAGAAGTCAGACCCCCCCCAGCACAGCCCCCCGCCCTGCCTGCAGCTGGCATCCCCCTGCCCAGCACTGCCGCGGTCTGCCCCTCATCGGGTGACCGGGTGCCGCTGGCCAGGCTGCCACCCGTGGTGCCACCGCAGCCCGGTGTCCCGGTCACCGCCCTGAGCATGGCACGGGGAAAGGGGCTGGCGGGGTGCCCGCAGGGCCTGCCCTGCCACATACCTGCCAGGTCACCGAACCCCAGCTGGTGACTCACGGCTGCTCCCTGCCCACGCCTGGCACCGCTGTTGGCACACGCCACCCCCACAGCCCCGGGCCCCACGCCGGGCTCTCGGCACAGGGGGCACTGACCACCCCCCACCCCCCCCAGCCCAGGAAGGGGCAGCCAGCACCCCAAGGAGAAAGGAGAGGCACGCACCCCGCAGAGAGGGAGCCCCGGAGGAGACAGGAGAGCCCCGAAGGAGAGAGCCCAGGAGCGGAGCCGCCATGGCGCCGGAGGGCGAGGCCAGCACTCACGTCAGGGGGGGACGGCGGCCTCCGGCGTCCGCGGGGGTCCCCGGCACAGCTCGGCCCGGCTGGGGGGGAGCTGCTGCGCAGAGAAAAGGGGAAGGAGGGTAAATCCCCCTGTGTGCCTCAGTGCTACTCTCCCACCACCCACAAGGCACCCCTGCCCCAAACCACCCTTCAAGGACGCAGGGTACAGGGGTCGGGCCCTGCCACGGCTGCACGGTCTCTGGCTTGGGCTGCCAGGGAAAGGAGGCAAAGCGGCCCCAGCTCCTCTGCCGGAAAGTTTTCGGTCCTTTGGGAGCGCGTTTCTCACACTCCCGTTCAGAGTTGAGCAGGCAGCCCCCGCCCAGCTCTCCCTGAGGTGCCCAGCTCTCGGGAGCGTGGCCAAGCCCTGGCTCTGGCCCAGGACATCCTGCAGCTGGGAGTCCCGCCGATCTGCCTGCTCCCTGTGCCCTGGCATGGCCCAGCAGGGAAAAAATAGCAAGGCTGGAAAATCAGGAGCATTTCCTGGGGGTGCGACCCTCGGGCTGTTACTCCCAGCCCAGAGGCTGGCTCGGAGCTCGCCCGCAGGCAGCTCCTGGCCCGGGACAGCCCATCCTGCGGTCGGCACTGGCCGCCCCGGCCTTCCCACGGAGGCAGCTCGAGGCACTGCAGCTCGGGAGGAACCCGGGCCCTGTGCCGGCGACCAGACCTCAGCTCCGTTACATTCCCAGCGCCGGGACGGCTCGGAGTGATGTCCCCTGCTCCCACTGCCACTCTCCTCCCGGCGTCAGCTCCCGGGCCCTTACCTCGTCTCAGCCACAGGGTGTCCATCGTCCCCCGTTCCCTCCGCCGCAGGTTGGGGCACCTGGGGGGCTTCGCTGGCGGGGTCTCCATCAGCCTCCCCGCTGGGACGCTTCCGGAAGGCAGCAAAAGTCTTGGAGCCGAAGCGGGAGGAGGGGTCGGTGCAGAAGGGCGAGAGCCAGGCCCGGTCTGGGCTGCCTGGGCCCTCCCTGCTGTCCATCTTGGCCAGGATTTCCTCCACGGTGGTGCCGGGGAACCGCTCTGGCCTGGTGGCCACCGGCACCGGCGTCACCTTGAAGGGCGCCGGGCCCTTGCGCGAGGGGGCTGGCGGGGCCGGGGACGCCTCCTCCTCAGTGGCTGCCACCGGGGGCGATGAGAGCCCCTTCCCATTGGGGGTCTCGGGCGACTTGACAGTGAAGGAGGGGCGCCGGAGGGGCCCCCCCGCGCCTCCCCCGCTGTAGGGCTGGGGCCCGGCCAGGCGATTCATCTTCTCGGCCGAGGGCAGCTCGGGCCGGGGGTGCCGCGGGCCCGGTGAGGGGGGCGGCACCGGGGGCTTGGCGGGGACGGCCGGCTTGGGCAGCACGCGGGGCTTGGGCCGCACCGGTGGCTTGGGGCGTGCGATGCCTGCGGAGGGCAAGGGAGGGGGCCGGAGTCAGCGGAGTGGTGCAGCCCCCCACAGCTGGGAACAGCTCTGAGGGGGCTGCCCCAGCAGCCCCTCCACCCCGATTCCCCCCAGCGCGGGGCACTGACCTTTGTCGGGGCTGCCGGCCAGCCCGGCCCCCCCAGTGCCGGCGGGGGAGGCGCAGGGCACGGCGGGGCAGAGGGGCTGCGGCTGCGAGGCCATGGCGATGCTGGGGCGCGGTGCAGGGTCAGCCCCTAGGGAGAGAGGGAGAATCGCTTCGGAGAGCGCCCCGAGCCTGGGGGAGCCCAAGCGCCCTGTGGGGCCCTGTGCCGAGCCCCCCGTCCAGCTGTGCCAAACGGTGATCGCGCCGCGGTGCCACCCTCAGCACATCGGGCCCGGCTCACCTGAGCCAGCCCGGCCCGGGAGCAGCCCCGGACACCGCCCCAACCTCCCCGGAGCCACCGCGACCCCGCGCTACACTCCCTAACGCCGTGGGGCCCCTCCTCTACCTGTCTGACCCTGCGCTAACCTGTCCCAACACACACGTGTCACTCCTGCCGACCTCCGCCGAGCCCCCGGCGCCGGGCTGGCCCCCGCTTCGCCCCAGCCCCCATCTCAGCTGCCTGCCCAGGCCACCCCCGGCCCCGCCGAGCCCCCGGCTGCCCGGGAGGCCCCGCCCGGCGCCCCGAGCCCCTCCGCCAGCCCCTCGCAGGGGCCGCGAGCGCCGCGCTCACCTTCCCCACAGCAGCCGCATGCCGGCGGCGGGCCGGGACACGCGTGGGGGGCGCGGAGCGGGCGGGGAGGAGGGGCTCCTGTCCCCACGGGTCTCACGCTGCCGCCGCCTCTCCCGTGACTCACCGGGGCTGCGGGGACAGGAAAAACCCGCTCGGTGCCTCCTCCCGGCCCGGCCCTGCCCTCCCCTCCCCGCCTCGCTCCCTCCTGCCCCGCCGGGGTCCACCCTCCCCAAGACCCCCCTCCTCTCGCCTTCCGCGGGGGAACCGCCGCCACAACCCACATCTGGAAACCATCAGGCCCGTGTCCCAGCCCGGGATGGCGGCGGGGCCCCGGGATGCGGGTCCGGCCCCCCCGGGGTCCTCCGCCAGCGCGGCCTACCCTCGTTGCCGCGACAACGAAGCCTCCGACCGAGTGGCTGAGTAGGCCGCGACCGCGGCCTAGCGCCGTCCCCATGACAACGAAGCCCCCCACTCAAATTCGGGGGGTCCCGGGCCCGTGTTGCCCGCCGCGGCTGAAGCCGCGTGGTCCCCCGGCGGGCGCCACGGGCCCGGGGGCGACCCTGGTTCCCCGCAGCCCCATCCCGGCAGAGAGACCCCCACTCACCCTCCACCGGCGCTGCTCATGCATATTCATGAGCGCCAGGCCGCGCCCCCGACGGCGAGGGGGCGGGGCAGAGCGGCGCCGCGTGGCGGGCGGACCATAGAGAGGGGCGGCTAGAGAGCCCTCCGAGAGGGGGGCGTCGGAGCCCTCCAGCGCCCCCCGGATCACCCTCGGGGGCGGGAGCAGCCGGGCAGGACCCCCTGGGCACCCCCGGACCCGAAATCGTCCCGTTCCCGGTGTCCTTCAACCGTGGGGCTGCCGCCAGAGGGGCAGCCGTGCATATTTAGGTGGAGGTTGCTGTGACAATAGAGCCCCCTCCCTCTCCCCCCCCCACCATTTGGGGGTCCAGGGCCCCTTGTGCCCACCGGGGACCCGCGGCTTCCGTCCCGGCGGGCTCCTGCTTCCCCGCAGCCCCATCCCAGCGGTGCCAGTAAAGGCAGTGGAAGGAGGGGGGAAGAGGCAGCCATGGGGGACCGGGAACTGGCCGCAATCAACACCGGAGGGGAAACGGGACTTAATCGGATCAACCCCCTCACGAGGGAGGTAGAAAAACCCCCAAATGGCATCAGGATCGAGCGAGGGGCTGTAATTAGGAGCCCTGATGGCTGAGCAGGGGCTGGGGGCCGCTAATGGAGGGTGGGGAGAGAATGAAGTCAGCCCTGGAAGCGGTTCAAGGAGGGGAACGAGCTCCCGGATGGCTGCAGGAAGGAAGGAGGGATGGGGGAGCCAGCCCCACACCCACACAAACACCATCAGTGGGATTTTTTTTTTTTATTCAACCCGAGTTGCCATGTGAACGGACCCAAAATACAAAAAAACAACACCGAAAAAAAACCAGCGAGGGAAGGAAAGAAAAGGAGAGAAACCCAAGTGTTTAGAAAAAATAAATTGATGGGGAACAGGAGTGAGGGACTGAGGAGCCTCTGGCACCTCCGGCCGCCACGGGGTGCTGGGGGGACAGGGGAGCCTGGCCCCGCGCCGGGTGGGAGCCTCCGGGAGCCCGGGACGCCGGTCCCTGCCGCAGGGCCGGCCCGCCCAGTCCTCTCCCGACCGGGAACCAGCCTGGAGCCAGCCGGGACGGGGCTAATCCGAGCCGGACGCCGAGTCCTCGGAGCTGGGGGGCGGGCTGGCAGCGCCCTCGTCCTCTGAGTCCTGCGGGCAGGGGACGGAGAGGAGGTCAGCAGGGGACAGCGAAGGCAGGGCAGCATCCCCCACTCCTGCCGTGCCCCCACTGCAGGGACAGCGTGATGGTGCTGGCCTGGGCACAAGCCCTGAGGGATGGCCAAGTACCACAGACACGAGGTACCAGGAGGACCCAGCCTCTCCAGCAGAAGCCACCGGGATGTTCCCCGAGGGGAGAGGGGCGGGGACCCTCCCAGAAAGTCGTTCCCCAGGAAAGAGGGGCCAGGACCTCCCCCAGTTGTGACCCCCACCTCCTTCTTGCTCTCTGCAGAGGAGCTCTCGTCGCTGGACACGAACTCCTTGCTCTTGAAGCTGTCGCTCATGCCTTTAGCCGGGGACTTGGAGGACGAGGACTTGGAGGTGGCGCCTTTCTTGTCCCCTTTCCCCTTCACCTGCTTCTCCTGCTTCTTCTTCTTCTTCTTGGACCTGTCCCTGCGCGGGGTTGGGTGGGCACAGGGGAGAGCAGTGGCGTTACCTGGCTGGCAGCGCTGGCCCCGGGAACAGCCCGATTTTGGGGGGCCAAGCCCTGCCGGCCCCTTGCCAGCACGCTCACCCCCTGTGGCTGTCAGCCTTGCTGTACTCCTTCATGGCCTTCTCGTAGTCCCGCCTGGCATCTTCCGCCTTCCGATCCCACTCCTGCGGCCAGAGCACGAGGTCAGCGAGGCCCCCCCTCCTCCTCCACCATCCTCTTGCACCCCACCCTGCTCCCACTTCTGATCACCCAGCTCACCAGCCCGAGGACATCCCCGCCCCTTCCCAACTCCCCACCTGTGCAGTTCCATGCTCCCAGGAGCAAGGAGGGATTCCCCATGTCCGGCCTCCCCTCCTGTACCAGGCCCAGCTCTGCCCCCTGGGCCTCCCATCCCTGCCTCCCATCCCTCACCTCCTTCTTCTCCTTGGACATGGCCTTCCAGAGCTCCCCAGCCTTCTTGGACAGGTCAGTGATGCTGATGCCAGGGTGGTCCGACTTGATCTTCTCCCGGCTGGCGTTCAGCCAGAGCATGTAGGCCGACATCGGGCGCTTGGGAGCATTGGGGTCCTTCCCCTTCTTGCTCTGGGAGGTGGAGAACACCCATGGAACCCCAATGCACCCCTCACCCAACACCTCGGAACAACGACCAGGACAGGCTGGGCACGGGAACAACGCGCCCTTGGGAGAGGCTCAGCCTGGACCCATCTGGAGCAGCGACGCCAGGGTGGACAACAGCTCCGGCCAGGGCTGCAGAGGCTGAGGTGAGGCAGCTCAGGCGGGGCTGTGACCTGCCTGATGCTGCTCCAGGAGCTGCTCCTGCTCCCGGAGCAGCCCCTCACCTCCGGCTGCTTCTTGCGGGGCTTGCGGTCCTTGACGATCTTGGCCTTCTTGGCCGGTTTCTTCTCGTCCCGGTCGCTGTCGCCGTCGCCGCTGGAGGAACTGGCCGAGGCGTTGCTGTCGAACCTGCACAGGGGCACCGGCCTCAGAGCTGCCCCCAGACACCACAGCCCCGAGGAGGCTTCCCGGGCTGGAGCTGCCGTGCTCCCACTAACAGCCCTCAAGGGAGTCGCCGTCCACGAGCACGGCTCACTCTGCTCTGCTTCCCGGACGTCCAGAGCTCTCGGGGAAACAGGGCTCCTGCCACCACTCCCACCCATCCTCACCCCAGCCTGGAGCCTTAACCCTCCTCCCAGCTGCTCTCTTTCCCGGACAGAGCAGCCAAGGCCTCCCCAGGAGCCCTTGGTCCCTTTCAGAACTCTCTCACACTGCCTAATGCCATTATGACGGAGCGAGCCCAGAACTGCCCCAGATGCCCAACATTCCCAAATCCCGGGCTGCACGTTCCCAAATCCAGGTGATCCCACTCATGCTGTGAGCATCTCTCAATGCTCATAGAGCCCTAGAACAGCACCTTCTTACGGGGCCTCTGGACAGAGCCCTGCCCGGCCTCTACTCACTCTTCAGCCACGTCGTCATCCTCTTCTCCGGGGTTGAAGGACTCATCTGGAGGAGAAAGCGAGGGCTCAGTGCTTTGGATCCTCATGGGGAACAGGAGCCAGAGCACCACAGCAGCCCCTCAGTGCCAGCCCTCACCTGTCTCCTCCCCGGAGCCGTCGCTGCTGTCGTTGGCATTCTCCTCCCGGATCTTGCCCTCCTCCTTCATCCTCTCCAAGTAGGCATCGTGCTGGTCCTCGTCAGAGTCGGCATATTCATCGTAGCTCTGCTTCATTCCCTGCGGAGAGGCAGTGTGAGAGCTGCTCCCTGTGCCCCCCACGCACACTGCCCCTCTGGAACACAGCCCTGGGTGAGCACGGCCCTGGGCATGCACAGGGCAGGGGCCAGACACGGCCACGTCCCCTCCTTCCCCCCTCAGGGCCCCGGAGAGAGGGGCAGAGCAGTTATGGGGGTTACGGGGGGCCCTCGCACACCACGCTGGGGTTACTGGGTTAGTCAGAGACCACCACGGCCATGCACAGGAAACCTGCACCAGGAGGAGGAGGAGGAGGAGAAAGAGGAAGGGATATCGCACGGACCTTTTTCCTCTACAAGGGCAAGGAGAGAAAAGAGAGGTGAAAAAAGGAGGGAAAAGCAGCCGGATTCTGGGAGAAGGCGGTGCTGGCGCCAGCGGGCGCGAGCCCGGCCCCGCGCGGCCGGTACCTCCTTCAGCCCCCGGTTCTTGATGTTCAGCTTCTTGGCGTTGACGAAGTCGAAGAGCTTCCCATACTCCTCCCTGTGGGAGAGGGCACGGTCGGGCTGGGCCGCCGGGGAGCCCTGGTGGGCACGGCCGGGCTGGGCCCCCAGCCCACACCCACCTCTCGATGCTGCTGAAGGTGTACTGGGTGCCCTGCTTGGTCTCGATCTCGAAGTCGAAGGAGCGGGTGGTGGTGGTGCCGCGGGCGAAGTTGACGAAGGAGATCTCGTCGAAGCGGATGTGCACGGGGGGCTTGTGCACGTAGATGAAGCCCCTCTCCAGCGGGTACAGCAGCCCCGAGCTGGCCTTGTAGGAACAGGTGATGCACTGGGCTCCGGAGTGTCTGCGGGGCAAACTCCGCTGTCCGTGTGGACAAACACCGTGCCCAGCCCCGGCAGCCAGGCCCTGCTCCCCGGCACAGAGAGCCCCTTCCCCCCTGGCCATGGGAATGAGGGGGGAAGAGAGGGACTGGCCCTGCAGCCACTCACCCCTGGAAGTTTCCGGGCACGGTGATCTTGCGGTTCACCAGCGCCTTCATCACCCGGCTGACCATCTCGTAGAGGGACCCCGACATGTTCTTGGTGAGCCGCCCCTCGAAGCGCTTCTCCACCTCCTCCCTGTGTGGACGGAGGGAGGGCAGAGGTGAGAACGGGGTCTGGGGGGGTCAGCACCTCCCTCAGGATCCAGGGAGGGGTCCGGGAAGCGGCCTGGCAGTGGGGGAAGCTCACTCATTCATGTTGAGGGTCAGGGAGATGTCCTCATCCTTGGAGAAGAGCAGGATCAGGAAGTGGTAGCGGGTCTGGCCTTGCTTTATCGGGGGGTCCAGGCTGATCTGGAAAGCGAGGGGGAGGTGAGGACATAGAACCCCCCTGAACCACCCCCACTGCCCTCCCAGGGGAGGGCGGCGGCCCTCCCGCTCACCACGAAGAACATCTGGCGCTGGTCCTTGTGCGGGAGCAGGAAGAGGCGCAGCACGGTGGTGTAGGGGATCTTGTAGTCGAAGGTCTTGCCGTGCAGGTGCAGGAAGGTGGGGTAGATGCGGATGTCGTAGCGCCCGCGCGGCGTCAGGCACTGCAGCTCCCGGAAGATGCAGATGGCGTCTCCGGTGGCCTGGATCACGTCCGCCTTGGACAGCACGTTCTGGGCGAAGGCCTGCGAGGGAAGCGGTCACAAAGGGGCCCTCGCTGCCACCTCCCGCCCCCCTGCCAGCCCCATGCACCTCCACGGGGTCCACGCCGTCCTCCTGGGTGGGGGGCACGTAGAACCGGACCTCCATGAGCGAGACCTCGGCATCGTCGTTCTGGTGGAACTCCAGCGTCACCTCGTTCTTGCCCGTGGTGCACTGGGACACGTTGCTGAGCGGGATCTCGAACACCGGCTGCTCCCCGATGTCGAAGGACAGCAGCTGCCCTGCGGGGAACGTCACAGCCAGCTCAGAGCTGTGCCCCCCAAATCCCATCTCCAGCCACAGTCCCGCTCCTCTCCCAAAATCCCTAGAAACATCCCTAGAAAGCAGCTGCTCCCAAGGGAGCGGCTGGGGCAGCAGAACAGCCACGCCGGTGGGAACATCCCGCCCCACGGCCTCAGGCTGCCACTGGGACTCACCTCCAAACCTCACCGTGCCCCAGTTCCAGCCCTTCACACACAGATCCTTCTCCGCCAGCTCCAGGCAATAGTGGGCCTTGAAGAAATCTGAGAGCTTGTCAAATTCCTGGGTTGGACGAGAGGGAGGGCACACCATCAGGAAACGCCAGCGCCCAGAGCCCCACGTGAGACACAGCCCCCGGGCACGGAGACGCAGGGGGCAGAGCTGTTCTGGGGCTCGCAGGGAGCACGGCTGGGCCAGGGCCAAGGCAGCAGGAGCAGGGAACAGGGACTCACCGACTCCCGGAACCCGTCATACTTGTAGACGTGGCCGTTCTTGGTGAGCAGCTTGAGGCCGTGCCCCAGTGCCACGCGTCGCCACACGCCCTCGGCCAGCTCCGAGGCCTGGATGTTGTCCACCTTCCCCGTCTTGCTGTTCTTGAAGATGACGCCCTGCCGGCTCAGCCGCAGCCGCCCATCGTTCTGCGGGAGAGCCGGGCATCACGGGACTCGGTCCCCTGGAACCGCGGGGGAACCAGGACCCCTTTGGGCACAGCCCCCCAGGCACCCACACCACCGACCACAGCTTCATGGCCCACATCCTCCTCACCACGCAGCTTTCGCTCCCCCGTCCACACCCCAACACGCTCCAACCCCAGAAGTGCCCCTGGGGCCGTCCCCGCGTCCCCTCGCTCACCATGGAGCCCTTCACCTCCTGGTAGATCTCGTTGAACTCCAGCGTATCGGCCATGGCGGCTGCGGGGTGCGGGAGGGGACGGGGACGAGCTCAAGAGGGGTTCAGCAGCCCCCCCAGCCCGGCATGCCCGGGGCCGCGGCACGGGAGTCAGTCAGGGCAGCTGCGGGGGGACAGCGGGTGAGCCGGGCTGGCGACGGGCTCCTGGCGCTCCCCAGCGCCCCGAGAACCAGACCTCAGCCCCCAAACACCTGCTCCAACCCCCAGTCCCGGACGCTGCCTCTCGCGGGGGCACCTGAATCACCGGCGGCGGCGACCCCGGCCCCTCCCGCCCCCTTCCCCGGATGTGCCCTGGCCCGGGGGCCACCCCCTCCTGCACCCCTCAGCCACCGCTGTGTCATCGCACCGCTCCGACACCCCCACCCCTGCCCTTCCTCTCCCCGATGCGGCCTCTCCGCACCCCAAACCACCCGCCGCACCCCCAAATTCCTTCCGGGACCGAGCTCCCAAGCGCGCCCCGGGCCTCCCCGCCGCCCCGAACCTGCTCCCACCTCAGGCCTGTTCCCCCATCCCAGCCCGGCCTCCCCTGACCGCGGGTTCCCCCCCGCGGGATCCAGACACCCCCCATCCCCCGGGCAAGCCCGCCCAGCCCCCCGCACCGCCGCCGCCGCCGCCGCCGCCTTTCCCGCCTGCGCAGCGCCAACCGCGCGGAGCCGCCGCCGCCGCCACCGCCGGAAGCCGCGCGCACTTCCGCCATGGCGCCGGTCCGCGCTGGCGCCCCCTGGCGACCTGGCGGGCCCGTGCAACGCCCGCCGCCGCACCGCGGGCGGCTCCGCAGCGCGCCGGAGGACCCCGCCCACCGAGGCGGCGGGGGCGGGGCTAGAGCGGCCGCGCCCCCTCCCCCGCCGGCCGCCGCTCTGCCCCGCCCAGCACCATGAAGAGAAGGGGAGGACGGACCCCATTGGCCAGCGCGGGGCGAGCCCCGTGACGTCACCTCGTGTGGGGGGACGCCCCCCCGACCACCCCCCAAAGCCGGGGTGCCCCAAAGTGCTGGAACCGGGCACTGGGGCGGCCCAGAGCGGGGCACCCCCGAAACCGCACACGCGGGCCCCGGCCGCCTGCTCCCCTGCGGAGGAGCCCCCCCCAAACCCGGCATCCTCAGCCTGGGGCGCGCCCCCCACGTGCACCCCAGCGCGGGGCTCCCCGGTGTCCGAGTGCGTCCCCCGTTTGGGGCTCCCCACCGCAGGGACGCCCGGGAAGGACCCCGCCTGCCCCCCTCCATCCCCCCAGCAAAGGGGGGCCACCCCTCCCGTCCCCCCGGGCCGTGCCCCCGCCCCCGGCCCCCGCCCTGCCCCCGCCCCCGCCCGCCCCCGCTGCCCGCACCCCTGCGGGCTGCCGCCCACACCCTGCCGGTACCCGCACCCTGCCCGTGCCCCTGCCCGCACCGGCGCCCGCGCCCTGCCCTGCCCGCATCCCCGCTCACTGCCCGCATCCCTGCCCTGCCCTTCCCGCATCGCCCTCCGTTCCCGCAGCCCTGCCTGCCGCTGCCCTGCCCGTACCCCCGTCGCCCGCCGCCCCCCGCGCTGCCCATGTCCCCGCCGCGCTCCCGCACCCGCTGGGTGAGCGACTTCTTCTCGTACGAGACCACCAAGTCGGTGGTGGTGAAGAGCTGGGTGGTGGGCGTCGTCAACCGCGGTGTCCAGCTCCTCATTCTCGCCTACTTCGTCGGGTGAGCCCCGCGGCAGCCGCCGGGACAGCTCTCGGGCACCTCTGGGACACGCCGCCCTGGGACATCCCCCCGGACACCCCCCGCACCCTCTTCCCGGCACCGCGGCGACTCCCGCTCGCTGCTGCAGGCGGCACCCGGGGGTGACACGGGTGATGGGGTGTGACAGGGGTGAAGGGGGGTGACAGCGAGGGGACACCCGGCCGGCCGTGCGGGGTGAGGGGGTGGCCAGGCCGGGAGCGGTGAGCGATGGAGCAGAGGAGGGACGGGAGGGCGGGTGACAAAATGTGTCAGCGCCGGGAATTCAGGTGTGCCGGAGCGGGTGGCACGACGGGGACAGCCGGGACAGAGGGTGTCGGTGCGGCTGACACGAGGGGGACAGCCAGAGAGTGTGCCGGGAGGGTGGCAGGAGGGCGGCAGCGCAGGTGACATGACGGGGACAGCGAGCTGTCGTTACGGGTGACACACGGGGGACAGCCAGGACAGCATCTCTGGCGGGTGACACTGTGGGTGACACGGTGGGTGACACCGAGGAGCGGAGAAGCCGCTCGGCCCCAGGGATGACAGGAGGGGGTCCCTGCTCCCGGGGGATGACAGCAGCCACCGGCGGGGGATGACAAGCGGCTGTCGGGGACCGCGAGTCACGGGCAGGTCCGGGGGGTGCCGGGGGGTGCCGGTGGTGCCCGGGGGTGGCTGTCCCCAGCGTCACCCGCGGTGCTGTCCCAGCTGGGTGTTCCTCCATGAGAAAGCGTACCAGGTGCGGGACACTGCCATCGAGTCTTCCGTGGTCACCAAGGTGAAGGGCGTGGGGCGCTACGCGGGGCAGGTGATGGACACGGCCGACTACGTCACGCCCCCCCAGGTGAGGACCGGGCACCGGAGGGGTCTCCGAGGGGCGCGGGGCCACCCCCGCCTCAGCTCGCCACTCCCCCGGACGGGTCGTGTGACAGCCACGTCCCGCAGGGCACCTCGGTGTTCGTGGTGGTCACCAAGCAGATCCGGACCGAGGACCAGGAGCAGGGCTTGTGCCCGGAGGTGCGGGGGGGCGGGGAGCGCTCGGGGGGACCCCTCGATGAGCCCCCCGCCCGCTGACCCCCGCCCCGCAGAGCGAAGCCGCGTTTCACTGCTCGGCGGACCGGGACTGCCGGGAGCTGAGCCCGGGCACGAGCAACGGTGAGGGATCCTGGTGGGAACGGGGGCTGAGGGGGCCGGAGGGACCGGGGGAGCCACCACGGGCAGGAGTGAGGGACCCTTGGTGGGCTCAGGGGACTGGGAGGGGGCGGGGCTCTGATGCGGGAGCTGGGGGTCTGGGGGAGCCGGGGGTTCAGGGTCCCAGGGGTGCCGACGGGGGTCTGGGGTCTCAGGGGTGCTGATGGGGGTACTGACAGGGGTTTGGGAGTCCCAGGGGTGCTGACGGGGGTCTGGGGTCTCAGGGATGCTCCCGGGGGTGCTGACGGGGGTTTGGGAGTCCCAGGGGTGCTGACGGGGGTCTGGGGTCTCAGGGATGCTCCCGGGGGTACTGACAGGTGTTTGGGAGTCCCAGGGGTGCTGACAGAGGTCGGGGGTCTCAGGGATGCTCCCGGGAGTGCTGACGGGGGTCCGGAGTCTCAGGGGTGCTGGCAGAGGTACGGGGGTCCCGGGAGTGCTGACAGGGTTTGGGGTCCGAGGTCCCAGCGGTGCTCCCGGGGGTACTGACGGGAGTACAGGGGTCCCGGAGGTGCTGACAGGGGTTCGGGGTCCCAGGGATGCTGACGGGGCGCTGCATCGCCTACAACGCGACCCTGCGCACCTGCGAGATCCAGGGCTGGTGCCCGCCCGAGGTGGACACTGTTGACGTGTGAGTGGGGCCGGGGGGACACAGGGAGGAGCAGGGGACGTGCCCCCTGCCGTGTCCCCAGCGTCACCCCCTTTGCTCCAGCCCCGTCATGCTGGAAGCTGAGAACTTCACCCTCCTCATCAAGAACAGCATCCGCTTCCCGCTCTTCGGCTTTGAGAAGTGAGTGGCACAAGGCACGGGGGGACACGGGGGGACACGGGGGGACACAAGGACAGGGGGACAGGGTAACACAGGGACACGGCGACGGGGGGACATGAGGACACAGGCTCACGATGGCGGGGGAACACTGGGATGGGGGTCCACGAGCCCCAGACTGCTGCCTGATGGCACATCCCTCCCTGTCCCCCTGTGTCCCCCCGTGTCCCCAGGACCAACCTGCCACCCCCCGGCAGTGGGGTGGAGCTGGGACGGTGCCGCTTCCACCCACAGCTGCAGCCCCTGTGCCCCATCCTGCGCCTGGGGGACGTGGCACGTCTGGCCGGGCAGGACTTCCCTGCGCTGGCTGCCACCGTGAGCGGGGACACGGGGGGCACGGGGGACACAGCGGGGGAATGGGGTGGGTGTGGGGACATATGGGTACAGGCAGGTGGGATGTGAGGGCATGGGGACACGGGGCTTGGGGACACAGAGACATGGGATGTGGGACATGGGGACATGAGACACAGAATGGGGAGGCATGGGGTGGTGGGATACATGGACATGGAACATGGGGACATAGGGGGGCAGGGGTGTGGGGTGTTGGGAACAGGACATGGGGATACAGGAACACAGGATGCAGTGATGGTGTGGGGCTCGACACAGGGACATGTATGTGGGTGCATGGGGTTTGGGATACGGGGCATGGGGACATGGAGTGTACGGACACGGGGATTTGAGACGGGTGGGGGACTTGGGGGCATGGGGATGTGGGGTGGGACATGGAGCGTGGGGCCAGGGGACACAGGGCTGTGAAGCTGTGGGGACTTGGGGCCGTGGGTCTGGGGTCCGTGGTGCTGACGCAGGGCTGGGGCAGGGCGGGGTGCTGGGGATCAAGATCGGGTGGGTGTGTGACCTGGACCGGGCCTGGGAGCGCTGCCTGCCCCGCTACTCCTTCACCCGCCTGGACAGCCTGGCCCGGACCCCCGCCCCTGGATACAACTTCAGGTACGGCCGGGACGTGCCTGGCACAGGGGTGTGTGCTGCCTGGCGGGGCTCCTGTCCCCATGTCCCCGCGTCCCCGCAGGCACGCCAGGTACTACCGCTGGCCCAATGGCTCCGAGCGCCGCACCCTCACCAAGGCCTTTGGGATCCGCTTTGATGTCCTGGTCTATGGCAGCGTACGTGTGGGGCCGGGGGCTCGGGGGGCCGCGGGGGGCTCGGGGGGCCTCGGGGGCTCTGGCCAACAAGGGCTCTGCTCCCCCAGGCCGGGAAGTTCGGCATCGTCCCCACCCTCATCAACACGGTGGCCGCGTTCACCTCCATCGGTGTGGTGAGTTGTGGCCGTTCTCAGCCCCGGCATGGTGACACCCCCCAGGGCAAAAGGGGGAAATCCCGTGGCTCGGGGCACGGGGACACAGCGCAGCCGCAGGGTGACAGCGGCCCGGCTCCCTGCGGGTCCCGGGGGTGCTCCACAGCGCGGGCCCCCCCACCCCAACGCTGCCACCCCCAGGGCACGGTGCTGTGCGACATCATCCTGCTCAACTTCCTCAAGGGCGCCGAGCACTACAAGGCCCGCAAGTTCGAGGAGGTCAGACGTGGGGCCGGGGTGCCCTGGGGATGGGGGCACCTCCGGAGGGCTCGACCGGCCCGCCCCGGGGGCAGTGACTCACCCAGCGCCCGTCCCCTGCCCCACAGGTGCCAGAGGCCGGTGCGCCCGCCACCCCCGCCAGCCCCACGGCGTGTCCCCCCGGGGCGCTGGGGGCCTGCACCCGGGACAAGCAATCCACCGACTCGGGCACCTTCTCCCTCGGCCTCTAGCCCCGGGGGCCGCGGGGCAGCCCACGGCCGGCTGAGGGGCTCCTACTGCTCGCCCCTCTCCTGCGCTCACCCTGTGAGCCCCATCCGTATCCCAGTGTCCCCGGTGCCCACCCCGGGTGTCCCAGTACATCCCAGTGTCCCCTGTGCCCACACGGAGCGCCCCTTGCTCCGAGGGTGCTGCATTCCTCCCCCCCCCAATAAACCCGTGGCTCGCAGCACCCACCCGTGTCCAGCCCCGGTGGGCGCGGGGCAGTTTTGGGGGCCGACGGGCAGGGTTGGGGTGCGGGAGCAGAGGGGAGAGGGGTCGGGGTGCTGTCCCTGGGATGGGGCACACCGCGAGAGGGGCTGCCAGCAGGAGCGCAGCCCGTGGAAGGGGGCACAGAGGGACAGGAGCTGAGCCCGAGGGGGGTCACTTCCTCGGTCGGATGTGAGTAACTCTGGTGGATTCGGAGGAAGCTGCCGGATCCCTCCTCGTGCAGGGCCAAGCGCTGCCCTTCCTGCTCCGGGGAGGGGGGGGTCTGTCTCCTCATCCCACCCCAATCCCCTTGGCAGGGCCAGTGGGGACGCCGTGAGCCTGGCTTGCTCCCGGTGGAGCCGCCGGTGCCAAGTCCCGGCGTTCGTTCCTGGGAGCGAGGAGCGAGGGTCCCGGCGCCCCTCGCTGGTGCCCAGGGCAGCCCCCGCCCCGCAGGGAGAGCGGCTCCTGCCCTCCCCCCGCTGCAGATAGCGGGGCTCGTTATCAGCCGCACGGATTCCTTATCAGCCCAGCCCTGGCCACCCACCCACCACCCGTGGCCACCACAAACCCAGCCTGGGGGGCTCCTTCCCCGGCGCCGGGACTAACAGGACCCCCTGGGTGGCACCGGGGACGAGCGGAGCCATCTCAGCTTCCAGGCCAGCGAGGGGGTGAGCGGGACACTCAACCCCCAGTTTTTGGGAAGGGAGGAGACTGTGAAAGGACTCGTGTGGCGGCTGGAAAGGCATACTTGTGCCGTATTCCAGTAGCACACAGATTGCCGGGATTGTTATTAATAGTCATTAATAGAGCTGCTCGTTAGCGGTCCCGCTCATTAACGGGGCTCCGGCCGGGGCGGCAGCAGCCCGGGGAGCCTCGCTGCGACCCCGGGGGCTCATTAGCGGTGCCGGGGTTTCCCCGCTAATGCTGTTAATTGGCGGAAAGGCTCGAGCCGTGTCGGCACTGGGGAGTGGGGGGTTCCGGCCCTTCTTCGTTCCGATTTGGGATTTCATCGGAGGCGGGCGCCCTCGCAGTTCTGCCACCAGCTTGAGCAGGTTTGGGGTTTAAAGCCTCCGTCCCCGCAAGCCGGCTGTCCCGGCGCTGGGATACGGGATCGTTCCTTATCTCCAGCCTGATTAAGCCCTGGTTTGTTTCCCCGGCTGACGCTCCAGCTCTGGGTGTCTGGTTCGGCGCTGCTGTGCCCGCACCTCCGGGGGCCCCTGACCTGCACCCCATTCCCCCCTACATCCCTCTGTGTCATTTTGGAGACCCCTGTGAGCTCCCCCCTGTTTCAGCCACTGAATTGCCCCCACAACCCCTCCTTTACACCCCTTTGCTGGGAGAAGGGCCCCCCTGAGCGGGGTCCTGGGGGGCTCTGTGACCCCCCAGCCTCCGTCCGTGCACTCGGGTGTTAAACCTGCCCCTTCCCACAGCCCGTCCCATGCTCAATCCCCGCCTTCAGCCCCAGCCCAGGCCCCAGCCCAGACCCCACAGCGCGTCCCGAGGGACCTGGGGCTCTTCAGACCTCACTCTGCAAAGTCCCGCTCGGCTTTTTCGGTTCCGTCGCCCAGAGCTGGAATTGTGAGAGCTCAGTCCCAGTGGGACAATCCCAGACCACGGCCCCACCACCGCGGGGGGCTTCCCTCCCGCCTCCCCCCAGTATTTATTTGTGGGGTGGAGGGAAGTTTGTTCTCTCTCGGCTCAGCGCTGCGGCGTCCGGCTCCGTGACCGACCCGCGGAGCTGGGATGCACCGAGGGCTCCGGTGGCGGCTGCCCTGAAATGGCCTTTTTACGGCGTGGGGGGTCCCAAAGCCCCCCTCCCCGCCCCGGATTTTTGGTAAATGTATAAATCTCCTCGCCATGTTGTGCTCAAAGCGGGCCCCCGGCGCTGGCGGACCCCGCGGAGCCAGCGCGGTGTGCACACAGCGCCGCAAAGCTGGGAGCAAACCGGGGAGCCCCGAGTGCCAAATGCAAGATGCCAAATGCACCCCCGCCCCGTGCGACTCCCCCCAGCGCGACACCACCCCCCCAAATGTGACACCACCCCCCCAAATGTGACACCACACCCCCAAATGCGACACCACCCCCCCAGCGCGACCCCCCGCCGCCAAGGGCCCGGCGTGAGGCTGCCCGTGCGAAAGGCAGCCCCCGGTGCGTGACACTGAATGCGGCGCCCCGAGGTGAAACCCCAAATGCTGGCAGACCCCCGAAGCCCCCCTCGTCCCTGAGCCCCCGCACCGGACGCCGTCGTGGTGGGCGACCGAACCCCGCGGGCGTGGCGGGGCCGGGGTTATCTCGGGGGTCGGCGCGTTGACACGCGGGTGAGAGCTCGGTGAAGCCCCCCGGGAAGGAGCCAGATGGAGCTGGGGGGAGCTGTGAAGTTTCCCACGGGGGCTCCTGCCCGGCCCTGCCTCCCGCCCTGTGCTGTCCGTCCCCTCCGGGAGGAGGGCGGGGAGGAGGAGGAAGGGGAGGTAACGCGGTGGGATTCGCCGGCGGCTCAGGGGCCGGAGGAGCGGGTGAGCCCGGGATGAGCTGAGCCGAGCGGAGCCCAGCGCCGGGATGGAGGAGGCGGCGGACTCCTACACCTACGGCTTCGACAACGACACGGACTGCGAGTACGCGGAGTGGGGCCCCTCGCTGGCCCTGCTGCCCACCATCTACCTGCTGGTCTTCCTGCTGGGCACCACCGGCAACGGGCTGGTCCTCTGGACCGTCTTCAAGGGCGGCCGCGACCGCCGGCGCTCGGCCGACACCTTCATCGCCAACCTGGCCGTGGCCGACCTCACCTTCGTGGTCACCCTGCCCCTCTGGGCCGCCTACGCCTGGCTGGGCTACCACTGGCCCTTCGGCACGGCCGCCTGCAAGGTCAGCAGCTACCTGGTGTTCGTCAACATGTACGCCAGCGTCTTCTGCCTGACCGGCCTCAGCTTCGACCGCTACCTGGCCATCGTCCGGCCGCTGGCCACTGCCAAGCTGCGCTCGCGGGTCAGCGGGCTGGTGGCCACCGTGGCCCTGTGGCTGCTGGCGGCCCTGCTGGCCCTGCCCGCCCTGGTGCTGCGGCGGGCGGCTGCCCTCGGCGGGGACACCAAGATCACCTGCTACATGGACTACGGGGACCTGGCAGCGCAGGGGACGGAGGGCGCCTGGGAGGTGGGGCTGGGGCTCTCCTCCACCGCGCTGGGCTTCGTGGCCCCCTTCGCCGTGATGCTGACCTGCTACTTCTTCATCGCCCGCACCGTGGCCACTCACTTCCGCCGGGAGCGGGCCGAGGGGCCCCGCAAGCGCAAGCGCCTGCTCACCATCATCACGGTGCTGGTGGCCGCCTTCGGGGGCTGCTGGCTGCCCTTCCACCTGGTCAAGACCCTCTACGTGCTGATGGACCTGGAGGTGCTGCCCTGGTCCTGCGCCCTCCACACCTTCCTCAACAACCTCCATCCCTACTGCACCGGCATCGCCTACATCAACAGCTGCCTCAACCCCTTCCTCTACGCCTTCTTCGACCCCCGCTTCCGCCACGCCTGCGCCGCCCTCCTCTGCTGCCGGACCCCCGGCCCCGGCCCCGAGCGCTCCGCCAGCTACTCCTCGGGCCACAGCCACCCCCCCGGCGGCAAGGGGGGCCCCGGCCCGGGGGGCAAGCTGGACCCCGCCACCCAGGAGACGCTCTTCCGCGCCTGAGCCCCCCCCGTCCCCTGACCGCCCCCGGCGCCCCCCGAGCTGGTCTCCTCGGGGGGGACCCCGCCACCTCCGCCTCGCCCCAAAGCCTGGCTTGCTTTGGGGATCCCCCGCTGGAAAGCCCTGCTCGCGGGAAGGGGAAACTGAGGCACAGCCGGGGAGGAGCCCCTGTGGGCTCAGGCGGGGGCGGCTCCCCCGGCACCCCCAGGGCTTTGTGTTTTGTGACAAATAAATGAATTTTGGTTAAAAAAGGAGCAGGGTGTGCGCAGTTCCCTCGGGGGGCTGTCGGGGTGAGGTGGAAGGGAGGATGGAGGGGTGGGGGCACGGCTGGGTTTTGGGGCGTCCGTGAGCGAGGGCGCGGTGCGGGGAGGTGGGGGAGGTGTGCACTCTGTGGGGGTCCCTGCCTGGGACAGATTCTCCCGGTCTCTTCCTCAGCAACACTTTGGGAAATGCGGGAAAACCCCCTTCCCAACCCTTCGGAGCACGGCAGCACCGGGATGGGGGTGTTTGACCCCCGCGGCACCTGCCCGCCCCAGCCCCCCAGCTCTGATTGTATCAGGCGGCAGCCCCGTCCCACCAAATCCCATTTTGGGGCTTTTATCCTTATCTGAGGCTGGGACGAGCGCTGGGTGACTCACCCGGGCGTGGAAACGGGACCTGGCGCTGGGAAACACCCAAAGCTGAGGGATGGGGACACGGGACCCCCTGGGCATGGATGGGAGGTTTGGGCACCGGGCAGGACCCCGGCTCACCCCAACCAGGATTTAGATGAACCACCAAATGGCTCCTGTCCCATTTCCCCCCCACCACCCCAGCCCCCGCCGCTTCCTGAGGCTCTGCTCGAAATAAATCTTCCCCCTATTTGCTATTTACATCCTTCATTTATCGGTGATGAACTATCCTGTCTCCTCAGGCTTTGTTCTCGCTTGGAAAGGATGCGGGATCATTACTGGGTTCCTCGGGATGCTTCCCGTCGAGGGAGCTGCCTCCACCTTCCTGCCGGCCCCCACCGTGTTTGGGGGCCACCGCCCGGGGTCCCCCCGGGTGCGGACAGTCCTTTGTCCAAAGAGAGGGAAGGGAGGGGGCGGCCAGGGGGCTGGGGACGGCACAAACTCCCACCTGGAGGGGCGGGAGCCCCCTTGGGCGTTTTGGGGAGTTTCTCAAGGGATCTGGTTTGGTCTAAGGGCTGGGGGAGCTTGAGGAGGGGGAATGCTGCATCCAAGGACGCGTCCCGAAGTGTGTTTACATTCCAGCGCCATCCAGGCTCCCTCAGCCTGGAGAGACCCCTGGATACCACCCAGCCATCTGTCAATCCAGCTGTCCATCCATCAGTCCAGCAGTCCCTTCCTCCATCCATCCATCCATCCATCCATCCATGGTTTAATGGTTTTGGGGTTACAGGGGCAGTGCTGGGGCTGATGGTTGGGCTTGATCTTAAAGGTCTCTTCCAGCCTCGAGGATCCAATGATTTTTTCCTTCTCTCTCCCTTTGCCCATCCCTCCATCCTCCTTTCCCTCCCTCTCTCCATGTCTCCCCCTGTCCCTCCATCCCTCCACCACCCCCAAGCAGGCCAGCACCATGGGGGTGTCGGGGTTGCTGTTTCCCCCCGTCCGGTGCGGAAATGGCCGCAGGCACCCGGCCAGCGGAGACGGAGCTGCCGACTTTCTATGCGCGTCCTTGAGATTTCCCTTTCCCTTCCAGGAGGGAAATGTTTGGTTGAGGAGTCTCTGGGGAGAAATGCAGGGACACTACAGAAAATAACAAGGCCGGAGCCGGGGGCGAGGGACAGCAGGGCCGGACCACCCGTCGGAAGAAGATAAGGAAGGTGTTGCCTTCCTGAGAGTGCCTGGGGAAGATGAGGAGGGAAGATAGAGGGGGGACAGCGGGCACGGGGGGATGGGGACCATTCTTGGAAAGGATGGCCGGGGAGTGGGTGTGATCCTCAGGGGAGCCTGGGGGCCCTTAAACCCCAAAATGTGATGCCTTGGGAGCGCTGCGGGTCCCAACTGAGCCGGAGGGCACGGCCGGGGGTCCCCAGACGGCGGTGGCGGGAACGTGACACCGGGAAAACAGAGATTGTTCCGCGCAGGGAGTAAAAGTGGGCTCCGGGGGGGATGGATGCACCAGGGCTGGGGACAGGGACAGCTTCCCCCGCCCCCGGGAGCCCCCCCGTCCGCTTTTCCAAGCTGCCAAACGGGATGTTCACCCCCCCCTCCGCGATCTCCCCCCGCCTCGCATCCCGCCCGGGGGTGCCGAAATAATCTGGTGGTGCTAAGGATGTCCCCGGGCGTCCCCTTTGAAGTGACCTCCGTGTTTACAGCCCGGCTCGGGCTCCTTCACACCTCCCGCCCCAAAGCAAACGGAGGGGGGGACCCGCGTGGGTGGGGGGGCTCAGCTCCCGTTTGTGCCGGGAAAACGCGCATTTGTCAAAGCCGCGGGAAAGCTTTGCCACCGCACTCAGGGCTCAGAAACTTTTGTCACTGTGGGGTGGGGGCGGCGGCTGCCGGGGGTGACATTTCGGGGCGGTGCCTGCCTCGGCGTGTCCCCACCGTGCCGAGTCCTGGGTGACCCACCCGACACCCTTGGGGGGCCGGTCCGGCCCCGGGTGAGGGGACCCCCGAGGGTGACCCTGCAGGACCGAGGAGGGGACCGAGGGGGAGGACGGAGAGAGGAAAAGGGGTGGAAAACAAGGCGGGGGGACAATTTGGGTGGGGGGGAGGTTTGGGATGGGAGGTGGGATTGGACGGGTGGGTGGACGGCTGGAAGTGTTGGGAGGGAAGGAAAGATGGGTGCACGGAAAGAGGGGTGGATGGACGGACATACGGGAGGGCAGGCAGGGCACTGCCAGGGTTTGGGGGTGCCCCGGGCGCTGGGGGTGGGCGCTGGGGGCCACTGTCCGGCCGCTGCCCCCATCCCTCCCCCGGGGCCGCCGGCGCGGCCGGACGCGGCACAGCTGCTGCCCGACCTCTGGGCTCCGGCCAGGCGGGACGGGCCCCGCGTCCCCCCCGCGGGAGGGGGTCCCGGGGAGGGGGGGACGCGGAGGTGAGCCGGCGGCCACAGCTGGGCCCCGCGGGGCCGGGAGATGCTGCCGGAGGAATAACAGGAAGCGCCGGAGGGAAAAGCACGGCTGATGCCTTCTGCAGGCTGCGGGACGGCGGTGTCTGTCACACGCATGTCCCTGTCACACACACACGCAGTGTCCCCCCATGTCCCTGTCGCACACACACAGTGTCCCCCCGCCACGCGCGTGTCCCGGCCCCGGCTGCGCTGACGCTCTTTATTGTCGAGGTTTGGCGCTGAAAAAGTGCCCCGTGGTACAAAACCCGCGGTTACAAAACGTACAAAGAGCGGGGTCGGGGGAGAAGAGAGAGAAACGGAAAGGAAAAGGGAAAAGGGAAAGGGAAGAAAAGGAAGAAGAGAAGAGAAGAGAAGAGAAGAGAAGAGAAGAGAAGAGAAGAGAAGAGAAGAGAAGAGAAGAGAAGAGAAGAGAAGAGAAGAGAAGAGAAGAGAAGAGAAGAGAAGAAGAGAAGAGAAGAGAAGAGAAGAGAAGAGGAAAAGAAAAAAGAAAAGAAAAGAAAAGAAAAGAAAAGAAAAGAAAAGAAAAGAAAAGAAAAGAAAAGAAAAGAAAAGAAAAGAAAAGAAAAGAAAAAAGAAAATCTAAGAAGACAAGGGGAGGAAAGGAAAGGAAAGGAAAGGAAAGGAAAGGAAAGGAAAGGAAAGGAAAGGAAAGGAAAGGAAAGGAAAGGAAAGGAAAGGAAAGGAAAGGAAAGGAAAGGAAAGGAAAGGAAAGGAAAGGAGAAATAATAAAATAAAAGGACAAGAAGAAACAAAAGAGAAGGAAAATAAAACATAAATATAAATATAAAAAGAAGAGTGAGGATGAGGCAGAGGAAGGAGCTGGTGGGATGCAGGCGGATGCTCCGTGCCCGTGTGGCTGGCCTGGGGGTGCAGGAGTTGTGGGGGGTGCAGGGGGTGCGGAGCAGGGGGGCGGTTCTTGGACTCACTGAAAGGAAAATAATAAAAACCCAGAGAAAACAGAGAAGGCAGAGGTCAGGTTCCCTTTCCCGGGGGCAGCGCTGGGGCTGGGGTGCAGCCGGAGCCCTTTTGGGGTGGGCTGGGGTTACACCAACCCCCTCCCCCCATGCACTCAGCCTCCATGGGGGACGGGGGAAGGGACAAAGCAGCCCCCCGGCGACCCCAGCCCTGAGCCCCAAGCCCCGATCCCCACCTGATGTGCTCCCACAGTGACGGGGTGACGTGGGCACCAGGGACAGGTGACACCGGCACTAGGGACGTGGCCGCCCCGGCTGGACAGAGGGTCTCGTTGGCTTTCCGCTTTTTGCTTTTTTTTTTCTTTTTTTGCCCTTTTTTAGAGCTCCTTCCACCTCCCAGCCCTCCCCCAGGGTGGGCAATGCTGGCGCCCGGTATGGCCCCGAAGAGGAGGGAGAAGTCATCCCTGGGAGATGCAATCCCTGGACGGGGCCATCCTTGGGAGATCCCATCCCCTGGAGATGTCACAGCCCATCCCACCACCAGGCTCGGTGGTCCCGGTGCTGCCCCAGCGCATCCCGGCGTCACCAGCGAGGCGCAGGCATGCCCTGGAGCGGTGGTGCCGAGCTGGGCGTCAGCACCACTTCCTGCCCCCCTGGATTTCTGGGGAGGCTGGAGAGCGTGGGAAGGATTTGGGGGGGCTGCAGCGGTGCTGCTTTGGGGCTGAAAGCGGGGATTTCCTCGGTGCCCCCAGGAGAGCAGCTGCGGTCCCCAAGGCACACAGAGGCCTCGGGGGTCTCTGTCTCTCCCGGGCAGAGGTGGAGGGGTTCCCAGGGGATTCCCAAGTGGCTGCCTCAACCAGTCCTGGGCAGTGGGAACAGCACAGGAGGGGGACCAAGCTCACGGTGATGGGGGGTGCAAAAACTCCCCACTTTGGGGCAAAAGGAAGCGGGGCTGTCCCCTGGTGAACCCGGCGTCTCGAGGGCCACCCCGGCGCGGGGGGGCGGCGGGAGGGGACGCGGACAAGGCACAGTCTGGTGTCCCCGCGGGGGCGGCCGGGCCGGGGGGTGGCCGGGGCGGGGGTCTATCGGCGATGGTGGCGGCGGCGGTCCCTAAACGTCCTCGTCCTCGCTGGCCTTGCTCCAGCGGTGGCAGCAGTTGGCCGTGATGCCCAGCAGGAAGTTGGTGGCCACCGAGGCGATGGAGACGACGAAGCCGACGAAGGCGATGAAGAGATAGTCGTCGAGGGTCAGCGTGAGGTGGCAGGCCTGGAAGCTCTCCTCGGTCAGCGACAGCAGCGGGGCCCCCGCCAGCTCAGGGGGAGCCCAGCACTCCGCCTGCTGCGAATCTGCGGGACGGAGGGATGGCGTCAGCCCGGCCGCCGGCCCCCCGGACGGGACGGGGCACGGGGTGGGGGGGGAGGTCCCGGCAGCACCTACCCGAGGAGCAGCGCTGGATGCGCCCCCGCAGCCACTTGAGCAGGGGCTCCATGGCACAGCCGCAGAGCCAGGGGTTGCCCCCCAGGCGCAGCCCCACCAGGCCGGGCAGCCCCTCCAGGGCGTCGAGGCTGAGGGCGGCCAGGCCGCCGTAGCTGAGGTCCAGCTCGCGCAGCTGGGCCAGGCCGCGGAAGGCCTGGGGGTGGACGCGGCGCAGCCCCGGGTTGTGGCTGAGGTCGAGGCGCAGCAGCGCGCTGGCCTCGCGGAACATGTCGGCGGGCACCAGGCTGAAGTTGTTGTAGCTGAGGTCCAGGTGCGCCAGGCGCCGGGCGCCGCGGAACAGCCCGGCCGGCAGCGCGGCCAGCGAGTTGTTGCGCAGGTCGAGGGCGCGCAGCTGCCCGTAGCAGCCCAGGTAGCCCGGCGGGATGCTGGCGATGCGGTTGTGGGCCAGGCTCAGGTTGCCGGTGTCCAGCGGCAGCTCGGGGGGCACGGAGAAGAGGCGCTGCCCGCTGCAGTCCACCGCCTGCCCGCGGCAGCTGCACAGCACCGGGCAGCCCGCGCCCGCCGCCGCCACCGCCGCCGCCGCCGCCACCAGCCAGGGGCCCAGCAGCATGGCCTCGTGGCCGCGGCCCTCACGGGGCGCCGGGGGCCATCCCGCCCGCCCGCTCGCTCACGCCCAGCGCTGCCGGCGGCCGGCCGCGGGGCCGGGCTCGCGGCGGTCACAGCGACGTCCCCGGCATCCCGGCGGCATCCGGGGGGCAACGCCGAGCCCTCCGGGGGCAGCGGCGGGGCCGGCGTCGGGCCGTCAGCAGCCGCCTGCGAGGAAGAGCAGCGCGGGGAAGCCGTGCCGGCCACACGCCCCGCCGGGGGGGCCGCAGCTGTTGCGGCCCGAGGTGGCCTCTGGGGCACCCACACCCTCCCCGTGGCCCCCGGGCCAGGGCCACTCCTCCAAGCATCCCCCGGGGATTTCAGGCAGGAAAGGGCCCCCCAGCCCTGCTGACCTTGGCCAGCCCATCCTGGCTGGTGGTGGGCAGAGCAGAGGTGCTGCTCCAGGGCCCCCCGCCAGCCCCCCACCGCCACGAGCTGAGCCCGGTGCCAGGGACACCCTCCCCGCCTCTCTGCTGGGGGAAGATCCCCGTTCCCAGCACCCGCCGGGGTCCCCCCAGGCCTGCCCTCGCCCCCCACCACCCGGCCGTGTCTGGCTCCATCCTCCCTCGCCCGCAACCCCCCAGCTCCATCCTCTCCCACCGGCCCAGCTTGCCCCGGTCACTCCCCATCCCCACAGCCCCCCGACCCCTGAGGTGGGGCCGGCGTGCCCCGGGGTACTCACTGGGAGGGAGCAGGGCCTGGCTGCCTGCGGTGATGGGGGGGTCCTCCTGAGTGGTGATGTGGGGGGCTCCGGACGGTGACGGGGGGGTCCCCGGTGGCCGCCCACACCCCGGAGGCCGTCAAGTCGGGAGCTGGGCTCCGGCAGCGGCGGCCAAGGCTGCTGCGAGCCTGGCGATGGGAGCAGGTCTTTCCCCACCTCCTTCCTCCCCTCCTCCTCCTCGTCCTCCCTTGTCTCTCTCTTTCTCTGTCTCTTTTTTTTTTTTTTTTTTTCCTCTTTTTTTCCTTAGGGCCAGATACTGACGTGTCGGTGTCTCTTAGCAACTGCCTCCACATCTCTGAGCAACAGGAGAGCGGGATGCGGAGCCGCCGAGCCAGGGAGACAGCGGCGGGCGGAGGTGCCCCCGCCCCAGGGACCTCCTGCCCGGGCCGGGGGACCCGCACCCGCACGGCCCAGGCACCCGGTAGGGATGCAGCAGGAAGAGGGGTGGCATCCTGCTCCCCTGCCCCGGTCCCCAGCCCTCCCACACTCTCCCAGCCCCGGGAAGCATCCTCGCGGGATGGGGTGAATCAGGGGTTCCCAGGCGCTGAAAACAGAAACAGATGACGTGGCGGCAGAGGGGAGAAACGAGGCAGCCGGGATCCAAGGGGAGCTCGAGGATCCAAAGGCAGCGCTGGGATCCAAGGGGCACGGCCACCGCCCTGTGCTCCCGCTGTGCTCACAGCCCTGGAAAATGCCTCAGGCTGGCATGGACTACTTTGCTTCACGCGAGCTGAAGCATTCCCTTTCCCTTCTCCGTTTGGAGGGATACGGCGGGGTCAGCCGCCTGCCCCCTCCCACCTGAGAACGGCCCTTTGGGAGCACAGGGAGGCCCACGGTTTGCTCTGGGAATGCTGCAACACCATGGCTCCAGCATTTCTAGGAAGGAGGCACTTCCACAGCCAGCCCGCCCACGTCTAGGGGATCCCTGCTTAATTCTCTCCTGCTGATTTCATGGAGCTGCTCCTTTTTCCAGCTGGCACTGGCAGCCCGATGCCGGTGCTGGGGGGGCCTTTTGCTCCCCACATCCCATGGGATGGAGCCTCCCTGGTGCGGCACTGGCAGACAGACGGCACAGCCGCCTCTCCTGGGGTGGCATTAACCAGAGCTGCTCCAGGCTCCCGGAGAGCTCCTGGGAGCTCCTGGAGCGCGAGGCCCGGGCTCCCAGCGGGCTCCAGGAGCTGCGGGAGCCGAGCAGAGCCAGCAGCAGCACAGACACCTCATTAGCGCTCAGCCCGGAGCCTGCCAGCGCATCCCTGCCAGCAGCTGTTGGCGCCGAGGTTTTTCCCACTCCCCCCCTCTTCCGGGCTCCTCTGGCACCAGAGAACCCGGGGAATTGTCCTGGCTGGGGCTGGGCTGCAGCAGAGCTCGCATCCTCCTCACCCAAGCCCCGGTGGAGGTGGCCACGGGGACAGGGGGCTGTGGGGCAGCGGCCCTGAGGCAGCCAGCGGCTGGATGCTGCCCTCGGGGCCGGGAAGGAGCCTGGCTGTCGCAGCCCCTGTTACCTCTGCAGCCCCTACACAGCCCCACCTCCCTCCAAAAGGTATTCCTGGGACACAAGTTGCCTTGGGTGAGCACTGGCTCCAGGAGTGAGCGCTCCAAGTGCTTCCAGCCCCTTTTTGTGGAAGGAGTAGCAGGACAGCTCCAGGGATTCTGGCTCCGTAAATCTACCTTAGAGCCAGAGCCTTTTCTCTTTGAATCCATCACTGCTCCCGTCACTCCCTGTGCATCCAGGCTTGGGAAAGGAGGAAGGAAGGAGTAGGATGGGTGCAGCTCTGCTGCTGAGGGTGGGGGGGATGCAAAGCTGCAGCACTAACCTCCCCTCCCTCACTCTTCCCAAGCCCCTGCTCCCAACTGACCCCAGCTCCTGCTCAAGACAGGCTGTACACTGATCCTGCCAAAACAGGATCCAGAGCTGAGCCTGGGCTTCCTTTTTCCATTAGAAAAGAAAGGTGAGGAGGTATGACCCACTGCTTAAAGTGTCCAGGGAGATTTTTCCAAGAGCAGGAAGAAGATTCTGGCTCAGACTAAGCTGAGTGCACAGGAATTGTTGAAGGAAGAGGAATTGTAGATCATTAAGATAGTAAAGATAGAGAAACACATAAATGTAGTAAATAGATTAAAAAAAGTGTTACAAAAACATTACCCCCTCAGGATGATTAAAAAGCCTGATCTTCCCTACACCAAGGTCCAAGCTTCCTTGTGTGAGGGAATAGCCTAAGTGAATAGGAAATGAGGCAGAATAAAAAAATACCTCTGGTTGCAGGGGAGTAACTGTGATTTCTGCAAGGCCAAGGGCACCGCAGCCACCAGGGTGCGAAAAAGGAGACACATCCACTGCATGTTGGACTTTATTAAACAACTTTATTTCTGTACAAAAGAAGAAAGAACAGTTAAAATCATAAATACAGTAGAAGACACAGTCCCTAGAGACCCGTTCCTGTGCCTTGGCTCAGCTCTGGAAGGTGCAGGAGGGGCCGGGCGGGGAGTGCCACACGGCCGAGCTGGTGCGCTTGAAGTAGCGGGGTTTGCTCTTGTAGAAGATGTGCTCCAGCCTGGGGCTGGGGATGGCCCCGAACAGCGCGTCCACGTCCACCGGGTGGTAGTACTGGTGCACGATGGCCTGCTGGAGCTGCGCCCCTGCGGGAGCAACGGGAACACCGCGCGCATGGATGCAGGCCCCGCCTAAGCCCTTCCCTTCCCTCTGAGAACCCACGAGCCGTGCAGGAGCGGTGCGACATCACCCAAAGCCACCACAGCTCGCTGCTCCTGGGGGATTTGGGGCTGTCCCCCCTTCCCGCTGAGAGGACTCTGGTTTCACCTCAGCCCGGGAAGCAGTGCTGATCCCCTCAGCACGCAGCGCTGGGGGCTGCCAGCGCTTCCAGAGGTGCACACGCTCCTGGCCTGCGCTTTGGGGTGGCTCCGAGCGAGGCTAGAGAGCTCCAGCGCAGGAGGGAAAGGAAGCCAGGCCAGAGCTGGCACCTACCATCGGCCCAGGCAGGGATGGGCTTCCGAGGGTTGCTCTCATCATCGGTGGAGTCGTCGCTGTTCAGATCCAGCCCGTAGCTGTTCTCATCAGCCAGGGGAGAGCCTGGTTCCTGAGCACCCTGCGGGGACTGGAGGCAGGAGGTGGAGAGGGATTCCTGAAACCAAACAGAGCAGTGTCACGAGCAAGGGAAGCAGCACTGCCACGGCTGGGATGGCCGCCAGAGCCCCACAGTGCTCAAATGCTGAACCACCACAAAACAGTCACCAGGCTCCGCGCCTCGACGCCCGCTCTTAACGCTCCCTCCCCTCCCGTCTTCCGTGGAAAAGCCTGGGAAAGGCACACTGTGCGTGTCCCAGCACTCAACTCTACACCCGAACCCTCCCCACACAGTCGGCTTTCCCTCGCGGGAGCTCTGACACAGCGCGGCTGGAGCCCCCAGCCCCAGGGCAGACTCCCGGCGGCGGCAGCGTTCCCTCCCGGCTCCGAGCAGCTTCGCCGCCGCTCTGCCCGGGAACGGCTCCGCAGCGGCTGCCCAGGGCCCTCCTGCGGCCGCTTCCAACATCTTTCCCGTCACCGACCACTTGTTTTCCCGTCGGACCCCCGGCGCCGAGCGCTGCGGTGGCTCCGAGCCGCGGGGGCCAAGTAGCCACAGCAGGCGGGGGCCACCTGAGGGCTGTGCCGGGGCCAGGGCTCACCGTGACGGCTTCGCTCGGCTGCGTCCCCGGGGCTGCTGCTTGGAGGGGTTTTTGCTGCTCTCCCAGCCGCTGCTGCCCGTCTGCCCCCTGTAAGACGCGGGAATTCAGTCACTGCTCGCTCACACGGAACAGAGCTGTGTTCTCAGCAGCTCTGGCAACACCCAGCCCTCAGTGCCCCTGCGGCTTCTTCTGCAGTAACAACCCCAAATCCAAGACCCCCAGATAAAGCCACTCCTGTCTCTGCTCGGGTCCAGCCCGGCTCTCTGGAGCCCCACACTCACCCTCTCTGCTTGGAGCCAGATGTTAAGAGCTGGGAAAAAGGATTGTGGTGGTTCATATCTTTTCTCCGGCCCAAGGGGCAGCTCTTTGGGACTCTCTTTCCCCTAATAAAGGGAAAAAAATTCACTTCTCAAGTTCCTTTTTGACCCAAACCACTCCTCCCAGTTTCCCCTCCTGTGCTGCTCAGCACTTGGAGTTCTACTTCCATTTTCTCCTGCCTGGAAAAGCTTTGCCAGGCTCATTCTGGCCCAGCTGCTGGCAGCACGGGGACAATTCAGACCTTAAATTAAATTTATACAGCACAAAAGAGTCCAAGTACCAGGAACTGAGGGAAGGAGTACAGCAGGGGACCACAGAGGAGGAAGAATCGATCCTGAAGAGGAAGAACCTTTTGGGGCATTGATTTTTCACTAATGAAGCAATGAATTTAAGAGCAGAGAGTGAAAGCAAATGTTACTGTGATATTCTGAGACAACAACCCTGACTTTAAGCACCAACACTCTTTGTGTGAGTGCAAATGAAGTGACACAGAGCCATGGGGCAGCTGAGGTTTGGTTTGGGGGTCGCATCCTTTGGGCCTGGTGAGGAAATGTGGCAGGAAGACATGAATAGATCTCTAATTTCCATATTCATTTCAGGATCAGTGAGTGTTCTTTGGGGTGTTCTTCCAAGTGCCATTTCATGGCTGAGGGCTCACCTGCCAGCCAGGGAACCCCCAGCCCTTGGCTTGCTCCTGCACAGAGCCTCTGTACAGTAAGTCATCCGTGTTACTGCACTTGATCCTCTAAACAACATCCCAGCAGCACAGCACGTGGAAAAAACCCGACCCTGAACCCAGCCTGCGTGCTGCAGAGAGGCTGATCCCAGGACACTCCAAGCCCACCTTGGTGGCCTTGCCAGCCAACGCCGCTGGCTCCCGCTGTGCTTGGGGGGGCTTCTCCCTCCCTCGCTGCTTGGGATCCCTGGGGAAAAGAGAGAATTTAGAGAGGGGAATACATCCATCTGTCCCTCACCCTCTCACAGCCTCCTGCTCCTGCCCTCAGACCTCCAGGCAGCCCCAGAGCCCAGTTCCAACACCACGTTTACATCCACTGCTTCCCCCTGCCCGTGGCCAGCTCCCTGCTCCAGGACAGGCACCAGCTCACACCTCTCCTTTGCTTGTCCCAGCTGTTGCTGCTCCAGAAGGTTCTTCAGTTCCAAGACTTTCTTCCCTCTTTCCTTCCCCTCATCCTCTCTTCTCTGCAGAGGTTCTTGCTGCTCGTTTTCCTCCTGAGGAAGCAAGAGGAAAACCCCCTAAACCTCCAGCAGCCAGGACTTGCCTCCCTTCTGTCCCAACCCAACCTCAGCTGCCTGGACAGAGATCTGGCAGCCCAGACCCCAAAATCACTGTAGAAGCAGGGGGTGACCTGTCCCTGTCCCACCAGCCACACCAGCACAGCAGGTCCCTGCTACCCCTGTCCTTTTCCATGTGCAGGAGGGCCCCGAGTTGCTCTTACCCCTCTCAGTGCTTTCTGCTTCCGTGCCTCCGCTTCCCCGTGTTTCCTGGATGTTTTCCTCTTGCTCCGCTCCTCTGCCACCTTCTCTTCCCTCACCTGTGAGATGTGCACCTGGGAAAGCCTCACCTGTCGGCTCCACCACTCCAAGGACACACCTCACAGCCTTGGAGGCAGGTCTGGAGCTTGGGATATCCCAGGCCCTCAGGAGGACCCAGCACCCAGCAGTGGGAGGGCTTTTGTCCGTTCAGGGTTTGGGAAGGGCCAAAAGGAACATGACTCCTTGTTTTCCAAGGCTGACCCTTTCCAAAGGTCTCCTCAGACCAGCCCAAAACGAGCACCCAGAGACTGCTCAGGCTCCGGGCCCCCAGGCACAGCTGCCTCAGCCCTTCACAGCCATAACACAGCAGCAGCACTGGCATGTGGCCACCAGCCCAGCCTGCCCCCCAAAAAGGGGCCAGGTCAGGCTCTGAAACCCAAACCTGACCCAAATGCACCCCCAGCTGAGTCACACTCCAGTCCGAGCACATGGGCCCGGTGAGGCTGCCACCTGCAGGGCTGTGCCCTGGGCAGGCAGGGGCTGCCATGTTCCCCGAACGCACAGCGGTGGGAACAGGGCCTGTCCCAACAGGAACATGCACAGGGATGGAGAACAAAAGCCTCCCCTTGTCAGGAGGGATTCTGGCATGCACAGACCTTGCCAGTGCCCTGCTCGCACCTCCTGGTCTCACAGCTCTGGGAGAGGCCCAAAGCCCACTCAGCCTTCTCACCTTCTCATCACTCTGCAGGATCTTCTGCTCCATCCGCCTTTTCTTCTTCTCCTCCATCTGCTCCGCGCGCTCCCGAGCCTGCAGGGCCTTCCTCAGGCGCTCTTCCCTCTTCCTGGGCGGCGCGTGGGCAAGAGGGGCCCGTTAGCTCTGCCTGCTCCCAGAGTGCTCATTCCAAGTGGGAGGCACGAGGCAAGTCTGTGCTGACCAGGGAAAGAGCCGGGGGAAAGGGGCCCAACTCACTGCTTCATTTCTGCCTGACGCCGTCTCTTCTCCTCCTCCACTTTCTTCTTCCTCTGTTCCTCAGCCTCCTGCTTCTTGCGGAGGTTCTCCAGTCTCTGCCTCTCCTTCTCCTGAAGGGAGAAGGGTTCAGACTGTACCAGGTGCTGGGGGCTGTGTCCCCCCTCAGGCAGCCTGGTACACGCAGTCACTGTTGGAATCATTCACCTGGACACCAGGATGGGGAGGGAGCAGAAGGGGAGACAACACAGACTCGGCAACAGGGATTATCCAATGCAAGCAGAGCTACAGGAGGGAAAAACCTCCATCCTTCAGCTTCAGAGAATATATTTAGAAAAGAACAGCACACCCCTGCTGTAGGTGACCACCTGTCCCAGGAGCTGGGAGAATGGTGGAGAGGGAGAACAGAGCAGCCTGGCTCAGAGGCCAGAAGCTCCCAGCAGTGCCCAGTCCCAGCAGAACACACCTGCACAGAGATCCTGTCACCTCACCACCGATGTGGCCAGAGGGCTGATGGACGCTGGCGTGAGGGGAGAGCGTGGTCAGTGTGTCCAGCCCCACAGATAAGGTGTCATACTTACAACAAAGTCTCCCTGCAGAGAAAGGACATCAAGAACACAATTAAAGGTTTGGAAGCAACACCAGAACTCCCCTTCCCAGCACATGCAGCCCGTTCTCCTCCCCTGCCCCGACACAATGCACCTTCAGGTTGGGCCGGGTGGCAGTGCTGCGCTTGATGAAGTCCTTGATGCCACCCCCTTGTCCCTGCAGGAAGTTCTTCAGTGGCCTGACAGCCTGAGGAGAGAGAAGGGAGGGAGCTCAGGGCCTGCCTGGGACAGGGGGCACAGGGCTGTGGCACCACTCACCTTGCTGGACGGAGAGGGGGACGACGGAGCCTGGTTTGCCGAGGCCTTGTGCTTCTCATCCAAGGGGGAAAAGGGCTGGCCCCCCGGCTGCTGCCCGTGCCACAGGACACCCAGGGCTTGCTTGCAGCCTCTCACCCTGGTGGCAATTAGCAGGAGGGACATGAAGTGGCTGTCACACTCCCCAGAGGGATTTACTGGCTGCTTTACACTTCCCCCAAAACCTGCCCAGGAACACGCAGTGAGGAGACACCTCAGGTGTTCTGGGAGTCAGGTCAGGCATTCCAGACACTCACACAGACAAATATAACCAGGTCAGTCACTCGCTCCCTGACCACCCCCTCAGGAGCCCTTGGAGTGGACACCTAGCTCTGAGCTAACTGTGATGGGGCTCCTCTGCTGGTCTGTGCAGGACCTCCGGTGCTCCTCCCCACACCAGCCCCAGCCCCAAGCAAGGCTCCACAAGTCACAAAGGGACCTCCAGGAGACAGCATCCAGCCAAAGGAGATTTCAGAGCTGCTGGAAGGGGAAGGCAGGGAAACGCACCCCTTTTTAACACAAATGACTTAAAATGCTAAACCTGAGTCCCTCCAGACCCTGGCTCATCCCTGCTCCTTGCAGGGTCTCCTACCACATGCGGGAGGGATTCTCCTGGGACTTGGCACAGTGGGGCTGTTCCTGGCTCTTCTGGGGCTCACTGTTAGGATTTACATGGCTTCCTGTGGAGAAACCTGCAGTCAGTGCCACATGGGAGGCATCCAGCTCCCTCCAGGGACTCTTCCCTCCACTCCAGCTGCTTGTCAGCTCCTGCAGCTCCTACAGGGAACAAAAACCCCACCCAACTCCTCCTCCTTCTTCAGAGGCACAGAAAATAATCAGGACCTCTAAGTCTTCATGTAACATGACCCCAGAGGGAAAGGGCGTGACGTTCTGTGGAAGATTCCAGCTCCAGGAGCTCCTTCCCCAATGTCCCCACTCAGTCACTGCACAGACTGAAGCTGGACAGGGCAGTGTTTGTCCCACGGCTTGGACACATTTATGTGTCCTTGCCCACCTAACTGGTGCCACCTCTTCAGGAGGCGCAAGCTTCACCTGGAAAACTTCCCTGAGTGGCCAGAACTGGTTCTGTTTCAACACAAATCCCACATTTCCCAGGAATTCCCCCCCGACCCCTAGGTCGGTGTGTGCTGAGGGTTGCATGCAAGGAAAGCACGAGCACGTGAAGTTACCTGCAGCATTCCCTGCCTGCTGCCCCAGAGGGGACAGGTGCTGTGCAGGAGGGCTGGCAGCTTGGGGACTTGTGCTTGGAACGAGGGCATCTCCGGGAGCCTGCAGGGAAAGGGGACAAGCATTCCCTTAGCATAGCTCCTCCCAAGAACAAGGCTCCCAGGGACCTGCTGCCCTGGAAAAGCCAGCTGCTTGCTCGGATAGGGTCCATTTCCCCTCCCAGCAAGGGCTGTGCTGGCTCATTTTGGGACACTGGCCACATCCCTGCATCCAGTGACAGCCTGAGCAAAGGTGCTGACTCAGCAAGAAGGCATCCACACAGCCTGAGCGTTGTTCCTTGGAACTCACCTTTTCCCTGGGGGAATTTGGCTCCAGCTCAGGCCTGTAAAGGGAAAAAAACCCCCAACTTAAATAACTTGAATTCTCTCTGAAGGTGAGTTACTGGTGATGGAGGCAGCATATGGGACCCCAAGGGAGGTGCAGGTTCCTAAGCACATCCAGAGGCTGTTCCAGCCAGGCACACCAAGGGTGGGCTGCAAAGTCCTCTGAGGGGCTGTCCCAATGTGCTGCTGAACACCCCATGACCAGCTTCGGCCCCAGCAGCGGGTAAGGAGGGAGCTGCAGCAGCCTTGTGCTGTCCCTTCCTTACCTGTCCCCTCTGCAGCCAGAGCAGACCTGACTGACCACCAGCATCCTGGGGCTAGTGGCAGCCAGGAATTCCAGGAACCCCAGGACACACTACCGCCCACCCCAGTGAAGGACTTCATCTCACTGTGCCTGAGCAGCACAACATGAAATCTCATCCAGCCCCAGGTGACAGCAACACCTGAGCAGTCCCTGACAAAATCTGTGACAGAAAAGCCACCTGGAGAGTGTCCTCACAGGGAATTCTGGGATCCCTTCCCACCTGCCTCACCTTGCGCTGCTGGTGGCATCTTCTTCCACAAAAGCCTCCAAGGAGCTGTGACCTGGAGAGGAAAGCCTAAGTGGGGCTGGGGATTTCACTCCCAGGCTCCCAACAGCCACAGAGTGCGCATGGAGGAGCTCAGGCCTCCTCCCAGGAACACGGATTGCTCAGCTTTCCCCACCAGCACCGCACCTCCCTCAAGTGCCACTGAAGCTGGAGTGGGCTGGGAAGGCAGAGCACCAAGGCAGCAGCTCTGCTGCCTGCAGCCTGCTCCAGCTGCCTGTGTCACAGCCAGCACTCCCAGGCCATTGGCTGCAGCTCCTGCCTCCCTGCAGGCTTGGGTGCGGGGATCCAGGGGGTTCGGGCTGATTCCAGACTCCTTCCACCCCCCCATCACACCCCTTCGCTCCAAGTGTTATAACAAATGCCTGGATACGGCGTGACTCAAGGCTGACAAAGCTGAATTCCAGAGGCCTCCATGCTCCGCCACAGCGGCAATGGTTTTGGAAAGCCCCAACAGCCAAACCCTGCCAGGAGCAGCAGGAGTGGAGGATACGAGGGATTCAGAGCTACCAGGAACAGCCTGGGCTCCTGATCCCTGTTCCTCTGGTGACACAGCTAGTTTGAGTCTCTATCCTCCCCCAAAAAGCATCTGAGCTCCCCTGCCCATTTCAGCCTCACTTCAGGGCTGCACTTTCAGCCCAATCGATTGTTTGGAGAGCTGGCAGATGCCATAAATTAAAGCCCTTCCCCAGGGAACGCAGCAGTCTCTCCCGATCCACAGGCACACGCGGCTGGAACCAGCCTGGCCACGCTCTCCCTTCCACAACGGCGCTTTCTGCCCACTCCCAGCCCGCGGACCCCAACTCCACCCGCACCCCAGCCTCCACCCGCTGCAGCAAAACCCCAGGAGCCCACGAGGACAGGGAGACGTGGGGGAGCCGGAGCCAGGGACGAGCCGCTCCACACCACTCCATTCCCGCATGGAAGCGGCGCAGGGACTCACAGCTCACTCTGCTGGAGGCCGAGGAGGACTCTCGCGCCGCTGCCTTCCTGGCCATGGCCCTGCCGATGGATCTCCGGATCATGTTCTCCCTCCTGCTGGCCAGGGAGCATTTTGCCGCCAGGGAAGCCCTGCGGCTCCTGCGGGGGGCACCCACCCCGCTCCGGCGCCGCGTCCTGGATTGCTCTGTCGCGCTTTTCCCGGGGGACTCCTGGAAGAGCAGCGTCTCGAGGCCTTGGGGAGATCCATCTCCCTGGAGCGCAGCAGGATCGCCATTCCGAGCGGCCTTGGGAGTGGAGGTGCTGGCTCTCCCGGGCTCCTGCTCTCCATCCCTCCCTGGCTGCTCAGCCGGGATCCCAGGGACCTCCTGCAGCTCGGCCACTGCGTCGCCCTCAGGAGGCGGCTGCTCGCCCAAAACCGCTGGAGGGGCTGCAACACCCCCAGCAGCGCCCTGGGGACACTCCTGGCAACCCAGATCTGCCACGGGAACACGTGCTTCCACAGGCTGCTTCCCGGGCAGAGCCGGGAGCTGGGGTGCGATGCCAGCCTGAGGTCCCGGAGCACAGCCGGGCACGGATCCATCCTGCCCCTCACAGCCAGGGCTGCGGGGCTGCTCCTGGCTCAGGCACCGCTGGGAATTCAGACTGAAAGACAGCAGCTTGACACCACTCCTCCTTCGGGACAACCTTAAAGGAGAAGAATTTCAAAGGAAGTGATGAAGGAGTCGTCTGCTCCCAAATAAGCTTTAGAGGGAAAAAGCAGACTGTGTTAAAGAGAAGCTGCTGCTGGCTTCTCCACTGCACCGTTCCCCCTCACAGCCCATCCTATCCCTGGGGAGAGGCCCACGGACACAGCCCAGGCTGGGTATCCAAAGTCAGGCATGGAGAAATGGGAGTGGGAAAGCTGTGCTTAGCCCTGGGCCAAGAGCTGGGTTTAACCCCCAGCCTGGGAGCAGCGCCTGCAGAGGGACACACGGTGGGTCACCTTCCTGCTGACGGGCCTGGCTGCAGCAGCACAGCTTCCCAGGCCAAGTTGAAGCGAGGGAGAACACAAACAGGAGTTAGCTGGGCTGCTCCCCTGCAGAAGGCGTGACCTGAGCACCCAGAGCAGGGCCCAGAGCTCTCCCCGCTGCCATCCGCAGCGCTGCTTCTCCCGCCCTCCCTCGCACACACACAAACCTCCCACGCTCCCGCTATTCCTGCTGCTCTCCCCACCCTCCCTGTCTGCTTCCTGACAGTCTCCCAGCTCTAACTCTTCCTCCTGTGGGCTCTTCACCACGGTTAGCACGATTTTAGTGCCCTAACACACCAACGGATCAGGTTTGGGCAGCTTTAAAAGTGCGGTGGTGCCTAAGCAAATCATTTGGAATTTCCACTTCAGCGCCTCGGGAAACCCTTGGAGCCTCCCTGGATGCCAGCTCAAGACATGGTGCTGGGAACACATCCCTTTCCCAAGTTTTCCAGGCACTGACACAGGGACAGGGGGTGAACACCAGGAGCAGCAACCTCAGGCCAAAAGCCAAACCCAGTGAGACAAACCCCGAATCTAAACAGACAAGAAAATAGAATGTTTGTTATTCTTTAACTCTAACCAGAAAAAAAAAAAAAAAGCGAAGGAAAGCAGCCAACTTTACCCCAGACTGTCACCGGAATCCAAACAGTGATCAATCCCAACGTGCCCCTTGGATTACTCAGGGAATGCAGGCACTGTTTTGCTCCATCCAAACACCATGAGGCAGAGCCAGAGCAAGCTGACCCACCCACCTCCTCCTGCTCAGCTCCTTGCTTTCTTCCCTCATCCAGGAGGACTGCCTTTTCCTGGGCTTCCTCCTCTGCGACGGCGTTTTGGGCAAGAGCATGGGCTCATCCCTGAAGCTACTGCGAGGCAGAAGAGGCAGAGCACAGATTGCTTCCCCCACTGCCCACACCAATTCTCCCAAAACAAGGGCAGGATGGGGCCCAAACGCACCCACACCCAGCTGGGAGCTCAGGTGGGCACAGAAGGGTCCCCTCAGGGCAATCCCAACCTCTTGAGCATCCTCATGCCCTGCTCCTCCACCTCCCGCAGCCAGGCCAGGCGCTTGTGCTGGGCATCGCAGAGGAAGCGGGACAGCCTCAGCCGGCACACCTCCAGCAGCTGCTGGGGACCCTCAGCCATCGCCTTGCCTACAACACAGAAGGGGAGGACGAGGCTGGTGGGCACTCAGGACACTCCTCAGTGAGGGAAAGAGGGGTGCGGGCACCGGGCTGCTCCCGGGCACGAAGGGAACGTAAACACAGGCTGGGGTAGAGGTCCCAGGGGACCCTCCAGAGCACTCACTCGCCGCCTAACCAGAGCTGGAGCTGCTCCTGGAGCTGCTGCTGCTTCTGCCGCCGCCGCCGCCTCGCCCGCTCACCACACCCTCACAGCACAGCCCTGTCCCTCCCGTCCCACCCCGAAGTTATCCCCGGCCTCCGCCAATCACAGCGCGCATCTCCCAATCTCTGGTCTCTTATTGGTCACAGCGCCCGTCCGTCACCCCCCCAGCTATTAAAGAGACCGGCTATGGGCCCGCCTCCTCAAGCCCCGCCTTCCGAGCTGAGTCCTCCAGCAGCATAGAGACGGGCAAGCAGAGCGGCGCCGAGTGCGAGCCAATGGGAAGGGTGGGCGGTGTGGGGCGGCGGTCGGTGATTGGCTGCCGGGGGGCAGGCGCTGGTGATTGGCTGCGGTGGGGGGCGGGGCCGCGTTTGAACGGCGTGCCGCGCGCGCGCGGCAGTTGACGCTGAGGCGATGGCCGCGAAGGTGGCCGCGGCGGCGATGGGGCCTGCGGCGGCCGCGGCGCGTTCGCTGGAGCTGCCCGCGGAGTGCGACCGGCGTCTGGCCCAGTTCCTGCAGCACGTGGACGAGACCGATATGGTGTGGCTGGATGAGATCTATGAGGAGGCCGTCCGGATGTTTGTCAGGTACCCGCATCCCGCTCCCCGCTAGGCCCCGGCCCGTACCGGCCGCTCTCCGCGCTGATCCCGTCTTGGTGTCCCCTTCCTCTCTAGCAACTACAGCGAGGAGCTCGAGCTGATGCCCAAGACGCCGTCGCAGAAGAAACGGCAGCGGAGGAAGCGGCTGTCGGCCTTGCAGGAAGAGGAGCAGGAGCCCGGCAGGAAGCGGTGAGGGGCGGCGGGAGCGGGGATCGGGGAAGCGTTCGGGACGGGCCGCGGAAAGGGGGAGCGCAGAGGGTGTCCGCGGGGCCTGGAGAAGGGAAGGGAGCCCGTGGGAGGCTGAGCAGACCTGCTGCCAAGGGCTCAGGGGAACAGTCCCCTGCACGGAGCATGTCCTGGCGATCCTCTCCTTTGTCCAGTGCGAGCTCCCCTTCCTTCGTCCCGCGCGTCCCCCTGGTGTTAAAGGTCCGGTCAGGCCGTGTGCCTGGGGCACTCTCGGCCGAAAAACATTGGATTTTGTTTCTCACGAGAAGTGCTTTTGTTTGTTGCTTGGTTCTGTGTCCCCGTGTCTCTGTCTGTTATCTTTCTTTTTCAAAGTCATTTAAACTTGATTTATTTCACAATTTAATTACTGTCTGCATTAGCTGCTTTGTGCAGCTCTGTGTCTCCTGGGCCCGTCCCAGGTGTTTTGGCTCCGCTCCCGTGCGTGCACAGAAGGAGTCGGGGCTGTTCCCGACTCTTGTTCCCATCTAACGCACTGTTCCTGTGATCAGACTCTCCAGGAGGAGGAATAGCAGCCTCAAACTGGTGCCTTCTGTGCGAGCTTCTCAGCGACTCCGGAACAAAGAAAACCTGGAGCTCAGCAGGGCCGAGGCCAAAGAAAGCTCTCCACCCCAGCGTGTGACACGATCCCGGGCTGCAGCCTCTGCCAGCAGCTCCAAGGTGGTTCCTGAGACCCCTCCTCCCCAGCAGGCAGCAGGGAGGGATAAGGATCCCTGCGTGGAAGCTGACCACATTGGTGCTACAGTGCCCCTCCAGAGGAGCGGAACAGAGCCGGCAGAGCTGCTCCCCACGAGCTCAGGGAACAGCTGTCCCGAGGAACACGGTGCTCCCAAGTCGCCGCTGGTGCCCACGGCCCCTGAGCTGGCGGTGCCCTGTACCCCCGAGGCCAGGCAGGCTGTGCCCGAGCTGCAGAAGGCAGCCAACGTCACCATCACCCTGAGCACGGAGGCTGGGCTGGAGGAGGGGGACAGCTCCCTGCAGGAACACAGCCGCGCCGAGGAGCCCTGCCAGCCCCCGAGGGACAGCCCGGGGACTCCGACCGGCGCCCGGCTCAGCCGCCGCTCCGTGCGCCGCAGCCTGATGGGGAAAGCCTCGCTGAGCCGCAGAACCTCCCTGGCAGAGAAGTACTCCCTGGCCAGCAAGAGGGAGAGCATGATCCGGACATCCATCGCCAGGGCGGCGGGCAGGAAGAAGGCGGCTCGGAAGAGATCCGTGTCTTCCAGCTCCGTGGATGGTGAGTTGGGGTGCCATGGGGGGGTTCTGCCGCTTTCTGCTGCTGAGGAAAGCAGAGTGCTGGGGCTGGGTACCTGCTCTGGGGGTAGCAGCTGAGCTTCCCGGGCTAGACAGTCCCTCATGCAAGTTCTCCCTGGCTTTCTGGAGCCCCCTGTGAGCAGAGAAACCCAGGTAACTGAATTAATTCTGCCTTGTCAACCACCTGGCAGATCAGCCTCAGTGTCTCCATTTCAATTTAGCTTTAACCATTGCTGATTTGCTGGGAGAAGTTGTTAATCCTGGAATCCCAGGATGGTTTGGGCTGGAAGGACCAGTACCATCATCCCAGGGTGCTCCAAGTCCCGTCCAACCTGGCCTTGAACTCTTCCAGGGATGGGGCAGGCACAGCTCTGGTCAGCTGGTCTTCCTGGTTTCTGTGGGGACAGCTGGCAAAGCTGAGAAGGCTTTGGGGATCCAAAAGGGCTGATGGATTCTCCCAAAGCCCTGCCTGTTTCTGTCAGTTCCCTTCTCCTTAGCAGCATCTGGCTGCTGGGTCTAGAGTTTGAGAGGGGAATTCCAAGGCTGAGCTTTGTAGATTAAAAGTCTCCCACACTTTTACAGTTGGTGGCAGAGGCAGGTTTAGGAAAGGACAGTCTGATCTAAACTGCCCTAATTATTAAGTAAACAAACTGGAGAGGGACTCTTAATCAGGAACTGGAGTGACAGGACAAGGGGAAATGGGTTCAAACTGAAAAAGGGGAAATTTAGATGGGATATGTGGAAGGAATCCTTCCATTTGAGGGAGGCGAGGTCCTGGCACGGGTTGATAGAGCTGTGGCTGCCCCACCCCTGGCAGTGCCCAAGGCCAGGTTGGACAGGGCTTGGAGCAACCTGGGCTGGTGCGAGGTGTCCCTGTTCAAGGCAGGGGCTGGGAGTGGATGATCTTTAAGGTCCCTTCCCACCCCAGCCAGTCTGGGATTGTTTGGTGCTCCGGTTATTCATGGCAGGTTCCGGCTGTGCTGGGGCTTCCGAGCTCAGCGCAGCAGAGCCAGCTGGAATGCTGGCTTGGGGAGCAGCACTCCCACTGTAAATAAGGCTGGCTCTGACTGCTCCTGATGTCCACTCAGGGCCCTGCAGATAAGCCCAAGGCCAAGCCCCGCCCCATTAGTGCTAGCTCATGGAATATTGCCCTGAACTCATCCATAATTGACAAGTGCTTTCCTGAGCCGGAACCGCCGGGCGCGTTCCTGCAGTGCCACCTGGGTGTGCTCCCCAGGGCAGGACAAGCCCCTCTGCAGTGTCTGCAGGTCCTTGTCCCACCAGATCCTTGGCCTGCACCCCAGCCTCACAGCTCAGGTGTGTGTTCTTTCCTCTCCTGCAGTCTCCAGCTCCGTAAGTGTGCCAGAGGATGAGGAAACCGTTGTCAAAGCTGGGTGAGAATACTTTCAGTTATTTATTTATCCTCACTACCCTGCTTGCAGGACCTTTTCACTGCCATTCTTGGTGTAAAACCCAAGTGGCTTCCCAGTTTCCTCAGTGTTGTTAAGCACAGCCCCTTTTGTCTTTCTTTTTTTTTTTCTAGGCCTCCTCCTGGATCCTCCACCCCCTCCAAGCTGGTAAGACTTGGGCAGGGATTGAAAGCATTTGTGTCTGTGTAGATTTGGGAGGGAAATGTGTGGAATACACCTTAGTGGGAAACTTGGGAGCTCTGGCTGTGGGTTGCCAGACCTTGTAACCTGTCCCATAGCAGTGAGTGAGGAAGGCACAGAGCATCTGGCTCAGAGGTGCATGAGCCCATCTACAGCCTCTGTGGTTCTGGTACTCGGACTAGGGAGAGTCTTAATCACAACATTCCAGAGCCAGCAAAACCAAAACCAGCAAAGTTTTCTTTGGGAAATGAGCACGCGTGACCCACGGCTTTGGGTGCAGGTGGAGGTGTTCTGTCAGAAGGGTGTTACAGTCTCGGATGCTTTCCAAGATTCTCTGACTAAAACGTGGCCTTTTCTCTTTCCTAAATCTGTTCAACTTGTTGCACACCACCCTGAGCCTGACCTCGGGGTTGAGTCCTGCTTGGCTCTTCCTTCTTAACCTCTTGCTAGAGATCATTGTGTGAAGATTCAGTGCCCAATCTCTACAGATAAAAAACCATTATAGTTCAGGGGAGTTTGGTTCAGCTGGTGACATGGTTTGCATGCTGTATTTTTAAAGCTTCTTTTGACCTTTTGGTCAGTCCTGCAGGTAATTCAACACTTGTTAGTTTGGACACACGCAGAAATTTGTGAACATTATTCAGGTCACCACCTTTCCCTCCACAATGCTCACTGAGGAAGTAATCCCAGGATCATGTCAGTGTTTTGTCCAGAATAAATTTCAATGAGCACAGCCTGAATTAATGGGGAAGAGCAGTGATCTGAAGCACTTGTGAAGACAAGGAGAGCTGTTACAGCTGTGCAGAAGCTCAAAAAAAAGTCAGTTTTTCTGGGCCCCGCAGAAGGAATTGGGGAGGATAAATTCTCCATCAATGCCTTTTCTTCTTTTCCCAGCACAGCACTGTGAAGTGCTGACCGGGAGGTAATGCTGGTGCTGCTAGCAGGGAGCAATTCCAGAACCACAGCCCATTATCCCAGCGGAGCACGCCCCAGCCTAAGTGCAGAGGCAGCGAGCAGTGCTGGGTATCCCATAACAAACAGATAAATCATGGAAATGAGCCATTTGCCCGCTGTCTCCAGGCTCCCCGTTCGTCACTGCTCAGGGAAATGGGCACGCTGGCTCTGGCCAGAGCTCCGGCAGCGCAGATTTACAGCTTGGAAGGCTCCTGCCTTAATAGTTGATGAGCTGGTTGAGCTGAAGCAGCGCAGATGCTCGTGTCTGTCTGCGCCTCTTCTGATGATGCAGCATCCAGGGCTTTGCCATGAGGGGCTCTGGCATTCCCTGGTAACGCCACTGACCCTTTGCCAAGAGGGGCTCTGGCATTCCCTGGTAACGCCGCTGACCCTTTGCCATGAGGGGCTCTGGCATTCCCTGGTAACGCCACTGACCCTTTGCCAAGAGGGGCTCTGGCATTCCCTGGTAACGCCGCTGACCCTTTGCCATGAGGGGCTCTGGCATTCCCTGGTAATGCTGCTGACCCTTCCCGTGTCGGAACCACACCACCATCTGAACCAGGAATGGGCCGTTTCCATGTGTGGTTGTCCTGAGACCCCTCTGCTTTTCCCACAGGATTGCCAAAGCCCTCGGATGTCCCTTCGCTCCCACACAGTCAGCAAACACGGGCAGCCCCAGGAGCCGAGCAGCAGTGGTAATTCCGGAGGGCTTTGGGGCAGCACTTAGGGAAGCTATTGTTTTGGGAGGCTGGTTGGGAAGCTGGAAAGATTGACTGGTTAATTTGAGAGCTCAGTTGGAAAGATTAATTAATGTTTGATGAGCAGGGATTTGTTTCAGACAATTAGCAGTGAGAAAACTCTGTGCTGGAGTTATTTCCATCCTGGCAAGCACATGGAGATGGATATAATGAGGCTGGAGGGTTGTGGGAGGCCCAGTTGAGCACTGTTGCTGAAGCTGTGCAGAACCCAGACAGCTTTGTCTGGAGTTTCCAGGTGGGAGCGGTGCCATGAGAGCCAGGTGCTGCCGTGCCCACTCACACAGGTGGTTTTGCTGTTCAGTGAGCTGCAACGTCCCTTCTCTGCTGTCAAACCCATGTTGGAGGGGATTTTTCCTGCTAGAACTCACTGTGTAACTGTTCTCTTTCAGAAAACAACTTAAATAAGAATGGGGCGACCCTGGATCCACCCCAGAGTGCCAGGTATGTCCTGGTTGGAAGTGTCTCGGGCGGGTTGTGGTTCTGTTCCAAACAGGTTCGGTGCTGGGATGTTGTTCACTGGCCTCAGCGTTTGTGACCGTGAAACTTCTGCAAATAAGTTTTCCCTGCCTCCACGATTCTATGATTTAATTGGTATTTTCTATTGCATGAGGGTTTTATTTATTGGCCAACTGTGCGTGTACAATCTTAGTATCACAGCCTGGTTTGGGTTGGAAGGGACATTAAAGCCCATCCAGTGCCACCCCTGCCATGGCAGGGACACCTTCCACTGTCCTGGGCTGCTCCAAGCCCGTCCAGCCTGGTCTTGGACACTGCCAGGGATCCAGGGGCAGCCACAGCTGCTCTGGGCACCCTGTGCCAGGGCCTGACCACAATGGAGTCTCTCTTAAGCCCAGGATAGTTTATGGCCCTTTCCAGCCCTGGCTTGGAGGCAGGAGGAGGATTTGCCCAGTGTGATGGGCTGTGCTGTCTCACAGGAGGAAGCCGAGCTACAAGAGAGCCGTGGATGAGCGCTACGACCACCAGCAGGCAGAGGAGGGGGGGCTGTCTCCTCTCAGGAGGAAGACCCCATCCCCAGTCCTCCCAGCCAGCAGGGTGAGATCCTTGTAACCCTGGAATGCCTCACCAAGACTCTTTTTTACTCAGCCCCGCTCACACTTTGCTGTTCCTCCCACAGGTGGTGCGCCCATTCAAAACGTTCCTGCACACCGTGCAGAAGAACCAGCTCCTCATGACACCGAGCTCTGTGGGGAGGACCGGAGTCATAAAATCCTTCATCAGGTACAACACCCCTGTCCAAGCTGATCCCAAGGTAAGAGGGGGCTCTGCTCTCAGCCAGTATGCGGTGGTTTGATTAAGTGCCTAAGTTAAAGCACAGGCGTGAAAGGAGCTTTGCAACCCATTTGAAACTATGTGACTTGAAGAGGTCTGTTTACTCTTGAATAAATAAAATTGGGGGTTAGTCAGCTTCCTGAAGAATTCCAGTTTTAACTCCAAGCTTTATTCCTGCATCATTCCCCTGTGCTATTGGCAAGTAACAGTCAGAGATGAAAACTGGGAAACAGAAATCAAGGGGATTGTGAATGTTGAGTTGTATTGATAGCTGAAGCCTGTAGATCCCAGGTCTCCTTTCTAGGATTTTTCTCATGATTGAGATTGAGCAAATACCTCTTAAATCCAAACCTTGGAGGTTTTCCAAACCCTTGAGGCAGGAGGAAACATGAGGCTGTCCTGGATGTGGGGCCAGTCAGACAGCTGCTGGTGTCCAAATCGAGCAGGCATCTGTGTCACTGATGGATCCTGTTGGGACCAGCAGCACGCCTTGGCTGGCTGCAGGCAGGGGGATCTGCAGTACCCCAGGGAGCTTTCCAAGCCCCTGGTTTTCCAAGCCCGGAGCAGTTTGGGAGGGAGGGATTTGAGAGCTGGTTCTAGGCAAGGGTGTAGCTTCCTGGATTCACTCAGAGCCGTGCTGGAAGCCGTGTGCCAAGCAGGGATTGCTCATACTCCTGATACCCAACAACTCACCTGCAAAGCAGGCAGCTCTGGGGCTGGTTTTTCCTTGCAGGAGAGCTGAGAGGGAGAAAGGGGAGGGCAGGATGCAGGGATTGGTATTCCGGCATCTAGCAGCCTAATGGCAGAGCTTCCTAGAGCCGTGTTCAGAGGCTGCCTGTGCTCCAGCAGGTCAGGGAAGGCTGTTGGGAAACAGTGGAGGATTCCAGCTTCAATCTCACTCGGCCCCTGCTGATGTTAGTGTCAGTACTACAGAGGAGTTAATAGGATGAGAAAAGAGTCTTGTGGCTAGGGAGTGCTTCCTCTGCTGCTGTCAGTTTGTGGAATGTTTCAGGTTTCATTCCAGTGCAGGCAGCTCCCCCTCGGGAGTTTTTCCATGTGGGAGCTAAACATAACTAAATAGCAGCAGAGCAATAAGATGTAGTTGTTAGTTTTATATTAACCAGTTTGGATGCTGACAGCACCAAGCATTCCCAGCACGGAGCCCAGTGTAAGGGATTCCCTCGGATGATGCCCATGCTGACCTGTGGGTTTGTGCTGAGATCAGGCCTGCTTTGGCATGGAGTGGGTCGATGTTAATCCATTTGCTGTGGCTGTAGTGGTGGCTGGATCTCGCTCCCCTGGCTGACAGTGTGCCTAGGCTGGGTCAGGAGAACGAGGAGAAAGCCCCCGTTTCTGGCTGGCACATGGAGCTGGCTGCGTGCCGGAGCAGGCTGGGCGCTCTCGGAGCGCTCGTGGTTCACCACCAGATCGAGCCTCGTGGGAGGCACAGGCGCCAGCAGGAGCTCAAGGTGTTTCCTGGAGCACCATCTGTCCCCGCGCTCGCCGCAGGAAGCGGGAGCCGTGCCAGGCATTAGCGCTGCTTGGTGGCTCCTTTGCACCAAGAGAAAGCACGGGGCTGGCTGCCTGCAATCCCTGAGGATGCTGCCTGGGCTTCCAGAGCTGATGCTCCTGTTTGAGCACCCCGGCTTCTCCTCCTGCTCCCTGAGATTCACAGCAGTGTTTTCCTTTCATATATCCATGTGTGACCAGGTCACAGGCTGCCTGAGCTCTGCTCCAGGGCTGTCACCATCCCACATTCCTGCTGCAGCTCCTTGCTGTCACCTCTGGGCCCTTGCGCGGAGCAGGTGGGGTGGGAAGGAGTCCTGGCCAGTGGGTGCAATCACATTTCAATTCCCCTCAGGAAAAGGAGAGGCAGAAGCTGGAGACTCTGCGGAAGAAGCAAGAGGCCGAGCAGCTGAGAAGGCAAAAGCTGGAGGAGGAGAAGAAACGGCGACTCGGAGAGGCGAAGCTGTGAGTAGATGTGGTCACGCTGCTCTTGGCACCTGTAGGTTCCTGCGTCCAGGTGTTTTATCTTGCAGGGACTGTGCAAGCAGCAGAAATTCCTGTGCCCACAGGCACAAGTGTTTATCCTTGTGGTATCTCTGGAATGCTGATACAAAGCTTTGACTGTCCTCGCTGCCCACTGCTGCAGCTTTTTTGTCTTGAGTCCTCCCTTTCTGACAGAGCTTAAACGTGGCTGGTGCTTAAATGAATGGGGAATTTGGGCCACTGAATTTCCTGCTGTGTCCCTTTGGCCTTGTGCTGAGCTGGGGGGAGCTCACCTGGCTGGAACACGAGGGTGAGCTGGGCTGTGTCCTCAGGAAGCGCGAGGAGCGGCTGCGCAAGGTGCTGCAAGCCCGGGAGCGGGCGGAGGAGATGGAGAAGGAGAGGAAGAGGAGGATCAAGGAGAAGATTGCGCTGTTCGATGAGAAAACCGAGAAGGTACAGCCCCTGCAGAGCTTGTTGGGGACAGTCAGGAGTCACTGAGGCAGCTGGTACAGCACAGATGTGCTCTATGGGAAGAGACTGCTTGGGTTTTAGAGGCTGAGCCAAAGAGTAGTCGAATAAGGAAGTTTCCAGAGCCTTGGTGATCCTGAGGGACAGCCTCTGTCTGAATACAGCACGTGGCAGATGAACTCCTGTTTTTCCATAATCACGAATCTAAATGGGATTTATTAATGCTCTGGTAGATGGGAGAAGGACTTGCAGTAGATAAAGGCAGCCTAATGGCCCCAAGGCTTTATCTGCTGCTTCTCCCATCTGAGTAATATCTGGACAGGGGAAAGCAAACATCCTTCATCCAGATCCTTCCTCAGATCCCCGACTTTCAGGCAATTTGTGCAGTGGCCTAGTGGTCATTCGTCTGTTTTAATTATCCCCAGCTGCCTGTCTGATTGCATGGCCCTGAGGTTATATTCCAATGCCTTTGTGGGACTGGATGTGCAAACCCCAGGATGGGGTCAGCTCTGCCTGTGAGGATGTAAAACAAGGTCACTGCCCTAAATATGACCTTTTTAAAATAGAGCACAGGCCTCCTTGGTTGCTGGGGGAAAAGGAGGGAGGGTTTGCCCTGTGAGATGTCCTGCTGTGCTGTCCTGCCTGAGACTGGCTCTGTGAGTGCTCCAGGTGCGGGAGGAAAGGCTGGCAGAGGAGAAGATCAAGAAGAGAGTGGCCGCCAGGAAGATGGAGGAAGCCGAGGCCCGGCGCAGACAAGAGGAGGAGGCCAGGAGACAAAGAGCTCTGCAGCAGGTGTGTGTGCAGGCCTGCTGTGTCCCACAGGCAGAACTGGGCAGGGGATGCACCTGCCTTGGGCACTGGGGATTTATTTACCCCCAAAGTGTTTCCCTGCCATGTAGCAATGGGGCTTTGGGTCAAGCAAGGGGTTCCTGGTGCTGTCTCCTGGAGCCTGCTCCTGTCAGGCGAGTAACTCCTGCCTGGGCTTACAGGCAGAGGAGGAGGAACGGCGGCACAGGGAGCTGATGCAGAAGAAGAGGGAAGAGGAGCAGGAGCGTGCTCAGAAGATCGCTGAGCAGAGGCAGGCGGAGCAGGAGCAGGAGAGACTATTGGCTGCAGAGAGAGAACTGGAGAGGAAGAGGGAGCAGGAGCGGATCCAGGCGGAAAAGTAAGGCGAAATCCCCGTTTATGTGCCAAATTCTGTGCTGGGATTGAAACGCAACTGGAGCAGAGGGCAGGAGTGGAAGGCTGGCGCAGCAGGGAGCTGCTGTGACCTGGCAGCACAGCTCTGCACTGTCGCTGGTGCCGAGCTGCCAAGGAGGAACTCTGGGCTCAGGGATGTCAGGAGCGTGGTGGGGAGTGCCTGAAGAGCTGTGAGGGAGGGCCCTGGTGTGGTTCTGGCGGTGAGGGCCTGTGCTGTGGTTCCCAGGCTCCGGGAGCAGCAGGAGAAGGCTGCCCGCCTGCAGAAGGAAGCAGCGGATGCTAAGGAGCGGCTCCGCAGGGAGCTGGAGAAGAAGGAGGTAAGTGGTTGATTTTGGGGAGGGATAGAGCTACCCAGTCTGGCCACAGCAGCTCTTGCTGTTGGAGCAGCTCAGTGGGGACGCTGTGGGGAGCCCTGAGGAGCTGCTGTGGCACTTCTGAGAAGGAAGTTGGACCTGTTTGGGATGGTTACAGTATTGGGGGCAGACTAAACTAAAAATGCTGTTTACTAGTCTAGAAAGAGGCCAAGATCAGTAGCACAGACTTCTGCAGACGGTCAGCTGGTTTCTGGCTTTTATAGCCCCAAGATAAAGTCAGCAGCAATTTTCCAAGGCGGGAGGCCCTGGCTTTGTCAGGGAAAGGCAGCTGATGCTCTGGCATGGGGGTCGGTGGGTTTGTGCCCCTCTGAGGAAGCTGCACCACGTCCCAGGCGCTCCTCAGCAGCACGAGGAACAGCTGTAATGAGGTGCTTGGGTATTTTGCCTGTCACAAGGGTGGATGGCTGGGCTGGCAGTGTAGTCCCTAAGGGTAATCCTGTGGGTGTCTCTTGGCAGCAGGAGCAGCAGATGCTGGCGGAGAAGAAGAGGCAGGAGGAAGAGCAGAAGAAACTGTCAGAGGAGCAAAAGGCCAAAGACAGTGCCCAGGCACTGCTCCTGGAGAACAAGGAGGTAACTGGGGATGGGTCCTTAGAGGTGACAGTGGAGTTCAGTCCCAGCACTGACCCACTCCAACCTCGGGCAGCTCCCCCCTCTGCTTTTATCTGCCTTTCCAGTAACACAGGGATTCTGTAAATCCTGGTTATCTGGGGTTGGCTCCACGAATGTTTCAATGACGGGGGGAAGGGAAGCAGGAGGGAGTGGACAGGGGTTCTGGCTGTGGGTAAGACAGCAGCTGTTGGAGCTGTCTTAAGTGCCTCTTAAGTAGCGGAAAGACCGCAGGGGCAGAAAAGTGCTGCAAGTTTTATTTCGGGTCAAATTTGGGAAGAGCCACAAGGTGGCGGCAGAGCCTGTGGAATGGTGGTGCTTTGGCACGGGAGAACCCTGCGGGTGTGCTGGACATCGACAACGAACACGTGGCTCCTGGAAAGCTCCGAATCTTAATCTTTAGGTGTAGAACCAGTGGCTGGGAGTTAATGTCACTGGACACAAAGCCATGAAGGGGGTCTCTGGTGGGGAAGGACAACTGTGTCCAGCTCTCCAGAGACTCATTTCCTGACTGAAAATTCAATTTCTACTGAAAATTTCCAGCTGGAAAAACTGAAATCCATAGTTGTAGGTTTTGTCCTGCTCTTACACTTCCCGCCCGTGCCGCTCCCATTAGCGTGAGCTCGATCTGGTTGAGCTGGTGGGCAGGTTCTCTGTACAGCAATTAGCAGTTTTGTATCATTAATAAAGCCCAGAAGTTGGGTTGCAGAGTGTTTAGAGCGTGTGACTCTGCCCCAGCGACATAAAAGCTCCAGTTAACCTTGCCTTGATTGGAGTGGAGCTCTGTTCTATCAGAGCCGTTAGATTAATCTATCACTGTGTGCTCATGCCACAGATAGCAAATTAATCAGCCTAATTAAACAGGAGAAGGCCAGGCACAGCCATCATCGGGTCACAGCTTTGGAACTTGGGTCAAGCTCTCGGGTCCCAGCTTGAGAACTGCCAGACTCAGGGTTTGCTATGAGGTGACAGAGCAGGAGGTGGGGACGAGCTGGTCCTGCTGCAGCTTGGAGCCTGCTGGTGCTGCTGCATCCAACACCTGTGGAATGTGTTTCCCTTCTAGAATTCCCCTGCCTGCAACTCGTACGAGATGACTCCACAGAACAGGAAGGAATTCAAGCTGCCTGTGACAAGCTCGAACGACTACGGGATGGACCTGAACAGCGACGACTCGACGGATGATGAGAGCCAGCCGCGCAAGCCCGTCCCTGCCTGGGCCACAGGTATGTGTGTGGGGGGGACACGGCTGTCCAGGACCCCCAGCAGACTGTGGGACCTGCTGTGGGGCTTTGCCCAGTTCCTCCTGCCTGGAGGAGTCAGAAGTACTCCAGCATGGAAGGGGTACTTCTGTGTCCAGGACTGGACAGGGGCTTGGAGCACCCCGGTAGTGGAAGGTGTGCCTGCCCGTGGCAGGGGGCTGGAACTGCATGAGTTTCAAAATCCCTTTCAGTCCAGACTGTTCCATGAGTCTATGTGGAACATGGAATCCTCCTCCACCACTTGGGGATCTTGTCACAACGTGATGGGGGACAAATAACACTGCTGAGCTGCCTTGGAGTGCTGAGAGATGAGCAGAGCGGGGCACGCGGCACGCAACAGCCTAGACAGCAATCCCAGTTAACAAAATTAACGCAGCCCTCGTCTGTTCCCGCAGGGCACCAGCTCAGCCAGGCTGTGATCCGGCAGTACTACAACCCCCCCGACGTGGACGCGCTGTTCGGGGCCATCCCCAGCCCCAGGCTGGAGCACATCTTCTACAAGAGCAAACCCCGCTACTTCAAGCGCACCAGCTCGGCCGTGTGGCACTCCCCGCCCACCGTGGGGGCCAAGCCGGCCCTGGGGCTGCCCTGCGGCCTCAAGAAGCCCTGAGGTGAGCGCTGGCGTGCAGCAGGTGTGCCTTCCTGTCTCCAGGTGAGGAAGGAGTCACTCTTCACTTTAAGTATTTAGGTTCTAGCGTTGAATAAATGGCAGCTTTTCCTGGGTTCCTGCGCCTCGGTTTGCGGGGCTGGTGTCTGTCAGGCCAAGCCACGAGGTGCTGCCCCGGAAAGTGCCTCTCTCTTACCCTTAGCTTGCAGCTGGCGTGGACTCAGACCTTTGGGGGGTGAGGGGTGTCACTGAAGCTGTGGGATCCCCCCTCCCCGCCACACGGGCCTGGCAGTACCTGCCGCCAGTTGTACGTCTGTGCTGCCTGCGAGGCCAGGGACAGCCAGGCACCACTGCACCCGGGCACAGGCCGGCCTGCTCCGCCGCTCTTCTCAGGAAGGTGTGCCCAGGTGTGCTCTTCATCTCCCGCAATCCCAAAGGGATTCATCGCTCTGCTTCCCACCTGTGTGGTGGTGTCCATCAGCCAGGCATGGCTGATGTTTGCACAGCTGGAACAAGGCGGGAACACACCAAGGGTCTCAGTGACCACAGGTGTGACCATGTCCCCGAGGAGCCACAGGTGTGTGAGCCAGCTCTAGGCCTCGATAGGAGAAACTCTGCAAGGGATCTGGCAGACTTCTTTTGTTTCTCAGTGAAATTCCATCTGTGAGGCCAGATGGGATTGAGAGGATGTTTTTAACCGTAATCCCCCTTGTTCACCCTTGGCTGTGGCTCAGCATCAGCTCGTTGTCTCTTGGCCTGTTTAGCACTTCCTGTTCAGTGAGCCACTGTTAACCGGACTCTGGCCAACCCGATTTCATCGAACCAAAAATTCCAGCTCAGCCTTCCCATTCCAGGAGCCCGTGGTGGTTTAGTCATTCCTTCTGCACCCACCCAGCCCAGTCCTGTAAAACCCCTGTAGAGACTTTGCTCTGTGCGAGGTGACGTGATCCTGTCTGTGTGTCTGTAGCCAATGTGCTGTTTGCCAGCAAATGTTCTTCAAAAGATGTGTTTTGTATTTAAATGCACTGGTGTCTGTATTCTGGGGCTGCTCTGAATGTCCAGGTCTGTATCTGTGGAGTGTCTGTGCTTCTGGGGTTGCTCTGTAGATCCAGGTCTGGCTCTTGCTGTCTGTACCCATGGAGTGCCGGTGCTTCCATGGCTGTCCTGTGCATCCAGGTCTGTATCCGTGCGACCGCGATTTCTTGTACAAAAGCTTCTGACCTGGCCAAACACTGTTGGATAAAGTGAGTTTTACCTTCTCTGGGCTCCTCGCAGCTTTTTGTTAGCGGAAATCGAGGGTTTGGAGTCTGCCCCTTTTGTGCCAATTCCTTGAGACAGGAGCGTCCTGTCTGGGGAGAACTTCTGACCTCTAATGGAAAATCTGTGTCCTGGGGGTTCCCCAGCACTCCATAGCACCCATGGGGGCTTTTGGTGCCTGGTTTTTAAGGTTTGGGGCCCTCAGGTCTGTGGGTCCATTGGGGACATCGCTCGGTGCCCGGCCCCCGTCCCTGTGCTGTCACCCTGGCTGCAGGTGGGACCCCCCTGCGTGCAGGGCCAGCTCCCGCCCCCCGGGCACAGACAGGGACACAACACTCAATTCACACATAATTTATTAGTGACAAAGGGGCTGTGTCCAGGTGCAAGGGGATGTCACCAAGGTGGGGGATGACACTGGGTCACTGGGGTGGGGAGGCAGTGGGGAAGGAGGGTTTGAACACCATGGTGTGACCCAGCGTGGGGACAAGGTGTCCTCGTGCGCTGCCATGCTGGGAAGGACACACAAAGCGTCCTCACGTATGTGCAGGGACTCACAGGGTGCAGCTCTGCTGTCCCCAGAGGTGTAACAGGCCCCAGGCGTGGCACGTCCCTGTCCCTCAGGCTACCCACGCTCGCAGATGAGCTCGACGACGCTGTGCTCCATGGGGACGGGGTCGAGGCAGCGGTGGGCGGCGCTGGCGGCCACCTCGTCCAGCAGCCCCTGCACCACGCGCTCGTCGGAGGCGAAGCGCCACAGGTAGAGCTGCAGGTAGTGCCCGTCCACCTGCACCTGCTGCAGCCCGAAGCGCCCCAGCGTGCGCAGCCGCACGCACTCCAGCAGCGTCTTCAGGCTGATCTTGATGATGCCCGTCAGCACCGACACCTGCGTGAGGGGACAGCGGCGACACGTGGCACACGGGCACGGGGAGCACACGGGATGTGGGGGCCCCCGTCCTGGCTGCCACTCCCCAGGAACTCCTGAGCGTGGGGACCTGTGGCACAAGGACACCCTTGGCCTGGTCGCTACACAGATGCCCATCTCCTGCCAGAGTCCTGAGACCAAGGACAGGGAACACCGGGGACACCCTTGTCCTGGTCACCAGCTCCCAGGGACTCCCCAAGCCCTGACACCAGGGACAAGTGGCAGTGGGAAGGTGGGCAGTTTGGGGCCTCTGGGGATGTTTAGGGACATGGTGGTGTCCCCATGACCTCACCTTGTTGAACTCAACAGGGCTGAAGATGTCGATGCGCTCAGAGAAGAGTTTCTGGATGTTGCTGAGCAGGTGGGTGTCCATGGGGGCACTGAGGGCACAGACAGAGGGACAGTCAGGGACTTGATAGAGCCAGGGATGTGGGGACAGGGACACAGGGATTGTTAGGGGCCATGGAGATGGTCAGAGGATGCAGGGATGGTTTGGGGACAGAAAGGCCGGGGAACGTGAGGATGGTCCTAGGACATGGAGGGACGAGACAACTGGGGGACACAAGGGCCATGGGAATTACCAGGGGATTCTGGGGCAGTTGTAAGGAACACAGGGATGGTTGGGACAAACATTATGATGGTTAGGATCATCATTAGGACGGTTTGGGGACGTGGGGGCAGCTATAAAGATTGTGTGAGGATATTGGGACAGTCTGGGATCATGAAGAGGATGACAGGGAAGATGCAGTGGATACTGCAGGAGTGACAAGGAGCCCAGGGGTGCTGGGGTGGCCCACGCAGTGACACAGGGAGCCCGGGGGTGGCGGGGCTGACCTGGGGGTGTAGCTGGGGGCGTAGCGGCCGGGCGCCCGCGAGCTGCTGTAGACGGAGAAGGCGCGTCGGCTGGAATCGCTGCTCTGCGCCCGCCTCACCCCCTCCTCGAAGAGCTGCCCCACCTGTGTGCGGCACCACACCCTCAGCACCCAAAACCCCCTCCAAGGACCCCCAAAACCACCCAGCATCCCTCAAAGTCTCTGCGACCCTCCCAAACCCTTCTGGGATCCCCAAAGGGCCGCTCTGGGACCTTGGGCAAAGCCCCTGGAGCCCTCCAGGGGTGCCCAACCCGCCGAGCCCCGGCGGCAGCCCCACCTGGACGTCGATGGCGGTGATGTCCTCCACCACGCGCTTCATGACGGCGCGCACGTTGCGGGGCTCGACGGTGCCCAGCCAGTCGCGCGTCTCGACGCTCTTGCGCAGCATCTGCGCCACGGCCGCGCCCTGCACCTGCACGTAGTGGTCCAGCAGCCGCTGCGCCGCCGCCCGCGCCTCCGCACACAGCGCTGGCCCCGGCGTCACCGCCAGCCCCGAGTCCTGGGGGACACACACCGCTAGGGACAGCCCCGCACCTCCCCTGCAGTGCTGGCCCTGCTGGCGGTACAAGGGGCATGGGGAGGTGGGGGGATGCCGCCCCGCCCACGACTCCACATCTGATGTCCTAGGGACACGCGGATGGATGGGTGCGACACTCTGGGCCACCCTGCCTGCAGCAGCATCGCTGCTCCTCTCACATGTACTTGGGGCTCCAGGGGCTCTTGGGGCCACGCAAAACCTCCCTGAATGTCTCTGGGGGACATTCACGATCCCCTGAGGGCCACTTAGGGGCTCACCTGGGGCGGGAACTGCTCGTCGGTGAGGGTGAGGATGTAGCCGATGGTGGAGTTCTCATAGTCCAGGCAGAGGCGGGCGAGGAGCAGCAGCAGGGCTGGGGGGGCGGCGGGAGCTCCCCGCTCAGCCGGGCCGTCAGCGAAGCCACGGGCGGTGCGGCACAGCCAGCGCACGAAGGCCACCACCAGTCCCTCACGCACTGCTGTCACACAGAACTCCCCCTGTGCCACAAACGGGGGGGGGTCACACCCCAAACTGCCCTGTATGGGCTCCAAACCTCCCTGTGCCACCCCCAGATTGCTCCAGTGACCCCAAACTGCCCCCAGCCCCCTCAGCCTGTCCCGCGCCCCGCCCCGCGGTGCCCCACCTTGAAGTAGGGCAGGCTGGCGAAGGCGACATCCCTGGCGGTGAAGAGCTGGACGTAGGCCAGCACGGCCTTGAGCTGGCCCAGCACGGAGGCGGCCAGTGTGGCCAGAAGGTCGGGCAGGCCGGGCCCCTCTTTGCCGGGGGGCCGGGGGGCAGCCAGCGCCTGGCGCACGTCGCCCAGGCAGCCGAGGAAGAAGGTCTGCAGGGCGCGCAGGTAGCGGTCGACGCGCTCGCGGGCGGCTCGGGCCACCAGCGCGGCGGCGGCGGCGGCGCCCGCGGGCAGCAGCTCGAGCAGGGCGCGCAGCCGGCGGTGGAAGCGGTCGAGCGCCCGCACCAGCAGGGACGTGTCGCCCAGGCCGCGCTCCAGCGCCAGCCGCCGCTCCAGCAGCGCAAAGTAGCGGGCGGCCAGCGCGGCGGCGAAGGGCTCCAGGCGCCCCGTGTCCCCGCCGAACAGCGCGCGGTACGAGCCGGCCAGCTGGCACAGCGTGCCCACGAAGGCCGAGCTGCCGCGGTCCACGAAGTCCAGGATGTCGGAGGCGGGCGGCGGCGGCGTGGTGGCCGCGCCCGAGGGGTCGGCCACGGGCAGCTCGGCCTCCAGCGCCGCCAGCTCGGCCTCGAGGCGCGCGCCCGCCTGGCTCAGGAACTCCTCGCTCAGCTCCTCGGCCGGCTCCTCCAGCTGCAGCAGCATCTCCACGCACTCGGTGAGCTCCTTGGGGTCCAGCGTCTCCTCCCTGGTGGGTGGGAGGGTCCGGGGTTAACGGTGGCACGGCAGAAAACAGGGAATAAGCAATAGAAGTCATCAGCAGGCTCCAGGGTGACCACCCCGGACCCGCACTGCCCAGCACTGCTCCAGCAGGCTCCAGGGTGACGCACCGGAGGCGTGTGCGGAGGCGCTGGGCCAGCTCGGCCATGATGGCGTGGCTCTCGTCCTCGATGGCGCGGAAGGAGGGCAGGTGGCGGTAGTGGCGCAGCACGGCGCGGGCGCGGGCGTGGCAGCGCAGGGCCCGCGCGGGCTCCGTCCCCGCCCAGCGCCGCAGCCGCCCCGGCACCTCCACCAGTGCCTGCAGCTTCCGCAGCAGCGCCTGCACCCCTGCAGGGACAGGGGGTCAGGCGTGCGGGAGACAAGGGGTGGGGACGCAAAGGGAGCAGGACAAGACGGGGGGTGGCACCAGCTGCTGGGTGTGCCCCCCATGTGGGACACCCACCTGCTGGGTCTGCCCCTGCGCCCCACATGAGCCACCCCCACAGATCCCCCTGGATCTGCCCCCGGACGGCCCTGCTCCGTACCGGCCAGCTGGGCGCCGCGGCGGTGCCGGTCCTGCAGCGCGGCGCTGACGCGGGCGCTCGAGGCGCTGATGGCTGCCATGTTGGCTGCCAGGTCGTCCATCTCCGCCTCCATGTGCCGGAAATCCACCTTCATCTTCCGGATGGTGTCTGGGGAGCACGAGCCAAGCGCCGAGTCCCTCGGCTGCCCGGGACGCCCCCGGCCCGCCCAGGGCTACCAGACCACAGCCACAGCCCCCAGAGAAGGCTGGTTCCCGCGGCGGGGTGAGCCGCCGCGTTCCCCAGGGCAGCTTCCCAGGGCTGCCAGAGTGAACAGCCCCGAGCTCCCACCTCCCGCTGCTGCCATCGGCAGGATCCAGAGGGAACGGCTCACCAGTGGCGGAGATGAACTTGTTGTAGTTCTCGTAGAGCAGGGTCTGCATGTCGCTGTCAAGGGCGCGGATCTCCCGCCCCAGCGCGGCCTCGCGGGCCAGGAGCTGCCCCAGGGGACACTCGCTGCGCACCTGGGGGGACGACGGATGCACATCTGCCTCTGGCCCCCTCCCTGCCCCCTAACTGAGATCATCAGCTGCCCTCCAGGATCCCTACCTGCGCCCCCGGATTCCTCCTGGGATACGGCAGTGCTCCCCAAGAGCCTCCCCCTGCCCTCCAGGGATCCCCCCGCAGTGCCAACTGCCCCCGACCCAGCTGCTCCGGAGCACCCCGGAGCATTCCCGTAGGATCCTACAGGCCCACAGGATCCCCACAAAGCATATCCATAGGGATGCCCGACCAGGCCCTTTCTGGAGTGCCCTCCGGACACTGGAGCTCCCAAGGTTCTGGGGACCCTGGGGACCGGCCCCGCCGGGGTCGGGGGCACCCACCGGGATCCCTGGTGACACGGCCCCGCGGGGACCTCCCGGCGCCCATCGGGGCCCCCGGAGCCGCCGCCGAAGTGGAGGTGCCCGCGGGAGAGGTTTCCTGGGGGGGATAAAAGGTCACCTTGGTCATGAACACCTCCGGGTCGAAGTGGGGCCCGTTGATGTCGGTGGGGTCCGGGGCGGCCTCAGCCGCCTCGGCAGTGGACGGGCCATAGTAGCGCTGGAGCGGCCCGTGGGGACGCCGCCACCCGCCGCCTCCGGTGCTTCCGCCGGTGGCCTCGGGGCTGCCCCCGGCCCCGCTCCCGGCTCCGCTCCCCGCTGTCACCGCCGCCATCGCGCCGCCGCTTCCGCCCCGGCCGCCGCTTCCGGCTCCTTCACGTCACTTCCGGCGCGACGCCGGTTGCCATGGCGACGGGGAGAGCGGCGCCGGACATGGCGGGGCCCGGTTACTGGGGCCTGGGGCGGCCGCGACGGGACGGAGCCGCTGCGGCCCGTGCCCTGCTGCGCCCCGGGGACAAGGACTTCCGTGAAAACGGAGACATGCGCGGAGAGGGCCGGTGGCACCCCCAAGCCTGGCCCCGTGTCTCCCAGTGTCCCTTCTCACCGCTGTCCAACCGTCCCCGCGCCTCCCCAGTGTCCCCGTGAGTCCCCGCTGCCCCGGTGCATCCCCATGCTCATCTCCCCAAGACACCGGGTGGGGACCTGGGGACACCCCCCACCTCATCCGAGGGCCCTGCTCCAGGCCTGGAGTGACGCCAGAATTGGGCTGTGAGGCCGCAGGTACAGCCAGGTGATCGACCTTGCGCCTCGCACAAGGAACAAACATTTGGGCTAAAAGGTCTAAAATCAGCTTTATTTACAGCAGGAAAGGCAAAACAAACCCCGCCAGGGTGATGGTCAGGCTGCTCCAGCGGCCTTCCGTCCGGAGTCACCTGCTCCAGGAATCACAGGCCATTGATTCTTTCCAAGGGAAAGAGCCCAGAGCTGCCACGTTGCACCAGGGAAGTTCCTGCTGCCTCCTTTCTCCTCCCCAAACGTGGAAAAGAACACACCTAATCCAGCCAGGGTGTGTTCCGTGAGCGGGCCGGTACATGGGACAACATTCCCATCATAGCTGTGGACCCAAGTTAGCCCCAGGGCAAAGGAATTCCCAGTGGGAACGGGGAGAAGGCAAAGGAACACCAGCCATCCATGACGACAGTTTGCTGGGGAGTCTAAACCAGAGGCAGAGGAATGGCTGAGCCCTGGTTGTTACAGGAAGGGAGAAGCAAATAAGCAAAGACCACCCCCAAGGCAAGACAGGGGGGTGAAGGTTTAGAAGGTTCCTTTCATACCTTCTAAATCCATAAACCAATCAGCAAATCCTTCCTTGATTCCCCCCACCCCTGACAGCACTGCGGGGGCGATTCCACCTCACCTCAGGCTCTGCTTTATTGGCACAACGCATCCCCAAAGCACTCTAAAGCCAGGCTGCCACAGTAACCACAACCAGCTGGACCTTCTGCCACCGGATTCCTTTACCCCGGTTCGGTGACCTCCCCGGCACGCGCGTGGGAAGCTTCTGGAGGGTTCCACGCACGGGCTAACCCACGTGGCTACGGACCGTGGCCCTCCCTCCCCGCAGGCTCCAGCCCGGTTTGCCCACAAGGATGACGGAGACAACCGAGCCAGGACATAACCCTGCTCCTCTGCAGCTCTTCCCTGCCACGATCCGACCGTACCCAGGCCCAGATCCATTGCTAATTCCACCTGAAAGCAGCACAGGTTTCCTCTCAGCCCAGGGATACGGTCTGCAAGTCCCAGGGAAACGGAGAGCGGCCACAGGAATGTAAGTCACAGCCTAGTACTCCCAAATCCCGCAAATCAGCATCCTAAATCCTACAGCTAGCACAGCTCAGCTGGACTATGGAGCATCCACCACCAGCGCCCGGATTCGTCGGCTCCTGGTCTTGGCGAGGGCGGCGATGAGGACGTGGCCCTTAGAAGCAGCCCACAAGGCAGGAGGTCACGGCCTGAGCCACGACCCCAAAATCATGGTAGATCCCTTTGGAGCCAAACTTGTTTTGGAAGAGCTGTCTGGGCCCTGCTGGAGCAGCAACGAGGAGCTGGAGGGAGGAAGAGTCGCTCGGAAGGCGGAGGCGTGGCTGGAGGCTCCTCTGGAAACGCGCGGACAGGTCTGTGGGTGGCGGGGTCTGGCCTGGGACACCCTGGGACGCCCTCCCAGGCCGGGCTCAGGTCCCTGCCCGGGACACCAGGTAGTAGAGGATGAAGAAGATGAGGACGAGCGCCACGGAGACGGCGAGGAGCAGCCGGCGGTTGTCGCGGCCGGAGCGCGCCATGCCGGAGAAGCGCTTCACGCTGCCCGTCAGCAGCCCCGTCACGCTCAGGAAATCCGAGTCCTGGCGGGAGAACACACGCTGCAGGCATTGCAGAGCCACGGGACATCCCGAACGGGAGGCACTCACAGGGATGAGCCAGCCCGACCCCAGGCCCCGCACAGGACGCCCCTACAAGCCCTGATTGGGCTGATTTAGGGCTTCTCCCTTCAGGGCCTTTGCCATCCCAATCCCTGACTGGCACAGAAAGCCCCGTGCCCCGTTTCCCAGGTCCTTACCATGCCATCCAGGTAGTGGTTCTGTTCCTCAGCATCCTTGTCAATATCCAGAGCCAGCTGCAGGGCAAGGCAGGAAATGGGCATTAATGAGCTTTTAATGTCCAGAGGACCTCTAAAATCTGAAATGCAAATTATTCAAACAAGCTGCTGCTTTCCCAGCTGCAACAGACACACAGGGCCTTGTCTGGTGCAGGAACAAGGAAAATGATTCGCGTTTCCCCGTCAGGCAGATGAACTTTTCCAGCTCTGAAAACAAAGTCTGACTGTCTAAATCTGTCAGGTAAAGGACAGGGGAGTTTAAACCCTGGGACACGATGGCAGGAATTCAGTCTGCCCTTTTACACGGTGAGTCAATGACTTCTTTCACAGTTTGCACTAAATTTTTAATAATAATTTAGAGCCTAAAGCTCTGAATCAAAGTGTTTGATGTCAGTAAGAGCAACCCAGCTTTAAGAACCCTTGCACAGAGACACAGGTATTTTCCAAAATTAAGCTACCTGCCTTTTTTGGGTGAATTTTTCCCCGAGGAGGTGAGCTTAGGAGGTGATCAAGGCCAGGTGAGACAGGGGCTTGGAGCAACCTGGTCTGGTGGATAGGTGTCCCTGCCCATGGCAGAGGGGTGGGACCGGGTGAGCCTTAAGGCCCTTTCCCACCCAAGCCTTTCCAAGGTTCTGCGATCCCCTGCAGGACCCCCAGGTAAGCGGAGCCTCGACGCCTGATGTCACCTCGCCACTCACCGACTTCAGCCTGGTGACCTTGCTGGCCAGGCTGTCGGCCATCCGCTTGTTCTCCACATCCAGCAGGTCCTCCATGGCGCTCGGGCTCTGCCCTGGGGAGAAGGAGGAGGAGCACACGTGTCGTCCCTGCCCTGCCACAGCACGGGTCTGTTCCCATCACAGCCCCTCCCGGCACGGTTCGCGCCGCGGAACCCTCTGAAAACGTGACCAAAACAGCGCAGACTTTCCCCAAAGAGGCCAGGGCAAGAAGCCGGGCTTGCACCCCGAACTGGCAGCACGGCCCAGCAGCGGCTCGGGGCCTCGGCGCCCGGGGAGATCCGTGGGGGAGGTTCGGGTGGCACACGGCACAGCCGGGCCCCTTGCCCCTCGCCCGTGTTGGGGTCTGTCGGCATCGCCCCCGCTGCGGGGCTCCGGGGGTGAGGAGCGCCGGGGCCGTCAGGGGTTATGGGGGCAGCTCCAAGGGCTGCTCAGGGCTTATGGGGGGCACTTGGGGCTTCAAGAGGACAATTAAGGGTTTGGGGGGGTGCAGCTGAGGATCCCAAAAGGGGCGCAGGGCGGCAATTGTGGGTTACGGGGGGGGGGGGGGGGCGATTCCGGGGCTATAGGGTGGAAATCGGGGCACTGCAGGAGGCCCCGTGGGGTTCAGTAGGATCGGGGCTCCTCCTCCCTCTGAGCCCCTCCAGCCCCTTCTGCCCCTCAAACCTGTCCCCGTGGCTGTCGCTGTCCCCTCACCTCGGCCCCGCTCCGCCATGGCCGCCCCGGCCCGGCCCGCCCCGCCGGGCGGAGCCGCCACGAAATGTCCGCCCGCTCTTCCTCCTTCTCCTTCTCCTTCTCCTCCTTCCCCCCGGCACCGGGACCCTCGGGCCGCTCGCCCGGGCCGGGGCGGAAGGGCTGGAAGTGCCCCCCGAGCGATCCCGGGCCGCAGGTACGGCCAGTGCCCTGCCCGGGCTCAGGGGCGGGACTCGGGGCTGCGGGGGCGAGTAGGGGCTTGGGGACAAAAAAAGGGGCGGACTGGGGACAAACGCAGGGCTTCGGGGACAAGAATAGGGGTCTGGGGACAAAAAGAAGTTTTGGGGAAATAATTGGGGGTCTTGGGACAAAAATAGAGGTTTGAGGGGGAAAGTAGGGGTTTAGGGACATAAATAAGGTTTTGGGGGCTCAAAGGGGGGTTTGGAATGCACCCAAATGGTGGGGGAAGGAGGTGGCAGCGTGAGGAGCCAGCAGGAGTATGGAAAAGGGGGATATGCCCAGAGATCCACTGGCTCGTGCCATTCCCCCGAAAGCAGAGGTGGATCCCCTCCATGCCAGCCCCTAGGCATGGGGATGCTGTGTCCCTGCCCCCGGCCAGCCCAGCCTCCTGTCTCCGCAGCTTTCCGCCTTCCAAAATGCAGGATCTGCCTCCTTTGGTCTCCCCAAGAAGCCCCTCTGGGGCTGCGTGGGCAGGAGGGAACAACCCGTGCGATTCCCAAACCCCGGGGGCTCTGGGCCTGAGTTCCCGGTTTGCTGAGGTCGGTGTGGCCAGCTCAGCCTCATCCCCGTGGGAACACAGAAGCCGGACACATGTCCGAGCCGAAACCTGCTGGATTTCCCCCCGCTGGGAGTCACGTCCCCCCTGCCCCGTGGGCTCGCGTGGCTCCGTGAGCCGCTAAACCGGTGCCGCGTCCAGAAGCATCGCGCGGTGCCGCGCATCTGCTCGCTGGCAGTGTCGGCACGGACATCCTCGCCCGGGGGGCTTGTGGCTGCGCCTGCAGGCATCGGCCACAATCCAACCCGCCAGCAAGCCCCGCTCGGCTGCTCCCCGCCACCTGCGAAGGTAGCTCCGCCTGGAGCCGGAGGATGCTCTCCCGCCTGGCCGCTCCATCCCTTGTCGCTCCACGGGAATGTTTCTGGCTTTATTTGTTATTTCCTCCCCCCCCACCCCACCCCGCCCCGTGCGGCAGCAGAAATCAGGGCAGGCGGGGAGGAGGAGGAGGAGGAGGAGGAGGCAGGGAGCTATTTCGGGGAGCTGCTGTTATCTGCTCCGCGTTAATCCCCGGCTGGTGGGGGGAAGGTTTTCCCTGAGTGCTTTCCTGGGAGGGCGTAAATGAAACATAGAAAAGCAGAGCGAGGAAGAAGAGGATTAGCCGGAGAGAGAGAGGAAGCTGGCTGCTGGCTTTGCTCGGGTTATCCATCCGCTCCACTTTTATGGATGCAGCAGCGTGAGCAATATCACTGGGGATTTTTTTGTGCTGCGTTTTTTCCCTCCTTGCTCTCCCCACCCATTTCTCTCTTCCCTCTCAGAGATCGGTGTGCCGAGGTGCTTTTCCATCACCCTGGAAGTCCCCTCGCTCCCCTTCCTCCAGGCTGCGCCGTAGCTGAGCTGTTGGGATAATGGAGCTCCAGGCTGTGGTATCCACGCTGGAAAGCGGGGAGCAGGACACGGTTCTCAAGGTTCTCCAGGTCTACAACCAAGAGGTGAGTGAGCATCAACCCCTCCCTCAAATCAGGGACTCCTAAAAAAATTATTGTCCAGATCCCAAGTAAAACCTGGCCGGGAAATTAGTGTGAGGACCGAGTAGGAGGAGCTTTTATGTTAAGGCAGTTTTGGAGGTGCTGAGAGAGTCCAGGGGGGAGCTGCAGGTGAAACGATGTTGGGATTTGCAAGGCAAAGATGATTAGAGGTGACTGCTGGGATCTCGTGCGGGCACGGCTCTGAAAGCAGGAAATAATGAATATGGAATATCAAACCCCAATGATCTGGGAGCAGAGGTGGGAGCGTTTCTAGCCTTGAAGTAGGAAAAGATTATCTGTGGTGGTAAATCTCTGCTTGGAGAAAGGAGACTGAGGGGAGACCCTCAGCTGTTTACAGCTTCCTCTGGAGGGGCAGCTCCAATCGCTGCTCTCTGTGGCCAGTGACAGGACCCAAGGGAACAGCTGGAGAGGTTTAGGTTGGATATTAGGAGAAGGTTCTTTCTCCCAGAGGGTGTCAGGCACCGAGCAGGCTCCCCAGGGAATGGTCATGGCCCCACGGCTGCTGGAGCTCCAGGAGTGTTTGGACAACAGGCAGAGGGTGGAACTGTTGGGGTGCCTGTGCAGGGCAGGAGTTGGAGTGTCTGATCCTTATGGATCCCTTCCCGCTCAGGATATTCCATGGCTCTGTGAAATCCTGCTTGACACCGACTCTGGTTGTCAGGGAAATTTCCTTTGGAGGTTTCCCCTGGGAGGGGCTGGCCCTGTGGATCACTCTGACTCACTCTGCACCAGGCTCTGGAGTAGGTGGAAGCCAGCAGGGAAAACCTGAGGAATATTTTGCAAGAGCGTGTGAGAGAGAGTGTGTGTGGAACTATTCCTGACAGTTGGATTTGGAATGGGGAGGTATTGGCCAAGAAGGAGCAGGTGCCTATTAAGGACATCACGGGGGATTAACAGCACCAGCAGCAGGTGCAGCACTGGAGTCCTCGGGGTGCAAACAGTGTCTGTGTGTCCCCCAAGCCACGATATCTCCTGTTGGATTCCCCCAGCTGGGTCCTTCCCGGGGTATCGGGCCCAGGGAACTGGAACCACAGGGTTTGCTGGCCCATCTGGAGGAAATGGAGCAGTCAAAGAGGATTATGAAACTGCAGATAAACCTGGCACGGCCTGGCATCGCTTCTGCTGCAAGACTGATGGGTCTGTATCCTTTTCCCGCGGATTTATTTTAATTCACTGTCGTGCACGCAGTTTTTGGTTGCTGGGAATAAACTACAGCTAAAGCAAAACCCCAGGTGCGGCCAAAACACCCCCAAATGGGATTACAGCCTGCAGAGAGGATGCACTGAGGGAAGAACAAGCAGCCTGCCTGTGGGTCACAGCGGTGCCGGGACCCAGCCTCCAGCTCCTGGCAACATGGTCCAACAGCCTGTGGGTGGATCAGCTCCTGGAGCTCACACACAGCCCCACGCCCGGGGCTGCTCCAGGCACTGTGTCCATCGCCGCTTCCAGGCTGGACAGACCAGCCCCGTCCCCGGGCTCTCGGTGACTGCACACACAGGATCAGTGCTTCATGGATTTTAAACGTTTTCGTTCTCCAAGCTGGCATCAAACTCTCTCTTGGTATGAGCAAGGATTGCCTCCCTCACTGGGAAGTGCTGCTTCTCCCCCGGCGCCTGTGGTCTCCTGTGCTCTCCAGTTCCGTGGGAGCAGGTTTGGCCAGGAAGGAGATTGTCAGTGAAGAACAACCAAAACAGCGAGAGAAGCCTGATGAATGGAGATCAGGAGTGTTTGTTAGGCAGGGGACAGGATGGAGTGTGGAGATCAAGTCCCTGGTGTTTAAAGAACGGCCTGGATAACCATGAGGATCCATTCCCATGTACCAGGGAGACAGGACTTCCTTTGGTCAAGAAAAGGAATAGTAAATGTCAAGGGGAGATGTGTAGGCACAGCTCAGTGGTGTCGCTGAGCACGGGAATTACCGGCTCTGATGGGATACTGGGATTGGGATGAATACCCACTGTGCTGCTGCAGTATTTAAACTAAACCCATCCGTCAGCTGGCCCACGGCGTTCCACTAGTGCTGTGGATCCGGGGGTGATGCCCAGAATGGAAGGGGGGGGCTGTCAGGAGATGGTCTGTTTGCTGTTGCAGCATGTTTTGGACCCACTGCTTTCCAGCTGAATGTCCCTGCCCTGGTCCCATGGAGTTTTAACCTATTCCTTATTCTGATTGGTTTTGTTTTTCCCACAGAAATCTCAGTGCTTCACCTTCGAGGATGAGGAGCGGGAAGAGAGGAAGGTAGGCACACGCTGCTTGCTTTTCTCCTCTGGTCGGCGTGTAAATCTGCTGCTCTGTACTCATGTCCAGCTGGGCTTGGCAAGCAGCTCCCACAGGAGAGGAAATGAGAGTTTTCCATTAACTTGGTTAGGGAGTGGTGTGCCTGGAGTGCCTGGCTGTGTTTTTTGCATCAGGAGTTGGCGGTTTGGATAAAGGGCAGCATCCGTCCGGCGTTAGCAGTGGTTCCGTGACCCACATAGTCCCAGCCACAGCTGTGATCCCTGGGGCCTCCGGGCAGGGATCACAGCTGTGCCGGCTCCGGGGGAGGGTGAGGGGCTCCGCTGGCAGCCAGCAGCGGGATTTGCCCGGAACTGTGTGTCAGCAGATCCTTTAAGCTGGTGTAACCTGGCACTTGGAGGGAAGGAGCACTCTGCCTGCTCATTCCTGCTCCTGCAGCTCTTCGTGCCAGGGCAGGCCTCGGCCTGGCTGTTCTGCCGCAAGGATGACTGTTTTCTTTGGATTGTTTTCCAGCTGGCTCAGTTCTGTGGTCAGTTCACTGGTGGATGGTGCCAATGCCTGTGTTAGCACAGCAAGTGCAGGCCAGCTGACCCGGGTGGAGAGCAGGGCCTCCTTTGGCTGTGCCAGGGCCAGCTGCGTTCCAGGAGTGTTCCAGGCGCAGCCTGAAACGTGGGGCTGGATCTGATGAGATCCGAGCTCTTTGCCTTGCACTGACCCGCTGCTTGAGCTGGGACAGTCACACAGGGCGTGGCTCCGGGCACAGTGTCCCACTTTTGGGGTGTATGCCCCAAATACGAGTTGAGCATCACCACCAGCTCCTGGTGCTCAGGTGTTCAGATGGTTCAGCTTCAGGCACACACCCCGAGATCTCTTTCTCCTGAGCCAGCCTGAGGCTTTGGTTGCTGGGGCTGAACCTGAAGCTCTGTCTCCATGTGAGGACGGAGAAGAGGAACAGCTGTACTTCCTCATTTCCCCAGGATGTGAGTGTGGGGCACACCATGAGCCTCACATTTGGGACGGAAGTTCAGTTTTTCTTCATTCCTTCCCACAGCAGTTTCATTCCACCAGGGGAGAGTCAGGTTGGACATCAGGAGGAATTTCTTCATGGGAAGGGCGGTCAGGCATTGGAAGGGGCTGCCCAGGGAGGTGGTGTGGTCATTGTCCATCTCTGGAGGTATTCAAGGAACGCCTGGACGTGGCCTGGTGTGGTTGTGAAGGTGCTGATTGGTCACAGGTTGGACTTGATGGTCTTGGAGGTCTTTTCCAACCTGGATGGTTATGAATAATGACTAATGATTATGATTAATGATTTCAACCTTAATGATTCTCTGATTGTTTCGAAGTGTAACCAATGGGGCTGTGTTAAGCTAGTTACAAACCTCATTTTTGGGTTCTTTCACTCTTGCAACATCACAGGAAGACCCGTGCTCTGAGCCGTGTTGTGTTTGAGGTCTGGTGGGCTCCCGCAGCGGTGTGTGTGGGTTACTGCTGTGATGTCAAGTGTTGCCACACGTGGTTCAGCCTGAGCTGCCCGTGTCTGTGAGGCCTTACCTGTGCTCTCGTGCTGCTCCGTGACTCACTGTTCCCCATGAGCTTTGCAGCTCCTGTGAATTGTGTTAGTGGGGCGCTGCCAGTCTGTACCCACGGAGGATCTGGGCCAGTAGGTCTCCAGACAGCACTGAAATTGAGGAGATGCTGCTTATTTGAATCTCCTGAGGTCTCTTCACCTCTTTTCCCAAGGCACCACGTGCTCTCTTCACCTCCCTTGGGTCCTTTGTCCCTCCCTTGTGCAGGGGAGCAGGTCGGCCCTGCCAGCCTGAACCATCCTCACCAGGGCAGAGCCACCACAGAGACCTGTTTGTGCTCTCCCTTTACACCCAATACCCTCTGCAAGACATTTTTTCCTGGTTGTTCTTGTCCAAACTGGTCAGGATCAATGCCAGATCCAGGCACTTCCCGAGTGCTGCTGAGTGCACACCTGAGCAGGCCCAGGTGACACTGCTGTTGTCCAGGGCAGAGCACGCCAGGGCCGGAGGGAGCACTGGGAAGCGTCAGTATCCGAGGCATTGCTTGTTTCCAACTGCACAGAAAATGGCCCAGCTGCTGATCAGGTTCCTGGAGAGGGAGCTGCAGCCGTCCTGCCAGGTCACCTGCCTGGAGAGCATCCGCATCCTGTCCCGGGACAAGCACTGCCTCGACCCTTTCACCACCAAGGAAGGCCTGAAGACCCTCTCCAGGCACGCCGGCATCGATTACTCGGAGGAGCTCATCCGGGAGGTCCCAGACTTGGATGTAATCCTGGAATCCCTGAAATGCCTGTGCAACATTGTGTTCAGCAGCGCCATGGCGCAGGAGCTGACGGCAGAGGGGCGGCTGGTGGTGGGGCTGGCCCGGCGCATCAAGCTCTACAACGAGCGCAGTCTTCCTCACGACATCAAGTTCTTCGACCTGCGCCTGCTGTTCCTGCTGACGGCCCTCAGGGTGGACGTCCGGCAGCAGCTCGCCCAGGAGCTCCGAGGCATCAGCCTCATGACAGACACCCTGGAGCTCACCCTCGGCGTCAAGTGGTTGGACCCCTACGAAGTTGCCACCGAGGAGGGACTTCTCCCACCTTTGCCGCGGCAGGAGACGGAGCGAGCCATGGAGATCCTCAAAGTGCTCTTCAACATCACCTTTGATTCCAGCAAGAGGGAGGTGGACGAGGTGAGCTCCTTGGGCCCAGGGCATTCACGTGTCTCCGGGCTCTGGCTTTGCAGGTTTTTCTCCTCCCTTGTGTTTCCTCGTGTCCCAGACTGGTCCTTGTGCACCCTCAGGGTGGTGAGGGCCTCGGGTGTCCTTGGGGCGCTGCCTCTGTCCAGGGCAGTATCACCTCTGACTTTGCCTGTGCTTTTAGAGCATTCCCAAAGGGAGAATTGAGAGTCTCCTTCCCTTGGAGCGCCCTGCAGTCCATGGTCAGGCTGCTGGGGGTGGGATGGGCTGCAGGCTCTGGGGTGTGTGGGATCCCCTTTGCTGATGGAGCTGTTCCTTTCTCCATGCTGGGGCCAGGAAGATGCTGCTTTGTACCGGCACTTGGGTGCCCTCCTGCGCCACTGCCTCATGATCTCCGCCGACGGCGAGGACCGCACCGAGGAGTTCCACAGGTCTGTGTTGGGAAGAGCTTCACCTGCAGCTTCAACAGCTCCCCCAGGCACATCCTGCCTGACCTTGGGCGTTTGGGAGGGACCCTGCTGACCAGCAGCTCTTGGGGTTGGCCTGGGGATCCCTCACGCTCCCGGAACTCAGAAACAGCTTTTCCTGCCCTGGGAATGCCATGTGGGAATGCCATGGCCTCCTGGCCCCTGAGATCTTGTTCCGTGTCCTGTGTCAGGCTGTCCCAGCGGTGACATCCACCTCAGGGGGCAACTGGCCAGAGAAGACGTGTGCTGCTTTAATTAAAAAGTCCATGAGGTGGCCTTAATTAGCCTTAAGCCGTGCTGAGAAGCTGGCTGTCATGTTGCTGGGTGTTATTGGTGCAGGGGTTTCAGCTCGGAGCAGGTGGCACTGCCTTGTCCCCAAGAACACATAGTCAGGGGGATCCCAAGCAGTGCTGGTGTGGAACGTCAGGACGAGGAGTGAAGCAGGAGACTCCACAGACAGACCTTGGACCACCCAGATTGGTCCTGCTTGGCTCTGTGTCAAGATCCATGGGTTCTCAGTTGTCACTGAAGTCTCTTGGACTCTCAGCATATAGTTCAGCTGCCCAAAAAGCATTTCAAGTTACTCCCTTTCAGCGGTGTGAGGAGCTTGAGATGCTCCAGGAAAACTCGGATCGCAGGGTCCTCACACTCCCGCAAGTTAATGACGGGCCTTCGTTTCTGCAGAACTGGAGAAATTCTGTGAGCAAAGCTCCATCACTGTGTGTTCACTTCTCTTCTCTTCCACACGTGCAGCCACACGGTCAACCTGCTGGGCAACCTGCCCCTGAAGTGTCTGGATGTGCTGCTGACTCCCAAAGTGCAGCCGGGCTCGCTGGAGTACATGGGCGTCAACATGGATGCGGTCAGCATCCTCCTGGACTTCCTGGAGCGGCGCCTGGACAGGGTGAGTGCTGGGGCTGCTGCTTCTCACAGGTCCAGGGCACCTTTCCCTCAGCCTGGAAGAGCCTGGTGGGAGCACCATGCTTGGTTTGCAGTTGGCCCTTCGTAGGGGGGATAGCCTTTGGCAGAGCTGTGGTTGGTGGGACTAAACCAGCATCTGTGGACTGGGAAGGTGACTGCCATTGCTTTGAGGGCTGCAGGCAGTGAGATCAGTGGAACAGGGGATGATTAGCTGATAATTAACTGGGTGATTGACAAATCAGCCCTGTTTCACTCAGCAGCGATCCAGTGGGCAGCTCTGGAAGCCTGAGTTCATGTTACTTTCAAGCTGAGTACGGTTTTCAGCCTCTGGAGTTGTTCCAAAGGGCCTCCAAATTCTACCACTGCACTTCTCTGCCCTGGATGCCCGGCCCAAATATTTCTGGCACTGCCTGTGCCACAGCAAGTGGTGTGGGGAGGGAGGAGGCACTGAATGCCTGTGGCAGAGGTCGGGAAGCTCCGTGTCCATCCATCTCCCAGATGGTCTGTGCTCGTGTTCTCCAGCATGAGCCACACAAGCTGAGCTCAGCATGCCTGACGTGCTGCTCCTTCTGGGGATGTTTCTGCAGGGCCACAAGCTGAAGGAGAACCTGACCCCTGTGCTGAACCTGCTGACGGAGAGCGCCCGAGTCCACCGGCAGACCAGGAAGTTCCTGAAGGCCAGGGTAGGCTGTGCTCAGCCCCACGTTCAGGGGTGCTGCCCTGAGGGGAGCGGGGATGAGCAAAGCCCTGCCTATGGCCACGCTCCGGACACCTCTGGGTTCTGCTGGGGGTGGCTGAGGCCTTTGGCACCCGCAGCGACCCGTCACCCTCGCTGTGGCCCTGCAGGTGCTGCCGCCGCTGCGGGACGTGCGGAACCGGCCGGAGGTGGGGAATTCCCTGCGGAACAAGCTGGTGAGGCTCATGACCCACATCGACACCGACGTCAAGCACTGCGCCGCCGAGTTCCTCTTTGTGCTCTGCAAGGAGAGCGGTGAGTCCTGCGGGGCTTCCGCAGGGAGACCCTGGGATGGGGACCCTCTGCAGGGATTCTGCCTTTCCTCGGGACAGCCCTGCCGAGTGGGGGAAAAGGGGAGCGCTCCAGGAGCTCTGTGGGAAGGAGGTGGTGCCTCGCAGGCCAGCGGCGAGGGAGAGGCTGTGCTGCAGGACAGCCCAGCCCCCTGCACGCAGCCTGGTGCCGTTCAGCCCCCACGCGTGGGCCTTGCTCCCTGTCAGCATCTCCGTGGCCTGCAGGCATGGCACAAGCGCGCTCGGGGCTGGCGGGAACACGGGGCTGGTGGCAGGGGGGGAGCCCAGCGTGGTGTCTGTCCCTTCTCCCGGCAGTGTCCCGCTTTGTGAAGTACACGGGCTACGGGAACGCCGCGGGGCTGCTGGCGGCACGGGGCCTCATGGCCGGCGGCCGGGAAGAGGGGGAGTACTCGGAGGATGAAGACACGGACACGGAGGAGTACAAAGAGGCAAAGCCCAAGTAAAGAGATCTGCTCCCCCTCTAGAGCTCCCCTCCTCCCTCACCTTCCTCCCGCTCCTGCTTTATCCCTCTTTGTGCACCTGCTGCCATCTCCCTGTTTTGCTCTTCCACGTGCAGCAGGGGTGGAAGTGCCCATTACTCCTATCCCTCTCCAGAGCTCAATGTTGCTACACCCAACTAGTTTTTGGTTCCTCTTTTCCCCTTCCCTCTCTTTTTCTTTCTCTTTCCCTCTCCTTTCCCCCACAATGGGTGGTGTCTCGAGGGTGGGGGGTCCAGGCCCGTGCCCACCCGTGTGTCCCACACTCATTGGCTTCCTGTTCAGTGTCCCTGCAGGTTGGGTTCGTTGGGATTTTCTCCATTAGCTTTTGTCTCCTGCCTTGAGGAGAGGGAGGAAATGTCACCTGCCCTTGTGTACCTCATTTCCAGTGGCACCGTGGCATTGGCAGGAGGGGGTGTTGGAGAAAAGGGAGGTGTTTATAAGGATGTAGGTCAGAAGCCCTCGTAGCACTGTGATGGCACTTGGGGCTCAGGACACAAGCAGTGGTGACAGCCAGTCCTGTCGTGCCAATCCTCTGCTCCATGAGGCTCAGAAGGATTCCAAACAGCCCTTTATCACCTGCTGTCCCCCTCCTGAGCCCTGGCCTCACTGCTCTCTGTGCAGCATCAACCCCGTGACGGGACGTGTGGAGGAGAAGCTGCCCAACCCCATGGAAGGGATGACAGAGGAGCAGAAGGAGCATGAAGCCATGAAATTGGTCAACATGTTTGACAAGTTGTCCAGGTACTGGGACATGGTGTGTGTCCGGGGGTGCATCTGTCACAAACCTTCCTTTGGCTGCGTTCCCAAGGCCTGAGGGGATCTAGGAGAGGGAGTGGTAGGGGATGTGTGTGGAAACTCTTCCCTCAGCATGGCCCCATGACGTGCCGGGGAAGCGCTGCCAGCCCCTCCAGCTTTGGCAGGATGGGACACTGTGCCTGCACTGTTCCCAAGCACCTGCTGCTCGCCAGCTTTGTCCAGGTGCTTGGGAAGGACAGCAGCCCCTGTCGTGGCAGTGCTGCTCAGGGGGAAGCAGCATTTTGGGGACAGGCAGGGGGGACAGATGGCAGCCAGCGCCACCAGCCACTTTCCCTGTTGGAGTGCTTTCTCCAGTCGTCTCTGACCCAGAGGAGCCCAGCTGAGTTCAGGCCTCGGAGAGTAGGAGGGAAGTAACTCCAGCGTGTGTCAGAGGGAGAGGAGCATAGACCCCAGTGCTGGTTTCCCTCTGGGAATCCTGAACCACACAGAGCAGGACTCTAGAAGGGAGCCTATTCCAGGGAATAGGATTGTGCTTCCAGGCCATTGCTTCGCCATGCTGCAAGTTTTAGGGCTGGGACTGTCCCCGCTTCTCAGACGGGATCTTTAGTGGTGCCGGGCGTGTTTCAGGCCATTTCCACAAGCCCCACATTCCTGCTCTATTCCTGGTGTGTTCCCGTGCTCCGCTGCAGCTCCGCCTGACCTTCCCCCTCTCCCCTGGCTGCAGGGAGAAGGTGATCCAGCCCATGGGCATCACCCCGAGCGGCAACCTGGCGCCCATGGAGAACGCCATCCGCAACATCGCCGACGAGCGCTCGTCCTCCGACTCGGACCTGGGGCTGGACTGACCCGGCCCCCGCCCCAGCCATGGAGAGCCGGGCTCCAGCTGCTCTCCCTCGGAACTGGTGCTGCACCCGGGGGCTGGCACTGCTCCCGGACTCTCCCCGTGGGATCTGGATCCAGCCTGGACCCCTCACAGCCCACCACATGGAACACCTGCCTCCTTCCCAGCTCCATAGCCACCTCTCCTTCCAGAGGTCTCCATGACCTGGCTCCACCTCTCCTGTCAGCAGCCTTGAGGATTTCACACTCCAAATTGCTTCCAGGACTCTCCAGCAGGATTTTTGGTTTTGAAGTATGTGCTGTTTGGGAAGAAGGGTCAGGGGGAGGCTCTTCCTGCCACTCCACCACGGTTCAGTGATGCACGGAGCCTCCGGTGTGCACGCGGCTGTGTGTGCGCCCGGCCCCACAGTGGGGCTGCTCCCCAGGAATGCCGTGGGAAGGGGGGCTGCCAGAGAGGGGTGTGGGCCTCCAGCAGGAGTGGGATCCGCAGGGCGTGGTGCAGGTGGCTGTGTCCATGTCCGTGCACACCCGGAGCGCGTGGGTGAGCAGAGCAGAGCCCGGCCAGGCCCTGGAAGCTTCCAGCATTCCACTGGCCGCAGGAGAGAGCACGCGGGCGGCTGCTGGGAACGCTCCGATGTCCCTTCCCTGGCACTGGGCGCTGTCCCTGTCACCACCCAGCTGGGTTTGGGCGTTCGCCTCTCCCCACATCCCGCTTTCCAGACGAAAGGCCAATACCTGTGCTCTGCCCTTGGCTCCTCCTCGCTGTCCCCAGGTCGCTGTGTCCCCCAGGGGCTGCTGTCGAGCCTGGTGTAGACTCGTCTTTATTTTCATTCCTGTTTTCTTTGGAAAGAAAATCTTCCCGTTTGTCTCATGTGCCCGAGTTCCCAAACCTCCCATCACGAGTAGGAATGCACAAGTGACGCTAGAATAAAGCCAGCCTGACGCGTGGGAGCGTGGCCGTGATTCCTCCGAGCGGGGAAACCCCCCTGGCTGTCCCCGTGGCAGAGGATCCTGCAGAGGTGTTCCTGCCCTTGGGTGTCCTTAGGAGCGGGGGTGTTCCTGAACGTGGTCCTGGAGGTGAAGAGCTGGAGGGGTGCTTTGCTTGGTTCTCCCGTTTCCACTGCTGAGGCCTCTCAAGGCAAGGAGGATATTGAAGGGCTGGAGCATGTCCAGGGAAGGGAATAGAGCTGGGGAAGGGTCTGGAGCACAAGGAGCTAAGGGGGCTCAGCCTGGAGAAAAGGAGGCTCTGGGGAGATCCCTGACAGGAGGGGGCAGCTCCCGGGGAACAGGGACAGGACAGGAGGAAATGGCCTCAAGCTGTGCCAGGGCAGGTTCAGGTTGGACATCAGGAAGAATTTCCTCATGGAAAGGGCAGTCAGGCCTTGGCAGGGGCTGCCCAGGGAGGTTTGGAGTGCCCATCCCTGGAGGTGTCCCAGGAAGGCCTGGAGGCGGCACTCAGTGCTCTGGGCTGGGGACAAGGTGGGGACTGGGCACAGGGTGGACTCAATGATTTTGGAGGTCTTTTCTAAGCTGGATGATTCTGTGGTCCCATTTAGTTCCTGACTGACCCCCAAGTACCATTCCAGGCTGCTGGACTGGGGACAGCCCTGCTGTGTCACAGTGTGAGCTTTTAGGCCAATTGTACCTTTCTCTTTTTAACTAGCAACCCCCCCCGCCCCCAGCCCTTCTGTGTGCAGACACAGACCCCTGATCCCTTCCCAGCTGCTGATGCTTTCCCAAGCTTTCTGTGCAAAAGGAAAAGGGGGGTTTGGTGCTTTTAATGCAATTGCTTCTGATATTGTTGTTTCAATTTTCCAGAGAGCTTAAATCCCTAAGAACAGCTGCCAGGCCTGGCCTGGAATGCCCTGGAGCAGGGGCTGAGCTTGGCACTGGGCGTTTTGGGAGGAGGTGTTCATAGAATCATGGAACTCTGTTTTGGGGGGAAGCAGGAGATGGTTAAAAACGAAGTCCCCACCATTTCCAGTGTGGATCCATAAGGCTCTGCGTTGTGTTCTGGCAGGTTTGGGACAGAGCAGGACATGGCTGCAGTGCTGTGACGCTGCCACCCCCCAGGATGGCATCTACAGCAGGGAAAGGCACTTGTGTGAGGGGGAAAAAGGGAAAAAAGGTACTGAAAAGCAGGTGAAAGAAGCAGTGGTGGGAACAGAAGGTGTGACTTTACAGAAAACCCCTCAGGTGACATCCAGAAACGAATTATCTGTCTTTATTATTAAATAATTAACACTCCAGTGATTCAGAAACTCCCCAGCAGCTTGAGCTGGAATGGGAATGGGGGGCAGCCCCCCCGCCCCTGGCTTGTCCCCTGATTAGCAGAAATTTCATGGAAGACTAAACACAGCCTGCAGCAGCTGAGGATCGTGGCCAAGGGAACAGTGCCTGGGGAGGAGCTGTGACAGGAACTGGATGCTCAGCCCGGTGGGAGCTGGAAAACACTCTCCAGTCTGTCCTGGCCTGACCCTCATGGCATTCCAGCTCCTGCTCCGTGGAACCAGTGTCTGTGAGGGGCTCCAGGATGGATGGTTTGGAAGCAGGGAGATGCAAACAGCAGCTGCAGACACAGAGCTCATTGGATGTGCTGGCACGAGCCCCCAGGCCCTCGGACACTTGCTGGTGACACTCATGGCTGGACGTGCTGAGGGGTGACAGGAGCACCTTCCTACTTGTCCTTGGCATCCAGCTGGAAACAGAGACCACAGCGCTGGCCAGGGAGCATCAAACGTTCCAGCCCCAGCACCATCCCCACAGTCACAGAATCCCAGAATCCCGGAGTGGTTTGGCTTGGAAGAGACCTTAAAGCTCATCCAGTCCCACCCCTGGCCACGGACAGGGACACTTTTCCACTAGTCCAGGCTGCTCCACGCAACTGGTTTTCCTCTATCACTGTTGCAGCAGCATTATCCCTCAGGGATTCAGAGCAGCACAAGCATCATGCCAAGGGCTGGCTGGTCCCCAAAATGTTGGTACCGAAGAATCAAAAACCTGGACAAAAGGCTAAGAATTGCTACTCATTCCTGCTGTGTTATCTGAGGGAAGTAAGAACAACCTGGATGTTACAATTGGAATGTTGAAGCCAGATTTTGTGGAGTCACGTTTGGACAATGTATGCCTAAAAAATAACAGCTCTGTTTGATGTCAAATGTGGAAAAAACCTCCCAGTGGTCTACAGGAATGTAGTAATTAACATCAGCACTGAGCTCTGAGTAATTAAGAACTTGTTCCCCTGCAGCTTCTCACTCCTGAAGATCCCAGAAGGTGACAGGTGTAAGAATGGTGGGGGAAAAAAGTCTGTTTAAAGATTTTCATCACTGCCAAGTGGAGCAGGAGCAGAGCAGGAGCCCCACTCCCTGTCCAGCCACGGCAGCACAGGCTGGGTCTCAGCACACCTGGAGCCTCCCTTCCCTCTCTCCTACTGCGTATTGCTCCAGAGGAACCTCTGGAAGTGGCAGCACAGCCATGAAGGGCCTGCAGGGAGCGAGGGCTTCCAGCCCCTCACATCCCGGGTTTTGTGTTGAGGCACTGCTGGCCGGGGGCATTTCCTGGCTGGTTACTCCCAGCCCTTGGAATCGGCACCTCCAGCTGCAGCTACAGGGCTTGTCTGGGAACAAATCACACAGCAGGTGATGTAGCAGGAAGCTTTTCAGTCCCGGAGGGGGTCACTGCTTCCAGCCCAAATCCTGCCCTTCTCCATGCTCCTAGTTCATCCGGGACTGGCAGATCCACGTCTTCCCATCTGCCACACACAGCGCTCTGCCCTGGCACCCCGGCTGTGAAATGGCACTCAGCTTTGGGTCGGTTTGGGGTTTTTTTGCACTCTTCTGTGTGGTGTGACCCCAGCAAGCACAAACCCACTCCCCTGGATAACTGCAGCACAGGGAACGCAGGGGCTGAGGGAGGAACTGGGGCTCCGAGCCTCTTCCCACCTTCTCCTTCTCCTTCTGGGTCAGCGTTTGCATCTCGTCGCTCCAGCCCAGCAGCTCCACCAGCTTCTCGACGCCGCCCACCACGTCCCCGAGCTGGGCCACGTCGTTGTGGCGCTGCTGCCACGCAAAGGGGCCCACGAGCTCCCGGTTGATGAGGACCCGGGGCACGGAGCTGCGCACGGCTCCGGCCAGGCTGGCAAAGGGCTCCACCTGAGGGGGGAACCGAGGGGGCACGGGGACGGTCACCCTGCCAGGGGCACCAGTTCCCGGCACACTGGGCTTGCGACCGCTCAGCCACCCCGGCTCTGAATGGGTCGCAGCGTCACCAGGTACCTGGTGGCCTTCCCTCAGGTAGCCCCACAGCTCTCCAGGTGCCCTGAGGGTCTCTCGGAGCACCTCCACCCTATTTCTTAGCCTCCACCTCAAATTCCACCTCCCTAACCCATTTCCTTGCCTTCTCCTCTAAGCCCTCTCTCCCCTCCGGAGTCCCTTCAGGCCCTGTTGTCCGTGTGCCTTTTCCCCAGGGGTTTCCCCCATTCCCAGACCTCCAGGGATGTCCCGATGACGAAGAGCAGGTCTGCCATGGGGAAGTCTGTGAGGTGCAGGAGGAAGCGCTGTGGGAGCTGCTCGCCGAAGAACACGATGTCAGGCTTGACGACTCCGGTGCAGACCGGGCAGCGAGGGATCCTGTCCCCCATGACATCTCCCTGAAGGGAGACGCCCCAAAACTGCCCGTCACAGGGGTTCAGAACCACCATGTGTCCTCAGAGCAACGCCCAACCCCAAACCTGGTCCCCTCCTTAAACCTCTTGCCCCCGAACAGGTTGGGACCTGTCATTACGATAATAATTAATGCCTCCTTGTGTTAATTGTGTTGATGCCCGGCTGGGCCCACTCACCCTGAAGTCCTCTCCGGGGAAGTTCCTCTGACACACCGTACAGGTGGCAGTGGCAAAGGTGCCGTGGGCTTCCACCAGCCTGTCGGGAGGGATCCCAGCCACTGGAGTACAGCATGGGGGAGAGGACTGAGCCAGAGCCTCCCTGTGCACGTCTCCCCACTCCTGCCTCCCCTCAGCTCCTGGTGCTGCTGCTGGGGATGGGAGGAGGGAGCTCACCTCTCTCCAACCCGTCGATGTTCTGCGTGTAGAGGCGCAGGAGCAGCCCCTTGTCGTGCAGCAGCCGGAGGAAATAGTGGGCGGAATTGGGGCGGTAGTTGCCAGGATAGAGCTCCTTGGCCAGGGTGAAGAAGGGCTTGGGGTTGACGAAGAAATAGCCCAGCTCAAAGATGGCCTCAGGGTAGGGGATGTTGTACTGCTCCAGGTTGCTGTACAGGCCGCTCCCGGGGGACCTGCGGGGACAGGGGGCACCTGAGAGGGGCTGCCGTGGGACCTGGGCTGGAGACAGAATCCCAGGATCCCTGAGGTTGGAAAAGACCTCCAGGTCCGTCAACCTGTCCAACCTTGTCAACAAGAGCACCGAGTGCCACGTCCGGTCGTTCCTCGGACACCTCCGGGGATGGGGGCTCCACCAGCTCCCTGGGCAGCCCCTTCCAATGTTTAATCACCCCTCCCATGGACAAGACCTCAGCCCTCCAAGGATGCAGAGGATGGAGGCTTCACCTGAAGTCCGGGATGCCGCTGGGCGTGCTGATCCCGGCGCCGGCCATCACCACCACGCGCCGACATTCCTTCTTCCGGAGCAGCTCGGCCACGTCCTTCAAGGTGAGCTTCTGCTTCCCCTCGTCACCTCCCCACGTGCCCCAAATGGCTCTGGCAGCCGCGCTCAGACAGAAGGGCCTGGAGCCCTGGGTCCTGCTCGGCACAGGGGGAAGCACAGCACTGAGACAACTGACAGTGACTTTGGCTCGGGGGGAGAAAACCACCCAAAAATTCCACAGGGAGCACTTCCCTGGGCAGGATTGTGCTAGGGCTTCACTAGGAGAGAGCTTGGCCGTTATCCAACCCAAACCCTGGAGCAGACACGTCCCTCTGCGCCTCCTTCCATGGATCTAAAATACCAAATCGCCGGCGTTCCTGTGAGAGGGGTTTTTTGGACAGGGATGGAAACGAGGCTGGACCCACTGGGAATCACCAGCCTCAGTGTTGATTTACACTCCTCTGGGATCCAGGAGACTCTTCTGTGTCCTGAGTTCACCAAGTTTCTCTCAGGGTGGTGTGTGACCCTGCCCAGATGAGCACAGACACTGTCGTTCCCCTGTTCCCCCCTCGGGTTGTGTGTGTCCTTGTGCCAAGGAATCACAGCCTGTGCCCAGCTGGGCTGGGAACAGCCATTATCATCTGGGAACAGTCATTAGCAGTTCAGGAACACTCATTATCAGCAGGGAACAGCTTCTTCTCCCAGAAAATTAGTGCTGCTGGAGCAGGGCATTGTGCACAGTTCAGAGCAGGCGTGGGGAGAGCCGGCAGAGCTGCGGGGCTTGGCAAGCCCGAGGAGCAAGGACAGAGCTGGAAGTGTCTCCAGGCCTCAGAGTGGTCAGCTCTGCCTTCCCTGGGATGTGTGACACTGCTTTCCCTGGGATGTGCGACACTGCTTTCCCAGGGATGTGTGACACTGCTTTCCCAGGGATGTGTGACACTGCCTTCCCTGGGATGTGTGACACTGCTTTCCCTGGGATGTGTGACACTGCCTTCCCTGGGATGTGACATTGTCTTCCCAGGGATGTGTGACATTGCCTTCTCTAGGATGTCTAACACTGCCTTCCCTGGGATGTGTGACACTGCTTTCCCTGGGATGTGTGACACTGCTTTCCCTGGGATGTGTGACACTGCTTTCCCAGGGATGTGTGACACTGCCTTCCCTGGGATGTGTGACACTGCCTTCCCTGGGATGTGACATTGTCTTCCCAGGGATGTGTGACATTGCCTTCCCTGGGATGTCTGACACTGCTTTCCCTGGGATGTCTGACATTGCCTTCCCTGGGGTGTCTGACACTGCTTTCCCTGGGATGTGTGACACTGCTTTCCCAGGGATGTGTGACACTGCCTTCCCTGGGATGTGTGACACTGCCTTCCCTGGGATGTGACATTGTCTTCCCAGGGATGTGTGACATTGCCTTCCCTGGGATGTGTGACATTGCCTTCCCTGGGGTGTCTGACACTGCTTTCCCAGGGATGTCTGACACTGCTTTCCCTGGGATGTCTGACATTGCCTTCCCAGGGATGTGTGACACTGCCTTCCCTGGGATGTGTGACACTGCTTTCCCAGGGATGTCTGACATTGCCTTCCCTGGGATGTCTGACATTGCTTTCCCTGGGATGTGACATTGCCTTCCCTGGGATGTGTGACACTGCTTTCCCTGGGATGTGACACTGCTTTCCCCAGGATGTGTGACACTGCCTTCCCTGGGATGGCTGACACTGCTTTCCTTGGGATGGCTGACACTGCTTTCCCTGGGATGTGTGACACTGCCTCCCCTGGGATGTGACATTGCTTTCCCTGGGATGTGCCCCTGCACTGCCTTGCCCTGCTGCCACAGGGATGTGGCTCTGCTTTCCCAGGGATGTGACCCTGCCTTGCCCTGCTGTCACAGGGATGTGACAGTGCCTTCCCAGGGACGTGACACCGCACGGCCTTTCCCTGCTGTCACAAGGACTCGGCTCTGCCGTGTCACACCGGGTTCCCGGAGAGCTGAACTCGACATTTCCCCGGCAGATCCCAACTCTGCGGGCTCCCAGGCCAGCCCTGGCTCACACAGCGACGTCCCTGCTCAAACGGAGACGGGACATCCTCCATCGCGGCAGCGCATCCCATCCCAACACCGATTCCCACCCTGCCCTTCCCGCAGGGATGCTCCGGCCCCGGGCCGCCCGTTCCCCGCCTACCTCCCGTCCCCGCCGCGCCGTGCGGCCCGCGCCGTGCTGCCATGGCGGGCCCCGCGCTGCCACAGGCTCCTGCAGGCTGCAAGAGAGCAGAGCGGTGCTGGGGGCGGTGCTGGGGGCGGCCCGGGGCTCCCCCCGGCCCCGGCGCTCACCGGCCGCCAGCAGCGCCCGCGCCCCGCGCTCCATCGCCGCTACCGCACTGCCGCGAGCGCGCGCGCCCGCGCTCCCGCCCCCCCCCCCGCCGCCGCTCACCCCGCCCGCGGTCGTTCCGGCCGTTCCGGCGGCGCGGGCGCGGCGAAAGGCACCGGGGGAAGGCGCGGGGGGGCGGCGGCGCGGCGGCGTTGCCGCGGTGACCGCGGGGCGCGGCGGTACCGGCGCGGAGCGAGTGCGCGGCGGCGGCGGGCGCGGGGCGTTACGGTACCCGGCGTGCCCCGCGCGGCCGGAAGTGAGTGCGCACAGCGGGCACGGCGCGGCCTCCTCGCTCCGGTCCCGTCCGGCCCCGTCCCGGCCCCGGCCCCGTCCCGGCCCCGGCCCCGTCCCGGCCCCGCCGCCGCCATGAAGGACGTGCCGGGCTTCCTGCAGCAGAGCCAGAGCGCGGGGCCGGGCCAGGCCGCCGTGTGGCACCGCCTCGAGGAGCTCTACAACAAGAAGTGAGCGGGGACGGGGTGCGGGGGGTTCGCCCGCCCCGGGTGCCGGAGCCGAGCGCGGCCGGGCCCGCCCGCCTGAGGAGCCCTCGCGGGGCTCGGCCGGACCCGCGTCCCTTTAGCCGCCTCGGTGCTCGCCCGGGAGGTGGCTCCCGCGGTGTTCGCCCCTGTCCGGCGGTCCCAGCCCCCGGTTCGCCCCCTCAGACCCTGCTCGGCACGGCCCGGGAGGGGGCACGGGCCGGCGGCGTTGGGCTCACGGGGGTGTTTGTGTCCTCAGGCTGTGGCACCAGCTCACTCTGCAGGTGCTCGACTTCGTGCAGGACCCTTGCTTCGCCCAGGGAGATGGGCTCATCAAGGTGAGCGGACTCCTCCCGGTTTTCTGTACCGGGAAAAGCTCAGCCTGTGGCTTCTCTCTTTCCTAGTCCTCTCGGGGAGCTACTAACCGGGGTGGGTTCGGCTCCCGGGCTGTTTGCACTGGTGACTGTGTGAAAATTCTGCTAAAATCAAGTGTCTCGAGTTCAGAAGCTTCCAAGTGATTCTTTCCTTCACTCGCCTAGGATTTTCATTTTTGGGGGTTAAAGGGGGATTTTTTTTTTTTTATTATTCCGTATTTTAGCAAGAGGTTCACAAGTGCAGGATGGGTGGTCACTGGAAGAAGCCTGTGGGGATAGAATTAGATAAAATGAGCAGTTCCGGGTTCTGAACAGTGCTGGAATTTCTGTATGGGATGCCCGATTTTCTGGAGAAATCATAGGACCCTGGAATGCTCTGGATTGGAAGAGACCTCGAGGACCATCATGTTCCACCCTCCCTGGAAGGAACACCTTCCACTAGCCCAGCTGGCTCAGAGCTCTGTCCAGCACTTCCAGGGCTGTTCAAATAGAGCTGGAATAGAGAGGAAATGTGGTGAGAAGCTCTGAACCGGGCTTTCCTTGACCCTGAGTGTCCCTGTCCTTGTCCCCGCAGCTCTATGAGAACTTCATCAGCGAGTTTGAGCACAGGTGAGTTACTGGGGGTCGCCTGGGAGGGTTTGGGGTCACCTGGGGGGAACTGGGTGTCGCCTGGGAGGGTTTGGGGGTCACCTGGGAGGGTTTGGGGTCACCTGGGGGGAACTGGGGGTCCCTGCTGACTCGGAGCTGCTCCCTGCAGGGTGAACCCCCTGTCCCTGGTGGAGATCATCCTGCACGTGGTCCGGCAGATGACAGGTGCGTGTCCTCCCCTCTTCCCCGTGCTGTTGTGAGCTCTGGATCGTGGCTGGGGGCCCTGGATGGGAACCCATAGTGCAGCCTGCAGGGATCCTGTAAAAGGCATGTTGGTAGGCGAGGTTTGGCTCCACGAGAGCTGCACGTTTAAACCCGTTTTTCCCTCTGCTCCAGATCCCAACGTGGCCCTGACTTTTCTGGAGAAGACCCGGGAAAAGGTACGTTGGGAGTTGCTCTCGGTGTGTTTTGCCTGTGAGCAGGCCAGGAGGCACGGGTGTATGTGACACCTGTGCTGGAGAGCAGCACCTCTCCGCAGGGATTTGAGTGCAGGAATGTGGGCACAAGGGACGTTTGTGCAGCCCCTGGAGCGCACCTGGCTGCAGGTGACACTCCAAAGGGGTCCCTGGGTCCCTGCAGGTGAAGAGCAGCGACGAGGCCGTGATCCTGTGCAAAACGGCCATCGGGGCCCTCAAGCTCAACATCGGGGACCTGCAGGTCACCAAGGTGAGGGGCGGCCTGGGATGGGGGATGGGGAGTTTTGGGGTGCTGGGACATTCCGTGGTTATCCCAGCTCCCGGCTCGGAGGGGCTCGTGAGCTCACCAGGATGAGGGAGCTGCTCACGGTGACCTGTGGTGGTGTTGCCTGAGCGAAGCACATGGGGCTTGTCATCCTTGGCTGGCTTTAAAACCATCTTTCAAACCTGAAATGATGTTTTTCAGGCAGGGCAGCTTTGGCTCTCCTCGAGCAAGTACAGAGGGATGGGTTTGGGGGGTGGAATCCTGGAATGATTTGGGTTGGAAGGGATCTTGAAGATCACCCAGTCATGGACAGGGACACCTTCCACTAGAGCAGGTTGCTCCACCCTGGCCTTGGACACTTTCAGGGATGGGGCAGCCAGAGCTTCTCTGGGCACAGGGAGGGGTTTGGGAGTGGTGGTGGCTTTGGCTGTGTCACAGCTGCCCGGGATGTCACTGGGGATCCCCCAGGAGGGCTGCGACCCTCGGAGCCGGGAGCGCAGGCACGCCCCAGGTGCTCCTTCCCCTGTAAGAGCCAGGTCTTGCCCTTCCCAGGAGACCATTGAGGAGGTGGAGGAGATGCTGAACACCCTCCCCGGGGTGACATCAGTGCACAGCCGCTTCTACGACCTCTCCAGCAAGTACTACCAGACCGTGGGGAACCACGCCGCCTACTACAAGGATGCGCTGCGCTTCCTGGGCTGCATCGAGGTCAAGGACCTGCCAGGTAACTCCTCTGCAGGGGAAATCCCACTTCCCACGCCCTGCTTCATCCCCCCAAGCCAAATGAGCGCCCTGGCTGGGGTTTTCTCCCTGTTGTTTTGGCTGTGCCGTGGTGGATCCGAGGTCCGGCTGGACTGAGGAGTGACCCCTGAGGACCTGCTCCTGGCCTGCACCAGGGGGAAGAGGGGGAGTGCCCCTGCCAGAAGGACAAGTTTGTTCCAATTCCCCAAAATCTTCACTCTAGGTTCAAAAAGCAGCCCTTTTGTGCTGTGCTTACTGCAGGCTCCTGAGTTTCAGGCAGCGTGGGGGAAGATGAGGGCTGGGAATTGTTTAATGTAGGTGAGGGAGGGCTCGATGGGGCTTAAGCTTAAAGTGGTGCTTTATCCAAAATATTATTGGCTTGGGGTTTTTTTTATCATCCAATTATTTTTGGTTGAGGTTTTCTTTATCCATAGCGGTTTTGGTTTGGGTTTTTTTTTCATGCAAATTATTTTTGTTTTGGTTTTTTTTCCAGTATCAGAGCAGCAGGAGAGAGCCTTCACCCTGGGGCTGGCCGGGCTGCTGGGAGAAGGCGTCTACAACTTCGGGGAGCTGGTGAGTGCTGCCATATCCCTTGATCCCTGGAGCCCCAGGAGCTGTTTCTCCCCTGCTCACACCCTCCTGCCTGTCCCCTGCAGCTGATGCACCCCGTGCTGGAGTCCCTGCGCAGCACAGACCGGCAGTGGCTCATCGACACCCTCTTCGCCTTCAACAGCGGCAACGTGGAGACCTTCCAGGCCCTCAAGTCGGCCTGGGGGCAGCAGGTGAGGGCTCTGGCACTGCTGAAGGCCCAGGCTTGGAGTTTGCAGCTGACATTTGGAGTCTGTGGACCTTTTCCTGATCACCTTTGCCTCATTCCTGGCTCTGGAGCACTGGTGTAATCCTGGTTGGAGCATAGGAGTGGTTATTCCATCTCGGTACCCATCATTAGTTTTCTTTTGGCTTCCCTCTGGAGTGCTTTCCCTCCTGTTCTGGGAAGTGGGAAGGAGAGCAGTGATGCTGGGTGTTACCTGCACTGGCATAGCAGTGGTTTTGTGAGACCGCTGGCACCTGGATTGCTTTCTGGAACCATTCCTGGCTGCTGGGTGGGCTGTGGTGGCCTCCTTCCTCCTAAATGAACCCTCCCAGGGATTTATTCCTGTATGTTCTCCCCCAGGATGGGGGGGAAATGCAATAATGACCTGCTTTGGTGTCTCTTCTCCCCTCACAGCCCGACCTGGCTGCGAACGAAGCGCTCCTGCTGCAGAAGATCCAGCTGTTGTGTCTCATGGAGGTGAGCTGGGATGTGCTCAGGGTGCCTGATCCCTCAGCTGCAGGAACTCCTGGATACAGGAGGTTCAGGGTGTATTTTGCCTGTAGATGGAGCCACGAGCAGGTGCTGTGAGGGAAAACACCTTGTGCTGGGCTGCTTGTCCCTAGTTCCAGGGGGGCTCTTGCATGGAGTGCCGGGACGGGGGAGAATGGGTTATTGGGAAGGGCTGGATGGGATATTGGGCACCCTGTGAGGGTGCTGAGGCCCTGGCACAGGGCGCCCAAAGCAGCTGTGGCTGCCCCTGGATCCCTGGCAGTGTCCAAGGCCCGGCTGGACATTGGGGCTTGGAGCAGCTGGGGATCGAGGGAGGTGTCCATTCTGTGGTGTGGAGGAGGGGGAGAGGAATCCCTCAGGGATGGTGTCTGGAGGATGTTCCAGGATAACAAAAGGCTGGAACACGGTTAAACGTCTCTGTCTCCCAGGGACTGAGGGTCCTTTCCCTGGTGGATAACCTGAACAGTCCCTTCCTGTCACTGGAAGGCCCCGACTCTGTTGTCACCGCCCCACACTGGTGTAAAACATTCTCGTTGGACTTTGGTTAAACGTGAGAAATGCCATTGCCAGCTCAGAGTGAGACTGGGCAGGGCAGCTTGAGGGAGGCTCTGGGAGCTGTGGGAATCCCTAAAACCCCGTGGGGGTTGTTTTTTTGGTTTGTTCCCTGGATCCAGATGACTTTCACCCGCCCGGCCAACCACCGCCAGCTCACCTTCGAGGAGATTGCCAAGAGTGCCAAAGTCACCGTCAACGAGGTGAGTTTGGGGGTGGACACCCTTGGTCATGTCCAGGTTCTGGAGCTCTAAGAGTGCCTGGATAGACCTGAACCACACAGAATCCCAGAATCATCTGGGCTGGGAAAAAGCTCTGAGATCATCGAGTCCAACCTGTGCCCAGAGCACCGAGTGCCACGTCCGGTCATTCCTTGGACACCTCCAGGGATGGAGATTCCCTGGGCAGCCCCTTCTAAGGCCTGACAGCTCTTCCCATGAGGAAGTCCTTCCTGGTGTCCAACCTGAACCTGCCCTGGTGCAGACTGAGGCTGTTTCCTCCTGTCCTGTCCCTTGAATCCTGGGAGAAGAAACCGACTCCCACCTGCTGCTCAGGGACAGTTGGGCTCTGTTGGCTTTCTCCACTTGCCTTGTCTTTCCTGGGATTTCAGAGAAAAGAAAATAAATCTAGTTGTAGGGAAAAAGAACTAAAAAAACCCTAAAATCCAGTTTTAGGGGAAAGTTCTAGGGAGCAGGACTCCTCCCCATTGAGGTGCCGAGTCTCGAGGCAGTTCTGTCACCTGAAAGGGGGCAGGTGTGAGAGCTGCTGCCCTGGATTCTGAGGGGATCTCGTGTGAAGGTGCCAGGTTTTACTCCTGTCAGGGGGAAAGCGGGGCGGCCTGGGTCATTGCCCGGGATTATCTGTGTTCCCAGGTGGAGCTGCTGGTGATGAAGGCGCTCTCGGTGGGGCTGGTGAAGGGCAGCATCGACGAGGTGGACAAGAGGGTGCACATGACGTGGGTGCAGCCACGGGTGCTGGACCTGCAGCAGGTAACGGCCACCAGCTCCAGCTGGGCCAGAGTGGGGTGACCCGGGAGTGGCACCGGAGCTGGGAAGGGGCACAGCTTGGGAATGAGCCTCCTTGGGGGCTTGGTTTTGCCCAGGGGTGTTTCACAGGGACAGGGCTGGCACGTCCCTCGTGAAAGCCACACAGAAGCCATGGCTGTGATTTCCAGAAGGATCCAGGCCTCGTTCCTAAGTGCATGAAACAGCCTCTGGGAGTTCTGGGGGTGTAGGAGGCACATTGCTCTTGGGAAGAGGGAAGTCCAGGATGATGATGGAGCTGTTGAGCTTCTCAGCTTCATCCTTGTAAGGTTTAAGGAGACTGTGCAGGGTGTCTTTACCTTTAAACCCAAAATCGAGTGCCTGGAATTCCAGCTGCAAACGACTCCTTTGGTGCATTTCAGTTTAACCCTTGCTGATTTGCTGGTAGAAGCTGTTCATCCCAGAATCCCAGGATGGTTTGGGTTGGGGGGGACCTTAAAGGCCATCCAGTGCCACCCCCTGCCATGGGCAGGGACACCTTCCCCTATCCCAGGCTTCTCCAAGCCCTGTCTAGCCTGTCCTGGAACACTTCCAGGGATGGGGCATCCCTGTTTCTGGCTGTGTGGGGCTGTGGGGAGTGGTGTGGGCTCTCCGGTGTGAGGAGGAGCCTGTGGGCATTCCCAGGAGCTGAGGCACTCCGTCCTCGTGGCCTTGCCTTGCAGATCAAGGGCATGAAGGATCGCCTGGAGTTCTGGTGCACGGACGTGCGGAGCATGGAGATGCTGGTGGAGCACCAAGCCCACGACATCCTGACATAGAGGAGAGAGTGATTCCTGCTGCTCCCGAGGCCGGCAGCACTGACTGCACTGGATCCCCGGAGGGGTGGGTGGGCAGAGCGGGAGCAGCCGGGGATGTGGCGAGCAGGAGGACGAGGATGTGGCCTTTTGCCGTGTGACCCTTTGGTGCTCGAGCCAAGCTTTCCCTCTGCTGGCATGAGTGGCTCTGATCCCTGATCCCAGAGCTCCGTCCTGGGGGGATGGATCACTCCTGAGCCCTCCTGCCTCCAGCTGCTGCAGGAGGGTGGGATCCTGGTGCAGGATCCGAGGGGTCTTGGCCTTAGGGGGCACGGCCTGTCCCACTGCCCTCTCCCCCTGCCCCTGCAGCAGCCTGAGGCAGCATTCCCCAAATCCTCTTCCTCCCCTGGCCCCCCTTCCCTCCACCTCTCCTCATCTGCAGCAGAGGGAGCGTTTGCTCCATCCAAGGGTTTTCCCGGGATTCCTGGTTAGTGGGTGTGTCCGTACACTTGAGGGGGTGGTTGTCTTTCACCAACGCTTTGTGCTCAGGTGAGGTGCAGTGGCATTGCCGGAATAAACGTCTCTGCCTTCCCTTTTTGGGAATTCTGTGTCGTCTCCGTCCCTGGCAGCTGAGCTGCTGATCCCTTTGAAAACGTGTTTCCACGGTCAGGCCTTGCCACTGCTGGGATTCAGGAGCTTTCCCCACCAGTTTGGTTCTCTGGTAGCAAACGGCACTGCTGGAATTTTGGTACTTTTCCTGCTTTTCCTGCCTTGCCTGAGGGCGTAACCCATCGAAAGAAAGAAGGGAGCTGGTGCCAGACTGGTGCAGGCACAGAGGTGCCTCATGCAAGGGAGACAAGCTTTGGGACACAGGACAAAATGGAATTGCTGGAGTCTGTACCCACTCAGCCTCCTGCTGCTGCTCTCCAGGCCCTTCTGGCTGAAATTCCCGCCTGGATGGGGGTTGTTCAGTGCCCGGGGCCTGCCTCTTCCCTGCCCAGACACTGGGTTTGACTTCCCCAGTTCCTGCTGCACCCTGTCTTCCAAGGCTTGTTCCTGGTGCCAGTTTTACTGACTTCAGGAGAGCGTGTGGAAGGGATAAGTGTTCTGATCAGGAAAATAGTCCCTTTATTTCGTAGCTGGGGACAGGAGAAGGCTTTAAGGAGCACGGTCTCCTTCCCAGTGCCGTGTCAGAGCTGGCCCTCACTCCCAGAGCTGTCACTGCTCCTTAGGGAGCAAAGGAAACTCCAGTGGAGTCAGTCATGGGGCTGCTGCCGCTTGAGATCGGCATCCAAAACCCGGAATGTCGCTGCGGGAAGCAGTGGCAGCTTCTCCCAGGAGCATTCCGACAGCTCTCCTGGCTGTGGAGCTCTGAGCAGCTCCTGGGAATGAGGCTCAGATCTGCAGAACCGTGACAGCTCCAGAGGTTTTTCCAAGATACCTGGAAGTACACCTCGCTACCCGAATCTTCCACGTGCTGGCTGCTTCCCTGGCACAGGTACCTTGGGATGTGGTAGGTGGAGAGGCCCTTCCTGCAGGGAGGAGAGCGGGCAGACGTGCAGCCCCCAGCCTGTGGCACCCTTTTAATGTCACTTCCAGCCTTGGAGTGTTTTCCTGCCAGGAATTTACCTTGGATTGGCTTCCTGGCTTGCGCTGGGAGGGGTGCACGCAGCGCTGCAGTGGCAAGAGGCTCCAGTGGGAAGGAGCCTGCTGCCAGCCCTGGAGGGAAGGCTGCGGGCAGGAATCCGGATCATTCCCTACGGACACCCCGTGGGCGGAGCAAACCCAGCGAGCCACTGTTGAACACAAACGTGGGTTTTAATGAGCAGGCTCGGGGGGCTCCATCCCGGCGAGGCTCTGTCCCGAGGCCTCTTGCCCCGGGATTCCCTCGGCAGGGAGCGGGCTGCTCCTGCCGCTCCTCACTCAGGCCGGCTCCTGTAGTGGTGTATGTTGGCCAGGACCCAGGCTGTGGGCAGCAGGAAGGAGGTGAACATCATGGCGAAGGCGATGGCTTGTTCCTGTGGGGGACGAGGAGCGGGAATCAGGGGCACGGCTGGGCCGCGGCCACGGCACACGGGGCTCCCGGATGGCTGCGCTGGTGCCGTCCAACACCGCACCCCCAGCTCGCTCCCCTGCGCTCTTCCCCCTCCTGTGGGGCCGCCCCGGGGCTCTGGAGGCAGGTCTGGGGAGCAAAGCTGTTCCCACTGGCAGTGGGTCGAGCTGGTGCTCTCCGGGTTCGTTGTTTCTCTGGGACACGGGAGCAGTGCGTGACCTTGAGGCTGGGGCCGGGGCCTGCGGTGTTCCTGACTTTCAGATGACTTTGGGATGGGAATTGCAGCCTCGTATCCCTGGTGGAACCAGGACAGCATTAACCCCCCTGCACTGGCACCTTTCTTCGATTTATTTGCCTGGAAAAAGCCTCTCCAGGCCCCTGCAGCTCCTCTGTTGCAGACCTTGGAAAGGCAGCAGAGGGAAACCCCCCAAAAAAGGGGGTGGAGGGGGAACCGGGCAGGATTTTGGTAGAAAGCTCCTTTTTCCCAGCTTGTTTCACCCAGCCCAGGAGGGTCTGCTTTGGGGGAAACTGTCCCCACAGGGGGAGTGTCAGAGGGACTTTGGGCTCTGTGGTGACAGCAGCCCTGTCCTTGCCCGTGGGGACACCCCTTTGGGGTGACTGTCCCAGGACAGGGACACAGGGTCTGGGTCTGTCCCTGAGGGCCACCAGTGTCACGGCTGCTCCTCGCCCTGGGCTGCAGGGGACCCCCAAACCCCAAAGGTTAAGACAGGGCCTGAAAGGACAAACGGCAGCAGGAGCCGGAGGCAGGGAGCAGGGCATGGACAGCGCGGGGGTGTGGGCTGGAGGCCAGGCGCACATTCCTCCTGTTCCTCCCCCTCCCCTTTTGCTTCCACTCCCTTCCAAAATAATTTGGCCTTGACACAGAGGGTTTGCCCCCTCGCCCCCCCCCAAAAAAACCCGGGCTTGTTCCCACCTTTTCAGCCCCCCAGGATACTCACGCCAGCAGAGAGCGGGTGCTCGGGGGGGTGGGAGCGGAGCTGTGCCCGGGGGACCCGGGAGATCCGGAGGGCAGCTGCCAGGAGCTGGGAGCCCCTCTGGAAACCCTTCATGGCGCTGTCAGGGCGATCCCGCTGCTCCTGGCTCTGCAGCTGCCCAGCTTGTCACTGTCACCGCTGCCACCACGCCCCTGCCACCCTCGGCATGGCTCCAGGGCCACGGGGAGGAACGGCCTGGCATGGCAAGGTTTTCCCAAATTGCTCTCTGCCTGATTTTTCTTCCCTTAATTGTTTTCGGATTTTTTTCCCCTCAGCACTGCCCAGGACTCTGAGACCAAAAACTGTCCCCAGCCGGCACAGGGGGACACTGAGACGCTCTGCTGGAGAGCAGAGACCTCCTCTTGCAGGGGCCTTTTCCCTTGGAGCAAAACTCTTCCTCTGGAGCAGAACTCCTCTCTCCTTGGACCTCCTCTTCAGCGGGCTTTTACAAACTTTATAGCGCTCAAAAAACCATTCAGCGAGAGAGCCTTTTCCAGAAAGTCCTATTTCCAAATTCCTCTGGTGAAGGGAAGGAAGTGGGGTGCATTCCACTGGGATCAGCTGGGGAAGGAACTGCTCGTCCCCGTGTGCCAGTGGCTGCTGGATAATGATCCAGTGCTCCAGAATCCCTACGGATGCCCAGCCATATCCCCATCCAGGGGATGGATATCCCTGCCCCTGCCACGGACTCAGCCTGTGCTGGCATCACTGTGCTGGTTGTGAGGAACAAACCAAAGGGGATGTGAATCCTGCTGGGGCACAGCTGGGATTAGACCCTGGGACACCAAAGGAGTAGAGCTGGCAGCACCTGCCCGGGCTCTGCCCTGTGTCAGGGTGTCCCCAGGGTGTCCCCAGGGTGGCCCCGGGGCATGGGGACTGACCCAGCCAGGCTCCGTGGGGGGTTTCCGTGGATTTACAGCGGAGGACAGACGTGTTATGCCGGTCCTGTGAGGGCTGGATCGGCCAGTGGCATAACCCCTGTGGGCACCGGGGCCGCTGGCCGCTCGGAGGGGCCGGTGCTGCCTGGCCGCAGCTCCACCCCCGGATCCCTGAGCCAGCAGGCTGGGGGCTTGGAAAAGCGTGCCAAAGCCAGAGTCCACATGGAATTTTTTTCCTCCCTGGAAACAGCCGAGGGGAAGGGTCAGAGCCTGGCTGGGGACACGGGAGGTCAGCAGGGTGTGCTGCTACCCCGGCTCTCTGCCGGCGGCTTTGGGACCACGAGCCATACGGCGTGGTTTTGCTCTTTCGGTTCCTCCTTCCCCGGCTCCTTCCGCGGGCACTGAGCTCAGCTGGACCAACACCTGCGTGTCCAGGATCGTTTTTCCAACTTTCTTTTTAAGGAGAGGGGGGGAAAAAAGCGATTTCCTTCCTTCTTTCTCGGTTGGGCAACTTCCGTCCTTCCCTGGAGCAGCCTCTCTCTGCCTGCACAGGCTCAGCCCGGCCTCGGGACCGAAGGCAAGACCCACCTCCTCCCTTCCGCGCCCTGGGGCTTGGGCTGGGTCGGGATTTTTCACTTTCCCGGAGGCAGGACTTTCCTCGCCGTTCAGTCTCGGTGAGGAAACCGGGCTGAGCCCGAACGTGCCTGCACCCGGCTGCTCTCAGGGAGGGGTTTGGGGGCTGGGCGCCCTCCTTGCCCCTGCGTCCCCCCGGCTGGATTCCCAGCTCTGCTCGGAGTCTCTCAGAGCCCCATTTCATCACTCCCGTGTTTTCCCTGTGCCCGGCATTGCCAGGAGGCAGCTGCAGCTCCCTTTTGTCGGGGGCTGCTTACGCGCCTCCGTCTCTGTGCGTGTTTTTGGTCTGTAATTACACGGATGTTTGTACGTGGCACGTAAATACGATTTGTGTACAAACCAGTGGAATAGGAAGGTCCTGCCCCAGGAAGCTGAGCTGGAGATGCGGGAGCGAGGGGGAACAGAGGGGTGCAGTGAGCTGCAGGGAGAGGGGGAAGTCTCGGGAACTTTTCGAAGTGCCACGGAACAGCACGGGGAGGAAGAGGAGGCTGGAGGGGGAAGGTGGCTCTGTGTGGTGGGAGAAACCGCTGCGATCCCATCGCGGCAGCAGAAGAGCGAGAGGGGGGAGGCCGAGGAGTGATGAAGCCCGTGAGCTGTCGGGGGTTTGGGACAGCTGGAGATGGCGTGGAAGAGCGGAGGGGATCCACCGCGGGGCTGGGGGGAAGCTGGGATGGGGGAAAACCGCTGGAGGTGACCAGAGGGGACAGAGACGGCCGGTGGCAGGCGGGGGGTGACGGGGAGCGGGCAGCGCTTTGTGCCCTCAGCCCCCGCCCCGTCGCTGCGCTCCGCAGGCGGGGCCGGCGGCGATGGCCCATGGCGAGGGCGACCCCGGCGTGTTCACGGCCACGGCCCTGCCCGGGGACCCGCGGCTGCTGCCCACGGTGACCAACGCCTTCCTGGGCACCCGCGTGTTCCGGGACATCCTGCACGCCGCCGGCGTGTACAGCGGGGCCGCGGGGGACACGCACCGCGCCGATGTCCCCAGCCCCCTGGGGCTGCGCATGGCAGCGCCCGGCGCCCGCTGCCCGGCCGAGAGCTTCACCCTCGACACCTGGACAGGTGAGCAGCGAGCCGCCCCCTTCCCCTCGGGCTCTGCCGCAGGTTCCCTTCTCTCTGCTTTTGCTGCCTCTGCCGCTCAGTCGCATCTTCCCTCTCGTGCTCCGTTCGCCTCGGGGTGCTGTTCCCCTGGAACAAGGGGGAAATTCCCCTTTTGTGCGGGAATAAGCGATTTTCAGGCTGTAGCTCTATCCCTGCTAGGGCCAGGCTCGGCAGATGCTCTTTAATCAAAATGTTTGATGGCACAGACCATCCCTCAGCAGCTTGGCCAGGCTCGGTGTCAGCGGTGTTGTCCAGTCCACAGCTGGCTCTGGACCCAGGAAAAGCCGTTCCTTGGCCAGTAGGAACCAGCAGACAGGGCAGGGGTGGGAATCCATGTGTTTCCAAAGGCTGGTGGCTCTGGGTGTGCTTACAGGCACCTTCAGCCACACGATTTGGTCCCCTGGCTACACGGCCACCCACCAGCTCTACGCCCACCATTCCCTGGTCCACCTGATGGCCTTCAGCATCACCATCCGGCGCTTGGACGGCTCCACTCATCCCATCACCGTCCAGCTCCAGAGCCTGTTCGTGCCGCAGAGCCAGGACCTGGACCTGACCCCAGGGCCAGACTTCCAGGGAGCACAGTGAGTGTGGGGGCTGGGGGTCCCGGCCCTGAGCCCACCCTCCACGGGCTGTGGCACAGGGGTCTGCTCCCCTGGGGAATGAACTGCCGGTGTAAGGCTGGAGTGGGGCTGGAATGGTGACGGGGTGTGGGGCTGGAATGGTGACGGGTGTGGAGGTTTCTGCACACCCACTTCATCCTGAACCCCTGAAAACCCCCGAAAACCCCTGAAACCCCCTGAAATTAAGCACAGTAACATTTTTATTCCTTGCAGCTCCAGAATTATTCCTCACTCTGATGTGTGAGAGCAGGGAAGGGGCCAGGGGCTAGATGTGATTCCAAAGAAGTGAGGCTGGGGAAAACGGGAGGTTTGGAGGGGATGACGTTTTTTAGAACTGGATTCCTGGGACCGGAGACCATTTGTGGCAGCTTCCCACTGCCAGAGGGCAGGGTTAGATGGAATACTGGGAAGAAACACCTTCCCCCACCGCTTCCCGTCTCCCACAGCTACATCTACGGGCAGACGCTGGTTCCCGAGGTAGAGGGGGGCCCCCGTCCCACTGTCCACATGCTGTGGACCCCCATCCCACAGTCTCTGACGCTGGGCGGGGAGGAGCGGGAGCGGTGCTGGGAGTTCCTGGCGGCCGTGGCCGGGAGCGAGGAGGAGGCGAAGCGGAGCTACAGCGCGGGGCTGGCCCTGGTGGCCGCGGGGTCCCTGCACCGCTCCCACGTCCGCGCCTGGGCCGCGCTGCGCCGGGGCTGCTCCGTGGAGCTGGATGGGCCCCCGGCCCTGCGCCAGGCGCTCCACGGCTGCCTCTACTACCTGCTGAGCGCCGTCCCGCCCCAGGACAGCCCCGGAGTCCCGTTCCACGGCATCAGCCCCGGCGGCTTGTCCAACGGCACCCGCGGCGAGGACTACTGGGGACACGTCTTCTGGGACCAGGTGAGGGGGGCCGTGCTGACCTGGGGGCTTGGCACGGCGAGGGGGATGGAGGAGACTCCATCCTTCCTCCGTCGGGGTGGAGAAGGCTGTCCTTCAGTAGGGATGGACGAGGCTCCATCCTTCCGCCGGGATGGGGGTGTCCTTGGAGGGTGGAGCTGGCGGGAGCACTTGGGTGTCCCCACCGCAGCCAATCCCGCCTCGTGGCCTGGCAGGACACCTGGGTGTTCCCGAACATCCTGCTGCTGTATCCCGAGGCTGCCCGCGCCGTCCTGCACTACCGGCTGCGCACGCTGGAGGGCGCCAGGCGCAACGCGCAGGAACAGGGCTACGAGGTGCGGCAGGGACACCGGGCGGGGCTGTCCCCAGCGCTGTCCCCAGCCCCTGTCCCCAGCCCCTGTCCCCAACGCTGTCCCCAACGCTGTCCCCATCCCTGTCCCCAACGCTGTCCCCAGCCCCTGTCCCCAGTGCTGTCCCCAACGCTGTCCCCAACGCTGTCCCCAGTGCTGTGCCCAGGCCCTGTCCCCAACGCTGTCCCCAGTGCTGTCCCCAGCCCTGTCCCCAACGCTGTCCCCAGCCCCCGTCCCCATCCCTGTCCCCAGCCCTGTCCCCAGCACTGTTACAAAAGGGATAGGATATTGGATTTTAGAAGTAGTAAGGCTAAGGCTCTGCTAAGCTGTAAGGCCTCAGGTGTAGAAATAGTTCTTTTGGGAAACAGGAATGGAATGTGCTGGGTGGGGAAGTTAGGAGTAGTGAATTAGCTGGGCATGGAGAACATGTCTAAAAGTAAATAGTTCTGGGTCGATATATGTTGCATGCAAGGGGGATTTCAGTGGTGGGAGTTCGTTGAGCATTATCTAAGACTAGACAACCATGAAGATATACGGCTTGGGGTATGATTATCAATTGTTAATGTTTTACTTTGAAAATTAAATTTTGTATGTGTGCCAATGTTTGAAACTGTATAAAGAGCTGAGTGAAACGATAGGTCTTTGGGAAGCCTGATTTGGGACACCAGTCCCCAGGTCCCCGGGCCCTGAATAAAGCACCGCATAAACTGACTCTCTGTTGGTTTGTGTTTGTGGTCGGTGGGCAACAGCACTGTCCCCAGCCCTGTCCCCAACGCTGTCCCCAGCCCCCGTCCCCATCCCTGTCCCCAGCACTGTCCTCATCCCTGTCCCCAGCCCCGTCCCCATCCCTGTCCCCATCCCTGTCCTCATCCCTGTCCCCAGCCCCGTCCCCATCCCTGTCCCCAGCCCCGTCCCCAGCCCCGTCCCCAGCCCTGTCCCCAGCCCTGTTCCCAGCGCTGTCCCCAGGGGATCCCGGGCTGTTCCCGCGGGGCGCAGCACAAGGGGATGTGCTCATGGATGCTTCGCCCGGCAGGGTGCAAAGTTCCCGTGGGAGAGCGCGGCCACTGGCCGGGAGGTGTGTCCTGAGGAGATCTACGGAGCCCAGGAAATCCACGTCAGCGGGGATGTCCTGATGGCCTTCGAGCAGTACTACTGCACCACGCAGGTAAAGGGAGGGTCCCCCCCGGTGGCCGGACACCTGGACGCTGTCGCTGTCCCTTCGCTGAGGAGCTCTGCCCTCGCTGCTCCGCAGGCTCCCTCCTGCAGCCCTGCCTCCTCTGTCCTTGCTCCCGTGGGCGTCTCAGCATCTTTTTGGCTCAAACCAGGCCAGTCTCTCCTCCTGCTCCCTCCATCTCCTCAGAGCTCCTCTCCATCCTCCCGCTGACTTTGGGCCTGGCGGAGTCTCCCTCATGGCCCTGTTTTTGCCCCAGGACCAGCAGCTGTTCCGGGAGGACGGGGGCTGGGAGCTGGTGGAAGCCGTGGCTCAGTACTGGTGCAGCAGGATGGAGTGGAGTGAGGAGGAGCAGCTCTACCACATCAGAGGTACCTCTGCTGTGGGAATGGGGTGGAAAGCAGAGGTTCGGAGCCACCTGGTCTAGTGGAAGCTGTCCCTGCCCACGGCAGGGGTGTGGAACTGGATGAGCTTTAAGGCAACCCAAACCACCCTGGGATTCCATGACCTGGAGGTCCCCTTCAAGATGCCCTCAGGATGAGGTGCCTGCATCCACCAGCCAGAGCTGCATCCCAGCTTGTTCCTCCTTCAGCACCAGCACCACACATGTTCTCCACTGAGCATCCCACCGGGACTGGGCGGGACCCTGCCAGCAGGATCCGGATGGGCAGGAGGGTCCCCTTCCTCCAGCCATGTCCCTGAGGAGGGGCCCAGAGCCACGGCAGCCCCTGGGTGTGCTGAGGTGCGAGGTGTCCCCTCCTGTCCCCCCAGGTGTCATGCCCCCAGACGAGTACCACAGCCAGGTCGATAACTCTGCCTTCACCAACGCCTTGGCCCGGCGCAGGTAACGCTTGGAAAGCCTCCCAGGAGCACCGGGAAGCACGGCCTGGCTCCCTGCTCTTCCACCTGGCACTCCCAAGGGCATCCTTCCTCCCTCTGCTCACACCCCTCTCCCTGTCGCCCCTCTGCAGTCGGAGGAGGAGCAGGGGCTCCCCCGGCTCCTCCGCCCTGTTCAGTGCCCAGTGAGGCTGAGCGGGATCTCCCTTCGCAGCGGGGCTTCTCCCTCGGCATTCCGTGAGGCGTCCGTGCTGTCAGCCAGCTGGAGACGCCCGCAGCCAGGGGAACGGGCTCCCGGCTCCGTGATGGAAGCTCTTACCCCGGCTCAATCTGTGCCCCCCCGTTCTTCCACAGCAGCTTTTTCTGCAGCTCCTTCTGTCCTCTCCCTCCTCTCACTGTCACCCATCCCTGACGTAAAACCTTGTTCCTCCTCCTTTCCAGCTTAAATTTTGCCGCTGACCTGGCTCGGGACCTGCTGCTCCCAGTGCCAGAGGAGTGGGAGGACCGTGCCAGGAAAATCAAAGTGCCCTTTGACGAGGAGAGGAAATACCACCCTGAGTACGACGGCTACAGCCCAGGTGAGCGGGGAGGCAGTGGCAGCAGCCCACGGATCACACTTTTAATCCTGGAAGGATCAGAATTCTGACCGGTTCAGACTTGGGAATGGCAAAAGAAGAGTCCCTGCTCTTGCTGCAGCGCACAGAGCTGGGCTCGGGGTGGTTTTCCTGCCTCACTAGATTGTTTCTCATCAGCGGGCTCAAAAACTCAGGAAATTTGGGAACTGTCCCTGTCTGACCAGCCCTGTCCCCAGGTGAGCCGGTGAAACAGGCTGACGTGGTCCTGCTGGGCTTCCCATTGATGCATCCCATGAGTGCCGAGGTCCGGAGGAACGACCTGGAGATGTACGAGCCCGTCACCGACCCAGCCGGGCCGGCCATGACCTGGGTGAGGAGAGGGCAGGGCCCAGCCTGGGACTGACCCCCCGGGGGGGTGTCCCCATCCAGGGGATGCTGCAGAGCTGGGACGTGCCCTGGAAGTGTTCGCCCCGGGTCGCAGGGGTGGCGGAGGCGGCGCTGCTCCGCTGCGCTGCCACCTTTCCCTCTCCGGCAGAGCATGTTTGCCGTGGGCTGGCTGGAGCTGAAGGAGCTGCAGAGAGCCCGGAGCCAGCTGCAGAAGTGCTTCAGCAACATCACAGAGCCCTTCAAGGTGAGCAGCGGGGCTGCAGAGTCCTCCTGCTCCCGGGCGGGTGACGATGGGATTGAAACCCACAAAACCGCTTGGAGCATCCCAAACCAGCTCCTGCATCATCTCTTTCTCATGCTGGAGCAGGTCTGGGTGGAGAACTCGGATGGGTCGGGAGCTGTGAACTTCTTGACGGGGATGGGTGGATTCCTGCAGGTCGTCCTCTTTGGCTTCACGGGGTTCAGGTGAGACCTGCTGTGTCACTTTTAACTCCCGAGCAATGCTGGCCCCTTCAAATGTCCCCGTCTGGCTGGGAACAGGTAGGAGGCTCATGGTCCCAGGTCACTTTGGGGAAGCAAAACGCCATTCCCTAAGCCTGCTCTGCGGCTCAGCAGCAACATCACCACATCTCCTTTGGATGTGGTGAGGGAGCACCTCCTGCAGCCTTGCTGTGGGCTCCCTGCTCACATGTGGCTCCGGGAGCCTCCCTGCAGGGAGGTGCTGAGCAGGCATCGCCTCAGCTTTAAAATATCCTGGGAAAACACGGAGCTGCTCATGTAATTTCAGAGCTGTGGTGGTTTCCACCCTGGAGCCACCATCTCTTCAGCCTATTCCTGGTTTAACTGAGGCTGGATCAAGCCTTTTGGTTCCCGGTGAAAACTTCCAGCCCTAACTATGTGTTTTTACTCTCTGTGTGTGGCCAGAGCTGCTGGGAAACCCACCCCGTTCCTTGGCGGAGCCGGGTGTGAGCTGCCGTATTCCCAGCTGGGAACCTCGGCTTTGGCTGAGCTGGGAGGCCTCCAGGCGCCCGGTGTGTGCCGGCTCGGGCCCCTCGTGGCACTGGCTCAAGCCACGGCTTCGGGGCTCCGGCCAAATTCCAGAGGCGGCGGCGACGTCGTGCGGCCACGCTGCCGCCTGTCCCGCCGCGGGACACGGATCCTGCGCAGCGCTGGGGCTCCCCAAGCCTCCCTCGAGCCCTCTCCGGTCCCTCAAGCCCTCTCAGCACTCTGCTGCGCCGGGATTTGGGTCGGAGACAAGAGGGGCCGTTGCTTTTCCTCACCCAGAGCCAATGCCCACCCAGGCAGCTCGGCTTTGGGTCAGGGATGGAGGGAGTGAGCCGGGATCTTGCTCCATTGTTTCTGGGCAGGGAGCATGACCAGCGGTGCTGGGCTCCCAGCCCTCCATCCCGTGGGAGTGGCAGCTGGGGTGGGAGTCTGAGGGTCACCTGCTCCCAGAGGAGCAGGGTTGCTACTGAAGCAGGGAACCGAGCTGTGTTTGTTTTAATATAAAATCCAAGCTTACGGAAACGCCGGGCCCCAGCCCGGGATGGGACAGGAGTGCCCTGGGGTGGGCTGTGGAATCACGGCCCCGGTAGCTCCTCTTCAGGTGCTCCATCGGGGTGTTCGGGGTTTGCCCGGGGATCCCCGGGTGCACTGAGGACCCTTTCGGACTCCTCTGGGGTGGTGATGCCTGGAGAGGTGGCTGCTCCCCCAGCCCGAGCTGGGCTCCTCTGTGGCTCCTGCTGTTCCCACCCCGCTGTGCTCCTGCCTTTCCAGGATCACGAGGTCCGGCCTCCTCTTCGATCCCGCCTTTCCCGACGATATCACCAAGCTCAACGTCTCCGGCGTCTCCTACTTGGGCAACAAACTGGAGGTGACCATCACCAGGGAGGAGACCAGGATGGAGGTGACTGAGACCTGCCGGGACCCTCCGGCATCTGCCCTGGAAGCTGTGCTGGAGTCGGGACAGCGCTTTCCCCTGAGGGAAGGTACGGCAGCGGTGCCCAGATCTGCGCCCTGAAATTATTTGGGAAGAAATCATTCCTGTATCTCACATGAGGGGTTTTGTGTTGCAGGGCAGAGCATCTCCTTCCCCACAGCGCCCGGATGGATCCAGAGGTCCCCCGGCAGGACCCCCTAAACCTTGGCTGATCCGGGCGTTGCCCCCTGGAGCAGCAGATCTGGGATGCTGGGGGTGGGGGAAGGTAACAGTGGGTGGAGAGGGGGTGCCAGGCTGTGCCAGGAGGCCTTTTCCCCCCAGGACTGTGTGTGCCACCTGTCGCTGTGGCTCCGGGGGTCGGTGGCTGGAGCTGTCACCATGGCCAGAGCGGTCACCACGTCAGAGCTCCCCACTGCCCTCCACACATCTCTTACTCGGCACAGGAGAGGAAACCCAGCCTGGAAACGACCATTTCAGACGTGTTTTCTAAACACCCAGGAGCTGTCTGTGCTCTCACGTGTTTGTGTTTGTAAGGAAGCCCCTTCCTGACTCCAGGATCCTGACTCCAGCCCCTCCAGCATGTGCTGCCCCACTCCTCTCCTTCCCGCCGTGTTGCTCCGTGGGCTCAAAGGCTGTGGAGGCTCAGCCAGCGCTGTTCCACCAGATGAGTGATGTTTTGGCACTGAATGTTACCCCAAGATGTGCAGCCGAAAGCCTTTTAGCCCCGTGTGGGCAGCACACAGCTGCTTCCCCGTTGTTTGTTGTGTAACAACACACGTGTTCTTAAACCTTTATCTGCGTTATTCCCCCTCTTTTCAAGCGGTTTTGGCGTGAAATCCTTTCTCACCTGGCGGCTGAGGGGCTGCGGGAAGCCCGGACGGCAGTGATCTGTAGAACCCCCCTGCCAGATGGCGGCAAGGGCAGCATTTTCCCGGGCCCGGAGCTGCTGTGGGTTTGCTCAGGGCGTTGCCGGTGTCACGGAAATCCCAAGAACTGCTGCGCCTGCACAGGGCGGGCGTGGCACCCCCCGCCCCGCACTCCGGGCTGCGCAGCATCCTCGCTGCCGCACCCTCCCTTGTCCCCGGGGAGGGCAGGACAGCCCCGGGTGGAAGCAGGGAGTGCCGAAGGCGTTCCGTGCCCCGCGGGGTCTGTCCTGGCCAAACCGACCCCAGGAATCTCGGCACGGTTTGTAAAAAGCCCCGCGGCTGCTCCGTGCCCCGAAGCATCTGGGACTGCTTAGGGCTGGAGCAGCGACTCTCCCGCTGCCGTGTAATTACTTGGGTCCTGCTCCGGCCTCATTAGAGCCGCCGGCCCCTAATTAGAGGCAACTCTTGGCAGGAGAAAGGGACCACGATGTCCCCAGCCCCGTCAGTGCGCCCGGATTGGGATTTGGATGGCGCTGGGATAAAGCCCAGCTCTGAGCCAGGGCTAGTTGGCAGTCAAGGGGGTTTATCCTCAAAAAAGGGGTCCTTTAGTCCCAAAATGAGCCGTCTCCAGTCCAGGCAGGGAGAGCAGGGAGCAGTGGGGGTGCATCCCAATTCCCCCCCGTCCTGGCTGGGGCTCGCTGGGGGTGTCTGCGTTGCTGTAATGAGTTTGCAGGTCTCAGCTCCCCTTTGGGGTGGGGAGGTGACAGCCCATTTGCTTCATCCTGTCCCCACGAGGCCCGGGAGCGGCTCTGCTTCCTCCCCTCCTCGGTCCTGGGGCCAGAGGTGGCCAGAGGTGGCCCTGAAGGCTGTGGGAATGATGGTGTCACCCGGCTGCCAGGAGCCCGATCGGAGCCCAAAATCCCTATTTACGTTTTCCCTTTGGCACCCCCCTGTCCCTTTCCACACCCAGAAACTCGCGCTCAGTGAAGCGTTTAATGACTAAACAGTGATCAAGGAAGCTGGGGCTCCACATGAGATCACGGGAGGTGAAAAAAACCCCCACAGGACAAAGAAAAATGACTCTGCCCTCGCAGCGGGGTGGCAGAGAGCGGTGGTGGCCTTTTGGGCGGCCGCCAGCGAGGCAGAGGAGGTTCCACCAGCCCTTCATCCCTGGCTCACTGGTCCTCGTCGTCACTCCCGCTGAACTGGTAGGTGAAGAAGCCGACGGACTCCTGGGCCAGCTTGGAGAGGTGGATGACACCGGTGACAATGAGGGCACCGAGCAGCAGCGGCAGCACCACGCTGCCCGCCGTGGCCAGGGCGTTGTAGCAGCGCGCCTTGGAGCTGAAGTGCCGAGCAGCTTCCACGTCCCCGGACACTTTCCGATCCCGAGCCTGCAACAGCCGGGGAGAGACCCTTCCCTCAGCCCCTTCCCTCAGCCCCTTCCTGCTTTGTCCCCCTTGCAACCCACAATTCATCCACCCATCCACCCACCCACCCATCCATCCGTCCGTCCGTCCGTCCATCCCAGGCTGCTCCTGCTCCCCTCCAGCCCCGCATTCTCTCCCACTCGTGTTTTCCTTCCTGCTTCATCCAGAGCCTCTCTGGCTCCAGCCGCTGCTCGTCCCCGTCTTTCTGCAGCTGGAGCTGCTCCTGCCAGAGGGGCTGGAGGCGTCACGGCCCCCACGGCCCTTCTTAGGATGAAGCAGCTGCTCCTCGGGTGGTGGGTAGGGGGCTGTGGATTGTCACTGTCCCGCAACCTCCGGAATCAGTGGCAGGAGAAGCAGGGAGGGTTCACCAGCGGCAGGTGTCACCTGCCTGTGGAGAGTGTGGGGATCTGCCAGCCCGGGAGTTATCCCAAGTGCTCTGTGCCTCCGCGGGCATCCCTCCCCGGCCGTCCGCGTGGGGCGGGATTCCCGGAGCCCCCCGGGCGCTCGGGTGCCGCCGGTGCCGGTACCTTGACGGCGAAGGCGAGCGCCACGAAGCCCAGGCAGCAGAAGTTCATGTAGAGGGTGTTGAAGATGGCCCAGATGAGGTGGTCGCGGGGCGCGGGGGCGGCGGGGGCCGGGCCCCGCTTGGGGGGCGGCCGCTCCTCCCGGGGGTACGAGGTGTCCATGGCCACCGAGAGGGGCACCGCGGCTCCGGCAGCCTCGGGGCAGCGCGGCCGGCGCCCCTTTTATACCCCTGCTCCGCTAAATATAAACCTGGGAAATTACAGCCCTGAGGCGTGCGGTTGTCCCGCGGGCCGGGCTGGGAGAACGGCTGGGATGGCGAGGCCACGGGCTTTTTATAGCCAGCCTTCCTCCCGGGATGAGGAGCACGGGTGGCTCCAGCGTGGCTCGGACGCCGCGGGAGGGTCACTCCGAGGACCACCACGGCGCTGGCCGGCACAGGTACCTCCAGCCCCACCCTCCAGGTGTGCTGGGCAGGCCAGAGCCCCCCCTCGGCAGCACCTTTGGGCTGCCGGCGGGATGAAATGGGAAGCTGATGTGGGAAGGTGGAAGAGCCACAGCCACGGGACTCCGCGGCGGGGAGGGGAGGAGACGGGGCTGCAGCGTGGGGGGCGTGGGCAGCCAAAACACACGGAGGGGCCTTAATTTCCTTTTCCTGCCGTGCCCAAGGTGTTGGGAAGGAACTTTCCTGGGATGTGGCCTGGAAGCGCTCTGCTCCGCGGCAGGATGGAGGCAGGGAGAGGAGGGAGAGGAGGAGGAGGACGCCACAAAGATGCCCGGGGACCCTCTGCGGCGCCCGGCGGTGAATGAGGTGACAGCGAGGGGGATTGGCGGGACGGACTCTCCTGGGGGCAGCGGTGACCCACGGGTGTGTCACAGGTGCCAGGAAGGGCGTGAGCAGAGCAAAGAGCGGGGGCTGCTCCCCACGCCCCATCCCCGCCACCCGCGGAATGGACAGCGAGGGGACGGGGGCTCACACCCATCGCCCCCGCGCCGCGTTTTGGGGGCAGGAGGAGGGGGGAAGCACCCCGCGGGTGGGGCCAGGCCAGGAAGCACACTCAGGGTGGTCCTGTGTGTGGAGATGACGATGGCGGCGACGATGATGATGATGATCACCACGACGACGGCGACCACCACGGAGCAGGTGATGTTCGCCACCCTGGCGCGGTCGCCGTGACGCCGGGCACCCTCCAGGTCCCCCACCAACTTGCAGTCACGGGCCTGGGGGGCAATCGGGGGGCTCAGTGTGTGGGGGACAGGCTGGGGGGCCAACCCAGCCGGGGGTGGCCTCAAGGTTGTGCTGGGACCCCAGGGACGTGTCACCAAGGGCAGGGGTGAGGACCGAGGTGGTGTCAGGGAGGGCTGGGGGTGGGGGGACGGGACTGGGAGGTGCCGAGGTGAGGGAAAGGTCCGAGTCGGGCTGGGTCGAGGGGTCCCGGGTCGGGTTGGGTTGGGGGGTCCCGAGCTGAGGAGGGGGTCGGGAAACGCCGGGGGTCCCGTGCCGGGCTCAGTCGGGGGGTCCTGGGAGGAGCTGGCTGGGGGTCGGTCTGCGTGGGGGTGCCGGGGCCGATCGGGACTGGATCCGGGGTGCCTGGTGAGGGTCCCCGCTTCGCCCCTCACCAGGACGGAGTAGACGAGCGCGGGGAAGCCGAGGCAGCCCAGCCCGCCTACCGCGCACCGCAGCAGCACATTGAACACTGACCAGAGCACGTAGTCCCGGGGCTGAGGGTCGGACCGGGGGCCGGGGGGGGCCGCCCCCGCCCGGAGGACTGCAGTGGGACGGACACGTCCGCCTGCCTGGGCTCCAAGACCGGGAATGAACGCCTGGAACGGGAACGGAGCGCGCTCAGGGCGGGGGACCGGCCCCGCACCGCCCCGCAGGGGGAGGGGGGCACGGCCCTCGGGACCCCCATCCCGCGCAGCCCGGGGGTGCAGGGCAGTTCTGGGGACCTGGAGGGGCTTCGGGGGACTTGGGAGGCTCTGAGGGGACTCTGAGGGGACTTGAGGGGAGTTTGGGATGTTGGAAATGATACAACTTCTAATCTTTTTTATGTAACTTTAGTCAGGGGTTTGTTCGCCTTCGCCCGGGGGGAGGGGAGTTCAAGTTTCTCTTGGAAAAGAGAAATTTCTCTGTCCGCCGGGAGAGGCCCGATGATCTGAACATGCACAGATCGGGAGCAGCCAGAAGATAGAGAGGAGAGAAGCGGCCAGTAGCGAACATGAACCAGCATCACTCCCCTGGCGTGGTCGGGGACACGTGGGCTGGGAAATTGATCGGTGAGAGAAGCGAACAATGAGGACCAAGTTATCACCGAAGGCGAAGGGATCAAGAACCAACAGGAGATCGAGTACTAAGAACTGTGCAATTTTAAGACTGGTGAACGAGGATTTCTTTGGGGTTTTGTCTGTATAGATATGGGAAACGTCAGGTAAGGAGCTATGTGGGGATGGGATGTTCTCCATGGCACGTCCTGGCCAGAACAAAGTCATGCCTGATTCTCTGCCTCTACAAACATCGTGCTGGAGGGTTTTTATTCTCTTCCCGAGTTTTGGTGACAGATGGGCTGGGGGGGAGCTCTCCATGGCAGCCCAGAGTGGCCACAGGCGGGAGGGAGGGAGGCTTTGGGCTGGGGAAGGGTCGATTTTTTTGCCATGTTGGCTTGTGTGGGGCTGCCCTTTGGATTTGTGCTGGAAGCTGTTGACGAAAACAGGGAGAAGGAGAAAGAGGGGATCTTGGAGCGACAGCCTTTGCTGTCCTGAGTTCCCATTGGAAGTGCTGGGGTTTGGGCAGGCCGAGCCTGGGGCCGGGCAGGCAGCAGATCCTGCTTGCAGCGAGGAGCCCGTGTCTTCCAGGAAAAAGCGAGCAAAAAATGATTCACCAGAGGCTCAGTGCCAGGGATCCTGCAACAAATATCGGCTGTGTTTGTGAGTGGGATTTCAGACATCTTACGAGTGCGGTGTCCTGGCAGGAGCCTGATGTTCGCGGAGCGAGGGAAAAACAGGGTTTTGTTCCCATCCCTGCGGGGCCCCAGCCCCGAGGACCGGGGTCTGCCGAGGGTGAGGAGTGCGAAGGGGAAGGGGGAAGCCAGGCCAGCTGCATAGCTGAGGCTCTGCCAGATGGGCTGCGGCCAGGATTTTCCACGATGTCCCTGCCGAGGTCACTCCAGACTGCGCCGGAGCCGGGCAGGGAGTGGCACGTGCAGCAGCCCGGAGGCGCGAGGATCACTGCCCTGCCAGCCCTTCCAGCCGGGTGAACGGGACGGCTGGTGCTTGGTGTGGCTTCCTCCGGCTATAATTCCCTCCCCTGTGGTATGAGGAAAGAATTGGGAGCATAAATGTGAGGAAACTGGTGGGCTGGAATGAGTTTAATAGCGAAAGCAACAGAGCATGCCAGCGAAGCAAGACACGGAATTCATTCCCTGCTTCCCGTTGCAGGCAGATGGGCAGTTGTTCCCGGGAAAACTGGGCTCCAGGCAAGCGGGATGGGGGCTGTGAGCCATAGCAGGATCCCAAATCGCCTGGCTGCAGGGGAGAGCCATGGAATCCAGCCCCAGTGAGGGGATTCGGGATGGACCCGCAGCACCCGCCGGCCCCTTCCCTCTGGGAGCCTCTCCAGCCCCGCTGCCCCACACAATCCCATTCCAGCTCATATCCTGCTCAAGCCCTTTGTACATCCTGCCCCACCAAAGCCAGCTTGCCCCCAGCCCCTCCTGAGGGCCGGCGAGGACGGGGGTGCTCCCAGTGACACCCCGGCAAGGATCGGGTTCCACCCGCGTCCTCAGCGTGACCCTTCACACCCCGTACGGATGCAGTATGCAGGATCATGGAGCCTGCTGTGTCCCCCGAGCTTTGTCTCTGTGATGAGAGACAGTTTCCCCCTCCCCCAGGCACATCCCACGGGCTGATGTTGTTTGTCATCCGGCCAAGCTGCTGTGGAGGAACACAAAACCACTTCCCTACAATAAGAAACCAAGATGGGGCAAAAGTGAAAGAGACCTTTATTTGAACGAGGTTTCTCTGAACCAGGTGCTTCTCCTCGGGATTATTTTGAGGCACTTGGGGCTCCAGACCCAGAGCAAAGCAGCAAACAGGCAACAGCGGGGTTGGGGGTGCTCAGCTCCTCCCTGGTGTCCGTCCCCAGACACCTCCAGCGAGGGCTCCATAAAAGCTCCGAGCGGCGAGGGAAGAGGGACAGCAGACCAGCGGGCTCCGGGGGAACACGTGGATTGTCACTCTGCAGTTTCGGTGACTGCAGGGCACTCCCCGGCTCCGAGGGCTGAGGGGAACTCGGAGGGGAGGGGGAACGCACAGCTCTCGCGGCAAGGAGGGGACTAAGTGGGGCCGTACGGGTAGCGCTGCATCCTTCCGATGGCGCCGGAGACGACCAGGGCCACGACGGTGACAACAATGACGACGATGAGGATGTTGATCACCAGGGCCGTGATGTTCAGCCACTTGGCCGTGGAGCCGTAGCTCAGTGCCCCGCTGTAGTCACCCAGAACTTTGCGGTCCCTGGACTGGGGGGAGGCAGAGGCAGAGTCAGTGGGGCTGGGCGGGGGCACCCCGGGGTCTCAGGGCTGCGGGAGGGTGGGAAAGATGCTGGAGGTGCCAGAGCGGGCTGAATCCCCCCAAAACGCCGGGGATACCCTGAGGTGCCCACTGCCCTCCCCGCCCCAAACCCCTGCCGTCTCCAGAGCTTCCATCCAGGACTCTGTGGGGTCAGTAGTCCATGAAGAGGGAACTCTGTGGGGTCCATGGGGCACCCTCTGGTCTGGAGCCTGTGGGGTCCATGGGACAGCCCTGAACTGAGGCTCTCTGGGGTCCATGGGTCTCCCTGGGGCCGGGGGCTCAGTGGGGTCCATGGGGGCTCAGTGGCGTCCACGGGGGCTCAGTGGGGTCCCCGGGGCATCCCGGGCTGGGGGCTCAGTGGGCTCGATGGGCGTCCCTGAGCTCGGGGACTCCGTGGGGTCCCCGGGGCCGTCCCCACCCCCGGTGCCCCCCCGGTGCCCCCCCGGGCTCCCCACCTTGACGGAGAAGACGAACGCCAGGAGGCCGAGGCAGCAGAAGTTGCCGTACAGGGTGGTGAAGAGGGACCACACCAGGTGGTCCCGGGGCGGCGGCGGCTGCGTCTCCTCCACCGTCACCGTCGTGCTCCGGGGCAGCTCCTCCATGCTCACGTCCGCCGGCAGCACCTCGTAAGGCGGCAGTGAGTGCTGCATCCCTCCGGCTCGGGGACACCGGAGGTGGCACCTGGGGGACACGTGGCTGACCGGGAGGTGGAGGCACGGCGGGGCGGGTGCACTGGTGGTGGTTTCGTTTCCCCGAGATTCAGGATGGAGCGGGAAGAGGCGGCCCCTCCGGACCTCCCTGTGAGGGGGAAGGAGACTCCTCCTCCGCCGTGGGAAGAACCCGCTGTCAGGAAAATCCACCGGCGCCAGAGGTTTATGTCCAAAAGGGAGACAGAGGACTCCTTCAACTTTATTCGAATAAAAGGAGAGAGTGCACCGGGGCACAGGCCCGCGGGGTTTTCTCTCTCTTTCGGTTTTGGGGGACGCAGCCTCCTTTAATCCCAAGCTCCCGGCCGCACGTTGCTCTCTTCCTTTCCCCGTTGGCTGCGGCAGCAGGAAGGTGCAGCCTTCCCGAACCGCCTGCCCCACATGCCAAGGTCAGAAGTTCACGCTTGTGCAGAGCCGTGTCTGTTTCAGCAGCCACGCCGCCCGCGCCCGGGGCCGAACCGGCTGCCCGAAGGCAGCACCGACGCCGAGACCGATTGCAAAGACACCCGTGCCCCCACCCACGGAATTGTTCGTGAAGACATTGGCACACGTTTCCTCTCCCCGCTTTCCTCCTTCCCTGCTCTATCCCTCTCCTTACCCCTTTCCCCGCTCCTTTCTTTGCCCCCTCACTGCCCGCTTACTTCCTCATCTCCATCTTTAGCTGTTCTTTGCCCCCTTTTTGCTTCACCGTTTTCTTTCCCTTTTCTCTCTTTACCTCCTGGTTTCCCTGTCCCTTTCCTTGTCCCCTTTTTTGCCCCCTATCCTCCCTTTATCCTTTACCCCATTCTTTCCCGTCTTTTTTCCTCCCTTACTTGTGCCTTTCTTCCCTCTCCCCCTGCGTTGTCCCCTCTTTGCCTGCTTCTTTCCTCACCCTTTCTTTTTTTCCTCACTTCTTTCCCTGTCCCTTTCTCTGCCCCCCTTCATTGCCCCCTTTTTACCCCCTTTTTCTTTTCCCTGCTATCTGTACCCCCTTCTCTTCCCTCCCTCTTTCCCTGTCCCTATCTTGTCCCTTTCCTTGCCCCCTCCCAGGCAGCAACCTGGGGACCACCGTGAGCATTTTGGGGTGCGTTTGGGACAACAGGCCCTAAGACAGAGTCCTCTCTACGTGGCACCGGGACCCCCGTTGGCACTCCCACCCCCCCCCACTGCCAGGGCTTGGATTCTCGGTCCCGACGGGATGCAGATTGCTGCTCCCGGAATTTTTTTGGAGGAAGTTTCTCCTGGATCCCACAAATACACGGTGAGGCCGGGAGGTACCGCTTCCTGGAGATGCCGTTTGGGATCCCTGGAAAGCTCCGCTTCCCTAGGGCTGCATGCCCTTAAAGGAATCCCCCTCCCGGGCTTCACGGTGTGAGACTGCTCGAGCTGTGTTAATGCATCGGAATCCGCAGGACACGCTGGCCCGTAACATCCTGCTGGAATGTTTCTGATTAAACAAACCGAACAAGGATGGCCCCGCCCTGGAAACCGGGATTTGGTTTCTGGGAATCGCAGCCCAGGGCGCTGGTGCCCTCTAGTTTTCCCAGCCGTGAGTGTTATTTTTTCCTTTAGTAACAGATCTCTCCCGTCTTTTCGCCCCTAGCCCGAGCCGCAGCAAGGAGGGGACACTGCCTCAGCCTGTGGAATGGGACAGGAGGGAAAAAGTCCCATTGTTTCTCACCCCTGAGCAGCAGAGGGAAGAACCAGCCCGCACATCAGTGCAGTGAGTTGTGGGCGGCCTCAGCTCGGCTGAGCAGAGGCGGCCGGGGGGGCACAGAGCCGTGGCCCCCGGGGACCCTGCATCCAGCCAGGGGGATCCTGGGGATCCCGGCACCCACCAGGGAGGATCCTGGAAATCCAGCCCCCACGGGGCTCCTGAACCCAGTGAATGCGAGTCGGGGGGTCGCAGCCCCCACGGGACCCCCGCACCCAGCGGGGGGATGATCCCGGGGATCCCGCACTCATCTTCCCGGGGCGATCCCGGGGATCCCGCACTCATCTTCCCGGGGCGATCCCGGGGATCCCGCCTCCGATCCCGTGGGATCCCCGCGGGTCCGGGGGGGCCCGTGGGTGCGGGTAGCGCCCCCCTGCGGACCGCGCTGGGCGCTGCAGCCCCCGCCGCCGCCGGGCGGGAACGTACCATCCTCGCCGCCGGGGGGAGGAGTCGGGGGGCGGCCCCGCCGAACCCCGCGTCACCAAACGCGCCGATCCCTCCGTCCCCGCGGCACCGAGACCCCGCTCGCCTCCGTCTCGCCGTCGCCGCCCCGCTCTCCCTCCGCGCGGCGCCGGGGACAGCGCCGGGGGCACGGCGCCCCCCCCCGCGCCCCGCATGGCCGCGCCCGCGGCGCCCCGCGGGGATGCCGGACCGTTGGCGTGGAGACGCGCGGCGCCTCCGCAGGCCCCGCCCCTGCGGAACTCCCATTGGCGGAGAGCCCGCGGCCGGCGCCCCGTGATTGGCCGGCGGCGCCGTCGCTCCTCGGCGGGGGCGTGGCCGCGCACAGCGCCCGCTCATTCATTCCCCCCGCGGGCGCGGCGCGGGGGGGGCCATGCACCGGCGGGCCCGGGGCCGCCGAGCCCCGCACCGACCCCCGGCCCCACGAGCCGCAGCCGCCCCGCGGCCGGCCCGGAGCGCGCGGGCTGGACGGGCGAGGGGCCCCATGGGCCGGGGTTAGCCCGGCGGCGGCGGCGGTGGTGGTGGCGGCGGCGGCGGGGGCGATGCGGGCGGCAGCATGCCGCGGCTCCCGGTGAAGAAGCTCCGGAAGCAGCTGAAGCTGCTGCTGCTGCTGGCGCTGCTCACCTCGGCCGCCTGGTTCACCTACCTGCACATCAGCCTGGTGCGCCAGGGCCGCGCCCTGCGCCTCCCCTTCGCCTACGGCAAAGGTAACGGGGGGAATGGGGACCCGGCAGCCCCCGGAGCGGGGCCTCGGGGGGCTTTGGGGGGCCCCAAGGGGTGGTGGAGCCCCCCCCGCCACGCCGGAGCACCTGAGGTTTGGGGGTCCCCAGGGCGTGACAGGGCTCCCCCTCCTCACCGAGCTCTCAGAGCACCTGGGGTTTGGGGGTCCCCAGGGGGTTTGAGGGCTCCCCGCCCCGCTGGGGCCCCTCAGCACCCCCTCATCGGTGGGACCCCCCCGTTTGCAGCGCTGGCTTTGCGTCCCGCATCACCCGCGTGGGTTTGGGGCGAGCGGGACCCCTCCGTGGGCTCCGCGCCCCGGCGTTGGACCTTCGGGAGAAGGGGACACCCAGGAGGGCCCCCAAACCGGCCGGGGCATTCATTGTCCCCCCTCGAGCGGCTCCGTCCTCATTTTTCCACCCGCTGCCTTGGCTGCGATGACAAAGAGGCCATTTATAGCCGCTCGCCGCTGCTGGAAGGGGCAACCTCTTCGTTCCCGTCCCTTCCCGACGTTCCCTGCCCTTCCCAACCCTCCCCATCCCATCCCAACACTTTCTCAGCCTGTGCTTCTCTGCTGTATAAAACACCAAAATTCCTTTCTTCTCCCGCCCTCAGATCGCGGCCGGGACGGGATTCCGGGATGCTCCGGAGGGACAGGTGCCCTAAGGCTCGGCTTCGTGTCCAGCCGCTCCCGGTTTTCCCGTGGCAGACCTCCGTGGGCTGCCCGGGGGCGGCGGGGGGCACAAAGCGGCTCGGAATATTTGCTGGGTGAAACTTGAGCTGCAGCGTTCCTGGTGGGACCGACCTCGCCCAGCGCGTTTTGTCCTAAAAAATGAGAAAGGGACGGGATTTGGTGCTTATGGAGGGAGGGTAAGGCTTTCCCGAGGGGGTCAGAGCGGTCCCGGGGGTTGGCAAAGCCTCCCGGCTGGAAAAACCAAAGTTTCCGAGCGGAGCAGCAGCATGATCCTGCAAATTTTTGGGCCTTACGGTAAAATCGGGATAATGCGAATGAGCGAGGCAGGAAATGAGGCTGCTGGGGGAGGGGGGGCACCGGGGGCTGCCGGCTCCCGGCTCCCTGCGGGATCCTCCGTGGTGGGAAAGCCGCAGGGTCCGCCGGGTGTTCCCGAGGGGGTTTTCCCTGTGTTCCCACCGTCATCCCGAGGTGCTTCCCGCTGGCCCCGCCGTAATCCCGGTGCTCGGGACGGCCGTGTCCGGCCTCCGGCAGGGGGGAAATGGCATGGGGTCGCCATCCCTGTGGATGGCTGGCTGGGAAAACCGTGGACCGGGGTCCCCCCCGGGTGCTGGGGTGCAGCGGCGCGAGGGTGAGCCGAGGTTTTCCTGCCGCGAGGATGCACAGGGATGCCGTGTGCCGGGATGTTCCCAGGTGCTGAGCCTGGCACGTGCCTTATCCCTGCTCTCCCTGCGTGCCTGGCATCCCGGCCGGCCCCTGGGGTGCTCCATGGGTTCTCCTGTGGAAGGAAGGAGGGGAGGGCATGCCCAGCCCCGCTCTGGGTGCCAGTGGGGCCGAATGGCTGCGAGCTGGGAGCGAGGGGCGCTGGGCTTTGGTGGAGAACAGGGTCTCTGGGAGGGGGGAAGAGAGATGGGAAAGTGTTGGCCCGGTGATGGGCTCGGGTTGCCCCTTGCCATGGGGAACACGGGCTCCTTCCCTGGCTGAGGTGTGGAGGGATGGCTGATTCCCCAGGGAAAGCTGGATCCAGTTGTCCAGGGCAGGACTCCAGGGAGATACTGCTCCTTGCACTGGGATTTTCCAGTGGGCACCTAAAACCTGGGTGGAGGTGTAGGAAAGGCAGAGTTTAGGTCCCATTCAGCTTTTTTGGGCACGAGGTGGTGGAAAGGGGTTGGGTGGAAGCTGGGGAAGGCTTTGGCCGTGCACAGGTGGACCCTCATCCTGCTGCTGCCAGAGTGGGAGAGCCAGGGAGTGTTTTAGGTGGAAAAACATTGAACGGAGTAGAAAAAAAAAACAGACCAAAAAACCCCAAATAGATCACAGGAAATAAACCACATTGAGGAAAAAACTTGGTGCAAGGCTTTGGGGGAAGAGCATCACCTCAAGGGTCTGCACTCCAAAAGGAGTTTGGGGATGACTTTTGGATTTGGCCACCGTGAGCCGGGACCTGTCTGTCTGTGCCAGGGGTGCTGCCCGGTTAATTAACAGGGAAAAAGGTTAATTACTCATTAAACAGGGTGTCAGTGAGCAGCTGGACGCTCTGGAGGCTGCAGATGCAGGACAGGAGGATTTTAGGTAGTTTTGGGGGGTGTAAAGTGGGGAAAACACATCCATGTGGGGTTGGGAGCACAGTGGGATTATCCCAGGGGTTCCGGCCCCCTCGTTGGTGACACCTGGAGCATCCAGGGGCTGTGCTGGGAGCTGGGCTGGCCCCTGATAAAACACCCCCCTTCTCCTCATCTTCTCCGAGCAGATAATTGCCCTTCTCTGCCTAATTGAACACACGGGTTCCTCTTGGAAATAATGAGGCCATTACCGTGCTCGCCCGGCTGGAAACCGCGCCGAGGCAGTGGGGTGGAAACGTGGATGCGCCAGGTGGAAAGGGAAGGGGAAAGGATGAGAAAGCCAAAAAGAAGAGGGAGAAAATGACAATAAAACGCTGAAGTGGCTCTCGGTGGGGGTGTGGGGCTGGGGGTTTGCTGGGATTTAGCATGGAGGGTGCTGGCGGTGCTGGAGCGAGGTTTTGGGAGGATTTTGGGGTTCCGGGGAGCACGGGATGGGTGCTCAAGGGTGCTAAAGGCAGTCCATGGGTGAAACGGGGGATGCTGCCTGCTGGATGTGGGCCACCCCTCTGCCGTGGTCCAGAGGGCTCCCGAAACCCCCTGATCCCGAGGCAGCGATGGGATGGATGCTCAGTGTCCTGTCCTTGGCTGTGCTCCCTGCAGGGACCCAGCTTTGGGGGGAGCAGGAGGGAGAGGGTTTGGGATGATGTGTCCCTCTGGGATCCGTCTCGGCAGATCCTTTGATTTTAATTGGGAGGCTGGGATGCTGCAGCCTGCCATGGGCTCCGTCCTTTTTGTCGGGGACGCCGGGAGCGGGTAGGGAAGGGAATGGGAAGGGCCCTTTGAAGATGAAGGGCAGCGGGATTTGGGACTGGGCTGGGAGCTGCTTTTTCTTCTCCTGGCATCACCCTGGTCTCCTGTCCCTGCTGGGAAAGGCTGTTTTCCCTGGGTGGACCCACACGGGGTCCTGGTGCCAGGGAAAGCAGGTCCCATCCCTGCTGCTGGAAGGGAAGCTTGGAGCTGGGGGAATGGGCTGGTTTGGGTGTCACTGGGACCCTTTTTCCATATGGGAAGCCCTTCCCCGGCTGCCCCAGGCTCCGTGCCCTGATCCTCTGGGGCGCCCAATGGGAAAAATTTGGCACCTGCCTCTTTTGGGCTTTTCAAAGGCAAAAATGTGTCTCTTCAGAGGCACGAGTGGCTTTGAACCACCCCAGGGTGGCATCTGTCCCCAGCCTGGCTGTGACCCGGCCCCCTTGGCACCCAGAGGGTCCCCAAAACTGCCCCTTTCAGCCGGGGGTGAGGCGAGGGATGGCTTTTCCCAAGCACCGGGAGCTCTTTGTGTTGGTGTTTGGGAGCTTTATCCTTCCCAGCGCTGCCCTGGGTCTCTTCCATCCCTTCCCTGGGCCTGCAGCTGGGCCTCTCCAGAGCTGCTCCTTGGGAAGGGGTGAGCAGCCCCCTGGGGTATCAGTGGCCTTGGCACTGGCAGGACACAGGGATTTTGGCTGGATGAGGAGCCAGGTGGGAGCTGCTGGAAGAGGCTGGAAAGCTGGAACTGGGATGGTGACCCCACGGGCAGCGCGGAGCTCAGGGGCTGGAATGTCTCTGGGGTGAAATGCACCCTAAAATTGCCAGCATTTCACAGGGACCTTCTCCAGAGGCTGCATCCCAGGCAGCCGAATCTCTGGGCTGTGCTGGGGGCTGCAAGTGAGCCTCATCATCCCTGTTGGCATGGAGCAGGGTCTCGTGGGAGCTGCTCCTGCTCTCTGTGGGGCTGCACCGGAGGGGCTGAAGGGTGTCGGGCACGCAGGGAGGGACATGGGGGTGGTCTGGGGGCTGCCCGGTCCCAGGAGGGATTCGAGGTCCTGATTATGAGCATGGAAGTGTCAGAGCCGCCTCCCCTGGTGGGTGTTTGTCAGCTGGAGTGGTCTCATGGCAGCTCCATCGCCAGCCAGAGCGATTCCGCATCGATTTCCATGGCTCCAGCCGAGAGGGCTGTCACAGAGCAGGAAAACAGCTGGAAAGGAGTGGGGCAGGCAGGAAAAATCCCCCTCACTCCTCCAGTTCCCTCGGCAAGGCAGTGATAGGTCCGTGCAGGCAGCGGTGCCCGAGGGAGGCAGGGCAGGGGTGGCCAGGGACTGGTGCCATGTCCCCGTGGTGGACACAGACCCCGTTCCCCTCGGCCCCGTTGGCGTCACCGGCTGTCACCCAGCCCGTGCCACCACCTTCCGTCCGGGGGTCGTGGCCGGGATTTTTGTCCCGTGTTTCTGTGGCACTGACAGGGGGATTTGTGGTATTGATTCCTCGCTGGCTAATTATAATCGCCTGACATCTCAGGGCCGGGAAGATTTGGGAATGGAACCTCGGGGTTTAACGGAGGCGCCGCCGCTGCCGCCACCTCTGCTGCAGCTGTGTCGGGGTTTAAATGTCACCTCCCTCCATCCCTCCGCGTCGCAGGGCTTGGAAAAGGGCCAGGAGAAACCCCGGCATGGAAGAAAGGGGCTGTGTTTGGAGCTGGGGAGGAGGAGGCGGGCGCTGGGATGTGAAAGGCGCTCTGTGCTTCCCAGCGGAGTTACGGGGCTGGGATAGCGGGGAGGCGCTTCTCCCGTGGGAGGCATCGCTGTGGGTCCGTCGTACCCATGGCCTGCTCCCCGGGATGAGGATCCTGGCTCCCTGTCTGGAGGCTGCTGTGACTCAGAGCTGGTTTGTGCCATGGTTGGTGCTTCCTGCCCCCTCCCCGCTGCTCCCGACACATCAGCGTCGCTCCAGGGAAGAGCTTTTAGTGCTTCCATCCCCTCCATGAGCATCCCCTTCCCGAGGCCAGCGGGTCCCTGCTTGTCCTCAGACCTTCCGCTGTCCCTCTCCCGCCCTCTCTGCTCCTTGAGCGAGGCTGGCGAGGGAATGGGTGCAGCAGGGCTGCTGTGCATCCCGGTGGGATGCTGGGAGGAACTGGAATCCTTCTTCCTCCTCTTCCTCTTCTCCTACCCCTGAGCCGCTCCTCCCGCAGGGCTGCGCTCGGGACCGAAGGGATTTTTGGGAGCAGTGATGCTCGCTGGCAGCGGGCGCTGCCCTGCCCCGCCCGTTGTCCCCATGGCTCTGGTTCCCAGTTCCCCACAGCCCGACCAGCAGTCGTTTTCCGATATTTACATTGCCAGGGAATTGCGTGGATGCCCGGAAGCCTTTTCTGGAGCGGTGCTGGTGCTTTTGCTCCTCCCTGGATGTGGGAGCCCCTCGGAAGGGATGGGGAGAGCACGGGGGGCTCGTGGGGTCCTGAGAGCTCCAAGGATGAGCCTGCCCAGCTTGGGTTAACTCCTGGGGGAGAGTGAAGCAGGATGGCCACGTCCAGCCATCCCTGTGGATGCGGCCAGGGATGCTGCTGCCTCGGGTTGCCAGGCAGGGGGTTTGTCTGTGGCAAATCCCACGGGAGACAGATTTATCTCCCCCGAGGCCGGGAGAGACTCCCTGAGTGGGTGCCACAGAGCCACTCCTGCCTCCCAGCCCCGGGCAGGTCCCTTGGGAGCGCCGGGCTCCCGGTGGCCGCGGTGAACGCACGGATCAGCGCGGTGGGAACGACGCTGTCCGTGAGCGGAGTGCGCGGGACGAGCGCTGGCTCCGGTCCCGCTGCTCCCCATCACCCTCCTCGCCAAGGGAAGAGGGATGGATGCGGGAATGGAGCTGGGAGAAGGGAGGGGGCGGCCGGGGGAGCTGCCAGGAGCGAGCTGGGGCTGCCAGGGGCTGAAGAATGGCCGAGAGCAGAAGAAGGGGCTTTAGAGCTTAATTTCCTGTCCCTGCCGTGGGGATGGGATTTGTGCTGCCATCTCCAAGGAGACGCCGGCTGCGCGGCCGCTGGAATACTAATGGTGTGGGAGGCGTGTGGCGGGGGGCTCCGGGCACCCTGGGCTCCTCCCCGGCTGTGGCAGCCACTGAGGCCGCTTCATTTTGGGGAGTGGGAGCCCCCAGGACTCGCTGGTGGTGGGAAGGAGGGTGTGGAGGGACAGGGACATCTTCCCACACCCTTGGGAATGGGTCAGTGACCCCTTTCCCGCAATTCCTATGGGGGGGGGGGGTCACTGCTGGGTGCACCTGAGGCTCCCCCTCATTGCCACGCGGGGGTGGCTGGTTTTTGGGGACCCGCAGGTGTTTGTGGAGCTGGCTTTTGGACACCCACCTCTCCGAGCATTGCCTTGAGCTTCCTGTGGCTCCGGATTGAACGACTGAACCGCAAACTCCCCCCACCCCCCCCGGGTTTTGGGGTGGCAGAAAAAGGGGGTGTGCCCCCCCCGAAAAAAAAAAAAACCCAACATTTTCCAAGTCTGCTCCACTGTTTTGGGGGCAGTTTAAAATTCCCTGCCCAAGGAAAAGGAGCTGCAGAGGGGAGTTGAAGGCTGGGGATAATTAACCCAGCACGGTAACGAAGCTGATGGGTCTGAGAGCGAGGTCTCGATGTGCGTGTGCTGTAGTGGGGAGAAGATGGTTTGGGGGGATGATGGTCTGGGGCTCTGGGCAGAGCTGCATGGTGGTGCTCTGGGAGAGCTGGGGTTTGGAGGGGCAGGAAGCAGGGATGCATCCCTGAGGATGGACGGGGAGCGAGACCCCCCGGCAGCTCATCCTGGCATCTCTCATGTGAAGGGCCGGGAGCTGCAGGGGGTGTAATTAAACCTGCTGCTGATGAGCTGCTGCAAAGCTGCTTAGGGCAAATGGAACAAGGGGAGTGGCAGCCAGGGCTCCCCATGCCACCCCCCTCTCCGTGTCGCTGTCCCCTGGCAGCGGAGGCAATGCTGGGGAGAGGGGTGTCCCCAAAAGAGGTGCAGGGATGGGGGGCTGTGGTCTGACCCCTCTCTGCTGCCCTCGCAGATGGAGAGAGGCCGGGGGAGGTGACGGATCCCGGGAGGCGGCCGGCGGCGGCGCGGCGCAGGAAAGCCGAGGATTCCAGCGAGAGCCACGAGGAAGATCCGATGGTAACGGGGTGGAATGGGGCCTGTGGAGGTCTCTGGTGCGAGAGCAGAGCGCTGCCGGCCTCGTCCAGCTGAGGCGATCCAAGGGCTCAGGGGTGCGACCACTGATTCCGCCCAGCAGCCCTCACAGTGGGCACGGCCCCAGTCTCCCACTGAAACTGGGCGGGATATCCCCCCCAGCATCCCACACCCTGCTCCCTGTGCCCTGGCACAGCTTCCCTGAGAAGGGCCCGGCTTCATCTGCTCTGCACTTCCTGCCTTGCTGGGCAAAGCCGGCTGCTCTCATGTGCTCCACTCCATCCCGGACATTGGGAGCCTCCGGGCAGGAGGCACTTGGAGTTGTGGCCACGTGGACACCTGGCTGCTGTCCCCTGTCCAGCAGGTCACCGAGGCCCTGTTGAAAGCCCTGCTGTCCCTGTGCATCCCGTTGTCACCAAGAGGCCTCGTGGCAGGGCAGCCGGGTGGGATGGCGGGAGGGGGAGCCACGGGGTGTTCCCTGCCCCATCCCACCAGTGGGTCACTCCTCAGAAATAAGGGACAGATGGACAAAGGAGGAATGCCCAGAGGAGGCACAGGCTGGTGCTGGGTAAGGACAGAGGGCACAGCAGGAATCGCATCCCAGCTTTCCCTGGGAGGAGGGAGAATCCTTCCAGCGGGCGAGCGTGGCACAAAACCCTCCCTCGTGAGGTCTTCCGAGGGCACTGCTCCCTCCTCCGGGGCTCTAATGAGTTTGTTTAGGCAGGTTGCTAATTATTTCCCTGGCACTGTGCATCCACCTGGGCTGTGCTGTGGTGACAGAGCTGTGTCTGCCCCGGGGCGGGGTCGAGGAGGAGGGGGATGATGCTCTGGGGAAGCTGAGGAAGAGGGGGGATGTTCTGGAGGGGCTCCAGGAGTACCTGGCTCTTCCTTGTCACCCATCAGCGAGCTGGAGGCAGGTGAATGCTCACTTAATCCCTCTACATGATGAGATACAAGCAATGGGATTAACCTAATCCCCTTTAAAGGAAGAGGGAGAGTGGAGAGACGTCCCACTTCCTCCACTCAGGACGTAGAGATCACCTCTGTGCTTTTGGAGAGGGAGCCCAAAATTCCAGCGGCCCCCAAGAGTGGCCAAGCATCTTGGACGAACAGAAAACTCACTGTTTTGGAGAAGTTTTGGCAGAGGAAGGGAAACAAGTTTAGCTGGAACATTTTGTAACTGCTGCCTGCGCCACCTTGCCAATACTTTTGTGCCTCCTCCTGCTTTCCTTTGCCGTGAGCCGTGAAATCTTTGGCCTTGGTTTGGCAACGCTCAAAATGAGGTGTTTAGATCATGGAATCTTGGAGTGGTGTGGGTTGGAAGGGACCTTAAAGCCATCCAGTTCCATGGGCAGGGGCATCTTCCTCTATCCCAGGCTGCTCCAAGCCCTGTCCAACCTGGCCTTGAACTTTTCCAGGGATGGGGCAGGCACAGCTTTTCTGGGCAGCCTGTGCCAGGGCCTCCCCACAGATGCAGGGAGACATCCCACAGGCACAGGATGTGCTGGCCCCGATCACCCATCCCATCTCTCCCTCTGTTCCTCCACAGAACGACGGGCAGGACGTGGATGGCTGGTTGTCCAGAAGCCAGCGTTCCAACCGAGCCAGCACCCGCCCCAAACTCAACCTGACCAAGCAGGCCTTGCCCTGGAGCGAGCAGGTGGGTGGGCAGGGAGCAGCCTGGGGGGGATGGAGGAGGAGGAGGAGCCCCACTCAGCTCCCCCTCTTCCCCCACAGTACAAAGGGAAGGCAAACCTGCACGTCTTCGAGGACTGGTGTGGTGGGGCCGTGAGGCACCTGAGGAAGAACCTCCACTTCCCGCTCTTTCCCCACGTGAGTCCCGGGACAGGTGCTCGGGGGTCGGTGGGAGGCTCCACCCATCCCTCCCTGGGTCTCCGCTGGTCCTCTAGGCCCTGGCAGGCAGCGTTTGGCTTGGGGAGGTGATTCCCAGCTGGAAGGGGAGGTGGGTGGTGATGGGGCCCCCCCTGTGCCTGGGATAACACGGAGGAGGTGATCCGTGCCTGTCTCCTCGGCAGACCCGCACCACAGTCAAGAAGCTGGCTGTGTCTCCCAAGTGGAAGAACTACGGGCTGAGGATTTTTGGCTACATCCATCCCTTCAAGGATGGTGAGTGACGGGGCGTGGCCTTTTCCCCCAGGCACCAGCGTGCAGACGCCGTGTCCTTCCCCTTCCTGGCCACAGGAGGACAGAAAGGCTCTTGGAGAAGGTCCCCAAATCCTGGTTCCTGGGCGGGAGGGTCCTTCTGGAGCCCAGAACTTTTCTCTGTGGCTTTGAAGGGAGGCAAAGCCCTGATCCCATCCAGGACAGAGCCGTGACGTGGGGTCAGGGGTGTCCTCATCCCTGTTTCCCCATCTCACCATGAGGCACCAGGACTGAGCCCTCGCCACCGGGCTCCCCGTGTCCCTCCGTGGTGACCCTCTCCGTGGCTCTCCGCAGGGGATTTCCAGTTTTCCGTGGCATCGGATGACAACTCGGAGTTCTGGCTCAGCTCTGACGACAGTCCCTCCAATTCCCGGCTGGCTGCCTTTGTGGGCAAGGTATGGCATCACCTCTCCTCCTTTCCCTGCTCCAGGGGGAAGGACCTGTGTGGGATCCATGTGTGGCTTCTCTGTTCCCTTGGGAATGCGGGCTGTTTCAGCCTGCTCCCATCCCTGCCCCTGGCCCCGCCTGGCTTGGCTTCCAAAGGAGCCCCCTTGGTCCCCTCTGGATTGCAGCTGCCACAGACCAGGAGATGTAATGTTTATCCCTGGGTTTTCTTGGGGTTAATCCCTGTGACGGGAGGCTGGTGGGCTTTGGTGTGGTGTCCTGCTGCTCTCGTGCTCCTCCTTCCTTCCCTTCTTCCCAGCTGGGCACCGAGTGGACAGCGCCGGGGGAGTTCACCAAGTTCAGCTCCCAAGTCTCCAAGCCCCTGCGGTGAGTGCATCCTTGGGGATCATCCCATGGGGATGGAGTCAGGGACGTGGAGCTGCTGGCTCTGACCTCCCTGGGCCATGGTCCCTTCCCAGAAGGCACATGGGGCTGGGCTGGACCCCAGATCCATGGTTTGAAGGGGCAGCTGATGAGGTGGGGACGGGGATGTCCCAGTGTCCGCCCGATCCCACAAAACCCCTCAGCGGTGGGATGGGGTGGGGAGCAGACACCCTCCTCAGCTCCCGCTCTCCTTGCCCCAGGAAGGGATTACCCACCCGTGGGCAGGGCAGGGAGGCTTTCCCAGGCTGGCCCTGGGCTCTGACCGCCGTGTCCCCTCCCCTGCAGCCTCATGTCCTCCCGGCGTTACTACTTCGAGCTGCTCCACAAGCAGGACGACCGGGGCTCGGACCACGTGGAGGTTGGGGTGAGTCAGTGCCCCCCACCCCACGCCAGGCTCCTCCCAGGACTGCGGAGCCAATGCCAGGGCTTTTCCCCACGCGTGTCAAAGTGCTTCATCCCGGAGCAAAGCCACGGTTTCCCCCTGCCACGGCTGACAGTGGGGACAAGTCAGGGTCGCCGTTTCCCTGGTTATTCCAGCACTGGGACACGTGGAATTCTCCTTTCCTGCTGGTGGTCTCTGGGCAGCCGAAGACCCTGCCATCCCCCTCCCGTGGGCAAGGAGAGCGCAGAGCAGGCAGGTCCCACCTTGCTGGCTGCATCCCAGCAGTGGGAGAGAGGCGGCCGAGGCGATGGAGCGATTCCCTGTTTTTTTCTTTTCCCCCCTTGGAACCGCCGTGAGTTTCGAATCTGAACTTGCCTGCCTTGGCAGCGCAGCCCTGGCCAAGCCCCGAGCGTGTGTCAGGGGCTCAGGCTGGCTGAGGGGAAGATGTTGGCTCGTTAGCAAAGGTTTCCTTTCTCCCAAGAACTCATTAATCACCGGAGTCAAAGCGGTGCCAGCAGAGCACCAGGGAGGCCGGCAGCGGCAGCACCCCTTCCTTGCTGGCTGCCTCCCTCCTCCCCATCCCCTCCATCCCGATAAGATCTGAGTTTCTTCGGGCAAAAACAAATAGTGGGGAAAACAAAGAGACGGGGGAGATGTTTCTGAGATGGGATGTTTTTGCTGGAGGGAGTGAGGGAGGAGGGAGCAGAAGCCTTTCAGCCGTGCAGAGGAACCTTTCGGCTGTGCAGAGAGAGACAACAACAACATCCACAACAAAAGCAGGACCCTGGTGTGCCTCGCCCCGGGGGCATGGAAGGGCTTGTCCCGACAAAGGCTCCAGACTGGCTTTTAAAATGCTGGAGTTCAATCAGGGCAGGCAGCTCTGGAGACCCTCTTAAATCAAGGCAAACTCTCCTTTATGAAGCACTGGAGTGAGGAAAGGAGTCCTTTGGCCACAGAATTTGTGGCAATCCCAGAGGGAAGCAGCATGAGCCTGTGTCCCACCCACAGGAGCCTTTCCCTCTCTGACCCTGCGGGGATCCCTGCTGGTCCCAAACCCTGCAGGAAATGGGGCAGGATCACCTCTCTCTCTTTGCTCCTCTTCTGCAGGGAAGTTTCTGGGAGCTGCAGGCAGGGAGGACCCATCCTGGGGTGCCGGCATTGGGCAGCTGCATCCCCACCCCTGCCTCTCTCCTGCTCATTCCCCATCTCCTTTTATTTTTTCCCAGTGGCGAGTTTTCCTCCCCAGCCTGAAGTTTGAGGTGATCGACTCCTCCTACATCTCCCTGTACACAGGTAAGGGCCAGGCTGCTCCTGCAGCCACAGCCAGCGGGCTGCACGTGCTGGGAGAGGTGGGAAGGAGAGCAGAACCTGGGAAATGGGGTCCTGGGGAGAGATCTCAGCCTCTGAATCCCCACCACTGGGCTTCTGCCTGGTGTAGGGAGGGATGCAAGGGCTGCAGTGGGTAGGATTGATGCTGGGAGCGGGCTGAGGCGCTGCTGAAAGTGGGATGTGGAGGCAGCACACCACGGAAGAAGCACAGCTCTGCTGGTGCCGCAGCCTCGTCCTGGCTGCCGAGACCCCGCTGGCTCCGGGGCCTGGCCCTGAGTTATGAGGAGCTGTCGTGGGAGCGGGGATGGATGGCACAAGGTTTAATTAAATCTATAGATCTTCTGCTTCCTGCCCCTGCCCTGGCAGCAGGAAAGGGCTTGATGGATGGGTGCTGCCCCGGCGCTCCGCACGGAGCGGGAGCGGTCATCATTCCTGCTCTGGAAGGTGTCGATGAGGAGGAGGGGGCAGGCGGGATCCGTGGGGAGAAGAGGGATGAGCGGTGCCAGCGGTGCTGATGCAGGTGCCCACGAGATGGACGACATGCAAATAAATCCCTGTCCCTCAGCACCAGCTCTTCCCGCTTCTCCCTCCTGCTTCCCGGCTCCCTCAGACCTAGCAGCACCCTGAGGCAAAGCCATGTCACCCCTGGGGAGCCCATCCCTGCAGCAGCCAGAGCTCCTTCCTTCCTTCCTTCTTTCCATCCTTCCTCCCTCCCTCTGGACTTTTCCAGGGGCTTCAGCACAACCCCAGCCAGCTGCAGGGACACATTTCGGAAGCCTTTGCCTGCCACAAGCAGAAGGATTTGGGGCTCGGGAAGGGGGAATCCTGCTTCCCTGTGGCTCTGCAGCAGGCAGGGCTTCCTGGGAAGGGAGCAGCCGTGGGAGCACGGCTGAGGTGACCTCCTGTGGGAGCCTGGGGGCTGGCTGGTGGCCAAGGGTGACATGCCACCCTCATCCCTAGGCAGGAGGCACCCCAGCTCGTGTCTCAGCTACCTGCAGGAAGGACACCCAGGGTTTAATCCCCGTGTCCTTGGGAGTTAAAGCCCTGAGTGTTCCCTGAGCGTTTTTGAGGCCGCAGTAATCGGAGCAGGGTGGCCTGGCTGGGATCAGCTGTGCCCTCGCCCTCATTAGTCCACGCAATAATCATTAGGCTGATTAGTCACGGGGTCTGCTGGATGGCTGGGAGGGCAACATCGGCTTCCCTGGGAGCAGGGGGAATCCACAGTGCTCCCAGCCCTCTTGGAGGGATTGGGAAAGGCCCCCTTGGAGGGTGCTCCTGGCATGCCGGGGGGTTCAGCCCCGGCCCTGTCCCGCAGATGAGTCGTCCCTGAAGATGAACCACGTGGAGCACATCCCACAGACCTTGGCCAGCCACAGCGGGAGCCACCTCTGGGAGGCCCAGCAGGACGAGCACGGGGCCGACATGCTCAAGGCCGACCCCAGGGACACCTTCTTCCTCAGTAAGTTCCAGCGGAATGGCTCCGTGCCAATCCCTGATGGGATCTGGGGAGGAAGAAGGCTGCTGTGGGCACCTGGGTCATCCCTGCTGCCCTCTGCCCGTCTCTTGGGTGGAGGCATCTCTGCTGGCCTCTGTGGGGACACATTGGGACACTTTGGGCTTCTCCACAGCCCCCGCCATCGAGGCGTCCCGCGTGGAGAACGTGCTGGTGCCCTGTGCCTACAGCCCTACCTATGTGGTGAAGGATTTCCCCATCGCCCGCTACCAGGGCCTGCAGTTCGTAAGTGTCTCCCTGGGAACAGGGCCACGCTCCCACGGGGACACGGCGGAGCCCAGGGCGGGGATGTTCCCATCCAGGGAAAATCCAGGAGGAAGCATCCCTCGCTGGAGGGTTGGGCTGAGCTTCCCTGGCTCGGCCCGAGCGGCTCAGGGCTAAATCCCTATGGGGTGTTTGAGGTGCCGGGGGTCGCTTCGGTGCTGGTGGTGGCCTCGGGTCCCCAGCTGCTCGGGGTGACACGGCGCCGTCACCCCCCCAGGTCTACCTCTCGTTCGTGTATCCCAACGACTTCACGCGCCTCACTCACATGGAGACAGAGAACAAGTGCTTCTACAGGGAGTCTCCCCTCTACCTGGAAAAGTAGGTACTGGGGGCTGGGATTTTGGGACAGCGCTGGGATGGTGCGTCCTCGGCCGCGTGTCCCTGTCCCCCACGGAAGGGCCACCCCAGACTGGCTCTTTGCTCATCTCCTGGACACGCAGCAGCAGCTTGAATGCTGGCAGTGCTCCTGGATTTGGGAACCCCGGCTCCCTTGGCAGCTGGGTGCTCCTCCCCGCACACATCCCTTGCTCCTCCCTTCTCCCGGGCCCTCAGCTCCCCTCTCCGTCCCCAGGTTTGGGTTCTACAAGTACATGAAGATGGATGAGGAGGAGGAGGATCCGCGGCAGCGAGCGTTTCTCTTCCTCGGCCCCGACAGTGAGTCACCGGCATCGCTGGGCACAGGGCCGAGCTCCCGGCAGCCTCGCTGGCAGCTCATCCCCTCGGAGCTGTGGCTCATCGGGATGACTCCAGCGGTGCCAGAGGCTCCAGGAGGGCAGGGCTGTGCAGAGCAGCATCCCTCAGAGCACCCCTCCGAGCATCCTGCTTGGCGTGACCACAGGGCGGTGTGGGAAGCGGGACACTGGAGTGGGATTTGCTCTTCCTGCTGCATCTCCTGGGTTGGCCTTGGCAGTGGGCAGCAGGAACCGGACCCAGTGTGGAGTCTGGGCATGTCCATGGAGCCTGGGGGTGCTGCTGGGGGACCAGAGGGTGTTTGGAGCCTGCCCTGGTCAGTTTGCAGCTTGGCAAAGCCCTGGCAGGTTGGGTTTGCTCCTGGACGAGGTGGGATTGGTGCTGAGATTTGAGGTGGGGATAAGCAGCAGCAACTGGAGCTGCCAGCCCTGGTGGGCATCCCTGGGTGGGCATCCCCTGGTGCCCCAGCCCTGCTCCCTCACCTCAGCCACAAACAGGCTCCTCTCCTGGTGGTGTCAGGCTCTGCCTCCTTGTCTTGGCCTCAGGGTATTAACCTCTGCCTTTGCTCCCTAGACTTCCTGGAGGATGAGGAGGAGGAGGAGGAGGAGGAAGGAGTGGACAGCCCTGAGCCCACAGACCCCCCTGCCGAGGCCAAGGAGCAGAGCTTGGGGCCGGCACCCAGAGCCAAAGGGAAGGATGCCCCGCCGGTCACCGGGGATTACGGGGACAACCTGGACTATTACAGCTTCCGCCGGCAGCGGGGCCGGGCACGGGCCGAGGCGGGCACCCCCGGGCAGCTGGGGACGTGGAGCACGTCCAGCCCATCCCCTGCCCTCCAGCAGGATCCCGTGCCGGAGCGGGGCCCGGCCCGGGCGCTCCACTGGCTGCCCCAGGACGAGGGCGAGGAGGATGAGCTGGGGCTGCCGGCGGCGGCGTCTCCGAAGCACGGCCCGGCCCTGGGCCTGCAGCCCCACCTCTCTGTGCCCATCTTTGGTGGCAAAGCCAAAATGCCGGGTCCCAGCAGGCCGGCAGCTCCCAGCGAGGACAAGAAGCCCCGGAAAAGCCAGGAGAAGGTCTATGTGACCCGGCTGCAGCCCGGGAAGCGCAAAGCCCCGGCCCAGGAGCCGGTCTTCCCCGGCATCTTCCTGTACCCAAAGCCTGTGAAGAGAGTCCACCTGCGCTCCAGGACCCCGCAGAAGCATCCCATCACCCCCAATAAGCTCCGGGCCGTCCCTGGCCGCCGGAGCCCCTGGCTCCTGAGCAACATCTCCAAGGAGAGGGACCCTGCCAGGCGGAAGAGCGGCAGGAGGTGGGAGCGGCCGCCCAAGCAGCAGGGGCTGCCCGGCCTCCTCGCCCTGGGCACCGAGGGGCTCTTCAGCCGTGAGGACACGACCCCTGCCCCAGGCAGGACAGCAGCCACTGCCGGCTACAACTCGTCCGAGGCCACGCGCTCCGAGGGGATGCAGGCGACGTCCTTTCTGAAGGTGTCGGAAACGACGGCGTCGCAGCAGGAGGAGGGGAAGGGGCAGGAGGAGGATGAGGAGGAGGAGGTGTCGGACTACTCCTACGAGGCGGGGGAGCTGCAGCAGGGCTGGCTGGAAGACTCCATCAACTGGCAGCGGACGTTCAGTGTCAGCTCCGTGGACTTCGAGCTGCTGCGCTCCGACTGGAACGACCTGCGCTGCAACGTGTCGGGAAACCTGCAGCTGGGCGAGAGCGAGGTGGTGGACGTGGTGGCCCAGTACATGGAGAGGCTCAACGAGAAGAACGGAGGGTGCGGAGGGAGCGGGATGGTGGTGGGAGTTCGGGGGCTGGGTCCCGGATCACGGGACGCAGAGCCTGGTGGTGGTGGTGACTTCAAGGCTTCCCTTTTCCCTGTAGGATCTACACCCTCCTGAGGATCATCAACGTGGAGAAGCGGCGGGACACGGCGCGGGGGAACCGGTACCTGCTGGAGCTGGAGCTGGCGGAGCGTGGCCAGCGCACGGTGCGGCTCTCCGAGTACGTCTACGTCCTCCTGCACCAGGGCAAGCAGGACGACAGCGCTGAGGCCAACCCCGACGGGCTGGCCCTGGGGGCCACCGAGGCCCAGCCCAGTGCCTGGAGCGTCCTCTATGGGAAATCTGTCCTGTGCCGGCCCCTGCGGCTCAGCTGGAGGCAGGACGTCATGGTGCACTTCGTGGTGCCGGGTAGGTGACGGCGAGGACACGGCTCTCCGGGCTCTGTGCTGCTCCCTCAGCATCCTCCAGCGGGAGGAAGGCAGCCCCTTGGCTTCCCCAGCGTGATGAGGGTGTCAGCTCGCCTCAGGAGGGGTTGGCTTGGCTGGGAGGGGGTGCTGTGGGTGCCCCACGTGAGCCTGAGGGTCATGTCTCCGGCAGTGAAGAACCAGGCCCGCTGGGTGCAGCAGTTCATCTCGGACATGGCCGGCCTCTACGGGGCCACGAGGGACGCCAACTTCAACGTCATCCTGGTGGATTTCGACAGCGAGGACATGGACGTGGAGAAGGCCCTGCGGGACGCCCGCCTGCCCCGGTAACTCCCAGCCTGCAGCCTCGGGGGTCTGGGGGGCTCCCCGTGGCGGGGCAGCTGCTCACACAGCCTGCTGCTCCTTCCCCGCCTGCTCAGAGCCTGCCTCACTGCCCCTTCCCTCCTCCTCCTCCTCCTCCTCCTCCTCCTCCTCATTTTTGGGTGTTTAAACTACTTTTCCATGTGGATTTGGGGGTGCAGAAACTTGTGACTCCACAGGGGGAGCCTCAGCTTGAGCTGTAGCACCTGGGCCTTCCTGGGAAGGTTCTTTCCCCACGCCGGTGGCTCCTGTCCCCCTCCCGGCTGTGTCCCTGCCTGTCCCCAGCGCTACCTGCCCTGTCCTCTCTCCCAGGTTCCAGTACCTGCGGCGCACGGGGAATTTCGAGCGCTCGGCCGGGCTCCAGGCCGGCGTGGACATGGTGGAGGTGAGCGGGGACAGGGACCAGCTCTGGCCGTGGCTCCTCTCCCCGGGGCTGTTCCTCTCTGATCGCCCTGACCGTGCCCGTCCCCTCCCAGGACGAGCACAGCATCGTGTTCCTGTGCGACCTGCACATCCATTTCCCTGCCAACATCCTGGACAGCATCCGGAAGCACTGCGTGGAGGGCAAGCTGGCCTACGCTCCCATCGTCATGAGGCTGAGCTGCGGCAGCTCCCCCCGGGAGCCCAACGGTGAGCAGGGACCCCTGTCCGGCCGGGAGCACCCCAAAACCGGGCCAACCCCTGGTGCATCTCCGCAGGAGGTGGCGCAGATGGGGACAGACCCATGGTGGCAAGAAGGGTTGGGATGGGGAATCCCCGTGGCTCCCAGATGTTGGGGAGAGCACAGAGGGGATAATGAGATGGGCATTTGGGGGTCCCCCCACCCCTCACCTCATTGTTTCCTCCCCCCAGGCTACTGGGAGGTGAACGGCTTCGGCCTCTTTGGCATCTACAAGTCGGACTTTGACCGTGTGGGAGGGATGAACACGGAGGAGTTCCGGGACCGCTGGGGCGGGGAGGACTGGGAGCTGCTGGACAGGTGAGCCTGGGGGTCCTGCAGCCCCTGAACCCCCAGGGGCAGGGTCGGCCACGTGGATTTGGGCACATCCATCAAGCTGGCTGGGGGCTGGGGTGGTGAAGGGCAAAACTTCCCTTTGGGAGGGCCGTGTCCTTCTGTCCGTCCACCCGGAGCCCTGTCCCTCTGTCCATCCATTTCTTGAGCCCCATCCCCTGAGCCCCGTCCCTGTGTCCCTCGGTCCGCAGGGTGCTCCAGAGCGGGCTGGAGGTGGAGCGCTTGCGCCTCAGGAACTTTTACCACTACTACCACTCCAAGCGCGGCATGTGGAACGCCCGCAGCAAGAAGCCCTCCAAGGACTAGTGCCCAAGCCCGGCCCGTAGCCACCGAGCCCCGGCACCCGCCTGTGCCCCGCCACCGCGCCCCGGTGCCGACACGGGGGGCACCCAGCACCCCCTGCCTGGGGAGGGGGGAGCGGAGAGGGCCACGGTGGGTGGTGGCTGTTTTCTTGAGGGTCTTATTTCTTAGTCAGCAATGGATTTATTAACTCCTTAGTGCCGGTGGGTCCTGGGGGCTGTGCTGGGTCCTGGGGGACTGTGCCAGGCTGGGGATACCGGAGGTGGAATTGTGGCATCCAGGATCGCTTTGCAGCTGGGGGCTGCCCAAGCTCTCCTGCTCCCCTTCCAGGACCCACGGAGGGAAGGGGGGGTCTGGCTGTGCCCTGCACGCGGGACACGCTGTGGGTGGGGGGCAGAGCCCCGAGGCTGGCGCTGCCCGTGCCGGGCTGGGCTGGGGGGGGGGACAGGGCAGAGCCTGGAGCAGGTATGGGCAGATGACGTTTCCAAGCTAATTTCTGTGAAATTATGAGGTAGGAAGCTGTTTTCAGGAAGTTTTTGTCTGTTTGGTTTGGTTTTTTTTTTTATTCTTAAAAAATTAAAATCAATGTCTTGGCTGGGATTTCCCTCCGCTCTGTCACCCCCACACCCGGGTGGGGATGCAGGGCATGGGAGCCGCGTTGGCCTCTGTCCCTTGGGCCCCGAGGGTCCCCTCTCTGTGGTGGGAGTGGGCAGCAGCTTTCCGTGCTGTTTCCATGCGAGGAGGAGGAGGAGGAGGCAGCACCCTGTTTGATGCCCAGCCACGAGCCCGGGCTTGCTGAGCCTCCGCCCCACTCCTGGGCTCCACCCAGCTCCATGGGGGGCTGCCTGGGTTCCCTGGGCTCCTGCATGTCCTGGCACACTTGTCCCTGCCCACCCCTGTCCCAGCTCTGTGCTGGTGCTGCCCCTCACCGGAGTCTGTCTGTGGTGGCGTCTCGAGGCGCGTGTCCTGTCCCACCTGCCACGGGCTCCTGCTCCTCAGCCCGTCCCTCAGATCCCCTGGGCTCCTCCCTGAAACAGCCTGGCAGTTTCCCCCCGAGTGTTTCGTGCCCCATCTGCATCCCCCAGGCTCGCTCTGAGCATCCCGAGTTTGAGGTGAGGATGGACGAGGGGGGCTCAGCCACCCGAGTGCCATCAGCAAACAGCCCCAGTTGGGGGCTTTTTGTCCCAAATTCGGTAGCTGTGGCCCCAGGCTCTGTTGGGGAGGGACCGTCCTGGCAGGCAGGAGTTGTTTCTCCCCTCTCCTTGCCCTGCTCCCTGTTTTTTTGCAGCACTTTGGAAGCGCTTTGTTGTGGGCGAGGGCTGTGCCCGCTGCGCCGGGAGCTGGTCTGTGGCTGGGCAGAGCGGGTGGCCCCACGGCCCCCGGGCCACCAGTCCCATCCCAAAACCAGCCTGGCCTTAGGCACAGCTTTTCCAGCAGCTTCCCAGCCGGGAGAGCTCCAAAAGCCACCACCATCGGAGCAGGCACCGGGCCCAGCCAAACGCAGAGCTGCCGCTGGTGCTGGCAGGGATTGGTGCCAGCAGTGCCATCCCCACCCGTGCTGGGGACAGTTCGGGGCCGGCTGATGGTGTCTGCTTGGGACAGGGCCAGCAGCACAACGCCCGAGGGGTTGTTTCTGCCGCCGTGGCTGAGCTGTGGCCGCGGGATGACACAGGGATCACGGGGACTGCAGGAGCCACAGGGAGCCTCTCCCGGGCCAGGCGTCGGAGCCCCAGGTGACAGCGGGGCACGGGCAGGTCCCCGCTCCTGGAGGATCAGCCCTGGCCCTCCCTGCCCCGCGGGGACACTGCGAAGGCGTCGGGGCTTGTCCGGGGCGGCAGAGGCGAACTCCAGCCTGGAGTTCCCTCACCGAGGGGCTGCCCCAGCCACGGGAGTGAGGGAGGGGAGGTTGTGGAGGCTGGGGGGAGCATAGAAACCCCCTGACACCCCGGGCTGAGAACGGGCCACACGTGACAGCAGTGGCCGTGTGGAGGGTCCCGGCACCTCCTGCCCGGCACTGGGCTTTGCCGGGGGGTCCCCTCCTGGCATTCCCCAGTGAGCGTGGGGTGTGGTGGGGGGCCTGGGTTAGCGGTGGTAAGAGCTAAGTGGTGACCCCCCCCAAACTGGTTTGGCCCGTTTCAAACGCTGCCTCTCAGCTTATCTGGCTTCAAAGGGCTCCTGCTCCATCCCACGCACACAAACACGCTCCCTGTGAAGCAGGGGGAGCCCCTTGCATCCCAAAAAACGTGTGTGTCCCCCAAGCTCTGCCTCCCCTCCATCTTCTCCTTCTGGCACCCCCAAACCCTCCCTGTTGCACCCATGGGTGCCCCGAGCTGGGTGTTCGGGGGGACGTGGCGGGAAGGGCGCGTTGGATCATGGCCACGGTGGCGGTGGGGATCCCCGGGGACTCTTTGCAGCATCACGAAGGCGGCGGAGACGTGGCTCCGCTGTGGGGGGCTGGCTCCCCCGGACCCCTGGCCGCGCTGACGATTTTGAGGAGCCCCGGTGAGCCCCGAGAGCCCGGCCTTGGCGGGGAGGCGAGAGGTTCCATGCAAAACCCCGGCCCCAGGAGACTGGTTGGGCGAGGTGCGGGGCGGGCCCGCGCACCCCACGCCCGCCGCAGACGCCGGCGCCCACCCGCACCCGCAGCACCCAGGGCTGCACCTGCCCGCCCGAGGATGCTGCAGGACAACGGCCCCCCGGGGCCACCCACCCAGGTACGTGCGGGCCACTGCCGCGGCCATCGGCGCGACTGTCCCCACCGCGGGTCCCTGGGGCGAGCCGCTGTCACCCGCCCCCTGTCCCCATGCACTGGCCAGCCTGGTGCCGGGGGTCCGGGGCTCCAACGCGTGCGTCTGGTGGCTGCCCAGCCCCGGCCAGCTCTGGCCCCGGGAGGCTTTTCCCTCCCTGCCCGTGCCTCGCTGTCCCCAGCGTGGCTCCTGGCACGTGCGCGCCGTGTCCGGGCTGCGCGGGGCCACGCCGGCCACTCCCTGCCCCAACGCCGCTGGCCCCGGCGGGCACGGCCGGCCCTGGGGACCCGGGCGTGGGGACGGGCGCCCGGTGCTGCTCGGGGGGCGGGAGAGGACGCGGCGCTCCCGGGAGCCGGGGCTCCCCGGGAATGTGGCTCTGTCACCCCGCGAGGGAGTGACAGAGGTGCCTCCGGGCTGGGGGGGGGGGGGGGGGGGGGTCAGCGACTGCTTTAGGGATCCCAGACTGGGTTTATTTAACTCTGTGTCACTCCAGCTGCGCTGGGCTCCCCTCGGGAATCCCTCGATTTTGCTTCAAATGTTTTCTTTGTGCTGATTTGCTGTTTTTAAGCCCCCTGGTGTATCCCGCTCCTATCCAACCCTTCCCCAATTAACGAGCTGCTTGATGAGGCGAGCGCTGCCCATTCCAGCTCCAAGCGTTCCTTGAATCCCCCGGGACCCCCAAATTTCCATCTGTCAGCTGCAGGGCAGTGTTACGCTGGGGGAACGGGGTTTTGGGAGGGAGGCAGAGCTGGGGGAGAGTGGGGCTGCCAGGGGGCTCAGGGGTGTCCCCGGAGCCCCCGGGGCTGGGGGGCTCCTGGGATGATCCCGATCCCCCGGGATCCTGGCACGGGGACGGCGGGCAAGTGTTGGCTTGCAGAGGGAGCGACCCGCCCCCTCCGCCCGCTGCGGGGGGAACCCGTGATTCATCCGGGCTCGGAGGGCTGGGAGCGCCCGCCGAGCTCTGCCAAACTCGGTGCGCCCGTGGGGCGGTGCCGCGGTGGGAGAAGAGGGGGGGCTTCGGGGGTTTTCCTGGGTGCTGCGCCCCAAAAGGCTCAGGGGGCCCCCTGGGCAAAAGGGGCTCCCACAAACCCCAGAGCTGGGGAGGTGGGTTACCCCCACGTCGGTCCTCCGAACATCGGGACGGTGCCATCGCGGGGGATTTGGGGGGGCCGTCAGGGGCCCGTCACCCCAAACTGCTGGCCCGCAGCTTTTGCCACCCCGCCCCTGCGCCGGCTCCTGCTGACGGCGGCACATTCCTCGGGGACAGCCGCCCTTTTCACCCCCGACCGAAGCGCACACGGTGTCACCGCCGGCTGTTGTAAACGCGGCCCAGCCCGAACGCGCTGTCGCTGCCGGAGCGCTGACGCCAGGCGCTGAGCCGGGGCCGGCCGCAGAGCTCACCCCGAAGCGGCCGGGCGGTGACCCGGAGCCGCCGTGTCCCCGAGCAGGGGCTGAGGACGGCCACAGCTCTGCTCAGGAACGGGCGGCTCGCTCAGCGGGCTGCGGGACAGCGGCGGGGGCGTCCCGGGAGCTGATCCCGAGCACGGCGGGCCGGGGGGACGCGGTGTCCCCGGTCCGGCCGTGATGGGGCGGCTCGGCGGGTGGGGCGAGGCTAATTAGTACCTGTGGTGGCAGCGGGGCCTGAGTCACCGCGTTCGTCACCGCGGGCCCGCGGCGCTCAGCCGCCCCTTTTTTATTGTTGTTGTTTCTTCATTCCCCGGCTGATTTGAAAAGCAAAGCAGGGAGGGCTCAGCCAGGAGTTACTGCACGGAGCCCCCGCTCCAGGCCGGACCCCTGTGCACAAGGGGGGTCCAGAGTGCTCCTGGAAAGTGGCTTGAGGGATTTGGGGCTCCCTGTGGAGGCTCCCTGTGGAGGCTGCCAGTCAGAGTTGGCTGAGGGGTCTGACCCATGGGGGTCTGGGACACTCCTGGGAGGCCATGTGGGGGTCTGGGGCTCATTGGAGTGACAATATGGGGGTCCAGAGCCGTACAGAGAGGTCGTATGGGGGTCCAGAGTGCTCTCTGAGGAGGTTTCCTGGGGGCCTTGAGCTCATTGGGGGGGGACATTGTAGGGGTCTGGGGCTCAGTGCCAGGGCCATGTGAGTCTCTGGAGGTCAATGGGAAGGTTGTCCGGGGGTCTGGGACTCTCCTAGGAGACCACGTGATACTGCAGGGCTCACTGGGGGAGCAATGTGGGTGTCCAGGGTTCAATGGCAGGGATCTCTGGGATCAACAGGGAGGCTTCTGGGGGGGGGGCAAGATTCTTCTGCGAGGTTGTCTGGGGGTCTGGGGCTCACTGACAGAACAGTGTGGGGGTCTGGGGCTCACTGGTGTGGCTGCCCAGGAGTCAGGGGCTGGCTGTCTGAGGGGATCCTGGCTTTTCCCAAGGTAGGACCCCCCAGACCCCTGGACCACCCACCTCCCCCATGCCCTCGTCCCCGCGAGGTCGCCCCTGGGCACCTCCACCTGTGGCGGTGACGATGGTGATGGTGGCGATGGTGACAGTGGCCCCGGTGGGGCCCCCTCCTTTTCCCGGCGAGGCGTGGCGGCGGGGCGGGACGGACGGGCCGGGCCGGAGCCTCCCTACGGCTGGGGAACGCCGGAACGCCGCCACTGCCGCCGCTCACCTGCGCAGGGCGGCCGGGCTGGCCGCGGCCCCTCGCCGCCATGCAGGAGACTAACGCCTTCCTGCTGTCGGCCCTGCAGCCCGAGGCCGGCGTCTGCTCCCTGGCCTTGCCCTCGGACCGGCAGCTGGACGAGCGTGGCCGGGAGGCGGCCGAGGCCCAGCGGCTGCGCAGCGCCCGCGTCCAGGAGCAGGTCCGCATCCGCATGATGCTGCGGGGGCAAGCGCCCGCCCGCCCCGAGGACCTCGCCGACGGCACCAGAGGTGGGAGACCCCCCCCGGGACCCCATGGGAACACGCGGTGGGACGGGCGGTGGGAGCCCCTCGGCCGGCGCTGGGCTCTGGGCACAGCCGGGGTGCGGGGTGCCCCCCCCACGGTGGCCGAGCCCCCCGAACGCCCCCGAGCACCCCCGGCACTGGGATCAGGGGTAGCTCAGCCCCAGCGTGGGCTCGCTTCGCCCCACTCGGGGTCCCACCTCAGTTCCCCCGCCTGCCCTTGGAGGGCTGTGCGCTGGTGAGGCCCCACACCCTGCCCTGGGCCGGGAGGGGGGAGGCTTTTCCCGCCCTGGCGGAGCCCCCCCGGCCCTGAGCGGCAGCGCTGGCCGGGCTCCAGCTCCTCCATTTAACGTCTGCGCCTCCGCCCTGCCGCCCCGCCCGGCACCGCCGGGATCCCCCGAGCCCTGACCCCCGTGCTGGGGACCCCGGTGGTGGGGACAGACCCCCTGTGGCACCCCGAGGGCTGCCCCAGGCCTGAGTCACGCTCCTGGCACCACCAGCACTGGCGGCGTCCCCGTCCCGTCCCGTCCCGCCGGCGGCCCTGGGGCGGTGGCGGATGGGCAGCGTGAGGTGCCATGGGGTGCACTGCGGTGTCCAGGCCCTGCCAGGGTCCCGTTCCTAGGGTGGGGGAGCCGGGACTGGCTGTGGGGGATGCCTGGGCTGCCGATCCGGCTGCGGCGGGGGGGACCGGGCTGAGCCGCGGCGTCCCCGCCAAGGTGGCAATTAGTGCCCTCGCCGTCGGGGCACGGGGCGTGGCGGGGAGGCCACTTCTGCACCCCGTGGCCAGCGGGCAGGTGAAGGCAGCCTCCTCCCACCCCTTTGTCCCCCCAGCTCCGCTTGCGCTGCCGTGGTTCCCGCAGCAGGTCCCTCTGGGATGAGCTGGGGCGATCTTTGATCTCCAGGTCCCTTCCTGCCCTGCCCGTGCTCACGCTGCCTCCTCTGTCGCTGTCCTGCAGGTGGTCAGTACAGCTCGACCCTGCGCTCCTCCTTCAGCTCCCGCTCCCAGAGCAATGGCGTGGACCCCAAAGCCTCGGTACGTACCACGGCTCTGTCCCCCTGCCCGCCGCCTCGGCTGTGCCGAGGAGGGCTCTGGGCTCCCCCGGCAGGGATGGAGGGACGGACACCTCACCGGCCGTTCTCGCCCCGGCAGCTCTACCAGCCGCTGGCCAAGAAGGATTTCGGCACGGTGCGGGGCAGCGGCTGGTCCTCGCGCTCGGCCGTGGACCTCACCCCGCACAAGCGCATGGCCACCATCAGCAACGGGGGCCTGGCCAAGGGCCGCGCGTACGTCGCCGGCTACGCGGCCTCGCAGGCGCCCGCCGCCTCACCGCGGCCCAGCTCCTTCCACGAGCGCAACTTCCGCTGCCGGCAGAACCTGGACACGCTGTCGCTGCGCTCCCTGCGCCTGGCCGACGGGCCCCTCCCGCTCACCGACGACCGCTACAGCGTCCTGTCGGAGCAGCTGGACGCGCCGGGGCACCGGCAGCTCTACAAGAGCCAGGCCGCCGGCGGCTTTGGCCGCTCCTTCGCCTTTGAGCGGCAGCTGAGCGCCGGCACGGCCGCCAAGGCCGCCTGCGACTGGCTGGACGGTGCCGAGGGGCCACCGAGCCGCACCATCCGTGCGCCCGCCATGCGCACGCTCCAGCGCTTCCAGAGCAACAACCGCTCCCGGCTGAGCGCCGGCTCCTTCGGCACGGTACCGGCGGGAGGCGGCGGCGCCTTCCTGGGGCTGGGGGAGCACAGCTCCCGCGCCCCCTCCGTGCGCAGCCTGGCCGAGTCCGGCCACCACCTCGCGGAGCCGCGCGCCATGGAGATGTACAACGGGCACGGCGCGCTGCTCGGGCACCACGCCGGCGGGTGAGTGCCGGGGGCTGCTCCAGGGCGTCTTGGTCCTTGTCCCCACTGTGGTCACCTGCCCGGGGAGGGTGAACCCCTCCAGCTCCCAGTGGGTGTCAGGGGTGGGACGGTGGGCGCTGTTTGTTGGCGTGGCTACGGGGCACGGCATGGGCTGATGTCTGAGCGGGTCCTGCCTGTGGTCTTGGCTCCTCCACAGACACATCCTGATGTGGCAGGAGGATGATGCTCCTTCCCCTGGGAGCGGAGTCCCATGCCCAGAGCGCAGTGGGAAGCAGATGGGTTGGTGGGGCTCCTTGGAAGTGGGGGACGTGGTGGGGTGCAGAGCTGGAGGATCCTGTGGGACGCTCCGCTGGGGCTGCCCCTCACCCGGCCGTGGTTCCAGGTTTGACGACATCGACCTGCCCTCGGCAGTGAAGTACCTGATCGCCAGCGACCCCAACCTGCAGGTGCTGGGCGCTGCCTACCTGCAGCACAAGTGCTACAGCGACAGCAGCGCCAAGAAGCAGGTGAGCCCCCGGAGCGGCGGGAGCAGGGGTTTTCCCAGCGGGAGCAGGGGCTTTCCCAGCCCCTCCGACACCGCGGGCAGGCGCGGGGCCGGAGGGAGCCCCGGCAGCGCAGCGTGTCTGACCCCCCGGGCTGTTCCCCAGGCCCGCAGCCTGCAGGCCATGCCCAAGCTGGTGAAGCTGTTCAACAGCCCGAACCAGGAGGTGCAGCGCCACGCCACCGGCGCCATGCGCAACCTCATCTACGACAACGCCGAGAACAAGCTGGCGCTGGTGGAGGAGAACGGCATCTACGAGCTGATGCGCACCCTGCGGGAGCCCGACGACGAGCTCCGCAAGAACGTCACAGGTTGGGGACAACGGTGGGCTGGGCGGGGTCCCCCTCCCCAGGGGGTGGCACTCTACTCCCTTGGTGTGAGGGGAGCTGGGATGATGCTCCACAGGGGTGATCCCTTTGCATCGTTGTCAGCAGCGTGAGCCCCCCCAGGGAGGGCAGGTGGGGTGGATGTGCTCTCCAGCCATTCCGGTACTGAGAGGCCCCCTCTGTGCAGGGATCCTGTGGAATCTGTCCTCCAGTGACAACCTGAAGGATCGCCTGGCCCGGGACACGCTGGAGCAGCTCACAGACCTGGTCCTGGTCCCTCTCTCTGGGCTGGGGGGCTCGGGTGTCATCCAGCAGAACCCCTCAGAGGCAGAGATCTTCTATAACTCCACAGGCTTCCTCAGGTATCTCCTCCCGGTCCTCCCACTGGGAGCAAAGTTTTGGAAGGGAGGAGGAGACGGGAGCCGGGTCTGCAGGGCTCATTTTTGGGCTCAGGAGGGGGTGGCTGTGGGGGATCCCCTCCTCTCCATGACACAGCCCCGTTCCCATGCAGGAACCTGAGCTCTGCCAGCCAGCAGACCCGGCAGAAGATGCGCGAGTGCCACGGGCTGGTGGACTCCATGATCCACTACGTGAACAGCTCCCTGGAAGTGGGCAAGTCGGAGGACAAGGTGAGCCCCTGAGCTGGTGCTGGGGGGGCTGAGGTGCTGCTCCCCCGTCCCGTGGTGCAAAGGCACGCCTTGATGTGATGCTGGCAGAACCAGAACCTCCGGGCTCACTGGGCACGGCCGGTGTCATGACTCTGCCATGGAGCGTCCGTGCCAGCTGGACACACCCTGCAGGTGGCCCTGGGATGCCACCCTCGTGTTCCCTGTCCCCCCCAGAGCGTGGAGAACGCTGTCTGTGTCCTGCGCAACCTCTCCTACCGCCTGTACGATGAGATGCCCCCGTCCTCGCTCCAGCGCCTCGAGGGCCACCGGAGGAACGCCGGCGGCACGGTGACGGGGGAGCTGGTGGGCTGTTTCAGCCCCCAGAGCAAGAAAGCCCGGGAGGTCAGCGGGGGCACGTCGTGGCCGTGTCAGCAGGGTGGGGCTGGCGCTGGGAAGCGCTGGCAGCGGAGGTGATGCCAGGGCGGAGGTGGACGCCGGCCTCGGCTGGTGGGTGGGACACGGGTGAGCTCAGCGGAGGGTGAATCAGGTGTTTGGGGTGAATCAGGGTGCTGAAGCCCCGCTTTTCCATGCCATGGGGCATGATGCAGCCAGGGTGACCTGCCAGCTGCCTGTCCAGCCGTTCAGGCCAGGCAGGCAGGGAAAAGGGGACGCTGGCAGTGAGGGACACCGCGGAGGGGACAGCCCCGGAGTCTAACAGTGCCCGTGTCCCTCAGCACTACCTGAATGCGGACATCGTCACCTTCACGGAGGTCTCCAAGGACCCCAAGGGCATGGAGTGGCTCTGGAACCCGCAGATCGTGGGCATCTACAACCGGCTGCTGCAGCGCTGCGAGCTCAACAAGCACACGACGGAGGCGGCCTCGGGCGCCCTGCAGAACATCACGGCCGGGGACCGCAGGGTGAGGAGAGCCGGGCAGTCCCCACCTGGCAAGGAGGGCACCTGGGCAGGGCTCATCCTGACCCGCTCCCGGTGAGCGGGAGGAGGAGGAGTCTCCAAGGGGGTGTTTGCCTTGCAGTGGGCGGGTGTGCTGAGCCGGCTGGCGCTGGAGCAGGAGCGCATCCTGAACCCGGTGCTGGACCGCGTCCGCACCGCCGACCACCACCAGCTGCGCTCCCTCACCGGCCTCATCCGCAACCTGTCCCGCCACGCCCGCAACAAGGACGAGATGTGTGAGTGCCGGGGGTGAACCAGGCCCGGCGGGGGGGTTCCTCCCAGCCTTTTCCTCAGTCTGGCCTCCCGTTACCTCCAGCCACATCCCAGCCCCATCCTGCCTGCTGTGCCCCTGCTCACAGCTGAGCGTGCAGGCTGCTCCATCCCCTATTCCCAGACGTGGCTCTGTCCCCCCTGGCTCCGGCCGCCAGCCCTGACGTGCCCTTTGCCCGCAGCCACCAAGGTGGTCAGCCACCTGATCGAGAAGCTGCCGGGGAGCGTTGGGGACAAGGCCCCGCCCGCCGATGTCATCGTGAACATCATCGCGGTGCTCAACAACCTGGTGGTGGAGAGCCCCATGGCCGCCCGCGACATCGTCTACTTCGACGGCCTCAGGAAGCTCTTCTTCATCAAGAAGCGACGGGACAGGTGGGAGCTGCCGTGTCCCAGCTCACACCCTGGCTCCTGTCCTGCTCTCCCCTCCGTCCCCTGCTCCAGCACACTGGAAGAGGGACACAACTGTCCCTTCCCAAGCCGTGGTGATGGGAGTCCCCAGACCAGCTCAGAGTGGCCTCATGGCCACCTGCCAGCCCTTTGTTACCCCCTAAGGACGCCCCACCACTGCCACAGCTGCCTTTTCCCATCAGGGAGCCTCTCTCTGCTCCTGCCTGTTGTGGTGGGACCGAGATGTTCACCTCCTGCCTCTCCCCACCCACACTAAGCCCCCAGTCCCTCCGGGCCCCTCTGGGGTGGTCTCCAGTGGGCACTGTCCCGTGCTCAGTGGTGCCCAGAACCTCATTGCATCCTGTCCCTTTCCCAGCTCGGACAACGAGAAGTCCTCCCGAGCCGCCGCCAGCCTCCTGGGAAACATGTGGCAGTACACCAAGCTCCACCGGGACTTCAAGATGGTACGTACCTGTTCCAGAGCCTCCCGCAGCCAGCAGGGCCCTGAGGGAGATCCTGAGCGGGGATCCTGAGGGAGTGGAGGCCAGGGGATTCATCCTGGAGAGCCACACCACCCAAATGCTGCATGTGCTGGGTCCCCACTCCACGCCCGCTTTTCCCAGAGCCTTGTCCCTGTGCAGGCGGGGTGGGGACAGCGTGGCCTGTCAGTGCCGGAGCAGAGGGGCTCCGTGTGCCTGATGGGGCTGTCTCCTTGCAGAAGGGGTACCGGAAGGAGGACTTCCTCAGCCTGTGAGGACACCCTGGGAGCTGGAATGCCCCGCTGGGATGCTCCGTGCTGCCGGCCACGCCGTGGGGAGGCTGCTCGCCGCCGGACCCCTGCCCTGTAACCTAATCCCTACATCCCATGCACCTCCCCCTTCCGCCGGGTCCCCTTCCCCGGCCGGGGGACACTTGTCCTCCCTCCTGCCCAGCCTTAAACCCAGCTGCTGCTTTTGGCTCTGCTGTGGGGCCCCACTGGGACCCCAGTTATGGGGCTCTCCCCCACTCTCAGCCAGCTGTCTGCAAAACTTGGCTTGTCCTGCAGCTTGAAGGGGGCAGGAGCTGCAGGGATTTGGGAAGGCTCCTGTAGAGCAATTCTGGGGCAAGGGGGCTTCTGGGGGTGCTTCATCCCAGCTCCCTGAGCCGCGGGGCTGGGGGGCGTCCGTGCCCCGTGCCAGTGTGGGATGTGCTGTGCATTACACTTGTGTGGTGCCCTGGCTGGGTGGGGATGGGGCTTTGCATGGCTTGGGGGCTTGGAGGGCTCTGAGGTGCCTTCCCACAATTTATGGGGTGGCACGGCGGCTGCAGGGAGCTGGGAAGTGACACCGTGACAGTGCTGCATTCCCCTTCACGAGGGAGGGTGGGCAGGGGCTTGTGTCTGATGGGGCTGCCCCGGCCCTCAGTGCAGGAAGCCCGGGGGGGGCCTCAGGGCCCCATCTGTCACCCTGTGGGGACTGTCCCAGCGTGGCAGAGCCGCTGCTGTCGCTCCTCACCAGCTGTTGCCAGGGCTGGGCCCTGCTGGCGCAGCAGGAGCAGGATCCGGGCAGGGCCATCCGGGTCGTGTTTGCTGAACGGTGTTGCCCCGTGGGTGGGGAGATGCCCCGGGTGTCCCCAGTGTCCCCAGTGCTGGGTGCAGACGGCTCCAAAGCTCTCTGTGCCGCGGTGGTGGCTGGGAGGGGACACACGGGTGGGCCGGGGGTGGCTTTGGGCTGCTGGTGGGTTTGGGGCTGGGGGAGCCCCCGCGCTTGGGGGGCACAGGGCACCCTGGGGGGTGATGTAGAGTAGGTGGAGGGGTGGGAGGATGGGGGGAGGGGATGGAGGGCTCCCCACGGTGAGTGGCACCGGTGCAGTCCCAGCTCGGGGTCAGGGGGTGTTCGGCTCTGCAGCTCTCTGTGTACAACCCCCAGCCCTGTGTATCCCTGAAATAAAGGCCTTGAGTGCTGCCCACCTGCACCTGCGTTTGGATGGCACCTGGGAGGGGGGACAGCGCCCCGGGGACACCCAGTGCCATGGGGACGCCAGCACAGGGTGAGCTCACCCCACGGTGCCACCCCGTGCTCGGCGTGGCTCCGAGTTAGTGGGACAGGGACAGTGGTGTGGGAAGGACAGAGCACAGCACTGCCTGCGGTGGGGAGACCCCCCCCGTGTCACCCTGCCAGTGTCACCCGTGTCCCCACCATGGACAGACCCAGTGGCTGCAGCAGCCTTTTATTGTCACGGGGGTTTCCATGGGACAAAGGTCCTGCTGCCGCTCCCGTCGGACGCTCCCTGGGGCTGGGGCACATTGTTCCTCAGAGAGCATCACCCATCCCAGCACTTGTCCCTCACGCAGGAGGAATGTCCCTGCCGCCCACATGGGCAAGGGACAGGGCTCAGCAGCCTAGGGTGGCACTGAGGCACTATGGGCAGGGTGTTCCTGGTGATGGTTTTCCAGTTTTCCACTTTGGAGCCAGCTCCTGATTTCCCAGCATGGCCGTGGCTCTGGTCCCATCCTAACTCCCGGGCTCCTCGGCCGTGTCCTGGTCCGTGTGTCCCCACAGGGATGGGGGACACCTGTGGCCCTGCTCAGATGTCATCTGTCACCAGGCAGTAGAAGTCCGTGCGGGCGCCGTAGTTGCGCGATCCCAGATCGGAGACGTCGAGCTCGGAGCGCTGCCCATCCCGCAGCTGCGCATCCTCCATCCCGCCGGCTGCCGGAGCCCTGGGAGCGCTGCGCCCGCCGAGGCGGGGGGGCGGGGGGCTTCCGAAGACGCGCCCTCGGAGGCCTGGCAGGAGCAGGGAGATGGGTTTAGGTGGAAGGGAAGGGGCCGGACCCACCCCCGCCGCCACAGGAGCGGGAGGCAAAGCCCAGGAGGGACGTCCAGCGCGCCTCTGTCCCCTCAGGAGAAGCAGCAGGGACGCGGACCTGTGCCGAGGTCCCCGTCCGGGTCCAGGTCTCCCGCGCTGTCCAGGTAGCTGCTGTGCAGGATCAGCATGGGGTCCTTGTCCTCCTGCAGCTGGGTCTGCGGGTCCCCCACGCTCCCCGGGAAGGACACCTTGCGCGGCAGGGCCAGGCACAGCTCTTTCCAGAAGTCCGACGACGGGGTCTGAAGGGGCCGGGCGGGGATGAGGCGGGCCGGGGCCGCCGGAGCACGGCGCCGCACGGTTTCACGGGCTCGGCTCGCTCTCCCCGGCGCTGGGAGCTCGGCCAAGGTGAGGGCTGTGCTCCGGCGTGGCACCGTGCCCACGCGCCGGCGGAGAAACCGGCCCGACCTGCTGGAACACTCCCCAGGGCTCCGGCTCCCCGCCTGGCCCCGAAATGGCCGGAGTGGCCCGGGGCCAGAGCTCCGCTCCGGGAGCTGAGGCTGGGGAGACCCTGGAGTGCCATGGGGTCCTGACCGTGCAGGTTTGGGGGGTGAGCTCCCAGATCCAGGGCTTTTCTGGTTGGGTTTTTTAATTTCCTCCGAAAGGAGAGTGCCCCAACCGGCTGTTTAGCCCTGGAGCCCGGGAGCATCCCCGGCGGGGGCAGCAGGGAGGCTGACACAATATGGGGAGCTGGGAGGGGAAGGGGCGTGCTGGTGGGATGGGTCCTGCTCAGCTCTCACCATGAGGCAGCCCCAAGGGGCAGCAGGGAGGCTGGCACTGTGGGGTGCTGGGGAGGGAAAGGGGGTGCCGAGGGGGTTCAGGATCCTGCTCGGCGCTCACCATGGAGCCGGCTCTCCACACCAGCAGGGTCACGGCGCTGCGGTGCTGCTTCAGCAGGGTGATGGCGGGGTGAGTGATCTCCCGGTACTGGCTCTCGAAGACGATGAAGATGGGTTTCCTGGAGAGCTCCAGCAGCCTCCAGAGCCCTTCCCTGCGAGACAGGGGGGGGGTGAGGGACCCGCCAGCCCCTCTCCTCTCCTGGGGGAGCTGCTCCGCTCCTACCTGAAGCTGCTGTTGCACCACTCCTGCTCCAGGTACGCGACCGAGAGCACCACGATGAGGCGCCGGCACCGGCTGACGTTCATGATGAGGTCGGCAGACGGCTCTGCGGGCAAAGAGAGTCTCAAGAGCCCAGGTCCCCGTGTCACCCCCTGCCCAGCCCTGCGTGGTGCCTACCTGAGTTGGGCAGGATGTTCTGCTCGTCCAGGAAGAGCTTGTAGCCGTGGCGGTTTTCCAGCTGCGGCTTCACGATGAAGTGGACGAACTTTCGGTCATCGGGGGCGGTGGCGTGGGAGATGTAGGCGTCGTACAGCTTCCCGTCTGGGGAGAGCCAGGGAGCAGGGATCACACGGGAAGGGCTGGGTGAGCCCCCGGAGCGCGGGAGGCTGTTCCCAGCGGGGTGTCACCTCCGGCTCACCGTTGATCTCCAGCTCTCCGTAGCGGTCCCGGTACCAGAGGAGCACGTTCAGGCGACACCGGACGTAGAGCACAGCCAGGAGCACCAGGAGCACCAGGACCAGGAGGGCCGCCAGCACCGCCGGCACGTGCCCCGCCGCCTCTGCCAGGACAGGGACGGGCACGGTGAGCAGCGCGCCTGGGTTTGGCACAGGTTGGCACCCCGGTGCGAGAGAGGCAGCGGTGCCCCTATCACTCTCCTCAATCCCCCCGTGCACCTGGGCTCTCCGTGGGATGCCCCCCCTCCCTGTCCCCAGCAGGTCCCTACCCGCTCGCCGCAGGGTGAAGGTGGCCGTGGCATTGCTGATCCAGCAGGCAAACACCCCAAAATCAGCATCGTGGGTGAGGTTGAGCTGCAGGACGCTGGCCAGGAGCTGCTCCGAGGAGTTTTGGCCAGACCTGGGGGGACATGGGGATGCTGTGGTGACACCCCCCAAAAGCAGATGCATGGGTGTCCCCAGGGCAGGCTCCTTACCAGGCGGTGTCCTGGCTGCTCCCGCTGCCCAGCCACTGCCCGTCCTTGCTCCAGGCAGGAATGGGCTGGCAGCGCTCGGTGCCCGCCCAGCGCACGGTGCAGTTCAGCTCGACCCGGCTCCCCAGCAGCAGGTCCAGCGTCTCGTTGGCAGCTGGCACCAGGATTTCGGGGGGCACACTGCAAAGGTCTGGGGGCACACAGGGGAGGGGGTTTGGGTGGGAAAGCTGATCCAGCTCCCCGCTGGGCAGGTGAGTGGTGTAGCCATCCCGGAAAAGCAAGCTGTGCTGTGGGGGTCTGGCAGTGAGTGGTGCTCGTGGCTGTTTAGCAGCAGGCTGAGCCGGTTTGGGAGCCTGGGAAGGACCCTCGCCCTCCCTGTGAGGTGACACCAGAGCAGCACCCCCAGCTGTGCCTGCACAGGGATCCTTCCCAGCTGAGAACAGGGGAAAATTGGGCTTTCACCTACCTGCCATGGCACGCTCAGGTGACAGGCGCGGGCGCTGCCGGCATCGCAAGCGGCGGCGTCTTCCGGGGCGTACAAAGTCCACCTGCCTCCGCCGCAGGGCGGGCCAGGCCTGGGACAGACCGGGAAGGGCTCCGTGAGTGCTGGCACAGGGAGGGCCCGGCCACCCCCATCGGCCCCCGCAGCGATTCCGTCTGGGGGTGGCGGGTGCTGCTCTGCGGTAAAGCCAAAGCCATGTCCCACCCACGGCCTGGTGGCCACTGTGTCACCTGCCCGCCCTGCACTGACTCCCAGCCTGGCTTTCCCAACCATGAATTCATGGGTGGGAGGAGATTAATGACCAGCCGGGGGCCGCAGGATTTTAAAAATTTGGCTTCAGCCTAAATCCAAAACCAAGGAGGGGAAATGAGCTCAGCCATGGGAAACCGCAGCTTTGGGGGTCTCAGTGGGACCCCCTTCACCTGCCAGCCTCCTGCCTGGGCTGCAGAGCTGCCTCCAGCCTGACATGCCCTTGAACCTGTTAATTACCAGAGGTCTGCTTTGTTTATGGAAACGCAGCCTCCCACCTGGAGGTGCGGTGTTCCTCGGTGCATTGCTACCCCGTGGCCGTGCCCAGGGATTGGCACAGCTGCACGGCATTCCAGGCAAGCGGGGAGCACAGGGATGGCACACGGGGACCCCCCAGCTGGCACCACGCAGCGGTGTCACCGCGCTGGCCCCGCGGGAAGAGGCGGATGCTCGGAGCAGGGAGCGGAGCAGAGCCCAGCGAGGCTGGGCCCCTCTGTCCCCACATGCCCGCTGCGGGTGATGCGGGTTCTGGGGCTGAGGGGGGAGCCTCAGGGACATCACGGTGCCGGTGTTTCCATGGTAAACACCCGGCCTAACTCTGGGAGTCAGGAGGGGTGAAAGCCTCTCCCGAGCTCCTCTTTGCTCTGGAGCTTCAGCACTCCTGATTTTGGGTGGGAGCAGGGCTGGTCCCCCCGTGTTTGTTGGTGTGGCATGGGAAGTGGGAGGTCTGTGGTGCTGCCTGGCTTGGAGCAGGGATGCAGGCACGGTGCTTCCCTCTGGAACAGCCTGGTGCCAGGCGTGGGGTGAAAACAGGGATCAAGGTACGCGAGAGACGCCTGGTACGTGTTCAGCTTGACCAGCTGGAAGTGATTTATGCCTAAAGGATTAACTGAGTTTCTCCATGGCCAGGGAAGGAAGAGGACGGGATGGAGATGAGCCAGCCCACCTGGATTTCACGCAGAGAAAGGGTGGGAGACACTCACGAGTGTGGCATGGGGCTGTCTCTGCCTGGCACAATGCTCCGGCTCTGCTCCTGGATGGGTCACTCCTAAGCCATTTCCTCTGATGGTTGGAATAAGGAAGCTCCAACAAGCTGCAGCCTGGCCAGGGGGCGTGGGGAGCCCCAAAACCCCTGGAGCCCTTTGCTCCAGGGAATGACAGCGTTGGATGCCCACAAGGGAGTGAGTGGGTGCCGGGGCTGCTGAGTGCCAGGGAGGGAGGAGCACTGGCTAACGGGCAGCAGTGGCTCCCGTTTCCCATACCTTGGGATGGGAACACCCGGGATTTAAGGCAGAGGACCGTGTGGATGTTGTGGGGTGGTAAATGATGGCTGGGTGCAGCATTTCCTGGAGCATGGCCGTGGGGAAAGCGAGGAGGGCAGGGAGGCACCGTGGCCAGGGAGTTGTGGGGTGGGTGTGCCAGGGAGCAAGCGGGACGGAGAGCCGGAGGAGAGCGAAGGAGAGCCAGAGGAGAGCCACAGGGAATGGGGTGAGGGTGAAACCCTGCCGACCTCATCTGAGGTGGCTTCAGCATGGAAAGGGGAGCAGAACAGAGCTGCTTTTACCTTTGGAGCTTCCCCAGCTGCGGGCTTCCTTCCGTCGCCTCCCGCTTGAGCCAACCGGACCGGCCAGATCAGTGCTTGGAATTTCTCTTTTTTCCTTTCTGTTTTAATAGTTTATCTATTTCTCCTCCCAGTTCAGCCCCTGCCCTCGGCCGGGCGCTCCTGCTGCCCCAATCCCCAGGCACCAGGCCTGTGGGAAGGGCTGGCTGTCCCTCCTCCCACTGCTCCACCTCCACCTGAACCTGCGGGGAAAAATTCAACAACTCCGGCTTCAGGGGAGGGGAAAAGAGAGGAAAAAAGAGAAAAGCAGAGGGGGACACAGCACACCCAGCAGGTATCACAAGGCTTGGGGGCCAAGGAGGAGCCCCCTGTTTTTCCATGGCTGGAAGAGCCCACGGGGATGTCAGGGCAAGAAGAAACTTGCAATCAGCTGTACCCGTGGGCATCATGGGGTCTCCTGTTTGTTTCCTTCTCCTCCCTTTCCCTCTCTCCGTGACTTCAGAGCCTTTTTGCCAGATGAAGCTGGTACTGGAGGTGGTTACTCCGGCTGGTGCTGGCTGTGGGGAGCCGGATCCCGCCGTGGCCACCGGTGGACAGCAGGTATCCCCTGTGCTAATTACCATGGAGGTGATTAGAGCCTTGGCAGGCCCTGGGCACGGATGTGGTCACAGCAGCACCAGCAGCCTCTGGACAAACACCAGCCTGAGCTGCAAAAGCATCAGCCAGCATGTGATTTGAGGCCCAAAAGGGGAGAAGAGGGCCATGGGTGCAGTGTATGCATGCATATATATATAAAATAATATAATATGATATTTAATAATATAAAAATATATGTAGATGTATACTGAATAACTATCTATATATACATAAACAGGTACAGGTCACTGGTAGGTCTGTGGGCCTGTTCCCATGGAGAAACACCCCGACTCTGACTCCTCATTGTTTAGGATGTAAACTAGCAGTGCTGCTGGCTTCTTGTGGGAAGGAAAGGGACAGAGAGAATCCTGCTGGATCTCTGGGGAGAATCCCCTGCTCCTGGGCCCCACAGCCACTGGCTGTGTGTGTTTGGGGCAGCAGGTGTTGGAGCACCCCTTTTTGAGGGCTGGCCACTTGTCATGGACACTGCGATGCATCAGCTGCAAAATCCAGTGTAAATCTGTTGGATTTGTGGGATGGTGAAGGGTTGCATGGAACAAGCCCAGGTCCTGGGCACAGCAGGGGTGTGGGGAGGCTTGGGAGTAAATCAGGAGCTGATGAGATCTTCCTTGTCCGTCAGGGTTATCCCTGTGGTAGGTTCGTTAAATGGAGGAGCAGAAGAGTTTTGGTCACAATGGTGCAACAACAGGGCAAGCCTGAGGGCTCAGCAAGCTCCTTTCCATTCCCTTTGGGATCATTAGCGGCTTTCCATGCTCTTGGGGCTGAGTTAACCCTTGTGCCTTTCCCTGCAGTCCTGACTCGGGTATGTCACCTCCAGGGCATAGCCCCCAGGACCGGCACCTTGGGAAGCGTCTGTGGTGGGACCCTCAGGGACACGGGCAGTGTCAGGCTGGTGTCCGGCCAGGTTAGGGTCACGACCGGTGGGAAAGGAGGGGGCTGCCCCCCAGTTCTGCCTCTGGGATCCCCTGTCAGACCTCTCTGAGCTGTGGCACCTGTCCAGCCCCGGGGTGTCACCCCGTTCCTGCTGCAGACAAACCCGTTCTGTCTGGAGTAGGGGGACCAGCCAGCAGTGGTGTCTCTAAAGGAAAAGGTGGGATAACCCCATCATTCGGGATTTGCTGTGTTTTCCCCATTTTCCCCGGGTGTTTCCATTATCCTGGCACATTTACCAGGCTGATGTCCCACCAGCCAGCTCCCACCTGCTGTGATTGTCCCCAGTAAGACAAGGAAAGGTTATGGGGAATGATTTGGGATGGCAGAGGAGGAAGGCAGGAGCAATACCGGGCAGCAGGTGACGGTCTGCGTGTCCACGTGGGTGTTGTGTTTATTTACCGATGGCCGGTGGCAGCTGAGCCAGGAACAACTCTCAGCACCCGGCTGAGCCCGGAGCTAAGCACAAGGTAACAACGTCCATGGAGACACCAGGGTGGAGCTGTGTCCATGGGGACAGCAGGGAGGAGCTGCAGCCACGTGGGAGTCATGCCGGGGAAGAGTGTGCTGAAGAGGGACTCAGGTTCCCCAGTGGTGCGAGAGTGGGGAGGTCACGGAAGGCAGTGGAAAAAGAGGCCAAGGTGCAAAAAGAGGGCTGGAGAGGGAGCCTGGAATGAGGTAAAGTGGTGTTTCTTGTGCTTAAGGAAGTGAGTGACAAGGAGCCCGGTCATCTCCTGCAGCCCAGCAGCCGGGTGCTGCCCCTGGGTTTGTCCCCAGCGCCACAGCTCTGTCCCAGCCACTCCCCGTGCTGGGGAGGCACATCCCAGCTCTGCACGGCATCCTTCCTTCCCAAGTCAGAAAGCAGCCTGCTCCTGTGAAGCCACTGTCTTGTCATCACTTCCCAGCTCAAGTCCAGCTCGGTCCCAGATGGGACATGTGGCACTATGTCGTGGAGCTCATCCAGCACCCGCAGCACTGCCAGGCTGGGAAAGGGGCTCGAGTCCATGTTCTCCTTCTCCTTGGTGAGTGGTGGCTACACCTCAGAGACGTATTCCATCATGCTGGGGAGAGAGGAGAGGAGAGAGGCGCTGGGAAGGGAACCGTCTGGGTTGGGAGGTGTGGAAAAGCACTCTGTGGGAACAGGGCCTTTTTCCCAAAATAGATAGAGAAAGAATGACAGGCTGTTTGTGGGAAACCCCTGTTTGTGGGAAATCCCACAGTCAATAGGAAGGCAGAGAAAGCTGTGGCAGTGTGGTGGGGTGTTGGTTTGGCACGGGCTGGTTTTTGGTAGCAGGGGGGCCACAGAGGTGGCTTCTGTGAGGAGCTGCTGGAGCTTCCACCATGTCCGGCAGAGCCAGTCCCTGATGGCTCTGAAGATGGACATGGCACTGGCCAAGGCTGGGCCACTGAGGGAGGCTGGTAACACCTCTGTGATAACAGATTTAAGAAGAAAATCAAAACAAAAAGGGCCACAGGTTTTTTTGCTAGCCAGAGAAGAGGAGGAGGTGAGAACTGTGAGGGAAACAACATGGAGACACCAAGGGCAGTGGAGAAGGAGGGGGAGGAGGTGCTCCAGGAACCAGAGCCGAAATTCCTCTGCAGGCCGTGGTGAGACCATGGTGGAGCAGCTGTGCCCCTGCAGCCCCTGGGGATCCACGGGGGATGCAGAGATCCACCCGCAGCCCCTGGGGATCCATGGGGATGCAGAGATCCACCCACAGCCCCTGGGGATCCATGGGGATGCAGAGATCCACCCACAGCCCCTGGGGATCCACGGGGGCTGCAGAGATCCACCCGTGGAGGAGGCTGTGCTCCAGTGGGAGACCCGATGGAGAGAGGGTGCCCTGCTTGCAGGCTGGAGCAGCCTGTCCTTGGAAGACTGCACCCCGTGGAAGAGTGACCCACGCCACAGCAGTTTTGGGAGGACTGTGTACATGTGGGAGGGACTCACTTTGCAGCAGTTTTGGGAGGACTCCTGCTCGTGAGGGTGGACCCACGCTGGAGAGGTTCACAGAGAACTGTCTCCCGTGGGAAGGGACCCCATGGTGCAGCAGGGGAAGGACTCCTCTCCCTGAGCAGCGGAAGAAAACCTCAGGTGACGAACTGACCAAATCCCCGTGCCCTGTCTTCCCACGCTGTCGGTGGGAAGGAGGGAGGGGCTGGGGGAAAAAAGGTGTTTTTAAGGGCTTATTAATTCTCATCCTCCTCCTCTGGTTTTGTTAGTGTTAAATTCACTTTGTTCTTCTAAGCTGAGCCTGTTTTGCCCTTGGAGTGTTTTCTCCGGGTCCTTATCTCAACCTATGAACCCTTTGTTAATTTTTTCTCTCCTCTGCCCAGCTCTGGCAGGGGAGGGTGAGTGAGTGGCTGTCCTGGGTGCCTGGCGTTTGGCCAGTGTCAAACCGCAACAGGTGTTTCCTGAACCCTGCTGTCTGCTCCCATTGGGATTATGGGTGGCAGCCGGGACAGGGTGGCCATGGAGGGGGGTCAGGCTGAGCCCTTGCCAGAGCAGGGCTTAGTCAGTGGGGGACAGCAGCACTGGGGCAGGTACAATGGTTCTGTTTCCCACTGTGATACTTAATCCTTTCTCTTTAAGCAAAGTTTAGATGGAAAACATGGGCAAAGTCCTTCCCTTGGCAAAATCGCTTCTTGTTTTAACTTGGAGCTTTTCTTTTTCTGAAGGAAAAGGGGCCCCAGAGCAGACGAATCCTGAAACCTGGCAACCCCAGGCACCTTCCAGGGCATCACCCACCTTGATTCATTACAGAGATTTTCGTATTTTTCCTTCAGAATGTCATTCTTGACCCTCTGGGGGACGTCGGGGATGTACCAGGCTGCGATCAGCTTCACGCACAGAGCCACGTGCTGTGGGAAGCAAGGCAGTCAGGGGCTCCCAGCCCGGGCACAAGGCGTGGATCCAACCCCTTTCCCAGCCCTCTCCTGGCTCCCCGGGTGCTCACCTCGAAGAGGATGAGGAAGGCGAGCCGGGCTGCGAAGATGTGCCAGAACTGGACGGTGTAGGTGTAGTCATCGGCATCCCGGTAATCGCGGTACCTGCAGCACAGCTCTGTCGGTGCCAGCCCAGGCCACTCCATTCCAGCCTGGGTGTCCCGCTGAGGGGCGGGCCGTGGCAGGGGGCTGCTCTTACCTGCACTCCTTGATCTGGTGCCCCTTAAATTCCGGCAGCACCCTGGTGTGGGGCTCGAAGTCCTGGATGCGGAATACAGAGAGGCTGTTGTTGATGTAGCCGGTGGAGCAGCTGTGGGGAAGGACCGGGCTGAGCACGGATTGTACCCTCCTGTTTTGGGGAAGCAGAACCCACCTGGGGCTCTCACTACCCACTTTCACGAAGACTGGTGAAAATGGAGGGCTCGGAGGCTTCTGTCCAGTTTGAGTGAACTTGGTCAGTCAGCCAAGGCTCGGAGGAACAGGGAGAGGGCAGGAGAGAGCATGTGCCTGCATCCTGGGAATCCTGCAGCTCTCCAGTGTCACACACTGCCCTTCCCAGACAGTTTACCCACCACAGGGATGATGTGAGTGGGAGGCTGAAGGTAATGCCATGTGGGAATGTTCCCCTGCTCCCCTTTCCCTCCCACCTCGCTTTGGGGCACAGCTCAGCTGCCTCACGCTCCTGCAGTGGTGGCACTGGGGCAGGCGGTGACACAGCTGTGGGGACAGGGCCGTGGGGATGCTGTGGGCAGGGACTGTCCCGGAACTGAACTCACTCCATGTTGGTGTGGTTCTCCCTCCTGCAGGGACTGTACATGTACTTGTAGACCTGCACAGGGATGAAGTCAGAGGTGATGGCGATCACCAGCCCGTTTCCAATGACAGCCAGGATGCCGATGGCCTCTAGGATCTGCAGCCAGATCCCTGTGGGAGAGGAGCAGCCGGTGAGGTCCCTCTGCCAGCTCACTGCCACCATTCCAGCTCAGGGACAGCTTTGGCATGGCCAGGTCAAGGAAGGGGCCTCTGAGCTGCCCCTCAGCCTCTGGCAGGGTCTGAAGCAGCTTCTTCTTGCCCGACCCACAGCTCTCCCTGTGCTGTCCCATGGCCATGGGGTGCTCAGGGGCTCAGCTGGCAGGACCCCCTCACCGATGTCCTTGGCCTTCCTGGGCACCATGCGCCGGTGCAGCCGCGTCATCTTGATGGCATCCATGTGGATCTCGATGATGTTGTTGATGAGGGCCAGCAGCGGGGCCAGGGGAAAGGCTGCCACGAAGATGGTGGTGAAGCTGTACTGGATCACTGTGGAGGGGGACACGCCAGGTGCTGGTGTGAAGCACTGGGTTTGTCCTGCTTTGTGGCTTGGGTCAGGGGGTTTACAGGGGTGGAAGGGGGAGACAGCCATGTCTTGGGGACGCCCAGCTGTCACAGGGCTGTCAGAGAGTGGGATCTGTGGGGATAGTTGAGCCAGCCAGGCACAGGCACACCCTGGGGTTACAGCCGTGGCCCTGGAAGGAGAGGAAGGTCCGAGGCAGGGCCCAAGGCCAGCACAGTTGCCTGCTCTCTGTTTTGGGAATGATCTTGGCATCCCAGGGCTCTCGGAGGGGGACGGGGTGTGGGGCTGTGGCTCAGAGCTCTCCCTTGCCTGCGTACGGCCTCCCCAGCATCTGTCACTCCCCAGCCAAGGAGTGCACGTGGATCTGCCCCCTGCCCCACGTACCCATCTCCAAGTACTCGTCGAACAAGCTGAAGATGTAGACATCATTGAGTTCATAGTTGTTCAGCCACTTCCTTTTGCAAGGGTCCTCTGCCTCCTCCTCCTCTCCTAACATCATGCTTCTCTTCTTGGGGCGCTTGCGCTTCTTCCGTAGCTGGTGGGATATCAAGCTGCAATGGGAGAGAGGGATTTGTGTGGCTGCCTGCAGAGGACAGCAGGGCTGGGCTGTTGCCGGCACATCCCTGGAGGAAGGGAAAAAGGAAAACAACCAGGGTTCCTCTCTGAAAAGTGTTAGTGTGGGAAGCTTACGGGATGAGATACTCCATGATGTTGCTGATGGTCTGCTTGAGCAGCATGATGATGGCCATCTGGATGAAGAGGTCGGTGATGCAGCCGCTGGGGTGGCACTGGAGGGGACAATAAGGGTGGGTGGGCCCGAGGGACCCTTTCGCAGGTGCTATGGGAGAAAGCTGAGCTTCCCAGAGGCTCCCTGGGCAGCAGGGAAAGGAAGAGGAGGAATTGTTTGGGGGGTCAGAAAGTGGGTGCCTCACCTCCTCCAGCCTCCAGAGGCCAGCAATGCGCACATAGTGCCCTGGGTGGCCATTGATCCTGAACAAGGGAGCAACAGTGATATCCATGGGGTCATGGCCCTCCTGAGTCCCAAATGGGGCCTCTGTGTCTGGTGGGGAGGGTAGAGGGGCTGGGGTGTTCCTACACCCTGGGCAACATCCATCCCAAACCCTGGCTGCCCTGTGTTCTCCACTCACCGTCCCAGGAAGAAGGCGATGTAGATGAGCGAGGAGAAGTTTGTGAAGAACTGGAAGATGAAGATCTTCACGGCAAAGCTGTTCTCCTGCTGGGACAAGGTCCGTGGTTTCTCTAGGAAAGGGAGCAATGCCCAGGGGCTTGGTCACAGAGCAGTGGGTGCCACCGCAGCTCTGAAGGTCTGAAGGGTGTCTGCCCCTTGTGAAGCCTTCTCTGCCCTCCACCTGAGCCCTCTGATGGAGGTGAGTCCAGGTCCCTCAGAGCCATGAGCTGAGGGAGAAGAGGCCTTAGGACTGGGAGGAAATCCAGGTTGTGACCTCTCCTGGAGCTGGGGTGGCTTCCTGCTCATGCCAGGTCTCAGCCCTGTAGGTTGACTGTCCCTGCAAAACTGGCTGTGGGACAGCATGTGGCCCACAGGTGAGCGTGTGCTGGGGGGCTGCTGGCCTCCCGGGCTGGAGCTGCCTGGGAGCTGCCTTGTGCTGGTGAAGGGAGTGAAGTGGCTGTGCTCAGGGACAAAAGGGCACCGCAGGTGGCACACACCCCATTTCCCTTACCCAGGTTACAGAGGAAGAGGGCCACACACCGGTTGACCTGCAGGACAGAGGGGTATGATGAGCAGGGAGTTCTGGCCGTGGAGAAATCCTGCCAGGCACCCCATGCAGCTCCTCACCTTGGTCATGATGATGATGGTGATGTAGTGCAGCACGGCCCCTGTCATCACAGCCATGGTGTCGGCGTGCTTGCTCAGCAGGTTCACTTCGCTCTGCATGAACAGTGCCATGGCCACCGCCCGGTAGATGACGAGCATGTGGGCGATGCCGATCAGCAGCATGATCTGTGGAGAGGGAGAGGCGGGGTCAGGAGCCACCGAGGCCACGTGTTCCATCCCACCTGGTGGTCCCCTCAGCAGGACTCTGGATGTGGCTTCAAAGGCAAACCAGCGCCCTTCGGTGGAGGCTGATAGGTTCATGAGGTGGGTGTAGTGATAAGACAAGGAGTAACGGGTACAAACTGAAAGAGGGGAAATTTAGGCTGGATGTTAGGAAGAAATTCTTCCCTGTGAGGGTGGGGAGATACTGGAACAGGCTGCCCAGGGACGTTGCAGATGCCCTGACCCTGGCAGTGTTCAAGGCCAGATGGGACAAAGCTTGAGCAACCTGGGGTAGTGGGAGGTGTCCCTGCCCACGGCACGGGGGTTGGGACTAGATAAGGTCCCTTCCAACCCTTAACATTCTATGATTCCAGGATTCTATGTCTCCACCTGAACCAGTCTCCATTGACCCACAGTGGGGACAAGTGCATTGGGATTTGCCTCTTCCTGCCCTCCGTGTCCTTGCCTTGATCCTCACTGCAAGAGCAGAGCCTCCAGCCCATGTCCCTGAAGGATGGGGGGCTCCTGCCCTCAGCACAGTGAGGTGTGAGCACGAGGAAGCCCCAGGATCCTTGTGATGGGCGTGGAACTGCCCTAAAAACCTGGTCTGTGCCTTTGCTCCTTTGGTCCCAAACGTTCCCGTGGTCACCTGGTACGTACCAGCAGCAGAGCCAAGATGAGGATGATGGTGCTGCGGAAGTAGGAGTGCTGGTACCACCGGGGTTTGTGCTGCAAATTATTGATCAGCTGCAGAGCCAGCTCCTCCTTAAAAAAAAAAAAAAAATTAAGTTAAAAATGGGAGAGAAAGGACCCAGCAGCGCTTTGTGCCCCTTGTGTCAGTGGACATATGGGATGAGCAGTGCTGAAGGACAGGGCTGAGCACCCAACCCACAACAGCATGGCCCAGCCTGATTGAGTTCAGTCTGGGCAGGGGATCCCTCTGATGTGTCTTTTCTAGGTCCAGGTGACTCCTGCCCTGAAAAGGGAACACCGGGTAGGAAAGATGATGTCCTCACCTCATCCTCATCCCACTCGTGCAGCTTCCATTTGGTGACCACAGTGGCTCTCTCCCTCTTCCACAGCTCCAGGAATACAGTGGCTGGATTGGGAAGGAGAAAGAGCAGTGACACTTAGGGATGGCTCTGAAAGCCACTCCTCTGTCTCCCAGAGGGTCACATCACATCCAATGTGATGGTGAACCAGCCTGGACTGCCCTTGGGCCATGAAGGACAGGCAGTCCCCTCTGCACCTTGGTGACCTGGAAGGGCCCTGGACAGGCAGCACTGAGGGAATGGGGATAGTGCAGGTGAGCTTTCACTGGCAGTCAGGCCTGTTCTAGTGTCTGCAGGGAATTTAGGATAAGTCACTTTTCAGGTGGAATGGGTGTCCTGCGCTGCACCCTGGCAAGGCCACGCCGCTCCAACTCCAATTCCAGCCACCCCTTCTGTTAATTGGATCGACCCTCCTGAGTGTGTCCCCGCGTGACCCAGCCCACGGACACACCCAGGACCCTGCCGTGGCTTCACGGGTGGGACACCCAGCCCAATCCTGAGGTGGTTGGTCAAGGAAAGGGCTGTGGAAAAGCCAGATGAGTGTGTAAGTAAGGCTGTGATGGGATCCCATCATCCCACAGCAAATAAGAGGCCGTGCAGTGATTTGGGAAGGTGGAGGAGGAGTCTGACGGCCCCTCCTTCCTGTGGCAGTGGCCGTTTATGGGCAGCTGCTAGAAAACTGCTGGGTGTGTTGGGGGAGGCTGTGCTGAGAGGAAGCTTCAGGTAGGACAAGCTTCAGGTAAGGAATATTTGGGGAGCTGGAGGGTTTCACCACAATGGTTTTGTCTCTTGCTGTGTTTGGAAGGGGAGCTGAAGGCCCTGGAAGCAGAGGAGGTATAAACCCCCCCCCCCCCCCCCCCCCCCAAGGTTGAAGCTATGTTGGTGTCCTGTTTTCCACCTTCTGCTCCCTCTCTAAGCCACGTGTGCTGGGCACCCAGACATGGACACCTACCCCAGATGGCCATGAACATGGCAAACGCCACTGTGGCCTCATTGTCAATCATGTGAGTGACCTGGAAGAGATGAAGGAAGAGTGTGATGGGGCACTGAGGTGCAGGCGCTGTGGCACCTCGGGATCTTGCTGTGCTCATGTCTCCCGAGACAGGTAAAGGTGCCACAGGAGGGCAAAACGCAGGAAGGTGATGGACACTGGGGCTTGTTGCTGGTAAAATATTCCATGATGCGATGGAGACTGTGATCCAGGGTGGGGGTTTGTTTTAGCGATGTGGGAGCAGCATGAGCTGGGAGTGTTTCCCCATCCTTTACCCTGAGCCTGCCTTGGGAAGGGGGTTCCCTACCTTGGCATAGGTGCACGTGTCGGAGAGGACCCAGAAGGAGCAATTCTGGTCGCAGAGCGGGCACATGATGGTGGTGTTGGCGTCACAGATCTCCTTGCTGGAGAGAAAGGAGGAGGGAAGCCAAGGGGGACAAGGGTGGCTCAGAGCCACCTGCAGAGATGAACGGGATGTGCATTTGGCATTCCCAAGGGCCTTACCTCACCTGGCTGGAACTGAAAACAGTAGTCCCAGCCACGAAGGTCACCAGCCCAGCCAGGGCAGCGAAAAGCAGCAGGTAGGTGTACCAGCCCAGCCAGGCGAAGTACAAGGCCACCTTCTCTCCAAAATAGCACCTAGGAGGAAAGATGAGGTGGGTGTTGTGGCCAGAGAGGAGATTAGATTTTGGGAGTCACTAGAGAATGCCCATGGTGGCAGTATCTGAGTTTCTGTGGTGTGGGGAGCAGGTTGGAGTCACAGATAAGAAATGACCTACTGACTGAGGAACTGGGAGCCCTGTATCCCAGAGGAATTAACTTTGTGCCAGCTGTCAGAGAAGCGCCTCTATCTTAAGATCTCGCCTCTCTACCAGAGCCCCCTGGCAGGTTTATGAATAACACGTTCTTTCTGCCCTCTCGCCCCCTGCCCATGGAGTTAGTTTTCAAAAACAAGAGCCGTGATCTTTCCTGGGATTTCATTTGGTTGTAGGAGCCCCATGTTGCCTTTACTGCCCCGAGTTCAGCCCCGGGCTGGGTGTGCAGCACTGATGCTCCGTTCCCACCTCTCCTGCCTTCTGAACGTGGCTGAAAACCAAACGGGTTCATTAAAGTCTGCACAGACACGGGGGTTGTTTCATTCTGCAGGATCAGCAGATGGAGCTTGGAGCCAGAGGGATAACCCTCAGGCTAAGAGCTTTGGAAGCTGCAGAGGCAGCCCAGTGCTTGTGAGAAGAGCCAGGTTCAAACAAATGATTTTTAAGACAATGCAGGAGCCTGGCAAAGGGCACTGAGCCCTCTGGGTTTCACAGGGGACCTCTTGGTTAGAAAGATCTGCCTCTCGTGCCTGTATTACCTGATCGCGTCAATTGGCTGTTCCTTAAATAAAACTCCCCAGCGAGCCCACTTCTCATTTAGTATTCTCTTTATCTCTTCTTTCTGGAGAGCAGAGAAGTTGGTTGGATGCAGGAATATCAGAGCACCCTTAATGCCCTGCCCAGCTCCGAGGCAGCTGCCGGGAGCTTTGCTGTGCCCTTCACCCAGCGAGCTCTTGGTGCAGCCCCAGTCACCCACAGGTCCCCCCCACCCCGTCCTGCTCCTCCATCTCTCCTGGATTTTCCTCCCAGGTGCTGTGTGCTCAGCCTCACCTCGTGTAGGGGAAAGGCTGCCTCAAACACCTTCTTGTTCATCAGGTCATGCAGCTTCTCTGGGAGCAGAGCAGAAGGGGAAGAGGGTTAGGCTGAGGGATTTGGGGAGACAGAGCAGAGGAACTGCTGGTTCCTGCAGTGCACATCTCCCAGCCTCTGGATGCAGCAGTAAATTGTCTTGTCTGAGCACCCCTTTTCTATTCTCCCCAGGATGGCAAGGCAGTTGAGATGCCAGTGCCCACCACGTGGCAGGATTCTTCCTGCAGATCCGGGCTGAGCATCACCCCTGTGATCCCCATTCCCTTACCAAAGTCGGGTGTCACGGTGTTGTGCACGATGAAGTTCACGATCCGTATCCTGAACAAGGAGAAACTCTGTTTAGAGGCTGCTGTGGGATACAGACTTGTGTTGTGTGGCTCAGGAAAACAGGGCAGAGAAGGGAGAAGGTGTGCACTAAAACCCAGGGAAGCAAGGGAGGGAGAAATGTGGGCAGTCAGAAGCCATCAGCTTTGGACGTGGAAGGTGCAGGAAGGTCCTGTGGAAAATGAAAAGCCTGGCACAGCTGTGAACCGAGCTGGAAAATGGATGCTGGTGTGGAGAACAGTGAGTGCAGGGTGCTGGAAATCAGCTCAGCACCCACCTGGCAGTATCTTCAACATCCTCGTGGTCGCTGGAGGTTGGCTGCCTGCTGTCAGCCTTCCTGCGGAGACGCTGGTATTTCTGGAAGATGTCCTTCGGGGCACGGACTCCATAAAAGAGCTTTGTGTCCTCAATTTTCTGGTGAGGGGAAGAGAAGGGCTGTTAAAACAGGGCCAGAGGGGCAGGGAAGGGCCAGAGCTGGAAGGGCTGGGGGCTGTGTGAGTCCTGGGGCTGGGGTCTCTCTCTGCTGGTTGAGCAAGTGGGTTATTTTCCAGCTCTGACATGGTGAACAGCTCAGTGGTTCAGGCCTCTCCCATTTCCTGGGATGCAGGAGCCCAAGCCAGGCCAAGTGTCTGCTGCCTTTTCCTCCCACAGCCTCTCACCTTGATGGTGAAGCCTTTCTTGCTCAGCTCATCCAGGAACTTCCTCCTCTTGATCTCCTTCTTGCTGTCCACTTCGTGGATGTCGCTCACCAGGACAAAATCCCACTTCTCTTCATTCTGCCCACAAAACCGGCAGGGAATTATTAGGGATGGAAAGCTGAGAGCTCTCCTTCCCAGCTCCAGCCTCTCAGAGGTTTGGACCCTCATTGTGGCTGTGTGGAGGGGAACTGGGAATGAGCAGGGGAAATGGGGATTTGTCTCCTCTCTGAGCTGGGCTGGACTCGCTGTGGGTGCAGAAGGAGCAAAGCTTACCGGGAAGGCCAAGGGCTCCATGTCCTCAACAGGAGATTCCCTGAAGGGAGTCAGCAGAATTCCATCCTGCTGAAAAGAAAACCAGTGAAGGGATGGCTTCATCAGGCTCCCTGGGAGATCCCATGTTTTTCTCTTCCAGCAGCCTTGAAGGGATGCCCGGGGAGGAAGGTAAGACGAAGCTTGTGTGAAACCTTCTCCCACATGCTCCTGGTCACCAGTTTGGGGTCTTCCCGAGCCAGCCAGGGATTTGTGTTTAGGGATGCTGCAGGGACTGCTGCCCTGGGAGGGTGTGCAGCCTCCCCAGAACTCACCATGCCCAACAGCACCCTGGGGCTGTGAGGGATGTGGACCAGGAGAAAAACCCTCCCTCAGCTCTTTCACCCGATGCCTTGACGTTTGTAGTGGGGAAGTGTTCGCCCTTCACCCTCTCTCTCTCCACGCTACAGTGGATTTTACAGGCTTTAATCGGCCTTTTCCATTTGTCAGTTGTTCCTATCAGATAGGGCACTGTTGGCTTTTTGGGGAGGGTGAGGAAGGTAGTTTTAAATTCCGGTGAAGGGAGAGTGGAGCACGGACACTTGGAGGCTGGCACCACCCTGCAGGAAAGCAGGTGAAATGAGCCCTTGGAAAACAGGTTGGATGCCTCAGACTGCAGCCATGGGACAGAGAGGGGAGGATGAGCTGCTGATCATAGAATCATAGAATATCCCAGGTTGGAAGGGACTCTCAAGGATAATTGAATCCATCTCCTGGCCCTGCACAGGACCACCCCAAGCATCCACGTGCCTAAGAGTGTTGTCCAAACACTGCTTGAACTCTGGATTTTCCCTGTTTCCCTCCTGTGTGTCAGTGGCTCTGGAAAGAACAGTTGTGCAGCTCCCACCTTCCTGGTTGCAGGTAATTTCACTCAGACATCCAAGGGTGCAGCTCTGGGGGAGCACAAAGCAAGTATCGTGGAATGGTTTGTGTTGGAAAGGACCTCCAAGCCCATCCAGTCCCATCCCCTGCCATGGGCAGGGACACCTCCCACTATCCCAGGTTGCTCCAACCTGGTCCTGGACACTTCCAGGGATGTGGCAGCCGCAGCTTCCCTGTGCACCCCGTGCCAGGCCCTGAGCACCCCCACAGGGAATGATTTCTTCCCAATATCCCATCTAACCCTGCTCTCCTTCAGCTTAAGCCATCAGCTGCCCCTGTGGGGGATCTTCCCACAACTTGGTGTGACCCGTGGTGTGTCCCCACAAACAGTTATGCCGCTGTTCCCCAGGAGGGTGGCGCAGCGCAGCAGTGGGAGGGAGCTGCCCAGGATGGGAATATTGTCACTCAGTGTCACCAGAGACACTGTGACCTGAAAGAGCGGCCAGCCAGACAAGTTCCTCCAGCTGTAATCTTTGCAGCAGAGCTGTGGTGGTGCAACTGTGCCCTGATGTAAGATCTGGATCCCAAGCTTTCACTGGAGAATGAGGCCATGGGAACAGAGAGGCCGGGATGAGGAAAGGGCTGGAAGCACAAGAGCCATGAGGAGACTGACTGACAAGAAGGAGAAGCGGAAAGGCTTGAGGAGAGGGGATGCTCTCCCCCAGAGGTGCTAATGTAACAAGAGCCAGAACTTCTCTAGGATAAAAGGTATGCAATTTATGGCAAGAGGCAGAGGGAGGGTTCTGGTGTTGTCATCTGCTCTAACCCGGTCTGGGGGGCAGGATTGGGTGCAGCAGTTCCCTGTATCCCAGTCTGAGCCCCTCTCTGGGCACAGGGGAGGGAGTGGGAGCCTCTCTGGGATCTACCCACTGCCAGTGAGTGCTCTGATGCTGGCACAGATCTGGCTTGGCACACTCTCTGCTGTCATGTTGGCTCATTCCTGCCTGGCTGGTTTCTCTCAGCCTCCATGTGCACCAGCCTCATCCTGCAGCAATTCCCTGCCAGTGCTGCCTGCAATCATGGGGATGGGGACGGGAAGCTATCCTTTGGGTACGGAGATGTTTTTGGGTGTTCCTAATGCCACCTTGGCACACTTTTCCTGCTGCTGCTGACCCCAGTAGAGCTTAAGATGAGGTGAAGGGATCTGCTGGCATCACACCTTCTGTTCCCAACTCCAACGCCTGCAGGCACAGTCCTGCTTGGGAGTCCAAGCCAGCATGTCCACTTCCTTGGGAAGAGGCTGAGAGGTTACCAAGGCAGGCTCACAAATGGGGTGTTGTATTCATCCCGGTGGCTGCTGGGGCTCAGGCTGCCATGCGGGTGCCCAGCTTGCTTTTGGGGCCATATGGAGTGTGTATAGAATCCCAGAATCCCAGAGTGGCTTGGGTGGAAGGGACCTTAAAGCCTGTCCGGTTCCACCTTCTGCCATGGGCCCGGACACCTTCCACTGGCCCAGGGTGCTCCAAGCCCCCCTGTCCAGCCTGGTGTTGGACACTGCCAGGGATCCAGAGGCAGCCACAGCTGCTCTGGGCACCCTGTGCCAGGGCCTGCCCACCCTCACAGAGAACGATTCCTTCACGATATCCCATCTATCCCTGCCCTCTGGCAGTTTGAAGCCATTGCCCCTTGTCCTGCCACTGCAGGTCCTGATGGGAAGGCAGGGATGTCTGGACAGGGGTAGCCACAGAGGGCAGGGACTTCAGATCACTGTTACTCTCACACCTAACTGTTTTTTTCCTGGGAATTAGGGACGCTGTCTGATGGTGGCTGCTGTGCTCTGGCCTCACAGGGCAGTGGGATCAGGGGCAGGTAGGGCCATCTGGGCTCTGCAGTGGTAGTAGGAACCCTGGACTCCATCCCTGCTCTCAGGAAGGATAGTTTCAGTTTCACTCCTCCCTGCCCTGTGGTTGGAACAGGATGTGGAGGTGCCGCGGTGCAAAGGTGTAGAAGTGACCGGCACAATGGGAAGCAGGAATGTCTGTGTTGAAGTGGGTTTCCGTGCCTCCGGGTGTGTCACTGGTCCTTGTCCCCTGGCCGGGTGACCCACTGCCCTGAGCGTTCCTCCTGGGAAATGGCCACGGGCACCCTTGGGCTGGGTGCGGAGTCATCCGTGTGAGTAACTCAGGATAAGGACCTGGATAGGATCCGGCATCCTTGTTTTCCTTTCCACTCATGGATTGGTGTAGGATTGGGTGGTTCCCATCACCCACACTGAGATGATCAAGTTGCTCTTATCTCCTGGATGATTCTTACACAGCTTCCCTTGGAGCACTTCCAGCTTAGCCCATGGCTTCCTGAGAAGTGGGACAGCCTTTGCTTGGACAGGCAGACCTGTACCTTTACTACCTGCCCTGACCTTGGAGAGTTTGCCTGGCTTTTTCCAGGAGAAAAACCCACATCTTTTCTTCCAAGTTAGAGAAGAAAAAGATCACAGCTCCCCCTCTGCCCTTGCTGTATGCCAGGTGCTCCTGGAACACCTGAGGCTGTCATCTCTGCAGTGCTTGTTCCTAGGTTTACATAAGCTCCATCCATACCATCTTTCTCTGAACCATGCGCTGGCACCTCTGAACTCTGGGACCAACATGTGGGGCCAGTGTGACCCCACTACACCTTGGGATGGTGCATGGGACCAGCAGCACATCCTGCTTTCCCTGTCACACACCTGTGGTAGGAATTTTGTACCTTAAAGGCCAAAAGCAGAGGAGTGGTAGAGATTGGAGGTTAGTGTATCCCGTGTTTCCAAGCCAGAGGTGCTCAGAGGTGCTGAAAAGCAGCATCCTGGGAATATCGGGGCAGTTTCTGTTCCTACCTGCATGGTGAAGCGGAGAGCCTTCCTCGGTGCCCCTCTCTCCTGGAGCCCCTCAGGGCAGATCCCTAAGGAGCGGGCTGGCAGGCAGGACCGGCTGGAGGCTCCTGGGCTCTCTCACTCTGTGGTTTCCTTCCCCACCTCCTTCGACCGAGGTCTCAGAGGTCTCATGTGAACCGAGTGGTGCCGTGACTTCCGTGTGGGACTCGTGCCTGCCTTGGGAGGGAGCTGCCTCTGCCTGGCAGTGGGCAGATATCAGGAGGAGGCAAAGGAGCTGCCCTTCACCCTCGCCCAGGGGAGTGGCAAGCCCAGAATCGCCCAGCGCAGGTAACAGTGCCGAGTTCCTCCTGTCAGCCCCAGGGCTCTGCTTCCCCCTCTGCCCCTCGCAGTGCCAGGGCCGTGTGCTGTACCCTGTGACGTCCCCAAGAGGTGCCATAAACTGGCCAAAAGGAGCTATTAGCAGAAGCTCTGGAAAGCTCTAGAAATCTCCTCTTGATGCCTCACTGGTTGGTAAAACAGCTGTGGGAGCCGTGTGCTTTTTCCCCCCCATGTGTAATAGTGCTATCAACCTGACCTTGAACATTTCCACAGCTTCTCTGGGCACCCTGTGCCAGGGCCTCACCACCCTCACAGGGAAGAACTTCTTCCCAATATCCCATCTAACCCTGCTCTCTGGCAGTGGGAAGCCATTCCTCCTTATCCTGTCACTCCAGGCCCTTGTCCAAAGCCCCTCTCCAGCTTTCTTGCAGGCTCCCTTCAGGTGCTGGAAGGGGCAGTCAGGTTACCCCGGAGCTTTCTCTTCTCCAGGCTGAACAATCCCAATCCTGTCAGCCTTTCCTCATGGCAGAGCTGCTCCGTTCCCCTGATCATCTTGGTGTCCCTCCTGTGGCCTCTCTCCAACAGGCCGCTGTCCTTCCTGTGCTGGGGACCCCGGAGCTGGGTGCAGGACTTCAGGTGGTGTCTCACCTGAGCGGAGCAGGGGGAAAGAATCATCTCCAATCTGGACCTATGGCTTGGAACAGGGAATAACTGTTACCCTAAAAAGTGAGTTGAAAAGGTTATGTGTAAGCCAGGTCTTGCCTTACACCTGTTTTCTGGGGGGCTTGTTGCTTTCATTTACAGATAAGAAGAGCATTTCCTGGGAATAACAGGATGGTGAACAACTGCTCTGGATTCCCTTGTGCCTCCAACAGCATTCCTGTGGGCTGCTGTAAAATAAACTAGGTCCTGGGGGTGGTAATCCAGCTGTATCCTGCTAGGAAAGGCAGCCAGCATTTTCAGAGCGGTGATCCCAGTTAAGCTACCATCACCCTGCGGCTTTGTGCCTTGAACAGGTGCCAAACCAGACCTGGGGATTATCAGGGGGAAAAAAAGTTGTCTTCCCAATGTCCTGCTGTGTGTGAAACCAAGGTGTGGGCAGACCTTCAGCCTTCCAGGGGTGATCCATGGGCTGGGAGCGGAGAACGGGCTTTATCTCTGGGAGCGTGTGGTGTTTACCCAGAGAGAGTGAAGCCCTGCCAGGCAGTGCTTTCCACCCGACAGCAGAGCAAAGGCCTTTGCAATGGGAGCGCCGCCGTGTTCCAGGGAAACGGGGTTACCTGTGGGAAGAACAGCCCGTGGCGCTCCTCCCACGCTCCTGCTTCTCCCTCCTGAGAAAGACTCGGCTCTCTGGACAGCCCAGGAGCACCCAGCAGCAGTCCCGAAAGCCCATGGGTGTCACCAGCCAGCGGGGAAGGTGAGTCTGTCCCTGCAGGTTGGCTTTGTCCGAGGTATATCCAGCCCCTGCAGCATCTCTCGTGGCACTCGGGGGAGACTGTGCTGCTGCTGTTCCTGTTTAGGAGGAATTTGGTTTTGCCTGGGCAGGATTTAGCTGCTTTTGCAGCAAGGCACGTGAGCAGGTTGATGCTGACCCTCTTCCAGTGCTTCCCTCCCTTCCTGCATTTGCTGCTCTCGGGTGACTGGGGCTGAGGACAGCAGCAGGAAAAGCTGAAACTGGGGAGGGAGATGTTGCACCTGCCAGGCTGTTGTGGAGGTGTTGTGGAACTCTGCATCGTACCTGTGCCAAGGTATTGCGGCCACACGAACCCTGTGTGAGCAGAGGGAATTATTTAGGATATGATCAGTTCTGTGGCTGCTGGGTCGGTCACAAACCCGAACCCACTGGGCTCCAGCCACCTTGGGCAGAGGTTTGACCTGCACCGAGTGTTGGTAGGGAAGCTGCAGGAGCACTCTGTGACCTGTTAGTCCTGGCTGGATGTGGAGATGGTAATTCCCACCCGAGGAGACTGCTGAAGGGTTTTGTGTGTGAAACCACTGCGGCTGGATAGAGGCTGCCTGTCCACCTCCTGCTTTTGGACAGGGAGCTCCTCTTCTGAGGGTGCAAAGGCACTGGTTCAGGATAGTGCTAAAATGGCAGCAGATGTCTGCGTTCTCTTGTAAAGCTGGGGGTGTTTTGGTGGTCTGTTTGGATCCATCGCTATCCTTGGAGCTACAGTCAATACGTTACAGCAGAGGATGTGGTTTGGGGTGAAGCCCTGCTTGTAATTAAAGTCCTGGGTGCTCATTCCAAGCAGGGAAGGCTTACACTGGGTATTAGGAGAAGGTTCTTCCCCCAGAGGGTGGTCAGGCACCGAGCAGGCTCCCCAGGGAATGGTCACGGCCCCACGGCTGCCGGAGCTCCAGGAGTGTTTGGACAACACTCTCAGGCACAGGGTGGGATTGCTGGGGTGTGTGTGCAGGGCAGGAGTTGGACTGGCTGATCCTTATGGATCCCTTCCAACTCGGGACATTCTGTGGTCTCTTGGAACAAGGTGAGCGTCTCTAGCTCTCATAAAGCATCGTGGGATGTGCGGGAGGGAGCGTTTCGGGCTCGGGGGAGGCCGGGGATTGTGCAGCAGCCAGAGATGTCCTTTATCTGTCCCAGAACCGTGTTTCGGCCGCTCCTCGCCCAGCCCGCTGCTGCCCTCCTGTGGCCAGCTCCGTTATTCCGCAGAATCCGAGAATCCTGGAATGGTTGGGATTGGAAGGGACCTTAAAGCCCGTCCAGTCCCACCCCTGCCAGGGGCAGGGACACCTTCCACTGTCCCAGGTTGTTTCAAGCCCCAATGTCCAGCCTGGCCTTGGGCACTGCCAGGGATCCAGGGGCAGCCACAGCTGCTCTGGGCACCCTGTGCCGGGGCCTCAGCACCCTCACAGGGAAGGATTTCTTCCCATTATCCCTCCTAACCCTGCTCCCTTTCAGTGTTTCATAGAACCATGGAATAGCTTGGGTGGGAAGGGATCATGTTTATTATTTGCAGTCCTGTAAATGTTTCCTCTAATTTCTTTCCGCGTTTCATTTCTCTGCTCCCGCAGGACTTTCCCTTTCCTCCATGCAGCATCCCTGGTGCCTGCTGCCATGCCCGGATCTTTCCAGAAAGCCGGAGCTCCCTGCCTGCCATCCAGGGTCAGCATGGCACGTTCCGGACGAGGAGCCTGACCAAGGTAATTTGGGAAGGGTCGAGGAATTCTGGAATTCTTCGAATCCGAGGGCACAGGGGCACCCTGCAGGCACCCCCAGCCCTGGCCAAGGAAAACCCCGGGTGGGAACAAACACCCTCCGGGTGGGAACAAAAACCTTTGCCAAGCAAAACACACTTTTATTTTGCCAGCAAAACGCAGATACGTAACGGGCATTTAACGTCTCATCGCACAAAGACGCGGGGATCGGGACAGCCACGGCGTCAGGGACGGGACTAACTGGAATCCCCAAGGTGGGGGGTGCTCGAGAGCAGCACGGCAGCCTGGCAAAGGACGCTTTTCCCTGCACAGTTCCGGAGCGAGTGCGCAGAACGCAGACATTTTGTTTAATTGGCGCTCCTCGGTTGTGCCCTCAGGGGCTCGGGCTTCCCCCCTGAGGGGCGGCGGCGGAGGGCGCCGCCTGGCGGTCACGCGGCCGGGATGGGGGGGGGGGGGGGGGGGAGGAGGCCGCGCGGTTGCCACGGCAACGGCGGGGGCCCGCCCCGCCCGGCCCCGCCCTCCCCGGGAGCGGCCGCCCCGCGCACGCGCCGACGCGGGGTCGCGCGCGCGCGCGCTCCGCCGCACGCCTCCCGCCCCGCGTCCCCGCCTCACGCCCCGCGGCCCCGCCGGCCCCCGGGGTGTCCCCACCCCACCCCACCCCCGGTGCGTCCCCGCCGCCGGTCCCCTCCCCCCCCCCCCCCCGCCGCCATGAGGCGCGGCGAGCGGCGGGCGCACGGCGGGAACGTGGGCAAGGCCGCGCTGGAGGAGCAGCCGCCGCCGCCGCCCCCCGCGCAGCCCAACGGCGGCGCCCCCGGGGCCGAGCGGGACGGCGCCGGGCCCCGCCGCAGCACCGAGTCCGAGGTGTACGACGACGGCACCAACACGTTCTTCTGGTGAGAGACGCCGGGCACGGCCCCCACCCCGTTCGGGGCTCCGCGTGGGCCAGAGGGGGCCCTAAGGAATGGGATACGGAAAGGCTGAGGAACGGGATATGGGGGTCCCTGAAGGAATGGGGTACGGAGGGGGCCCTGAGAAATGGGATATCCGAGTTGTCTGCTACGCGTTGTCTTGTTTACATGTCTCTTCTGTCGCCGAAAGCGGTGCTGGAACAGGCTGCCAGTGTTTTCCCGGTGTGGCCCTACCGTTAATGGTTTCCTGGCAATGTAACGGGGATTCAGGGCTGGCTTTTGGCGGTGGCGCCTCCTTTCCCTGTCCTGGTCCCCGCCTTTCCAGGAGCAGGACCCTTAGGGCTGACCCCGACAGCCTGTCCTGCCTGGTGGGTGCTCTGGGAGGTGTTTTCCAGCACCTTGGGAGCCCACCGTGTTCGGGCAAGCTTTCCTGCCTGACTCCAGTTATCAGCATTGTTTATATGGACCCCACCTCCTTCTCTCCCCTCCCTTAATCTTGGAAGAGGCTCTTTCCATCCATGCTCTTCCCAGTGATCCTGGCAGAAAGCTGAAGCTGTCGTGCCCCACTCCTGCTGGTGTTGTGTATTTTTGTGTGTCTCAGTCCATAAAACGGGTGCAGAAACCCACGGCTGGTGGTGTTGGGCCAGCGGAGAAAATCAGCTTTTTGTTAAATTCGGTCCTTGCAGGAAGAGGTGTGTTGGTACCTGGAAAAGTGCTGCTAAATCCCAGCCTTGCTGGAGTTGTTCCATAAATCCCCTCAGCAGCACCCGTGTGCGTAGGTACAGGGTTTTTTTTCTGTGTGAAACACACGTCCCTTTCCATGAAGGAAACCAGGCTGACACTGAAGACGCTCGTTTGGAATACGAACCGAGGGCGATGGGATTTGGCTGGAGCCTGGCGTGGAGGAGTGGGAGGGGAGGGCCCTTGGCTCTCACCCTGCCAATCTGGGCAGCAGCGGAGCCGAGGGCGTCGATCCCGGTGAAGGACGTGACATTCCTGCCGGTGCAAGCTGCAAAGGAGCACTGGGATGCTGCTGGATCCCGGCGGGATCTCTGCGGAGCCCTGACGCGCGCGGGTGTAGCCGAGGGACGCCGTGGTCTCGGGGACAAAAGGACCTCTCCTGGCGGGCACACCACATGTAGGCTGAGCGAATCGCGGGATCCCGGTGCCAACCTTTAAATGGAAAATGGGTAAAACTGTCCTGTCCTTACTCCCTCGTTACGGTGGCTCTTGCCAGCTGTTTTGTGAAGCCTTAAAATACCTCTTTTTTGCTGTAGAATCTCGCCTTGTTGCACCTTTTTGTGGTGGTGACAGGGCTGTCACCCCAGAGGAAATGCTGTGATGCAGTTAGTGTGTCCATGTGGATTGTTCCTATGGAAATCTGGACGTGCCTTGTTCTCTCAGGAGCTTCCCTGTGTCGGGTGGTCCCTTCCAGGAGGGCAGCATGGACAAGTGTGTTCCTTAACTTCCTATTTATCCGATTTTCTTTTCCCTAGTAGCTTGTGCTGGCAGCCAGGAGTTCAAACACCTGGAAAAGTCCCAAGGTTTTTCCTCGTGTTACTTTTACCCTGTACATGTTAGAGTGTTCTTTGGCAATGACTCAGTTCCTACCATGTCCAAGAATAAAGATTATCCAGAGGAATGGTTTTCTTCCTGTGACCCTTGGGAGTCCTCTCCTGCTGTGGAGGTGGCTACAGGAAAAGGAAATTTTTAACAGTAACAGTGGCAGTTTCCTTCTGACTTTGGAAAAATATGGAATGCACCTTCTCATTGGAGTTCAGGAGTTAGGGATAAGGTTCCTCACGTGTCTCGCTCCTTTTGGGAAAATGAGAGCATTTGGGATCTGTGGATGCAGAAATCACTCCAGGAGTAGTTTAATTTGTAGAGATGATTTTCCTGCTATCAATGTGGTCCTTGGGAAAGGTAGAGCTTCCTAGCTGGCTTCCTGCTCTTTAAAATGTGTTTGAAACTTTGGAAAACCACTTGTGTGCTAATATCTCTGCTCTTATTCCATACAAACGACTTGGAGCTGGAAAATACTCCCTTGTGGGAACCTGCTCAGTCAGCGTAGCCTGGCAGCTCCCTTTGCCATTAGGAAATGCCAAGGGAAGGGAACAGGAGGAGGCTTTCTGAGGCAGATCGGTGGTTTCTGTATCATTTATCCCTGAACTAATTTCCTAGTGGAGAGCTGGGAATGCCAGGCCCTCCTGGCAAGCCACTGGAACATGTTCCCTGGTGTTTCCAGCACCTTGGATTGTTCTTGTCTGTGTGCCTCCAGCAGGAGCTGTCACACAGAGCCCCTCTTGTTTTTGGGGTCATTTCGTTTGATATTGTGTATGATGTTCTCCTAAAATTCCTGTAGATATTTCGTAGGTTGTCTTTAACCAAAGAAGATTTTCTGGGAAAACGTCCATCCAGTCTTGATTTGAGGCTGTTGGGAGGTGCCAGATGCACCTTTGCCACCCCATTGTGACTCTGTGGGTTAATTGGTTTTTCAAAGCCTTACTTTAATTTGAGTTTAATTAGCTTTAATGTCACCTTTTGATTATTAATGTGTTTTATCTCTCGCACTAATGATCCCATATTGCCACCACATGGATGTGATATTAATTCCTGAGGTCATGGTGTGGCAGCAGAGATCTGTGGAGTTAAAATTGATAAGAGAAGAACTAAGAAAGAGGGAGTGGCAGTGATTCTCTAGGCTAGTGGCAGTGTTTAGAGGAATTACTTCCACCTTTTTGTGCAAAAAGCGTGGAATTTGCAGCTAAGGGAGAGGCAGCCCCTGCTGGCGTGTTCCTCTCGGTGTGTTCGGTGTGGTGAGCCTTCCCAGATGGCCTGGGAAATGAGGATACGTGTGGGCAAACCGGCTGGCATTGGAAAGAAGGGGTTGGTACTCAACCCAGAACATTCCTCACCCATTCCTCGTGGAGCTTGCTCTTATCTCTGAAACACCTCCCAGGATTTGCTAAGGGCAGTCTGGAGGAAGGGGTAGGGATTTATCTGGAAGAGAGATTAGGGAGAGGGAACATCTGCAGGTCAGCAGGAGCTGCTCTCTGTGCCCTCTCCTGAGGGATGGCCGTAGCACTCCCAAGGCAGCATTCCTCGAGTTTGCTGGGAACTGAACATGGGATTTTTCCCTGCTTTAATGGGGCCGTGCCGAGCCATGCTGCCCACTCAGGATTCACTGCGCTGGAGCAGAGGAACATTGCTCCAGTGTCCTGGGTCACCCTGCCATGCTTTTCCAGCCTGTGGGAATGCCCTGGGCAGGGCAGGGAGCAGGGACATCCAGGCCTTGTGCAATCCCACTAAGCCACGTTTGCCAGCTGGTCATGGATGAGAGGGCCTGTGCCTTGGGAATTGAGTTGTGGGAATAGCATTGCCCTTTCCTCAAAGGAAGGGGTTGCATGGTTGTGCCAAGTGAGCTGGAAGTGTAGAAGGAATATCTGTGTGGAGAGGGCCTGAGAGTTCCATGCCCCACCTGGACATCAGTTGTCTATATTGCGTTTTTTTTTTTGGAATCACATTCCCAAAGTTTTAAGGAGAATAGGGGAAGGTGTGCTCAAAGAGTGTTACCTGTAATTCCTGGTCACCTGTCCTGGTAGATCTGCTCTGAACTAACTCCTGAGACACAGATTTCCATAGGCTTAAATAAAAAAATGTTTACCAATTGAAATAGGGCATTTGTGGAACTTGCAAGCTCTGTGGAAACTTCGGGAACTTTGGCAGCTCGGTCTTTGCTCCTGATTGGAAGGAAAACTCCAGGTTTGCCAAAGCTTTGCTGGTTGACTTGTGGTTCTGGTTCTCCGGAGGTCTGTGCTCCTGGGCTTCTTTGAGGAGATGGCAAGGAGAAGGCAGGTTGCTATTTTGGAGTGTCACAAGTCCGTATGGAAATTTAATCGGCCTCGGGTGACTTCAGGGATGTGCCGAAGATGTGCGACTGCTCTAAGAATAGGGACTGTTTTATTAACTCTGAGAGTTTAGACAGATTTTAAAACACAACTGAGAGCTTAAAACCAACAGGGATATTTACATGGCTGGGTTTGAGTTGAAGGTTTCCAAACCCTCTGTCTATCCCTAACAGTTTGCCTGTTAATTACAACTTTTATTTCAAAAGTGGTTGGTTTTAAATCAGGATTAATTTTTGTTGTATTTTCTCGTGTCTTATTCTTCACGTGAACCCCCTGCTGCTTTTGGAGGAAAGGGTTTGTTGTGCTATTTGCCATATTTTCTTGGAATTTCCAGGTGACGTGTTGGTCTATGGAGGGTACAAAGCTTTGACATCTGTTTAAAAATCTGCTTCAGGAATGGTTTCATTAATTTGCCATTATTTGGAATAAATAATTAAATAATGAAAAAGTCACTGATGGGACTAATTGGGTTTGCTGACAGATCCTTTCACCAGCAGCCGCAATTAATGCAACTTTTTTAACCCAAGGGGCAAGCTGGACTGGCTCTCCTTTGGAATTTTGTTCCACTTAAGAGGACTGACCAAAATATTAATAAATAAATTCCTTGCATTGTGTTCCAGTGATTGTTATTGTGTTTAATGGAGTTGTTGCATCACTGGTGACAAACAAGCCATGGATAACAAGGGTGCGGTCCCTGCTTAGGCTGATTTTATTTTGTGGGAGATGGAATGAGGCCATGGGCCGCCTGCTCCTGGGTGTTACTCTCTCCTTTCCACCCAAGGATCTGCCAGAATCAACCAAAAAATGAGATACTTAAACGACTTCCTTCTGTCATTTCTGTCATAGACTTCAGCTGGGAAACCTGCAGTGCCTCAGTGAGACAGGAGAATGACTTAGCATGAGAAAGAGAAGCTGAGATCAAACTTAATCCCATTAACTGGGAGAAGAACCCCACTTGTTTGTGATCTGCAGCGCAGGAGAGCTTTGCTTGCTCTCACTGGCTGTTTGAATTAGCGGGGCAAGGGCTTTTGTGAAAACAAACCTGATTTATTTAATTTCCATCTCCCAGGGCTTGACTGGGGAAAGAGCCAAATGTGTGGTGCAGAAAGGCAGAAAAATAAGCCACTTAATATCTTTTTAACAGTTTGGGATTTGTTGTGAGTTCTCTCCCTGGCCTTAGATATTTTTGTGCTCAGGTACGTCAGGCACTGCTTTGCAGAGTTTTTGATGTGAAACCTCCCAGATCTGGCTGCAGTTTGTACCCCCTTTGCTTCGGGCAAAGTGTTGCCCAAACTCCTGTGTGTAATTCTGAGGGGAAGATTCCCAGCTTAGCTCTTTTCAGCCTCCCAGGCTCCAGGCCAGGAGAACATAAGCCTTACAATGTAATTCCTGCCTTGCTTACCTTGCTGGGTTGTTCTTAGCTCGCCTTCCTCTGGTGTGTTATTTTAAAATGTGTGTGGAGATGAAAACAATCCCCTTGTGCCGTTAAATTCATCCTGATCACTCGGATAAGCCCTTCCTTAAGGAGAGCTGCTCCTTTTTGTGGCGTTTTATTTTATTTTTAAACTCCTGAGCTGTGGGAAGACATGGTGTGCATCCATATTTCCTGGCTTTTTTCCCCCTCTGAGGCAGATTTGTCTGGTGGTGCTGTGCTCCCTCTCACTGCTGTGTCACTGCTCACAGCTCTCTGGCAGAGCTGACAGCTTGCTCTTTCCAGAAGTCAAGCCCATCTCCAGAGTCTTTCATCCCAGCTCCTGGAATTCGTGCTGCGCTGGAAGCATCTTTACCTTGAAAACCTGCTAGGAGGAAATCTGGCAGCAGCTGGAGATGAAAGCTGAGCTACAAGGGAAGGGATGAGAGAGCAGCCTCTTGTTTCTCCTTAAACAGGGCAGCTGGTTGGGTTTCAGGCTGGTGGCTGTGGCACCGAAAATGAATGGGAAATGGGATACATGGGGCTCTCCAACACCGACCCTTCGCTGTGCTACAAGATCCTCGCAGGGAGGAACGCAACTGAATCATCCTGGTGCTGGCAGAGGGGTTTCTCGAGGCGTTTATCCAAGGGAGGACGTGTAATAACAGATCTTTTGGCAGTTTATGGGATGCTGGCTGCATTGGAAAAGCAGCTGGCTTGGTGGGGGTGTCCAGGTGGGGAAATGCTAAGGTGGGATTTCTAGATCTGTTTTCGTAGCCTCTTCAGAAATAAACAGCGACGTAACAATTATGTGTAATGCTTAATGTATATAACTATACAACGAGGTGTATAACTGTAACAGTATAACAATACCATAACAAGTTCCAAAAGCAAAGGACAAAATGAGGCACAAGGTACAAGAGTAGCCTTGAGTTCACGTGGCCTTTTTGGTGGCGGCGGTAGAACCCGTTCGTTGCACCCCACGTGTAAGTGCAGCGAGCGGCAGCGCGGTGTGATTGGAGCCTGGGTTCCGTGCCTGCTGTCCTGCCTCCTGGGAGAGGCTGGGGTTGAGCTTTCCAGCTCCTGCAGGATCCAGGGCAGGCCCCACGTGAGCACTGATGGCTGAATCACCTGTCCTGGCACCCGGGAAGATGCAGCTGCCCAGCAGGAGCTTGCGGCTCCCGAGTCTCTCCCTGGGTTTTGGCCCGCCGATTCCTTGCTAATTCCAGAAGCGGTCGTGGCTCCTTGTGGTTTTCTCCTGGAGCTGGTGGTCCGTGTCCTCGGGACCACGAGGAAGGAGAGCCTTCAATGCCAAACTCCGTTGTGGCAGGGGCAGAAGAGGATTGTGTCTGCTTATGAGGTACTGCGTGTGTTCCCAGTGGGATTGCAGGGATGGTGTGGAGTACTGGGGTCTGGAGTAGGATGGAATTTTTATTCAACAGCACTCTTTCCTTGATTTTCAGAGCAGTTTTAGGTGGGTTACTGGGGGGGTTGTTTAGAGGTAAGTCAGTGGATGGTTTGGAAATTCCGAGGTTTATTGTGCACCACACAACCGGAATATACAAACCTTGGCATGACGTGGAGATGGGATGTGAGCTGCTGTTACAAAAGAGTATATAAAGAAAATGGAAATACAGCCAAATACGTCACGTACAGACACTTTGTTTTACAGCTTTTGTCCTCCCTAAGCTTCCTCTTTACACGTGGTTTGTTTTATTAGTTCGTGTTAAGGGACGTTGTCCTCTTAAGCAAAATGGGCGGCTTGTCCTTTGGCCTTCCACGGACAGAGTTCCTGTGCTTCCCAGCTGGGGCTGGAGGAGTTTTCCATTGGAATCAATGACTGACTTCTCATTAGGAAAGGAATTTTCAACTCGAAGTAAGAAAAGATGAGGGCATTGTAAGAATGTTCTCTGTGTGGTGATCAGTGGGTGTAGGGTGTGGATGTCCCCTGGCTGGGTGCGCTCTGCTCACTCTGCTTCCGTAGAATCACAGAATCCTGGAATGGTTTGGGCTGGAAGGGACCTTCAAGCTCATCCATTCCCAAGGGCAGGGACACCTTCCATTGGCCCAGGTTCCTCTAAGCCCAGTCCAACCCGGCCTTGGACACTTTCAGGGATAGGGCAGCCACAGCTTCTCCGGGCACCCTGTGCCAGGAGAATTTCTCCCTGAGTGCTTCACCAAAATCCGTATAAACCTATGGACTCCCGTGGATGGGGGTGTTTTACTGGTGTGGAACTGCCACCCAGCTTTGCTGACATGGCTGTTCCCACAGAAACCCCTTGTGCTAAGTGCCCTGAAACTGTAGGAATCCCTGGAAATCCAACATCTTGGGGTGGCATCAGAGTTCTACAACAGCAACTATGGTCCTTTAGAGATTTTTTTTTTTTAATGACTAGTTTTTCTTGTGTGATTCCCATGTCTGGAGTGAATTCCCTTTGGTTGCTCTCAAGGGCCTGTTCCCTCAGCTGCATGTTTGATTAGCAGGCTGTGAAGTAGAGCAGCACTGTCAGATGTGGAGCTGCCAAACCTGGAGCTGTTTAGATCCGGGTGTTTGCACTGGGTGCTGGTTTTTCCCAAGCTGCTGCTGATCACAGGCAGTGCCACTGTAAGTTCTGTTCTCTGTGCCCTGCCATAGAGAAAACCTCAATACTACTGACTGCTGGCCGTGGTTTTGGCCTCCTGAGGCTGCACTGGCAGGGGGAGGTGTGAGTTTTCCTTCTTCTTAATGTCATTTTTGTCTGTTCTGAATTTCAGGAGAGCTCATACCCTGACAGTCCTGTTCATCCTCACCTGTGCGCTGGGCTACGTAACCCTGCTGGAAGAGACTCCCCAGGACACGGCCTACAACACAAAGAGGTGAATATCTGAGAAATATCTGAATGTTCCCAGGTGTGTTTTGGAAAAGGGTCCTCCAGTGACCCCTGCACTCCCTTGTGGAAGTGCCTGTTCCCTTAGGAAGTTACAAAACCAGTCGTAAATCCGTAAGCTCCTCTGCTGCTGATCGTTGAATTTAATTTCTAATCAGTTTAGTGTCACTGTCAGGCCTGTGGCTGCGCTGTGGTGTGATTTAAAACAAAATACACGCTCTTGCTAAAGCCTCCTGGCTGGGTTTCTTTGGCAAGGGTTCTGCTGCTGTTTCTTAAAATAGCCTTTTCTTAAAAATAACCTTTCCTTAAAATAACCATCATTTCAAAATGCTGGGAGCTGTGACTACATTTTTCTGGCTCAAGTGCTTTTTGTAAACTTCCAGATTTCGGTACAAATCCTTGTTTGTTGTTGAAAATCGCTGTGAGAGCATGCAGCCCAGAGGGAAGCTCTGGGGGAATGAGTCGTACGTGTGTGGTCAATTCCTACTGTAATTTAAACTGGTTCAATGTGGTTGAATTTCTCCCCTTTTAAAATGCAGTAGGGAAGAAAAAGGAGGTAAGAAAGTGGTGTTTTAAAAGCTAAGTATGTCTTAAAAATATGCTGCAAAGCATCATTGCTAGAAGCATGAAAATCGTTGTTTTCTGCCAGTCTGGTTTCTTAAATACAGTGAAATTTTTCCCATTGCTGTTGAAAGGTTTTTTCCTCTTTTTGTACGTTTCTGAAGGGACTCAGGATACAGCATTCATCGTGCTGGAGGTGCAGGAATTGGGGTGTTTCCTGAGATAATCTTGGTTGTTGTTCTGGCAGTTACACAGTGCCCGGGGGTAATGGAACTCACACCGTGCCCCGCTGAGGGCTGGGATTTCACACGTGGGGGTGACACGGGACAAGCTGGAAGGCATCTGGAGCTGGGAAAGGTTCTGGAAGGCTTCTGTGTGAACAAATGCTATTTTATTCCCAGTCATAATGAGGGAGGCCAGGCTGGAGGCGTGGTATGGCCTGGAATGGCCGCTCAGAACTGGGAAGGGGAAAAGCTGAAGGAGAAGTGGTGACGCCTCCTTAGGGAGTAACACGGAGCTAAGGTGACTCAGTGGAATATCTTATTATTGAGCTTAGAGCCTCGACTGCCTGAATCAAAACAAACCCGGGGAAGATTAGTCAGCAGGTGGATCTTTCTCTCGGGAAACATGGGTTGCTGTCTGCTTATCCAGTGCCCAGCTGCTAAAATCGATTTACAGCATCATGCCAGGGAAGGGGCAGCAAATGGGCTTTGCTCACTCCTGCAGCTCTGCAAGGTCTTGGCACAACAGCCCTTGAAAAGCAGCATCCTGAGGCTTGGACACGACCTTCCAAATATTCCAGGTTTCGTGTGTTTAAGCGTATCTCCGCACAAAAAGAGGCATTTCAGAGCAGGGCAAGATGGGCACGATGTGAATCAGTGTATCCATAGCCCAGAGTGTCAGAGATTTTGTATCTTTGCTTCCATAGCCTAAAATCCCTTATCCTGCCCCGTGGCCTCGGTCAGTCCTAGCGTGGAGCTGTGCTGCAATTGGATTCCAAGCCCCATCCAGCACGAGGCCGTCCCTGTGTGCCGGTATTCCACGGGAGCACTTGGTGCTTAATAACCGGGGGGGGGGTTTTGTCACCGCGGAGCAGAGCCTGGAGCTGCCACGGGGTTTTATTTCCACCTCCTGCACACTGACAGTGGAGCAGTGTCTGGGGTAGGTGCAGAGCCTAAGTACACACTTCCGAAGGCTCCAGCCTCCTTTGTTTCCGTGCCCTGGCTGAGGTGCCCCTATGAGCTGCAGTAGGTGCTCAGAGCAGTAAATTGAGGTGAGCTTCCCAAATTTGCTGGCTCTGTTTCCCAGACTGGAGTCACGTGATGGTCCCACCTTTCCCCCTATAAAATCAGGGTTGTGTCACCGAATGTCACCGTATCCATCCGGTCGCTGGCGGGAGCAGGGTGAGAGGTGGATTCGTGGAATCACTCACAGGAGAAGTGATGGGCAAGACCCAAAGGCGAGCAGGAGCCTCTGAGCTCACAGGGTGTGATTTCTGTGGCTGTGAGATTGGTGTTTGCACCTCTTGCAGGATATTTTCCTTCCTGCACCAGGGCTGGGGATGAAACAATTAAAGGAGGATTGGTTTCTTTTTTTTAAGGTAAGGTTTACAGGAGACTTTTATATGTAAATGTAGTCAGAGTTCATTGGGATCACACACGGGATCAAACTGCCCCTGTTGTAAGAGCCGTGGAACATTTCCTTTGTTAGGCAAGGAGAGATTGTGCTGCAAACCTATCTGATCCACAGGAGCTTTATTCCCACAGTTCTTCCAGCCATGGAATAGCCCATCCTGACTGACAGCTGTGGCATTCTCCTCCGTTCAGCCTGGACTGAGGCTCTGAGGCTAGCCAAATAAACACTGAGCACCTCCTCTGCAGACCATGGGAGAAATCCACAGCTCCCCAGTATTTGGAATGCTGAGCAGGGTTTCTTGGGGAAGAAAAAAAAAATCTCTCTTTTTCTTTTTTTTTCCATAAAAACACATTTGGGTTTAAAAACACCTGTATGCTTCAGGGTTGTTGAATTTCCAGCTGGGAAATGTCTCTCCTGAGATTTTTTTAAATAGCTTTTGGCAATGCCTGCCTTCCACGGGGACAGATCCAGGGACATGTGGGTTTGCATGCTGATCTCCTGCTGCTGTGGCTGAGCACCCGCAGGGAAATGGAGGTAACCAGAGGCCAGAGCCCTCTGCCAGGGCTTGTGGTACCCTGAGGGGGTTGTACCAGCTGTACCAGCATGGATCCAGCCCGGGAAGGGACAGGGAGTGGGAGCTGGCTCCTTGAATCCCAGGACAAAGGGCCATACACAGCTCCTCATTGTCCTGTGTGTCTGAATCGACTCTCAGCACAAACAAGAGTTTGTTTGTGCTGATGGAGCTGCTGCCAGGCTCTCCCTTTTTTTGTTTGTTTGGTTAAGTGCTAGAATGATTTTTGAGGGCACGCTTTGCTATTTGATGCCTTCCTGATTTGCTGCTTGAGAAAATCCATTGGCTGTGTCCAGCCAGGTGAGGAGAGGAGAACCCCTCTCAGGTGCTGGAGCATTCCTGCCTCAGGCCAGGCTGCTGCTTAGGCAGTGGAAGCCTCCTAAGGAGGTAGATTAATGATGATAAGAGGGAAAATTTAGTTACCACTGAGAAAAAAAATATATAATGGAGCTGGTGTGGTTATTTATGTAAATTTGTGATTTGCTTCCAAACTTCCCATGGTGAACTTGAAGTAAATGAATGTATCTGGAGCCCCAGCATATTTCAGCACAGCTGCTCTTGGGCTGAGAGTGGGTTATAGGGGATGGAGCACTGCTAAGCTCCCGTGGTGATTTGGATCCGGGATTTGAATTCCAGCTTTGGGGAAACAACCCTCCCAAGGCCCAGAGCAATGGTCTGGACCTCTCAGTTCATGGCTGAGCGGGGATGGGATTGTCACATCACACAGCACTGCGGCTTCCAGATGCAGCCAGGGACTCAAACTGCAGAATATTCTCATTATTGGAGGTCAGCTGAAAGGGTGTTGCCCTGCAGATCTTTGGAAATCCCCGTGGAACTGTCTATTCACAGATCCAGTCAGCAGCTAATGCTGGTGTGTTTCCCAGTGTTTAAAGCAAACAAAATAACTGAGTTACATCTGTTAACTGGACCCCATTTTTATTTTCAGGAAGCACAAACATTTATACTCAGAGGTGAACGTTACAAAATAGTTTTTGTAAATCCTTCAGTTTTCTGTTTTGAAAGATTTTTTGGACACGTTTAAAGCACAAACAGTCTCGTGTCGCTTCTGCTTTGCAACATTTTCTCCCTAGCAGCAAAATTACTGGGTGTTGTGTGTGGCTCCTGCAGACTGAGCCATTTTATTTGCAGTCAGGGGTTGCATCATTTACTGCCAACGTGGAGTGAGCTCTTTCCCAGTTGCCCCTCCTTTCAGCCAGCTCTTGAGCAGGTGATGTGAGACAGCAAGCAGGATCCAGTGGGAGTTGAGGTGTAGTAAAAAGAGCATTTTGTGATTGCTTTGTGCCATTTAATCCATTAAAACTAAAGGAACATGCCCAGGGTCGTGGCTCTTTAGTATATTTGGGCTCCTGGTCTGATAATCTGTTTTTATTTAAAATCTCTGTTGTGTTCCTTAGGCTCTGAGTTGTGGTTCCAGCTCCTGAAATAGCAGCAGTGCTGGTGTGGTCGGGAGAGCTCCTGCTTGTCTTTAGTTGGTTAAGAAGCTGTTTTGGAGTGGTGACAAGTCTGACAGCTCCTTTTTAAATTCCATGGAAATCTGGTGAGAGCTCTCTCACTGCTAAATCCAAAGTGTCTTTGTGAGCCAGTGGGAATAAAAGCTGCTCCCAGACGCTGGGAAGTGTTTGACTCGCTGTGATCCTCAGCCTTTTTCTGTTTGGTTTTTCTGGATGGCGCCTGGATCCATTTAAGATGGACACATTCAGCAGTTAGAAAACAAGGGCCAGACGTTTCTCACATCAAAGAACGTAATTTGCAGTCCCAGGAGGAGGATGAGGCAATAAAACCAGGGTGTTCTGTTTTTCCTTCCAGAGGAATCGTCGCCAGTATTTTGGTTTTCTTGTGTTTCGGGGTGACACAAGCTAAGGATGGACCGTTCTCGAGACCTCACCCAGGTAATTCCCCTTGCTGGGCTCACTCAGATACTCCCGAGGAGCTGCCTGGTGTGTGGGGAAGGTGAATGTTTGTGTTGCCTGGAGAGCAGGTAAGTTGTGATCTCAGTAATCACAGAGGTTCCTCCATAACCATCCTGCTGGGCTTCCATGGAGCCTGGAGATCTGTTCAGATCTCCCTGGTTTGGCTTCCCGTTGTTGGTGAAAAACTCTGTGAGAACTGCCAGGTTCCTAAACCTGAACTTCCCCTGTTTATCCTCTTTTTTTCCCTCCTCTCTGTGCTGGGGCTGCGCTTGTGACTGTGTATCCAGTGCTGGAGCACTTCCTTAGCTCCATGTCCATTATCCATGGCGGACTAGAGGCCCTTGATTATGATTTTAAAGGTTTCTCATAAGACTGGAAGTCTTGAAAGCCTTTGAAAGCACAGCACAAGCCTCTTCCAGGTAATGTAACAGCAGCTGAAACATGAAAATATGTAGATGTCTTTGATCTTTTGCTGGTTTTTAGATGTGAATCATTGAAACAGAAGGCATCAAGGGAATTCCTGCAGGCTCAAATGATATTCCTGAAAGCACTGGGCTCTCCTACAGCCAAATAAAGCTGGGGTTTAGGCCAAAAATGTAACCCAGCAGCCACCCCACAAGCCTCAGCCAAAGCAGGCGTGGTTCCAGAGCGGTGCCCTCAGCACACCTCTGTGCACCCGGGCGTTTATTACATTGGCCTTTCTTGTTAAGTAGCAGGTTTTAGTCTTTCCTCCTGTTCCTGGTGATTGTGGTTCCTCCCGTTAAATCAATTGCTCCTTTTGAGGGCACCAGTGACACTTGGGTGTGCCCAGGTTTGGAACACCTGGGGGTTTGTCTGGTTTTATTCCCTAGAACAAAGCAGGGGAGTTTGGCTTTTAGTCTTGCCCTCAGTGTAATGCTTCCCCATAACATTTTGGTGTTGTTCTGAGCTTTCTGCTTTCAGATGTCCTCTCCAGAGCTGCAGGGTTGTTTTGGGGATTTTTGTGATGCTTCCCAAATTCCTGGTTCCAGAGTGTGGAGCTGTGTTAGGGGCTCCTCTGTCCCTGCAGTCCCTTGGGATCATCTTCTCTGCTGTCCCTGCCTTCCCTGCTGCTCCTGCTATGTGTCATTAACCTACTTTTCACTAAGGCCATTAAGGAAACTGATCCCAGCCACCACCTCAGTGGCACCCGTCCAGACTGGTGGCTTTATTTCTTTTTTTGGCTGCCTTCTCAGCATTCCCAGCTTCAGCCAGGGGCTCATCCAGCTTTGCCATTTCCCTACTGATTCCACACAAGCCCCTGTTTTCTCCAGTTTAATAATTTGCTACGTGGACGGGCACCAGTTGCCTCCCTGTAACTCAAAAACATGGGATTATCATGGAAGTAAGTAGGTATGACTGTTTAGGCAAGACTTTACTGGCTTGCCCTGCTTTTACCCCATTTTCCCCTGGCTTTGGCTCCATCCAAACCTTCAGGGAAAGGGGGAGCACTGCCTTAGCCCCAGGGAACAGTGTGGTGCAAGGGATACATCTTAAACTCTGCTTGAGGATCCATTTATTGGTGGGTGAACAGCCAAATTTGGGGAGCATTTCCCAGTCGAATTAATCCTGGATACAGTCAGCATCAGTAGCCTGTCTCCTTAGGATTTGCAGATAAGAGATACTCTTCCTTCTCCCTGGCAGCTCCTGTTCTGGAGCCTGGTGTTGTAGGAGCCCAGGGATGCTTTACTGCCTCTGTCAAGATAACACATCCACGCCGTCATGCCAGAGGAATTATCCATGACAGTTATTAATGCCCTGAGAAGCAGCTTTTCACATTCCCAGCCTTTGCCAGGAGTTGTTTTGACTTGGTACACAGTGTGTGACAGGACAAGCTGTTTGGGGAGTAAGCTGTGAGGGTCTGGAGTAACCCATGGGATAGAGGGCTGGGATGGCTGGGAATGTGCAGGCAGGGACCAGGCACGGGCAGTACTGGTGGCACTGGGAGGAGCAGCTCCAGGACAAGTGTTTTCCTTGGGAAAACAACCCAGATTTTTGTGGGTTTTTTTTCTCATTTAGCCCCTCAGGCAGAGTGGGCCAAACTCTGAGCAGAAGTAGGGAAAAAGGCTGGTTGGAATCAGCTCTCCGGGATGTTCATGCCCTGTTCCCAAATCCCGGCAAAGGCAGCAGTTTAATGTTTGATCGTGGGAATCACTGGGTTGGCAGGTGTATCAGTGGTTAGTGGAGACCTCCTTAATCAGGAGGAGAGTCCTGGCTGGAGGGAGGAGAAATGGCAAGTGAATTTGAGGGAAACAAGTATTGGAGATGTGCCGAAATAACCTTACAGAGAAAGCTGAGCCTGGCCCAGGAGGAGAGGGAGCAGTGTTTGTAGAGCCTTGAAGACATTTGGGGTGCAGGTACTGGGTGTGTTCAGAACCTCTCGGGGAACTCTGTCAGCTGGGGAGAAACCACGGCACTAAATCAGAACCAGATCTCAACTTTTAATTTCCTCTTTTGGCTGAGCCTGCTCAGCAGCTGCCCCAGCCCTGTGTACAGAGGGGAATAAAACTCAGACAAGGGGGAATGAAAGCTCAGACAAGGGTTTCGATTTCTCTGCTTTCTGTGTCTACACCACTTTCAGGGCCAGTCTGTCACTCTGCTGACTGTGAGCGGTGTAAAGTCTCTGGAACGAGGTTTATGGGTTAGAAAAACCAGCATTTTCAGGCATCTGGCAGTGGCATTTAAAAGAAACCACTCAGTTCTGGTGGGAGAAGCGTGGTGAGGAAAGGTTCATTCTCCCTGCTGGCTTGAGTGTGGTGCCAGCTTGGGAGGAGGTTCCTCTCTCCCAAATACTCCTGTGACCAATGGAGGATATTTTTTTTGGCTGTTTGGTTTTTCCTAAGCTGCATTCTGGAAAGACAGGAGGGTGAAAGAGTTCACGGAGCTCTGGACTTCTGTTCTCTGGGCCACACCTGCCTTTTTTATTTTCCCTTTTTCTTTTTTATTTTCCAGAAGTGTAAAATGGGTGATTTGGATGGAATTAATTTAGCAGGTTTGCTGCAAAAAGGTCCCACCTTTCACACTGTGGTCTGTTTCAAGGGTGGTGTCAGAGACTGCTTTTAAAAATGTGTGGGGTTTGTTGGTGTTTTTGGTTTGTTTTTTTTTCCTTACTGTTTCTTTGTTGTTTTGGGGTTTTTTTAAGCATTATTTCTACTTGAGGCTGAACTGGATAAAGACACATTTCTGGATAAAACAGCTCCTGAGGAGCTCCATGGGGAGTTGATTTGGGGTTCTGAGCTGATAACTCTTGGGTGCAAGCCTGGAATTTGTTTCATTCTTGCATGATTTATGCCTGGCCCTGCTTTAAACATCAAAGTGCCTTGGAATTAACAGGGAGGAATTCCCAAGCCAGGCCTGAAGGTTTGGGTTTCCTGGCCAACCCTGTTGAGATTCCTCTCCATCACCCCCATGGACCTGAGGAAGGACAGCTCCATTTATAACCAGGAAACACCTGAAGGCAGGTCCCGTTCCAGAGGGGCTGGTGTGTGATATTTCTGCAGTTTCAATACCCACTGGGAACATGTCCAGTTTTCCTGAATTCCCTTGTGTAGAATCCTTGGATCTGGGGAGGGAAAACTGCTGGAGCTGTGTCTGTGCCTACCCTGGCTCTGCATCAGCCTCCCAGGGCAGGAAACAGGAACGCTGGGGGAGTTCAGAGCCCAGAAGTTACTGCATGGGACAGAAACCAGGCTCTGGGTGGAGCAGGATGGATCAGGGGCATGGATGAGCCCGTGGAGCACTAAACTCCCATCCAGGATGGCCTGTGACCCGAGGGCTGAGCCTGTCAGGAGGGCTGAGGTGCCAGGGTGGAGCTGGAAGTGTGCAGACACGGCAATTTGGGCACCCTTTGGGTTCAGGTGTCGCTGGGGTGTGAGCAGATCTGTAATCACACGTCTGCGGGGGGCTCCGAAGCAGCTGAGCTCGGCGTGGCGTTTCTTGTGGAGAGTCCCGGTGGTCTCAGAGGCTTTGCATCCAGCACCTGCTGAACCTTCGGTCCCCGTGGTTTTAATTGCATTCCAAGTGGAAGTGAAATTGTCTTTGGGGTTTTGAGATGCTGCTGCCCCGCGGGGACACGACCTTGTCTTCGGGCCGAAAGCTGGGCTGCCACAAGTGGCTCTGGCCTGCCTTGGGTGTGTCTGGTGTAGCCAAGGTTGGACAGGTCAGGTCACCTGAGACCAGGGAGGAAGTTCAGGAAGGATCAGGTTCCCCTCCAGGGACTGCTGGAAAGCAGTGCAGGTGGCACATTCCTTTCCTTCCGCTTCTCAACTGCTGAGTTTGTTGGGTCGAGGTGCTCCGGATCCGGGTCCCTTCTCCCAGATCCAGGTCAGTGCCTGAGCAGTTCCAGCAAACCTACACAGCAGCCTGTGTGGGAGCTGAAGATCCTCTCTGGCTGTGGCCCTGAGGGAGGGTGGGGAGCTCTGTGCTTGGGAGCTGGGGTTTATAATTCCGTGCTGGGAGCATCCCTTGAAACGGAGTTGGCTCCCTGAGAAGCTGCAGCTGCCCCATGCCTGGAAGTGTTCCAGGCCAGGTTGGGCTGGGAGCAACCTGGGATAGTGGCAGGTGTCCCTGCCCATGGCAGGGGGTGGGATGAGATGGGATTTCAGGTCCCTCCCAACACAAACCACTCCAGGATTCCGTGTTTGGTGATATTGAAGTAAATGAATAATTAATTTACGGTTTGCTCCAAAGCTCCTGACATCCCCCCTGTGTCTCTCTGCAGCTTACTGGAGGTTTTGGCTGTGTGTCAGTGTGGTCTATGAGCTCTTCCTCATCTTCATCCTCTTCCAGGTAAGTGACTGATACCTCCAGCTCCTAAAGGCCACTTCCATGTGGAGATCAACTCCTTTGTGGTGTTTTTTTCCCCCCGCTGACTACAGGAGATGTTCGTTTTTGTGAGATGGAATCACTGGGCTGTTTAATGAGGCTTTGAGGCTGAGGGAAATGATAATGCAGAAATATTTCACCTGCTCTGACCTCCAGTCACCCTCAGCCCGGGGCAGACACTGTGTTGAAGTGGTTTTAGGTGAGCTGGTGAGGGAGTTCATGTTCAGGAGTCTCTGCTCTGCTGGACTCAGGAGGAATTCACCTGGTTTCACCTTTGGAAATACCTTTAGCCTTGAATGACAGGTAGGTGTGGGGTTTTTGCAATAAACCAAAACTTCACACCCAGCTTTGTGTGGTGGCAGGAGCTGAGAGGGAGGTTTTTCATGGAAGGACGTGCCCTTGGTGCTTCCAAATGAAGCTGTTTTTACTGTGTTCTTTTTTGACCACATTTTGCCATATCTTGTCCTTTGGTAATCTGAGACTTTCCCCCTGACTTTTACAATTCTCAGAAGTTAAAATATTTTGAGGCAATATACTCATCAGGCAGCTCTAAAAATCGTTTTACATGAGAGAAGGGTGAGGAATGCTTTTTTTCTTTTTAAAGTTTTGCTTCTAGAGGCCGTGTGAGCTTGAAGAAGTGGGGCTGGTCACCCTGGGTTTTTCCAGCCATCCTTGAGCATGATATGTCCTGAGTGGCTGCAGTCAGACTGAGTAATTTTCATTGGTTGTACTGGTGTGGCTCTGAATTCCAGCAGAAAAGGCTGGAATGGCTTTGCTTCCTTCTGGCAGCGTGTGGTGTCAGCAGAGATTTAGTGGTTAAGGAACTCCCTGCTGTTGCTCAGCTCTTTTACTAAAAATACATCATTGCCTTGCCCAGGTTTAAATGAGGTTTAGTTCTGCTGAATCTGCAGGTGGCTGGACTTCCTGACAGCACATCCGAGCTCACTCGTGGCTGAAACTTGTCCCAGAGTTCGTGTGGCTTCAGCAGTTCATTCTGTAATTTCATTATTACTCTGTTAATTAATTTTGGCCTTGTCCTGCTGTGCTGCCTGTCACAGATGTTCTGGGGTAAAGCCTTGACCACAGCACTGGGTGATTCCGTTGGGAAATAAACTCTCAGCAATGTGTGGCTGTTTTAGTGGCAGATGAGTTCACTTTTTGGTCATTTTGGTAATTTCTTTTTGCTGTTTGCATGGGACCTTACTGGAAATGAGGGTTGGGAAGGATGAGCTGTGTGAAGGTTTTGGGAGCACAGAGGAGTGGCTTGGGGTAAAGGGTTAAGGATCACTGATTTCTCATCTTTAAGGTCATTCTGTAGCCATTTTCCCCCTTAATATTTAGGATTGGAGGCTCCAAGTCAGGTGTGTGTGTGTGGGGTGCTTCGAGGCCTGGCTTTATGTCAAGAATTGTTCTGCAACCAATTTGAAAGAAAGTCAATGTGAAGATCAGTGCTGGCCTTAATTCTGTTTGTGCCTTTTGTGTGTGGGTCCTTCAGGAGGATCCTGGGTTTCTGTGTTCCCTTGCAGACCGTGCAGGACGGGAGGCAGTTCATGAAGTACATTGACCCCCATTTAGGGGTTCCTCTGCCAGAGAGAGACTACGGGGGCAACTGCCTGATTTATGACCCTGGCAATGGAACTGACCCCTTCCACAACATCTGGGTAAGGAGCAAACTGACTAATGAGGCAGTTTTGGGCTAAAAAGCTGCTTAATTGAACTCTTTAGAGTGCAGTTGTGAGTCTGGCTGAGTGCTGAATCGGAGCACAGCCTGTGACTGACTCTTCAGCCTCTTTATTTCTCTTCTCTTGACCTTTCCTGTCCATCAGATGGGGATGTGTCTCTTGGGATCCCAATTACCTGATTGCCCGGGGGTGAACTGTTCAACAGCCCTTCCTTCTCAGGTTGTTGGTGTCAATTTTCCCGGCAGAGTTTGGGTTTCTTTGTGTGCTTGAGGACTCTTCTCCTCGGTCACCTTGAAGCACGAAGCCCAGAAGCTGCACCACACAATCCCACAAGGGTTTGGGTTGGAAAGATGACGTAGTCCCACCCCCTGCCATGGGCAAGGACACCTTCCACTAGTCCAGGTTGCTCCAGCAGCACTTTTCTGAGTCCTGAAAACCATCAGGCTATTGTTTCTCCCTGGCAGAAATTCCAGGGCAAAGGAATGATGGTCATTTACAGCTCCCTGACTCTGTGGAGTGAGGAGCACCCAATCCTTTGGGTCTGCCCTGTAAATCTGCAGTGCCCCAGGGACTGGAGTAACTGGGATCTTATGAAAGTAGAGGGAAAGGCACTGTGCTCAGGGACTGGCAGGGCTGGTAAGATTTAAGAAGCTCTGCTAAATTCCTTCCTGATGAAGGAATGCAAGTATTTATGTGTGGGAAAACCAGAAGTTTGTTGCTGCATTTTTCTTGGGGGTGGGATGGGGAAAAAAAGGGCTGTGACCTTCACTTTCTTCTTGGTTTGCAGGACAAGCTGGATGGATTTGTTCCTGCTCACTTTTTTGGGTGGTACCTGAAGGTAAGAATGGCTCATTTCGTCTTAGGGACTCTGCTCCTCTGCTCCCAGAGCCTCACTGCTGCTGCTTTTGTGGTGCCAAGCCACAGTCAGTTATACCAGGCTTTGTAATACATGAAAACACATGTAAAGATGTGAAAAGCCTTTTTCTCCCTTTTTTCTGTCTCCTGCCCATGTTAGACCACCTCATTTATTTCCAGAGATCTATTACAGCAACAGGCTCCCTCTCTCCTCCACAGGGATTCATTCTGGGGTCAGATCAATAAAGAACTTAATTCCTGTAGCAGCAGAAATGCTGGAACGACCTTTGGAAGTGGAGTGTGGGGCAGGCAATGACAGTGATATTCCCAAACACAGATGCTGCTGCTGCTGCTTTCCCAGTGGCATCAGATCAGGGTTTTAAACCATTAAATGGGCAGTGGTTTAATTCTTGTTGCTTTTTAGTCAGTATCAACCAACTGTGGAAGGAATTCCAGCTGCGCCTGTCTCTGGCAGAACAGTCAGCAGTGTTTTGCTGATTACTTTGGTCTAAATATTACCTTTTTTAACCCAAGCAGACTGACTAACTCAGGCGGTTTTGCCCCCTGCAGACCTTGTTTGGGCTTGCTATTTAAATAACAAGCTGGCAGAGCTCAGCTGTTTGAAAAACAAGCTGGAGCTGTTGGTTTGTGTTTTCATTTAAAAGTGCCGATGTGTTCTGTGAGTGGTTTGGGGCATCCCTCAGAACCAGAGGTGAATTTGCTGGGCCTGGGGAGACCTGGACTTCAGCTTGTTCTGTCAGTGAACTGAGCTGTAAATTTGAAAAACTTGGATCCTCTTTATTCCAAGAGAATTGCCGTAGAAACTGGGCTGCCCAGCTGGAAGGAAGCAGGCTGCTGGATTTCCGCTGGGCCATAGCATATTTTTCTCTTAAATATGTTAAATATTAACCTATTTCTCTATTAAAAGCTGGAGGTTGAGTGTATTGTCTCAATAAACAGAGATGGGCTTGTGTTTGGGTTTTTTCCCCAAATCACAAGGCCCCAGGATGGCAATATTGAGAATGAATGGGCCTCATTCATCAGAAATTATTGTGGCTTTGGAGTCGTTTAGAGCCCATGAAAAGCTCTGAAAAGCCTTTTCTGAGCACTGTTAGAATGGTGCTGCCTGTGGTGGTTGAGCACCCAGTAATTCCATGCACTCATTTCCCTCCTGCTCAATCCCATTTTACCTCTCTCTGTTCTTCCATGTGGTGGGGTTATTATCATAATCTATATTCCTGGGCTGGTTTTGGCTGGGGTAGAGGTGATTTTCTTCAGTGTCTTTCCTGTCCCTTGTACTGGCAATGTTGAGAGGCCGGTGGGCATTTAGACCATCACATCATGAAAACAAAACTATCCCGAGTTTCCTGATCCTTTTCTGGATACTGGTGACAAGATCTACAACTGTAGATGGATTTTAGCAGCTGTTTAAAAGACATTTTTTCTCCCCTCAGACCTTGATGATTCGGGACTGGTGGATGTGCATGATCATCAGTGTCATGTTTGAGTTCCTGGAGTACAGCCTGGAGCACCAGCTCCCAAACTTCAGTGAATGCTGGTGGGATCACGTACGTACTGCAGGGACCAGGGCTTATTTGGGAATGCACATTTTGTGGGGAGGGCTGGGAATGGTGAGAGCTGAATTGTATCACGTGTGGGACTGCTCCCTGTTGAGTTTGTGACGTGCTTGTCACTGTTTCTGTAATTTTGTGGGTTACAAACCCTTGGACATGGATGAATATTTGTTTGGGCTCATTTCACACCGGAGGGAGAATCTAAAGCTGTACCTGAACACTTTCAAATACTGGCTTCTGGTGCAAAGCTTAAAGTCTGAAATTCAGAGGAAGGCAAAACTTGGTGTGGGCTTCAAGGGACACCCTTTTAAAATTATGCTTTATTTTCCTGTGAGGTTTAAGCTGGTGCCAGAGCCATCAGAGTTCCCTGCAGTCAGGGCACACAGCTCTGGGTCTGTGTTTGGATGGATTTTGGGAAAGACCCAAGCTTGGAATGATTTTCTCCGTGGTTGTGTTTACAAAAGTCAGTGCATTATTAGAGACACCAAGCCAAGCTATTTAGCCTTCAGAAAATCCGTGGAATTAACATTCTGTCCCACTCCTTGGACCCATGCTCTAGTGTTCCTTCCCCAGCATCACTGGTGTGTTTCTCCTTCCAGTGGATAATGGATGTGATCTTATGTAACGGGTTAGGAATTTACTGCGGGATGAAGACCCTGTCCTGGCTTTCCTTGAAAACCTACAAGTGGCAAGGACTCTGGAACATTCCGACCTACAAGTAAGCTGGGGAGGAGGGAACAACACAAAGGTTGGGCCCCTGTTCAAGAGCTTGGTTGTTCCGTGTGGGTTAATGTGAATTAAAGAATTCCTGGGTGTTCAGGTGACTCCAGGATCCAGTGACTTACTGCTGCAGGGAGGTTTGTTTGAGAGTTTTATTCACCTTGTGGATGGGATTGTTGGAAATACACCTGTGTGTCCCAGGCATTGCCCGATGGAAGTGAGCTTATTTAATGAAATCATTTAAGGAGGTGTGGGAATCCAAGCTGGCATCTTACTCCCATTCACAGCAAGGATCTGTTTGGTCTTTCTGCTTTCCCTAGTAACCAGAACTTCACGGGAACTGGGACACTGGGAATTAAAATTTAATAAATCCCTTGTAGTGGTGTACCAGTAGTGCCCCGTCGTGCTGTGTAGTGTCTTTGCTGAGCAGAGCAGAACTGCTTACAACACGGGGTGTACTATGTTAAAGCTTAAATTGATAATTGAAATAACAAGCTCAGAGCTAATCTCATTAAGTTGTGATTTTAATGGAGTAAACGGAGGCGTTTTGCATATCTGAACTGGTGTCTCAAGTGGAAGCGCTGGCAGATGCCTCTTGCCTTGCCTTCAAGCTGCAGTGGTTATTTTGCTCTTTTCCAGAGGCAAGATGAAGAGGATCGTGTTCCAGTTCACCCCGTACAGCTGGGTGAAGTTCGAGTGGAAGCCGGCCTCCAGCCTGCGCAGGTGGCTCGCAGTCTGCGGCATCATCTTCGTGGTGAGGACACCTCTCTGGCCCTCCTGTCCCCTGGTTCCAGCTCCTGTAACTCAGGCTGCAGTTCTGGGGATGTTCCTGAAGCTGAGGCCGGGAGGGATCCCTTCCCAGTCCCGCAGAGCTGTGTCCGTGTCTCTGGGACAGGTGACAGATTCACTGCAGGAAGGGTTGTCCTTGCTTGCTGAGCACTGTTGCTGGCAATGGGAGCAATATAAAGTGGGATCTCTGGGTTTTCAGCAATTTGTTGCTCCCCAAAGCATCGACTGTGGGTGAAAGCAGCTCAAACCCCCTCAGTTTTATGCAGGTACAGGTCACATTACAGCTGGAAAGGGCTGTATCCAAGGCCTCAGGCTCCTCTGAGCTCACTCCTGAAGCACAGATCTGCCTAAATAATTCAGTTCTCCTGGATTTTTCAGTTTTTAAATATTTCACTGCACACACAGCACCTGAGGGGGTGGAATTGTTTCCTGCTGGGAATGCAGCATCTGAAATTCAAACCTGTGCCTGTGGAACAGAACTTGTCACCCACGTGACACTGATAGGGAGGGTGAACTAGGCAGTTTAAATGCCTTTTTCCCACTCCTGCCCCTTTGCCAGCCAGGGGACTTTGGCCTTTGTGCCGTCCGTGGGATGTCACTTGGCTCTGCTCTGAGCAACTCAAACTTATTGCAACCCAGCAGCTGTGAAATTGAATTAAACCCGTCCCCGTGATGCCCGGGGTGATCCAGAGGCACTGGGCATGATCCAGGTTCAGGTGGCACAGGACAGAACTCTGTGTTTTGCCAGAACAAGCTCCCAGCACCTGCTTCCTGCTGCAGGACACATTGGCCAAGCTCATGTGGCACGCCAGGCCTGCTTTGTGGGAGCAGCGACAGAGTGTAAATAAAACAGATGTTTCCCCAAAAGGTTGCTGGTTGCACCCTGAAGAAATTGGGGTTGAGGTGCTGCTGCAACAGAGATCCCAGTGAATTTATACTGGACTGTGGGATTATGTTTCTTTCAGCACATCCCAGCTTCAGCTGACAGGTTCTAAGCAGCTTCAGGTTCTGGCTCGCTCCTTGGGCTTAAGCAATGCTTAATGCCCTTTGTTATCACTTCTTTTGAAGTGACACTCTGGTGTCTCTCTGCTCCCTTAAGCACATTGCCAGGGCAGCTGCTCGAGAGAACATTTTGCTCTTGATTTATAATCAACTTTCCCGAGTTGGCTTTGGGGGTGAGTTTGCATAACTGAGACAAAACAACCCAGCCCAGCCCCCCAGGATGTGCAGCTCGTGCCTCTTGTTATGGTGGGTTTTAAAGGACAGGGAAAGGACAAGCTGTGCTTTTGGGATCTGTCCTCAGTGCTTCTGCTGGTGCTTCAGGCTCTTTCTTTGAAGTTCACAAACGTGTTTGAAGTTTGAGGGTACTGCTTGTCCAGCTGTTTTTAGTGCCTCTTCCAACATAGAGGAAATGTTTAAAAACCCAGTTGGTTTTTTTGGGTTGGTGCTGGTGGTTCACTCAGTGATGCTGAGCAGGGCTGAGAAATGGGCAGGGGGAGCCCTGCAGGGAGAGACGGGCATTCCAGGCTTCATCCACTGGCGTTTTCCAAATGTAATCCACGTGTCCTTTCTCCCAGTTTTTGCTGGCAGAGCTGAACACGTTTTACCTGAAGTTTGTGCTGTGGATGCCCCCCGAACACTACTTGGTGCTGCTACGCCTCGTGTTTTTTGTCAACGTGGGAGGAGTGGCCATGAGGGAGATCTACGACTTCATGGATGACCCGTAAGCCCCACCTCTCTGTACTTCCCATGTCGAGCTCCACGTGCTTTGTTTTGAACTTGCTCCAGCTTGCTGGCATCCATCTTGGGCACTAGTTCAGCTTGTCAGGGACAAAAAAGGCCTAATCCCAAAGCATCCCGCTTCGTGTTCCTTTGTTTTGGAGGTACCACTCTCACTGCCCCCGGTCAGAGAGCAGCTGTTGTTAAGGGCATTGTGTGTGCACTGTGTTAACCTCAGTGTCTGGTAAATGATCTCTCTGTGGAGAAGGGAGTGTGGAAATGAGCTGGAGTGCCACTGGCTCGTGGGCGGAGGAGCTCCGTGCTCCGATTCCAGACCGAGAGCCAGGAACTGCAGTCCTTGGATGTGCCCTCTGGGGACATCAGGGCCCAGACTAAAAAATGTGATTCTTAAAGGCACTTCTTTCCTTGAGCTGTCTTCCCCCTGGCCCTCCGGAGCTCTCCTGGCATCCTCTTGCAGGTCAGAGGCCCTCGGTAGCAGGATGTGCTGCAGGTGAAGCACCACACACAGCAGTGCATGTACTTGAGACTGTTCCCACCTCAGCATCATATTTGTCCTCGCTGCTTTTGTTTCTGCAGACCATGTGAGAGCTGAGAAAGCTTTGTTCTCAAAATCACCTTTTCTTTTAATGTCACAACCTGCCTGAGCCCACATCCTCAGCCTAAGGCACCGTCTGGCTTCCAGGGGTGTTCATTGTCTGTCGCTGACCAACGCAAAAAAGTGTCTGTGTTCAGAATTTAGGGTTCCAACATGGTCTGAAGATCAGTTTCCCTTGCAAGGCTTTGACTCCTAGAAGTGGGAAGAAGGGCCAGCCCACATTGCTTAGTCGGAATTCAGGACATTCTGCAGGGGCAGGATGCCCTGCCCTTGGTGTTGGACCTACTGGTTTGGGACGTGCCTCCAACTCACAGGTAAGAAGAGTCTCTGCCTCGCTGCCGAGCTCCTCTCCTTAGCGCCATTCATCTTCTTGTGGTGGGGTTGGAAAAGCTCCTTTGCCCTCTGTTCCACCACGTGGCATAACACTGGAATTTGGGAGAGCCATCCCTCGCCGGTGCCTCAGCCCTGGTTCCGATTGCTGCCGTTCCTTCCGCGAGCCGGAGCAGCTCATCCCGAGCTGCGCGCCCCCGGCACTGCCACCATCTCCTGCCACGTTCCCTGCTGGGGGAGGTGGCTGCCCCCACATCCTGGCCTTCCTGGCTCTGCTTGACGCCCCCCAGAGCTGACATCAGGCTGCTCCTGCAGAAGGGCAGAGCTGAGCTCTTACCTGGTACCTTCTCTGCAGGGGGTTTTGCCACCCCTTCCTGCATTCCAGGCCATCCAGGCAGAGAGGATCTGCCCCCGTTTGGCAGCTTCACTGGCACATCATTTCCAGCCAAGGATCCTTCAGGATTCTTCCTGTGGTGTTGTAGGGAGAAGCTGCTGGAAAGAGCAGGCTGTACCAGAGGCTCCCAGCTTACATCACGTGGGAAACCTTGCTGACCTTTTCCTTTTGGAAATTCTTAATGCTCAAAGACTGGAACATCCCACTGCCCTTCCTTGACAGAAACGTGGCTCACTGCCTTGTCTGGTGGTGATGGGATTGTCTGGGATGAACTGATGAGGTCTCTCCAGACAGCCCTGCAGTGTTGGGTCTGCAAAGCAGTGAAATTCCAACATGAAGAATTCTTTTTCCCATTCAGGATGCTGAGTGTCCGCAGGCAGTTCTGGGGCTTTGCTTGCAGGGCCTTGGGCTGAGTGTGGTGACAGTGAAGTGCCTGGAATTGCCATAGTCCCAGAAGAGGGGTGGAGCTTTCTCCAGCCCTCACACACCCCACTGCTGTCCTGATCCACGTGCTGCCTGAGTTCCCGAGGACTGGATGTGTGAAACGTTCCTGACCAGGAGTGTCTTGATGCAACAGCCTGTAGCATTTGACCCTAGTCCCACATTCCTGCTTGGAGCCTTCCTGTCACTTCCAGGGAGTCTGCGTCAAGGCCATGAATTTTTGTCTCCCTCATCACAAGAAAAACCTTTCACCTCTTTCCTGAGTGTTAGGGCAGGAAACCAGCTCTCTTCCTCGGCTGCCTTGGGGCTGCACAGCTCTTGTGTTGGGGTTACCTTTGATTCTGTTGTCAGGGAAAGGATGGCAGAGGAGGAAGCAGCCCAGCAGAGCAGAAAGGTGCCCTCATCATCCCAGCAGCTGGAATTCCCTGTGAGAGATCTGCTGCTTCCTTTCATCTCCCTGCCTGTGGGTTAGGGCTGGTCTCTGCCCATTTAATCTGTCACCACCTGGAGCAGTTTCTGCAGCCCTTTCATCCGAGCTGATCCAGGCAGGATACCTTTTAAGAAGGAATGCACTCATCCCCTCTGCGTCAGCAATCACCTACACTCGATTTATTCCGTGCTTTTTCCCGGGGTATTTGGATGGTTTGGTGTAGCTTGAGCCACGCATTGGTGTCAAAGATAGCTCTGGGCCTTGTGTGTGAGAAGCTCCTGCTTGGAGACATACCCTGAACATCAGCTGGTCTCAGGCTGCTCAGAGAATCGTTTCATGTGGATTTACCTGGGAATGGGGACACTTCCCTCCATTGTGTGGCGATGAAGTTTAACTTTGCTTGCTTTTAGAGCCTCTGCGAGGAAACTGAAGTAACACCACCATGAAAGTGTCCTCCTGCAGAGCCTTAGTGCATGTGTGATCTGAACTAGGCTTGTAGGACTGTGCAAAGCTGAGTGAAATCACTGCCCCAGCTGTCTTTTTGTGCAGATTTCTCCACATCCCTAACTTTACAGCAATGAGATGGTTTTGTCTGTGTTTCTCCTGCAGGAAGTTCCACAAGAAGCTGGGCCAGCAGGCCTGGCTGGTTGCTGCTATTACTGCCACAGAGTTCCTGATCGTCGTCAAGTACGATCCCTACACGCTCACCCTCTCCCTGCCCTTCTACATCACCCAGTGCTGGATCCTGGGGATTATCCTGGTGCTCACCTGGACAGCCTGGCGCTTCTTCATTCGGTGAGTGGGGCTGCATTTGGGGCTGGCCAGGGCTTTAGGGGGATTTGTTCAACCCCCATCCTCAAATGTGCTCCCCGGGACTGCCTGGGGAGAGAGCACAGCTCTCCTGGGTGGCTGCAACTCCTGAAATAAACAGGGCCTGATCCTGGCAGTTTCCTGTCCGGATCACGGAAAGCAGCTGCACAGGCCCTCAGGAATTAGCAGCCTTCCAGTATTGGAAGGGGCCCACAAGGAAGCTGGAGAGGGACTCTGCATGTCAGGGACTGGAGGAATAGGACAAGGGGGAATGGCTTCACACTGCCAGAGGGCAGGGTTAGATGGAGTGTGGGGAAAACTTTTTCCCCTGTGAGGGTGGGGAGGCCCTGGCACAGGGTGCCCAGGGAAGCTGTGGGTGCCTCTGGATCCCTGGAAGCGTCCAAGGCGAGGTTGGACGGGGCTTGGAGCAGCCTGGGCTAGTGGAAGGTGTCCCTGCCATGGCAGGGGTGGAATGGGATGGGCTTTAAGACCCCTTTCAACCCAAACCCTTCCATGATAGTTTGAAGTGCAGTGGTGTGTGGAGGGGCGTCAGTGGCTGCTCCTGTGGGATTGGCTGTTGTGCTGTGGCAGAGGTGGGAAGAGCCAAGCCACCAGCCAGAAACACAAACTGCCCGTGAGTCAGTGCCATCAGCAGCTGCAGAAGCGCCCAGCCAGGGGCTCCAGTGAGTTGTTATCCCAAGAAGCTTCGTGCAGAGCAGGCTGCTGTGCCGTTCTTCCTGCAGGCTGGAATGGTGTGCTGTGTGTGTTGCAGGGACATCACCCTGCGGTACAAGGAGATCCGGCGGCAGAAGCAGGAGCACAGGCACGAGAAGGACAAATGCCTGAGCAACGGGGATGGACACTCGGCCCTGCTGGATGAGCCCAGCGGGGACAAACTCTGCGAGAAGAAGCTCTGAGCGTGGACACGGGGCTGACAGGAACTCGCGGAGCCCGAGCGGGCCTGGTGCGCGGTCCCAACCTTATCCTACCTAACTCCTAATTGTCACTGTTAGCGTTCCGGCGTGTGGGAATCCTCTCGGGGAGGATGGCACTGACACAGCCCCCCCCTCTCCTCGTGTCACCTGGGCAGGGCCAGAGGAAGTCGGTGTGGAGGGAGGTCAGCGCCGACCCCGCGCACGGGCCGGGGCCCTCACCGGGTGCTGCGTGTCTTCCTCGGAACCTGGTGTGGAGGCAGGGGGCTCAGAGCACGGCACACAGGGATCTGCTGCTGCATTCCCAGGGAACTGAGAGCTCCGTGGGGCGTTGGGGCACTAGGAACACTTGTTTTGGAGCGTACAGAGACCAGGCACGGGAAATGAATGCTGTTCTTCCTGCTGGAACTACCTGGAGCTGCGGAGGAGGATTGGGTGAAGGGTTGAGCGAGATGGCCGCGGGTACACGGGGGCCTGTGGCCACGCTGCGTTCCTTGCACAGGATGTACCACAGCACGCTGCTGTTCCAGCCCCTCTGCAGGGCATCCCGCCGGCTTCCAGTGTCCAGAGCGGCCTGCGGCACTCGGGTGGTGTGTCCCAGCTCTGGGGGGACAGGCAACTTCTCCTTAGCTCTTATTTTTAATTTCTCTTCTAGTCTCGGTCATCTCTTAAATGTAAGGGAAGGTGAAGTGAGAAAGGTCAACCTGCCTTCGCTCTGCGGAGTAAAATGTGTCACAAGCAGAAACCAGGAGTGTCCCGTCGGTCTGGGGTTCCCTGCGTTCTCCTCAGCTGGGTTTGTGTCCCCACCCGGCGGGGTTTGCTCCGGGGTCTGACAGGGGCACGTCAGGCTCTGCCACCCTTTGTCCCTGCCCCATTCCTCCTGGGATGGCTCCAGAGTGAGGGGTCTCTGGGAAAGCTATTCCCTGCAGTGTCGCACCGCACGTCCCTGGCACAGCCCAGCCCAGCCAGGGAGCATCCTGAGCCAGGCGGTGTTTCTGCTGGTGACTCAGCATCCTGGAAGGGGAATGGGAAGCCTGGGCTGCTTTGTTTCCCCAGGTCATTTTTCCAAAATGTGAGAGCTCCACTCATCCACGCGGATTCTGTATCCTCCGCTCCGAGCCTTCGCGTCACTGTCCCGGGCACTGACGTCACTCCCTGCTTAATCCAATCTGGCTGTTTTCCAGGGAAGGGTTTATCCAGAAGAAAATGACACACACACCACAGTACAGCTCCGAGAGTGCAACCCCAAACTTCTGAGGTGGCAGGAGCTTGCAGACTTGCTGCCCAGCACACAGCGGGGTTTTAATCCTGCTTGGTCTTGCGTGGGAATGACAGCCAACATTCCCAGCTTTAGTGTCCCAAATGCTTTCCACCCATAAAAAGTGGGCAACAGGCAGTCTGGAAGTTGGGAATCCCCAGCTGGGGGGGTGGCCAGGTGACCTGGGGGGACTTGTCCCTGCACCCCCCTCCCGCCAAAGGGCTGCTTACCTGCACTGGCAGCACCTGGTGAGGAATATCCAGAGGGATCCGGGAGACTTGGCCTCACACATGAGCCACTGGCTCATCTGTCTGCATCCAAGGGATCCCAGGGATAGTCTGGATCCTGCCCATTTAGTTGTGTGTGCTGGTTTGTCCTTTGGGACATGGGTCCTCTCTTGTCACCTCACACACGGAGCCGGGGGCCGAGGGGGTTGGGCGGTGCCCCCTCCAGCACACGGGATGGGTGCGTGGATGCTGGGCCTTGAGGTAAGGAATGTGTCCAGGTTCTCAGGGAAAAAGGTGGGCTCTGGCAAACTCTCCTGGATTTAGGAATCCTTTGTGATCGTCTCAAGGCAGTGCTCAAAGCAGCCTCATCGTGAGGAGGTGGAAGGAAGCCAAGAGTCCTCGTGGGAATAACATTTGGCATGGCCTGAAATGGGACCCTCCCTGTGGAGAGGGCAGAGGTGGAGGGCTCCTGCTCCCGCACACTGGGGTGTCCGGCTCACCTGGAACAGGTGTCCCACCTGTGGTCACCCTGATTCCACGGAGAGCTTGGCCAAAGGTAAGTGTTGGCTTTAAAAAGGAGGGGTTTTCAATAGGAGGGTTGGTGTCTGTGTGAGGCTGGAGGAATCCCGGTGCCCAGCCGGGGCATTTGGACAGTTCCAAACCTCAGCCTGATCCCATCCCGTCTGGAACAGCTCTGGGAGTCACTTTTGCCCAGAGTCTGGAGTGGTGAGCCCTGAGGTGCCCTGCAGGCAGGAGGGTGCTGGGTCCCGGGCAGTGCTGCAGAGGGACAGCCTGCCACATCCCTGGGGAAGGATCATGGCTTGCTCTTTTCCAGCTGTGCCCAGGGAAGAGCCAGGAAGCCCCATGGAAAGGAGCCTTGGCTGCAGGATGAGGCAGCTCTCCCACCCAGTTTTTGGTACAGTCAAAACTTGCTGTTTCCTCCCTGAAAGTGAGCTTCCTACCAGGAAGATGACAGGAGCATCTCCCAGGGCAGAGCAGGGAGCCTGCAGCCAGGGTTGAGCTGGCCCCGTGGCTGGATATGGTGGGTGTTCCTGGGAATTGCAGGTCCCTCTGGAATGTCACACTGCTCCATGGCCCCTGACCCCACCTCTGCTCACGGTGTGTGGGTGTTTTCTCCCCACAAAATCCCAATTACTCCGTTTCCTCCAAGCGAAGTGTTTCTCCTGCTGTCTGAAATTGCTGCGTGCTGCCCTGGAAGTCGCCTGGCGTGTGAGGTCAGGTGGCTGAAGCCATGGATACGAAGGCAGGGGAAGGGAAGATCCCCTGGAAAGGTGTGTAGGCACAGTCTTTCCGACGGTCACGGTGTCAGGGTGTGGTGGGCACGGAGCCAAACTGCATGAGGAGCTTTTGGGGCCAGATGCCAAAAGATTTCACCTCTTGGTGCAGAGGGAGAGGATCTGATGGGTTTTCTTAGGAGCATCCAAAGGCAAGACCTTTCTGGATGGCCCCAGGAAGGATACACAGCTGGAACAAGCTGTTTGGGACAAGGGAGAACCCAAGGATTCGGTTTGGGGTGGTGATCCAGGGACCCCAAGGGGCTCTGTGCCCTTTGAGGGACAAGGGGAGGGGACATGGGGCCCCATGCAGCAAAACGCTCCTCAGGGCCCGTGAGGAGGAGCAGCTGGAGATGCAGGGATGCGGTGGGATGGACCAGGGAGTCCCTGGGAAGTGGCACTGGGGGATTTGGGGGAGGCTGCTATGGCCAAGCACACAGCAGAGGGTCTCTGGTGTGGGGTGAGGGGTCTGGCATTGTCCTCCTCACTCCTGGCTGGGATTTGGGGTGCATTTGCAGGGTTTGGGGTGAATTTCTTTGAGGGTTTTTTTATGGCGACTTCCTTAGGAAAGCTGGGAGCCTGGGAGACAGACCAGAGCGAGAGACCCCCGGGGTCCGCAGGCTCTGCCGGGGGGTTCGGGCTGGGCCGGGCCGAGCCCCGGGGAGGGTCTGGCGAGCGCAGAGACCGCCCAGCTCATGGCACGGATGAGCGGCGGCTCCGCCCCGGGCTGGGCTGGGCGAGGGAGCGGAGCCGCTCCCGGTCCCGCACCGCCGGGAAGCATCCCGGCCGTGGGGGGACATCCCGGATCCCGGGGCTGGGCTCCGGAGCCGCAGGGACCCCCGGGCAGACGCGGGGGGCTCTGCCCGGTCCCCGGGGGTGGGGAGATCCGTGGATCCCGAGGCTGAGCTCGGGGACCCCCGGGCGGCGCGGGGGGCTCTGCCCGGTCCCCACCGCCGGCCGGGCGGGCCCCGGGGCTCGCAGCTTCCCCCCCGCCCTGGGAGCGGACGCAGCTCGGCGGATGCCGGGGCCGCCCGGGGGTCCCCGCGCTCCCCGCAGGTCCCTGAGGATTTGTACCTGTCCAGGTAAAGCGCGGGGGGCGCCGCTTTGGGTGCCCGTGGGTGGGACGTGTGTCCTGCGGGGGCTGGGCAGGGCGCTGGGGGAGAGCAGAGCCCAAATCCTTCTGTTTGGGCAAGTTTGGGATGCGTCTTTATTCGTGCCGGGAGCAGACTGCATCCCGCTTCTGTGCCCTGCGGATGGAGGCCGGGGGGCCGGAGGGGGCAGGACAGGGCTGGAAGCGGCCGAGCAGCGCTGCGGGACCGGCCTCACCGCTGAGCTGCGTTTAGGCCGGGCTCAGCACACCGGGCACGGGTGTCTGGGGCAGGACAGGGAGGGAGGATGAGCAGGGAGATCGCTGGAACCTGGATCGGGACGTTTGGGGACTGCAGCGTGCTCGGAGGGGTCGTAGCCAGGTTGGTCCCGGTGCTCTGCGACCAGCAGTTGGGGTTGCTGTGCCTGGGGCCTTGGCAGCAGCGAGGTGACAACCCCCTGAAGGCTGGGGGACCCCCTTTTCCAGGGGGGACAGGTGGCTTTGATGCTGTTTTATTGTCCCTCCAAGCAGGGAAAAGAGAGCTGAGCTCTGCAGCAGCTCCCGAGGAAAATGAGGCTGTGTTGGGGTATTGGGATGGATGGAGAGGGCTCTGCGCCCCAAACCTGGGACTCTGCCCCCCATTCTTGGTCTCTGCACCCGAGACCAGGGCTCTGCAGCCTGATCTTGAGGTCTGTGGGTGAAAAATCCATCTATCCCTGTGCTGCCAGTAGTGGGAGATCGGTGCCTGTTCCCTTCCCAATGCCTCAGGCTTGATTTCCCAGGGATTTGAGCGGCAGGTCAGGGGGATGTCGGAGCAGCTCAGTGCAACGCTCCGGGGAAGAGCTTAGTTAACAAAAAAAAGCGCCATAAATCGTTCCCCGAGCTCCTCCACCCCCGTTTCCTCGCTCAGGGGAGATTGATGCTGCTCTCCTAATAGGAAAATACCTCTGGGTTTCATCCCAGTGCTGAGCACCGCAGTCTCTTTCGTGGTGATGCCTTGGAAATCTGCTTGACTTGCCGCTTAGAGCTCATTAGAGAGGGAGGTTTTGGGGGTGGAAGCTCTGAAAGAAAGGAAAAATCAGAAATTCCTTCTAATTTCCAGAAGAAATTGGGAAGAGATGGAGGGGGTTTAAAGGGGATGTTTGTCCTCCTGCAGGGAAACCCGGTCCTGGAAACTTTGCTGTTTTCATATTAAAAATAATTGGGAAGCAGGGGGAGGAACAGAGCCCCTTGCTTGGGTACGGGAGCTTTTCAGGGCGTGAAAAGAGGCAGTTTAGGGTAAATCTCTGTCACGTTGGTCTGTGGAGATGTCAATTTTCAGCACTAAACAGCAAAGCGTTGCCTTGAGCTGAGCTCAGCCCGGGACACGAGCCCAGCCAGGATGGGACTGTTCTATCCATTGCACAGGGGGATTTGTGCCAGAGGGAGGAGGGCGGGGAGGAGCTGGGCACCTCCCAGCCCCATCCCAGCATCGCTGTCACTTCGGGTGACATTAGGGCTCCCCCTCCTCCTGTTACCCCAAGCATGGGCCATGTGCCCCTGTGGAGGGGCCCAGGCCAGGCCAGCACAGCTGATATTCCATGTCGTGAAATTCCCACTTTTGCCCTTTAAAATCCAAGCCTGGATGGTTTGGGGGGGAGTTGATCACGCCCCGCAGTGCCTGAGGCTGTGAGCACCCAAGGGGAGCTGGAATTTGGGGCCCAAATATTGTGGGATCATCTGTCCAAGGCCAATCCAGCTCCATGAGTGGGCTTTGGGAATTCTGGGGAGGGGCTGAGGGGCTCTGAGGGAGGTGTGTGGGGCTTTAGGTGCAGTGCTGAGGTTGTGTCCCCATGGGGGTCTGTGGGATCCCACCAGCTCCCTGTGGTCTGTGGTCCCCCGGCAGGGATGCCAGGGAACAGGGGGTGCTGGTCAGTTCCCGTTGGATTTCCTTGTTGGGTGTTTTTGGGGATTCCAAACCCCCTTCTCATAGCAGGAACAGCTGGCTTGGATAAATCCCCCTCAGCATCCGTGGTGCCTGTGCTGGGATCTGCCTGGCAGAGCAGCTTCCTTTGGACTCGACTGGGAAAAGCCCTTTCGGGGGGGGGGGGGAAGGCAACGCAGCTTTCCCGCTGCAGGAGCTGATCCCTGGGCAACAGCATCCCCTAAACCCCGCAGTGACCCCAAAATGGGGGAATGGGGCTGCCCCCCTCGGCTGGGGGCAGGGCACCCCTCGGGAGAGGCTGGGAAACTGCAGGAGGCAAAGGAAGGCTTCAGCTGGAAAAGCAGCAAAGGGCTTTGAGGGCTCCTGGAGGGGAGATGTCCACACACACAGAGGGGTTGGGAATGTCGCTTGTTAAACGCTCCCGAGGCAAATGGAGCGGCTCTGCCCCTTCCCGAGGATTCCTGTCCCCCCTTCAGCTCCTGCCGGTGGCTCAGAGGCTCCAGAGCGTTTGCTCAGCGCCTGGAAGGGGAGCCAAGGCCGGGAGCGATGGAGGGGGAGCAGTGATGGAGCGTCCCTGCTGGAAAATCACAAGGCATTCCCTTCTTGGGTTCTTCCCCTTCATCCTAACGAGGTGTCTCGCTCATTCCAGGCTGTCCCGCTCGCCGGGAGCGTTTGCCATGGACACGGGGCACGTAAGCAGATCCCGCTTCAGTGGTGAGTCCTCCCCAGGGAGCCCGGGAAGGGTTTGGGGCAGAGCTGCTGGCGCTCACACCGAGGTTTTTTGGGGGGAAGGGATGGCTGGTCCTTGCTGCTTCCCGTGGGGAGAACCCTCTGCTCCATGCGCCCGCGGGGTTTTGTTTCCTAAAACAAGGGTAAAACCCTTAAAACCTCCAAGTTTTCCAACATGAGAGCTCAGCCCTCGGAAACGGGCAGGAATGAGGGGGAAGCAGGTTCCAGCTCAGCTGGGATTTGCGCTTGGAGTTACTCAGAGGTAGGAGCCAGTAAAGGATTATTCTGCTATTTTTATTTTTATTCCCAATTTTATTCCCGATTTTGCCTCTCCGCCGTAGCAGGAGCCTGGGAGCTCTGGCACGGGGAGCCTCCAGCTGCTTCCCACAGCATCATTAGCCGGGATGCAGGGATAAAGCAGAGCCCTTGAGGGGTTTGTGTCGGGGTGGAGGCAGCAGGACCCGGGTCCCACCCCAATGTTTAACCCGGGAGATCCCTGCGGGCTGCTCCCGGATCCAAAGCAGGTGCTTTGGATGCGAATACTCAGTTCCTTCCGCAGTTCCCGCTGGAGGAGGGCTGCGGGGAGCAGCAGGTTGTCCCTGCGCTCGGATGCGATGTGGGAGTTCAGCCTGGCTTTGGGCTTTTTCCGGCTCCGAAGGAGGGAGCGCTGCGGCGTGATGATGCCGGAGGAAATCCTCTCTTTCCCCCTTTTTCTGTGTCGCACGGAGCGGCTGGTGCCGGTTCGGCGCGGGAGTGATGGAGGCTGGTGCAATGCAGCAGGAACCGAGCCCGGCGCTCCCTCCCCGCTCGCTCCGGCGGCACCCGCGGGGCTCTGCCCGTTTCCGACAGCTTCTCGTTTGGCTTTTCCCTGCTCCCGGCTTTCCTTGGCATCCCCGGGCAGCAGCGGGGGCTGTCCCGCGGGGCCGAGGGCGATGCAGATGTGCGCCGGGCACATCTGTCCGTGGGACAGAGCCGCGGCTGGCAAAGGGACCCCCTGGCACCTCGGGAGTGGCACAGCCACTCGCTGGGAAGCGGGGCTGGGACGCAGAGCTTCACCTCCCGGGGAAGCCGAGGCAGGGCTGGCATTCTTCGGCTGGCAGAGCCTCTGCCCGGCCCGTTTGCAGAGCCCGGGGGGGAGCTGCGGTTTATCCGCTCCTCGGCCCATCCCATCCCATCCTCGGAGCTCGGAGCCGAGGTCGCGGCGCGGCAGCGGCCGAGGCTGAGCCAGGCGCGCTCCCGGGGCTGTGAGCGGCTCACGGAGCCCCCTGTCCCTGCAGCGGCCTCCAGCCCGCCGCGCTGGGAGATCGGGCTCTACGCCGCCGGCGCCCTGGCGCTGCTGGGAATCGCAGCCATCAACCTGTGGAAGCTCTGGCGCTCCGGGAGCTACCCGGCCCCTTCCCCCTTCCCCAACTATGACTACCGGTACCTGGAGCAGAAGTACGGAGCGGCGTGTCCGGACATCAGGAGCAAGGTGAGGGGGGGAACTCGGGTTCGTCTCTTTCCCTTTGCAGCACGCGGGACGCTGGAGGGCTGGGAATCTCTCCTGGATCCCCTCGCGCAGGGGAACGGCCGCAGGCAGCGACCTGGTGCTGCCGGAGCTTTTGGGGGGATCGCTGGAGCTGGGAGCTGCGGGAAGCTCCGGGCTCGCTGCCGCGGCAGCTTGAGGCCAGGCGGGGGCCGGGATGCATCCAAGGAGAAGCCCAGCTGTCCGGCTCCGCACGGAGGGATGGGATGGATGGCAGCGCCTGTTTTCCTTCCCCTGGCAGCGAGGGCTGGCCCCGGGCTCGCAGCGGGCGCCAGGTCGGAGCTCTTCGTCCCGCAAGAGCAGCCTGAGGGCAGAGGACACCTTGGAGAGCATCCAGGAGCTGGGCAGCCTGGAGCTGATGGGCAGAGACCTGGGCCTGGCCCACTGCGGCCCCCTGCGGAAATCCATCTCGGCCGACTCCCTCAACTCCATCTCGTCCATCGGGAACAACTTCGGGCAGGATTTCACGGTGGGGCAGGTAGAGGTGTCCATGGAGTACGACGCGAGGGCGACCGCCCTGCACGTGACGCTGCTGCAGGGCAAGGACCTGCTGGAGAAGGAGGACGCGCGCTTTGAGTCCTGCTTCATGCGGATCAGCCTCCTCCCGGCCGAGCAGATCGTCGGCATCTCCCGGGTGAGCCCTTCATTCCCACCCGGACGCCCCCACAGACCCCTGTGCACACGGATTGCCCTGGGATTTTGGGTGGTGGTGTCCCTTGGCCACATTCCCCAAGGCAGTGGTGGGGTTTGGGAGCATGGAGTTGAAGACTGGATGTGGTTGACAAGGGATTTTGGGGGGTCTCAGCTCCCCGAGGCAGTGATGGGATGTGGGAGCAGTGAGCTCTGGATTGGCATGGGATTTTGGGGGGTGTCCCAGGTGGGTTTGCACATCAGAAACTTGGCAGAGGCAGGAATGTCTCTCCCTTGGCTGGGATTTGGGCTCACTTCGTCATCTCTGAGCGTGGCTGGTGGCAAATTTCCTGCTTGACTGTCCCTGCTCCTGGGGATGCTGTGGCAGGTGGAGGAAGTGGCCTGGGGTGGGATTTGGGGCCAGTGGCAGTCTGGGCAGGTGCTGCTGGTATCTTGCCGTGGCCCCACAGTCCCCTGAGTCCCCACAGTCCCTCTCCTTCCCACAGCAGCCCAAATGCTTTTCCATCCCCGCGCAGCAGCGGAAAATCCACGTGGCGGCACTGACAGCCACAACCAGGGGTGGATCTGGGGCAAACCCTCCCTTTTTAAGTGCCTCAAAAGCTGCTTGTGGGAAAGCAGGAGCCTCAGTTTTCTTCCAGCAGCTCCTTTTTTGCAGAGCCAGTTTGATTTAATCAGGATGTTCCAGCAAAGAGTAGGAACGTGCATCCCATTAAGGCATCTCTCCACTGGGCTGGAGGTGCTGCTCCATCCACACACACCGGCTGCTGCCTCCAGAATTTCCACAGTGCCCTTTTAGCCCATTTTCCCATCCAGATCTCTGGCTCTTTACTTATGCTCTGGAGATATTTATTATTTAGCGTAGTTATTTATAATTCACCAGCACAATTTACCTCCTTGGCTGCCCCGAGGCCACGGATAAAGGCCCAGCCGGAGCTTTTCCAGTGCTTCTGGAGGGGTTTTAAATAGCAGCTCCTGTTTGGTTTTGCTTGATCCAGAGCTCCCAAAATACAGCGTGGGCTGCAGACAGACAGTCTGTAAAATCCGTAGGGCTGTAAAATCTGCTCTTCCCACAGAGGAACTTCAGAGTCCCCGGGGACTCTGGAGGTTGGTGGTATCCAGTGGGAGAGCACAGACTGGGAAGGGGGATATGGCAGGTGCCACATTTGTGTCCTCCATGCCAGGGATGGAGCAGGGTTAGGAGCAGGCTGAGACAGGAGAGTCCTTGGGGGAGATGAACTCTCTCCTGGGAGGCTTTGGGGTCACACAGCCCCACAGAGGAGTCCCTTCTCCACCCAGATTTGGGTGGCTTTGGGGAGCTGGTGGATCCGCTTTGCTTCACACTGTCCAGGGCTGCAGCTTTCCATCCCATGGGACAAACCCCTGGTTTGTGTGAGGCATCTTGGATGCTGAAACAGGGCTGGAGTAGGGGGAAAAAAACCACCCCAAAATCCATGACTTTAGAGCAGTTTCCCTCGGTCAGTTCTTTGGGATCAGCACCCACAGGATGAGCCGTGGAAGCTGCTGCTGCCTCTGCTCCCAGGGAATGACGTGACACAGGGACAGCATCAGCCAAACAGCACCATTCCCACTGGGCACATTCAGGAGTTTGTTCTGCCTGGAGAAGGGCTGGGGGTTGTACCTGGTATCCATAAATCCTGACAGCTGATATGGCCAAGCCGGATGTGCATCCACGCTCCCAGGGGGGTGGGATGTACCTGAGAGCACTGGGGCACATCACAGCCATGGTTTTTACCCCAGTGGCTGAGCAGCTGCTGTGGTTGGGTCGGGAATAAATCATCCCATTGGATGGGGGGTGCCCTGGGGATGTCTTTGCAATTCCCATGGAACGGGGCAGAGCAGGGATGCAGCCCCAAGCCCCGTGGGTGCCAGGGCGCTCCCCCCTTCCCGTGGCAGATCCAGAGGAGCGCCTACTCCGTGGCCTTCGACGAGCGCTTCTCGGTGCCGCTGGATCCGGCGGCGCTGGAGGAGAACAGCCTGCGCTTCTCCGTCTTCGGCATCGACGAGGACGAGCGCAGCGTCAGCACCGGCGTGGCCGAGCTCAAGCTCTCCGACCTGGACCTGGCCATGCGCCCCTTCAACGCCTGGCTCTACCTGCAGGACACCAACAAGGTGAGCCGGGGGTGCCCCATCTCCCAGCCAGGGTTTTGGGGACAGGCCGGTGGGTGACAGCCTGGGCTTTGCGTCCCGCAGGCGGTGGACACGGTGGGGGAGATCCTGCTCTCCCTGAGTTACCTGCCCACGGCCGAGCGGCTCACGGTGGTGGTGGTCAAAGCCAAGAACCTCGTGTGGAGCAACGGGAAGGTGACTGCAGGTGAGGGGGGCTCTGTGGTGGTGTTTGTCCTGGTTTGTCCCATTTGTTCCACGGGAGTGGCTCCCGGTGAGGACAGACCTGCTGGGGAGGGCCACCAGAAAGGGTCCCCCTGCTTTGTCCACATGGCTGGGGACACGTGTGACTGATCCTTCTTCTGCCCCCCGAGCAGATCCCTTCGTCAAGGTGTACCTGCTGCAGGACGGGAGGAAGATCAGCAAGAAGAAGACAGCGGTGAAGAGGGGAGACACCAACCCCGTGTTCAACGAGGCCATGATCTTCTCCGTGCCCGCCATCGTGCTCCAGGTCTGGCCCAGCACATCCCAGTGCTCCTCAAGCTCCCCAAACCCACCTAGTGGGGAGCTCCTGGGGGCTCTGGGGGCATCCTGGGAGCTGTGGGGGTTGTGTGTGTTTGGGTCTGGTTTGGGGTGGATGTGTGGGAGCTGTTTGGGGAGGTGTGGATGTGTGGAAGTGGCTGCTGGAGAGGGGATGTGTGTGAGGAACTCTTGGGAGGGATATGGATGCGTGGGTTGGGATATAGCAGGGTGCACAGGGATGGTTTGGTATGTGGGCAGGGGCATGGATTTAGGGCATGTGGGGAAAAGAGGGGGATGTGTAAGTGTGGGGGGTACAGGAGGGTGGGTTTGTAGGGGCTTGGGGGGGTTTCACAGCAGGGGCTGGGTTTGAACGGGGTGAGGGCACAGAGGGCCGTGTGTATGGGGGGTACAGCAGGTTGGGTGGCGACTTTCTGGGCTTGGGATGCGTGGATGCACTGGCATCGTGGGTGCACGTCCCCTCGGAGAGGGCTCAGGGGCACGTGTCCGGGGGGGGTCTGTGCGTGGTGACGACAGCCCCGTGCCCCCCAGGAGCTGTCCCTGCGCGTGACGGTGGCCGAGAGCGGCGAGGACGGGCGCGGCGACAACACGGGCCACGTGCTCATCGGGCCCGCGGCCAGCGGCATGGGCACCACGCACTGGAACCAGATGCTGGCCACGCTCCGCAAGCCCGTCTCCATGTGGCACCCGCTGCGCAGGAATTAGGCCGCATCCCGACAGCGGGGACAGCGGGCCCGGAGCAGGGACTCGGTGGCACCGCGCGGGGCCGAGCCGCCGGCGCCGAGGGGCCCGAAACACCCGGAGCACGGACGGAGCGGCTCTGGGGGCACGTCCCGGGTCGCCCCCGCATTTGCTGGGCCAGACCCGCCGGGAAGGAGCCCAAATGGACCAAAACCAGCAGGAACCTCCCCAAACTGCGGCTCCCGAGCGTTCGGTGTGCTCCCGGCGGCCTTGAAATCCGCGGAATCCTCAAACGTGGACTCCTAGAGAGGGAGAGGGGGGGATTCCTTCGGAAGGTGGTTTTGGGGCAGGAATCGTGAGGGAGGTGATAGAAGCCAGCCTGGCGTGGGTGGTGATCCTGAGGGCATCTTTTGTAGGGATTTTGGTGTTCTGTGCCAGGGTTGGAATGTTTCCAGCGAGGATGGAAAAAGGGAGCAATTACAGCAGAAAATCAATTGTTACATACGGCTCCTCCTTCCGTCTGTTTCCCCACACTCGATCCCTGCCCATCTCCACTGCTGCACAGGCACGGCTGCACTTGGTTTCCAACCTCTCGGGTTTGAGGCCAGATCCACACTGGGAATCATCCCCTGAAGGTCCAGTAGGATCAGGGGCAGCTTTTCCCACCCCAGCCACTTTTCCAACCCAACCTCACCCTCGGGGTGCTCAGGACAGCACGGCAAACTCCTGCTCCTTAACACAACTCTCATACCTGAGGATTGTTTTCTCCAGCTCCTAATCCTGGACTCGGGCTGTGATTTACCCTGTAACTCATTTTATCCAGGATTTGGGCATAGAGAGGAACATCTTGGCCCTGTGACCCAAGGCAGGTGGGAGAGGTCCCTAATTTTGTAATTTTGTAATTTTTAAGCCCAACTCCCATTTCAGGAGGAAGAGAGAGGAAAAGCCTGTGTGGATCCTGTCTGCTGGTGGGCTCTGGCCCAAGCCAGGTTTGGGATTTTTGGGGAGCTGATTCCCACTCTGGTTTGTGCAGGGTGATGGAGCCCCTCCTGGCACAGGCTGGAGAGCAGAGGATGCCATGGGGCCACATGCCTCCTTGCCTGGAGCCTTGGCTTTTCCCTGCCTGCAGGATGCTGGTGGGAAGCCAGGCTGGGAAATCTGGGGGTGTCCGGGGCCCTGTGCCAGGAAATTGGCACCACGGGATGAGCATGGGCTGGGATGTGGCTGCTTGGATGATCTGAGCAGGGAAAAAGGTGTGAATGAGCCGTTTATGTTTTTTGCCCTGATTAAAAGTAACTCCGAGGTGAGTTCTCCCCTGAGCTGGTGGCACTTTGCCCTTCCCATCTGTCCTGCCTGACCCTCCCTTTGGGACACGGCTGTGATGTCCCTGTTCCATCACCCACCTCTGCTCCGGCTCCTCCCCCTGCCCATCTCCACTCACTGATGCCCAGATTCCCTTCTCCCACAGTTCCTCCTCCCCACCTTTCCTTCCAGGAGCCCCCCTGTCCCATCTGCTGCCAGGGGAGCCGGTGCCATCCCTCCATGGGTGACACATGGCCTTGCCCTGGGCACTGAGGCATGAGCCAAGGAATGGGGGGGGGGGGGGGTTGAAGGATGAGGTTTTCTGAAGGATGAGGAAGTTTTCGTGGGAAGTTGTTCACAGCCAGTACCCACAGGCCACAAGGTCTGGGGGAAAATTTGCTTATTAGCTATCCCAGCCAAGTATTTGGGAAAACAGGGACACAGAAATCCCTGGCTGTCTGGCAGCTCCTGCCAACTGCTGAGCTTTGCTTGGGATGAGGTGACTCCCACAGGTGCTGGAATCTGTGATGCTCAGCCCCAAAATGATGGGGAATGTGTGGGTCAGGCATTTTTATAGTGCTCCTCTCCAGTCATTCCTATTTGGAGGCACCTCTGCACCTTCTCCTTTATCCTGCGCTCAAAAAATGCTGCTGCAGCTGTTTTGGTGGGGAGATGGATGGACCATGAGGGGTTAGGAAAAGGTCCAGGAGGGACACAAGGCTCCCTCCCACCTGGGAGGGCTGCACAGAGCTCACGTGGCTGTACCTGCTGTCACTGTGGGCTTTCCCAGTGGGAATCAGCCTCCAAGGAGCTCTGCAGGAAGGGCAGGACAGGTCTGGGAAGCGTCAGGGAAGGGACGGGCAGCAGTGAGGAGGGAGAGACCTCCCAGTGCCACAGGGAAGGCTGGCTCTCCCAGGGAAGTGCTTCCCTGAGCTGGAGCGGCTCCGTTTGGGCTCGAGGCCTCCCCATTCCCATCCCTGTTCCCATCCCCAGGCACAGGCAGAGCAGGGCTGAGCCCCTCCTGAGCCCCTGGCCCAGGTGGGGAGGGAATGGCTGCGGTGTGGACAGGCCGGGTCCCCCCAGCTCCGAGCGGTGCCGGAGGACTGCCGGGCTGGGACACAGCCATTCCCTCAGTCATCCTCCCTGGAGCACAGGGTCAGCTGGGCTTTTCGGTGCCTCCCACGCTCCTGCTCCTGGACATCCACTTTTTGTGCTCCAGGGACCGATGTGACAGTGACACTGACAGCTTTGGGTGTTTAATGCCCGTTCCACCCGTGTGCCCCGGCCCCTGAGTGCATCCATCACCGTGTCCGTACGGATAACCGGGACAGCACAGCAGCTCTCCCTCCCCTGCCTCAGCCCTGCGGCTTGGAAAGGCTCCCAGCTCCAAGCTTTCCCCCCAAAATGGAACCCCCCACTCCACCCAGGCCCAGAACAGCAGCTTCACCCTCGGGGGGCTGAGCTGTGGCTTTGAGGTTAAAAAAGCAGCATTTGGGTCCCTCATTTCTCCTTGTCTTTCTTCTTGCCCTTCCTCTGGCTCGTCAGCTCGCTGAGCTTCTTGTCCAGGCGCCGCTGGAGGTGGGCTCGCTTGGCAGGATCCAGGGATTTGTCCTTGGAGCCGCTGCCGGGATACAGGATCCCTTCCCGGCTGATCCGCTGCCGTGCGTGGGCCTTGGCCTTCTCCCCGCAGCCGTGGGCCTGGCGGGAGAGAAGGGACAGCGGGCCAGGGACCGCCCGTGTGGCAACCAGGGGCTTGCACTCCCTGAGCCTGCAACTCCCTTTCTACCTGCTTTGCATCCCCCTGAAATCAGCTCCCATCATTTACAACCATTATCATTATTATTATTATCACCATCATCATTATCTATTATTCCTGTGTTGCCATATCGCTTTATACACTTGCCTATTTTTATAATTTAAATTTATTGGTTTATGATGATTTATTTTTATTTATCGTTGTTTACTATTTATTTTAATTTTACTTGCACTTAGTTTCACTTTATATTTAGATTCTATATTTTTATGTATTTATTCATATACTTAGTGTTTAAAATTAATAATTAATATTTATGATTCTATCTTTTATTAAGCCATCATTTATAGCTCCTCTCGCAGAGAATGAAATACAAAGATCCAGGTCCTGGGCTCTGCACAGCAGGTAAATCATCCTTTGGGATGCTTCAAGTGGCTCCTTCCACCCCCTTTCCAGTGAATTGGGAAAGGTCTTTTGGAGAATGGGAGACCTTATTTAGCCATGGATCTGCTTTAATGAGCCAACTCCAACACTGGAATTATCTCCCACAGCTGAGATCCTAAAATCTGACCCCTTTTCCTGGCCCATCCCAGAGTCATTTATGTTTCCATGGAGGGGGGTTCCAGCCTGTTCCCTCAGAGCCGTGACAGCCCTTCCTGGGGCTGATATGGATTTGAATCCCTACAGCTGATGGAGCCTCGTTACAATTCAGCAGGGAGAGGCCATTCTGCAGGGAATAAATCCACATCCTCCTGGATGGTGAGTGACCATAAATACAACTAATCCTTGCCATGGAAACAGATAGCTCTTGACAGGGGGAAAAGCTGTGCCTAGGATTTATAGGGCTGCTGAGCTCCAGGAGGCTCCACAGGGCATGGAAACTGTGGGATAAGCGACAGGAACACAGAGGCAATTCTGAATTGTTGGCCAGGCAGCACTGCTCCGTGCCTGACCTGTCCCCAGGATGCAGAGAGGATCTGCAAAGGGCTGGGAATCGTCCTCAGAATGCAGAGGGAATGTGCAAAGAGCTGGGAATTGAGTCCAGGCTCGCTCGAGCCTGAAACTTGTGCTTCTCCATTTCTGCTCCCTGCCTCACTTTATCCATACAGCCTCAGAGGACAAGTGCCAGAAAATGGTAAAGAAGGGCACAAAATGAGAGGAAAACAGAAAAGCCCTCAGGAGGAGGTGAGCAGAGCCCAGGTGTCAGCACCTGCCAGCCCTGTGTACCTGAGGTGGGCGCAGGCTCTGACAGGGAGGGGGGCTCTGCCCAAACTCCCTGCAAGGAAACCCTGCCCGGGGAGCTCCACAGGGAAAACTCCCAGGCTAAGCTCCTCCTGCCCCTCCTTACCTCGGGGATGTGGTGGCTGAGGCAGAAGAGCCGCTGGCAGTGGTGGCAGAGCTGGCCCAGGGTGGTGACAGAGGCCTTGCAGCGGGGGAAGCCACAGGTCCTGTCAGCTTCGGTGGCAGCCGAGATCAGAGCGTCGAAATCCTCCCCGGCCGCGCTCCCGATCACCGGCTTTCCTGGGAAAGGGGAGCACACACCTGGACTGGGGCCTGGAATCAAACCCACCCTCCTGCAGCCACAGGGCAGCCTCTGCCTTTACATCCTTCAGTGTGGGCCAGGTACTTCCCTCAGCTCCTCTTGGGAGCCTCCCATGCAGCTCCTGAGCCTCTCTCAGGGAAAGGGTCCCCAGTGTTTTTCCTTTGACTTAAGGAACGTGCCTCCAGGTATCCAAACCCCTCTCCCTGGGTGCTGCAGCCAGTTCCCACCTCCCTGCAGCTTTCCAGGAGCCACACGCTCCATGCACAAATCCCAAGGTCTGGAGCAACCCCACTGGGATTTAAGATCCATTCAAGGAAGAGCATTACTTGTGCTGGTTAGGAAAAGCTTGACCCACCTTTGGCTTCGCTCTTGTCCTTTTTCCTGCTGCCACGGCTGGGCTCCTGCACCTTCCTTGCTGCCTCCTCCCGCCTGGCTTTCTCCCTCTGGACTCTCTCCAGGTGCAGGGATTTCAGGTCCACTTTCCCTGAGCCCTCGCTGCTTTTCCCCGGCTCCGCGGGGTCAGGGGTGTTCCCGCTGGGATGCTGGGGCTCAGGAAGCGGCTCGGAGGGCAGCAGGGGCTCGGAGGGCAGTGGGGGCTCGGAGGGCAGCGGCGGCTGCTGGGGGAGTCTCTTGCGGACACTGATGTACCTGTCCCGGCCCTCCCCGGAGCTCAGGTGCTGCAGCCCGCACTCCTCCGCCAGCACGTGAACCAGCATCCGCTCGTGGGAATTCAGGGATGCTGGGAAATCCAGCTGCGCCTCGCTGCTCGCCAGGAAGGCCACCAGCATGGCCCTGAACCTGTCCCCACCCTCCTTGGTCCCCGAGCCCTCTCTCCCAGGCCCAGAGGTGCTTGGCGAGCTCCGTGCTCCTGGTTTCTGGCTCCCTGCTCCGGCTGCCGCCGCCTTCAGCTTCCCGGCCGGAGCGGGCCGTGCTTTGGGGCCCGGCGGTTTGGGGCCCTGCTGGCGCTGGGCCCAGCCCTCCCCGGGGTAATTTTGGGGCACGAGGTCATCCAGGTACTCGAAGGCGGAGCGCACGAGGCCGTGCTGGGACAGGTGGTCCAGGAGGCGCCGCAGGAAGGGGCGGCTGCCCACGGTGTGGCTGTCACACACCACGGCCACCTGGCGCCGCGCCCGCGTCACCGCCACGTTGATGCGCCGCTCCTCGGCCAGGAAGCCCACCTCACCTGGGAGACAGGAGGGAAGGGATGCCAGAGGGGGCAGGGCTGCCTCCAAGTAGGGGTTTGGTCCAAGTGATCCAAGGATTTCTTTGCTGGAGGGTGGGAGTTGGCGTTTATGGGCTCTGGTCCCTGCTCACACCTGCTCCTCTTCCTACCTGTGTTCCACAGGCTCCACACTGAGCTCCTGGGGTTGGGAAGAGGACGGAAGGCACGTGGAAAGGGGAACTATCTCCCTGCCTGGCCCACGACACAAGCTCAGCTCGGAGCTGGGAGCAAACACAAGATGGAGCAGCGTGGAAAAGGCTCACCTTGCGACAGAGGAGGGACTGCAGGTAAAGAACTCCCCCTGTCCTACAGAGCTCCCAAACTCTCAGAGGGTCAGTAGGAACAGCCATTTGGGAACTTGAGGAGGTTCTGCTCTGCTCACAGGCAGCAGCGAGAGCCGGCAGTGCCGGGATGACTCAGGCAGGATCAGGCAGTGAGAGCGGAGCGTGGGTGGTGCCGAGCTCCAGGCAACAGCAGCAGGGCAGTCAGGAAGAGATTAATGCCATCTCTGCCGGAGCAGTGCCCAGCCTGGCTCTGCCCCAGCAGCCTCATCTGTGCTGCCTTTGGGGGACGGGCTGAGGGGGAGCCCCTCTCCCTGCTCTGAGAACAGTTCCCAGCTTCTCCGATGAGGTTTAACCCGGCTGCAGGGGCAAGTCCAACTCCTCTGAACCCTGGAATGGTTTGGGTTGGGAAGGACCTTAAGGCCCATCCAGTCCCACCCCTGGCCAGGGATACCTTCCACCATCCCAGGTTGCTCCCAGCCCTGTCCAGCCTGGCCTTGGACACTGCCAGGGATGGGGCAGCCCCATCTTCTCTGGGCAACCTGTGCCAGGGCCTCACCACCCTTCCAGGGAAGGATTTCCTCTTAAAAGAAGGTTTCCTGCTGGATCAGGAATGGCTGCAGAGGGACAGGTCAAGGAGAAGCCTCCCCATGCCCCCAGGAAAGCAGTTCCTGCCCCACACCTGAGCTTTGGCCTCTCCCTGTGCAGGAGAAGGGGCTGTGGGACACTCACCCTCCTGGAGCCACCAGCTCCCACCAGCATAGGGGTGAGTCACTCCTGGATCAAGACTATTCTTAGTGCTGTCCCCACCTCCATTCTCCCCACAAGGCTGCTTTTCCTCCTCTAGGCTTGGACAAAGAGGCACCTCCTCCTTCCAAGCACATTTTCCCCCCTTTTTTCCCCTTCCAGCCCTCAGCATTTCACATCCAGCAGCACATGCGGGGCAGCAGGGCTGTGAATTTGGAAAGGGAATTGATCCCAGCATGGAACAGAGGTGATCACAGAGTGATCCTGCTCAGCTGGCTCCACAAAATCCTTCAGCTCCCCCACAGGAGCCTCGTGCCCCCAGGGCAGCAGCTTTTTTCCAGCTATTAACTTTCACTGCCGCTGCTGATAGCAAAGAACTTGATTTTCCGCTCTAGATTTTGCTCCCAAAAGCAGCATTTTCTGTGCATGGCTTGGGATGGCAGCTCCTGCTCACTTTCTGCAGGGAACTGACCCAAAATGGGCTCAAACCCCAAGAAATTACCCCCCAACTCCCCTAAATGTGGAGCTAATGGGATGTGACATTCTTAGGGCTCTGGTTTAAATTGTGTGAGGCCTCAAGGGCCAGGAAACCTTCAAACTGAGCACTCCTGGACCTGCTGTACCACGGGAGCCTCCTCTGCAGCCCTGACAGCACAGAGATTCATTAATTAAACAAGAACGGCTGAAAAGGGAGGGTTTGCCAGTAAATCCACCCAGAGCCAAGTGTTAGAGCCCTGCAATTAAACCACAGCACTTGGCTACACGACTTCCATCCCACTCCCCGGGGAGCAGCGCTCCAGCAGCGAGCTCTTACCTTTCCTGTTGGATCTGACAAAGGACAGGATCACTGCCTCCTTCTCCCTTCCCTGGAAACCATCCACTGATTTAATTTCTAGCTCGGGGTGGCTGTGGCCAAGGTGCTGTCGGAGCATGTCCACCTGAGAAACAGGCCAAGGGTAGCTTTTAAAGGAAATACATGGGTGAAAAGGATTAAAATGGCACCATCTGGGGGAAAATCCCTCCCTCCCAAACCCACAAGGATGAGCACTGGCATCTCCTGAGGCTGGGAGTGGAACACCTGACTAACAGCTCTTCCCTCCACGGCCTCCGGCTGCCCAAAGGTGCAGGAGTTGGTGCCAAATGCGGGTTAAATTTGGCTCTGCAGGTCTCTGGGATCTTGTGGTACTCCGTGTGCAGGGAGAGGGGGGATGCCAGGAGAGGGACAGCTCACCTGGAGGTTGTAGGGAGCCACCACAGCGATGTCCTTGGCCTTCACACCGGCGTCCACCAAGGCCTGGACGTGCATCCCCACCAGCTGGACCTCCCCTGGGACAGGAACAGAGTGTGACAGGGAATAGGGGCTGGAGGAATGTGCCCATCTCCCCCAAAACAGCAGGAAAGGCTGCTACAAACTGGTTATCCAAGATGGTGCCTGGTTCAGAGGGATCTAAGGGGAAAAATTAAATCCTATACGAATTCTTTCAAGGTTTATTGGCTGGGCTTCTGCTTTGCAGCAAAACACAGTGATAAACATCAAGGCTCTGCAGTGAGCTGTGCCAAAAGGCTGCCTCCCAAATTTGGGGAGATGTGCTTCTAATCCCCTGCTCCAAATCCCCGAGTTCTCTCAGAGCAGGCTTTTTGGCTCTCTGTGAGGGAACAAGAGCCTGCTGTGTTCAGCAGGGCCCTGGGAATGGTGCACAGAAAAATGGGGTGCTTGAATGATGGTGGGGGTCAAACAGAAGGTGAAAGATATTTAAACTGGTAAAAACTGCCCTTGCATTTTCCAGCCTGACTTTGCATCCAAGCTCCGTAATGAAACCTAATTTTTCAGGTGAAAACCAGCAGGAACTCAGTGTTCTAGGAAAATCCATGGAGAAGAGCCAGACAGGATTTCATGGACTGAGAGGTAATTCTGAGCCCTATCCACAGCCTTCCCAAAACAGGCCTGTGCTCTGCCTGCTGCTGTTTGCCCTGCCCTGGTGCAAAGCACCTGCCACAGGCATTCTCCACCCTGTCCCAGCCCTCAGCATGGAGAAATGTCCCTGTAAGGGGACATGGCAGCCAGAGTGGCCATCCACAAGCTGGACACTGTCACCAGAGCTCCAACACAGCTCGGAGTCCCTGGAGCTCGAGGATTTATGGAGGGAATGATCTCTCAGCTAAGCAAGGCTCTCTGGGAGCCCACCTTCCCCAGGGGGACATGTCTGGGATGTGGCCAAGCCCATGGTGGGCTGAGCACCTCAGTCCATCCATCCTGGCCAATGGTACCTGGATTGCCCTTGGACTGTTCATCCTCCACTTCCAGCTCGAACAGGCCACAGCCAGCGGTGTCTATGAGCAGCAAGGGAACGCCGGTCTCTTCCGTGGAAGACACGCCTGGCAGGTCCCTGCACAAGGTATATGGGAAAGGGCCAGTTACCATCGCTGATGTTACAGCAATATCCAGACAAGCTGTGGCTGCCCTGTCCCCAGAAGAGCCAGGCTGGATGGGATATGGAGCAATCTGGTCTAGTGGAAGGTGTCCCTGCCCATGGCACGGGACTGGATGGGCTTCCAACCTTCCAACCCAAACCACCCTGGGATTCCATGATTATCACAGTGGAGGAGGACACAGAAGACAACTCTGCCTCACTTCTGCTTACAGGGCAAAAAGGACAAACCCCCCCCAGGCAATGTCTCCTCGATGAAGCAATGGCTGAAACAAAAACACCGCCCTGGCCACAGGAGGAGCGGAAAACTCCGCAGGGAAGGGACAAACTGGGATGAAAAGGACATTTCAGCTGATGATGCAGCAGCAGAGAGCAAGTGACCCACCTGAGCAGGTGCTGTGCCACGGAGGGGTGTGCGCTGAGCCGGCCGCCGTAGAGCTCCGAGGACGCCCATTCCATGATGTCCCGGTGCATGCGGTACTGCACCGTCAGCATCCGCACCGCCCGCTCCCCGTAGTGCCCCGCCAGCCGCTCCATCAGGCTCAGGGACAGCCCCTCGGCCGCGGCCCTGCGCGGAGAAAAGCCTCAGAGCGGGAGTGTCCATCCCCCAGTGACGGCCCAGGGCGGGATGGACTCGGCCAGCCCTTCCCCACACGCGCCGTGTCCGTCGGTGCCGAGGGTGCCCGTGGGAATTCTCTGGGAGCACTTGCACTCCAGCCCTGCTCAGCACCCTCGTGCTGAGGGTCTCCCCTGTTCCACCTGGGTGCCAACAGTGCTGCCTGTCAGACCCTCTTCATTCTGTGAGATCAGAGAAGCCTGGACACGGATCCTGCCTCCGGAATTCAAGCAATGCCAACCGTATGGCCTGTGGAGTCACCACCCCTGGAGGTGTTCAAGGAACACCTGAATGTGGAACTCAGTGCTCTGACAAGGTGAGGATTGGTCACAGGGGGCACTCAGTGGTCTTGGAGGTCTTTCCCAACCTCAGTGATTCCAGGATTCCATGATCCATCAGTGTAAGGCTGCAGCGGTGTTACTCCGGTGCACTAGGATCAGAGCTCCACCCCAAAGTTTGGAATGCTCAGTGTCAACACAGCAAGACCCCTGCTGCTCCAGCATTTCCATCCTTCCCTGGGCCATCACCCTGGGCTAACGCATGGATGCACCACACTCATTGCTTTTTCACCCATTAAACCCCCATCACATCCAGCAGCACCCTTTCCTCCTATCTGTGGCACAAATCAATCAAATTCCTACTGATCTCAGCCTTTCAGGAGCCTATTTGCTTTCCCCGGCCCCACAGAGCGTTTGTTGGGAGGCACTGTCTGAGGAAGAAGGATGGAAGTCGTTGCGCTTGGATGCTGCAAGCGTACGGAGATTTTTCACGGAGGCTGACGCTGAGGGGTGCTGGCAGCTGCCAGACACAATAAAGCAGCACGAAGGTGATGGAAGGATGACAGGGGAGAGCTCAGGAGAACGCTTTCCATCGAGCTCCGGGGCACGGCACGCATCCGATGCCTGCCGGGGGAGTTCCAGCGCTACGTGGCCCCACAGCGAGCGGATGGTGGCGGCACCGGCCAGCCCTGCCACGCTCACCACAGGCACTTGGGAAACGTGACAAGACACTGCCGAGTCATTAAACCTGCAGAAGGGACAATTAAGGACAAATCTTTCCAAGAAGCCGGGCCTCATTAGCTCTCCTCATCGCTGACTCATAGGATGCAGCGCACAGGCGAAAAAAAGGGGAAAAACCTCTGGATGGACAGGGCTGCAGGACTTGGGAGGCAGAAGTTTGCCAGAGGTGGGCTGGGCTGGGTGGGGTGAGGGGGCAGAGCAGGATGTGGGGTTGGGGGATGCATTCCAGTTATCAGGAATTAGCTTGGCTCTCCCAGCTCCGCTCTGCCCACAGAGCGTGGATCTCCTGGACAGGAAGGAAATTTAGCACTCAGGTGCAGGCACATGCCTGAAACAGCCACTAAACCTCACAGCAAGCCTCAGGAATGATGCTCTTCCCTACCCTTCCAGCACCATTCCCACTGCAGGGATCCGCAGCAGGTTGGTTATATGCTGAATTAATAATGAGGAATTAATCTGCCTGGCAATATTTCACCTGTTAATAATTTTCTATTATTTTACCACTCAATTAATTCCTACAGTGGTTGATTTCTCTGCCCACAAAATCCTGAGTGCCCTGAGCAGATGGTTTTTTACCTATCAATTGCTTTAGAGAAATAAAATTGGGGTAAGAGGTTGGACAGACAGAACCATGCATGGGATGCTTGGGAATATCTACTTTAAAGTACAGCTGGGAAGGTAGAATTCCCAAAGCCAGGCCACAGCAGGCAGGAGTTGTTGCTAACCTGGCTTCACCTTGTTTTCCCTGCAGGAAGTGCTGTGCTTGGCCAGCCTGCCCTGTACGTGTCCACAATGATCAGCACTAGGAGAAAAACAGGGAATTGTTTCCCATGGAAGGCTGGAACTGTGTCCTCAGTCATGGCCTATCTTTTCTTATTCATCCCTGAGACAGGAGATGCTGGTGTGACTGATCCCTGCAGTACACACTGGATTTGGCTGGAAAAGCCTGGAGAAGGCTGTTTTCCCACCTTAGGAACTCCACATTAATGGAGTTTTTAATAATAATAGTAATTAATACTAATTAATTCATGGATGTGCACCCAGGACATTTCAGCTGTGGAGGCTACCACAGAAACCCAAGGCCTGGCGCTTCAATGGCAAAGTGAAAGCAAGTCCATTCAGACCTGATGTGGGAATCAGCACATGGATTTGGGATGATTTGGGATGGTGCAGACATCCAGAATGACCACTGGCAAACTAGATGGCAAAATGTCCCTGTGTTTGTCTAGGAGATGGGTTGAGAGCAAGAGGTTTGATAAACATCTGCTGATATCTGAGGGGAGTAAAACCAAATTAATACATCAGAGCCCTGATGTGGAGATGAATTTGTCGGGAAAAGGGTGGAATGAGGGCTCCAACAAGGCAAACAAATGTTCCTGTCAGACCGCAGGAAGTGCCCTGGCATGGAGATGCCCACTGGGACAGGGACAAAATGGAGGAGAAGGAGGACCTCCAAGATGGACGTTGGAAGCTGCTGCCTGTGAGCCTCGCTAGAGCTGCCGAGGGGGATCAGAGGGGGCTGGAATGTGCCAGCATGGACTGCACGGTGTGTGTGGGGATGCCCTCTGCATCCTGGGACAGCTCCAGGTGTGTCAGAAAGCAGGGAAGAGGAGCACCCTTCAGACTCTCCATCGAACATTCCCTAGGCCTCACGGAATCACTGCTGACAGTAACAGGTAAATGCTGACTCCACGGAGGAAAAATAGAGTCCCAGAGCATTCCTGCTGGACAGAGGCTTCCTGCCTGAGCAGGGCTGACTTCCCTGCTGTAGTAACAGCCGAGCCTCCCGCCAGCCTGGATTCATCCCGGATAACTTCAGACCCTTCCCCGTGGCCCCAAAAATAGGAGCCCACCCACTCCAGGCCCGCTGTCATCAATGGAGAAGGGGAAGGTGGGCGGAAGGGTTGGAGTCCTCCGCATGAATCATCCCTGGAAATAGCTCCTTGCTTCCTCTGAACCACAGAGGAGGTGGCAGGTGATTCGGGGCCTTTGTGGGAGCTCTGGAAATACCCACGGAAGGAGGTGGAAGGGACCTGCCTCTGCGCTGCTTCCCGGGCCTGCAGGGAATGTGCAAAGCCCAAACCAGGGCTCTCCAGCGTCCCATTTATTTGCATCACATTGTTCAGGCTGGGAAAGATCCTTGACAGCATGGAGTCTGACCGTTCCCCCAGCACTGCCGAGGCCACCAAGTCTAGGTGATGGAGAGAAAAGCACAACTCCCCAAGCAGGAGGAGATCCAGGAGCTCTGCAGGACGTGAGGAGCTTTTTGCTGCTGGCTCCAGCCAAGGCTCCTGGCAGCAGCCACCGTGACAGAGCAGAAAAAAGCAGCTGCTGTAATGTTTCTGGAGTGAAGAAAAGCTGCCTTGTCTCAAAAGAGGGAGCCAAAAGTGACATCAGCTGAGCGTCAGCCCCGTTCCAGAGCAACAGAGCTGGGATTTTTACTGTGTTTTGCCCTTAATCTGACAGTCTGGGGTAAGAACCAGGCTGAGGCTGCTGAGGTGGATCCAGCTGGATGGGCACTATGGAGCACTATGGAGCTAGGATGCAGTTTTTCTGGAGGAGAAGAGGAACCTCATGCACCACTTCCAGAAAATAATGACAACCCTGAAATTAGAAGGGCCAAATGGGCAATTTCTTCTTGCTACCAACAAGATACTACTCCAAAACGTGCCTTGCTTGGAAAACCCAGGCATGGAGAGGTGGCCTGCAAATTCCCAGGGAATAAACAGCAGGATGCCAAGGGTGCAGGGCTCTGGAGAGGCTTTTGGAGCTCACCAGCCCAGACACCTCCAGGCAGTTGAACATGTGTTTATCACCTGCCACGATCAGCAAGCTTTTGGGCATCTGAGAGAGGTAAAATGAGAGGATGCTGCAGCCCCTGAACGTTGCTCTCCCTATCTCTCAGCCATGTGCCGAGAGCTGCTGCCTGCCTTGGATTTTTCATTTCCTGTGTTCAAAACTCAAGTGAGATGGCAGATATGTGTCTTGTTCATTATTCTCTGGAAGCAGGAGAGGACGTTTATGAAGTCAGTCCCATTTCTCTGCTTCTGTGGTTCAGTAATTCCAGATTTGGAACTGCCTAAACCAGATAAACATGAGCACATTTATGTTTTAAATTACTCCAAGATTCCTCAGAACTCTTTGCAGTATCCCCCTGGAAGCACAGGCAATTTGCACTGTCCCCAGCTCTTTTTCACAAACTAACTGTTCTTATTATCCACGTTGTAGGGATTAGGAGGTTTTATAATCCCTGAGGTGTGTGATAATGCAGCATCTCACTGGGCCAATTCAGATATTAATACAGTAAATAAATAAATGTGGAAACCACAGAAGCAGAACTAAAGGAGAGACTTGGATTAGCCTGAGGATGAGCCCGAATTCATTCCACAGAGCCTGCAGGCAGCACAGAACTCCATCATGAAATGTCTCCCATTGCGAGGATTCAGAAGCTGCACAAAACCCAGGAGGATCCAGGATTTTTACCTGTGGGAGATGATGGTGGGGGGCAGCTGCTTGTGATCCCCAGCCAGGATGCACTTGGGAGCCTTCAGCAGAGGGATCCAGCAGCTGGCTTCCAGAGCCTGGGCACACTCATCAATCACCACCAGGTCAAAGTGGGTTTCAGGCAGCAGCTTCAAGGGGCCGTCTGAGGAAGCACCTGGTGGAAGGAGAAGGTTCCCAACTGAGCAGGGAAGTGAGGAAGAGCGAGGAACCTGCTCTGGAAACAAACCTCACCAGCTCTAATAGTGACTGAGGCAAGTGAAATCATGTTTCTTTGCAGAGATTTAGGAATCCAGCCCTGCCAAACATGTATCCACTGGTATGTGTAAGTCAGGATTGTTTTTGCCAGTTCCTCTTTGTCCTTTTTTCCCCAGCATCTGGGCCCAGAAGCTTCCAAGTATCTTTGGGAACAGCAGCAAAGCCCAGATGCCAAACAATATGCTCCAGTGCTTCACCCGGAGCAGAGCAAGGAACACCCACCTTCCTGCTGCCCCCCAGTGCCAACAGAACTCCTCATCCACAGCACTCAGAGGGTGAGGGACTGGGGACCCACCCGTCTGGTAACCGAGGGACACCCGGGGAGGGGGAGATGGGCTGAGACCCCACTGCCTCTGCTCCTCCCTGTGGCACTGGGAAGAGGGAAAGAACAGGAGACTGGAACCAGACAGCCACAGCGAGGGCTGATTTTTAACATCAGAAGTCCATCTGTAACATCTGTCTCCTTACAAACATCCTGCTCTAACCCAGACCTACTGATACTGATCCGTGCCTTGATCAGAAATCTGAATTCCAGGGGCGTCCAAATCTCCCTGCTGTTCCCAAAGAAAAAGGATGCCAATGGAGGAGAGCAGGGTGGAGAAGCCAGCCTCCCAGACCAGGGGATTTTTATTCACAGAAATGTTTTTTCCAAAGCTCCTGTGCTATTGCAGCTCGGAGAGCAGGGATTTGGCTTTGCCACTGTAAATCCTGCTGCCTCTACAGCTCTGCATCACCTCAGACGTTCCAGTACCAGTTTGCCATCAAAGGCACTGTTTTCCTTCCAAAACCGTTTTCCAGCCTGTATGAATCTGCTCTGGTGAGTTGTACAGATATAACTTGACTTTTACCACTTGCACAGACCCCCAGCTGGCTGGGAAGCTCCAGTCCCAGGGAGAATCACAGCTGATCAACAAGAATACCAGTTCTACTGGGAGAAGGAAATCTCTCCCCCTGTCTTTCAGGCAAGTTAAAAGAAGAGAGAGGCCAATTCCCAGGGACTAAGACCCGGAAGGATTTATCTTTCCATTAACCTTCACTCCAGTAACTTGCTTTTTGTGACCTAAAATTGTTGATGTTTCCTTTCACAAACGACCCTTGAGCAACCAGATCTGAAGATTGTAAGTGGGCCCTGGAGGATCAAAAACCTGAGCCAGAAAAGCCTTTCCACATGTGCCAAACCTTCCCACCCATAGCTGCAGGCGCCCGATGGACACCTGGAGCTGCTCCCTGAAGTCCTGTGTCACACCATTTGGGTGAGTACAGAAGCAGCCCCGTGCAGCCGTGGGAGCGGGCTCTGGAAACACGTGCTGGATTCCATCAGTCCTGGAAGCGCTCCAGGCAGGGAAGCAATCCCACGTGACTTACGCAATCGGGAGCAGATTGCACACCTCCAGCAGCACTTGTTTACTCACTGCACTCCCAGCTCCTACTCAGAGCTACCAGGGGCCCTTCCAGATCCATATTCTGAGCTCAACAACATCCTGTGCCAGAGTGGGAGCTGGGAGAACCCCACTGGGGAGGGGTTTGGGAGACTTTGCTGAGCTCCCAGGAGCTCAGAGCAAGTCTCCCAGCTATCCCAGCAGGATGCTGCCCTGCAGGGCACGTGGTTCACCTGGCAAAGGGAGGGAAAACACCGAGCAGGAGGATCTCACACCTGTGTTGGTGGCAAGGACAATGCCGGCCTGGCTGAGGGCTGCAGCCATGGCAGCCTCTTCTCGCTCCTTCAGCTCCTTCTTCAGGGTCTTAATCTCACCCATGAAATGGCTTCGCTCTCCCTTGTCTTGGGCCTTTTTGGTTTTTGCCTAGAAAATAGAAAAATCAGGATAGAGCCAACTGCTGCTACTCAGTTCTGGCCATATCTGCGACCAGCCAAAGCATGTGGGCACAGAGCACAGAGGAATGCTTGGAAAGAGGGGTCTTGTTCCTCTGCTGAGGGAGAGACTGGGATTTCCTATTTTATTCTGGGGAAGCAGAGCCCTTCTGGAAGCAGGAGGGCTCCCCAAGCCCCAGCAGCAGCTCTGCCATCTCAAACTGGCCTCTCCGAGCTGCTGGAAAGGATCCAGGGCAGCACCCAGACAGGCCCAGGGCTTTTTTTAACAGGTATTATGAAATGCATCTACCACCCCAACCCACCAGCACTGGGCACCAGCACTTCCAGAGCAGCAGCCGTGGGACCACAGCTCAGATGTGGCTGACTGAGCAATCCCAGATGGAAACTGGGATTATTTCCCTGGAGGTAAGGCTGATGACTTGAGAAAGATGAAAAGGCTGCAGACAGAAGCTCTTACATGCAGCTAAAACAGTAAGACTTGCTGGTTCCTATGGTCATGCCATGGATGGATGGATGGATGGATGGATGGATGGATGGATGGATTTTCCAGGGTCTACCATGGATCAGCTCAGCCACCTGTTTTGGTTGAACTCATGGGTATCTAAAACTGTGAAACCTCCATGTGTCTGTCAAGTGTGGTTGAAATGGGCTCAGGAATTCCAGGGGTGGGATCACAGGCCCTGAGGAGATGGTCAGTCTGGATGTCACCCATTCCTAGTTAGCGATTAGGAATTTCAGCTCTAATCATCCCCACCTGCCTCATAGGGGCTCCCCCATCCACTCATTGGTCTGGGAGTCTATTTAAGGCCAGCTCATGGAGTGAGCTCAGTTTCTTCCCTGGACTCCCTGCCTCATCCTCCTGGACTGCTCCCTGACCCTGCTCAGCATCCCTGGGGTTGGACTGGCCCTGGACCTGTGCTGCATTTCTCGCCCAGGTACTGTGGGGCTGAAACCTTGCTGGGGGCAAGGGCCATCCAGAAGTTGAGGTGAGGGAAGGAGGCACAAAGGGGTAGGAAATGCCCACGGAGGGCACAGGTTTTTATTCTGTTACTGCTCCTTCTGTGGGCTGGGGTGAAGGGAAGGAGGGAGAAGAGGCAAAATGTGGAGTTGCAAAGGGAGAAATTGTTCCAGGGACAAATAGGGCATGTGGCAGTGGAGAAACAGGCAGGAGGAGGAAAAGATGGGTCAGGACCTCAGATAGATGAGCTCTCTGCAGCCAAGGGCAGCTTCTGTGACAGAATCCTCCCAAGGACATGAAAGGGAAAATTAATCACCAGTGAGAAAGAAGGAAAATAAATAAAGAAGTAAAAAAATGGCTTTTGGACAGTGCTGCCACCAGAAAGGGAGGGAAAAGAACCTAATTAGCATCAAATCCTCACCCCAAGTAACGGAGCTATGTTGTAAGATAAGGTTAGGAAAATTAGGGTGAGAAAGAAGAAATTAAGGATGCATTTTTAAATCTGCTCTGCTTCCTGCTTGAGGTGGCTGAGAGTGGGAGGGAGTGTCAGGACAGGCAGAGAGCTTGTTAGGAAGTGACTTAATGATGGGAATGTTTCTCTGGTGAAGAGGAGGGCATGGAGCAGGCCAGACAGGTGATGTGAGGGGCAGTAGCTCCCCACACAGCAGCAGGGACTGGGATTTTCCCACTGCCATGAGGGATTCAGGCAGGAGTTCTGCCCTCCAGCACACGAAGATCAGAGAACCCCAGAATGGTTTGGGTTGGAAAGGACCTTATGGATCATCTCATTCCACCCCCTGCCATGGGCAGGGACACCTTCCACTAGCCCAGGTTGCTCCAAGCCCCGTCCAGCCTGGCCTTGGACACTGCTGGGGATCCAGGGGCAGGCACAGCTTCTTCTCTGAAATAGCCATTCCAGGGCCTCCCCTGCCTCACAGGGAAGAACTTCTCCCGAACATCCGACCTTCCTAACCCCCAGCCAGAGCAGTGGGATTACTCCAGGCCCCACACGTGCCCACCCCCGCGGGACGTGCTGCAGGGCCACGCACCCAGGCCTGGTCGATGTCCCTCCTGATGTCGGCCACGATCTGGGCGTTGTCCCCGCGGGCCAGGACGGCGTCCAGGGAGTGCTGCTGGATGGGCTGGAGCAGGCGGGCGGGGTGGCCCAGCCGCAGCAGCCGCGCCCTGCCGCCGGCCAGCCGCTCCACCAGGTTATCCACGGCCACGTTGGAGGGGGCACAGCACAGCACCTGCCGGGCACAAACACGGCCTTGGCACCTCTGAGGGCACCCAAAGGCTGGAGCAGAGGAATCCAAGCAGGAAGAAGCAGAGAGAGGGAGACCAGTGTGCTTCTGTTGGGAATAAACCGCCATCACAGGTAATTCCCTCCCTGCTTTGCAGCACGTGTGTAGGGTCCCCAGTGAACACCCAACCTGAGCTCTGTCAGGACCTTGCTGGAGCTGCTGGGGAAGCCCCTGGACCCTGCAAGCCAAGCCAGGCTCTGGATTAGCACAGATCCAATGGGAACTGCTCCAGCTGCCAGAAAGCCCAGAGCATGCAAAATAATCACAGAAACCTGGAATGGTTTGGGTGGGACCTTAAAGCCCATTCAGTCCTGCCCCCTGCACCTTCCACTATCCCAGGTTGCTCCCAACCCTGTCCAGCCTGGCCTTGGACACTGCCAGGGATGGGGCAGCCACAGCTTCTCTGGGCACCCTGTGCCCGGGCCCCACCACCCTCACAGGGAAGGATTTCTTCCCAATATCCAACCTAAATTTCCCCTGTTCCCACTTTGAAGCCATTTCCCCTTGTGGTATCACCCCAGTTCCTGATGAAGAATCCCCACCCAGCTTCCCTGTAGGCCCCTCCCATAACTGGAAAGCTGCTCTGAGGTCCCCACGCCAGGAAGGGTGGTCACTGGTGGCCACCTGAGGTGGTCACCTGTCACCACAGCCCTGGCACCGAGCCTCACCTTCAGGCCCTGCTGCACAGCCTGCAGGATGACCTCCACCAGCGTCGTGGTTTTCCCTGTGCCGGGAGGCCCGTGGATGATGGCGAGCTCCCTCTGAGCCAGGGAGAAGGACACAGCTTCCCTCTGAGACTCATCCAGGGAGGCATTGAAGAACTCCAGAGGCTCTGGGGAGACAGCAGGACAGTCACTGGGACCTCAGCCCCAGCTGGGAGCTGGCTGAGAAGCACAAATCCAGGAACACACGGCGCTCTCTGCAGCCAGCCCAAATCCAGCTGATAATGAGGAGAACGCTGGGAGGAAGGCACTGAGGGGGCTGGAAGACCCCAGAAGGTAAAATTAAGCATTTCATGTTTCCAAAACAAACAGGCATCCATGCATCCTGCATCCTTGCTTCCCCAGCCCTGATATCTGGCCTTCAGCCAGTCAGTGGTGGAATTCCCAGAATTTAAGAGGCATTTAGCTGCTCCAGCATCAAACAGGTAGGTTTTCCTGGCTCTGGAGGGAGCTCTGGGTTTGTTTTGCAGGAGAACCAGCATCTTTAGTGAAATCTACAATGAAAATTGGGGAGGAAGTAGCAGATCTGGCAAACAAATCACTGCCAGTGAACAAACCCAAGGCAGCACCAGCGAACAAGCAGGAAAACCTACAGAGTCTGTGAGCAGAACAGAGCAGCCCCGTGGTGGCCAGCCAAGACTGGGAATGAAGGCAGGAAAAGGTACAAAGAGCAACTTAAATGATAAAACTAAAATTAGTTTCTGCTTTAGGAAGGGAGGAAAAAAGAGGAAAGAATATGCAAATTGCATTAGAAGAGAATTGGTTTCACTGCAGAGACCGAATTCTCAAAAGCTCCTTTTTAACCTGCCAGATTTATCTCATTTAGGCCCAAATTGATTCTCATCCCCCCCCCCCAGTCCTGCTCCTAATCTCCTTGTTCATTATGGGAGTTAATTACAGCAGGGATGATGACTCATTACACCGAGGTTTCCCGAAAATAACGTTCCCACAAAAGCTTATGTAAGACACGTCTCTGGGCATCCTTCCCTGCCGGGCATCATGTGCTTCATCCCTCCCTTTGCGTTAAGGGCTGGATTAAAGCCATGGAAGTTTCTCCTGGTTTTAGGCAGGTGAACTCACGTGCGGCCTGGGGCTTTTGAAGCAGCAGCACCACCAAATGAGGTTAAACAAAATATACTCATTGAGAAGGTGATGGGGAAGAGAGAAATGGGGCTAGAGGTGCTTTTTGCTGCCACTGCCTCTTGGTTTAGATGTAATTTTTGGGTGAGTGTGTTAATGACTAAGAGAAGAGCAGGAAGCATCCCATGGGCTGGGGGGAAAAAGCAGGAATAGCTTAAAACCTGAGAGGCTTTTCCCACAGTGAGGAACAGCCGGGCCGTGGGAGTCATTGATGTTTCCTTGCTCAAGGATGAGCTCAGGAACTTCTCCAGGCATGTGCCCACCCTCATCCCTCCTAAGCACACGCTGCCACGAGCTGCTGTGTGGGAAGGCTGGGAATGTGCCTCTCCTGGGCTGGCTGCAGTGGTGGGGAGGAGGGAAAAGCCTCCTATGGGATGCTGTGGCTCCTCCAAACTCTTCTCCCTGCAGCAGCCGGGCTCCAGGTATCCTCATCTGAAGAAATCCCTGCAATGTGTCTCCCTGGTGGCTGGGTAATTGTTCCCTGATGCACAGCTCTGTTTATTAGTGTTGAAAACCAAATCACCTTGGCTGCCCAGGCTGGTGCCCCGACATTCCCAGGAACTGAGATGCTTTTCTGCACAGTTCCAGCTGCTCCGGTGAGGCAGTGGGTGGGCGGGTGATATCCAAGCCCAGGAAAGGGGTCTTTGCACCAAAAATGGATGGGAACAGCCCTTTCTGGGAGGAAGAGCCCAGGTTTTCCAGAGCTGGAAGCCCTTTCCAAGGTATATTCCCCACCAAGAGCAATCCAGACCCTCCCCAGCAGCTCCTCCCCGGCACAACCTCACTGCAGCCAAGCTGCTGGACAAAATCCAGCTGGGTACTTCAGCCTGGATCAGAACTTTCCCTGTTCTCCAGACAAAGTATCTGGCAGCTGAGCTGTCTGGACTGCTTAGTCTTCCCCAAGAGCCTCAGGGGCCTCTCCACAGCCCCTGTGATGACAAGAGGTGTCACAGGGCAGAGGGATGAGGAGCATTTCGGGTGTTTTGCAAGTGGCTTGTGCCAAAAAGCCAAGGAAGTTTTTCATGGAAATCCCAGGTGCTTTCCCAGTGCTCTGCTGCCAGGCTGGCTTTTACTGGGGACATTCCTGCCTTTTAACCAGGATTTTTAATTGCTTCTTTCCCTCTTCAAATGTTTTTATAGCCATGGGCTGAATTGGACACAAGCCAGGCCTTCTGGAGCCAGTGCTGGGATGAAAAATGAGCCTCCCTCACTTTCTCCAGCCCAGGAGCACAGGAGAGAGCTGGCAGCTATCACTGACCTGCACAGGTAAGGCAGAGCCTGCGTTCCAAAGGGAATCCAATCCTCTTGCATGGCCAGGAGCTTGCCAGCAGAGCAATGCTGGCCTCTGCTGGCAAGCAAAGCCTCTCTGCTCCCCCCCATTCCCAAAATGTGGGGGTGCAGGGGTCCCACATGGATGCTGGGAGCAGGGGAGGATTGTTTGGAGGAGATTTCAGGTGTGGAAGCTCCAGCAGGGCCATGGGTGCCAGGTCAAAGTGGAAGGGAGACAAGCAGGGCATTTTGGATGGGTGAGCACCTGGATTCTGCTTCCCAGGGAGTCTGGTAAGGGCAAAATTCCTGCTCAGTTCAGAGTCTGCCCTTTTTGGAAAAATTCTTCTCCCACTTGGCACCTTCCTGGAGGCAGCAAGGTGAGGTGTGGAAGTGCTTTGTGCCAGTCCCAATCTTTGCTGCAGATCCCAGGTACCCACTGGTGATCCCTTCCTCTCCTTTTGACTGTTCTTAGGTTATTCTTCCCACAGCCTGTCCCATGCTTTTGTGTTATGCCAAGGGTATTTATCATTGCATTTTTAAGTGCTTTGAAAGGACTTGGGCTTTGATGTGCTGGGTTGGGCTGCTGCTGTCTGGTAATTAATTACTGAAATGCACAGTGGTTATCAGGGCCCACCTACAAGATTCCCTGATTGAAAAATTAGGATTCTCATCTTTTCCCCCACATTTAAATTAAAAATCAGATTTAGGCTGCTGCTGCTGCACATTTCACCCGCTGGAGTGGATTTTGCCCTCTCTCCTCCCCGTGGCTCCCTGGTCTCTGAGGGAAGCGAGCTCCTCTGGCATCCCAGAATGGTGTTGACACAGATGTGTGTCTAGACAGCCAATTTCATCAGCTGTCCAGGACTTATTGACTCAGCCTGCTGCTGATGGGTTTGTATGAAACCAGGTAATGGACAGGATGAGACAGATCCCCAAAGAAACCAGGCTAATGGGTGCTCGGTCATGGAAGGAGAGGCTGTGACGTGGAAAAGCTGCCTGAATGCAGGGAGGTTTGTCTGCCAGAGCCCTTCCGCTCAGGGCAGGCTTATTCCAAGTTATTATCACTTAATTCCTGGCTAGTACAACATCTCTCTAGCTGGGGAGAAAGCAGCTCTGAAGTGAGGGGGTAACTGTGAGGCCTCTGTGTTCACACTGCACCTCCTCTGTCTGCCTAACGTGGCTCAATCCGTCCATCCACATTCCCAGTGCTGGGGAGATGGAAAGTTCATCTCTGCGCAGCCTGGCACAGCAGAGTGATGTGGTGAAAAGGAGTTTTCCTTCATTAGAGGCAGTTCTGCTCCCCCAGGGGTGAAAGCACTGTTGAGGGAAGTCCGTTGATTAAAATTTAATTATTTTATTTAATATTAAAAACCTTGAGTGCACCAAGGTCCTCAGGCAGCCAAAGGGCTAAAAGGTTTGACTCAGACTGGGATCAGTGCTTAGAGAAACGGGGATAGGACCCATTAACACCCATTTTTTGTCCCTGGTATATCCTGTCAGAAGTCAAGCCTGGCTGGAGGGGATGGCAGAGAGGCAAACCGTGGTGGGCAGCCCAATCCAGGAATCCAAGGAAGACAGACATTGCAGGGAGCTGTGGAGGGGAGGAAAAGGGGCAGAACCCTGGCAGGGATGGACGGCACGAGTGGGGAGAGCAGAGACCTGAGCTCTGCACATGGCTCAGACACAGCCCACCCTTCAGCCCAGCCCACCCTCAGCCCTCATTCCCTGACTTTTGCAGCCCAGATGATCCTTCCCTTCTGTCAAGGGATAAAATCCATTAGCAGCTGTTGATACCTGATACAGCTGCTGATCAGAGGCTTTGCTCTCCCCGTGGCTTCTCCGAAAGGTGAAGCTGTGCCACTCCATCTTTCGTTTTTTTCCAGAGAAGCACAACAAAGTGGGCACTACTTATACCCAAGTTTTTTGTCAAGGGTCTTTCCCTGAGGGAAATGTGCCCAGTATAAACCAGTATGAGCACAATGCTACCAGCTGCAGCACCACTGGTGCCTCACATTCAGCACTGAGGTCTTTTCTGCAGCAAAGTGGCTGCACGTGTGGATAAAAACTGGGATCGGAGCTATCAGTGTTCCCATGGGCAATTCCCAAGGATGCCCGTAAAGCCTGATAAAAAAGGATCCTTACTTGTTTCAGGGAACGCCCTGGGAGCAGAGGCAAAGAAGAGGACGTCAATCAGGTCGGAGGCTGGGCCACCACGGTACTGCTTGAGTGCAATCAAAGCTCTGCCAAAGAAGGGAATATCCAGGTTACAGGCACAGCAGGAATTCCTCTGGAGACTCCCAAGGGCCCAGGGACAGGCTGTGAGTATGGACTGAACTATTCCAAGGCTGAACAATGCCACCCCACAGGACTAATCCCATGCAATTCCTGCATCCCCCAGCCCTTGCACACACATCCCTGTGCTGGCCAGGCTTCCACTTCCCACCGTCCCTGCTTGGTACAGCCACGTGTACTTTTTCAGGACGTTTATCCCGCAAGGAGCTGTTCACTCCTGCTGCCAGGATGGAAAAGGCCCTACACAGAACCCAGAGAGTTCCAGAGGAAATGCAACAGGGCCAAAGCGCAGCCAGGAGAGGGGAAGGGAAGAGCAGGACCAGCCAGCAGGTGGGTAAACTGAGGCTCTTGTGAGGCTGTAGAACGACAAATCCAAACTGGGAAGGGTCTGGGAAGAGCTTTTCCAGACTAACCTTGGCACTCCTCACCCCTCTGGGCAGTCAGCCCGGGTGAGCCCTCACCTTTTGAGCCTGTTGTAGGTGACATCGTTGGCCAGCTTGAGCAGGCGGAAGGAGTGCTCGTGGTCCACGGCCAGCTCCCCATCCCGGGGCTCCTCCAGGGCCACCGTCACTGCCTTGGGGGTGACACGTGTCACCACGCCCGTGCACAGCGGGTCCCCCTGCCCGGCTGACTCGTACAGCCCCACGATGTCCCCTGCAAAGGTTTGAAGGCAGAGCGTGAGGTGGGGCAAATGTGTCACTGTCCAGAGAAGCTGTGGCTGCCCCTGGATCCCTGGAAATGCCCAAGGCCAGGTTGGACAGGGCTTGGAGCAACCTGGGATAGTGGAAAGTGTCCCTGCCCATGGCAGGGGGTGGCACTGGATGGGCTTTAAGGTCCTTTCCAACCCAAACCATTCCATGACTGGAATGAAATTGGACACCTCCAGGGATGGGGAATCTTTCCTTGGAAGGACAGGAATGTCACTGACCAGGCCCAAAGCTGTTGGAGGGAAGCTCGGTGTCCGAATCCCGATTCCTGGGCTGCAATGTCACGAGGAGACGTCCATAGAGGCCGGTTCTCTGGCTGGTGACCTGGAGCTTGAGCAAGCAGACACCTCTCCGCTGCAATTCCTTCAGGGAGACGCTCTCCTGCCATGCCCTGGGAACCAAACACGGGTGGGGACACCATGGGGTAAGGCTGAGGGCCACAGCTCCAGGGGACAGTGTGGAATGGCCTCATCCTGGCTCCTGGCACCTCCATCCTCGCGGCTGGGTAAGTGTCTGTACCCCCCGCGTGGGCATCTAAGAGGGTGTCCTGGTCCTAAGGGGGCGAGTCCAGCAGGATTCCCCACGGATCAGAGCCCCGTGGGGTGGGTTTCCTGTTGGGGTGAGCTGGCCAGAACGGTGGGATTCCAGCAGCATTCCCACAGGTGACAGGAGGGTTTCCCGGAGGTCACACGGGCTTCCAGGGGAGGATCTCTCAGGGTTTCCATAGGTCACAGTGGGTCCAAGGGGAGGGTCCCTGAGATCCCCACGGGTGACAGAAGGCTGCCAGGAGGGTCCCTCTGGGTTTCCTACAGATGACAGGGAGTCCCAGAGGAGGGTCCCTCTGAGTTTCTACAGGAGATAGTGGGTCCCAGCTGAGGGGTCCCTCTGTGCTCCCCACAGCGGTCCCGCCCCCCCCCCCCCGCCGCACGTGTCCCCGGCCGTCGGTGCCTGTCCCGTGTGTGCCGCACCTGCTCTGTGCCAGCTCGGCCTCCCGCTCGTCCCGCAGCAGCCCCAGGTGCCGCTCCGCCGCCTCGGCCGCCATGGCCCGCGCGGGCCCCGCCCCCTTCCCCTCAGCCGCCCCGGCCCCGCCCCCGCGGTTCCGCGTCCGGCGCGAGGTCACCGCGATGGCGGCGGCGCGAGCGCGGCGGGCGGGAGGTGAGCGGGGACCGGGACCGGGAACGGGAACGGGACCGGGAACGGGAACAGTCCCTGCCCCTGCTGCTGGGAGGGAAGGAGGGAGCTCTGCCAGCTGCTGGGATGGAGGGAAGGAGGCGGACAGTAGGTCAGGGTCTCCGCTGCTGCCTCCTGGCCCCGCTGTATCCCTGCCCTGCACCTGCTGGATGAGCCCTGGAGCGCTTCCCTGGGTGGAAATGGAAGGGATTCGGGTCTTGCCCAGCGTCAGCCTCGGAGCAGCCCGAAAGCCGGGCCATGTTAACAGAAAGGAGAATCAGCTTTACACAGTTCTTCCCGCCGTGGCATAAACCCTTCAGCAAAATCCAGGGGATGGGAGGGAGTAGGGGCTTCATCAATCTCCTCCTTCCCGGGCTGGGAAGGGGCTGCCCAGGGAGGTTTGGAGTCCCCATCCCTGGAGGTGTCCAAGGAATGCCCGGACGTGGCACTCAGTGCTCTGGGCTGGGGACAAGGTGGGGACCGGGCACAGCTTGGGGCTCCATGGTCTGGGAGGGCTTTTCCAGCCTAAATGATTCTGGAATTCTGCAAAAGCCCAGCAGCTGCTGCCTGTGTTTAATTCCCTCCTCTCTCCCTTTCAGCCTCCCTGCTGTCGGCTGCGGTCCGGCACCGGAGTTCCCAGAGCTCGTCCCCACAGCCAGGGTAATGTCGCACGTTGCTTTGCCTTTTCCCCCTGGAATGCTGGCCTGCTTCAGCGGGGTGGGCAGGGCAGCTGGTTTTCCTTCGGGAAGGAGGCTTGGTCACTCTGTCGCTTCCCGATGTTTTAGACTCTGCCTGCCTTCAGTCACCTTTCCCAGAAGGGTGCTTCCCTTCATTTTGTATTTTTGGGTTTTTTTTTGTCCCACCCGTGGAAGTGTCCAAGGCCTGGTTGAACAGGACTTGGAGCAAGCTGGTGTGGTGGAAGGTGTTTCTGCCTTGGGTTGGGACTGGATGAACTTTAACATCCGTTCCAAGCCAGACCTTTCTGGAATTCTGTGATAACTCCTCCAACGGGACCTTTAGGCTTCGCTTTTTCCAGCACTTTGGCAGCTCCCTGTTGTGCTTTTATTCCATTCCCCGAGCTGGCATCTCCTGCAGGACTGAGCTGCTTCTGGCTGTGACCAGGAGGGGACACTGCAGGAGCAGAGAATTCCTGCCGCAGGGAACGGCAGGATGTGCTGTTCCCTCTTCCTGCTCATCCTCTAGGGTCAGAGATCCTTGGATCTCTGCCTGGGTGACACAGCACCCAAAATCCTCACTAAACCCTGTAAGGCCTCGGGGCCTGTGGTCAGGTACTCACAGGCACTTGGAGTTCCTGTTAAATTAAAACCCTCTGGGACGTTTGGCTGGGGGTTACCAAGTAAATCAATCATTGCAAAGGATCTTGAGTCAATTTGGCTTTTTCCCACTCCCATCTCATGTTTATTCCTGAATATTTTATGCCGTTTGCGCATCCTGTGGTGCTTAGGCAAAGTGGGGATTTCGGCACGCAGGACAACCCCAACTGCCCACCCCTGAGGGGGATGGTGTTTGCTTTTTGCTCTGGGATGCTATTTACAAAATCTACTAAGCTTTCAGATTTCAGGAACCACGACCTTTGTGGCCATCTCATGGAGCTTTCCAAGGCGAATATCCCTCCTCTTTATATCTAAGATTGGTTTTGTGCAATTGCAGATTCTTGCCTAGTTGATACCTGTAAGCTGATGCCTTTTGGTTGGGTGTTAATATCCATCTCTATTCCACCTCCATCTCCTTTTTCCTTCTTTCCTCTCCCTGTTTTCCATCTCTTGGCAGTATCTGTTTGCTGCAGTGAATTTTACCTTGTCCTTCACAGACTTGCTGCCAAAACTTCCCTGACTTCGCCCCCATGGCCTGAAGTGAAACTTCCAGATCCAGCAGAAGAAGCCAAGTATCATGCAGGTAAAAGTCTCAAATCTGGTCTTCCTTCCAGCATTGCCTCGAGGCCTGACTGAGCATAAATGCCTTCAGCTGGAAGTTTGTGTTCCTCACTTTTTTTGGTGTTTTTTTTTCGTTTCTCACGTGTTTTAGCGTCGCTGGATTGTGCTCCAGCTGCTGGTTTGGGAGATTTGGGTACAATATGATTTTTCCTTAGTTTGTGGCAGCTTGTCGTGCTGCCAGAGGAACCTTACCTGATGCGATGTGTGGCATGAAACAATGTACTAAAAAAACTAAAAGCGTGAGAGAAGCCTTTTGGGCAGGAGAAGCGAGCTATTTTGCATTCACTGGCTAAATCAAAGCCAGCAGGAGCAGTTGGATGGTGGGCACATGGAGAGCTGGTGTATTTCGGTGCATAAAACAGAACATCCAGCCAGCAGGAGCAGTTGGATGGTGGGCACAGGACAGACCTGCAGAGGCGGGACACAACGTGACACAACGGTGGTGGTCGTGTCCCTGTCCCCTCAGCTTGTCAGGACTGCTGGGTGAGAGGGAATGGCCTCAAGCTGTGCCAGGGCAGGTTCAGGTTGGACATCAGGAGGAATTTCCTCATGGAAAGGGTGGCCAGGCCTTGGCAGGGGCTGCCCAGGGAGGTTTGGAGTCCCCACCCCTGGAGGTGTCCAAGGAATGACCGGACGTGGATGGGCTGGGGACAAGGTTGGCGAGGAGAGCTGAGCTCACCTCCCTGCAGATCTCCCCCCTCATGTGGCTGGAGAGTGTCCCTAATGGAGGGATGTGCTTTGGAGAGAGCCTCCTGCTCCACATCTCCTCCCAGGCTGTTTTGATCCTGCTTTTTATCTGCTCCGTGCTCCTGGGATTGCTCAAATGACAGATGGGTGCCTGTCCCTGCGTGTGAAATAACCCAGCAGCGAACCACAAACTGCTCCGTGCGAGCCCTGCGGGGAGCAGGGTCCCATCCTCAGGGCTTGGTGCCATCCCTGATGGATTCCCTCCTGCTGCTGCTGCTGAACGGTATCTCCTGGCTGTGCTCATCCACAGGGAACAGCAGCGGGAGCATTGCAGTTCTGCCTCCTGTCTCCTGCTGGCTGTGGAAACAGCCCCGGATATTTTGGGATGGGTCTCTCCGCATGGTGCTGAGATCCAAGCCAGCAATCACTTGATGTTTCCTGGCACTGGAGGTGTTGGAAGAGTTATCAACAACTCTTTATCCTGCTGCAGCTCCTGCCCTACAAGTAATTTGTGTTCCTACCTCTAGCTTTAAGTTTGTATCCTCTGGCTTGGAACTTGGACCTCTTCCGAGCGTTCCTGTAAGGATTGGGTTGGGTTTGCCTGGCTGCTGGATTCCTGTCTGTCCCAAAGGGATGTTCTGTTTGCATTCCAAGAAAAAAAAAAAAAGAAAAAAGGATTCGGCCACTTTTTAGGACAATGAGGACAATGTGTTTTTCTGGGCAGCAGGGAGGGTGGGAAGCTGCTGCTCGGCAGTGGGATGGTGTCAGGGAGCAACACCTTTTGGTGTTCCTGTAAAAGCTGGGTTTGGATTCACTGCCCAGGAGGCTGATTGCAGGAAATGGGGTTTGTCCACGTGCAGGACCTGGCTTCAGGATCCTGCTCCTCCATGCATGGGGGAAGAGGTTTTTCTGGGAGGGAGCGAGGGACAGGTGTCTCTTGTCCTTGCTGCAGGTACACGTTCTCAGGCCAGGCTTTGCCATGTGCTGGAAGCCTTTTCCCAAGCTCTTCCTGACGTTCCTGTGTGCCTTAGGCACTACTCAGAGTTCTGGGCTGTCTGCATATGACTTGGAACTGGAGGGAATTTCCTCCAAAGGCGGGATGCATGGACAAGAGCTCTTTGCTGGAATGCTTTATACCCAAGTACAGTACACTTTGGGTTGCCTGAGGAACGGGCTGAGAGTCAGCAGTGTAGAGTAGCTGCACAGTGTATACAAGATGTTTACTTACACGTGGCTTTGCCAGCACCTAAAATACAAATAACTCATGAACTTTAAAAAGGGAGGCTCGCACGTCTGGGGAGCAACACTGCTGTTGATCCTTGCTTAAAGACTCCCAGGAGATAAGAGTGCTGGGGGGAGAGCCGGGTGGCTGGGTGGGTTTTCCCAGCCTTTCCCAGCTCTCTGGCTGTGCTGCCCTGATCCCTGCCTCGCTGTTTGCCAGCAGAAGTGGTGCGGAAGGTGAACGGGCTGATCTCCGCGGGGCAATACGGGCGGCTCTTCGCCGTCGTGCACTTCGCCAGCAAGCAGTGGAAAATCACCAGTGAAGACCTGATCATGATGGACAACGTCCTGGAGGCTGAGTGTGGAGACCGAATCCGCATGGAGAAGGTGAAAAAGCCAGAGCAGATTCCCTACAAACGTTCCTGGAGGCAAAACCCATCACCGGGTTTAACACCACGTCCCAAAGTGCTCCTGGGGGGTCTCCCGACCTCATTCCAGCCCTTTGCTTTGTTCCAATTCCCTTAGTTCTGTTCCAGTTTCAGATATTATTGCGATTTCTGTTCAACAGGGCTGGAGTGAGTCTTGCCAGACTCCGTGGGGAGACAGATTTTTGTTGTCCTAACTCCGTCCAAAAAAAGAAAATGACAGTTGTTGTTTCCAGAGCCGGCAGCGAAAGCCTGTGTTTGCCTTGAGACTCCAACACCCCAGATCACAGAACCATTTAGGCTGCAAAAGACCTCTAAGATCATCGAGTCCAACCCCTTAATTCCTTGCAGGGCTCCCAGAGGGATTATAAACTCCTCAGGGCTCTGCAAGATCCTTATCGTGCTGGGCCGGGTGGAGGCAGAGGGATGGGGAACGGAGGGGAGAGTTGCCAAGATCCAATTAATATCTTTATCCTCAGCCTTGGACAACCAGCAGGGACTTGCAGAGGCTCATTAATCCAGACTGAAGGGAAATATTATGGAGTGGGATTCTGTTGGCTTCACCTTCATGTGGGCTGTTGGAGCTAAGCAAGTAATTCAGGAGAGCTGAGGAGTTTTTGTGCTCAGCCTTTGCTCTGAAGCCCAGTTTCGAAGCAGCTTTTTAGGCATGTCCTCAGCTGTGTCCCACATCCCTGTGTCCAGCAGAGAGGAGGGATTTCTGTGGTGTAGCGAGCTCGGAATGCAAAGGTCTGGATGGCAGTGAAGGTGAAAATTTGCCTGAGCACCAGAACCCTTTAGGGACTTTTTTTTTTTTTCTGTCTAAAACGAAAGCCAGGACTTCTCAGGATCATTTCTGTGTGGTTCTAAAGTGCTGCCAGAGGATTTGTGAGGCAGCCTGGGAGAAGTGGCTCCGGATGTGGTACCTGGGGACATGGTTTAGGGAAGATTATGGTGGTGCTGGGTTGATGGTTGGACTCCGTGACCTTGAAGGTCTCTTCCAACCTCGATGATTCAGTGAAATGCAGCCTCTTCCCACTGTCTCCTCTCTTATCCTGCCCGTTCCTTCAGATGCCGCCGAAATGCCCCAAAGCAGCAAGGGCTGGTGAACCCCCACATGGTCATTTCTTTCTTTCCCATCTCAAGGCCTTACTGAGCAGAATGGGGGAATTGTTTCTCCACTGGGATTTGCAGCAACTGCTGTAAAAATCCAGCGGTTTAGGAGCTGCTGTTTGTCCAGATCCCACACGAGGCAGGTTATTCTTCTTCCCTGATTGCTTTCCATATTTTTTTACGGCTGCTGGTGAGCTAGGACAGAGAGGTTCAGTGTGTTCTGATCATGGAGAAAGATACTTCTGCAGTCTGTTTCAGTGGGATGAGCTCTCTGGAAGAGTAATGGCTCTGTCTCCAGCCTGTTTGCAGCTTTCCCCACCACCCCTGCAGTTAGTGTCAGGTTTGAAATGTGGGGAGGCCTGGCTTTAAGCAGTTTGACTCCTTTATGGCTGTAGAATTGGAAAGGTCTAGTTTGCATTTCTGCCAGGACAATGAGCAGTGATTTGTGCCTGATTTATTTCCCCCAGGTTCTGCTGGTTGGTGCTGACGACTTCACGCTCATTGGAAGGCCGCTGCTGGGGTAAGATGCTTCATAAAAGAATTATGTGGCATTTTTGTGCTTAATTGTGGTTTCAGGGCTCTGCAGTCCCTGAAACTGGGATTTATCAGCACTAACTGTGATCCCAGCCCCGTGGCTTCTGAAAGAATCACCAATGAAACAGCTCATCAGCCTCTGGTGACTCCCCCTCCCCAGTGCCGGGAGAGCAGCAGGTCCCAGTTCTGAGGTAGCTCTTGGATATTCACCTCAGTTGGATCTTTTTCCTCCTTGCACAAACTAGCAGGACACGTTGCCCTTCGGCATCTTTACTTTCTTACCCTAATTTTGGTGGCAGTCATCTTGAAATAAGCCAGAAATCCTTTTCCTTAATCCCTCGAGTTGGGTTTTTAATCCTTTTTCTTTTGCCATTGTCTTACCCCAGCAGGCCTTAGCCTTAATTTTAGGGCTCCTAATTTTTCCCTTGCTCTCAATCACATAATCCAGCAGTCACAGAAGTCAGGAGTAGTTTATCCCTTGGCACTGCCTCCATCCCAGTGCTGTAGGACTTGCTGTACAGAACCTCTGGTTCCTCAGGCTTTGCCTTCCCAGAAGGCCCAGGTGTTACTGCAGGTGGCATTTAGGAGTTATTTGTACAGTTTTAACGTGCCTTGAGTTGCACCGGTGGCACCTGCCTCAGGTCCCTGTGTGGGACAGGATTTTGGGAGCTGCCAGTCCTTGTAACAGCACTGGAAGAGGATCTGGGATAGCAGATCATTGGGATTCTATGAGTTACTGCTAGACAGTGCCCTTGGGGAAGGTTTTAGGAAGGGGAATCTCATTTCTAGGACTAGAAAGGGGCTTTTCCTTTTGGGATGTGCCACGTCAGGCAGGTGAGGAGCACCTTCCTTCCCTCAGCTCTGATCCAGGGGCCCTGGGGTGGTTCTTTGCAGCTCTTTGTGCTGGATTTGGCTCGGGGATGCCCAGGAGCTCCAGGACAGGAAGCAAACCAGCTGTTGGCTCCTGCAGGCGCCCGGAGGGTGTGGGAAGTGTTGGCAGCTGCGTGAGGCAGACCAGGCTGCACATCTGGCCTGGACTCCAGGGCCTTTGGCTGAAGGGAGTCAGTGGGAGGAGGAAGAGGCTGGCCACGAAGAGTGAAGGCTGGGGGGAGGTGCCATCACCCCCTGAGCTGCAGGGGAACCACCGAAATCGCAGCTCTCTGGTACGGGATGGGGGAGAGGAGAAGTGGAATGGGAAAAGGTCATCACCAGCAACGTGCACTGCGGTTCTCTCACACAGTCCCCTAGCCCACAGGCATTTTGGGGAGGGGAGAAGAGGCTGGGTGAGAGCAGAGGCAGTTCTGTGTCTCTGTTGTTGGATAAATAAACACCCGGTGAGCGCTCACAGCCCTAGGCACTTCACCGGAGCCGCTTCCTGTCGGCTCCCAAGCGTGTCCTGTTTGGGACAGCTGGACAGGGTTTGTTCTTCTGATATCTCCCAGGATGACGATCCTTTAAACCCTGAAACACCACATCTGCATGGCAGAGGCTATTCTGGGAGCTGCTGGCTGGCTCCTGCTCTGGAATCCTTCGGGCTCCGTGTTTGTCCAAGTCGCTGCCTGCCCCGGCTGGCACAAGGGCTGGAACCCGTGTTAGGCATGAGTGGAGGGAAAGTTTGGCTTATTTGTGGACAAAATAGAGCTGATGGGAATTTTCCCTCTAGGAAACCTCGCTGTTTCCCCTGCTGCCTGCTCCTTTTTGCAGTGGAAGTGCCAAAGGCCTTGTCCCATACAGCCGGGCCAGGATTCACTCCTGTGGGGCAGCTGGAGTTATGACCTCCAAGAGTTATGATCCTGTGGGCTTGTAGCTTGCCTGGATCTTTTTTTCTGCCTCTTGACAGCACCTTTCAGCCCAGCTCAGATCCAGAGTGAGATTCCAGCCGGAGTTTTTCCCGCCTCCTGCAAAAATCCAATCCATGGAACATTTTGCTGCTGAAGGCAGCAGGCCCAGCTGTGTCAGGCTCTGGGAAATGTGTGACCCCCTTCTTATTTTTATGGACATTCCAGTCATACCTAAAACGTTTGATAGAGATTTTTATTTTTTTCCTTGGGCTCTGTTTTGCTGAGAACTTGTCCTGCCCACGAGCTCTTCTCCAGCAAGTTGGTTTCTGTTGTGCTTCAGCTTCCCGCCAGCAGTTCCTAGAGCTGTGTCCCTCAGAGAACTCACCAGAGCCTTGAATCCAGGAAGTTTAGTCCCAAATTAGTGGTAAACCACGGCCTGAGTGCAGTTTGCTCCCTGGTTTCTCCCTCAGGGTGGCAGGGCGTGTGTGTGGTTCAGTGGTGCTGGATCTGGAGCAAACCCTGGAGCTGGGATGTCGGGGTCACCCAGTGGTCTCTTAAAATCTACATTGTTCTCTGGCTCTTTTCTTCTGGGCTGGTCACTAACTGCAGATAAATCAGTTTCCTCCAGGATCCAATCTCTGATTTAATCACACCCCCAGGGTGGATTTTAAGAGATGGTGGCTGTCTGAAGCCCTTGGCCTCCCAGTGACCTTGCTGGAACAATTTCAGCTGGATGGGCTTCCCCCTCTGCCCCCCTCAAGTGCAGACAGAGCCGTTTGTCAGCAAAATGGTCTTTAAATGTCTTCCTGTGGCAAACTTAACGAGCTTTTAATGGAATTCTGCAGTGCTGTGCATGGAAGAGCAGCTCCCCCTCCTTCCCTGTGGCTGCTGACTAAAACCCCCCTGTCCAAAGCTCCAGTCTGGATCCTGCCTGGGGGTTCTCACCTTCTGAGACCCTTGAAGCTTATCAAGGTTGATCACAGTTGTTTCAGCAAAACTTAGTTTTTTCCAAAAATTTTCCCAAGTTGTCATTTTTGTCATTTTTCCCAAAGATTGTGTTCCCACAGCAGCAGCTCGTGGCAAGCCTTGCTAAACGCTGGCTATGGTGGAAAATTGTTTACGGTTCATTAGAACAATTAATTTAAAAATTATTAGGAAAGTTATAGTGTTTCCAACAAGGTGAGGTTTTCTTCCAGCTGTCTGTGATGCCGTAGAGGAGGAGGAGGAGGAAGGATTTCTGTGGTGACCAGGAGCGGGGATGGGCTCATCCTGTGCCGAAACTCAAGCAGGGCCCATGAGATCCACGTGGAGGTGCCAGGGGAATTCCTCTTGCCACAATCCTACAGGTTCCTGCAGGTCCCTGTCTCTCCTGCCTGCTCAGGTGGGATGATCTCATCCCTCGCGTGACAGGAAAGTTGGGACCTGTCGCATCTCCTGATCCAGGCACAGCACCTGGAGGCTTTTGGCCGTGCCTGGGCAGGTGGCCTTCCTCCCACGGAGGATCTGCAGTTCCCGGGATCTGGCTCTGCCAGGCAAGATGTGTTATCCACGCGTCTCTTCTCCCAGAAACCCACTCCCCGGGAGCAGGACGTCAGTAACTAAGACCTGATGCCTCTAACACTCCTTTTTAAGGAAGGACCTGGTCCGTGTGGAGGCCACGGTGATTGAGAAGACGGAGTCGTGGCCCAAAGTCAACATGCGCTTCTGGAGGAGGCACAACTTCCAGAGGAAGAAAAGTAAGAGGGAAAGGACGCGTTTCCTTCCCTGCTGGATGTGGGAGGGGAGGTATCCCAGCACAAGGACCTGAGGAAGGGGCTCGTTCTCCATGTCCCCAGAGCCCCTCAGGGCCCAGCCCCTCTCCCAGGCGTGCCCACAGAGCACCGGGATTTAATATTCCCGCAGTGTTCCCTAAACTTCCTGGGCAGGAGAGCAATCCTATTCTCTTCCCAAAGCCTTAAACACTGGATGTGTCCTCACAGCTGCCTGCAGGCCCCAGCAGGGTCCTGTGTGGGTTTTGGTTGCCAAGTGACTCTTCCCTCTCTGTGAGAGGGAAGAATCCTGGCTCTTTTCATATGGGATGGATGGTAAAGCCTTGACCAGGCTGCCCCAGTGCCACTCTGGGACCTGCTGTCCCTGGCATCCCCATGGAATGCAGCTGTCTGCCAGCACCGCCCTCCAGGCACCCTGGCATGAGGTTGGCACCTCAGGTTTATGCTGGTACCTGATCCTTCTTTTTCCCCCCTTTTCCTTCTTTTTCAGTCATTGCCAACCCCCAGACCGTCCTCCGGATCAACACCATTGAAATCTACCCCTGCTTGTCCTGACTGGGGGGCTGTGCCTGGGAATCACTGCTGCTCCAGGCAATTGTGGAAATAAAACGGCCTCAGCACTGGGAAGTCCTGGACTTGCTGTGGTGGGAAATGGGAATCTCTATGTGCTTCCTTTCTAAAATAATGGAATATTTTTTAAACTGTTGCTTCAGCTTTGCTGGTGTTTCTTTGGCAGGGGTTTGGAAGCCCCCAGGATCCCTTGCTGGCTGTCTGGCCTTTTCATGCCTAATGGATCTTTTTGCCTCCACGCCTCCCTGAACTTTAGGAATTTGGGAATTCCGGTCATGTAATTCCGGGCATTCTGTGGCTCCAGGGAACATCCTGGGGTACAGTGTGGCCCTCAGCCCATGGCACTGAAGAGAGAAGTGAAACCAGGAGACTGCAAGGTCCTGAATCTACTCCCAGATCGTGCCAAGGGGTGAAAATCCTTCTTAAGGATTAGCACTGGGAAGTGGAGCTGAAAAATTCCCCTCTTGAAGGTGAGCAGCAATGAATTGTGTGTGTGTGTAACACCATCAGAACGAGGCACTGGTGGCTCAGGAGGGATTTTGTGCCTGTTTTAGAGCTGGATTTTGGCCTGCTGCATGTACTCCATGTCTAGAACCTGATCTTTCCCCTCTTCTGTGGCTGCACGTTGAGCACTGTCCTTTCCTGAGCAGCACATAACAAGGCCAGGTGGATCCAGCCGAGGCCTGCTGGTGTTTCCAGGCTGGATATCCACCAGGACTGGAATTTCCTGGAGTTTCTTGTACTATGGGGTTCTTAAAATCCCACCCTGGGAAGGGATAACAGGCCCTGCTCACCTTGTCACTTCCCTAGGGAATATCTTGCTTCAAACTGGGAGGAAAATCCACATTTGGGTGTCCTTTGCACTCCCACCATGTCTCCTCCTGGGACAAAGGTTGCCACAACCCTGTCCTGAAGGAAGTGGGAGTTCTCTTCCATCTGGGACTTGCCCTGGCTCTCCAATGTCACACTTCCTTTGGGAGATCACTTCAGGTGCCACTCGGGTGGCTCTGGCTGCATCTCACCTTCACCACAGGACTCGGGTGTGCCGGGGTCCAGCTGGTTCTTCAGCCACTGGAGACAGCTGGATCTGCAGGGGTGGACTCAGCCCTTCCCATTTCAGATCCTCTGGCACAAATAGCCCTTGGGAATGCTGCTCCTTCCCTGCTGCTGAGGTTGGACACGCGGTTTTCAGCAGCCGAGGGAACGTGGAGGCAGGGACAGCTTGGATCGTCGCAATCCTTGTTCCCAGCCTCTTACAGAAGAGTGGGGAGGCCCCTCCAAAAATCATCTCCCACCTCTTCGCCTTCTCCCACAGGTGACTGCAGCTCCACACTGGGAGCAGCAGATCCCAGCAGCAGGCAGGGAGTGCTGTGGGCTGGCACAGGGACCACAGCCTCCGGATGCGGGCTGTTCCCGGTCCAGAGCGGAAGCGGCGTTTGCCAGCCGAAGGAGTTGGCCTGGAAACCCTCAGTCCCTCCGTGCTTGAGCGCTGGGGCTAAGAAACAGCATGTCTTGGCTCTTAAGGGGATGTAGCAGGAATGTTCTGTCCTTCCCAAATAGGAAGAAACACTTGGAAATAACATGAGATTCAGGGCTCGGAAATACGGAGGGCAGAGGCTGCTGTGGAGTCAAAGGAAAAGCAAAGGGCTTAAGTTCTGTCAGTCTGATCCCCCAAAAAGCCCTTGGGAATGTAGTTCTGATCCAAGTGAGATACTACACAAAATTAGGGTGGTTTCACAGCACTTTGAGGGGGGACAAAAATTCAGGAAGGGGAAATGCAACCAGTATCAGGAAGTTCTTGGTTTGAAAAGTTTATGATGCAAAACAAGCAGGTTTTGTTGGAACTATTTTTTCAGACTGAGGTAAAAAGGGATTGTTTTAATGCTTTCTTCAAGGGAGTTTAAATCAAAAGCTTTTTGTCGTTCCAAGTGGAAGCAGGAATGCCCAGTTCTCTGGGATGAAGTCACAGGTCTCCACGTGGCTTCATGTGTCAGGGGGGCGATCCTTGTCACCCTTCCCGGTGCTAAATAGCACTGAAATAGCTTAAGAGCAGCAATTTCTCAGCAAAGCAGGTTTGGGGGTTTTTCTCCTTAAGTACTGGTTCATGGTGGAAATTTATCCGCCGGGACAAAACAGCTCCGGGTGGAGTTTGAGATGCTTTGCCCGGAGCTGAAGATCCATGTGGGTCAGACAAGAAGCAGGCCTGGGCTCTGGCCACCCCTGTGGCGTCTGTCCCCCCGGGAGGGAGGCTGGGGAGCCGGAGCAGAGGGCATGTGCAGGGAACTGGGAGTGAATTCCAGCGCTGATCCCTGCCCGCTGGCCACAAAGCCGCTGCCTGTGCCGCTCCTGCCGTGCTTTCCAAGAATGCCAGCAGGGCTCCACGGCAGCAGGACGACTGGCTCTGCAGCCCTGACATTTCCCATCAGAAGGAAGCGTTGTTTTCTTGCCAGCTGCGAGGTTTGCTCGGGAAGAGCTGTCGGGAATGACTCGGGAGGTGCCGCTGCTGCTCTGCCAGCTCCCCGTGGCATCCCTGTTTTGGGCAGGAGCACCGAGCGGATCCCTGGCCCTGCTGCTCCCTGGATCCCAGGTGTGTGTCCCCCGAGACCCCTCCTTGCCATCCTCTCTCCGGGAGGGGTTTGAATCCCTGATTTCTGTGTGCCACGCACTGAGCCCAGCCCTGACCTCTTCCTCTGCCCTTTCAAGAGTGGCCCATGGCATCGGAATTCCTTTGTGGCTCCAGGTTTTTCCCTCCCCCTCAGCTCTAGCTGCTTTTGGGAGCTGCTTTGGAGCGAGGTTTCCATCATTTCAAAGGCCGGTGCTGTTCCAAACCCCTCCAATGCTCTGGATGTTGCAGCTTTGAGGGGCTTGGACTTGTGTTTCACATAAAATCCTTCTTGTGACTGAAGGTAAAGCAGCCCCATCCTGGCCATCCCACAGGATCCCTTTTTGCAGCGTTTCTGGAGGTTTAAGTTACTTCCATGATGAGGTCTCTCTTCCTTCCCTCAGCACGCTGCTCTGTGTTCTAAAATCAGCTTCCCAAGCACAGCCATTCCCGCAGCGGGAAGCTTCCCGCCGTGAGGAGCTGTTTGCAGAGTCTGACGGAGCCTGGCAGACAGGGTCTGTGGCAGCATCCTCCTTCCCAGCAGCCAGCTCCTGCACGAAAACAAAGTGCAGGACACTCTCTTTGGAGCCCACGGGGCAGCAGAGGGATTTAGCAGCTCCGTCAGGACATTTGGATCACGCACTCTGCCAGCCCAGGAGCTGCCGCCGTTTATCCAGCTGCAAAGCAGCTCGGAAAGCTCTCGGGACATGTTGTTCAGGCCCTGGGGCGGGAGGGAAATGCTGTTAATTTGCCCCTTCCCTGTGATTTTATCCCTCACAGCTTTGGGAAGGAGTCTTTGAGCTCTGACGTGGAGCCAGATTTGTTTTCTCAGCGTGATCCGGCCGCGTGTCGGAATCCGCTTCAGCAGCAGGCAGGAACAGGACACCAGGAAACTCTGTTGGTTGGATTTCTCTCGCACTAGAGGTTTTATTATCTCCTGTGACCTAAAACCCAGCCTTTTATTAAAAAAAGGAAGGGAACATGTTCCCAGTGGGTTCATGTTGATGCTAATCCCACCCGGAGGAGTCCGGCCACGGCCGGCACGCCTGGACACGGGGCCTTTCATCTGTGTTCCCTCTCCCTATTTATAGCACATGGAGAAGCAGCTGGGATCTGTGTCCCTGTGCCTTGCCCTGGATGTGGTGGATGCAGAGGTTTCCCAGCTGGATTGGTGTCAGACAGAACAGAGTGGATCAAGGAATGTGAGGGGCTGAAGGCTGGGAGGACCCTTGGGTGTGCTGGGTTTGCTGCAGCAACCCAAAATACGTTTGTGGACAGGGCAGTGTGGCTTTGGTTGTATCCTTGGAGAGCATTCCCTGATGGAGCTGCACGTGGGAATGTCCGTGCAGCAATTAATGAGTGGCAATTAAATGTGGTGGGTGAGCTGGAAAAGGGTTTGAGCCCTTCAAATGGAGGCTCGGGAGAGGAGCTTAACCTTGGGGAACCAAAGCTTTGAGATACCTCAGTCATTTTTGAACTGGAGTTGGCTCCCACATGGATCTGTTGGCATTCCATGACTTTGGATCATCTCGTGGAGAGAAAAGGGACTGGGGTTATCTTATCTTCCTTTCCTAAGTAAAAAAGCACCATTGTCCTGTTTCAAAAGCACCAAAGTTCACTTTCTGGGCAGCTCTCAAAACAGCTGACGATCCAGCAGGGAAGTGGTTTGGACATGGAATGGGATCCCCGCGATCCGAGGCTACAGCCTGAGAGGATTTGGCTCTTTGCTTTGGGCCAGCTTTCCATTTCAGCCGATTCTCTGTTTGCAGGGCCGTGATTCATGGGAGCCTCTGGCTTGGTTCCCGGAGCAGACTCCGTGTCTTGAAGGCCCGGCAAGTATGGAATAGTCTGCCCACAAATATTTCACCAGGACACAGTATCTCCTGCACCTTTCCCACCTGGCTCCGCTGCGGAGCACTGGAGGCGGATTATCCAGCGATCAGCGCTGATAAAGTCCTGTTTCCACTCGGATCCAGCCAAATATTCCCTGGCAAACGTGGGGCGTGGCGCTCAGTGCTCCCGTGGGAACACGCATGTGGCTTCCACCATGCCGAGGAGAGCTGTGTGAGAGGAGCAGGAGTTTCTCCCAGCTGTGCCATCAGGGACACAGACTCCCCAGCTCCAGGACCTTTTCCTAAAGAATCCAGGGATTTATTTTTCTGGAGCAGCTGGTACTGGATTGGAAGGTCATTGTGGTCATGGAGGCGGTGGGAAAGGAGCCGATTTTCCCAAGGTGACAGAGGAAGCGCATGCTTCCATTTGAACTCCACCCTCCTTGTCCCTTTGTTCCCTCATCCCTGCCAATCCATGTGCTGTTGGAATTAAGGCAGGTGTGACTGCCCAGCTCCCAGGGCTGTTGTTCCGAGGTGCTGGACCCGCGGCGAGGGCAGCAGGAACCTGGAGCAGCAGGAATTGTTGCTCTGCATTCCCCCAGCCAGCTCCTGCCTTCCAAAGTGCAAGGGTTGATTTTCCATGAAATTTGCCCGTTTGTTGTCACCCGGCTCGCAGGAGAAGGGTTTTCTCCGTGGCTTCTCCCCCATTTGCCTGGAATCAGGCGATGTATTAAAGCTGGTGTTGGAGAGGATCAGGCAAGAAGAGGACTTGATTGCAGACAACTCACTTCCGTAGGAAATGGGGCTAAAAATAGGGAAGGAATGTAACGGAGACTTCTTTTTCTTGACGCCCCCCATTCCCCAGCTGGGAATCAGCTTTTGTCCCAAAATCTGTTTATTGCCTCGCTGTTGTTTCCTGGGCCCCAGATGTAGCTGGGAGCTTGATTTTTGGCTCTGGAGAAGCCAGAGCAGGGCCATTTCCAGGGGCTGATGCACAAAGAGGACACACATGATGGCAAGATGGGTTTCTGGGAGAGGTCTGCTGGCTCTCCACGACTCCCTGTGTTATCCAGGGGCCTCCCTCCAGTACTGATCCCGCTGGCAGCAGCTGTGATCCCGATAACCCTGCGGCCGGTTGAGTGCTGCTGTCCCTGTGGGCACCAGGATGTTCCCTTCGGACACCTGATAGGCGCTATAAATACCAGGTGGGTTCATGTTCCCTCAAGCACCAAGTGGGCTGTGCCAAGTCACCCCAGATGGTCAGGCTGAGAGATCCCTGTGCCAGAGAAGTGGCTGCAGCCTTTGGAAAAGGGACTGAGTCCCTGCTGTGGGCGTTTGAAGGCTCCACACCCTTGGCTGGGTCCCTTCTGCCAACTTCTTTTGCAGTACTGGAGTTGCCTGCGATCTGCATCCCACGGGTCAGAAGCACTCTGGGGCCTGATGGGAGAGAGTCAAGATGCTGCTCAAGCTGTTGCTGGGCTTTTCCCTCCTTCCCAGCACGCCCAAGGCACATCCATGCCCGCTCCAGGTACTGCTCCGAGCTGTTCCATATTCCCTGCACACCTGGCTACACCCTCCTGCTGCTGCTGAGCAGCCCGGTGCTGCCGCTGCACCAAAACGCACCAAGTTTGCTTCCAGGCCTGGTGTGGAGTCCTTGCTCTTGGACGTCCACAGGGATTTAGTCACTGCTTTGCGTGGAGCCAGGATTCGCTCCTCGCCCTGCTCTTGGGGCCAGGGGAAAGGCCGGGGCTCAGACAGCTCTTCTTGTCTTTACCAGCTTGCCTCGTGCCCAAACATGGGGAAAACCATGATTTCAGGCAGGGCTTTGGGGACAGGCAGCACTCTGGCCGTATTTCCCTGGCTGGGGAGGCGTTGCACCAGTTCCCTCTTTCCTCACGTTCATAGACCCACGGAATCCCAGGATGTTCGGGATGGAAGGGGCCTCGCAGCCCATCCAGTGCCACCCCCTGCCGTGCACAGGGACATCTTCCAGAGCCCAGGTGGCTCCGAGTCCCGTCCAACTCTGGCTTTGCCCCTTTGGGGGGAGCAGCTTTCCCGGTCCGGGAAGCGCCGCCCGGCGCTGCTGCGTGCGGGGAAACTGAGGCACAATTCTCGAAGCGCCTCCGGGCCGGGATGAGGACCGCCTCCGCTGGCCAGCGAGGAGGAGGAGGAGGAGGCCGGCATCAGCCGGGCCCGCCCGGGGCTGAGCCCAGCCCGGCCCCCGAGGCGGGGCCGGCGGAGCAGCGGCCGGCGGAGCGGGGAGCGGCGGATTCCGGGGCAGCCCCGGCCCGGCTCCGGGATGAGCTTCCCGCGGCCCCTGCGCCGCTCCGTGAGCCTCAGCCCGGCCCGCACCCTGCGCCTCGTCGTGCTGGGACAGAGCGCCGTGGGCAAGACAGGTAGGCAACCCCCCCAGCACCTCTCTGGCATCTCACTGCATCCCTCTGCTATCCCCTGGCACCCTCTGGCATCCCCCCGGCATTCTCCCTTCCGGACAAGAGGGACCAGCCTTCCCACGTCCCGTAGAAAGCCGGGACGAGGGGCATCATCCCTGCGCCCCCTCAACCCGTGGGGTTTGAGGGCACTGAGTTTCCTTCCCCTCGGGTTTCCCACATGGACATTTGGCCTCCGGGGCTCGTCCCATGGGGGTTTTCCCTTGCCCGAGGCGTCCCCAGCTGCGTGGGGACCCGGGGTGGACATCACTGGCCGGGAGAACTTTCCCAAAAGCCGGGCTCGGGATGGGTTTTCCCGGGTGTGAGGAGTTCGCTGCTCATTCCCAGCGCCCCCAGCAGCTTTGCGGAGCCTCCTCCACAGCACCGGGCTGTTTTCCTTCGGGAAAACTCCCTTTCCCTGCGCCTTGTTCGGCGCTCTCCGTCTGTGCCTGCTGGGGCGGGGGTTTGGGATGCTGTGCTGGGAGCACCTCAGCTCCCTCCTTCACTCCATTCCTTCCTGGGGATCATCCTCCCCCCTTTCCCACTGCTCCAGCCCGGGCTGTGAGCACTTGCATGTGCAGGTGTCCCCTGTAGCCCCCAGGAGTGGGGTCAGAGGCAGGGGAAACTGTGGATCCATGTGGATCCACGTTGCAGTGATCCGTGATCCATGCAAAGCCTGGTAGGACACGGCTGTGCTGGCGTGCCCTTGGGGACAGGGAATGTCCTGCCCCTCTGGAAAAGGGAAGGCACCACACCAGTGGCACCCGTGCCAGGCTGTTGGAGCCGCTGGAATTGCGTTTCTGTGCAACCGGCATTGCCGAAAAATCCTAATTCCCTGATTAAATTGAAGGAAGCGACTCCCAGCTGTCCCTGAACAATGCTGGAGCACGGGATGGGGCTCAGCTCCGGGGTACCCAGAGCCCCGGAGGGCCCTGGCAGCGCTTGGCCCCGCTGGAGCAGATGGTTGTAGGGGGTGTACGGAGCCTTTGGCTCGCCCCCAGCCCAAAGGCGTGTGTCTCCCTGCTGCTGGGCATCCCACCCGGCACACAGCCCATTCCTGGCAGCTCCGGGCCCCTCCTGGGGCAGCTGCGGGGCTGCTGTGCCTCCTCCTTAGCGTGGGATCCTCGTGCCGAGGGTCTTTAAAAGTTCCTCCGGTTGGGTTCGGCTGTCAGCCCGTGTGCCTTGCAGCAGCGGGGTGTGTGGCAGTGGCACAGGCCATGGAGCCGGGGCACGGGGAGGTAAATCGATACGTGGCTCGTGCAGAGCAGAGCTGGAGCGTGCCAGGAGCAGGGAGCAGCCCCCCCGAGCGAGTCCCTCCCCATCTGTGTCCCTGGGCGCTGTTCTGCACGTCCTCCCCTGCCAGGGGACATCGCGTCACCTTCCCCGGGGGCTGTGCCCGAGCTGCCGAGTCCTCCTGCTGGCTGCCAGCCCCTGCGCTGGGGACGAGGACACCTGTCCTGCTGTCGCTGCCCAGCTAGCAGGTGATATCCCAGGTGATGGATCGGGTGTGGGAGAGGCGAGGAAGGAGCCAAGAGCAGCAGCATCATTGCCTGAGCTCCTGTGGGGAGGACAGGGGAGGCAGCCGGGTCCCCAAACGGGGGTGACATCTCTCCAGGCCAGGGTGTGAAGCAGGGGAGGGTGAAGGTGGGTTCCATCCCTGAGCTGCCAAGCTCCCATCCTGGCAGGGTGGGAGTGGGCCCCACGCCGGAGCATCCCCGGGACGAGCTGCTGTATCCATGGGATACAGAGCCAGGTCGGGAGAGCTGAGGGGTGGGAACAACCCAAAGGGCAAATCCCATGTGGGTAGCTGCAAAAGGAAAAATAACCCTTGATTGTTAGCCAGTTTGGGTTTTCTCGGAGCAGTTTGGAAACCTCCAGGATCTGGTGAGCAGAGGTCCCAGACCCTGCGAGGAGGGACAGCTTTGGGTGCAGCCGTGTGGTTTCAGGATCGGGGCTGTGGGAATCAGCGGCAGGGGGCTGGAAATCCAGCCCAGACTGGGCTCATGTTATCCTCTGCTGCTGCTGCCCAGCGTAAACTTTGCCATAATCCAGAGCAGAGCTCTGCCTGCAGCACGTGGAGCGGAGATGGATCGGCGCTGGAGCCGTTCCGCAGCGGCACAAACGGGGCAGCACGGCCCAGGTGTGCCCAGCCCGACTCCATGGCAGGTAAATCACCCCTTGAGCCCACGGCCATCCCCCCACCCCACATTTAAAGCACAGTTAACCCTTTGAGCTCCAAGGAGAGCCCTTCCCGAGGTGACTGATGTTCAGGATGGGGAGAAAAAGCTCCTTATAAGGCTGGGTGGCCACGGCCGCTCCGCCTGCAGCCGCTTCCCCCACTGGCAGCTCCACTCGTGCTCCTGCACTCCAGCCAATTTTTAATCAATCTAATTGGCTCCTCTTCTCATCCCACACCATGTGCTCCAGCTTTGGGCGGCTGCCTGACATATGACACACAATCAGGTGCTTTCTAGAGACCGAGCCAGCCTCGTCCTGCTCCCCCTGATAATTCTGTCGCCTCCTTTAAGGTGTCTGTAGGTGTCTCCTGCAGGGTCCCTGGCTATCTCCTCAGAGCAGTTTGGCTAAATTACCTGCTTTTTCCATCAACTGCCTTCCCTGCTGGGCAGGGTTTAAACCCAGAGACAGACTGGGGGGTGAGAGGATGGTGAAGCCCCCAAAGAGGAGCCAAGCAGGTGTGGGAGGCAGGAGAAGTTCTTGCATCCCTCTTTCCCTTTCTGTGGTTATTTAAGCCTGGCCCATGTGGGGTGCCACATTCCTGGGATAAACACGCAGATCCTGGCCTGGTGTGGGTCTGTGAGGGCAGGACACCAGGAACATCTGCTGGTGGGCAGCTGGGACAAACTGACCCTGGGTTGCCCAGGGAAAGGCAGCTCGGTGTGTTGCTCCAGCTCGGTGTTGGCTTTTCATTCCCTTTTTTGTTTCTGGAGAGGTTTTCATCTTTTCATCACACCCTGGTTCTGGTGAGGTTTATCCTCCTGTCAATGCTCCTGCTCTGTTTTCCTTCCCTCCTCTCCCTCCTGGCTCTGTGCTCCTGCCTAGCTCTTTTCCCCCTGTTTTTTTCCCCTGTTCCTCTAATTTCTCTTTCCATTCCTGTATCCTTTCCAAGCCAGCTTTTAGCCTCTCCACTCCCTTTCACTCCCATCTCCATTACCATCATTGACGCTTTGAAGGGCTCAAGCACCACTTCCACCCTCCACTCCTGTGCTCTCAACCGTGGCTTTGTCCAGAAATTCCCTCTCCAGGCATCAGCACCACGTTTCCAAAGGAGCTTCCTGGAAAAGATGTGAGGGCCAAAAGCCCCAAGGAGGGTTTTGCCAGCAATTTGGGCTTTGCCTCGCCGGGCTCTGGTGCAGGGAGATGTGTAATCAGATGAGGGGGTTTAATTGCCTGAGCTGTGGCTGCTCCTGCTGCTCCTCTGCCCTTGCAAGGAGGAAAAATTAGTCCAGAGCACTGAAAGCTCCAACAGGGTTCACTGTGTTTTTTTCCAGCATTGACCGTACGATTCATCACCAGGAGATTCATTGGAGACTATGACCCAACCCTAGGTAGGAAAACTCCATTTCCTGGGTGCTGTCACCGTGGCACAGCCAACTCTGCTCCCAAATTCACCATTATTCCCTCTTCTTCCTCCTCAACCAGACAGGCAGCCCACGGCCATCCTGACACCTCCCTGGGTCCTGCATCCCTTTTCCCCTTTCTGTTGTTATTTATGGCAAAATCTATTGGGATGAGCCACTGGATTGCACAGGGAAGTGCTGCAGGCTCAGTCATGGGATCAGGGAATCATGTGGAATCATAGAATCACACAGAATCATTTAGGATGGCAAAGACCTCTAGGAGTCCAACCATCAAACCAACAGTTCCTCCTCAGCTCCTTGAATTCCTTCCCAATCTGCTGGGAGGTGGCTTTTAAAGGACAGGAGGCATTTAAGCCCCTGGAGCCTGTGCTCTCCTGAATTCTAGGATTTGGGGATTTTCTTTTTTTCCCATTTGGGTTGTTTTTTGAGCACTGAAGCCATGTCCTTGCTGGAATGTCCCAGAAATGTCCCCTCCTCCCACTCTCCTGAGGAGCCCCTCTCCCTCCCTTGTTGCTCCCACACTTCGGTCACTGCTGCCCTCTCAGCCACCCAGGCTGTGGCTGCTCCCTGGGGGTTCTCTCACACCTTCCCTGTGTGTCCCACCCAGAAATGATCTACAGGCACGCGGCTGTCATCGACGGGGAGATGGTGCACTTCGAGATCCTCGACACGGCCGGACAGGTGAGCTCAGCCGGGACAACAGCGTGGGAGCAGAGCGGCCTGCCAGGGAAGGCAGTCCCTGCTCTTCCACTGGCTGATCCCTGCTGTCTGGAGTCTCGTGGTGCATGCCTCAGGGAAAGGGCGTTTTGGTGAATTGATGTCCAGCCTCCGTTACAGTGAGGCTTCGGGTAAATATTCCCCTATTCCCGTGCGGGGCACAGCTGGGCTCCCTGCGCCAGTGGAGCATCCTGGTGGCTCGGGGGAGCACTGAATCCCTCTGTATCCATGCCAGGACAGGGCTGATGGCTGCCACGCTGCCTAAGCCACCCCATTCCTGCCCCGGGCTGCCGGTGTTACCACCGCTGTCCCCAAACCCGTTACAGAGAGGGCGCCGGGAGGTTTTCCGGGGTTGCACCCAGCAGTGCTGGCATTCCAGCGGTGCTAACGGGAGCCCGCCCGCCCCGGCAGGAGGAGGACTCCCTGCAGATCGAGGAGAAGATCAAGTGGGGCGACGGCTTTGCCGTGGTGTACTCGGTGACCGACCGCTGCAGCTTCGACGAGGTGATGCGGCTCTGCTTCCTCATCAACCACCTGCACGGCAGCCCCAAGCGCAGCGGCGCCGCCGAGCAGCCCCCCGTCGTCATCGTGGGCAACAAGAAGGACCTGCAGTTCGACAGGATGGTGTCCACCCAGGACGGGGAGAACCTCTCCAAGGCCCTCAAGATTCCCTTCTACGAGATCTCCACCCGGGACAGCTACGAGGAGCCGGTGGCGGTGTTCAGCAGCCTCTACCAGGAGCTGCTCAGGCAGGGGCACTTCTCCCCAGGCTCCTTCAAGAGGAGGACAGTGTCCAAGCTCATGGAGAAGATTCCCAAGATGCAAGCCAGCTCCAGCCTGAACTCCGCGGGCCGGAGCCTCAGCTTTAACTCCTTCAGGGACTACATTCCCGAGTGAGCGGCCCGGCTCCAGCCCCGGGTGGGGACGGCTGCTGGGGCTGTGCCGGCTCTCCGCAGGGGAAGGTCAGGAGTGGAGAGGGTGGGACTGGGGTACACAAGCCTGTAGGTTGTTCTTACAACCTTTGTGCCAGCAGGGAAGTTTTCTTCATCCATCCGATCCCTTTGTTCCCTCCTCCCCCTCCGGCGTGGCTGCAGTCGCAGCCGAGGTGGCCCTGGTGACTCTGGTGGTGTTGGGACAACCCTTGGAGGGAGCCCCAGCCGTGTTTTGGTGGGGCTTAGACCCAGCACAGACATGTCGGGGGGTTTTTCCCCCTGCCCTGAGCTGGCTGGGTGTGTGTCTGTACCCCAAATCCCGCACCCACCTTGCCGTGGGCCACCCGAGAGCCGTGCTGGCTCCCGGGCTGGCACCAGCCATTCCCTGGGAATGGAGCCTGCTTCCTCAGCGTGGCTGGTGAGTAAAACCCCCCGGACCCCCAAACCCTTGCAGCCCATCCCAGCTGCGCCCAGTAGCACGGACACAACGGGGCCGATTCCAGAAGCTGCTTGCAGGTACCCCTCTGTCTGCTCATCAGCTGCCCTCTTCCCAGAGGGAAAGTCACCGTGGGCGGAGCACTTGTCTTTTTGCACAGGGATGGGGCAGGAAAGGCGTGGGAAGGAGCCGGGCTCGTGGCTCATTCTCCTTCCCTCCCTCTGGATGCCGGGGCTGTGAGGCTGATCGGGGTGGCTGTGCTGGGACTCCCCTGTGGTGTCACCCCCCCTGTCCCCCCTGTCGTGACCGACCCCATTGTCTGCTGCCACGTCCTGTGACAATAAAAGCCGAGTTCCCAACCACCTGTGGCACTCCCAGGAGAGGTTATTTTAGGAAGCTGAAGGAAAGGGGTGCACGGTGTGGGATCGCCCTTAAATTAGAGCTCCCCCCTGGGGCCCTGGCACTATGCGCCCTCCTGTCTCTCTCCATCCCTGAAAGGCTTCCCTGGAGGATCACAGCCTGGGAAACCACTTATCCCACCTCCCCAGCCTGCTCCAGAACCCACCCAGACACCCCTTCCCCTCCTACAGCTCCCAGAGGAGTTTCCCAGCACTGCCGGTGTCTGTCCAAGGGGTTTCCCTCCAAGATGGGGGGGGTTCCTTAAATTCCATCTCTGTTTGTACACCCACGCTCCCCTGTGGGGGGAAAATGAGCCCCATCAAGGGGCTGGGCTGGGAAAGCAGTTTGGGGCTGCTCCTTCTCAGCACCTTCTTTAAAATCCCGATTTTATGGAATTAAATTTAATTTAGTGAATTAAAATTCTGCCCATACACAGAGCCCAAACGGGGCTAAAACGCCTCAGGGGGCTGGACAAGGTGGGGGGGGGTGGTGGGGGTTGTTTATTTTTAGGGGGTTTATGGCATTCCCGAGGGAGCTGAACACTGGGAGCTGGGCTGGGGGTTTGTGGCCCGACAGCTCTGGGGTGGGCATTGCTGCCCTGGCCAGAGAGGAGCCACTTTGGGAAGCACTGGGATGGGGAGAGAGGAGCCCAGGAGGGATTCGACTCCACTGGGACGCTGAACACACACTTGAGCCTGTCGAGTGAAGGGTTTGGGTGCCCTCATTCCACGTTGCTCGGTTCCCAAATACCCCCAAGGCTCGTCCAAGGGGATGGATTTAGCTGCTGGCTGGAGCTGGGCGTGGCAGAATCCCACAATGTTCAGCAGGAATTATTCCAAGTGATGGATGAGACGGGACCAGCCCGTGAGCAGGAAGCCGGGCCAGCGCTGGAACAGCATCCCCAGAGCTCCTGGCAGTGGAGGAGCACTCGGCACAGCCGGGATCGCTGTCCTGGAGTAACCCCGGCCCTTTTTTATGTGCCAAGGAATCCAGAAGGCTCCGTGTGGTCGCCCCCGCAGCCCCTCACCAGGGCTCCTGGCCCTGCCCGCTATAATTAGCACCAAACCTCGTTAGGAGAGGCAGGGGCAGCTCTTCAGGGCTGGTAATTGCTAATTCCTGGAAGCCTCCAATGACTCTCCAGGGGCAGTTTCCTCTCCCTTATAAAGGAAGGTCTCGAGGATGCAGCATCCATTGGGGTGGGGAGAGGTTGTGGGGGGGGGAATTCTGGGGCGCATGAATCCTAAATTCCTGTGGTGAGGGGTCTGCAGGGGTTGGGCAAGGGAGGGAGGAGGAAGGACAAAAACCAGAAGGAAAAGAAGAGGAAGAAGATGAGGAGGAAGAGGAAGGTCTGTGCCTTACCGGAGTGTCGGAGCCCCGGGCAGGTGAGTCCAGGCCAGGTCCCTGGAAAGGAGGTGCCCGGAGCTCCCTTGGAGCCCCTTGGAGGCACAGGTGGTTCCGTGGGGCTGTGGGACCTGCAGCCCCCTCCCTGCCGAGCAGGGCAGTGCCACTACAGCCGCACTTCAGGGGGCTTTGGGAAGGCAAGCCAGGAATGAGGGCCGGGGTTTGGTTTGCCTTGGAGCCCTCCCAAGAGAGCCACAAGCGCCCTCGGGGAGCGCCAGGCCTCGGGGCTGCCAACAGCTCCCGCAGGGAACAGCGATGGACGGAGCCGGGCTATCCCTGCCCATCCCCTGTGTGCCGCTGGGAAGTGCCACCTCTCTGGGGACACGTTGCTGTCCTCACGGTTGTCCTGCACTTTTCCAGCCTGCCGTGGCTCAGCTCCACGGGGAGAAGCTGAACGATTTTGGTCTCATCATCCAAACGGCATCTCCAGGGCTGGGATTGAATTTGGCAGCAGGCGGGCTGCAAATCTGCTCACCAGATTTCTGGGAAGCTTGGGAGAGGCGGGTGAAGCAGAAAGGTCCTTTCCAAGAGCTCCCTCGCTGTGCTCACCCCCAGCAGCTCCCTGGCGTGCCAGGCCCCCCCGTTACCCCCCTTTGTCCCCTCTGCCAAGGGGTTTGCTGGAAAACCAAAATCCCGGGCTGAGGCTGTGGGGTGCAGCTGCTCTCTCTTTGCAGCTTTTGTCATCGGCTGCACCTTGTTTTAATTTTAAAACCAGAGCTTTGGGCCTTTTCGAAGGCTTCTCCTGGAGGAGCAGCACGTGGCCCTGGCCTCGCCGCAGCCGTGTTCCTGGGAGCGGTGGGGACGGTGGAATTGCCAACAGCCTTTTCCAAGCAGGGAGATCCCAAACCAGAGTTCCCAAATCAGCACCCTCACCCCCCCTCTGAGGGATCTGAGCTCGGAGAAGGAACACTGAGGGTGTCTGAGTTAAGGTACCTGGGCTGGCTGTGGGGGTGCGGGGGGCTGGTGCCCCATTACGGGGTTTTCCTCGGCAGGGCGGGCTCCCCTCTCTCCAGATTAGCAATTTTAGGGAATATTGTGCGTTTGGAACGTGGGTTTGGTGTCCCCAAAATATCAGGCTTTGCCTGAAGGGAAGAGGGGGGCAAGGGGTACATGGGGGCTGTTTCCATCCTGTCGGCACCAACCAAAACTGGTGGCTGGAGCTGGTGACTTTCCAGCTGGAAAATTATCCATCCATGGATTATTTTGGGTGCTCCAGGCTGTTCCCCGGCCCCCTGTCTCCCCAAAACCCGCTGCTCGATGTGAGACCCTCCCAAAATCCCGGACGGGCTGTGGATGGACACAAAGAGCCCCCAAATCCAGGTGCTCCTGGTTTGTGGGACACAGCTGGGATGGGAAGGGACAATGGGGGCTTCCAAGGGCCGTTCCTGTTCGTAAGGCCACGTTGTCACTGCAAGCCCTGCTGCTCGGTTTTTTTGCTTTACAAATAGCTGGAGAGTTCATGGAAATCTGGGATTGCTTTCCAGGAGGAAATCTGGGGTGAGATCTGGGGATGTAGGAACCACATCGCCCTTTTTGCCTTTTTTTTTTTTTTACTTCTTTTAAACTGAGCAACAGCTCAGCTCCAGTAAGGAGCCCAAAGCTCCCTAAGGCACGGAGAACTCCAGCACAGCCAAAGGCTTTTGCTGGCCCTGAAAGGCAAGGCTGGGAACTGCAAGGGGAAGGAAAACGCAAGGAGAACACCCACCACGGCGCATTGGCTGGTTTATTCCCGGGATGGATTCTGAAGGTATCTTTTCCCTTTGGATAAACTCTGGGAGGGCAGTTAGATGGGATATCCATGTCCATCCATGCTGGCATCTTCGGGGAATCCACTCTGGTTCCTCACTGTGTCTCCCAGCTTGTAGATATCATGGATGTTTGGTGGGGGCTTGTGAGGTACCACAGGATCCATCCCCGCAGGGAAACTTTTGGGATGAGGCTGCTCCCCACTGGGGAAAAGGGAGGAGGGATGCCAAGTCCTGGAGGCACTTTGCTGCTCCCACCAGTTTTCCTTTGCTCTTGGCCAACCCACACAGCTTTCCTGTATATATTTTTTAAAATAATAATATTTAAGAAACCCCAAACCAGAAACCCCAGGAGGGCCTGGCTGGGAAGCTGCGGCTGTAACTGCTGGTGCTTAAAGGCTGTAGGAAAATATTGATGGAAAGGGCTGGGCCTTCCCAAGTGCAACCCCACAGAAGTGGAAAATCCCTGTGGCTCTCCGCGCTCTCCCTTTTTCCAGGCAGCCTGAAAGGTGGCGACAGGGCTCTGGAAAGGAGTGTGATCCACAGGGCATGCAGGGATGGAAGCCTCTCCTGGGGACACTGACCCTAAATCCCAGTGGGAATAACTCTCAGTCCCTGTTTTCTGGGTGTTTCACCAAAAGGCTTAGATTCCCGAGCCTCCCACTCCATCCCTTCCCTGGGCGCTGTCCACCCGTAGGTGCCACATCCCACACGGCCCGGCGAACCTGGAGTGCTGGCAAATCCCAGAATCCTGGAATGGTTTGGGTTGGAAGGGACCTTAAAGCCCATCCAGTTCCAGCTCCCTGCCATGGGCACGGACACCTCCCACCAGAGCAGGTTGCTCCAAGCCCCTCAGCGACCTTGGAGCTTGGAAAGCCCTGCTGGATATAAGAAAAGCAACCTCAAGGTCTTTTCAACCCTGAAAAACAAGGAAGAGGGAAAAGATGCTCTGTTTTGCATAGGAAGAGACTTTCAAATGTTTTAAAAAACCCCTCTGGAAGCAGAGGGGCAGGACAGCCTCCTGGAATCCAGGGAGCCACCCCAAAATGGTTTTTTTCCCCATGACCTGTTAAGGCTAAGTGGTTTTTGTTGGCAGTGGGAGGAAGATGAAGGGAGGTTTCATTCTGCTCGTGGGAGCCAGTTCCCGCTGAGATTTGTGATGGGCAGGAAAGCTCATGGAACCATTCCTCCTCCCAAAAACCAGGAGTTCTGGGAGGGTGGGACAGGGCTCGGCCCAAACCCCCAGGCCACGTGCAGAGCTGGGGGGGCCAAACTTGCTGGAATATCGAGTTGTTGAAAGCTCCAGCAGGGCTTTCCCCTGGGATTTGCGCTGCTTTTAAAGAAAAGGTTTTTAAAACCATCCCCACTTCCTGCTACCCCACCTGGGTACGGCCCCCTGTCCCTGCTTATCCCACCGCACCCGCGCCATCCCGGGGTTTCCCTAATCCCACCTTGGGGGCCCCCTGCCATTCCACGGGTGAGATTTAATCTTGTGCCGTGTGAGAGAGCTTTGCCTTCAGCTGCTGCAGCCAAACAACCCCATCGGCTGCCCCCCTCCCAGCCCGCTTTGGGGTGGGAAACAGGGAATTGCCGATCCTTGTGCAGCTTTTGTGGCTTTTGGGTGCTGCTACGTCCCTTTTTCTCCCCTGGACAGAGGATTAAACCTTCCTGGTGTACCAGGATCCCAAATCATCCCAAAGATCCCTCTTTGTCTCTCCTCTGCCCTGTTTCTGCAGGCTTTGCAGCCGAGCCGAGCCCTCCCCGGGGCGCGTGGATCTACGAAGCCTCGCCAAAGGTGGTAAATCCCACCCCAGTAATTCCATCGGCTCTGGCTAATGCTGTGGGGGAACAGCTCTGAATCCCCACAGGGTTTATGCACTGCTACTTGTTCCCCTTTTCCAGGTCACGGGGAGTGTTGAGCCCCTCAAGAGCCCGTAGCATCCCTGGTGGAAGGAACACACCTTCTTCCTTCTTTGGTTTTTAATTTTTCCCTTTATTTTACCCAGTTTTGGGGTCCCCTGAGTCCACCACCCACAGCTCTCCTAATCACGTTCCCCAGCCTCTTTGGGATGGACATCACGGTCTCCTAGCTCATATCCAAGCTTTTTTCATCCTTTCTCCTTATCCTGGACCCACCTCCTCTCCTGCTCTGGAGTCCCCTCTTGCCCTGATGGGATCCACCATTTTTCCCTCCATCCAACACTGGATATTGCCCCCGCTGCAATGAAAAATTAATCCTGGAGGGCAAAAGCCCCTCCAGGGGCTTATTTGGGCCACAGATGGGAATTTTCCTGGTGGATTTGGGACTCTCCTGATGAGCAGCATCTGGGGCAAGCAGGGCTGTGGCCTTGGGATTGCCGGGGTCTTGCCGGGATGCAGGATGGGGAAATGCTTTTAAATCCCAAGTTTTTTATCTCTTGGCAGCCAACAGGTTGTAATATCGCTTGGTCTTCCCTGATCACCTGCAGACAGGGTGAGATGAGCGTGAGTGGGGACTGGAGCATGGAGAAGTCAATGGAAATCTCAGATTTCCGGAGTTCTTGCACCGGCGGTGATTGCAGGTATCCTGGGAAGGGGCTTCCCTGTGGGTTTGGGTGCACCCTCAGCTGCAGCACCCATTTTGGCAGCCCTGGAGTTGATCTAAGGGGGGGTCCAGTGGCTCCTGGGCAGTAGGAGCGGGGATAAAATCCCCCAAAATTGAATAGTAACAACAGCAAAAGCCAAAGCAGGAGAATGAGGAGGCTCAGCACTTCCAGGGCTCCACGTGTGTGGATTCACACGGGTGTAGTAAAGACTGAACCAGAGCCGCCTCAGCAAACTGGCAAAAAATCCCTTTAAAATCATTCCCCTATAGATAAGAGCCTTTAAAAAGGAATGTTTTTAATGCCCTGCCCCTGCTGGGGATGCAGCCACCTGCGGCTACGTGCGGGCTGCAGGGGAGCAGGCGGGAGGGAGAGAGGGAGGGAGGGAGCTTGGCTTAAGTAACGCTCCTGGGTTAGTCTGGATCAAGTTCCTTCGGCTCCCGGGTCTCGGACGCGGCCGGGAGGGAAAACTGCCCTGGGAAAGAGGAGGAAAACCTGCCGCTGGTGGGAAAAACATCGGGGACTCTTCGGGGACTGCGACAGCATCCCCGAACCTGCTTTTAGGTAAGGGGGTGACGGGGGCTGTAGGGGTGGCTGGGCTGTGCCAGGGGAGGCGGCACCGTTCCCATCCTGCCATCGGGCAGCGGGATGGGGCCTGGGATACAGGGACAAGCCAGTGCCACCCCATGAAGCTGTCACCACGGGTGACCCGGCGGAGCAGCAGGCTCCCTTGGGCTCGCCCAGCGCCCAGACCCTGCGCAAGGGCGGTTTTGCTCTGTGCATTACCCAAACGCTTTTCCAGGGAAGAGAGAGAGGAGATGGAAAGAGGACATTGCATCCCCTCCTTTCTCTACCCACTCTGGGATGTTTTCCTGCACCCCTGGCTGTTTGCTGCCGCTTCCAAACCGAGCGGGGAAATGATGCCAAACCCCACGGAGCAGCGGGGGCTGGAGCGTGGCCCCGGTTCCCATTGCCCGTGGCCCCGTCTCCCTGCCGGGCTCCCGGCCACGTGTGTCCTCCTCCTCCTCCTCCTCGGTGTCACTGGGTGCTGCCGGCTGTGCCAAGGGGCTGAGCCCCCGGGTTTGGGGGCTGAGCCACTGTCACCGAGCCCAGCAGTGGAGGAATTTGCCGTGGAGGAAGCTGCGGAAGGGACTCCTCTTACCTCGGGATCAGGGCAGAGAGAACGGAGTTGCAGCTTTCCTTCTTTTAAACCATTTTTTAATTTAACTGGTTTTTGTGCATGCTTTTGGAGCTATCCCAGAAGATCGTGTGGAGCTGTCCCAGAGGGTTTTCTTTCCTGTGCTGCTGCAGGAAGGCAGAGAAGCGGAGCCGCAGCATCCCTGCGATCGCACCATGCCCCTCTCCCGCCACACCGGCCAAATCCCGGAGTCCACCTGGACCTTGGGCTTCAGGGAGATGACGGAGCCCTGGAAAGGCGCCGTGGGCTGCCTCGGCGTGGCCGTCTTCTTCGCCATGACCATCGGCATCATCTCGTGGCAGGCAGTGGAGCAGTCCCCGGAGGAGTGGGTGCTGCGGGGCCGGGATGCAGGGATGCTGTGGGAGCGCGGCCGCGGGGCGCTGCTGCTGCGGGCGCTGCCGGCCGGCCGGCCCGTGCTGGCCATCGCCGTGGGCAGCGTGCCGGCCACCGAGCCCCCGCCGCCCCGGGACCGCTGCTGGCACGACGGCGGCCAGTTCTGCTATTCCTGGGAGGAGGACGCCGAGCTCCGGCTCTCCCTGGAGCCGCCGGCAGCCCCCGGCACCGAGTGCTACGGCGTCCGCTGGACCCCGCTGCGCCCCGACTTGACCCTGAAGGTAACGGGGACACCCCTGCCCAGCTCCAAACCCTTGGGGATCCAACAAGGGAGGGGCCGGCCTGACCGTAATCCCCCAGCTCGGTTCTGGGGTCGCACTGTGGTCGCGGCTCCTGGAAGGTGCCGGGTGGGAGAAGTGTTTTGGAAGCATCGTGCCCTGAAGCTGAGCCCCAAAATCCCGTGGCGGTGCCACGTTGGTGACCCCGGGGTGGGAGAGCTGTGTTTATATGGAGACAGAGTAAATAACCACTGGAGATGACAATGCTGGCGAGAGCCTCGGGAAGGTCTCTTCCAGCACAGACACAATGGGCAGCTCCCGTGGGACGGGAATAATCCGTGTCTGCTGCTGCAAGCACTTACGGGGGCTTTATTTTTGGTATCGTTCCCTGCTTGCTCTCTCAGTTAAATAAAAGCAGACTCTGGGAAGGAGCCTTAGGAGGGGAAGGAGAAACGCTGTCAGAGCAGGGTGTCCAGTGGTGGGGAGCTCCCAGAACAGGGAGGGAAGCGGGACGGGATCCTGTGGGATGGAGGACTGTTCCCCTTTAGCCGTAAATCACCTGTTGGCACCGTTTTGGGTGGGTGGAAGTTGTTGCCTGAGCACAAACCCTGGGTCTCCTCCACTGACATTGGGGTGAGGCGTTTGAGAGGGTGAGGCAGAACAGGCTTTTTCCCGCTTTTTCAAAAAACCCAAACCATTGGAAAATATGATCCAGCGCAATCTGAGTTAAGAACAGACTGTTTTTCCCTCTTTCCCAGCTGGTGTAACGAGTTCAGCTGACACCTGGTACAGCTATTCCGAGCCTCCAGGGTTTCCACTTTAATAATTTACATCTCCTCTCCCCACCCCTCGGAGAGACTTAACCTCTCTGTGCCCCCGAGCTCAGGACTGCAGGAGGCTCTGAAGCCTTGGGATTGGGAATAAACATGGGGTGGGTTGAGTGGGGGGTCTCCGGGTCCCCCCTGCCCTCCCCAGCCCCCCTTCACGGCCCCGGATCTCCGGGCTTTCGGGGAAGCCCATCCCGCCTGGGAAGTCACGAGGACGCTAAGTCCTGCTGATCCCTCGATTTGGCAGAAAGGGGAAAGTTTGAGAGGCTTTGAAGTGAAAACTGATGGTTTCTGGCAGGAGGCGGGTCAAGGCTGGGGATGTCCCCCATCCCGGGGCCCTGTCAGGCCTAGGGGAAGCGCACCAAATCTCCAAACGGAGTCTTTTGAGGGAAACTCTTGTTATCAGCCCTCGGGGGAAGAGGGAGGATGAGAGGGAGGGATGCCTTGGGAGAGAGGATGTGTCACCCTGTGGTGCCATGGAGTTGAAGGCTCAAGATGGGGCTAAAAGCTCTCTGTGGGAGCTTAGGTGGGGACAGCTGCACTTGAAGATTCACCCCAGAATGTCTGGGGAAGGCAGCTGGAGAGGTTAATGTGTTTTTAAAGTAAAACAGAGGAAGGAGCTACCAGAGGAAAAAAACACCTAACGAAAAATAGCAACCAAATGAAAAACCTGACCAAACCAAAAAAACCCAAACCAACCCAAATACACGTTTCCCAGCCGGGTTTCTGCAAGTGCCCTCAGCACATTTGAAAGCTGTTTCCTCGAATTTCCCCCTCTGTTGTCACTCCTGTCCCACAGCCACTCACACCTGCAGAGTCTCTTCGCTCAAACCTTTGCAGCATCTTTCCACCTGCAACTCAGAGGTGTTTGATAACCGTGGTGGGGAGCAGAAGTGGGACTGGCGTGGCAGTTTGCCTTTATTCAAGCTCCTCCAGCCAAACCTGGCAGGCTTTGGGGAGCAGGTCTTGCTTTTCCTTTGTTTTTAAATGAAACCATAATTTTACGCTGCAAAAGGGACACCTTCCACTAGCACAGTTTGTTCCAAGCCTGGCTTTCCTGCTCCCCGTGAGTATTCCCCTCTCTTTGACAATGCTTTCCTGCCTGCAGGATTGTTTCTCCATGGCCAATGTCTCCTGGTATGGAGGGCCGAGCATCCGTGCCCAGCGCTGGCCCCTCAACGACGCCGAGAGCCCCGCGCAGCCCTTGGTCAGCGGCAACCTTGGCACAAACCCCGAGGGCTTCGGGCCTGTCCTGGAGAGGTACTTCCTGGGATCCACAGGTAACCACCTCCTTCCCTGTCCAGTGTCCAACAGCTTCAATCCCTGAGGCTTCTCTGCCCTCCTCCTCCCCCCTAAAGCAGCTGTTTAAGAGCAGCGTCGATGTCTCCTACAAACGAAATATCCTACAAACATAGTGGCAGCAGGGCCCACGGGGTGGATCCCATGCTGCCTCATCCCTGTGGGAGAGGCCATGGTGATGAAGCTGAGTGCCCAAGTCACCCCGGGGATGTGCCATGCTCTCGGTGCGCCTGGTTTGTTTCTAAGCCCAGAGCTGTGCACATTGCTGCATCCCCAGCTCCACTCGAGCGGCTTCATGGCTCCCTGCTGCCAGTGTGGGATGCTGGATTCAGGCAGGAGTTCCACTGTTGGTGTCATTTCTGGGGGGGTATTTGGATTATTCTGCAGAGCACCAAACTTCAGGTATTACCCCAAATTCATCCAATGAGCTGCAGCTGCCCTGCACTGCTGAGGCCACTGAATGCCGAGCAAAAAGGCCACGAAAGGCAGAAATCCAGCCCTTGAAAGGCAATTTGGAGTCGACAAGGGAACTGCAGGAGCAGGGCGGGGATTGTTGGCACGGCTGGATGTGTGGTGGGATCAGCCCGGGAGGCCTTGGCACCAGTCAGGCCCTGCCCCGCTCATCCCTGCGGCTCCCAGGACCGGGAGCAGCCGCGCGCTCGCCGAGACACCGTTTCCCCGCTTTTCCCCCAAAGGAGTGACGGTGACCGTGGCTCCCGACGTGCCCCTGCTCCTGTCTGTGGAGAGCCACAGGCAGTTCTGCCTGGAGACGCCGGCGGGCCGCGCGGAGCCCCTGCACTACCAGCTCTGCGTCAGCGCCGACATGGCGGCCGCCCGCCGGCACGCGGCCAGCGCTCCGGCGGGAGCGGCTCGGACACTGCCGGACACCGCGCTCCTGCCGTGAGTGCTCCTTCCCCGATGGTGGCAGCCCTTCCGCATGTCCGGCTCGCTGTCCCAAGCACCTCACGAGGAATTTTCCCCCCCTGCAGGTGTCCGATCTGGCGGTACCACGGCCCGGAGGGTTCCGCCGCCAAAATCAAGCGAGGCCTGCGATCGCTGGTGAGGAGGCTGAAGCGGCATCGCCTTCAGGAGGGCGTCGTGGCCCTGGGGGAACGCGGCACCGCCGTCCTCGCCGCCGCGGTACGGCCGTCCTGCCGCCCTCCGGGCACACGGGGAGCGCGCGTTCCCTCCGCACAAACGCCTTATTCCTGCCTTTCCCGCCCGCAGGACCTCGTGCCCTCGGAGCGCAGGAAGCGGCAGGCCCCGGCGCTGGTGGAGCCCCTGGAGCTCTCCATCACGCTGTCCCCGTACGCTGGCGTCACCTCCCCGCTCTTCCTGCGCTCCCTGCGCGGCGGCGAGGCCGCGGGATACTGGCTCGGCCGCCAGCCCCGACCCGGGGGCAGCTCGGTACGGGACCCCCTCAGCCCCCAAACCAAAATTAAAGCTGAACAAAGCCCCTCAGGTTTATCATTCATCAAGGGACACAGCCCCATCCCATTGCGCTGGGGCACAGCAGTGCAGGGGGAAGCAGCATCTCTCCTCGCTCCTGCAGAAGCAGCTTTAAAATTTCCACTTCCAAAAAAAACGCTGCCAGTGTTCAGAAAACCCCTCAATTCAATTTTTTGGGGTCAGTTTAATTGTCAGACACTTCACCACCAGCTCAGGGGTTTTTGGGGGGTTGTGGGAGGGTTTACACCTTGATGTGCTGCACCATGGCAGCGTAGGGTGGGATGGGGGCAGCACGGCATCCCCCAGCCCTGCACCCCAGAATCAGCAAGATATTCTACGCATCCGACAGGGATTTCCATCCTCCTCTGCAGATCCCACTGCTGACCATCTGGAAAGGGCAGCTCTGCGCCCGCCTGAACGTCACCAGCGAGGCGGCGCTGGGCTGGTACCTGGCTCGTGCCCGGCGCCTGCGGCAAGCGCTGGGGGCCACCTATGTGGCCTTTGAGGGAGTTGAGGGCAATTCCTTCCTGGAGCAGGACGTCCCTGCTCCCGCCGAGCTGGCGGGTGACGGATACACTGAGGTGCTGGCAGCAGCGCTGGCGACGCTGGGCAATGGAACCATCATCAGCGCCGGGACCAGGTGGGTACTGGGGAGAGGCTTTGCTGGAGCTGATGGGCACAAGAGCTGCCGGGGGATGGTTGAGCTGGTGCTTGGAATACGTTCTCGGTATTCCGAGATGGCTCTTGGCATCCAGGGAAGCGGTGAGGAAGTGGGCTAGGGCAGCGTGTTGGAGTCAATGATCCTTGTGGGATCTGAGGGCGGGGAGGCCCTGGCACAGGGTGCCCATCCCTGGAAGTGTCCAGGGCCAGGTTGGATGGGGCTTGGAGCAACTTGGGATAGTGGGAGGTGTCCCTACCCAGGGCAAGGGGTGGCACCGGATGAGCTTTAAGGTTTCTTCCCACCCAAACCATTCCAGGACTCTAATCTGGCCCCAGTGACTCCCAAGCCAGCCGGGCATCATGGAATTCCGGCTCTAAGCACCTTGAAGGGTTTGTGTTGTTTCCCCAGATCCAGTCACCTCCCACTGTTTGTCCAGATGAGCCCCCTGCGCTCCGACTGGAGCCATGCGGGGCTGAAGGGGCTCATCCCCTCTGTGCTGCACTACAGCCTCCTGGGCTACAACTTCTTCATCCCTGATGCAGTAGGTAAGGATTGATTGTCTAATTTTCCCCCCTATTTCTGGCTCTCTGCAGTGAATTTTGCAGCCTTTTTCCAGGCACGGGAGGTACATTTGTACCTTAGGTGTGCTGTGGGAAGGCTTGGAGCGTTTTGCTCCCCACTTTTCTGTGGTGCTGGCTTGATTGGGATGAATGTTAGCAGGGAAAAAAGTGAGGAGCTAAAAACAAAAGGACATGCTCTAAATACTGCCAGGCAGCTCCAGCAGCAGCCAGGTCTCTGGGGATGCACTTCCCAGAGTTCCACCACAGCCCACCCGTGAGGGGCTTGGCTTGGGCTAAATCCCACCTGGCACAGCCTGGATCCACATCCCCAGGCTCCTGGCTGGGGAATGGATGTTCCTGAAACCCCGGCAGCTCTGCTCCAAGCCTGCATTTCTGCTCCGAAGCAAAATGGCTGGAGAAATCCTGAAATGAAAACTTTGTAAGAGGGCAAGAAACAACCTCTAATCAGGGCCAAGGGGATCCATTTCCCCTTTTCTTGGAGATGATGGAATTACTGGTGGTTAAAACATGCCCTGAATGGGCAGGGGCTGTGCAGGAAGTGTCAGACACGGAGAGTTGAGCTAAACAACAACCCTGAAATAGGAGTTGAGAGCAGTATTTCAATTTGGCCTCTATTTTTAGCCTGTTTTCCTTAGAAAATGAGGCTCAAGCAATCCCAGCATGGGAGTCTGCTTCCCAAAGAGGGGCTGGAGCCCTTGGCTTGGATGGATGGGAGCACAGATCCCCCTGCACAGAGATAGTGGGGCAGTTTGCTGCCAGGGGTTGTGTTCCAGCAGCCTGGGAGCCGCAAGAGTTGGGAAAAGCCTCTGGAGGAAATGGGCATTTGTGGATGGCTGGGTGAGCCCTTGGGGCACTGGTGCCATTTCCAGGGAAGCTGTGCCAGGTTTCTGGAGCAATGGCTCCCAGGGATGCCCTGGCTCCCAGGGGTGCTTTAGGCACTGGAAGTGATGCCTTGAGAGGCCACCTAAAAAACAGAGACTAGACAGGAGTAAGGGAATAAGGCAGGTATTTATTTGAAAGGCCTTCAAAGGTACCCCTGGGGGCCAGAGGCCACTGCCGAGATGGGCCCCAAGATGGACCCCAGGTCACGAGTTCTTCACACTTTTATAGGTTTGATTCATTTGCATAGCAGGGTTAATTCTCCGATTAAAGTTTCAGTTCAGTGATGTAATTCCCCTCAGCTTACCCCCCCTTTAGAGGCTTTGGTTTATACTTTTTGGGCCTAGGACAGTCTGGGTGTCCTTGGAGAGCAGGCCTGGAGAGGCTTTGTTATGTCTGCCTGGCATGAGAGAGCAGAAGTGAACAGGCTCCAAGGAACTCCAGAGTTACACACCAGGCAGTACAGGATTTGAAGAACACGAAAGCTAAAACCCAAGGTGTAGGAACCCAGAGTGCCGAGAATATTTCTCTGCCTGTTTTTAAGGGGTCTTACCCCCCTAAACAACACTGTTTTTACCTCCAACCTTGGAAAAAATTACCAATGATCAGGAGCTAGAAAATACACTGGTGTGAATTAGGTGATAGACTACTATGTAAGATTGTCACAGGATGAAAAATTTAGAGGTTTTGGGCTTCTCTTTATAGTAAATAGATAAGAGTAAAAAATATCAAAATGGAGGATTGTTGTTCTTCTCTAAACCTTCTTCTTCTACTACTCCATGTTCTGCAGTAAAAGTAGTTTGGAATGATTGGATAGAGAATTCCACAGTTCCTGTCCGTGTCACTGAACAATTGGTAGGAAAGTGAAAATAATGTACATTTTTAGTAACTATTGGTTAAAATATCTTTAAAAGCTGTGTAAATATGGATAACTCGAGCTCACTCCTGCTTTTCTGTGCTCTATGCTGTACCTGGGTCACGCTAGTGGCTCTGTTCCTCTGGTAAGACTTAATAAACAACTACCTGGCAGCATTGAAACTCCAGGAAAAGTCTCGGTTTATCTTTGAAACTCCTTGCAAGGACTTTCAGGAAATTCTCTCCCATCAGGAGGGACTTGATTTACGGCACAGTTCAGTGTCACCAAGGCATCAGAAGGGGCTCTGAGGTTTCCCAAGAACCTTCTCCTGCCACGTGAGGCCCTCACTCAGCCCCGTGGTGTTCCCACAGGAGGGAGCGTGGCCGGAGCCGCCCCGCAGGACCCAGAGCTGTTTGTGAGGTGGCTGCAGATTGTGACATTCCTGCCCGTGATGGCCTTTGGGACCCCGCCCTGGCTCTGCTGTGACGCCTGGGTACGTATCCCACACCCCAGACGGGAGGACACCGGGACCCTGACATGGCCAATGCCCCCAAAAGCCATGGAAGGCCTGGCGGGGGTCACCTGCCGGCTGCTGTCCTCAGCTTTGCACGGAAGTGGGAATAAATCCATTACCAGGGGGTTTAGATTCAAGTACCAATGGATCAAAATCCAACGGGTTTGTATCCATTATCAGTGGATTTAACTATGCTTCAATTCAATGGATTCATATGCGTTATCGGAGGAACTTAAATCAAATTGATTAAGGCCCTTCATCAACGGATGTAAATCCATTTAAATACAACTAATTAATATCCATTATCAATAGATGTAAATGCATTCAATTCCAATGGGTTTGTATTCATGATCAAGGGAGGTAAATTCACTTAAATCCAATGGACTCACATCCCTTTTCAATGGGTTTAAATCTATTTAAATCCAATGGGTTTATATATTTTATCAATGGATGTAAATCCATTTAAATCCGATGAATTAATATCCATTATCAATAGATGTAATTCCATATAAATCCATGGGTTGATACTCATTACCAAGAGATTTAAATACATTTATATCCAATGGATTCATGTTCAATATAAATGGATTTAAATCCAGTTAAATCCAATGGGTTTATATTCACTACCAATAGATATAAATCTATTTAAATCCAATGGGTTTATAGTCACTATCAATAGATTTAAATTCATTTAAATCCAATGGGTTTATAGTCACTATCAGTAGATTTAAATCCATTTAAATCCAATGGGTTTATATTCATTATCAATAGACTTAAATCCATTTAATTCCAATGGATTCATGTTCAACATAAATGGATTTAAATACATTTGAATCTAATAGAGTCATAACTATTATCAATGTATTTAAATCCATTTAAATCCAATGGATTTATATTCACTAACAACAGATTTAAATCTATTCAAATCCAATGTATTCATATCACAATCAATAGATTTTAACCCAGCAGATTTATAACAATTACTAATGGATTTAAAGCCATTTAAACCCAATTGATTTATGTCTGTTATCCATGGATTTAAATGTGTCACCAATGGATTTATATCCAAATCAATGAATATCCAGTATCAACCCCATTTGCACCGTAACTCGATCAGGACATTCCAATTCCATAATTTCTCTTCCCAAGGGGATATATATTTTACTTTTACATTTTCAGTGCTTTATTTTTGGGATTCCCCTGCCTGCTTTGCTGTTTCCTGGATGCTGGGCTCCTCACGGATTTGTCCCTGACCTGCAGGTTGTGAATCTGACCCGCCAGTGCATCCAGAGGCACCAGGACTTTGTTGTGCCGCTGCTGCTAAAATACAGTGAGGAGTGGCAGAGTTTGGGATACCCCATCTTCCGGCCTGCCTGGTGGCTCAGCCCCACGGATCCAGTCGCGTTCACCGTAGAGGATGAGTTTCTCATTGGAGATGAGGTGGGAATTCGGCGTGATTCCTGTAAATCCAGCTCTGCCTACAAGTACAAACCAGGGCTTGGAACTGGGAAGATTTAAATCCAAGCCAAAGCAGCTGGGTTTTGTGGGGTTGGGGTTTTTGCTGTTTGGAAAAGCTTGGCTTTCCTCATGAAACTCTTATTTAGGGCCCTGAAACCTTCCATCAGCTTTGGAAGTGAAATGATTTAGCAGGAATAAATAGTCTCAGAACGCTGGGAACCGCTTTTCCCAGAAAACAAGGGGAAAAAACACTCCCTGAAGGTGGGATTACATTGGCTGTCACTGGGGAGGAGGTTTTGCAAGAAACACACATTTCTGATGGTTTTTTTCATTCTGGTTTTCTGAAATATAAACTGGACAGGATCTTGGGGCTGCTGCAAGCAGGGATGATCCCAATCCTGTCAAAGGACTCTCACTGCACTGCGTTAATGGTTTTTAAACTGACAGAAGGCAGGGATAGATGGAATTGGGAAGGAACTCCCTGTGAGGGTGCTGAGGCCCTGGCACAGGGTGCCCAGAGGAGCTGGGGCTGCCCCTGGATCCCTGGAAGTGTCCAGGGCCAGGCTGGATGGGGCTTGGAGCAGCCTGGGCTAGTGGAAGGTGTCCCTGCCCACAGCAGGGGGTGGAACTGGATGATTTTTAAGGTCCCTTCCCACCCAAACCATTCCAGGATTCCCTGATGACCGTCTCATCTCCACACATCCACCCTGGCTAATCCTCCCTCTGCTGAAGCTCTTTTTTTCTGTCTTCTTCTTTTCCCTTGCAGGTCCTGGTTGCCCCAGTAACAGAAAAGGGACAAACGTGGAGGGATATCTACCTGCCGGGAGAGGGGCACCTCTGGCTGGACACCAACACTGCCCGAGTGTTTGATGGAGGCACCACCCTCAGGAATTACTCTGCCAGCCTGGCCGAGGTGCCAGTGTTTGTAAAGACCTCCTGAGCCCAGGCTGGGCAGCTTGCCACAGACACCTCCGGGGGCAGCGCTGCCCGCAGGCGCTCGCTCTCCCCCCTAAGACTTCCAGCCTCTTTGCACTTTTCCAAGATCCTTTTTTTTGTTGTTGTTTTGGTCTTTCTTGTTTTGTTTTTTTTTTTGGCGGTTTTCTTTTTTTGTTTGTTTGTTTGTTTTTGTTGGGGTTTTTTTTTATTATTTCAGCAGAAATTGTCTGGATTTCCCTACTCGTTGTTATCCCAAAATAGCGGCTCTGCCACCAACATCCCTCCACACCGAATGCTGCATTTTTCCAGGGTTTCCCTGGTGAAATGTTTGTGTGTGTGTGTGTTCAGGTGGGCACATCCAGCCTTTCCAGGCCCCTGGCACCATGCTCAGAGAGGCAGGGAGTGGATTTCCTAGGAGACAAATAACACCAGCTTATACCTGAGGAGAGGTTTTGTATTTAATGAAAAAATTAAATCCAGGGAAAAATTACCAGGATAGTTTTGGTGCTGTGTGTAGCCACCTCCTGTGCCGAGCAATGCTTTTCCCACTTGAGGCTGTGAGTGGTTTTCAGGTAGCAAGAGCCCACCTTTGGAGTATATTTGAGAAAAGGAGTGAATTCCAGGTGGATTTGAAGCAGGTTTCTGTGGAAGAAAAATAAACTTGATCAAGCAGAGGAGTGGCTCTACCAGAGTGTGATGTGGATATCGAGGATCCTTGCCCACCTCCTGTGTGCCCCAGCTCCTGCTTTTCACCAGTTGTTGGATTTTATGGCTTTTTCCCAATTATTTCTTGCAGTGCAAGAGGGATCCAGTGTGACCAGCCTCCTTCCATCCAGCAGAGAACGTATCCATAGGGAAAATCCACGTCCCACGTGCTGAGCAAGCATTTAGGGAGATGATCAGCTATGCTGATCGCCCAAATTAGAGATCAATGGGAGATTGCAGGTTAGTAGGGTGCTTCCAAAGGCTGGCATTTGGGGACAGGGGCTGGATGACAGCTGGGAGGGAAGTTTAGGGCAAGTATTGGCCCTGGAGCTGGGCTCGGGCACCTCCAGCACCAAATTGTATCAGCCACACCTTGGGTTTCTGGGGAAAATATTCCTGCACCAAGCTCTGGCTCCACTGAAAAAATGCTAATGGGTACTAACTTCTCCCAGCAAAGTTTTCTTGGATAAAACTGAAGGGAAAGCAAAGGAAAAATCCAAATCAGGTTCAGCCACAGAAAGGCTGAGAAGGCACGGAGAGGGGAAGAGCCCCTCGGCTCCTTCCTTGATCCACAGAGGCACTTGGTGCTGGGGGGAGCTCAGAGAGGGAAAGGATGAGGCTCATGAGGGCAACCCAAGGGCCTGGAGTGCTCCACAATATCTGTGGAGGCTCCTGAGATGGCAGAAAACACAAAGGGAAAGAAAGGAAGTGCTGGCACAAGCGGCATTTGTTTATTTGCAGCGAGTCAAGCCCTGGAACAGGATGTCCAGGGGGGATCTGGTGGCTCCATGCTGGGAGATCACCAAAGCCTGGCTGGACACCCCGGGCTGTGCCCGAGCGTGGCATTTCCCATTTCGGGAGGGTGGGCTACCTGTCCCTGCTCCCGGCACGGCTCCGGCTCCTGCGCCGGTGCCGGCTCCTCCCTGAGGAGCCCGGGATGTCCCGCTGGGACCTTGGAGCTCGTCCCCGCTCAGCATTCCACCTCCTCCAGCGCCTCTGCCTTCTGGAGCGGTCACGGGGCACCGTTCCCTCAGAGCTTGTCTGGCTGTCCTGGCTTCTCCTGTGGGATCTGCCCCGGGTTCGGCTCCTTGTCCTGTGCTGGTGCCCGGAGGAATCAGAGTCTTCCCACTGGTGTCTCTCGCTCCTCCCTGAGGGGACATCGTGTTGGGGCATGGGAGTGTGTCTGTCATCAGCATTCCAGCTCCTCCGGCGCCTCTGCCTTGCGGAGTGGTCGTGGGAGCCTGTCTGGGTGTCCTGGTCTCTCCTGGAGGACGTGCCTCGTCTCCTCTCCCGGCCGTGGGAACGCTCCCTGCCCCTGCCCCACCTGCGGTGGCCCCACGACCGTTCCTGCTGGCTCCAGGATCTGCGGGACCTGCACCGGGACTGACTTCCCCGTGAGGAGGCCGGGATGTCCCACTCAAACCTTGGAGCTCGTCTCTCTCCACGTGTGTCCTCCCAAGCCCTTCTCTGCTGCCACCACCTCCTCCTCGGGGAGTCGCTGCCTTGGCTGTGCCGAGACTGCCAGCGGCCATCGCGAGGCCGCCGCGTGGATCTCCTTTGCCTCCTCTCCCAGGGCCTGCCGCGTCCGAAGTGTCCGGAGCAGCTCCGTGGCTGCCGTGTGGAGTGACCGCGCCATCTCCGCTTGCTGCCGTACACCCGGTCCTGCACCTCGTGGTACAGGGCCACGTGCTGGGGGTAGGGGTGCCGGGTGGGCCGCTGGCACCGCGGGCACACGGCCTCGCCCAGGCACCAGTCCCACAGGCACAGCTGGCAGAAGCAGTGCTGGCACGAGCTGGAGCACGCGGTGCTGATGTCCCGGCACTCCGGGCACACGGGATCCTCCCGGTTGTTGTCCTGCGGCGCGGCCGGGGCGGCCTGCCTGGTGTTGGCAGCAGAGGTGCCCGGCTCTGGAGTGTCCTCCCTCGATGACATCTGGCCCTGCAAGAGGCACAAAGTCTGTCTGCAGGAACCTCTCCCCAAAAACCCCACAGCTCCTCGTCCCTCTGGGGCTGTCCCACACCTCAGCAGCGGGGCTGTGGTGGGGCTGGAACAGCGGAGTTTGCATCCCACGGGTCTCACCATGGGATTGCGGCTCTGTGCCCCTGTCCTGCTTCTGTGACGAGGCCCATGTCCTGTGGCTGCTGTGCCATCACTGATGGTGTTGTCACAAAGGGCCACTGTTGAGGCGTGGGACAGCCCCGAAGGAATGAGGTGCTGCGCGTGGGTTTAGGGACAGGTGTCAGCAGATAAATTTTGTGTCTTGCAGGGCAAGAAGGCGTCACAGGAGGGGAACCCAGAGGGGATCCTCAGGGGGAGGCCACAGGAGGTGCCCAAGGTGGCACCACGATGGCCACAGGTGGTCTCGGCACGCCCAGGGCTACCACTCATCGGGAACTGGAGGGTTAGGACAAGGGGAATGGCTCCAAGCTGGAAAAGGGGAGATTTAGGTGGAATACTGGGAAGAAATCCTTCTCTGTGAGGGAGGGGAGGCCCTGGCACAGGGTGCCCGAGAAGCTGTGGCTGCCCCAGCCCTGGAAGTGTTCCAGGCCGGGTTGGACAGGGCTTGGAGCAACCTGGGATAGTGGAACTGGATGACCTTTAATGTCCCTTTGAGCACAAACCATTCCAGGATTCTCGTCAAGAAGAGGGAGGTGGCAGGGGAGCAGGGCTTGGAACAACACCGACAATGCCTTCAGTCTGCAGCCTGAGAGCCGAGGCTCCATGGGGACAGCACAGGAATCTTCCAGTGTATTGCGCTACCTCTCTGAAACAGTTCCTTTTGCTGGATGCGTGGCTATCAAGTTTGCTCCGTGATCTCAGGTTTGTTGCCATTGTTGATAAAGGTAAGTTAAGTAATCTTCAGCCACGAGGACACGAATCCTATTAGAATAAAGGAATAAGGGATGAAAAATTCCATCTCCGGTGCATGGCAATAATCGGACAGGCTTTCTTCTACAGTGCTCCCATTTTAGAGCAGTGGGGGAAAAGGGAGGTCTCTTAGATCAGTAAGAAGACAAGACTTTCCCAAGGAGCTGTGCCTTGGGCTGAGACGGATGCATTTTTGGGGAGAACAAAAACAAGTATGTTTTTGGGAACACGCTGTAGCTGGGCTCGCACCACCCCCCGCTGGCACAGGCTTCGCGGGGAGGTGGTGGAGTGCCATCCCTGGAGGGATGCAACGCGTGGATGTGGATCTGTAAGTGGCACTTGGGGACGCGGCCAGTGGTGACCTTGGGGAGAGCAGGACGCCCGTGCTGTTTTCCCTAAGGGCTCGGTGCCCGCGCACGGCCCCACGGGACTTGTAGTTTTCCTCCAGTTTCTCCCCGCTCGCAGCCGCTGCTAAAGAACTACACCACCCGGCATGCCCCGCATCGCGCTGCGCACCCTGGTCGTGCCCTTCCACTGGGGCCGCGCGGTGCATCGCGGTGCTTGTAGTCCAACCTTCCCGCGCGACGCGCGGCGCGGCGGTCTGTGGGGACTACACTTCCCAGCGACCGCGGCGCCGGGAGCGGAACCGGGAAGCGCGAAGATGGCGGTGGATAAGGAGCTGCTGGAGCGGGACCTCTACGGGCTGCTGGGGATAGGGGAGAAGGCGTCCGAGAAGGAGGTGAGGGGCGCGGGCGGCTCGGGACGGGCTCCTGTTGTCCCCTCCCTCCCTCCCTGTCCCGGTGTCCTCGGGAGCGGCGTGTTCCCGGCGCGGCGCGTGCTGCTCTCCAGTGCTGAGCTGAGGGGCTGCTCCCAGCGCTGCTGAGGGACCGGAGCTGTCAAACCTCGGGGAAAGCCCGGTTTTACTGATTTTGGCGTTGTCCTGTCCCGGTTTTACTGGGATTGGCGTCGTTCCCTCAATTCATCCTTTTTCAATCCTGCGGGGCGAGACCCGCCTTTGGAGAAGGAGATGGCTTGGAGAGAACTGCAGGGTTGGGCTGGGACACTGTTCCTCTCGTTCCTTCGTGTGCTTCCAGAAGGAAAATTTCCGCCTTTATCAAAACATCCGGTTGTTAGAGGTTTGTCCGAGTGCCCAAAAGCCACGTGGTTCATTTTGTAAGGTTGGAATTACGCGTTCCCTGTTTTAATTGAATTTTGTTGGGTAGTCGGTGCCAAACATAAGAAGGAAGCTCGGAGAGAGCTGCAGAGGGGCTTTGGACAAGGGCTTGGAAAAACAGGACAAGGGGAATGGCTTCCCACTGCCAGAGAGCAGGGTTAGGTGGGACATTGGGAAGGAGTTCTTTGCTGAGAGGGGATGTTGGAGGATGGAGCCTGGGGAGCAGACGCCTCTTCCTCAGCTGGACTCTAACGCAGGAGGTGGGATCATCTGCAGGGCTTTTCCTGCACATTCCCACTCCCGGGAATTTTGTCCACCAGGTGGGGCCGGGACACAACTTTTTCCACTTGTTTTAGTAGGGAATTGGTTGGGAGTGGGACAGAGCGGCTTCCTTTTTTCCTTTCCCCCCCTTTTTTTTTTTCCTTTCCACTTCTTTTTCCCTTTCCCCATTTTTTCGTTTCCCTTCCCTCTTTTTTTTTTTTTTTTTTTTTTCTTTCCCCCTTTTTCCCTTTCCTCTTTTTGGTTCCCCTTTCCCCTTTTTTCCCTCCCCCCCTTTTTTCCTTTCCCATTTTTGCTTCCCTTTCCCTCTTTTTGGTGCTCTCTCTGTTTTTTTTCCCTTCCCCGTTTTTTCATCCTCTCCCCCTTTTTTTCCCCCCTCTCCTATTCTTTTTCCTTTCCTTTCCTTTCCTTCCCCCTCTTTGGTTTCCTTTCCCCTTATTTTTTCCTCTTCCCCTTTTTTTATAATCTCCCCTTTTTTCCCTTCTCTCTCCTTTTTTTTTCCCCTCTCCCCTTTTTTTCCCCTCTCCCATTTTTTCACCTGAGGTTTCCCTGCTCCAACACAAGACACCTGGAACTAAAAACAGCTTTTAAAAGCTCCAATTCCCTCCAGACATGGGGCCTGGTGGGTTACCCTTGAACTTGAGGATTATTTTGGCTCTCCAAGTTGCCTTTTTGGGCAGGGACAAACCAGTTCCCCCCAGTAACTCCCAGTGTGGCCCCCACAGGTGAAGACAGCGTTCCGGCAGAAGGCCCTGACCTGCCACCCGGACAAGAACCCGGACAACCCTCGGGCAGGTGAGATGGAGCAGCTCTTCCTGGGAGTTCTCACTTCTGCAGGCCCCTGGAAGTGGCTCTGCTTCCCTGGGTGCTGAGGGAGTGGCTGGGTGTCCCTGGGAATACACACAGGGCTGGGAGTTGCTCCCATTGGTGTTAGCTCTGCTTTTTCAGGCTGAACAGTCCCTGCTGGGTTTAGAAACACCAGCGTTGGGGCAGTGCTGGAATTACAGTTGCACCTCTCCAGATCTTCCCAACCTTTGGCTGCTTGGACGCTGCTTTAATCCCTGTCTCTCACAATCCAAACTTCACCAGCACCCCATAAATCCTATTATCTGTGGGCAGGACCCGTTTCTGGTAGAGGAAAAGCCCTGAGTGTTGGCTGAGCTCACCCAAACTGGGAGCAAGGCCTGGCTTCCTGGCAAGCTGCCCTGCTTTGGAGAGCAGCAGTGGTAAAAAATAACAGCCACGAGGGAAGATCTGGGGGGTTGTACCTGCAGGAGGCTGAGGAGTGAGGGGAAGGATGTGGGGAAGCCTCCAGCTTGTCCCCTTCCAGGAGGAGGGGCAGCAATGTTGAGGGAAAATGCCAGGTTTGGGTGTCAGGCTGAAAAGCTGGAGGCGTGGAAGGGGGAATTCCAGCTGCCTGCAGCACCTGCTTGCTGTGGATGGAGCTTGTGGAGTTAGCAGTTAGTTTCTTTCTTGTGTGTCAGTACTGATAATTCATCTTCATGAAAAAAAAGCATAATCTGCCAATGCTTACAACAGGACAAGAGGAAAGACTTTTAAAGGATAGATGGCTGTAATGCAACAACTTCCAGTCCAACATAAGTGGGATTTCCTGGTGGTGTGTTTGTACACAAACAAGAGGAAGTTGAAGGAAAAGGACTGAGAGGGAGAAGGAAATTGTGAGCTCCAGCCAAATGTGGCATGAAGGAGATATTGCAACACAAAATAAAGAAAAAATAAGTTTATGTGTTCCAAGATTTCTCTTAAAATGAAACAATCCCAACTTTTGTTTCTTTATTTGCTCTCAAGTTTGTGTAACACCTTTGAGTCAAGGTGGCCCTGGTAGAGGTTGGCTTACAAATGCTTTGGAAAGGTGATTTTTCTTCCTTGGAGAGACATTCCCACAGGAACTGTCTTTGCTGGTTCTTCCCCAGGTCCCTCACCTTCTTTCCCTCATCTTGCCCTTATTTCTTCTCCTTCCCAGCGGAAATCTTCCACCAGCTGTCCCAGGCCTTGGCCGTGCTCACAGATGCAGCAGCCAGGGTAAGGATGCTCCCTTGGGAAGGGTGGGACTTTGGGCTGTTGCTGGGAACTGTATTCCTGCCTGTCCTGCTCTCTGCTCCGACGGAGACTCCATGAATACAAATCCCAGCTGTTATTCCTGGTAATTCTCTCTGTGAGATCAAATCTCAGGTGCCAGGTAACAGCTTGGAGAAATGTCGTGCTTGTGATTTGCTGCTGGGAGCAGCTCTGCCCTGAGCTTGTGCCTTCAATAACGTGCTGGACTGGGGCATATCCTGTTTGATAACACCAGTGATAGCCATCCCTGACTCAGGGACCCCCAGTTCCCATGGCAACGGTGCATCTGCCATTCCCCTCGAGTCAGGGGCTGGCACATGAGTTATACCTGGATGCAATTCCTGAGGCTCCAAGCTGGGACACAGGAGAGCTTGGATCCTTCTGGAGCTGTGAGGAAGTGGCTGAGAACCCACTGCCCAAGGCCTGAAAGAACCTGGAAATGTCCCTGGGAAGAATAAAAACAAACCAGAAATGAGCAAGGAACTCTCTCCAGAAAAGCTCAGGAGGGAACAAAGTGCTGATTCCAGGTGGTGAGAGCTAAAAATGTCAATGGGCTCCTCTTTTCAAATGTTGGCAGAGCTCGTAGCCCAAGAAGCAGCAGATGCTTCACCCCTGCTGGCAGGGTTTCAATCCCTGATGTCGTTGTAGTCCCTGCTTTCCAGTTTCTCTCCCGGTTTCCGTAGTTCCCCACTGTTGTGCTGGTTCCTTGGCAGGCAGCCTATGACAGGGTGAGGAGGGCGAAGAAGGAGGCTGCAGCAAGGACACAGAAACTCGATGAGAAGAGGAAGAAAGTAAAGCTTGGTAAGAAAATCAAACCCTCACGTTCTCCTGAAGTCTCCCTCAGCTGGGTGTTTGCATTTCTCTGTGACAGGAATTCCCCAGGGATCGGTCCATCCATGTGGGATGACCCTGGTTTCTTCGTGCCCAGTGCCGTGCAGGAGCCACCTGGAATCTCCTCCCACAGCCATAGCTGGGGTGGTCCTGCTCTGGGAAGGAGGGAATTAGGTCCTGCTCTGGGAATTAGGGGGTTTGAGGACTGCTAAGACTCCTTTGGTGTGTGGGGGCAGAGGAGAGGCAGCAGAGCTAGCAGGATATTGGTGTAGCTGTAGCCAAGTTTGTGATCTTTCCCTCTCCCTCTGGTCAGCAGGGGAAATTCAGATTCTCTTGGGATTGTTTTCATTTTGTTTCTTTCTCTGCAGATCTTGAAGCCAGAGAACGGGAAGCCCAGTGCCAGGAGAACGAAGAGGAGGAGGTCAGGATAACGAGATCATTAGAAGAAGAGGTAAGGATAAATTCTTAGTTCTCTCTGCTATTTTTGAGAAGAATTGCTGGAAGTATTTCCATTCAGGATGAAATCCATGAGATGAGGTGCAGCGAATCTCTGGATAGCAGTCCTTCAACCTTTGGGATTAAAATGTCGCGACGGAGGGAAAGCCTCTGTGAATCAGAGAATCCTGAATGATTTGAGTTGGAAGGGACCTTAAAGCCCATCCAGTTCCACTCCCTGCCATGCTCAGGGCCACCTTCCCCCACACCAGGCTGCTCCTTTTGGGGCTGTCCCAGCGGAGCTGGCTGGAGGGGTGTCCCAGGAGATGGGAGTGAGGCCCAAGCTGTCCTTGGAAGTGTCCAGCTGGCGTTCCAGCCCCGGCTCTGTGCCTCAGGCGTCCGTGCCGTGTTCCCTGTGCCGCAGATAATCCGCCTGCGTGAGGAGGGCTCCCGGCAGCTGGAGGAGCAGCAGAGGCTCGTCAGGGAGCAGATCCGCCTGGAAAGGGAGCAGCGCAGCCGAGGTGAGCACAGGGGAGCCCGCAGCCCTCACCTGCAGGTGCCACTGGGCTCTCTGGCAGCCGTCTACTCTCTGCTTTTCCAGTTGTCCCAGCACAACCCTCTTGCAGGGAAAAATGCCTCAGAACAGGTCTCCTACTTGTATTTTTGCTGACCCGTTTCTAGCAGCAAGTCTGGGCTTTCTAGAGGGGAAAAGTGCTGCCATGGAATAGTCATTCTGTGCTGCAGTTCCTGTTGCACAAGATTTTTGGTGCTGGAATGGTCCAGTGGAAATCCCAAAGTGTTTCCTGTCGTCAGATGTATGTTCTCAGAGAAAATTCTGTGCTAAACGCTGAGGAATTTTCACCCATGTCCTCTCCACCTTTTTTGTTTTGTTGTTGGCTTTCTCTCTCTTTAGGCAAGCAGGAAAGAAACGGAGCAGAAGGCAAAGTAACTCCTAAGCTCAAGGTAAGACATCCTCAGAAAGCTGGGTTTTGGTGAAAACTGGTAGAACACGGTGGAAAACAGCAGGAACACTTCAACCCTGCTGAGCTGGCACTTCCTTCTTAACACTGGAGGTTAAATTCCCCCATGGAATGTGCATCATCAGGTGAACGGCTCCTGTCCTTGCTGTTAGAATTCCTCCCTCCCTCACCTTTTCTTTGTCTGCTCCAGATTTCTGAGCCTGGGATTGAGTTGTCTGTGCTTCAAGCACAGGGGAAACATCTGCTAATTACCCTGGCAGAGCCATTAGCATCCTTTCAAGTGCGATCTTTTTTTATCCCAGCGGGCAGCAGCAGCGTTTCTCCCTGTTCCCCAAACAGTTTGTTCCCTGTGCTCACTCCCAAGCTGAGATCACTGTCTTGGCAGGCCCGGGAGTGTGGCTGTAAATAGCAGACGTGGGGAATGTGCAGGGGGGTGGCAGCTGCTTGAGCAGGCAGCGAATCTGAACGGGAAAAATGAACTCCTGCCCTTTGTTTCCCAGCTCAGGTGGAAATGCAGGAAGGAAGATGAGACGGGAGGGGGATACTCCAAAGACGTGCTGCTGCAGATCCTGCAGAAGGTCCTGTCTGACTCTCTTCCCTGTTTATCACTGGGTCTCCCCCTGCTCTCAGTGCTGTAAGGATAGTGAATTCTGGGAAGCTGCGTATCACAGAATCATGGAATGGTTTGGGTTGCAAGTGACCTTAAAAATGATTCAGCTCCACCCTTTGCCATGGACAGGGACCCCGTCCACTGTCCCAGGTTGCTCCAAGCCCCATCCAGCCTGGCCTTGGACACTGCCAGGGATGGGGCAGCCCCATCTTCTCTGGGCACCCTGTGCCAGGGCCTCAGCACCTGTACAGGGAAGGATTTTATCTTAACAATCTCATCTGAACAGATAATCTGATCTAAATAGCCAGTTTGAAGCCATTCCCTGTGTCCTGTCCCTCCACTCCCTTGTAAGCTATAAGCTGGAGTGGCTCACTTTCTTCCCTGTTCGTCTTTCTCATGCAGTTTTCAGAGCTCATCAGCATGATCGTGGAGTCAATTAAGGTTGGAAAAGATCTCTTAAAGCATCAAATCCAACCTTTGAACCAAGTTGGATCCTTTGATCCGTGAGCTGGGAGCTGTTTCCCAGCTTACAGCTCTGCCTGGCTCCTAGCAGGGACTCCTGCTGAAGCAGAGCAGCTGCAGGCTCTTCCCACTGGATGCTCCCTGCCCACTTAGTCTGGCTCTGTGGCTGTGGTGCACTCTTTCCTTCTCTTCAAGCACTCCACATCCCTGCTGTGGGAAGTGCAGAGACAGGCACAGACAAGCCTTTGATCTGATCAATCCCAGCCTGGCATCTTTATTTTCCCTCTCAACTCTGGCTCTGAGCTCAGCGGCCCTCTTGCACTGGGGCTTGCTGGGAGCCAAGTGTGGAGCTCCATGCCTTCCCAGATTATTTCCTGGAGGGGCAGAAATGGTGGGATCAGTGGAAGCAGGACAGAAATGGTGCCAGCTCAAGCCTCATGTCTGTGAAAACACATGTTTTCTCTTGTGTTCATTTGATAAATGAACTTGTCGTCTCTCCTGGCTCTGTTATTAACTTCCCTTCCTTCCTTTCCTTCTTTCCACAGTATGGAGATGTGCTCAATTTGTTGATCTCCAGCAGGAAGACTGGGAGTGCAGTGGTGGAATTTGCCACGGTGAAGGCAGCTGTGAGTGCGCAGAGCCCCTGCTGGGTGTGCTGGGGGTGGCACAGGACGGGGTGACAGCCAGGACACTGCCCTGTCATTAAGGCAGTGGAGAAGGGTAATGAGAGTCTAAAGGCACAGAGGCACGAAGGGAGTGGCACAGCTGGAGGCACAGACCCAGAGATCAGGCACATAAACAGGTTGTGCATGGAACAGGCTGAGGGAGGAGGCACTGCCTTAAAGATCAGGCACCGAGCACTTACTCAGCTCTCTCTGCAGCTGAAATACCTTGGAGTTGGGCTTTTGTGTTTTGGAGGTGATACCAGGCATTTGCAGTGAAAAACAACCCAAAATGTCTTGGCTCACTGTGAGTTAGAATAATTCATGTGGCCGTGGGAGCAGAAATCATCAGTTACCTTAAATTTTAGTGGTTCCATCAGCTTGGGCTGTACAAGAGTTTCTCTATTCCTTGTTTGCTATTCTTTCACTCACATCCAGGTAATAAAACCCCCCAGAACTGTGTGTGACCTGTTCATCAAAACTATTGGCAGGGGTATGGACCGTAAAGGTGCTTCCCATGTAGTGAAATCTGAGAGTCACGGAATGCTTTGGGTTGGAAGGATCCTTACATTCTTATGGAATGGGATCAGAGGATAGTTTGGGTTGGAAGGGACCTTGAGAGATCGTCCATTTCAAGCCCCCTGCCACGGGCAGGGACACCTCCCACTATCCCAGGTTGCTCCAAGCCCCGTCCAACCTGGCCTGGAGCACTCCAGGGATGGGTCTTGTTTGTGCCCTACTTGGCCTTGAGGCCTTAGTGACCTGTGAGGGAGTAGGGTCTGGAATTTGGGTGGTGATGGAAGGATGTTTTCCCTGCCAGGAGATGGCTGTGAAGAATGAGGTTGGCCTGCTAAATAACCCCCTGAAGATTTCCTGGCTGGAGGGCCAGCCCCGGAGCCACCCCAGCACCATCCTCCCTGACAGCACCAGCCAGCCCAGGACCTCCCAGGTAAGGACACTGGGCTGTGGGATGCAAATCTGGTGCTGTAACAACCCAAATCTCAGTGTACTCTGTAGCTGTGGTCACATAGAAGCTCTTGGTGCCAGGCCTGGCTTTCCCAGCAGCCTTTCTGTGCTGGATCTGTGGCTTTCTAAAGGACCTCTTGCCTGGGCAGCAGCACACTGGGAGCTGGAGCTATTTGGATGACTGGATCTTCACACATTCCCTTTGTCCCAAGTGAAGAGCAAGGGTGTTCCTTGCTCAGCCCAAAGCCTCCAGTGCCACTCTGATGGGATTTTTTAAATTGTGTTGACTGTTGGAATCCTCTGGGTGAGAGCTGCTGAGAAGTTCTTTTAGGGAGCCTTGGTTACTCACTGCGTTCACAGGAGGAGGAAATTTCAGTGCTGGAAGCAAACCTCTGTTCTTAGGGTCTGCAGGAGGGAGGAGAAAGCACTATCAAACTGAATGCCCTTTTGTGTGCTCACTCCCTAAATATTTCAAGCTTCTGAGATTGTTCAGTGCATTCACTCTCTTGATGTTTTATTAAGCACTTTATTTATATTATTTGTAATTGTACATTAGAATGCCTGGTTGTTATCCTGTCCATGCAGGACCAGGGAGAGTCCTGCAGCCACAGGAGATTCACCAGAGGGTTAGGAGGGAAACTGGGGCAAAAAGCAGACTCCAAACCAGGTTATTAGTGAATTTCTCACTAGCAGAGAGTGAGAGCTGGCCCATTCCTACCGAAGGGGGCTGCTGGTGTGGTCGGATCTCGGTAGTGGATTCCAGCCTCCGTGGGTGCAGATCCCCGAGTTTGTCCTGGCCTGTTCCCATGCCCAAAGCTTGTTCATGTGGAAGTGCAGCGTCTGCCTGCGGTGCAGGATTAGTGTGGTGGGGCAGCAGGGAGAGCAGGAAAGCAGCACAGGGCGCTGGTGACTCAGCTCTGCCCTGCACAGCCTCCTCAATCCCACCTGGCTCTGGGCATGGCGAGGAGCTGCTGCCGCGGACCTGCATCCTTCCCAGGAGTCGCTCTGCTGGTGCTTGGCTGTCCTTTCTGCTGCTTTTACCTGTGAGAAGCTGTGATTGCACTGCAGCCTTGGATCTCCAAGCTGCTCTCCTTCCTGTTTGCCCTTGTTCCTACTCCAGACCCTCTCCAAATCCTCCTGCTGCATCCAGTAGGATGCTTCTAAAACCTGTAATGTGTTAACAGGTCCTCTTGGCCAGTCTGCTTCCAGCTGACTTAACTTGTGCTCTCCAGTTGAAGACTGTGCAGAGTGAGCTCCCAGATCCCTTTTCCCCCTGCCTCTTCCTTTCACACCCAGCCTGGCTTCCCAGCCACCAGGCTCCACGTTCCTGCTTCCAGGCTGCACTTATCTCATTCTGATTTAAGCTGCCCTTGCTTCCTATTCGCTTCCCCCCTCTGTTTTTGTCTGAATCCACCCCCGTTCTCTTCCCACTCTGTGCAAAAGCAGCTCCTTCCCTGCTCTGCTCCAGGAAACAGCCCAAACCTGCAGTGTTCTCATGGCAACACGCTCCCTACTCATCCTCTGCTCCCTGTCTGGGACAGGCAGCCAGGACCTGAGTGCCAAAATCCGCCGGTGAAGGACAGCCAGACCCCAACCAGAGGGGTTTGGAAGCAGTTCCCAGGTGGAAGCTGTGCTGTGAGGAGGCTGCTCTGCTTCCACAGCCTTGTTGTCTCCTGCAGCAACAGGTGCACATTGTCCAGCAGTTCCTGGAGAGCTGCTGGAGCCAAGCAGGCTCCAGTTGCCCTTGGAATTCAAGAGCTGTGGCTTGGCCAGTGTTACTCCAGGCTATTGAGAGCAGTGGCTGTGTGATGGTTCAAAGCACACACAGCGGCTGTGGAGAGCTTGTTTTGCCACTCCAGCAGCATGGAACACTCAATTTTGGGAATGTTTTCCCTGCTCCTGCAGTGGGATTTCCCTGCCAGTGCTCCTCAGCCATTCAGTCCTGAGAAGAGCCTCCTGCCTGGCACTCTTGCACCTTTTCTAAGCTCCTTGGAGGTTTCAGAGGGTTTATTTCCTGTTACCTGACTTTGGGAGGCGAATCTTGCAGGGTAAGAGGCAGCTGTGCTTTCCCTGGAATATCCCTGCACGTTGCTTTGGCTGCTTCCAAAGCTCCTGGTTATCTGGGGGCATGGAGGTTTTATTATTGTTATTTTTTAAAAGAGCCCTAATAGTCAAAAAGGTAAGAACTGGTAGTTTCTTTCAGCAGTTTGTCCTGATGCTGCCCAAAATGTTCTCAGCCTGGCAAAGCCCTTCCCACTGCCCAGCTCAGGGTGGGGAACTGTTCCTGTCTTGCCCCGAGCTGTGTGAGCTCTCCTCAGGTCCCAGCAGCTCTGTCCTTCCCCCAGCCCAGAGAAGCAGAGCCACACTGGTTCCCCTCCCCTCATAAAACCCTGCAGTGCCAGGGAGGATGGGTCTGGGCTGCTCCAGATACCCTGTGCTCCTGGTGCCTGGGGTTTCTGTGGCTTGCTCCCAAAGAAATGAGGCAACCAGACACTTACAGTCACAGATACATTTATTCTTCCATGTCTGTACAGCTGGGAGCTCAGTGCATGCGTGAGGCAGCAGTGCCAGAGATATCTCTTCTCCTGCCAGGAGGGTAAATCCACTGCTGGTGCTGTATCAGGATGCTTACCTGTTTCCAGGCTGGGAGTGCCACCTGCACTGGAGTTAGGGGAGAAGAAACCCACAAGGAGGCAGAGAAAAAACGGAGGAGCAGCTTTGAGCTTTCACATCCAAACACGGTGGGAGGAGAAGCCCCAGTTCCCATCCCTCAGCCCTCAAAGCTTTGCCTTTGGGGTGCAGTGCTGCTGCCTCCTTGCAGGCTGCCTGCTGTTCCACAAGTGATCCGTGCCAAATCCCTGTGTGTCCCTGCCCCCCAGTGTTACATCCCCAAAGTAAGCTTTTCCCAAAAAATGCCAGTCTTCCCCGAGGAGGGGACGTGCAGTCCAGAGTGGGAAATTCCCGGGGTGGAGAGTGGAAAGTTGCCCAGGAGACAGCAGACAGTGCTCTCACCTGAGCACGTAGCCCGTGAGCTCTGCTCCAGAGGATTCCTTGGCCAGGACAGGGATGGTCTCTGGTGGGTGAGGCGAGGACAACAAAACAGGCCACACACAACAGGCACACTCCAGCATCCTTCCTCCCGCTGGGGTCAGAGGAAGCGGCAGCAGCAGTGAGTAACTGGGATGTGATGGACAAGGAGTACCTTCAAATGGCGTAATCCCTCGGGTTCTGTTTCCTGAGGGTCTGCAGCACATCCTCAAGCAGCGATAGCCCCAAATCCACTTTGAAGGACAGGAAGGGGTCAGCCAGGTCGGGAAGAGTGGTGCTGTTCTGGAGACCTGCCTCTGAGCGGCCGTGGTCTGTAGCCTGGTCCTTGTGCGTTGGAGAGGCTTTGTGGTACGGAGCAGCATCGGAAAAGGAGAGGTTGGAGTGGGAATCTGTGTGATCGATGATGTTGGGGCAGCTGGAACTGTCCAGGTACAGCCGGGGAGGCTTGGGAGGGGCTTGTGCCTTGGCCAGGTTCTGCTCGCTCTGACAGGACAGGTACTCAGACTTGTCCTTCAGATCCCTCAAGCATTCCCTCTTCTGGCCGTCCGTGTCCAGCGTGTGGCTGTTCTGGTTCAGGATGATGACTTGGTTGCCCAGCTTTTTGTGCCTCCTGAGGGAGAAGCGTCGGAAGAAGGTGGTGGACTTGATGGACCCCCTGCGCCAAGTATCCATGCCGAGGGAAGGCAGCGAGGAGCAGCAGTGCTGACTCCTCACAGGCGGGAGCCGAGGGATCAGCAGCGAGCCACGCAACAGGAGCAACTTCTTCCTGCCCCGTTCCCGGAGCTGCGAGGAACACGGAGAGGCTGGTAGTGCAGGAAATGCAAACTCCACGCCGTGGCAAGGAGCACTTGGCTCAGCTTGGATCTCAGGGAGTCTCCTCCTGGAGCGGAGAGGAGCGGCGGCGTGCGAGCGAGCTCGTTAAACGCGTGCTGCGGCTCCGGGCTGGTGGGGAACAGCAGAGGCACAGTCACCATGAGAACAGATCTAATCTGGCATCTAGAACAGAAGGGCACTCGGGTGCCATGGTAACCGGGCACCTTCTGTGGAGGGGCACCGCCGGAAAAGCGCCGTGGGTGGCTGGGAACGAGACGGTGACTCAGTGCCACCGAAGGAACCCAGGGAATACGGGCGAAGGGGGATGTAAAAAGCCACAACGCGGGAGGCAGCGTTGGGAGAATGGAGTGCCAAGGAGACTTACGCCCTGTTGGAGCAGCCCAGAGTCCAGGAGCAGAGAGGTGAAGCTGCCGGAGCACTCGCAGAACTGGGCTGGCCACGCTCACCAGGATGAAGCAGCAAGTCCAGGGAGAACTCAGCCAGGAGTCCAGGAATTCAGCCAGGTTGGACCCAGGATGCCAAAGCTCCCCAGTGCTGCCGCCGCCGTCCCTTCATGTGCCACCCATCGCTGCTTCCCGGGCTGCAGCTCCCTGCGTGGATGTGTTTGTTTTGAGCCAAGCCCTTGCTGAGTCAGCCACGTCAGAAACTGGGTTTCACTCGATTGGTAATTGCCAGGATTGCAGGAAGTAGGTGTGTGGAGTGGCGAAGCCTCAGCCCACGCTCACGCACCCGGCAGCACGTGCTGGGAGCCCACCTGGATCAGGCTGCTCTCCCTCCTGCCACTCCGAGGGCTCCTCGTGTCAGCAGAGCTCCCAAACCAGGCTGCAAATAATCTGCTGTCTGTTTTAAATTTCAATCCCAGTGCGAGGTGGGGCTTCAGGTTTGTGTGGGTGATTCATCTGCATGAGTCTCACGCAGCCTCTTCCATCCAGCCCAGCAAATTCCTGAGGCTGGTGGATGGGACTTGGAAAGATCCCGGCTGAGGGCTGATGCCATCAGTGCTTTCTCAGAGACTGCTGCTGCCAGTACCCATAGGTCATTTCGCTCAGGTGGCTCCTAAGACACCAATTAGACTCTTAATTTCCCACTTGATGTTCTCTTATCTGTTGTGGGCTTTCATTGTGTCCTCGCAGCCGGAGGAGCCGCTTTGCTGGCATGGGATAAGGAATTGCACTCGCCCATGTTTCCATGTGGAGACTTAGTAGCCGTTCTATTGCCTTCGTGTCCCTTCTGCTTCCTAAGAAATCCTTAAATACCTGGAGAAGCTGTGGCTGCCCAATCCCTGGAAGTGTTCAAAGCCAGGTGGGAGCAGCCTGGGCATGAGGTTGGAACCAGATGATGTTTAAGATCCCTTCCCGCCCAAACCATTGTGGGATTCCGTGATTCTCTGCGATCACCACTTAACCCACTTCCTAGAAAAATGAACATGAAGGGTTTTTTTTCCATTCACCTTCTCTCAAGACGTTTTTATTTCCACCTGAACTGTCAAGGAACGAGCTGGATGTTTCCAAGCCTTGCAGTGCTTTCATACATCCAAAATAGCGCGGCCACCTACCAGTGTGGAATGGCTTTGGAAGCAGTGCCAAAGCACCGGAGCAGCTGTCATCTGCTGCCCACGTTCATTAGGCAGAGTCTGCAATCGACTGCCTTGACGTGACAGTTGCTGCCACACACAGCAGCAAGGCTCCGGGAGCTTTGGAAAACTGTTCCATTCCTGTGTCAGGTTTGGGAACATCCCTGGTGGTTTTCTCTCTGCAGCCGCTTAGAATCACGGAATTGTTCCTGTAGGAAAAGACCTCCAAGGTCATTGATAGCAGCTGTTGGAATCATGGAATGGTTTGGGGGGGGGGGGGGGGAAGGGACCTTAAAGCCCATTCAGTCCCACCCCCTGCCACTATCCCTCCAAGCCCCATCCAGCCTGGCCTGGAACACTTCCAGGGATCCAGGGGCAGCCACAGCTTCTGTGGGCACCCTGTGCCAGGGCCTCAGCACCATCAGACTTAGTCACTTCCATGACTAATCCACGAAGGTTTGATTTTTTTATGGCATTAGCCTTTATAACGGGTGAAGTGTACGCTGGACTTCGAGCACCAACATTGTAGGTGCAGGGTGAGCTTGTCATCCCAAATAATGCCCCATCCAGCCTCATGGAATGCTGGCTCGGTGACTGTCCCGCTTTCCTCCCCAACCACATTTACTCCTGGTTATTTTTAATCATTTTATTAACAATTCCTGGTTATTCCCCATAGCCAGGCAGCTTTCACCCACCTCACCCAATTTCTGTGGGATCAAATTGCTTCCTGCCCAGAACACCGGTGTTGTGAGGGGGATTTGGGGAGGGTCTGGGAGTCTGTGCTGTCCTGATGGGTTGTGTGTGATTCCTGCTCCTTCCCAGGCGTCGGTGGTGTCGGAGCGGGACTACGAGAGCCTGGTGATGATGAGGATGCGCCAGGCAGCTGAGAGGCAGCAGCTCATCGAGCAGCTCCAGCGGGAAGACGAGGAGGAAAAGTCCCACACTTAGCATGAGAGTATGGATTCTCCCCACCCCTCCGTCCCCCCAGAGCTGTTTCTTAATTTAAGTCAATAAACCTCCTTTTTTTTAAAGGTGGTGTGGGAATAGAAACTCCCAGGGACTGCGGCCCTTATCCCTTTCCAGGTTTGGGGAAGGAATGGCTGCCTGAGCTTCACAGAGTGCAGGTGTTACCCTGCCAGTGTGTGCCCAGAGCAGCTGCCCCATCCTGTGGGACAGGGTGTGAGAGGTGCCATCAGAACACCAAACCTTGGAGCTTTTAATCCCTGAAAGCTTGGATCCAGGGGGATTTGGCCACAGCTTTAAGCAACCCACAGGAGGACGCTGGTCTCTGCGGAGCAATGTTTTATTGGTGTTACCCCCACAGCAGGATCCATACACAGCTGCAGACATTCCAGCAGTGTTGGGATTAGAGCCTGCACCTGGAATAGTCACACAACCTTTCTGTGTTACTTTGGGAACCCCATGTTAGGCTTGGAGGGCAGTCTGGATCGGGAAGTCTGGTGGTGCTGCTGAGATGGGAACAGGCCTTGCTGCCGAGGGAAGGGATTCTTGGAGCACTGGGGTAGGTTTAGTGGTTCCACCTTGGATTTCAGGGATGAGATGGGATGGTGTCCGTGCTTGGTGTCCCTCCCTAACCCCTTGGCCTGGGAGAAGGCACGGAGCTCTCCGGGCAGCCTGAGGAGGAGGCAGACAGGTCTTACTGAGCTTCCTCCAGGGCATGCTGAATACATGATTAAAATGTAAAAAGCTGGAGTTTGCCAGACTGCCATCCCGCTGAAGGCAGAACTGGAGCCATCTGTTCCCTCTGCCTGATTCTGGGCATACCTTCCTCCTGCTCTTGGGAAATGACAGGGATGGCAAAATTCCACTGGGTCCAGCTCTGCCTCCACACACCCTTCCTCCCCCTGCCCGAGTGCCTGGAGTCTGGGACAGGAGGGAAATAAAGGGGAAAAATTTGCCGCCAGTCCTAGAAGACGATCTCCAGCAGGATGTCATCTGTGTGGAACGCCGGATTCTCCCTGGCTATTCCCTGTGGAGGCACCAGACCAGGGTCTGGCCCACGCCGGTCATGCTGACCACGCGGTAGCCGAGGCTCTCCAGCTTGTCCAGGACCACGCGCGGAGCGTCGTTCACGTAGTACTCACAGCTGCACCCGGGAAAGACGGCAATAAGGTGAGCTGGGGGAGGCAGAGACGGGGATTTCCTGGTGGAAGTGATCCTGCCTCGCTCCTGACCCCTGTAGGACCAGCGGCCACACCTGGCACGGGCGTGTGTGATGCAGGGCCTCGGTTAACCCCAGGGGAAGGCACAGCCCACGGTGCCAAACCACGGGAATCCTGTCCGGGAGGGAAGGATCAGGCTGAATGGGAATGTGGCTCAGGGCCGGTGTCCAGAGCCATGTGCTGCTCAGTAACTGGGCTGGCACTGCGGCGGAGGGCTCATGGGTGAACACGGGCGAGCGCGTTTTTAACACACCTGGGAACTCCTGGAGGAGGAGAGGAATGATTCGGGTGTTTCTAAGGAAGGAAATCCCAGCGTTCTGCCTATGTCAGAGCACGTCTGTGAGCTGGGTGGGATTGAGAGTCTCTTGGAATTTGGGGATTGGAAGAAGGTGCTGCTTTCAGCCAGGTGGGAAACCTTTGGAAAGCCAGTAGTCATCCATCCTGCATGGAGGTGCCAGGTGAGGTGAGCCCAGGCTACTCTGCTCTGGCAGTGCCTGGGAACTGATACTGGATCCTTGTCCAGCTCTGATTCCCTGTTGGTTTGTGCTGACTCTGTGCTTGGAGCAGAAGCTGTCCCATATTCCTACCCCTCGATCCCACAAGTTTGAGGGCTGCAACGCTGCTCCCCAGTGAGGGGACCAGACACAAACTGGGCTGAATTGGGTGGGGACAGCCGAGCTGAGCTGGCCAGTGGGACCTTTGGCACTGGATGTGCCAGTCTTTCCTTTGACTTTTGGGACAAAGCCAAGAGCAGCTCAGCTGTAGCTGACTTGCAGTGCTGGATAAGCGGATAATGACAGGCTGCAGGATCCCTGGGGATCCTGTTTGGGCACCTGAACAAAGCCTCTCCTGCTTTTCCTACTAATAATGATAAAAAAGGATCCAAAAGCCTTTCCAAAGCTGCTCCTGCTTAGATTTCAGAGCCATGCTGGGGCTGGGAGTGCTTTAAAGCACGAAATAACCCTGAGATGTGAGAGATTTTCCAGTTTCTCAAGACAGACTGTACTTGGCTGTAATTATAGATGTGGTGTAAAGATAATGTGCACTATTATAAGTGTCTTTGAAGCCTGTGCTTTCTCCAGGAGGGTTGCCACATACCCTTCAGATTCGCAGGGGGAGCTGGTAAATATTATTCCCATTATTCAGAGGAAGTAGCAGAGGCAGGGATTTGTAGGAACCCAAAAAATGGAGTGGCTGAGCTAAAAGCAGGAGGGAAGAGTTCCCAGGCTTTATCACAGCTGTGAGTTGAGGGGAATGAAGACTGCACCCTGTGGGTATCGAATACGCTGCCGTCTCCGTGTGCATCCAGTCGGGATGGAGGGGCTGGGATACCTGCAAAGCCTTTTCTCCCAGGTAAACACCAGCAGGAAAAAGAGGAGTCGTGCCAGACTGGAGAGGACTTGTGCCCTGGCACAGGTTTGGTTGTGGTCCCACCAGCTCTGCCTCCAGGTGCACCAAACCCGGAGAGCCCAGAGCTGCACCCACAGGGATGGGGCAGGAGCGTCCTCGGCACGCAGCAATTTTTAGGGATGGAGCGGCCAACCTCCTTGGGATCTATGCCCAGCTCTCCTTCAGCTCCCTGAGGATGGGTTTGGCTGTGCCTGGAGGAGCAGGGACATGGAATTTTAGCAGCTGTCTTAGCCCTCAGCTCCCAAATGCAAAGGAAGGCATCGGGTTGCAGTTAAGATCAAAGGATGCTGGACGTGCCCAGCCAGGGATTGGCTGTCCCTTGCCACATCTGGCTGTCCCATGCCACACCTGGCTGCCCCCAGGGCTCTGACCCCAACACGGAGGGCAGGGACCACATCCCTGCTCCCCACTTAATGAGGGGCCATGTGTCTGTGCAGAGCTGCGGAACAGGATCCGTGCGCTCCCTCCTTACAGGGATTTCAGTGCTTCACCTGTACATCCCAGTTCCCCAGCAGGTCTGTGCTGCTCAGGCTTTTCCTTCAGGCTCCCTCTAAGGTCATGGTTAAAGTTTTGGGGTCCAAGGTGCTACAGGAAGGGGGTTTGCAGCATCTGTAGCCAGGCTCTGCTCATGAAGGAGTTGGGGATGGAAAATCCTGCTTGGCCACGGTGCAGATCCTGGAGCTCCCAGCCCTGGTTGGGATTCTGGAGGAGGCAGCTGGGCTCGCCCCGCTGGCACGTGGCTGTGCTCTCGGGGCTGCCAGCAGCCACATTCCAGCTGGGGGACTTTGCCCAGTGCCTGTTGCTCCGGCACACGCGGGGAGGACGTGCCGTGCCGCGGGGATGTGCCACGGGGATGTCCCGTGGGGACGCAGCAGAGTTCCCAGCTGTGACACAGGCCGTGCCAAGGAGCAGGTGGGGCAAGAGCAGCTCAAAACGCTCCGGGCCACAGGGAGGGGAGAAAGGTGGTGAATCCACCAGGGAGATCCCATAGGAAGCTCGTATCCTTTCTCCCAAACAAGCAGAACGTGGTGCTCCTGTTCCTTACAGCACTGTGGCTCCCCCAGCTGCTGGGGCAGGCACCACAGGGGCTTTTATCTGTCTGTGCCTTCCTTTTCCACCTGAATCCCAGGGATCCTCGCCCAAATCTCTCAGGATCCAGTTCTTTCCTGGAGCCTGCTGTGTTTCTCCCCGCTCTGTCTCCTGTCCCATTGCGTAACTCCGGGCTCGGCACGGCGGGTGGCAGCACGACGCTGGCACTGCTGCCAATCTCTGCCCACCCACGGGCTTGGGAATAGCAGCATGGAGATGGATCAGCCTGGCAAACCCCCCCAGGAATTCGGCTGGGATGGAGAGGGGGCCCTCAATACTTATATTTTATCTCCTCGTCATTAAAATTTCCCACCCCACTCAGATTTTAACGCTGCAGCAGCCGAGGATCCAGCACCTGGTGTTTGTGCCAGGCTGGTGCTGAGTAGGTGGGTTTTCCCAGCTCCATGCATGGAATGAGATGGAATGTTGGGATGAGATGCCCCTGCTGTGTAATGCCTCCTTCTCCTCCTCCTTTTCCTCCTTCTCCTACTCCACACCATGGCACATGGGACACAGCAGGAACCGAGCTGCTCTGCTCTGTCAGATTCTTTAGCATTTGGGGGTTTGTTTTGCTTTGTCATTGTTTTTTTCCCCAGGGAAAACCAAGAAGTGGGATATCAAGTGAGGGGAAAAAGGAAAAAAAAATTGGGCCAAACCATGAGGAAGATGCTGGTCACATCTCTGAGTGTTTGGCCAAAGGCTGGGGTCAAACTCGGCGTGGGCAGAGGTGGGGACATGGAGAAGTGTCAAATATCCACAGTTTGGGAGTATGTGGGTGGAGGGCTTGGAGTCAGGGGTGACACAATGGGAAGCAGCTCCAACCTTGGGGCTCAGCTGCCCATGGAAAAGATTTGGGAGCTGTTGGGAAGGGCTGGCTTGGGTGAAACCTTGAGCTGCACTGGAGAACGGGATGGGAGGGACAGGACAGACAGACTGTGGGTGGGATGGGATGGGATGGGATGGGATGGGATGGGATGGGATGGGATGGGATGGGATGGGATGGGATGGGATGGGATAGGATGGGGTGGGATGGGGTGGGATGGGGTGGGATGGGGTGGGATGGGACAGAACTGTGGATGAGCATCCCGGGTGGCTCAGCACCAAGAAAGGCCACAGGCAGAGCAAGGCAGGGATGGCAGTGAGAGAGGAAAAGGTGGGTCAGGTGCTAGAACAGGGTCAGAGCAAGGGAAAATAAAGAACCAAGTGAAATATCAGGCAGCAATTCCTCATTAACAGGACACGTGCGAGTCCTGGGATTAACTGCACAGCTGGAAGGTGCTGTGGGGAACGTCAGGAGCGAAAATGTTCCGCATTTCTTGGGAAAATAAGGAGAGGAGGACTTACAAGTTATTCCCCAGCGTGCTCCTCTTCGTGGCCCCCAGGATGCTCATCAGGTGGGGATCCGAGTGCTCGTCACCCACCATGGTGGGCCCAACCTCCTGTGGGACAGGCACGGAGCGGTGAGTGACACGTGGTGCCACCCCCTGTTCCCAGCACAGCTCCAGTGAGAGCCCTGAGGGAAGGGAATTGCCATCAGCCCATCCTGGGAGGGGCCACTGCCAGGAAAGCGCTCAGTTTCCAGCCTGAGCTCCATGCCAAGTTTCAGGCTGGAAATGTTTGCTTTGCCCCTTTAGCAAAGAACAGAGTTTCCAAAGTCTCCTGGAGCCCTGCTGCTCCAGGCTGCTCCCTCCAGTGCCACAATCCAGGTGTCCCTTCCTGTACCTTATCCTTAATCTCTCAACCAACTTGTACGATCCCCAGTGCTGCTGCCAGCAGCTGCTCTGGTGCTGCAGCATCCCCACACATTCCCATTCCCAATCCACTGCTGCTTCCTTTGGGACATCTCCAGTGGCAGCAGTAGCAGTGTCCATCACAACTCCCTCGCTTTGCTCATTTGCTGTTTTCACTGTCCCCACTTCCTGCCCCAAACCGCACCGGCAGATCCAGGCTTTGGGAGGGGGGTGACTGTCAGGAAAAGGGAACCCCCAGATAAAGACATGGCTGTGGGCTCCTCCAGCGTGCTGCAGGATGTGGGTGCAGGATGTGGGTGCTGCCAGTGCCGGGGGGTAACGTTTGCTTTGTGGCTTCATCTATTAGTGACAGCCAGTAATCCCACCAGTGCTCCCGGACGGTGATCCCAGCCACTGATCCCAAACAGTGATCCCAACCACTGCCCGGCTCCTGCCAGCCCCACTCCCTTGGCCGCGTTTTCCACGCTGGAATGGCTGTTGGGGGCCGAGGGGAACCCAGCCGCCAGGACAAGTGGAGCCCTTTGGCGTCCGTGGGATCCTGCCGCAAGTTTCCCCAGTGAGTCGGGAGGGGTTGGGGGCAGCAGAGCCGCGCTGTGGGCACCGGGGGCTCTCACGGAGTTGTGCCGGACACCCCACACCGGCCGCTGGGGCCGTGCTGGGGGTCCCCCAGACCTGCATCACCCCAGCAGCAGCAGGGCCAGCCCATCCCGGGATCGCCGCGGGGCACCGGAGCCACCGCTGACGGGCGCACCGCGGGCTGAGCGGGTCCCACCGCTCGCCCCGGTCGGTCCCTGCCCGCCCCCCGGAATTCCCCAGCCCCGGGGGTCCCGCCGGGACTCACCAGGCGGATTTGGGTGCTAATGAGCAGGTACGGCATCTCCGCTCCGCCGCTCCCGCCGCCGCTCCCGGGGCACCGTGCCCAGGGCCGCCCCCGGTCCCGCCCCGCAGCCGCCGCCGCCCCCGGGCAGTGGCGGGGAAAAGGACTCCCAAAGGGGTCAGGGGGGCTCCGCCGGGGCTGGGGAGCGGGAGGCACCCGGGGGGCTCCGACGGATCCCTCGGGATCTCGGCTCTGCCGTCCCAACAAGGGATGGGCGGACGGTGAAGGGCTGGAAGGTGATGGAGCAGGAGGGGACAGGGGACAGAAGGTGGTGAGCAGGGAAAGGATGGACCGGGAGCTGATGGACTGGGAGATGAGGGACGAGAAGGTGGTGGGCAAGGAGGTGATGGACCAGGAGCTGATGGACTGAGAGACAAAGGACAGGAGATGATGAGCAGGGAAAGGATGGACCAGGAGATGAGAGGCAGGGACGTGGAGGATGGGGAGATGGAGGACAGGAGATGATGAGCAGGGAGACAGAGGACAGGAGATGATGCTCAGGGAGGCAATGAACAAGGAGATGATGGACAGGGAGATGATGGATAGGGGAAACGAAGCAACAGGAAATTAATAGCAGGGAGATAAAGGAGCAGGAAATGACAGCAGGGAGATGAGGACTGGGAGATGATGGAGCAGGAGCCAGGCAGGTGGGGAGCCCTGGGCCCCGCAGAGCATCCCTGCTCCCACCCCACAGCCCGACCAAACACTCCCCTGAAGCAGAATGTTCAGCATTACCGACGTTTTTTTGGGAAAAAATCTGTTTTTCTGCTGGCTGTCGAGTTTTTATCTGGCGACACAGGGGTTTAAATCCTTCCAAATTTGAGGAGAAGCTCATTTCCTGGGACTGGTTCAGGCAGAGGTGCTGCATATCCATTACTATTAATCTGTTATTAACCCCTATTAATTGTTGTAATATTTATAATTATTATTGTTGTTAATTGTTATTATTGACATTGTCATTGACCCATTAGTTGGGTTTGGTGAGGTGCAAGAAAACCCAGAGGCCGACGGTCTCCTCGTCCTAAAACGCGTCCCACGAATCCCAGCGTGTCCATTTGGAGTTCTCCGTGGGATACCTCACCCCACGGGTTAAACATCAGCTTGTTTTGATCATTCCCATCCCCAGGAGAGCCTCTTCCCAAGTCCTGGAGCAGCTGGAATGTTTGCTCATTGCTCTCCTGTCCCTGGGCAAACCTGTTGCCCAATGAACCGGGGGCACCGTTCACCTGGCTGGGCTGGATTTTGACAGAGTTCCCATAATCCATGACCCCTCCGGACCTCTGCTGGTCTGTGGCTATGCAGGGAACTACACGGATATGAAACCCAGACCTTTCCAGAAATTAAAGGAAAAGTGGCCAAGGTTCTGGCAGCCTGCCCAGCTCTGGGTCTGACTCTTACGTGGCTCCTTCCTGGGGAAAAAAGGTAATAAGGAAAAAAGAGTAAGGAAATGAGAGCAGAGCCATACATAACATTCTAATATTGAATTTCTTCAGGAGATACTGAAATCTGGGAGGCAGCTGGAGCGCTGGTGCATCTCATCCATCATCCCAAAGCAGCTTATCACCCTCCAGCTCCGAGCTGGCTGCTCCCAGCTCTCCTTGGGCTGGGCTGGCTCGGAATTGCTCCCAGTAATTCACATAAAGGGAAGCAGAAGGTTCTTTGGCTCTGCCCCAACCCCCAGGAGCAGGGTTGGTTTTCCCTCTCCTGACTGGCGCCTTTTCCTAAGGAATCCTTTGGCTCTTGCAGAAAAAGGTATTTCTAGTTTCAGTGATTCTGGGATAAAGAAGTTCTTCCTGGGGGATCCCACCAGGAATGGAACCGCTCACTGCATTTCCTGTCGAGGGGGGAATTCCAGCCCCAGAGGCTTGGGATGATTGTTTGGCCCTTCCTGTCTCCTTTCCCTATTCCACCTAGAATCCATTATCTCTTCCCAAGAACCCGCGGCTCCCACAACCAGCCCTGTGCCCTACTCCCTCACTGCACTAACCCCGTCCTGCTCAGCTCCCTTGGGCATCCCAAATTTCCATTCTTTGGGCACGTTTGTCCCTCTCTGCTGGAAGCTGACCCCCAAATCCAGCGGGGTTTCCTCCCACACCCCCCCCAGCCTGGGGGCGTTCTCTGCCAACCCCAAAAGGGTTCAAGGGAGGGAGCGCAGCACCAGCTCTCTCTGGGAACTCTTTCTCAGGAAAAGGCCTTGGATCCCACCTTGGATACGCGGGGGAGCACCCACAGAGCGTCGGGCTGTGCGGAGACACCCGGCCCGTCCCCCCACCCCCGGCTCAAGGTGTTGGCACCACAGGGGGACGGGGGCCGAGGTGACAGCAGGCGCGGAGCCCGCGGCCCTGCAGGGTCTTTCCCGCGGAATCCCGCGGACTCAGCGCCTGGGGGCGGGCGGTGACACCTGCGGAGGGTGGCCCAGGCCCAGGTGCGGGTGCCTGCGGGGCCATGGCCAGCTCCGCGTCCCTTTCCGTGCCACGCCCGGGGGCCACCACAGGCCGGGGGCCACCACAGGCCGTGGGCGTGGCCTCGGAGCCCCGCGCGCCGCTTACGTCACACGCCCAGAGACCCCCCCCCCCATCCCTTCTCCATTGTCGCCTCTCCGTTACGTCATCGCGGCGCGCCGCGGGCGGTGCCGCGCGCCCGGAGCGGCCATGGCGGTGCCGGTGGCGGAGCCGGCCCGGGCCGGGCCCCGGCTGGGGATAGCGCTGGGGCTGGCGGCGGGCGCCGGCATCGGCCTCGGGCTGCTCTGGGCCATGCGCCGCCGCTCCAAGGAGCCGGCGGGGCCGCCGCGCCACGGTACGAGCGGGATGGGGGGGGGGGGCGGGAAAGCCGGTTTGGGATGAGGGGAATGGGGCCGGGATATGCGCGGTGGGGCTGGAGCGGGGAGGAACTTGCGCAGAGTTGACGTTGGAATTGGGGTTGGAATAGGGGGAATGGAGCTGGAATGGAGGAAATGGAATGGGGTTGGAATAGGAAGAGCAGGGGGAAATGCGGTTAGAGAAGGAACAATGGGGTTGGAATGAGGGGAATGGGGGAAATGGGGCTGGAGTAGGGGAGAATAGGGATTGAATGCGGGGAATGGGATGGAATGGGGGAGTGGGGCTGGGACAGGGGGAAGTGAGGTTGGGGTGTTGAGCGTTTAGAAATGCTGATTCCGAGCCCTGAGCTGGCTGGGTTTCATCCACGCCTGTGCAAAACTTCGGGAATAGAAAGTGAAACCGTGTTGTTCACAGTGGTCATGGAATAGTGGGGTCCTGGAATGGGTCGGGTGGGAAGGGACCTCAAAGCCCATCCAGTGCCACTTCTGCCATGGGCAGGGACACCTTCCACTGTCCTGGGCTGCTCAAGCCCCAGTGTCCAGCCTGGCCTTGGGCACTGCCAGGGATCCAGGGGCAGCCACAGCTGCTCTGGGCACCCTGTGCCAGGGCCTCAGCACCCTCACAGGGAAGGATTCCTTCCCGACATCCCATCTAAATCTCCCCTTTTCTAGTTTGGAGCTATTCCTCCTTGTCCTGTCTCTCCAGGCCCTTGTAAAGAGTCCCTTTCCATCTTTCCTTCAGGCACTGGAAGGGGCAGTTGGGTCACCCCACTTCTCCAGGCTGAACAATCCCAATTCTCCCGGCCTTTCCCCACAGCAGAGCTGCTCCATCCCCCTGATCAGCTCGCTGTCCCTGTCAAGCCTCATATCCCCTGCTAACAGAACTGTGGCCACGTTTCCCTCATGGAATCCTGTCCTGCTTGGATCTAACCACCTCGTTGTGCTCTGGTGCAGCCCAGGCCGTGCCCGGAGCGCTGCTCCCAGCGGATGCAGGCGATGGAGCCGTGCCCAGCCCCCTGCTGAGGCAGGACGAGCAGCTGGAGCTGCTGGAGCGCCTGGACTTCGTGGTGAGGAACATCATGGAGCTGAGGAAGGAGGTGGAGGAGCTGCGGAACAGCCTCCAGCAGCTGGCGGTGGAGATCGTGGGGGAAGTCAGGTACTGCCCCTCTCTGCTGGGCTGGCACGGGAAAACAGCCACAGGATCCCCACAGGATCCCAGGATGCCTGGGCTGGAAGGGACCCACGGGCAGGGACACCTTCCACTAGCCCAGGTTGCTCCAAGCCCTGTCCAGGCTGTCCTGGAACACTCCAGGGATGGGGCAGCCACAGCTTCTCTGGGAGATCTATTGCAGCACCCTCACAGGGAAGGATTCATTCCCCATATCCAGCCTCAATTTCCCCCTTCCCGTCTGAAGCCGCTCTGTCCCTCCCGTTCCCGCTGAGGAGGCTGGATGAACATCACACCTGGGGGTTCTCCAGGGATTGTCCGTGGAGCAGGATTTGCTTCACCTGCAGAGCACAGCCTTAGCTCCGTTTGAGTGTGTACAAACAGCACGAAACCACCTGGTGAACTCCTTGGATATGGGGGGAGTTGGGTGGAGTCTGCTGGAGAGGAGAAGGAGAATAACAAATAATTTCACCAGCAAATATTTATTCCTCTCCCTTTTTCTTTCCCTCCAGGACCCACCTGGAAGAAACACAGCGAGTGACTCGCAGGAGGAAGTTCCCCTTCTCCCGGGAGAGAAGTGACTCCACAGGCTCCAGCTCCATCTATTTCACAGCCAGCTCAGGCAATGCCAACACAGATGATGGAGAGAGCGAAGGGGGGTAAGCTGAGCACTGGGACAGACCTTTTAGGGGATTTGGTGCCACATCTGGGTAGTTTAGAACATAAAAGAGGGAATTTTTTTCTCCTACAGCCTGTTTTAGTTTGCTTTTATTACACTAAGTGTGTTACTGCCAGGGCCAGACTGAGAGATCTGAAATGATCCTGGCTTTTAGAGAAAGGCAAATATACTTATTTTTAGGGTTTTTAAAGGAATAATTTGGTTAAGGAACCTTGCAGAAGGAAGGGAAGTACAAGTCCAGCCTGGCACTGGAGGGAGAGAGTTTAGAAATCAAATTTCCAGACAATATCTCAATCAATATATTAATAAATATTATGATTTTTCATACACACACATACATATGTGTATTTTAATGTGTATATAGATACACATAAATATAAATATATATAAATAAATCTATAAATATATGTTTTAGAGTATGTGGAGAACTTGAGAAAGTTAAAAATGTGTTAGCTAAATGTCCTCAATGCACTGAAATGTCTTCAGCGAGGATATTTCTTAGGAATTTCTCTCCCTGTGTCACACTGATCAGTCGTGTTAAGGTCTTAGGGTTTAAAATCTGGTGAAAATGGTCAGATCACCAAATCAGGGAATATCCTGAGGTGGAAGGGAGCCAGGAGGATCGTCCAAGTCCAGCTCCTGGCCCTGCACATGACAGAAAAGTTCTGTGTGGTGTAAGAACATCATCAAAAGTGCCAATATAGCTGCTGGTTTATACATGTTAGGTAACAAGTTCTCCTGCACACGTGGTTGCTGATATTCTGAGGAAATGCTGCTCTTTTGTGCCTGAATCTGACCACTTTTGTGGCTTTTGGGGTGTGGAAGTGTCCCAAAAACCAGGTGGTGCTGCCATATGCATTTTCCCAGAGAAGCTGGGGTGAAATGTCATTTAAAGAGGGATTTTATAGCAGTGGGAGCATTCCAGGGGGAATTTGGACAGCCAAACGACCTGGGAGCTGGTGCCAGCTGGCACTTGGCAGCAGGGATTTGTCCTCCCAGGACAAAGGACAGGGATCTCTGGCTGCCCTGAACTCGTGTTTATCTCTAACAACTGGAGCTGGTGAGGCAGCAGGGAGCTGCCGTGATCTCCTTGGGGTTGTAGAGCTTCATCCAGCTCAAGTGGGTGTTGGAATGCGAGGGGAATTAGGGAGGGAGTGATTCATGGTGGTGTAATAGGTAAGGAGGCTGCAGAGCAGATTTGAGAGCTGTGGAGTTGGTTCTGAAGGCAGGGCTTGGCTGTTTGGGTAACTCAGATGCACTGAGTCACCAGGGGGGACAGTGGCTTGTGAAAAACTGCTGGAAAAGGGGGTTTTGTCCACACATCCCAGCCCTGGCTGTCCTCAGATCTCAGGAAACTGTAAGCTGCAACAGAGGCTGACAGTTCAGAGTTACAGAAAAGGCACCTCCCAAGGGCACAGGGGGTGTATTTTGCTGCAAAAACTCAATAATTTATTGGGAATCCAGTGGTGGCTGGTGGAGTCCTTGCATTTTAATTACCATCTGTAATTAGCCGTAATGACCAGTGTGGGCATTGGTGGATTAGCAGCTCTCACCTGATTTAAAACCTGCATCTCAGGTGATGCCTCACTCTCAGAGGTGTCATAATATCAGTCTGGGCAGGAGCAGCTGCCTGTAGTGTGCAGCGTTGTCTGTTAGGGATGTCATTGTGCTTGAGAAGTAGCATTTTCGGGGGAGGAAATGCAAGTTTTGGAAAGAACTGCCGAAGCTTTGGAGCAGGTGCTGGGAGGAGGAACGAGCCTGTAGCTGACAGATGAATTTCAGCTGGGTGTCCCTCGCTGGCAGCTGAGTTCTTTCAGTGAGGGTCAGAACAAGGAGCCCCCATTTCAGCTTTATTTTGGGCCTGAGCAGCTTGTCCAGTTTCAGACACAATTCCCAAAATTCTCACAAGAGTTCTCAGGGGGTTTGTGCTGCTTAATTTCCCTGTGTGGCCTTGGCTTTTGGGCTTCGTCACCTCCTCTTTCCATGGGCTCTGTTTTCCTTCAGGATCGCCGTACTAAAGCATTCCAGAGCTTTCCATCATTGTAAAGGCAGGAAAACAGGCTGATAACACCTAAATCCCTTAATCTCCCTGAAAACTTTGGGTTTCTTGTCTTTTTGAACTGGCAGAATCTCGTAGGGGCTGGCTGGCAGAAAACAGGGTTGGTTTTCGATCTGAAGGACTGAAATCTTGGCAGCTGCCAGTAAAATGTTGGGGGTTAGGATGGGGAAATCAGGGAATCCGAGGAGTTGGTGTTTAATTACTGGAAATGAGGTGGTCTAGAGAACTAATAATGTCATTGATATTGAGAAAAGTAAATAAATGAGGGTTTTAATCCAAGCCAGAGCCGTGCCAGTGTCACCTACCCCTGTGTTGGTGCATTATCCATTAATTCAGTGTCATCTCCAGTGTGAGCTGACATCTTGCAGTGTGAGGCTGGTGCTTTATTTCTTGCCTTAAAATGTTTCAGGACAAAATGGTGGGGTTTTGAATGTCTGGCTGAGGGCTGGAGACGGTAGTAAGGGAGCAGAGAGGGGAATTGTTGAGAATTAGGGGTGGTTCTCAGGAGGCTTTGATAGCCAAACGTGTCTTGTTATCTGTGCGTGGGCAAAACCCTGTCACTGCCTCCTTTGGATAGGGGCTGTGGCCACATATCTGTGTCCCCAGACAAAGGCAGGGCCACAGGGCTGTACCTGGGAGGAGGAATGAGCACAGCTGGAAGTACCCCGTGCCCCCAGAGTGCAGGGAATTGAGTTCCAGCAGAACCGCCGAAGTTCTCTTGGGCAGTTATTGACTTAAATCAACAAAATCCCCACGTTCAAGTGCACATTTTGAGATGACTGGCTGATTTGTGCCTGTTCTGTAGCTGAGAGCTTGCAGGTAAAAGTGAGGGGCACAGAGAGTCATGTTTGAAAAGGAACCAGCTCTGTAAGTAGCCTCCCTCCTGCTGTGGTACCACTGCATAACGCTGGTGGTTTCAAATTCCCGGCTCAGGTGCTGAGGGAGCTCCATTTTCACCATTTTCAGGAGGTTTGATCTGAGCTTTACAGGATCACCGAGGTTGGGAGAGACCTCCAAAGTCATGGAGTCCCACCAGCACCTCCATAATCCCTCGTGTCCTGGTGTGTTTGACTGCTTCAGCTGCTGGTCATCCCCTGGGTTTTTGCACGTGTGGTGAATCCTTGCTGGATTCCTTGCTCGTGGGACATAGTCCTGGTGGCTTCCCAGCTGGCAGTGGGAAGAGACCATGTAGCATTTGATGTTCAGGGTGATGGGAGGTCTGAGGTGTTGCCAGTACAGCTGTTGTGCCTGAAATTCCCTGGAAAAGGCTAAACCCCTCAGGCTGCATTTTGCACAGGGGTTGTTGAAGTTCCCTTTTATCACCCATATATTTAACTGCATTGTCCTGGCTCGGGTTTTAGCTGGTTAATTCTCTTGTACTGAAGTTAGAAGGGCTGAGAGGGAGGAGCTGACAGGGTGTGCAGGGGAGGTGGGGACAGTTAAGAATCCTGGGATGGTTTGGGTGGGAAGGGGCCTTAAATCTCATCCAGAGATGAGATTGCCACCCCCTGGCTGGGCAGGGACACCTTCCACCTTTGACCAGGTTGCTCAAAACTGACTTGGGACTTAACTCTGTTGTCACCTTCATCCCTCAGCTTTCTGAGGGGGATATGAGAAATGAGACTGTTGGAGACGCTTGGGTTGTGCAGTGTCCTCTGGGATATGCTAAGATGCTCTTCCTCTCTGAGGAGCAGCTCCTCAAACTGCTCTGGTGATGTTTTTTCCCCCGAAGTTACACCACAGCCAACGCCGAGTCCGACTACGACCGGGAGTCGGAGCGGGAGAGCGAGGACGAAGTGAGCTGTGACACAGTGAGGACTGTGCGCAGGGATTCCCTGGATCTGGTCCCCGAGGATGAAAACCCTCTGGTCCTGGATTCCACACTGGAGGAGGGCCTGGAGCAGCTCCTGGAGCAGGCTGACCGCCTGCACAGCGGGGACGAGCGGGACAAGAGAGAGGGGTTCCAGCTGCTCCTCAACAACAAGCTGGCGGTAAAGGTGTCTTCTTGTATTTTCCAGCACCAGGGGAAGGTCAGCTTGGACATCAGGAGGAGTTTCTTCACTCAAAGTCCACCCTGTGCCCGGTCCCCACCTTGTCCCCAGCCCAGAGCACTGAGTGCCGCATCCAGGCCTTCCTTGGACACCTCCAGGGAGGGGACCCCAAACCTCCCTGGGCAGCCCCTTCCAATGGCTGACAGCCCTTTCCATGAGGAAATTCCTCCTTGATGTCCAACCTGAACCTGCCCTGGTGCAGCTTGAGGCCATTTCCTCCTGTCCTGTCCCTGTTCCCCGGGAGCTGCCCCCTCCTGTCAGGGAGTTGTGGAGAGCCAGAAGATCCCCCCGGAGCCTCCTTTTCTCCAGCTCCGTTCCCTCCCCGTGACACGCTCCAGCCCCTCCCTGCCTTTCCTGCCCTGGAACCCCAGAGCTGGGCACAGCACTGGAGGTGCCCCTGCGGTTCCCAGCCCGGGGGGACAGTCCCTGCCGTGCTCCCGTGGCCACACTGAGTTACAAACCCGCCCTCGCTTCCCTCCGCTGCGCTTCCGCTTCGGCTCCCTCGGAACCGGGGCATTTCAAGGCTCAGACAAATCCCTGCGTGGCTTCAGGTGCGGGTGCCCCGCTCAGCCCTTGTGCCTGGCTGCCCCTGCCCGTGGCAGGGCGGGCTCTGACGGGCCCTGCGGGGCGTTTGTGTTCCTGCAGTACGCGGGGCAGCACCAGTTCCTGTGGCGCCTGGCGCGGGCGCGCTGCGACATGTGGGAGCTGACGGAGGACGCGGACGAGAGGAGATCCTACGCCAGCGAGGGTGAGGAGTTCCCTGAATTCCCTGCTGGGCCAGAGGAGGGCTGGCACTCAGCTGTGCAGCCCCCCCCACCTGCCAGCGGGGCCGGGGATTTGTTGGTTTTCCCCAGAAGCTGGGCGCTTTGAACAAATTTTTTGTGTTTAAAAATCGTGCTTTGAAAGAGTAAAAATAGACGGAGACCTGCTTAAAGCTGGGGAAGTTGTTTCTCAAAGCTGTCATCCATTTCTCTGTGATACTAAAATCATAAAATAAATATAAAATAAACAAGCTTTGGCTGCAGCACACTGGGTTTTCCGTGTTGGCAGCACAGGCAGATATAAAAAAATATGTATTTTTAAATTTGCTTAGGGGAGTCTCTTTAATTTCATTCCCTCGTTCTTCTTTACCAACTCAAAGGTGTCTATGAGGTTTTGGGTGAGTCAGAATAGAACAAAAGTCATCTTTATTATGGTTAAGATGTGCAGCAAAAGATACTAATCTAAATAATTTCTGCCCTGTTTATTATGCACAGAAGTTAGTTAATACTATAGCTAATGCAATTATTCTCTTCTGGAAATCAATGGAGCCATTTAAACATGGAATTTTAAGTTCTATATTGTCCTTTTAGCCATCAATAGGTGCTTAGTTGTCAGCTTTTTGAGCCTGCCAGAGGATAAAATTATGTATGGGATGTTTTCAAGCCAAATGCATTGTCAAATTAACAAATATATGACTTTTACGCCATTATGTTACTCTGACACCATCAGAGCAAGAAACTGGGAGAGAAAGCAACTGAATTTCTTATCTCTGACTACTTTTTTGTTTTCCAGGGAAGGAAGAGCTGGAACTTGCCTTGCAGAAATGGGATCAAAGTGCTGAGTGCCACCAGTGGTAAGTGACTGTTCACTTCTTGCTTTTAAGAAGTGTAGGAAAAGGATTTGAAGGTTTTTGTGAGCTGAGCTGCAGTTAAAAAAAATGATAAATCCAAACCCTCCAAAAACTTCTTTGCTGTTACTTGCACTGTGCCACACTGGTGGTGGTTTTCCATAAAAAGCCACTTTTAACAGCTTTGCTTACTTGGTGTAAGGAATGACTTGACAGGCAGTAGGTTTGGTTGTGATGACAGGAATAAATTCAGTGTTTCTTATATTAATTTAATGATGAATTTCTCTCTGAAGGGTTCTGGAGGAAAAGCTCCCAAGTGGAGCTGCTTTGAGGCAAGAGGGGATGTGTTTGACTCCATCAGCCAGGCCTGGGAGTGTGGGCTTGGTGCTGTGCCAAATTCCCTATTTTCCTCTTAATTCTGGAGGAAGGAGAACCATCACTCTTATCAGACAGGCATTTAGAGTCGCCTGGAAGTGTGAATTTTTAACTGTCCTTTTTAAAAATGATCCCAGAAGAGAGTTTGTGGAGTGGCACAGATATTTGTGGAGATAAGGGAATGTGCTTTTCTGTTCCCCTGGGGAATTCCTCCGTGAGTGGTGTTTGTCAGCAGTTGTTCTGAAGGACTGGCAACGCTTAAATTAGAGTAAAAGGGATTTTTTTTTTCTTTTTAAATGACAATTATTGGGGGAACAGGTTGCTGAGTGTCTTTACCAACCAAGAGCTGTGCTCTTGCAATGAGCAAGTTTGTTTGAAGGATTGTTTTGAACTACTGGCACCTGAATAGATGCCTTTATCATCTTAGGCTGTATTTCAGCTGTTGGTGATGAATTACTGCTTTCCATTGAAGCTTTGACAGGAAGGAGGAATTTGGGGCCAGGAGAATCTCCAGCAGATTGTGGTGTTGAGCTCTGCCTGCTGGTTTCACATCTTCCAATGAATGGGGTTTAGTTGCCAGGGCGAATCTTAAACTTTGTATTTTACGAGGCCAGGTTCTACTCCAGTGTCCAAATATTGACAGTTTTGCCTTGTAATTCCAAGTTTGGGACAGTTCTTGGCTCCTCAGACCCCTTTTCCCAAACAGGGATAAGGCTCCTTCCTGCACAGCTACGTCTTGCTTCCAGTTCTGCAGGGCAGCTGGAGAAAGGAGGCAGCAGAGCAGCAGCATGTGGGAGGCGTGGGATTTCCTGGGAATGAAGATGTAACTCCCTTTATCAGCACACAGATTATTGTTTTCTGCTGCGAATAGAGCAGGAAATTATTCCCTTCCCAGCTCTGAGGTGGTCACAAGCTGGCTTAATTGCAGTCTTTCTTTATGCTAACTGAATTTACCCTGGGGAGAAAAAACAGTGGAAGCTTTAAAGGTTTTTTGGGGTGGATTTGATGCCTCAACTCTTGGGAGAAGTGACCAGAGAATGCTGTTCACATTTATTTAAATTACAGTTTTATTCTGTCATATTTCTCTCTAGTGACTAACTGCCTTGCTGAAGACCCTAATCCTTTATTATCTCCTGTCACAGGGGAATAATTTATTATCTCTCACCACCTATGTTGTCTTTCCAGTATTCTTCTCCCTCTTCCTAGTAGTTTTTCAGGCAAAAGTGGAGGAATTCAGTGCAGGACACAAGCTGTGGGAGTGGCATGGCTTTGTGCTGGTGTCATGGTCCTTTGCATTCTTCCTTCTACACAGAGCAGTCAACATCATTTTTCTCCTTCCCTCTGCATCCTAAATGGCCACTTCAATAGAAATATTCGAAATTAATATTATTATTATCCAGTTATTTTGCTGCCTCTCCACGCAGGCTATGTGAAGCCTGACGGTGCAGCTCTCCTGGGCTGCATTTTTTCTGTGTGAGTTTTCACACAGAAATCAAATTTCATGTTGATTTTCTGCTTTATCAGTTGCCTCTTAAAAAAGTTGGTGGATTCTTTCAGATGAAGTTGTGCTGTTTTTTTGTGCTTATTCGTTGCCTTCTGGTGCTTATTCATTGTCCTTTGTTCTTGTTATGTCCTCCTGCTGCCCAAATCAGTCCTGGTTTTTTGAGGTGCTGAGGAAGACAGGAGTACTTAGCCTACAGTTACAGCAAGGAAAGCTTTCTCCCCCGAGTGCCTCGTTGTTGTTCAGTCATCACTGACATTTTAAAGCAACAAAGAAAGAAGATAACTTTGGGGAAGGGAAGGATTTCTGCCGGGAGATCAGTTCTGGCTGCAGCTCCTTTGGGGGCTGCATGGTTGGGAGGATTTGGCAGCAGGAGGAAAAGTGGTTTCTCAGGAATGACAGGGAGAGCAGTAAATGTCTGGGGCTGTGTCTGGCCTGGCTTTGGGATCTGCCCAGACACAAAGGAGAGGCCTTTCCTGGCTCTGTTGTGGGATGTGGGACAGAGCTCTCACTGTCACTGCTGTTGGAAGCCGGCCGGTCCCGAGGGAGCCATCTCCAGGCGGAGCGGAGCGGGGATTTGGTCAGGGCTGCACAGACAAGCCAGCCTTGTGCAGAGGGGCTGACCTCTGCCCCTGCTGCCCCTGTGAGAGCTCCACTGAGGAACAGGAGCGTGGGAGTTGTGTTGGGCATTGAATGTGCCTGTTCGGTGCCTTAGGAGTAGACTTGTGTATGGGAAGGGGAGGGATTTACAGGGAATGATCTCAGAGCCTCTCTGCTCCTGACTTGCAGTTCCCTGGTTCTTACCTGGGATTTAGACACCAGAGTCATTCTCTGCTTTGATTGTCAAAGATCTCTGAGCAGGTAGAATTTATGTCCATTTAAACTGATTTCTCCATGAGCTGATTTCAGCTCTCAAGTAGGACAGAGCGAGCTCCTGTGGCTGTTCTTGCTTTTAGGGATGGATGGAGGGATGGATGGAGCATCAGTGGTTGCACAAACCTCTCAGAAATGAATTGAGAAACAACTGTGGCCTTTTAGAATTCCCAGCACATTCCCCATGGGTGTTTGCAGCTTTAGGGATCAGGAAAGCAGGGAGTGAGCTGTGGATTTGCCTTGGCTTCCATTCCTCTTGCTAAAAGTAATATTGGAAGTGCAACCAGAGGGATTTCAGGGAAATCTGAGGAAAGTGGTGCAGGTGCTGTGTCAGGAGTTGTAGTTTGAATTGGGCATCTTGCCCTGGAAATGAAGCGCTGCCGGCTGAAAGCCGTCGTTGTGGGAGGAATAATACGCTCCAGCCCCCTTGGAGTTTTCCTGTGTGTTATGGAGGAGTGGGATTGGGTTGGATGAGTCTCCAAAATGTGCCCTTTCTTCTGGAGAGTCTGGCAGTTCGGTGGAACATCTCGGTCACCAGCCCTTGGCAGTTCCGTGGGTACATCTGGCTGTCCGTGGGCAGATCCCGGATTTTTGAAAAGGCACAGCATTCCCAATACACCTGGGAGATGGATTCATTTAACACCTGGCAGTGCTTCAGGATTTAACTCTTGGTGCATCACTGCCCAGATCTGGCCAATCTTGAGCTGGATTCTGGATTTATGAGCCGAGCGTTTTCCGTTCCACAGGCGCATTAGACGGAATTTGCTGTCAGTGGGATATGGGGCAGCTCTAGGAATAGGTGTTAGGAGATAGTTCAGAATGTAGAGGAGGGAAAATAGCATGGAATTAGAGCTGTCTGAGTGCATGCCCCTGACTTGTCTGCCCTGGAAGGTGAATTTAGGCATGTGAACATCCAGAATACAGGAGCTCTCCCATATGGATGTTGGTGGGCTGTAAGGAAGGGGGGGAACATCAGCCTTCCCCACTTTTTCCTTCCATCTTGCCTCCCCTTGGAAAAGCTAAAGCTTTTTTTCCCAACCTCTTCATGATCAGCTGGTCATTAAATCCAGGTTGGGTTGCTGGGAGTTCTGCTGTGTCTCCCAAGGTACCAATTCCCAATTAAATTCTTACTTTAATTTTTGGTTGTTGCAGTCTAAATCCCTGCCTGCTAATTCCCTGTCCCCTTACTCAGGTGCAGAGACTCACCTACATCTACCCAGTGCACCTTCAGGAAGGTGAAAAACTGGGAATGCTCATAAAATATTGGGAAAACTGTCTTTGAAGTGGTTGAAAGAGAGAAGAGCTGTGTTTGGGCCGGCAGAGCACCCTGACTGTGGAGGGGAGGTCCTGCAGGCTCTGTATTCCATGGCAGAGTCCTGCTTCCAGGGAAGTCAGCGTGCAGAACCCAAACAGTCCTTCCCAGTCCTGAGCCTGGGGATTTAAGCTGGAAGAGGAGGCTCTCTCTGCTGGGGGTTCCTGCTTCCACAGAGTTTATTTCCTAAAAGATGGGGAAGTGCTGAGCTGAGATTCCTGTGGGAAGTGGTGTGTCAGCAGCTTAGTGAGGAGTCCGGCTGATTAATCCAGGGACATCCTAAGGAGAGCTTTGGATGGGTCTAAGCAGTGCTACACGGGGCACACACCGGTTACAGGGGATGAAAATCCACCAAAATCATGGTTTTGAATCTCTCCTGCTCCTGCTGCTCAGCCCTCCTGCACCTCCACAGTGCCTCTCATCCCGAGGCATTCCACAGAATGAGCTGGAATAAATGGCTCCAGCCTGCCAAGCTGAGCAAGCAGGGGAAGGAACAGCAGAAGGCAGAGCCTAAAATCCCAGAAATGCAGAGTTGTGGGTATGAAAATCCCCAAGAGTCCCATGGCCCTGAATGTGGGATCAGCAGAGCTGGGTTGGGAAGGATCATCTTTCCTGGGAATACAGGAAAAATCAGATCAGGCATCTCTTCCCATAAATATATATTTTTAGGTTATTTCATGGCACCAAAATGGGACTGAAATTTAATTTACTGCTGCTTTTATGGTTTTTTCATCAGCATTTCACCAGGCTGTTAAAAACTCCCTGGAATTTTTATTTTACATGAGACAACTGCGTGATTTATTGTCTCAGAATATTTTATCTCTTGATCTTAGAGAATAACCTTTTTATTGGCTTATATTTCTCAACCCCTGTCATGTTGTGGTTAGGGATGTGTAGTCCAGGCTGAGGTTTGTTGGGAAACAAATCCGAGAAGATCCTGAAAACACTTGTTCCATCATCTGCACTCAGCAGAGTGGGGCCGTGAGCTTTTCCAGCTGGCAGGAAAAGGCTTTTGTCCCATAACACACTGATCTGGTGATCCTTGCCATTACCATGACAAATAAGAATTTTAGAGCTGAGCCAGAGCTTCTCCACAAGAAAATTAACAAATCAAAGGAAGAGATTTAAGGCAAATTGGTAAATTATTCAGGAAATGCAGCATTGGAAATGGAGCAGTGAGGGGATCTGTGGGATTTTGTGACTCTGAGGAAGGTGTAATTGGAGATTTAAAGGTCTCCTGACAGATTCCTGCATATCTGCTGTGGTTAATCATCCCCACGGATGCTTTGGGATATTGATGTCGGTATCTGGCAGCGCTGGGGTGTGGGTGTAGGAAAAGGGATTTTATTTGCATCTTTCTGCTTTTCAGCTTTGATTTTTTGCAAGAAGGAGCCAAGTTATTCATTTGTCTGTCTGTTCCGCCTGATTTTTTTTGAGCCAAACTCAGAGAAGGGATGGAAGCGTCCTCTATTCCCAGCGGGATGAGAGAGGCCAAGCTTCCATCTGCATGTTCTGTCCCACTTGAGAGCTCTCTGAGTGGTTGTTTCTTGGGAAGTGATGCAGGGAGGGAGGCTTTGAGCCACTGGGCTGCAGGGAGGTGAGATGGGAGGGCGCAAATCCACGGGGAATTCAAATTAACCTCCTTGAATTCCACATCTGGTGCAATAACTGATTTTGCTGGGGCCTTGCTTCTCAGGCTCACAAGTCACAGTCTCTTGCTGGACAAAACGAAATGGCTTTGCACTTTCAGCACTGACCTTGTGTTACTCTGTTTCCCAGCTGCAGGATGTAGGTAGGTGTTCCCAGTATTTCCCTGGAAGCAGAGCTGGGCTGCTGCACGAGGAGGTCGCAGTGCCCCGTAGTTCCTTAGGGCTGCTCCTGGTCTGCCTCTTGCTGCAGTAGCTTCAGTGTGCGCTGCTCTGTGTTCTGTCACGGTTTTCCCTGCTCAGAGAGGCAGTTCTGGGTGTGGAAGTGTGCTGCTCCTGGTTTTTAGCCATCAGTGCAGCGAGTTGGTGCGTCACACCCAGCCCCTCCCGCTGCCTCCTGCTTCGAGCTCATTCCTTCCTGGGTGCTGCATTTTGCTGCTTATGTCTCTTCCCTGGGAGGGATGGGCTGTGTTCCTTGTTTTCCCCACTAAGGTGTGAAGCTTTACCACACTTCACAGAATCCTGGGATGGGTTGGGTTGGAAGGGGCCTTAAAGCTCATCCCGTTCCATCCCTGACATGGGCAGGGGCACCTTCCACTGTGCCAGGCTGCTCCAAGCTCCCTTCAGCTTGTCTTTGAGCACTTGTAGGTCTTCCTTCTGCAGCCATGGATAGCAGGTAAATGTGGATTAAATGTGGATTTAATCCCAGCTGGCTCATGCAGGTGTCTCCCCATGCAGGTTCGCCATCCTGTGTGGGCAGCTGTCGGAACACGAGAGCATTCCCAAGCGCATCCAGGCCGGATATGTTTTCAAGGTGAGTGGCCAGGAGGTGCTGGGCTTTGTGTGGGTATCAAACAACACTTACTTCTGCAGCAGGAAATTGGGAAAATTAACTCCAGTTCTTCCTAGGGAAGCAGTAGATCTCAGAGATGCTGTGAGTTTGGGGTGAGGAAGCTGATTCCAGCTGTGCCTTTTGGGAGTGCCCGGGCTGGCTCTGCCACTTTACACACTGTAACTGCAGGCAAAAAAAGAAATCTTGCAAATGAATTTAGGTAAAGCATGAGACTGAGAGCTTGAAACGTGGAATTATGACGGGGTGATAAGCTACAGCTCCAGCTTGTCTCCTGTAAGTGCCTGTGAGCAACCCACACCCTCCCGGGAGCAGTCGCTGCTCAAAGGATTTCATTTGCCTGAGATCCCTGATTTTTATTCCTGTTATTATTACTGTTATTACGATGCCTTGTGGGTGTTCCAAGGGAAAAGATGCACGTGGAACAGGCCACAGCTAATTGCTTCCCCATCAGCCTTTGACATGACCAGTGAGGTGGTTATGGCACAGCTCTGGAGTGGGAATAAAATGCAGGGCAGCTTCTTGTGTGTGTAATAACTCCTGTCGCTGAGGCTGGAGGAGTGCTGCTGTTCCTTGCTCACTGAATCCACTCTAAGAAAATTTGGGATCTCTAGCTGTAATTTTACAGATTGTGACACTTAAGTTGTGGATTTCTTCCTTTCCTCTTTCCCCACCTGCTCTCGTGGGTATTTTATTTGCTTCTGACAAAGGTGTGATGAGTGCTGGTGATGCTTTCCCACAGGAACACATCGATAAAGCCATTGCCCTGAAGCCACAGGACCCACAGCTCTACTATCTCCTGGGCAGGTGGTGTTACCAGGTAACAGAGCTCATCATCACCTCCTGGGCAGGCCTCTGAGGCATTCACAGCTCCAGCCTTGGGTTTTTAGACACTGCTGGTGGCATGGGAGGTGAAATGGCAAAGGTTGGGTTAGGAAAAGCCCGAGCTGCAAACTCCTGTCCTGTTCCCAGTGCTTTGCTCTGTAAAAACAGCCTTCCTTCCATCTCTGAGCACACAGGGATGTGGTCAAGGCCATTTGAGGAGCTTCTGCTCGTGGTACTGGTGTGGGATGTGCCGTGTGTGTCCCCTCTGCCCCTGCCACACGGAGCTGGGAGCAGTGTGACAGCTGCTTTAGGGAAAAGCTTGGAGTCAGATGCCATAAATCAGATTTAGAGCCTAAAAAAGGGAATGAGAGTCTGCAGTTGCTGTTCCATTTGTGCCATTGGAAAGCACTTTGTCGGGAATGGAGCCACGGTACAGAGGTTGTAGCTGGGATAATTGACAGTGGGAATTGCAGAGCAGCCCTGAGCTGAACTGCTGGGAGCTCCTGGCTCTTTTCCTGTGTGGAGAAGGAGCCTTCCTTCATGCTGAGCCTGGAGCTGCTGAGGCCATGGAATAAAACCATGGATGGAGAGGTGTGGTAGTGCTTCATCTAGTCTGCCTTGTCAGGATTACACAGGGTTAAACAAGGTGTTGTCAGAGGGACGTGGAGGAGTCCCCATCCCTGGAGGTGTCCAAGGAACGCCCAGACATGGCACTGAGTGCTCTGGGCTGGGTCACAAGGTGGGGGCTGGGCACAGCTTGGCCTCCATGGGCTGGGAGGGCTTTCCCAGCCTAAATGATGCCATGATTATCCGGCTGGGAAGGCTTCAGCTTGCCTCTCCCGAGGAATCTTAGGGTGAGGGAGCAGGTTCTTGTGGAAGGTTTAGGCTGGGAGAAGTGAGGACACAGCTGGGGACCGGTGTGGCTGCAGCATGGCAGGTTGGGATTTGGGACCATCCAAATCCCAGATGTGTGGAACTGCAAAAGCTGACTCGGGACAATGGGGTTGAATTCTGTGGCTGGATTTGGATACTCCATCGGAATATTCCGACTCTGCCGAGGGGTTTGGCTTCCTCCCGGGGGCTGGGCAGGCCGCTGTTCCCTGCTGCTGTCGGGCGGGTGGGCCAGGTTGCCCTTTCCCCTCTGCAGGTTGCCCACCTGGGCTGGCTGGAGAAGAGGACGGTGTCGGCGCTGTTCGAGGCCCCGCCCACGGCCACGGTGCAGGACGCGCTGCAGAACTTCCTGCGGGTGAGGGAGCCTGGGAATCCGCCGGGAAGGGCCATCGCTGACCCGCACAGCTGCCAGCGTGGGGGTGGCTGCTTGGATCCCTCCCTGCTGCCTCCCTGTGGCTTGGGACCTGTGCAGGGAAAGCTGCAGAGAGGGAAAGTCGTGAAGCATCCCATTCCAAGAATGGGATGTTGAAGGTGTCAGAGCCCAAAGTGTTGGGGATCGGTTTGGGGATTGGTTTTCCTTTCCGAAGCTGCACAGCAATTCCCTGCTCGGTACTGGATATGTCTGGGCTGTGCCTTAGGGTCTGGGAATGCTCGTGGAGGTACATCCTGTCATTTTAATTCCTCTCCGAGTATTTTCCTTCAGCCTGGCTGACTTTTCCATTTCCAGCTTTTCCAGACAACTGCTTGAAGGTTTCAGGGCCACAGTGCTTTGTGTATTTATGCTTTATGCTCCCTCCTGCCATTTTTTTTTTTTTTTTTTTACTTGAAGAGCTGCAGGAAGCCTGATGTAAGAGTTAACTGTGTCCTTGCATATCCTAATGTCTGCTCTTCCCTGTCACACTCTCCCTCTGTTCCTGTAGGTCGAGGAGCTGAGCCCTGGATTTTCCAAAGCAGGAAGAGTTTACATTGCCAAGGTAACCACTCACTCCTTGTTTGTTCAGAGGGTAAGAAACACTTGTATTAAAAGTCACCTTTGGCTGTGAAGTGCTGACCAGGTGGAAAATACTCCATGCAAGAGCAAGATTTTATAGGATGATAATATTTCCATTTATTTTTTAAATCTTTTTAGGCCAAATCACCTTGTGCAGAGGCTTTTGAATTCAGGTTTTTAACAGATGAAATTCTGTATGAAGCAGGAATGGTGACTGGGCAGCCATGGGCTGGGATTTAATCCTTCCCCACCACGACTTCTGTGGTGATACAGCCAGAGAATCATGGGGAGATGTAAGGGATAAAGTATTTCTCTTTCCCTGTGCAGATGGGGAGTCTTGAGCCCTCTTGCTGAGGGGTTTTTAGCACCCACTTCCTTTTCCTGGGTGTATTTCATGGTCTCCAGATACCTCCAAGACTCTCTGGGCACCCAAAGTCTTCCTGTTTCCTGCTGCTGGTCCCGTGGAGAATATTTCAGACCTATTTCAGGACCCTGAGACTCCTGTAAATATTATTTATTACATTTTTAACAGCCTGGGGAACAATGTGCTCCCAGGAGAGAGGTTTTCTGGAGACAGTGGTGGGAGGAAGAGGGGAAATAGCAACTGGAAATCAAAGTAGAGCTTTGAAAAGGGTGAAAGCCACGGGGACACCTTGAAATGTCCAAGCAAAACCCAATCTCCTTGCCCAAAATGAAAGGGAGTCAAATATATTTGATATTCCAAGATCTGGTGGTGCCTCTGAGGCCCTGTGAATGAGGGATGCTGCAGGGAATGCCGGTGCCAAGGGTTAAGAGGCAGAAACAGCTCATTTAGCAGTTGCCCAGTTACATTTGCTGCCTGATTTTTCCCCTTCAACCCTTCTCCCGTTCTGCTTTTCCCTTCCCAGTGCTACAGGGACCTCGGGAACACCTCGGCGGCGGTGCTGTGGATGAACCTCGCCTCGGAGCTGCCAGGGAGCACCAAAGAGGTAACACTCAGCAGGGACCCTGGCATGGGCAGAGGGCAGACAGGGACTCTGCCCCTCTGCTCCACACCAGTGAGATCCCAGCTGGATCCCTGCATCCAGCTCAGGGGAGGACATGGAGCAAATCCAGAGGAGGGACAAGTTGGCTGGAGGGAGGCAGCACCTCTGCCACGAGGGAAGGCTGAGAGAACTGGGATTGTTCCAGTCACAGGAAAGATGGAGAGAGACAATTTAGAAGGCTCTGGAATGACAGGAAAAGGGGAAATGGCTTCAAACTGAAAGAGATTGTGCTTGGATCAGGTATGAGGAGGAAATTCCTCCCTGGGAGGGTGGGCAGGCCCTGGCACAGGGTGCCCAGAGCAGCAGCTGTGGCTGCCCCTGCAAGTGTCCAAGGCCAGGCTGGACAAGCCTTGGAGCAACCTGGGATAGTGGAAGGGGTCCCTGCCCAGGAACTGGATGGGTTTTAAGGTCCTTCCAACCCAAACCATTCCAGGATTCCGTGATACGCTTAAAAAATGATTTGGGGTTGGAGAAAAAGAAGGGAAATGATGCTTTTTATTTGTTTCAGTTGAGCTGTACATTTATGTTTTCCCTTTTTGCATTTCCAGGATGCAGAAAGCGAGAAGGAACTTGAGGAGATGCGCTCGGTCTGGGAGGAATAATTTTGGAAAAACTCATCCCCCTGGATACTGCAGAGACAGTAAAATTCCAAATGGATTTCATGATCCTGACAATTCTGAGTGCACTTCAGGGATAAGCCACAAGAATTTATAGGAAAACACACCCAGCAGTACATCCAGGAAAACATCTTGGAAGTGATGGGATAAAATTGTGCTTTATTTTCCTTTGTAGAGCACTGCATGTGTTTGATTTTAGGATCCCTAAAACTGTTGCATTCCTAAAAACGGGGGGATATGTGGGGGTTTATAGGTAGAGTTTGTGATATAAAAATATTTGTGGTTATATATATATATATGGCAGATATTTGTGAGTTAGATAGTGATATAAATATGTATAATACATATTTTTATATATGTGTGTATAAATATATATGTATATTTATTTATATATTATATATATATATATGCACATATATATTTTATATCACACTCTGCCTGTGTGAAATCCTTGCTGGTGAGCTCCCAGTTTATTCCTGAGGAAAACTTGAGCCAAATTTTTTTCCAGTTTATTCGTATTCTCTTTTCCTTAGTAATTAATTGAATCAGTTGGAATAACTGATAAATGCCTTTTGTAGATGTCTAGGAGGGATCATTTCCAAGCAGGACAAAGGAGCTTTCCTGCACAATCCAGAGTGGATTTTAACAGGTTCATTAGTTAAAGAAGTAAGGAACAGGATTTTAAACTTCAGGATTTCTTCCCAGTGATGCTTCTGTCTTCACTCACACGAGGCTGAAAACTTCTGTCCCTCCAAACTGTGCTGCTGTGGTTTAGCTGAGTAGCTACTGATCAAGGACCAGGATAGAGGAGCAGGAATATCTTGTGGCAAAGCTGATGCTTCCCTGTGATGATCTTCTGCCACTGACCAGATTTATTCTTTTTGAATTAATTGTGTCCTGGACTAATGAGGCAACGCCGAGGAGGTGAAGCTGACGACTGACATTCCTCTTGCAGCTCCTGGGGACCAAACAGGGAATTGTGCTGGACGCTAACACAGCTGGGGAAGGAAAACCTGTGTTGTGGAATTCCCCAAGTATTTATCAAAGCTTTGTTGATATCCCTTAAAATTCCAATGGCAGCTACTGAACACTAATTCCTGAATGTCTGTTTTATGCTCGGGTGGTTGTGAGGGGTAGAGCGAGGAGTGTGAGAGTAAAACATTCCTTCAATCACCTTTTTGGTCCCTTGCACTTGCGTTTGTTACTTCCTGAAAATAGCACTGAAGGGGAAAAGTGCAGCAGACTCCAGTGGAAAAACTTCCTGGATTGCAGGTTTGGATGCTGCAGGGTTGGGTGACGGGCTCAGGGCTGGCACTGGCCCTGGCACAGATGTGGGGGAGGTTTGGGAGCAATGGGAGGAAAATGAGGGATGGTGCTGGATGGAGTGATGGGCCTGTACTCGTGCCAGTGCAGATGTGGCCTTTGGCACCTTGTCAGGAATGTGGCAGCAGCCCCAGGAGCAGGCTGGAGGTGAGACCTGGGGCTGTGTTTGAGCCTGACCAGCTCAGCTCAGTGTTTACCTGTGGGGGGAGCTTGGCCCCCCACGCTGAGTTGAAGCGGGATCAGAGTGACAGATGCTGCATTTTGGGCACCCTGAGAGTTTCTCTTCCCCCTGGAGCTTTCCTGCAGGGATGGGGCAGGGCAGGGAGCAGAATTAACCCTGCACCTCCCGTGGGCACTGCTGGCCTTTGTCTCTCTGTTGTGCCATCAGCCTGGGGGAATTTGCTGCTGCCGCTGCCACCCCACCTGGGGGCTGCGTGCTCCTGGCAGCCCTTCCCAGCCCCACACCTGAGCTCCAGCGGTGCCTCCGGGCTGTGTTGGGAGCGTTTGCTGGGAATGGGCCTCATCCCTGGAGTATCCTTTCCTTCCAGAGTGGATGGACAGAGCTGCTGGGCTTGTCAGCTTCAGAGTTTGATTGCAAAAGTCACTGCAGGGAAGAATGACAAGGAGGTTTGTCAGAGTGGTGCTGTCAGACCCCACCTGCCAGTCTGTGCTTTGGGTTGGAGGTTGTTGTGTATTGGCCCTGCAGGCAAGGAATGTCCCCTTCCCACCTCAGCCCAGCAGATCCCAAGGGCTCTTCCTGGAGTACTGATTCTTTGCTTCCTTTTGGGATAACTTAATCTCCACCCTTCCATGAGCAATTCCTTGGCTTCTCCTGGAGAAAACCCCACGGCAGAGGCAGTCTGCAAAGGAGCCCAGAGCTGTGCTTGGAGCAGAGAGTGCTGAGAGCTGCGGGTGCCTCTGCTGCCCCAGGCTGGCAATATCCCCATGGAACAGACTGGGCAAATGGCATTAGAGGGAGCACAATCCCTTCAGGGAAGGGGTTTTCTCCTGTGCAGATCAGGCACAGGGCAGGAAGGGAACTTTGGAAATCAGCTGCTTTCCCCCAGAAAGCATCACTCACATCAGCATGGATGACATGACCTGTGCCCACCGCTCACCATGCACCCAGCCAGAATCAAGAGCAAAGGTTGGTTTGGGTGTGAGCACTTGAAATAACTTGGAAAGAGAAGAAATCACCTTTTGCTGCTTCTTTCTTTCTTGCAGATGCTGGGATTGCCTTTGTGGACATGTGCTGAGCTCTGGAACTGTCAGGCCTTAACAGCTGTGAGTCTGTGTTCTTCTCAGTGGGGAACTGGAAATAATTATTAATTAATTAATTGCAGAAATGTTTTCTGAACCTTTCCCCTTTCCTGGTAGAGATCTTCTCTTTCTGCCTCTGAATTTACAGCTGTTCCCTGGTGTCATTGGCCCTGCCTGAATTCCTTGCAGCTCCTCACTGGGAAAACCTGGGATAACTTAGAGGGGACAGAGGAGACAGTTTCAGCTGAAAACCTGGGGTGGCTGAGAGGGGACACAAGAATTGTTTGTGTAGGAAAATGGGAGGGGATGTCGAGGGGAGAGAGGTGGCATTTTTGAGGGAAAAGCTGAGGTGATGTTTAGGGGAGAGATCACTCATTTTGGGGGCAGAAAAGAGTTAATATTTTACAGGAAGGAAAATTTGGGGGGTAAAACTTGATGCAATCTGTAGGGGACAGAATGAATATTTTGGAGTAAAAATGAGGTACTCAGTAGTAGACAAGTAAGGAAAATTTTGGAGGCAAAGCTTGACAAAATCTCAAGAGTAGAGAATGAACACTTTGAGGGAAAAATGAGGTGATGAGTACTGAGCATGTGGGGAAAATTTGGGGGCTAAATCTGAGCTAATCTCTAGGGGAGAGCATGAACACACTGAGGTAACATGAGGGAAGCAGTTGGGGGCAGGTAGGGAAATGTGTGTAAAAATAACATTAAATAATCTGTAGAAAGCCCATTTTGAGGTAAAAATGAGGTAATCAGTAGTAGATGGAAAACTTTGGGGGTAAATCTTGATAGAAGCTACATGGTAGAAAGTAAATAAATATTGAAGGAAGAATGAGGGAATCAGTAGTGGACAGGTAGGGGAATTTTGGGGGGTAAAACTTGAAATAATCTAAATGTTGAGAATGAGTATTTTGAGGTAAAAATGAGGTAATAAGTTGTGGACAGTTAAGGAAAATGTTGGGGGTTAAACTTGAGGTAATCTCTAGGGAGAGTGTGACCACTGACATAAACTGAGGCAGTCAATGGGGCGAGGCAAGGAAATTTGGGGTGTAAAACTTGGGAAGATCTGTAGGGCAGAGAATGAACATATTGAGGAAGCAATGAGGTGACCAGTAGCCAACAATAGGTAGAATTTAGGGGGCAAACCCTGAGGTAATTATGTAGGAACAGGAAGTGTTTTTGAGAAAAAATCGGACCTAATTTGTAGGGGACAGAACTAATATTTTGGGGATAAGACAGACAGAACCTGCGTGGTTTTGGTTTTACAATCTAGTCAGTGTACAGGGGACAAAATAGACATTTTGGTCATAAAATCCGAGTTCATCTGTAGAAGAAAGAACTCCTATTTTGAGGTAAAGAGGAGGTGATCAGAATTGGGCAGGTAGGGAAAATTGAGGGGGTAAAATGTGAGGTCATCTCTAGGAGAGAGCAGGAGCATCCTGAGGTAAACTGAGGGAATTGCTGTGGACAGGTGAGTAAATCTGGGGGGTAAAACTCGAGGGAATCTCCATGGTAGAAAAGGAGTATTTGGAGGTAAAAATGAAGTACTCAGTGGTGGAGAGATACAGAAAATTTTGGGGGTAAAATGTGATGTGATCTGTAGCAGAGAGAATGCACTTGATGGGGTAAACTGAGGTAATCACTTATGGCCAGGTAGGGAAATTCTGGGGGGTAAAAATTGAAAGAGTCTATAGGGTAAAGAATGAGAATATTGAGGTGGAAATGAGGAAAGAGGTAGTGGACAGGTGGGGAAAGTTTTGGGGGCAAATCTTGTGGTAATCTCCAGAGCAGAGAAAGAATGCTTCCCTGTAAAAAATGAGGAACTCAGAAGGAGACAGATGGGGAAATTTTGGGGGTAAAGTCTCAGGTCATCTCAAGGTGAGGGAAGGACTATTTGGAGGTAAACTCAGGACTCACTGTGTCCTCCTTCCTTGGCAGCAGCTGGCAGGGAAGGGAGAAGAGGCCTCGGGCTGGAGAGGGGCAGGAGAAAGGCACTGTGGGCAAAGGGACCTCCCTGGCATCCCCAGGGCACCTGTGGGGAACAGAGTGGACACTTTGGGAGCAAAGGGAGGTGAGTGGATTGTCCCTTTGGGGGATGCTGGGATTTAGATCATTCCATCCATTTGCCTGCTGACATTTCCCAGCCCAGGGGCTTTGGCTGCCAGGGCAGCACAAAGATTTTTCCCTGTGTGGTGCCCAGATTTGGGGTTTGGCTTTGCTAGTTCACATGAATTCTACCCAAAGCCCTGAATTCCCACTGGAATAGCCTCCCAGTGCCTCCTGGAGCATGGATATTCCCATGCAGAGCTGCCTATTTAACAGCAGGTGTGTCAGGAAGCAGCAGAGCTTCCAGGGAAGCTCACCAGAGTCGGGACAAGGACAGGTTCATGCTCCACAGAATTTGCTGTTTGTAACCCTCATCCCCCAGCCCCCCCAATGTCCCTGGGGGGCACCTGGCAGAGTTCCCTGGAATTCAGCTGCCTGCACCCCCCAAGCTCGGGCTCCAGGTGATATTTGAAAGCAGGAGAAGGCGCTGGCCGGACGCGCTCCCAGCCCGTGCTGAGGCAGCCCCTGTGCCCCCGGGAGGACTTCTCTCCCTGCAGGAGCTGATTTCATTGCAGAGCCTCAGGAGTGGCCTCTGGAAGTTCTTTTCCCTCAGGAAAGGGATGCACATCCCTGCCTTCAGGGCACCTGCAGTGTGAGCCACCTGGGAAAGCTTTCCATCAGCTGTGCAGCTCCAGCTGGCTCCCCAAAAACTCCCAACTCAATCCAAAGAGATTTCTCTGCCTCTGACCTTTCATTTGAAGGCATCTCTGAGGGCATTGCTTGGCATTTCATTGCTGTGGGGGAAGCTTGCCTTGGCTTTAACGCTGCTGAGGGATGATGTCCTCAGGCTGGAAGGGAAGGCATTTTGGGTGGCTGGGACATAGCTGGCAGGTGTGTGGGAGGTCGGCAGCGGGAATTGCTGTCTGAGCCCCTCTGCAAACAGCCCGTGCCGACATTCCCCGGTGCCAGCTGTTCCTTGGGGTATTTTTGGGGTGTCAGTGGGGTCTGTCGGGGCTGAAGCATCTCCGGGTGCCTGTTCAGAGCAGCCCCTGGCCGAGGGGCCGTGGGCAGCCCTTTATCCATGTCCATCCCAGCGCTGCCCGGGCAGCCCAGTGCCCGTTCCCAGGATGTGTGTTTGGCACGCTGTATGCCACGGGCAGGACACTGCAGGCACAGCTCCTCTCTGCAAATCCAAAGCACAAGAGCTGCTCCTTCCCTTCCTGGGGCTCCCGGCCTTCTCCCTGCCCCCATTCCCTGCCAGCTGGGACACACAGAAGGAGCACCAAGGAACACTCCTGGCAGTGAGCAGGAGTCACTGAGAGCTCTGTGCAGCTCTGGGCCACAAAAGCTGCCCCGGCCTCAGGAGCCACTGTGATTTTGGGTTGTGAACACTCACCTGTGGGAAACACCCCTCTGCAGGCAGGAGCAGCTCTGACACTCTCCAGAAGATCTTTGGCCATGGAGCAAGTGAACCTTCAGGACTTGCCTTGCTCATTTCTCCCTGGAAAGGGACCTGGAACCAGCACCTTCATAGCTGTTGGGTAAATCCTGGAAAGGACAGGAAATCAGGGTTATGGGAAGAGTTTTGTGCTGCCACACAACTGATCACCTGTGTTGTTTCATGATCAGCGGCTGGGGTGTAAAGCAGCATTAACATAAAAGAAGGAGCTGTATTTGCAAAGGAATTACCTTGCTGGCACTTGGCATTCCCATCCCACAAAGGACATTGCCAGGAGCTGAGATTGGCTTGGTTGGAGCAGGGTGCTGAGAATGCCCAGGTGTGGGTTCAACCCCCAGATGAGCCATTCACATAAGGGTTCGACTTGGTGCTCCTTGTGTATCCCTTGCCACTCAGGATCTCCTGTGCTCTGGAAATAAACAGTTTCCACTGGATTTTAAACCCAGAGGTTTTTGCATTGGAGCGTGCAAGCCCCAGAGAAAGCGGGGGGGAGGAAGGAGAGCATCAGGTACCGGCTGAGCGGCCCGAGCGGCACCGAGCCCCGGCCGCAGAGCGGGCGCAGTCAGAGCAGGAGCGGCAGCAGCGGACTCGGCGCCAGCGCCCGGCCCGGGGGAGCGGCTCCTCCCGGCCGCGGCGCTGCAGCCGCGCTCGCTGGGCGGGGGCGCGGCGGGCGGGAGGCCCCCGGGGGAGCGGCCCCGGGGCGGGGGGAGGCGGGCGCTGCTCTGCGCAGGGGGTGCGGCGGCCTCGGCAGCGCCGGGGCCGGGGGAGCTGCGCGTCCCCGCGGGGGCTGCGGGCGGGCCCGGGCCGGGAGCGCCGCCGCTCCGGTTCCGCCCCACGGGGCGGGCGGCGCTGCGGGAGCGGCGGCCTCTGGGGGTGCCGGGGCCAGCACGGGCGGTCCCCGCGCCCCGCCCGCTTCCAGCCGCGATCCAGCGCCTGCTCCGGGGAAGCGCCGCCCGCCCGGCGGGCCCGGCACCGGCACGGCCCCGGCTCCCCGCGGCGGGACCGTACCCGGAGCGCCGGCGGGACCCCAGCCCCGCGCTGGCCGCAGCCGGAGCGGCAGCGCCGGGCTCGGCCCCAGCGCCAATCCCGGAGCGGTTCTTCGCACCCGCGGCGATCCCGGTCCCTAATGCCATCCCCAATTCCACCTCAGTTCTCCGGCCCCGGGAGCTACACCCCGCCCGCCGAGGGACAAGCGGCTCGGCCCGGGACCCCCAGCAGACACCGACAGGACCCGAACCCGAATCCCCGGGCCCGGGCCCCGGTCCCACCTCAGCGCCTCGGGCTCGGCGCAGCGCCGGGAGCAGCCCCCGGTGCCGGGCTCCGCTCAGCGCTCCGAACGACGGTCCCGCCGCAGCCCGGGACGAGCAGAATGAGCATCCAGCGCACAAAGCGGAGCGGGCGCGGATCCGCCGGCATTTACGGGCGCGGGCGGGGCGGGGCGGGGCCGGCACAGGTGTGAAGGGCGGGGTCCGCACAGGTGCGCGGGGCCCCAGAGCGGCTGCGCGGGGCGGGGCCGAGGGGATTTAAGCCTCGGGAATCGGCCCCGCCGCCATTTGCGCGCTCGGTGCTCGGTGGGAGAGGTTGCGGCCGGACCGGGCTCTATATCTCTGTCTCTCTATCTCTATTATTTCTTTTCCTTTATATTTGTGTTTACTTCTCTTCCTCTAACCCTCTCCGTTCTTCCCCCTCTGCCTCCCCTCCCCCACCCCCTACACCCCCCCCCCCCAACCCCCCCCCCCCTCTCCCCCCTAGCCCTCCCCTCCCTCCCCCCCGGCCCGGTCCCCCCCATCCCCCTTCCCTGTCCCCCTACACACCCCAATCCTGCCCTACCCCCCCAGCCTCTCTCTCCTTCTCCACCGTTCCTTCCCCCTCATCCCGGGTCCCCCCTGCCCCCTCACCCTGCTCCCCTTCCCCTCCCAATTCCCCCCACCTGCCCTCAATCCTCCCCCTCCGTCCCCCACCCTTCCTTCCCTCTCCACCTCCCCGTGTTCCTCTTCCCTCTTTCCCCCTCTGCACCTTGACCCCCCCCACCTGTGCTCCGTCCTCGTCCCCCCCCCCCTCCTTTCCTGTCCCCCCACCCCGCCTCTCCCTGCACACCCCGAACCCCCCACCTGCCCTCCTTCTTTGACCCCCTCTGCTCCCTTATTCCCGTCCTCTGTCCCGTCTTTCCCCCGCAGCCGCGGGGCTCGGGGCGCCGGAGAATAAAGCCCAGAGGGCCGGAGCCCGGCGCCCCTGCCCTCGCTGGAGCCCCACACGGGGCCGGGCCCGCTCGGCGGGTCCCCTGTGCAAACAAGAACACGGCCGGGGCTCCGGCTTTCCACACACACACTGGGGATCCCCTCCTCAGGAGGGGGTCCCGGGGGGGTGGTGGGTTGGGGTGGACCCCCTCCTCTGGAGGGGGTCCCGAGAGGTGGTGGGTGGGTTTCAGGGAGGGTGGTGGGTTGGGGTAGGGTGGGCCCCCTCCTCCGGAGGGGGTCCCGGGGGGGGTGGGGGGGTTTCAGGGAGGGTGGTGGGTTGGGGTGGGCCCCCTCCGGAGGAGGGGGGTCCCGGGGGGGGTAGGGGGGGTGGGGTGGGGCGGGGCGGGCCCCCTCCGGAGGAGGGGGTCCCGGGGAGGGTGGGTGGGTTGGGGTGGGCCCCCTCCGGAGGAGGGGGTCCCGGGGTGGGTGGGTGGGGTGGGCCCCCTCCGGAGGAGGGGGTCCCGGGAGGGGGTCAGGGTGGGCCCCCTCCGGAGGAGGGGGTCCGGGGGAGGGGGTGGGGCGGAGGGGGGGCTTTCCCCCCCTCCAGTCCCCGCCCCCTCTCCCGGGCCCCCTCCTCCGGACGGGGCTCCCCCCGGCCCCCTCCCCGGGACCCCCTCCTCCGGACCGGGGCCCTGGGGGGGAGGGAGGGGGGCGGGTGGGGTGGGGGGGCCGGAGGGGAGGGGCTGTTGGTTTGGCCGGTGGTCTCTATGTCTGTTCATGCTGCAGAGTGACGTGACCCCCTCTCCTTCCCCCCCACCCCACCCGCCCCCCTCCCTCCCCCCCGGGGCCCCGGTCCGGAGGAGGGGGTCCCGGGGAGGGGGTCGGGGTGAGCCCCGTCCGGAGGAGGGGGCCCGGGAGAGGGGGCGGGGACTGGAGGGGGGGGGAAGCCCCCCCTCCGCCCCACCCCCTCCCCCGGACCCCCTCCTCCGGAGGGGGCCCACCCTGACCCCCTCCCGGGACCCCCTCCTCCGGAGGGGGCCCACCCCACCCACCCACCCCGGGACCCCCTCCTCCGGAGGGGGCCCACCCCAACCCACCCACCCTCCCCCCGGGACCCCCTCCTGAGGAGGGGGCCCACCCTACCTGAAACCCACCCACCACCTCCCGGGACCCCCTCCAGAGGAGGGGGCCCACCCCAACCCACCCTCCCCCCGGGACCCCCTCCTGAGGAGGGGATCCCCAGTGTGTGTGTGGAAAGCCGGAGCCCCGGCCGTGTTCTTGTTTGCACAGGGGACCCGCCGAGCGGGCCCGGCCCCGTGTGGGGCTCCAGCGAGGGCAGGGGCGCCGGGCTCCGGCCCTCTGGGCTTTATTCTCCGGCGCCCCGAGCCCCGCGGCTGCGGGGGAAAGAGGGAAAGGGGAGAGTCAGGGAAGGATGAGGTGGGGTAGGGAGAGGAGTCGGGGTGGGTTGGGGAGAACGAGAACGAGGGGGGAAAGGATGATGGACAGAGGAGAGGTAGAGCGGGAAGAGAGGAGAGTCGAGTTGGGGAGCGGGGTAGGGAGAGGGGAGAAAGGAGGGGTCGGGGAGAAAGGAGGGGTACGGGGGTCGGGAATGCGCAGGGGAGCAGGGAGAGAGGGTGGGAGAGGCTGGGGAGAGGGCAGGAGGGGGGCTGGGAGAGAGAGAGAGGGAGGGAGGGTGTGGGGAGAGAGAAAGAAACTGGGGGGGTAGGAAAGAGGTGATAAGCGGGGAAAGAAGGAGGAGGAGAAGGGCAGGAGAAAGAGGGGGAGGAAAAAGGGGGAGCGGAGCCTCACCCGGGCCACGCCGGGGGAGCCCGGCCCAGCGGCAGCCTCCCCCAGCTCTGAGCGCGCAAATGGCGGCGGGGGCGATTTCCGGGCCTTAAATCCCCTCGGCCCCGCCCCGCGCAGCCGCGCTGGGGCCCCGCGCACCTGTGCGGACCCCGCCCCGCGCACCTGAGCCGGATTAGGGGCCGCCCCTGAAGCCGCCCCCGGCCCCGCCCGGGACCGCCCCAGAGCCCCGGCCCCGCCCGGCCCCGGGGCCCGCCCTGCCCGGCACGGGGGCGGCTCCATCGCTCGGGGCCCCGCCCCTCTCTCCCGGGCCGGACCCGCCCCGCGCACCGGGGCCGCTCCCGGGACCGGGGCTCCGGCTCCTGCCGGCGGCCGCTGCGGGTCCCGGGCGGTGCCGCCTCTCCCGGCGGGATGGGGGCTGGCATCGGGACCGGGAGGAGCCGCTCCGGGACGGGCGCTGGGGCCGAGCCCGGCGCTGCCGCTCCTGCTCCGGCCGGCTCTCCGCGGGGAGCCGGGGCTGTGCCAGCGCCCGGGCAGCCCCGGGATCCCGAGCCGGGCCCGACGCGCCGGGCCGGGCTCCGCTCAGCCCTGAGCCCCTCCCGGAGCCCGCCTTGGGCCCCACGACGCGGCCCCGGGCTCTGCCGCCAGCCCCGGACGCGGCGCTGAGTCGCTGCTCCCGAGCTCTGCGTGAGGCCGGGGAGCCCGGCTTCGGGCTGTGCCTAAGGCAGGACTCGGAGCTCAGAGACACAGACTCGCCCTAGCCCGAAAAGCCCGCTTTGAGCATCAAAACACAGCCCTTGTGCTTTAATTCAGGTCCAGCAAAATGCAGCACTTCAGTTTCTCTTTGTGAGCCCAAACACACAGGACTTGCTCTCTTCCTCAAGCCCTGAGAACAGGATTTAGTCACTGTTTCTGAGTCCCAGCTCTGGCCATACCAGCCTGCTCTCAGGACTCCACAATGCAGGATTTAGTCTCTGTTTTTAAGCTCTGTGCCTGCTTTTGAGCCCCCGAAACGCAGCACTGGGTCTCTTTTTGTGAGCCCAAAACCGCTCCTGTCCCTCGGGTTCGGAGCCCCCAGAAGTGCCCGGGGCCACAGCTGGACCCCAGCTGGGCACCAGCAGCTGCTCCCTCACCCCCCGTGGGATGGGGAAGAGACCAGAGACAAAATTCCAGCTCAGAACAGTTTAATAATGGAAACCAAGACAAATGCAATCATTTGAGAGTAATGACAACACATAATAACAGTGAGAGCAACAAGAGCAGTGGTAACAATAATGAACAGGAGAGGGAGAAAAACCCCTCCACACCCCCCTCCCTTTAACATTATAAATCCAAAATTTAATCCAGAGCCCCACAAACTGCCAGGGTGGGGGATTTCCATATTCCTGTTACTTCCCTGTGTTCTGTCCTGGGGATTTGTGGACTGAGGGAGGCACTGGCTGCTCCTCTGGGCAAGGGGAAGGCTCCTGTGCTATTTCCATGAAGAGAACACCTGGAATTGCTGCCCTGGGAGCCCAGTCCGGTCCTTCCAGTGACTGGGGGGCACCCAGAGGGTCTTTACACGAAATGAAAATGACATCCTGGTCCAGTGCATTGACAGCAGGATTGGACACTCCTGGCCAAGGTGACCAGTCCGTGGGAATCGCACCGGTGACCATCCAGGGGGGATTTTAACTTGGAGACTTGCAGATTCCAGCGTGCAGAAGCTCCAATTCTTTTTGGCACCTCTTGTTCAAATGTCTCCCCACTGGAAGAGGTCAATTAGTCTTTGTAATGACCTGACTGCCAGAGGCAGGGAAAAACAATCAGCGTTCCCTGAACGCCTCCATGACTTCCATGTCCACCTGCACCGAGTGGCCGATGGGCAGGAGCCTGCCCAGAACAGGCTCAGAGATGGGGCTTTCAACCCAAACCATTCCACCATTCCATGATCTCTGCCTGTATTCATGTTGCACTGTTCCCTCTCCACTTTAAATTCCCAAATTTAGATGATTTACTCAAGGAATCATTTTTACATGATTCAGGAATAAAAAGGGAAGCATCAAACATACAAGAAACATTCCTACACCCACCAAACCATTCTTAACTGGAAGCCTATTCCCTCATCTCTGTCCTTGTTTTGCTTTCCTGGAAAACCTTGTGATCCCAGAGTCTCTCAGAGAGATGTACTGGCATTACTGGAAGGTTTGCTCTGTCAGAGAGCCAGGGGGGTTTACAGCACTTGTTCCTCTGCATCTTTATCCTTTCATCAGCTTTCCCCTGGAACGGTGCTGTGGGAGAAGCTTGGAATTACTAGAAATGGATCAGGTTCACATTTTTTCCCCACCAGTTTTCAACTGCTTTGAAATTCCTGGAATTACCCTCAAATGTGCCCAGGAACACTGCTGTGAAAGGATCAATCAGAACATCCTGAAAAGAGAAAACCACCTCCAGCAGCAGCCGGAATGATCCCATTTCTGTTCTTACCTGGTCCTGCCAGAGCTCCCAACAGCCATTCCCATTCCTAAACAAGAGCTATGGAAGGCATTCCTGCTGTCCGTGAGGGTCAGGAGGCAGTTCTGGATGTTCTTTGCTGTGGAATCGGACAACAAACAGAGCGTAAATGATCTTGGTGGTCCCTTCCAAGCCAAACCACCCTGTGATTCCATGGGTGGATCAGCACCTGTCCCAACTCCATTCCAGAAACCTCCTCCCACTAACCCAGAACTTTCCTTTGTCTGCTCAACATCAGGGATTTGCTGCCGAGTGCCCCGGGCAGGGGACGCCTCAGCCTTCCCTGGGACACCTCAGCATTCCCTGGAGTGCCTCAGCATTCCCTGGGAGGCCTCAGCATTCCCTGGGACACCTCAGCCTTCCCTGGGGTGCCTCAGCATTCCCTGGGACACCTCAGCCTTCCCTGGGGTGCCTCAGCATTCCCTGGAATGCCTCAGCATTCCCTGGGACACCTCAGCATTCCCTGGGATACCTCAGCATTCCCTGGGGTGCCTCAGCATTCCCTGGGCTGCTGTTCCACGCCGATCCCGTGTCCAGCGCCGTTCCGGGCTGCAGTGCCGGGCTCTCCCCACAAGGCGGCAGCACCGGGAGCGAGCAGCCCCGGCCGGTCCCGCTGTCTCGGGGCAGCTGCGCCTTTAACCCGCCCGGAGCCGGCGGGGCCGTGAACACAGCGGGCAAAAACCCCACTGCGGATTAACCCAGATTTTACCCCAAAATGTTCATTTTGTCCCTTACAGAATCCGCCCCGGAGCGACGCCTTGGGCCCCGCACGGCCGAGGCAGCTCCAGTGCCCCGTGCCCGCAGCTCCCGCTGTGCCGGGACAGCGATCCCTGTGCCAAACACCCATCCCTGTGCCGGAATACCGATCCCCCGCGGCCCCTGCCGTTCGCTCGGGGCTGTTCCCGGTCCCCGCTCACCTCCGAGCCCGGAGAAGCCGCCCCGGTGCCCCCGGCCCGGCCGCGCTGCTCCCCGCGCTCCCCGCCACTGCCGCTCCTGGCGAGGAAGGGCGGAAGTCACCGGTACCGCACCAATATGGCGATCGGGTAACGGGCTATTCGACCTTCTCAAGATGGCGGCCCGGAAGGACCCCCGCTCCGTCTAATCGGCTGCCTGAATGCTCCCGCCTACCCCAGGCGCCACTGACCCCACAGTCGGTGTCCGCATAGCGGGAAACGCCTCAGAAAATTGCGTGCAAGCGCTGGGCTGGCGTCGGTGTCGGCGTCGCGTTCAGGCAGCCGAATAGACGCAGCTAGAGGGGGCCTTCTCTACCGCCATCTTGAGAAGGTCAGAAAATAGCGTAAACGACCGCCATCTTTAGTGTGGCGATGACCTAACTTCCGGTTTTGCCGCCATCTTGGGTGCTGGCAGAAGCCACTTCCGGTCGAGCCGCCATCTTTAGTGTGGTACGCACAAGGCCCCCGCCCCTCACAAGGGCTTCTGTCTATTCAGCTGCCTGAATCCGGCCCGGATTCCGACGCCGGCCCCGCGCTTTCCGCGCGATTTTCCGCGGTGGTCCCCGGTGCGAGGACACGGGTGGTGGGGTCACCAGCGCCGGAGGCGGGCGACGACCCCGCGACCGGCGGCAGGCATCGGCAGGGACACCTCTCCTAGGGGCCTAGTGCGTCCGCCATCTTGAGTGTGGCGGAAGTGTCACCCGCCCTCTGCAAGGTCCTGGCAGGTGCTAAAAAAGCGTCACTTATGCCATTCTGAAAGCGCCGAACTGCGCCTTCCTTTCCGAGCCGCCCCCTTGAGAGCGGCACGCGGCCGGCTCTATTCCGACCGTGCTCGCCCGGTGCTCCCCGCCCCGGCTCGCGCTGTGACCGCGCCTCTGCTGCCCGGCAAAACCGGCCCCGCCGGGCCGCCCCCCGCGCTGTCATTCGTCGCGGTCACCGCCCCGCACGGCGCCCGCTCCTTTGCAGCGCTCTGGCCCCGCTCATGCACGCCCGTGTCCCTTGGCGCTCCGAACCGTCCTTCGCCCCTCCCCTCCGCTGCCAGACGCGGCCCCGCTCGCTCCTTGCCCTTGCCACGCTCGGCAGCCACCGAGGCCGCCGCCCTCTCGGCTCCCCCGGCCCCGGGCGGCAGCAGCGCCGGGGCGCCGTGCCGGGGCCGGCAGTGCCGCGCTCTCGCCACCAGGCGGCAGCAGCGCCGCCCAGCTCAGCCCGGGGCCGGGCCGCGCTGCGGGGCACGGACAGAGCAGAGGCAAAAGCCGGCTCAGGGCGCTCTGCAGCTCCTGCAGCCCGAGCCTCTCGGCTCCTGGCGCCAGGCACTCGCTTCTTCCCTTCCTACAGAAAAACGCCGCCTCGTTATTCTCAAAACTCGCTCATCTCGAGTCCCAGCTTCTATTCCTGGATATGTTAGGGTAGAGAGAGAGGCTGTATTTCAAAATTAATCTATACATAAATTAGTATTAGGTGTCAATATACCTAAAAGTGAAAAACTCAGTTTTAGTATTCTACACACTCCCCTGCCTGTGAATTTTCTGCCCGTTTTGGGTCCCTCTGGGGGAGGGCACCCAGCATGACCCCCCTCATTCCCATTCTCATCCCTTTCCTCAGCTCCACGTGGATTTGTGCCTCCTCTGAAGGGCTGGAAAGGAATTTGGGAACCCCCTTGCGTTTCTTTGGTTTCCAGCTTTTTCTCTGAGCCGGCCCAAAAGGCAAACAGGAGAAAAATCCCCACAAGTGCACAAAATCCTAGCCCCTCCCAAGATGCAGCTCCTCACACCAAACCTTGGGAGAATCCCTGGTGCTTCCAACACCGCTGCAATCCCACCTGGAGCTGAGCTTACAGGGTGCTCTGCCTAATCCACATCCAAGCCTGGATAGCCCAAAGCCTGCAAGAAAAGAGGAGGCAAAGTGAAGGGGAGAGGGGAAAAAACGGAGTTTTGGATTTTCCCGTGTTTGCAACAGGATTGAAGGGCAGGATGGAGAGGTTTCGTGGAAAAGAAGTACCAAAGGCTGCTTCATTCCCAGCAATTAGCGCTGCTCAGGTTGAATCCAAGAGGCCCAATCCACCAGGTTTAAACAGGAGCGGCCGACAGGATGGGTTATGACACAGATCTGTGAAGCTGGAGCCTTCTTTCTTCTCCCGGGCTCTCCCAGAAATTCTCCATGTCCGGACGCGCTCCCGCTCTCCCTGCTGGGGAGGACGGACTTGGATAGCCCGGGTGACTGGTGAGCCTAAAACAATAAGTGATGCAGTGATCCAAGTGTTTTTCCCCAGGAAATGACATATTCTCTGGACCTGGGATAACCCATATCCCATGGCCTTCTCCAGGAAGAGTCCCAGCTGGATATGGTCTCCCAGAAAGGATTCCATAGGGGCTCACCTTTTGCTTGGAGCTCGGCTGAATTCCTCAGCAATGCCAGGGAATGTGGCCATTGGAGGCTTTGGGCAGATGGGGCTCATTTGCCTTTTTAGGTTTTGTTACCGTCTCTCAGCCTTCCCACTGGAATGTGGTCTCCAAGGAACATGTAAATCCCATTGGATTCCTGCTCTTTTGGACATTTTTTGTACCATTCCTGTACAAAACGAGGCCCCCTGTTCGGATGCTTTTCCCCACCATTCCCCAGCAGTTTTATCTGCCAGTGCATTCCCTGCGCTGGTTGGGCTCTTCCCAGATCTCTGAGCTCCTTCACAAGGCAGGAGATCCATTTGGCCCAGGAACCGAACCCTCCCGAGGAATTGTCTGATGCCATCTCCACATTTCACAGCTGATCCTTGTGCTCAAAGGATCCCCCTTTCTTCCCTTCAGCCAATTCCAAGCCTCGCTGCCCCCAGCCGGGAACAGTCCCCAGGCCGATCCCTGCAGTCTTCCCTGCCAGGATCCTGCTCAGGAATCCATGGGCTACGAATGTAACAATTAATTCTTCCCACCCCTGCCCAGTTCTAATTCCAAAGGATTTGGTGGCTGCCTTACCCGCCTGGAGCCTGCTTCCAACTCTGTTCTTGCTGCTTCTGCTGCTTTCCATTTCCCAGGAATTCCACCAACGGAGCGACAGCGTTTTCCACCTCCTCCTCCAGGATTCCCTCTGTTGCGTTCGGGTGCTGGAAGGATATCAAAACCTGGGCCTCACTATCAGGAATTCCATCCCTGGATTTGTTCCTTTCCAAATGTCACCTCTTCCCAACAAAGCACTGGCCATCCAAGGAATTCTAGAGAGTGATGTGCTGACCACTGCTTACTCCTCTGGAATGTCAGAGCTTGGAAAAGTGGGCAGCTGGAGCTTTTCCTGGTGCTGCCCATGAAGTGTATTTTACCTAAGAGCCCCTGCCCATGCCTTTGCCTGTATCCATCAAAAATCCACCCATTCATTCCCCAGCTGCTGCCTCCCTCTTTTCCTGTATCCAACAGAATTTTAACAGGTGAATATTCCCCTCTGGAAGAGCACCTTTCATTCCAAACCTAAGAACAAACGAAGCATTCCCTTGGACCTTCATTATTAGAATTCCACTGAGAGCAGTGGATGGAAAATGATCCTCTCCTGGCCCCTGCTGGATTCCTGGAGCAGGGATAATTTCCCTCTTTACCCCCTCACGGTGACCACCCTGCCCTGTCCCCTTTTTGGGCTTTGTTCCACAGCTTTTGTTTCCACCTCTTGCATCCTTTCCCTCACTCCAGGAGCTCCCAGCAGTTCCACACCCTCTTTTCTCCCATCCTGATCCTTTCTCCAAGAACAGAGCTCTGCATTTCAATTCCCTTCGCTTTTCTCTGACAATTCCCAGCAATCCAGAGCTAAAGCTGACACAAGGAACACTCAGTGCCCACAAATGCAAATCCAGACCTGGCAATGCCTAAACTCTGAACACACAATCCTGGACCATCTGCATTAATTCAAAGCCAACATTTAGGACACAGTTCAGGCTGCAGCACAAAGTCAGTGCAAACACTCCACAGGAACCGTGGGGTTTCCTGTTCTCCCTGCAGTGGCATTTATGGCTGAGCAGTTCAGAACAAGACCTGAGCACACAGGACTGCAGAATAAACACCCAGCAACAACCCCTGTGCTTGGCAGGGGCCTGGGGCATCCCAGTCCAGGCTATTGGCTTCTTTTCTTTTTCTTCACTGCAATTAACCTGTAACAGGGACTTCTGAATCCATCCAGATAAGGAGACATTTCCTGAAACAGATCCTCCATAGAAACAGGAACAGAAAAGCTCACTGCCACATTCAGAAACCCTTCAGCAAAGCACCTGCAAAAGCAAAGGTGCTGAGGGATTACCAGGAGCAGCAGGGAACCGAAGTGAAGGGGGGAAACCGGCCCAGGGCAAACAGCTGCCACTGCTTCGCACTCCAGTCGCTCTGCAAGCGCAGCTTCCCTGGAATTTCACCCTCAGCATCTCTTCCAAGCTCCACAGGGGAACAAACAGGTACTCCAACATCTCCTTCCTTTGTACTTTGAGCAGCGCAGACCCCCCGGGAGGAACTGGAATCCAAAGGCAGATCTAAACCTGGGACTCCCACTCTCCACTCTCTCTACCTTTTCTCCAGCTTGGCCCTGGGCTGGGAAACAAAAGACAACAAACATTTAAAAAACATCCTTGAGGTGTCTTGAGGATGCCCAGGCCTGGGAGAAAGCCCTTCCCACCAGCCTGCCCAACATAACCAGGTGCAGCTGCATATCCCCAACTGCTCCTGAAATTTGTGCCACATTGATTCAATTACTGGGTTTACTTCTGTGAAGTCATTAACTCTAGAAAGAAGGTTCATCGAAATCTGAGGGCTCCAACTAATTCAGTGGACATTTTGCTCAGACAAACAACGAACCCAATGAACTACTGTGCTGAGAGTTCACCCCCATCTCAGGGGCACCTCTGGGAGCCACGGGCCAGCAATAGCCCAGCGCCTCTCAGGGGCCTGGGCCAGAGAGCTGCAGCAGCCGGAGCGCCCCGGGGAGAGAGAGGAACCCGCGGGTTCTGCAGCCCCGCAGCGCAGGAGCTGCCCTGGCCCAGCTCTGCCTCCTGTGCCAGCAGCAGCGCGGGCGCAGCTCTCACCCCCCAGGGCTGGAAGGGGCGAGCGCCCGCGCCCAGCTGGGCACCGATGCGGCGCGGCCCCAGCGCTCCGCGAGGGCCCCCCAGGAACAAAGGGCAGCACCAAACGAGACTCACCCACAGCACTCCCAAAAACTCTCCAGCACCATTTGCTGCTCCTCTCTCGCTGCCAGGGCCCAACAAGCTCTGGCTCAGGTCCTGTCCCAGGCTCGCCGGTGACCTGGAGAGGAAAAGGTTCTGTTCAAATTCAAGCAGGAGCTAAAAACAACAACAGAGAAGCACAGAACAAGACAAATTATCTTCCACTGCCCTCAGCAGCCTCAATTCAGGAGGGTCGGCAGAAACTCAAGAGTTGCACAGGGCAAAGGTCCAGGTGCACCTTTAGATACATTCAAACATCCTGGAGCCCTGGGTTTTCCTGGTGCCTCGGTACCCAGCGTCAGGGGGGAAAATATCCCAGTTCAGGCTTCCCCAGCCCATGTCCAGGTGTCACCCCCAGCCCTCCCAGGGGCTCCCAGTTCCCAGGGCAGAGCAGAACCAGCACCCAGCCAGCAGCCCCTCGGTCCTGGGAGCTGTGGGGCACTTCCAGAAGTACACCATGCCTTGGAGCAAGCTGGCCAAACCATTCCACACCCAAACCCTTCAATCCCTGCAAGTCAAGGCAGACTCCCACATGCCCAAGAATTCGCACCTGCCATGGAAAAGTTAAAAGATCAACATCTGCCTGAACTGCACTTGCAGAGTCCAATGGCACCCATTTTGCTCTGCCTCACGCTGGCAAATTGCTCGGAACGTGCTGTGTCCAAGAGCCTGGAAACCACGGAAAACTCCTGGCACTGGTATCCCGACGCCTCCTGCAGACACCCAGCTCAGGGAAACCTTTGCAGCAAAGCCCATCCTAAAGGAGCTGTTTTCCCCGAGGAAGCCCAGCAGCGGCAGCGCTGCCCCAGAGCACAAAGCAGCAGCTGTGCCGGGGAAGAGCATCCTTCAGTTCCTCTGCTGCTCACTTGGCCACAGAGCTGTTCCCAGGCCACATTCACCTGCCCGGAGCACCCATGATCCCGAGTGCCCGGAGCTGGGCTGGCACCGGCACAGGCGGCACGGGCAGGATGGCCCAGGGGCTCAGCACGGCCCCGGCTGCTCCGGGAGTGCCACGGCAAAGATGGGCCTGGTCCCGGCTGGAGCGGGGCAGGAGCGGGGCTGTCGGGGGGAAGGTGGCCCCGGGGGGGTCTGGGCGTGTGCGAGGGGTCAGGAGGGGTCAGGAAGGCTCTGGATGCTGCCGATCCCAAATGTCCGCGCTGGAGAGCAGCAGAGCCCGACGGGCAGCGCTTCAAGGTGGGGAGAGGCTGCCGGGCGGGAAACCTGCGGGGTGGGATGGGATGGGATGGGATGGGGAGCAGCTCAGCTGTGCTTCCTTGGGCCCGGGGAAGGTTTTGGCAATGATCACGGAGCTCTTCCCGAAATGGGAGTTACTTCTGAGAAGCACCCAGCTGCCTCACCAGCACTGCCAGCATTCCAGTGCCACCAGCACCACCAGCATCCCTCTGCTGCTGGAGGGACCATGACCCCTCAGGGAAGAGAAATGAGGAATGGTAGGAGCCTGTCGCGAGAGGAAAGGCAGTTGGAGAATGGGACATGCTGCAGGGAAGGAGTGTTTCTAAGCAGGGGGAAATCAGGAGCGTTTGCAAAATTGTTCATGTGCAGCTTCTGACAAAATCTACTTCCTCTGTAGCAAAAAACCGCAAGAGAAATAACTCCGGGCAAGTGGAGCTCTGATGTACCCAAAGTCACAATTTCCGACTCCCCCGTGACTCCACCCAGCCTGGGGGAGCAACACGAGGACAGGGCACGGAGAGGAGCTGGTGGGACAGCAGTGGGCACCTCCTGGTGATCTGGGCACTTTCTCCTTCGTGTTCCTGACCTGCGAGGAGCCGCTTTAGGATGTGGATCCCAAAGGAGCAAGGGGTGCCAGGAAGCGCCGCTGATCGGGACAGAGCCCCTGTGCCTGCTGCTGCCCCACACTGAACAGGTCAGTGCAATGTTCTCCTTCCTCCCTGCCCCACCTTCCTCTCCTCCTGCAGCTGCTCTGTTCCTGCCGCCCTCTCCCGGTGACCGCAGTGCCCTCCCCAGCTCCTCTCTGCTCTGCCCTGCTCTTCCATTCTGCATCTTGACACCAAAAGGGGCCAGAATAAACTTTCTAACACTATGGGAAGCGTGAGCAAGCAGGAATTCTTTACCTGTGCAGGACACACAGGAGGATCTCTCCCTGGTTCTCTATGTGGTGAGACTTTATGGCAAGGTTTTTATCCATTATAACCACACACAGTCATTCAAACATATTTATTGTCTGATACATAAACATCACTTTACTAGGGCTCATCTCCTCCTGGGAGTCCTTTCATGATCCTGGAGGTTCATCAGGAGGGGTCTCTGGTGCTCCTGTTCACTGAGTGCTCCCATATTAAAGGTGACCTCGCCTTGAACTTTTCCTTTGGCCATGCCCTGTTGCTTCTTGTTACAGAACTGCCCCAGAACCACTGCAGGCCTCCTGATCTGTTCCTGCACTGCCTCCAGCCACGTTTATCATCCTGTGTGCACACTTCCACATACTTTTATCTTTTTGGCCAGTTAGGTTTTTAGCAACTGCAGGGGAGCTGAAAATGTTTATTCTCTATGTTCTTTATCAATCCCCTGCTGCACAGCCCAACCCTCCCCCCTCCCTCTCCCACCCCACCATTCCCATCACCCTCCTCCCCTGCACATCTCACTTCTCTCCACTGAACCCTTCCTGCTGCAGGGAGCTGCTGAGGAGCCGCTTGGTCCATCCCTGGATTCTCCAAGCACTGACTGCCCATCCACTCTGAGCACAGCCGGGGCCACATCCCAGCGCCTGCCCAGCGTCCATCCATGGAGCTGAGCTCCGTGTTCCCACCTTCTGCCTCACCCACCGAAGGAGATGATCCATGTGAGATAGATGTCACCAACGTGGCCATACAGAGTGTGACACTGCTCATCTGCCTCTGTGGGCTGGCTGGGAACGGGGCTGTGCTCTGCCTCCTCAAACTGAAAGCCCACAACACCCGCATCTTTGACCTGGCTGCTGTCGACTTCATCTTCCTCCTCTTCGCACTCCCCTCCTCCCTGCTCTTCCTGGTGGAGGACGTGTCCTGCTCTCCTATCCTGCCCCAGGTGTACGTGAGCTTCCTTTTCCAGCTGTCCATGGTCTCCTACTACTGGGGGCTGTTCCGGCTGGCGCGCATCAGCGTGATTAACAACCTGAGAAAGCTCTTCCAGCTCTGCTGGTGCCACCCTCCCCTGCGTGTGTTGTGGGTGGTTGACAGTGCCCAATTCTGGGCCTTCTTCGCTCTCTTCACTGTCATTCCCACGGTGACAATGCTGTGCCCACCACACCAGCAGGAGCACTGCCTGGTGGCTCTCACCTCCATGTTCATTGTCATCCTGCTCCTCATTACTGCACCCATGATCATTTCCAGCACAATTGACATCGTTAAAGCCAAGTGTGGCTCCCAGCAGCAGCAACCCAAGAGGTTCGACATCGTTGTCTTCCTTGTTGTGCTCGTCACTCTCTTCCTGAGCCTCTGGAATTTCCTGCAGCAGCTCGGTTACATCGCTGTGTCCTCACAGGTTGTTTTCCTGCTCGCCTGCATCAACAGCAGCATCAAACCCTTCATCTACTTCTCAGTGGGGAGTTCCTGGAGGCCCTGCTCTGTGGGGAGGTGCTGGACGCTCTGTACCGTGGGGTCCCTCAGGGAATCCCTCCGGAGGGTCTTTGAGGAGCAAGAAAAAAAGACTCCCACCAGCAATGCTGATGTCATGGACTCGGTGATCTGAGCCCATTGATCCCTTCCCCTGTGCTGCTGAAGGACCCTGGGACACTGGCTGATGGATTCCTTGAGCCACCAGATCAATAAATATCCCTGGGATCAGCCTCCCTGGGCTGGTTTAATCCCGCAGGAGAAAGGAGCAGGGGCAGTGCCAAGGGCGATGTGGGAAGGAAGCTCTGCATTGGAGCATGGATTTCCAGGAGCACATTGGAGCATGGATTTCCTTGTCCCTCACAGGTCCTAGAGCACTATTCCTCCAAAGGGTTCATGCCCCACACGGCTGTGATCCCTAAAATCCCCCTGCCGTGGTTCCTGCATCCCCCTGCAGTCTGATATCAATAAACAGCTCCGTGAAACTTGAGCTGCCTTGGCTCCCTCGGACAGCGCTCCCTGGCTTCCTCTGGCTCCTGCTGCCAGCCGGGAATGTGGGTGGAGGGAGAGGACACGGCCACGGCTGGTGCTGCCCGGAGCACCCGTGATCCCGAGTGCCCGGAGCTGGGCTGGCACCGGCACAGGCGGCACGGGCAGGATGGCCCAGGGGCTCAGCACGGCCCCGGCTGCTCCGGGAGTGCCACGGCAAAGATGGGCCTGGTCCCGGCTGGAGCGGGGCAGGAGCGGGGCTGTCGGGGGGAAGGCGGCCCCGGGGGGGTCTGGGCGTGTGCGAGGGGTCAGGAGGGGTCAGGAAGGCTCTGGATGCTGCCGATCCCAAATGTCCGCGCTGGAGAGCAGCAGAGCCCGACGGGCAGCGCTTCAAGGTGGGGAGAGGCTGCCAGGGGGGAAACCTGCGGGGTGGGATGGGATGGGATGGGATGGGATGGGATGGGATGGGATGGGATGGGGATGGGGATGGGGATGGGGATGGGGATGGGATGGGCACCTCCTGGTGATCTGGGCACTTTCTCCTTCGTGTTCCTGACCTGCGAGGAGCCGCTTTAGGATGTGGATCCCAAAGGAGCAAGGGGTGCCAGGAGGCGCCGCTGATCGGGACAGAGCCCCTGTGCCTGCTGCTGCCCCACACTGAACAGGTCAGTGCAATGTTCTCCTTCCTCCCTGCCCCACCTTCCTCTCCTCCTGCAGCTGCTCTGTGCCTGCCACCCTCTCCCGGTGACCGCAGTGCCCTCCCCAACTCCTCCCTGCTCTGCCCTGCTCTTCCATTCTGCATCTTGACACCAAAGGGGCCAGAATAAACTTTCTAACACAATGGGAAGCGTGAGCAAGCAGGAATTCTTTACCTGTGCAGGACACACAGGAGGATCTCTCCTTGTTCTGTGTGTGTGGGGAGATTTTACAGCAGGGGTTTTATCCACTATAAACACACATTGTCATTCAAACCTGTTTCTTATGTAATACACAAAAATCACTTTCCTAAAACGAATTTCCATGCATTCACCTCCTCCTGGAAGTCTTTTGATGGTCCTGCAGATTCATTAAGAGGGGTCTGTGCTGCTCATATTCACTGAATGCTTCAGTATTAAAGGTGACCTTGCCTTGAACTATTTTTCTGGGTGTGCACTGTTGCTTCTTGTTACAGAACTGCCCCAGAACCACTGCAGGCCTCCTGATCTGTTCCTGCACCGGCTCCAGCCTCACTTCTAACCCTGCGTGCACACATTTAAATTCTTTTATCTTTTTGACTAGTTGGTTGTTGCTGCCTGTTCTGAGCTTCCCCTCCCCCTCCCCAAGACACTTGCTTCTGCCACATGCGGGCAAAACCAAATGTAATTCAAAATCTTTCGCACTGTCTGACTGGCCGGTCACCCCGGGTCCGCCCCCAGTCCTTCCCTTTCCAATCCTCCGAATAAAAGAGAATATCGAGGGAGGCCCCGCCTCTCTTGGCTCGGCTGCCTTCCTGTGAGCATCTCTTGTCTGTCTAATTTGAAACCTTCTAACGGTGGGAAGTTGAGCGAGCAGAGAGCTGTATTTATCCCTCATTGCTTCTGCTGATGGTATTTGCTCTGCAGCTGATACAGGTACGGATTTTAGAGCTACTAAAGTGCTAGATTGCCTGTGCTACCTCTCTGGGCTGCTCGAGGCTTTCTAAGGCATTAAACGATTAGCTTAGCTGGTATAAAGCTGAAAAGATACCCTCCACAGTTGGTCTTTTCAGCAACATCAGGGAACTGAAAATGTTTATTCTCTATGTTCCTTATCAGTTCCCATCCAAACAGCCCAATCCTCCCCCCTCCCTCTCCCACCCCACCATTCCCACCACCCTCCTCCCCTGCACATCTCACTTCTCTCCACCGAACCCTTCCCGCTGCAGGGAGCTGCTGAGGAGCCGCTTGGTCCATCCCTGGATTCTCCAAGCACTGACTGCCCATCCACTCTGAGCACAGCCGGGGCCACATCCCAGCACCTGCCCAGCGTCCATCCATGGAGCTGAGCTCCGTGTCCCCACCTTCTGCCTCTCCCACCAAAGGAGCCGATCTGTGTGAGACAGATGTCACCGATGTGGCCATACAGAGTGTGACACTGCTCATCTGCCTCTGTGGGCTGGCTGGGAACGGGGCTGTGCTCTGGCTCCTCACACTGAAAGGGCATACTGCGAGCATCTTTGCCTTGGCTGTCATCGACGTCCTCTTCCTCCTCCTTGTGCTCCCCTCCACCCTGCTCTTCCTACTGGAGGACGTGTCCTGCTCTCCTATCCTGCCCCTGATGTACGTGAGCTTCCTTTACCTGCTGTCAGTGCTCTTCTGCTACTGGGCGCTCTTCTGGCTGACAGCCATCAGCCCCAAAAAGGACATGAAAAAGTTCTGCAGGCTCTGCTGCCACTGTGACCTTCCCAATCCCATGATGTGGGTGCTGTGGGGCGCTCAATGCTTGGCCTTCGTCGCTCTCTTCACTGCCATTCCCACAGTGACATTCCTGTGCCCATCACACGAGCAGGAGCACTGCCGGGTGGCTCTCACCTCCACGTTCGCCGTCACCCTGCTCCTCTTTGCTGCACCCGTGCTCATCACCCGCACAATCGACATCGTTAAAGCCAAGCGTGGCTCCCAGCAGCAGCAACCCGAGAGGTTCAACATCGTTATCTTCCTCCTTGTGCTCTTGGCTCTCCTCCTCAGCCTCTGGAATTTCCTGCAGCAGCTCGGTTACATCGCTGTGTCCTCCCAGGTTTTTTTCCTGCTCGCCTGCATCCACAGCACCATCAAACCCTTCATCTACTTCTTGGCAGGGAGGTGCTGGAGCCCCTGCTCCGTGGGGTCCCTCCAGCTCTCGCTCCAGAGGGTCTTTGAGGAACAGAAAGACAAAACTGCCCGCAGCAGGGATACCAACAGGGACACGGGGGTCTGAGCCTGTTGATCCCTTCCCCTGTGCTGCTGAAGGACCCTGGGACAGTGACTGAGGGTTTCCTTGAGCCATCAGATTTATAAATATCCAGAGTATCAACCCCCCCCAGCCTGTATTCCTGAAGGAGAAGGGAGCAGGGGCAGTGCCACGGGCAATGTGGGAGGGATGCTCTGCAGGGAGCACACTGGAGCATGGATTTCCTCCTCCCTCCCAGCTCCACGTGGCTCCAAGCAGTGCAGCCGGGCTCAGTCCTGTTCCCTGGCTCTATTCCCCATGGAATGACCCTCACTGCCTCTGGGTCCCAGGGAATAAACTCTGTTTCCTTTGGCTCAGCAGATGAGTTTCATGGTGTTTTGAGGGAGCTCTTTCCCGGAGAGGGTGGGACAGGTTAAGCCCTGGGGACACACCCAGCACGGGGCAGCGGTGATTCCCCAAATCTCTGCGGGGCTGCTGCCTCTGGATGGCAGGAGAAGGCTCGGGATGGCACGGAGCATCCTTCCCCTTCTGGCCAGCAGAGCCGGCCCTGCATTCCCGGTGATGGGAAGAGACACCAGGTAGGGCTGCAGAGCTGGGCAGGGACAGCAACATTCCCTTCCTCTTGGAGTGGGAATTTGTCACATTCCTTAATTCCAGAATGAAATCGTTCTGAGTAAAGAGCAGGGTCAGAGGTGAACTCCACTGAACTCTTGTGCCTGTGACCAAAACCCGCTGGAAATATGGAAATTGATGTCACCAGGAGCTTGGACCATTGGATTGCACAGAAATTAGGGGGTTGTGCTGCTGTCCTGCACAATGGGGCCGTCCTCTGGTTGCCCAGCATCCATGTCCAAGGAAGCCCTTCAGCACCTCCATCCTGAACCTGGCCACCCTCAGGAGGAGCTGAACAGCGACTCTGCACAGCAGCTCCAGCCACAATCCAGGCTGTGCTGATCTTTGCCATTTTGGTACTACTTCTACATGAAAATGGCATTTATTGCTTTTGTTTCATCCCAATGTGGGAACTCTGACCCCAGAATGTGGTGAATGAAGAATATCTGGGCTTTGCTGCAGAGCCTGTCCCTGGTGAACAGTGTCCAAAATGGCTCCTTTCCTTCTTTTTTCCCACTCTAAAGCCCCTGCCTTGTCTGAGGAGGGCAGGTTCCTGTCTCATAGCAGAGCCCTTCCTAAGGCTGCTGCCTGCCGTGGTTGGGATGATGCTGACAGTGCCAAGAGCTCCTCATCCCTCCTGGGAGAGAGCTGGGCAGCAGCCCCATCTCTTCCTTGGGGGGAAGTTGTCCCTCCTTTTGCCACGGCCTCAAATCCAGGGGAAACCAACGTTCCACAGGTTCTGGAAAGGGAAGTGAGAGGGAAAGCCGTGGGGGGTGAGTCAGGCTTTGGAGACACACGGGAGGTGAAACATCTTAAAAAGCATTTATTAACAGAGTTGGTAATAATGAAGAGAGCAGAGCAACTCCCACATCTGGGAGGGTTTTTCTCTCCCTGTCTCCCGTTTTCCTGTTCACTGAAAAGGAGAAACTTTCCAAGGAACAACCTCTGGTCCAGGAAAGAACAACTCAGCCAGGGAGCGTCTCCCAAGGCAAGTGCAGGTGGATCATGATCCTTCCATGAACTTTTTCGACTTCCAGGCACCTTCCTTGTCTCCAGTGTCACCCAGGCCAGTCTCTACCTGAGCTTCCCGTTCTCCATGGAATCCTAGAATGGTTTGGGTTGGAAGGATCACTGAAGACCATCCCTCTCCAACTCACAAGATTGCACACAGCCCCAAACTCGGTGTGCATTTTGGGGAACGCTTTCCAGGGGCCATCCTAAACACCTGCCCACTCACCCGGGCAACAAAGCTCATTGTGAAGCCTCCACAGGGTCTTCCCACGTGTCATGACCTGCTGGAGATGGACAGGAATGGCCCAGGAATTGTTCTGCACTGCTGTGCCGAGACTTCTGATCCACCTGCACGCTCTTTTTGATCAAAGACACCAAGAAAACCCACTGGGAAAAGCTCTGAGCCTTAGGGACTCCATTTTAATATTCCTCAGGGTAGGGAAGCTCACTTCTGAGACAGAGGGAGCGCAGGCCTGTTGAGTGGGAAAGACTCCAAGCAAAGGTTTCAAAGCAAAAGGCTTCCTGGGTGTCCCTGCCCATGGCTGCAGGGTTGGAATGAGATGATCTCTAAGGTTCCTTCCAACCCAAACCGTTCCATGATGATTCCGCAGATCATCCAGAATCCAGCCCGGGCAGGAGTTCCCCTGCTGGACACAGCACCAGCCTGACAGAGCTCGAGGAGCATTTGGACAGCGCTGTCAGGCACAGGGTGGGATTGTTGGGATGTCCTGTGCAGGGCCAGGAGCTGAACTCGATGGTCCTTGTGGGTCCCTTCCAACTCAGGGTATTTTATGCTTCTCTTTTATGATGATTCCACTAACGAGGATTCCACCGTGTTGTCCCTGTTCTGGGGCTCTGGCACATCCTCAAAAGCCCTCTGGAGTGAAAGCCAAGAGGATGGTGACGTTCAGCCCAGCTGTCACACCCCGTGAGCCCAGCTGGTGGCAGAAGCTCTCTGGGACAGGAAATATCCCCAGGGCGACGGTGATGAAGAGCAGGGAAGTGAAGTCAGCGATGGCCAGGCTGGGCACGCGGATGGTGATGGGGTCCCTGCGGGGGCGGAAGCCGAGGAGCCAGAGCACAGCCCCGTTCCCACCATTCCACACAGGCACAGGAGCAGCGTCACAGGGACTTTGCTCCAGTGGCTGCTGTCACAGTCGGTGCAGTTGTAGTGCTGCCCTCATTCCAGCTCCCGCTGGATGCCTTCCCACCGGGCTGGCTCCAGCAGGCAGGGCTGGCTCTCTCCGTGCCAGGGGACAATGGGCTCATTGGGACACCTCTGCTGCTTCCCCTTCCCCTCACACAGCTGGAAGGGTGACAAACAGAGACACCTTAACAATGCTGCTGACCCCACACGTGGCTCTTCCCATCTTTTCCCACGCCCAGCTTCCATGTGGAGCAGCACAGGGAGAGCCGAGGGACAGGACAGATGGCAAGGAGGATGTGGGACACTGGTCTGGAGTGCCTGGCACAAAAGCTGGGGAGATACCTCCTTGCTGGCTTTGGACAGAGCTGGAGGAGGAAAGCAACTGGAGAAGGGAAGGATTGCCTGTGGAGATGTCATAGAGCAAGTGGCTTTGGGATGGACCGGACCTGGATTCTCAGGTGTCAGCTGAGATCACTGAGCTGCTGGATTCCTTCAGCAGGATGCTCGTTTCAATATTCCCCTTTTCCCACAAGATTTATAGCTCTTAATACCCTACAGACAGAGATTCCCTGAACAAACATGGATGACCAGGTTGCATCCCCATGAGGGGGCACTGATTAAGCTGAAAGAGAAGAGTCTGACCTTGTTTCCTCTGTTTCCTCTTGCAGCCTGGACAATCCCAGTGGAGCAGACACGCTGTGGCTTCACATCACCTCACACACTGCAGCTGCTCTCCCTGGCTCGGGATCTCCAAGAGGTTCCCTGGAATGATCACTTGGGAAAGGGGAGCGAAGCCCAGCGGGTGAGCCCGAGCGGTGTCTGGCGTGGGGTCTGTCCCAGGTCCTTCCACAGCCCCCTGTTCTCCGTGCTGGCTCGTGTTCTCCAGGGCTCTCACAAACAGGGAACGATTCCAGAGCCTTTGACGGGATCAGGGCTCTGGTTCTCATCTGCTCTTGCCTTTGTCCAGGAGATGAGGAACAGGAGAGAGCCTCAGCAACGAGACCTATGGGAAAAGCAGTTTGTCTCTGTGCCAGCTTCCTCTTCTGTTTTAAAGCAACCCCAATCCCAAAATCCTCTCTTTGAACTGCTTGAACTTGCCCCCTCTCATTCCTGGGCTGGATCCTTAGGACCCTGCACTACAAATGTGCTGCTGAACTTTGACTTCTGGTTCAAAGCTACTTTTGCCACTTGTATACCACAATTTCAGTGGTACTTGCCCTTCACCACGCAGTTTCCAGGAGAATTCATGCAACAGTAAATTCTGTGCGTGAGCTGGAGCGCAGGCACACGGCAGAGGGGTGATTTGGGATTTCAGGAATGTCATTTTTTCTGAGAGGAGGTGAATCAATGCTGCTCTCTTGGCTACAACCCTTAGGAAGTCTGAGGTTTCATCTGAGTCATCTACACTCCCTGGGGAGTCAGACAGCAGCGTACAGAGAATTCCATGGAATTCCTAGAAAGCTGCAGTGAGGGGATTCCTACTCAGGATGACATGTGCCTGGGAGCTGGGATGCTCCTGCTGGAAGCTGCTGTGCGTGGGGACCCTGGGACCAGAGCTGTCACCTCTCCTCCTTGCTGACACCCCATTTGTGCCCCCAGCTATGGAATCTCACAACTCCTCACCATGCCAATCCTTCCAAGGGCAAACACTTGATGATCCATGAGCTAAAGGGGCTCCAGGAGAGGTGCAGAGGGACTTTGGACAAGGGCCTGGAGTGACAGGACAACAAGGGGAAATGGCTTCCCACTGCAAGAGGGTGGGTTCAGATTGGATATGAGGGAGAAATCCTTCCCTGTGAGGGTGGAGAGGCCCTGGCACACATTCCCAGGGATTCTCTGGCAGCCCCATCCCTGGAAGTGTTCCAGCCCAGGGCGAATGGGGTTTGCAGCAACCTGGTCTGGTGGAAGGTGTTCCTGCTGGCAAAGGGGTGGGGGGTCAGGTAAAAACAACCACAAGTGCTCCCAAGACTGAGGAGGAGCAGGATGAGCTCTGCTGAAGGGCTGCAAAGGGGATCACAGCACCCCCAAACCTGTGCTCTCATTGAATCATTAAGGGTATGGCAGTAATTAAGGTGGGCTCTCAGTGCTGATAACCTGGCTGCAAGCAGCTGATTGCTGTCCTTCCCTTGAACTGTGTGAGCCTGCAGCAGAATGACAAAAATGGGAATTCTGGGCTCATCTGGGCTTTTATGAGGCCCAGGGGAGGTGTTTGCAATGATCCCGGAGATCTTCCTGGAATGGGAGTTGATTCTGACAAGCAGCCAGCTGACTCACCAGCACTGCCACCACTGCCAGAACTGCCAGCATTGCAGTGCCAGCACCACCCCCCTGCTGCTGGATGGACCATGACCCCTCAGGGAAGTGAAGCCTGTCAGGAGAGGGAAGGCAGTCGGAGAGTGGACGTTCAGCACAGAAGGAGTGTTTCTGATCGGGGGAAATCAGGAGCCATTTGAAAAACTCTTCATGTGGAGCTTCTGACAAAGCCACTTCCTCGGTAGCAAAAATCCCCAAGGTAAATAACTCCAGGGAAGTGGAGCTCTGACAAAGCCAAAGTCGCAATTTCTGACTCTCCCATGACTCCACTGAGCCTTGAGAAGCAACACGAGGACAGGGCACGGAGAGGAGCTGGTGGGACAGCAGTGGGCACCTCCTGGTGATCTGGGCACTTTCTCCTTCGTGTTCCTGACCTGCGAGGAGCCACTTTAGGATGTGGATCCCAAAGGAGCAAGGGGTGCCAGGAAGGGCTGCTGATCGGGACAGAGCCCCTGTGCCTGCTGCTGCCCCACACTGAACAGGTCAGTGCAATGTTCTCCTTCCTCCCTGCCCCACCTTCCTCTCCTCCTGCAGCTGCTCTGTTCCTGCCACCCTCTCCCGGTGACCGCAGTGCCCTCCCCAGCTCCTCTCTGCTCTGCCCTGCTCTTCCATTCTGCATCTTGATACCAAAAGGGGCCAGAATAAACTTTCTAACACTATGGGAAGCGGGAGGAAGCAGGAATTCTTTACCTGTGCAGGACACACAGGAGGATCTCTCCTTGTTCTGTGTGTGTGGGGAGACTTTACAGCAGGGGTTTTATCCACTATAAACACAGAGAGGCATTAAAATGTGGTTCTTGTCTGATACATAAACATCATTTTCCTAGGACTCATTTCCATGCATCCACCTCCTCCTGGGAGTCCTTTCATGATCCTGGAGGTTCATCAGGAGGGCTCTCTGGTGCTCCTATTCACTGAGTGCTCCCATATTAAAGGTGACCTCGCCTTGAACTTTCCCTTTGGCCATGCACGGTTGCTTCTTGTTACAGAACTGCCCCAGAACCACTGCAGGCATCCAGATCTGTATCTCCACTGGCTCCAGCCTCATTTCTTTCCCTGTGTGCACATATTTAAGTCCTTTTTTCTTTTTGACTAGTTGGTCTTTCAGCAACATCGGGGAAATGAAAATGTTTATTCTCTGTGTTATTTACCAATCCCCTGCCAAACAGCCCAACCCTCCCCCCTCCCTCTCCCACCCCACCATTCCCACCACCCTCCTCCCCTGCACATCTCACTTCTCTCCACCGAACCCTTCCCGCTGCAGGGAGCTGCTGAGGAGCCGCTTGGTCCATCCCTGGATTCTCCAAGCACTGACTGCCCATCCACTCTGAGCACAGCCGGGGCCACATCCCAGCGCCTGCCCAGCGTCCATCCATGGAGCTGAGCTCCGTGTTCCCACCTTCTGCCTCACCCACTGAAGGAGATGATCCATGTGAGACAGATGTCACCAACGTGGCCATACAGAGTGTGACACTGCTCATCTGCCTCTGTGGGCTGGCTGGGAACGGGGCTGTGCTCTGGCTCCTCAAACTGAAAGCCCACAACACCCGCATCTTTGACCTGGCTGCTGTCGACTTCATCTTCCTCCTCTTCGCACTCCCCTCCGCCCTGCTCTTCCTGCTGGAGAACGTGTCCTGCTCTCCTATCCTGCCCCAGGTGTACGTGAGCTTCCTTTTCCAGCTCTCCATGGTCTCCTACTACTGGGGGCTGTTCCGGCTGGCGCGCATCAGCGTGATTAACAACCTGAGAAAGCTCTTCCAGCTCTGCTGGTGCCACCCTCCCCTGCGTGTGTTGTGGGTGGTTGACAGTGCCCAATTCTGGGCCTTCTTCGCTCTCTTCACTGTCATTCCCACGGTGACAATGCTGTGCCCACCACACCAGCAGGAGCACTGCCTGGTGGCTCTCACCTCCATGTTCGCCGTCATCCTGCTCCTCATTACTGTACCCATGATCATTTCCAGCACAACTGACATCGTTAAAGCCAAGTGTGGCTCCCAGCAGCAGCAACCCAAGAGGTTCGACATCGTTGTCTTCCTTGTTGTGCTCGTCACTCTCTTCCTGAGCCTCTGGAATTTCCTGCAGCAGCTTGGTTACATCGCTGTGTCCTCCCAGGTTGTTTTCCTGCTCGCCTGCATCAACAGCAGCATCAAACCCTTCATCTACTTCTCAGTGGGGAGTTCCTGGAGGCCCTGCTCTGTGGGGAGGTGCTGGACGCTCTGTACCGTGGGGTCCCTCAGGGAATCCCTCCGGAGGGTCTTTGAGGAGCAAGAAAAAAAGACTCCCACCAGCAATGCTGCTGTCATGGACTCGGTGATCTGAGCCCGTTGATCCCTTCCCCTGTGCTGCTGAAGGACCCTGGGACACTGGCTGATGGATTCCTTGAGCCACCAGATCAATAAATATCCCTGGGATCAGCCTCCCTGGGCTGGTGTATTCCTGCAGGAGAAGGGAGCAGGGGCAGTGCCACGGGCAATGTGGGAGGGATGCTCTGCAGGGAGCACACTGGAGCATGGATTTCCTCCTCCCTCCCGCCTCCACGTGGCTCCAAGCAGTGCAGCCAGGCTCAGTCCTGTTCCCTGGCTCTATTCCCCATGGAATGACCCTCACTGCCTCTGGGCCCCAGGGAATAAACTCCATTTCCTTTTGGCTCAGCAGATGAGTTTCGTGGCGTTTTGAGGGAGCTCTTTCCCGGAGAGGGTGGGACAGGTTAAGCCCTGGGGACACACCCAGCACGGGGCAGCGGTGATTCCCCAAATCTCTGCGGGGCTGCTGCCTCTGGATGGCAGGAGAGGGCTCGGGATGGCACGGAGCATCCTTCCCCTTCTGGCCGGCAGAGCCGGCCCTGCATTCCCGGTGATGGGAAGAGACACCAGGTAGGGCTGCAGAGCTGGGCAGGGACAGCAACATTCCCTTCCTCTTGGAGTGGGAATTTGTCACATTCCTTAATTCCAGAATGAAATCATTCTGAGTAAAGAGCAGGGTCAGAGGTGAACTCCACTGAACTCTTGTGCCTGTGACCAAAACCCGCTGGAAATATGGAAATTGACGTCACCAGGAGCTTGGACCATTGGATTGCACAGAAATTAGGGGGTTGTGCTGCTGTCCTGCACAACGGGGCCGTCCTCTGGTTGCCCAGCATCCATGTCCAAGGAAGCCCTTCAGCACCTCCATCCTGAACCTGGCCACCCTCAGGAGGAGCTGAACAGCGACTCTGCACAGCAGCTCCAGCCACAATCCAGGCTGTGCTGATCTTTGCCATTTTGGTACTACCCTGTCATAGCTTAGCAAGCACAGTCCTGGAAGGGATGTCCTTGCTGAGGGGTGCTTACAGCTTCCTCTGGGACCTGACAGAACCTATCAGTGGCCAGTTTGAACATGGACAATTCTTTAAGCCACTTAAAGTTGTGACCGCCTCTGTGATCCACACTTAAGAATAGACAAACTCCCACCCAAGGTCTCTCCCGTTTCTGGTGCTGGCACAGGTGGCTACGGGCCCTGTGCAGGGGCCAGCGGGCCTGGCCTCGCCCTGCTCAGGCCAGGCTGGGCCGGGCCACGGCCATCCTGGAGCCAATGGCCCTGTTCCAGCCATGGAACCCCCCCCACTGCCTTGCCGTGGGCAGCCGGAGCGGCTCGGCTCTCCCCCCTCTCCACTTCGATAAGAAACATTCAACATTCCAGCTGCAAAGCTGCAAGGCCGAGGTGAGATTAACCCTTTTATTGCTGTGAAGAGCTGAAAACCTGAGGGAAGAGAGAGAGGAGATGCTTAAAGCTGAAAGTCTGTTGTGAAGCTATGATATATCAGAGTATCCTGTTGTAATTTCATGAAGATATGGGGGGTGGAGTGTTCAACTCTTAAGCAAAAGCACCTGTGCTGAGATAGGCAGATGCTGACGCAGCTGTAATTTCATGAGAACTTTGGACAGGAAGAGATGGACCAGATGAACCAGATGAGGACTTTGGCTCCAAATGGGAAAGGAGAAAACCTCAGTTCCTAGAGATGCTCCCAGAGATAGTCCTAACAATGAAGATGAGGAGGACCCTTTGCTCCCAGGGAAGGAGAAGGGCCTCTGTTTTTTGTTTCCGAACGGCTCAACCTTAAAATTGTACCCCAAAAAACTTCAAGAGTGGACCCTCGAAAGCAGTTGTGGGGAAAGCTGCAAGTCAGGGGAAGGGACTCACATTGGGAACAGAGAGACTCCTCTTCCTAAATGGACTGAACAATATTTGGAAGTGGGTGGCTGTCTCGTTGTGATACTGTTTTCATAGCACGAGCAAGAAGAGACTTCTCTTTCTAAATGGACAGAACAAGGTTATTATGGAAGTGGTAACAGACTGAACATCTCAAGGGTTGTCTTTTTACATTGTCAGTGGGAGAAGGGAGGAAGGTGGGGGGAGGAGGAGAGTTCTGAAGGTGTGGTGTAATTTTTTTTTCCTCTTTGAGGTCTGTTAATAAACTTCTTTATATTCTTTCAAGTTTGGTGCCTGCTTTGCATTTCTCCTAAGTCTTATCTCACAGAAGATAAACAGTAATGAGTATTTTGGACCAAACCACTACACTAAATTGGTGTTTCTGCCCAGTTTCAAACCCAACCCGCTACACATGTCCACAGAGGCAATCCCAGCATCTGCAAGAAAGAAAGAAGCAGCAAAAGGTGATTTCTTCTCTTTCCAAGTTATTTCAAGTGCTCACACCCAAACCAACCTTTGCTCTTGATTCTGGCCGGGTGCATGGTGAGCGGTGGGCACAGGTCATGTCATCCATGCTGATGTGAGTGATGCTTTCTGGGGGAAAGCAGCTGATTTCCAAAGTTCCCTTCCTGCCCTGTGCCTGATCTGCACAGGAGAAAACCCCTTCCCTGAAGGGATTGTGCTCCCTCTAATGCCATTTGCCCAGTCTGTTCCATGGGGATATTGCCAGCCTGGGGCAGCAGAGGCACCCGCAGCTCTCAGCACTCTCTGCTCCAAGCACAGCTCTGGGCTCCTTTGCAGACTGCCTCTGCTGTGGGGTTTTCTCCAGGAGAAGCCAAGGAATTGCTCATGGAAGGGTGCAGATGAAGTGATCCCAAAAGGAAGCAAAGAATCAGTACTCCAGGAAGAGCCCTTGGGAGCTGCTGGGCTGAGGTGGGAAGGGGACATTCCTTGCCTGCAGGGCCAATACACAACAACCTCCAACCCAAAGCACAGACTGGCAGGTGGGGTCTGACAGCACCACTCTGACAAACCTCCTTGTCATTCTTCCCTGCAGTGACTTTTGCAATCAAACTCTGAAGCTGACAAGCCCAGCAGCTCTGTCCATCCACTCTGGAAGGAAAGGATACTCCAGGGATGAGGCCCATTCCCAGCAAACGCTCCCAACACAGCCCGGAGGCACCGCTGGAGCTCGGGTGTGGAGCTGGGAAGGGCTGCCAGGAGCACGCAGCCCCCAGGTGGGGTGGCAGCGGCAGCAGCAAATTCCCCCAGGCTGATGGCACAACAGAGAGACAAAGGCCAGCAGTGCCCACGGGAGGTGCAGGGTTAATTCTGCTCCCTGCCCTGCCCCATCCCTGCAGGAAAGCTCCAGGGGGAAGAGAAACTCTCAGGGTGCCCAAAATGCAGCATCTGTCACCCTGATCCCGCTTCAACTCAGCGTGGGGGGCCAAGCTCCCCCCACAGGTAAACACTGAGCTGAGCTGCTCAGGCTCAAACACAGCCCCAGGTCTCACCTCCAGCCTGCTCCTGGGGCTGCTGCCACATTCCTGACAAGGTGCCAAAGGCCCCTTTGGACAGGGCTCTCTCTGTGTCTCAGGTGCTGGGCACTGCAGGGACCAGGGCAGCCCCCTCTGGGGACAATTGGGGATTCATCCCACACCACAGGCAGGACCAGGGGCCCTCCAGTACAGGCTGGTGGGGCCAGAGCTCCTTGGGTTTGGCTGCTCAAACACCAAAGCTTTTGGCAAAGATGGGACGAGTTAAGTGGGTTTTCCTGTCCTGAGAGAGAGAAGAAATTGTTGAAATTAAGCATGGAAATTAAGTCCACTGTGGAAGTCAAAGGCTCCTGGCTTTCCCACTCCTGTTCTGATTGCTCACTAGAGGGTTTTATCCATAACAAATGAGAGGTGGCACCAAATAAAAGAGCACATAAGTAAACCTTTCCCCAGGGAATACACAATTATTCCTATGCCTGGCCAAACAAACCAGCAGCCAGTTTTAGGGGAGACACTCCAGACTCTTATCTCCCTCCCTGGCTGTAAAACACTTGCAGAGGCTTTGGAGTTCATACAAGCTTGTCAGGATTTGAATACTTCATTTAAATTCCATTCAGATACTGGAATGGAAGTGTCCTAAAGGCACCTCCACTCAGACTTTAATTTTAAGCCCACTACCACCAAAGAAGTTTGATGTTCTTTTCTCAAGAACACCCCACCTCTGCTTCTTTAGGTGTCTCCATGGGGGACAGAAAATAAACGTGGACAAATTTTAGAATGCAGCTTCCAAGTCAAGTTACCTGCTAGGAAATGACTCCAGCTCTCTGGTACCTCGGGCTGTTTTAAACACAGCCTGGCCCTTCATGGCTGAGGCTCTGAGCTACACAACCTGTGAGCTGGCAAGTAACAGCAGCTGAGGTCTCATCCCAGCTGTACACAAAAACAGGGAGTGGGGGCTGCACTTGGATACCTGCAGGCAGGGTTGGGCCCCTTCTGAAAGCTTCAATCCCTGTTTTTCAGAGATTCAATCAGGGATAATGACATTTTCACAAAGCTCTCTTAAGGCACATGAAAACCCGAGTCAGAAAATGGAATCAAACCCTTTGTTCCCCTGGCCTCACTCCCCAAATTCCAACGGGACAGACAAGTCCCTCTCCTCGGAAGGCAACGTCTCCTACCTGGATCTGTGCCTTCCGCAGCCTTTGGTGGCCGCTGTCTCCATCCTCCCACACCTCCTCATCTTCCTCCTCAGCAGGCCTGGCTTCCTCATCCTGCAGAGCAAGCACAGGGACAGTCACCAGCCTGCTCATCCCAACCCTGGGCAGCAGGGATGGACTGCTGGGACCCCCTGGACAGTCACCCCTCTGCTGGGCACCATCCCTGCTCTGCAGTCCATTCCCGTTCCTGGCCTGGCATCTCCTTTGAACGGGATGTTCAACCACAACCACTTGCTCTGCTGCATTTTGGGACAGCAGAGACTCCCCCAAGGCAGTGGACAGAGCTCCTGTTCCCACACCCTCTGCCTCCCAAAGCCCTGCTAGGGCCAGGCAGAGCAAAGGAAACCCCTCAGTTCCTGCTGGAAATTTCCTCTTGTGCTCCTAAACCCAGGGAAATCGTGGCTGCCCCATCCCTGGAAGTGTTCAAGGCCAGGCTGGATGGGGCTTGGAGCACCCTGTGGATGGAATGAGGTGATCCTTAAGGTCCCTTCCCACCCAAACTATTCTGCCATTCCAGGATGAATCTGTGATCTCTCCCTGCATTTATTCTGCATCGTTTCCTCTCTAATTTGAATTCCCAAATCGAAATGATTGTTTAAAGAAATCATTTAAAATTATCCCAGGAATAAAAAGGGGTGCATCAAACATACAAGAATCATTCCTACATCCATCAAATCATTAATTGGAAGCCTCTTTCCTCATCTCTGTCCTTAGTTTTCCTTTCCTGGGAAACCTTATGATCCCACAGATTTTCCAAGAAATTTACTGGGATTGCAGAAAGGTTTGCTTTGTCAGGGAGGCAGGGGGGTTTACAACACTTGCTCCTCTGCATCTTTATCCTTTAACCAGCTTTCCCCCCAAACAGTGCTTCAAGAGAAGTTCAGAACTACTAGAAATGGATCAGGTTCACCTTTTTTCCTCACTCTTTTCCAACTACTTCCAAATTCTTGGAATTATCCTCAAATGAGGCCTAGAAAACTACTGTGAAAACATCAATCAGAGGAACATCTTGAAAAGAGAAAACCACATCCAGCAGCAGCCAAAACAATCCCCCTGTTTTGGGGCTGTATAGGAATTTAGATAAATGCTCCCAGGGCCATTTCCACGCCATAACTCCTCAGGGACTTTGCCCGGCCATTCCCTTCCTCCTGCTGAGCGCAACAACAAAAAAACCCCAGAACACCCAGCTCTGACACAGTTAACAAAACTCTGACTTACTTTGCTGGTTTTGAGGATGTCAAACATGAGCTGCAGCCCCTCACTGACCAGCTCTTCGTTGTAATCCTCCTCTTTGCTGGTGACAAACTCCCGCAGCAGGGTCTGCACCACGGAGTAGCGGGACTGGTAGAAGGTTGTCCTTAGCGACTCGATCCACACGTGGAGCTTCCAGGGCACTCCTGCAGCCACAGGAAAAAGGGACAGTGAAAGATGATTTCCTGAAGTGCTTGTGAGGACATTATCCTGCTCCTATTACTAACACTTGGCAGCACTGAAGCAGCTCTACCTACATCCTGAGAGCAGACAGATTTTTACCTTGATATTAAAGGTGACTGAACTGGGTCACTGACAGATTAAGTGACAAAGGATTGGTACCAGGATCATGAATTGGAAATTTCTGCTGATTGTTAAGGACCAAAGATTTCCTGTTTTGTCCTGAGCTTCAAGGTTAGTCAGAACCACTAAATAAATTTGAACTGGAGTTGTACGAATGCATAACCCCACACAAATGGGGTGTGAGGTCCTTGCTCCTGGTTACACACAAGCTTCAAAGCTTCTCTCTCCTACCTTGAGATCAGATTTGTTCCTTTACCTTAAACCATTGAATAAACACTGAATTTTAGGTGTCAGCATCTGACAGGGAGAGATGCCTCTTGCCCATGATACGTGGGAACAGAGGATCCAGCCAAGAGTGAGTGACATCCCAGAGCAGCAGGAATTTGAAAAAAAAAAACCCCAACCTTGTGAGGAGCCTTAAACACTTCTAAAATTTAAATTAGGCAGCTTTGCAGTTGGGGTTATTGCTCCTCTAAGTGAGAGGGGCAGAAAAGGAAGACTTTCATGCCTTAGATGTGCACAGTGCTCAGCAGCAAGGGCTCACCCAGTGCCCTGAGCTCCATGGTGATGTCCACGTAGCCGTGCTCGGCGCTGTAGTACGTGGCCTCCTGCAGAGCCTTCATCCGGGTCTTGCCCAGCCGCACCTGCCCCTCGCTGCAGCTGCCCTGGCTGGAGGTGTCACTCTGCACCCCCTCGGCCAGAATCTCCTCCAGGGACAGCACATCCCCCTTCACCTGCTGCGGCTGGGTCAGGAGCTTGCGCAGGACGTTCCTGAGCAGGGACCAGAGGTTTCACTCTTTAATAAATGAAATATCAACGACTCAGACAGGACTGGGGGGATTTGGGGTCAGGGAGCCGGCTCAGTAAACAGTAACTTCCTTCCCAAAGACAGCTGGCACTGTGGAGCAGCACTGAAACCGCTTGTCCTTTTCCTACCTCACATCCTAGCAACTGGTGCCCCGGCAGCAAGGGCAAACCACGGCCTGTACTCCTCATATGGTGGCTTTGTTTGGGATTTCACACGGCACTTGCAAGCAAGAGACTTTCTTGTTTGTGTCCGGCCGCTCTGGGGAGTTTGCATCACTGGTGTCCCTCAGCCAGCTGGGGACAGCTGCTCCACACATTCCCCAGCCCAGCAGGGCCACCCAGTGCTCGGCTGTGCTGCTGCATTGCCACCAGCTGGTGCTCTCCTTGCACCCACACCACCCCCTGGGGCTAAATCCAGCTTAGTTAAGGTTGTAGGATCACCCCATCCTATCTGATGGCAGAACAAGCCTTGAATCTCACTAACTTTTTTCTGGGAACACAGAGGTTTCTGGAGGAGCTTGCAAGTAATGTCTTATTTCTGAGATGGGGTTGGAGAGCCCCAGGCTGGCTGGTTTCATGATTCACCTCTTGGCTGGCCATCCAAAAACCAGAGATGCAGGGAACCAGGCCACTTCAACCTGATTAGATTCCACCCCAGAACACGGACCAGGATCTCATAACCCTGATCTCAACCTACCCTTAGGTGGGACTTGGTCTGCTGATGTAGGGCCTAGAACCAGCTGACTCTCAGCGCTGCACAGCCAGACCAGCAAGTGTGAATAAGAAACAGTGAACAGAGATCTTTACTCTTCTTTGGTTGCTGTCAGGAGAGTCTTAACCCCGTCTGCTGAACTGCACACGCAGGGATTTGGGTCACAAAGTCCCACAGGACACACAGCAACACCTCGAGTGCAAAACAACCCCTGTCCTGAGCAGGAACAGAGCATTCATTACCTGTGCCCGTGTGCTGCTGAGTGGCTGAAGCAGTTCATGTCCTCGTGGAGTGACGACGACATCCCGCTGACTTCCAGCATGCTCAGCAGTGGATCGGCGCCCCTGCTGAGCAGCAAGCTGACCAGCTCGTAATTCCCTGGGGAAAAAGGACAGGAACATCAGGATGGTCCCCTCTTTGGAAGCATCAAACACAGGACTGGCAGCAGGCAGGACTCCCTTGCTCCGTTCCCATTGCATGGAGTAGGGAGCGGTGCAGGAGACCCAGCACTGGGTCTCACTGGGAGGGGAGGAGGCCTTTTTTATCCCTTCCATAAAGCTTGGAGCAGAGCAAGCCAGACATTCATATTCATAAATGCACAAAAACAGTGCAGAAAGAAATTAAGGAGAAGAACTAAAACCACTTTGAGGTGAAAAGTGTTGACAAACAAGCCCAGCACACACTCGTTCACAGAATGCTCCACTCCGGACAGCCCACCAGGAGAAATGGAGAATTCTAACCTGCATTTAATAAACTAATATACCAAATTTCTTCATATAACAGTTATTTTTCCCCAGGCTGAATGGAAACTTGTTCATTTTTCACATCTGGGTGTTGCTTAGGTCCACAGACATGCCCAGACTAGACAGGGGCTGGTTTATGTTCCTTGACAGAGCTCGGTGAAGGAGTTGGTGCTGTCAGCTCTGCTGTGGGGGCTCTGGGGAGGAGGCAAGTGTGGGACAAGTTGGAAAACAGATACTCAGGGCCCATCAGGCTGGTGGCAGGAAGAGATGGAGCGTGCTGAGGCCACAGGGAGCTCACCTGCAGCCGAGGCCAGCTGGAGGGGGGTCTCGGCGTAGTTGTCCTCACCAGTGTTCACAGCAGAGCCCTCCACGTGGGCACCAGCATCCAGGAGCAGCTGCAAGAGGCACAGGAAAGACAGGGAGTTGGGAAAAGAGCAATTCAGAAGGACAAAACAGCCAGGGCTGCATGCTAGGAAGGAGAACCGGTGGGTTCAGAGCGAGGAGGGCACGCACGCCAAGGGCCCGTCTGGAGAGCACCACCTCCTTTTTTAATCTCCTTTATGGTCATGGCTGTGCAACTGCAATCTCCCAGCTCCAAAGGGCTCTGCAGTCAGAGCAGGAAGTCCATCTTAGCTCCATGCTGTGCACAAGAAGCAGGGTTCCTCCCCAGGGAATCAGCCCTGGAGGATTCACACCTCACGGAGCCTGTGTAAGGAGCTCTGGCAGCTGCAGGGATTCATCACGCAGAACCTGCTTTCACTGAGCTGCTGTGAGGGAAAGAACCCCCTCCCAGGTGAAGGGGAGAGGGCTACAGGGTGATGGGGATGTTTTATGGCCGGGTGGGGCTGGCAGAAGGCTCTGGAGCACCCAGAACAGCGCTGGCAGGGGCAGGCAGGGAGGATCAGCCCTGTGCCTGTGCATCCACCAGGATATTCCATGCTTCCATGGCTGTGGGCGCTGCAGTACACAACAGGAGCTTTGCTACACTTGGCTTCATCTCCTGGCAGAATCAAACTCGTATCTTACACATAAATTAAGGCTGTCCAACCTCTGGAATACCAAAGGCTGCCTGGGCAGTTTGCCAGGTGGAATCTAATCTTTATAATTATGTACAAATGTACACAAACAAAAGATCAGAGTGTGCAGAGTGTGCAGCCTCCATTTACTTACATCTTGGTTTTTTTCTTCTCCTTCCCTTTGAGCAGAAGGTAAATTAAATTCAACAGCAATTGATTATCTGCTGTGATCAGTTTTTCATTCCCCTGGAAGTCTGGGTAGCATTTCTGGGGCTCCACCCCATCCTGCTGCCCCCTGTGATAACTCCACAGAAAAGGGAGCAGGGAGGATGACACAGGCTCAAATCTCACGTCAGCTTAAGTCTTGTTCATGCAATTCTCAAGGATTATAAAGGAAGTTACAGATGATTTGCTGCCATTAGAGCAGAAATCAGCACACACTGGATTTTTGCACATGTGAATTTACAAACCAATTAACATCGACTGTCACAAAGCTCCTGATCAAGCAGCCAACCTGTAACCATTCCACACGAAGCACTAGTTTATCTAAACCCAAAGAAATGATTGTGCAGCATTGTTTTGGAAGCAGTGAGCCTTGAACCAATACGGAAACCAAAGAAAAACATGGAAACACGCTGTGTTTTGTTATCAAGGCCTTGCTAGGATTATGTCACCAATTTTCATTCTCCTTGTCTTAAACAACACACAGTTTTTTTCACTGGTTTTTAGGAGGCTCAGGAGCTCAGGAAGGCTGAGAGCAAGGGCTCACAGTGCTGCATTTCAGTCCCCCTGTGCCTCCTGGAAGGATTCCCAGGCAGAATCTCACCTGAACCACCGAGATGTGCCCGTGCAACACCGCGAAGGTGAGGGCAGTCCAGTGCCGGCTGTCGGGATGGACCGAGGGGTAGCGTGGAGAGGTACTGGGCACCTGGGAGAAGGGAAGCAGGCAAATCACCCTCTGCAGCCTCTCTGCCTTCATCCCCAGCCTTGTGCAGAACCAGCTTCTTCCTCTGTGAGTGACAACCCCAGGGAAGGGGGACTCGGGCCACTCAGGGAACACTGCCACCACCACTCCCTCTGCCCCCTGCCCCCCTGGGACTTTTTAATGGGCTCACTGGTTTCTCCCTGGGGCAGCTCCTTCCCTCCCCCTCCTCGTGCCTATTAGACTTGCCAGTGCCAATCCTAATTGGAGCCACTGAGTGCTCCAAGAGGTTTTGAAAGTTTTCTCCCCCCTCCCAAATCCCTGAAGCGACGGTTTCTGAGAGAACTGCCTCACTTGAAGCTTCCAGAACTGAAGCCTTCAGTTGCTAGGAGAGAATTCAGAGCTCCTCCTGTTAGTTTACAGCTGGATAATTATGGGCAGAGGGTTACTCACTGGTATATCTAAATTTGCTCCAGCATCTATAAGCATTTGGACCATGGCTTCATCTCCAGCAGCACAGGCGTACATGAGGGGGGTCATACCCTTCAGAAAGGAGAAGAAAAATAAAACCAAAGTTATCTTTCTATCCCTACTGTCATGGACACAGCGAGCTTGAATCTTAACATACAAAGTGTGTGTAGGGACAGCACACATATGTTTATAAAGCATTTTTGATTTCTATGCAGAGTGGCACAACTGATATTGGAAAATGGCCTGGGAAAACCATCACTGGACAAGGCTGAAAGAACACAAAAAGGATCACTGAAAATCCCAGCCCTGTATTGTCCACAATTCTCCAGCTTTCCCAAGGCTGCCAACAAAGAAACGCCATTTCTTGGCTCATTTGTAGCCAAAGGAACTGAAGGCAGAAAAACCCACAAAAATACAGAAGATGAATTTATTTGGCAACTTCTCCCCATTGCTAAAATCCGGTTTGCCACAATATTTCAGCATTTCAATCCCATAAATCTCTCTCCCTCTACTTAACCAGCAAACCATGACGGCTCAGAGATGAATTATGAGGAAAACGAGCCTTACTTATGGAGTTCATTCCCAAAGTAGCCAAGGACAGAAAGGAAATGGCCTGGTCAAAGCCATTCCTGCTCACATCCCACAGCTTTCCTGCCCCCTCCCCTTAATTACTGCAGGCATTTGAATTTTTGCAGGCAGCATCTCTGCTGCTCAGTGGGCAATAACAGAGCTTCATCCTTAATGGGGCCTGTACTGTAAAATGGAATTACAGCTCTCAGCCAGGAGACTGCTCCTGACTCTGCAAAGGTGTCTTTTCAAAGCAGCCACAACTCCAAGCTTCCTGCTTTGGGGCAGCTCCATTTGTGACGATATTTCTGGGTGAGATTCTCTCTGGGGGAGGTATTTTGGCTTTTGTGGGGCTTGGGAGGTTCCACACTCATTACAGACACGTAAACTGAGAATTCAAAACTCAGGTCTGCAGGCACAAGCCCCAGTCAGGGTTCTAAAACTGTAGGCTTCTATAGACTTCTGTTGTCCTTTTAAAAATTTGTAATGTTGGGTTTGCACTCCCTGCTTGCCCCTTGCAAAGGGAAGAAGAGATTTCCTAAAGAAGAGTTTCCCTAAACATCTCAAATCCCCTGAAAGCAGGGTGCTGGCTGGTCCCCACCAGAACTGAATACAGGGACCTGCCCCAAACTCAGGTTTCTGAGTTCTGAGTTCTTTCCCACAAATCTCCATGCACACAGATGGAGAAGTGGGTCTGAACATCCTGGACATGCTCACACCCTGGGAGTGGTCCAAATCCAAACCTGGATCTGAAGCCTTCGTATTAAATTAGTCCAGCAGTTCTCTCATGCCTACGTCAGTTTTCCCAAGTTTGGGCATCTGCCTTTGCCTTATTCTTTACCAAGAGGGGCAAAACAAGCTGGAGGCAAAGTTCAGCTTCGGGTTCCTATTCCAGCTATGGCAGAGTTCATTCCCAGAACTTAGATTTAACTCTGCCTGGGGTTGGCAGTGCCATGCAGGCACTTGCTTGGACACAAAGCTGAGTTGCTCCAGAGTCAAGTGGGGAATTTCCAAGCAACAATGTCTCCAGAGGGGCCATGTCCTGCCCTTTTTCTTGGTGCCAAAACACTCTCTGAGGGGCAAAGATGGCAGAGCTGCCCCGCTCACAGCAGGGCTGGCACGAGGATCACACCCACAGGATGAGACATCAGTCAGTGACAGCAGAAACGCCTCAAACTTCCTCAGGGAGCTGCCCACAGGGGTCTCCACGCTGACAAAAGCCAGACAGCTCCCAGGTTGCTGGCTGGATGAGAGGTAGGGAACATCCTGCAGCAAGAAGTGACAGTCCTGGCACCCGTGTCTGTGGTGTTGGGGCACAGCGGCTCACAAGGCAAACCACAAAATAATCTCTGAGAGAATGACAGGCCTCTCTGGGCTACAGGAACTGCAAAAGGTTATTTAAAAATGTAACAGAGCAAGTGGGAAACCTTCATAATATAAACCTGCCACCTCAGTCACTTTACTGAAGTACCTATGATGTGATACCTGCCCCAGTGACCACAGAGAGCTCCTGGTACTGGATTTGTAAATAAGGCAACTGAAGGCCCAGCTATGTCCAGGAGCAGCTTCTACTCTTTGTGTACACTTTCAGACTTCCCTTAAAACTGCAGGAAGGTGGGAAGTGCCACGCAAGACATGCCAGGTTCAGAGCTGGGTCTGAAATGCTACTGCAGCAAAACTCTGGCTGTGAGAAAACCTCTCTACCTGAATGTAAACCCTTTCCAGTGCTCAATATCCTCTGTTCCAGAGATGTGACAGCTCATTCTCCTCCCTGTGACAGCTACAACGAGTGTTTATTTAGGAGAGGTGGCTTTTTTTCTCCCCCTTTTTAAATTAAAAGCTAATTCCATGCATTGAATGATGCCCCAGAGGACAGACTCTGCTGTTACTTGATGGGACTGACAGCACGAGCAGAAGCAGCCAGAGACTCCCAGGACTACCAAATCCCTATGGCTCAGTGTAGCTGAGCAGGGAACAGTTAAAAATGGATAAACAGACACATCAGCATGATGGACTTGGAGCAAATCTAACACTGACTGACACCAGGCCACTGGGGCAGGGTTCTCAGTGCTGCTTCCTGTATTCCAAAGGGCTGGAAGCCCAAGAGACACGAAACAGTAACACCTTGTGGTCACTCCTCCCTGACCCAGCCTGGATTTGGGCTGTTGAGCCCGAGGGAAGAGTCACTGGGAGAGAAACCACTTTGCTCTGACATCCTCTCAGCCAGCACCTGTCAGACTTTCCATTCACTGCCCCTGTGTTAACCTGCCTGCCATCAGTGCCTGAGACAGCCCGTCCAAGGAACAGGCATTCCAGCTGATAAACAATCCACTCCAGGCTGTAATGGGAGTTTTTGGAGGGGTGGCATGAGAGTGGGCCGGGAAAGTATTGTTTTGTGTTTTAAGGGATGCATTTTCAGCCTAAAACACGAGCTAGAACTAGAAAACCCTTGGAGAGGCAACAAACACGACCTCGGATTGATTTGCCAGGTGCAAAGGAAGGAGCGAGCTGCTGATGCAGGGAATTCTGGGGTTGTGAGCATTTGTTCTGGGGCACACCTGATCATCCATGGTGTTCACCCCATCAGGGCCCAGGGCATCGATGGCTTGGTTGATCAGATCCGTCCTCCCGCAGTTCAGCATCCGGAAGCCCAGATCCTGCTGGAATTTCTCAGGAGCAGCTTTAGCATCCAGTCTCCGGAAGGAGCTGAAGCAGCACTCAGGTCTGTGAAAGACAAAACAATTCCTGGATGGTGCCCATACCATAAAAAAAGATAAGGATCTTTAGTCTTTTCTGGGCAAAAAATATAGAAACTGTTAAAAAGTATGAAATAAAAATCAAATTTAGGCAGGGGAAAACCCTCAATGCTTTTCCAGCAACTCAATTAAAGGAAGTGCTTTAACATGTCTATGAGGATCTACTAAATCCTTATCCTTCAGATGACTACCAAGACAACTTTTCTGTCATCTGGAAGGAGCCCAGGGATTATTACTGTAAATCCTCTGGCTGTCTGCTCAGATTCTTCTGAATCCCAGACCTGGAAGTGTCTCCTTCACTGAAGGATCACTTCCCAAGTGGAGGTTTCCTATCTCAGCTGGGCACTGGCAGGCTCAGCCCTTTGATGTTATTTTAGGGTGAATGCCTTCCCCTGTACCTGTCTGGTTCCCAGCACAGGCTCTTGAGCAAACTCTCAGTGAGTGAGATATCAGCCTGCCAAGTTCCTCTGATAAATGAGGTGCTTTCAGCACAGCCATCCTCCTCTGGAGAGCCTGGACAGCCTGCCAGAGGAGCAAACCACTCATCACCTCACGTAGAAGATTCAGGATGAATCTCATATAAAATCCTACAGCCAGGCTATCACAACCTTGTTCCAACTGGTATCATAATCTACAGCATTGCACAGAATATGATGCAAATCTTTATATAATAGTAAGAAGAAAAAGAACAACTCTGTAAAAAAAAAGTGAAATAAAATCACTCCACTTGAAATCCAGTGAACCACAGAAAAGCAAAGGTTTTTGAAGGGATGGCACTTGTCTTTGCACATTGTTCCTATCCCACAGCAAGCCAGAAATCAATCAATCAATCAATCAATCAATGTCAAGATCTCCTTTCCCTCTGAATGTGCTGGATACAAAACGACTGCTTTAAAGGATCAAATAATGTGCTGTGGAACCAACGGGGTTTTTTCATTAGTTTAAATCTTTCATTCAAGCTCTCTTAAAAAGCAAAGAATAATCTTGTAATTAAGGCTGAGGCATCAAAAAACCCCAAACCCAAATACTTGTATTTCATATTTAACTTTCAGAAAGACAAAAATCTTTCTGCAGAGTTTGGCCACAGTTCCTTCATCTCTCGAAGTACCAGAAGGTTAAACACAGCACAGTGAGATCTGGCTTCTGGGGAAGGCAGCAAAACAACGCTTCGAGAAGCTGCAGGGCTGGAGGACCTTTCCAAAGCTTAGCCCACGTACTTGAGCTGGCGAGGCTCGCAGTCCAGCCCCGGCAGGAGCAGCCTGGCCGTCTGCCGGATGTCATCGCTGTCCACGGTGCGGCTGCGCCGGTGCTCGGCGTAGGTGATGGCCACCCGCATCCACTCCATCAGCGGCGGCAGCAGCATGAAGGGGCTGGGAACGAGGGCACAAATCCATTAGTGAGCGCTGGCTGAGGCAGGAGGACGCTTCGTGGCTGCCCGGGCGTGCACGGGGGAGCCTGGCACGGATAAATCCCCCCTGAGGAGGGAATGTGGACTGGAAGGTCACGGCAGCAGGAAGGAGCTGCTCAGCCTCGGTCACCTGAGCAGCTTTTGTAGTAACTGTGTCTGTTGTTCTAAATAACCCAGAGGTACAGGATTATTTATTATTTATTGTTATTGTTATGCTCCTCCGCTAGGAACACGAAAAATATCCTTGAGTGTTTGCAACTTCAACCAAACCTTGTTAATTCAGTCCTGCCTCCATTAATCTTTCCATTACCACTATCCCATCCAACTGACCCCAAGAAGTGTTCTTCTGCATTCCCTTAAAACAAGGACTGGCTCACATCTCAGAAGATAAGAGTTCTTGAATTTTAGTGGATCTTTATCAAGTTACTAAGGCCTTGGCTTGGCTATGCCCTGAGTTTAGAGAGTTATCCTGCAGTCAGACACTAATGGAATGAAAGCCATCTGGATAATATTCTATTTCTTGGGATCCTTTCTCCACCGAATCTGCCTTCAGAGTTTCCTCTGCTTAGAGAATATAAAATGGTACAAGAGTAATTTAAATCTAGAACTGGCAGCTCTGATCCTTCTTACCACAGACAGAAATAACACCCTTTTCCATCCTTTGCAAACCATGCTTAAAAATAAGGTGCAGCATCAGACAGGTTTTACTTCATGTTACTCCAAAGCACAGGAAAAACTAAATTGGAGCTCACAAAAAAAAAAAAAAACATTAAGTAATCATTGGGAACTCACTACGAAACTTAAAAAGAGCTCTCAAGCCTATGGTTTATTTATTGTAATCACATTTTACAAACTTGACTTTACTTTACCAACAGGGAAAAGGTTCCATTTTCAGGCTGGAAACAAGCACTGGTGCTGCTCTGGAATGTGCCATGTGTCTCATTAGAAACACATACTTGTAACATCTGCAAAGCTGGGGCAGGAGGAAGGTTTCTAGAGAGGCAGAAAATAATGAAAACCAACTTTAAAGTGTGTACAGTTGCTGACAAGAGGCAGATAAATATACATGATAGTTTATCTGTGACAGTATGGTCACAGTTATGGGGTCAAGGATGTGACTGGTTTCCATCTGTCCCCCCAGCCCCACACGGAGCTGTCAGGATCCTGATGGACACGGAGGAAACAGAGGAAGGGAAACCACCAAACCTGCTCCTGCTGCTGCTCCCAACTCCTCAGTGACCTAAAACTCTCTGTAAGGTGGAAACTACTGCAAACAATTTGGGAGATGAACTATTCTTCCATGAGTCTGGACCTAATTGCACTCCTGACCTCAGTTAATATGGAGCAAATCCAGGGGAGGCCATGGAGATGCTCCGAGGTCTGGAACACCTCGGCTCTGGAGCCAGGCTGGGAGAGCTGGGATTGCTCAGCCTGGAGAAGAGAAGGATCCACGGAGACCTCCGAGCCCCTTCCAGGGCCTAAAGGGGCTCCAGGAGAGCTGGAGAGGGACTGGGGACAAGGGCCTGGAGCGACAGAACAAGGGGGAATGGCTTCACACTGACAGAGGGCAGCGTTAGATGGAATATTGGGAAGGAATTCTTCCCTGTAGGGGTAGTGAGGCATTCTTGGAACAGATTCCCAGAGAAGCTGTGGCTGCCCCTGCATCCCTGCAAGTGCCCAAGACCAGGTTGGACAGGACTTGGAGCAGCCTGGGACAGTGGGAGGTGTCCCTGCCCATGGCAGTGGCATGGAACAAGATCATCTTTAAGGCCCCTTCTAACCCAAACCATTCCATTATCCTGATTCCATGATTCCAACAGTGGCTCTGGCCAGGCCATCTACACCACATCCAAGCCTTTCCCAGCTCTTACACAAAGGTGACTGCCCTGGTTTGCAAGCACAGAACACTTTCCAGACAAGATCCAACCAGTCCAACATGTGGAGTCCTGGCACCCAGGAGCCACCCTGAGGAGACCGACCCAGAACACCTTGCCATGCCTGACAATTCCAGCAGCAAAGGAAAACACTGGCACCTTTTGGAGCAGGACATGAGCACAATTTACATGCATGAAAGGAATGAGCCTGTAACAGCACGTTAGGTGACAGTCAGAGATAGACACGGGCACAGAGCCAGAGTGGGGTGGCTGCTCCTCTTGGACCAGCCTTGATCCTGTGGGCAGAAAAACCAAGAGGTAACTCCTACGGTGCATTCCAGCAGCTACACTGGCAAACTAACAAAATTAAACCAAAACAAACAAAATCCCATGCTACCTGCAAGCAGATTTACCAGGGGTCAGCGTGGTTCTTCGCTACCCAGGGCCGAGACTCCTGCTTCCCCAATCTCTTTTTTGCCCATTACACGTAATTCCCTACAGCAGGAGCAGGATTGAGATAGCAGCCCTTTGAGCTATGACTTCAATGTGATCTGCCAATGTGCACATGTTCAAAGCATATGCTGGCTCTGGAGCCAAAACCAATCTGCCAGACTCAATTGCTGAACTCGTTTTCAGGGCCCAGTTGTAAAATCCTGACAGGGAGCGTTGCCACGCTCATGAAAACTGCCCGGAGCTCCCGAGCTAAAAGCTGTGTGAGCAAAGAGCCAGGAAGAGAAACATGTTTCTGGAATACTGAGAGCTGTTCCATTAATTATAGCTGGAAAAGTTTGTTCAGTTAAACAAAGACAATTCTTACCGAGGCAAAGGGGTTTTCACAATAAACAGGGAAACGTTTCCCATTCACATCCCAGCACAAGCCAAAACCTAACTAGTGTTTCAAATAAGACATTTTAAAACACAGAATACTGGTATCTAGAGGCAAAACACTTCAAGGTTAGAAAGATGATGCTAAGATGATTCTTTCCCTTTCAGGACTAAGGAAAAGTTGATGAAACTCCTGTTTTACTAGTGACTTGACTGATGTCACACTCCTGTGAGCAGGGATGCCCTGTGTCTGTCAGTCACCCCGCTGCTGATGTCAGTGCTTTCTTCATGAAAACCCGAGGAATCTTTTGGCTTTTCACATTCCTGGAATCTGAGATGTTCCAGGAATTAATTTAGCATGAAGGCACTAAGAACACACCAACACACTCGGGTTTGGAGCTCTCTTAGGCACAATAATGCAATGTGTGCTCTAAAATCAGGTACCCACTCCACCCAATAATGTCATTTAAGAGTCCATTTGCTTAAATAAAGGGCATTCAAAGCCCACAGGGTGTAGCATTTGTGAATGAAGGGACAGCACTCTTCTCTCTAACAGTGCCAGGTAAGACACAAAATCTGCCATTAATCAAATTTCAGAAGGAGGAGTAACATCCCTGCTGGATCAAAGAGATGCCAGTGTGGCATTTCTAAAGTTTCTTTAAATTATTGTTTTGCAGGAGGACATCGCTCTGTCCTAATGGCAAACTGCTCAATGAACACATTTCCCCTAAATCTTCAAGGAGCTTCTGCTCTGCTCCTCAGTTCTTGTCTTAAAACACCAAAGAGCTGCTGTGCAGAATGAAGAGGAAGCTCCAGTGGTGAATGAATTTGTTTCTGCTTTTTACTGGAAAGCAGAAGGAGTTCCATGTTTGCATTTTGCCTTAAATAACTGAATGAACAGTGCCACATAAGGGTACAGATATGAGAAATGCAAGCAAAAGTGTCCTGAATTCCAAGAAAACAATGGTTGCAATGAAGTCCTTCTATGCCAGACTAGAAATCATCTCATTCTTCCATTTTGTGTTTAGGACTGCAAAACCTCCCCATTGCAAACTCTTTCTGTGGTTCTAGACCTGGGATAGAATCTAACTGAACCTGAACAGCACTGGGAATGGCAGACACAACAGCCTAACTCTGGGATCCTGGTAGGTGGATTTAATTGGCCAAGCTCAAATTCCTCCAGTTTTCAAATACCCGAAATTTAGAGCACGCATGCACTACATTTCAACACTTGGAGCTTCTCGGCAGATGCCACAAATTCCAGCTATTAAGTCTGCTTTCAGTGCCAGCAGTGCTGCTGAGCAGCCTCTTGCTTTGCCTGCTACAGGGTAGGAACTTCTACTGAACTTCAAATGAGAGCAATTAAAATACCTCGATATATGGATGCAGGAGATCTTTCAGCAGGTCACAGTGTGGCCTAACCAAGAGCAATGCTGACAGGACACATGGAAAAAAAGCTCTTGCCCTGGCACCCTCAGGACGCTGTGGCCAAATACCAGCACCAGCAGAGGGCCAGAGGCATAAGCAATACCCTCCTACAAAGCAGCTTGTCAAATTAGCAAAGCTTTCTATCAATTTCTCATGGACTGTGAACTACAGAGTTGCAGATTTTATGCCCAGATGGCAAATGACTGACTAAGAGAGCAGCAATGTTTGTTTACACCCCGACACCTGCAGCACAGGTAGATGAAAAAACCCAATTGTCACTCAAGGCTCCACATCAAGTTATCTGTTACCCCATCTCTCTCTCCCTAAAAAGCCACACTCTAATAGTCTCGTATTAACAGATGAGATAAACATTCTAATAGGGATAAGAGAATGAAGATTTCTTATGCTCAGATAAAACCTGTTCTTGCAACAGGCCCAACCTGCTTCGTGCTGACCATGGCTGAGGGTGCAGCACTGCGGTTCCTACAGGAACACGGAGGAATCTCAAGCTCCAGCTGCCCACCCAGCTAATGACCAGCATGAGAAAACACTGATTTTTGCTTCTAATGCCAAATTGTAATGATATTTTTTTTTCTTTTCAGCCCCGTTAAAATGCTGCTGCCAAAAAAGCAGATCTAAAAGCCCAGGAGTATCGATGATTGATAAGATACAAATGACAAAGCTAAACATGAATCTATTCTAACACCATTGCACTCAATTCACATTGCACAATTATTCTTTTTCAGGTTTTTGAGGAAAGTATCAGTGTTCTAAAATCTTCACCTGCTCAACACTTCAGTACCTGTTGCTTGAATCAACTGTTCTCCCAGCACCCAGTGCTCTGCATTCCAAACACCAAAAAAAGAGTCATCAATAAAATGTATGAGAGACATAGGATACACCTTTCTTCCCAGGGTTTCTACCTCAAAAAAAAAGCCTGAAGAAACAACATTTTTTGAGAAACAAACTGGTTTTCATGATATTTTCTTTGCAGCAGGTACCTCTGAGCCCTGACTGTGAGTGAAGATGGACAGAGCCAAAACTCTGCCACTACACTGGGGCAAACTGTGCTCTCAGATTAAGCCAGTTTGGCCACTTGTCTTTAGGTATCTTGAGTGTCTCAGCACAGACAGTTCAGCAGAACAAAAGTGGCCCCAAAGTGTGTTAATTACACTGTTGTAACTTCTTGTACAAGGAAGAATGGGATGCCCAGATGGAAAGTCACTTAAGGCACCTATGTTTCTGTGATGTTCCACTGCACCAACTCTTCAGAGAGATCCTTCCTCAAGAATTTTGGCAGCCCCACCAGGGAACTGAGCACTGGCTACCTGGCACAGTGCAGAGCTGACAGAGGGAACTCTTAATCCCTCTGGCTGGCTGCTGGGAGCAGGGTAATTACAAGCAGCTGAGTTCTGAGCAGGTTATGTTAGCCCTGCTATAATTTCAGGCTAACATGCTCCCATTCCTCTCAACTATTCCTCTTAGACCACCTTCTGGAACTGCATCCCAGACAACTCATCCTTTCCCACTGAAAAGGTCCCCAGTCCTGCAGCACCTGTCTCACGAGAGCCCCCTGTTTCTCTGGAAGGATCTTTTCCATTTCTGAACGAAGCCAAAGGGGTCAGGAATCCTTAAGCAAATTCCCTCCAGCAGCAGAGAGTTTTCCAGCAAGCCTAGGAATAAAACCTTCCAGCTTCTGCATCCCCCTTCTACTCTCTAGCCATCATGACAGACTTTCCAATCTTTCCCGGGAAGAGAGACCTGCAGGTACAAACTCTCCAGTGGAACTCCTTTGACTCCAGGCTGGAAGTGCCCCTTCCAGCAGCATCACCAGCAAAGCACAGCCTGGTCCCTCCTCTCTCAGCAAACACGTTAGACCAGCACCCACGGGACCAACACCAGGTGCTTCAGGCCCAGAAGAATCTAAAACCAGGGCTGAATCAGCTCAGACACGCAGCTCATTTGAACAGGATTTGTCTTGCAGAGCAGGGGTGCTTTTTAAAACACACATTTCAGCAGCTGCTGTAAAAACCGTGTGATTAAAATGGTGCAGTTGAGCTCTGTAAGTGACCACGAGGTCAGGGCAGCACAGGGATGGGACAGGGAAGTGCAAACTGCCTCGGAAAAGGAAACCAAGCAGAGACACACCGACCTAGGATTACCCCGGGGAAAGCTTAGGTCTAATCTCCACGAGGTCAGAGAGAGAGAATGATTGTTGCCATTATCATAAATTATACCCAGAATTATTGACTCTACAGTGCAGCTTTGCTCTCAGCAATGTGTTCCAAAGATGTCAGGAACAATAACAGCAAAACCCTCAACAACCTGCCAGCCCTGGTGAGGACCAACCACTGCCTGCAGAAGAACCAGTTCCAGGGAACAAGGTATTGATTCCTGTCAAGTGGGAAATCACCAAGTGGAGAGATGTTCAACAACTCTGAGGGCAAACACTGAAATGAGAACCACAGAAGCACAGCACAGCTGGGGTTGGAAGGCACTTTTGGAGATCATTCAGTCCAAACCCCCTGCTCAAAACCAGGCTCAGCTGAGCACATGAAATGGGTGATTTTTCAGGTGTCCTGTCCCACCTGTACCAGTGACATCTGAGACATCTCAAACCATCAAAAATCCAGCAGCAAGGTCTCAAGACAGCCCAAAACCCTGACTTTTTACCCCACAGCTTCACACACAGCTTTTATCATCAAATTCTTTTGCTCTTTTGTACCTGTAATATTTCCCCTGTCTCTTTACTCTCCACGTAGTCTGCTCTGTGCTGCTCCATTTCATACACACTGAGATTCTTCTCCTCCTCACAATTTTGCAGAGAATTTATATAATCTCTGTTTGTACCACACCCCTGCCCCAAACCAGAAAGATCAGAAGATGCAGGGGGCTCCTCTGGAAGCACTACAATAACACTACAAATTGCTAACAGCCAGCAACGTGGAAGAAAAGCTGGTCTGCCCCAGGTGTGAGATATGTAGAGTTGGAAAAAAAAAGTAAAATTGAGCAGCGTTTGTTTATACAAACAACATAAAAGAGAAGGGGGAAAGTATCTAATTGAGAGTGGAGAGCACTGCCAGCTTCAGCAGTTACACTTGGATGGATCTGATCCTCAGGGTCTGCAATTAATTCCCTTCAGCACTGCCAAGGTCATCGCTCGCACTGCAGTCCTGCAGTCTTTGAGCTAGAAAGAAATGAACAATCAAAAAAAAAGTGATGAGATGTAAAAACACCTCAAGAGGTGATGCCAGGCACAGGCAGGAGTATTCCAGGAATGGAAGCATTACAGGTGTCAGTCACCCACTGACTTTAGCCAGACTCGTTCTAATTCCCTTCCCTTTAATATTCCAGGAACACTTCATCCTGGCTCTCTCTTCAGCCTGCTGGTTAAAATACCAGGAGCACCTGTGCTGGAGTGCCACTTCCATGGGCTCTGACTCTGTCAAAATGTCATTTTTTGGTCGTTTTGATCTAGAAGTTACTGCTGAATATGTGCTGAGATGGCCCATAAACAGCAGCTGCTCATCATAAATGTGCTAAAGCTACTGGCTCCTCTTTTTAGATGTTCTCAGATCTCAAGATTGTGGAATATATTCCATGTATTGCAACTATTTAGTGTGGGCTCAGCAAACAAATGATTCAGCCTAAGGCCAGGAACAGCACTGCCACTGAACAGTTAATTTCAGTCAATAGGTACATGGGGGTTGCAGCTTACTGGCCTCTAAAATAGGGCTGCTCATGCCCTCTCCTTGTGAATGAGCACCTCAAAATCACAATTAAGGCTGACATTAACAGGTGAAAGTCAGAAAAATGCAGGGTAACAGCCTCTCTCCCTGTGCTGGTCAAGGAAGTTGATCTTACCTGTTTACAACCTTTTTATCCTCCTAATAAATCCACCAGACTAAGCTTTCATGGATAGCAAATAGCTTTTTTTTCCCTTTTAAAAGGGAGGCACGATTTTATGGGCCCTGTCTGCACAAGCAATGCCCTAATGGCACAGTGCAATGTAAGGCTTCCTTCCCTTTCCCCCTATTGAATCACTATATTCCTTTCCAAACAGCTCTGGGGGAAAAAATAAAATCGATGGGCTGTGGCATGGGGATGGGGCTGGAATATGTGGACACATCTTTCTGTTGACTTCGGGGATACTCTGAGTGGATTTAAGTGCTGTTAAATTCTGATCACATGCATGATCACAGCATTTTGCTCTCTCAAGGCAAATGACTGGATCAGGGTCTACTTTTCTTACTCCTGTAGACCTATTTCTGCATGGCAAGGCAGCTGCAGACGGGATGGAAAGATACTCAGACCTCTCAGACAAGAGACCCCAGAACTTGTTTTATTGCAGACCTTTTCAAAGGAACTAAGTGTATCAAGTTCTGCTCCTGATACTGCATGGAAACAATAGGGTATGGCTGTAAAATAAAAGAATTCGGACATAAATACATTAAATTGGAATTAGGAAAGACTAGGCCACAGATAAATCTAAAAGACAGGCAATGATGTAGCTATTGCACTTAATAAAATTCCATAAACCTGCAGTTAAAAGGAACAGAGGGGAAAAAAGCCTCATGACAGATCAGTGAGAGTCTGGAAAGATCCATCTGGAGAAGAGATTTGTCCTGAAAAGCCTCAACCAGCTCTGAAAGCAGGGATTCCTCTCAGGGATATTGAGGATGCAGCTCAAGCAAACACAGGTCTCAGCAGCAGGCTCTGCAGGTTATTACTGATTTTCCTTCCTTTCCTGCCAGTTGGATGCCCATGCTATGCCAAGCAGGACTTTTTGGAGACAATTCCCATTAGTAACTGGGCTGTTAATATTCTCTTTATTCTGAACTGGTGTCTTTCCATAAATGTGATCCATGTGACCGAAGCACTCCTGTCTCAAGCAATTCCAGAAGGAACGTTTAGTCGTGCCAGGCATTTTCTGAACACAGGGGAAGAACCCAGTGAACCATGAGGGAAGGAGCTGGAGGCTCTAATTATTTCTAACAATGCACCTAGAAATCACCAAGTAAAAAGGAACAAAGTAAGATCAAAGCCATGCTTCTTCCAAACAGGAAATTTAGGACCTACAACGAGGAGACCACTGGATGGTCACTGGGGATTCAGAAACAGCCATGGCACAGGGGCTCTTTATGCACTGACCACTGCAAACCAATCAATCAATCCACCAATCAATCCTGCTTGGGCAGGATTTTGACACTGTATCAGGAAGAATTAACTTCGACCCAGCTCTGCTTTCTGCTCCAGACAAAGTTAAGCTTAGATTACACACAGGACAAAAACTACCAAGTGTTGCAGCCACTGATGGTTTCAATCAATAGCTCAGATGTTGGCAGAACAGAGCATTTGAGCAAATGGTGCTGAAAAACAGCACGGAAGGGCTACAATCTTTCCTTCTGTAGCATTGATACATCTTCCTTCAGAATCAGATGCATTTTTCACCCTTTCCCAATAAATAACTTCTCAGAGCAGGCATTGCTGGGAATACTCCACAGGGAAAACCCAAGTGGGCAGTTCAGCTCCTTCCTCTTCTGCCCAGCTAACGTGGCACAGAGGAGTCCTTTTTTCCTGCCTGACCCTCCTGAAAAACCTGGTTTGCATGTTTATCCTTTGGCTCTGGATCATGAGGGGTAACAGATGGAATGGGAAGACTCCTGTTGGAAGCAGAAAATGAATTCAGGTCGCTTTTGAGCCTGGGAGGTAAGAGCAGCCATGGAGCTGAAAGCAAGATGAGCAGCAGCCTTCCTGAAGGATTTTCTGTGACAAGGGAGAAACTGAGTGAGCCCAGGTTTGTTTACAGGCAGCAAATCTGGAGCCTGCACATGGCAAACAGAACGAAGCTTTCTCTTTTTCTTACAAGGTGGCCCCTGTAGTTGGCTTCTTGCAGTTTTCCAGCTGAAGAGCTGCGAGCTCCCTTTAAATTGGCAAGCCCCAAAACTTCACTGCTGGCAGCTGACAAATCCTCCCTCAGCTCTGGAATTTCCCCGGCGTTTTGCTGGATTTTCACTGACAGGCTCAAGACGGGTACAGGCTGTGGGCTTCTGCTGATGTAAATTGTTTTATACTCCCTGATGTTTGGAATAAAATAATGCACCAGCCAACTCAGACAACATGTAAAACTTGGCACTGCTGCAACGTGGACAGCTTGGAAAGGCCTGACACGGCTGGAACCACAGGCCCTGATGGACAAGCCTGGAATTAGCTCCAGAATGTTCTACAGACCAACAGGACCAACAACAGAGAGAAATTTTGAGGTTTTTTAACAGGGCAGCTAGAAGGGGAGGAAGCCCAGCCTACCCAAACCCACAGCTACACAAGGAAGCAGGATCCAACTGTTTTGCCTGTTCTTAGCTATCAGATCACGCTGACTTTCCAACAATAAATGCTGAAGGCACATGATAACCAAAGGGAGACAGGATGAGGGCAGTCAGTGGTGTCTATTCCCAGCTTAAAGGCTGGACCACTACCCTGGCCAAGTAATTAACCCAGGGCAGAGCAGTCCATTCAGCAGTAAAATGAGCCTAAATATTGACCTCGATTTGGGCTCTGTGGGAGCTGACAAATACTCCCCAAGAGATGCATCACTGCCAGAGCATTCCTGCCTTGACACACCACTAAAAATAAAACAAAAGCTTTACATCCCACTTGGGGAAAAGTGAAAAAGGAGAAAGGAACTTCGTTTCCACCTTTGAATGGCTCTTCTCAAGTCCCAGTATCCCAAACAGCCCCAGCAAACAGCTCTGGGACATGAGCTCTCCCAGTATCCCAAACAGCCCCAGCAAACAGCTCTGGGACATGAGCTCACGCTGCAGGAGTGCTCCCAAGCTCAGCCAGCCTGATGGAAGCAACGGGAGAAATCCCAGAGCAGGAACAGAGTGAAGAAAGCAGGAGTGCCACGTGTCTGGTCCAAAAACTCATCATCTGACCCCCAACATGGACTAGGATCTCAGAGAAAATAAAAGCATCTTATTGCCCAGCAGAGCCCTTTTTTGCAGCAGCACAGACAGAGCTCTGCTGACACAGAAAACCTCCGAGCCTCTGGGCACTCAGGTGTAGCCTCACTGAGCTCGTGCTCACCTCAGGGTCTAATTCATTCGCCAAAATATTGCACAAGTGGCACTCTGTGTTTGCAAAACGCTTCCTCAGGTGTCCTGTTTGACCCCAAGCAGCAGATGGTTTACTGTCTGTGCAGCAAACAAGGTCATTCTGGGGTTCCAAGTGGGCCATGGCTCAGTTGCACAGCGAGCAGCTGCATTCACTTTGGAAATGTTGCATGTTTTGCCTGAGATACCCAAGTGCTTTCTAATTCTGCCTCTTCTCCTCCTCCTGCTTCAACACCTTCACCTGAAGGTGCCAGAAGCAAACATCACCAAGCCACAAAGTCTGCAGAGTTTCAGCCTATGGGGTATCCCACACCATCCACATACTCCAGAGAGCTCCAGAGATGACTCCATCCCCCCCACTGCTGCAGCACCCTCCAGCTTCCTCCCCTCAGGTCTTTTGCCAAGGTGTTCAGCGTGGATGAAAACCCACTCGTGTGGGTTGAAACTGGCTCTGTTCACCAGGGTGCCTCAAACCTGCAAGTGTGCCTGTCTGCTTTCATACCTTCTGCAGTTTGCTGCAGGGTAAGCTCAGAAGCTCAGTCTTGAAGGACTCTCGGCTAGAAAATGTGGAAAAACTGGTTCCAATGGGAGCAGTTATGTCAAGGATGGTGAGCGGCTCGCTGGGTATGCAGTTACAGCCACAGACACTGACATTGAGGCAAAACCATTACCTGTGGGGACATCAGCTCAAAAGGCTGAAATAACAGCCCTAACTCGAGCCTTGGCATTGGCCAAAGGAAAACCTCTCAACATTTGGACTGATTCCAGGTATGCTTTTGGGGTGGTACACGCTCACGGGGCTATCTGGAAAGAAAGGGGTTTATTAACCTCATAGAGGAAAGAAATCAAGCATGCTACTGAAATCATGCAGTTACTGGAAGCAGTGGTAAAACCTTCAAAAGTGGCTATAATGCATTGTAGGGGACACTCCCAGGGTAACACCATCCCTGAACTGGGAAATGCTATGGCAGACAAAACAGCAAAGGCAGCGGCCAGTGGGGTTCAGATCCAAGCCCTTGCTCTAATTCCTTCTAGCATCCTTATAAGTAAAAAACCCCCACCATATGACACTGATGATTTAAATTAGATACAAGAGACAAATGAGCACAGATGGGTGAGCTGGGATAAAGGGTCTCATATCATACCCAGAAAACTATTAAAATTATTTATCCAAAGCTAACATTGCATCAGATCACCTTAGATGACACTTCTTGAAAGTTTAAAGAGGTATGAGACAAACTTACAGCCCCCTTTTTGGGCTTTGTTCCACAGCTTTTGTTTCCACCTCTTGCATCCTTTCCCTCACTCCAGGAGCTCCCAGCAGTTCCACACCCTCTTTTCTCCCATTCTGATCCTTTCTCCAAGAACAGAGCTCTGCATTTCAATTCTCTTCTCTTTTCTCTGACAATTCCCAGCAATCCAGACCTAAAGCTGACACAAGGAACACTCAGTGCCCACAAATGCAAATCCAGACCTGGCCATGCCTAAACTCTGAACACACAATCCTGGACCATCTGCATTAATTCAAAGCCAACATTTCGGACACACCGAATACTTCAACATTCCCAAGAAACATCCTGTTGCCTTCAGCTCTCAGGGCTTTTTTGCTTTGAACTCATACGGATTTGGGGATCAAGGGATTTCCCTGAAAAAACCTGTGTGGTGCACGCTGGAATCCCCGATCCCGTGAATCCAGGGAGTGTTAAAAGCTCAGTCCAACCTGGCCCACCATCAATTTTTGCCAAATATCCCCTAAATCATCAGGTTAACAGAACCCTACTCTGGTGCTGCATTTTTAGTATTGGAAAGCCAGGAATTACTTTATTCCCAGCACGGGGCTCTGGATATGGGCTTGGGGAGAACAAGACCTTACCAACTTACAGAGCCAGGGGATGACGTTTGGGAACAATCCTGGGCTGCCTGGCAGCAATTCATTATCCCTCTTGTCGCCCACGAACACCTTCAGCAGCTCCTCCAGGAGCCCGGGCCAGCGGCTCTGCTTCTCTTGGAGCGGGAGGCATTCCCCTGCCCACTGCAGGGACCTGCAAACCATTCCGGAGTCAGCTCCGAGCCAGGGACGGGGCAACAGCGGGGCAGGGATGGGGCAGGGACGGGGCAACAGCGGGGCAGGGATGGGGCACCCCGAGCCAGGGCCGTGCTCAGCCGTCCCACGGCTCCCGCGGCTCGGGCCCTCGGAAATGCCGGATCTGAGCCTCGTAATCCCTGCAGGGAAGAGCCCGGCTCAGGCCGGGATCGCAGAGGGTGGGAAGCGCCCGGGGTGGGCGGAGGCTCTGCCACCCCCACGGCCGCGGCATCCGCACAGCTCCGGGGGACGGGGCACCCCCGATGCCGCTTCCCCATCCCGTTCTCCCATTCCTCATCCCGTTCCCCCGCTCCCCCATCCCCCATCCCGTTCCCCCGCTCCCCCATCCCGTTCCCGATCCGGTTCCCCCGTTCCCCATCCCGTTCCCCGCTTCTCATCCCGTTCCCCCGTTCCCCATCCGGTTCCCCTGCTCCCCCATCCCGTTCCCCCGTTCCCCATCCCGTTCCCCCGCTCCCCCATCCCGTTCCCCTGTTCCCCCATCCCGTTCCCCCGTTCCCTATCCCATTCCCCATCCCGTTCCCCGTTCCCCATCCCGTATCCCCGTTCCCCATCCCGTTCCCCGTTCCCCATCCCGTTCCCCATCCCGTTCCCCATCCCGTATCCCCGTTCCCCATCCCATTCCCCATCCCGTTCCCCATCCCGTTCCCCATCCCGATCTCCCGCTCCTCGCTCACCGCCCGGGCCCGTCCATGCCCGCCCGCCCCAACCGCTCCCGCCGATTCCAACTGGCCGCGCGCAGCCCCGCCACGCCTCCCCATTGGCCAGCCCCGAGCCCGCCCCGCGTTCCCATTGGCCGCCGGCCCCGTCAATCACGCGGCAAACCCCGCCCACCCCATCGCCCCCACGCGCTGTTGCCATGGCGGCCGCTGGAATGCGGCCCGGGCGCATCCCCAAGGGAAAAGGAGGCACAAAAGGAGGAATTGGGAAGTAAAAGGGGAAGGCTGCGCAGCGCCCGCGGCGCCCCGAGAGCGAGGAGCAGCCCCCACTCCTCTCCCCATCTTCGTTTCCCACTCCGAGCCCTGCACGTTATCAGGGAGCAGCCCCAACCCTCTCCCATCATTAACTCGGAGATATTCCATGGTTTTTCCAAACTGCTGAACTTATTGTGCTGAAGAGCCGCTTCGTTCAGCACACACCGGCCCATAGAGCTGCATAGAAAAGTGCTGCGATACAATTCCAGGCTTCCCCAGCCCATGTCCAGGTGTCACCCCCAGCCCTCCCAGGGGCTCCCAGTTCCCAGGGCAGAGCAGAACCAGCACCCAGCCAGCAGCCCCTCGGTCCTGGGAGCTGTGGGGCACTTCCAGAACTACACCATGCCTTGGAGCAAGCTGGCCAAACAATTCCACACCTAAACCCTTCAATCCCTGCAAGTCAAGGCAGACTCCCACATGCCCAAGAATTCGCACCTGCCATGGAAAAGTTAAAAGATCAACGTCTGCCTGAACTGCACTTGCAGAGTCCAATGGCACCCATTTTGCTCTGCCTCACGCTGGTAAATTGCCCGGAACGTGCTGTGTCCAAGAGCCTGGAAACCACGGAAAACTCCTGGCACTGGTATCCCGACGCCTCCTGCAGACACCCAGCTCAGGGAAACCTTTGCAGCAAAGCACATCCTAAAGGAGCTGTTTTCCCCGAGGAAGCCCAGCAGCGGCAGCGCTGCCCCAGAGCACAAAGCAGCAGCTGTGCCGGGGAAGAGCATCCTTCAGTTCCTCTGCTGCTCACTTGGCCACAGAGCTGTTCCCAGGCCACATTCACCTGCCCGGAGCACCCGTGATCCCGAGTGCCCGGAGCTGGGCTGGCACCGGCACAGGCGGCACGGGCAGGATGGCCCAGGGGCTCAGCACGGCCCCGGCTGCTCCGGGAGTGCCACGGCAAAGATGGGCCTGGTCCCGGCTGGAGCGGGGCAGGAGCGGGGCTGTCGGGGGGAAGGCGGCCCCGGGGGGGTCTGGGCGTGTGCGAGGGGTCAGGAGGGGTCAGGAATCTCTGGATGCTGCCGATCCCAAATGTCCGCGCTGGAGAGCAGCAGAGCCCGACGGGCAGCGCTTCAAGGTGGGGAGAGGCTGCTGGATGGGAAACGTGCGGGGTGGGATGGGATGGGATGGGATGGGGATGGGGATGGGGATGGGGATGGGGATGGGATGGGAAGGGATGGGATGGGGATGGGGATGGGATGGGAAGGGATGGGATGGGGATGGGGATGGGATGGGATGGGGATGGGATGGGATGGGATGGGATGGGATGGGATGGGATGGGATGGGATGGGATGGGATGGGATGGGATGGGATGGGATGGGATGGGATGGGATGGCATGGGATGGGATGGGATGGGATGGGGTGGGGTGGGGTGGGGTGGGGTGGGATGGGGTGGGGTGGGGTGGGGTGGGATGGGATGGGATGGGATGGGATGGGATGGGATGGGATGGGATGGGATGGGATGGGATGGGATAGGGTGGGGTGGGGTGGGGTGGGGTGGGGATGGGGATGGGGATGGGGTGAGGATGGAGGGCGGGGTGGCATTGGGGATGGAGAGCAGGAATGAGAATGGGATGAGGATAGGATTGGGAGCAGCTCAGCTGTGCATCCTTGGGCTGTGGGGAGGTTTTGGCAATGATCACGGAGCTGTTCTCGGAATGGGAATTACTTCTGACAAGCACCCACCTGCCTCACCAGCACTGCCAACATTCCAGTGCCACCAGTACCACCAGCATCCCTCTGCTGCTGGAGTGACCATGACCCCTCAGGAAAGAGAAACGAGGAATGGTAGGAGCCTGTTGGGAGAGGGAAGTCAGTCGGAGAATGGGACATTCTGCAGGGAAGGAGTGTTTCTAATCAGGAGGAAAGGAGGAGCCATTTGCAAAATTGTTCATGTGGGGCTTCTGACAAAAGCCACTTCATCTGTAGCAAAAAAATGCCAAGACAAATAACTCCAGGGAAGTGGAGCTCTGACATACCCAAAGTCGCAATTTCCAACTCTCCTGTGACTCCACTGAGTGTGGGGGAGCAACACAAGGGACAGGGCACAGAGAGGAGCTGGTGGGACAGCAGTGGGCACCTCCTGGTGATCTGGGCACTTTCTCCTTCGTGTTCCTGACCTGCGAGGAGCCGCTTTAGGATGTGGATCCCAAAGGAGCAAGGGGTGCCAGGAAGCGCCGCTGATCGGGACAGAGCCCCTGTGCCTGCTGCTGCCCCACACTGAACAGGTCAGTGCAATGTTCTCCTTCCTCCCTGCCCCACCTTCCTCTCCTCCTGCAGCTGCTCTGTGCCTGCCACCCTCTCCTGGTGACTGCAGTGCCCTCCCCAGATCCCCCCTCTTTTCCTGTGCATCCTGTCTGTATCTTAACACCCAAATGAGCCAGAATAAACTTTCTAACACTATGGGAAGTGTGAGCAAGCAGGAATTCTTTACCTGTGCAGGACACACAGGAGGATCTCTCCTTGTTCTTTTTTTGGGGGGAGCCTTTACAACAGGGGTTTTTTCCATTAGAAACACACAGAGGCATTAAGGCGTGGTTCTTGTCTGATACATAAACATCACTTTCCTAGGACTCATTTCCATGCATCCACCTCCTCCTGGGAGTCCTTTCATGATCCTGGAGGTTCATCAGGAGGGGTCTCTGGTGCTCGTATTCACTGAGTGCTCCCATATTAAAGGTGACCTCGCCTTGAACTTTTCCTTTGGCCATGCACTGTTGCTTCTTGTTACAGAACTGCCCCAGAACCACTGCAGGCCTCCTGATCTGTTCCTGCACTGCCTCCAGCCACGTTTATCATCCTGTGTGCACACTTTCACATACTTTTATCTTTTTGCCCAGTCAGGTTTTTAGCAACTGCAGGGGAGCTGAAAATGTTTATTCTCTATGTTCTTTATCAGTTCCCATCCAAACAGCCCAACCCTCCCCCCTCCCTCTCCCACCCCACCATTCCCACCGCCCTCCTCCCCTGCACATCTCACTTCTCTCCACCGAACCCTTCCTGCTGCAGGGAGCTGCTGAGGAGCCGCTTGGTCCATCCCTGGATTCTCCAAGCACTGACTGCCCATCCACTCTGAGCACAGCCGGGGCCACATCCCAGCGCCTGCCCAGCGTCCATCCATGGAGCTGAGCTCCGTGTTCCCACCTTCTGCCTCTCCCACGGAAGAAGCCAATCTGTGTGACATAGGTGTCACCGACGTGGCCATACACAGTGCCACGCTGCTCATCAGCCTCTGTGGGGTGGCCGGGAACGCGGCTGTCTTCTGGTTCCTTGGCTTCCGCATCAAGAGGGACACCATGAAACCCATCACTGCCTACATCCTTGACCTGGCCATTATCGACTTCCTCTTCCTCATCTTCATGGTCCCCTCTTCCCTGCTTTTCCTGCTGGAGGATTTGTCCTGCTCTGCCATCCTGCCCCCAGCATACATTCGCTTCCTTTTCCTCCTGTTCGTGTTGTTCTACAGCGTTGGGCTGTACCGGCTGACGGCCATCAGCATCGAGAGGTGCAGGTCCATCCTCTGCCCACGTGGGTACTTCTGCCACCTTCCCCAGGACCTGTCATGGGTGGTGGTGAGTGCCCTGCTCTGGGCCCTGTCCATCGCTGTCATCGCTGCCATTTCCGCAGTGACTTCCCTGTGCCAGTCACAGGAACACCAGCACTGCCGGGTGGCTCTCATCTCCCTGTACATCCTCAGCTTCCTCGTCTTTGCTCCATCCGTGGTCATTTCCAGTGCAATCCTCTTCATCCATTTCAAGGGTAGCTGCCAGCAGCAGCAGCAACTCAAGAGGCTCGACATCATTGTCTTCCTCATTGTGCTCCTCACTCTCCCCATTAGTGTCTGGAATTTCCTGCAGCAGCTCGGCTACACCACTGTGTCCTCCCAGGTCATTTTCCTGTTCGCCTGCATCCACAGCACCATCAACCCCTTCATCTACTTCTCTGTAACAAAGAGCTGGAGGCAGCGCTCCATGAAGTCCCTCAGGAACTCCCTCCAGAAGGTCTTCCAGGAGTCAGAAGAAAACACGGCCTGCAGCAGTGATGACACCGGGGACATGGGGGCCCTGAGCCCGTTGAACTCTTCAACTGCACCGAGGGAGGACCATGGGGCAGTGGCTGAGGGGTTCCTTGAGCCACCAGATCAATAAATATCCACAGGATCAGCCTCCCACACTGTATTCCAGCAGGAGAAGGGAGCAGGGGCAGTGCCAAGGACGATGCGGGAAGGAAGCTCTGCCGGGAGCACACTGGAGCATGGATTTCCTCCTCCCTTCTGGTTTCTAGAACACTGTTCCCCCAAAGGGATCGTGCCCCTCACGACTGTGATCCCAAAAATCCCCCTGGCATGGTTCCTTCTGACAAGCACCCACCTGCCCCACCAGCACTGCCAGCACTGCCAGCATTCCAGTGCCACCAGCACCACCAGCATCCCCCTGCTGCTGGAGGGATCATGACCCCTCAGGGAAGTGAAACGAGGAAAGGTAGGAGCCTGTCAGAAGAGGGAAGGTAGTCAGGGAACAGGACATTCTGCAGGGAAGGAGTGTTTCTAACCAGGGGGAAAAGAGGAGTCATTTGCAAAATTGTTCACGTGGACCTTTTTGACAAAAGTCAATTCCTTTGTGATAAAGAAAAAAAAAATTCAAGAGAGATAACTTCAAGAAGTGGAGCTCTGAGGAAGCCAAAGTTGTAAAACCGGTTTCGACTGCCCTGTGACCCCACCGAGCCTTGGGGAGCAACACGAGGACAGGGCACGGAGAGGAGCTGGTGGGACAGCAGTGGGCACCTCCTGGTGATCTGGGCACTTTCTCCTTCGTGTTCCTGACCTGCGAGGAGCCGCTTTAGGATGTGGATCCCAAAGGAGCAAGGGGTGCCAGGAAGCGCCGCTGATCGGGACAGAGCCCCTGTGCCTGCTGCTGCCCCACACTGAACAGGTCAGTGCAATGTTCTCCTTCCTCCCTGCCCCACCTTCCTCTCCTCCTGCAGCTGCTCTGTTCCTGCCACCCTCTCCTGGTGACCGCAGTGCCCTCCCCAGGTGCTTCCGCCTCTGCCCTGCGCTTCCCTTCTGCGCATTGACAATGAAATTGGTTGGAATAAACTTTCTAACTTAATATGAAGCATGAGTAAGTAGGAATTTTTTAATTGCTCTGAATGCACAGGAGGATCTCTCCTTGTTCTGTGTGTGTGGGGAGACTTTACAGAAAGGTTTTATCCATTATAACCATATACAGGCATTAAAAAGTCCTGCAAGTCCTTTCATGATCCTGGAGGTTCATCAGGAGGGGTCTCTGGTGCTCCTATTCACTGAGTGCTGCCATATTAAAGGTGACCTCGCCTTGAACTTTTCCTTTGGCCATGCACTGTTGCTTCTTGTTACAGCATTTGCCCCAAAACCACCGCAGGCCTCCTGATCTGTTTCTGCACTGGTTCCAGCCATGTTTATTGCCCCGTGTGCAAACCTTTACATCCTTTTATCTTTTTGTCCGGTTGCTCTTTGAATAACTGCGGGGGAGCCAAATATTTTTATTCTCTATGTTATTTATGCATCCCCTGCTGAACAGTGTCCATGCCTGGAGCTGAGCTCCGTGTCCCCACCTCCCACCTCACCCACTGAAGGAGATGATTCATGAGAGACAGATCCCCCAGTGCCCGAGGCTCAGCCCTTGGCCCGGTGGGGAGATGCAAAGGCAGCCAGAGAGAGCATTGCTCTGCCTCCGGGGGAATCTCCCACAGGGGCATTTTCACCCCGCACTGACTCTCTCTGTCTGTGGGCACACACGGCTGCGGCTGCTGTGGCAAGTGGGGCAGAAATGCTGCTCTCTCCGCTGTTTAAGTACCTGAGACATCTGAGTGCGTCAGGCCTGGAGGGAAGGTTAAGTCATGAGCTGTAATTTCAGCTAAAAGCTCTTCAGTGTCATCCCTTTGCTAAATTGATCATTTTAAGGGTTAAGAGCACGAATGGCTGGGAGAAGAAGCAGAGACATGGCCCAGGATCCTGGGTGGAGTGGGGCAGGAGTGGAGCTCTTGGGGGGTGGGGGGGGAAAGGCGGTCCCGGGGGGGGCTCTGGAGGTTGTCAGAGGAGTCCGGCAGGGTCTGGAGGAGGTCAGAGGGGGTCTGGATGCCGGCGATCCCAAATCGTCCCACTGGAGGGCAGCAGAGCCCAACAGGCTCAGAGACGGAGCGCGGCCACCGGCTGGGAAACCTCTGCGAGGGGACGGCACGGCATGGAAGTGGAGCGGACATGGGGATGCTGAGCCAAGATGAGGACGGGATGCGGACAGCAGAGGATGAGGAGCAGCTCAAAGGTACTTCCTTAGGCGCAGGGGAGGTTTTGGCAATGATCCCAGAGCTCTTTGCAGAGTGGAAATTTATTCTTACAGGCACCCAGCTGCCTTACAAGTACTGCCAGCATTCCAGCGCCTCTGCTGCTGGAGGGACAATGACCCCTCAGGGAAGTGAAACAAGGAAGGGGAAGAGGCTATTGGGAGAGGGAAGGCAGTCGGAGAATGGGACATGCTGCAGGGAAGGGGTGTTTTTAACCAGGAGGAAAGGAGGAGCCATTTGCAAAATTCTTCATGTGGCGCTTCTGACAAAAGCCACTGCCTCTGTAGCAAAAGTATCCCAAGAAAAATAATTCCCAGGACGTGGAGCGCTGACATAGCCAAAGTCACAATTTCCAACTCCTCCGTGACTCCACTCCAGGGCCCAGGCAGCGCTGGGATGGACATGGATAAAGGGCTGCCCGCGGCCCCTCGGCCAGGGGCTGCTCTGAACAGGCACCCGGAGATGCTTCGGCCCCGACAGACCCCACTGATGCCCCAAAAATACCCCAAGGAACAGCTGGCACCGGGGAATGTCGGCACGGGCTGTTTGCAGAGGGGCTCAGACAGCAATTCCCGCTGCCGACCTCCCACACACCTGCCAGCTATGTCCCAGCCACCCAAAATGCCTTCCCTTCCAGCCTGAGGACATCATCCCTCAGCAGCGTTAAAGCCAAGGCAAGCTTCCCCCACAGCAATGAAATGCCAAGCAATGCCCTCAGAGATGCCTTCAAATGAAAGGTCAGAGGCAGAGAAATCTCTTTGGATGGAGTTGGCAGTTTTTGGGGAGCCAGCTGGAACTGCACAGCTGATGGAAAGCTTTCCCAGGTGGCTCACACTGCAGGTGCCCTGAAGGCAGGGATGTGCATCCCTTTCCTGAGGGAAAAGAACTTCCAGAGGCCACTCCTGAGGCTCTGGAATGAAATCAGCTCCTGCAGGGAGAGAAGTCCTCCCATGGGCACAGGGGCTGCCTCAGCACGGGCGGAGCGCGTCCGGCCAGCGCCTTCTCCTGCTTCCAAATATCACCTGGAGCCCGAGCTCGGGGGGTGCAGGCAGCTGAATTCCAGGGAACTCTGTCAGGTGCCCCAGGGACATTGGGGGGGCTGGGGGATGAGGGTTACAAACAGCAAATTCTATGGAACATGAACCTGTCCTTGTACTGACCCTACTGAGCTTCCCTGGAAGCTCTGCTGCTTCCTGACACACCTGCTGTTAAATAGGCAGCTCTGCATGGGAATATCCATGCTCCAGGAGGCACTGGGAGGCTATTCCAGTGGCAATTCAGCAGGGAATTCAGGGCTTTGGGTACAATTCATGTGAACTAGCAAAGCCAAACCCCAAATCTGGGCACCACACAGGGAACAATCTTTGTGCTGCCCTGGCAGCCAAAGCCCCTGGGCTGGGAAATGTCAGCAGGCAAATGGATGGAATGATCTAAACCCCAGCATCCCCCAAAGGGACAATCCAATCACTGCCAGTGGGTAAAGAATAGAGTAGAGACTAGACAAGATAGAGTTGTGTTAGTCTCTAAAAGGGGGAAAATGATGCCATGAAGATTTTTGCCTTTTCTTTTATACCCCTGTTATACCTTTTTTACAACTTCTGTATTCCTGGTGCTTTTTGCCTACATTCTTGGACTTGTTTGGCAAGCTGAGAGACTCAACATTTTAGAAGCTTCGTAGCCAGGGATCAGTGTGGCCCAGAGCCCAAGGTCCTCTCCAGAACACATTCTGTAAACCAAGATAGAACCATCCAGGGACAGGTTCCTTGGGGAGGGGGGCTCACTTGAGCCTCTCATTGGGGAATCTTTGATAGATCTGCTAATTAGTAACACCTATAATGTGATACCCGATGTTGGGGGGAAAACAGACAGACTCAGCGGGGTGCATCTCAATGCATGTGACCTGGAGGTGTGCACCTAAGGATCCTTACAATAAATACCAAGGTAAAATCCCTTTTCCCCTTCTAACCGTGTCTGACTCTTGATGTCAAGACCAGGAAAAGGCATCACCAGGGTTGCTGCACTGTGCTGACGCTAGGGGGGAAAATGGTGCTGTCAGGGGTGGTGTGAGGGCTGGTGCACCTTTTCCCTGTATCCCTAACCTCCACTGTGTACTCTCCACCCTGAGAGGGAGGCTGTTTGTTTGGCTGCACCCAAACCTTGGCGATGAACTTTGCCTCACAGACAGGATGGGACCAAGGAAAAACAAAACCCAGATAGGGGAATAAAAAAAGCTCACAAGTGGGTGTTTTCTTATTATAAAGTTAAAAATCAGTTGAAAAACCTGAAAGGCAAAAATCACACACACATAAGGTTAGAACCAGTCAACACACACGCTCTCACACACTGACACACGCAGACAGACACACACACACTCTCACAGACAGACACCCTTCTTCAGCTTACACACTGGCTGCAGCCCTTGCTCACAACACTCCACTGACAAGGACACTTCAACACATCTTCCCACTGCTGCTCCATGACGTGGAAGGGTGGATGCTGGGAAAAGCGGTAGCATCGGTGACTGCAGGGATTGGAATCGGCCTTGGGGACCTGCAAGACAACATGAGGCAGTCTGCAAGTAGCTGACAGCTCAGAGTTATCCCCATGCACCAGACCCATGAGTTTTCTACACAAAACCCCACAGACAAGAGAGGAACCACAAAGTTTTACAACTGTTCAACCCAGCCACGACTCTACGTGCCAGGGCAGGGCAGCTCCAAGTGTAAGCACACCAAATAGAAGCAAAGATGACACGAGAACTTGAGATAACTCGCAGAAGATAAATTCTTGAGCCCAATATGCTTTGAGGCAATGGAACCTATGGCACTACCACAGTGAGGAAGGTCTAATACACTTCATAGAGAAGTCCATGGCCCATGAAAAGAAGATACTACCAAAAGTGAGAAGGAAGATGGATGAGAACATCTTGTGTACTTCTTCTGGTCTCCAAAAGCAAAACTGTAAAGATGCCGGAATGAGCCCGATCCGGGAAAGTACGGGAGCAGAGACCCCCGCTGCCCCTACGGCCCAGAGCGAGGCCCATAAAGCACCGAGACGTAACAAAGGCCTGTGACACAGGAGAGGATGGACACAAACTACAGAACACAAATGACAGAACACAGACACAAATGACAGAACACAGACACCAATGACAGAACACAGACACGAGCTGAACCTGCCCAGCAATGGGCCCAAGATTCCTCGAGCAAGATGAGCCAGAGGCTGACGATGCCGAAGGAAAGAAGGCTCTGGGGTAGCAGCACATGACAGTGAAATGTAACTCCTGCCAAGAAGCCAGGGCCAAAGCTGCTCAGAGGATGCTTAAGAAGCTTGGCAGGCCTAGAGAAGGAGGCAATGACTGCCAGGAGATACAAAGGGATCCCTAGGGAAGGACTCTGCCACCAAAGGCTGAAGTGATGTTGCAAAACGTGACCAACCAAGAAGTGGCCAAGATGCCCACATGTGGCTACGCCAGAAAGGAGGTAAAATGGAGACCGTGGCGATCGTGCCAGACCCGAAGGCGAGCTCCTCGGGCAAAAAGATCCACGATGACGGCGAGACTCAAAGGCCGATGACACGAAGCTCACGACAACACAGAGATGGGTTGGAACTGCCCTGCCCAGCAAAGGCTCGGGTGATGCTGAGGAGAAACCCTCGACCTTTGCTTCCAAGGGGCCCTCCCACAACAGCCCTCTCCTCTAAGCTAATTTCCAATTGCCTCCTGGAACTCCAAAGGTTTTTCCCTTCTCCCAGCCACAGCTCCCAACACTTAGCTCTCTGAAGACAAGCGGACAGAATCCATCCTGGATGGAAAAAATGCATCAGCACTGCAGATGTCAACATGTTCCCCACGGTCCGCTTTGGCAGCTACGAAAGATGGAGAACAAGGAGAAAATTCAGCCTCTGACAACACACACCAGAAGAGACCCCTTCTGCAAGGCCCCTCCCTCGGAACTGCCGAGGCTCATCGCTTACCTGCTCTTTCCAAACTTCAGCTCCACACCTGCTCACGGTGCCTAAGACAACAAAACAGAAAATGTCACGGTTGCCCTCAAGAAGAGCCACCCCAGGCTACTCCACACCACTGCCCCAGCTCACCTCAAATCTTGATCTGACTCTGGAGGTGGCCAGGACAAACCTGCACAATGAAAAGGGACACGCTCAGCACGCTGCCATACACCGCTGGCCTATCAGCCACCCCACCTAAATGCCAACTCACCTGCTCGCCTCTGGCCCTTGGCACGCCTAGGGCGGCAGCAGCACCTGCAGAGAAGCAAAGCAAAAACACATGAAACATGCTGAGAGACTGTGAAACCACAGCCTCCCTGCTCCAACTGAAGTATACCACACCTCTGCCTTAGGCTTGCACCCTCCAGCATCCAGGGCCAGGACATCCTGCAAGTGGACCACCTAAAACACACAAACAACAACGGATGCTTAGAGCTGCACCAAAAATTGAGACCGAGGCCATAACAACCCATTCTGCCCACTGGTCACTGCTCACCTCGCTCCATCACCCTTGACTGCCAATATCCAGCATTACTCCCTAAAAAAAAAAAAAAGACATGGAACAGTGCTGTAACATAGTCACCATTTACACTGCCCCTGCAAAGACAAACAGTGACTGACCTTCCCATGGGAATCCCCTCACCTGGTATGGGGCACTCTGCCACGGATTCAATCCAACTGCCTCTGAAAGAAAGTTATTACACAAGTCAAGGTGCTGCATGGTAACTTAACAGTTCCAGCCATCCTGCATCAATCTAGGAATACCATTGATTGTGAAATGAACAGCACAGTCTTAGTCCCATTACACCCACACCCCAGACTATGCAGCAGGGCAGAGCAGCTCCAGGCCAAGCACACACAGAGGCCTGTTATGCAGGAGATGACAAATGAGGGGATGCAACAACGAGAGAAAACTCTCAGCAAGAAGAATGACCACAAGGAGCAAGAGAAGGCAGAATGAGATGACCGAGGCAAGACCGACAGTGAGCCAATGAGGCTCGAAGAACCCTGGCAGAAGAAGATGCCAACAGAAGGACTCATTCCAGGAGCCACCTGGCAAAACCACAAAGATGGATGCCTGAGAACTGTACCATCAGCATCCTCTATCTATCCTCACATCCTTACAAGTCCTAATCTGCTATAATGGATCGCTGTGGAGCACAGCTGCGGATACAGCTCAGAACAAGACCATAAAAGACGCCCGACTCAACGCTTCTAAAGAGAGATGCGATTCCGATGGGCGTCCGAGCTCGCGAGTCAAAGGTTCGATGGTATCGGCACCGGGCCGAGGAATGCAGAGTTGGAGATGCTAAGGATGATGCCTGGCATTTTAGATAATCCCCTCAAAGGGGTAAGGCAAAAGACATGCAACACAAAAGACACAGAACACACGATAGACAAGTGACACGACACGCACCGGGACTGCTCTGCCCTGCGCACCTCAGCGTTGTGATCAAAAGTAAGACTTCCCCTTTACGTGGCCTAAGGGGCTCTTTCTCAGACATCCCCGACTCCAAAGCTTATTCAAAAACCCCTCCTGACGAGCCCCTACCCAGCACCCTGCTGTCATCCCCTCTGTGGGGTGCAGCCCAAGACTTATCTCTCGGACGTCTGGGGATGTGAATCCACGTCGGGTGCAAAAGACGGCCACCTCTCCATCTGGGAAGTTCCTGCCCTCAGTGGGCTGTTCTCTTTTAGTTGGCTACAGGAAAGAAAACCAAACATCAGTGCATGAGCTGAACAGCACATCAGCCAAAACCCAACAATTCCACTACTCACCATCCCCTGAGAATGCCCGGCTCCTCGGCCCGCCTGCTCCGGCCACACTCAGAGGCCGACGCCGTCGGCGCAGGGCACACCTGAGTTAAGAGGAGACAAAGTTCCGTGGCATTGCTGAAACTTGAGTGGGACCTCGCTCCTCCTCCCCACCTCCCCGACTTGCTGCAAATCCTCAACCATTGCTGAAGGCTACCCAGACAGCACCTCCAAATGGAAAAGGTAAAAGCTTCATCACAGATTCCTGTAATACTTCCAGAGGGCTCACAAGAGCAGCTCAAGGGTGCCAAACCAGCTCTGTCAGCTGGTCAGCAAGGGGGTTCAGCCCTGGTAGGCAAAATACAAGTGGACCACCCGGAACACACAAATGGATGCTTAGAGCTGCACCAGAATTTGGCACCCAAGCAATAACAACTGGTTCTGTCCACCGGTCACTGCTCACCTTGCTCACTTGACCTTGCCTGCTGCTATCTGGCTTCACTTCCTAGAAATAAGGACAGAGAACAACCCTGTAACACAGCCACCCTTTATACCACCCCTGAAAAGCCAAGCAATGACCAACCTTCCCAGGGGGAGAAGGGACAAAACAAAACAGAAAGGCACGTGCCCACACAGGGTCCGAAAGCGTCACATTGCCGGGGGAGTTTCCATCTGAAACCGTTCCACCGTGACCTCTTTCCACAAGGGTCTCTGTCACATTGGACCAGCAGTTTGAATGCTGCAGACCACCTGTAAAACACACCAAAAAATGCTTACAGTTTCATCACTGATACAGCAACTCTGGTAGCACCCAGTTCTGGGCTGGAATCAATGCTCATCTCAGTTGCTGGTACTCATCCTGCTCACGGGTCCCCTGGTGCCGATACCCCACTCCACCTACCCCCCACTCTACTCCACAGGACAGAGCAGTTCCAAACACAAACACAAACACAAACAACACATGATGCTACAGTGTGACACAAGGATGATTAAAAAAGCTCTCAGCAAGAAGAACAACAGCAAGGATGGACACGATGCCAAAAGAGATGACCAATGGTATGGCAGCCGTGGACACAGGAGGCTCTAAGGAGCAGAAGAAAAGACTGGAACAGTGACCTGTTCTAAGAACTGTCACTCACAAGGATCAAGATGGCTGTGAGACAGTGCCACATTCAGAATGCTCCCATATCCTGACAATCTTACAAGCCCCAGGACATGACAGCTCCCAGCTGGAAAGGATGGATGGCAGCACAGCCGGGAACAAGGCCTCAAAAGAGATCTGACTCGGTGCTTCTGATTTGTGATGCCCAGACACAGCCAAGCCCACCGTAAAAGAACAAACGAGATCGGCATCGTGCCGAGAAGAGTGAATGTTTGAGCACCTGGAGATGATGGCTGACACTTGCAATAAGCCCCCTGAGGGGAAAAGGCCTCCGAGATCTGATCCAAGGGATGACAAAGACACAGAAGACACGCTAGACAACACAACACAGGCTGGAACTGCTCTGTCCTGCACACCCTGTGGCTGTGAGCACAAGTAGAGCCACTCCTTTCAGCTGTCTTAAGAGGCATCCCTTTCCCCTAGGCTAATTTTTAAATCTCTCCTGGGAATTTCCAACCCTCTAGCCTCCCATCTCTGGATCCCAGCCCCCAACTTAGCTTTTGGATGACCGGTGACATGAATCCACACTGGACACAAAACGAGCCCACCTCAGCTGTCTCAGAAGGCCCCGTGATGGCTGGGTGAGCCTCTTCATCAGCTACAGTAAAGAAAGCCAAAATCAATGCCTGAGTTTAGTAGCCAAACCCCAACAAGTCAGCGACTGACCATCTGTCCTAAGTGCACCCGTGTCCTTGAGCATCCCTCTTCATCCCAAGACAAAGGCTGTGGCCATCATTATAATGGACACCTGGGCTAGCAAGAGTTATGTGGTGTTTCTGTGAGCACAGTGGGTGCATCTGTGTGCCTTAAAACACATAAATGCATCTGCTGTGCTTGCAGGAAAGCCTGACAAGGCCCCTGAATAGACACCATTTCCCACCACACTACTTTCAAAACCTCTCCTGGCACTTCCTAACTCATACCCTGCCCATGCTCCCTCTCACAGTTGCAATCCTCAACTTACCTATCAGAAGCCTCCAGCTCAGACATCATCTCTAACACAGGGCAGGTTCCTCTTGTGGCACAGTGAAGCTGCTGAAAAACTTGAAGTGCCATACTTGACACAATCTGGAATTTCAAGAAGTTGCAATGCTCCTAACAAACAAACAAACAAGAAATTACAAAAGCACCTTACCACCCCTGAACACTCAGCCCAAAACCACGAGCTTAAATACTCCCTGCACTCAATGCCATCTTCTTCATGGTGTCTCCAAAGCCTCTGCTGTTTTAGATGCCAAAAGCACCTCCTAAAAAACACCCGACACAACCTGAAAGAGATCCTTCATTAAAATAACAGAAGAGCTCTTCCCCACCCCAGCCCACAAACACAATGCGCTCCTGGGCCCCAGGGCTGGGGTTAATACACCCCTGGCCGGGCCCGCCTCTCGCTCCCACCACGCCCGGGAAAAGGGAGGAGGCAATTTTACCCTCAGGGATCGAAGCCCTGAGAGGAGCTGCAGCTGTTTGGCTGCTCTGACTTAAATTCCAGCTGAGCAAAGGGCTCCGTAGATGCCTTCTGTTTTACTGCAGCTGCATCCACTGAAAGGGTAAAAAAGCTTCTTGTTTTGGCAGCGTAGACAGATGAGTTGCATGATTCCTTGTTAAGCTCTGTAATTGGTCATTAGTAACTGCTGAGCAGTACTCCATGCAGGACTATGTAGGGTGGAGAAGAATAGTAATAATATACCTGATGTAACTCCTGTTGGGGCCTCTAATTAGGGCTGCATTCACTATAAATAAAACTAAAAAAATAATGGGCTCTCTGGTAGCAGGAGGGTTTTGTGTGTGCTGGGCTGCCTCCCTTGTGAGAGATTGGGTGCCAGTACCCAGCTAGAAGTGCCCTGAAGTACAGATTTAAATTCTTAAAATGCTGAAAAAGGGGGAGCTTCCTTCAACTGAACCCCTTAAAATGAGGGACTAGGGAGTGTTTGTCTCTACTTAAATCGATGCCATGGCAATAAATGGGTTCTCTCCTCTGAATCCCCTAAAATACTGGGAAAAGAGGGGTTTTCCTTACTTCAGGTCTCTCCAGTCATGGAAAAAGGGGGATTTTCCCTCAATTCAAACCCTTAAAAAGGAGGAACAGCAGGGCTTTTCCCTCAAGTTAAACCTTGGGATGATGGAAATGGGGGAGTTATGCTCAATTCCAACCCATAAAATAGCATTGTCAAGGTTTTTCCTTTTTATTTAAACTGGAGAATATTGGAAAATGGGGATTCCCTGTCAAGTGATACCCCTGAGAGCATGGAAAAGGCAGGGTTTCCTTCAACTGATACCCTTAAAACTGCAGAGGAAGGGGATTCCCCCTCAATTTAAACACAGACAATAATGGAAAAGGAAGATTTTTCCCTCTGTTTAAATCACTTTTCTCCTCACAACACCCCTTTTTTCTGGGGGCACTGGGGAAGGGCTGCCAAGATGAAAGGGGAAAGTGGAATGTTTCCCTGGGACCCCACATGCTGCCCTGCCTGCTCAGGTGCTGCCCCTTGGCACGAGGGGTTTTCCCTGGGCATTTTCTGGGAGCAGTGCTCTGTGCCCAGGTGCCTGCGGCTGCTCCCCAGCTCCTGCTGGATGCTCCGCCCATTGTCCCTGGAGGGACACTCGGGATGCCCCCATTGCCCCTCTGGACCAGCAGCTCCCTGCACAGCTGTGCCCGGGGAACCCTCTGAGAGCGGCCTCTGGCAGGAGCCGCCCCCTCCTCATCCTGGCCGGTCACACCTGGGGCTGCTGCGCCTTGGAACGGGGGCTGAGGAGGAGAAAGCTCCTGCTGGTCCTTCCCTCCCTGCACAGCCCTTTGTGTGCCCCTGAAACACCGGGGGGCCGGGCTTTCCTTGCTGGGGGGGACTGGGTGGTTCTTTGATCCCAGACTCTGCTCTTCCCCGGGCACTGCACATGGACAGGGGGCAGAGATGGGCCCTCAGAGGAGTGGGGGCCGCTCCTCGCTCTCGGGGCGCCGCGGGCGCTGCGCAGCCTTCCCCTTTTACTTCCCAATTCCTCCTTTTGTGCCTCCTTTTCCCTTGGGGATGCGCCCGGGCCGCATTCCAGCGGCCGCCAGGGCAACAGCGCCTGAGGGCGGTGGGGTGGGCGGGGTTTGCCGCATGATTGACGGGGCCGGCGGCCAATGGGGAGGCGGGGCGGGCCGAGGTCTGGCCAATGGGGAGGCGTGGCGGGGCTGCGCGCGGCCAGTTGGAATCGGCGGGAGCGGTTGGGGCGGGCGGGCATGGACGGGCCCGGGCGGTGAGCGAGGAGCGGGAGATCGGGATGGGGAACGGGATGGGGAACGGGGATACGGGATGGGGAACGGGGATACGGGATGGGGAACGGGGATACGGGATGGGGAACGGGATGGGGAATGGGATAGGGAACGGGGGACGGGATGGGGAACGGGATGGGGAACGGGGGACGGGATGGGGAACGGGATGGGGAACGGGATGGGGAACGGGATGGGGAACGGGGGACGGGATGGGGAACGGGATGGGGAACGGGGGAACGGGATAACGGGATGGGGAACGGGATGGGGAACGGGGGAAGGGGATGGGGAACGGGGGAACGGGGGACGGGATGGGGGAGCGGGGGAACGGGATGAGGAATGGGAGAACGGGATGGGGAGCGGCATCGGGGCGGGCCCCGTCCCCCGGAGCTGTGCGGATGCCGCGGCCGTGGGGGTGGCAGAGCCTCCGCCCACCCTGGGCGCTTCCCACCCTCTGCGATCCCGGCCTGAGCCGGGCTCTTCCCTGCAGGGATTACGAGGCTCAGATCCGGCATTTCCGAGGGCCCGAGCCGCGGGAGCCGTGGGACGGCTGAGCACGGCCCTGGCTCGGGGTGCCCCATCCCTGCCCCGCTGTTGCCCCGTCCCTGCCCCATCCCTGCCCCGCTGTTGCCCCGTCCCTGCCCCATCCCTGCCCCGCTGTTGCCCCGTCCCTGGCTCGGAGCTGACTCTGGAATGGTTTGCAGGTCCCTGCAGTGGGCAGGGGAATGCCTCCCGCTCCAAGAGAAGCAGAGCCGCTGGCCCGGGCTCCTGGAGGAGTGGGTGAAGGTGTTCGTGGGTGACAAGAGGTACAATGAACTGCTGCCAGGCAGCCCAGGATTGTTCCCAAACGTCATCCCCTGGCTCTGTAAGTTGGTAAGGTCTTGTTCTCCCCAAGCCCATATCCAGAGCCCCGTGCTGGGAATAAAGTAATTCCTGGCTTTCCAATACTAAAAACGCAGCACCAGAGTAGGGTTCTGTTAACCTGATGATTTAGGGGATATTTGGCAAAAATTGATGGTGGGCCAGGTTGGACTGAGCTTTTAACACTCCCTGGATTCACGGGATTGGGGATTCCAGCGTGCACCACACAGGTTTTTTCAGGGAAATCCCTTGATCCCCAAATCCGTATGAGTTCAAAGCAAAAAGCCCTGGGAGCTGAAGGCAACAGGATGTTTCTTGGGAATGTTCAAGTATTCGGTGTGTCCGAAATGTTGGCTTTGAATTAATGCAGATGGTCCAGGATTGTGTGTTCAGAGTTGCTGGTTTAGCCATGGCCAGGTCTGGATTTGCATTTGTGGGCACTGAGTGTTCCTTGTGTCAGCTTTAGGTCTGGATTGGTGGGAATTGTCAGAGAAAAGCGAAGGGAATTGAAATGCAGAGCTCTGTTCTTGGAGAAAGGATCAGGATGGGAGAAAAGAGGGTGTGGAACTGCTGGGAGCTCCTGGAGTGAGGGAAAGGATGCAAGAGGTGGAAACAAAAGCTGTGGAACAAAGCCCAAAAAGGGGGCTGTAAGTTTGTCTCATACCTCTTTAAACTTTCAAGAAGTGTCATCTAAGGTGATCTGATGCAATGTTCCCTTTGGATAAATAATTTTAATAGTTTTCTGGGTATGATATGAGACCCTTTATCCCAGCTCACCCATCTGTGCTCATTTGTCTCTTGTATCTAATTTAAATCATCAGTGTCGTATGGTGGGAGTTTTTTACTTATAAGGATGCTAGAAGGAATTAGAGCAAGGGCTTGGATCTGAACCCCACTGGCCACTGCCTTTGCTGTTTTGTCTGCCATAGCATTTCCCAGTTCAGGGATGGTGTTACCCTGGGAGTGTCCCCTACAATGCATTATAGCCACTTTTGAAGGTTTTACCACTGCTTCCAGTAACTGCATGATTTCAGTAGCATGCTTGATTTCTTTCTTCTGTGAGGTTAATAAACCTCTTTCTTTCCAGATAGCCCCGTGAGCGTGTACCACCCCAAAAGCATACCTGGAATCAGTCCAAATGTTGAGAGGTTTTCCTTTGGCCAATGCCAAGGCTCGAGTTAGGGCTGTTATTTCAGCCTTTTGAGCTGATGTCCCCACAGGTAATGGTTTTGCCTCAATGTCAGTGTCTGTGGCTGTAACTGCATACCCAGCGAGCCGCTCACCATCCTTGACATAACTGCTCCCATTGGAACCAGTTTTTCCACATTTTCTAGCCGAGAGTCCTTCAAGACTGAGCTTCTGAGCTTACCCTGCAGCAAACTGCAGAAGGTATGAAAGCAGACAGGCACACTTGCAGGTTTGAGGCACCCTGGTGAACAGAGCCAGTTTCAACCCACACGAGTGGGTTTTCATCCACGCTGAACACCTTGGCAAAAGACCTGAGGGGAGGAAGCTGGAGGGTGCTGCAGCAGTGGGGGGGATGGAGTCATCTCTGGAGCTCTCTGGAGTATGTGGATGGTGTGGGATACCCCATAGGCTGAAACTCTGCAGACTTTGTGGCTTGGTGATGTTTGCTTCTGGCACCTTCAGGTGAAGGTGTTGAAGCAGGAGGAGGAGAAGAGGCAGAATTAGAAAGCACTTGGGTATCTCAGGCAAAACATGCAACATTTCCAAAGTGAATGCAGCTGCTCGCTGTGCAACTGAGCCATGGCCCGCTTGGAGCCCCAGAATGACCTTGTTTGCTGCACAGACAGTAAACCATCTGCTGCTTGGGGTCAAACAGGACACCTGAGGAAGCGTTTTGCAAACACAGAGTGCCACTTGTGCAATATTTTGGTGAAGGAATTAGACCCTGAGGTGAGCACGAGCTCAGTGAGGATACACCTGAGTGCCCAGAGGCTCGGAGGTTTTCTGTGTCAGCAGAGCTCTGTCTGTGCTGCTGCAAAAAAGGGCTCTGCTGGGCAATAAGATGCTTTTATTTTCTCTGAGATCCTAGTCCATGTTGGGGGTCAGATGATGAGTTTTTGGACCAGACACATGGCACTTCTGCTTTCTTCACTCTGTTCCTGCTCTGGGATTTCTCCCGTTGCTTCCATCAGGCTGGCTGAGCTTGGGAGCACTCCTGCAGCGTGAGCTCATGTCCCAGAGCTGTTTGCTGGGGCTGTTTGGGATACTGGGAGAGCTCATGTCCCAGAGCTGTTTGCTGGGGCTGTTTGGGATACTGGGAGAGCTCATGTCCCAGAGCTGTTTGCTGGGGCTGTTTGGGATACTGGGAGAGCTCATGTCCCAGAGCTGTTTGCTGGGGCTGTTTGGGATACTGGGACTTGAGAAGAGCCATTCAAAGGTGGAAACGAAGTTCCTTTCTCCTTTTTCACTTTTCCCCAAGTGGGATATAAAGCTTTTGTTTTATTTTTAGTGGTGTGTCAAGGCAGGAATGCTCTGGCAGTGATGCATCTCTTGGGGAGTATTTGTCAGCTCCCACAGAGCCCAAATCGAGGTCAATATTTAGGCTCATTTTACTGCTGAATGGACTGCTCTGCCCTGGGTTAATTACTTGGCCAGGGTAGTGGTCCAGCCTTTAAGCTGGGAATAGACACCACTGACTGCCCTCATCCTGTCTCCCTTTGCTTATCATGTGCCTTCAGCATTTATTGTTGGAAAGTCAGCGTGATCTGATAGCTAAGAACAGGCAAAACAGTTGGATCCTGCTTCCTTGTGTAGCTGTGGGTTTGGGTAGGCTGGGCTTCCTCCCCTTCTAGCTGCCCTGTTAAAAAACCTCAAAATTTCTCTCTGTTGTTGGTCCTGTTGGTCTGTAGAACATTCTGGAGCTAATTCCAGGCTTGTCCATCAGGGCCTGTGGTTCCAGCCGTGTCAGGCCTTTCCAAGCTGTCCACGTTGCAGCAGTGCCAAGTTTTACATGTTGTCTGAGTTGGCTGGTGCATTATTTTATTCCAAACATCAGGGAGTATAAAAGAATTTACATCAGCAGAAGCCCACAGCCTGTACCCGTCTTGAGCCTGTCAGTGAAAATCCAGCAAAACGCCGGGGAAATTCCAGAGCTGAGGGAGGATTTGTCAGCTGCCAGCAGTGAAGTTTTGGGGCTTGCCAATTTAAAGGGAGCTCGCAGCTCTTCAGCTGGAAAACTGCAAGAAGCCAACTACAGGGGCCACCTTGTAAGAAAAAGAGAAAGCTTCGTTCTGTTTGCCACGTGCAGGCTCCAGATTTGCTGCCTGTAAACAAACCTGGGCTCACTCAGTTTCTCCCTTGTCACAGAAAATCCTTCAGGAAGGCTGCTGCTCATCTTGCTTTCAGCTCCATGGCTGCTCTTACCTCCCAGGCTCAAAGGGACCTGAATTCATTTTCTGCTTCCAACAGGAGTCTTCCCATTCCATCTGTTACCCCTCATGATCCAGAGCCAAAGGATAAACATGCAAACCATGTTTTTCAGGAGGGTCAGGCAGGAAAAAAGGACTCCTCTGTGCCACGTTAGCTGGGCAGAAGAGGAAGGAGCTGAACTGCCCACTTGGGTTTTCCCTGTGGAGTATTCCCAGCAATGCCTGCTCTGAGAAGTTATTTATTGGGAAAGGGTGAAAAATGCATCTGATTCTGAAGGAAGATGTATCAATGCTACAGAAGGAAAGATTGTAGCCCTTCCATGCTGTTTTTCAGCACCATTTGCTCAAATGCTCTGTTCTGCCAACATCTGAGCTATTGATTGAAACCATCAGTGGCTGCAACACTTGGTAGTTTTTGTCCTGTGTGTAATCTAAGCTTAACTTTGTCTGGAGCAGAAAGCAGAGTTGGGTCGAAGTTAATTCTTCCTGATACAGTGTCAAAATCCTGCCCAAGCAGGATTGATTGGTGGATTGATTGATTGATTTGCAGTGGTCAGTGCATAAAGAGCCCCTGTGCCATGGCTGTTTCTGAATCCCCAGTGACCATCCAGTGGTCTCCTCGTCGTAGGTCCTAAATTTCCTGTTTGGAAGAAGCATGGCTTTGATCTTACTTTGTTCCTTTTTACTTGGTGATTTCTAGGTGCATTGTTAGAAATAATTAGAGCCTCCAGCTCCTTCCCTCATGGTTCACTGGGTTCTTCCCCTGTGTTCAGAAAATGCCTGGCACGACTAAACGTTCCTTCTGGAATTGCTTGAGACAGGAGTGCTTCGGTCACATGGATCACATTTATGGAAAGACACCAGTTCAGAATAAAGAGAATATTAACAGCCCAGTTACTAATGGGAATTGTCTCCAAAAAGTCCTGCTTGGCATAGCATGGGCATCCAACTGGCAGGAAAGGAAGGAAAATCAGGAATAACCTGCAGAGCCTGCTGCTGAGACCTGTGTTTGCTTGAGCTGCATCCTCAATATCCCTGAGAGGAATCCCTGCTTTCAGAGCTGGTTGAGGCTTTTCAGGACAAATCTCTTCTCCAGATGGATCTTTCCAGACTCTCACTGATCTGTCATGAGGCTTTTTTCCCCTCTGTTCCTTTTAACTGCAGGTTTATGGAATTTTATTAAGTGCAATAGCTACATCATTGCCTGTCTTTTAGATTTATCTGTGGCCTAGTCTTTCCTAATTCCAATTTCATGTATTTATGTCTGAATTCTTTTATTTTACAGCCATACCCTATTGTTTCCATGCAGTATCAGGAGCAGAACTTGATACACTTAGTTCCTTTGAAAAGGTCTGCAATAAAACAAGTTCTGGGGTCTCTTGTCTGAGAGGTCTGAGTATCTTTCCATCCCGTCTGCAGCTGCCTTGCCATGCAGAAATAGGTCTACAGGAGTAAGAAAAGTAGACCCTGATCCAGTCATTTGCCTTGAGAGAGCAAAATGCTGTGATCATGCAGAATTTAACAGCACTTAAATCCACTCAGAGTATCCCCGAAGTCAACAGAAAGATGTGTCCACATATTCCAGCCCCATCCCCATGCCACAGCCCATCGATTTTATTTTTTCCCCCAGAGCTGTTTGGAAAGGAATGTAGTGATTCAATAGGGGGAAAGAGAAGGAAGCCTTACATTGCACTGTGCCATTAGGGCATTGCTTGTGCAGACAGGGCCCATAAAATCGTGCCTCCCTTTTAAAAGGGAAAAAAAGCTATTTGCTATCCATGAAAGCTTAGTCTGGTGGATTTATTAGGAGGATAAAAAGGTTGTAAACAGGTAAGATCAACTTCCTTGACCAACACGGGGAGAGAGGCTGTTACCCTGCATTTTTCTGACTTTCACCCGTTAATGTCAGCCTTAATTGTGATTTTGAGGTGCTCATTCACAAGGAGAGGGCATGAGCAGCCCTATTTTAGAGGCCAGTAAGCTGCAACCCCCATGTACCTATTGACTGAAATTAACTGTTCAGTGGCAGTGCTGTTCCTGGCCTTAGGCTGAATCATTTGTTTGCTGAGCCCACACTAAATAGTTGCAATACATGGAATATATTCCCCAATCTTGAGATCTGAGAACATCTAAAAAGAGGAGCCAGTAGCTTTAGCACATTTATGATGAGCAGCTGCTGTTTATGGGCCATCTCAGCACATATTCAGCAGTAACTTCTAGATCAAAACGACCAAAAAATGACATTTTGACAGAGTCAGAGCCCATGGAAGTGGCACTCCAGCACAGGTGCTCCTGGTATTTTAACCAGCAGGCTGAAGAGAGAGCCAGGATGAAGTGTTCCTGGAATATTAAAGGGAAGGGAATTAGAACGAGTCTGGCTAAAGTCAGTGGGTGACTGACACCCATTATGCTTCCATTCCTGGAATACTCCTGCCTGTGCCTGGCATCACCTCTTGAGGTGTTTTTACGTCTCATCACTTTTTTTTTGATTGTTCATTTCTTTCTAGCTCAAAGACTGCAGGACTGCAGTGCGAGCGATGACCTTGGCAGTGCTGAAGGGAATTAATTGCAGACCCTGAGGATCAGATCCATCCAAGTGTAACTGCTGAAGCTGGCAGTGCTCTCCACTCTCAATTAGATACTTTCCCCCTTCTCTTTTATGTTGTTTGTATAAACAAACGCTGCTCAATTTTACTTTTTTTTTCCAACTCTACATATCTCACACCTGGGGCAGACCAGCTTTTCTTCCACGTTGCTGGCTGTTAGCAATTTGTAGTGTTATTGTAGTGCTTCCAGAGGAGCCCCCTGCATCTTCTGATCTTTCTGGTTTGGGGCAGGGGTGTGGTACAAACAGAGATTATATAAATTCTCTGCAAAATTGTGAGGAGGAGAAGAATCTCAGTGTGTATGAAATGGAGCAGCACAGAGCAGACTACGTGGAGAGTAAAGAGACAGGGGAAATATTACAGGTACAAAAGAGCAAAAAAACTTGATGATAAAAGCTGTGTGTGAAGCTGTGGGGCAAAAAGTCAGGGTTTGGGGCTGTCTTGAGACCTTGCTGCTGGATTTTTCATGGTTTGAGATGTCTCAGATGTCACTGGTACAGGTGGGACAGGACACCTGAAAAATCACCCATTTCATGTGCTCAGCTGAGCCTGGTTTTGAGCAGGGGGTTTGGACTGAATGGTCTCCAAAAGTGCCTTCCAACCCCAGCTGTGCTGTGCTTCTGTGGTTCTCATTTCAGTATTTGCCCTCCGAGTTGTTGAACATCTCTCCACTTGGTGATTTCCCACTTGACAGGAATCAATACCTTGTTCCCTGGAACTGGTTCTTCAGCAGGCAGTGGTTGGTCCTCACCACCTCCCTGGAGGAGTGTGAGGTGTCTGACAGTCTTTGTCCTGTCAGTTACAAAACATTTGTTTGAAAAACACCCTTTTCTGCTCTTACAGTGATTTTTACCCCGGTGCTGGGTGGGAATCCCCAGAAAGGCCATCACTGACCAAAGCCACTGCTGGTCCCTGTTTGTAGAAGAGTTTGAAAAGTGGAGAGGTGCTCTCTGGCTGTCTCGTTCAGCAGTGAGGAGCCAACAGGCACTGTGTGTGTGTGTGTGTGTGTGCTACCACCCTGCAATTACAGCTCCAGGAATTACTGTAACTGCTGCAGAGATGCCCACGTTGAGTTCTTGGCTTCTGCTCTTGAGTTTCCATCTGCTCAGATAAAAAAGAAGGTGCAGGGAGGTGGGAGCCTGGCAACTCGGCTGCCTGGAGTCTCGGGGCTGGTGCAGCCAGGAATCTCCAGTGCCTGTGGGCAGCCTGGGCCGGGAGTTGTTTGTTGTTTGCTCTTCACGATGGGCAGCAAACCAGCATTAAAATGGAAAGGCAAATAATCCAGGGAGGCCTAAACCAAAGCTGTTAAAGCGTTATAGAAACACAGGAATGAGTAAGGCAAAGTCCTCTGGCTTCTTTTTCCACCTTTTTCCACCTTTAGACAGTGCCTATGGGAATAGTAGAGGACTGACTGAGAGCCTGCATCTCTCTGCTTGACTCTTGCAGGTTTGCTGTCTTTCCTGTCTCTGTCTTTCCTAGACACAGATCCTTAAGGAGAGGCTCCTGATACCAGCAGAGTGCTCTTGTAACTGATACAACGAAAAATCAGTAATTCTGGGGGTGAAAAGTTCTGGGCACCTTGCAAAGAACAGTGATGGTAACAAGCCAACAAGTTTCTCCTTTGTCAGTAATTGCTGTTTCCAATTGAAGTTAATATTGTTTCCTATTGGACTAAATTGCAGCCCTTCCCTTGCAGAACTTGCCTGTTTCCTGAGGAAGGAGTGAGCCGGTGCTCTACCAAAGGCCACGCTAAAGAAATACAATGCTGAGCCTTTGCTGTGCAGCAGCCAGGGCTGGCAGGTTGTTGAGGGTTTTGCTGTTATTGTTCCTGACATCTTTGTAACACATTGCTGAGAGCAAAGCTGCACTGTAGAGTCAATAATTCTGGGTATAATTTATGATAATGGCAACAATCATTCTCTCTCTCTGACCTCGTGGAGATTAGACCTAAGCTTTCCCCGGGGTAATCCTAGGTCGGTGTGTCTCTGCTTGGTTTCCTTTTCCGAGGCAGTTTGCACTTCCCTGTCCCATCCCTGTGCTGCCCTGACCTCGTGGTCACTTACAGAGCTCAACTGCACCATTTTAATCACACGGTTTTTACAGCAGCTGCTGAACTGTGTGTTTTAAAAAGCACCCCTGCTCTGCAAGACAAATCCTATTCAAATGAGCTGCGTGTCTGAGCTGATTCAGCCCTGGTTTTAGATTCTTCTGGGCCTGAAGCACCTGGTGTTGGTCCCGTGGGTGCTGGTCTAACGTGTTTGCTGAGGGAGGAGGGACCAGGCTGTGCTTTGCTGGTGATGCTGCTGGAAGGGGCACTTCCAGCCTGGAGTCAAAGGAGTTCCACTGGAGAGTTTGTACCTGCAGGTCTCTCTTCCCGGGAAAGATTGGAAAGTCTGTCATGATGGCTAGAGAGTAGAAGGGGGATGCAGAAGCTGGAAGGTTTTATTCCTAGGCTTGCTGGAAAACTCTCTGCTGCTGGAGGGAATTTGCTTAAGGATTCCTGACCCCTTTGGCTTCGTTCAGAAATGGAAAAGATCCTTCCAGAGAAACAGAGGGCTCTCGTGAGACAGGTGCTGCAGGACTGGGGACCTTTTCAGTGGGAAAGGATGAGTTGTCTGGGATGCAGTTCCAGAAGGTGGTCTAAGAGGAATAGTTGAGAGGAATGGGAGCATGTTAGCCTGAAATTATAGCAGGGCTAACATAACCTGCTCAGAACTCAGCTGCTTGTAATTACCCTGCTCCCAGCAGCCAGCCAGAGTGATTAAGAGTTCCCTCTGTCAGCTCTGCACTGTGCCAGGTAGCCAGTGCTCAGTTCCCGGGTGGGGCTGCCAAAATTCTTGAGGAAGGATCCCTCTGAAGAGTTGGTGCAGTGGAACATCACAGAAACATAGGTGCCTTAAGTGACTTTCCATCTGGGCATCCCATTCTTCCTTGTACAAGAAGTTACAACAGTGTAATTAACACACTTTGGGGCCACTTTTGTTCTGCTGAACTGTCTGTGCTGAGACACTCAAGATACCTAAAGACAAGTGGCCAAACTGGCTTAATCTGAGAGCACAGTTTGCCCCAGTGTAGTGGCAGAGTTTTGGCTCTGTCCATCTTCACTCACAGTCAGGGCTCAGAGGTACCTGCTGCAAAGAAAATATCATGAAAACCAGTTTATTTCTCAAAAAGTGTTGTTTCTTCAGGATTTTTTTTGAGGTAGAAACCCTGGGAAGAAAGGTGTATCCTATGTCTCTCATACATTTTATTGATGACTCTTTTTTTTGGTGTTTGGAATGCAGAGCACTGGGTGCTGGGAGAACAGTTGATTCAAGCAACAGGTACTGAAGTGTTGAGCAGGTGAAGATTTTAGAACGCTGATATTTTCCTCAAAAACCTGAAAAAGAATAATTGTGCAATGTGAATTGAGTGCAATGGTGTTAGAATAGATTCATGTTTAGCTTTGTCATTTGTATCTTATCAATCATCGATACTCCTGGGCTTTTAGATCTGCTTTTTTGGCAGCAGCATTTTAACGGGGCTGAAAAGAAAAAAAAAAATCATTACAATTTGGCATTAGAAGCAAAAATCAGTGTTTTCTCATGCTGGTCATTAGCTGGGTGGGCAGCTGGAGCTTGAGATTCCTCCGTGTTCCTGTAGGAACCGCAGTGCTGCACCCTCAGCCATGGTCAGCACGAAGCAGGTTGGGCCTGTTGCAAGAACAGGTTTTATCTGAGCATAAGAAATCTTCATTCTCTTATCCCTATGAGAATGTTTATCTCATCTGTTAATACGAGACTATTAGAGTGTGGCTTTTTAGGGAGGGAGAGATGGGGTAACAGATAACTTGATGTGGAGCCTTGAGTGACAATTGGGTTTTTTCATCTACCTGTGCTGCAGGTGTCAGGGTGTAAACAAACATTGCTGCTCTCTTAGTCAGTCATTTGCCATCTGGGCATAAAATCTGCAACTCTGTAGTTCACAGTCCATGAGAAATTGATAGAAAGCTTTGCTAATTTGACAAGCTCCTTTGTAGGAGGGTATTGCTTATGCCTCTGGCCCTCTGCTGGTGCTGGTATTTGGCCACAGCGTCCTGAGGGTGCCAGGGCAAGAGCTTTTTTTCCATGTGTCCTGTCAGCATTGCTCTTGGTTAGGCCACACTGTGACCTGCTGAAAGATCTCCTGCATCCATATATCGAGGTATTTTAATCATTTTAATTGCTCTCATTTGAAGTTCAGTAGAAGTTCCTACCCTGTAGCAGGCAAAGCAAGAGGCTGCTCAGCAGCACTGCTGGCACTGAAAGCAGACTTAATAGCTGGAATTTGTGGCATCTGCCGAGAAGCTCCAAGTGTTGAAATGTAGTGCATGCGTGCTCTAAATTTCGGGTATTTGAAAACTGGAGGAATTTGAGCTTGGCCAATTAAATCCACCTACCAGGATCCCAGAGTTAGGCTGTTGTGTCTGCCATTCCCATTCCCAGTGCTGTTTAGGTTCAGTTAGATTCTATCCCAGGTCTAGAACCACAGAAAGAGTTTGAAATGGGGAGGTTTTGCAGTCCTAAGCACAAAATGGAAGAATGAGATGATTTCTAGTCTGGCATAGAAGGACTTCATTGCAACCATTGTTTTCTTGGAATTCAGGACACTTTTGCTTGCATTTCTCATATCTGTACCCTTATGTGGCACTGTTTATTCAGTTATTTAAGGCAAAATGCAAACATGGAACTCCTTCTGCTTTCCAGTAAAAAGCAGAAACAAATTCATTCACCACTGGAGCTTCCTCTTCATTCTGCACAGCAGCTCTTTGGTGTTTTAAGACAAGAACTGAGGAGCAGAGCAGAAGCTCCTTGAAGATTTAGGGGAAATGTGTTCATTGAGCAGTTTGCCATTAGGACAGAGCGATGTCCTCCTGCAAAACAATAATTTAAAGAAACTTTAGAAATGCCACACTGGCATCTCTTTGATCCAGCAGGGATGTTACTCCTCCTTCTGAAATTTGATTAATGGCAGATTTTGTGTCTTACCTGGCACTGTTAGAGAGAAGAGTGCTGTCCCTTCATTCACAAGTGCTACACCCTGTGGGCTTTGAATGCCCTTTATTTAAGCAAATGGACTCTTAAATGACATTATTGGGTGGAGTGGGTACCTGATTTTAGAGCACACATTGCATTATTGTGCCTAAGAGAGCTCCAAACCCGAGTGTGTTGGTGTGTTCTTAGTGCCTTCATGCTAAATTAATTCCTGGAACATCTCAGATTCCAGGAATGTGAAAAGCCAAAAGATTCCTTGGGTTTTCATGAAGAAAGCACTGACATCAGCAGTGGGGTGACTGACAGACACAGGGCATCCCTGCTCACAGGAGTGTGACATCAGTCAAGTCACTAGTAAAACAGGAGTTTCATCAACTTTTCCTTAGTCCTGAAAGGGAAAGAATCATCTTAGCATCATCTTTCTAACCTTGAAGTGTTTTGCCTCTAGATACCAGTATTCTGTGTTTTAAAATGTCTTATTTGAAACACTAGTTAGGTTTTGGCTTGTGCTGGGATGTGAATGGGAAACGTTTCCCTGTTTATTGTGAAAACCCCTTTGCCTCGGTAAGAATTGTCTTTGTTTAACTGAACAAACTTTTCCAGCTATAATTAATGGAACAGCTCTCAGTATTCCAGAAACATGTTTCTCTTCCTGGCTCTTTGCTCACACAGCTTTTAGCTCGGGAGCTCCGGGCAGTTTTCATGAGCGTGGCAACGCTCCCTGTCAGGATTTTACAACTGGGCCCTGAAAACGAGTTCAGCAATTGAGTCTGGCAGATTGGTTTTGGCTCCAGAGCCAGCATATGCTTTGAACATGTGCACATTGGCAGATCCCATTGAAGTCATAGCTCAAAGGGCTGCTATCTCAATCCTGCTCCTGCTGTAGGGAATTACGTGTAATGGGCAAAAAAGAGATTGGGGAAGCAGGAGTCTCGGCCCTGGGTAGCGAAGAACCACGCTGACCCCTGGTAAATCTGCTTGCAGGTAGCATGGGATTTTGTTTGTTTTGGTTTAATTTTGTTAGTTTGCCAGTGTAGCTGCTGGAATGCACTGTAGGAGTTACCTCTTGGTTTTTCTGCCCACAGGATCAAGGCTGGTCCAAGAGGAGCAGCCACCCCACTCTGGCTCTGTGCCCGTGTCTATCTCTGACTGTCACCTAACGTGCTGTTACAGGCTCATTCCTTTCATGCATGTAAATTGTGCTCATGTCCTGCTCCAAAAGGTGCCAGTGTTTTCCTTTGCTGCTGGAATTGTCAGGCATGGCAAGGTGTTCTGGGTCGGTCTCCTCAGGGTGGCTCCTGGGTGCCAGGACTCCACATGTTGGACTGGTTGGATCTTGTCTGGAAAGTGTTCTGTGCTTGCAAACCAGGGCAGTCACCTTTGTGTAAGAGCTGGGAAAGGCTTGGATCTGGTGTAGATGGCCTGGCCAGAGCCACTGTTGGAATCATGGAATCAGGATAATGGAATGGTTTGGGTTAGAAGGGGCCTTAAAGATGATCTTGTTCCATGCCACTGCCATGGGCAGGGACACCTCCCACTGTCCCAGGCTGCTCCAAGTCCTGTCCAACCTGGTCTTGGGCACTTGCAGGGATGCAGGGGCAGCCACAGCTTCTCTGGGAATCTGTTCCAAGAATGCCTCACTACCCCTACAGGGAAGAATTCCTTCCCAATATTCCATCTAACGCTGCCCTCTGTCAGTGTGAAGCCATTCCCCCTTGTTCTGTCGCTCCAGGCCCTTGTCCCCAGTCCCTCTCCAGCTCTCCTGGAGCCCCTTTAGGCCCTGGAAGGGGCTCGGAGGTCTCCGTGGATCCTTCTCTTCTCCAGGCTGAGCAATCCCAGCTCTCCCAGCCTGGCTCCAGAGCCGAGGTGTTCCAGACCTCGGAGCATCTCCATGGCCTCCCCTGGATTTGCTCCATATTAACTGAGGTCAGGAGTGCAATTAGGTCCAGACTCATGGAAGAATAGTTCATCTCCCAAATTGTTTGCAGTAGTTTCCACCTTACAGAGAGTTTTAGGTCACTGAGGAGTTGGGAGCAGCAGCAGGAGCAGGTTTGGTGGTTTCCCTTCCTCTGTTTCCTCCGTGTCCATCAGGATCCTGACAGCTCCGTGTGGGGCTGGGGGGACAGATGGAAATCAGTCACATCCTTGACCCCATAACTGTGACCATACTGTCACAGATAAACTATCATGTATATTTATCTGCCTCTTGTCAGCAACTGTACACACTTTAAAGTTGGTTTTCATTATTTTCTGCCTCTCTAGAAACCTTCCTCCTGCCCCAGCTCTGCAAATGTTACAAGTATGTGTTTCTAATGAGACACATGGCACATTCCAGAGCAGCACCAGTGCTTGTTTCCAGCCTGAAAATGGAACCTTTTCCCTGTTGGTAAAGTCAAGTTTGTAAAATGTGATTACAATAAATAAACCATAGGCTTGAGAGCTCTTTTTAAGTTTTGTAGTGAGTTCCCAATGATTACTTAATGTTTTGTTTTTTTTTTTTTGTGAGCTCCAATTTCGTTTTTCCTGTGCTTTGGAGTAACATGAAGTAAAACCTGTCTGATGCTGCACCTTATTTTTAAGCGTGGTTTGCAAAGGATGGAAAAGGGTGTTATTTCTGTCTGTGGTAAGAAGGATCAGAGCTGCCAGTTCTAGATTTAAATTACTCTTGTACCATTTTATATTCTCTAAGCAGAGGAAACTCTGAAGGCAGATTCGGTGGAGAAAGGATCCCAAGAAATAGAATATTATCCAGATGGCTTTCATTCCATTAGTGTCTGACTGCAGGATAACTCTCTAAACTCAGGGCATAGCCAAGCCAAGGCCTTAGTAACTTGATAAAGATCCACTAAAATTCGAGAACTCTTACCTTCTGAGATGTGAGCCAGTCATTGTTTTAAGGGAATGCAGTTGGGGTCAGTTTTTGGGGTCAGTTGGATGTGATTAAATTTCTTCTTCCTTTTCTGTGAGGATCTGGACTGTGTGCCTTGAAAGATGTTGCACATGTTGAGATGATCCTTGAATAGGGCCCAGCGTGGTGGTTCCTATTTTTTCCTGCTGTAAATGTGGGAAGATCTTGAAATTCTGTAAAATACTTTTGAATCTGTGAGGAATAGCTCCTGTCTGAAGCTGGTTGTATTTTGGAACAACAATTTTGTGCTTCCTCTAAATCGGTATCTTAGTTGTTATTTAATTCACGTATAATTACATACTCTGAGATATATTTTTTCTCCCTGCTGCTTGAAGAGGGGTTTTAGTGTTTGAGGATCCAAATTGTAAATATGCCACTGTTTTCCACATCAGCATGACATGGTTTGAGTTTTGGATACTCTGTCTTGCCTCAGAGTCTTTTCCCTTCTCCAAGTAATGAGACTTCACTCCGATTCCTTTTCAACTCTGTTGCCATCCTTGGGATTTTTCCATCTCAGTGACTTTGAGCCATAGGGTTTGGTTCCAGTAATAAATTCAAACACCAGCTCACTGCACTGAAAACCTTTCCTTTTTTTTTTTTTAGTCCCTTACAAAACCTCACACTGATCTTTAAAGATTTGGGATTCTTCTCTGTGGGAGCCTCTTTATAGTTCCTGCAAGTCAAACATGGGGGGTTACCGTGGGCTGCCCCACTCTGACCATAAATATTGTGATATTTCCACGTGTTTTAGTTCGCTCAGACCACTTAGAAGGCCTGGGGACAGCCAGGATGGCAGACTGTGCCTGTGTGGCTCAGGCTGCCAGGAGGAAGGTGAATTTTGCCATTCCCACCTGCTTCCATTAGGACAGGATTTTCTTTCCTGCTTTAGAAGAAGGAGAGCCACGTTTAGAACGAAGAACAAGGTTTTTCTTTCTTGCTGTTGCTGTCACTGTTGGCTCCCACTTTGTTTTGCTGTAGCAGAAGAGAAGGCAATGAAAAACAGCAGAGAAGAGGTGGGTCAGCAGGGAAAACGTTTTGTTCCTCCTTTTCCCTTTTTCCCTCCAGGTTGGAAGGGGCTCTGAGCAACCTGGGCTAGTGGAAGGTGTCCCTGCCCATGGCAGGGGGGTTGGAACAAGATGGGCTTTTTCCACCCCAAACCCTTGTAGGACTCTGATTTTCCAGCAGTCTTCTCACTGGATCCTCCTGGGGACACAGGCAGAGGGAGGAATGGGATAGAAGGGCTGGTTTTTGTGGGAAACCCCACTGCCTTCCCCTGAGTTAGCAGGTGCTCCATGCAGAGGAAGGATGACGTGATTTTCTAACTCTTCTGGAGCGCTCTCCTTTTTGCATACAGTTAACTTCCCTCTGCCAAAAATATCCTGATCCCAGTGCTCTTAGAAACCCTCAGAAGAGCCCACTTGGGGGAATGATTTCTTTGTGATGGGTATCCCTGAAAGTCTGTGATCCCACAGCTTCTCCTGGACATGCTGCACATGCTCTCCCCATGCCAGTCATGCCCAAAGCCGTTCTAATGAAAGTACCTTTTCCAGGAAAGAGTTATCCTAAAACTTGCTGTAAATTCTGCTTGGCCTCCTGGGATATGTCTAAATAAAACAACATGGTTTAGCTCAAAGGAGGGGGGAAGCCCGTGATAAAGTCTGTTCTTTCTCAGAGCACTCTCACCCAGCTCCAGTGTGATCCCCTCAGGAATGGAGTGGCTGTCAAATTCCAGATGGAGAGAATTTCGGGGAACTTACAGATGGAATATTGACAGCACGTGACAGTATCAGACACCAGTGTGACTCCTCACAAGGTCTACAGAAGAGAGCAGTTCCTGTTTTGCTTCCCAGTCCTGTGCACATTCCCAGTTTAATTGTGGCATCACTCCAAGACAACTTCATGGCAAAAAACTGGGCAAAGCCATGGGGGCATTGCTCTTCTGAGAAAACAGAGGGTCTGTGTCCCCAGCGAGCTGCTGCTGGAATATGACAGCTTCCCAAGGCTGGATCACTTCATGTGTGGAATTTAATGAGCTGCCAAACACTTCTAAATGTCAGGAAGACCAGAGGAAAGCGGCAGCGTGCAGAACATGGCACAGGCAGGAGCACGGAGACAGAAATGAATTCTTTAGCTTGCAGCATCTCCCAGTTAATTTTCCATGAAGGTTTCTCCCCTTCCCCTCCTGCAGTGTTTCTCAGACTGTGAAATGATCAGTGATTCCTTGGAGGCAGATGGATGCCCAGGTTAAGGGCCACAGGGATGAGAACGGCGTTTTATTTTCTAGGGAATGAATAATTTCATTTATTTTCTTAGCGCAGCGTGACCCAGTGTTGGTGTTTCAGTTGAACTGCACCTCTTCTTTCTGCTTCAGTCCTGGGATAATGCTGCTTATCTGGTGGGGTGTCAGTGAGCAAAGGAAGATAAAGCTGTTCCCAGAGCGTGGCTAGATTGGGAGAAAGGAAACAGTTGGATAAAAGCAGGGGGGGGGAAGAGTAAAAAGCCCATCCTCAAGCTAGAAATTTTGCAGAGAAACAAAGTTTTTTCAGCAAAATAGCAGTTGAAGCCATTACAGTGACCCTTGATAGAATAATGAATAATTTATCCAATTTGCTAGTTGGTGGGGTTTGGAAAATCAGGACAGCAGGATGAGAACGGCCTTCCTGACACTGCTGTTTGCATTCCAAAGGCTGCTCCCCTTTGGGCACAGGGGAACCAGTCTGAGCTGTCACTTTTAAAGCCTTTGGAAAAATCGGCTGAGATTAAAAAAAGAAACAGAAGGGGGAAAAAGAAAAAAAAAAAATCTTTCTCCTTGCCATTCCTCCCAAAGTAAGTTTTCCACATCCAAGGTCTGCTTGTGTGGAAGCCGCTTATAACCCTGGCACATGTGGATATTTTTGCAGAGTGGAAATTCCTTCAGGATAGGTGTTATTTCTGGTGCAGACTCCATGGCATTTGCTGCTGGCTGACCACAGGCTCTGGCTGCCCAGGGCCTTGAGTCAGTCACCAGGGTTTGATCAGGGACGTGGTTCCCTGCCCAGCAGTGTTCCCACCATGGCAGTGTCAGGGAAGCTGGGATGTGGCCTAAATCTTTATTTACCACAAAAGGTGGCAGATGGAATCGCTTGTAAGATGAGCTTTTCCAGTGCTCCTGAGCATTCCCAGTCTAAATTTAATTTAGTTCTGTTTTTAATCTTGGTGCTTTTAGCCTCCCTGGCCTACCTCTGTGCCCTCACCACCTCTGTGGAGCTTTGAATCCCATGCTAGAAGCTCTGCAGAGTACATAGGAAGGATAAATGATTAATTTTGGCTTCTCCCTGAAGTACCTGCATTTAAAAAGCGTGAATTACTCTTTTCCAGGCCGGATAAGAGTTGAAATTCTCTGGAGCAGAGAATTTGCTGAAAGGCATCTCCCAAATGCCTGGTGACAATTCTGCTCTTCCCTTAGGGGGAAGTCAATCAGCTCTGAATTGGATGAGCTGGAATGATTCATCCCATCCCTTTCAGAAAGTCTTTGGAAGGATGAGCTGCTGGGTGGTTTTCAAAGTGGTGATTGTAGCAAGCCTGAGATTCTGATTCTGTGACATAGAAGTAAACTGATAACGGGACAAAGGCAATGTCCTGTTAAAAACACCCTTGCCCTGGCAGTCCGGGATGGATCGGGTGTTAAAAACACCTCTGGTTTTGTAGATGCTGCTTCACAACTCAGAAGAAAAGGAGACGAGGAGAAAATAGTGGGTGTGTTTGTAGAGTGATAATGGCAGCGTTTCGGGGTGCAGCTGGGAAAATGGGAGCAGCACATGTTTGTACAGAGTGCAGTTATTCCAGCCTGAAGGGTGTTCAGGGTCGTGACAAAGGGAGTTCTGCTTGCAAATCCCATTCTGGAGAAATGGTTTCTAACGGGATTGGCGCGGCTCACTCTTCCTGCCCTCGCATGTGCACACAGGCACAGCTTTGAGAACACCTTTCATGGCTTCAGCTGCTTTCATTAATGCCCAAATCAGCTCATATTCCCTCATATGTATCTCTTTCTCTCTGAACTTTGTAAAGGAATTGATCCTTTCTCCCCTCCGTTGCTTTCTTTTGAATGGTTAAACGGAAAAGGCTTTTTTTATTTTTCCACAGCGCTAATGAAGTCATTACTGGGAATGGGAGAGGTGTTTTCATTACAGCTGGCACTTCCAAGCCTTCCACTGGGGTGGCAGGTATCCTCGGGGAAAAATCAAGCAAAACAGATCAGTCTGGTTGTATATTGAGAGGGTGGATGAGATATGTTGTGTGTGAGAGTATTGCAGTACCTGTACATTAATTTGTAATCTCCGTGCTGTGCTCATTCTTACAGCAGGAGTAAGGGGGGCTAAATCACGAGCTGGTGCTGCTGGTATTACCTTATTTATATTCCTTTATTGCCTTGCAACCCTTTTTATTGAGAGCAAAACCTCTCTGCTGCACCAGTTCTGTGGTCTGGAGGCTCAGGGGGGAAGAACTGAGGGGCAGGTGGGCAAAACCGAGCTCTGCATAAGAAAGGCAAAATGCAAAAAGCCGCGGGGATAGTGGTAATGGAAAGATTAATGGAGGCAGGACTGAATTAACAAGGTTTGGTTGAAGTTGCAAACACTCAAGGATATTTTTCGTGTTCCTAGCGGAGGAGCATAACAATAACAATAAATAATAAATAATCCTGTACCTCTGGGTTATTTAGAACAACAGACACAGTTACTACAAAAGCTGCTCAGGTGACCGAGGCTGAGCAGCTCCTTCCTGCTGCCGTGACCTTCCAGTCCACATTCCCTCCTCAGGGGGGATTTATCCGTGCCAGGCTCCCCCGTGCACGCCCAGGCAGCCACGAAGCGTCCTCCTGCCTCAGCCAGCGCTCACTAATGGATTTGTGCCCTCGTTCCCAGCCCCTTCATGCTGCTGCCGCCGCTGATGGAGTGGATGCGGGTGGCCATCACCTACGCCGAGCACCGGCGCAGCCGCACCGTGGACAGCGATGACATCCGGCAGACGGCCAGGCTGCTCCTGCCGGGGCTGGACTGCGAGCCTCGCCAGCTCAAGTACGTGGGCTAAGCTTTGGAAAGGTCCTCCAGCCCTGCAGCTTCTCGAAGCGTTGTTTTGCTGCCTTCCCCAGAAGCCAGATCTCACTGTGCTGTGTGATACACGTTTCACCTTCTGGTACTTCGAGATAAAGGAGCTGTGGCCAAACTCTGCAGAAAGATTTTTGTCTTTCTGAAAGTTAAATATGAAATACAAGTATTTGGGTTTGGGGTTTTTTGATGCCTCAGCCTTAATTACAAGATTATTCTTTGCTTTTTAAGAGAGCTTGAATGAAAGATTTAAACTAATGAAAAAACCCCGTTGGTTCCACAGCACATTATTTGATCCTTTAAAGCAGTCGTTTTGTATCCAGCACATTCAGGGGGAAAGGAGATCTTGACATTGATTGATTGATTGATTGATTGGTTTCTGGCTTGCTGTGGGATAGGAGCAATGTGCAAAGACAAGTGCCATCCCTTCAAAAACCTTTGCTTTTCTGTGGTTCACTGGATTTCAAGTGGAGTGATTTTATTTCACTTTTTTTTTTACAGAGTTGTTCTTTTTCTTCTTACTATTATATAAAGATTTGCATCATATTCTGTGCAATATTGTAGATTATGATACCAGTTGGAACAAGGTTGTGATAGCCTGGCTGTAGGATTTTATATAAGATTCATCCTGAATCTTCTGCGTGAGGTGATGAGTGGTTTGCTCCTCTGGCAGGCTGTCCAGGCTCTCCAGAGGAGGATGGCTGTGCTGAAAGCACCTCATTTATCAGAGGAACTTGGCAGGCTGATATCTCACTCACTGAGAGTTTGCTCAAGAGCCTGTGCTGGGATCCAGACAGGTACAGGGGAAGGCATTCACCCTAAAATAACATCAAAGGGCTGAGCCTGCCAGTGCCCAGCTGAGATAGGAAACCTCCACTTGGGAAGTGATCCTTCAGTGAAGGAGACACACTTCCAGGTCTGGGATTCAGAAGAATCTGAGCAGACAGCCAGAGGATTTACAGTAATAATCCCTGGGCTCCTTCCAGATGACAGAAAAGTTGTCTTGGTAGTCATCTGAAGGATAAGGATTTAGTAGATCCTTGTAGAAATGTTAAAGCACTTCTTTTAATTGAGTTGCTGGAAAAGCATTGAGGGTTTTCCCCTGCCTAAATTTGATTTTTATTTCATACTTTTTAACAGTTTCTATATTTTTTGCCCAGAAAAGACTATAAAGATCCTTATCTTTTTTTATGGTATGGGCACCATCCAGGAATTGTTTTGTCTTTCACAGACCTGAGTGCTGCTTCAGCTCCTTCTGGAGACTGGATGCTAAAGCTGCTACTGAGAAATTCCAGCAGGATCTGGGCTTCCGGATGCTGAACTGCGGGAGGACGGATCTGATCAACCAAGCCATCGATGCCCTGGGCCCTGATGGGGTGAACACCATGGATGATCAGGTGTGCCCCAGAACAAATGCTCACAACCCCAGCATTCCCTGCATCAGCAGCTCGCTCCTTCCTTTGCACCTGGCAAATCAATCCGAGGTCGTGTTTGTTGCCTCTCCAAGGGTTTTCTAGTTCTAGCTCGTGTTTTAGGCTGAAAATGCATCCCTTGAAACACAAAACAATACTTTCCCAGCCCACTCTCATGCCACCCCTCCAAAAACTCCCATTACAGCCTGGAGTGGATTGTTTATCAGCTGGAATGCCTGTTCCTTGGACGGGCTGTCTCAGGCACTGATGGCAGGCAGGTTAACACAGGGGCAGTGAATGGAAAGTCTGACAGGTGCTGAGAGGATGTCAGAGCAAAGTGGTTTCTCTCCCAGTGACTCTTCCCTCGGGCTCAACAGCCCAAATCCAGGCTGGGTCAGGGAGGAGTGACCACAAGGTGTTACTGTTTCGTGTCTCTTGGGCTTCCAGCCCTTTGGAATACAGGAAGCAGCACTGAGAACCCCGCCCCAGTGGCCTGGTGTCAGTCAGTGTTAGATTTGCTCCAAGTCCATCATGCTGATGTGTCTGTTTATCCATTTTTAACTGTTCCCTGCTCAGCTATGCTGAGCCATAGGGATTTGGTAGTCCTGGGAGTCTCTGGCTGCTTCTGCTCGTGCTGTCAGTCCCATCAAGTAACAGCAGAGTCTGTCCTCTGGGGCATCATTCAATGCATGGAATTAGCTTTTAATTTAAAAAGGGGGAGAAAAAAAGCCACCTCTCCTAAATAAACACTCGTCGTAGCTGTCACAGCGAGGAGAATGAGCTGTCACATCTCTGGAACAGAGGATATTGAGCACTGGGAAGGGTTTACATTCAGGTAGAGAGGTTTTCTCACAGCCAGAGTTTTGCTGCAGTAGCATTTCAGACCCAGCTCTGAACCTGGCACATCTTACATGGCGCTTCCCACCTTCCTGCAGTTTTAAGGGAAGTCTGAAAGTGTACACAAAGAGTAGAAACTGCTCCTGGACATAGCTGGGCCTTCAGTTGCCTTATTTACAAATCCAGTACCAGGAGCTCTCTGTGGTCACTGGGGCAGGTATCACATCATAGGTACTTCAGTAAAGTGACTGAGGTGGCAGGTTTATATTATGAAGGTTTCCCACTTGCTCTGTTCCATTTTTAAATAACCTTTTGCAGTTCCTGTAGCCCAGAGAGGCCTGTCATTCTCTCAGAGATTATTTTGTGGTTTGCCTTGTGAGCCGCTGTGCCCCAACACCACAGACATGGGTGCCAGGACTGTCACTTCTCGCTGCAGGATGTTCCCTACCTCTCATCCAGCCAGCAAACTGGAGCTCTCTGGCTTTTGTCAGCGTGGAGACCCCTGTGGGCAGCTCCCTGAGGAAGTTTGAGGCGTTTCTGCTGTCACTGACTGATGTCTCATCCTGTGGGTGTGATCCTCGTGCCAGCCCTGCTGTGAGCGGGGCAGCTCTGCCATCTTTGCCCCTCAGAGAGTGTTTTGGCACCAAGAAAAAGGGCAGGACAGGGCCCCTCTGGAGACATTGTTGCTTGGAAATTCCCCACTTGACTCTGGAGCAACTCAGCTTTGTGTCCAAGCAAGTGCCTGCATGGCACTGCAACCCCAGGCAGAGTTAAATCCAAGTTCTGGGAATGAACTCTGCCATAGCTGGAATAGGAACCCGAAGCTGAACTTTGCCTCCAGCTTGTTTTGCCCCTCTTGGTAAAGAATAAGGCAAAGGCAGATGCCCAAACTTGGGAAAACTGACGTAGGCATGAGAGAACTGCTGGACTAATTTAATATGAAGGCTTCAGATCCAGGTTTGGATTTGGACCACTCCCAGGGTGTGAGCATGTCCAGGATGTTCAGACCCACTTCTCCATCTGTGTGCATGGAGATTTGTGGGAAAGAACTCAGAACTCAGAAACCTGAGTTTGGGGCAGGTCCCTGTATTCAGTTCTGGTGGGGACCAGCCAGCACCCTGCTTTCAGGGGATTTGAGATGTTTAGGGAAACTCTTCTTTAGGAAGCCTCTCCTTCCCTTTGCAAGGGGCAAGCAGGGAGTGCAAACCCAACATTAAAAATTTTTAAAAGGACAACAGAAGTCTATAGAAGCCTACAGTTTTAGAACCCTGACTGGGGCTTGTGCCTGCAGACCTGAGTTTTAAATTCTCAGTTTACGTATCTGTAATGAGTATGGAACCTCCCAAGCCCCACAAAAGCCAAAATACCTCCCCCAGAGAGAATCTCACCCAGAAATATCGTCACAAATGGAGCTGCCCCAAAGCAGGAAGCTTGGAGTTGTGGCTGCTTTGAAAAGACACCTTTGCAGAGTCAGGAGCAGTCTCCTGGCTGAGAGCTGTAATTCCATTTTACAGTACAGGCCCCATTAAGGATGAAGCTCTGTTATTGCCCACTGAGCAGCAGAGATGCTGCCTGCAAAAATTCAAATGCCTGCAGTAATTAAGGGGAGGGGGCAGGAAAGCTGTGGGATGTGAGCAGGAATGGCTTTTACCAGGCCATTTCCTTTCTGTCCTTGGCTACTTTGGGAATGAACTCCATAAGTAAGGCTCGTTTTCCTCATAATTCATCTCTGAGCCGTCATGGTTTGCTGGTTAAGTAGAGGGAGAGAGATTTATGGGATTGAAATGCTGAAATATTGTGGCAAACCGGATTTTAGCAATGGGGAGAAGTTGCCAAATAAATTCATCTTCTGTATTTTTGTGGGTTTTTCTGCCTTCAGTTCCTTTGGCTACAGATGAGCCAAGAAATGGCGTTTCTTTGTTGGCAGCCTTGGGAAAGCTGGAGAATTGTGGACAATACAGGGCTGGGATTTTCAGTGATCCTTTTTGTGTTCTTTCAGCCTTGTCCAGTGATGGTTTTCCCAGGCCATTTTCCAATATCAGTTGTGCCACTCTGCATAGAAATCAAAAATGCTTTATAATTTAAATGCTTTATAATCTTAACTTACAGAGTGTGTGTAGGGACAGCTGTCCCTACACACACTTTGTATGTTAAGATTCAAGCTCGCTGTGTCCATGACAGTAGGGATAGAAAGATAACTTTGGTTTTATTTTTCTTCTCCTTTCTGAAGGGTATGACCCCCCTCATGTACGCCTGTGCTGCTGGAGATGAAGCCATGGTCCAAATGCTTATAGATGCTGGAGCAAATTTAGATATACCAGTGAGTAACCCTCTGCCCATAATTATCCAGCTGTAAACTAACAGGAGGAGCTCTGAATTCTCTCCTAGCAACTGAAGGCTTCAGTTCTGGAAACTTCAAGTGAGGCAGTTCTCTCAGAAACCGTCGCTTCAGGGTTTTGGGAAGGGGGAGAAAACTTTCAAAACCTCTTGGAGCACTCAGTGGCTCCAATTAGGATTGGCACTGGCAAGTCTAATAGGCACGGGGAGGGGGAGGGAAGGAGCTGCCCCAGGGAGAAACCAGTGAGCCCATTAAAAAATCCCAGGGGGGCACGGGGCAGAGGGAGTGGTGGTGGCAGTGTTCCCTGAGTGGCCCGAGTCCCCCTTCCCTGGGGTTGTCACTCACAGAGGAAGAAGCTGGTTCTGCACAAGGCTGGGGATGAAGGCAGAGAGGCTGCAGAGGGTGATTTGCCTGCTTCCCTTCTCCCAGGTGCCCAGTACCTCTCCACGCTACCCCTCGGTCCATCCCGACAGCCGGCACTGGACTGCCCTCACCTTCGCGGTGTTGCACGGGCACATCTCGGTGGTTCAGGTGAGATTCTGCCTGGGAATCCTTCCAGGAGGCACAGGGGGACTGAAATGCAGCACTGTGAGCCCTTGCTCTCAGCCTTCCTGAGCTCCTGAGCCTCCTAAAAACCAGTGAAAAAAACTGTGTGTTGTTTAAGACAAGGAGAATGAAAATTGGTGACATAATCCTAGCAAGGCCTTGATAACAAAACACAGCGTGTTTCCATCTTTTTCTTTGGTTTCCGTATTGGTTCAAGGCTCACTGCTTCCAAAACAATGCTGCACAATCATTTCTTTGGGTTTAGATAAACTAGTGCTTCGTGTGGAGTGGTTACAGGTTGGCTGCTTGATCAGGAGCTTTGTGACAGTAGATGTTAATTGGTTTGTAAATTCACATGTGCAAAAATCCAGTGTGTGCTGATTTCTGCTCTAATGGCAGCAAATCATCTGTAACTTCCTTTATAATCCTTGAGAATTGCATGAACAAGACTTAAGCTGACGTGAGATTTGAGCCTGTATCATCCTCCCTGCTCCCTTTTCTGTGGAGTTATCACAGGGGGCAGCAGGATGGGGTGGAGCCCCAGAAATGCTACCCAGACTTCCAGGGGAATGAAAAACTGATCACAGCAGATAATCAATTGCTGTTGAATTTAATTTACCTTCTGCTCAAAGGGAAGGAGAAGAAAAAAAACCAAGATGTAAGTAAATGGAGGCTGCACACTCTGCACACTCTGATCTTTTGTTTGTGTAGATTTGTACATAATTATAAAGATTAGATTCCACCTGGCAAACTGCCCAGGCAGCCTTTGGTATTCCAGAGGTTGGACAGCCTTAATTTATGTGTAAGATACGAGTTTGATTCTGCCAGGAGATGAAGCCAAGTGTAGCAAAGCTCCTGTTGTGTACTGCAGCGCCCACAGCCATGGAAGCATGGAATATCCTGGTGGATGCACAGGCACAGGGCTGATCCTCCCTGCCTGCCCCTGCCAGCGCTGTTCTGGGTGCTCCAGAGCCTTCTGCCAGCCCCACCCGGCCATAAAACATCCCCATCACCCTGTAGCCCTCTCCCCTTCACCTGGGAGGGGGTTCTTTCCCTCACAGCAGCTCAGTGAAAGCAGGTTCTGCGTGATGAATCCCTGCAGCTGCCAGAGCTCCTTACACAGGCTCCGTGAGGTGTGAATCCTCCAGGGCTGATTCCCTGGGGAGGAACCCTGCTTCCTGTGCACAGCATGGAGCTAAGATGGACTTCCTGCTCTGACTGCAGAGCTCTTTGGAGCTGGGAGATTGCAGTTGCACAGCCACAACCATAAAGGAGATTAAAAAAGGAGGTGGTGCTCTCCAGACGGGCCCTTGGCGTGCGTGCCCTCCTCGCTCTGAACCCACCGGTTCTCCTTCCTAACATGCAGCCCTGGCCGTTTTGTCCTTCTGAATTGCTCTTTTCCCAACTCCCTGTCTTTCCTGTGCCCCTTGCAGCTGCTTCTGGATGCTGGTGCCCACGTGGAGGGCTCTGCTGTGAACACTGGTGAGGACAACTACGCCGAGACCCCCCTCCAGCTGGCCTCGGCTGCAGGTGAGCTCCCTGTGGCCTCAGCACGCTCCATCTCTTCCTGCCACCAGCATGATGGGCCCTGAGTATCTGTTTTCCAACTTGTCCCACACTTGCCTCCTCCCCAGAGCCCCCACAGCAGAGCTGACAGCACCAACTCCTTCACCGAGCTCTGTCAAGGAACATAAACCAGCCCCTGTCTAGTCTGGGCATGTCTGTGGACCTAAGCAACACCCAGATGTGAAAAATGAACAAGTTTCCATTCAGCCTGGGGAAAAATAACTGTTATATGAAGAAATTTGGTTTATTAGTTTATTAAATGCAGGTTAGAATTCTCCATTTCTCCTGGTGGGCTGTCAGGAGTGGAGCATTCTGTGAACGAGTGTGTGCTGGGCTTGTTTGTCAACACTTTTCACCTCAAAGTGGTTTTAGTTCTTCTCCTTAATTTCTTTCTGCACTGTTTTTGTGCATTTATGAATATGAATGTCTGGCTTGCTCAGCTCCAAGCTTTATGGAAGGGATAAAAAAGGCCTCCTCCCCTCCCAGTGAGACCCAGTGCTGGGTCTCCTGCACCGCTCCCTACTCCATGCAATGGGAACGGAGCAAGGGAGTCCTGCCTGCTGCCAGTCCTGTGTTTGATGCTTCCAAAGAGGGGACCATCCTGATGTTCCTGTCCTTTTTCCCCAGGGAATTACGAGCTGGTCAGCTTGCTGCTCAGCAGGGGCGCCGATCCACTGCTGAGCATGCTGGAAGTCAGCGGGATGTCGTCGTCACTCCACGAGGACATGAACTGCTTCAGCCACTCAGCAGCACACGGGCACAGGTAATGAATGCTCTGTTCCTGCTCAGGACAGGGGTTGTTTTGCACTCGAGGTGTTGCTGTGTGTCCTGTGGGACTTTGTGACCCAAATCCCTGCGTGTGCAGTTCAGCAGACGGGGTTAAGACTCTCCTGACAGCAACAAAGAAGAGTAAAGATCTCTGTTCACTGTTTCTTATTCACACTTGCTGGTCTGGCTGTGCAGCACTGAGAGTCAGCTGGTTCTAGGCCCTACATCAGCAGACCAAGTCCCACCTAAGGGTAGGTTGAGATCAGGGTTATGAGATCCTGGTCCGTGTTCTGGGGTGGAATCTAGTCAGGTTGAAGTGGCCTGGTTCCCTGCATCTCTGGTTTTTGGATGGCCAGCCAAGAGGTGAATCATGAAACCAGCCAGCCTGGGGCTCTCCAACCCCATCTCAGAAATAAGACATTACTTGCAAGCTCCTCCAGAAACCTCTGTGTTCCCAGAAAAAAGTTAGTGAGATTCAAGGCTTGTTCTGCCATCAGATAGGATGGGGTGATCCTACAACCTTAACTAAGCTGGATTTAGCCCCAGGGGGTGGTGTGGGTGCAAGGAGAGCACCAGCTGGTGGCAATGCAGCAGCACAGCCGAGCACTGGGTGGCCCTGCTGGGCTGGGGAATGTGTGGAGCAGCTGTCCCCAGCTGGCTGAGGGACACCAGTGATGCAAACTCCCCAGAGCGGCCGGACACAAACAAGAAAGTCTCTTGCTTGCAAGTGCCGTGTGAAATCCCAAACAAAGCCACCATATGAGGAGTACAGGCCGTGGTTTGCCCTTGCTGCCGGGGCACCAGTTGCTAGGATGTGAGGTAGGAAAAGGACAAGCGGTTTCAGTGCTGCTCCACAGTGCCAGCTGTCTTTGGGAAGGAAGTTACGGTTTACTGAGCCGGCTCCCTGACCCCAAATCCCCCCAGTCCTGTCTGAGTCGTTGATATTTCATTTATTAATGAGTGAAACCTCTGGTCCCTGCTCAGGAACGTCCTGCGCAAGCTCCTGACCCAGCCGCAGCAGGTGAAGGGGGATGTGCTGTCCCTGGAGGAGATTCTGGCCGAGGGGGTGCAGAGTGACACCTCCAGCCAGGGCAGCTGCAGCGAGGGGCAGGTGCGGCTGGGCAAGACCCGGATGAAGGCTCTGCAGGAGGCCACGTACTACAGCGCCGAGCACGGCTACGTGGACATCACCATGGAGCTCAGGGCACTGGGTGAGCCCTTGCTGCTGAGCACTGTGCACATCTAAGGCATGAAAGTCTTCCTTTTCTGCCCCTCTCACTTAGAGGAGCAATAACCCCAACTGCAAAGCTGCCTAATTTAAATTTTAGAAGTGTTTAAGGCTCCTCACAAGGTTGGGGTTTTTTTTTTTCAAATTCCTGCTGCTCTGGGATGTCACTCACTCTTGGCTGGATCCTCTGTTCCCACGTATCATGGGCAAGAGGCATCTCTCCCTGTCAGATGCTGACACCTAAAATTCAGTGTTTATTCAATGGTTTAAGGTAAAGGAACAAATCTGATCTCAAGGTAGGAGAGAGAAGCTTTGAAGCTTGTGTGTAACCAGGAGCAAGGACCTCACACCCCATTTGTGTGGGGTTATGCATTCGTACAACTCCAGTTCAAATTTATTTAGTGGTTCTGACTAACCTTGAAGCTCAGGACAAAACAGGAAATCTTTGGTCCTTAACAATCAGCAGAAATTTCCAATTCATGATCCTGGTACCAATCCTTTGTCACTTAATCTGTCAGTGACCCAGTTCAGTCACCTTTAATATCAAGGTAAAAATCTGTCTGCTCTCAGGATGTAGGTAGAGCTGCTTCAGTGCTGCCAAGTGTTAGTAATAGGAGCAGGATAATGTCCTCACAAGCACTTCAGGAAATCATCTTTCACTGTCCCTTTTTCCTGTGGCTGCAGGAGTGCCCTGGAAGCTCCACGTGTGGATCGAGTCGCTAAGGACAACCTTCTACCAGTCCCGCTACTCCGTGGTGCAGACCCTGCTGCGGGAGTTTGTCACCAGCAAAGAGGAGGATTACAACGAAGAGCTGGTCAGTGAGGGGCTGCAGCTCATGTTTGACATCCTCAAAACCAGCAAAGTAAGTCAGAGTTTTGTTAACTGTGTCAGAGCTGGGTGTTCTGGGGTTTTTTTGTTGTTGCGCTCAGCAGGAGGAAGGGAATGGCCGGGCAAAGTCCCTGAGGAGTTATGGCGTGGAAATGGCCCTGGGAGCATTTATCTAAATTCCTATACAGCCCCAAAACAGGGGGATTGTTTTGGCTGCTGCTGGATGTGGTTTTCTCTTTTCAAGATGTTCCTCTGATTGATGTTTTCACAGTAGTTTTCTAGGCCTCATTTGAGGATAATTCCAAGAATTTGGAAGTAGTTGGAAAAGAGTGAGGAAAAAAGGTGAACCTGATCCATTTCTAGTAGTTCTGAACTTCTCTTGAAGCACTGTTTGGGGGGAAAGCTGGTTAAAGGATAAAGATGCAGAGGAGCAAGTGTTGTAAACCCCCCTGCCTCCCTGACAAAGCAAACCTTTCTGCAATCCCAGTAAATTTCTTGGAAAATCTGTGGGATCATAAGGTTTCCCAGGAAAGGAAAACTAAGGACAGAGATGAGGAAAGAGGCTTCCAATTAATGATTTGATGGATGTAGGAATGATTCTTGTATGTTTGATGCACCCCTTTTTATTCCTGGGATAATTTTAAATGATTTCTTTAAACAATCATTTCGATTTGGGAATTCAAATTAGAGAGGAAACGATGCAGAATAAATGCAGGGAGAGATCACAGATTCATCCTGGAATGGCAGAATAGTTTGGGTGGGAAGGGACCTTAAGGATCACCTCATTCCATCCACAGGGTGCTCCAAGCCCCATCCAGCCTGGCCTTGAACACTTCCAGGGATGGGGCAGCCACGATTTCCCTGGGTTTAGGAGCACAAGAGGAAATTTCCAGCAGGAACTGAGGGGTTTCCTTTGCTCTGCCTGGCCCTAGCAGGGCTTTGGGAGGCAGAGGGTGTGGGAACAGGAGCTCTGTCCACTGCCTTGGGGGAGTCTCTGCTGTCCCAAAATGCAGCAGAGCAAGTGGTTGTGGTTGAACATCCCGTTCAAAGGAGATGCCAGGCCAGGAACGGGAATGGACTGCAGAGCAGGGATGGTGCCCAGCAGAGGGGTGACTGTCCAGGGGGTCCCAGCAGTCCATCCCTGCTGCCCAGGGTTGGGATGAGCAGGCTGGTGACTGTCCCTGTGCTTGCTCTGCAGGATGAGGAAGCCAGGCCTGCTGAGGAGGAAGATGAGGAGGTGTGGGAGGATGGAGACAGCGGCCACCAAAGGCTGCGGAAGGCACAGATCCAGGTAGGAGACGTTGCCTTCCGAGGAGAGGGACTTGTCTGTCCCGTTGGAATTTGGGGAGTGAGGCCAGGGGAACAAAGGGTTTGATTCCATTTTCTGACTCGGGTTTTCATGTGCCTTAAGAGAGCTTTGTGAAAATGTCATTATCCCTGATTGAATCTCTGAAAAACAGGGATTGAAGCTTTCAGAAGGGGCCCAACCCTGCCTGCAGGTATCCAAGTGCAGCCCCCACTCCCTGTTTTTGTGTACAGCTGGGATGAGACCTCAGCTGCTGTTACTTGCCAGCTCACAGGTTGTGTAGCTCAGAGCCTCAGCCATGAAGGGCCAGGCTGTGTTTAAAACAGCCCGAGGTACCAGAGAGCTGGAGTCATTTCCTAGCAGGTAACTTGACTTGGAAGCTGCATTCTAAAATTTGTCCACGTTTATTTTCTGTCCCCCATGGAGACACCTAAAGAAGCAGAGGTGGGGTGTTCTTGAGAAAAGAACATCAAACTTCTTTGGTGGTAGTGGGCTTAAAATTAAAGTCTGAGTGGAGGTGCCTTTAGGACACTTCCATTCCAGTATCTGAATGGAATTTAAATGAAGTATTCAAATCCTGACAAGCTTGTATGAACTCCAAAGCCTCTGCAAGTGTTTTACAGCCAGGGAGGGAGATAAGAGTCTGGAGTGTCTCCCCTAAAACTGGCTGCTGGTTTGTTTGGCCAGGCATAGGAATAATTGTGTATTCCCTGGGGAAAGGTTTACTTATGTGCTCTTTTATTTGGTGCCACCTCTCATTTGTTATGGATAAAACCCTCTAGTGAGCAATCAGAACAGGAGTGGGAAAGCCAGGAGCCTTTGACTTCCACAGTGGACTTAATTTCCATGCTTAATTTCAACAATTCAGGACAGGAAAACCCACTTAACCCGTCCCATCTTTGCCAAAAGCTTTGGTGTTTGAGCAGCCAAACCCAAGGGGCTCTGGCCCCACCAGCCTGTACTGGAGGGCCCCTGGTCCTGCCTGTGGTGTGGGATGAATTCCCAGTTGTCCCCAGAGGGGGCTGCCCTGGTCCCTGCAGTGCCCAGCACCTGAGACAGAGAGAGCCCTGTCCAAAGGGGCCTTTGGCACCTTGTCAGGAATGTGGCAGCAGCCCCAGGAGCAGGCTGGAGGTGAGACCTGGGGCTGTGTTTGAGCCTGACCAGCTCAGCTCAGTGTTTACCTGTGGGGGGAGCTTGGCCCCACACTCTGAGTTGAAGCGGGATCAGGGTGACAGATGCTGCATTTTGGGCACCCTGAGAGTTTCTCTCCCCCCTGGAGCTTTCCTGCAGGGATGGGGCAGGGCAGGGAGCAGAATTAACCCTGCACCTCCCGTGGGCACTGCTGGCCTTTGTCTCTCTGTTGTGCCATCAGCCTGGGGGAATTTGCTGCTGCCGCTGCCACCCCACCTGGGGGCTGCGTGCTCCTGGCAGCCCTTCCCAGCCCCACACCCGAGCTCCAGCGGTGCCTCCGGGCTGTGTTGGGAGCGTTTGCTGGGAATGGGCCTCATCCCTGGAGTATCCTTTCCTTCCAGAGTGGATGGACAGAGCTGCTGGGCTTGTCAGCTTCAGAGTTTGATTGCAAAAGTCACTGCAGGGAAGAATGACAAGGAGGTTTGTCAGAGTGGTGCTGTCAGACCCCACCTGCCAGTCTGTGCTTTGGGTTGGAGGTTGTTGTGTATTGGCCCTGCAGGCAAGGAATGTCCCCTTCCCACCTCAGCCCAGCAGATCCCAAGGGCTCTTCCTGGAGTACTGATTCTTTGCTTCCTTTTGGGATCACTTCATCTGCACCCTTCCATGAGCAATTCCTTGGCTTCTCCTGGAGAAAACCCCACGGCAGAGGCAGTCTGCAAAGGAGCCCAGAGCTGTGCTTGGAGCAGAGAGTGCTGAGAGCTGCGGGTGCCTCTGCTGCCCCAGGCTGGCAATATCCCCATGGAACAGACTGGGCAAATGGCATTAGAGGGAGCACAATCCCTTCAGGGAAGAGGTTTTCTCCTGTGCAGATCAGGCACGGGGCAGGAAGGGAACTTTGGAAATCAGCTGCTTTCCCCCAGAAAGCATCACTCACATCAGCATGGATGACATGACCTGTGCCCACCGCTCACCATGCACCCGGCCAGAATCAAGAGCAAAGGTTGGTTTGGGTGTGAGCACTTGAAATAACTTGGAAAGAGAAGAAATCACCTTTTGCTGCTTCTTTCTTTCTTGCAGATGCTGGGATTGCCTCTGTGGACATGTGTAGCGGGTTGGGTTTGCAACTGGGCAGAAACACCAATTTAGTGTAGTGGTTTGGTCCAAAATACTCATTACTGTTTATCTTCTGTGAGATAAGACTTAGGAGAAATGCAAAGCAGGCACCAAACTCGAAAGAATATAAAGAAGTTTATTAACAGACCTAAAAGAGGAAAAAAAAATTACACCACACCTTCAGAACTCTCCTCCTCCCCCCACCTTCCTCCCTTCTCCCACTGACAATGTAAAAAGACAACCCTTGAGATGTTCAGTCTGTTACCACTTCCATAATAACCTTGTTCAGTCCATTTAGAAAGAGAAGTCTCTTCTTGCTCGTGCTATGAAAACAGTATCACACCGAGACAGCCACCCACTTCCAAATATTGTTCAGTCCATTTAGGAAGAGGAGTCTCTCTGTTCCCAATGTGAGTCCCTTCCCCTGACTTGCAGCTTTCCCCACAACTGCTTTCGAGGGTCCACTCTTGAAGTTTTTTGGGTACAGTTTTAAGGTTGAGCCGTTCGGAAACAAAAAACAGAGGCCCTTCTCCTTCCCTGGGAGCAAAGGGTCCTCCTCATCTTCATTGTTAGGACTATCTCTGGGAGCATCTCTAGGAACTGAGGTTTTCTCCTTTCCCATTTGGAGCCAAAGTCCTCATCTGGTTCATCTGGTCCATCTCTCCCTGTCCTAAGTTCTCATGAAATTACAGCTGCGTCAGCATCTGCCTATCTCAGCACAGGTGCTTTTGCTTAAGAGTTGAACACTCCACCCCCCATATCTTCATGAAATTACAACAGGATACTCTGATATATCATAGCTTCACAACAGACTTTCAGCTTTAAGCATCTCCTCTCTATCTTCCCTCAGGTTTTCAGCTCTTCACAGCAATAAAAGGGTTAATCTCACCTCGGCCTTGCAGCTTTGCAGCTGGAATGTTGAATGTTTCTTATCGAAGTGGAGAGGGGGGAGAGCCGAGCCGCTCCGGCTGCCCACGGCAAGGCAGTGGGGGGGGTTCCATGGCTGGAACAGGGCCATTGGCTCCAGGATGGCCGTGGCCCGGCCCAGCCTGGCCTGAGCAGGGCGAGGCCAGGCCCGCTGGCCCCTGCACAGGGCCCGTAGCCACCTGTGCCAGCACCAGAAACGGGAGAGACCTTGGGTGGGAGTTTGTCTATTCTTAAGTGTGGATCACAGAGGCAGTCACAACTTTAAGTGGCTTAAAGAATTGTCCATATTCAAACTGGCCACTGATAGGTTCTGTCAGGTCCCAGAGGAAGCTGTAAGCACCCCTCAGCAAGGACATCCCTTCCAGGACTGTGCTTGCTAAGCTATGACAGGGTAGTACCAAAATGGCAAAGATCAGCACAGCCTGGATTGTGGCTGGAGCTGCTGTGCAGAGTCGCTGTTCAGCTCCTCCTGAGGGTGGCCAGGTTCAGGATGGAGGTGCTGAAGGGCTTCCTTGGACATGGATGCTGGGCAACCAGAGGACGGCCCCGTTGTGCAGGACAGCAGCACAACCCCCTAATTTCTGTGCAATCCAATGGTCCAAGCTCCTGGTGACGTCAATTTCCATATTTCCAGCGGGTTTTGGTCACAGGCACAAGAGTTCAGTGGAGTTCACCTCTGACCCTGCTCTTTACTCAGAATGATTTCATTCTGGAATTAAGGGATGTGACAATTCCCACTCCAAGAGGAAGGGAATGTTGCTGTCCCTGCCCAGCTCTGCAGCCCTACCTGGTGTCTCTTCCCATCACCGGGAATGCAGGGCCGGCTCTGCCGGCCAGAAGGGGAAGGATGCTCCGTGCCATCCCGAGCCCTCTCCTGCCATCCAGAGGCAGCAGCCCCGCAGAGATTTGGGGAATCACCGCTGCCCCGTGCTGGGTGTGTCCCCAGGGCTTAACCTGTCCCACCCTCTCCGGGAAAGAGCTCCCTCAAAACGCCATGAAACTCATCTGCTGAGCCAAAGGAAACGGAGTTTATTCCCTGGGGCCCAGAGGCAGTGAGGGTCATTCCATGGGGAATAGAGCCAGGGAACAGGACTGAGCCCGGCTGCACTGCTTGGAGCCACGTGGAGCTGGGAGGGAGGAGGAAATCCATGCTCCAGTGTGCTCCCTGCAGAGCATCCCTCCCACATTGCCCGTGGCACTGCCCCTGCTCCCTCCTCCTGCAGGAAGACAGGCTGGGGGGGGGGGGGGAGGGGTGATCCCGTGGATATTTATTGATCAGGTGGCTCAAGGAATCCCTCAGTCACTGTCCCGGGGTCGTTCAGCAGCGCAGGGGAAGGGATCAACAGGCTGGCACCACCGTGTCCCTGTTGGTATCCTTGCTGCTGGCAGTTTTGTCTTTCTGTTTCCTCAAAGACCCTCTGGAGCGAGAGCCGGAGGGACCCCACGGAGCAGGGGCTCCAGCACCTCCCCACTGAGAAGTAGATGAAGGGTTTGATGGTGCTGTGGATGCAGGCGAGCAGGAAAAAAACCTGGGAGGACACAGCGATGTAACCGAGGTGCTGCAGGAAATTCCAGAGGCTGAGGAAGAGAGTGAAGAGCACAAGGAGGAAGATAACTGTGTCACGCTTCTTGGGTTGCTGCTGCTGGGAGCCACACTTGGCTTTAACGATGTCGATTGTGCGGGTGATGAGCACGGGTGCAGCAAAGAGGAGCAGGATGACGGCGAACATGGAGGTGAGAGCCACCCGGCAGTGCTCCTGCTGGTGTGATGGGCATAGGTATGTCACCGTGGGAATGACAGTGAAGAGAGCAAAGAAGGCCCAGAATTGGGCACTGTCAACCACCCACAACACACGCAGGGGAGGGTGGCACCAGCAGAGCTGGAAGAGCTTTTTCAGGTTGTTAATCACGTTGAGGCGCGCCAGCCAGAACAGCCCCCAGTAGTAGGAGACCATGGACAGCTGGAAAAGGAAGCTCACGTACACCTGGGGCAGGATAGGAGAGCAGGACACGTCCTCCAGCAGGAAGAGCAGGGAGGAGGGGAGTGCGAAGAGGAGGAAGATGAAGTCGACAGCAGCCAGGTCAAAGATGCCGGTGTTGTGGGCTTTCAGTGTGAGGAGGCAGAGCACAGCCCCGTTCCCAGCCAGCCCACAGAGGCAGATGAGCAGTGTCACACTGTGTATGGCCACACTGGTGACATCTATCTCACATGGATCATCTCCTTCAGTGGGTGAGGCAGAAGGTGGGAACACGGAGCTCAGCTCCATGGATGGACGCTGGGCAGGCGCTGGGATGTGGCCCCGGCTGTGCTCAGAGTGGATGGGCAGTCAGTGCTTGGAGAATCCAGGGATGGACCAAGCGGCTCCTCAGCAGCTCCCTGCAGCGGGAAGGGTTCGGTGGAGAGAAGTGAGATGTGCAGGGGAGGAGGGTGGTGGGAATGGTGGGGTGGGAGAGGGAGGGGGGAGGGTTGGGCTGTTTGGCAGGGGATTGGTAAATAACACAGAGAATAAACATTTTCAGTTCCCTGATATTGCTGAAAGACCAACTAGTCAAAAAGAAAAAAGGATTTAAGTGTGTGCACACAGGGCAAAAAAAATGAGGCTGGAGCCGGTGCAGGAACAGATCAGGAGGCCTGCAGGGGTTCCGGGGCAGTTCTGTAACAAAAAGCAACAGTGCATGGCCACAGGGCAAGTTCAAGGCGAGGTCACCTTTAATATGGGAGCACTCAGTGAATAGGAGCACCAGAGACCCCTCCTGATGAACCTGCAGGATCATGAAAGGACTCCCAGGAGGAGGTGGATGCATGGAAATGAGTCCTAGGAAAGTGATGTTTATGTATCAGACAAGAACCACATTTTAATGCCTCTCTGTGTTTATAGTGGATAAAACCCCTGCTGTAAAGTCTCCCAACACAAACAGAACAAGGAGAGATCCTCCTGTGTGTCCTGCACAGGTAAAGAATTCCTGCTTCCTCAGGCTTCCCATACTGTTAGAAAGTTTATTCTGGCCCCTTTTGGTATCAAGATGCAGAATGGAAGAGCAGGGCAGAGCAGGGAGGAGCTGGGGAGGGCACTGCGGTCACCGGGAGAGGGCGGCAGGAACAGAGCAGCTGCAGGAGGAGAGGAAGGTGGGGCAGGGAGGAAGGAGAACATTGCACTGACCTGTTCAGTGTGGGGCAGCAGCAGGCACAGGGGCTCTGTCCCGATCAGCGGCGCTTCCTGGCACCCCTTGCTCCTTTGGGATCCACATCCTAAAGCAGCTCCTCGCAGGTCAGGAACACGAAGGAGAAAGTGCCCAGATCACCAGGAGGTGCCCACTGCTGTCCCACCAGCTCCTCTCCATGCCCTGTCCTCGTGTTGCTTCTCAAGGCTCGGTGGGGTCATAGGGCAGTCGGAAATGCTTTTACAACTTTGGCTACGTCAGAGCTCCACTGCCTTGGAATTACTGGGTTTTTTTTTCCTCCAGGAAGTGCCTTGAGGAAGAAAGGTCCATTTTTTGATTGGCTCCTCGTTTTCTCCTGATCAGAAACGTTTGTTCCCTGCAAGATGTCCCATTCTCCAATTGCCATCCCTGTCCTGACAGGTTTCTACCATTTCTCCTTTTACTTCCCTGAAGGGCCGTGTTCCCTCCAGCAGCAGAGGGATGCTGGTGGTGCTGGTGGCACTGCAATGCTGGCAGTGCTGGCAGTGCTGGCAGTGCCTGTTGAGGCAGCTGGCTGCTTGTCAGAATCAGCTCCCATTCCGGGAAGAGCTCCGGGATCATTGCAAAGACCTCCCCCGGGTCTCATAAAAGCACAGGTTAGCCAAGAATTCCCATTTTTGTCATTCTGCTGCAGGCTCACACAGTTCAAGGGAAGGACAGCAATCAGCTGCTTGCAGCCAGGTTATCAGCACTGAGAGCCCACCTTAATTACTGCCAATACCCTTAATGATTCAATGAGAGCACAGATTTGGGGGTGCTGTGATCCCCTTTGCAGCCCTTCAGCAGAGCTCATCCTGATTCTCCTCAGTCTTGGGAGCACTTGTGGTTGTTTTTACCTGACCCCACCCCTCTGGGTACCATGTGCCAGGACCTCTCCAGCCTCACAGGGAAGGATTTCTCCCTCATATCCAATCTGAACCCACCCTCTTGCAGTGGGAAGCTATTTCCCCTTGTTGTCCTGTCACTCCAGGCCCTTGTCCAAAGTCCCTCTGCACCTCTCGTGGAGCCCCTTTAGCTCATGGATCATCAAGTGTTTGCCCTTGGAAGGATTGGCATGGTGAGGAGTTGTGCGATTCCATAGTTGGGGGCACAAACAGGGTGTCAGCAAGGAGGAGAGGTGACAGCTCTGGTCCCAGGGTCCCCACGCACAGCAGCTTCCAGCAGGAGCATCCCAGCTCCCAGGCACATGTCAGCCTGGGTAGGAATCCCCTCACTGCAGCTTTCTAGGAATTCCATGGAATTCTCTGTACGCTGCTGTCTGACTCCCCAGGGAGTGTAGATGACTCAGATGAAACCTCAGACTTCCTAAGGGTTGTAGCCAAGAGAGCAGCATTGATTCACCTCCTCTCAGAAAAAATGACATTCCTGAAATCCCAAATCACCCCTCTGCTGTGTGCCTGTGCTCCAGCTCACACACAGAATTTACTGTTGCATGAATTCTCCTGGAAACTGCGTGGTGAAGGGCAAGTACCACTGAAATTGTGGTATACAAGTGGCAAAAGTAGCTTTGAACCAGAAGTCAAAGTTCAGCAGCACATTTGTAGTGCAGGGTCCTAAGGATCCAGCCCAGGAATGGGAGGGGGCAAGTTCAGGCAGTTCAAAGATAGGATTTTGGGATTGGGGTTGCTTTAAAACAGAAGAGGAAGCTGGCACAGAGACAAACTGCTTTTCCCATAGGTCTCGTTGCTGAGGCTCTCTCCTGTTCCTCATCTCCTGGACAAAGGCAAGAGCAGATGAGAACCAGAGCCCTGATCCCATCAAAGGCTCTGGAATCGTTCCCTGTTTGTGAGAGCCCTGGAGAACACGAGCCAGCACGGAGAACAGGGGGCTGTGGAAGGACCTGGGACAGACCCCACGCCAGACACCGCTCGGGCTCACCCGCTGGGCTTCGCTCCCCTTTCCCAAGTGATCATTCCAGGGAACCTCTTGGAGATCCCGAGCCAGGGAGAGCAGCTGCAGTGTGTGAGGTGATGTGAAGCCACAGCGTGTCTGCTCCACTGGGATTGTCCAGGCTGCAAGAGGAAACAGAGGAAACAAGGTCAGACTCTTCTCTTTCAGCTTAATCAGTGCCCCCTCATGGGGGTGCAACCTGGTCATCCATGTTTGTTCAGGGAATCGCTGTCTGTAGGGTATTAAGAGCTATAAATCTTGTGGGGAAAGGGGGGAATGTTGTAACGAGCATCCTGCTGAAGGAATCCAGCAGCTCAGTGATCTCAGCTGACACCTGAGAATCCAGGTCCGGTCCATCCCAAAGCCACTTGCTCTATGACATCTCCACAGGCAATCCTTCCCTTCTCCAGTTGTTTTCCTCCTCCAGCTCTGTCCAAAGCCAGCAAGGAGGTATCTCCCCAGCTTTTGTGCCAGGCACTCCAGACCAGTGTCCCACATCCTCCTTGCCATCTGTCCTGTCCCTCGGCTCTCCCTGTGCTCCTCCACATGGAAGCTGGGCGTGGGAAAAGATGGGAAGAGCCACGTGTGGGGGTCCGCAGCATTGCTAAGGTGTCTCTGTTTGTCACCCTTCCAGCTGTGTGAGGGGAAGGGGAAGCAGCAGAGGTGTCCCAATGAGCCCATTGTCCCCTGGCACGGAGAGAGCCAGCCCTGCCTGCTGGAGCCAGCCCGGTGGGAAGGCATCCAGCGGGAGCTGGAATGAGGGCAGCACCACAACTGCACCGACTGTGACAGCAGCCACTGGAGCAAAGTCCCTGTGACGCTGCTCCTGTGCCTGTGTGGAATGGTGGGAACGGGGCTGGGCTCTGGCTCCTCGGCTTCCGCCCCCGCAGGGACCCCATCACCATCCGCGTGCCCAGCCTGGCCATCGCTGACTTCACTTCCCTGCTCTTCATCACCATCGCCCTGGGGATATTTCCTGTCCCAGAGAGCTTCTGCCACCAGCTGGGCTCACGGGGTGTGACAGCTGGGCTGAACGTCACCATCCTCTTGGCTTTCACTCCAGAGGGCTTTTGAGGATGTGCCAGAGCCCCAGAACAGGGACAACACGGTGGAATCCTCGTTAGTGGAGTCATCATAAAAGAGAAGCATAAAATACCCTGAGTTGGAAGGGACCCACAAGGACCATCGAGTTCAGCTCCTGGCCCTGCACAGGACATCCCAACAATCCCACCCTGTGCCTGACAGCGCTGTCCAAATGCTCCTCGAGCTCTGTCAGGCTGGTGCTGTGTCCAGCAGGGGAACTCCTGCCCGGGCTGGATTCTGGATGATCTGCGGAATCATCATGGAACGGTTTGGGTTGGAAGGAACCTTAGAGATCATCTCATTCCAACCCTGCAGCCATGGGCAGGGACACCCAGGAAGCCTTTTGCTTTGAAACCTTTGCTTGGAGTCTTTCCCACTCAACAGGCCTGCGCTCCCTCTGTCTCAGAAGTGAGCTTCCCTACCCTGAGGAATATTAAAATGGAGTCCCTAAGGCTCAGAGCTTTTCCCAGTGGGTTTTCTTGGTGTCTTTGATCAAAAAGAGCATGCAGGTGGATCAGAAGTCTCGGCACAGCAGTGCAGAACAATTCCTGGGCCATTCCTGTCCATCTCCAGCAGGTCCTGACACGTGGGAAGACCCTGTGGAGGCTTCACAATGAGCTTTGTTGTCTGGGTGAGTGGGCAGGTGTTTGGGATGGTCCCTGGGAGGCTTTCCCCAAAATGCACACCGAGTTTGGGACTGTGTGCAATCTTGTGAATTGGAGAGGGATGGTCTTCAGTGATCCTTCCAACCCAAACCATTCTAGGATTCCATGGAAAACGGGAAGCTCAGGTAGGGACTGGCCTGGGTGACACTGGAGACAAGGAAGGTGCTTGGAAGTTGAAAAAGTTCATGGAAGGATCATGATCCACCTGCACTTGCCTTGGGAGACGCTCCCCGGCTGAGTTGTTCTTTCCTGGACCAGAGGTTGTACCTCGGAAAGTTTCTCCTTTCCAATGGACAGGAAAAAGGGAGACAGGGAGAGAAAAACCCTCCCAGATGTGGGAGTTGCTCTGCTTTGTTCGTTATTAACAACTCTGTTAAAAAATGCTTTTTAAGATGTTTCACCTCCCGTGTGTCTCCAAAGCCTGACTCACCCCCCACGGCTTTCCCTCTCACTTCCCTTTCCAGAACCTGTGGAACGTTGGTTTCCCCTGGATTTGAGGCCGTGGCAAAAGGAGGGACAACTTCCCCCCAAGTAAGAGATGGGGCTGCTGCCCAGCTCTCTCCCAGGAGGGATGAGGAGCTCTTGGCACTGTCAGCATCATCCCAACCACGGCAGGCAGCAGCCTTAGGAAGGGCTCTGCTATGAGACAGGAACCTGCCCTGCTCAGACAAGGCAGGGGCTTTAGAGTGGGAAAAAAGAAGGAAAGGAGCCATTTTGGACACTGTTCACCAGGGACAGGCTCTGCAGCAAAGCCCAGATATTCTTCATTCACCACATTCTGGGGTCGGAGTTCCCACATTGGGATGAAACAAAAGCAATAAATGCCATTTTCATGTAGGGGTGGTACCAAAATGGCAAAGATCAGCACAGCCTGGATTGTGGCTGGAGCTGCTGTGCAGAGTCGCTGTTCAGCTCCTCCTGAGGGTGGCCAGGTTCAGGATGGAGGTGCTGAAGGGCTTCCTTGGACATGGATGCTGGGCAACCAGAGGACGGCCCCGTTGTGCAGGACAGCAGCACAACCCCCTAATTTCTGTGCAATCCAATGGTCCAAGCTCCTGGTGACGTCAATTTCCATATTTCCAGCGGGTTTTGGTCACAGGCACAAGAGTTCAGTGGAGTTCACCTCTGACCCTGCTCTTTACTCAGAACGATTTCATTCTGGAATTAAGGGATGTGACAGATTCCCACTCCAAGAGGAAGGGAATGTTGCTGTCCCTGCCCAGCTCTGCAGCCCTACCTGGTGTCTCTTCCCATCACCGGGAATGCAGGGCCGGCTCTGCCGGCCAGAAGGGGAAGGATGCTCTGTGCCATCCCGAGCCCTCTCCTGCCATCCAGAGGCAGCAGCCTTTTTTCCCCAGAGTGTGTTTGTTTTGATATAAACAGTAATGAGGGAGCCCAGGCCTAAGCAGAAGAACAGGCTGGGGCAGAGCAGCTGCTGCAGAGCCCTGTGAGCCCAGGGGACAGAGCTGCCTCCAGCTGCTCCTTAGCCCCGGTGTCCCACCCGGGATGCTTGAGTTATCCACTGAGAGCCCCCTTGAGACTGGAGCACAGGTAAATCTGCCTGTCTGAAGGGCAGGATTGTGTCCTAAGTCCCTCCTCATTCCTTCCTTTCCTCAGGCCCCAGCTGTGGCTGGGCCCACCATTGTGGCTTGGGTGGCAGTGGCACGTTGGAAAGCCCTGGGGGTGCCAGCTGGGGGGGAGAGCTCGGGGTGCCAGCCCAGGCTCCACCAGCACTTGGCCCACACTGGGGCACAGATTGAGAGATGAACTCTTGGAAGCTTGTCCTGAGGAGGATGAACGGTACCTGCTGGCGAAATTCGGTGCTTTCACAGAGCTGGGATAAACCCCAAAGTCTTGGACTGCCAACCTACAGCCTCTGCACTGTCACATTCCCCAGTTGCATTTTGTATTGGAATTCTACCTGCTCCCACCTGCGTCCTCCTGCTGGCAGTACCAGCAGCCCACGTGCTGCCTCTCCTGAGAGCAAGATCCTGCCTGTTTCCTCTCCCAGCCCCAGCTCTTGCTTCCCCCTGGCAGAGGCAGCTTTAGGTGCAATATCCTGATGTTTCTGGGAGTGGGTTTTGGAATAAACCTACACACGGGCTGTCCATGGGTTGCTGCTATGGATTCTGTGAAAGGTGATCAGGAAAAGCAAGTTCAGAGTTACTCAGGGGATCCTCTGATTCCTGCCCATTTCATGGAGCTGGTCAGGGTGGAAACTACTACTCCCATGCTTTTTATTTTCTCCTCTTAGTGCTGGTTTTTCCCCAGGTAAGTCAGTGTTGGAGCAGCCTTGTGGGTTTATCTGTAATGAGCAGTGGTTGTGTCTGCACACAGAGATAGCAGATCACAGCTGTAGTGTGCAAACGTTGGTGCTTTGTGCCTTAGTGCACACCCACGTTTGTCAGCTGGCAGGGCTGATACGATGAGAAAACCTCGTACTCTTCAATAACCTGAGCACAGGCACTTCCTGAGTTGTTACATTTAACCAAAGCTCTGATAAAAAATACTACATTAATTTTTCTAATGGAGACCAGATTCTGCATTATCATCATTTACGTTTGTGGATACTCTTTGATTGACTCTGGTGGGAAGGGAGGTGAATCAGTATCGTGTACTTTAGGGAAAGATCTAGGGGAGAATTGAATTGTACTTCCTTGGAATTCACATCACCCCCCCCTTAATCGGAGATGTTGATCTTGAGAACAACAAGCAGAGAACAGCCCAGGAAGGGCTGAACGTGAAAAAACAGTGCAGAGCATATAGAAATCCTCTTGGCTGTGTTCATCATTCTGTCTTCATCTTGGATTGTTTCCACCCTTCTCCTCCACCTGGAAGTCACAAGCATCCTGCAGTGGCAGGTACTCTGGGTTCTTCTGCCAGGAGTAGTCCAAGAACAGCTTTTGCTGGGAACAGCTCTGACCTTGCTGAAATCACTGCTGGAACCTCCCCTGACTCTTGCAGTGCCAGAATTTCATGGTGGCAGAGGTGAGGCAGGGACTGAGCCTGGTTCATTGTCCCCAGAGCTCGGGTAGTTTAGGACAGTCAGGCCAGTAAAGCCCCTGCTCAGGGCTGGGAACGAGATCCTGGCCAGCTTTCCCCTCTCTGCCCCTCTCTGCAGTCCTGCTGGGCTATGTCATGCCCTGGGGCCACTCTGCCATTGCTCAAATGGCCAAAATCCACTCATCCAGGAGGGGAAAAGGGAGGGAGGGCACAGGAATTCATCTTAGGTGCTGAGGCCTGGAAATTTTCAAGGCAACTAATTGATCTTTGGATTATTCCAGCAGAGCAGAGAACACGGTGCCATGGGCTCTGGCAGGGCTGTGCTCAGCTCTTTGTTCTCTCCCAGGTCCAAAAGTGTGACCAGTTCCAGCAGCAGCAGCAGCGACAGCTCAGCCAGCGACTCCTCCTCTGGCAGCCAGGACTCCTCTACCTCTTCCGAGGACAGTGACAGTGAGGACAGCTCCTCCCCCTCCTCCAGCAGCTCTTCCTCCGACTTTGACTCGCATCCGAGCTCCTCCAGCAGCAGCAGCAGCGACAGCAGCTCTGAGGATGAGCCCCCAAAGAAGAAGAAATAGCTGGGGAGCTGCAGGACTGGTGTGGAGTGGGGGACAAGCCCCTCCCAGGGGCTGGAGCACACGGCTGCCAAACATTCAATGGTCAACATTTCTACTGCTCACACTTTCCAAGTGTTTTGCCTAGTTGTTCCTAGGACATGGAAGGTATTAAATGGCTTCCTGAGACTTACTGAGAGAGTATTTTTGTGCTGTATCCTTTTATGGAAGATTTACTTTTTTAGTTCCAAGAAAAATTCTAAAAAAATCTATCATCAGATTCGTTTCTATGAGCTGAAGTCCAGTAACCTGGATGTTTGCATGCTGGAAAGCAAAAGCTTTTTATTGCCGGTTATGCTGCGCATCGTGTGCTGTTCCTCTGTTAATGACACCTTCACCTCCATTGAGAAAATCCTCTCCAACTGGTAAAAGCAGAAGTTTTTCAGCGCTGCTGTGGAGCTGTGGCATTGTTGAAGCTGAATGCACAACGTGTCCCACACAGAGCCTCCCATCTCATTAGCTGGTGGCAAATGGATTCTGTGCTGCTGAGCTTGTGTTCCAATGGCTTTTCCTGATGCTTCCAGGTCCAGTCCTAAGTGCACCATGCAGTTGAGCTGTGTTGGTTTGTTCCTGATCAACGGAGTGCTTGTCCTGCCCGCAGGCTCTGGGCTTTTCACTGCCCTGTGGCCTTGGCTCGTGTATTGCAAGTGTCTGCTGAGACACAGAGTGTTGGTGTTGGGAAGCAGCAGCTCAGTGACTTGGGGCTGCTGCTGCTTTAGGAGTTTCATCTTTGTGCCTTTTTTTTGTCAGTTCGGTGTGCCCCAGTGAGACAAGGGCTGCCGTGGGTGTTCTGCAGAGCTCCAGCACAATATTGCCACGCAGCAAAAGCAGAGAAATAATAACAGCCACAACTGGGCACTGCTCTCACTGGATGCTCAGTAAAAAAGAGACTCCTTGAAATAAAGGGCTCAAAGCAAAGTGTTTCCCTTTGGCTGTGTGAAATGCAGGATTTCCGAGTGGCAGTCTGCAGAAATTCAGTCATTCTTTCTTTGTGGGAACTGCCCTGGAGAAGGAAGTGAGTGCAAAAGCCCCACAAGCCCTACAAACGCAGATGCAGACAGGCTCCAGCGCAGGGATTGCTGGATGCAGAGTGGGAATTCTTTGTTCTTCTGGTGCATTGAAGCAGTTGCCATTAGGATTTGATTTGGTGATGCAGTCTCCTGAATTTCTTCTTGTTGAAGTGCCCTTTGTGGGGAGGGGGCATCACTTGTGGAAGAATTCTCAAGGATCTTGGTTTAGGTAAAATACAGCAAGTAAAGTATTTTTTATAATTTTTATGGAAAAAGTAGTGTGTAGACTTCCTTTGGAATAAACTGTACTTATTGAAATGTTTGCAAATCCCTATGTTGTGTGTGTGTGTCTGTGAGCACTCCTGTGTTTTACAGAACACGCTGCAGAGTGTAAATAAAACTACCAGAAAGGTGTTTAAGTCTTGTGGACTGAATGTAGCATTTAATGGGAAAGTGAATAAATTATTAACCACCAGGTGCTAAGTGGATGCTTCCTGCAAATATCCGAAATCTTTGTGGTGTTGTGTGCAGGTTGCAGCTGGAGTTGCCCTGGCATTGCCTCCCAGCGGGGCAGGATTGCGCCCCAGGAAGTTCTCCAGCCAGAAGTCCCTCGGTATACGGATTATTTTTTAAAAAAAAGTTTAGTTTGTCTTGTTTTTTTCTTTTTTTTCCTGCCCTTTCTGGTTCCTTTGTCTCTCCATGTTCTTATTTTACAGAGGATCCCCTCCCCAGCCCGGCCAGAGCCGCAGCCGCCTTCACGTGCTGCTGCCTCAGGCGCTGCTCCCGTGCTGGCTCAGGAATGTGATCAAAGCCCGGCTCAGCAGGAATTGTTGCGGGCCTGCTCTGTTTAATCGCTGCCGCTGCGAGCAAAGCTGCCCCTGCTCCTTGAGGGGAGCGCTCGCTGCAGCCCGGGAGGAAAAGAGCCGAGGAGAAGCTGCGCCCTTTGCAGGAGAAGCGCTGGGAGCAGAGGGGAGAGCGGGCAAAGGGAGCGAGAGCAGCGGGGCGGCGTCAGCGCTGATCCGTCCGCGGGCAGGGCGGCATCACAAATAGTCCCTCCGGGGGATCACTCCGCGGTCGGGACCGCAGCACCGCGGGTGCCTCCGGCGGATCCCTCTGTTATAAATGGGATTGTGATGTTGGCTTTTCGCGTGTTACATCATTGTTATGAATGGGAGGTAAGTAAAGACGGGCCCGGGCGGTGAGCGAGGAGCGGGGAAACGGGATGGGGAACGGGAGAACGGGATGGGGAACGGGGGAGCGGGATGGGGAACGGGATGGGGAACGGGGAACGGGATGGGGAACGGGATGGGGAACGGGGAACGGGATGGGGGAACTGGGGAGCGGGATGGGGAACGGGGAACGGGATGGGGGAACTGGGGAGCGGGATGGGGGATCGACGGAACCGGATGGGGAGCGGGGGAACGGGATGGGGAACGGGGGAACGGGATGGGGAACGGGATGGGGAACGGGATGGGGAACGGGGAACGGGATGGGGAACGGGGGAACGGGGAACGGGATGGGGAACGGGGATACGAGATGGGGAACGGGATGGGGAACGGGGGAACGGGATGGGGAACGGGGGAACGGGTGAACGGGTGGGGAACGGGATGGGGGAGCGGGGGAACGGGATGAGGAATGGGAGAACGGGATGGGGAGCGGCATCGGGGGTGCCCCGTCCCCCGGAGCTGTGCGGATGCCGCGGCCGTGGGGGTGGCAGAGCCTCCGCCCACCCCGGGCGCTTCCCACCCTCTGCGATCCCGGCCTGAGCCGGGCTCTTCCCTGCAGGGATTACGAGGCTCAGATCCGGCATTTCCGAGGGCCCGAGCCGCGGGAGCCGTGGGACGGCTGAGCACGGCCCTGGCTCGGGGTGCCCCATCCCTGCCCCGCTGTTGCCCCGTCCCTGCCCCATCCCTGCCCCGCTGTTGCCCCGTCCCTGGCTCGGAGCTGACTCCGGAATGGTTTGCAGGTTCCTGCAGTGGGCAGGGGAATGCCTCCTGCTCCAAGAGAAGCAGAGCCGCTGGCCCGGGCTCCTGGAGGAGCTGCTGAAGGTGTTCGTGGGCGACAAGAGGGACAATGAATTGCTGCCAGGCAGCCCAGGATTGTTCCCAAATGTCATCCCCTGGCTCTGTAAGTTGGTAAGGTCTTGTTCTCCCCAAGCCCATATCCAGAGCCCCGTGCTGGGAATAAAGTAATTCCTGGCTTTCCAATACTAAAAATGCAGCACCAGAGCAGGGTTCTGTTAACCTGATCATTTGGGGGATAGTTGGCAAAAATTGATGGTGGGACAGGTTGGGCTGAGCTTTTAACACTCCCTGGATTCACGGGATCGGGGATTCCAGCGTGCACCACACAGGTTTTTTCAGGGAAATCCCTTGATCCCCAAATCCATATGAGTTCAAAGCAAAAAAGCCCTGGGAGTTGAAGGCAACAGGATGTTTCTTGGGAATGTTGAAGTATTCGGTGTGTCCGAAATGTTGGCTTTGAATTAATGCAGATGGTCCAGGATTGTGTGTTCAGAGTTTAGGCATGGCCAGGTCTGGATTTGCATTTGTGGGCACTGAGTGTTCCTTGTGTCAGCTTTAGGTCTGGATTGGTGGGAATTGTCAGAGAAAAGAGAAGAGAATTGAAATGCACAGCTCTGTTCTTGGAGAAAGGATCAGGATGGGAGAAAAGAGGGTGTGGAACTGCTGGGAGCTCCTGGAGTGAGGGAAAGGATGCAAGAAGTGGAAACAAAAGCTGTGGAACAAAGCCCAAAAAGGGGGCTGTAAGTTTGTCTCATACCTCTTTAAACTTTCAAGAAGTGTCATCTAAGGTGATCTGATGCAATGTTCCCTTTGGATAAATAATTTTAATAGTTTTCTGGGTATGATATGAGACCCTTTATCCCAGCTCACCCATCTGTGCTCATTTGTCTCTTGTATCTAATTTAAATCATCAGTGTCGTATGGTGGGAGTTTTTTACTTATAAGGATGCTAGAAGGAATTAGAGCAAGGGCTTGGATCTGAACCCCACTGGCCTCTGCCTTTGCTGTTTTGTCTGCCATAGCATTTCCCAGTTCAGGGATGGTGTTACCCTGGGAGTGTCCCCTACAATGCATTATAGCCACTTTTGAAGGTTTTACCACTGCTTCCAGTAACTGCATGATTTCAGTAGCATGCTTGATTTCTTTCTTCTGTGAGGTTAATAAACCTCTTTCTTTCCAGATAGCCCCGTGAGCGTGTACCACCCCAAAGGCATACCTTGAGTCAGTCCAAATGTTGAGAGGTTTTCCTTTGGCCAATGCCAAGGCTCGAGTTAGGGCTGTTATTTCAGCCTTTTGAGCTGATGTCCCCACAGGTAATGGTTTTGCCTCAATGTCAGTGTCTGTGGCTGTAACTGCATACCCAGCGAGCCGCTCACCATCCTTGACATAACTGCTCCCGTCACTGAACCAGTTTCCTGCATTTTCTAGCAGAGAGTCCTTTAGGTCTGGGCAGCTGGAGTAAACTGCCTCCATGGTTTCAATGCAGTCATGCTGAACAGGCTCCTCAGCAGCCTTGCCCTGGAGGTAAGCTGCTGGGTTTAAAACCTTGGTTACTTGGATACTCACATCCTCTGATTCTGCCAGGACAGCCTGGTATTTGAGAAAGCGAGATGGGGTTAACCAGTGATTTCCTTTCTGTGTGAGCACTGCTGACACTGTGTGAGAGACAAAAACAGTTCTCTGCTGGCCCAGGGTGAACTTGCAAGCTTCTTCTATGTTCAGGATCACGGCTGCCACTGCACACAGGCAGGGGGCTCTCCTTGGCTGACCACATCCAGCTGCTTGGAGAAATAAGCCACTGGCCTTTTGTAGGGTCCCAGCTTCTGTGCCAAAAGTCCCAGCTCCAGTCCTTGTCTCTCATGTGAGAACAACAGAAAAGGTTTAGTGACATCTGGTATGCCCAGTGCTGGAGCTTGCATCAACTCACGTCTCAGAGTTACAAATGCATTATTAGTCTCTGGTGTCTAGCATAGGTGAGGTCCCCCAGTCTCTTTTAGGAGTTGGTATAAAGGTTTCACAGTGAGTCCATAGTTGTAGATCCATAATCTACACCATCCTGTCATTCCCAGAAAAGTTCTCAGTTCTTTGGTTGTGGTTGGCCTGGGCATTTGACAAATTGCCTCTTTCCTGTTGTCTCCCAGGGCTCTCTCCCCTCCTGCCAGTTCATACCCCAGATATGTAACTTTCTGGAGGACTAGCTGAGCCTTTTCAGGGGAGACTCTGTATCCACTTAGTCCCAGAAAATTTAAAAGACTTACAGTCCAGTTCTTGCAGTCTTCACGGGTCCTTGTTGCTATCAGTAGATCATCAATGTACTGCAGGAGTGTACCTTCTCCAAGTGGCAGTGTCCAGGCTTCCAGTTCCTTGGCTAATTGATTTCCAAATATCATGGGTCTTGAATCTTTGTGGCAATACAGTCTATGTAAGTTGGCTTTTTCTCCCTCTTCTGGGGTTTTCCCATTCAAAGGCAAAAATTTCCTGACTGCTTTCAGCTAATGGCAAACAAAAGAAGGCATCTTTTAAATCTAAAACTGAAAACCACACCCAATCACTTTGTAATTTTGTGAGTACAGTGTCCTCAGGTCCTGAACTAATCAGTAACTTCCATTTGGCTTTTGTACTGGTAGAATTGGGGGTATTGCAGGAAGATCTACACTCTCTCAATAACCTCTGATCAATAAATTTAGTAATTACTGGTTCTATTCCTACTCATGCTTCATGCCTTAGTGGATATTGTTTAACTGACACTGGTTGTGCCCCTTCCAGTAGTTCAGTAATCACTGGGGAGCCCATTTTGATCTCCTTGGAATTTCAACATCTCCTACTAATGGGATCACTTGATTTGTTATTTTACTATCTATGGGTATTTCTCTTCCCTTTATCTAATCTTAGTGGTTTAACTTACACTTTAAAGTCCTAGTCAGGTATCTTCAGGAGGCTTCTTTGGTTGTAGCTTCTTTATACAGTTTTTGTTATAATAATATTCTTACTCTGCTGTATGATTCTATACATTATGAAGGATTAGTTTTTATGATACAAAACTAACACACAAAACATTTTCATACAAAATGTTCTCATGCAAACATATCTTTACATCAGGGCCATGCTCTGTTTTCCAGGAGACAGATTATAGCACTCTTGTCATTTAATCTTGACACAAACTACAAACAGTGGCTTTATTTTTGGTGGGATTAAAAATGAAATGAATTCTTTTTCAAACTCAGTTTGTTTTTGGGTTTTTTTTACCTCAAGTAGCCTTTTTTTTTTTCGTGAATAAATTGCCTTCATCCCATTCTGCACCTACAACTGAGATTGCAGAATGTGCTATAAATAGGAGGGGTGAGGAAAAGTTAAAACATCCTCTTAAGACATATGGCTTGAGATTGAACAGCACTTTAGTTTGAGAGCTGGTAGAAGGCTTTTCTGTATCCCTCTTGGTTTAGGAAGGGGGATTCAATCATTTCTCATGTAGCATTTGCTTGTGTTTTGTCAAGATTCTTTAATTCACTAATTAGAAAATCAAAAAAAATTAGCCAGATTATAATAATTTTGAAGCCTTCTGAGGCAGAACTGGGAAGGTTAGTCCATATTTGTAGGATTTCAAATATGTATCAATTCTTATACCAACTCTCAGGATAATATTGGTTGAGACAAATTATACATCTATAAGACCTTAACCACACCATTTTTCAGTAAAAAGACAAAACAAGTTAGACAAAAATTAAACTCAAGAATATGTAGAATGCTTTAACTTCTATTTGATCTCTCACCAAGTCACTTGTAATGAAAACACAAACAAATTACAAACATTAACCAACTGACAATGCGAGCAATTATGGTGACACTTTACATTTCATTGGTTTTCACACAGCTCCATCTCATGTGTTGGTAGATTCCTATAAAAGAAAAGTGAAAATTTGGCCCACTAGACCGATTATTAAAAAAGAAGTAAAACTTTTTGGGGCTAACACAAAGTGACAGTGAAGCAATGGTTATCACATTTAGGTGTGATTTTGCTGCTTGCAGTTTCCTTGCTCTCAAACTGCTTTCTTTATCTTTGATGTTGGGACATTTGACATTCCTAGAAAAGAGAAAAGAAACAAACTTCCCCAAAAAAACCATATGTCTGAGGGAAACAAGAGTTGAATTGCATTAACTTATTCAAGTGGAGTTTTAGTTTTTATTCTATGAAGTGCTTGTTGCACCACTTTTGTTGTCTCCCACAGGTTTTCGGTGGGGTTTCTTCCAATTGATTCTTCAGTGGAGGGAGTGAGACTGCTTGTAAAAGTTTTGCAAGAGTTGCAGTCTGTGAATCAGGCATTTGGATTGCCTTTTTTTTTTTTTCTTCAGGGTTTTAGTAGGCTTCTGCTTTTCGCCCTGGAGCAGTTTGCCTTATCAGTTTGCTCCTTTTGTTCTAGTGATTTTCCTTTTGGACAAGATCAAGTTCGGCAGCAAGCAATGTTACTGCCTAAAACCCTTTTTTTTTTTTTTTTTTTTTTTTTCACCAAGTCCACCCCATTTTTTTTTTTCCAAGTCCACCCCAGGAGTAGAGAGGTGACTAACAAATTAACCACGGAAGAATAGCAAAATATTTTCCCCCTAGGTTTCTCTACAGCCCCCGCAGACGAGGCTGCATGACAAATACCTGGGCCTGCACAGGGACAACACCATCCCCACAAGGCAGCAGCTGCAGAATTGGCCGCAGGATTAGAATCTGCTAATTCTAGTTTTCCACAATAAACCACAGACTGGTGGCGGGGTTCCCCACAAGATAGGAGCTCCGGATTCGCCTCAGGTCTGAAACCTGCCAATTTTGGCTTTTCACAACAAAACACAAAAGGCACAGGGGCACGGGTCCCCTCCAAACAGGAGCCTTTCAGCTCTGCACAAGCACCACCTAACAGGAGCCTTACAGCTCTGCACAAAACACTGAGCAGAAAAGGGAACTAAACACCCAAACCTATTAACCACAATGTCCACAATTCTTACAACCTCTGCCATCACCTTTGCCATTGCTTTTGCCTTTTCCTCATCTCTTCTTACGTACACATACACTTGCTGTACTTTTCTAACCAGTTCCTCTCAAATTTCTCACTATTCTCTGCCACTCTCCCCTTACTCTAACATTATCTGCACTTTCATTTTTTTTTTATTCTTGCTCTTTCTAGTCTGACACCAAGCTCTCTCCTCTGGCAGCTTGGACACCACCCACTCCATCTAGTAGAAGTACAATACCACTTTCTCTCACAATTAATACATGCACACAAATACAAGCTTCACAACTGTTTTCATACACCAAACACAGGATTTCAAATGGGAAATCAGATGGAGCTACATTAGAAAGGCGTTGGGGGTCTGGATGTTTTCAATTCAATAGCTAAAATCTTTTCTTCTCTAAAATCTGCCCGTCTTCAGACAGTAAGGTTGAATTCCAAACCAATGGTTTATATGATTTATCTTCACTCACTCTTTGCCAAACGCTTCGCTTTTCTCTGGCCGAGCCCGTGGCCGGGGTACGGAACCGCAGATAGAGCCCCTCACTCGCTTCGCACCTTGGCAGCACGTCTCAGCCACTCTCACTCACACAGCAGCACAATAGCAACAGACAAAACAAAAATAGCAGTACAATAGTACACGACAGCGGGGTCCAACCCCTTAAAGGTACCTTTCACAGTGAGGTCCAACCCCGGGGGATCCAACCCCTTTAAAAGTACTTTTCCTCTTGCCCAGGACTAATTTTGGGAGACCCAGTCTTCCTTGGGACTTTCAACCCACTCTCAGGGACTCGAACCCTGGACCTGCAGATATTTTTGTGTTTGTGAAAATTCAGGGTGGTGACTGGGATCTCTGCTTACCCCTGGATCCGGCAGCCGGGCAGAGAGGGTCCCATCTCGGGGTGCCAGATGAATCGTGCCTCAACCGGGCCAGGAGACACTTCAGAGACAGAGTCAGAGAAGCGGGTATTTGCTTTATTCGGCGCGCCGGGTGTGTGGGGATCGCTCCTCCAAACACACACCTGGTGCTCCCCACAACACAGTATTAAGGGTTAAATTATGAATATTCATCACATTCCTGGGGACAGGTGTGGTTAAACAAATTATTTCTCGGAAGTCATTAATATCATTAGCATACGGGTCACGCATGCGCTGTGTGTCCTGGTGGTCGCACTGAGGAAGGCCTCTCCTCTTCCTCGGGGGTCTTTCTGATGAAGGCCAGTAGTCATCCTCGCAGTGAACTTTTCACCTTTCTCCCTGGGCATGCGTAGTCCTTTGAGGGATGATTCAGCAATCTCTGAGATAATCCTTGTCCCCTCTATCTTGACAAGATTAGGGTGAATTCGGCTTCTTAGGTTTTGTAATTAACATCTTCTGTCTGAACTAACATTTGCTGTCTCCCAATAGTTAACTTGTGCTTACATGAGTTAGTTATTGACTGCCCCTTCTTCACTCCCTGACAGAGCAAACCTTTCTGCAATCCCAGCAAATCTCTTGGAGAAACTGTGGGATCATAAGGTTTCCCAGGAAAGGAAAACTAAGGACAGAGATGAGGAAAGAGGCTTCCAATTAATAATGATTTGATGGATGTAGGAATGATTCTTGTATGTTTGATGCACCCCTTTTTATTCCTGGGATAATATTAAATGATTTCTTTAAACAATCATTTCGATTTGGGAATTCAAATTAGAGAGGAAATGATGCAAAATAAATGCAGGGAGAGATCACAGAATCATCCTGGAATGGCAGAATAGTTTGGGTGGGAAGGGACCTTAAGGATCACCTCATTCCATCCACAGGGTGCTCCAAGCTGTGACCAGACTGGCCTTGAACACTTCCAGGGATGGGGCAGCCACGATTTCCCTGGGTTTATGGGCACAAGAGGAAATTTCCAGCAGGAAGTGAGGGGTTTCCTTTGCTCTGCCTGGCCCTAGCAGGGCTTTGGGAGGCAGAGGGTGTGGGAACAGGAGCTTTGCCCACTGCCTTGGGGGAGTCTCTGCTGTCCCAAAAGCCAGCAGAGCAAGTGGTTGTGGTTGAACATCCCGTTCAAAGGAGATGCCAGGCCAGGAACGGGAATGGACTGCAGAGCAGGGATGGTGCCCAGCAGAGGGGTGACTGTCCAGGGGGTCCCAGCAGTCCATCCCTGCTGCCCAGGGTTGGGATGAGCAGGCTGGTGACTGTCCCTGTGCTTGCTCTGCAGGATGAGGAAGCCAGGCCTGCTGAGGAGGAAGATGAGGAGGTGTGGGAGGATGGAGACAGCGGCCACCAAAGGCTGGGGAAGGCACAGATCCAGGTAGGAGACGTTGCCTTCCGAGGAGAGGGACTTGTCTGTCCCGTTGGAATTTGGGGCATGAGGCCAGTGGAACAAAGGGTTTGATTCCATTTTCTTACTCGGGTTTTCACGTGCCTTAAGAGAGCTTTGTGAAAATGTCATTATCCCTGATTGAATCTCTGGAAAACAGGGATTGAAGCTTTCAGAAGGGGCCCAACCCTGCCTGCAGGTATCCAAGTGCAGCCCCCACTCCCTGTTTTTGTGTACAGCTGGGATGAGACCTCAGCTGCTGCTACTTGCCCAGTCACAAGTTGTGTAGCTCAGAGCCTCAGCCATGAAGGGCCAGGCTGTGTTTAAAACAGCCCGAGGTACCAGAGAGCTGGAGTCATTTCCTAGCAGGTAACTTGACTTGGAAGCTGCATTCTAAAATTTGTCCACATTTATTTTCTGTCCCCCATGGAGACACCTAAAGAAGCAGAGGTGGGGTGTTCTTGAGAAAAGAGCATCGAACTTCTTTGGTGGTAGTGGGCTTAAAATTAAAGTCTGAGTGGAGGTGCCTTCAGGACACTTCCATTCCAGTATCTGAATGGAATTTAAATGAAGTATTCAAATCCTGACAAGCTTGTATGAACTCCAAAGCCTCTGCAAGTGTTTTACAGCCAGGGAGGGAGATAAGAGTCTGGAGTCTCTCCCCAAAAATTGGCTGCTGGTTTGTTTGGCCAGGCATAGGAATAATTGTGTATTCCCTGGGGAAAGGTTTACTTATGTGCTCTTTTATTTGGTGCCACCTCTCATTTGTTATGGATAAAACCCTCTAGTGAGCAATCAGAACAGGAGTGGGAAAGCCAGGAGCCTTTGACTTCCACAGTGGACTTAATTTCCATGCTTAAATTCAACAATTCAGGACAGGAAAACCCACTTAACCCGTCCCATCTTTGCCAAAAGCTTTGGTGTTTGAGCAGCCAAACCCAAGGGGCTCTGGCCCCACCAGCCTGTACTGGAGGGCCCCTGGTCCTGCCTGTGGTGTGGGATGAATCTCCAATTGTCCCCAGAGGGGGCTGCCCTGGTCCCTGCAGTGCCCAGCACCTGAGACACAGAGAGAGCCCTGTCCAAAGGGCCCTTTGGCACCTTGTCAGGAATGTGGCAGCAGCCCCAGGAGCAGGCTGGAGGTGAGACCTGGGGCTGTGTTTGAGCCTGACCAGCTCAGCTCAGTGTTTACCTGTGGGGGGAGCTTGGCCCCCCACGCTGAGTTGAAGCGGGATCAGGGTGACAGATGCTGCATTTTGGGCACCCTGAGAGTTTCTCTCCCCCCTGGAGCTTTCCTGCAGGGATGGGGCAGGGCAGGGAGCAGAATTAACCCTGCACCTCCCGTGGACACTGCTGGCCTTTGTCTCTCTGTTGTGCCATCAGCCTGGGGGAATTTGCTGCTGCCGCTGCCACCCCACCTGGGGGCTGCGTGCTCCTGGCAGCCCTTCCCAGCCCCACACCCGAGCTCCAGCGGTGCCTCCGGGCTGTGTTGGGAGCGTTTGCTGGGAATGGGCCTCATCCCTGGAGTATCCTTTCCTTCCAGAGTGGATGGACAGAGCTGCTGGGCTTGTCAGCTTCAGAGTTTGATTGCAAAAGTCACTGCAGGGAAGAATGACAAGGAGGTTTGTCAGAGTGGTGCTGTCAGACCCCACCTGCCAGTCTGTGCTTTGGGTTGGAGGTTGTTGTGTATTGGCCCTGCAGGCAAGGAATGTCCCCTTCCCACCTCAGCCCAGCAGCTCCCAAGGGCTCTTCCTGGAGTACTGATTCTTTGCTTCCCTTTGGGATCACTTCATCTGCACCCTTCCATGAGCAATTCCTTGGCTTCTCCTGGAGAAAACCCCACGGCAGAGGCAGTCTGCAAAGGAGCCCAGAGCTGTGCTTGGAGCAGAGAGTGCTGAGAGCTGCGGGTGCCTCTGCTGCCCCAGGCTGGCAATATCCCCATGGAACAGACTGGGCAAATGGCATTAGAGGGAGCACAATCCCTTCAGGGAAGGGGTTTTCTCCTGTGCAGATCAGGCACAGGGCAGGAAGGGAACTTTGGAAATCAGCTGCTTTCCCCCAGAAAGCATCACTCACATCAGCATGGATGACATGACCTGTGCCCACCGCTCACCATGCACCCGGCCAGAATCAAGAGCAAAGGTTGGTTTGGGTGTGAGCACTTGAAATAACTTGGAAAGAGAAGAAATCACCTTTTGCTGCTTCTTTCTTTCTTGCACATTCTGGGATTGCCTCTGTGGACATGTGCTGAGCTCTGGAACTGTCAGGCCTTAACAGCTGTGAGTTTGTGTTCTTCTCAGTGGGGAACTGGAAATAATTATTAATTAATTAATTAATTGCAGAAATGTTTTCTGAACCTTTCCCTTTTCCTGGTAGATCTTCTCTCTCTGCCTCTGAATTTACAGCTGTTCCCTGGTGTCATTGGCCCTGCCTGAATTCCTTGCAGCTCCTCACTGGGAAAACCTGGGATAACTTAGAGGGGACAGAGGAGACATTTTCAGCTGAAAACCTGGGGTGGCTGAGAGGGGACACAAGAATTGTTTGTGTAGGAAAATGGGAGGGGATGTCAAGGGGAGCAAGGTGGCATTTTTGAGGGAAAAGCTGAGGAATACGAAGGAGAAAGTGCCCAGATGACCAGGAGGTGCCCACTGCTGTCCCACCAGCTCCTCTCCGTGCCCTGTCCTTGTGTTGCTCCCCAAGGCTCGGTGGGGTCACAGGGCAGTCGAAACCGGTTTTACAACTTTGGCTTCCTCAGAGCTCCACTTCTTGAAGTTATCTCTCTTGAATTTTTTTTTTCTTTACCACAAAGGAATTGACTTTTGTCAAAAAGGTCCACATGAACAATTTTGCAAATGGCTCCTCTTTTCCCCCTGGTTAGAAACACTCCTTCCCTGCAGAATGTCCCGTTCCCCGACTGCCTTCCCTCTTCCGACAGGCTCCTACCTTTCCTCGTTTCACTTCCCTGAGGGGTCATGATCCCTCCAGCAGCAGGGGGATGCTGGTGGTGCTGGTGGCACTGGAATGCTGGCAGTGCTGGTGGGGCAGGTGGGTGCTTGTCAGAAGGAACCATGCCAGGGGGATTTTTGGGATCACAGTCGTGAGGGGCACGATCCCTTTGGGGGAACAGTGTTCTAGAAACCAGAAGGGAGCAGGAAATCCATGCTCCAGTGTGCTCCCGGCAGAGCTTCCCTCCCGCATCGTCCTTGGCACTGCCCCTGCTCCCTTTTCCTGCTGGAATACAGTGTGGGAGGCTGATCCCGTGGATATTTATTGATCTGGTGGCTCAAGGAAACCCTCAGCCACTGCCCCATGGTCCTCCCTCGGTGCAGTTGAAGAGTTCAACGGGCTCAGGGCCCCCATGTCCCCGGTGTCATCACTGCTGCAGGCCGTGTTTTCTTCTGACTCCTGGAAGACCTTCTGGAGGGAGTTCCTGAGGGACTTCATGGAGCGCTGCCTCCAGCTCTTTGTTACAGAGAAGTAGATGAAGGGGTTGATGGTGCTGTGGATGCAGGCGAACAGGAAAATGACCTGGGAGGACACAGTGGTGTAGCCGAGCTGCTGCAGGAAATTCCAGACACTAATGGGGAGAGTGAGGAGCACAATGAGGAAGACAATGATGTCGAGCCTCTTGAGTTGCTGCTGCTGCTGGCAGCTACCCTTGAAATGGATGAAGAGGATTGCACTGGAAATGACCACGGATGGAGCAAAGACGAGGAAGCTGAGGATGTACAGGGAGATGAGAGCCACCCGGCAGTGCTGGTGTTCCTGTGACTGGCACAGGGAAGTCACTGCGGAAATGGCAGCGATGACAGCGATGGACAGGGCCCAGAGCAGGGCACTCACCACCACCCATGACAGGTCCTGGGGAAGGTGGCAGAAGTACCCACGTGGGCAGAGGATGGACCTGCACCTCTCGATGCTGATGGCCGTCAGCCGGTACAGCCCTACGCTGTAGAACAACACGAACAGGAGGAAAAGGAAGCGAATGTATGCTGGGGGCAGGATGGCAGAGCAGGACAAATCCTCCAGCAGGAAAAGCAGGGAAGAGGGGACCATGAAGATGAGGAAGAGGAAGTCGATAATGGCCAGGTCAAGGATGTAGGCAGTGATGGGTTTCATGGTGTCCCTCTTGATGCGGAAGCCGAGGAGCCAGAAGACAGCCGCGTTCCCGGCCACCCCACAGAGGCTGATGAGCAGCGTGGCACCGTGTATGGCCACGTTGGTGACATCTATGTCACACAGATCGGCTCCTTTGGTGGGAGAGGCAGAAGGTGGGGACACGGAGCTCAGCTCCATGGATGGACGCTGGGCAGGCGCTGGGATGTGGCCCCGGCTGTGCTCAGAGTGGATGGGCAGTCAGTGCTTGGAGAATCCAGGGATGGACCAAGTGGCTCCTCAGCAGCTCCCTGCAGCGGGAAGGGTTCGGTGGAGAGAAGTGAGATGTGCAGGGGAGGAGGGTGGTGGGAATGGTGGGGTGGGAGAGGGAGGGGGGAGGGTTGGGCTGCGCAGCAGGAGACTGATAAATAAAATAGGAAATAAAAATATTCAGCTCCCCTGATGTTGCTGAAAGACCAACCAGCCAAAAACATAAAAGTATGTAAAAGTGTGCACACAGGATGATAAACGTGGCTGGAGGCAGTGAAGGAACAAATCTGGAGGCCTGCAGGGGTTCTGGGGCAGTTCTGTAACAAGAAGCAACAGCGCATGGCCAAAGGAAAAGTTCATGGCGAGGTCACCTTTAATATGGCAGCACTCAGTGAATAGGAGCACCAGAGACCCCTCCTGATGAACCTCCAGGATCATGAAAGGACTCCCAGGAGGAGGTGGATGCATGGAAATGAGTCCTAGGAAAGTGATGTTTATGTATCAGACAAGAACCACATTTTAATGCCTCTCTGTGTTTATAGTGGATAAAACCCCTGCTGTAAAGGCTCCCCACACACACAGAACAAGGAGAGATCCTCCTGTGTGTCCTGCACAGGTAAAGAATTCCTGCTTGCTCACGCTTCCCATTGTGTTAGAAAGTTTATTCTGGCCCATTTTGGTATCAAGATGCAGAATGGAAGAGCAGGGCAGAGCAGGGAGGAGCTGGGGAGGGCACTGCGGTCACCAGGAGAGGGCGGCAGGCACAGAGCAGCTGCAGGAGGAGAGGAAGGTGGGGCAGGGAGGAAGGAGAACATTGCACTGACCTGTTCAGTGTGGGGCAGCAGCAGGCACAGGGGCTCTGTCCCGATCAGCGGTGCTTCCTGGCATCCCTTGCTCCTTTGGGATCCACATCCTAAAGCGGCTCCTCGCAGGTCAGGAACACGAAGGAGAAAGTGCCCAGATCACCAGGAGGTGCCCACTGCTGTCCCACCAGCTCCTCTCCGTGCCCTGTCCTCATGTTTTCCCCCAGGCTGGGTGGAGTCACGGGGGAGTTGGAAATTGCGACTTTGGCTTTGTCAGAGCTCCACTTCCCCGGAGTTATTTATCTTGGCATTTTTTTCCTACAGAGGAAATGGCTTTTGTCAGAAGCCCCACGTAAACAATTTTGCAAATGTCTCCTCCTTTCCTCCTGATTAGAAACACTCCTTCCCTGCAGAATGTCCCATTCTCCGACTGACTTCCCTCTCCCAACAGGCTTCTACCATTCCCAGTTTCTCTTCCCTGAGGGGTCATTGTCCCTCCAGTAGCAGAAGGTGCTGGCAACACTGGAATGCTGGCAGTGCTGGCAGTGCTGGCAGTGCTGGCAGTGCTGGTGAGGCAGCTGGCTGCTTCTCAGAAACAACTTCCATTCCGGGAAGAGCTCCGGGATCATTGCCAAAACCTTCCCCGGGCCCAAGGAAGCACAGCTGAGCTGCTTCCTATCCTATCCTATCCTATCCTATCCTATCCTATCCTATCCTATCCTATCCTATCCTATCCTATCCTATCCTATCCTATCCGCATCCCATTCTCATCCTTGCTCTCCATCCCCAACCCCACTCCACCCTTCATCCTATCCCATCCCATTCCCATCCTTGCTCTCCATCCCCAACCCCACTCCACCCTTCATCCTATCCCATCCCATTCCATCCCATCCCCATCCCCATCCCCATCCCCATCCCCATCCCCATCCCCATCCCCATCCCCATCCCCATCCCATCCCATCCCATCCCATCCTATCCCATCCCATCCCACCCCACAGGTTTCCTGCCCGGCAGCCTCTCCCCACCTTGAAGCGCTGCCCGTCGGGCTCTGCTGCTCTCCAGCGCGGACATTTGGGATCAGCAGCATCCAGAGCCTTCCTGACCCCTCCTGACCCCTCGCACACGCCCAGACCCCCCCGGGGCCGCCTTCCCCCCGACAGCCCCGCTCCTGCCCCGCTCCAGCCGGGACCAGGCCCATCTTTGCCGTGGCACTCCCGGAGCAGCCGGGGCCGTGCTGAGCCCCTGGGCCATCCTGCCCGTGCCGCCTGTGCCGGTGCCAGCCCAGCTCCGGGCACTCGGGATCACGGGTGCTCCGGGCAGGTGAATGTGGCCTGGGAACAGCTCTGTGGCCAAGTGAGCAGCAGAGGAACTGAAGGATGCTCTTCCCCGGCACAGCTGCTGCTTTGTGCTCTGGGGCAGCGCTGCCGCTGCTGGGCTTCCTCGGGGAAAACAGCTCCTTTAGGATGTGCTTTGCTGCAAAGGTTTCCCTGAGCTGGGTGTCTGCAGGAGGCGTCGGGATACCAGTGCCAGGAGTTTTCCGTGGTTTCCAGGCTCTTGGACACAGCACGTTTCGGGCAATTTGCCAGCGTGAGGCAGAGCAAAATGGGTGCCATTGGACTCTGCAAGTGCAGTTCAGGCAGACGTTGATCTTTTAACTTTTCCATGGCAGGTGCGAATTCTTGGGCATTTGGGAGTCTGCCTTGACTTGCAGGGATTGAAGGGTTTAGGTGTGGAATGGTTTGGCCAGCTTGCTCCAAGGTATGGTGTAGTTCTGGAAGTGCCCCACAGCTCCCAGGACCGAGGGGCTGCTGGCTGGGTGCTGGTTCTGCTCTGCCCTGGGAACTGGGAGCCCCTGGGAGGGCTGGGGGTGACACCTGGACATGGGCTGGGGAAGCCTGAACTGGGATATTTTCCCCCCTGACGCTGGGTACCGAGGCACCAGGAAAACCCAGGGCTCCAGGATGTTTGAGTGTATCTAAAGGTGCACCTGGACCTTTGCCCTGTGCAACTCTCGAGTTTCTGCCGACCCTCCTGAATTGAGGCTGCTGAGGGCAGTGGAAGATAATTTGTCTTGTTCTGTGCTTCTCTGTTGTTGTTTTTAGCTCCTGCTTGAATTTGAACAGAACCTTTTCCTCTCCAGGTCACCGGCGAGCCTGGGACAGGACCTGAGCCAGAGCTTGTTGGGCCCTGGCAGCGAGAGAGGAGCAGGAAATGGTGCTGGAGAGTTTTTGGGAGTGCTGTGGGTGAGTCTCGTTTGGTGCTGCCCTTTGTTCCTGGGGGGCCCTCGCGGAGCGCTGGGGCCGCGCCGCATCGGTGCCCAGCTGGGCGCGGGCGCTCGCCCCTTCCAGCCCTGGGGGGTGAGAGCTGCGCCCGCGCTGCTGCTGGCACAGGAGGCAGAGCTGGGCCAGGGCAGCTCCTGCGCTGCGGGGCTGCAGAACCCGCGGGTTCCTCTCTCTCCCCGGGGCGCTCCGGCTGCTGCAGCTCTCTGGCCCAGGCCCCTGAGAGGCGCTGGGCTATTGCTGGCCCGTGGCTCCCAGAGGTGCCCCTGAGATGGGGGTGAACTCTCAGCACAGTAGTTCATTGGGTTCGTTGTTTGTCTGAGCAAAATGTCCACTGAATTAGTTGGAGCCCTCAGATTTCGATGAACCTTCTTTCTAGAGTTAATGACTTCACAGAAGTAAACCCAGTAATTGAATCAATGTGGCACAAATTTCAGGAGCAGTTGGGGATATGCAGCTGCACCTGGTTATGTTGGGCAGGCTGGTGGGAAGGGCTTTCTCCCAGGCCTGGGCATCCTCAAGACACCTCAAGGATGTTTTTTAAACGTTTGTTGTCTTTTGTTTCCCAGCCCAGGGCCAAGCTGGAGAAAAGGTAGAGAGAGTGGAGAGTGGGAGTCCCAGGTTTAGATCTGCCTTTGGATTCCAGTTCCTCCCGGGGGGTCTGCGCTGCTCAAAGTACAAAGGAAGGAGATGTTGGAGTACCTGTTTGCTCCCCTGTGGAGCTTGGAAGAGATGCTGAGGGTGAAATTCCAGGGAAGCTGCGCTTGCAGAGCGACTGGAGTGCGAAGCAGTGGCAGCTGTTTGCCCTGGGCCGGTTTCCCCCCTTCACTTCGGTTCCCTGCTGCTCCTGGTAATCCCTCAGCACCTTTGCTTTTGCAGGTGCTTTGCTGAAGGGTTTCTGAATGTGGCAGTGAGCTTTTCTGTTCCTGTTTCTATGGAGGATCTGTTTCAGGAAATGTCTCCTTATCTGGATGGATTCAGAAGTCCCTGTTACAGGTTAATTGCAGTGAAGAAAAAGAAAAGAAGCCAATAGCCTGGACTGGGATGCCCCAGGCCCCTGCCAAGCACAGGGGTTGTTGCTGGGTGTTTATTCTGCAGTCCTGTGTGCTCAGGTCTTGTTCTGAACTGCTCAGCCATAAATGCCACTGCAGGAAGAACAGTGTTGGGGAAGATGAAACAGGAAAGCCTTATAAATATGATTGCCTGACAAAAGATTTTGGGAATATGAAAACTATAAGCGACATCGAAATGAAAGCCACCTTTGAGATACGAAGTCTTAGTTACTGAACAACTGGAAAACAACGGTATGGCCGGCTGAAGGTAATCCCCTCTTGATTGAACAATACCCTCTGCTTGCAGACAGGTCCAAGGGTCAGAGCAGACCCTACTAGCTCAGCTGAAGGGGTCCAAGGAGTAGTTTTTAGGAGTTAAAATGTAACACTCTATGGTAATGTAATAACTCTTATAGGCTGTATGTAAATGCTATAGGATTTGTACCTTGTATTAGATTGGCTAGTGAGAATTAGAATATTCAGTACAGAAGATGATTTATTGTATTGTAACAAGGACCTCGCTCTCTTGCTCTTAGCTCTTAGCTCTCTTGCTCTCTCTCTCTCTCTCTCTTACACCTTGGGCCTGCTTGGAGCTGCAGCTGGCAGCTCTAAGCAGTGCCCTTGTGCCCACGCCCTTTCCAATAAACAGCGTGCTCCAAGATCTGACTTCAGAGATCTCTCGTCTCCGTCCGTCCGTCTCCGGCCGGGCCCGACCAACCCACACCACCCTCAGCTCCTACAAACAGGAAACCCCACAGTTCCTGTGGAGTGTTTGTCTGCACTGACTTTGTGCTGCAGCCTGAACTGTGTCCGAAATGTTTAGGCATGGCCAGGTCTGGATTTGCATTTGTGGGCACTGAGTGTTCCTTGTGTCAGCTTTAGCTCTGGATTGCTGGGAATTGTCAGAGAAAAGCGAAGGGAATTGAAATGCAGAGCTCTGTTCTTGGAGAAAGGATCAGGATGGGAGAAAAGAGGGTGTGGAACTGCTGGGAGCTCCTGGAGTGAGGGAAAGGATGCAAGAGTTGGAAACAAAAGCTGTGGAACAAAGCCCGAAAAGGGGACAGGGCAGGGTGGTCACCTCGGGGGGGTAAAGAGGGAAAGAATCCCTGCTCCAGGAATCCAGCAGGGGCCAGGAGAGGATCATTTTCCATCCACTGCTCTCAGTGGGATTCTAATAATGAAGGTCCAAGGGAATGCTTTGTTTGTTCTTAGGTTTGGAATGAAAGGTGCTCTTCCAGAGGGGAATATTCACCTGTTAAAATTCTGTTGGATACAGGAAAAGAGGGAGGAAGCAGCTGGGGAATGAACGGGTGGATTTTTGGTGGATACAGGCAAAGGCATGGGCAGGGGCTCTTAGGTAAAATACACTTCATGGGGCACCCCCAGGAAAAGCCTCAACTGCCCTTTTTTTCCAAGCTCTGACATTCCAGAGGAGTAAGCAGTGGTCAGCACTTCAATTTCTCTATTCCTTGGATGCCCAGTGCTTTGTTGGGAAGAGGTGACATTTGGAAAGGAACAAATCCGGGGATATAATTCCTGATAGTGAGGCCCTGGTTTTGATATCCTTCCAGCACCCGAACGCAACAGAGGGAATCCTGGAGGAGGAGGTGGAAAACGCTGTCGCTCCGTTGGTGGAATTCCTGGGAAATGGAAAGCAGCAGAAGCAGCAAGAACAGAGTTGGAAGCAGGCTCCAGCCGGGTAAGGCAGACACCAAATCCTTTGGAATTAGAACTGGGCAGGGGTGGGAAGAATTAATTCTTCCATTCGTAGCCCATGGATTCCTGAGCAGGATCCTGGCAGGGAAGACTGCAGGGATCAGCCTGGGGACTGTTCCCGGCTGGGGGCAGCGAGGCTTGGAATTGGCTGGAGGGAAGAAAGGGGGATCCTTTGAGCACAAGGATCAGCTGTGAAATGTGGAGATGGCATCAGACAATTCCTCGGGAGGGTTCGGTTCCTGGGCCAAATGGATCTCCTGCCTTGTGAAGGAGCTCAGAGATCTGGGAAGAGCCCAACCAGTGCAGGGAATGGACTGGCAGATAAAACTGCTGGGGAACGGTGGGGAAAAGCATCGAACAGGGGGCCTTGTTTTGTACAGGAATGGTACAAAAAATATCCAAAGAGCAGGAATCCAATGGGATTTACATATTCCTTGGAGACCACATTCCAGTGGGAAGGATGAGAGAAGGAAGCAAAGCCTAAAAAGGCAAATGAGACAAATCTGCCCAAAGCCTCCAATGGCCACATTCCCTGGCATTGCTGAGGAATTCAGCCGAGCTCCAAGCAAAAGGTGAGCCCCTATGGAATCCTTTCTGGGAGACCATATCCAGCTGGGACTCTTCCTGGAGAAGGCCATGGGATATGGGTTATCCCAGGTCCAGAGAATATGTCATTTCCTGTGGAAAAACACTTGGATCACTGCATCACTTATTGTTTTAGGCTCACCAGTCACCCGGGCTATCCAAGTCCGTCCTCCCCAGCGGGGAGAGCAGGAGCACGTCTGGACATGGAGAATTTCTGGGAGAGCCCGGGAGAAGGAAGAAGGCTCCAGCTTCACAGATCTGTGTCATAACCCATCCTGTCAGCCACTGCTGTTTGATCCTGGTGGATTTGTCCTCTTGGATTCAACCTGAGCAGCGCTAATTGCTGGGAATGAAGCAGCCTTTGGTACTTCTTTTCCACGAAACCTCTCCATCCTGCCCTTCAATCCTGTTGCAAACACGGGGAAAACCCAAAACTCCTTTTTTTCCCCCCCTCTCCCCTTCACTTTGCCTCCTCTTTTCTTGCAGGCTTTGGGCTATCCAGGCTTGGATGTGGATTAGACACCCTGGAAGCTCAGCTCCAGGTGGGATTGCAGCAGCATTGGAAGCACCAGGGATTCTCCCAAGGTTTGGTGTGAGGGGCTGCATCTTGGGAGGGGCTGGGATTTTGTGCACTTGTGGGGATTTTTCTCCATTTTGCCTTTTGGGCTGCCTCAGAGAAAAAGCTGGAAACTGAAGAAATTGAAGGGGGTTCCCAAATACCTTTGCAGATCCTCAGAGGAGGCACAAAGCTACGTGCAGCTGAGGAAAGGGATGAGAATGGGAATGAGGGTGGTCATGCTGGGTGCCATCCCCCAGAGGGACCCAAAAATGCCAGAAAATTCACAGGGAGGGATGTTTGGCACAGGGATGGGTGTCCCGGCACAGGGATGGGTGTCCCGGCACAGGGATGGGTGTTCTGGCACAGGGATGGGTGTTTGGCACAGGGATGGGTGTTTGGCTCAGGGATGGGTGTCCCGGCACAGGGATGGGTGTTTGGCACAGGGATCGCTGTCCCGGCACAGGGATGGGTATTTGGCACAGGGATCGCTGTCCCAGCACAGCGGGAGCTGCGGGCACGGGGCACCGGAGCTGCCTCGGCCGTGCGGGGCCCGGGGCGTCGCTCCGGGGTGGATTCTGTAAGGGACAAAAATGAACATTTTGGGGTAAAATCTGGGTTAATCTGCAGGGCAGAGAATGAACAGTTTGGGGTAAGAATGAGCTGATCGGTGCTCGCCGGACGGACCAGCTCGGGCTGGTTCTGTGTTGCTGTGAAGAATTTGCTTTGTGGAAAGAAAGAGACACCTGAGACTGCCGCGGGAATCCTGGGGTGGAGCCGGGAAGGAAACCTGGTCTGAGTGCGGGAATGGGAAGGGGGGGTCAGGAGGGGTCCTGGTCGGTCACTGGAGCCGCCGCCGTGAAGGCGACGTGTAACGATGTATGGCGAGGTGTAAGGAACATATTGATTATTGGATTATCTATAACGATGTGTAAGGAGCACATTGATTGCTGGGCTATCTAATGATATTATATAACGATCGTACAAGGAGATCGATATAAAATCCTCCATCGTCATCCTTCTCCCAGCCCCGCTGTGTTTTCAGGATCCTAGGGGCAGAGTTTGGGTCTGGACAAGGCTCTCGGGCACAGGGTGGGATTCTTGGGGTGCAGGACCAGGATTTGGACTCGATGCTCCCTGCGGGTCCCTTCCAGCCCAGGGAATGCTGCGATCCTGTGCCTCTGGGGGTGAAATAAAGGGGATCGCTGGGGTTTTTGCCCGCTGTGTTCACGGCCCCGCCGGCTCCGGGCGGGTTAAAGGCGCAGCTGCCCCGAGACAGCGGGACCGGCCGGGGCTGCTCGCTCCCGGTGCTGCCGCCTTGTGGGGAGAGCCCGGCACTGCAGCCCGGAACGGCGCTGGACACGGGATCGGCGTGGAACAGCAGCCCAGGGAATGCTGAGGCACCCCAGGGAATGCTGAGGTGTCCCAGGGAAGGCTGAGGCACCCCAGGGAATGCTGAGGCACCCCAGGGAATGCTGAGGTGTCCCAGGGAAGGCTGAGGCACCCCAGGGAATGATGAGGTATCCCAGGGAATGCTGAGGTGTCCCAGGGAATGCTGAGGCACCCCAGGGAATGCTGAGGCATTCCAGGGAATGCTGAGGTGTCCCAGGGAATGCTGAGGCACCCCAGGGAAGGCTGAGGCACCCCAGGGAATGCTGAGGTGTCCCAGGGAATGCTGAGGCACCCCAGGGAAGGCTGAGGTGTCCCAGGGAATGCTGAGGCACCCCAGGGAAGGCTGAGGCACCTCAGGGAATGCTGAGGTATCCCAGGGAATGCTGAGGCATTCCAGGGAAGGCTGAGGTGTCCCAGGGAAGGCTGAGGCACCCCAGGGAATGCTGAGGCACCCCAGGGAATGCTGAGGCACCCCAGGGAAGGCTGAGGTGTCCCAGGGAATGCTGAGGCCTCCCAGGGAATGCTGAGGCACCCCAGGGAAGGCTGAGGTGTCCCAGGGAATGCTGAGGTGTCCCAGGGAAGGCTGAGGCACCCCAGGGAAGGCTGAGGCGTCCCCTGCCTGGGGCACTTGTCAGCAAATCCCTGATGTTGAGCAGACAAAGGAAAGTTCTGGGTTAGTGGGAGGAGGTTTCTGGAATGGAGTTGGGACAGGTGCTGATCCACCCATGGAATCACGGGGTGGTTTGGCTTGGAAGGGACCACCAAGATCATTTACGCTCTGTTTGTTGTCCGATTCCGCAGCAAAGAACATCCAGAACTGCCACCTCACCCTCATGGACAGCAGGAATGCCTTCCATAGCTCTTGTTTAGGAATGGGAATGGCTGTTGGGAGCTCTGGCAGGACCAGGTAAGAACAGAAATGGGATCATTCTGGCTGCTGCTGGAGGTGGTTTTCTCTTTTCAGGATGTTCTTTTCAGGATGTTCTGATTGATCCTTTCACAGCAGTGTTCCTGGGCACATTTGAGGGTAATTCCAGGAATTTCAAACCAGATGAAAACTGGTGGGGAAAAAATGTGAACCTGATCCATTTCTAGTAATTCCAAGCTTCTCCCACAGCACCGTTCCAGGGGAAAGTTGATGAAAGGATAAAGATGCAGAGGAACAAGTGCTGTAAACCCCCCGGGCTCTCTGACAGGGCAGACCTTCCAGTAATGCCATTACATCTCTCTGAGAGACTCTGGGATCACAAGGTTTTCTAGGAAAGCAAAACAGGGGCGGAGATGAGGGAATAGGCTTCCAGTTATTCTTTTAGCTGAAAGCCTGGGGGAATTGAGAGGGACCACAAGAACTGTTTGTGTAGGAAAATGGGAGTTTGGGGGCTGAATCGGAGTTTCTCTCTGGGGCATTTTTGAGGGAAAAGCTGAGGTGCTGTTTAAGGGAGAGAATGCACATTTTTGGGGTGGAAAAGGTTTAATCAATATTGTAGAGGAAGTAAAATGTTGGGGGTAAAAGTGGATGCAATCTGGAGGGGACAGAATGAATATTTTGGAGGCAAAATCGGGAACTCAGTAGTGGACAGATGGGGAAAATTTTGGAGGCAGCACTTGACAAACTCTCTGGGGTGGAGAATGAACACATTGAGGGAAAAATGAGGTGGTGAGCAGTGGGCACGTAGGGAAGGTTGTGGGGGTAAATCTTGAGAAAAGCCCCGTGGTATTCAAGAAATCCTTGGAAGCAGGACGGAGGAATTCAGCGGTGGAAAACCAGGGGAATTTTGCGGGGGTAAAACTTTAAAAGATCTAAGAGTTGAGAGTGAGTGTTTTTAGGTAAAAGGATGTCTTGTTGAAGTTGGGCATCTGGATTGTGGCATTTATGGATCAGAGGGTGTGTTTCCAGAAAGTAGAAGATAAAGAAGACTCCCAAAGCCTCGGTAGCTGTGTTAAGAAATCCCTGCCAGGGAAGAAAGGTACCTAAACCTCCTAGAAGTAGGGACTAATTAGCATGGGAAGGGAAAAACCCAGCCCAGTGGGAGAGAGCAGGCCGGGTAAGGGAAGAGAAGGATGCCCTTAAGAAGAAGCAGGGAAGGGGAATTTCTCGGTTTGCTAAAACGTATCAAAAAGTTTGGAATCTGGGTCTGTGTGGAGGCCGGGATTTTCTCGGCCGTATGCAGAGCCCAGCACTAGGAATAAAGTAATTCCAGGCTTTACAACGCCAAAAATGCAGTACCAGAGAGTTCTGTTGTCCCGAGGACTTGGGGGATATTTGGCAAAAATTTCTGGAGGCCCAGGCTGGACCGAGCTTTGCACACTGCCCGGATTCACGGGATCGGGGATTCCAGCGTGCCCTGCACGGGTTTTTCAGGGAAGTCCCAAATCCGTGTGAGCACAAAGCAGAATCCCCTGGGAGCTGAAGGCAACGGGATATTTCTTGGGAATTTTGAAGGATTGGGTGAGTCCTCAGTGTTAGGTTGGAATGAACGCAAATTGTCCGGGAGTTGCTGGTTTAGGGATGGCCAGGTCTGGATTTGGATTTGTGGGCACCGAGCGTTCCTTGTGTCAGCTTTAGGTCTGGGTTGGAAGGGAATTGAAATGCAGAGCTCTGTTCTTGGAGAAATGATAAGGATGGGAGAGGAAAGGCTGTGGAGCTGCTGGGAGCTCCTGGAGACCAAAAGGATCTGAGGTCCGGAGGCAAAAGCTGTGGAACAAAGGCTGAAAAGGGTGCGGGGTGGGGCGGGAGGGGGAGGAGGGCACCGCGGGGGGTGGGGGGAAAGAGGGAAAGGATCCCTGCTCCGGGAATCCAGCAGGGACCAGGAGAGGATCATTTTCCATCCACTGCTCTCAGTGGAATCCTAATAAGGAAGGTTGAAGGAAAGTGATTTGTTTGTTCTTAGGTTTGGAATGAAAGGTGCTCTTCCAGAGGGGAATATTTACCTGTTAAAATTCTGTTGGATACAGGAAAAGAGGGAGGAAGCAGCTGGGGAATGAAAAGGTGGATTTTTGGTGGATACAGGGAAAGACACAGGAAGGGGCTCTTGAGTAAAATACACCTCACAGGCAGCACCAGGAAAAGCCTCAACTGCCCTTTTTTCCAAGCTCTGACATTCCGGAGTGCTGGGGAGGATGAAAGTTTGGTAAGAAAGTTTCCCAGGTATGTAGGCTTGGCAGAAAGATCTGTGAATGTAGAAACTGGGGATGAGATAGAAATGAAAGCAAATTTTGATACAGAGTAAAAGATGTTTTGCTGAAACAGTGATCGCTGAGTAACTGAGAAGGCAAAGGTTGGAGATGAGTTGGAAGGAGAATTTTAGGAATAGGACAAAGGTATGTGACTACAAACAAAGACATATTTTTTCACCAAGTAAATAAGTCTCAAGAAGAGCATAAGTAAATAGAAAACGTCTTTACTAAAAAGAGAGATATGGCAGGCAAACAAGAAATGTTGATGTAGCAAGAAGAAGACAGGTCTGAGAATTTTCCACTGTAAGCTTAAATTGTAACTTACTCACTCTTGTGATTGGATAATAATGACTATAATATGGTGATGGTAGTAGTTATGAAGGGCTATAGGCAAATATAAAAGTATTGTGTATGGTGCTTATTGGTTGTTATGTGTTAAGATACTCTGCAAAGAAAAGTATAAAATGCTTTGTAACTTGAACAGAAAGGGGCTTCAGGGATGCCTACAGCTGGAGCTGGCAGCTGTAGGGCTGGCTCTGGATACCCACTCCCTGAGCTGCTATAACTTCGCCTATGCAATAAACAGCTTTCAAGAGAGTGCCTGAAGCCCAGACATCGTTTGTGAAACTTTCTCCTCTTGCTCCTCTGTAGCAAAAAAACCCCAAGAGAAATATCGGTGGGCAAATGGAGCTCTGATGTACCCAAAGTCACAATTTCAGACTCCCCCGTGACTCCACCGAGCCTTGGGAAGCAACACAAGGGACAGGGCACGGAGAGGAGCTGGTGGGACAGCAGTGGGCACCTCCTGGTGATCTGGGCACTTTCTCCTTCGTGTTCCTGACCTGCGAGGAGCCGCTTTAGGATGTGGATCCCAAAGGAGCAAGGGGTGCCAGGAAGCGCCGCTGATCGGGACAGAGCCCCTGTGCCTGCTGCTGCCCCACACTGAACAGGTCAGTGCAATGTTCTCCTTCCTCCCTGCCCCACCTTCCTCTCCTCCTGCAGCTGCTCTGTTCCTGCCGCCCTCTCCTGGTGACCGCAGTGCCCTCCCCAGCTCCTCCCTGCTCTGCCCTGCTCTTCCATTCTGCATCTTGACACCAAAATGGGCCAGAATAAACTTTCTAACACAATGGGAAGCGGGAGGAAGCAGGAATTCTTTACCTGTGCAGGACACACAGGAGGATCTCTCCTTGTTCTGTGTGTGGGGAGCCTTTACAGCAGGGGTTTTATCCATTAGAAACACACAGAGGCATTCAAACCTGTTTCTTATCTAATACACAAAAATCACTTTCCTAGAACTGATTTCCATGCATTCACCTTCACCTCAAGTCTTTTGATGGTCCTGCAGATTCATTATGAGGGGTCTCTGCTGGTCATTCACTGCATGCTTCAGTATTAAAGGTGACCTTGCCTTGAACTATTTTTCTGGGTGTGCACTGTTGCTTCTTGTTACAGAACTGCCCCAGAACCACTGCAGGCCTCCTGATCTGTTCCTGCACCGGCTCCAGCCTCACTTCTAACCCTGTGTGCACACATTTAAATTCTTTTATCTTTTTGACTAGTTGGTTTTTACTTCCTGTTCTGAGCTTCCCCTCCCCCTCCCCAAGACACTTGCTTCTGCCACATGCGGGCAAAACCAAATGTAATTCAAAATCTTTCGCATTGTCTGACTGGCCGGTCACCCCGGGTCCGCCCCCAGTCCTTCCCTTTCCAATCCTCCGAATAAAAGAGAATATCGAGGGAGGCCCCGCCTCTCTTGGCTCGGCTGCCTTCCTGTGAGCATCTCTTGTCTGTCTAATTTGAAACCTTCTAACGGCGGGAAGTTGAGCGAGCAGAGAGCTGTATTTATCCCTCTTTGCTTCTGCTGATGGTATTTGCTCTGCAGCTGATACAGGTACGGATTTTAGAGCTACTAAAGTGCTAGATTGCCTGTGCTACCTCTCTGGGCTGCTCGAGGCTTTCTAAGGCATTAAACGATTAGCTTAGCCGGTATAAAGCTGAAAAAATACGATCCGAGGGATCACAAATTAATCAAGTTCCTTAAGGCTGAAATCAAAGAAGGTGGGTGGGCTGTTACCCCGGTAGGACAAGTCGTAATTCCACCCCTGATCCTTCGGGAAATAGCCCAACGAGAGCATGAAAGTACCCACTGGGGAACAGAAAATCTTTTAAAACATTTAAGGAAAGTAGTGATAGGGAGAGGAATGACTGATATTGTACAATCTGAAACAAGCAAGTGTGAAACCTGCTGTAAAAACAACCCTGACACAAGCAAGAGAGTTGTGTTAGGAGTGATAAAGACAGGAGATCTCCCTGGAGATTATTGGCAAATCGATTTTGCTGAGATGCCACGCAAAGAGGGATGCAGGTATATACTGGTACTGGCTGACACCTTCAGTGGAGGGCCTGAGGCTTTCCTCTGTCACACCAACACAGCAAAAGAAGTAGTGAAAGCTTTGCTCGACCATATAATACCAAGATTTGGGGTTCCTTTGGGAATGTCATCAGATAGGGGACCACATTTTGTTGCAACAGTGGCTGGGGAAGTTAGCAGGATTTTGGGACTTACCTGGGACCTGCACACACCATACAGGCCCCAGGCAAGTGGCAAAGTTGAACGCATGAATGGGACACAGTTGGTCTTTTCAGCAACATCAGGGAACTGAAAATGTTTATTCTCTAAGTTATTTATCAGTCCCCTGCTGCACAGCCCAACCCTCCCCCCTCCCTCTCCCACCCCACCATTCCCACCGCCCTCCTCCCCTGCACATCTCACTTCACTCCACCGAACCCTTCCCGCTGCAGGGAGCTGCTGAGGAGCCGCTTGGTCCATCCCTGGATTCTCCAAGCACTGACTGCCCATCCACTCTGACCACAGCCGAGGCCACATCCCAGCGCCTGCCCAGCGTCCATCCATGGAGCTGAGCTCCGTGTTCCCACCTTCTGCCTCTCCCACCAAAGAAGCCGATCTGTGTGAGATAGATGTCACCGATGTGGCCATACAGAGTGTGACACTGCTCATCTGCCTCTGTGGGCTGGCTGGGAACGGGGCTCTCTTCTGCCTCCTCAGATGGAAAGGCCATACTGCCAGCATCTTTGGCCTGGCTGTCATCGACTTCATCTTCCTCCTCCTTGTGCTCCCCTCTGCCCTGCTCTTCCTGCTGGAGGACGTGTCCTGCTCTCCTATCCTGCCCCTGATGTATGTGAGCTTCCTTTTCCAGCTGTCAGTGATCTCCTGCTACTGGGTGCTCTTCTGGCTGACAGATGTCAGCATCAAAAAGGACATGGAAAAGCTCTGCAGGCTCTGCTGCCACTGTGACCTTCCCAATCCCATGATGTGGGTGCTGTGGGGCGCTCAATGCTTGGCCTTCGTCGCTCTCTTCACTGCCATTCCCACAGTGACATTCCTGTGCCCATCACACCAGCAGGAGCACTGCCAGGTGGCTCTCACCTCCACGTTCGCCGTCATCCTGCTCCTCTTTGCTGCACCCGTGCTCATCACCCGCACAATCGACATCGTTAAAGCCAAGTGTGGCTCCCAGCAGCAGCAACCCAAGAGGTTCGACATCGTTATCTTCCTCCTTGTGCTCTTGGCTCTCCTCCTCAGCCTCTGGAATTTCCTGCAGCACCTCGGTTACATCGCTGTGTCCTCCCAGGTTTTTTTACCTGCTCGCCTGCATCCACAGCACCATCAAACCCTTCATCTACTTCCTGGCAGGGAGGTGCTGGAGCCCCTGCTCCGTGGGGTCCCTCCAGCTCTCGCTCCAGAGGGTCTTTGAAGAACAGAAAGACAAAACTGCCCGCAGCAGGGATACCAACAGGGACACGGGGGTCTGAGCCTGTTGATCCCTTCCCCTGCACTGCTGAAGGACCCCAGGACAGTGACCGAGGGATTCCTTGAGCCATCGGATTTATAAATATCCAGAGTATCAACCCCCCCCAGCCTGTATTCCTGCAGGAGAAGGGAGCAGGGGCAGTGCCACGGGCGATGTGGGAGGGATGCTCTGCAGGGAGCACACTGGAGCATGGATTTCCTCCTCCCTCCCAGCTCCACGTGGCTCCAAGCAGTGCAGCCGGGCTCAGTCCTGTTCCCTGGCTCTATTCCCCATGGAATGACCCTCACGGCCTCTGGGCCCCAGGGAATAAACTCCGTTTCCTTTGGCTCAGCAGATGAGTTTCGTGGCGTTTTGAGGGAGCTCTTTCCCGGAGAGGGTGGGACAGGTTAAGCCCTGGGGACACACCCAGCACGGGGCAGCGGTGATTCCCCAAATCTCTGCGGGGCTGCTGCCTCTGGATGGCAGGAGAGGGCTCGGGATGGCACGGAGCATCCTTCCCCTTCTGGCCGGCAGAGCCGGCCCTGCATTCCCGGTGATGGGAAGAGACACCAGGTAGGGCTGCAGAGCTGGGCAGGGACAGCAACATTCCCTTCCTCTTGGAGTGGGAATTTGTCACATTCCTTAATTCCCGAATGAAATCATTCTGAGTAAAGAGCAGGGTCAGAGGTGAACTCCACTGAACTCTTGTGCCTGTGACCAAAACCCGCTGGAAATATGGAAATTGACGTCACCAGGAGCTTGGACCATTGGATTGCACAGAAATTAGGGGGTTGTGCTGCTGTCCTGCACAACGGGGCCGTCCTCTGGTTGCCCAGCATCCATGTCCAAGGAAGCCCTTCAGCACCTCCATCCTGAACCTGGCCACCCTCAGGAGGAGCTGAACAGCGACTCTGCACAGCAGCTCCAGCCACAATCCAGGCTGTGCTGATCTTTGCCATTTTGGTACCACCCCCACATGAAATTGGCATTTATTGCTTTTGTTTCATTCCAACGTGGGAACCCTGACCCCAGAATGTGGTGAATGAATAATATCTGGGCTTTGCTGCAGAGCCTGTCCCTGGTGAACAGTGTCCAAAATGGCTCCTTTTACTTCTTTTTTCCCACTCTAAAGCCCCTGCCTTGTCTGAGGAGGGCAGGTTCCTGTCTCATAGCAGAGCCCTTCCTAAGGCTGCTGCCTGCCGTGGTTGGGATGATGCTGACAGTGCCAAGAGCTCCTCATCCCTCCTGGGAGAGAGCTGGGCAGCAGCCCCATCTCTTCCTCGGGGGGAAGTTGTCCCTCCTTTTGCCACGGCCTCAAATCCAGGGGAAACCAACGTTCCACAGGTTCTGGAAAGGGAAGTGAGAGGGAAAGCCGTGGGGGGTGAGTCAGGCTTTGGAGACACATGTGAGGTGAAACAACTTAAAAAGCATTTATTAACAGAGTTGGTAATAATGAACAGAGCAGAGCAACTCCCACATCTGGGAGGGTTTTTCTCTCCCTGTCTCCCATTTTCCTGTCCATTGGAAAGGAGAAACTTTCCGAGGTACAACCTCTGGTCCAGGAAAGAACAACTCAGCCAGGGAGCGTCTCCCAAGGCAAGTGCAGAAGGAGCTGTCTTGGTTTGAAAGACAAGGAGAGAATGTCCCTTGGAATGGAGAATATGACCCCCTTCCCTGCGAATGATTATAACTTTGAAATGAAGGGGCTTTCAGGCAAAGCTGTGGGAGAAGGAATCACAGTCCTTCACTGGCATGTGTGTGTGTAACAGGGAAACAAACACCAGCAATGGCAGCCACAGGTGACAAAGGGAAAAGGAGCAGCAAACCCGCTGACCTCCCAGTGCCTCCTGGAGCATGGATATTCCCATGCAGAGCTGCCTATTTAACAGCAGGTGTGTCAGGAACCAGCAGAGCTTCCAGGAAAGCTCAGCAGAGTCGGGACAAGGACAGGTTCATTTTCCATAGAATTTGCTGTTTGTAACCCTCATCCCCCAGCCCCCCCCAATGTTTCTGGGGGGCACCTGGCAGAGTTCCCTGGAATTCAGCTGCCTGCACCCCCCGAGCTCGGGCTCGAGGTGGTATTTTAAAGCAGGAGAAGGCGCTGGCATTATCCCGCTCCCTATCCCGTTCTCCGCTCCCCCATCCCGTTCCCCCGCTCCCCCATCCCGTTCCCCCGTTCCCCATCCCGTTCCCCGTCCCCCGCTCCCCCATCCCGTTCCCCGTTCCCTATCCCATTCCCCATCCCGTTCCCCGTTCCCCGTTCCCCATCCCGTATCCCCGTTCCCCATCCCGATCTCCCGCTCCTCGCTCACCGCCCGGGCCCGTCCATGCCCGCCCGCCCCAACCGCTCCCGCCGATTCCAACTGGCCGCGCGCAGCCCCGCCACGCCTCCCCATTGGCCAGCCCCGAGCCCGCCCCGCGTTCCCATTGGCCGCCGGCCCCGTCAATCACGCGGCAAACCCCGCCCACCCCACCGCCCTCAGGTGCTGTTGCCATGGCAGCCGCTGGAATGCGGCCCGGGCGCATCCCCAAGGGAAAAGGAGGCACAAAAGGAGGAATTGGGAAGTAAAAGGGGAAGGCTGCGCAGCGCCCGCGGCGCCCCGAGAGCGAGGAGCGGCCCCCACTCCTCTGAGGGCCCATCTCTGCCCCCTGTCCATGTGCAGTGCCCGGGGAAGAGCAGAGTCTGGGATCAAAGAACCACCCAGTCCCCCCCAGCAAGGAAAGCCCGGCCCCCCGGTGTTTCAGGGGCACACAAAGGGCTGTGCAGGGAGGGAAGGACCAGCAGGAGCTTTCTCCTCCTCAGCCCCCGCTCCAAGGCGCAGCAGCCCCAGGTGTGACCGGCCAGGATGAGGAGGGGGCGGCTCCTGCCAGAGGCCGCTCTCAGAGGGTTCCCCGGGCACAGCTGTGCAGGGAGCTGCTGGTCCAGAGGGGCAATGGGGGCATCCCGAGTGTCCCTCCAGGGACAATGGGCGGAGCATCCAGCAGGAGCTGGGGAGCAGCCGCAGGCACCTGGGCACAGAGCACTGCTCCCAGAAAATGCCCAGGGAAAACCCCTCGTGCCAAGGGGCAGCACCTGAGCAGGCAGGGCAGCATGTGGGGTCCCAGGGAAACATTCCACTTTCCCCTTTCATCTTGGCAGCCCTTCCCCAGTGCCCCCAGGGAAAAAAAAAGGGGGTTATGAGGAGAAAAGGGATTTAAACAGAGGGAAAAATCTTCCTTTTCCATAATTGTCTGTGTTTAAATTGAGGGGGAATCCCCTTCCTCTGCAATTTTAAGGGTATCAGATGAAGGAAACCCTGCCTTTTCCATGCTCTTGGGGGTATCACTTGACAGGGAATCCCCATTTTCTATTATTCCCCGGTTTAAATAAAAAGGAAAAACCTTGACAATGCTATTTTATGGGTTGGAATTGAGCATAACTCCCCCATTTCCATAATCCCAAGGTTTAAACTGAGGGAAAAGCCCTGCTGTTCCTCCTTTTTAAGGGTTTGAATTGAGGGAGAAATCCCCCTTTTTCCATGACTGGAGAGACCTGAAGTAAGGAAAACCCCTCTTTTCCCAGTATTTTAGGGGATTCAGAGGAGAGAACCTATTTATTGCCATGGCATCGATTTAAGTAGAGACAAACACTCCCTAGTCCCTCATTTTAAGGGGTTCAGTTGAAGGAAGCTCCCCCTTTTTCAGCATTTTAAGAATTTAAATCTGTACTTCAGGGCACTTCTAGCTGGGTACTGGCACCCAATCTCTCACAAGGGAGCGAGCCCAGCACACACAAAACCCTCCTGCTACCAGAGAGCCCATTATTTTTTTAGTTTTATTTCTAGTGAATGCAGCCCTAATTAGATCCCCAACAGGAGTTACACCATATAAATTATTACTATTCTTCTCCACCCTCCATAGTCCTGCATGGAGTACTGCTCAGCAGTTACTAATGACCAATTACAGAACTTAACAAGGAATCATGCAACTCATCTGTCTACGCTGCCAAAACAAGAAGCTTTTTTACCCTTTCAGTGGATGCAGCTGCAGTAAAACAGAAGGCATCTACGGAGCCCTTTGCTCAGCTGGAATTTAAGTCAGAGCAGCCAAACAGCTGCAGCTCCTCTCAGGGCTTCGATCCCTGATGGTAAAATTGCCTCCTCCCTTTTCCCGGGCGTGGTGGGAGCGAGAGGCGGGCCCGGCCAGGGGTGTATTAACCCCAGCCCTGGGGCCCAGGAGCGCATTGTGTTTGTGGGCTGGGGTGGGGAAGAGTTCTTCTGTTATTTTAATGAAGGATCTCTTTCAGGTTGTGTCGGGTGTTTTTTAGGAGGTGCTTTTGGCATCTAAAACAGCAGAGGCTTTGGAGACACCGTGAAGAAGATGGCATTGAGTGCAGGGAGTATTTAAGCTCGTGGTTTTGGGCTGAGTGTTCAGGGGTGGTAAGGTGCTTTTGTTATTTCCTGTTTGGTTTCTTTTTTTTTTTTTCTTTTTTTTTTAGGAGCATTGCAACTTCTTGAAATTCCAGATTGTGTCAAGTATGGCACTTCAAGTTTTTCAGCAGCTTCACTGTGCCACAAGAGGAACCTGCCCTGTGTTAGAGATGATGTCTGAGCTGGAGGCTTCTGATAGGTAAGTTGAGGATTGCAACTGTGAGAGGGAGCATGGGCAGGGTATCAAGTTAGGAAGTGCCAGGAGAGGTTTTGAAAGTAGTGTGGTGGGAAATGGTGTCTATTCAGGGGCCTTGTCAGGCTTTCCTGCAAGCACAGCAGATGCATTTATGTGTTTTAAGGCACACAGATGCACCCACTGTGCTCACAGAAACACCACATAACTCTTGCTAGCCCAGGTGTCCATTATAATGATGGCCACAGCCTTTGTGTTGGGATGAAGAGGGATGCTCAAGGACACGGGTGCACTTAGGACAGATGGTCAGTAGCTGACTTGTTGGGGTTTGGCTACTAAACTCAGGCATTGATTTTGGCTTTCTTTATTGTAGCTGATGAAGAGGCTCACCCAGCCACCACGGGGCCATCCGAGACAGCTGAGGTGGGCTCGTTTTGTGTCCAGTGTGGATTCATGTCACCGGTCATCCAAAAGCTAAGTTGGGGGCTGGGATCCAGAGATGGGAGGCTAGAGGGTTGGAAATTCCCAGGAGAGATTTAAAAATTAGCCTAGGGGAAAGGGATGCCTCTTAAGAGAGCTGAAAGGAGTGGCTCTACTTGTGCTCACAGCCACAGGGTGTGCAGGACAGAGCAGTTCCAGCCTGTGTTGTGTTGTCTAGCGTGTCTTCTGTGTCTTTGTCATCCCTTGGATCAGATCTCGGAGGCCTTTTCCCCTCAGGGGGCTTATTGCAAGTGTCAGCCATCATCTCCAGGTGCTCAAACATTCACTCTTCTCGGCACGATGCCGATCTCGTTTGTTCTTTTACGGTGGGCTTGGCTGTGTCTGGGCATCACAAATCAGAAGCACCGAGTCAGATCTCTTTTGAGGCCTTGTTCCCGGCTGTGCTGCCATCCATCCTTTCCAGCTGGGAGCTGTCATGTCCTGGGGCTTGTAAGATTGTCAGGATATGGGAGCATTCTGAATGTGGCACTGTCTCACAGCCATCTTGATCCTTGTGAGTGACAGTTCTTAGAACAGGTCACTGTTCCAGTCTTTTCTTCTGCTCCTTAGAGCCTCCTGTGTCCACGGTTGCCATACCATTGGTCATCTCTTTTGGCATCGTGTCCATCCTTGCTGTTGTTCTTCTTGCTGAGAGCTTTTTTAATCATCCTTGTGTCACACTGTAGCATCATGTGTTGTTTGTGTTTGTGTTTGGAACTGCTCTGTCCTGTGGAGTAGAGTGGGGGGTAGGTGGAGTGGGGTATCGGCACCAGGGGACCCGTGAGCAGGATGAGTACCAGCAACTGAGATGAGCATTGATTCCAGCCCAGAACTGGGTGCTACCAGAGTTGCTGTATCAGTGATGAAACTGTAAGCATTTTTTGGTGTGTTTTACAGGTGGTCTGCAGCATTCAAACTGCTGGTCCAATGTGACAGAGACCCTTGTGGAAAGAGGTCAGGGTGGAACGGTTTCAGATGGCAACTCCCCCGGCAATGTGACGCTTTCGGACCCTGTGTGGGCACATGCCTTTCTGTTTTGTTTTGTCCCTTCTCCCCCTGGGAAGGTTGGTCATTGCTTGGCTTTTCAGGGGTGGTATAAACAGTGGCTGTGTTACAGGGTTGTTCTCTGTCCTTATTTCTAGGAAGTGAAGCCAGATAGCAGCAGGCAAGGTCAAGTGAGCAAGGTGAGCAGTGACCGGTGGACAGAACCAGTTGTTATTGCTTGGGTGCCAAATTCTGGTGCAGCTCTAAGCATCCATTTGTGTGTTCCAGGTGGTCCACTTGTATTTTGCCTACCAGGGCTGGGCCCCCTTGCTGACCAGCTGACAGAGCTGGTTTGGCACCCTTGATCTGCTCTTGTGAGCCCTCTGGAAGTATTACAGGAATCTGTGATGAAGCTTTTACCTTTTCCATTTGGAGGTGCTGTCTGGGTAGCCTTCAGCAATGGTTGAGGATTTGCAGCAAGTCGGGGAGGTGGGGAGGAGGAGCGAGGTCCCACTCAAGTTTCAGCAATGCCACGGAACCTTGTCTCCTCTCAACTCAGGTGTGCCCTGCGACGACGGCGTCGGCCTCTGAGTGTGGCCGGAGCAGGCGGGCCGAGGAGCCGGGCATTCTCAGGGGATGGTGAGTAGTGGAATTGTTGGGTTTTGGCTGATGTGCTGTTCAGCTCATGCACTGATGTTTGGTTTTCTTTCCTGTAGCCAACTAAGAGAGAACAGCCCACTGAGGGCAGGAACTTCCCAGATGGAGAGGCGGCCGTCTTTTGCACCCGACGTGGATTCACATCCCCAGACGTCTGAGAGATAAGTCGAGGGCTACACCCCACAGAGGGGATGACAGCAGGGTGCTGGGTCGGGACTCGTCAGGAGGGGTTTTTGAATAAGCTTTGGAGTTGGGGATGTCTGAGAAAGAGCCCCTTAGGCCACGTAAAGGGGAAGTCTCACTTTTGATCACAATGCTGAGGTGCGCAGGGCAGAGCAGTCCCGGTGCGTGTCGTGTCACTTGTCTATTGTGTGTTCTGTGTCTTTTGGGCATCTTGTGTTGCATGTCTTTTGCCTTACCCCTTTGAGGGGATTATCCAAAATGCCAGGCATCATCCTTAGCATCTCCAACTCCGCATCCTCGGCCCGGTGCCGATACCATCGAACCTTTGACTCGCGAGCTCGGACGCCCATCGGAATCGCGTCTCTCTTTAGAAGCGTTGAGTCGGGCGTCTTTTATGGTCTTGTTCTGAGCTGTATCCGCAGCTGTGCTCCACAGCGATCCATTATAGCAGATTAGGACTTGTAAGGATGTGAGGATAGATAGAGAATGCTGATGGTACAGTTCTCAGGCATCCATCTTTGTGGTTTTGCCAGGTGGCTCCTGGAATGAGTCTTTCTGTTGGCATCTTCTTCCACCAGGGTTCTTTGAGCCTCATTGGCTCACTGTCGGTCTTGCCTCGGTCATCTCATTCTGCCTTCTCTCAGTCCCTGTGGTCATTCTTCTTGCTGAGAGTTTTCTCTCCTTGTTGCATCCCCTCATTTGTCATCACCTGCATAACAGGCCTCTGTGTGTGCTTGGCCTGGAGCTGCTCTGCCCTGCTGCATAGTCTGGGGTGTGGGTGTAATGGGACTAAGACTGTGCTGTTCATTTCACAATCAATGGTATTCCTAGATTGATGCAGGATGGCTGGAACTGTTAAGTTACCATGCAGCACCTTGACTTGTGTAATAACTTTCTTTCAGAGGCAGTTGGATTGAATCCGTGGCAGAGTGCCCCATACCAGGTGAGGGGGTTCCCGTGGGAAGGTCAGTCACTGTTTGTCTTTGCAGGGGTAGTGTCAATGGTGACTATGTTACAGCACTGTTCCATGGTTTTTTTTTTGGTTTTTTTTTTTAGGGAGTAATGCTGGACATTGGCAGTCAAGGGTGATGGAGCAAGGTGAGCAGTGACCAGTGGGCAGAATGAGTTGTTATGGCCTCGGTCTCAATTTTTGGTGCAGCTCTAAGCATCCGTTGTTGTTTGTGTGTTTTAGGTGGTCCACTTGCAGGATGTCCTGGCCCTGGATGCTGGAGGGTGCAAGCCTAAGGCAGAGGTGTGGTATACTTCAGTTGGAGCAGGGAGGCTGTGGTTTCACAGTCTCTCAGCATGTTTCATGTGTTTTTGCTTTGCTTCTCTGCAGGTGCTGCTGCCGCCCTAGGCGTGCCAAGGGCCAGAGGCGAGCAGGTGAGTTGGCATTTAGGTGGGGTGGCTGATAGGCCAGCGGTGTATGGCAGCGTGCTGAGCGTGTCCCTTTTCATTGTGCAGGTTTGTCCTGGCCACCTCCAGAGTCAGATCAAGATTTGAGGTGAGCTGGGGCAGTGGTGTGGAGTAGCCTGGGGTGGCTCTTCTTGAGGGCAACCGTGACATTTTCTGTTTTGTTGTCTTAGGCACCGTGAGCAGGTGTGGAGCTGAAGTTTGGAAAGAGCAGGTAAGCGATGAGCCTCGGCAGTTCCGAGGGAGGGGCCTTGCAGAAGGGGTCTCTTTTGGTGTGTGTTGTCAGAGGCTGAATTTTCTCCTTGTTCTCCATCTTTTGCAGCTGCCAAAGCGGACCGTGGGGAACGTGTTGACATCTGCAGTGCTGATGCATTTTTTCCATCCAGGATGGATTTTGTCCACTTGTCTTCAGAGAGCTAAGTGTTGGGAGCTGTTGCTGGGAGAAGGGAAAAACCTTTGGGGTTCCAGGAGGCAATTGGAAGTTAGCTTAGAGGAGAGGGCTGTTGTGGGAGGGCCCCTTGGAAGCAAAGGGCGAGGGTTTCTCCTCAGCATCACCCGAGCCTTTGCTGGGCAGGGCAGTTCCAACCCATCTCTGTGTTGTCGTGAGCTTCGTGTCATCGGCCTTTGAGTCTCGCTGTCATCGTGGATCTTTTTGCCCGAGGAGCTCGCCTTCGGGTCTGGCACGATCGCCACGGTCTCCATTTTACCTCCTCGCTGGCATAGCCACATGTGGGCATCTTGGCCACTTCTTGGTTGGTCACATTTTGCAACATCACTTCAGCCTTTGGTGGCAGAGTCCTTCCCTAGGGATCCCTTTGTATCTCCTGGCAGTCATTGCCTCCTTCTCTAGGCCTGCCGAGCTTCTTAAGCATCCTCTGAGCAGCTTTGGCCCTGGCTTCTTGGCAGGAGTTACGTTTCACTGTCGTGTGCTGCTACCACAGAGCCTTCTTTCCTTCGGCATCATCAGCCTCGGCTCATCTTGCTCGAGGAATCTTGGGCCCATTGCTGGGCAGGTTCAGCTCGTGTCTGTGTTCTGTCATTGGTGTCTGTGTTCTGTCATTGGTGTCTGTGTTCTGTCATTTGTGTTCTGTAGTTTGTGTCCATCCTCTCCTGTGTCACAGGCCTTTGTTACGTCTCGGTGCTTTATGGGCCTCGCTCTGGGCCGTAGGGGCAGCGGGGGTCTCTGCTCCCGTACTTTCCCGGATCGGGCTCATTCCGGCATCTTTACAGTTTTGCTTCTTGAGACCAGAAGAAGTACACAAGATGTTCTCATCCATCTTCCTTCTCACTTTTGGTAGTATCTTCTTTTCATGGGCCATGGACTTCTCTATGAAGTGTGTTAGACCTTCCTCACTGTGGTAGTGCCATAGGTTCCATTGCCTCAAAGCATATCGGGCTCAAGAATTTATCTTCTGAGAGTTATCTCAAGTCCTCGTGTCATCTTTGCTTCTATTTGGTGTGCTTACACTTGGAGCTGCCCTGCCCTGGCACGTAGAGTCGTGGCTGGGTTGAACAGTTGTAAAACTTTGTGGTTCCTCTCTTGTCTGTGGGGTTTTGTGTAGAAAACTCATGGGTCTGGTGTAGGGGGATAACTCCGAGCTGTCAGCTACTTGCAGACTGTCTCATGTTGTCTTGCAGGTCCCCAAGGCCGATTCTGATCCCTGCAGTCACCGATGCTACTGCTTTTCCCAGCATCCACCCTTCCACGTCATGGAGCAGCAGTGGGAAGATGTGTTGAAGTGTCCTTGTCAGTGGAGTGTTGTGAGCAAGGGCTGCAGCCAGTGTGTAAGCTGAAGAAGGGTGTCTGTCTGTGAGAGTGTGTGTGTGTGTCTGTCTGTGTGTGTCAGTGTGTGAGAGCGTGTGTGTTGACTGGTTCTAACCTTATGTGTGTGTGATTTTTGCCTTTCAGGTTTTTCAACTGATTTTTAACTTTATAATAAGAAAACACCCAGTTGTGAGCTTTTTTCTTCCCCCATCTGGGTTTTGTTTTTCCTTGGTCCCATCCTGTCTGTGAGGCGATGTTCATCGCCAAGGTTTGGGTGCAGCCAAACAAACAGCCTCCCTAACAGGGTGGAGAGTACACAGTGGAGGTTAGGGATACAGGGAAAAGGTGCACCAGCCCTCACACCACCCCTGACAGCACCATTTTCCCCCTAGCGTCAGCACAGTGCAGCAACCCTGGTGATGCCTTTTCCTGGTCTTAACATCAAGAGTCAGACACGGTTAGAAGGGGAAAAGGGATTTTACCTTGGTATTTATTGTAAGGATCCTTAGGTGCACACCTCCAGGTCACATGCATCGAGATGCACCCCCCCAGTCTGTCTTTTTTCCCCCCAACATCGGGTATCACATTATAGGTGTTACTAATTAGCAGATCTATCAAAGATTCCCCAATGAGAGGCTCAAGTGAGCCCCCCTCCCCAAGGAACCTTCCCCTGGATGGTTCTATCTTGGTTTACAGAATGTGTTCTGGAGAGGACCTTGGGCTCTGGGGCACACTGATCCCTGGCTACGAAGCTTCTAAAATGTTGAGTCTCTCAGCTTGACCAACAAGTCCAAGAATGTAGGCAAAAAGCACCAGGAATACAGAAGTTGTACAAAGGTATAACAGGGGGATAAAAGAAAAGGCAAAAATCTTCATGGCATCGTTTCCCCCCTTTTAGAGACTAACAAAACTCTATCTTGTCTAGTCCCTACTCTATTCTTTACCCGCAGAACTAGTTTACTCAACCAGCTGCTCCACAGGAAATTACACAGATAATAACTACACTTACAGCTATTATGAATATTTCTTTTACCCAGGCCCAGTTTGGTAACCCTGAGGTAAGGGTATCAAAAATATGATCAAATTTTAAGGTGTTATTTCTAGAAGCTACTTCCTGTAGAATTTGAGTTCCCTTCCAAATTTCATCCAAATCTTTCTTCATTCTTCCACTTTGGTCCCCATAAGAACAACAAGAGGTATTGACAATAGCACATGCACCTCCTTGTGCAGCAAGGATGAAATTGAGATGAAATATCCTGTTTTGCATAACTGCACGGCACAGACTGTCACCTTCCTCCTGTAAGGCTGAAATTGCAGCTGCAGTGTGCTGCTCAATACATTCCATGGCAGCTGAGATGTTTACAATTGCTCTCTCCAGTTCCATTACTCCATAAGCAGGTACAGGGGCTCTGATTATGCTATGAAAAAGTGTGGGGCGTTCAATGAGGGGATTAAGAGATCTTTTTCTCCTCTCATTTGTATTTTCAAGATGGTCAAATATTGTTATATTTGGGACCACAGCCCCCTTAGCACAAGCCTGGTCTTTGTTCACAGGCATAACTTTCCAGGCCTGATCACCACATATCCAATACAACCCCGTCCCAAATGGCTGAGCCAGTCTCCACCCTCTCAATTTCATCTTTGCTGCAATTCTCGGGTCTGTTATTTCCCTGAAAGGGGTCTGATGACAATATGAAGGAAGAAGGGCTTTTCCTGTGCCATTTACAATTGCACAAGGAGCCTTATAGTTTGCACACTCTACCAGGCCCCTCAGGGTAATGGGGGGCAGAAGGGTGCTATTAATTGGTTCCCAGGTTTTAGTGCAGTTCTCTTCCATTAAAATGCCAATCAAGGGCCAGTGACCCCTCCCATCTAGGGGTGGTAACTGAGTACAGATCCAGCAATCGCTCTTATTAAGAATTTTGGACACATTTTGGACCACAGTCTTATGCAAATCATGGGGTGAACCTTGAACCATGGTTCCCAGTTGGGTAAACACCAAACATGTAAAAAACAGTTTAAACTGCATCTTTCTGATTTGTATCAGTCTCTGTCTTCTTGGTGATTTTGGGAGCAGAAGCTTTCTTCACCCTGGAGTAGTGAATCCCGGCTCCCTTGCCAGCAACCTTGACTGCAGCACAAGTGGTCAGCAAAACTTGGAAAAGTCCCTTCCACTTGGCTTGCAAGGGGCTGCTGTCCCAGCCCTTGATGTAGACCCAGGCTCCAGGCTGGAATGGATGAGCAGCTGTGTCCAATCCTATTGGTTTGGATAACACGACGAATCTCTGGAGCTTCTGCAAAGTGGAACTCAGAGCCATTAAATATTTCTGCAAATCATTTTTACCTCTCATATGATTTTCCCCTGGGAGATGTGGAACCTGGTCTGGCCTGCCATATCATCTTTCATAGGGACTGATGTTGTCCCTTTGCCTTGGCTGGATGCAGACTCTCAGCAAGGCTCTAGGCAGGGCTTGAACCCACGTCATGGATGGCTCTTGCCAAACCTTGCAAAGCTGGGTTTTGAGGGTCCCATTCATGCGTTCAACTTTGCCACTTGCCTGGGGCCTGTATGGTGTGTGCAGGTCCCAGGTAAGTCCCAAAATCCTGCTAACTTCCCCAGCCACTGTTGCAACACAATGTGGTCCCCTATCTGATGACATTCCCAAAGGAACCCCAAATCTTGGTATTATATGGTCGAGCAAAGCTTTCACTACTTCTTTTGCTGTGTTGGTGTGACAGGGGAAAGCCTCAGGCCCTCCACTGAAGGTGTCAGCCAGTACCAGTATATACCTGCATCCCTCTTTGCGTGGCATCTCAGCAAAATCGATTTGCCAATAATCTCCAGGGAGATCTCCTGTCTTTATCACTCCTAACACAACTCTCTTGCTTGTGTCAGGGTTGTTTTTACAGCAGGTTTCACACTTGCTTGTTTCAGATTGTACAATATCAGTCATTCCTCTCCCTATCACTACTTTCCTTAAATGTTTTAAAAGATTTTCTGTTCCCCAGTGGGTACTTTCATGCTCTCATTGGGCTATTTCCCGAAGGATCAGGGGTGGAACTATGACTTGTCCTACCGGGGTGACAGCCCACCCACCTTCTTTGATTTCAGCCTTAAGGAACGTGATTAATTTGTGATCCCTTGGATCGTATTTTGGGGTAAATGATGACAAATCTGTCTCTTTCTGTGGTACCACTGCAAACCCTCAGTGCAGCACAGCTCGGTAACCCTGGTGCTGGGATAACCCTGGAACCCTCAGAGGAGGACAAGCCCCACACCAAAAAGGCAGGGATGACATCTGCAGGCTGGAGAGTGACAGGTACGGGTTGGGGGCTGGGGCGTGTGGAGCAGGAGTGAGGGGTTCCAGGCAGCAATAGCAGTGAGGGGTATAAAGTAGAGGGGGTTAAAGGTTAGGGGATAAAGGGACAAGAGTCAGGGCAAAGCTTGGGGGGTCAGGGAGTCAAAGGTCAAAGCCCAGGGGTCAAAGGTCAAGGTGGTCAATGTCAAAGCACAGAGGTCACATGTAGAAGGTTGGGGTCAAAGGTCATAGGGTCAGGTGTCATGGGCAAAAGCAAGGGTCAAATGGCAAAAGTTGGGGGTCAAAAGTCAGGGCTCAAGGTGTAAAGGTGGATGGTCGAGAGTCAGGGATCAAAGGTCAGGGGTCCGGGATGAAAGGTCAGCTAGTCAAGGAATGGGTCAAGGGGTCAAAGGTCAAGGCTCAGGCTCAGGATTAGAGGTTTCAGCATGATTTCCCATGGTGGTTCCCAGTGTGGGGACACGGGGTGTGGGGTCAGTGGCGCCGGGGGCAGGCAGGAGCCCCATGGGCAGGGGCCGGCAGCGGCGGGGACGTCTCCGTCCGGGTCGCGCCCCTCCACTCCCAGCAGAAGCCCCCCTGCGCCGTGCGGTGCCTGGCCGCACTCCTTGCCCTCACCGCCGCTGCCTTCCCGCGCTCCCACCGCACCCCCTGCTCCCCTCCAGCCCAGGGAAATGCAGGAAAACACAAAATCATCGAGGTGGAACAGTCACCGGAGCTGCCCGAGCCATCCCCCCGCCTGAAGGCGGCAGCTGCCCAGAGCCGGGAGCACCCAGCAGGATGCAGCTCCTCTTTCCCAGGAGCTGGAGGCAGGGTTTGCCAGGCAGGGGGAGCAGGGAGAATTTCAGCTCCCAGCAGCTCTCTGTGAGTGCTGGATGGACTCTGGGCTGAGCCAGCTGGGAGGTGTGGGTGGTGTTCATGTCCCCAGGAGCTGCTCAAATCCACCTTAAACTCCTGGAATGGTCTGTGCTGGGAAGAACCTTACAGACCATCCTGTTCAGCCCCTTGCCATGGTCAGGGACACCTTCCTGGGGTGTCTGTGCCAGAGTGGTGGAATGGGCAGGACTTTCTCCCTGAGCCCAGTCCCGGGCAAGATTGGGGTTCCCTTGGGAAGAAGCCTGTGAGCTGCATTTCTGGAGCTGGGAGTCTCCATGCCTGGGAGTGTTTCCAGTACTGCTCTTTGGTTTTTTCCATAACTGGGCATGATGTTTCTCCCCAGAGCGAGGTGGTTTTCCCTGGATTGTTGGGGTTACACTGTTCCAATCCGGTTTAGACCCAGGAAAGCAAAGCAAGCCAAGTCTCTGAGCATAAACCGGAAAGAACCTGGAAGGTTCAAAATATCCCAGAAATGAGATTAAAACCAAACGAGGTTAGATGTTGTTGCCAAAAAATGGATGTATTTTATTTGATAGGAAAAGAGGCAAAGAAAAGGGAAAAGAGAGAAAGCAAAGAAGTGTGCGTGGGGGGTGGGGGAACAGGGAGAGGTGACAGGGGTAGGTGGAAGCCCATCACCCATCTGAGAGTCCCAAGGACGTCTCGTTGCTCCCCTCCATCCGCTCTGCTGCTGGTGAGGGTCCCCTGTCGCCGCCGTGGCCATCCCGCTCCATGCTGCCCCAGGCCGAAGGGTGCAGAATTCCGTGGGTTAATGCCCACTTTGGGCCAGGTGGGAACGCCCCCGTGTCTTTCTTACAGGGGCCAGCCTGACACACTGTCCCTTGCAACACGGAGGGTCTGGTGCATCATCTCTGGGGCTCTGGTGCAGGGTCTGGGGGCCCCTGTGATGGGCCATGTCCCCCCTTCTGCTGTGGATAAGCTTCCCTCTCCCGGTGAGCACCCCTCAGCTGGGCTCTGCACAGTGGAGGATGGGCACTCACTGCACCTCTGCCCAGAGGCTTTTCCAAGACACCCAGAGCCTCTCCTCCCTCCAGCCCTTGGTGCAGGGGCTGTGGGAGCCTGGCAGCTGATCGCCCTGGGGCTGTGGTCCCCACCTTGGAGGTGTTAAGCCCATGCTCAGTGAATGTCCCCAGCCCTGAGCTGTTACTTTATCTTCTCTTCATCAGCGAGCGCTGTCAGGCCTCAGGGCCCCATTCAGGGTGTTCCAGTCTTCTCTTCAGCTTTTGTAATACAGTTTTAAATGTCTTTTAAGAAAATGTTGAAGTCATAAAATATAATATTTCAGTCTGTGGCAATTCACCCCCTGACTTAAACTTTTCTTCTGATATTTCTTCAGTTTGTGGGTTGCCCACAGTGGGTGATGTGTAGAGTGGTTAGTAAGAGAAAAGATAGAAGTAACAATGCAAGTAATACAATAGTTATTCCAATAGTCAAAAATGTGAATTGCAATTATTAATCCAATGCTATTAGTAAGCGCCTCCCACCCCGTGAACCCAAAAATCAGTTTTCTTTATTTGACAGTGGGTGTGAGAGATTCCCCAATATGGTATTTCTTGGATGTTGCCTTAATACGTTTTGAAATTGATCCTAGAGTTACATAGCGGGTTTTAATTTTTAAATTCCTAATCTAATTGCACCCTGGAACAAATGTGAATATGTTTGTTTAAAATGTGTGCTTTTGCATCCTTCAAGGCTGAAAAAGAGGTTGTTTTCTTGACTGCATTCACATATAGTTGGAAGAATTCCATTAGTAGTATTCCTGCTCCGCTGGGTAAGTCTATGAAAGAATTAACTTCTATCATATTAAATTAAAAACATTTTCATACAAAAGATTTTCTTGCAAACACATTTCGTCATCACAGCTATGTTTCATTTATCAGGGAATAGATTATAGCACTGTTGTAATTTAATTTTGACACAAAACAGAAGCTGTATTTTTGTTATTGGTGGGATTAAAAAAAAAGCCAACAAAAACAAAAAGAAAGAAGAAATAAAAAAGAGATTAATTTTCTTTTAAATTTAGTTGTCCTTTTGAACTTTAGTAGCATCATTAAAAGAAGTGAGGTAGAATTAAAATGTTCTTGGACATAGGAAACTTAACAGTACATTAAAGATGTTTAAGTAGGTTTGAGAGTTGGTAGAAGGCTGCTTTTCATTTAATCTTACATTCTGTTAGGATTTTTTAGTTCACTAATTGATAATTCTTGAAGAGAAAAAAGAATTAGCCAAATTATAATGATTCCAAGGTAGAACTGGGAAAAAGATATATGTAAGATTTCTTTTATGTATATATTCCTGTACCAACTTTCAAAAAACAAACAAACATTCCTAAGACCTTTTGCCACACTATCTCAGCAAAAGAACTCAACAATATATAAAATTAAATTGATTTGCTTGTAATGCAAACACAAACAAATTGCAAACATTAACAAATGAATTGACAAGGCAAGCAGTCAGGATGACAATTTAAAAGTTGCATTGGTTCTCTCACACAGCTCTATTTCATCTGTTGGTAGGTTCCTATAAAAGAAAAGTAAAAATTCGGCCTACTACAGACTGATCTTAAAACAAAAACTTCTTGTAGTTATTAGAAAGTCACAGAGCTTAAAGTGAAGAGATGGTTATCACATCTAGGGGTGAATCTGCTGCTTGCAGTTTTGCTGCTCCCAAATTCATTCTCCTTTTCTTCAGTGCAGGGATGTTTGGATTCCTAGAAAGACAAAAGAAGCTTCCCAGGCAAAATATGTCTGTGTAAAGGAAGTTGTTAATTGCATCAATTTGTTATTATTATTAGGTTTCATGTCCCACAGTTTGTTTTTCAATGGGGTCTCCTCCAATTGATTCGATGTTCTGTGGAGTGAGTGGTTTAGGCATCCGGGATGCCTTTTTCTCCTCTTTTTTTTTTTTTTTTTTTTTTTTTTTCCCAGGGCATTTCTGCCTGGAGCAGTTAGTCTTATCAGTTTTGCAGATAACATTTGCTCCTTTTACTCACCCAGCCTTTTTTTGTGCTTTCATTACATTTTATTGATTAGATTCTAATTTTGCCAGGTTTATGGCCAAATTTCGATTTTTCAGCAGCCATACAGGTATCGTTTTGGTGGTAATTTTCTGACCCTTGCCAGTTTTAATTCAGGGTCTACATGCTGCTTTAGACCACACTTCAGAGAATGTCACAGGTTCAAAACTTCTCAGTTTTTCCCCCTGTAAAGTTCTCTCTCATTTGCATTCCAAAACTTTCTTTGGACATGACAATCAAGTTCAGCAGCCGGCGGATGGTTTTGCCTGCAGCCTCTTTTAACTCTGGCCCTGCTAGCAGAGCAGAGAATTTAAACAACAATGACCATTTGGATGTTACAGCAACCATTTCAGTGCACAGACCATCCCCGCAGAGGATGACCTGGCAACAAATTCATTCAACAAAAGGAAACAAAGCTTATGCACTATATTTTATGTTACCACAAATTTGGGGGTGATCTTTCCCAGAGGGTGCCCAGCGTAAAGCAAATGTACAAAAGTCTCACCCCTCATCTCTGGGAAGGTACCTCTTCTACCAAACCAAACAAAGTTACAAATACAGGCACAGGTACACGTGCAAACACACAACCAACCAACCAACCAAAAGAGTGAGACAGAGGAAGAAAGGTAGAGAGGTGTTAGGAGATGTCTAAAATGATCGATCATAAGAATTAGCAATTCATTGATTTTTTGGAAACAACACTCTCATTTTTAGGGCATCCTGCCGACTACGCCATCAAGATGTTCCAATCTGGTTTAGACCCAGGAAAGCAAAGCAAGCCAAGTCTCTGAGCATAAACCGGAAAGAACTTGGAAGGTTCAAAATATCCCAGAAATGAGATTAAAACCAAACGAGGTTAGATGTTGTTGCCAAAAAAATGGACGTATTTTATTTGATAGGAAAAGAGGCAAAGAAAAGGGAAAAGAGAGAAAGCAAAGAAGTGTGCGTGGGGGGTGGGGGAACAGGGCGAGGTGACAGGGGTAGGTGGAAGCCCATCACCCATCTGAGAGTCCCAAGGACGTCTCGTTGCTCCCCTCCATCCGCTCTGCTGCTGCTGAGGGTCCCCTGTCGCCGCCGTGGCCATCCCGCTCCATGCTGCCCCAGGCCGAAGGGTGCAGAATTCCGTGGGTTAATGCCCACTTTGGGCCAGGTGGGAACGCCCCCGTGTCTTTCTTACAGGGGCCAGCCTGACACACGGTCCCTTGCAACACGGAGGGTCTGGTGCATCATCTCTGGGGCTCTGGTGCAGGGTCTGGGGGCCCCTGTGATGGGCCATGTCCCCCCTTCTGCTGTGGATAAGCTTCCCTCTCCCGGTGAGCACCCCTCAGCTGGGCTCTGCACAGTGGAGGATGGGCACTCACTGCACCTCTGCCCAGAGGCTTTTCCAAGACACCCAGAGCCTCTCCTCCCTCCAGCCCTTGGTGCAGGGGCTGTGGGAGCCTGGCAGCTGATCGCCCTGGGGCTGTGGTCCCCACCTTGGAGGTGTTAAGCCCATGCTCAGTGAATGTCCCCAGCCCTGAGCTGTTACTTTATCTTCTCTTCATCAGCGAGCGCTGTCAGGCCTCAGGGCCCCATTCAGGGTGTTCCAGTCTTCTCTTCAGCTTTTGTAATACAGTTTTAAATGTCTTTTAAGAAAATGTTGAAGTCATAAAATATAATATTTCAGTCTGTGGCAATTCACCCCCTGACTTAAACTTTTCTTCTGATATTTCTTCAGTTTGTGGGTTGCCCACAGTGGGTGATGTGTAGAGTGGTTAGTAAGAGAAAAGATAGAAGTAACAATGCAAGTAATACAATAGTTATTCCAATAGTCAAAAATGTGAATTGCAATTATTAATCCAATGCTATTAGTAAGCGCCTCCCACCCCGTGAACCCAAAAATCAGTTTTCTTTATTTGACAGTGGGTGTGAGAGATTCCCCAATATGGTATTTCTTGGATGTTGCCTTAATACGTTTTGAAATTGATCCTAGAGTTACATAGCGGGTTTTAATTTTTAAATTCCTAATCTAATTGCACCCTGGAACAAATGTGAATATGTTTGTTTAAAATGTGTGCTTTTGCATCCTTCAAGGCTGAAAAAGAGGTTGTTTTCTTGACTGCATTCACATATAGTTGGAAGAATTCCATTAGTAGTATTCCTGCTCCGCTGGGTAAGTCTATGAAAGAATTAACTTCTATCATATTAAATTAAAAACATTTTCATACAAAAGATTTTCTTGCAAACACATTTCGTCATCACAGCTATGTTTCATTTATCAGGGAATAGATTATAGCACTGTTGTAATTTAATTTTGACACAAAACAGAAGCTGTATTTTTGTTATTGGTGGGATTAAAAAAAAAGCCAACAAAAACAAAAAGAAAGAAGAAATAAAAAAGAGATTAATTTTCTTTTAAATTTAGTTGTCCTTTTGAACTTTAGTAGCATCATTAAAAGAAGTGAGGTAGAATTAAAATGTTCTTGGACATAGGAAACTTAACAGTACATTAAAGATGTTTAAGTAGGTTTGAGAGTTGGTAGAAGGCTGCTTTTCATTTAATCTTACATTCTGTTAGGATTTTTTAGTTCACTAATTGATAATTCTTGAAGAGAAAAAAGAATTAGCCAAATTATAATGATTCCAAGGTAGAACTGGGAAAAAGATATATGTAAGATTTCTTTTATGTATATATTCCTGTACCAACTTTCAAAAAACAAACAAACATTCCTAAGACCTTTTGCCACACTATCTCAGCAAAAGAACTCAACAATATATAAAATTAAATTGATTTGCTTGTAATGCAAACACAAACAAATTGCAAACATTAACAAATGAATTGACAAGGCAAGCAGTCAGGATGACAATTTAAAAGTTGCATTGGTTCTCTCACACAGCTCTATTTCATCTGTTGGTAGGTTCCTATAAAAGAAAAGTAAAAATTCGGCCTACTACAGACTGATCTTAAAACAAAAACTTCTTGTAGTTATTAGAAAGTCACAGAGCTTAAAGTGAAGAGATGGTTATCACATCTAGGGGTGAATCTGCTGCTTGCAGTTTTGCTGCTCCCAAATTCATTCTCCTTTTCTTCAGTGCAGGGATGTTTGGATTCCTAGAAAGACAAAAGAAGCTTCCCAGGCAAAATATGTCTGTGTAAAGGAAGTTGTTAATTGCATCAATTTGTTATTATTATTAGGTTTCATGTCCCACAGTTTGTTTTTCAATGGGGTCTCCTCCAATTGATTCGATGTTCTGTGGAGTGAGTGGTTTAGGCATCCGGGATGCCTTTTTCTCCTTTTTTTTTTTTTTTTTTTTTTTTTTTTTTTTTTCCCAGGGCATTTCTGCCTGGAGCAGTTAGTCTTATCAGTTTTGCAGATAACATTTGCTCCTTTTACTCACCCAGCCTTTTTTTGTGCTTTCATTACATTTTATTGATTAGATTCTAATTTTGCCAGGTTTATGGCCAAATTTCGATTTTTCAGCAGCCATACAGGTATCGTTTTGGTGGTAATTTTCTGACCCTTGCCAGTTTTAATTCAGGGTCTACATGCTGCTTTAGACCACACTTCAGAGAATGTCACAGGTTCAAAACTTCTCAGTTTTTCCCCCTGTAAAGTTCTCTCTCATTTGCATTCCAAAACTTTCTTTGGACATGACAATCAAGTTCAGCAGCCGGCGGATGGTTTTGCCTGCAGCCTCTTTTAACTCTGGCCCTGCTAGCAGAGCAGAGAATTTAAACAACAATGACCACCTGGATGTTACAGCAACCATTTCAGTGCACAGACCATCCCCGCAGAGGATGACCTGGCAACAAATTCATTCAACAAAAGGAAACAAAGCTTATGCACTATATTTTATGTTACCACAAATTTGGGGGTGATCTTTCCCAGAGGGTGCCCAGCGTAAAGCAAATGTACAAAAGTCTCACCCCTCATCTCTGGGAAGGTACCTCTTCTACCAAACCAAACAAAGTTACAAATACAGGCACAGGTACACGTGCAAACACACAACCAACCAACCAACCAAAAGAGTGAGACAGAGGAAGAAAGGTAGAGAGGTGTTAGGAGATGTCTAAAATGATCGATCATAAGAATTAGCAATTCATTGATTTTTTGGAAACAACACTCTCATTTTTAGGGCATCCTGCCGACTACGCCATCAAGATGTTCCAATCTGGTTTAGACCCAGGAAAGCAAAGCAAGCCAAGTCTCTGAGCATAAACCGGAAAGAACTTGGAAGGTTCAAAATATCCCAGAAATGAGATTAAAACCAAACGAGGTTAGATGTTGTTGCCAAAAAAGGGATGTATTTTATTTGATAGGAAAAGAGGCAAAGAAAAGGGAAAAGAGAGAAAGCAAAGAAGTGTGCGTGGGGGGTGGGGGAACAGGGAGAGGTGACAGGGGTAGGTGGAAGCCCATCACCCATCTGAGAGTCCCAAGGACGTCTCGTTGCTCCCCTCCATCCGCTCTGCTGCTGCTGAGGGTCCCCTGTCGCCGCCGTGGCCATCCCGCTCCATGCTGCCCCAGGCCGAAGGGTGCAGAATTCCGTGGGTTAATGCCCACTTTGGGCCAGGTGGGAACGCCCCCGTGTCTTTCTTACAGGGGCCAGCCTGACACACTGTCCCTTGCAACACTGAGGGTCTGGTGCATCATCTCTGGGGCTCTGGTGCAGGGTCTGGGGGCCCCTGTGATGGGCCATGTCCCCCCTTCTGCTGTGGATAAGCTTCCCTCTCCCGGTGAGCACCCCTCAGCTGGGCTCTGCACAGTGGAGGATGGGCACTCACTGCACCTCTGCCCAGAGGCTTTTCCAAGACACCCAGAGCCTCTCCTCCCTCCAGCCCTTGGTGCAGGGGCTGTGGGAGCCTGGCAGCTGATCGCCCTGGGGCTGTGGTCCCCACCTTGGAGGTGTTAAGCCCATGCTCAGTGAATGTCCCCAGCCCTGAGCTGTTACTTTATCTTCTCTTCATCAGCGAGCGCTGTCAGGCCTCAGGGCCCCATTCAGGGTGTTCCAGTCTTCTCTTCAGCTTTTGTAATACAGTTTTAAATGTCTTTAAGAAAATGTTGAAGTCAGAAAATATAATATTTCAGTCTGTGACATACACTGGCTGTTTGACAGCTCTGTTGTCTCTTTCTCCTGAAGGGAGGAGCGAGGAACGGGGGATGCTCCCGACTGTCACAGGGATGTGGGAACAGCCCAGTTCCAGTGAGGAATGTGACGCCCAGCTCGTGGCGTGTGCCCTGAGATGGTCTTTCCTGTTGTTTTGTCCTTAGAGCCTGTTGGAGTGCTGGCCTGGATTTGGGAGGAGCCAAGTAGCCTGGAGCAGTGAGGTTTTTCCTGTCAGAAATCCATGCTGGGGATGTTTTCCCTGGCTGTCCCAAGGGGAAGGAACAGCTCTGGAGTTTTTGCAGCCACAGGCTGGGGATGCATCCCCTGAAAACCAGTTCAGGATCGTTCATCTGACTCTGTCCCTGACCTGTGGCTTCCAGGGAGCCTTCTGGTCTTCTGGATATTCCCAGGAGAGGATATTCCAGCACCTGCTTTTTAAGCCAGGAATTCCAAACCCAGTAAGTCAGTCACATTCTATGGGAGCTGTCCCAAGGGTGGGATGGCAGAGGGCACAGCCCACGCTGCTGTTTGGGACATTCCCAGCTGGAACGGGAGCCAGCTGGGCATTTTGGAGCGCTGAGGCCACAAGGGCAGCCTTGAGTGGCATTCCCAGGCAATGCTGAGGCATCCCATGCCTGTGGCACGTGGCAACACATGCCTGATGTGGAGCAGAGAGAGGAAGGGAGAAATTCTGAGTTGATGGGAGGAATGGAATTGGGCTGTCCAGAATGGAATTGGTATAGGTGCTGATGGTATCATGGAGTCATGGGGTGGCTTGGAAGGGACACAAAGACCCTCTGGGCTCTGTTATCCAATCCCATGGCAAAGAACACGTCCAAAACTGCCTCCTCACCCTCATGGAATGGCAATGGGTGTTGGGAGCTCTGGCAGGAGCACCTGGAGACCAGGTAAGAATAGCAATGGGATTGTTTTGGCTGCTGCTGGATGTGGTTTTCTCTTTTCAAGATGTTCCTCTGATTGATGTTTTCCCAGTAGTTTTCTAGGCCTCATTTGAGGATAACTCCAAGAATTTGGAAGTAGTTGGAAAAGAGTGAGGAAAAAAGGTGAACCTGATCCATTTCTAGTAATTCTGAACTTCTCTTGCAGCACCATTCTGGGGGAAAGCTGGTTAAAGGATAAAGATGCAGAGGAACAAGTGTTGTCAACCCCCCTGCCTCCCTGACAGAGCAAAGCTTTCTGCAATCCCAGAAAATCTCTTGGAGAAACTGTGGGATCATAAGGTTTCCCAGGAAAGGAAAACTAAGGACAGAGGTGAGGAAAGTGGCTTCCAATTAATAATGATTTGATGGATGTAGGAATGATTCTTGTATGTTTGATGCACCCCTTTTGATTCCTGGGATAATTGAAAATGATTTCTTTGAAAAATAATTTCAATTTGGGAATTCAAATTAGAGAGGAAACGATGCAAAACAAATGCAGGGAGAGATCACAGAATCATCCTGGAATGGCAGAATAGTTTGGGTGGGAAGGGACCTTAAGGATCACCTCATTCCATCCACAGGGTGCTCCAAGCCCCATCCAGCCTGGCCTTGAACACTTCCAGGGATGGGGCAGCCACGATTTCCCTGGGTTTAGGAGCACAAGAGGAAATTTCCAGCAGGAAGTGAGGGGTTTCCCTTGTTCTGCCTGGCCCTAGCAGGGCTTTGGGAGGCAGAGGGTGTGGGAACAGGAGCTTTGTCCACTGCCTTGGGGGAGTCTCTGCTGTCCCAAAAGCCAGCAGAGCAAGTGGTTGTGGTTTAACATCCCGTTCAAAGGAGATGCCAGGCCAGGAACGGGAATGGACTGCAGAGCAGGGATGGTGCCCAGCAGAGGGGTGACCGTCCAGGGGGTCCCAGCAGTCCATCCCTGCTGGCCAGGGTTGGGATGAGCAGGCTGGTGACTGTCCCTGTGCTTGCTCTGCAGGATGAGGAAGCCAGGCCTGCTGAGGAGGAAGATGAGGAGGTGTGGGAGGATGGAGACAGCAGCCACCAAAGGCTGGGGAAGGCACAGATCCAGGTAGGAGACGTTGCCTTCTGAGGAGAGGGACTTGTCTGTCCCGTTGGAATTTGGGGAGTGAGGCCAGGGGAACAAAGGGTTTGATTCCATTTTCTTACTCGGGTTTTCATGTGCCTTAAGAGAGCTTTGTGAAAATGTCATTATCCCTGATTGAATCTCTGAAAAACAGGGATTGAAGCTTTCAGAAGGGGCCCAACCCTGCCTGCAGGTATCCAAGTGCAGCCCCCACTCCCTGTTTTTGTGTACAGCTGGGATGAGACCTCAGCTGCTGCTACTTGCCCACTCACAAGTTGTGTAGCTCAGAGCCTCAGCCATGAAGGGCCAGGCTGTGTTTAAAACAGCCCAAGGTACCAGAGAGCTGGAGTCATTTCCTAGCAGGTAACTTGACTTGGAAGCTGCATTCTAAAATTTGTCCACGTTTATTTTCTGTCCCACATGGAGACACCTAAAGAAGCAGAGGTGGGGTGTTCTTGAGAAAAGAACATCGAACTTCTTTGGTGGTAGTGGGCTTAAAATTAAAGTCTGAGTGGAGGTGCCTTCAGGACACTTCCATTCCAGTATCTGAATGGAATTTAAATGAAGTATCCAAATCCTGACAAGCTTGTATGAACTCCAAAGCTTCTGCAAGTGTTTTACAGCCAGGGAGGGAGATAAGAGTCTGGAGTCTCTCCCCAAAAACTGGCTGCTGGTTTGTTTGGCCAGGCATAGGAATAATTGTGTATTCCCTGGGGCTGTCCTTATGGGGAGAGGTTTACTTCTGTGCCCTGGGTTTATTCAGTGCATCTTCAAAGTGATGGAAACTGATTTCATTGAAATGCCAGGGGTGCCAAATGTTTTCCCCAGCCAGAGCTCGGAGCCAGCCCAGTGGGAAGTGGTTTAATGGCCATTTTCCCACTCCCTCGGGGCAGCAGCACTGGAGCACTCGCACCCAGCCGTGCCCGAGGTGCCGAGTACTGGCAGGAGGCAAAGCCGGGGACGGGGCAGTAGGAGCTTGCAGTGCTCCTGGAATCGCAGAGCTGGAGCTGTGGGTTAGAACTCCCAGGAGCTGCTGCCTCACTCAAACCTCGTTTCAAGCTCAGCATCCCTCCTGCTCCCTTGGAATGATTGTTGCTTCTGTTGTTGCTCTTTCCCAATACATTGTGATTATTATTGTGAATTCCCACTCCATTTCTTCCATAGCCCTTTGCTTCCCAGAGGTGGTGCTTTAGGCAAGCCCCTCCAGCCTGGGAAGGTGCTTTTGGCTCCGGCCTCATTCCCAGTCCCCATGAGCAGCTGGACCTGTGCTGTCCCCAGCAGGTGCCTTTCCTTCCTTCCCTGCTGTGCTTTGGCTTTTTGAGGGCTCTCTGGGGGGCTGAGGGAGAAGTTCTTTGTCATTCCAGGGCAGCATAAGCCCTGATCCCACTAAAAGCAGGAGGAATCATTTCATCCTTCTTTTTGGATACACCTTTGGTGTTTTCTCTCTTTTGCTGACACTGTGTGGTGAAGCAGCAGCTCCCTGGAATAATTTCTATTTGTGAAACAATGAATTCCCTGCTGGAATCCCAGTCACAGCCCCCCAGATCAATGTGCAGTTTAAGGCCTTACACCCTGACCAGGACAAGTTCCTGTCCTGAGACATGGAAAACAGGGGAAAACTCAGACTGGATTGGAGCCAGAATCCAGAATGGGGAGAGTGAGGCAGTGTGCTTGGCACAGGCTGGGGCTGGTACAGGGGGTGTTCCCTGTTGGATGACACCCGTGTGGAGCAGATCCTTCTCTTCCTTTGTCCAAAGTCTGATGGCAAAGGAGTGAAGAACCCACAAGTGGGGCCTAGAAGGAAAATGGTTCTGTTAAAATTAGGCAAAGAATGCACTAAGAAAAAATGGACATCCTTTTTATGTATGAAAGAAAGTAGGGAAAAAATGTTGAAAAAGAGCTCTTTTATTTGGTGCCACCTCTCATTTGTTATGGATAAAACCCTCTAGTGAGCAATCAGAACAGGAGTGGGAAAGCCAGGAGCCTTTGACTTCCACAGTGGACTTAATTTCCATGCTTAATTTCAACAATTTCTTCTCTCTCTCAGGACAGGAAAGCCCATTTAACTCGTCCCATCTTTGCCAAAAGCTTTGGTGTTTGAGCAGCCAAAGCCAAGGGGCTCTGGCCCCACCAGGCTGGAGGTGAGAACTGGGGCTGTGTTTGAGCCTGACCAGCTCAGCTCAGTGTTTACCTGTGGGGGGAGCTTGGCCCCCCATGCTGAGTTGAAGCGGGATTAGGGTGACAGATGCTGCATTTTGGGCACCCTGAGAGTTTCTCTCCCCCCTGGAGCTTTCCTGCAGGGATGGGGCAGGGCAGGGAGCAGAATTAACCCTGCACCTCCCGTGGGCACTGCTGGCCTTTGTCTCTCTGTTGTGCCATCAGCCTGGGGGAATTTGCTGCTGCCGCTGCCACCCCACCTGGGGGCTGCGTGCTCCTGGCAGCCCTTCCCAGCCCCACACCCGAGCTCCAGCGGTGCCTCCGGGCTGTGTTGGGAGCGTTTGCTGGGAATGGGCCTCATCCCTGGAGTATCCTTTCCTTCCAGAGTGGATGGACAGAGCTGCTGGGCTTGTCAGCTTCAGAGTTTGATTGCAAAAGTCACTGCAGGGAAGAATGACAAGGAGGTTTGTCAGAGTGGTGCTGTCAGACCCCACCTGCCAGTCTGTGCTTTGGGTTGGAGGTTGTTGTGTATTGGCCCTGCAGGCAAGGAATGTCCCCTTCCCACCTCAGCCCAGCAGCTCCCAAGGGCTCTTCCTGGAGTACTGATTCTTTGCTTCCCTTTGGGATCACTTCATCTGCACCCTTCCATGAGCAATTCCTTGGCTTCTCCTGGAGAAAACCCCACGGCAGAGGCAGTCTGCAAAGGAGCCCAGAGCTGTGCTTGGAGCAGAGAGTGCTGAGAGCTGCGGGTGCCTCTGCTGCCCCAGGCTGGCAATATCCCCATGGAACAGACTGGGCAAATGGCATTAGAGGGAGCACAATCCCTTCAGGGAAGGGGTTTTCTCCTGTGCAGATCAGGCACGGGGCAGGAAGGGAACTTTGGAAATCAGCTGATTTCCCCCAGAAAGCATCACTCACATCAGCATGGATGACATGACCTGTGCCCACCGCTCACCATGCACCCGGCCAGAATCAAGAGCAAAGGTTGGTTTGGGTGTGAGCACTTGAAATAACTTGGAAAGAGAAGAAATCACCTTTTGCTGCTTCTTTCTTTCTTGCAGATGCTGGGATTGCCTTTGTGGACATGTGCTGAGCTCTGGAACCGTCAGGCCTTAACAGCTGTGAGTTTGTGTTCTTCTCAGTGGGGAACTGGAAATAATTATTAATTAATTAATTAATTGCAGAAATGTTTTCTGAACCTTTCCCCTTTCCTGGTAGATCTTCTCTCTCTGCCTCTGAATTTACAGCTGTTCCCTGGTGTCATTGGCCCTGCCTGAATTCCTTGCAGCTCCTCACTGGGAAAACCTGGGATAACTTAGAGGGGACAGAAGAGACATTTTCAGCTGAAAACCTGGGGTGGCTGAGAGGGGACACAAGAATTGTTTGTGTAGGAAAATGGGAGGGGATGTCAAGGGGAGAGAGGTGGCATTTTTGAGGGAAAAGCTGAGGTGATGTTTAGGGGAGAGATCACTCATTTTGGGGGCAGAAAAGAGTTAATATTTTACAGGAAGGAAAATTTGGGGGGTAAAACTTGAGGTAATCTGTAGGGGACAGAATGAATATTTTGGTGTAAAAATGAGGTACTCAGTAGTAGACAAATAAGGAAAATTTTGGAGGCAAAACTTGACAAAATCTCAAGAGTAGAGAATGAACACTTTGAGGGAAAAATGAGGTGATGAGTACTGAGCATGTGGGGAAAATTTGGGGGCTAAATCTGAGCTAATCTCTAGGGGAGAGCATGAACACACTGAGGTAACATGAGGGAAGCAGTTGGGGGCAGGTAGGGAAATGTGTATAAAAATAACATTAAATAATCTGTAGAAAGAACATTTTGAGGTAAAAATGAGGTAATCAGTAGTAGACAGATGGAAAACTTTGGGGGTAAATCTTGATAGAAGCTACATGGTAGAAAGTAAATAAATATTGAAGAAAGAATGAGGGAATCAGTAGTGGACAGGTAGGGGAATTTTGGGGGTAAAAACTTGAAATAATCTAAATGTTGAGAATGAGTATTTTGAGGTAAAAATGAGGTAATAAGTTGTGGACAGTTAAGGAAAATTTTGGGGGTTAAACTTGAGGTAATCTCTAGGGAGAGTGTGACCACTGACATAAACTGAGGCAGTCAATGGGGCGAGGCAAGGAAATTTGGGGTGTAAAACTTGGGAAGATCTGTAGGGCAGAGAATGAACATATTGAGGAAGCAATGAGGTGACCAGTAGCCAACAATAGGTAGAATTTAGGGGGCAAACCCTGAGGTAATTATGTAGGAACAGGAAGTGTTTTTGAGAAAAAATCGGACCTAATTTGTAGGGGACAGAACGAATATTTTGGGGATAAGACAGACAGAACCTGCGTGGTTTTGGTTTTACAATCTAGTCAGTGTACAGGGGACAAAATAGACATTTTGGTCATAAAATCTAAGTTAATCTGTAGAAGAAAGAACTCCTATTTTGAGGTAAAAAGGAGGTGATCAGAATTGGGCAGGTAGGGAAAATTGAGGGGGTAAAATGTGGGGTCATCTCTAGGAGAGAGCAGGAGCATCCTGAGGTAAACTGAGGGAATTGCTGTGGACAGGTGGGTAAATCTGGGGGGTAAAACTCGAGGGAATCTCCATGGTAGAAAAGGAGTATTTGGAGGTAATAATGAAGTACTCAGTGGTGGAGAGGTACAGAAAATTTTGGGGGTAAAATCTGAGGTGATCTGTAGCAGAGAGAATGCACTTGATGGGGTAAACTGAGGTAATTGGTTATGGCCAGGTAGGGAAATTCTGGGGGGTAAAAATTGAAAGCATCTGTAGGGCAAAGAATAAAAATACTGAGGTGGAAATGAGGAAAGAGGTAGTGGACAGGTGGGGAAAGTTTTGGGGGCAAATCTTGTGGTAATCTCCAGAGCAGAGAAAGAATGCTTCCTTGTAAAAAATGAGGAACTCAAAAGGAGACAGATGGGGAAATTTTGGGGGTAAAGTCTCAGGTCATCTCAAGGTGAGGGAAGGACTATTTGGAGGTAAACTCAGGACTCACTGTGTCCTCCTTCCTTGGCAGCAGCTGGCAGGGAAGGGAGAAGAGGCCTCGGCCTGGAGAGGGGCAGGAGAAAGGCACTGTGGGCAAAGGGACCTCCCTGGCATCCCCAGGGCACCTGTGGGGAACAGAGTGGACACTTTGGGAGCAAAAGGAGGTGATGGATCGTCCCTTTGGGGGATGCTGGGATTTAGATCATTCCATCCATTTGCCTGCTGACATTTCCCAGCCCAGGGGCTTTGGCTGCCAGGGCAGCACAAAGATTGTTCCCTGTGTGGTGCCCAGATTTGGGGTTTGGCTTTGCTAGTTCACATGAATTCTAGCCAAAGCCCTGAATTCCCTGCTGAATTGTCACTGGAATAGCCTCCCAGTGCCTCCTGGAGCATGGATATTCCCATGCAGAGCTGCCTATTTAACAGCAGGTGTGTCAGGAAGCAGCAGAGCTTCCAGGGAAGCTCAGCAGGGTCAGGGCAAGGACAGGTTCATGTTCCATAGAATTTGCTGTTTGTAACCCTCATCCCCCAGCCCCCCCAATGTCCCTGGGGGCACCTGGCAGAGTTCCCTGGAATTCAGCTGCCTGCACCCCCCGAGCTCGGGCTCCAGGTGATATTTGGAAGCAGGAGAAGGCGCTGGCCGGACGCGCTCCCAGCCCGTGCTGAGGCAGCCCCTGTGCCCATGGGAGGAGTTCTCTCCCTGCAGGAGCTGATTTCATTGCAGAGCCTCAGGAGTGGCCTCTGGAAGTTCTTTTCCCTCAGGAAAGGGATGCACATCCCTGCCTTCAGGGCACCTGCAGTGTGAGCCACCTGGGAAAGCTTTCCATCAGCTGTGCAGCTCCAGCTGGCTCCCCAAAAACTGCCAACTCAATCCAAAGAGATTTCTCTGCCTCTGACCTTTCATTTGAAGGCATCTCTGAGGGCATTGCTTGGCATTTCATTGCTGTGGGGGAAGCTTGCCTTGGCTTTAACGCTGCTGAGGGATGATGTCCTCAGGCTGGAAGGGAAGGCATTTTGGGTGGCTGGGACATAGCTGGCAGGTGTGTGGGAGGTCGGCAGCGGGAATTGCTGTCTGAGCCCCTCTGCAAACAGCCTGTGCCGACATTCCCCGGTGCCAGCTGTTCCTTGGGGTATTTTTGGGGTGTCAGTGGGGTCTGTCGGGGCTGAAGCATCTCCGGGTGCCTGTTCAGAGCAGCCCCCGGCCGAGGGGCCGTGGGCAGCCCTTTATCCATGTCCATCCCAGCGCTGCCCGGGCAGCCCAGTGCCCGTTCCCGGGATGTGTGTTTGGCACGCTGCGTGCCACGGGCAGGACACTGCAGGCACAGCTCCTCTCTGCAAATCCAAAGCACAAGAGCTGCTGCTTCCCTTCCTGGGGCTCCCGGCCTTCTCCCTGCCCCCATTCCCTGCCAGCTGGGACACACAGAAGGAGCACCAAGGAACACTCCTGGCAGTGAGCAGGAGTCGCTGAGAGCTCTGTGCAGCTCTGGGCCACAAAAGCTGCCCCGGCCTCAGGAGCCACTGTGATTTTGGGTTGTGAACACTCACCTGTGGGAAACGCCCCTCTGCAGGCAGGAGCAGCTCTGACACTCTCCAGAAGATCTTTGGCCAAGGACCAAGTGAACCCTCAGGACTTGCCTTGCTCATTTCTCCCTGGAAAGGGACATGGAACCAGCACCTTTACAGCTGTTGGGTAAATCCTGGAAAGGACAGGAAATCAGGGTTATGGGAAGAGTTTTGTGCTGGCACACAACTGATCACCTGTGGTGTTCCATGATCAGGTGCTGGCCATGGAGCTCTGCCCTGTGGCCATTGGAGGGGCTGGTGTGTAAAGCAGCATTAGCATAAAAGAAGGAGCTGTATTTGCATAGGAATTACCTTGCTGGCACTTGGCATTGCCATGCCAGGCAGGACATTGCCAGGAGCTGAGATTGGCTTGGTTGGAGCAGGGTGCTGAGAATGCCCAGGTGTGGGTTCAATCCCCAGATGAGGCATTCACATAAGGGTTCGACTTGGTGCTCCTTGTGTATCCTTTGCCACTCAAGATCTCCTGTGCTCTGGAAATAAAGAATAAACACTTTTCACTGGACTTTTAAACCCAGAGGTTTTTGCATTGGAGCGTGCAAGCCCCAGAGAAAGCAGGGGGGAGGAAGGAGAGCATCAGGTACCGGCTGAGCGGCCCGAGCGGCACCGAGCCCCGGCCCCAGAGCGGGCGCAGTCAGAGCAGGAGCGGCAGCAGCGGACTCGGCGCCAGCGCCCGGCCCGGGGGAGCGGCTCCTCCCGGCCGCGGCGCTGCAGCCGCGCTCGCTGGGCGGGGGCGCGGCGGGCGGGAGGCCCCCGGGGGAGCGGCCCCGGGGCGGGGGGAGGCGGGCGCTGCTCTGCGCAGGGGGTGCGGCGGCCTCGGCAGCGCCGGGGCTGGGGGAGCTGCGCGTCCCCGCGGGGGCTGCGGGCGGGCCCGGGCCGGGAGCGCCGCCGCTCCGGTTCCGCCCCACGGGGCGGGCGGCGCTGCGGGAGCGGCGGCCTCGGGGGGAGCCGGGGCCGGCACGGGCGGTCCCCGCGCCCCGCCCGCTTCCAGCCGCGATCCAGCGCCTGCTCCGGGGAAGCGCCGCCCGCCCGGCGGGCCCGGCACCGGCACGGCCCCGGCTCCCCGCGGCCGCGGCGGGACCGTACCCGGAGCGCCGGCGGGGCCCCAGCCCCGCGCTGGCCGCAGCCGGAGCGGCAGCGCCGGGCTCGGCTCCAGCGCCAATCCCGGAGCGGTTCTTCGCACCCGCGGCGATCCCGGTCCCTAATGCCATCCCAATCCCACCTCAGTTCTCCGGCCCCGGGAGCTACACCCCGCCCGCCGAGGGACAAGCGGCTCGGCCCGGGACCCCCAGCAGACACCGACAGGACCCGGACCCGAATCCCCGGGCCCCGTTCCCGGTCTCACCTCAGCGCCTCGGGCTCGGCGCAGCGCCGGGAGCAGCCCCCGGTGCCGGGCTCCGCTCAGCGCTCCGAACGACGGTCCCGCCGCAGCCCGGGACGAGCAGGATGAGCATCCAGCGCACAAAGCGGAGCGGGCGCGGATCCGCCGGCATTTACGGGCGCGGGCGGGGCGGGGCGGGGCCGGCACAGGTGTGAAGGGCGGGGTCCGCACAGGTGCGCGGGGCCCCAGAGCGGCTGCGCGGGGCGGGGCCGAGGGGATTTAAGCCTCGGGAATCGGCCCCGCCGCCATTTGCGCGCTCGGCGCTCGGTGGGAGAGGTTGCGGCCGGACCGGGTTCTATATCTCTGTCTCTCTATCTCTATTATTTCTTTTCCTTTAAATTTGTGTTTACTTCTCTTCCTCTAATCCTCTCCGTTCTTCCCCCTCTGCCTCCCCTCCCCCACCCCCCTACACCCCCCCCCCCAACCCCCCCCCCCCTCTCCCCCCTAGCCCTCCCCTCCCTCCCCCCGGCCCGGTCCCCCCCCATCCCCCTTCCCTGTCCCCCTACACACCCCGACCCTGCCCTACCCCCCCACCCTCTCTCTCCTTTTCCACCATTCCTTCCCCCTCATCCCGGGTCCCCCTTGCCCCCACACCCTGCTCCCCTTCCCCTCCCAATTCCCCCCACCTGTCCTCAATCCTCCCCCTCCGTCCCCCACCCTTCCTTCCCTCTCCACCTCCCCGTGTTCCTCTTCCCTCTTCCCCCCTCTGCACCTTGACCCCCCCCACCTGTGCCCCGTCCTCGTCCTCCCCCCCTCCTTTCCTGTCCCCCACCCCCTGCACACCCCGAACCCCCCACCTGCGCTCCTTCTTTGACCCCCTCTGCTCCCTTATTCCCGTCCTCTGTCCCGTCTTTCCCCCGCAGCCGCGGGGCTCGGGGCGCCGGAGAATAAAGCCCAGAGGGCCGGAGCCCGGCGCCCCTGCCCTCGCTGGAGCCCCACACGGGGCCGGGCCCGCTCGGCGGGTCCCCTGTGCAAACAAGAACACGGCCGGGGCTCCGGCTTTCCACACACACACTGGGATCCCCTCCTCAGGAGGGGGGTCCCGGGGGGGTGGTGGGTTGGGGTGGGCCCCCTCCTCTGGAGGGGGTCCCGGGAGGTGGTGGGTGGGTTTCAGGGAGGGTGGTGGGTTGGGGTAGGGGGGGCCCCCTCCTCAGGAGGGGGTCCCGGGGGGGTGGGTGGGAGGGTTTCAGGGAGGGTGGTGGGTTGGGGTGGGCCCCCTCCGGAGGAGGGGGTCCCGGGGGGGTGGGTGGGAGGGTTTCAGGGAGGGTGGTGGGTGGGGTGGGCCCCCTCCGGAGGAGGGGGGTCCCGGGGGGGGTGGGGGGGGGGGTGGGCCCCTCCGGAGGAGGGGGGTCCCGGGAGGGGGTCAGGGTGGGCCCCCTCCGGAGGAGGGGGTCCGGGGGAGGGGGTGGGGCATAGGAGGGGCTTTCCCCCCTCCAGTCCCCGCCCCCTCTCCCGGACCCCCTCCTCCGGACGGGGCTCCCCCCGGCCCCCCTCCCGGGACCCCCTCCTCCGGACCGGGCCCCGGGGGGGGGGAGGGAGGGGGGCGGGTGGGGTGGGGGGGGGGGCTGGAGGGGAGGGGCTGTTGGTTTGGCTGGTGGTCTCTATGTCTGTTCATGCTGCAGAGTGACGTGACCCCCTCTGCTTCCCCCCCACCCCACCCGCCCCCCTCCCTCCCCCCCGGGGCCCCGGTCCGGAGGAGGGGGTCCCGGGGAGGGGGCCGGGGAGAGCCCCGTCCGGAGGAGGGGGTCCGGGAGAGGGGGCGGGGACTGGAGGGGGGAAAGCCCCTCCTCCGCCCCACCCCCTCCCCCGGACCCCCTCCTCCGGAGGGGGCCCACCCTGACCCCCCTCCCGGGACCCCCTCCTCCGGAGGGGGCCCAGCCCCCCCACCCCCCCACCCCCCCCGGGACCCCCTCCTCCGGAGGGGGCCCACCCCAACCCACCACCCTCCCTGAAACCCTCCCACCCACCCCCCCCGGGACCCCCTCCTGAGGAGGGGGCCCACCCTACCCCAACCCACCACCCTCCCTGAAACCCACCCACACCTCCCGGGGCCCCCTCCAGAGGAGGGGGCCCACCCCAACCCACCACCCCCCCGGGACCCCCTCCTGAGGAGGGGATCCCCAGTGTGTGTGTGGAAAGCCGGAGCCCGGCCGTGTTCTTGTTTGCACAGGGGACCCGCCGAGCGGGTCCGGCCCCGTGTGGGGCTCCAGCGAGGGCAGGGGCGCCGGGCTCCGGCCCTCTGGGCTTTATTCTCCGGCGCCCCGAGCCCCGCGGCTGCGGGGGAAAGAGGGAAAGGGGAGAGTCAGGGAGGGATGAGGTGGGGTAGGGAGAGGAGTCGGGGTGGGTTGGGGAGAACGAGAACGAGGGGGGAAAGGATGATGGACAGAGGAGAGGTAGAGCGGGAAGAGAGTGAGGAGAGTCGAGTTGGGGAGCGGGGTAGGGAGAGGGGAGAAAGGAGGGGTCGGGGAGAAAGGAGGGGTACGGGGGTCGGGAATGCGCAGGGGAGCAGGGAGAGAGGGTGGGAGAGGCTGGGGAGAGGGCAGGGGAGAGGGCAGGAGGGGGCTGGGGAGAGGGCAGGAGGGGGGCTGGGAGAGAGAGAGAGAGGGAGGGAGCGTGTGGGGAGAGAGAAAGAAACTGGGGGGGTAGGAAAGAGGTGATAAGCGGGGGAAGAAGGAGCAGGAGAAGGGCAGGAGAAAGAGGGGGAGGAAAAAGGGGGAGCGGAGCCTCACCCGGGACACGCCGGGGGAGCCCGGCCCAGCGGCAGCCTCCCCCAGCTCTGAGCGCGCAAATGGCGGCGGGGGCGATTTCCCGGCCCTTAAATCCCCTCGGCCCCGCCCCGCGCAGCCGCGCTGGGGCCCCGCGCACCTGTGCGGACCCCGCCCCGCGCACCTGAGCCGCATCAGGGGCCGCCCCTGAAGCCGCCCCCGGCCCCGCCCGGGACCGCCCCAGAGCCCCGGCCCCCGCCCGGCCCCGGGGCCCGCCCTGCCCGGCACGGGGGCGGCTCCATCGCTCGGGGCCCCGCCCCTCTCTCCCGGGCCGGACCCGCCCCGCGCACCGGGGCCGCTCCCGGGACCGGGGCTCCGGGTCCTGCCGGCGGCCGCTGCGGGTCCCGGGCGGCGCCGCCTCTTCCCCGGCGGGATTGGGGCTGGCATCGGGACCGGGAGGAGCCGCTCCGGGACGGGCGCTGGGGCCGAGCCCGGCGCTGCCGCTCCTGCTCCGGCCGGCTCTCCGCGGGGAGCCGGGGCTGTGCCAGCGCCCGGGCAGCCCCGGGATCCCGAGCCGGGCCCGACGCGCCGGGCCGGGCTCCGCTCAGCCCTGAGCCCCTCCCGGAGCCCGCCTTGGGCCCCACGACGCGGCCCCGGGCTCTGCCGCCAGCCCCGGACGCGGCGCTGAGTCGCTGCTCCCGAGCTCTGCGTGAGGCCGGGGAGCCCGGCTTCGGGCTGTGCCTAAGGCAGGACTCGGAGCTCAGAGACACAGACTCGCCCTGGCCCGAAGAGCCCGCTTTGAGCATCAAAACACGGCATTTGGGCTTTGATTCAGGTCCAGCAAAACGCAGCACTTCAGTTTCTCTTTGTGAGCCCAAACACACAGGACTCGCTCTCTTCCTCAAGCCCTGAGAACAGGATTTAGTCACTGTTTCTGAGTCCCAGCTCTGGCCATACCAGCCTGCTCTCAGGACTCCACAATGCAGGATTTAGTCTCTGTTTTTAAGCTCTGCGCCTGCTTTTGAGCCCCCGAAACGCAGCACTGGGTCTCTTTTTGTGAGCCCAAAACCGCTCCTGTCCCTCGGGTTCGGAGCCCCCAGAAGTGCCCGGGGCCACAGCTGGACCCCAGCTGGGCACCAGCAGCTGCTCCCTCACCCCCCGTGGGATGGGGAAGAGACCAGAGACAAAATTCCAGCTCAGAACAGTTTAATAATGGAAACCAAGACAAATGCAATCATTTGAGAGTAATGACAACACATAATAACAGTGAGAGCAGCAAGAGCAGTGGTAACAATAATGAACAGGAGAGGGAGAAAAACCCCTCCACACCCCCCTCCCTTTAACATTATAAATCCAAAATTTAATCCAGAGCACCAGAATCTCCCACTGTGGGGGATTTCCATATTCCTGTTACTTCCCTGTGTTCTGTCCTGGGGATTTGTGGACTGAGGGAGGCACTGGCTGCTCCTCTGGGCAAGGGGAAGGCTCCTGTGCTATTTCCATGAAGAGAACACCTGGAATTGCTGCCCTGGGAGCCCAGTCCGGTCCTTCCAGTGACTGGGGGGCACCCAGAGGGTCTTTACACGAAATGAAAATGACATCCTGGTCCAGTGCATTGACAGCAGGATTGGACACTCCTGGCCAAGGTGACCAGTCCGTGGGAATCGCACCGGTGACCATCCAGGGGGGATTTTAACTTGGAGACTTGCAGATTCCAGCGTGCAGAAGCTCCAATTCTTTTTGGCACCTCTTGTTCAAATGTCTCCCCACTGGAAGAGGTCAATTAGTCTTTGTAATGACCTGACTGCCAGAGGCAGGGAAAAACAATCAGCGTTCCCTGAACGCCTCCATGACTTCCATGTCCACCTGCACCGAGTGGCCGATGGGCAGGAGCCTGCCCAGAACAGGCTCAGAGATGGGGCTTTCAACCCAAACCATTCCACCATTCCATGATCTCTGCCTGTATTCATGTTGCACTGTTCCCTCTCCAATTTAAATTCCCAAATTTAGATGATTTACTCAAGGAATCATTTTTACATGATTCAGGAATAAAAAGGGAAGCATCAAACATACAAGAAACATTCCTACACCCACCAAACCATTCTTAACTGGAAGCCTATTCCCTCATCTCCGCCCCTGTTTTGCTTTCCTGGAAAACCTTGTGATCCCAGAGTCTCTCAGAGAGATGTACTGGCATTACTGGAAGGTCTGCCCTGTCAGAGTGCCAGGGGGGTTTACAGCACTTGTTCCTCTGCATCTTTATCCTTTCATCAGCTTTCCCCTGGAACGGTGCTGTGGGAGAAGTTTGGAATTACTAGAAATGGATCAGGTTCACATTTTTTCCCCACCAGTTTTCAACTGCTTTGAAATTCCTGGAATTACCCTCAAATGTGCCCTAGAACACTGCTGTGAAAGGATCAATCAGAACATCCTGAAAAGAGAAAACCACCTCCAGCAGCAGCCAGAATGATCCCATTTCTGTTCTTACCTGGTCCTGCCAGAGCTCCCAACAGCCATTCCCATTCCTAAACAAGAGCTATGGAAGGCATTCCTGCTGTCCATGAGGGTGAGGTGCCAGTTCTGGATGTTCTTTGCTGTGGAATCGGACAACAAACAGAGCGTAAATGATCTTGGTGGTCCCTTCCAAGCCAAACCACCCCGTGATTCCATGGGTGGATCAGCACCTGTCCCAACTCCATTCCAGAAACCTCCTCCCACTAACCCAGAACTTTCCTTTGTCTGCTCAACATCAGGGATTTGCTGACAAGTGCCCCAGGCAGGGGACGCCTCAGCATTCCCTGGAGTGCCTCAGCATTCCCTGGGACACCTCAGCCTTCCCTGGGGTGCCTCAGCCTTCCCTGGGACACCTCAGCATTCCCTGGGACACCTCAGCCTTCCCTGGGGTGCCTCAGCATTCCCTGGGACACCTCAGCCTTCCCTGGGACGCCTCAGCCTTCCCTGGGGTGCCTCAGCATTCCCTGGGAGGCCTCAGCATTCCCTGGGACACCTCAGCCTTCCCTGGGGTGCCTCAGCATTCCCTGGGATACCTCAGCATTCCCTGAGGTGCCTCAGCCTTCCCTGGGGTGCCTCAGCATTCCCTGGGACACCTCAGCCTTCCCTGGAATGCCTCAGCATTCCCTGGGATACCTCAGCATTCCCTGAGGTGCCTCAGCCTTCCCTGGGGTGCCTCAGCATTCCCTGGGACACCTCAGCCTTCCCTGGGGTGCCTCAGCATTCCCTGGGGTGCCTCAGCATTCCCTGGGACACCTCAGCCTTCCCTGGGGTGCCTCAGCCTTCCCTGGGGTGCCTCAGCATTCCCTGGGACACCTCAGCATTCCCTGGAATGCCTCAGCATTCCCTGGGGTGCCTCAGCATTCCCTGGGACACCTCAGCATTCCCTGGGATACCTCATCATTCCCTGGGGTGCCTCAGCCTTCCCTGGGCTGCTGTTCCACGCCGATCCCGTGTCCAGCGCCGTTCCGGGCTGCAGTGCCGGGCTCTCCCCACAAGGCGGCAGCACCGGGAGCGAGCAGCCCCGGCCGGTCCCGCTGTCTCGGGGCAGCTGCGCCTTTAACCCGCCCGGAGCCGGCGGGGCCGTGAACACAGCGGGCAAAAACCCCACCGATCCCCTTTATTTCACCCCCAGAGGCACAGGATCGCAGCATTCCCTGGGCTGGAAGGGACCCGCAGGGAGCATCGAGTCCACATCCTGGCCCTGCACCCCAAGAATCCCACCCTGTGCCCGAGAGCCTTGTCCAGACCCAAACTCTGCCTCCAAGACCCTGAGAACACAGCGGGGCTGGGAGAAGGATGACGATGGAGGATTTTATATCGATCTCCTTGTACGATCGTTATATAATATCATTAGATAGCCCAGCAATCAATGTGCTCCTTACACATCGTTATAGATAATCCAATAATCAATATGTTCCTTACACCTCGCCATACATCGTTACACGTCGCCTTCACGGCGGCGGCTCCAGTGACCGACCAGGACCCCTCCTGACCCCCCCTTCCCATTCCCGCACTCAGACCAGGTTTCCTTCCCGGCTCCACCCCAGGATTCCCGCGGCAGTCTCAGGTGTCTCTTTCTTTCCACAAAGCAAATTCTTCACAGCAACACAGAACCAGCCCGAGCTGGTCCCCCCGGCGAGCACCGATCAGCCCATTCTTACCCCAAACTCTTCATTCTCTGCCCTGCAGATTAACCCAGATTTTACCCCAAAATGTTCATTTTTGTCCCTTACAGAATCCACCCCGGAGCGACGCCTCGGGCCCCGCACGGCCGAGGCAGCTCCGGTGCCCCGTGCCCGCAGCTCCCGCTGTGCTGGGACAGCGATCCCTGTGCCAAACACCCATCCCTGTGCCAGGACACCCATCCCTGTGCCAAACACCCATCCCTGTGCCGGAATACCGATCCCCCGCGGCCCCCGCCGTTCGCTCGGGGCTGTTCCCGGTCCCCGCTCACCTCCGAGCCCGGAGCAGCCGCCCCGGTGCCCCCGGCCCGGCCGCGCTGCTCCCCGCGCTGCTCCCCGCCATTGCCGCTGTCGGCTCCGCGCCTGCGTTCCGGGGGCTGCGGCGTTTCCTTCCGGGCCGCGGCCCCGGAAACACGAATATATTGGTATTTTCAAACCCTATGGCTCCGTAATCGGAATTCCTTACAGTCCATATCCTGTCTATAACACAGCAGATATCGGGTTTTATTTCGGAAGCAGTTTTTAAGTACATTACTATTTCTCAATACATACAGAAAAGGGAATATTTGCAGCTTTCAGTATTTTACACACAAGCCCCTCATAAATTTTCAGGCATTTTGGGGCTGTAACCTCCCTTTTCGGGGGGCACCTCACCCGGGCCCCCTCATCCCTCACTTACCTGCTCCCCCACCACACTGGGGTGTCCTAAGGGACATCATCACCCTCCAGACTCCCCGACCCCTTTTTCTTCCCATCCCAAACAAGGCACAAAACGAGTCCAAGTGCCCTGGCCAGCAGCTCGATGCTTCCATAAAGCCTTTTCCACACGCACATCCCCCCAAAAATGGAGGAAAAAATCAAGGGAGGGAAGGGCAGCCTCCAGAAGTCCCCCCAGCTCCTATCTGGCGGCTGCCCCAGGCACAGGGAATGCCCCCGATGATGGTTCCTCATCCTGGATTGTCCCATGGGACACTGCAAAGTGCTTGAGGAGGGCTCAGCACCCAGCAAACCATCTGTGTGTTATCTGCAGCATTCCCATCCTGAATCCAAATCCAGCCCTGGGCCAGTTACTGGGAAGAAAGAGCTCCCTGTCCCAGTCAAAGCCAGTGCAGCAGCCAGCACACCCTGTCCCTGCTCATCGCACAGCCAGGCACCTCCAGAAGGATTCTGTGAGGGGCAGGGCCAAAACTCCTACTACAATCCCAAAAATGAACAGGCACTGCCTTCCCACCACCTATGAGCCCGGTGACCTTATGGCAGCGGGATAAGAAACCAGTTAGATGGGAATTTCCCTCTGTTATCCCGAGGTGCCTGTGCCTGACGCAGGCATTGTCCTTGAATTGCTTCCCAGCAGCGTCCAGTATGACCTTCTCCACCATTTTTCCTGGCACTGAAGTTAGATTATAAGGGCTGGAGTTTCCTGGAAAAGTCCAAGTGGAATACAGCTGGAGAGTGCCCAGCCAGCATGGACCTCCTCAGGCTTCCAGGACCTTGGCTAGATAATTGAGGTGGTTCCTTCTGGGACATACTGGGATGAACCCCATACAACATCACAGCCTCGTGGATACTGAAGTGGTCCAAGTGGTCCTCAGTGACCCCAAATGGAAAATCACCGTCCCTCCTCCCCCGCTGGATACACAGATAAGCTACAGATAAGATAACACAGGTAAGGGCAGCTGTGGGAAGGTAGGTGACCGGAGAAGGACACTGGGAACAGCTAAAAGCAGAGAGGACGCCCAGAGAGCTGAATTCCCACAGGATTCTGCCATGCCGAGTGGGTCAGCCTGCTCCAGGAGGATGCTTGGTGTGGCTTTGGGCATCGGGGTCTTGCTGGCCCTGGTGGGCTGCACAGCCACTGAAGGCTGTGGTGAGTGTCAGACACCCACGGAGAGCCAGGAGAGACCACGGATGGGACACGGGATCCTGGTGACCTCCCCTCTCCTTCCAGTGGCCCCGCAGGAATTGGTCTCCCAGCTGCTCCAGCGCTTGGAGGGATCGGTCAGTCTCGAGGAGGCGGCGAATCCCAGCGTCCTGCTGGCCATGAACCTGGCTGGGGGGGACAGCGAGGGTCCCATCCACAAGTGGCTGCTCCAGGAGATCAAGGAGGAGGCGGTGAGGAGAGCCCAGAAAGGTAGGGAGGCAAAGGAGGGAAGGCGCCTGCTCCTGGGGACCCAGGTTTCCGCCAGTTCTTGGGGTGCCCAGCCCAGCACAGCCTGGCTGCCCTCTTGTCCCCACAGACATGACCTCGGGACAGGTGGCTCTGCACGTCCTTGCCCTCCTCTCCTCCTGCCAGGACCCCCAGCGTGTCCATGCCCTGGAACAAACCCTCGACCTGATCCGTGTCCTGCAGCAGAAAACAGATGAGGAAATGGCCAAACTGGGTTTGTTGGGATTTGGGGGCCTGGGGGTGTCATTGTCCCCACACCCTGTCATCTTGCCACTCTTTGCTTTGCAGAAGCCGATGGGATTCCCAAAACTTCCCTGTACAGCGTGAGCCTGGACACCCTGGCCCTGTGCCTGGCTGAGGCGGGCGGTGCCCAAGGGCCATCGGTGGCCCTGGCCAAGCAGGTGCTGAGTCCTGAGAGCCAGCTCTCCGTGGGTAAGGGAACCCTCTGCTCCCACATTCCCACTCCTGGGGTCTATCCCGGGGCTTGGCTGTGACTCCAGGATCCCACAGACACCCGTGCCATGGTGGCACTGGCGCTGGCCTGCGTCTACGACTACGCGGAGCTCCATGACGTGCGGGATCTGCTCCGGGAGGCACTTTCCACAGTGAGCAACGGCTTCCTGGATGAGCAGGAGAAGGGGAACGGCATGATCGGGAATATCTACAGCATGGGGCTGGCCCTGCAGGTAGGGGAGGTGCCAGGGGAGTGGGGCGTCACAGCCAGCTGGTCCCATTCCCAGGTGCATCATTCCACCTCCCACCCGCTCCACAGGCACTGGAGGCCACAAGGAAGTTTTACACCCCACGGCAGTGGGATTGTGCCCAGGCCTTCTCCGTGGTGTCTGCCCATGACTACCAGCAGCCCACAGCCATTGCCCAGGTGCTGCCAGCCCTGGTGGGCAGGTCCTACCTGGATGTGGCTGGCCTGGACTGCGCTGCCACCAAGGATACGTCCCCAAACAGACAGTTGTCCCTATCCCCAGTTCTGGGGACACACGGCATTCCCAGAGGTACCCTGGTCCCACCTGGAGTCCCCCAGACCCCGCAGGGATGTGCCAGATGCCCACCCTGCCGCTCTCTCCCTGCACAGCCCCCATCCAGGTGCATTACTCCATCACCAACACGCTCCAAGGGAAACACTTCCACTATTCCACCTCGGTGACAGTCCCAAGTGGCTCCACACTGCTCCAGGTGATGGAGGTGGCAGCAGAGGAGAACCCCGAAGCCTTTAGGTGAGAGCCAGGGCGGCTTTGGGGTGGGATTTGGCATCTCCCCATCCAGTTCTGAGCCTCCTGACCTCTCCCGCAGCTTCCAGACGGAGCAGACCTCCTGGGGTACCTACGTGACCTCCATCCACGGGCTGGCTGCCAGCACGGAGGACAGGACCTACTGGCAGTTCCTCAGTGCTGGGAACGCCCTCGAAGAAGGTGGGGGGGCCCCAGGGAGGTGTGGGGGGGCCCCAGGGAGGTGTGGGGCCTGTGGTGGGGGTCTCCTTGTCCCAGCCTCACGCATCCCTCTGCCGCAGGGGTCGGCACCTACAAACCACACGCCGGGGAGCACATCCAGGCCGTCTTCAGCACCTACTGACACCACCAAGACACCCTGGACCCCGCCACGGAGCAATAAAGTGCCATTCCAGCATGCCCCTCTGTGTGTGTGTCCCTGGGAGAAAACACAGCTCTCACATCCCTTTTGTCTTCCTTCCTGCTGAATTCCGTGAGCGCAGCTCCTCTCCTTCTCTTCCCGGCGCCGCGCACAAACACAGCCTCACCCAAACTCCGCAGATCAATTCCCCCCGCGCATCAACAAAGCCTCATTCCTCTGGCCACGCTCCTGTGCTTCAGTTCAACCTATCCTGATCCCCACAGAGGCTCCCCATGGCATTAATCAGATGCAATTATCTCCGTCTGATTATTACAATCCCACTTAGCATCCGCCTGAGGCCACCAGTTGGATTTTGCCCTGGAAATCCATAGGTGGTGGCCTGGGCTTGCAGCTGGGTCACCAAAGGTTGCAGCTGACTCTAATCCTGATTCTGTAACTGTCTCTGGCCAGGAGTCACCAGCACCTCCCAGCTGAGTCCCAACTGCTCTCCAGCCAGCCCCATTCCCTACTCCCACTGGCCTTGTCCAGCCAGCCCTTCAGCCTGGACCTGCTCCCAGCTGGACCCTTCCCACCCAAACCATTCTGATTCCACAGACACCATCTCCAAAAGGAGCTGTGAGGGACAGGATCCAAACTCAGGTTCCTAACAGCCCCAAAACAACATCCACCACCTTCCATCATCTCCAGGACATGGGATCTTATGCCAGACATCAGACTGGCCAGACAGGACCATCTCGTGCCCAACCCATGGTGACGGTGCCACCCTCCAGGCCCTTCTGTACCACACAGATAAGCTGGCACCGTGTGGCAGCGTGGGAGCAGGTGTGGGAAATCAGGTGCTTCACTGGAGATGGCATTCCTGCCCTGTGCCATGTGGGATGTCCCAGGTTCCCAGTCTGCCCCTCTTCCCACGCCAAATCCCATCTTGGTGCAGTTCTCCATCACCAACAGGCTCCAGGGAACCGGGGCTGTGACGTCACACAGGTGTCCCCGCCCGCAGCACTGTGACATCAGCGCGGTGTCTCCACAGGACACGTGCCACCAGCCCCGGCTCCCAGTGCGGCCACGATGGGACCTGGGTGAAGCCATGAGCGTCCTGCTCCCCGCGCTTGTCCTGCTGGTGGCCACTACGGCCGTCCTGCTGGCCACCCGCGTTTGGAAGGCACGGAAGCGCCCCGGCAGCCGGGCCGGGGGGTCCCGGCGCGGCCGAGCAGCCCCAGGGGCTCCCGGCTCCCCCCCGGCTGAGGAGACCCCTCCGCACGGCGCGGCTGCCCCCGGGAGCGCCCCGTACATCCCGTGCGGCTGCGGCCCCGGCTGCGCCGCCTGCGCGACGGCGGCCCGGGAGCTGCAGGACCTGGTGACGCCGCTGTGGCCCGGGGTGTCCTTCCCGCGGGACTCGGAGATGTGGCAGCTGTCCTGGGAGGACCTGGAGCAGCTGCTGGAGCGTGGCCGCCTGCCCTGCTGCGCCTCCTCCAGCTCCTCCAGCTCCTCCGGGAGCCCCCGGCCCTCCAGGAGCCGGCGCACAACAAGACCCCGGATCCATCGGAAAACATCCGCCGCTGGAAAAGGCTCAGTCCTCCGCAGAACCCGACACTGGTTGAGATCCTCCACCCTTCCAAGAATGTCCATCCCTCGGAAAGGCTCCTCCATTCCCGCCCAGACCCTCTGTGACCTGTGTTGTGCTCCAGTTGGAGCCTGGCCCGTTCCTGCCAAGAAGCAAGTGGAAGTGTCCTGGAGCCACCGGTGCCCAATCCATGGCTCCCCGGATCCTGCGGCGGAGCCATCTGGGAAGACTCTCCGCACGCTGCTGGACAAGAGGCTCCAGCGGCAAAGGCAGCCATTCCCATGTCCAGCGTGCTCCCTGGAGCCGGCTGTGAAGGACAAGGCTAAGGAAGATCTCCACACCTTGGATATTTACAGCAAAGGTCTCCATCCCTGCCAGAGCCTCCATGAGATCTGCTGGACTCCAGATGGAGGAGCCCACACGGACAGGCCTCCCTGCCTCGGAGCTGTGGCGACCCACAGAACCCACAAGATACCCACGGCCAGGAAAAACCTGGAAACACAACTGGGAGCCCGGGCCATTCCAGCAAAGCGTTCCCAGGAGCAAGTGGCACGGCAGGAAGTGTCCTGGAGCTGCTGCTGCCCAGTGCACGGCTCCCAGGACACTGCAGCAGTGCCACAGGAGAAGACCCTCCGGGCGGCGCTGGACAAGAGGCTCCAGCGGGAACGGGAGCACGGCCTTTTCCAGGGAGCTCTCGGGAGGTGGCTGTCGTGGCTCAGGATGCAGCTCGTGGCAGCAGCTGGCACGCTCCATAGCTTTCTTTGTGCTAAATAAATCAGGGGTTCCCCCAAAAGCTGTCTGAGAATTCCCACTGTTCTGGTTTCCACTGGGACAGGGCTCCTTTCTTCCCCGGAGCTGGCACATGTCAGGTTTGGATTCAGGATGGGAATGCTGTGGGTAACACATGGGTCATGGTCCAGCCAGCTGGAAAACTGGGATGAGGAAGTCAAAAACTCAATTTAATTAGAACTAAGAGGTGGAAAAGGGGAAAAGGTGGAAAAGTATTCCAGTTTTCCCATGGGGAGACTGCCCACACCTGCTGACCCTGAGAGCCCCAAATCCCCCATGCCCTCTCTGATCGGCTCTGCTGGGTCCCTGGCTTCCCACAGCACCTGCTCCTGGGATAAGGAGTGGAACTGGAATTCATTAATAATATCAGTGTCTGAAGCAGAGGGAATCTTTGTTTGGAATGAGAAATGGAGGAAAAACTGAGTGAAATACCATGAAGCACCAGGTCGGGAGAGGGTGGTGGAAAAGCAGCTTTTAGAATTCCCAGACTTATTTCCAGATATTACTATTTTAAAATCATTTTTTATCCCTCCACCACAAAACCATTCCTGTACTTATGAAGATATCTGGAGATGAGGAATACTTAATTAAAAAACTTCTGGGGAAAAAAAACCAATTATGGATTGAAACATTTAAGAGAATCCACAGCACGGAAATATAAATCCCAATTTTAGCAATATTAATGGATAATAAATATGAAATATTAATTTCCCCACAAAACAAGCCAGCTTCTTATTTTCCAAACTGGCCAAGGCAGACTCACGGATTTTTGGTGTCTACGAAGCATCCAAAGAGCTCAAAATTGGAATTCTCCATGTTCCAGACTGCACTTGGTTTGTTGGCTGTTACGGAATTCCCTCTAAAACTGGGATTTTCATTTGAAAACATGGTTTAAGCCACTTCTCTGGAAAAAGAGAAACAGTGTCCTCGTGTTCAAATTTTATTCTGGAAACAAAACCCATCCTGTGGCTCTGACACGCAAAAAACCTACAGAAAATACAGAATAAAATAAGAAATAAAAGGTTTTAATTCCCATCCTGGGACCTGTAAGTGTGTACAACACGGAAAGATGCCTCTGGGATTCAGGGACTGAAGAGGCTGCAGTTCTAGGCTTATGGCTATTTTTATTTTTAAGCATTTCTAAGCAAATTTCAGGCTGGGAGAGCTGCTGCAGTCTGGGCTCAGCTTTCCTTGGATTACGCACTAAAAGCGGGCCAGGACACTGCTGGAATTGAGATAACAACTGGGTTTTGAATAAGGAGAGTGACTATGAAAAGGGAAGGAAAAACCTTAATGAACTCTCATTTAAGGGAGAATTTTACCTCATTACTTGAAGCCTCCTTTCCAATCCCAGCTTGCCTTCCACTCCTATCTTCCCAGTTTCTGCTTGCATCTACCTCTTTTGGGATGGATGGGATCAGCCTGAAATCTAGTTTGTCCTGAGTCTGCTCTGCAGCTGCTCAGCTTTGGAATTCTGAAATCTGGGCGTGTTTGTGCCCAGAGGCTGTTCCACTCTCCTGGCCTCACCCATTCCTTCCCAGCACTAGCACACGCAGCACCGACACACAACTGTCTCTCATTCCTCTAAAATTCCTCCTTAAGCCCCCAAAAAACCCAGTCCCAGAGGTCTGCGGGTGCCCAATCCGGTTATTTTCCCTTTTTAGTCTTTGTGGCTGCTGCACTGTTGGGCTTGGAGTTGGTCTTGGCTTTCTTCTTGGCCGCTCCCTTGGGCTCTGGCTCCTTGCGCTTGGCCGAGGTGATGGACCCGGTGACCTTGAAGAAGTCGTCGAGCCGGCCCTGGGTGCTCCCCTGGCGGCTCTTGTTCAGCCTCCTGACGCCGTTGCGGATGCGCTCCTCGTTGAACTGCTTCTCCCCACACATGAACTGCACCAGCTGCTCCTCGTCCGGCTCGCTCCACTTCAGCTCCACGGCGTCGGGATCGACCACGTCGGGCTCCAGGAAGAGCTTCTGGGCCTCCCTGTGCAGCCAGTTCTCGGGCAGGGGGTACTTCTTGGTGTCGAGCTGCTGCACGATCCTCTCGATGGATTTGTGCTCCCGGATGAGCTCCACGGCGCGCTTCGGCCCGATGCCGCGGATGCTGGCGCAGTAGTCGCAGCCCAGCAGGATGCAGAGGTCCACAAACTGCTCCCAGGTCAGCTGCAGATCCTGCAGGATCCGGTTCAGGTGGAACTCCTGGATGGGCAGCTTCTTGGTCTCGCTGGCCGTGAGGTGCCGCATCAGCACGGGGCTGCCGAAGGTGAGGCAATCCATGTCCTCCGTGGCGGCGGCGTACACCTTCCCGGCCTTCACCAGGGTGGCACAGCTGGCCTCCGCCTCTCCGGGTGCCTCCACGTAGGGAATTCCCATCAGCGTCAGCAGCTTCTTGCACTCCTGCGTATGCTGCGGGGTCACCTTGACCAGCCTCTTGCTGTACTTCTCGATGTTCTCCTCCTCCCCGGCCTCCTGCGCTTCCTGCAGGTGCTTCTCCGCCTCGGCCCGGCGTTCCGTGCGCTTGGCCAGCTCCCCGGACTTCAGCTGCGGGGGCTTCCCGTCGAACACGTACACCGGCTTGATGCCGTTCTCCACCATGCGGATGGTGCGGTAGAACATTCCCATGAGGTGGCTGGTGGTCTCCCCGTCCTCGTTCTGGAGCACGTCGGCTCCCTGCCGCACGGCGATCAGGAACTGGTAGATGCTCATGGAGGCGTCGATGGCCACTTTCCGGCCGAAGTAGGACTTGATGTCGTTCTCCCGGATGGCCCCGGGAGCCACGTCGGCAATAAGCTTGGCCAAGCCATGGATTCCCATCCTGGGGAACGGAAAAGGGGATGCTGGGAGCGGGCTCTGCCTGAGGACCACTGGGCCACCCAAGGAGGGGGGGAGCAAAGAGGGGCAGTGCTTCCCCTGCAAATCATCACTCCAAGGGCTGCAGCCTCTACTGGCACCTGTTATCCCGAGTCCAGCCTCAGGCCACCCTTATCCCTCACCATCCCCCCCCCCCGGCCCATCCTTACTCCCCTTCCTACCTCTGCCCCTCCCATCCCAATCCCCCTCCCCGAAATTCGATTATCTCCACCATTACAACCATGCGGACCCAATCACCTTCTTATTCTTATCTCCTTACTTCCCAGCTCCCCAGGCCTGCCATCAACCCCTCTTCCCTCCCCCTCAGATCCCCTCTTCCCTCCTCCTCAGGTCCCCCGCTCCCCCTCAGCCGCCATTGCCCCCTCGCAGCCCCCGTTCCCTCCCAGATCCCCCGCTCCCCCTCAGCCGCCATTGCCCCCTCGGAGCCGCCGTTCCCGCTCAGATCCCCCGCTCCCCCTCAGCCGCCATTGCCCCCTCGCAGCCCCCGCTCCCTCCCAGATCCCCCGCTCCCCCTCAGCCGCCATTGCCCCCTCGCAGCCCCCGTTCCCTCCCAGATCCCCCGCTCCCCCTCGGCCGCCACTGCCCCCTCGCAGCCCCCGTTCCCTCCCAGATCCCCCGCTCCCCCTCAGCCGCCATCACCCCTTCAGAGCCCCCGTTCCCTCCCAGATCCCCCGCTCCCCCTCAGCCGCCATCACCCCTTCAGAGCCCCCGTTCCCTCCCAGATCCCCCGCTCCCCCTCAGCCGCCATTGCCCCCTCGGAGCCCCCGCTCCCTCCCAGATCCCCCGCTCCCCCTCAGCCGCCATTGCCCCCTCGCAGCCCCCGTTCCCTCCCAGATCCCCCGCTCCCCCTCAGCCGCCATTGCCCCCTCGGAGCCCCCGCTCCCCCTCAGCCTCCGTTACCCGGCCGCTCGCGCGCCGCCGCTCCCGCGCTCCGCCGCCGAGCCCGCCGGGAGCCGCCGCCAGCCAATGGGGAAGCGGCTCGCCCTCGCCGCGCCTCGTTCCCGCCCTCACTTCCACTTCCGGCGGCGGAGGGGGACGGACGTGCGGCGGCGGGAGCGGAGCCGACGTGTCTCAGAGGGGACCGGCGACATGGTGAGGGCGGGGATGGGGGGGACCGGAGGTAGCCACAGGGGGCCCGGCCCGGTGGCCGCCCGGCCCCGCTGAACAGCGCCGTGTCCCCGCAGGAGCTGGAGGCGATGAGCAGATACACGAGCCCGGTGAACCCGGCCGTGTTCCCGCACCTCACCGTGGTGCTGCTGGCCATCGGCATGTTCTTCACCGCCTGGTTCTTCGTGTATCCCCGCGGCTGAGCGCGGGGGAGCGGGCGGGGGTGCCGTCCCCTTGCTGTGCCTCCCAGTCCCGGATTATCGCCCTAATTCCCGGGGCAGGGGAGCGGGGGGGTCCCCTCGCCTTGCTGTGCCTCTGTTATCACCTTAACCCCCGGCCCGGCAGCTACGAGGTGACATCCACCAAGTACACCCGGGACATCTACAAGGAGCTGCTGATCTCGCTGGTGGCCTCGCTCTTCATGGGCTTCGGCGTCCTCTTCCTGCTGCTCTGGGTCGGGATCTACGTCTGAATGCCCCGGGGGGCCTGGATGGGCGACTCGGGGAAGCTCTTTTTTATATTTCTTTTATATTTCAACGAGAAAACGCCTGGAGCAGGTGTGGTCTGCGACAGGCAGTGACCCACAGGTGAATAAAAGTGGCTCTGTGACACACTTGCCTGGGGACTCCTGGTTTGTCTTCTTTTTTTCGTTTTTTTTGTTTTGTTTTTTCCACCTGGCTTTTCCAAATGGCTTGGATAGAAATACGGGAACTCTCAGGCTGGAAAGGCCCTCTAGGATCATCCAGTCCAACCATTCTTGCAGCACTTCCAAGGCCACCACCAACCCGTGTCCCCAAGTGCCACATCCACGTGGCTTTAAATCCCTCCAGGGATGGGGACTCCACCCCTGGAGCCTGTTCCAGTGCTCTAAAACCCTTTCCATGAAGGAATTTTTCCTAATGCCCAATCTAAACCTCCCCTGGTGCTGCTTGAGGCTGTTTCCTCTTGTCCTGTCACTTGTTCCCTGGGAGAAGAGACCAGTCCTACCTGGCTCCACGCTCCTGTCAGGGGGAGTTGTGGAGAGTGAAAAGGTTCCCCTGAGCCTCCTTTTTTCCATATTGGCACAAGATCCAGGTGCCTTGGGATGTGGCCAGTGTTATCCCAGATTGCAGTGCTGTGTGTGGCCACGAGTGTTGCAGTGCCACCTTGTGTCCTGGTGCAGCCACGCTGTGCAAAAGAAATCCTGAATCTGCTTTTAATCCCTCAGCCGCCTTTGCCATTGCATCCCCTCACCCCTTTTTTTGGGAATGCTGTGCCTCTTCTCATCCCGAACCAGGAGTTTTGTGGCCCCTCGTTGGATGTGCCCGTCATTAATTCCTGAACTACCTGCCTGGCCTAGAAACAAGGAATTGATTGATGGGTCTTTAAGAGGCAGATTGGAAGTTTAGCCCATCTTTCAAACGACTCCAAATCACAATTCAAGTCCCGATTTCCTATTTGGGATGGCAGATTTCCTTCTGTGGACCTTTGGATCCTTCTGGATCTGAGCCTGCCCTCTGACGTGTGAGCAATGATAGGGCAGAGGCAGATTTTCCTGTTCCTTTCTTTTTCCTTCCTTTCTCCTTTTTTCCCCTCTTCCTTTCTCCTTTTTTCCCTCCTTTTCTTCTTTCTCATTTTTTTCTTCTTCCTCCTTTCTTTATCCTTCCTGCTTTCTTTTTCCTTTTCCAGTTGTCCATTTAACCTTTCTTTTCCCTTTTTATTTTCTTCAGTTTTCTCCTCCTTCCTTCATTTTCCACTCCTTTCTTTCCCCTCCTTCCTTTCTCCGTTTTATCCCCATTCCAAAGAACCATGACTGGGCATATCCAGAAATTTCCACTGACTAAAGACCAGGAATTTCCTCCATCCCGTGGGCAGTTCTACAGCCACTCACCTGAGTTATTCCCTAGGAAGGGAGGAAGACACCAGGAGCCATCCTTGGATACAAAGCAGTATTTATATATTTTATTCATATGGGCACATTTACCTCCAGCATAAAACAAAGTCTAAATAAGCAAAAGAAAACAAAACAGAACAAAAATAATCCGGGGAATCCGGAGACTCAGCCCTCAAATTCAGCAAAATATAAATATAAATCAGGAAGAAAAGAGGGAAACCACGCTTGTTCCCCACAAATAAAAACCAGGAATCAATAATAACCTGCTACAAATGCAACTCTACAAACTGGCTGGCAAAATACAGTGATTAAAGCTGTGGCAGCAACATTTAAACCAACAAAATTAGTGCTTTACGTGGTGGTTTTTTCCTTAATTCTTCCAGTGGTGCCATAGTCTCTATTTACAGGCTTTAAGCTCCAACAGTAGGACAGAAGAGTTGGGAATTTGCTTTTGAAACAACTCCCAAACAGCCTCGTTTTCCACCCTTTTGTCTTCCTTCCTGCCAGGAATGTCTCTTTGCCGCTGGATAGGGAGGGATTTCCCCAGGCTGGAGAGGTCGGCTCAGAAGGCTCAGAATTCCCTCCTCCCTCCGTCGCACGCAGGGAAAGGCCTGATTGTGAACTCTCTTGGTACTGATTGGGGACAGGGAAAGGGCAGAGATGCGTTTTTGGGGGGAAATCCATGCACACAGCTCTTTCCACGGGCCTGGAAGCAATTCCATGACTCCTTCATTTTAGAATTCTGAGCCCCTTTTGAGCTCGTTGCTGCCTCGCTGGGAAGCAGCCGATGGATGATTTTTTTTCATGGAATCCTGGAACGGTTTGGGTGGGAAGGGACCTTAAAGCCCATCCAGTCCCACTCCCTGCCATGGGCAGGGACACCTCCCACTAGTCCAGGCAGCTCCAAACCCATCCAGCCTGTCCTGGAATGCTTCCAGGGACGGAGCATCCAAAACTTCTCTGGGCAACCTGTGCCACTTTAAGACATAAGGTACTACTGACGCTAAAAACTTCATCCCGAATCCCTGTCCTCTCCTGATCCCAGGGATTGCTGCCAGCTCTGTGTGGGTGGGGCTGGCCTCGCCCCTCCAGGAATCGCCACATCCCATTTAAACCGCCCGGGGCAGCGTTTCTGAGGCAGCATTTGGGAATATATGTGGGAAAACACTGTTCCCTGGGGCTGTTCCATAAGGAGAAAGGCACTAGGGATGTTTTTTCCGAGCCCCCAGGCACTTGGTTTGTCGGGGATCTTCCCTAAATCCCATGGCTGAGCATCCTGGGGCCACCTGAGAGATCCCAGCTCCTCCTGGGCCACCGCTGATTGATTCCTTCCCTCAGGAGTGGGGTGGGATGTACTGGGGGGTCTTGGCTGAGGGGAGGGTGATTGCAGGCTCTGGCCCCCCAACATTCCCTGTTTCCTCCTCCAGGGGCTTTTATCCCAGCTCGGCATCACTCACCTGAGGAAGGATGTCCCAGCCTGGGCCACTGATTGCCAGGGGAATCTGCCAAGGAATGAACCTGCCAAGGAAGCCACTTCCCAGTTTACAACCAGGAAAAGCCACTCAGGGCAGGTGGAGGGAAGAGCCCTGAGCTACATCCAGGTGTTTCCTTCCCAATTTCAGGGAAAACCAGAGAATCCTGCTGAGCACAGAGCCCCCTGCTTGTGCATAGGTGTTCCCAAGCCTTGGGGCATCCTGTTGTCCTGCTGAGCTTCCCTAAATTGGGTTTTCCAACTGCTTGGCTGCTTGGTTCCCCACTCGCCCACTATTCCCTGCTTCCCAGGATTTAGTGGATTTTAGTAACTGTAATTCAGTGTTTGCTGCTTCCAGGCCTTCCCTACAAACAGTTCTTGGGGGCAGATGCCAACTCCAAGGGAATTTTCGGGCTGCTTTGCTGGGATAAGCTCAGGAGGGGGATGACGGGAGATAAAACCAGACGTGCCCAGGAACCATCACTTCACCTGGACAAAATCCACCTTTGTTTTTCCGGAGCAGCTTTAGAGTGTCCTTAGGATCAGCATGTGGCATTCCCCCCTCACTGTTTCCTCAGGGAAATCCATCTTGGAATAACCTGGAGGTGGCAGAGCCTCCAGGAACACAGACACCTCCTTTGTAGCACGAGGAGCAGGACGGGGAGGAGGAAGCACAGGGAGCCACTGGACTTTCCCACAGGACACACGTGGCTCAATGGGGCCAGAAGGAAATCCCCGCTTTTTTACGGCTTAAACCCCACAAGAATTCAGTAGTTTAGCAAGTTAAGGACTTGTAACAGTAAAATATCCCAAATCCCCCCAGCACAACTCTGTGAGGGCAGGGACAGCCTGCAGCCGCTGCCATCCCAACTTTTGGGAGAACACCACCCCAGTCCTGAGGCAGAGATCCTGCCTGGATGCAGATCCCGGTGTTCCCAGGGACTCAGCCTTGCTCTGCAGGGCAACTCCAGGCTTTGCCAGGGCTGCACATCTGGGCAGAGGTTGGCATTGGCTCCAGAGCCAACCAGGCAGCTCCGCACACGTCGCTTCCAAGCGGATAAAAACGGATCCCACCACGCTTCATGTGGGTGAGTCCCGGTCATTTGTCACCCCTGGCTTGGGGACAAGAGTCCCCAGGCATGGCATGGCCTCAGCAGCAGCCTGTGTGGGGATTTTTTCCATCCAAACCTGGATATCCCACATGGATATGGGATTTAAGAGCACAAAGAAGAGGGGGGATGACGTCAAAGCTGCTCCTTCTCCAGTTGTGCACAGAGGAATGTGTCCATTGGCAGGTCCGGGAGCCTCTGGGAAGTCTGCGGGAAGTGGCCCTGGGCCAAGCAGAAGGAACAGCAACTCCAGTGTACGACTTCCAGTAGGTCCAGGCACAGCCCTCCTTTCCAGGCCAAACTCCAGCGTTTGCCTCTCAGAAAGGGCTCCAGTGTTGAAGCAATTCCAGTGTTGTGAAGAACTGATGTGGGACATCTGGGAGCACCAGGATGGGGCTCCCACCCACGGAAGGAGCATCCCTCTGGGATGTGGCAGAGCCGTCCACGCTCAGTCCAGTGTGCTGCTTCCAAAATCCAGTGTTGGAAGGGGAGGGGAAGTGACGGAGGAGGACACAAACATCCCCGTAAGGGAAGGAGAGGGATGTGGGATGCTGGGAATTGGTGCAAGGTCCCCCCGGGAGCCACCACAGGGCTGGTGGTGGCTTTTAGGTCCTGTGTGTGCTGAGCTTCAGTGTCTCCAGCCACCAGCATTCCAGCTCCGGAGCCGCCGCAGGACACGGGGATGAGGTGGGGCTGGGGGCCAGCGGAGCAGGGAATTCGGGAGGCTCCTAGTGGCACCAGTCCCCCTCCTGTCTCCAAGCAGAGGGCACTGGTGCTGCCAGGACTCACTCACAGAGCCAGTAGAACTGGAAGTAATAGTCAGTGAAGAGGTGTCCCAGCTGCTCCGGGGAAGCGCCGCAGTCGGCTTGGCCCTGGGAACGGGAAAAGCAGCTTAGAGAGGGGTGCGACTCCAAGGGCGGAATTCTGCCTGGATTACAGGCTGGGGCAGGGAAAGATCATCCTCCCACCACCCACAGGACTGTGGGAAGCTCTCAGTGCCATGTGGCTGCCAAGCCTGTGTTTCCCACATTTCATAGATCCCACACTTCCCTCCTGCCATGTGGCCCTGGACAAGGCTGTGAGTACTCACCGGCTGTGCCACTCGGAAGTGGTAGGAAAACTCCCGGAATGACAGCATCACCAGAGGCCAGCGGTGCGTGGTGTCCTGGGGAAGGAAGGGGGAGAGCTGGGATGAGGTCAGGGATGAGCTTGGGGGACGTTCTCCAGGCCGGATTTGTGAGGAAATCCACGGCCTCGCACCGTCGAGTGATCCACGGATATTTCCTGGAGCACAAGTGGGATGAGGAAGGGCTCTGGGAGCTGGGAAAGGGGCTTAGCCTGGAGAAAAGGAGGCTCTGCGGGGACCTTCTGGCTTCTCCACAACTCCCTGGCAGGAGGGGGCAGCCAGGTGGGATCAGACTCTGCTCCAGGGGAGGTTTAAGTTGGATATTAGGGAAAATTCCTTCATGGGAAGGGCTGCCCAGGAGAGCAGAGCAGTCCCCATTCCTGGAGGGATTTAAAAGCAGTGTGGATGTGGCACTTGGGGACATGGTGGCCTTGGCAGTGCTGGGGGAAGGGTTGGACTTTTCCAACCTCAAGGGGTTCCATGTGTATTTTGTGAGCTGTCCCCTTCTCCCTACCTGTGCATCTGCGGAGTCGGTGGAGCTGTTCCCACTCACAGCATCCTGGCAGGGATCACTGGAGACAAGGCCACAAAGGGAGATGGACACAGCGGAGGAGGAGCTGGGAAAACAGGACACCATGAGAGCCTGGAAGGGGGAACATCTGTCCCTTTCCAATGGAGACACCGTGGCCACATCAGCCACTCCAGGGGCTCCCAAAGGACATGATCCATGATCCACGGGCACTCACTTCATCTCCAGGGTCAGGTTGGTGTTCACGGCCGTCTGCTGGCTCACAGGGATGCGGTAGCTGAAATTCCCAGTCCTGGGAACACAGAGAGGGCGTTAGATGTCACCAGGCTGTGGGAAGGCCAGGACAGGACCCAAAATCCCTGGCAGGCTGAGAATTCAGAGTGGAGAACCTCTCAAATGTCCCAAGGACGAGCCCACCACCAAACACAACCCCCGAGGGAAGGCTGGGAGCACCAGTTCCTCTTCCCACGGAGCAACACGAGGTGATGGCAGAAAACACCCAAAAAAGTCTTGGATAAACTCCCAGATTTTCCTATTTGCTGCTCCCACAGTGCTGCTGCCACCGAAGTGCCACCAAGGTGCCACCAGCCAGCCCTTCCCGCTCACCTGCAGGCGTCGGCAGCGGCGCAGTACTGGGAATGGATGGCCAGGTTGATCTCCAGGATCCGGATGGATTGCAGCACCGGGCTTGGCCCTGCCGGGGGGAGGACAGGATGTTTAGGAACAGCAAAGGGTGGAAAATCCCGAGGGAGTAGGCTGGGAGGGGAGAGCAGGGGGGATGCACGTACCGTCCGTGCTGGGCTGCTCCGTGCGGGGCCGCTCGCTCACCGGCTGCCGGAGGCTGCGCTGCTGCCGGGAGTTGCTGCGGGAGAGCGAGAGGTTGGAGATGTACTTGGATTTGCCCTGGATGTGGGAGAAGGGGGAGGAGGGGCTGGCATTGGGGCTGCTGAAGCTCTGAGACCTGTCAGGAGTCTTTGGCCACTTGGTGTAGGAGGTGGATTTCCCGGCGATGCCCCTGGATTTGGCTTTGATATTTGTCACTGGCAGGAGGGAGGGCTGGCTTTGGTCTGTGGAAAAACGGGAGAGAAGGTTGTGCTGGGAGAGGCTGGGAGCACCAGGATTGCCCTGTCCCCATCCTGATGCTTCCCAGGTTGCCCAGAGAAGCTGTGGCTGCCCCATCCCTGGAAGTTGGACAGGCCAGGTTGGACAGGGCTTGGAACAACCTGGGACAGTGGAAGGCATCCCTGCCCAGGAACTGGATGGGCTTTAAGGTCCTTTTCAACCCAAACCATTCCAGGATTCAGCGCTTCCATTCCCTCTGTGCCTGATGGAGTGGGTGATAGAATGAGGAGGGAATGAGGTCAGACCTCAAGGTAGGGCTGCTCAGGTGAGCTGGGCCTGGTGTAGCTTCCCATGACTTTTTGCTGGCAATGTGGGAAGCTCCAAATCCTTTCCAGCCCCCACATTCCCCTGGCAACAGGATCCGAACTGCACCCCATGGGCAGAGAAGGATATAAAGGATATATCCAAGGATAAGGATGGAAAGGGTTAGCTGTTAGAGAGCTTCCAAAGGAGTGGGATGAGGATGAGGAAGCATCTGGAGGGGAGAGGGAGCTGGAATTGTTCATCCCAGAGGAGACCTTCTCACAAGGAACAGGGCAGGGGACACGAGGTGACACAAACCTTGCAGATGCCCCAGCATTTCTGGGAATGTGGGCTGGCCCTCACCTGTCCGGTTGGTGGCAAGGGCAGGGCTGGTTTCCGAGGGGATAACGGAGGAGACGTCAGTGGGAGCAGCGGAGCAGCACAAGGAAAAACAGGGAGGGCTGAAACAGGCCAGCACACCACGACCGGGAATGCCAAGGGCCACTCCGTGTGTGTCCTCCGGGGCTGCAGGGACACAGGGAATAAGTCAAGGGATGGAAGGGGAGCAGCACCCGGCGTCCTGCAGCCCTTCCATGAAACCAGAGCCATCCCAAGCCACCACCCACCGTGCTCCGGGGGGGCCCTGCTGCCGGCTCCGTCAGACGTGGCCGTGGATCGCACTGTCTGCGTCTTGTCGATGTTCTGGCTTGACCTGGAATGCAGGAAAAGATGCTGGAAACCCCCTGGATGGGGACAACGGGGTCGCTTGGAGGTGGGGAGAGAAGTGGTTGCAGCAGGAGGATGGGAAGAGGGACATGGAGCAAAAGGAAACGTGGAGAAGAGCAGAGTGGAGGGATCTGGGAAAGGCAGGAGAAAGGCACACAAGCCATGAAGACAACAGGGAGGGCTCAGAAATTCCACAGGGAATTGTGTGGCAGTTCCATGTCTGGCAGGGAAAAGTCTCAGCTGGTCCAGAGGATGCTGGCAACACTCCTGGAACATCCTGGAACAGGGTGTACATGGCAATTTGACTCCCACCAGGGATCTCCTGGGTGGATTTAGGTGCTTGGGAAACAATAGGCTCCAAGCTGTCACCATTCCCTAAGGAATGTGCCCCTTATCTCTTGAAGACAGACTGTTCCTCACCTTGTTCTTTAGAAACACACCCTCCCCAAAATTCATCCCACGGAATTCCAGGTGTTTCACTGCAGCTATCCAAGACCTGAGCATCTCCCGAGGATAAGGGAGATGGGAAGGGGAGGGAATCTTTCTCCCAGGTCTGCAGCACAAGGAGCACTTCTGGACACCTGTGTCCATGTCTTACCTGTCCCTGAGCATCGCTCCTGGTTTCTCTGGGATTACTGGAGCTTCACTCATTTAGAGGAATTAAAAAACCACTTTGTTGTCTCCAAGATTTCTCTTAGTACAGGGATTTCTTTTCCAGGTGAAAGGAGACTCAACGCCAGCCTCCCAAAGGGAATGTGGGCACAAGCCTCTGGAGCTCCACCTTCATCCCAGCCTAAATCCAACCCTTATCCCTCATGTTCCTTCACTGCCTCATCCCTTTTCCTTATCTTGCTCCTGCTCTCCCTGCAGGATGCAATTCCTTCATTTAACCTTTAATTAATTGATTTCTCCATCTCCTAATCCTCATTTCCCTTCCCTGACAAGATCCATAATCCTTCCTCCTGGAATCCCACTGGAAGTCTCACATCCCTTTCTCTGCTTTCAGTTTCGTGATCTTCTGTGGTGCAGATGGCAGGAAAAAAAAGAGGAATTAAGAGAAGGGATGAAGGAATTAAAAAAGGGAATAATGAAACAGTCACATACCGTGGACACAGAGCGACCGGAATTCCGGGACCCCCGTGCCGAAAGAGGGCCAGGAGACAGGCAGTGGGCACAGCAAAGGAGCTACAGGACAGTGCAGGGAGACAGGGAGAACAGGAAAGTGGGAAGATGACCAGGAGGACAGGGAATGAAAGAGGATGTGGAAGATAATGGGAAGGAAAAGACAAAAATGGGGAAATTGAAGACAAAATGGAAGGAAAATGGGTTGGATGAGAGATGTAAGGAGGAGAGGAGGGAGAAAAATGGGAGAGGGAAAAGAGGGAGAGAAAGAGACTCATTATCAGGTTACATGAGCTCCCAAAGCTGATCCAGCCCCACTGCACCGCTGGCATGAGGCTGTTTTAGTCCAGCTGGAGGCATCCAAGGAACATTCAGCACATCCTAACAGGATATTCCCTTTTCCTTCTCTATTCCTCACTTCTCGCTCCAGAAGGTAATTCAACCACCGTCAGACTGGGATGTGTGGCTGTGCTTGGCAGGGTTTGCAGCTCTGGGACTGTGCTCAGCAATCCCACTTTCTGTGCTCCAGCCTCTCCCAGGTGACCTCATCCCTCCCAGCAATTCCCAAAATACCCACCCATCAATGTCCACGAGATCCTCCTCACTGCGCAGGCTCAGCACATAGAGCGTGGACATGGACACCACGCTGGAAAACAGAGAGGAACAGGCTGAGGAGGGACAGGGAGCAAGGATATGGCACAGGATCGATCCACTTCCACGGGATCCCAGCCCAGGAGAGATGGATGCCCCATCCCTGGAAGTGTTCGAGGCCAGGTTGGAGCAACCTGGCATAGTGGAAGTTCCCAGCTCATGGCAGGGTGTTGGAATCAGACAAACTTTAAGGTCTCTTCCAACCCAAGGCTTTCCAGGATTCTCTGGAAGGAGCCATAGATCCACAGCCCCTCGCTGCACACCCCACAGATGGCACGGTCCCAAGGGATGAGCCGGAGGGAGCCGATGGAGAAGCCCAGGAGCGGGATCTCACCTGAATGCCATGATGATGACCAGGGCAATGATGGTGCCCTGAAGGAAGCGCTGGCTGATGCAGGCCTGCTCCGGGACAACCGACGGAGACTGCAAGGGGGAGAACCCTGGATCAGCTCAGGACCCCCTGGATCAGCTCAGCTCCCTCACTGCTCTGGTCCTTGCACGGATCTCCCCCAGCCCATCCCAAGCTCTCTTCCCGCCTCCCTGAAAATCCTGAACTCCCCAAGTTTAGAAGTCGTTCAATGTCTCCATGAGGAGACAGAAAGGAAGATCATGGAATCACTGAGGTTGGAAAAGCCCTCTAGGATCATGGAGTCCAACGCTTCCCCCAGCACTGCCAAGGCCACCACTAGTCCATGTCCCCAAGTGCCACATCCACACGGTTTTTAAATCCCACCAGCAATGGGGGACTCCACCACTGGAGCCTGTTCCAGTGCCTGACAGCCCCTTCCATGAAGAAATTTTCCCTAATATCCAGCCTAACCCTCCCCTGGCACAACTGGAGGCTGTTCCCTCTTGCCCTGTCCCTTGGGAGGAGAGCCCAATCTCTTGGCACTTTCCAGGGATTTGTGGAGAGTGAGGCTCCCCTTGATCCTCCTTTTCTCCAGGCTGAGCCTTCCCTGCTCCCGGTGCTGCTCCTTTGGGATCCATCCCTTACCTTGCTGGCGACTTTGTGGGGTCTCTTTTTGTGGGGCACGCTTCCCGCCCGGCTGAACTGGCTCCCAGTTTGGCTGCAAGGAGGAAGGAGGAATGGAGCTCAGATGGCCAGGGACAGCTCACTGAGCCATTCCCAGGCAAAAATGGGATTTTCTGGGAGGCAAAAAACCTCTTTGTGGTGGGATAGTCACAAACCCCTTTGGTGCTTTGCCCCAAAAGCCTCAATTCTGCCCCAAAGCTGGCATAAGCGGGGTCAGGATGGAGATTTTGGAAGCATGGGAAACCCTTTGCCATGAGAAAGCCACTGACTTTAGGGAAACACGGAGACCAGTTCCTCCTGGGTGTTGTTGGGCTGCTCCTGTGGGAATTCCAAACCTCCCCAACCTCAGCTCTTTAAACCCACTCTAGGCCAAGCGACACCAGCCAACATCCCACACCTTCCTCATCTCCCTGTTCCCAACCCGAGCCGCCCCTCGGAGCTTCCTGGGATGAAAGGGGACATTCCATGGGGCTCCATGTGTACCTGAAGGCTCCAGAGCTCACGGTTGACTTCATGCTGTCCAGCCTCTTGAGCTTGGCCAGCTTGTGGCTCCACCTTTCCAGCTCATCGATCCGGGTCTCCAGGTTGTCCGTGAGCTTGCACAGCTCCTTCACGGCTCCCACGTTCTCCATGAAGATCCGCTCCTGCCAGGGAAGCAGGCCAGCAGGCTGAGGCACACCTGGATCTGGATGATCCACACCCTCCATGTGTGCTGTGGGAGACTGTCCCCTCGATTCCCAGAGCAGCAACCAGGCTGCCACAGGTTGGGAAAGGTCAGGAAACCAGGTGCTCCGGGTTATCCTGACATAAGTGCCTTATCTTATCTAGGAAGGGGAGATTAGGACTGGGAGCCTCCCCGCAGGAAGCTGCCAACAAGGAGCCCTTCCCGAGGGAGATGCTGCCAAATTTCACCAGCATCAGCCTGGTTCCTCCCTGCCGATGTCCGATATCCACCCAGGGCTGCTCCCGACTTCTGGAAGACCAGCCAGGTCTGAAAGTCATCTGGGAGCATTTCCCAGGCATCACAGTTTCCCTCTTCCATATCCAGCTCCACAATTCCCTGGAGCCAGGTTCCCCAGCCTCTTGGTTGCCACCAACCTTGTTCACTACCAGGAAGTTCTCCAGGGTTTTCCCATTGGAAAAGACCAGGTCCCCAGTGTCCTTCACAGCTTCTGGGAGGATCTCCTTCACTTCCTGAGCGATGACACCTGCGTGGAGATGGAACAGCAGGATGGGATGGGATCATCCTGCACCCTCTGGACACTCCAGAAGTGGCACCAGGGCTGTCCTCTCCTCATTCCAAGCTGTGCAGGGCTCCTTGGAGACCCTGAAGGGCAGAGGACAGTCAGACAAGGCTGCTCCCCAAATTCTACGGATAGGGACCATCACCCCACCATAGTGTACTTGGAAAAACCTTCTCCCTGTGGGAAATGCCACCTTCTGTCCCGCTCACTAAAGGGGGAATTTCATTGGATTCCTTAATTTGGGACATGCAAAGGCCCCTCTTGCCTACCCCACACCTGGGGGGCTGCCCTGGCACAGAGCTGGGTACAGCCCCTGGGAAAGGCAGGGAATTCCTGCGGGACATTCCTGAGTGAGAGGCGTATTCCCACGGGATGTACCTGTCTCAGAGGTGCTGTCAATGCCCACAGTGGCTGCGAACTCGGGTTTGTAGTTGTAGTGCACCAGCCTCATCCTGGAGATCCGCTTCAGCTGCTCCGTGGTGTCCACCTGGCACAAAACAGGCACAGGGAATTCCTAACGGGATATTGCTTCTCAAATCCCCACCACCAAGCAGGACTATGGCCCATGGGAACTCCTTTGGAGACAGCCCTGAACCCTGCCCTGAGCAGGACAAACGCTGGGGTTAATGTCCAGTTCTGGACAAGATCCTTGGATAGGGGAATCAGGAGGAGACCGAGTCTCATCACAGAACCAGGCACAGGGAAGAGGCAGCTCCCAAAAATAGGTGACATGATTGTATCCAGCTTTTCTGGACAGGCAAATTAGGCAGCTGAGAGGAACTCAGAGCAGAGCCCAGCCTCTCACCCAGGCGCTGGCAAGGCCCAGTGTGGTACCTGCCACATCCACCTGTTTTCCACCTTTTTCCCACTGTTTGCTACTTCTGGCTAACACTGGAAGAGTCAATATTCCCTAAGACATGGTGGACTGGCTGTGCTTGGGACAGAAAGAATCCTAAGGCACTTGCCATCTGCTCTACAGTCGTAGGATCCTGGAATACGCCGAGTTGGAAGGGACCCACAAAGATCACTGGTGACCTCCTGGTGACCCCAAGCCCACCCTGTTTCCCAGGTTCTCACCTCCTGGATGTCCTCCTTCACTCGGACATCCGAAGGGTGCATCAGGGACCCCATGACCTTCACGTTGCCGTGGACCACCAGGGCTTCATCCGGGCGGTCCGTGTTGATGCCCACACGGCCGTGGTGGAACACGGTGTCCGGAAGCTGCGCCCGCTGCCAGAGCACGTCACTGTCACTCTCAAACTGCCCCGGGTTGGAAGCCTGTGGAGAAACGGGAAAACAGGGACTGAAAGGCAGGGAGGGGAATGTTGGCAAGCAGAGACGGGGAAGGCCTTGGGGAAGGATGGCCCTTCCTGCTCCTCTCCCTAAAGGAGACCTTCCTTCCTTCAGCTGTTATCCCAGCTATCAGTGTTCCAACCACTCAGGACAGCAGGAAACCAAGTGACATGGATGATACTCCTGGCTCCCAAATGCAGAGCATTCCAGGCTGCCTGCAGTTCCCTGAAATTCTGTGCTGGGCATCCCGGAAGCTGCCTAATCCACTGTGGACTTCTTGTCTGAAGTCCCTGTTTGGGTTTTACTCCCCACCTTCATGTTTTGGAGAGGAGTGCTCCAGCAAAACCCCAGGAGAGCCTGGGAATGGTGACTTTCTTTTCCTGCTCCTCTGCCTTAGGACATGAAAAGGTGGGAAAGCATCCCATTTTCCTGCACCTGGAGGCCTTGTTCCTGCTGCAGAGTCTCAACAACACTCTTCCCTCACTCCCAACAGTCACTGATCCCATTGGAGAATGGGATTCCTTCCTTATCCTGTATCTTGAGGAACCAGGTGTGGAAAAGCTGGAGCCAGAACCCCAGTGTGGACAGGGAAAGCTACAAGCAAGGCAGGGAAAGTTTGGAGGAGGTGGGAAAGGTGGGAAATCATGTTTGGAAAAAAGACCTCTAAGGACATCAAATCCAACCTGGCACCACCACCACATTCACCACTAAACCACGTCCCTGAGTGCCACATTCACATGTTTTCTGAACATGGAATGTGGGAAAGGGCCCCGAGGGAGGAGACAGGGATGTACCCGGACGATGATCCGCTCGGAGATGTGGGCTGCCAGCGTGTAGTTCTGGTTCTGGGCATGTGCCTGCAGGGCCACCACCAGCATGAAGTACCTGCGGAGGGACACAGCTCAGGGACACATCCCGTGCTGGGAAGAGCCCTGGGCACCACGGTGGGCTGGGAGCACCCCCTCTCCTTGTGCTGGGCATCCCCAACCCCCTCCCAGAGCGGGGACACTCTTCTGGTGTCCACAATCCAGGCCCGACTCCCACATCCCACTCCAGCCACACTGCCCAACCCAGGGACAGGCAAATCCATGGGATTCTCGGGATGTTCTAGAAGAGGCCCCTGTGTCCTCCCTCACCTCTGGTCCGGGTTGGGTTTGCCTTTTTTCCTCATGTTGTTGGCTGTGGTCTCGCTGAAGTGCAGCCGCCCCACGGTGACCTTGGTGACCTGCTCCGGGGGCAGGTTCACCCTGGAAGGAAAGGAAAACGATGGAATGAGTGCGGATGGTGCCTGTCTGGGAATGGTACCTATCTTTTCCTACTCCTCTCCTCTCTCTTCCTTCCTTAGGTGGGAAGGTACCCAGTTTTCCTGCACCTGGAGGCCTCGAACCCAACACACTCTTCCCTCATTCCCAGCTGGACACTGGTCCAACCCTAGGGTGTGAAACAGGTTCTTCGTGCCCTGAGACTGCTCTGAGGAACCAGGTATGGAGAGGCTGGAGCCACAACCTGGAGAGGTTTCTTTCGGGAATGGCTGTCTCCTGGCCTGCTCCACCATGGCAGGTCTATGAACTGGGCGCAGAGCAGGCTTGGGAATGCAAAGAGAGGAAAACAGGACAAAACTGGAGAGCGCGACACCCACACAGTGGAGTGGGAGACCTCCAACTCCACCCTTTCCCCACCTCCTGCTGTTGCTTACTCCCTGGAAACACAGGATGCTCGTTCCCACATGGACATACTCACGTGACGGGGTTGAAGGGCCGTTTGCTGCGGTCCGACTGTGACTGCTCGATGTTGATGGACTGGTTCAAGGCCTCGAGCTGGAGAGAAGGATTTGGGAATGTGGCACACGGCACACAGACCTTCCCACCTCCCTCCTTCCCCAGCTCTCTGCCCACCTTCCCATGACTGGGTACATCCCACTCGGAAAACCCAGCCTGAGTGTGGGCATTGTCCAAGTGTCCCCTTGGAAGGGGAAAAGCTGAGGGTGGAAGGATCTTCCCAAAGAATCTCTCTGGAGTCAAAGGTGTGGGAAGCAATCCTGAAGACACCCAGACTGAGCTCATCTTAGGACTCATATTTCAATGGCCTCAGGGGATGTTTAGTAGGATATTAGGGAAAATTCCTTCATGGAAAGGGTGGTCAGGCACTGGAACAGGTTGCCCAGGGCAGTGGTGGAGTCACCATTGCCAGAGAGATTTAAAAGCTGTGTGGATGTGGCACTTGGGGACATGGGTTAGTGGTGGCCTTGGCAGTGCTGGGGGAAGGCTTGGACTCCATGATCCTAGAGGGCTTTTCCAACCTAACCAATTCTGTGATTGTGTCATTCCACACATTCCTCTACTACATGAAGAGGTGGTGTTGCCTGCTCCCAGCCACCTCCCAACCCCTATTTTTCCCAGCTGGATTCACCACAGCCCCTCAGCTCCCGCTCACCTTCACTCCGTGCAGCTTCAGGTAGAAGCATTCCAAGGGTTTCAGGCCCTCGGGGGTCTTCACGTACTTGGGATCACCGAGCATTCCGATGTACACCGTGACCTGGAAGTGGTTCTTCTTCTGGCACACAAAGGCATCGTCTCCCACGGAGAAGTTGAAGCCCTTGTCGGCATCCACACGGTACGTGAGCATCGGGCTGGGAACAGGGAGCAGGTGAGACCAGGAGTTTCCCACAGAAACAGTGGATATCCCATCCCTGGAAGTGTTCCATGCCGGGCTGGATGGGGCTTGGAGCAACCTGGGCTAGTGGAAGGTGTCCCTGCCCATGGATCAGCACCAGATGATCCATAAAGCCCCTTCCAACCCAAACCATTCTACCGCTCTTCCCACTCAACTGGGAATGAATATGCAGATCCCAAGCTCCACAGTCTGTCCAAAGCCTGGAGCATCCCTTTAACGTGGCTCACTGGGAGAAGCAGCCCAGACTGACCCACACCCTGTGGCATTCCCAGTGTCACCTTCTACCAGGCTGTACCCCTGCATCCTGAATTCCTGCTGAAATCACAAACACCTGCTCTGGCTGCTGCGGAAAGGCTTCCAGCTCCCAGCTGACAGGTCCGGAGGAGGAGGAGAGGGAGGAGGAGGACGAGGAGGAGGGGTCCTGGCTGCTCCATGAACACACAGCAGCTGGAAAGGTTTAATCTACAACTCCTTAATGGCTGGTTCCCATGGGAATCAGGGAAATATGTGGCCTTTGCAGCGAGTCCGTTTTCCTCACCATCCACAAAGCCCACCCTGAGCTGGTGGGCCCTCGGAAGGGGGGAAGGAGCTGCCTCTCATCCTGCAGAACACCCAAATCCCATTGCTTTTAATTAAGGAACAAGGGATGAGGTAAAGGGGGAGCTCAGCCACCCTTGGATTTCAGGCTTAAAAATTAAGAAGCACTTTTCCCCCAAAACCAAACCACTTCTGACTTCCACCTCCAGACAGGCACGCGGATTCTACCCGGAGCAACAGGAGGGGACCCGGACAGACTGACATGTGGCAGAATTCAGGAGACTCTGGGAAGCAGGAGATAGGGATTCTGCCCTGGTATCACTTCTTTTCATCTGGAATAAAACCATTCTCCCCCTGCAATCACCTGAGGAGTTCATGTGGGTGAGAGCTGGGAGTGATTCCAGGTTGCCATGAGTAATTCTGGGATGGCCACGAGGAACTGCTCGCTCCTTATGCCCCAGGGAGCCGGGAATGCTGTGCTGTGCTCCGGACACAAACCGGGCGGTGGGAGCAGAGCACTACCTTAGCCCAGAGGCACGAGAGGAATTCCCCAACCTCCTCCCAGCCTCAGCCCTGGATTCTCCATCTGGATATTCCTGGCTGGGACACGCAGCTGAGGATGACCCAAGCACCCTCACCCCGAGGGTGGCAAAGCCATTCCCAGCTGGTTTTTTGTCCCGAGTGTTCGCTGCCCTTCCCACTGTTTTTTAACTGGAAAAGTCAAGGAGAGGGAGGGTCTGTCCGAACTTCCAAGCCACGGATGCTTCCCAAACTGCAAAACTGATGGCTGCTAAGTGTGTGCTGACAGAGGGGAGACAGGCTGGCTCCCCCTCCTCTGCCTTCTGGAAATTGCAGGTCTTCCACAGTCCCCTTTCAGAGGCTCCTTTTCACTGATTTTCCCATTTTCCTGATGGCTGTGGCTGGTGCATCCCCCCAGACTGGGATCCCTGCACTAGGATTGACCAGAGGGAAGAAGCTGCTTTCCATGCTGGCTTTTCCAGGGAGGGTGCAGGGGCCAAAGGGCAAAGTGTCAGGAATAAAAGGTCTGGGGTCAAATGGATTATTTGATCCCAAACATCCCCACTGACAGGGGCGGATTAAGGCAGGACAGAAGGGCAGGATCAGAGGAGGATTTTCCCGATCCCAGTGAAGGTGAGGGGTTACAGACTCCCCACAGGGAATTGTACTGGGATTTGGCCAAGAGCAGGACGGCACAGGGATGCTCACATTCCCCCATTTCTCTCCTCCTTCCTTCCTTCCTTCCTTCCTTCCTGGTTTCCCCATATCTAAACCACTCCTGAAACAGACTATTGGAAGACCCCTAATCCAAGGACATTCCCTAATTGCATGCATTCCCTGATTTCTCTTGCTACAAACTCCAGCTGAGCAGCAGGACGTGGTCATCTCTCCCACAAAATCCCACCTGTGTGTCCATCCTACGTGTTCCCTTCAGCTTCCCGGGATACAGCCATGATCCATCACCGTGGCATGAGCCAGCACCCCGGGTCACATATCCCAAAACACATCCAGCAGGTCTGGACCATGCCCCACCAGTCTCCCTTCCCTCGGTGAGATCCAGGACAGGCAGCACAGCCAAGTTTGGAGCTGTTTATCCCGACGCTTCTCCCAGCCAAGGGGTCCAACCCCAAAACCTCAGGATTAGTCCCCGGAGAGCACCAGTTTGCTGGATGGGAGAAGAACAGCACCTTCCCAGTTTCCCCAGTTCCCTGGCCTCAGCATGGAGATGTTTCCATGAAGGGCTGCACTATTCCCAGCTGCCTTCCCTCAAGCTGGGAGAAGGAGGAGGGAGCTGGAATTTATCAGAGCCTGCTGTCAGGGAGATGGATGGCTCCTTCTCCCAGGAGTAAATTAGGGAATTGCCCGGTTCCAGGCCTCTTTGGCTCCGCTGCTGGAAACCAGCTCATCCCTGGAAAAGTTCACTGAGTCGAAAACCGCAAAATCAGAGCGAAAGGCCAAAAAAATTGTATGCTATCCATAAAAATTAATCCAGGGATTTCTGTCTCCTTCAACAACACAGATTCCTTGGCAAACTCTGAGACACGAGCCTGGAATGGAACCTAATCCCTGCCCCAGCGCCTTGTGGAACCTCATTTTTTGTGTGCAAAGGGAGGAAAACATGGAAGAGCATTAATTGTATTTTTTGCCCTGTAATCGCTCCTAAGCATCTGGTAAGAACCTGGACAGCTTCCCATGCTCTCCCTCCTTCAGCTCCTTCCCAGACTCTTTTCTTAGGAGCAAGAGTAGGAAAAATCAGATAATTCAGATGATTCACATTCCTGAGGCCGTGAAAAGGTTTTGGGCACCTGGATCACAGGGAACTCAAACAGCACATCGAGACTGGGGACAGCTTCCAGCAGAAACCAGACTGGGAATGGCTGCTCCTTGGAAGCTACATTGGGGAATAGTTATGGATCTGGATGTGGATGCTGCTCACTGGCTGAGGACACCCAAAAGGAGAAAGGAAGGAGACAATTCCCACCTGCTACATCTGAATTAACCAACCTAAAAAATGCCATTATAGGAGCAAGGAGAGATGGATTTTTTGGCGTTTCTCATAGATTATCCAGGGAAAGTGTTGCACGAGGAGAATGAAGGGATATTGCATTTAAAAAGAGATGTAGGTCCCGCTTGCACAGGAGCAGGAGGAGTCCCCTGAGGTAACACGGAGCTAAAAATTAATTAATCAACCTTTAACCCTTAATTCCACTCAAATCCAGAGCCACAACAAAGCCCACGTGGCTTCCTCAAATCTCCATGGAGTCACCTCAATGGAATTTACTCCTTACACAACGGGATGATGACCTCAATGCCCCGGGAGTGGGTTTGCTCTAGCTTTTACCCTAAATCCTAAAAGCAGGAATTAGGGAAGTGATCCCAATATCCAAAGAGCACGGCTGGGTTTGTAGAGGTTCTCCAGCAGCTCCTCTGTGCCCAGCAGAAATATCGTGGAGTTTGTCTCTGCCAATCCACCTGTGGACACCAGGGTGCACGGAAAATCCCTGGAATTGGGATAGCAACGCCTGGAAATGGCTCGGGACAAGCTGTGATGTGTTTGGGATGGGAAATCATTTTCCGCAAGCAGGAAGGAGCAAGAAGGAAAAGGGGGGCTGGAAAACCAAAGGATAAGAGGTGATGTGTCCAGACAGAGCTCAGAGGAGGTGGCAGTGGAATTCCTACACATGGAAGCAGGATTTGGAAGCAGGATCCATGGGAGATGCTCAGCTTTCCCCAGCCCACCATCCACAGGGAGCAAGCTGGTGGTGCAGAGCAGGGATCGGTGCAGGACGGCTTTGAAGCTGCTGATATTCCTTTATGGAAATGGCTTGGTAAACCAAAAGGAACTGTCTTCCCAAATGATCCCTCTCCTAGTGTGGGGTGGGAAAACAGTCACAGAGTCCAAAAGAGGTGACCAGCTCCCAAGAGAGAATTCCCTGCCCTGGCACCACCATGGAAGATGGGATAAAGCCTGGATGAGCAGATGAGTGTGGGAAAGCTGGGACTCTGCCCCTGTCCTTGGAGCCCTTGGTTCCCATTCCCAGCACTATCCAGGCAAAGTGTGATCATAGCCCCAGGTTACCCCCAGGCACCAGAGCATTCCCTGCTCTGTGTCCCCCACAGGACCCAGCTGGCTGTGTGGAAGGAGGAGGGAGGGAGTTGGGAGGGAAGAGAGGGTCCATGAGAGGTTCCTGGAAACCATCCCGCTGCTTGCCAGCTCTTTGTCACCTCCCAGGAATGCAGGGAGGATCCACAGTGGTTTCCTGCTGAGCACTCCTCCTTCCAGGTGTGCTGTCTCCACCCTCTGCTGCCTCAATTCCCAGCCCACCTTCCCACTTCTTTCTTCCCTGTCTTGGTCATCCCAGCCTTCCTCTCCGGCCTCTCTGCCACTTCCTAGATTTCCTCAACGCCTTCCCTCTCTTTCCTTCCCCCTCTGCCCCCCCAACCACCCCCACTCCTCCTCCTCCAGCTCCTTTCCACGCTGCTCAAGCTGTGCTGAAGTGGCTCTGGATGACCTCCAGTCACCCACGCTAGGAATTCCCAATCCTGAATTGAAAATCCAGGATCCCGGTAAGCCTAGGAAGGGGAAAAAAGTGCTGCTGGTCCCAACTTTCCTCAGGACAAGGCTGGATTTGCCAATAAAGCCCTCCACAGCAGAGCAAGGTCTGAGTGGTTGCGGAATTGCCACCAAAGCTGCTGAAATGCTTTCTGCTATTCCTTAATTATCCACAGAAAGTGTGGAGGAGTAACGTTCCCAGTGGGAAAGGGGCAGTGGGGAGCGTCATCTCCACCACAGAGCCCAGCCCAGGGAGATCCTTATCCCACATTGCAAGTGGGATGTTCCCAACCCCAGTGGCTTTTCCCACTTTTTCCAGAGGTGGAGGAATTACTCACAGCTCCTTGTAGTTGGCATCGTACAAAGTTGCCCATTTGTTCTGCTGGTGTGGCTGCCACTTGATGGACTGGAAGTTGGGATCCAGGTAGGAGCCATTCAGGCTGTCGTTATCCTGAATGAGGCCTGCGGGGAATGGTTAAAATGGATCAAAGTCCCAATTTTCATCATTGGGCTGAGTATCCAGAGGGGTGGGAGCCCAAGGAAGCAACTGGAGCTGCCTGAAGCTTCCCTCCTGACTGCCAGAACACCAGGTCCAGGCCAGGATGAACTCACACTGGGATGAATCCCTCAGGCTGGCAACCTCTGACAACCATCCTCCCTCCTGCCATGCCCCTGGCGCGGCGGGAGCAGGGTTGGAATTCCAGGGGATAACGGGGGTACCTGGTGAGAGCGCACCCGGCTGGTGCCAGGGGGGCGTCTGGACGCGGTCGGGATTGAGTGGCACGGATCCCATTCCCGGCTCCTGCTTGATCAGCCCGTTGAGCATCTGGGCATTGAGGGTGTTGGGCGGGGACTCGGAGTGTTTCCGCTTCTTGGCGGGATGCACCGGGAGGCTGCGGGAAGGCAACGGCTCAGCGGGGAATGGAGAGGCGGGAGGCGACAACAATCCCACAGCCCACGACCAGGACAAGCGGGATCTCAGACACACGGAAAACACAGCATTGCCACAGCGCCGTCCCACCTTATCCCACACTGCCGAGGCTGGGTCGCTCATGAGCTGAGCCAAATCTTCAGCTCCACAGAATCCCGGAATGGTTTGGGTTGGAAGAGGCCATAAAGCTCATCCAGTTCCAGCCCCCTGCCATGGGCAGGGACACCTTCCACAGATTCCCTTTGTTTGTTCCCGCCGCCCAACCCCACACTTCGGGCACTCCGCACGCCTCCAGCTCCCATTCCCTCACCTCCATTCCCTCGGCCCCACCACTCCCAGGCCTTACTCTGCTCCGTGCTGCTGGAGGAGCTGGTGCAGCATCTGGGATTGCTGGGCATGGTGGAGCTCGGTGGGCGCCATTCCCGGCCCGACGCCGTACGGAGGCATCAGGGGCTCGGCCTTCAGGAACATATCCCGCTGCAGGCCGGGAAAGTGGGAATTGTGCTGCGGCTGGAGAGGGTGAGGGGGCGGTGGGGGCGGCGGGGGGGGACCCTGGAGGTGAGGGGGGGGAGGAGGAGGCGGCGGAGGAGGAGGGTGCTCCAGGCGGGAAGGGGGAGTCATGTGACACATATTTTCGGGAGTCATGGTCCGGAGAAGGTGAGGATCTGGAAAGGGAGAAAGAGCCAAAGTTAGGAGTGTTCCAGGTCCAGCACTGACCCAGATATCTTGGATCCCCAGGCTGGACAAGGCTTGGAACAAGCTGGGCTAGGGGAAGTGTCCCTGCCCATGGCAGGGGGGTTGGAACGGGATGAGCCTTAAGGTCCTTTTCCACCCCAACCCTTCCGGGATTTTATCATTCCCTGGGACAATGAGAGAGAAGAGCCAGTGAAATGACCTGAACACCCCCAGCACTTCCAGGGAGGATTTCTGAGGGGGCACTTTAAACATTTTAACTGAAACCAGGAGGAGACTTTGATCCCTGAATTTAAATAAATGAAAAGGGACATTCAAATGCGATCCCACCTTTCTCCTCCTCCATTTGGAACGGGATACTAAAGCCATTCCATAATTAGGGTGGATTTGACTACAGCAGCACCAACAGAAATGTTTGGGGTGTGGAGGGACATGCAAATCCATGTTCTTTCCTGCCCTGCTTCTCATCACCTCAGCATTCCAGATCCACCCCCTGCCAGGGGCAGGGACACCTTCCACTCTCCCAGGTTGTTTCAAGCCTTGTCCAGACTGGCCTTGGACGCTTCCAGGGATGGGGCAGCCACAGCTTCTCTGGGAAATCCACTGCAGGGCCTCACTGCTCTCACAGGGAAGGATTCCTTCCCAATATCCCATCTAACCCTGATCTCTGGCAGTGGGAAGCCATTCCCCCTTGTCCTAGCATTCCATGCCCTTGTCCAAAGTCCCTCTCCAGCCTCCATTTTCTTCCCCAGGACAAAGCCCATCTGTTTTTCCAGCCTTTCCCTGATGTTTGCATCAACCTGTGCCTTCAGGTGTCCCCACAGGACACCACAATCCTGGCAGGAACGAGGGACTGACTCCTGGCACATCAGGGAACCATGGAGTGGGAAGGGACAGCGACTTTATTTTAAATGCAAGACAAAGTTTCTTCACCCCCTAATGTGGAAAACTGGATGGAAAATGCATCCAGGGACTGGCCAAGCCAGGCACAGCCTCTGGGAACACGGAGAGGGACGGCAGGGAAGGGTCTGTTGGATCTTTCCAGGCTGAGCTGGATGGACTTTGGCCTCAGAACACCCAGGCAGGGATTGAGTAACGAGGACAAAGCGCTTGAACAGGAGTGGGAAAACTCCTCCCGTTGGAAGGTTTGGAAAACTGGAATGTGCTTGCGCTGGATCCTCCTGCTGAAGGCTGCCAGGGCAGGGCTGCTGCCACCCATCCTGCTCCCTTCCAAGGTTTTCTGCTTCCTGTGGGGACCTCTCAGTGCCTTTTCCACACACATGGAGCTGGATTTCTCCTGCCAGGCTCAATCCTGGGCCAGCCTTCCTTTGGGAGCTGCCTCAGGGACACCCCAGCCAAGGACAGGCAAGTGATGTGCTTGCCCAAGGTGTTCCCAAATCCAGGGAAAATCATCTCCAGGAATGCAATCCCAGCTTTGTGGGTGCCTTCCGGGGCCTCCTCTCCTTCCCAACTGAGCTCCGAGCACTCCAGAGCCGTTCTCCCCATGGTGAGCAACCCGGCCTCTTTGTTATATTTAAGGAAGGGCCAGGAGGAATTCCAGGGATTTTTTTTAGCAAGATAAACAGAACTCTTGACCTCTTCCATAAAAAAAAAAAAAAGGAGCAGGCACTGTTCCCGGTGGAGACTGGGCTGGAGCCTGGGGAAGAGGGTGCTGCTGCCGAGGGGGAAGGGAGACCAGGACAACCCTCCCTCCTTCCTTCCCAAGGAGTTTTTCCATGGAAGAACAGTGAAGGTCACCAGAGGGACCAAACAACGCTCGGTGGCTTTCCTGGGGGAAGCCAGGAGTACCTGGCAGTGACCCTGGAGGGGGTCCCAGCTTCCTGTGCCATTTCAGTGCGAGCAGAAGATCCTGGGGACCAGCTGGAAGGGAGGGAAAGGCTGGGAAGGAACTTACTGGAGAATGGCAGGTTCATGGCTGCTTCCTGGAGCCGGGCTCCATGTCAGGGACGTGCTCCCGCTCCGTGTTCCCGAGGCAGAGGGCAGGACGAGGGGGATGGCAGGCTCCACATCCCAGCCCGCCACACTGCCACGATCTCCCTGCGCCCACGGATTCCCAGCACGGATTCCGTGTCCGTGGATTCCCAGCTCGCCTTCTGTGCCGATCCCTCTCCCCTTTCCCAAAGCCGGGAGTGGAACAATGGGCGAAAGCCGAGGGATATTTACTAACTGATAATCTCCCCACGTAGTGCAGCCGCCTGTTTTCTCCCAGCTGATAAAGATTGCAGAGCCAACCACTTTCACGGAATAAAGAGGGGGTGGATGCTGGATTTGGGGTTTGGATTAGGATTTCTTCTCCCCTTCTCCCTTTCTGAAGCACTTACCGTTCACCTGCTGAGGCGAGTAGGCTTCCGATCCGGAATCCGGGGGAGAGTCCGGCAAAGTGCTGCGGAGCAATGGGAAAAGAGAAGGAAAAGTCATTTTAATCCAGCTTCCAGCACAACCAAGAGGTCCAGTTGGATCCAAGCACCCTCCAGGATCCAGCTAGGAATCCCAGGTGTGCCTGCAGCAGATCCTGGACACCCTGAGTGTGTCCAGCCAGGATTGCCATCACTGTCACTGTTTCCACTGGAGCTCGGGAATAGGGACGTTTTGTCGAGCTGACAGTGAGAATTCCAGGGAAAAGAAGCCAAACAGAAATTTATCTGCTTCCCAGGGAAATGTCAGTGATCAAGTGGAATGCACGGAGCTCTCTCCCCATCCCAGGAAGCTGTTCCAGGCCAGGTTGGAAAAGGCTTGGAGCAGCCTGGGCTAGTGGAAGGTGTCCCTGCCCGTGGCAGGTGCTGGGACTGGATGAGCTTTATGGTCCCTTCCCACCCAACCAATTCCATGCTCCTACGAAATGGGAGGCTCTGGGGGACCTGGGAAGCCCAGGGGATGGATTTTGCCTGTACAAACCTGAGCACCACCACAGCTCCTGCTGTATCTCCCTGGATCTATTCCAACGTCACCAGGAGCAGGATTTAGCCCTGACTGTGAAACACAATCGAAAAAAAAGTGGGAGCTCCCAGCTGCCTTTTCCAGCACATCCATGGCTCAGGGCGGCAGGACCAGGTCCTGTGTGGTGGCACAGCAGGGACAGGCAGGGAGACCACGGCACATTCCCATTTTCCATGGGAATTCTTCTCCATTCACCCATCCTACACCATCAGCTTTACAGATGCGAAATAATCCCAGACAAATCCCGGTGCTTCTTGGATGAAAGTCAGACAAAAAGCAAATAAACTGAGGAGGAAGACCACAAGACACACTGCTCCAACTCTGCTCCTGATGACACCCACAATTCCAGCTGGAAACCAGGATACAGAATCTTCCTGGACCAGAGGAGCCCAAGGCCCATTAACTGGATTCTCCATGGGAAGTTGCACACAGCAGTGGCTGGAGAGGGATGAGGTAGGGTGATCCCAAAAAACCCCTCTCCACACTTCCCTCATCCTCCACCTTCCCTTGGAGCACCTTTCCATCATTCCCTTCCTATGCCTGGCTGGAGCATCTCTTCCCAGCCTTATTTCCAGGCTCCTTGCCATTCAGGATCTGAGATCTTACTGTGTTTCCTACGGATTTATCAGGATTTATGCACCGGCAAGCCACGTTTGGGCCAGTAACAACAGGGAGCAGCCCAATTCAGGGAATCCTGGAGGCTGGAAAAGGTGGACACTGCAGAATTCCCACAGGGAGGTAGCATGGATGTGCCCAGTCCAAGGCAAGGGTTTGTTGGTATCCACCACGATGTCCCTGTGCACATGGTGGGATCCTTGGGCCAGGAATTGGGCTCCATTATCCTTGTGTGCCCCTTCCAGGACATTCCATGATTCTCCACTGGGAAAAGCCTAGCACAGGGGGAAGAGTCATTCTGGGATGCTGAGGGAATGCTGCCATCAGAGCTGATCCAGTTCAGCTCCATCCAAACAAGGTCTCCACCTCTGACAGCAAAGCATGATCCTTACTCATGGCATCCTGCAGAATTCCAGGTGCATGGACATGACAAGGCATCACTTCAGGCTTTTGATTCCCTCTCTAAGCTCCAGGTATCCTTCTGGGATCACTGCAAGGGAAAACCCCCTGGTTGGGGAATAAAGTAAAGGCAGATTTGGGTTTTTATCTTCCTGGGAGGCCTTTCCAAGTGCATCCAAAGGGTGGAACTCATTGTCTGAGTGTTCCCAAATTTGGGAATCCCCACGTTGTGCTTGCTGGCAACACTAGAGGGCACAAGGCAGAGGGAGAAGAGCCAGTACTGGAGCCATCCTGGCCTCACTGTCCTTACATCCATAATCCCATGGGAGAAGGCTGTCCAGGGCCACCACCACCTAAAGATTCCGGCTGGAGCACAGCACAGCACTTTGGGATGTGACTATTCCCCTCCTTGCAGCCCAGAGAGCAGGAGCCACATCCTTTCTCCTCTCGGGAATAACTCTCCAGCTGGATCCATCAGCAATCCTAAAACCTGCCCCTTCTCTTCCCCAGAGCCTGTCGAAAAGGACAGATCCATCTTTTCCTTCTCTGCAGCGGAGCATCTACAGCATCAGGCCAGGAGAAGAACAACACACTGGTGTCCAGTGCAGTGAATTATCCTTTGGGATACTCAGGGCAACGTCCCGGAGACTGAATTCCATCCTGGACACTGACTTTTGTCTTGTTCCAGTTTATTCTGTGTCTCTTCCTCCTTAAAAAATGCTCCAAAATGTTCTCCCACCTGGAGATGTCCAGCACAGGTATCCGGAACTCTACGATGGTGTGGGAGATATTCCCAAAAAACCTTTTGGGAGGCTTCAGGAGCTCCACTTGTCCAAAAGCAAGGACTTACCGCCGAGCGATGCTGCCACTGGTCACGGCTCCGTGGGACTCTCCAGGTGCCACCAGCCTGGAGGAGCCTCCATCCCAGCACCCGCCCCCATCCCACCATCCCATTCCCACTTACCCAGGTGCATAGGAGGCCTTGGGCTCGGATTTGATTGGAGGGACCACGTTGTTCAGGCAGTGGCCACCCAGGAAGCCCTTGGGCACCACCATCCCATTGTTGTTGTTGCAGTTGAGGTGAGCTCCGTAGGCGGCTCCGCAGGGATTGGCCAGGAGAGGACCATGCCGGATGGGGAGCTGGCTGCCGGCGGGAGGGAGGTGGAGGGTGGGAGAGGGATTGCTCACGCTGCTGACGGAGCTGGTGGGAGGCGCGGGGATGCCGGCGGAGCTCGAGGGCTGGGGGTGTGCGTAGCTGGCGGGAGCAGGGATCTCAGGGAAGCAGCTGAGGGAGAAACGGGACAACGTCAGGGAACAGGTCAGTGGGATTGATGGAAGAGTCCAAAATCCACCCGGGAAGCTTTAAAGTGCCCAGGAGAGCAACCTCAAGGAATGTGAAGCCAGCAGGATCTGCTCACCATGCTTTACAGACCAGCTATGCCAAAGATCCCACTCCCACCCTGCTCCCAGATTCCCTTGGTGCTCTCCAGGTCTGCTCCCTCCTCTTTCCCAAAGTTGGGACACACAGGGAGATCCTTCCCTTCTCCATCCTTGTGTAGTCCTGGGGATTTAATCTGAGCTCCCGGGGCCTGTGTGCCCATTGCTCAGATTAAGGAAAAGTGTTTATGGTGCCCTCAGGGGGATAAAGAGAGGGAACAAAAGAGACTGGGAAAACTCAAAGGTAGGAAGCCAGGAAGAGCTGGGGATGGTGAAGGAGGAAAGAACAATCCAGGAGGACTCTGGAGGGACAGAGGTGATTTCTAAGCAACTCCTCAAATTTCAGAGCTGGAAATTGCTCAACAGGTTTCCCAGAGAACCTCCATCTATCCCACCCTGGAAGTGTTCCAGGCCAGGTTGGATGAGGCTTGGAGCAACCTGGGATAGTGGACGGTGTCCTGCCCGTGGCAGGGGTGGAACTGGATGAGCTTTAAGGCTCCTTCCCACCCAAACCATTCCAAGATTCTGGGATCTCTCCAAGGAAAAAGCACAAGGAACACTGCTCCTGCTGTGGAGCAAGGGAAGCACTTACATCTCTGGAGAGTCTTCCTTGCTGATGTACTCTTCCAGGATGCTGGTGTCGATGTTGGATGGTTCCAGAGCTCCATTAATGTCGTGGCCTGGAGGGGAGAGCAGGTGGAAGCATGAGCCGGGAGAAGGACAGACAGGAAAGGGCCTTGGAAACACCACGAGACCCTTGCAGAGTCAAGGAACTGATCTGAGAATCCTGGAGTCATGGAATGGGTTGGAAGGGACCTTAAAGATCACCTCATTCCAAGCCCCTGCCCTGGGCAGGGCTGACACTCCCTGGATCAGCAGATCCCTGGGGACCACCAGCTGTCCATACCCACTGCCTCCCAGTGTAAAGCCTCATCCCAGGAGATGGGGCGTGTGGGACAAGCCAGGGCAGGGACACAGACACATGGTGGGGACCAGATCCTTCGGGATCCCTTCCAACTCAGGACATTCTACGATTCCCTTTGCAGAACACACTGAAATTTCTCCACTGCAGCTCTGGATCAGCTCCCGACCTTCTTCCCTCTCCTCTGCTCCATGGGCAGGAGGCGGATTTCCCTGTCCTTTCTCCAGAGGGCTCCTCCTTCCCTCCCTGCCCTCTTCCAGGGAAGCTGGGCAGGGTTTTGTTGACAGAAAATCCTTCCTTTATCTGTCTCTCCCAAGTGGGAGTCCAGAGCCCACCGGGTCCAGAGCCAGCTCGCGGTGCCAAAGGCGCTGCCAAGAAAGTGGAAGAGAAGATCCAACTCCCCCTGCTCCGATAAGGAAGTCGGTGGAAGACCATCCTGAAAGACCCCACGTGAAAGCCCAGGAGAAGCCGCTGACCCCCCGGATCCCCCCGGTTCCCGGGAAAGGTCACCCGCTGATCCGCAAAGGCCGGCCCGGGGGGCTCCAGCCCACCCCGGCCAATTGCAGCTCTCCCTCTGCAAATCCCTTTCATACCAAGACAGGCAAATCGGCAGAAATAAATCCAGCTAGGAATTCTGCCAAGTGGCCAGGGTGTGTGTGGATACAGGGATCTCTGCCTTAGAAACCCTGGCTAGAGGCGGGGAAAATCCCGCGTAATCGCTCGTTTTTGGGACATCTCCGAGGCAGAGCCCGGGTACTTGGGGGACAGGCTGAGGATGTTCTTCCATGTGAACATGGGATCCATCTGGAGCAGGGCCACACAATGCTGCTTCCAGGTGAGCACTGAGGTGAGGAGAGGTCGGAGCAGGCGGAGCCTCTGGGATCTCCAGCCGTGCCAGCACCTCCAATATGGAGCTGCAAACCCCAGTGTCCCTCCACTGTGACAGCCACATCTTCTCCTGAAGGTCCTGGGATGTGGTAGCTCCACCCTGGTGTCCTCAGAGTTATGGGAGCTCACTGGTGGCCATCCCTGTGTCCCTCACTCATCCCTAAGGATCTCTGCCATAGCCTGTTCCCAACACTTCACCACAAGCACATCTCCCAGGGCACCTCTTCAGGCCCCCACCGTGATCCCATAACATCCCCAAAACCTCCTGCCAGGGATGAGCACTCCAGGAGCGTGGGAGTCCTCCCCCTGCTCCGTTGCCTCCCTCTTGGCCAAAAAAACCCTGGGCTATAAATCACAGGATGCCTTTGGCAAACACCCGCCCCAGAGGCCATCAGGAAACTTGTCTTCATCCCAAGTTTCGGTGTTGGGATCCACGATCAAAGCAGCAAAAAGGGTGCTCGGCCAATTTTTGTGACTCAGCCTGTCCAAGGAAAGTCCAACCCCAGCAGGTTTCCCTCAGACCTCCAAACTCCAGGAGCTCCTCCGTGGTGGAAGAGGAGCCCAGGAACCATCCAGAAAGGATGAGAAGCCCTCTGTAGACAGCGGGATGCTGCGCTGCCCTATTTTCTGAGGGTGCTGAGGCCCTGGCACAGGGTGCCCAGAGAAGCTGTGGCTGTCCCATCCCTGGAAGTGTTCCAGGACAGGTTGGACAGGGCTTGGAGCAAGCTGGGATAGTGGACGGTGTCCCTGCCCATGGCAAGAGGGTGGAACTGGATGAGGTTTAAGGTCCTTCCAACCCAAACCATTCCAGGATTCCTTTGCTTCCTTGAAGTCACCTTGAGGAGGGTGAGATAAGCGCGGTGACGCGAGGGGTGCGTCAGGGCCGGAGGGGAGACGTGGCTGCCCACCAGAAATAAAGGACCTTCCTCTGCTCCAGGACAGTGGGATCTGCACAAATCCAGGGACATCAGGGCAGGGACAAAGAATGTCCCACTGCCTGGAGCTTCCATGCAGCCAGGCTCTTACCAAAGCCAGCTTAGGTGATTAATTAAAAGCTAATACTGCTCCATAGTCACGAGATCCCAACGGCACTGGCATTCCCTCCCCCTCCCAAGTGGGGATTAGCAGGAAGCCACCAAAGAGGGAAGCTCAACACCCACATGGCTCCGCACAGGACAGGCTCCCGCATCTCATCCCAGCCAAGGAGAGATGAAGGAGCCCAGGGAAGCTCTGAGCTCATCCATCCCAAATCTGCCAGGTCCCTGCGTCCCATCCTCCTCCTGTCCCTGGCGTTGTCACCCTGCTCTCCCACCATGTCACCGCTCCACTTTCCAACCCTTCCCTGGGAAAAGAGCTGTGGCGATCCCAAAAAAACCCCAACCTCTGCCTGAAGAACGAGAAGTTAAACCCTCAGCACCCTCCTCGTGAGCAGAGCCGGGCGGGCTGAGGCCCCCGGACATGTGAGAATGTCAGGAATCCCAATGTTTGGACTGGTTTTCTCTGCCTTCCCCAAACCTCCAAACACGTCCCAGCGGAGGTGCTTCCCACCCCGCCGCCTCCTCCCTGCTCCCACTGGCTCGTCCCTCCTGCTGGCACCTTCCTGGCTCCTTGTCCCGGTTTTGGGTGCTGCCAGAGGTGGGCACGGGGCCGTAGGGCTTGGAAAGAGTTAATGGAGCCTGGCCTCCGTGAATTGTCATATTTACAGGTCTGAGGGATTTAACCCGGAATTCTCCTGGAGTGATAGGCTGAGAAGTTTATGGAATTTCTATTTATAACAGTCCCCCCTCCCTCTTCAATTCCTACTCCGTTGCCTGTCTTCAAATCACCCCTAATCCTGGCCTGGGTCACCTGGGGGTGGGAGGAAGGGAGAGAGCTGGAGAACTTCATCCCGGGATGCGCTAACACGAACCAGATGTGGGAAGCTGGAGATGACGACGAGGTCAGCGCTCCGCAGGGGCTGGGGAACATCAGCCAAGGGTGGGGGGACACCGGGGGGTGGGGGGAGGAGGAGGAGGAGGAGGAGAAGAGGCTGTGCCAAGCCCAGAGCTTCCCAGTGCCATTGGAGCCACGTACCGGAGAATTTTCAGGGAAAACTGAGGCATGGAACGGCCTGGGAGGTGATAAAATATCCAAACTGGTGTAGGGTGGAATAGGATCAGGAGACCCCAGGAGCTGCTGGTTCCATGCGGTCCCTTCTCCTAGTGGTCCTCCAGTGGGATACATGGATGAGCACGATGCACAGCACGAAGCTCCACCAGGAATTACCTGGGATACCACAGCAGTGCCGGTGCCCTGTGAGGCGGAGAGCCCCGGCACATCCCTGGGCTCATCCCTGTGTCCGTGCAGCAGGGCTCGGTTGTGCAATCCCCAAGCCAGGCTGCAGCATCGGCACATTCCCGGGGCCCCGCGCCGCTCCTCACCCCCTTCTCCCTCCTGCCGTGTTTATCCTTCGGCCCGGGGGGATTGGCTGCCGGCCTCGCCGCGAGCACCAGGAATCCGGGCCATGGCAAACAAACCAAACACCGCCTAAGCCCGGGGAGCCGCGGGGCCAGCGCTCGGCTTCGGAGTTTCTTCCCATCCTGGACGGCTCTGCCATGCAGGGAGAAGCCTCTCCAGCTGGGAATAGCGTCCCTCCCATGCCTGCTTCCACGGAAAACCCAGAGACTTGGGCTGCACAGCTGGACACAGCTTCCATAAGGAACAGTGGGATGGACGATGTCCCTATTGCCCCATGTGCCCAACCCCGGGCTGCTTCCACCCCCTCCAGTGACCCTGGAGGAGCCCCTGGCTCCCCCTGAATCCTGGCCCAGCATTCCTGCTTAATTAATGCTCTTTATTACCTGACTGGGATGATAACCAGCCCCCAAACGGGACTCCTGTAACTGGAGTGGGACACAGAGCCAGCGCTCCCACAGCTCCCCAAAGACCACCCGGGAGTGAAGTCCTGGCTGTCCAAGGCATTTCCAGGGGATCCCAGGCCTCTTCCCTGAACCACAGCCCCTCCTCACCCCATTACTGTCATCCTTTGCCCCACCCCCCCAGGAATGTCATCCTTGAGCAGTTTCCTTTGGATTAAGACACCTTTCCTCCCTACACATCCCAACCCAGCCCGTGTCCCTTCCCATCACAAAAGGTGGGACTGCCCCAGGCAATGCTGAGGTTCAGCCATCCCCTGTGTTCCATCCCAGGGACATTCCCTTGCCAGCCCATCCCCAAGGACAGCCCTGTCCCTCCAAAGCAATGGGGCAACTCCTGCATCCCCTGTTTGTGTTGGAGCAGAAAACCCAAGGTCCAAATTCCACCGAATTCCATGCCAAAAACACAGCCAAGACAGCTCTGGGGTCTGTGGGATAAGATCCCAAGGAAAACACCAAACTGAGGGCTAAGGATTTGGGGATTCGTGAGAATTTGGGTGCCATGGAATTAAAATGAATTGATGAACAGAGCAATGGATATGGGCTTGGAACAGAAACATCCCACCAAACCTTCTCCATGGAGGGGCCAGGATTGTTCCCAGCCCACCTGCACCTGACCCCCTCCTTCCTGGGAGTTCTCGGTGAGCTCCCAGCCAACATCCCTGCTCCCACATCCAACCCCTCTGCGTTCCTAGAGAAACTATCCCATGGCAGGCAGGGCAGGATGCAGGGAAAGCAGGGATAAGGGATAGGGATCCAGGCCAGTGGGATTTAGCCAAACCCCCAGACTCAGGGAATAAAGAGCATTACAGGGTGTCCAGGGAGACTCTGGAGCATCAACCCGGATAACAGTGAGCCAGCTCCAGAGGCAAAACACTCGGAATAATGAACTGGCTTGGTGGGAAGTTCCAGGGTTGGAACTGGATGATCTTTAAGGTGCTTTCCAAGCCAAACCATTCCAGGATTCCCTGAACACCCAGTGTCCAGAGGCAGCAGCATCTCCCTGTTCCCTGGAAAGCTCCCTCTGCTCCTACATGATCCCACAGCTCCTTAGCTTACATCCACAGATTAATATATTTGGCAAAAGCACCTTTGGATGAGGTGGACAAGGCCCTGGGAAACAGCCCAAGCTCAGGGATAAGGAGACAAGGCCCTCTCTCCATTCCCATTCCCAAGAGGGCAGAGTGTAGTGGGAGACATCCCAAGGCACAGGAAGCGTGAGAAGCCAGAGGAAATTTTCCTGCTGTGCCATGGCGTGCCATGGGCACGTTCCTTGGGAAGCTCCGCAGGAAAAGGAGGCAGAAAGGATGCTCCTCCCTCCCAAACTTCCCTGAGCCCTCCTTCTGAGCACCTTCTCTCCTCCAGTCCTCCTGGAATTTCCCCATCTCCCATCTCCCCTCGCCAGAGCCGTTCTCCCTCCTGCATCCCTTTCTCCTGGCAGCTCCCCACCCTTGTCCTGGCCTTTCCCCCGCCCTTGCCAGCTGTGAACCTTGGCATGGATGGAGCCATTGTCCTGGGAGAACGGGGGCCGAGGAGGAGGAGGGGAAGGTGTGAGAGGGGACACAGAGGCGCGTTTGTCCCTGTCCCCGCGGCCGTCAATGCCGCGCTTGTCCATTCATGCTCTCCGAGGGCAGGAACAGCGGCTCCATTTGGGAGGCTCCAAGGTGCCTGCCCAGGGGGGCACATTGCCCTGTTTGTTTGGAGACAACGCCTTTATCTCCCTTCCCGGGATGAGGGTGTTGGAGCAGGGACAACAGGACCGGAGGAGGTCACTTCATCTGGCGGCTCGCGCTGCACAAGGCCGGGGCCTCATCCCTGGGGACAACAGGGATGGGGAAAAGCTCCTGAGGACCCCTTCTGCTGAGATGCCTCACCTGACCTTGTTTTATCCAGATTGCAACTTTGGGGGGACAGGAGGGACGTTTTCCATAGGATAACATGATGTGGATGAGCTCCTGGACGCTGCCATGGTGGTGAAGGTCCGTGTCCATATCCCACACCATTCCCTCTGAGTGAATTACTCCCAGAACGGATAAAAAATTAATAATGTTAATTAGCAGCTACGTACCAGCACCAAGCAGAGACTCGATCCAGCTGCCCAGAGCTTTCCCATTCTCAGCAGTGACCGGGAGAGGGAACACTCAGGGAAGCACAAGGAGCTGACAAAGTAGACGGCAGAGTTGTGTTCCTGCTGCTCGGCTACTTCCAAGGAAAGAACCCAGGGATGCAGTCCCTGGACACTGACCTCGCTGCAGGGCAATCCTGTGGAAAAGCTCTTAGGGAATTTGGAGATCCAGGATGAGCCACGATCAGCCCAATTCTAAGACATCCACACCACACACACAGGGAACTCGGGATAACTCAGGATTTGGAGCGGTGCTGCCTCTCCTGGAAACCCCTCCAGCACAAAACAATCCTTAGGGAGGGAGATCAAGAATGGAACAGCACCAGGATCCAGGAGCAGAGGCAGCCAAGCATCGCCGGGAACACCGCGTCCAGATCGGACACATCATTCCCTCCCTTCCAACTGGGAGGCACCAAGGTCTGTCCAGGCTGGACAACCTCCAGAGGAGACTGGGAGGAAAAAGCAGAGCCATTTATCTAGATGGGACTTTTTCCAGGGCTTGGGAAGGGCCATCCCAAGTTTTGTGCAACCACCACGGATCTTTCACGAGGAGGAGCATTGGGTCACCAGGGTTTTCCTGCTGCTCACAGAGCTGGGACATTTGCTCCGGAATTGTCTCCCAAGAAAATCACAAAGCCATGTGGCACAAAGCTCCTAAGGAGGATCCCACTTTTCCCAGGATCTAACACGACCAAGAGAAGTGGGACAGGTCCAGGGCTGTCATTTCTGCCTCCATGATCCCATGGCAGGGGATGGAATTGGACGGTCCTTAAGGTCCCCCTTTCAACCCAAACCATTCCGGGATTTTACTCAATTGAACTCATTATCAAAACCCCAAAATTCCCTAGGGATTACCTCCATGCCAGCTCTTCCCACATCCACTTTTCACAGCGAACTGAGGTTTCTCTTTTTTGAAAAAAAACCTTGTTTGACTTTTCTGACCAACTCTGAGCCGTCTTGGAACATATTTCCTGCTCCAGGGATTTAGCAAACACTTCCCAGACAATACAGCCGAGATACCAAACGCACTGCTTGGATCCCATCCATCCCACGCGCTCCCTGGGTGTTCCCGGGATCACTTCAAAGCACTGGGCTGGCTGGAGAGGCCCAAATCCAGAGGGAAGGTGCCTGGCACGCTGCTCGAGGATGTGGCACGGGGAGGAGAGGATAAGGAGGTCGCTTGGGAAGGTGGGAATGAGTTGTCTCCAAATTAAATACCAGGCACAAGGATTTTCCTAGCAGAGACCCTCAGGAAGGGACCTGGGCCAAAAACATTCCAGGGAGACCTTCTTGCTCTCCACAACTCCCTGACAGGAACCAGGTGGGGGTCAGGCCCTGCTCCCAAGAAACACAGAATAGGACAAAAGGAAACAGCCTCAAATTGCACCAGGGGAGGTTTAGGCTGGATATTAGGGAAAATTCTTTCATGGAAAGGGCTGTAAAGCACTGGAACAGGTTCCAGTGGTGGAGTCCCCATCCCTGGAGGGATTTAAAATCCGTGTGGATGCGGCACTTGGGGATAGTGGTGGTCTTGGTAGGGCCGGGGGAATGGTTGGGCTCAATCACAGAAGGCTTTTCCAACCTAAATGATTCCATGATCTCTTCCCACGTGGGGTGAAAGAAACTCCCAAGATTCCCGGCCTCTTGTTTCTGTTCAATCGCCTGTTCAAGGGATTATATGGATACAAGAAAGGAAGAGGAGGCAAAGCCTTTTTCTCCTGGCAAAACCGGGATGGTGACCTCAATCTCATGGATGAACTCTCTGTGGCAGTGGGAAAAAACCTTGTGAGTTCATCCCTGCTGCAACACAACCGGCAATGAGGGAAAAACACCTTAACGACATGAGAATGGGGAATGGTTGGACTCCATCATCCTGCAGGGTTTTCCAACTTAAATCCAACTTTTTACAGGTTGGAAATCCTGTAAAAATCCCTCTCAGTGATCACTCCTGGCCTGTTGTATCCACAGACACCCCTTGGATGTCCAGAGCCACACTCCGTGTGCTTAAAAACCAGGCAGTAGGAAAGGTCCCTACCTTGACATTCCACGGCCCATCCCATGGGACTGGGTTGAGTTTGTCCAGTTCCTCTTCCCAAGAACACCAGCACAACTTCCAGCACCCAAGCTCCTCATCCCGGGCTGGGAAAGCTGTTCCCAGCCTGCAGGTCCTCACAGGGCTGTTTCCCTGTATCCTTTTGGCTCCTCAACACCATGAGGTCGAGTTGTGGAACATCATTTACCACCCGGCATGGGTTGGCTTGGAAGGGACCTTAAGGTTCATCCAGTCCCACCTTCTCCATGGGCAGGGACACCTCCCACTAGTCCAGGCTGCTCCAAGCCCCGTCCAATCCGAGCTTGGCCTTCACTACACATCCAGCTCTCCATTCCAACACCCCTTCCCAAAAACTGCATTAGAACAAGACAGGACAGAGGGGACATGCACAGGTAGGATTCCCCCCTGCCAGACCTCCTCGGATTTTGGGATGGATGGGATGTCATCCGGGAAAACCCCATTTCTGTTCAGGACAGGAGCATTGCATTATCAGCAAGCAGCCAACTGCAAAATGGTTTGATGGCCCTTACAAGGCTCCATTTTCCACGTTTTCCTTTACTTAAGCAGGTGTTTTATTCCCAGTGAAGTTAAAGCGCCCTTTTTAGTGCTTCCATGAATCAATGACCATAAACCCTGGCTTGTCATAACACAGGAGATAAGCCAAGATCCAGCAGGCTGATAAGATGCTTGCTTCCCTGTGTACCTGGATTTCGAGCAATCGGCACTCGGGATTAAAAGTCATAAATGATGTGGATGTCCCAATCCCTGGAAGTGTCCAAGGCCAGGTTGGATGGGGCTTGGAGCAGCCTGGGATAGTGGAAGGTGCCCCTGCCCATGGAACAACATGGGATTTAAGGTCCCTTCCAACACAAACCATTCCAGAATTCTGTAAATCAATGGAAGAAACCTCCAGTTCTCTGGAAATCCCACCTGAGTCTTCCACAAATCCTGTTCCATGCCCATCCCACGCCCTCTGCACTGTCTTCTCCCCACCAAACTGCTTGGGTAGGAAAACCAGAACAACTTGCCACTCCATAGCAAAGTTGGGGTGATACCAAAGGCTCTATGGAAAAAAACAGGGAAAATCCAATCAACCCCAGCCTGGGGCTAATGCCTGGCTTTCACACCCAGGCTGGATCTGAGCACACCAAGGCTGTTTAGAACTCCAGACTTGGCTTTTCCAACCAGTTCTCCTCCCCACCACCCCAAAACCCAGGGAAATCCACAAGTGTTCGCTCTCATTCCCCAACAATTCCGCCTGCTCCGTTAGCAGCCAGGCCTGGCCACTCTTCCCACATTTCCCTCTCCCTGTTTGGAGTAACTGCCCCAAAGCAGCCAAAGTTCAGTGAGATAAGTGGTGGATGCTGAGTGTCACGTTACATTTTCCCTCGGGAAGGAGGCCTTTCCTTCAAACATGCCTTGAACACGCTCCAGGTGCTGCTGGAAGCCGGCGGGAGTGCGGGATCCTGGGCTGGCCACATCATCCACCACCACCGGACCAGGGAGAAGATGCCATAGATGGGGGTGGAACTGGATGATCTTTAATGTCCCTTCCAACCCAAAGCATTCCATGATTCCACATCCTGCTGTGCAGGAAGAATGGGGAGAAGGAAGGTGTGCTGGATAAGTAGGGGCATGCCAAGCATGCCAGTTCAGGTGGAATAAAAGGATATATCCATGAAAATATAAGTGGGAGCCATCGGATAGCCAAGAGTGCTGTCCAATCATAGAACCCTGGAGTAATTTGGGTTGGGAGGGATCTTAAAGCTCATCCAAGTTCCATTCCCTGCCATGGGCAGGGACACCTTCCACTAGCCCAGGTTGCTCCAAGCCCCATCCAACCTGGCCTCGGACACTTACAGGGATCAATCCACCCTGCACTTCCCAGAACTCCCATTTTCCCTCCACAGCAGCAGGACATCTCCCCTGCTCTCTGCCACTGTCTCATCCCTGTCTGTCCATCCCTAGTCCTGGTATCCCTCTGGAATGGCCCATGCTGAGGGTTGTCTCTCCTGAATGATGCTGGAGCACGGGATTGGCACTCGGAAAGCGCCGGCTCGGCCCCAAAAGCCACGAGGCCATTCCTGTCTGTGTCTCCAGCCACAGCTGCTCCCTTGTCCTCTGGCACGGCACACACTGGTTAATCATTCCTCAGGCACATTCAGTGTCCCGGGATTCTTATCGGAGAGTGCAAAGTCCAATCAGCGACACCACTGGGAAGAGGCAGGAGGGTTCCCCGGCAAGGGCGGCCAAGCTGTGCCGGAACAACGCCATCCCCAGGCTGGGATACAGGGGAGGGATGCCAAGGCACGGGCTGGGAAGCACTGAGGGCTCACTTGCACCTTCCTAGCACAGCTCCCAGCTCCACATCATGGAGTTCTGGAATGGCTTGGGGTGGAAGCAACTGTAAGGATCATCCACCCCCTGCCATGGGCAGGGACACCTTCCACTACCCCAGGCTGCTCCAAGTCCCGTCCAACCTGGCCTTGGACACTTCCAGGGGCAAACAGTTTCTCTGGGCAAGCTGTTCCACCACTCTCACCACCAGATCACTCCGGCCGTTCTCACCAGGAGGAATCCATGAGGCCCCCAACCAGAAGAGGGAAAGCAGTGCAGGATCCCATCTCTTTTCTTTGAAATAACCATGCCCAGGAGCCATTTGATTCCCTCTTTCTGGCAGCTGGGATGACTCTGTCCTGGAAGGGCCCTCACTGAGAAGGGTAAGGGAGCAGAGGGAAACCTGCCCATCCAAGATCCCAAGGCTACTCCTTGACCAAGACTCCTTTCCCATATCCCTGCATGCAGGAGCCCTTCCACGCCCCATCCCACGCACGGGCCCAGCCGGATCTCTGTGTCACCGTTTCCATCCCGGGCACACCTCCAGCATGACTCCCTCGAACCCGCCCTGACTGCCACCTCTTCCTGAAGCTTCTCCCTGTCTGCATCCAGGCATTGCTCCCAGGGCACCAACCTATGGAAGGAGCATTATCCAGGATGTTATCCAGGCAAAGTTCCTCCTCATGGAGCCTCGTGCTGACATCACCTTTCCAAATTCCAACCCGCCCTTTATCAGGCTTTAGAGATCCACCCTCCCGTGAACAGCTCTATGGCCTTACTTCACCTGGATGTCTCCTGCCCTTTTCCCAGGATAAAGGAGTTGTGGGATCCAGGATAAAGGAGTTTTGGGGAAATTGGAGGGAGAAGCACCAGCACAACCATCACAAGACCACGCCAGAAGTGGCAGCGTGTGGCAACAGCCTTTCCCTGACGTGCAGGCGAGGATGAATCCTTTGGTTGAAGACTCCAGGAATCTCCTGCTGGGATGGACATGGCAGCTTCCCCCCAGTGTCCAGGAATGCCACCTGGGTGTGGTGATGAGCTCAAGGGAATGTTTTTGTCTCTTCCCTGCTCTGCTCAGGCCCTGGGATGGAGCTGGACTCAGCAGCATCCTCATGTCACCTGACCAAGCCAGGCGGGCAGGGAAGCTTCCAACAGAGGGAAGAGAGAGGAGAACCAGGGAACAATCCCACTGGGAAGAGAGATGGAGAGGCAGAGGGGAAAGCAAGGCAAGCCATGGAAGGGCTGGGGGGTCCATGCCATTACCTGCTCGGATCCAGCGCATCCTGAGCATGGTGAGAGCCGATGTCAAGCTCCCGCCGTATCCCTGCTCTCTCCCTGTGTCATTATTCCCTGAGCTCAGCTCCTCCAGCTCCCGGGGCTGCCGCTGCCTGCTGGTTTTTCTATTCCCTCCGGGAAGAGTGGGAGGGCCGGGGAGGCGGCCGGGCGGCCGCTGCTCCGCGCTGGGATTTGGGACTGCGAGGGGATTACCCGCAGGGATGGTCATGTGTTTGTGCTGTACCAGCTTCCCCGGGCCCACTCCGGCACGGGCTGACTCCCGGCTCCCAAAGAACTCCGGGCAAAGCCTCTTACCTTCCCACGGCACCAGCCAGGCCCCGCAGCGACTGTCACCTGCGCCGCCACCGCGCCCCCGAGCCGCTCCTCCCGCGGCCGGGAGCCCCCCCGGCAGGCATCACGCTGGGCTTTTCCAAGGTGTTCTCCCCCTGCCACGGCAGCTCCGTGTGGGAAAGGCTCTCTCCAGCATCAGGGCTCGGAGATGGATTTGGGGGCAGGCAGAGGGTGAAGACTGAGCAGGAAGCCCCAAAAGAGCCATTTTTTGAAGGCATTCCAAGAAAAGTGATGTCCTGATCCATGTAGTTGCATTTCTATATCAAACCCAGGAAGCTAAAACATGGGACACCAGGATAGACTCCCCCAGGCTCTGCTGTCCTCCTGCCCTTTCTGCTCCCAGTTTCTGGCCTCAAGACATCCCAAAGCAAGAATCCAGTCCCTGGATTCTCGTGGATATGCTGGTTTATACCAGCAGGAGTCTGACCAGCAAATTCCTTCGCCAGTCATTCCCACCACCACCAAATCCCCCTTATGGCACAGCACGGGGGACAAGGGGCAATCCCAGCTGTCCTGGGGTCACCTCACGGCCTCAGCTCCAGCATTTTATATTCCTTCATCCAAGGAAAACAGGGAAATGCTCCAGACCTCTTCCTGCAGGGCGACACTTCCTCCTCACAGGCACCAAGTACTCCATAATCAAAATCACCAGGAGCGTTACCAGCACCAGGAACATGGGAACAGGTTGTCCAGAGAAGTTGTGGATGACAGAGGGTGGGTTTAGGCAGGATATTAGGAAGAAATCCTTCCCTGGGAGGGTGGTGAGGCCGTGGAATGGATTTCCCAGAGCAGCTGTGGCTGCCCCATCCCTGGAAGTGCCCAAGGCCAGGTTGGACGGGGCTTGGAGCAAGCTGGGCTAGTGGAAGGTGCCCATGTGGGACTGGATGATCCTTAAGGTCCCTTCCCCCCCAAACCATTCCAGGATTCCATGAGTGCACATCTCCAAACATTCCCATAGGCAAAACCATCCACCCGGGCTCGCCCCGAGCTCAGAGATTCCTGTGCACACACAGCCCCGCAACCCCTGCACGGACACACGCCTGCTCCACAGACAACATTCCCAGTGCTCCAGCCACTTGTGCTCCATGAAAACCTGTGGAGTTGCTGGATAACCCTCATGGAAATCTTCCCCTTCTGCTGACCCAACTCTTGTCTTTCCCAGCTCCACCTCGACCCCAAACCCGCCAAACTTCCAGCGCTCGCTCTCCTTTCTCTGCTCCTTTCCCGAATTCCCGCTCCCCAGCCCCCGCCGGCCCCGCTCCGCACATCTTTCCCGCTGTACATTCTTCCCCGAGCCCTTATCTCATAAATTAGCCAGGAGAGGGATCCCAAATAGCTGAGCCGTGGCGTAAGCGTTTCCCTGAGGCAGGGGCGGGCGGGAGCAAGGGAAAGGTTGGGAGCAGGATGCCAGCCAAGGGTCAGATGCTGTCAACTCCCTCGTTTCCCTTCGAATCCAAACACAAACGCTCCAGGAACACTCCCAAACCCATGCAAAGCTCCTTCCCCTCCACTGCCAGAACCCCCCGGCATCCCAGGCTCGCTGCTCCAGGACTTTTGCCCGAGCTCTCCTCAGCAGGATGGTCCTGGGCACCTCCAAACACACGGATCAGCTGTGCTAACACAAACCACGGAGTTTGGGAAGATTCCTGAGCGGGAAGGGATGATCCATGACGATCATCCAACTCCTGGCCCCACACAGGACAATCCCAAAACTTCCACCACGTGCCTGAGAGCACCAGGACAGCGAGGATCTTCCAAACGTGGGAGAAGCCCAGTTTGAGGACGCTCAATATGGAAAGCCAGGATTGCATTCCCAGCACCTTCATCCCAGGAGAGCGTGAAGTTATTCCCAATTCATCTTCTCCCTCAGAGGCTTTTCCCCAGCCCATCCCAAACACCAGAGCAAAGCCTTGGATCTTTCCCATCATTTTTCTGCTTCTCCATCCTCACACACCTCAGATCTCACCCTCAAAGAGCAGCCGGCCATATTCCAGGGTAATAAGGATATCTGGGAAAACAAGGATACCTAGGGAAACAAGGATAGCCACGGAAGTAAATAGATCCAGGAAAACAAGGATACCTAGAGAAACAAGGATACCCAGGGAAACAAAGACATCCATGGAAAGAAATATATCCAGGGAAACAAGGATACCCAGGGAAACAAAGGATATCCAGGAAAACAAAGGATATCCAGGAAAACGAGGATATTCAGGAACACAAGGAAATCCTGCCCAAGGAAAACTTAGGGAAATCCAGGCCCATCTCTCACAGCCAGGAAAACCGGAGGCACCAACCAGACCTGAGATTTTTGGGAGCGCTCGCTTCCCAAAACAAGCCTGGCTCTGCGGATGGGACCAGCCACCAATTCCAGCCAAATTCCAGGATTTGGAACGACCACAGGCATGGATTCTTCCACAGCTCCACCAGCACAGCCCCCACTCCCAAGAATCTCCATGAGGAGCCCGGTTAATCCTTGTCTGACACTGGGAAATACCGACAGCTCAAGGATTCCTCTTAAATTTTCCAGGATTGCTTACAGCAGGCTCAGATCCCAGGAAAACCAGAGTCAAGCAAAGGAATGAGAATTCCCAAATTATTCCAGGGTTCTCAGCCTGCAGGAAGAAATCTCTTCAGGGATGGGATGACCTGTGAGAAGAAAGTATTTCACTCCAAGAGAAAAAAAGGCTGGAAAATGATTTCCTCAGGATAGGAATCCACTGATAAATTTTAAAGGAGTGATGGGATAATTAATTTATTCCTGTAAATTATTAAATTCCAACAGATCTATTGTTCACCACATCCAGAAACCATTAATTCCTCAGGAGGGCCAGATTCCAGAGTAAATCCAACTCTGTGCCATGACTTAAGGCCCTGACCTTCACTCCCAAAAAACCAGAGGATCAGTTTGGCCTCAGAATTCCTCGGAGCACCACAATTAAACCAGGCACAAGAGGGAAAAACTGAGCAGCAATTCCTGGTGGTAAAACTTTCTCCTCTTCCCTTCTCCCCCTCCGGCTCCGTGTCAGGACAGATGCTCTGGAATAACAGCGGGAAAGGGATCGAGCTGCCCAAACAAAGTTGTGCTCCATGAAATATTTGGCTCAGAGAAGTTTTAAGAAGGATTTTATAGCTGAGGGTAAGAAATATCCTTCAGGCACAGTTTCCTTGATCCTGGATTTTTACAGGGACGGGATGGTTTTGATTCAAGAGAAAGAGAGAAAAAGAGGGGAAAATATGGAGGGAAAAGGGGGAGAAAGGAGGAAAAGAGAGAAGGAGAGGAGAGAAGAAGGAGAGAAGGAGAGAAGGAGAGAAGGAGAGAAGGAGAGAAGGAGAGAAGGAGAGAAGGAGAGAAAGAGAGAAAGAGAGAAAGAGAGAAAGAGAGAAAGAGAGAGAGAGAGAGAAAGAGAGAGAGAAAGAGAGAAAGAAAGAGAGAAAGAAAGAGAGAAAGAAAGAGAGAAAGAGAAAGAATCCTGGGATGGCTGAGGTTGTCAGGGACCTCTTGGAGTCATCTTGCTCAAGCAGGATCAGCCCCAGCGCCCGGAAAGAACAGGAAAATAGGAAAAGAAAGAAATTTCCCCACTATAATAAAGATGCTCTGGGAGCGAGGGAGAAATTCCATGTCTCCAACTGAAGAGATGGAGAGCTGGTCCATAATAAATAAAGTTGGGACGCTGAGCCAGGGCTGTGCAGGACTCCCAAGAGGTGCTCAGCACCCCCAGAATGGGAAGCAGGAGAGGAGGATTTAGGAGCTTGGCCCAAGCGAAATCCTAAAACCAAAGGAAACCCCGGAAGGCTGCAGGGAACACAGGCTGGGAGCGGCCGATAAGAGCCCTCATGGTGAGGCTTCCCATCCTCACTAATCCTGGGGCTCCTGGGAATCTGGGATCACGGCTGGAACTAACAGGGGGTGCTTTTTCCTTTCCAGAAGAGGAGATGCTTTGCTGAGGGATCACATGGATGCCAGGAGAGAGGGAAGCAAGGAGGAAGCAGCTTGAGCTCCCACTCGCTCCCAAGAGCATCTTCTGTTCTCACTTCCCAGGACAAACCCTTCTACCAGCCGAAGAATCCATAGGGACACCACTGTCTCACCCCAACGGCCCCTGGGGGCTCACTGCACAATCCCACTGCTCCAAAGGGGATCCCAGCTCCGGAGCTGACCTATGGACCGGGATCCACCCCAGGACCTGTTGGGGCAACGGAGCCCCGCCAGGATGGGCGCGTTATTCCCTCAAGCAGCACATCCGTGTGCCAGGGGCTCATCCCAAAGGACACAGCCCGTGGCAACTAAACCTTGGCCTGGCAAGCGACCCACTGGAAAACAAGGGAGGGAAACAAAGCAATGAGGGGGGAAGAGGAGGAACCAACCACTCCACAAGGAAGAGCGGAGCGTGCCAAGAAAGCCAGAGCAGGGAAGGGAACATGGAGCAGAGGCAGGAACAACAATGGGATCAGGCTCCCAACACATCCCAGTTCAGCCACGAGCAACCGCATTTCATCCAACAGAGGCCAAATTCTCTTCCCGACCACTTTTCCACCCTGGTGGGAAGGAGAGCGATCCACAGCCATGCAGTGTCCAAAGGGATCAAGGATCTGGAAAACTTCTGGGATCCATAGGCCAGAGCCACTGCCATGAGCCTGCTCCTGCTCCAAGGATGGTGAGGGACATTCCGAGGTCCTTGTTGGGGTCGTGGTGGGAATCTAACGCACGGCACAACACAATTTCCAGGATATCCAGCTTGGCACCCATGGTGTGCACTGGAGGATGCACAACTGCCCCTGGACTGTGCCCCAGGGACAGGGATCTGTGCCATTCCAGAGCTGGACAAGGCTAGGATGGTATGGAGCCAGGCTGGGAGTGCTGGGATTGCTCAACCTGGAGAAGGGAAAGCTCCAGGGAGACCTCAGAGCTGCTTCCAGTGCCGAAAGGGGCTCCAGGAGAGCTGGAGAGGGACTTTGGCAAAGGGCCTGGAGTGACAGGACAAGGGGGAATGGCTTCCCACTGCCAGAGGGCACGGTTAGACGGGATGTTGGAAAGGAATTCCTCCCTGTGAGGGTGCCGAGGCCCCGGAACGGATTTCCCAGAGAAGCTGCGGCTGCCCCCATCCCTGGCAGTGTCCAAGGCCAGGTCGGACGGAGCTTGGAGCAACCTGGGCTAGCGGAAGGTGTCCCTGCCCAGGGCGGGGGGTGGCACTGGATGATCCTTAAGCTCCCTCCCCACCCGCCCCATTCCACGGCGCCCGCCGCGTCCCGCCTTTGGGGGATCCCGGGAGCGGGCTGGGAGCCCGGGATCGCGGTGCCCCCCCCCCCCCCCGCATCCCCCCGTTACCTTCAAAGAAGCGCTGCAGAGCCTCCGTCTCGTCCACCACCTCCATGGCTGGGCCATGCACGGGCCGGCCCCGGCTCAGTCCGTGCGGCTGCAGGGGGGCATCGCCCCGGCCCGGGGGGCCCCGCCGCGACCCCCGAGCCCCGTCCTAGCCCCGTCCTAGCCCCGTCCTAGCCCCGTGCGAGCCCCGTGCGAGCCCCGCTCTCAGCGCCGGGCTCCCGGTGCCGGCGCCCAGCGCGGCCGCCCGATGCCCATCGGCGTCCGCCGAGCGCTGCCCCGGACTCGGGCTGCTGCGGCCGCTCCTCCCTCTTTCCCTGTTCCCCTCCCTCTTTCCCTCTTCCCCTCCCTCTTTCCCTGTTCCCCTCCCTCTTTCCCTCTTCCCCTCCCTCTTTCCCTGCCCTTCCCCGCCCGCTGCTCCTCCTCCGGCCGGCACCGCGCTCGGGGCGCCTCCGCACAGGGGGTTCGGCAACGCCGGCGAGTCCCGAGGTTGCCGAAAGTCGCTAAAAAATCCGGTCACGAAGCGCTGAAAAGATGTCACAAGCCCCCGAGAAACAGCCGCTAAAGCCCCCGAAAAACAGCTGCTAAAGCTCCAAAACCTGCGTACAAATCACAAATTAAAAAAAACAAAAACAAACCAACCCCCCCCAAAAAACCCTCACAAAACCAACAACCCCCGCCCCGCCCCAAAAAAAAACCAACCCAGGCCCAAACGATCAAAATCTGTCCAGAAACCGCTGAAAAAACAGCCACAAAGCACCCAAACCCCCCATAGAGCACCAAAATTTGTGCATAAAACACCCAAAACCCTCACAGAGCACCAAAATTTGTGCACAAAGCACCCAAACCCCTCACAGAGCACCAAAATTTGTGCACAAAGCACCCAAACCCCTCACAGAGCATCAAAATTTGTGCAGAAAACACCCAAACCCCTCACAGAGCACCAAAATTTGTGCAGAAAACACCCAAACCCCTCACAGAGCACCAAAATTTGTGCAAAAAGCACCCAAACCCCTCACAGAGCATCAAAATTTGTGCATAAAACACCCAAACCCCTCACAGAGCACCAAAATTTGTGCACAAAGCAGCAAACTCCCCTCACAAAGCACCAAAATTTGTGCAGAAAACACCCAAACCCCTCACAAAGCACCAAAATTTGTGCACAAAGCACCCAAATCTGCCACAAAGCAAAGTCATAAGGCACCAAAAAATCAGCCAAAAATCCAGACACAAACCACTGGAAAAACCAGCCACAAAGCACTAAAAAAAAAGAGGCACAAGCCACCAAAAATCCAGCCAAATTCTGTCCAGAAATCACCAGAAAACAGCTACAGAGCACTAAAAAATGGCCACAAGCCACCAAAAGTCACAAACTGCCAAAATTCGTCCAGAAACCACCAAAAAAAAGACACAAAGCACCGAAACCACTCACAAAGCACCAAACCTCCCCTCACAAAACACCCAAATCTGTCCCAAAGCAGTCACGAGGCACCAAAAAAATTCCACAAGCCTCTAAAAAACTCAGCCCCAAATGACCAAAATCTGTCCAGAAATCACCAAAAAATAGCCACAAAGTACCAAAGTCTGCCCACAGAGCACCAAAAACACTCCCAAAGCACCAAAATTTGTCCCCAAAGCACCAAAACCCCTCACACAGCACCAAACTCCCCTCACAAAACACTAAAATCCATGCACAAAACACCCAAATCTGCCCCAAAGCAAAGTCATGAGGCACCAGAAAAGGCAGCCATAAGCCACCAAAATTTGTCCAGAAACCACTGAAAAACACCCACAAAGCAGCAAAATCTGTCCCTAAAGTCACAGGGCACCAAAAAAAAGCTAAAACCCATCAAAAATCCAGCCATAAACTACCAAAATCCATCCCAGAAAGCACGAAACCCCAGGCACAAAGTACCAAAACCCAGACACAAACCACCAAACCCGCCACAAATTACAAAAATGCAGCCACAAACCAGTAAATCTGTTCATAAAACCAGCCCTGAGGCACAAAATCCAGCCACAAACCACCAGAATCCTCCCAGAAATTCCAAAAGCAGCCACAAATCGCCGGAATCCAGATTAAAAAAAAAAAAAAAAAAAAAGCCACAAATCGCTGAAATCCAGGCACGAATTACAAAACCAGGAAATCCCCAAAATGCAGCCTCATGTTCCAGCCACAGATCACAAAACCAACTGCAAATCACTGGAATCCAGCTACAAATCACCCCAGGACAGCCCTAAATCACAAAGCCCACCTGCAAATCACTAAAATCCAACCACAATCAAGAGCCAGGCCCAAACTACCACAAATCAGCAAAATCAGCCCCAAAACACCCAAGTCCAGTCACAAATCACCCTAAACTGGCTCCAAACACCAAATCCAGCTCTAAATCACCAAAATCCAGCCATAAACCATGAAAATCCAGCCTCAAATCACCCTAAACCAACCCCAAATCATCATAAAGCAGCCTGAAATACCAAATTCAGCTTTACATCACCAAAATCCAGCTGCAAATCACCCTAAACCAGCCCCAAATCACCCTAAACCAGCCCTGAACAGCAAATCCAGCTGCATATCACCCAAATCCAGCTGCAAATCACCCTAAACCAGCCCCAAACACTAAATCCAGCCATAAATCCCCAAAATCCAGCTGCAAATCACCCTAAACCAGCCCTGAACACCAAATCCAGCCCTAAATCATCAAAAAATTAGGCCTCAAATCACCCCTAAATCAACTCCAAACACCAAATCCAGCTCCAAATCACCAAATCCATCCCCAACTCAGCCCCAAACACCAAATCCAGCCCTAAATCATCAAAAATTAGCCCACAAATCACCCTAAACCAGCCCCAAACACTAATTTCCAGCCCCAAATCACCCTAACCCAGCCCCAAATCCCCCTAATCCTGGCCCAACTCAGCCCCAAACACCAAATCCAGCCCTAAATCATCAAAAATTAGCTGTCAAATCACCCTAAACCAGACCCAAACACCAAATCCAGCTCCAAATCACCCTAATCCAGCCCCAACTCAGCCCCAAACACCAAATTCAGCCCTAAATCATCAAATGTTAGCTCTCTAATCACCCCTAACTCAGCCCCAAACACCAAATCCGGCCCTAAATCATCAAAAATTAGCCCACAAATCACCCTAAACCAGCCCCAAACACCAAATCCAGCCCTAAATCCTCCAAATCCAGCCCCAAACCCCCCTAATCCAGCCCCAAACACCAAATCCAGCCCTAAATCATCAAAAATCAGCCCTCAAATCACCCTAAACCAGCCCCAAACACTAATTTTCAGCCCTAAATCATCCAAATCCAACCCCAAATCCCCCTAATCCAGGCCCAACTCAGCCCCAAACACCAAATCCAGCCCTAAATCATCAAAAATTAGCCTTCAAATCACCCTAAACCAGCTCCAAACACCAAATCCAGCTCCAAATCACCAAATCCAGCCCCAACTCAGCCCCAAACACCAAATCCAGCCCTAAATCCTCAAAAATTAGCCCTCAAATCACCCGAAACCAGCCCCAAACACTAATTTCCAGCCCTAAATCCTCCAAATCCAGCCCTAAATCACCCTAACCCAGCCCCAAATCCCCCTAATCCAGGCCCAACTCAGCCCCAAACACCAAATCCAGCCCTAAATCATCAAAAATTAGCTCCCAAATCGCCCTAAACCTGCCCCAAACACCAAATCCAGCTGCAAATCACCAAACCCAGCCCCAACTCAGCCCCAAATCCCACCCCAAACCCCAACCCCTGCCCCCTCAGGGCAAGGCCCAGCTGTGGTTTGCTCTCCCCAGATGTTCCCACAATCCCCAATAACGCCCGGCTCCCCCTCCCCGCTCCCACCCACCCCATAATGACTCCAATCAAATAAATAAGGGCCCGCCGGGAATAATGTCCATGAAGTTCCGAGTTCTCGGAGCGCCGGGGCCCTGCCAGCCCCAAACTGTGGGGCCTTTCTGCTGCGGGCCAGCCAGGGCACAATGAGGGATTGTCCAGCCCCACATCCCAATTGAGAAGGGCAGATTCTCCGGGATATATAAATATATTTATCCCGCTCCCACAGCTGTGCAGTGACCAATTCTTCTCGCAGCAGAGGAGGGGGATTGAGGATTGGGGACAGTAATGGGTCTATTATTTCGGGATGGAGAGAACGAGCCCTTTTTTCTCCTCTCTCTCCACATTAAGACAATTGTTATTCCCTGCTCCCCTTGTTCCTGCTCTCAGCACCCCGTTTCGGGCACAAGCTGTGTGGGAAGGAAGGGAAATTAGGGAAAAATAGATTTTTCCCGGGAAGCCCAGCGCCAGCCTGGCCTAAACCCTGTTAGATGTTGGTCCGTAATATTTTAATTAAATAAAGATTAAACCCAGCACTAAAGTCAGGATTGGACTGGATGATCCTTGAGGGTCCTTTCCAACTCAGGATATTCCATGATTCTAGGATTTAGAATCCTAGAATGCATGATTCTGTCATTCAGAATCCTGGAATCCACAGAACCATATCCCATGGTTTTATGGATTCCTAAAATCATCATTTGATTTGTAGAACCACATTCCATGATTCTGTGATTTAGAATCCCGGAATGCTTTGGCCTGGGAGGGACCTTAAAGCTCATCCATGGAATTACTCAGCTGGGAATAGCCCCAGGCAGTGAGATCCTGCTTTACAACTCCCTCGCTCTGCAGGACACTGGGAAAATCCCAGCTGGGACTCACCTTCCTTGCAGAAAGATCCCAGCATCCAAAGGGCAGATTTCCACACGATCCTGGCTCAAGTATCCAAAATAGTGAATATTTGGGATATACCCTTGACTGAGAGCATTCGTCCTCCTCTTCTCTCCCTGTCATTCCCATCCCCTCCCAAAAATTCCCTTGTAAACAACTTTGTTTGCACTAAAATCCTTCTTTTTATACGGCAGGGTGACTTTAACTTGGGATAACCCAAGGCATCCAGCTCCTTAATTGCCTTCTCCACTGAAAGACAGATTCCTAGAACTGATCTCGAGGGACAGGGATCATGGAATCCTGGAATGGCTTGTGTGGGAAGGGACCTTAAAGCCCATCCAGTTCCACCAGCACTTCCACAAGTTCCTGCCTGTGACGGCGTTGGACCATAAAGCCAGGTCCAAGGAGGATCAAAAGATTTGGGAAAGGACCCCGAGTCCGGATTTGGAACTCTCTGGATGGACCATGTTGGCCTTGGCCTGGGATTCCCCATCCTAAGGTGTAAAATCCTGTGGAGCAACTCATTTACAATAAAAATATGATGCTTCCCTCCTTTCCTTAGGGACAATGTCAACATTCCCACATCCCAACCTTCCCATAGGACAGCTCCCAAGTGTCACACACCCCTTACCAGACAGGAAAATCCCTTTGGGAACGACTCATTAAGGATTCAAACCCTCAGATTTGAGAGTTCTGCCCTCATTCCGTGGCTGCCATTCCCAGAACACCCTCCTTTGGATATATCCCCAGGAATCTTTGCACCTTCCCATCTTTCCCCCTTCCCTGGTGCCCAAATTGAGGTGTGGATGATCTGTGTCCTCCTCACCTGAGTTTTCCTCCTGCCTCCCAGTCCTGCTCAGCTCCCACTCCCAAGGAATGCTGCTCTTCCCCTTCCCAGACCTGATTAAAGGGAAAAGACCCACTGGAAAAACACAGCAAGGGATGGAGCCAACCTCATCCATATGGGATGGTCCAGCTCCTTTCCTGCAACGAGCCAAGAATCCAGCACTTCAGGGATGGACTTGTGTAATCCCCAGGGGATCCTAGGGAGCTCTGAATCCCAAAAATTCAAAGGTACAGCTTTGATCCATATGGAGGCAGCTCCAGCAGATCCAAACCCAGTCCCTCATTGGTTTTCCTTTCTCCTGCCCTCCACATTTCCCACACTTCTGCCACTTCCCAATCCCCTCTGGGTCATACTCCCTGCAAACCCTGCTCTCCCTATCCCACATGGCTCGCTGGGAGGGATATTGCTCGGGATATTACTCATGGAAGGTGCGGCCGGGGCTCCCTCCGGCGCCGAATTTCAAAGTCCAGTTTCCAACAAAACAATAATTCATGAGTTTCCCCTCCCTCACCCTATCCCTCCCCACATCCCAACCTCCAGCTGGGATTCACAGGCACGGCTGGAAGGATTTGGAGTCTATTTTTAGCCTTTTTCCACCAGCTCCGATTACGGACACCTCAGTCTCCGGGAGGGCGTCGGAATCATAGATCTGGCTTATGTGAGGCTCAGCCGAGCAGGGACAATGGATCCAGAGATATCCAATGGATAGAAAACTTATTTCTCCTGGTGGGACCAGGTCCCACAGAAGCTGCTGTGTCACTGTTGGAAATGCTGGAATACTTGGAATCTCCTACTCACACACCACCCCAATCCCAGATGGTTTGGGTGGGAAGGGACCCCAAAGCTCATCCCATTCCACCCCCTGCCATGGGCAGGGACACCTTCCACTATCCCAGGTTGCTCCAAGCTTTTTCCAACGTGGACTTGACACCACCAGGGATGGGGCAGCCAGAGCTTCCCTGGGAAGTCCTTTCCAACCCTGCTGGAGGCGGAAGCAGAGCTCCCTCCGTTATCTCCTCCTGGCAGGAGCCCAGCACAGATCAATCCCTTCCTGGTTATCCATTAACTCCAAAGGGCTCGTTCCCAAGACGGAGAGAACACCTCCATTGATTTAGGAAGGCATAAAGGACCATCCTCAGGGAGGAACACACATCCTGGGAGACCTCAGCATCCCAGGAGACCTCAGGAACTGGAAGCGCAAAGGATCAACCCAGGCCTGGAGCAGGGTAGTGTCACCCACCCGCTCCGGACAAGGACATCCAGGCTCCATGGAAAACCCCTGTCCACTCTGCCAGGACAAACAAGGCCACAAGGGCTGGATGTGCTTCCCAAGGAAGTTCTGTGGTGGGAAGGATGAATAGAGACTGCTGGAAAATCCAAGGAGAGATTGCTGGAAGAGGCCAGGAATTACATCTGCACCATCACCCTCAGATCACCGTTTCCTTTCCCTCTTTTCCAATGGAAATACAACCTGGAATCCTTGGAAAAACCCTGTGCCATACTGGTTTCCATTGAATTAATTAACAATTAGATCCCAGCTTTAAGTCATTAAATATTCCTATTATTTTCCCTCCTTTTCTTTGCTTGCTCGGGAATGCTTCAAAAATGGTTGGAAAGTTTGGGTTTTTCTTCTGTAGTTCCGGATTTTTTGTCAATGGATTGGAAACAGCTTTTCTCAATAAGCTGAAATTCTTTTCCCAAGGCCACCAACACACCCAGCAGCCAGAGAATCTCCTTGGAAAACACGACTACATCCCTAAGGAAGGCTTTTAATAGGTTTTATAGCAGCATCCCCCATTCCTGCTGTGTCCACATCCATATATTTTCATCCTTAAAAACGGAATTAAAGCAGCCTCTCCTAAACATGGATTATTCTGTGTTTATCCTAGGATAGCAGCCAGAGTTGGATGCTTTCCTTCCCCCGGAGAGGAAGGGTTTCCAGAAGAGCCAGTATCCTTTTATGAGGCTGATACAGCTCCGGGTAGGGAAAAAAATCCCACAAAACCATCCCGAAACATCAGGCACTTCAACATTCCAGCACTTTTTATAGGCATTTTTATAGGAACTCAGTAGTTCAGCCACCTTTGAGCTCTTAATTCCCTGATAGTCCCTTCAGGAGCAGCCATAAAAACAATTCCATGCAGCCATTAATAGGATTACGTGCTTCCAGGCATTCCTTTTCCTGCCTGGATTTCTCCTGGCTGGTCAGCGAGCTCCAGTACTTCTCCTGCCCTTATTCCTTGACCCTGTAAGCCATAAATTCAGCTTTTCCCTTTTCCAGAGTATGAATTATGTGGAATTATTCAGCTGGGAACAGCTCTCAGGCAGTGACACCCTGCTTTACAGCTCCAGAGCCGTGTCCTGCGGGACACTGGGAAAATCCCACTTTGGACTCACCCAGCTCACAGAAGGATCCCAGCACGTTGATGTTCATCCAAAGGGGAGATCTCCACACTGTTCAGGCTGGAATATCCAATAGATTGACTATTTGGGATATATCCTTGTCTGAGAGCACTCACACTCCTCTTCTATCCCTGTTATTCCCATCCACTCCCAAAAAATTCCTTGTTTGCACTAAAATCCTTCTTTTTATAGGACAGGCTGAATTTAACCTGGAATAACTCAAAGCATCCAGTTCCTTCCTTAATTTCCTTCTCCACTGAAGGAGAGATTCCTAGAACTGACCTGGAGGGACAGGGATCATGGAATCCTGGAATGGTTTGGGTGGCAAGGGACCTTAAAGATCCAGTTCCATCCTTGCCATGGGCAGGGACGCCTTCCACTACTTCCAGGACAACTTCCAGCTTGATCCAACCTGCCAGCGGGATGGCAAATCCACAACCTCTGGATGTTCCCCCAAGTGTTTTCCCACTCCAAAGGCTGGAATCCAGAGCAGAGAGAGCTGGAGAAGAGACAACCAACCACCAGTGATTCCCTGGACCCTTCCCGAGAGCTGCATACCAAATTCCTGGTGTCCTTCCCACCTCTCCCACTCACTCACTCACTCACCACCCTTTAAGGCAGAAACCTCAGGCAAATCCCAACCATCTGTGTCCAGGACATCCTTGGGAATAGTCACATACTCCAGCCATGCTTCCAACATCCATTTTATACAGAGTGCCATAGAATATACAGAAAATTTATATACATCCATGTTTCTGGAATTGGGTTATAATTCATCCGGATCTTTCTTTACAGCGGGATTAGTTCGGATCTTTCGTACAGAGGTACAAAAAAAGTCACATGGAGAATGAAGGGCACATGAGGAGTGCTTGAGTTTCCTTGGAATCTTCATGCTGGGGCAGCTCGGAGCAGGGATTCAGAGGGCAGCATTCCCGGGATGAGCATGGGGACGCAAGATGCTGGGCTGTTTTCCCCCCCATTTGCATATCCGAGTGCTCCAAAAGCCCTGCCAGAGGCAGCGGGAGCGGCTCAGAGCTCCCTGGAAGGGCTGGTTCTCCCAAAAATGCCAAAGGCTTCAGCTCTAAGGAGGCAATTAGGATCCAGCAGGAAATTAATCCGGAGGTATCCTGCTCTGAGCTGCCCCAGCACGGGATGGGACACAGGTGACAGGCAGGAAGGCCTTTTCCAGAGAGGCAGAGCCAAAGGAAAGGGGCTTGCAGGGCACAACATTCCAGACAGGGAGGCAGAGCCCATCCCCAAATTCTCTGTGCCATTAGGAATTCCGCTTAGCGCCAGGACAGGAGCTCGAGAGTATTCCCTGGACTTGTGGAGGGAAAGGTGGGAAGCTGGAGCTGCAGGGTGAGGCCACTTCGGCACCAGCGAGCACTGGGGACATCCTGGGAAAGGAGTTAGGACCCAAGGAGTGTGGCAGTGTCCTGGGAAAAACCCCCTGCCGGGATCCCTCTGCACACAGACTTCCCAAAATTGGATATTCCGGCAGGACGGGCCTGTGCCAGCCCTGCCTGGGACTTCCGACTCTGAGCCATCGGAACTGCACAAAGCCCGGGGTGGGAAGCAGGGGAGTGGAATCCCAAGAAAAACCAACATCAAGGCTTGTTCCTGTGCTGCAAGGATTTTCAGGAATCAAGAGGTGGAGACAGGGAGAGCTTCCCTTCATCCCACAGGTGTGCTGGGAAGGTGGGAATGTCAGGACACGGAGCACGGCATGACACAGTGATGTCAGAGGGACTGGACACAGCAAGGAAAGCAGGAAGAATTCCCAGGGAGCTTACCTCTGGAAGGGGCTGCTCCAGAGCCAGGGAGAAACACGATGTGGGTTGGAGGAAATCGCCTGCCTCAGGCCAGGATTTGCTTTTGGCACTTGGATACGACCTCAGACAGCAGGGAAAAGTGGGAAGATGCGGGAAAGTCCCGGCTGAGGCAGAACAGGACAGCTCGGGAGCAAGGACAGCTCCTACCAGACCTTGGCCACACTTCTGTACTCCCAGAAAAGTGGGAAAGGAAGGTGGGAGATGTCTGATCCCAGAAATCTGGGACCTGAAGCCAGGGAGAACAAAGGCACAAGAGGTATGAACTCAAAATTTTAACATGGAAAAAACAATGGGAATGGAGACAGCAAAGCGCTCAGAGGCTGAGGATGATTCCCTAAGACAAAGCAAGGAATTGCCCCAATCCTTGGACGTTTGGAATTTCCAGCCCTTAAGCAGTTCCTCCGAGCTGGAAGAAAGGGAAGGACATCAGTGACTGCTGATCAGCCCCCTTCCCATCCCTCTCTCCATCCATAACTCCACTGTGGATCTGACTGGAGAGCAAAGGACTCCCAGACCAAATTCCAGCTACCAGCTGCAACATTCCCTCCTCTCCTCCTTCCCACAGCTGCCAAGGCTGGGCAGTGTTTGCCTCCAGCAGGATCCATGGAGCATCGCCTCCTCCACGCAGGAGCCATGAGAGGGAGCTTTGGCATCAGAAATGAGGCTCTTCCCGAAATCCAGTGGCTCTTCCCAAAAGTCAGCGCTGCACAGGCTTGTTTGGGAACAAAGCAACGAGCCCAATTCCAGGCAGTGCTTTCCAGCTGCTTCCTTCAGGGGAATTTCTCAGCAGAGCAGTCCATGCGGAGCCACCGCTGGAATTCCAACCTTCCCTTTCCTGCGGCACCATAACGCTGCAGGGAATCACAGAATTCCAGAATAGTTTGGAAGCTCGTCCAGTTCCCACTCGCTGCCATGGGTAAGGACACCTTTCCCTAGCCATGGTTGTTCCAAGCCTTATCCAACCTGGCCTGGAATATTTCCAGGGGTGGGGAGTCCACACCTCCCTGGCAACGTTTGGATGTTCCTCAAAGGCTGCAGTTACAACCACCATCCCATAATCTGTGGGAATGAAATATTCCTGCTCCCATCCTGCAAAGCCAGGATGTCTATTGCCAAGGGAAGAATATCCCAGAATGGATAAGGGTAAAGCCAGCATTGAGGGGAGCTCCAACCCAGCAATTCCCAAGGCAAACACAGCTGCCCATGGAAATTCAACGGAGGTTCTTGGATACAGCCCCAAAACACAAATCCAAACACACCCATTCCAGCGATAATTAATCCCACCTAATTCCCATTGCCAGGAGTAATCCTGATTATTCCTATGTCCCAATTTGTAAATGAAAGCTGTGTGGGCGATTCCATGGAAATAAATATTATCTGCCTGCAGGGAAAGAGCAGCAAAAGCTGGGAAAACATCAAAGTGCATGGAGAATGTGTTAGATACTGATCCTGGATCCCCACGCTTGGAGCTTTCCCTCCCTCTTATGTGCCCTTGGAAACAGATTTCCCACTTAAATACTGCTTGGGACCATCAGCTATTCCTGGGATCTAACATCCTAAAAGAGCAGAACTGGGAATCACTGGAATTCTATATCCACACTCCCCACCAGCTGTGCCATCCCAGCCCTCTGCAGACACCAAAGTACCTCCTACAAATCCTGTTTACTTCGGAAAAAAGGTCCTAAAAAGTTCCAAGAATCCCATTTAACTGCTTTGGATCATCGTGAGATGGTGGGGAATAGTTTTCCCATGTTTCCTATGTGCTACCAAGGATGTGGGATGAGCCACCAGCACCCAAGAGAAAGGAGGGATGAGGTGGCTCCTGAAACAGGTGAGAGGAACAGGAAGCAAAGAAAAGAGGGAAGTTTTAGGAGGAAATGAATATTCCAAACGGAGAAGGCAGTCCCGAAGGAGAAGGAATACTGATAAATATTGGAAAAGGGCTGGTATGTCCCCAGCACTGCAGGATCCTTCCCAAATTTTTGGCACTGCTGCAACGAAATCAACAATAAAATCAATTTACTGGTGCAGAAGAGCCTCAGCTCCATTCCTCTTCCAAGAAACTCTTGGAAAAGTCTGTGTTGGAAAGGACCTTTAAGGTCACTCAGTCCAAGGAGGAAGGATCAGAATGGATTTTAAGGATGAGGTATGGAATGGGTGACTCTGGGATCTGGGGTGTCAGGCACTTCCAGCGCTGCCTCTGCACAGGGTGGAACATCCTGTTGGAATATTGTGGGAATATCCGAAGATTAGAAGGCACAAAGCTGAAGAAGCAGAAGCCAAGAGATTCGGAAAACTGGAGATGCTTCGTATTCCCAAAGGCAGAGTGGGAAGAGAAAGCAGGAAGTGTTTACAGTACAGATGAAGGAGGTAGCTGCAGCTTTAGCATTTATTTCAGCATTCCAAGGTGTGTTTTTCCAGGAGGAAATGGGAGATCAGCCTTTCTGAATGCCCAGATAGCGAAGGAGTGATGGGAATGGAGACACGGAATGCTAGGGGATCGAGACACAGTGATGGGGATCAAGACACGGAGACATTTAAAGCAGAAATCGTTCCAAGAACGTGGATTTCATTTGGGAGGACTGGATCAGATCTGTTTGTCAACAAACACCAGGAATTATCTGTGATGGGATACAATGAGAGGGGCTCTTTTGTGCCTTTACTCCTTGACCTGTGGCAAGCCCAGCTCCCAGGAATTAGGTATTTCCAGGCTTTTCCAAAGTCCAGTAACCACAGAGCAAAAAAACCGCGGCATTCCAGGCTGCCTCCTGCCAGGGCAAGGGAAGGCCATTCCCATGGGATACAGTTCCAATGGCACAGAGAAGGAAACAGTCACCCAAGGATTGAGTCTTCCAGGACACGGCGGAGGAACGTCAGGGAAGGGACTTTCTAGTGCAACATTTGAGCCATGGAACATCAGCAGGTTCCCACTGGAATCATTTTAGGAGGGAGATATCCCACTTTTCCTCACCTGGAGGCACCTCCCACCAGTAGTTCCATCTAATCCCAGGTATCCATGTCGCTCCCAGGGACAGAGATGATCCTTTTCCTTAGTGTTTTAAAGTGCTTTGCAGATCCCAAGCTCTGCCTTAGTGCTAAGGGTTAATTCCCGCCGGGAATAAGGGCAGGAATGAGCTCCTTATCCCGACTCCTGGGCCAGGAGGGGAGCTAGCCTGCTAGCCCCAGCCTCCCTGCCCCTCAGCTCCCCTTTTCCCCTCAAAGCTTCCCGGATTTTTGTGCGTATTCCTGAAAAATCACCTTGGTAGTGTTTCCTGAGTGCAGGAATTCCTCCTTACCCTGTGCTGTACTCCCGGACCACCTGCTCCCTGCTCCTCTTTTAAGGACCTACAAAAACAAAAGGAACTTCTGGTTGCTCAGAATAAAAGGAGCTTTCCTTCTCCAAATCCCTCTGAATCCAGAGGGGCTTCCTCCCTCTGATTCCACTCAGGGAAAGGTCACCTTTGGAACCTTAAACCACAGGGATAATGTTTTCCTGCCCGCTTGAAGCACTTCTGAAGGCTCTGTAACGGGTAAGGAGCAGGGGCTGGAGCACCCCACGCTGGATGGAGTGGGACATCAGCACTTGGACACAGAATCCCGTGGAATTCCGTGCGCCCAGGGTTATTTACATCAATGCACGCTGGTTATAAAGTGCTCCTTGATGGCATCGGATCCCACTGGCTCCCGGGAAGCACAGCCCTGACCCATCCTGGGGCTTCTGGAGCCCCCGTGGAGAACAGGAACCCCGGGATTTGCCAGGAGCTGAGCTCCTGGGAAGCACAGTGTCCTCCCACAATGGAAATAGCGCCAGTAAGGAGAGGGAAAGGGAGCAACCACAGGATTCTATGGAAGTTAAACCAGGAATTTCTTTTCCAGGGAGGGAGGACGGAACTCCGGGGAGAGCCATCAGTAACTGCTGAGCTCTGAGGGGGACTTGGGTCAATTCAAGGCCTTTTCCAGGTCCCAAGAATGTGTCATTTCCTAGGATAGGTAGTTTTCCTCCTGCTCCCATCATTGGAAAACCTGCCTGGAGAGGTGGAGCAGGCTCCTCCGGGCCCGGAGGCTCAGGTAGTTTTCCTAACAACTTGCTCAAGCTTTCCTACACGGAATTGTGCAGGTGGAGAGAGGGTGGGAGAGGGGAGCAGGCGGCTACCCCCGAATCCAAGCCACTTGGGAAGCAGGGGTCTTGGAATCCTGCCTGCCCATCCTCTCTTGCCTCAGTTCCCAGAGGGAACAGCATGGGAAGGAGAGGATGACTGTGGATTTTCCTTCGGGAAAGCCTCCCTATTTCCTTAATAAATACCTTCCAGCCAGCTCAGCAGCTCTGTAAACATACAAGAGATTGCAACACCAGGAAAAAGTCCATCTTTTCCCTGAATTCCCAACGACAGAGGCTGGCACTGATCCGTGGATGCTGCATATGGGTGGTGTGAGGACCCCCAGGGATCCAGGAGAGACTCCCAGACTCCGCAGGGGCCTGGAAAACAACACCGGGTGCATTTTGCAGTTGATCCATCCACATCCGTGCAGCTCTGAGATGATTCCTGGCAGTCCCACGGGAATGTCGCCGGCTCGGAGGGGTCCAGGGAACCAAGGAGAGATGAGGGTGATATCCAGGAGAACTTTCTGCCAAAGGAGGGACGTGGCAGACGGATTGGGCTCTTGGGAACAGCGTCCTTCCCTCTCAGGAGTATTCGGGGGAGAGAAACCATGGTGCCAGCCCCATTCCTGCTGCGCCTGGCCAGGAAGGGGGGACTGGATTTGGGGGGAATACAGCCCCAATGGCTTTAAAACAGGAGTGTCCTACAAAAGCAATCCCCATGGAAGTGTGCTGAATTGGATCTTGGGCCGGATCCGTGGTAGTGCAACAGGGCCCAAAGTCTCAATCCGCTCATTTCCCAAACCACCGGCTCGGTCCTGAGGGGAGGGGTCTGGCCCGGCCCCCTCCTGCTTCCATCTATCCAGGTATCTCACTCCCAAACTCAGCAGGTGCCTCGGGGCAAGGAATCTGCCTCTGGAATGAGACAGGCTGAGGTAGGGAACTTTAGTGCCTCAGACCCTCTCAGGCCCCGTGGGGCAAATCTTCTCCCAGCCGCAAGCACGCGATTCCAGCACAATCCATCCTCCAGACACCACCACTGTGTCACCCCAGAAGGGATTTTTCCAGCTGTCTCCTCTGATCCCAACTGCCCGATGACAGCCTCCTCCATGGATTATCCCACTGGGATCACTCCACCCCTTTCCCCTGCACTAAAGGGCCGAAATCATGAGGTCGTCCTGCTTGGCAGGGCTGGTTACGTGTCCGGAGGGGGTGGAAGTCCGGATTTTGTCCGTGGCCAGGCATTCCTGGCTGCTCACACCCGTGGGAGTGATATCCATGAGTTCTCCGGATGAACTAAGGGGGAAAGAGGGCGACACAGAGATTCCCGACGAAGGATCCGTCGAGCCCGCAAACAACCTCGGGGGCTTTGGGACCAAGTTGGGCTCGTACTGCGCCCTCAGCAGGATCTCCTGGTCGCTGACGGATTTGGGAATCTCCGCAAAGTCGCTGGAGCTGTCCGACACCATCATGCAGTAAATGTCCTGGAAGGAGCTGCTTTTGCTGTCCAGGTTGAAGAGGCTGTCGATGAACTCGGCGAATTCCAGCACCTGGGGGCTGGGAACGTCGGCCAGGCGGCCGTTGTGGAGCGCCGGCTCTTCCCGAGGGGACAAGGACGCGCGCTCCCCGTCGCTCCCGGTGCCCTCGGCACTGCAGCGGCGCTGGGGGGTGGTGCCGCCGCTGTTGAGGACGTTTTCCGGGGGCTGCGTCTCCTGGGAATGCTTGGAGAGGCTGTCGGCAGCCAGCAGCTCTGTCCGGGAGCTGAGGGAAGGGTTTTCCTCAGGGATAACGGGGTCTATATAAAAGCAGTGCGTCTCGTCCTTCTCCATGACCGCATGGAGGCTGGGGGAGCCCCGGATGCTCCGGAAACCAGAGGAGCGCCGGGAATCGAAGCTGTAGATGGATTCGTTGTCCGAGAGGCTCTCCATGGTGGCCAGAGGGGCGCGGCGGTCCTGGAGCTCCACGGAGAGACGTTCCTTAGTGTCCAGGAGAAGCAGCTCCACGGGGTCTTTCTGCACGGGAGAAAGCGGCTTCGTCTCGTAGAACCCCTCCAGGCTGATTTCTGAATGCGATTTGCTCCTGCAATGGGAAACAGAGAACATGAGGCTGCAGAATTCCAGAACAGCCAGAGGATCCAAGAGTTCCTCACACAGCTCCTCCAACCAGAGGCATCCACAACTCCCGGGAATCTCTTCTCGCTCTGTCCTCCCAGCTGGAAATATCACAAATGGATTCTCCCTCTGCAAACTCTGGTTGTTGCCCTCCTCCCTTTTTTTCCTGGCTCAATAAATCCTTCTCTCCTGCCCAGAGAGGTTGTGGACTATCCCTGACAGTGTTCCCAGCTGGACGAGGCTTGGAACAACCTGGGCTAGTGGAAGGTGTCCCTGCCCATGGCAGGGCTGGAACTGGGTGATCCTTAAATCCCTTCCAACCCAAACCGAATTTGGCTCCAAGTTTCACCTTGGGAAAACCCCGCCTGTCTGGATAAGGAGAAAAAAGGAAGTTTCTTCCATGCCTTTTTCTGACCTTGCTGCACTCCAATTCCTAAGCAACACAAGGGATTTCCCCCCCCTGACATTCCCCAAGACATCCTGAAGCTTTAACTCCCACAAAGGCAGCCCATGCATCTGTCTTTCCCACAACCATGGATCACAATGCTCCAAGAGGTAGAGGACCCACACCTGGAGCCAATATTTCATGGAAAATCCCTCCTTACTTGGTACTGCTGTTCCTTCTGTCTGCTGGGATGGCTCCAGTTCCGATCTGCACAGAGGGGCAGCTGGGCAAGGGCTGGCTCTGGAATATCAGCTCCGGGGTGAGATCCACTTCCGTAGGACTCACCATCACTTTGGCTGCAGAAAGCAGAGCTGTTTTCCCCTTGTTGTAGTTCTCCAAGACCTGTTCAGGGGAAGCAGAGGAACAGCAGGGATTGACTGGAGGCTTTCCAACAGCTGGATTGGCCTCTTTCTTCCCAGAGCCTTCTGGAAGCACGGGGAGATATAGGATTAGATGGATAAATCCTGACATATCCCCGGATGTCACCTGGGCTCCAGTTTCATGGCAGCTCCTGGAATGAACCATTACCACCCAACCTCGTGTCATTCTGACATTAAATGTGGAAACAGGAGCTTCTGGGACTTTGGGAATTCCATTCCCAAACCTCACCACGCTCCACTCCAACATCCCATGCCAAGACTGAGAGGGAGCATCCCCTTTCCTCCTCTTCTCCAAAATAAATGGCCTGGTGTATTTAACCAGCAGCATTCCAGGGCAAGGCTGGCCTGTGCTGGTGTTTTTTGGGATGGCAATTCCCTGCCTTACCTTGTTGAGCCCTTCCATGACCACATAGGGGAGGTGTTCGTGCAGCATGGCCGGGGAGATGATCACCTCGTTGAAGGCCTTGTTGTCCCCCCAAATGGCAAAGTAAGTGGGATCTTCCTGCTCACAGCAGCTGGAAAAAGGGTCCAGACAACAGGGAAAACAGGATGGAAGAGCAGGGCAGTGTTTTGGCACGTGAAAACATCAGGATGCAGAGGGAGAAAAAGGAAAAACAGAGGGAAGAGATGTTAAAATATGTACTGCTCCAAAATTCTGCATTATCCAACAGGGACATGATTATCCAGTACCCAAATGAGTTCCAAGAGAGCTGCAGAGGAACTTTGGACAAGGGCCTGGAGTGACAGGACAAGGGGAAATGGCTTCCCGCTGACAGAGTGTGGGTTTAGATGGGATATTGGGAAGAAATCCTTCCCTGTGAGGCTGGGGAGGCCCTGGAATGGATTTCCCAGAACAGCTGTGGCTGCCTCATCCCTGGAAGTGTTCCAAGCCAGTTTAGATGGGGCTTGGAGCAACCTGGGATAGTGGAAAGGTGTCCCTGCCCATTGCAGGAGGTAGAACTGGGTGATCCTAAGTCCCTCCCAACCTGAACCATTCCAAGATTACATGTGCTGGTTTAGATTAGATATTGGAAGATATCTAATCCTCTTCCCTGTGAGGGTGGTGAGACTGGAAAACTGGGATGGATTTCCAAGGGAAGCCATGGCTGCTCCATCCCTGGAATTTTTAAAATCCAGGCTGGACTGGGCTTGGAGCAACCTGGTCTGGTGGAAAGCATCCCTACCCACGGATCTCCACAGTCCCAACCCAAACCATTCCCTAGCTCCACCAGCACAGACACAACCACTGTCCCCGTGAGACAGCAGGGAAGAAAATCCGCTTCTCCTTGTGTCAGAGAGAGTTTTCCAGCAGGAATTCCAGCAGGAACTGCAGGACTCACCAGCACTGCTCGGCAGGGTGGTTGTGCACCACGTGGATGATGCGGCCAGGGGGGTACAGGGGGGTGCTGGCGCTCAGGGCGATGGTCAGGTCACTGGGATGTGTCCAGAGCCGGTTGCTCGTCACCGAGTTCTCCTCCGGCTCCTCGGGAAGCTCGGATTTGGGAATGCACTTGGTGGCCCCCACGATGATCCGCCACTGGCCCCACAAAGAGAGAGAGAGAGAGAGAGAAAGAGAGAGGAAGGGAGGATTTGAGGAGAGAAAAGCAAAGAAAAGCAGATTCACCTCATAAGATTTGAGAGATTTCAACAATTCCAGAGGCAGGACATTCCCTGTTTGCTTTCACACAGGAGGGATTTGCCTAAGGAAGGTGTGCGAAACACCAACAGAGGTGTCGAGGTAAAACACAGAGACACTGGGAATAAATAAGGAACAATACAAAGACAGGAAAACAGGGAAGCTGGAGACAGAGATAATCCAAGTGTTTGTGAAAGCTGGTTTTCCTTTCTCAATTATATACCCTCTCCAGGTAAATTCCATCATGTTTTATGGTTTTTTTCATCTTAAAGACTGAGGAGGGACAACTTCCCACATTTCCTATCTCCAAGGCATGAGCAGACCTCTTATCCTGAAACAGCATCACCTGGATGTTCCTACAAGCACAGCAACAGCTGTACTTCCAGCGTGTTCCCAGTTTTTACTGGCCAGGAAAAGCCGCAGTTGGAATACAGACTTTAAAAGAGGCTCAGACAGAAAATTCCCTGCTTGGTTATTTGGGATCTGTGATGGTGAAGTTGCAGCATGTGAGCCAGAATGATCCCACTGAGCTCTCCAGCTCTTTCCATCATTCCTCTCATTCCCTAAATAATGATCCTGAGGAGACCTGGAGGAAACCTGCCCTTCCTGTCACTAAAACTCCCCATCCCCGCTCAGAGACATCTCCAGGTGTTGGTTCTTCCCTCTTACCTTTGGTTTGGTGCTTCTTTGGAGAACATCCAGAAGCTGCCGGCGAAATCCCTCCAGCTGAGAGAGACCAATCCTGGAAGAGAGGAAGATGGGATCACGGAAAAGAGGAAGATGTGACTCTCGAGAAGGAGATGTGGTTATGGAAAAGAGGAAGATGTGATTCTGGAAGAGATGAAGATGTGATTCTGGAGAAGAAGAAGTGAGTCTGGAAAAGAAGAAAATGATGGACTGTGGAAGAGGGGAAAACGTGTTCACAACACCTGGGCAGGCAACAGGACAAGAAGGATACAGAGCACAGAAAAACGAGGAATTGTGTTTCAAAGGACACTACAAGGATACAACATGGAGCAGATGGATTCAGAGGTGGGCTGTGGCATCACCCAGGAGCCGGAGCCAGGAGTGAGAGGCCACAGGGAATTACCAGGACAATAACCAGGATCAGATCAGTGAACAGGAAAGGAGGGAGGTGACGGTGGAGAACAACACGGAACAGGTGAGTTGGAAAAGTGTCCCAGAGCTGAATGACGCCCCTGAGGAGATGACAGGATGGACAGGATCATGGCATCCAGGTAAATCCCAGCTTGCCTGGCTCCCGCTCCAAGTCCCTGCTCAGCAGAACGTATCCCAGGAGATGAGGAAGGTGAGGAATGAAGTGGTTTGGAGAGAAGGTGACATGGGACAGGGATTTTGGGACAAACTGGTCCAAATGTGGTGAAAGCACATCCAGAACAGGGCTGAGATAACACAGGGAACCAGGAAGGTGGTACTGATATTCCAGGTACCACAAGGAGGGATTCCAGAGGCAGGACATTCCCCCTTTTCTTTCATACAGGAGAGATTTGCCTATAAAAACCCCAACAGAGGTGTCCAGGAAAAACACAGTGACACAGAACCAGGAAGAAAAACAGGGAGCAATGCAAGGACAGGAAAATGAGGAAACTGGAGACAGAGATGATCCAAGTGTTTCTGAGAGGAAACAGATGATTTGGGACAGAACAGCAGAGATTCATCAAGGAATTCGCACACTTCTCCACTTGCCTGGGCACCAGATCTTTGCCAAGCACCACCGCAGTCACAAACTCCTTGGAATACTCCATGGCATCCTCACTGGAAGAGAAACAGGAGCAAGAAGAAGCAAACAGTGTTTCATTCCCAGTTTGGTGGCAGGGAAACCAGGGGCACAAACCCCAATCCAAGCTGCTCCAGGCTTTGGGGATTTGCACCTTGGAGAAGAAGAGCCTGATCTCCACATCCCATGGCCCAACCATTACCCTGCACATGGCTCTGGATATACCTGGGAAAGGAAGTGCTTGAACTCACTGCCTCACAATCATTTTCCAGTAGTTTGGGAATGGCAGGACAGCCAAGGAAGAAGATATCCCATGCTCCTGAGACTACAATGTAGCACGAAATAACCCCAACGTTTGGGAGAACTCAGATGGCAAATTTCTGCAGCAGCCTGAGTTCCAAGAGAAGAGGGAAGGAATCAGGATTCCCACTCTGACTTTCCACAGGAAGAGGCTGCCTCACTGACCTAGGGATGATCCTGGGCACAGCACAAGTCAGGAGCTACCAAGGGAGCCAGGAGTGGAAGTTTGGAGCAGAAGGTTGTAAAACTCTCCTGAAACATCCTCCTCTGTAGCTCTGAGGCTGCAGAAGACCCAGGAATACTACAAGGAATGTCAGCATCCAGATCCAGCAGCAGGATGGTTTAAAACTCTTGGCTGCTCCTGGAATATGATGCAGGAACTACCACAAGAAGCCTCTCACGATCCATAGCTGATTCCAAGGATCCCCGTGGTATCTGTCAGGGCTAGGAAGACCTTCCCTCACTTCACAGCAATCCAATGGGATGTTTTGTTTGGGAATGACATGACCAGAAGGTCTGTTCCCATTTATAACGGGAGGAATTCAGGATTAATCTCTCCCTGGTTTTGTCCCATGGCAAAGGGAGAGAAACCAGAACAAGCCCTGTGACCAGTTTTAGGCTGCAGTATGACAGAAATCACATCCCAATTCCAATTTGTCTGGAAAAGGAGTCTGAACAACCGGATCAGCTGCTGCAGACACCTGCATTGCTCGAGTGTCTCCCTTATTCCCATCTGTTCAGGGAGATGGGGAAACTGGGAGTGAGCAGAGAATAAGGAAACTGCACTTTTCCATTAAAATCAGAGCCACGGATAACTCAGGTATAAACCAGGATATTCGGGAAAGCGGCCCCCTGCCGTCCTAACCTGAATTCCAAACTATATCCCAGAGGAAACACTCGGCTTCTGCAGGCTGCCTGTCCGTTTCACTGCTCCCTAGAGCCCCACAAGCAGGATCCAGCACATCCCAGGTGTATCCCAACACCTACCTGAGCAGCCCACCTGGGGGGGAATAGGCAAAGCACTTCAGGGATGGATACTGGGGGCGCAGCAGGAAGGACAGGATGGCAGCTGTGCCAGCTCCCAGGGAATGCCCAACCACAATCAGACCGTAGTGTTTTGTTCCTCTTCCCTAAAAAACATGGAAACAACAAGGAATAGAGGTCAGGTTGGAAATTAAATTGAATTTATCTCCCAGAAATCTCTCCCTTTCCCCAGTTTTGGAGTCTTCCTTTATACATGAGCACTCCAGATTCCAGCTGAACAGCTCCTTGCTTGTTCTGAATCATGGAATCTTCTTGGAATCCTGGAATGGTTTAGGTTGGAAGGGAAGGGAGAGGATCATCCCATTCCACCCCCTGCCATGGGCAAGGACATCTTCCACTAGCTCAGGGTGCTCCTAGCCCCGTCCAACCCATCCTGGAACACTTCCAGGGATGGGGCAGACAGCTTTTCTGGGAAACCTGTGCCAGGGACTCACTGAAGGCTGGAATTCATTCACTTCTGGAATTCTACATTTGGCCTACTGGCACTTCCCTGAAAGAAAAAAAGGTGGGAAGAAAAAGGAAAGGCACATCAGCTGTTTGAATTACTCAGGATTTGATGGGAGCCTTTTGCCCTTCCTGTTAACATCCAAGCCCACACAGAAAGTGCCTCTACACCTCACTGGATGCTTTTCCCTGGAATATCTGTCCTTGGCAACCGTCAGAAACAAGGTCCTGGGCTGGTGGGACCTGGGATGGCACTTACGGACCTAAAGCCAGGAAAAATTCCTCCTGAGTAACAGGAACAACCCCCATTTTCCCTTTCTAGGCAGAGAGGAATGAAGCTCCATCCCAAAAAGCCGGATTCTGGCTTGTCTCTCCCTCCATCCACCAAATATCCCAAGGCAGCCTTTCAACAACTATTCCCGACATATAAACCAAGGTAAGCTGCTTCCCAACATTTCCCTTGAGTCCTGTGACATCTCCCTGCCACTGGGAATGTGCCCACAGGGACAGTCAGCACGGCATTCCGAGGAAAATCTCCATAAAGATGGGATTTTAGTTCCTGCTGATTTGGTTTTAATGCTCCCTGTCCCGCATTGCCACCACGTGGGACTTCCTGCCTCAGGAAAAGGAAAATAATCAGGAGCTCTGCAGTGAGCAGAGTGCTTTATTGGTGCTTCCAAAATAAAAAAAGCCTTGTGGGAAGTCTGGATGGGGCTTGGAGCAACCTGATCTTGTGGAATGTTCTCTGCCCATGGCAGGGGGTGGAATGGGATGAGCTTTAAGGTCCCTTCCAACCCAAACCGTTCCATGAATGAGTAACTAGGTGGAAATCCAGAGGGACAGGAATTAAAGGAAGAGCTGAGAAATGAATGCAACAGACTCAGGGACACTGAGATTCCCTTAAAACCCAGTTTTTTATGGAAATCTTATCCTCTGTCCAGAGACAAACTCATACTCACCAAATCCCGTCCAAAAGCTTGGGACAGCACCATCTCCTGCTCCAGCTTCTTCTTGATGTACTCAGCAGACAGCACCATGCCCTGTGGGAAGCAGGAAGACACAGCAGGATGTAAATGGGATCTCAACATCCAGCAGCCAGAAGGTGAGGAAGCTCTGGAATGTCCATCAGCATGGAGGGAGAACTGACTCCCCTCTGCATTTCCAAAATTTTGGCGTTTAAGGGGTAATTAAGGAACACTCCAAGGGCCTATTCCTGAGCTTTTAGAGGGAAAACCCTTAAACACAGGATTGTGGATTTGGTACTTCGGGCCCCAGGACCTGGGGCAGAACAGAGAAATAGACTTGGCTATTCTGAATATCGGTGTTTTAAAAGCCAAATTATCCTATTCCAGGTAAATCTGTAAAGGAGTTTTCCATTTAAATCTGGGAATAAAAGTGTGAATTATTCTGAGATAATAATACAAACACCAACAGGAAAAGTGGCAGCACTAGGAATTAGTTCCTGCCTTCTCCAGCCATAAGTATTAAGGGAATTTGGCTGTCAGAGGACATTCATCCCAAATTATTAAAAGTTTTTATTCCCTAGAAGTTAAGAAGTGCTGGAAGATGGGGAAGATCATATCTGTGTCTAAACATTCCTCCTCTCTGCTGAGGAGTGTTGCTCCCTCTGTGTGGTGATACCAAATCTAGTTGATCCAATTCCAAGTGCAGTTACAAACAAGCAACTGGAATTTGGTTTGTTGCATAAATTCCTGGTGGTGCCACAGTTTAATTCAGTGGGGAGTGAGCCTGAACTCCAAAAAATGGGGGAAAAAATGGGGAAATCATCTCTTTGGCTGTTTTTTCTTTAAATCCCCACCTGAAAATGGTGTAAGTACAATGGGAATGTTACTGGGGGCTCACTCTCCATCTCTGAGATATAAAAGGATTCCTGGCTCCAAAAGCAAAGAAAAATATATGTAAATAACAATATATAAAACCTCAGTTATCCTGGAGAGCTGGATCGGGGGCTGGAGTTAAACATGGCAGGATAACCAGAGGGGAAAATCAGGGTAACATCAGGGAGAAATCGGAGGGACATCGGAGGAAGAGCTGAGGGGGAAAATGGCGGGGGGGAAATGAGGGGGCAGAAATTTGGCGGGAAAATGAGGGGGGAAAAATCTAAATCAGGGATAAATCTAAATCAGGGATAAATCAGGGATATCAGTGCTGACTCTCTTGCAGCAATATCACCTCATCAAGCCTCCAGAGATCAAGTTTTATTCCATTCTCGTGGAATTTCTTGGATTATTTCAAAGAGGGGTGGAAAGGAATAAGAGAAGCCAGTGAGGACAAGAAAGCAAAGAAACATGGAATTTTCCGGGTGCTCAGTATCCAAAATGCCCTTGATCCCAATCTGGATGTTGGAGAGGGAAAGCAGGACAGCGGAGACCCTATTCCATGGAAATGGGAAATATGGGATGCTGCCACCACCACAAAGCACCGCAGTGGTTGTGCCTTATCCCAGCTCCCAGCAGCTCCCCAGCTTCCAGAAGAGTCTCCATTCCCAATCCTAATGAGAAGTGAGCAGCAGGGCACTGATCTAAATTCCCACCATGAATTTGGGATTCTATTTTTAGGGAGCGTGACCCAAATCCACGGTGATGTCACTGCTGGGATGTTAGTCAGCCTTCAGGATGTGTTTTTGGTAATTATATCCTAATGGAGACAGGGATTTTAATTGTTATGGAATGACACTGCAAAATTCCATTTAGATTTTCCATTGGAAAAAATTCCTAAATTTCATGGAATCCTGGTTTGGGTTGAAAGGGACCTTAAGGATCATCCAATTCCATGAGCAGGGACACTTTCCATTAGCCCAGGTTGCTCCAAGCCCCATCTAACCTGGTCTTGGACACTTCCAGGGATGTGGCATCCATAAATTCTCTGGGAAACAAATCCAATTTTGAGTTAATAAAACCATTTGGGCTTAATTTTGGAAGTTGACATGTAAATAAACAAATGGAGCAAGGATTTAGGGAAAGGGAATGGAAATATTCTGCATTGGTTTGCATCCCAAAGGCACAAAACTGCTCTGGGATATTTGAGATTTGGGGGGGAAAGCCTTAGAGGGGTCTATTTAGGAGAGAAAAATGTAGGAAATTCTCATTACTGGATGTTCTACCAACCTGGGATCATGGCTGAGCTTCCAGGACTTTCTAGCAGCTCCTTCTTGTCCTCCTGGTTGGTTCAACACCAGGAAACAAAGCTCCATAACATCCTATTTTCACTAATTTTGTCCTGGGAGCTCAACAATTAAATCTGGATTCACCCCCTTGGCTCGGGATTATTTTTAGAATTAACTTTGTTATAAAATCAGAGGATTTTATTGCAAAAATAGTGAAGTTGGATTCTTCTTTGAGTTATAATTCCTTTTTTTTTTTGGCATTCTAATCCCTAAACTTTAGTTCCAGCTCTATTTTTTTGATGCAGAATAGCTCAGAGCCCTGATAAATACTTTTTAATTGTGACATTGGAGCTGTGCTGTGACAAAAAAATCTCATGTAAACAGCAAGACTGGGAATTTTAGGATGGCTGATGGACACCCCCGGGACAGGTGAGATAGAATCAGCAGGAAAACACCCCAAATCAAACAGATCCTGGGAAAGCTCCCACATAGCCAAGTCCTTGTTTCCAAATTAAATGCGTGAGATATTGGATTTGTTTGGTTATTAAACTTGGCTCCTGGACATTAAAAATGCCTTTAAAATTCCATTATCTCCCTTAGTTTTCCCTCAGGAATCCACAGCACATTACTGTCTGCAGATTAATATTGATAATAATTCCAGACAAAGTGAATATTCCTCTCCTGGCAGCAATCCCAAAAAAAAAAACCAAAACAAAACAAAAAAACCACAAAGGACAAATAAAAGCTCTGGCTGGAACAAAGGGAATAAACTGATAATGTTCCATGGAAGTCACGGGCGGAGGAATATTTTCATATAAAGATCAAAAGCAAAGCCAGTTTCTGCAAGGATCTATTCCTGGATTTTCATTGAACCATGGAATTCTGGAATGGTTTGGGTTGGAAGGGACCTAAAAGCCCATCCAGTCCCATGAACAGGGACACCTTCCACTCGTCCAGGTTGCTCCAAGATCCATCCTCCAAAGTGTTCCTGCCCATAGCAGGGTTTGGAAAAGGACCTTTAAGGTCCCTTCCCCTCCAAACCATCCCAGGATTCCATGATTCTACTTCGTAAAGCAGAGGGAAAAGGTTTGGCATTCTGGCAGGATGCCACGAGGGAAGCAGGAGCTTCCAACTCATGGCTCCCAAGGACTTCCAAGCTCCATATCCCACCTTGGGCAACACCTGATCCCCCCCAGCAGCACTTCCAGCGACTGCTCTGTTCCTTCCAACCTTCACTCTGGATTTTCCTTTCCCAACCTGGCACTGCAGCTTTGGCAGCTGCCAAATTCCCAATCATCTTAAAAACTTGGCACGTTGTTCCTTTGCCAGACAGGGGCAAAGGTCAGCTCTGGAATAAATGGATTTAGCCAGCCGAGAGCTGCTCACAGACACGGAGCATCCATCTAATTTCACGGATCCGAGTCCTGCAGGGATCCTTGGAGGACATTCCCACCACAGCAGAATTTTAAGCACACTCTTAGGCTTTGATTGAAAATTCCTTAAAGGTCGTTGGGAGAAAACATCATTTGAGTGGCTCCAGGAATTTTGTTCTGGGTCTCCACGATGCCCTTCCGAGTTTGGAATTCTCTAATTGTATGGAGTTTTCAATTACACGCCCAGCGATTTTTACTGTTCCCAACGATTTTAACTATTCCCACTAATTATTTAACACCTCAAAGCCCTTTCTGTCACTCCTTTTTCAAGTAATTAAGACCATTTGGGGGTTTATAATTAAAAAGTGAAATAATTAGAAAAATCCACAGGGTTTGGTTTGGGATCATTTTCCCTTTGTTTTCCCCACCTTGTGTCCCAGCCACGTTCCATGGTGCCCCTCAACCGGCAGGCGCTCCGCGTCCCCCGTCAGATCCGTCAGGGCATCCTGGAAGAAAAGCAGTCACCTTGCTTCAGGTGAGTCAAATCTGGGACATGATTCCAAACTGGGAAGGGCTCCAACTCTCTGGAATGTCCACCGGGGAGGCCACCTCATATCCCACTTACTTTTGGGGACAGAGTTCCACGGATGCTGATGACCACCTTCTTCTTGTCATGGTCCACGGCCACGTAGAAAGGGGTTTCATAAACCTGGAAAAGATCAGGAGAGACATTCCCGTTGGATTATCCTCAGGGAAAAGGAGGCAGAGAGAGCAACAGGATTTGTGTCCAAACGACACAAATGGACATGGAGAGAAAAGGGCTTTGTTTCCCTTCTTTGTCCCACTACAGCCGGAAGTGGGTAAATCCTGCTGGGAAGGGGGTCTGGGATTGTCCTTACAGCATCATGGCAGGAAGTGTAGACGATGTCCACGGAGGTCATGTTCTCATCCAGGAAGTGGCGCCGGATGGCGATGGCGTTGCAGCCACAGCAGTTGTCCTCCTCGATGGTGACGCCGGGAGCGTAGCGCGGACGTGACGGGCACAGGCAGCAACATCTGCGGGAGGGAAGCACAGCTTTGAGGGAAAAAGGCTGGATTTGGAGTGGCATTCCCAGAGGAAAGGGAAAGGTGGACACTCCAAGCCCTATCCCTACGGCAGCGAGTGCCGAGGGAAGGATAAAACCACAGAACAGCCTCAAAATCTGGGCTCGGGTGCAGTTTTCCTTCTGAGCACCAGAGAGAGCTACAGTGCAGCCAGTCCCGAAGGAATCCAAGCATGGTGGGGTGGGATGCCTCCTCAAAGGATACTATGCTTGGAAGTGCAGTTTTCCAGCGCTTCAACACAGAAAAGCCAACACTGACCGAGCTCCAGGTTTATTTATAGGAAAAAACCGGGTTTAGAATCATCCCAAAATAAAAAGAGAAGCACGGATTGATTTTCCTTCTTTCTCTCTCATAAATATAAGTATTCCCAAGGAATTACCTTCCTCCCAGTAGTCCAAAAAGTGCCAAAAGCTCATCCCCAAATTGAATCTAGTGACAGAATTCTGGCAGCTGGAAACAAAACCCTGCACCAGGGCAAAAATCCTGAGCTGGAAAAATCCAATTAATCCAAGGGAGCACAGCCCAAGCCAGGCAAATCTTGGAGGTCTTTTAATCAGGACCCAAATGTCAATTCCCTGATTTTTGAGCTCCAAGAAGCTCTTTTTGGACTTGGTGTTGTGCCAGGTGAGTTCTCTCCGCTGGCTGTTCCATGCTCCAGAGAGGATGGAGCAGAGGACAGGCTGGTTTATTTACGAGGAACTGGAAGGGATTCAGGAAGCATTTGGAATATGAGGCCCGGAGAGATGGAAAGAAAAAACATGAGGAGAAAAAGGCAGAAAAGAAATCAAGCAGGGGTGGAACAGCAACAGGATGAAATAAATGTGGGGAAAAACAAAGGGTATCTCTAAATGTGGGAAAGCCAGGCAGGGAAGAAGGGGTGAGGGTGGGCACTCACGAGCAGGATCTGGCCAGGCGGCAGAGTCCACACGTGGGCTTCCTCATGAGGTAAATGGGCCATCCATAGGCAGCCAGGGCGAAGAGCATGTAGTAACACACCTCCCGGTACCGCTGCATCTCTTGCTGGAAGACACGGGACTCCCTGAGCCTGGAAGCTCTTGGAATTTCCCCCCCCCATTCCCTTTTCCCATAGTTAGACACGTGCCGAGAGCCAGCCCCCTCTCCCAGCTACACTGCGGTGACTGAGGACAACGAGGTGGGGATGCCAGGCAAGAGCCACCCCCCCTCCCAAAGATTTCTCTGTCTGATTTCCTGAGGAATTCTCTGGGTATCCCACCCTGCTGCCAAGGAAGCTGTTTCCTGCAGATTTGGAAACGAGTTCCCTAAATATCCCCTTTCCAGCAGGCCGGAGGATGCCCAGAGAGGGCCGCAAAGCCAATTTAGGGCTGTGCCGCAGTTGTATCCTATAAAACCTCAGTTATCCCAGAGAGCTGAATCAGGGGCTGGAGTTAAACATGGCAGGATAACCAGAGGGGAAAATCAGGGTAACATCAGGGAGAAATCAGAGGGAAATCAGAGGAAGAGCTGAGGGGGAAAATGGCGGGGGGAAAATGAGGGGGCAGAAATTTGGCGGGAAAATGAGGGGGGAAAAATTGGGCGGGAAAATCTAAATCGGGGATAAATCTAAATCAGGGATAAATCAGGGATATCAGTGCTGACTCTCTTGCAGCAATATCACCTCATCAAGCCTCCAGAGATCAAGTTTTATTCCATTCTTGTGGAAATTCTTGGATTATTTCCAAGAGGGGCAGAAAGGAAGAGAAGCCAGTGAGGAAAAGAAACCAGGGAACTCAGGTGGGTTCGGAGAATCCCACATCCCAGGGACTTACCGCATTCTTCAGATCCAGGTATTTGGTGTTCCTGGTCACTGGCATTCCGGACAGGAAAGCTAAAATGTCATTGTTTGCCTGGAGGTCACAAACACATAGAAAAATTCCCCTGTGTGACAGCAAGACTAAAATCTGCTCCCAAATATCCCAGTTGGGCCCCTCAAATAGTTCCAATGGTTTTATTCTTGCCTGATTTTAATTCCAGCTCAAGGGGGAAAAAAAAAACATTAAAAGAAACCAATTTCCTACTGGGCTGACAATCTGCAAACCTCACCAGCAGCTTGGAAAACTGGGAGCTTTTCCTTCTGTAGCCTGAATCCCAAACCAAGGGAAAAACCCCAATAAAATAAATCCATTTCCTACTGGCTTGACAATCTGCAAACCTTAGTAGCGGATTGGAAATTTGGGAATTTCCAGATTGCTGGAGTCTTCTCCACATCACTGTACAGTGGGAATAATCTTCCCATTCATTTGGGAAAGGGCCTTGGAGGCCCTTTTGGGATCAAGCGCTCCCCTTGTATCACCTGCCTGGAGAGGATCATTCCAGATTCCAGACTTGGCTCAGCACTAGCTGAGCCCTTTGGGAGGGAAAAACCACAGGGAAAAACTTGGGAAAAGCTCCTGAAGTTGCCATTATTGTTCTTTCCCAGCTCAGCGAGCAAGAACAGCCCAGAAACGAGGTGGGGCAGAGCCAGGCGCTGCTCCTGGGGACACCCAGAGCAGCTGGGAAGCCGAGATTCCCAGGTTTTCCCACCTCATCCAGCACGGCGCTGCGCTTGGCCCGCTGCCGCTGCCGCAGGAGAACCAGCCCCGCGATGATGTCGGAGGGGACGATGTCCAGGTCTCGGAAAAATTCCGCAAAAAGGTAGGCGATCTCGGAGTAGGCGTCCTGCAAAATCCAGGGAGACAGGGGTTGGAGGAGGAGGAGGAATTTGGGTGTGGGGAGCCTCAGAACAGGACGCAAAGCGAGAACTGGACTCATTTCTGGAGCTCTGCCTCCGAAACAGCCACGAGATTCCTGCAGGGAATGCCAGATCTGGACTAATCACATGATTATTGTCTCTTGTTTATTTTCCACCGTCCCACTCGGGGGCTGGATTTGTGCTGTGCGTGGGCACAGAGAACACCTCGACATCCAAACAGCTCGGGCAGGACAAAGGGAGGGAAAGGGAATGTTTTGGGCTCTCTCTATTACACGAAACAGAGAAAATGGGATGGAAACCAAGCAAATCCCAATCCAGTGCAACCTCGGAGTCATCCTTTCTCCTCAAAAGCAGAATAAAGGCCATTCCATGAGGAAAAACCACTAATTTTGTCTATTTAAGAGTCTCTTCAACTCTAACTTAGCCCTGGGTTCCTTTTTCCCATATTTATCCCAGATCTGGGATCCTTTTGCCCAAATTTAACCCAGATATGGGATTCTTTCACCCAAATGTAACCCAGATCTGGGATCCTTTTGCCCATATTTAACCCAGTCCTGGGATCCTTTGGCTCATATTGCCAGGCTTTTCCAGGTTTATTTTGGATGGCACCCAAGCAAAAAGGCCTGAAAAGGAAAACCTGGAAGAACGGAATCATTAAATGCAGAATTCCCAAGAATGAAAGTGACTGAACTCAAAAAAGGAGAGACAGAAGTGGACATGACCTGAGAGGGTCAAGCAAAGGCTCCGGAGCAGAGGGACAAAGATATTTTGAGGAGAAATGTCCTTTTCCCACTTTTTGCTCTGTATTACAGGGAAAAATCCCACAAGATCTTACAGGAGAACATTTTGGGAGGCTGGAGAGGGGCTGGAATGTGGGTCAGTGCTGACCTGTCATTACTCCCGCCTAAGGACAAGGGTGATCCAGAGGCTGGAGCAACAAAATGTGGAGCTGTACCCACCACTGGTCCGCATTTGACTCCTGCCATCCAAAACCTTTCCTACAAGGATGATTGCAGCCTTATCCTGAACTTTTATCCTGTGTTTTCATGGTATCCTTTATCCAGCATCAAAACCCACAAGAATGAAGTGTTGTGGGAACCCCGAGCACTCCAGGACGGGATTTCTCCTCTCCCTTCTTTGACCATCAAGACAGTAAATCCCTTCTCTTCCCTGCAGGAATGACCTACATCCTTTTATCCCTGCCAAACTCCTGGAGCGTGGGATGACTTTCTGTCATTTTTCACTTCCCTACAAAAGCCAGTAAAATCCCCAGTAAGAACTGGGGCTCCAGGTGCCAACTCTCCGTGCCAGCAGAGCCTTTGGAAAGCCAACGGCATTCGAACCGCAGTATCCTTGAAATCCTGACCTCATCAATCCTAGCACGGCTCCTGTGAGCTCACAAGAAATGCCAAGAGCCTCCAAAGGAAACAGGACAAACACCCATTAATCCAAAGTGGCAGCTACAGCCCTGGATGCTCCGACAAAAAAAGGCCCTGATGGAAGAAGTTCAATGTGGATTTTCCGCTCCAAAGGAACAGCTTTTCCTGGGAACACCTGATGTTATTCCTGTTTGTCCACCTGGAGTGCTCTGCCACAAACCCTGAAGGCTCTGAGGCTTCAGGCTTCGCCCCAGATCCTTTCCCCAGAGCCATGTCCATCCCATAAAGCTCTTTGCCAGCCCAGAGGACAATGATCCTCTGCTGCTACATTTTTTTTGTTTTCCATGGAGTCTGGGATGGGCAGCAACGGATTCATTTCTGATCCATTACGTGCTCATTCATTCCACACGCTGCCATGCCAGGACACAACGTCAGGGCTTGTTCCTGCAGAGAAGAGAGGTTGGGAATTGCTCAAAAGCTGGATGTGAAGTGGAAATTCGACAGCACAAGGAAAGTGAGGCGTCTGGAATCCACTTTTATTCCAAACTTTAAAAAAAAGGAGAAACCATCACTGCAGAATGGAAAGTTTGCTAAGAAGAACTCAAAATACTTAGAATACTTTGCAATCCTGAATAAAATGGGAGTTGTTCAGGGCATTCAGGTGCCTGCCAGGGCTCTCTCTCCCAGGATGCAGCACCCATGCTGTGCCCTCAGGACAGGAGTCTCCAGCTCCTGGGCAAGGTGACCTGGATGTTCTCTCAGGGAGAAGGGAAGCACCTCTGCTCCAGAGCACCAAGGAAAAGCTGCTGTGGGAGCTTCCAGGGCACAAAGCTCCTTTGGTTTCAGTTTTCCAGATGGATTTCCAGATGGATTTCCCCAGCTGATAAGCTGGGAGCTAGCAGGCCTGGGCTTGAACTTCCCAGTGGGACAGCAGGTTGGGACTGGGACATTCCCGGGGAACATGGTGGCATTTCAGCCAGGGAGAGGGATCCTGGGAGGGGCAGCAATCCAGGACACAGTGCTGGATTTCTGCACAAGGGCTGTGACAATTCCTGCAGCCTTCCACGCTCTGGAATTCCCCAGCACTCCCTAAGAAATGCTGTTAATCCAATTCAGCACCTGCGAAGAACAAACGTTCGTCTGACTCTCCTTTATTTTTCCACTTTCCCTTTGGAGCTTTCAATCCCAGGCTCATTTCCCTTCCTCTCCACGTTCACATCCCTTCCAACGTGCTCCTTTTCCCGCTGCATCCTTTAGGAGCACGAACTCTGGGCTATATTTAGTGAGGACACGGCGGCTGTGGTCGGTCCCTTGGTGTTTTCCCTGTCATTTTCTGTGCCCTTCTAACTGGAGTTAAACGTCTGGGCGGACTTTTTTGGCCACTGCTGGTTTTGTTGGAATGTCCTTGATAAATCCCAGCTTTTTCCCTGAGAGGTTGTAACTAATTCAGAGCCCAGTGTCCGCAAGTGCACAAAACTCCTGATTTTTATGACGTTCTCCTACCTTTGGGAACAATTCCCTGGTTCTGCTGGCTCCTTCAGGAGTCCTCAAATCCTCAGAATTCCAGCCAAATTAGTTAAATCAAAAGCAAAGTTTTCCAGCTCCAAAGTTTGACTCGCCTCTCCAGGGGGTCCTCAGGAATGCTGGTGAATCCCACCCTCAGGCACAAACCTGCTCCCAGTGATTCTAAGGAGAATGGAATGATAACTTTTGGGGAAGGAATTTCAAGGCCTTTACCCTTCCCTGCTAGAGAACAGCAAGGGAAAATCCCAACGGCAGAACATGAAAATTCCCAATGATCTTCATGTGGATCTATGGATTAAGCAGTAGTTTTTGACTGTCAGGAAATCCAGGAGGGATTCCTGGAAAGAACTTCCAGGTTTTTGTTTTCCCATTTCCAAATTCTGCTCCTTAAGGGTGTGAGACGGATGGAAACAACAGGAGAAAGTGCTCAGGAAGTGGCTGATAAAGGGAAGCGGGAGCTGCCCAGGAAGTGCTGCCAAATGTGATCCCAACCTGAGGGAAAACAGGGATTTCTCCCATGGATACTTTGATTCCCAACAGGAGATTTTTGGTACCCACCGACTGCGAGTCCTTCGTCCGCGTGCAGCAAAGGAACACTTTGAGCCTGCGTGTCCAGCTGCTGGCTTGTCCCTCTTCCAGGCGGTGTCTGGGAATAAAGGGGAGAGCAGGAATGTGAGGAGAGGCACAACACACCATAGGATCCATGGAGTGGCACAGCCTGTGCTGTGTCTGGAAAAATGGGATAAGGTCCCCCCAGTCCTCCTATTCTCCAGGCTGAGCCCCCCCAGCTCCTTCAGCTGCTCCTGGTGCTCCAGCTCCTTCCCCAGCTCCGTTCCCTTCCCAGGATACGCTCCAGAGAAGTGTGAATCCGGCAGGATCGAGCTCTGTGCTTGGATACCTGCTACCCTGACTGAATGGGATGTGTGGAATGAAGCTCCTGTTGCAGCTTGGCAGCTGCTCCACGTGCCAGGATGTGCAGCCACTCAGGAGGAAAAAATCTGCCTCGGGATGAGGGAGTGGGAATGGTACAAGGTACCCTGAGCCATTTCATACACGCCGTTTTTCCCAGTCACTGAACCATGGAATGCTTTGGGTTGGAAGGGGCTTTCAGGATCATTGCGTTCCACCCCCTGCCATGGAAGTAGGGACTGATCCTGTGCCAGAGTGCCAAGCACCCTGAAGTCCACAGCTCCTTTTTTTTTTTAAGGAAACATGGCTTTAATCCAGGTCTGAGCAATCCACAATAAAACACCACTCCATTTTCTGGTAGGGCATCCCATCAGGAGAAGCCCAAGCCCAGGAAGTGGGTTGCACCTGGAAGGAAAAGATGCTGGCAAAGGAATATTTGCTTTAAATGGAAGGAGCAGATCCCACAGGGATCCATCAGCTCGTGCCTGAGTATCTGAACACAGCTCTCTGTAACCTTTCGGAAGACCCCAAAAGAGGAATGGGAATACGAGTGGCAGCAGGGCTCTCCTCCCCCAGATTCCTGAAAACTCCAGAATTTCCCTGGTGGGGTTCAACAACCAAGTGTACTCCGAGCTATTTTCCCTCCACCTTTTCCCAAATTCTTTCTTCCTAACGCCAAACTTCCACACGTTCAGTAGGAGCTCCAAAGCTCCTTGGAAAAGCCTTGGCACAACAAGCCAAGCCTTTTATTGGGCTGTTTCTTTTTCCCAGCCCACACACAGCACGATGCCACTGGGAAAGGAAAACCACCGTGGGACACAATCCAGCCAGGCACAGAACTTCCTCATCTATTCCTTGGAAAGGATTTCTTTCAGCAAGAGGGAGAAGTTGGGAATATACGCTTTGGAAACAATTGTTTGAGCAGGGAACAGTCACATTTGATGTTTGTTTTTCACATCATAGCCCACAGCGTTTGCTTGTTAACAGCTGTTAACATTCCCTTCCCAGAGGGAAAATCCACATACAGCAGGAACAAGCTCTCTGTAAATGCTGCAGGCCTGGAGGGAAAAACCTGGCCAAGGGAGAAAGGCCTTCACTCAGCTTTCTGGGATCTCAAAATTCCCTACAGAGGAGATAATTTTGGGGTTGGTTTGAATCCACTTTTGCAAGCTGTGGAGCCCAGATCTGCTTTGGAAAAATCATCACAGAATTCTGGAATGGTTTGGGATGGAAGGGACCACAAAGCCCATCCAGTCCCACCCCCTACCATGGGCAGGGACACCTCCCACTGTCCCAGGTTGCTCCAAGCCCCGTCCAACCTTGGACATTTCCAGGGATGAGGCAGCCACAGCTGCACTGGGAAAACCATTCCAGTACCTCACCACTCTCACAGGGAAGAATTTTTTCCATGGATGTAGTACTACATCCACAGTATCATCCTTCTTATCTTCCTGGGAATGCCCTGATCCCAAGCAGCAATCACACGCTAGGCATTAATTCCAGATATTCCAGGCTACTGTAACATATTGGAAAGGTCAGGAAGAGTATCTGGCATTCCACAATAAAACCCAGGCTCCTTCCCACAAAACTTGACACGTGATCCTTAGAAAAGCCTTGTTTTCCCTCATAAAGGATCCCATTCCAAGTGACTGGAAAAGCCTGTATTCAAAATACAGAAATCCAATAAAAAATGGGAAATTTGCAGAGCATTTCTTGAAAGCCTCATTTTTCATCCCTTGGATCCCAGTGCCCTCCAAAGCCACATTCCTCAAGGACATTCACATATCAAAGGAAACAAAGCCTGTTTGTGTTGTCCCCTACTGGAAAAAAATCCTTCAGAAAAAGCTTTGCTTGGTGAAGAAAAGCTTCTCCTCTCCCATCTGGGGAGCTCCAAGATGGAATCAATTCTTAATTAAAAGATCCGACTGCCAACACAAAAGGAATTGCTCTGTGGCCAAGACTAAATAGGAGAAACCTCAGGGCAAAAGGTTGGATTTTGGAGAGGAAAATAAAGGAAGGAAGGGGATTTGGAAGGAGATGCTGCCTCGAAGTGAGGAAAATTTAAGCACAGACTCACTGTTTCCACAGAAAATGCTGCTATGGGATACAGACAAACAGGTTCTTGTGGTCAGCAGGGTCCATAGGATCCACAAATCCAGTGACTGAGGCAGAATCCAGCTGGATTCCGCACGGCTTCGCCTCCTTCGGATGCAGGTGCCCACACACAGCACCTGACAGGGAGCTGCAGCCTGCCAAAATCCCCCTCAGCGGAGCAGAATGCTCCCTGCAGCAAGGCAAGGAGAAGGGCAAGATCCCAAAAAAAGCAGGACACCCTTCCAAAAACCTTGCCCTGGGAAGCTGTGGCTGCCCCATCCCTGGAAGTGCTCCAGGCCAGGTTGGACAGTTTGGAACAACCTCGGATAGTTGTCCCTGCCCATGGCTTTAAGGGCTTTAAAGATCCCTTTCAACCCAAACCATCCTGGAATTCCCTAGCTCTGGGAGGATTTTGGGTGCTTGTGGCCATGAGGACACAGCACTGGTAACCCTGAAACCCTCCATTGGTTCTTTCCTTAAATTTTTGTGTTCTTGGACAGAAGGGAAATTCAGTCTGCTGTGAAGACAGGCTGGGAGAGCTGGGAATGTTCAGCACGGACGGGAGAAGGCCCCAGGGGGACCTTAAAGTGCCTAAAGAGGATCCAAGAGAGCTGGAGAGGGACTTTGGACAAGGGGCTGGAGGGACAGAGGGAAGAGGGAATGGCTTCACATTGACAGAGGGTGAGTTTAGATTGGATTTTGGGAAGAAATCCTTCCCTGAAAGAGTGGTGAGGCCCTGGAATGGATTTCCCAGAGAAACTGTGGCTGCCCCATGCCTGGAAGCATCCAAGGCCAGGTTGGAGCTACCTGGTCTAGTGGAAGGTATCCCTGCACATGAGAGGGGGTTGGAATTGGATGATCTTGAAGGTCCCTTCCACCCAAGGCACCCCGGAATTCTGGGATCCCATGGAATGCTGCCTTACCTCAGGTTGTAGGTCCTTAGGTTGCGCTGCCGGCGCTTGGTGGCGCGGAGCTTGACGAAGGTGCGTCCCGTGGGATCGAAGACGCACAGGACAGTGATGCACACACTCAGGATCACCACCCAGTTGCACACCACCATTCCTGAAAAAAAAAAAAAAACGAGAGTCAGGTGCTCTGGCCCTTACTTCCCACCCCAAACGCCCACAGCAAAAGGAAATCCTCTGGAAAGGCTTTTAAGCCACAGCTGGATGAATCTTCCGGCTGTTTTATGGGGCCATTAAATGCTCCCTGAGTATCCGGGACTGCAGCATTAACATCATCCCCCCCCACCACCAGGAGACTGGGAAAGGCTTCCAGGAAAACAGTAAAGCCATTCTGAGGGGAAAAAGCGGAGTCTACAGACAGCCCTTCCCTGGGAACACGAATCCCTGCCTGAGTGCCGGCAGCACAGGCGGATGAATGGAACGACTGTTCCGAGCAATAAACAGGAAAACAAGCCCCACATTGACAGCTCCCATCCACTTCCCAGAGTCAACCGGCACAGGCGGGAATGAAGGATGCCCGCCAATCCGTCGGAATGGTCCCAGGGCGCATTCCAGCTCCGTACCCAGGGTGACACTCTTGGCTGTGATGTCGTTGCAGGAGGTGTAGTACTGCGTCAGCCACACGATGCCCACGATGGCGTACACGAACTCGATCACCAGGATCGCTGGAAAAAACGGGAACAGCACGGATAACAGCGGCCCTTTCCCTAAGGATGAGCTCCTCTCCCCACTTTCTCACAAGGAACAGGTTACTTAGCAGGATATGAAAAGGCTTTGGAAGGGGATGTGCAAGGAGACGAGCCAAAAGCGCGACATGTTCCTGACGACTCCGAAAAAATGGGATCGTGGAGGGGTCGGCGCTCTTGTTTGTGTCACAGGTATGAATCAGAGATCCAGACCTTCCTCCCACGTCACTGGAAAGGCTCCCTGAGGCAGCAGAAATCACAGGACCCAAACCTTAACTACCTCCGACAGCTGGCCTGACTCACGGATCCAAAATAAATCGTGTGGATCCAGGATTAATCCTGCTCACTACGCTTAGCACACATTCCCAGCACCTTCGCAGCCCTTCCCATAAGGGTTCCAAGGAGACGGTGCTTAAGGAGCTCCTCGGTTTTGCATGTGACTGTGCTAACAACCTAGAAACTGGGGATTAACAGTGCTTCCCTGGAACAAAAAAGCTGGGAAACTGCTCTGAAGAGCCCATCCTCCCACCTTCTCCCCAGAATTCCAAAGGACAGGTGGGCAATTGGGTGTGGAGAAGGCGAACACCTTGCTTGGGATTGTCAAAGTTTTGCTGGAGCCGCGCGACTAAATCCAGCCTGGCTTATTCCACCCACCCTCCTTATCTCCTGCTGGCACAGAGTCTTTCCCTAAGTGGCTTTGCTACAGACCTGGAAAGACCAGTTCCAGGAGACAGAGCTTTCCTGGGCAGGGAATCAGGGCTGGGACTGGTTCCTGATGAACCCAATTCATGCCTGAGTCAGGCTTTGCTTCCCTTGGCTCCTCTCCCCTCTTGCCTGCTGCAGGACAGGAGAGGCAGGAGGAGGGATGAGACATTCCCGGGTTCACATTGGAGTTAATTCCCTAAATTCCTCTGCATTAAACAGCACACGCTTAAATTGGGACAGTCACATGGACCTTGCCCACGCACTGGTCACGCTCCCACTTCCATCAGCACAACTGATCAACCACCAGGAGCAAAAAAAACCCAGGAAAAAGGGAATACAAGACCCAAAATCCAGAGTAAATCCCACTCCTGAGCACACGGAGAGTTGAAGGAAGGAAAAGGGATATTTTGGGGGGGGCAGGAAAACCTCTCTTTGGATTCTCCCTACCTCCCCTGCCCCATTTAGTCTGGTTTTAACACCAACTGCCAGGCTCTCCGTGCTTCCCTAGGGAGACTGGCTGGGAAGCTGGAGAGGGAGATTTGTTTGCTGTTCACATTAATGACTTGCACTGAGCATTCCAAGTCTTCCAGACTGAGCTTTCAAGCAAGGTTATCCCTGTTTTAGTGGATTCTGCAGGAAAACAACCCAGCAAAAAGCAGGGATGAAAACCCACGGGATGATTTGTTTGGAATGGGTTTGGCTCTGCATCTCCAAAGACTTTTCTCTTAAAATCTTCACTCGGCACAGAAAAATCTGATTAAATTTCCATACCTGGAAGGCAACAGAACCCAGGGAAAACAAGCTAAAAGGGAACCAGGGGATCAAGGAATAATCTCTTCCCTGCTCTAGTTTTTGGTGAGAGAGCGAGACAGGAATTGCTTATAGGAAGAAAAAAGGAGCGAGCAGGTGGAAAACCTATTTTCCTCCCGGCGCCTGGAAGTGGGTTGGATGGAGGGAGGGATCAGGTGAGTGAAGAGGCAACACCTCGGAGTCAGAACCTTTGGGATTTATGCCTCTATCCTTGGAAAACGTAGGGGGGAAAAGAGAGACAGAAGGGGAGCAGATTCCATGCGAGGAAAAGGAGGCTATTTGGGACATCGCCTGCCAGTCTGCCAGCCGACAGTGACAAGGCGCAGCCTATGGATTCATCGGGATGCACAGCACATCCCGGCGGCCATCTGGCCGTGCCGGCGGAGCGGGGAGAGGAGGCTCCCGGGAAGAGCAGGCGGGGGCTCCGGCCGCTTACCCAGTCGGACATAGAGGACGTACTGCATGGAATCCCGCGGCTCCGTGTACAGGATGCTCCCGCGCATGCTGAGCCAGATGATGGCCAGCTCGGCGATCATGCAGCTCAGCAGGATTCCCAGGTAGCCCCGGCCGTGGTCCACCAGGTTCAGGGAGCACGTCTCGTTGGGATTGTACACCAGCCCGAAGAGCACCACCGAGAGGATCACAAACCTGCCGGGCAGGAAAGGCAAGGGAAACCATGGAACATCCCCCAGCTCCTTACATTAATCTTCGTTTGGGCCCCAAATCCCCACAGGCCATCCAGAGGCCCTGCTACCCCTGTCAGAACCATTTCATCTGTGCCACATTATCCCATGGGATTCACCACTCCAGAGAGGCTGTGGCTGCCCCATTCCTGGAAGTGTTCAAGGCCAGGTTGGATGGGGCTTGGAGCAACCTAGTGGGAGCTGTCCCTGCCCATGGCAGGGGGTTGGAATGGGATGAGGTTTAAGGTCCTTTCCAACCCAAATCAGGATCCTGTGGTTGCTTTTCCTGAGCCTCTGCACAAAACCACAGCCCCAAATTCCAGAAGATTCATCCTTGAATGTGTCCAGGACAAGGCTGGACGGGGCTTGGAACAACCTGGTCTGGTGGAAGGTGCCCCTGCCCATGGCAGAGGGTTGGAATTGGGTGGTCTTTAAGACACCTGGATGGGCTTTAAGGTGTCTTCCAACCCAAACCATTCCAGGATTCCATGACTGTTTTTCCTGAGCCCCTGTACAGGAATACAGCCCCAAACTCCAGCAGACCCATAGCTGAACGTGTCTGTGACCAGGCTGGATGGGGCTTAGAACAACTTGGCCTATGGAAGGTGTCCCTGCCCATGGAAGGGGGTGGAATTGGAAAGCCTTTAAGGTGTCTTCCAACCCAAACCATTCCAGGATTCCATGACTGGGTAAAACTGCAGATACAAAATGCTCAGGAGTCTTCTGTATCATTCCTAGGGATGAGCTCTAAGGCATCTTCCAGCCCAACCCGTTCCAGGATTCCATGCTTCTTTTTCCTGAGCCTCTGTACAAAAACACAGCGCCAAACTCCAGTGGGGAATCTTGGGTGACAAAGGAGGGTAACAAGGAGCTCTGGTCAGGCTCTCTGGAACTAGGATAGAACTTGGAACAGAGCTTAGCTAAGAAACACAGAAGATGGAAAAATGTTGGTGTCCATCAGGAATGCCCCAGCCAAACCTTCTAGCCCCGTGCAGAAGCACAGGAAGAACTTCCAGCCGTGCCAGGAATAGCCAAAAGAATTCCTGGGCGAATTCCAAGCATCCTTGTGCCCTTCTCACTTACCAGGTGGTGTGAAGGAGGAAGAGGAAGACGGCTGGCAGAACCAGGTCATCGCTGCCCACAGACCAGCGCCGGCGGAACACGACAATCCCTGGCATGGCTGGCGGGTCCCAGGAAGTTCAGCAGGCACGGCACTCACCTCCTGGAAAAGAATGGAAGCAAAGCCGCTGCTGAGCCTCTCCAGCCCCCTCTGGAGAGCCCCACAACCTGGGAGCCATCCCGGTTTATCCCAGAGCTGCTTCCTTCCAGCACCAGGGGGCACAGCGTGCTCGGGAAGGAGGGCTGGGAGTTGAAGGAGTGGGAAGCATTAGGTGAAGCCGGTGTGTAACTCATCCAGCTCCACTTCATGGGATTACCTGGAATCCTGTTAGGCTGTGATGGTGAGCAGCCACCGTAGGATTTGGGACAGGTCATACTGGCCTTAAATCTCTGGAAAACTCTATTAGTGTGTTTTTCTGTGGACAAACCTGCTGCCAGGCTCTTGTTGTCCAACAATTCCCCCCCAACTTGGCTCAGGGAAGCCAAAATATCCATTAACAGTCAGTGGCAGCGCCTGGGGAACTACGGACTGGCTCCCAACAGCACTTCCAGTGAGGATACTGGCTCCTAAGAGATCTCCCCCTGCACCAGCAGGGGCATCCTGCCAGCTCCACATCTCCGTCGCATCTGCACCAGCCCTGACAGGCACGACCAATTCCGAGGTGGAAGATTGAGGAGCTGCTGTTCCTCCCCGTGTTTTGTTTGTGCTCCTATTTTTAGGGCTTCCCAAACCCTTTGGAAAATAGAAACAGGAGCCGTGCAAAGTCACGAGACTGCACAGGGCGCTCCAGCCTCCTCCAGCACAGCCGTCCCACTCCATCCCAGCTGGCCGTACTCCAAGCTGCTCCAGAGGGACTCTGGCAGCACACCTTATCCCACTCCTGCCTTCCTGGCCCAACACATGACCCATAACCAGGAATTTTCCTTGGTTTTGCCGAATCCGGGATGGCGTCTTTGCTATCTGCCCACAGCCACCAAGGATTTCTGGACTGTGGGATTGGTCCTGTCCCTCTTTCCATGCCCTAATCCCTGTCCCACCTCTTACCTGTGCTACCAGGGAATGCCACACCTCACCTGCGCCTCTCTGCTCCAAGCTCTCCCAACTGATCCAACTCAGTTCCCAATCCCACCAACCTCCCAATTCCCACATCCAGGCACTGCTGCTGGATGCTCCATCCATGGCCTGCGGTGGCCACGCTCTTCCAAAGCTGCACTTCCAAATCCGTAAGTGCTCTTGGATTTTTGCCTCTGTGAACCCAAAAGCAAGTCACCAGGCCAGGACAAAGTGTCCTCATCCATTACTTATGACAGGATTTCCAACAGCATTCCCGAGGGAATTATCACCTGCAACGCTTCCTGTACCAGGCAAAAAACCCTGTGCTTGGATATGATGGCCCTAATGTAATGCTGTGGGTAAAACAAATTAGAAAGGGGAGGACATCCATAGAATTCCAGCAGAGTTTGGATAGGAAGGGAGCTTGAAGATGATCCAGTTCCATCTCCCTGCCGTGGATTGGGACACCTCCCACCAGTCCAGGCTGCTCACAAGTTAAACTAAGTTGAAGCTTGCAGGTAACACAGATGTTGGGTTTGGGACAGCCCACGGCACTGATTCCTGCTCCGTCCCACTAAATCCAACCCAGCAGTCAGGTGTGGTTACCCCACCAGTTCCCAGAACATCCCAAATCCGGAGTCTCCCATCCTGTGCCGACACCCACGACCACTGGAATGGATCTTCCAACCCATTTTAGTCACCCATTACTGAAAACCTACACAATCCCCTCAAATTCCAGGAGATTCCATAGTTAACGGGCCGCTTCCAGCCCATCCCTCGGTTGAAGGAAACGCTCCATTCCACAAACAAAGCGAATGCGGAATTCCAACGCCATTTGGATTCCCACTTCCTCAGCACAGAATAATCAGAGCGCTGGGTACATTCCAGCTCTACCTTCACTGCTCGGGCCATCTGGAGACTCCCTCCCAGCCCCATCGTGCCTGTCATTCACCAGCCGGGATAGCTGGGATATCACAAACCCTGGATACACCTCCAGCTCCCTCACTGCCTTTGGACAGCATCTCCCAGCCCAGCTCCGTTCCCGTCATCCCTCGGCTGCATCCCGCCAACGCGCTTTCGGGAACTCTTCCACCCCTCCGATTGTTGGGCTCTCCCAGTTCCCACCACCCTCTCCCAGTTTGAGAAGCAGGATATCAACGACGGCAACAAATATCCAATGTGGATTCCTTATCCACGGCAACAGATGGGGACAGAGCAGAGCAGCCTGTCACTCGCTGTCACACATGGGAATACTCAGTGTGGAACTGTCACTCCGCTTACCAGGCTCCCAGGGCGGCAACATTCCCAATTAATTCCCAAAGACTCCCAAATTTAAACCAGGAGGTTTGGGACTTTGCCCCTGCTTTGGAAAGGAGGGAGACAATGACGGAAGGTCTGAGACTGGAAAACCCACCAAAACCAGCTCTCACTGTGAGGACTCTCCGGCTTCATCCCAGCACAGCAAATCCCAGGAATTGTGTTTTAAGATGCTGAAGATATGATCCGGCAGAGGAACTGGGAGGAAGCGGAAGGTCGGAGTGCAAACAGCCCCGAGATCACTGACCCTGGCTCTGCGACAGCAAGAACCCTCACACTGCCCCTAAAACTGCTGGAAAGAGCCAAAAATTCCCAGGATGTTGAAAGCTGAATCCCAGTACAAGCAGCCCCAAGCTCCCAACACTGAAATAAGGGAAGCACATGCACAAGGAGTCCCCTCGGTCTAGGGAAGCAGGAATCTTACATGGCATGTGGTCCAGCCGCTGCGCATCCTCCTCTCCCAGAAGGGTATTTCAGGAAAAGTGCATATCCAGGGAGACAGGCATCACAAGCTCAGGAGGGAACAGCAAACTCTTCCTGCAGCCATTGAAAATCCCACTCGGCAAAGGGAAGCACGGCATGGGATCTGGGATCTGCCTGCCGACAGAGCCGGGCATCATCCTCAGAGCGACTCCCTCCCTGCACCTCATTTATCCACCGGGAATGCCGAGAGCCAGAGGTCGTGACTCCCCCCTTCCACACCCCCCAGCACCCTCTGGAAGGAAGTGACATCATCCCTATTCTGAGGAGATTGTACGTGGATTGTGGGAAGGAGGACTGGGAGCGAGAGCGGGCGATGCTGTCAGAGATGCGGAGCCGGGAGAGGAGGAAAACCCTCGAGCGGCACAAACCTCCTCCCTCTTCCCACCGGGAAAGCGGGAGCGCTGCCGGGAGCCCTCGGACACGGCCATGGCATCGGGCTGGGAAAGGCTCCTGGCCATGGACTCCCCAGTGAATGGCCAGGGGGAGGGGACTTGGATGGGACACAAAAGGGACACACAGAGGGGGCCACCCCGGGCACAGAAAGGAGAGACTGTTCCAGAGGAGCCTCTCCCGGCCTTTCCAGCCGTTAATTCCTTGTGACATGCTCTGGGCTATGACAGGATGTGGGGGAAGGGGAGAATTAGCTGTCTGTAGGGAAAGGCTTAGGGAAAAGAGCAAGGGAGAAAAACGCTACCGTGCGACAACATTCCAGCTAAACCTCGGAGACTTAGGCTAATCCAACAGCCCATCCCACCTGACAGGAGCCTCCTCAGGGAGAAGCACACAAGGAAACAAAGCTGAAGGAAAAAGGCTGTGCCTGGATCCTGCACGCCAGGAGCCCACCCACACCACAGCAACACCCCCGGAGTCACCCACTCCCTCCACCCAAATCCAGGCAGGATTTGCTCCAAGCTCCCAGCATCGCAGATTCCCAAGGCACCCACACAGCCCAGTGCTCCTCATCCCTGCATGCACAGGCTCCCAACCCCCTGCAATTCCCCATCCCTATATCCAAAGGTTCCTAACCCTCTGTAATTCCCCATCCCTGCAATTCCCCATCCCCACATCCACAGGCTAAAAACCCCTGCAATTCCCCATCCCCGCACCCACAGGTTCCCAACCCACAGCAATTCCCCATCCCTGAAACTCCCCATCCCTGAAACTCCCCATCCCTGCATCCACAGGCTCACAACCCTCTGCAAATTCCCAATCTTGCACCCACAGGTTCCCAACCCACAGCAATTCCCCATCCCTGCATCCACAGGCTAACTCAGCATTCCCACTTCCCTCACCCCAAAACCTCCCCTGGTTCCCAACCTCCTGCTCTTCAGAGCAAAAGAAGGGAGGCCAAACCCAGGCTGAAATTGGATCTGCCAGGAGTTTTTCCTCCCTCTGCCAGATCCCTGGGGATGTCTGCATGGAGGAAGCCCTGCTATCCCAATATTCCTTCCCTACCTTTTCCTTCAGGCACCTGCTGGCACTTTCACACGACCCAGGTATGACAAAGCAATCCCATCCCTGCCAACACCCTCTTCCAGCTGGCCTCCGCAAATTCCAGAGTCCTCCAGTGTGACTCACCCAGGGAAATTCCCTCAAAACAAGCCAGATGTTTGCCTTCACTCCTCAGGGCTACAAAATTCCCCAGAAATGGGATTTCTAGTCTCAGTGGATGGTTGCAGGTGCCACTAAAGGACAAAGTGTTGTTTGCTGTTCCACAGAAATCCAGCACCATGTCCCGGAATGCTGCCCCTCCCAGGATCCCTTTCCCTGGCTGAAATGCCACCATGTTCCCCGGGAATGTCCCAGTCCCAACCTGCTGTCCTGCTGGGAAGTTCAAGCCCAGGCCTGCCAGCTCCCAGCTCAGCTTCGTGGGAAATGCAGCTGGAAAACTGAAACCAAAGGATCTTTGTGCCCTGGCAGCTTCCACAGCAGCTTTTCCTCGGGAGTGATTTTCTGCTCCGGAGCAGAGGCGCTTCCCTTCTCCCTGAGAGCACATCCAGGTCACCTCGCCCAGGTGCTGGAGACTCCTGTCCTGAGGGCACAGCAGGGATGCTGCATCCTGCTTTTTCACTCTGCAGGAGGACAGCCCACTTCCCTGACCAATGGAATTCCGGCCCCATCAAGTCACCCCAAATCCTTCCTTCCGTCACCAACACGTCCCACATGGAATATGGGCTTCCCAGCCCAGGCTGGATCATTCCCAGAACCCTCCCGTTCCCACCAAGCACTTACTGGACTTGACGGAAATCATCAATTCCAGCTTGGATCCAACTCCATCGGGCCCCATCCAGCTGTTCTGAAGGGCTTTAAATGAGGCTCTTTCTGTTTCCGAGTTGGTTCCTCACAATCTGGGAATTGTTCTCGCCTTCCAGGGAGAAGGGGGATGGGGTTACATCCATACAGAATGTCTTGAAGCTGGCCAGAGGAATTTGCATGGAGCAGCTCTGCTCTGGAGTCAGGCTGGGAGAGCTGGGATGGCTCAGTCCGGAGAGGAGAAGGCTCCGGGGAGCCCTAGGGCCTCTTCCAGCGCCTATGGGGGCTCCAAGAGAGCTGGAAAGAGCCTTTGGAATAGGGCATGGAATGGCTTCCCACTGACATAGTGTGGGTATAGACTGGATACTGGGAAGAAATCCTTCCCTGGGAGGGTGGTGAGGGCCTGGAATGGATTTCCCAGAGAAGCTGCGGATGCCCCATCCCTGGAAGTGACAAGTCCAGGCTGGGCAAAGCTTGGAGCAACCTGGGATAGTGGAAGGTGTCCTTGCCCATGGCAGGGGGTGGAATGGGATGAGCATTCCAAGTCCTTTCCAAACCAAACCATTCCAGGATGGAACACCAAGAGGGGACAAATTCCATGGCACCAAAGGAAGGCGAGTCCTTTCCTTTCTGCCTTTTCCAAGGGGCAGGAAGTGTTTGCTGCAAGCAGTGCCTGCAGGAACTGCAGGGAAAGCTCTTCCCAGGGGGAAGAAGGCACAGCAGCTGCCGGAAGCTTGTGAGGAGAGCTCTGCCCTCACTGGATGTGATTAAGGGAACAGATCCCTCCTTTAAGGAATATTCCATGGATTCATGGAACATTGAAGAGCAATGTTTATAAGCAAATCCCAGGCAGGGATCAAAGATCAATAGGGATTTGAATTTTGGGATGTCTTCACAGTTACTTTGGAGATTCTCTTGATAATCTCTTGTTTTCCAAGGAGAAGGGAATAAAATGAGTCAGCGGCAGAGTCAGGGAATGAAGCCTAGAGACAGGAAAGGTTCAAGAAGCCTCCTGTGGCTTGGCACACTTCGGATGCAGCTCCCTCGGGATAAGGCCACGGCACCACAATCACCTCCACAATGTCATCGGGACAGAACTAATGGGATCAGCTTGGATCTGGAACTCCAGCACTGCCCACTGACACCAATTCCCAAAATAATCTCAGAGTATCAGCTGACCTTCGAAACACAGGGAACAAGAACCTACCTCTTTGGCCCAGCAGCTTAACGCCGAAGTCCTGATATAAATTCCTTGGAATTGCAATGGTGATGGACACAAGACTGGTGTAACCACTTCCCAGTTGGCCCAGCACTGATCCATCTCCATCCCAGCTCATTCCTCCCAAATTCCCTCTCCAAGCCCCTCTGCCACAGACACAACACGATGCATGTTCTCCTTGTTTAAACCCATCCCCTTTTTCCTTAACTCCAAACTCCCTTGCCTTGGGTAGAAACAGGTCCCATGAATCCCACACTTCCCTCAAACATGCACAACATCCCCTTCCTGTTACACTGGGAATGATTAACTTTTAATAAGGAGACTCCAGAATGGATCTCCTTGGCACAGACTTGACCGCAGCAGCAGAGTTTTCAGGAAAAATGGGATTATCTTGCAAACCTTAATGGTTTTAGTGCAAGAGGATGGATGAGTCCCAAAGGTGCCACTCCCAGCACTTATTCCCAGTTAAAAGCAGGAAATTCACTGAATCAAAGAGAAACAAGGAAATTCTCCACTTTGGAATGCACCTGCTCCAAACAACTGGGACCACTTCTGATCCCAGTCCTACAAACCAGTGACAGTGCAGATCCCAGTGGTTCTCCCCAGTGGATATCCAGCGACATCCCTGCTATCCCTGCACCACCCCGCGGGCCAGGATTTGTCCACAGTATCACCATTAAGGCTGGAAAAGCCCTCCAAGATCGAGTCCAACCATTCCTCCAGCACTTCCAAGGCCACCACCAACCCATGTCCCTAAGTGCCACATCCACGTGGCTTTTAAATCCCTCCAGGGGTGGGGATTCCACCACTGGAGTCTGTTCCAGTGCTTTACAACCCCTTCCATTGAGGAGTTTTCCCTAATACCCAGCCTAAACCTCCCCTGGTGCAATTTGAGGCCATTTCCTCTCATCCTGCCCCTTATTCCCTAGGAGCAGAGCCCGATCCCACCCAACTCCACCCTCCTGCCAGGGATTTGTGGAGAGGGAGAAGATCCCTCCTGATCCTCATTTTTTCCAGGCCAACTCCCCCAGGTCCCTCAGCTGCTCCTTGTGCTCCAAACCCTCCCCTGGACATGCTCCAGCACTTCCATGTCCTCCCTGTGTGCAGGATCCCCTGGGCTTTATTAATTCCAGACCTCAGCAACCATCCCTGGACATAAAGGAAGAGGTTTGTAGGGATAAGTCCATAAAGACAGGGATCACTGTGAGACATTCCAGCTGCCCAAATGAAAGGCAGGATAATGCTTGGAAAGGGATGGAAAAGCCTCACTCACAGCTCCAAGGTTCCCAAGACTTTCCTCCTTGACCTCGGCAGAAGCACAGCTTAACTCTGGAGCTCCAGACTTGTCAGCCTATGGAAAAGCCAAAGCCTGCACAAATACCTGGCCGAGAAACAAGGGAAGCCACCACTTTGTCGGGAATCTGGGAGTGGAGAAGGAGCACAATCCCAGCGTGCTGCCAGGAATGCAGTTAAAAACAACCCCCAATCCTTGTCTCGATGCCGCCAGCTCCGCAATTCCACCCACAGTTTGTGCCAGCAGAGCCCACAGGCAGCTTCCCGACCACTCCGAGCTCCGGCAAAAATAACGGCCAAGTTGCCAGGGGGGGAAAATGTATTAAATCCAAAGTAATTTGGGATTTGAAACAGAACTCCGTGTTCTACAGAGGAATAAAACCCCCTACTACAAGGACAGCTTGAATGAAATGGGGTAGGGAATGCAAAGGGAATACCTGGATGAGGTGATGGATACAGCAATAAATGGTCCCAGCATCCCAAATCTGCTCCCAGCTGTGGAACAAGCTCATTCTCCTTGGATATAGTTACTAGGAATCACCGATTCTTGGTTTTTGTTGGAATATCCCATGGCTACACACAGAACTTGGTAATTCCTGGTTGGAAACCACACGGCCTCTGAGTTATTTATAGCCAAAATTCCAAGGGCAGATCCAAGAGGTGACCGGTACTTACGCAAGGAGCGTTTCAGACAGAGCCTCATTTCTTTGGGAAAAGCTGTTTTCCACTGCAATCCTGGCAAATTCCTATCTGACAGTTTTACTCCAGCCTGGAAGGCTTATCAGCTCAGCCTCCTTTCAAAAAAGGAGCAAAAAAAAGTAGGAGGAGCAAATTTCCAGGTGAGATATTGACTCCGGAGGCGCATCCCTGCTCCGGCACATCTGGGAGTGATGCCTTTGGGAAGCAGGAGGAGAAGCCCAGGCATTCCCAGTAGGAATTGCCTCTCTCCCGTCCTGCAGGCAGCTCCTTGGCTCCCTAGTTTACGCTAGTGGGCAAACAGTTTTCCCAATAACTTGACTCATTGCTTCAGGAATTCCCTGGGGATGAGTCACATGCAGGGAAAGCCACCGGGAGCGGCGCCGGGACCACCGCTGCCAACACGAGGAGAGCGAAAGAAGTGGGAGAACACAAAATCCCTGCCAAACTCGGGAAAACTGTGTGGTCAACACCATTCCTTGGCACTCCTTCCCTGCTCCCCTCCCCACAAATGTGCTGGAGAGGAGAAGCGCATCCGGAGAGGCAGCTCCAGGCTCCAGAGCCTTGGGAATCGCCGGGGAGATGCTCCCTCCACGTGCATCTGCTGGGATAGCTGGCTCTGCTCACCTCCCGGGAATGATCCTAAGGAATTCCAAGTAGTGATTATTTCCCTCCCTCCTGGCACTGAGAGGGAAAGAGGGACACACGTGGAATTCCAGGGCCTCCAGCTTCTTACTCTCACCAGCATTCCCAAATTGTGCTTTTTTCTGCGTCACATCCCACCACAACTTATCCCAGGAGTTTTCCTCTTCCCACATTCCATGGCTAAGTGGTTAGGCAGGTACACGCCCAGCTGCAAGTCAAAAATGCTGGGAATCGGGGCTATCTGGGAAGTTTCTTTGGGAATCTAAACGCAAAGGCATCTTTTCTCAATACAATTTGTCCTCATTAAACGGGGATCCTGGATCTGTGACGCTTCCAGGCTCATAAACACTGGGAATGGCTTCAAACAGCCTAAACCTGACCTGGACACGACCTAGTCCCATCTTCCTGGTGCTGCCTGTTTATTTCCCTCACCGTGTTCCTGCTTGTTTACTTTGGCTGAGGATGTGCCTGTGTCCCACATTCCTAGAAATCAGCCTGGCAAGATGAGGTCATGGAGGTCATACTTCCCAAAGTCCAAGTGAAACTCGCAGCAGAAGACACCAACAGGCTACTTGAGGAGCTCATCCTGCAGGAGTACATCCAACAGGGAATATTCCCAAATGCTGTGAATTCCCTGAAAGCACCACGTTGGTGTTTCGCTGCACATCTGCCTTCTCAGTTACTTCCCAAGCCTTCCCAGATTCCCACTTTCCAATATCTTATTCCTTATTAAGCAGAATCTGGCTTCTTGGCCCCAACTCCAGATTTTTCCCTGCCTCCAGTGAAAATCACTCCAACACCAGGATATCCTGGAATCAGTTATTTTTGCAAGTTCATTTGACAAACCGGAACCTACAGGAATATTTATGAATAAAAATCCAACCCTGAATCCACGTTTTTCTGGCAAGATCCTGTGATACAATCACCAGCATCCAAAGGACTGCTGCTATACAAGGGCTTATTTCCTCACTGAATCCAGGTGTGTATCCACTTTCACTTCCATGTTTACCCCGGAAGCAAGGATCAAACACCAAAGTCCTGTCTGGGGAAGGGCTGGGACAGGAACACTGCCATAGTGTTTTAAATTTTAAATGCACAACAGCAGAGAAGTGGGAATTTCAGCTCGGAAATGTCCTTGGCTTGGATATGGATATGGACAACATCCTCTTTCCCTTTTTCCTAAACTCAAAGGGAACATTTCAAGTCTAACTCCAGATTTCCAGCTGCCACTTCCCAAGAAATGTGGTTCTGCCCCTCCCATCCTGTGGCTTCCACCTCAATGCACGGGAACAACCCTGGAAGTAAAATCATCAGGCTGAGCATTCCCAGCAGAAGAACCCTGCTTTATTCCCGCCTGGAGAACAGTTTTCTAAAGGAAGCTGCCAGCTCTGCCCCGGCTCCCGTAAAGCTGCTAATTACAGTGCAAATCCAAAGAAAGCAGGAGCAGGGAATGAGGAAGGAGGAGGCAGATTCCAGGTCTCTGGCTCACCCAAATGACAGCTTGGGAAAACTTTTCCTGCCTCAGTTGCCGCTCCTAGGAATAAATCCCCCTTTCCACTGCTGCGGGAGCCCAAAATTTCAGCCCTCATGGAGACCCTCAGGAGCAGCGTCCCTTCTTCCACACCCCAACAGCTCCTCTCTCATCCCATCCCAGAAAGGCCCATTGTCTATTAGGAACACAGAGATCACCGAGGAAGAGCACATGGAAAGCCACCAACAGTCCAGCACACGCAGCTCCAACTCTCTCCCAAGTTTAGGGAATTAAGTCCCAAATTCCATTCCCACCCAGTGGAAATCAAATTCCGGGACTTACCAGCCTGCTTTTCCTCCAGCTGGGATAAAGATGCTGGAATCACCACAGGGAACAAACGGCACCGGTCCTGCACCTCTCCAACCCACTGGGACCAACGGACCAAATGCTTCCTCCTCCTTTTCCCAGGAATTCTCACCCATGCAGCGCTTCCCTAATGACAACAGAGCAACCTAGAACTGGAATCCTGGGCTGAATCCTGCCAAGCTGAGGTCTCCAGCCTCTTCCTGAATCTCAGATTTGCGATGGAAAGCAGGAATCCTCTTTTCCTTTTGCTTATGTAAGCAAGGATGAATCAAGCCCAGGCTTCCCTGATCCTGTGTCATATTTAAGCCTTAAATACATTTATTTTTCCATATTCCCTTCTCCTTGGACACTCCAGGAGCTGCATTTCCAAAGCCCAGCACACACATCCCTCCTCCTCACCACCCACAGCCTGCACGTGGAGCTGATCCGCAGTTTCTCCCGGCCCTCGGGATCCGTGCAGCCACAACACCCATCCCTCCCAGCAGGGATCCAGCCCTTCCCGCTGCTCCCCAGGGAGAGCTGGGAGACAGGGATTCGGTTTCAAGCTCAGGACTTATTTAATTCCATAAGGCAGTTGTACATCTCCTCCTTAAAGTTCCACAGCCCTCTGGTTTCCCAGCTCTGCTCCTGGAATTACTCACGCATATTTACTCCAACTTTTTCCTGCTGACACAGATTCCTTGTGCCTGTTTCTCCCCGTGGATTCATCACTACAGATCCTGGAGTTGGAACTGCTGATTCCCATCTCTGCTCTCCAAATATCCGGCAAACTCGGTACCACAGGAAGCACGGCCACACATTCCTGCCTGCAGCTGTGGCACCAGGAATCTCCTCCTGTTTCTACGCTCATTCCCTAATTTACATTCCTGGTGTCTCCTTGATACACTGACCTTGCTCAGTCTGGAGAAGGGAAGGCCCCAGGGAGACCTTGGAGCTCCTTCCAGTGCCTAAAGCAGCTCCAAGATTGCTGGAGAGAGACTTTGGATAAAGGCATAGAATGACAGGACAATGGGAATGCTTCCCACTGCCAGAGTTAGACGGATATTGGAAAGAAATTCTTCCCTGGGAGGGCGATGAGGCCCTGGAATGGATTTCCCAGAGAAGCTGTGGCTGCCCCTGGATCCCTGGAAGTGTTCCAGGCCAGGCTGGACGGGGCTTGGAGCACCCTGGGCTAGTGGACGGTGTCCCTGCCCAAGGCAGGGGGTGGCACTGGATCACACTCCAAATCCCTTCCAACCCAAACCATTCCGGGATTTTTCTCCCTGTTGCCACCACTCTCCGTGTTTCCATACCCTCCTTGCTTCCCTTCATTAGGAGAAGTCCCTCAGCAGAGCTTGGAAAGTTGTCACTCCAGGGCCACTGTCCCTGCCCTCTCGGCCACCAGCTCCGGAGCCAGAATTCATTTGGAAAAGCCGGACAAGAGGGAGGTGAAAGGAGGTGAGGCAGAAGCAGAGACCCCACGTGACAAGAGCAGAGCTGCAGCTGAAGAAATCCCCTGGAAAAGCATTCCTTGGCTCCAAGGAGCTGTGCAGGCACGAACTGAAAGGCACAGATTGGAACTGACTGTTCCTAACAATTGGTTATACCACACAAAAGCGGGAACAATCCTTCCCAAGCGAGCGGGGAGCAGGAAAGATGAACTAGCCACATGTGGGAATGCACCAGCTCCAGAGCTGGGGAATGCAGGATTATGGCAGGAGGTACCCAGGAGCAGCAGGAGGTGATCCAGAACCTAAAACAACCACGTGATTCCTAAAATACAGACAGGATGATCCTGAAAATGAGAAGAATGTGCTCCTCCTAAAACCACCCCTGAATTCCAGATGGTTTGGGTAGGAAGGGACCTTAAAATCATCCCATTCCATGCCCCTCTGCCATGGGCAGGGACACCTCCCACTATCCCAGGCTGCTCCAAACCCCATCCAACCTGGCCTTGGACACTGCCAGGGATCCAGGGGCAGCCACAGCTTCTCTGGAAAACCCATTCCAGGGCCTCACCACCCTCTCACAAGGATTCCCAATATCCCATCTATCCCTGCCCTCTGGCAGTGGGAAGCCTTCTCCCCTTTAGGCACTGGAAGAGGCTCTAAGGTCTCCCTGGAGCCTTCTTTAGTCCAGGCTGAACATTCCCAGCAATCCCAGCCTGTCCTCAAACCATGTCTGAATTGAACAGGGAAAACATCACCTTTCCTGCAGCAAATCCCAGCAGGATCATCCTCCGGGCTGTACCTGGATTTGGCACCTGGCTGCTGGGCATCCTGGACCACGGCCAGGTGATCCCAATCCCTCTCTACCAAACGCAGTAACTCCGCAGCTTTTGGAAAGCAAAGGAAAGCAATTCCATTTTCCCAAAGACAAAGAAATTCACCTCAAAGCTTGCCCAGGGAAGCTGGCAACCCTCGGCAAATGGGAATGATCCCTGCTCCAACAGCACAGAGATGCTTTTTGCAATTGATTTCTCCGGGAAGAGCCACCTTTCCCCTCGTCCAGCAGATACGAATTCCACACTTGAATTTATAATCCAAACAGGATCATAAGGAAAAAAGCTGTATATTGGGATCTACTCCAGGACAAGCCCCTGGCTCCCAGCCCGACCAGTTTGAGGCTGCTGGAAAAGAAATTCCTTTTTCCTCTCATTCTCGAGGCAACGCGTGGCCATCCCAGTAATTAAATGGAGCACCTCTGCAGTGATTCCTTCAGCAGGATTTGTCCAGGTGTGGATTTTCCCGCCTTTCCTTTAATTATCTTATAATTAACCATGAAGCATCCAATCATCCAGAGCTTTTTCAATTAAGCTTCAAAAGGAAATGCCTGGAAGAGCTCTTGGCGGGAATGTTCTTATCAGCCGGGAAGAGATCACAGGCACCAGAGCTGGGGTTCAGTGACTCATTCCGTTATTGCCGGGGCAAGTGAACTTCCAAAGCCGGAAAAAACTCCTTTATTCCACCTTTTTCAGTTCACATCCTCATCCCTGATCGGAGCTCAGAGGCCTGGGAGCAACACTGTATTGTAATTAACACAGCTGATTAAGGAATAATGAAGCTCCCAAGGATCAGGAATTATCCCAGCCCAGGTCCAACTGCTCTCCATCCCAATCCTGCGCCTCTTTTTCCCTCAGTTCCTTCCCTCAGCCTTAAATTCTGAGCACAGGCACAAATGAGATCTCCTACAGTTCTTTTCTGGGCAGTAAGGGGAAATATTCCCAGTCTTTTTGGGAGGGAATAACAGGAATTTTGCCTGCATCCCTGTGGACAACCCACAGGAACAGCAAAAAATCCCAGGCTGAGACCTTCTGTGTGTCCAACAGCAAGGACAAACGGATCATGGAATTGTTCACGTTGGAAAAGCCCACCATAATCATCCAGTCCAACATTCCCCCAGCACTGCCAAGGCCACCACTGTCCCAAGTGCCACATCCACATGGATTTTAAATCCTACCAGGAATGGGGACTCCGCCACTGGAGTCTGTTGCAATGCTTTACAACCCTTTCCATGAAGGAACTTTCCCTACTGTCCAACTTAAAACTCCCCCTGGCACAACTCAGGTGTCACTTGTCACCTGGCTTGTCAGACAGCTTTGATTTTTTTCCAAAATACCAAGAGAATTCCAAAGGTCTCTTGGAGAAAGGATATCTTGAGTGCTCCTAACAGCTCCCAGAATTCCAGGAGCTTCTCACACACCTTCCCAGCCATGTTCCTGACAGTCTTTCCCACATTCCACAGACAGCACACCTTCTCCAGAGGGGAAAAAAAAGAAATCAATCTGTCTCCAGCTTCTGACAGTCCCATTTTTGCAACCTCAAGATCCCATGGATATTTAAGGATTTTATTTTCATTGCAAAGAGGGAAACAGTGGGGCAGACAGACCCAGGGAATATCCAGCTCCAGCATCCAGCCTGGAATTGTCCAGCACAGGATGAACCCAAGCATTCCTTAAGCTGGAAAAAATGAGTGTGCACAGGTTTCTTCCTCCCTCCACCGTATTCCTTGCTCCCCACTGGGATCAGTGTCCAGCAGAAGAGTTCAAACAATCCCTCTCAAGTCAAGGAGTAAGATTATGGAATGACACTAGGAATAATTCCCCCCCTCAGTTACATGATTTCCTGGCTGGAATTTTCAAGGTGTTTCAGCTGCCAGCCTGAAGTGAAGCTGGAAAAGGGAAAAAGGACACTGGGATGACCCCGTCCCTTTCCATGAGGAGGTTTTAAATTCCAGCACCAGCAGCCCACACATCCCTTCTTCCCTCTCTCCCTCCTCCTCTCCCTGACAAGCCAGGGAGGAGACAACACAGCAAAATGGGAAAATTCCGTGTTTCCACCAGGAAAGCAGTGCGGGGAGAGAAGGGGACAATCCAGGCTCTGCAACATGTTGGGATAAAAAAATCTCACCTCTGCCCTCATCCAGCTCTTCCCAAGTCCACCACAGGATTTAGCACGACCAGGATGGGAGCCAAAGAATCCAGAGGTAAACATCCAAGAGAAAACAAGGAGGCAAGGGGTTGGAATCACTGGGAGAGGCCAGCAGGAGCTGCCTCTTTAAAACAGCCCTCCCTCAGCTGCCGGCACCCAGGGATCCCATTCCTGCTCCGGGCTGCCAGCAAGGAGTGACCTCTGGAGAACGCGGATCCGTCCACCGGCAGCACGCAACTCACCCCTTTTCCCTCCTACAATGTTCCAACATCCCCATTTTAGGGAAATCTGAGGCACAATTCCGTGGTTTTCTGCAGGGAAGAACAGAAGCTCTGAATCCCCCACGTTTCTGGGGTGGGCTTTTCCCCCGCTCCAGGAGGAAGATGAAATCATGCTCCCAAAATAGTTCCAAGGCAAAAGGCTCTGAGGAAGACAGAGCTCCCCTTCAACTGGAGAGCCGAAACTTCCCTGCGCTCCAAAGGGATGGATGAACTCAAATTCCATTCTACAGCACCAGAAACATGGAAAATTGAAGTATTAAAGTACCAAGTCATAATTAATAACAGCCACTAATTAATGGAAAATCCAAATTTGGGGGGCAAAAAGACAAGCCCATTACTATAAAATAAGGGATGACAACCTTCAGGCAGAAGCCCCAAATCCCAGATTTACGCTAAATGAAGGGATTGTATCCCTCAGGCAGGAGTCCCGGATGCGCTGACCACAACGCAGCCACAGTGCAGCGGCAGAAGAGCCCTTGGGAAGCTCCCACAGGGAAAAAACTCCACAGCTGCTTCAGTCAGGATCCCAACACACCGAAATCCAGGCCCCATCCCACAGCAGGTGCCTGTTTTCCATTGGACTTGGCTGGAAACCCGTTAAAAACCTACAGTTCTCCCTTAATCGACCTCTCGTCTTTTTCCCGTTTCAGTTTTCCAGGTGGACTTTGGGACGGCCGTTCCTCTTCCCTCACACAACGCAGCTGTTTTCCCAGATCTGCCCCCACTCCCAACGTTTCTGAACACACGTGGGGCGATATTCCCAGGAAGAGGCATGCAGACAGGGCTGGGCAAAGTCCCATATTCCTTGGGAGCTACTTAAACAACAGCTGCACTGGGGGAAAAAAAATGGATTTCTCTGTCCTGAACATCTTATCTACTTCCAAGGAGGTGGGAAAAGCAGATTAAGGAACAGCTGAGCCTGGAAAACTCATCCCAAGGGGGTTCCCAACCCTGCTCCACAAGCATCCGGAATCCAGGGTGGTCTTTTTGCTGCCGCTCTCCCTAAAAAAAGGAGCACCGGGCTGCTGAGTCAGCAAAACAACAGCAGGGCGGATTCGGGCATCTCCTTATCCAACTTGTAATTAACTCCGAGGCCACAGAGCAGCCTGGAATGGGACAACTCAGAGTCAGCAGCCAACCGGGACAGAAGCAATCTTGGTTTCCCACTTGAGTCAAAAATTTAATCCCTTTCCCATCTTTCTTGACAAATCTCCTTATAAATGAGAACTCCAAGCCTTGCAACTCCCTGTTCCCATAGGAACATGAGAACTTCCAACCTCATCTCCTTTTCCAGGAGCAGCAATGCCTAATGGAGCCTCAGCAGCAGGAATACTATAAATATTGGGAAAGGTAAAAGAACACTGCTCTCCTTTCTCCTACAAAAAGGGAGCAGCAGCCACACTCCTGAGGGCCACCACGTCTTGGGTAATCCTAAATTCCTCCCTCTTCCTCTCTCCTAATTGGATTTGTCACTTTTTCTCCTCAAGAAATCCAGAGCTTAAACAAAAGTTCCAATGCGAAATGCAAATCCCTGGAAAACCTTTGGAGCTAGCTCTAAGGAGCTGAGCAAACACCAGGATAGCAGGGTGTACAGGGAAAGTAAAGGGAAACAGGGAAACAAATGGTCACGTTGTCTGGGAACAGGATCTCCCGCTTCTCCAGGCCTGGACAACCAGGAATTCCAGTATCCCACCCTCCAGCACGACACCTTGCACCTCCAGACGTTGAGGCAGAAGATCCATCTGCTTTCATCCTATCCATATAAAACCTCCAGGCCCTGATACACTGGAATGATGGAAGTATTCCAGAGGGAAAAGGGGATTCGCTCCCACTCTCCACCCAACCAACTTCCCTAAATACTAAGGTTAAACCAAACAGCACCTGCTGGAAGAACGGAAAGGCCAACTCACCGTTTTTCGGGAACGTTGAGCCCTCGTGCTCCGGAGCAGAGGCTCCGGGGCTGTGTTTTCCATGCCAGGCAGGAGGGAGTGTTTTGGCCCAGCCCCAGGGAACTCAGAGCCGACCGGTTCGCCAAACAAATCCATGTGAACATTGGGATTTTGGTGTCATAAATCAGGTGCTTTCAGGTGAAAAGGTTCCGGATTGCTCCGACCACACCCTTCCATGCTTTTTGCACTCCAAAGGGAGGCATTTCCCAGCTCTGGCACACACAAGGCAAAATCCTGCAGCTGCAGGATGAGTTCTTCCCATTCCACCTGGTTTTCCAAAACCCCCCTGCCTAGGCTTTCCTGGAAAGAGAGGCCTCATTCCTTAGCAGTGGGAAGCACCTCTCGCTCCCCTCAATCCATATCCCGCTTCCAGATGTTGATCAACGAAGAGTTAACAAGGAAAGAAAAATGAGGAGAGCAGCTGGAAAACGACAGCATAAATACAATGGCAGCCAGGAACACCAAGGACAACGGGAGCAGGATTTCCATGATCCCTGTGGATCCCTTCCAACTTGGGATATCCTATGACTGACTTGTCCGTTGCGCAACATCCCAAGGTTTTAAGAGGATAAGCGGCTGAGGAGAGTCCAGGATCCTCTGTGTTGGAGAGATTCCCACGTTCCCTTGGGCAACTCCGCCTCTTCCTCGGCCTGCCCAGGTGACACCTCCCCAGCACCTCGTCCACCCGGTCGGAGCTGCCACGGAACACTGAACTAATCCGAGCCCTGGGATGAGCATCCAGTGAACAAACACAGCGCATTCCCTTCCGCTCTCCTGAGCCAGAAGGATTTGGGTGAGCCCGGAGCCATTGAAAGCCACCTCGGATCAGTTCCGCTGCCTGAACCCCCTCAGTGTATCCTAAAAATCCAGAACCGCGAGCCTTTACCGGGCTTGCGGATGACGTAATTCCAAAAGTTCACTTCCTTGTCTTGTCGCCCCCCAGGAGAAGGAAAATCTGGCAGGATCATTCCCTTGAGGACCAAATTAACCTCGTGTGTCCCAAGGAATAAAGGCTAAAAGTGACAATCCTTGGAGTTCCTGCCCAGAAATGGTGGGAAACCAGGGTTCCAAGCCATTCCAGGGAACAAACACCCAAGGAGCCAGCAAATCCATGGACACAAAACGTGGGTTATGCTATGAAGGACATGGGAAGAGCTGGGAACATCAAACCCCTCAGGAGCACCTGGCCTGCCCATAGAGGATCATGGAATTGTTAAGGTTGGAAAAGACTTGGATCATCAAATCCAACAATTAACCACTAACCCATGTCCCCAGGCGTCACATCCGCATGGATTTTAAATCCCTTCAGGAATGGGGACCCCACCACTGCCCTGGGCAGCATCTTCCGGTGCTTTACAACTCCTTCCATGAAGAAATATCCCCAATATCCAGCCTAAACCTCCCCTGGTGCAACTTGAGGCCATTCCCTCCAGTCCTGTCATTTGTTCCCTGGGAGAAGAGCCCAATCCCACCTGGCTCCCACATCCAGTCACGGATTTGTAAGGAATGAGAAGGTCCCCCCGATCCTCCTTTTCTCCAGGATAAAACACATCCCGCACGTTAGATAACAGAGAAACTTCCAGCATCAGCGTGTTCCCGACCTCCCTCCCCAAATCCCTGCTCCCCACCTCACATGGGAATTTCACTGGCTCTGCCAGTATTCCCAGGAGGCTCCACACTTACTCAGCCGCCCGTTCCTGAGCATTTTCTGCAGCTTCCCACGTGCTTCCCACCTCCCAAGCCGCCTCTCCCCGTTCCTCCGCCCTCATCCAAGGGGAACACAAAGTCAGAGCAAGGCCCTGGAGAATCCCGAAATTCTCCTTGCCAGCTGGGATTCCATAAGGCAAAGAGTTCCATGCAACAAAAGCTCTCTACCTCTGGCTCTTCCAGGCCTTGGAATAACCGAGGATAACACTGGATTTGGGGATGTGCCCATTTCCTACTGAGCTAAATTCCATTATGGCACTGGAGGTGTTCAAACAGGCTCGGGAAGAAAACATGATCCCTTGTTTTTTTAAGGGCCAAAAGACTCTTTTCCAAAAGCAACACATTGATCCAGGAATAGCCACAAAACTTAGAGGGAACAAGGTTTTCCAGACCAAGCAGCCTGTGGCTTCCTGCAGAAGTTTTAATACCACATTTCCACAAAGGGAAAGAGAATTTTGCCCCTGGATTTGTCAGTGGATTTTGAGGAAAGCTCTGATCCTTCCAGTTTTGGAACATGGATGCCTCTTTTTCCACTAGAAAATGAGGGAAAACTGACAAAGGGAGAGGGAAGAGCAATCCCACAGAGCACAGGATCTCTCCAGGAAATTTGCCCTTATTCCCCACTCTATCCAGGGAGGAAAATGAGCAGCACACATCACAAATTCCTGCTTTTCTGGGAAGTTTTTCTCCTTCCTCTGACAGGGCATGTGTTTTCCCCTCTCCAAGGAAAAATCCAGTTCATCCCTGAATGCTCTCATTTGGGGAAGTGCTGGTTGTCATTAGCGGATGCTCCGGTGCCATGGAGATGGTGACAAACAACTGAATCAGCTGGAAAAAACCCGGAGTCACAGAAAGGGGAATGTGCTTCCAAAGGTTAAACGTGGCCCAGAGGAAAAAGAAGAACATTTTTGGGATCTGGATATCACCAAGAAACAGGATGCCCAGGGAAGTTGTGGATCCATGGAAGTGTCCAAGGCCAGGTTGGACAGGGCTGGGAGCAACCTGGGATAGTGGATGAGCTTTAAGGCCCCTTCCAACCCAAACCATTCCAGGATTCTAACCATGGGATCCAAGCAGAGCAGGATCCACTTTTTTCAGGACAATCCCTGGCTGGCTGAGATGCTGGAAACTCCCGAGCAGCACCTGCCCCGTTCTGATTTTCTGGGAGGTGAAACAGTTCACTTCCCATGGGAGAAACCAGCACCAATTTGCAGGATCATTTAGCAGATCCAATGGGAAAAGCCAAGCCTCCAGAGGCTCCCAGTTTGGAGCTGAAATCCATATTCCAAAAATACATCAAGGCTGTGTCAACACCAGGGATCTGGGCTGCAAAGACAAGCCACGACAGAATATTCAATTTCATCCCAAAGGATGCAGAGCTGTGGAAATTCCAACTTCCAGCAGACATGGAGCAGCAGGACACATCCAAATAGGAACCTTCCAGGGAAGAAAAGCACCTTTCAGGGAAGAAAGGGCTGAATTCCACCCCAACCTCCCCATTTTCTCTTTACTGCACTGAACTATAAAAGGAGTGTCCTGAATTTTCCTGTTTTTTCCCATTATCCAGTTCAAATGTTTTAAGGTGGCCCGAGGGATTCAGCATTTTATTCCAAAAGAGTAAGGATAAGGATTCTGTCCTGCAGCCTGCCTGGATCCAAACTCAGGATCACTCAGGTCTGTGGTGATAACCAAACCTGCAGGCCAAGAAATCCCAAGTAAACACGTTCCAGAGGAAAAAAAGCCATGGAAAATGCGCATTTAAGGTGGCATTCCCACCTTTACTGATGGCTATGAGTGAGCTGCACTGGGATTTTTGCCACCGACTCCTGATGAAATGGCAAGTGGAAAACACCAGGAAAACTTGGAATTGAAGGCTCTAAATTACATCCTGTATCCGGTTTCCAGGGAAAAATTCCTATTGAGCTCAAAGCCATGCCTGAGGAACCCCCTTGTTTTAATTCCACACCAAGGGAACACACAGGAACCAAAACCTCAGCTGGAAGGGAATGAAAAGCCAGGAATTTTCATGCAATTCCACACATCTTTGAAGAGGAGCTCAGAAGGCTCCTCAGAGAGGGGGAGAAATGCCAATGGATGTGGTGGGATGAGGATTTTCAGGGATCTGCACAAGGGCAGTTAAGGAAGGATTTGAGTTAAAAAAGAAACTCCTAGATTAAGAGCCTGGGACAGAATTCCTGACAGTCTCTGCCTGCCATGCAGATTTCCAGCTCCTGCTGCAAGGAAGAGGAAAGTAATCCAAAGCTTTTTTATTTCATCTTTCCAAAGAGATCCAGAGCTAAGGGATCCATGTGCCTTCCCCTGGGAAGGAGGGGAGAAAGGACAAAAAAGGAGGAAGGAGCAGAAGGAATGCCTGAAGGTACAGGGCACGTTTTTCCTAAAGCTCTGCAGGAGTCACATCCTGGATCCAAAAGCCCCCCTAAGGTCCAGCAGCACTTTTGTCCATATTTCAGGGCAGGATATTCCTCAGCAGAACAAACTTTCCCATTTCTAATCAAAACCTGGAAAACCATTTCCCTCCATCCTCAAAGTTCCAAGCTGGGCAGGTGCTGCACCTGGCAAATTTTCCAGATTTTGGGGTTTTTTTCCCCCCTGATTTCTCCTTAAAAATCCACAAAATATAAGAGCACACCTAAATGAACAATATCCTGTATGGAATAATGAAAACAGCAGCTCCCAACTGGCGTGAAGAGCCGGATTGACTCCCATCTATCCCAGCAGGAATAAACATCCCAGCGCTCTCCGCAGATCCCACAGAAGTCCATTTATCACGCTCCCCATGGCACAAAGGCCACTTTCATCCGCTCCCAGCTCCCAAAAAACTCCAGCCCTGCAGCTCTGAGAGCGGATTCAAATGGTTTCACTCACCCCATCTCAACTGCTGCGCCTTGAACTGGAAATTCCTCAAACTCCAGGGCTGAATCCAGCTCAGGATGTTCTTATTCATCAGCTGGATCGCTGTCGGGAGCAGAGGTGGAACCAAGGGTTATTTATTTGGGAAAGATGGAATGGGAAGGGAGGAAAAGCAGGGTGCAGGCTCCCCAAAATAAAGCTGCATGGTTAGGAGAGGTATAAAAAAAAAAGCCTTTGGATGGGACAGGGATGTTTGGGACAGAAGGGAATTCCTTGCTGGTTTAGTCCAAGGAAGTTTCACAAATGACGGCCAGGCCTGGGAATGACTGGAAGCTTCTCCAAACTCTTCTCCATCCAAAGCTGAGCAGCATCCTGAGCTTTACACCCTCCAGCTTTAACATTTTTCCTCCCTACATCTTTCCAGCTGCCTGGAAAAGATGCCCAAACCCCAGGATTATGCTGCTTTAAGGAAAATTTTCTAAGGCACAAAAGCCTTAAATCCTGATTTTGCAAACCCATACAATGATACGGCAGCTCCAAAATCCAAGTGACCTCATTTGGAGCAGCCAGCTCCCAATTAATTAACTTCCACGGGGAGGGAGAGCACAAGGAACAGGACTGAGATTCCCACACAAAGTCCAAAAAAAATCCCCAAGCAGGGTTTTTTTTTTGGTTGCTCTAATTGTTTGTCCAGGGAATTTTAACGAAGTTTCCAAAACATAGGATTTTGAGGGTTTTTTCCCCCACATTTTTGGTCATTGGGAGGAGCATTTTCAGCCTTCCCACTTTCCCTCCTGGCACGGCACTTTCCTCAAATCCCATCATTGCACAACTGCTCCTTCCCAGCCCTCTGGAAACAGAACAAGTGGACACAGCCCAGAGAAGTTTCCCTTTCTCACCGCCCTTTTCCCAGCAACCACAGAGCTGCCAGGGATTTACAGCATTCCCTGTCTCTGGGATCCGGATCTGGCTGTGCAGGTAGCGGGCAGAAAGTGCCCAGTGCCTTAATTTAAACAGGAATTTGGGTCAAATTCAGATTTTTTAGGTCAGCACTGACAAAATCAGCCCACAGTCCATATCCTTAAATCCCTGATTTTGACCCCCTGGAGCAGAGCTGCCAGCTCCCACCTTTCTGATTTAAATTCCCATTTAAAGGGGGAATTTTATCCTGCTCCTTGCTGAAGGGTTTTGACTGCAGAAATTCCAGGTTATTTGTATCATTTACCACGTAACAGATGCTTTTCCAAGTCTCTTGTCCCTGTCGGCCATTCCTGACCCCCTCGGCCATTCCCCATCCAAGCTGGCACCGCTGGAATTTCACCAGCAGCTTTAAGACCCCCATGCAACTTTTATGACCCCGACAACCAACACCTGGCACAGCGAACACCTTCCCCCAGCTCAGGTTTCCCACTTGGAAAGCTTTTCCCAGCGGTGCCCACGGGATACACCAACACCAGAATCACGGAGAGTCCGAAGCTTTCCAAGAGCCACTTCCCACAATTTCACTATCTCCCACTTAAGAACACTCACCCTGACCACAAAAGCTCGGGTGCTTCTCCCTGTCCTGCCAGGAGGCTGCAGCAAGTCATCCCCACTAAGTTTCATCCAGGTGGGAGATGAATATTCCCACCTTGGAATACCCCTCTCCTTTAAAACCATTTCCCAGAGCTGTGCTGCTTTCATGGTCCCGGGGTTATATATCCCACCTTTGGGAATCACTGTGTGAACTCCCACCTGGAGCAGGCTCTAAGGACCATGCCGTGCACCAGGCTCGGCAATCCCCATTCCCATATTCCCAGTGCCAACTGAAGCCTGTCCCAAACACACCAGCAGGCACTAATTCCCAGAACTGGGCACAGCGGGAATTCTGGCTGATCAGCCTGGCAGCATCCCAGCTCCAAAACCTCGGAGCGACATCTCCCTTACTTTTATAAGGCTATATCACTTCCGCAGCTGCCTGCGAGCCTAAATTTGGGATTTTTACGGCCACGGCTCAGCATCCGCCCGCGTTGCTCAAGTCAGGTACCATTCCCTGCGGGAAGTAATAAAAGCTGGGAGCAAGAATCCCTGTGTCACACCCACACCCACACCGCAGCCTCTCCTCCCTGGACATCCAGCAGCAGCGCTCCCGCCTCCCACCGCAGGACCCCGAATCCCAAACCACGGGATCACCTTCATGCCCCGCACCTGCCCGGGCCAGGATGGCGCCTTTCCAGGGCCGCAGGTGGCAGCCCCACCGCTTCCCACGGCGCGCAGGCCACACGCAGCGGGGCCCTCCCGGCGGGAACGCCGCGCTTCCTGCGGGATCCAGACCCCCGGGCCGCCACGGGCCTGCACCCGAGCGGGGCGGGGGGCGGCGGCGGGCGCACCCCCGGCCCTCCCGGCTCCCCCGCACCTGCCGCAGCGCCGGCCCCCGCTGCCGCGCCATTCCCATCGCCGGCCCTCACCTCGCTGCCGCTGCCTCGGGAGCGCCGCGGCCGCCGCCGCCTCCTCCATGCCGGGGGCCCTGCGGCCCCCGATTCTCCAACGCCGCCTCCGCCCTGCCGGGGCCGCCCCCGCTTCGCCGGGGCCGCCCACTGCGTCAACTGCGTAAGGGCCGCTACGCAACCTGCGGTCGCCACGGCAACGGGGGGTGCGGGGCGCCGTGGCGCCGCCTGGCGGCGGCCGGCGACAGTGCCACGGGGCGGGGCAATCCCGGGCTGGCCGCGGTTCCAGCCGGGAATTCTCGCTGGGATCCAAGCAAACCGCACCTGCTGTGGGCGGAGGCCTCCGCTGGGCTGGGGGTCACCTACGCTACCGACGTTATCACGGAAAGATCGCACAAGAATCACGGAAGGATCCCACAAGAACCAGTTCCCTTGGAGAACACCTCCGGGACCACCGAGTCCAGCCTGTGACAATCCCCACCTTGTCCCCAGCCCGGAGCACTGAGTGCCACGTCCAGGCCTTCCCTGGACACCTCCAGGGATGGGGATTCCATCACCTCCCTGGGCAGCCCCTGCCAATGGCTGACAGCCCTTTCCATGAGGAAATTCCTCCTTGGTGTCCAACCTGAACCTGCCCTGGCACAGCTTGAGGCCATTTCCTCCTGTCCTGTCCCTGTTCCCGAGCACAGCCCGACCCCCACCTGCCTCTTCCCCTCCAATCGGGGAATTTAGGAAGCAACAAAATCTCCCCTCAGCCACACCTGGGGCTCTCCCAACATCCCTTCCCTCTGGAGAACTACCGAGCACAGCACAGAGGTGTCCTCTCCCTCACGCTGTCAGTGCCCAGCATGGAAAAGTCAGCACTTTCCTGTCAGGAAATGTTCCCGAGAAAGATGGAGAGAGGCTATTCACAAGGGTGTGGAGTGACAGCAAAAGAGGGAATGGCTTCCCACTGCCAGAGGGCAGGGTTAGGTGGGATATTGGGAAGAAATTCTCCCCTGTCAGGGCAGTGAGGCCCTGGAACAGATTTCCCAGGGAAGCTGTGGCTCCTCCATCCCCAAAAGTGTCTGAGGCCACCTTGGACAGGACCTGGAGCGCCCTAGGTTAGTGGGAGGTGTCCCTGCCCACGGCGGGGGGGTGGAACGGGATGAGCTTTAAGATCCCTTCCGACCAATCACATTTTTCCCAAAAAAGCACTCGTAAGCATGGACACACTGCAGCGACCATCCCGTTTGGGAGGAAGGACAGCGATTCCCTTTGGACACAGCAGCTGCCATCATCCAAGGACACAACTTAGATGCTCCTACTGAAAAAAACAGCCTAGAAAAATAGCCAAAAAAAAAAAAAAAAGCATCCCTGTCCCAGAAAAGCTGATCCAGCAGGGAATAGCAGCACATCCTCGCCTGCCCATTCCTCCTTAAAACAAGTGGAGCAGCCTTCAAATGGTCTGCTGGGTGATATCACCGTACCTGGGAAATAAAACAGCCTGACAGGGGCGGAAAAAAATTCAAGGAAAAGCTTTGAAGCTCCGGAATTCATTTGTGCCGAGGCCTTTGTATCCCGTTCAGGCAGAAAAATCCCACTCACGCTCATTCCGAGCCCCTTTATCTTCCCAGACAGGTGCAAAGTGGCTCCGGTTCGGATGAAAAGCTGCTGCCAAATTTAGCATTCCGACAAATCGTTTCATCCAGCCTGTGGCACTTCCAAGGTCTCCCTTCGGCACGATCCGCTCCCGGGCAGGCAGGCACCCCTGGAAGCCCCCAAACCTGGAGCAGACAGAGGGAAGAAGATCAGGAACACTGGAAATTACTCTTTTATTTGGGGAAATACAATCAGAAGCCATCCGAGGGATAGAGCCCGTCCCAGCCCAGATCCTGCCAATTAATGGACACCAGGCAATTAATCCAATACAGCTCAGGATTTCTGCATTCCAGCTGCTCCAGCTGCCCCTCTGCAGCCTGGCTCCACCAGATTGCAAGGACCAGATTGCATTTCCAGCCCAGCTCCAGCGTTGGGATTCATGCCAGTGATCCCCAGGGCTCCGGTCCCTGACTCCTGTACGGCAGTGATGCCATTTACAGGCAATTTCGGAATGTTTTGGATAGACTGGATGCGTGAACATTCCCTAAAGCATGAAGGGAAAGGATTAATGCCCTCAGAAATCCCATCTTTTCCCTCTGTCATGACACGGAGGGAGGGTGGCGAAGCATTTAAGGGAATTAAGGAATTAATTTGAGCCTGTCACAAAAGATGGGATGTTCGCACGGATCCGTCCCCACCTCCAGCCTCTGGAGCAAATCCATTCACTTCAGAGCTTCCCAACCTGTGGGAAAGGGTTGAGCCTGGCTCTAAATGCCCGGGGCAATGGCAGGGAGACTACACACATTCCCGGGAGTCCTACACCTTCAGAGGGATGTAAAGGAGAGTTGGAGCATCCCAGGCATCCATCAGCTGGGTTATCCCCATGGATACCTCAGATGCAGCCTCTCCATCAGGGCTCCACCATCCATCCTCCGGAGGCCCCACTGGCTTCAGGAATTCCTTACTCACCTCTGGATGGATGTGTGCTGTTTGTGCAGGAATGGCCCGGGAATGTGAGGGCGAGGGAATTCTGTGGTGTTCTTCCAGCTGGAGCATCATTCCTCAACACATGGATATGGCACGGGGCTGGTTCACACCACAGCCTTGGAATTCTCCATGTCAGCTCCCAGGAAAAGTCCAGACCTCTGTAGGCAGCCTTGGAGCTCTGGAGATCCCTGGAACGTGCCAGGAAGGATTCAGTCAACAGAGAACCCATCCAGCTGCGCTGATCCCGGTGCCCTGACAAAAAAGCCAACAGATTCCAGGGTTAAGGACTGTCCTAAACCTGAAAGCAAAGCAGCCCCCTCCTCCAGGAGATTTGGACAAGGAACGAGGCTCCAGGAATAGCTGGGAACATGGGAAGCTTTTTATTATTATTATTATTCAGTTTGTTGTCGTTGCCACCGCCCCCAGGCACAGCACATCCAATCCCGCTGCACCGAAATCCTGCTCCTGTTGGGCTCCCAGTCAGAGCCAGATGCTCCGTTACTCCCAGGGTAACGAGCCCCTCTCCTCCTCCATCCCAACCCTGCCAATTCCCCTCAGCTGCTCCATTAGGATTACAACAAATCATAGGGAAACGGTGGGAATGAGGCTGGGAGTGCAACAATCTCCCTGAAATCGCAGGGATTCCAACATCCAGGTTATCCAAACCACCTCCTCAATCCCTGCAAACACCAGGCTGGGCTCTGTCGCCCCTGCAGCAGGCACAGGCTGTTCCAGCTGGCTGAATTCCAAGGGGTGATGGCAACAAGAGTCTTGGGAAGGTGCTCTTGTCGTTCTCAAAGGGCACAGGCCACCGGGGAAAGGAGGACAACAGCATTATCCCAACATTCCCTCCAGGGGAAAGAATTCCAGCGCCTCACCCACTGCCTCTCGCTCTCTTGGGAATATCAATTATTGAAGAACTGAGGTCAGAAAAGCCCTCCAAGATCACGGAGTCCAACTGTTCCAAGGCCACCACTATCCCACGTCCCCAAGTGCCACATCCACACGGATTTTAAATCCCTCCAGGGATGGGGACTCCACCCCTGGGGCCTGTTCCAACGCCTGACAACCTTTTCCATGAAGGAGTTTTCCTCCGTATCCAATGGACACCTTCCCTGGCACAACCCGAGGCTGCTCCCTCTGCGCAGCCAACCGTAATTCCACACAAAATTCCCACCAAACCACACGGTTCCCAACCGGCATTTGGGAAGCGCTTTTAAAAACCACAGCAACAGGCATCCCTGCCCCCCATTCCCATGTCACCGAGCGGGAGGTGCCTGGGTTTGCTTCCATCCCCGTGGTGGCTGTGCCTTTCCAGCCCTCCCTCCCTCTCTCCCTTCCCAGCGCGATTCCCGCCCGCGACTCTCCGGAGCCACCAGCCTCCATCGCCTCCTACCAAAGCGCTGCTAATCCGGTGCTTCCAGACTCCTCCAATCCTTCATGATCTCACCACATCTCCCCAGAATCCCGCTCTTCCCGGATGCCCCCCGAGCCAGCACCTCCCAGCCCGAGCCTCCGTGTCATTCCCGAGCCCTGGGAAGCTCCCAAGGCAGGGATGAGCGGCTGGCAGAGTCCCCCCAGCAGGAGCAGCTGCTGCAGCTCTGCAGAGAAGCAGCATCACTCAAACCTTAACTGAAAATCATTCCCTAATGGAGAGGCTTCTCCCCCTGCAGCTGCCTCGGCTTCCCGTGGTTCCTCCAGCACCGGGAGGGGATTTGGAGGGCCCAGGCTGCTGTCCCACCCCTGAGCCTGAATCCCTAAAAACCAGTTAATTCAGAGGGGAGACATCCCAGTCGGAGCCAAACCTGAGGACAGCTGATCCAGAGATAAGCTGGAAGTCCAAATTCAGGCTCAGGCTGGCACACCAGAGGCTGGAGTGCCACCCAAAGGCAGGGCAGGAATTGGAAACCTCTGTCAGGCACCTGAAGGGATCAGACATGGAATTCTGGAACAGGTTGGGTTGGAAGGGGCCTCAAAGCTCATCCTGTTCCACCCCCTGCCCTGGGCAGGGACACCTCCCACTGTCCCAGGCTGCTCCAACCCCTGTCCAGCCTGGCCTTGGACACTTCCAGGGATCCAGGGGCAGCCACAGCTTCTCTGGGAAATCCATTCCAGGGCCTCACCACCCTCACAGGGAAGGATGTCTTCCATAAACTCCTGAGGCATGGGCAGCACTGGGTCCCACTGCAGGTGAGACGGGCAGAGCACGGCTGCCACATTCCCAGCTCCTTCCCTCAGGCACAGCTCTGCCCATTCCCGCCTGTCCCTTCCTTAGGGACCCCCTTTCCAGCCTCCGAGCCGCTTTCCTGGCGGCATCCCTCCCTTTCCCAAGGGGTTCCCACGCCGTGGGCTCACTCTTGGCACGTAGTAAACACGCCCGTGCGCACACGGACGGGTTTGGCTCCACGGAAAAAGCCTGGAAAGGATTTCTCCTGCAGGTTGCATCCCAGAATTCGGCACAGCCCTCGCTGCTCACGATTCCAAGCACAAACTCCTCTTTCCAGCTGCTTTGCTAAATTGGTGCCAGATCTAACTCTGGAAGCCGAGGCTCCGAGACTTGCTGTCAATCCCACCAGCACTTCCCCCTCCCGAGGACGTTACCCAGCCTTATCCAAGCTGTGACTCCTCAGCCCAGAAATTTCTCCCTGGGAAGGAGCCATTGCCATGGAAAAGGACCATTAAATAACAGCTCGCCGGGGTTTCTCAGCAAAGCTCAGGCCATCTTCCTGCCTGCCAGCTCCAGGTGGCTTTTCCTTCGGGAAAAATGAGCGGATAAAGCAGTGCTCCGGGCTGTCGGGATATTTGCTGGCACCCCCCGTGCTCCCCCTTGGACAAATCCCTCTTCCCAAAGCTTTTTCACCTCAGGTTGTAAAAGCCTCGTGGTTTTGCAGGGAATTGAAACTGAAAAAAAGCATGGAACTGAACCCTAAAGGCTCAGAGGGGAGGAAAAGGCGAATTCCTGAGCTCTCCTGAGTCACAGGGCTGTGTTGGCAGCACTGGCAGCCGCTGGAATTCCCAGCTCCATCCATCCCGGCCCTGCCTAGTCCAGGTGCAATAACAACGTGTCATTTTCCTTATCTGCTTCATCCCTGCGTGTTGTTCCTCCTCCCCGCCCACCTTTCGAATGCCCTTGGCTCCATCCTCCTTCGGGAGGAGAGCTCCAGCCCAGGGATGAATCAGGATTTTAGCAGGAGCTTGAGGGATATGGGATGCCTTCACCCCCACAAGCAGGAGCGCTGGCCTTTTCCCAGGGCTCCGTGGCACGAACGCAACTTCCCTGGCCGAGACACCAAAGCACAGGAATTTACCCCGAGGATGAGCTGCTTCCCGATTTCCAGGAACCTGCTCACCTCCCGTGGTGGGAATGGCTGTGGCAGGACGGGGAAATTTACGGATCAGCTGCGTTGGTGCTGTCGGTGGTCCAGGGAGGCAGTGCCAGAGAGCTCTCCCTCACCAGGCAGCACCTGCAGCCGCCCATTCCAGGCTCTCTAGGAAGCCTGGAATGCCGCTGGGACGCGGGCACGGCCCGGGGCATGCGGATGCTCCGCGGAGGATTCGATCCCTCCCCGCGGGCCGCATCTCCGGACATCTGTCGGATGTGACTGGGCAGCAGCAGCTGGAGCCAAGGCACTTGGATAATTTCATTAGGTCAAATCCCTCCCTCCTCTGCTTCCTCAGGATCCTGCTCCTGCTTCTGGAGGCAGCTGGGCTGAACCAGGATGTTTCCCATTAAGGATTCCTCCCTGGCTCCGCTCCTGGCTCCTTTCCCGCTCCTCACACCAGGCTGCAGAGCCATTCCCCGCTTCTCCCGGACCTCAAAGCCTCCTCTAACCCACTTGGCTTCATCCCAGCTCCGAACTGCCAGAGGGGGAAGCTCAGCTCTCACCGGGAGACGCCGCTGCCCGTGGAGATCCCAAATCCTAAATTGCGGCACAGCTCCTCCACAAAGTCCTGGCAGAGGCCTTGGGATCACAGCCCAGCAGGCAGACGGGAGAGGGACCTCGGAGCAAAGCAGAGGTTGGAGACCAATAACCAGGAATAATTATCCTAAGAAGTTCCCAGCTCCCTTCTGTACAAGTCCATGAAATAGAGCAGGGAATTTTACCTTAACCCAGAGAAAAGGAGGCTCAGGGGGGACTTTCTCCCTCTCCGTGACTCCCTGGTGGGAGGGTGGGGCCTGGTGGGGGTCAGGCTCTGCTCCCAGGGAACAAGGGACAAGCCTCAAATTGCCTCAGGGGAATTTCTCTTTGGATATTAGGGAAAATTCCTTCATGGAAAGGGTTGGATCCTGCTGCCCAGGGCAGCCGTGGAGTCCCCATTCCTGGGGGGATTTAGAAGCTGAGTGGATGTGGCCTTTGGGGCCATGGCAGAGCTGGGTGGCTGAACTCTATCTTGGAGGTCTTTTCCAGCCTGAACAATTCCTGAAGGAGAGGAACTGGGAAAGATCAGGCTGGAAAGAAAAAAAACAGCCGGCAGGAACGTGAGCAAACAGCCCCCGTCCAAGCTTTGTCCAGGAATTCCTGGGAGAGGAGCGTGCTCCGATGTCAGCACTCCGTGCCACAGTGACAGGAGATGGGGATGATCCAGAGAGGCAAAAAGGGAAGCGGGAGAGCGTCTGCCAGGCGGGATCCACCTCAGACGCTCCGTGAAGGAGAAAAGGACGGATGGTTGCTAAGGGAAGTGGGACAGATGGCTGGCACCGGCAGCTTGCTGACTCTCGGAGACTCCCAACTCTTTTTTGGGGAAGTGGCAGGGCCGAGCGGGCGAGCGCACAGAGGCCAAGCCCAGATGACCACTTCCCCCTGCCCGCCGGCTGCGAGTGCCAGCACGGATCACGTCGGAGAGGAAAAGGTCACGGAGGCAGCGGGAGCCAAGGCGCATTTGCGCTTCTGCTCATCAGCAGCGCTGCCCCCGCCAGCCCTTCGTCCTCCCCTTCTCCAGAGGCCACCAGCACCATCCCACGGGCAAAGCCCAGCAGGCCCCGGGACAGTGACCGGGCACAGCCGCGGCTCCCAGAGCGGGAAAAGCGCGGGATGCTGGCTCTGGAGCTGCTGTGTGTGAGATCCCATGGCTCCTGGACATGCTGTCTCCCAGATCCGTTTACACCTCTCCCTGACATTTAAAACCATCTGAGCCTCTTGGCTTCTGCTGCTGTCATCCCTGTGCCAGGGCTTTTCTGGCTCTGAAAACAGGCTGGGAGTTGATTTCCCGGCAAACGCAGCCCTCCCGACAGGTCTCCAACCGCGGCGGCAGGGCAAGGGAAAAGGGGGAGAGGGTGGGAATTGCTGCTGCCGTGGGGGTGGGAGGCGTGCCAAGAGCCTGTCAAATCCTGACGGCCACAAACAAGGCTCTGAAAGCAGGAGCTGGGGAGAAAAGAGGGGAAAAAATTCCCTTGGCAGCGAAGGTGGTGGAGCTCAGAGGCTGAGGCACGCAGCACTGTGTGGCTCCGGGCTGGGATTGGAGGGATCCAACGGGAAGAGCAGGGGGTTTGGGGAACCTCTGCCCACCTCGGGCTGGCCCCAGGCACTGCCACATCCATGGGCATAAAACAGAGGGACTCGGGAAGGAAGGAACTGAAAGGGCTCTGAGAGAGCTGGAGAGGGACTCTGGACAAAGGATGGAGTGACAGGACAGTGGGAGTGGCTTCCCACTGCCAGGGGGCAGGGTTAGATGGGATACTGGGAAGGAATCCCTCCCTGTGAGGGGGGTTAGGCACTGGAATGGATTTCCAAGAGCAGCTGTGGCTGCCCCATCCCTGGAAGTGTCCAAGGCCAGGCTGGGCAAAGCTTGGAGCACCCTGGGATAGTGGGAGGTGTCCCTGCTCTTCCAACCCAAACTGTTCTAGGATTCCCTGAAGGAAAAACTCTGGAAGCAACAATTATGTCTTCCCCCATCCCAAGTAATCACGGGCACCCCTTGGATTGAAACCAGGCCAAAAAGTCCTCGAGGAGCTGCAGATCCCAAAATTCAGTGAGCAAGAGCCCACAAGGAACCTTCACCAGGCACCCATTCCCTGCAATCCCACATCCCACACAACCTGGGGGAAGTCCTGAGCAGCACGGACAGGGTCATCCACTCCCCGGGATTGCTCCACCAGGCGGAGGAGGAGGATTTGCTCTGGCCACCTTGGCAGCTACAGAATCCTAGGATCACACAACGGTTTGGGTTGGAAGGGACCTTAAAGATGATTGAATTCCACCCCCCTGTTGTGGGCAGGGACACCTTCCCCTATCCCAGGTTGCTCCAAGCCCTGTCCAGCCTGGCCTGGTGCACTTCCAGAGATCCAGGGGCATCCAGGAAACATTACAAGGCAGCTGATGCTCCACAAAAGGACGGAAGGACCCTGGACATCCACTCTCTGGATCTCCTTTGGGCCACCAGAGATCCCCAGGGAGGGAAGAAGATGAGGAGAGGTGCCAGTGCCAGCTGTGAGCTGCTCTTGCAGCCCATTCCGCTGGCTGTGTGGGCAGCTCCATCTTGGAGCCACATTCCCAGGGAGCTGCTCGGAGCAGCAGCTCCCGATTCCGTGCCAAGCTGCCACTGGCTGCTGTTGAGATAAACCCACACAAACAAACAGGCGCCTGGAAAAGCTGGGAAGATATGGAATGCAGCAGCATGGATGGGCTGTCCCAAGGCTGGCCGCCCTCCAGCTTGTCCCTCCTGCTGATCCCAGTGTTGGGAGATGTCACCGAGCACAGCTTGTCCCCGTCCCTCAGAGCAGTAGGGAGTTTTCCTGGGGGCCACACCTTTCCTCTTTGTCAGTGGCTCCAGTTCAATTCCCAGGGAGTGGGAATGCCCAGGGATTGGGTGGTAGAGGTTGGAGAGGAGCATCCACCTTCAGGGAGGGAGGATTACGGCTCTCCTGCAGCTCTGGAGCTGAGGGAACAAACCCCATGGACACCCCCTTCTCCCATCCCCACCTGACTGCTGGGATGTGTGGGAGCAAGGCCAGATGGATTTGTGTCACCCAGACCACTTCAAAGCAGGACACAAAGCTCAAATCCCTCATCCCAGGACACTGACACGGGACATCACCCAGGAACAAAACTGCCTTAAAATTCACTGGAAGTATTCCAGGAGAGCCTGATCCCACAGGCGTGGACAAAACTAAACACAGACCCTAAGAATCCCAAGGGTTCTCTCCCAAACCTTTTAAACCCTTTGCTTTCCTCTGCATCCACAAGCAATTCCGTGGCCCCTGTCCCTCCTGCCAGGTGTTAATGAGGGCTCCCCTTCCCCTCAGGCAGCAAATCCCCCTTTTTGGGGGCAGAGGGCCAAGGATTTGTGCTGTGTCCACCCCTGGCAGGCACAGAGCCAGGGACACGCCGGCATTCCAGATGTCCGGCTGCTGGCACAGCGACTCCGGCTGCGCCAGGGCTGTCCTGCAAATGAGCCCGGCAAGACACAAAGAGGCTGATTTCCCAAATTAAGCTGCTGGAATTACTCATCCCAAAATCAGTGGCATCAGCTGCTCACGGTGACACCAATTACACGCAGTCACTGCCCGGCGCTGCTTCCCACTCATCCCAGGACATCCCTACTACAGGCATTCCCAAGGCATGGAGCAGTGGAAGGTCAAGAAGGAATTATTTTAAACCAAAAAAAAGGTGGATTTAGGTGGGATATTGGGAAGAAATCCTTCCCTGTGAGGGGGGGTGAGGCACTGGAATGGATTTCCCAGAGAAGCTGTGGCTGCCTCATCCCTGGAAGTGTCCCAGGCCAACTTGGATTGGGCATGGAACAACCTGGGATGGTGGATGGTGTCCCTGCCTGGAACTGGATGGGATTTAAGGTCCATTCCAACCCAAACCATTCCAGGATTCTTCCAGCAGAGGTGCCACCAGCGTGGGACATGGAAGAGGCACAAGGTGACAGAAGCTGGGAGAGCTGCAGCTCTCTCTGCTGCTGGACACAGTGGGGACACACCTTGGAGCCCCCCGGAGCAGTCACGGATCAGGGGGAGGCTGGGCTGGAGCAGGCAGCTCCAGGGAATGGCGTCACCGATGCAGAGCCGAGCTTCACCGGAGCCTCTCCTTGAAATGTTTTTTGCTGGATCACCAGCCCTGTTCTCAGGGACACTGACTCATCCTCAGGAGTGCTCTTGCTGCCGGCTGCACTCCGGATCAGGCAGCAATTCCTGACACACCTCCCAGCTATGGGGGAGCATCCCTGAATCTGCCAGCTGGATTCTTCTCCTTGCCAGAGGCCAACTGGGATACCCAGAGTCAGGGAGTCATGGAATGGTTTGGGCTGGAAGGGACATTAAAGCCCATCCAGTGCCACTCCCTGCCATGGGCAGGGACACCTTCCACTGTCCCAGGGTGCTCCAAGCCCTGTCCAGCCTGGCCTTGGACACTGCCAGGGGTGAGGCAGCCACAGCTTTTCTGGGAAATCCACTCCAGGCCCACCCCACCCTCAGAGGGAAAAGTTTCCTCTCAATATCCCATCTAAACCCACACTCTGCCAGTGGGAAGGCATTCCCCTTGTTTTGTAACTCCATGCCCTTTTCCAAAGACTCTCCAGCTCTCTTGGAACTCCTTTAGGCACTGGAAGGGGCTCTGAGGTCTCCCTGCAGCCTTCCCTTCTGAAGGCTGGACACCCCAGCTCTCTCACCCTGTGTCCCTCCCTCTGGCATCTCCATGGCCTCCTCTGGACTCTCTCCAGCAGCTCCACATCCTTCTTATAGTGAGGCACCCAGAGCTGGATGCAGCATTCCAGGTGGGATCTCACCAGGGCAGGATAGAGGGGGGAAATCCCCTCCCTGAACCTGCTGGCCATGCCAGGGAAAAATTTACGTGGGAGGAAAAATCCTGGTCCATCCCCAGGGCCCCCTCATACTCTGGCCACAATCCAGGAAGTAACTCACCTTTTCCCAAGGCACTTCCAGCAGCTCCAGAGCCCCAGCCTGCATCCATCCCACCAGCACAGCAAGGAGCCCACCAGGATTTCCAAAGGGAAGGGCAGCCCCTCCTTAATTCCCCTTTTATGCCATCACTCCTCTGCTCCAGCTGTGAGGCTGATGGGCAGCACTTGGGCTGAGTGGGGAGGGAAACCAGGAAAAGCTTTTACCAAGGGCAGGACGCCAAAACCCTCAGGAATTAAAAGTGTTTGGCAGTCTCCCACTGTTCCTGGCCTGTCCATCCAAACATGACAATGCCATGCCTTCCACCTCCTCAGTTTCCTTGGGAAAATGGGCCCATCCGTCTTCCCCTCCCACTCAGGGGTGTCCAAATCCCCTTCCCAATTTCCGTAGGTGCAGCTCCAGAGGCTCTCATGAGGGAGCTCATTTACTGTGACCTAAATATTCCCTGTGCTCTGCTCCTCTGCCTCGGCACCTCCGGAATCCACGGAATACGAGCGGGATTTCTGCAGGGGAAGAGCAGCAGCGCCTCCCCATCCCAGGGTTTTTCCTGCCATCCCTGTCCCTGCTCCCTGCACGAGCTCCCTGTCTGGGGCAGCCCCATGTTCTCCTCCTTCCCACATCCCTTTTTTCCTACGGGAAGCCATCCCAAAGGGATGAGGGGCTGGGACTGCTGGCAGCCACCCCATCCCACTGCCCAGCCGTGCTGCAGGAACGGGACAATCCCATCAGGGACTTTCCTCCCTGTGGGAACCATGGCCGGCAAGTAACAATGGATGGGGTGGCTGCGGTAGAATATTCCAGCACAAGCAAGCTCCCTTCCTGCTTTTCCAAGGCTGTTTCCCTCAGGAATTCGCAGCTAATTTAGCCAGAGGTCGGGCTCCCTTGGCCGGGGCTGAGGGAGGATGCAAATGGGACAGGTTGCTATAAAAAGCCACCAGCAGCTGCTTTTTTTGGAAGTCAGGTATTGATTTTTCCTTGTGGAGCTCTGACTGGAGGGCACAGCATGGAGAGGGGGGCACCTCTTCCCGGATAACAGAGCTGGGAGTGATCCCCGTGTGGCACATCCCGCTTGGATCGGGTGGGAAGGGCAATGAGCAAAGCACAACCCCACCACTGGCTCCCAAAACGACCCCAATCCCGCTCCTGCTCCCTCCTTTCCAGACATCCCCGCGCCGCTGCCAGGCCCTGCTCCCTAAGAGGGATTCTTGCATATTCCCGCTGCTGCTTTAGGGACATCTCCCACGGAGGAGCAGCAAGCTGCTGGGCTAGGGACACGGTGCAATCCATTTGAGCATCCACGGAAAGCTCTCTGGAAGCGCAGCTGCAGCTGCCCTGAGGGTCCTGGATGTTCCCATTCCTCCTCTCTCCCTCTCATTTTCAATACCTTTGCCAGCAAAAGGAAAAATAAAGGAATTGCTGCTCGCAGCAGAAGTGATTTTCCACTCCCGCCTCTCTCCCACACTTGGATCAGCCAGGACCGTGGCCTGAAATCACATTCCATGCATTAACATCAAGCCTTCCCAGAATCCCCGCATCCCGGTGGCGCTCCGGGCTTTTCCGGGATGGTTGGTGGCTCTGTGCTGAGAGTGGTCCCCGCTGGTGGCGTTCCCATGGGAAGTGAGCCGGGATGCGGCCCCGTCCCGTCCCAGGTGGTTGCGGGGACACGGAGAGCCTCGTTGCATCCCGGAATTCCCGTCGCCCCGTGCTTCCCGGGATGCTGGGACGCTCCGTGTCCCGGCGCCTCGGCCCGGCCCGTGCCCCGGGGCTCTCCCGGTAGTTCTCCCCGGGAGCCACGAGGAGGAGCTTTCAGACCGCACCGCCGCATCCCGGGGCTCCCGGCGCATCCCGCTCCATCCCGCTCCATCCCTCTGTTCCCAGACGTCCCAGTGCTCCTGGAGCATCCCTGTACCCCCAGGGATCCTGATGCTTCCAGACCTCCTGGTCATCCCATCTGTTCTCAAGATTCCCGGTGTTCCTGGAGCATCCCTGTGCTTCAAAGGGACCCAGTTCCAGTGCACCCCAGTGTTCCCAGTGCATTCCAGTGTTCCCTGTGTTCCCAGAACTCCCAGTGCTCCTGGAGCATCCCTCTCATGGGTCCTTATGCTTCCAGTGCACCCCAGTGCTCCCAGTCAATCCTGTGTTCCCCGCGTGCTTCCCAATGCTCCTGGTGCATTCCGGTGCCGCCTCTATTCCCAGTGCTCCCAGTGCGTTCTGGTGCTCTTCCCAGGGATCCTGATGTTCCCAGCGCATCCCAATACTCCTGTCTCTCCCAGTGCATCCTGGAGCTCCCCGTACTCGCATCCCGGCACATTCCAGTGCTGCTGGTGCCCCTGACTCCCCTTGGCCCTTCACACCCATTCCCAGAGCTGCATTCCAGGGATTCCATTCCCCAGCCCCGCTCTCCCGCCTCGGGACCCACAGCTCGTCCCTATGGAAAACCACCCAGGAAGCGCTGGATTCAGGACGGGGCTTTACCAGAGTCCTACGGAAGCTGCTCCAGCTCCTGCCTCGTGCTGCTGCCCTGGGGCTTCCCCATGGATGGCTCCTGTCTGCTGGGATAGTGGCCCATCCCATTCTTTCCCACTCCTTCTTACCCCGTTTTACTCTTTCCCATCCTTTCCCTTCCCACCCCACCCCTCCCATCCCATCCCTGGTGAGAGTGCTGGCATGAGGGATGTGGGAGCGTCTCCAAGACGGGTGCCCACATTCCCACTCCTGTCCAACCCCACCCATTGCACCCCTCCGCGGGATTTGCACTTCCATCTCCTCCAGGATGGATCCCCATCCCATTCCCGCCGGCAGCCGGGGGTGTCGGATCCTCCCTGGCAGCGCCGGTGGAGCCGTTCTAAATCCGGCACCTGGGATTGGGGTGGGAGGATTTGCGTCAGCCGGTGACACTCGGCTGAGGAGGGGGATCCCGGCGGGATGAGTCAGGCGGGGAGGAGTTCCCCGGAGCGGGATGGGGCCCAGAAGGGGTGGGACACTCAGGATGAGGTTGGAAGGAAGAGGAAGAGGAGCCTTTCCTGTTCCTGGAGGAAAGCCAGGCTGGGACTGTGGGATGTGCCACCCTCCTGCCTCCTTCCTGCAGCCCCCTGGGATGGGGAGACTCCCCGGAGCCCAGCAGGGCTGAGCTCAGCCACAGTGCTCCCCTCTGCATTCCCAACGGGAATACCCTGCCCTGGGTGTGTTCCTGCTGGACACGAGGGAGGGGGAGCTCATCCATGCTTGGAACCCCAAAACATGGGCAGTGGATGGGGAAGCCCTGCCTGGGACTCCTGAGATGGGCACTTAGACATCCCATCCTATCCTATCCTATCCTATCCTATCCTATCCTATCCTATCCTATCCTATCCTATCCTATCCTATCCTATCCTATCCTATCCTATCCCATCCCATCCCATCCCATCCCATCCCATCCCATTATTTCCCATAGCTTCTCATTCTTTCCCATTCCATCCCATTCCACTCCATTCCTTCCCATTCATTCTCATCCCTCCCAATCCCATCTCCTACACTTCCATCCCTCCCCATCCCACCTCATCCATTTCCATCTTTTCCTACCCTATCCCACCCTATTCCTGCTCCACGCCCCATCCCTTATCCCATCCTATCCCATCCCTCACCCCCTCTCCCGGGAAGGATTCCCTCCAAGTGTGGCCAGGGGCCACTAATGAGGGCAAGACCCAGCAGAGTTCAATTAAGTGCTGACACTGTTCCAGCTCATCCCATTCCATCCCATCGGAGCCCAGAGTACCTCCGTGCACAGAGAATTCCCTGCGGGAAACCAGGGAACAGCAAATTGTCCCACTGGTCTGATCCACCCCAATGTCCTCCTCCCACTCCTGTCTCCACTTCCCCACAAAGCCTCTATCACACGCCACGGATGCACTCCAACCACATGGATGGCTCTGGAGCCTCTGGAATACCAAGACCTCCCTCTCCTTCCCAGCTCTTGGAGAGGAACTGGGAAGAGCCACAGGCGCTGCTGGAGCACTGCAAGCCCTCATCCAGGCGATGAAATGGCCCATTCCCAAAATACCCTCAAGGATCGCACATCCAGGGAAGGCAGCAGGTGCTCGGCAGCACTGGCAGGATCCTGCTGCCTTCCAAATCCTTTTTGGGAATCCAGACAGCCTGCTGCGCCGTGGAACGGCTCCATATCCATGTGGGAATAACAGGTGGGGGCAGGAGAGCGGGTTCATCATCCCGGTGCTCCCCGCCGCGGCGGGAATTGCTTTCCCGTGCTGCGCTGGAGCTTCGGGAAGCCCATCTGGCGCTCTCCATGCCGGCGAGCTGGGAATTTGTGGAGCGTGCCGGAGGTGGCCGGTGCCGGACATCTGCTCCCGGCCTCAGGGAGCACGGGAGCGGGAGGGCACCGGCAGCGGTGCGTGACTCCGGAGCCGCGGGCTGCTGGAAGCATGCAGGGGGCTGATAGTCCCAACATCTGTCAGCAGCTGGCACGGAGCCGGAGCCAGAGCTCTCCCTATCCAACACACAGCATTCCTGGGATGGCTGCTGTGCTTGGATGAGGGCTGAGTGCTGGGGAGTGGCTATGGAGCAGAAGCAGCCTGTCCCAGTGTCCCCTTTTCCACTGCAGGACACATCCTCCCATCCCACAAAACCGGGTGCCAGAGGCTCCAGTGATGGTGTTGGAGAGGGATCAGATGGGATTGGGATTGCTGTGTCCCATTTTCCTGGTGGAGAGGATGGGATGAAGTTTCCATTCCCCTGTGAGGTTGTGGGAGCAGCATTTCCATCTCCATGGATGCCTCAGTCCCATTGACTCCTTGTAGTGCTGGATATTGGATTGTGCCAATTCAGATGGGATATGGGAAGAGATCCCTCCCTGTGAGGGTGGGGAGGTCCTGGCACAGGGTGCCCAGAGAAGCTGTGGCTGCCCCTGGATCCCTGGAAGTGTCCAAGGCCAGGCTGGATGGGGCTTGGAGCACGCTGGGACAGTGGAAGGTGTCCCTGCCCATGGCAGGGGCTGGAATGAGATGGGCTTTAAGGCCCTTTCCAAACCAGACCATTCCAGGATTCCATGATCTTCAGCTGTGCTGCTCTCACTGAGAAACTGGCCCCTTCCCAAGCAGCTGAAGATCCTGGAATCCCAGAATGGTTGGACTTGGAAGCAACCTTAAGGCTCATTCCCGCCCCTGATTACACAGGAGCTGTCAGAGGGGTTTGGCACAAGCTGTTCCCAACAATCCTTGGCCATTAAATCCCTCCTCCTGACCATTAAGTGCCTCCACTCCTGTTTATCTCCAGGCCGGGATGTCAGGTGAATTCCCACCTTGCCTCTTCCCGGAGCTGGCATGGGATCAGCCTCCCTCCTCCCTGCTTCTCCTGCCCCTCCGGTCCTGCCTTTCTGCATCCATCACAGGCAGGTGTTCGAGGCTTTTCCAGCCGGATCTGCTCCAGTGCTAGCAGGGCTCTCCTGGACTTTGCTCCGGCGCCTGCAGCAGGATGGAGATGTTTGGATAACAAACGGATGTGGCAGCGCTGGCCATGGGTCATCACCCCTGTGCCATTGCCTTCCCATGCTCCTCCACCTCTGGTTTGGCATGAATTCCCGACATTCACGGCTTTCCCTGAGTCCTTTGTAGGGCCAGACCCGAGCTGAGGGCTTTCTGTAGGATTTTCTCCCAGGTGCTGGGCTTCAGTGCCCGTTGGATGAGGATTGGGCACAGCTGTGTCTTGGCATCACCCTGGGAGCGTGGTCTTTCCAGATGGGATCTTTTCCAGAGCTTTTTCTTCTCCAGGCTACCCTGCTTCTGCCTTCAGAGGGAAAATCAAGGCCTCTCCCAAGGCTTTGGAGGGAGGGTTCACCCCAAAATGTGTCTGTGGAGGCAACAAGTCTGAGGCGGCTGCGCAAAGATTCCCAGATGTGGGAGAAATCCGTGGAGCTGCTGGTCAGGGTGATGAGTGTAGCAGGAATTTCTCTCTTCTGCCTTTTCCTCTCAGATTTTCAGGCATATCCTTCATTTTCTATCTCTATCCCATTTTTCCCAATCCCACTGACCTCACTCCTGCCCTCACAGCCATGGGAATCAAAATTGCTCATCCCCCATCCATCCATCCATCCATCCATCCATCCATCCATCCATCCATCCGACACAGGAATGATTTATCCCTAATTGTACAGTGACTCGGCCCTTCCATCCTCCATAAAAAACCCCAGAGAGGCACTTTGGGAACTCCTGAGGAGCCGGAGAGCTCGGCTAATAGGGGTCACAGCTCATTACGGAGCCGTGCTCCGCAAATTATCCGACATCAGGATGCAGAGAGCGGTGGTTTCGGATGCACTGAGAGCTCCTGGCTCCATGTTGGCAGTGCCAGAGCACTTTGGAATGGGCAGGGAAAGGGCAGTGGCTGCGCTCTTCCCTCCCTGGCCAGAGTATCCAAGGGCAGCTTCTTCCAGCTCTGCCTTTCCCAGGCATCGACCGGCGGCGCTCATGAAAAAAAGATGATCCAGGGCCGGCGCTGAAGGGCTGGGAAAGCAGCGGGAGGGAGGATGGTGTTCAACAGGATTTGGAGCGGGGAAAACCACTCCCAGCCTGTATCCCAGCTCTTCCCCTGGAATGCGGAGTGGGATCATCCAGACACCCTGTGTTGCCATTCCCAGCTTTGCCCGGGACAGCATTCCGGATGCTGGGAGCACAGATCACACCCAAACCCCTTCCCGGCTGGTTCCAGCCTTCCCAGTGAGGATCCAAAGGCACACCGGGGCCTCTGGGAGTCGGGCCCTGCTGAGTCAGGGCAGCGGGGCTGGAGCGACTCCATCGATCGAAACCTGATCCCAAATTGGCTGCGGAGAAGGACCCCGGCACGACCCGGCTCTGAGCAGCCAGGAAGGACAAACCCTCCTGTCTCCGCAGGATTTTGGGAGGCGGGATCCACGCATCCCCGGCCCAAACCTGCTGCAGAGCCTCCTGGTTCCATATGGGCTTCTCCTGCATCCCGTGGCTGCCACGGGCTCGGAGCCAGCAGGAAGGATCCGAGCCCTGTGGCGCGGCCTCGGATCCCGTCTCACCTGCCAAGCAGCTGCTCCCAGGGACAAAGTCCACGCCGCGACCTTCAGCCTCCACCTGCCGCCTTTCCCGGCTTTCCTCTGAGCTTTCCGGGCGCCCTGGTGATGCTGGAGGGCCCAGAGCTTTCGTCCCTGTTCCAGCAGCCAGGCCATCCCTGTGGAGCCAGGCACCATCCTAACTAATGCTGGGAAGGCAGCTGCCTCGGGATTGCAGAGAGATCAGCCAGGAGGATTTATGGCCAAAATTGTCCCAAAAAGACAAGGAGCATTGGGAAGCTGAGGCGTATAAACACCTGAAACGGGAGCATGTGGCACCACAGAGTAGGGATGAGGTGGCAGGAGGACAGGGAATATGTGGCATTCCCCATGGCCACCCACCCTGGCTTGTGTCTCCCCTGCTATGCCACCATCCCCAGCACTCCCCGTGAGGTATAATCCATGTTCCTGCTTCCAATTCTTGCATTCTCCTAATACTTTTCTGCCTGGGAGAGGAGCAGGAATAAACTCCTTGGATGGCAAGCACAGCTCTCCACTGCTGGATATCCCAGCTCTGTGCTGGAGCATCCCAAGCTCTCCACCCAGATCCCTGGCAGCTTCAGGCTCTAACTGGAAGACCCTAAAATTCCCAACGTGCCTTTTTTGGGAGCCACCACCCCTCGGCCCCACCCAGGGACACGCTGGTGTGGCACGGGCATGGAAAACTCCAGCAGCTCCAAAGGGTTGGAGCCACGCAGAGCGAACAGGGAGGATGCGCCGAGGGCAAACAGCGCCAGCCGCGACGGGAACGTCCCTTGGAGCCGCTGGCAAATGTGGCGCCGAGCGGCTCTGCCACACGGCGGATGCTCCCTCCGTAATTAAAATATCCAGAGGATACTCAGTCGCCACCCGGATAATTACTCCCATCAAGCGAGCGAGGCCTGGCTGGGGCTCTGCTGCATTCCCCGCTTCCCACCGGCCCCACGGGTGGCCTTCCGGCCTTCCCCGCGGATCCACAGCCCGCGGATCCGCCGCGCTGCTCATCCACGGGCCAGCGAGCTTGTCCATCAGTTATCCGCTCATGGAATAACACGCGGCAGGATGAGCATCCCCCCGGGGCCAATCTCCGCCGCTCGCCTTCCCATGCCTCCCCCGGGGGCTTCTCCCGGGATGCGCCCGGGGGAGCCCGGCGGATCCCGCCCGGCCGCCGGACCGGTTCTGCCCCGCGCTGTGTTTGCACAGAGAAGGCAAACACGGCCAGGAGCGGCGGAGCGGGAATAGGGAGCGATGGGAACAATGGGAGCAGCAGCCGGGTGCCGCCGTCGGCTCATTAACATCTTTATTAGCTGTGACAAGCGCCGGGTCACCGCCCGCTCATGTCCGACTCGAGGAATAGTTCGCTTCCTAAGCCCCTGTAATTGCTCCCGTTAGGCTCCGAAAATTTCCTTGTTTTCCATGGAATTACCCCCGGCTTGGCCTCGGCCCGGAGATTAATGCGGATAAACAGCTCCAGCGAGGGGTAATAAATACAAAGGGAAAGGTTCTCCCCATTGGGTGGGGAGGGAGAAGAGGAAATATCCATTTTCTCCCCAAAATAAGAGGGAAAATGAAGAGAAAGGAGAGGAATGACTCCTTCTGGAGCAGCCAAGCAGCAGAATGTGCCTTTTCCAGGGAGTCCTGAGTGGGCACTTGGGTGATACTCCGCAGATGCAGGAGCATCTTCCTGCCCGGTAGGGACACGCTGGGCAGGAATTAGGGGCACTCGGGAATTTGGGATGGCAGCGACTCAGGTGGCCTAAGGGTTCAGGGCACCGGGGACTCACAGGGCGCTATTTTGGGCCAGCTTTCTCCTTCCACACTGGCCCGAGAAGCAGGAGAAGTCTCCCGGGCAGGTGCCGGGGCGCGGCGGGCGTCGGAGGCTCACGCGTGGCCCTCGCCGAGGCGCCGGGCCCGTGACTCAGCAGCGTTTTCCACCCACTTGGCCCCGCTGGAAGTGACGGCGGGAGCGGCTGAGTGGGAGCGGGAGGTTACGGAGCTGCCGGGCTGTCTGTGCGTGTGGGGATGGGGATCTCAGAGCTCGCTGGAGTGTGTGGGAAGCGAGCGGAGAGGAGCGGAGTGAAAGCCAGGGCCGCTGCCAACGGCTCCATGAGAAGGTTCCCACCAAAGGGGCAGAAACCATTCCAAAATCAAAATAAAGCTCCGTGGCCGCGGGAGGATGCTCCGCCAGCCCCGGAGCACAGAGGGGCAGAGAGGTGCCCTTTTCCCAGCCCACCCGGAGTGCCAGGAAGGCTGGCAGCAGGCTGGCACCGCTCCCCCTCACTGGAAGAGCTTTGCCAGGGTGTACGTGCCTGAGTTTGCCTGGCACGCGGCTCCCAGCTGGCTTTCCAAAGTGGGATGTGCCTGGCCCAGCTCCGAGGGGCTGGGAGAAGCCCCTCATCCCCAGGGAAGGGCCAGCGGGATGGAGCCCCTGGTGTGAGTCAGGCACACGAGACCAGATCCCTCATCCCTTATCCCGTATTCCCCGGCTAGGGAATTCCACAGCACTGGGGAGTCGCCTTTGCCCCCAGCTCAGCCCCATCCCTCAATCCAGTGCCTGCCAGTTCAGGGTTTTTATAGGGAGATGTTTCCTGCTTCATTCCCTGCTCCAAACCCAGCCTAGGGGCAAGGAAAGTCCCATTTTAGCCCCCCAAAGAGCTTCCAAACCATGGCAGCGGTGGTTTCCTGCCTTTTCCTGGCCCGGTACGACTCCAGAGAGATTCCGGCTGATTCCCAGCAGTTTGGGTCGGAAGGGACCTTTAAAGGTCATCTGGTCCGAGTTCCATCCCACAAGGCCAGGTTGGGCTCTGCCCCTGGAGGCTCCCACTAGTCCTGGACCAGCCAGGAGTGTGCCAGCCCCCTTGCCCCATCCGGCGTGGGTCTCTGACCCCATCACCCCATCCTGGGATGGATCTCTGATCCCCTCACTCCAGCAGAAAGTGGGAGCCGGCACAGTTCCCAGTTCCAGGGGCAAACGCCCCCAGTCTCCACCATCTTTCCCCCTCCTGTCGCCTCCATCCATGGGCACATCCTGTATCAGCAGGGTCTCCTCCTCGGCCGCGCTCCCTCGCACCCCGGGGACCCCAGGCCCGCACCCCTGGAACACGACTGGAGCGGCAGGAATTCGCCGGGAATTGCCTTAGAGCGATGGTGTGAGGGATAACGGGAGCGAGCTCCTCCGAATCCACTCCGTGTTTTCCGCCGCCCGCAGCGCCCGCCGCGCCCGCAGTGCCCCGGCAGCGCCCGCCGCGCCCCGGCTCCGCCAAAACCCGGCCTGGATCCCGGCGGAGCGCGGCACACGGAGCCTGCGGGGGCCGAGAGGGGCCCCGCGCGCGGCCCCACGCGTGTGCGCGGGGACCCGGGGCGGGCTCGGCCTCCCCAGGGAATGCCACCACGAGAACACGTGTGGGCGGCCCTCTGTGCCACCCCTGTGCCTGCCCGCCTGTCCCTGCCCCGTGCCACGCGTGTCCCCTTCCCCACGAGGATGCGGCGCGTGGATCGGGGCGGGGGGGGACGGCGGTCCCGCAGCCGCGTTACCGGCGCCGCGCGTGCGGGCCCGCGGGGGCGTCACCGCGGGCGGTGTCACCACCCCACGCGTGTCCCCCTCCCTCCGTGCGCGTCCCCGACCCCCCCCCCCCTCGCCGCCGCTCCGCTCCCTCCTCCCTTCCCGGCGGCTGCAGTTTCCAATCCCGCCAGCAGCGAGCAGCAAGTGGATGCAGGATCGCGCCGCACACGCACCCGCACACACCCGCACACGCACCCGCACACGCGCGCACCCCGCAGCAGCGGGCGGCCAGCACGGGCTCCGCGGGGCTCCCGGCCCCCCGCCGCCGCATGCGGGCCCCCGCCGCCCCGCCGCCGCCCCCCGCCCCGCCGCCCCCTCCCGCCGCCGCCTCCGCCGCCGTCTGATGAGCCGCGGCCCCGCCGCACCGGGCAGCCGCCGCCCCGCCGCCCCGCCGCGCCCCGCCGCCGCCCGCCACCATGTACCTGCACCCGGAGGCTGCCAGCGCAGGTGAGCCCCGGGCCGCCGGGGAGGGGGGGACGGGGACACGCAGGACGCGGGGACACGCACCGGGGGTGGCCGGCCGCTCGCCGCCCCCCCGGGGATCCGCCGTGGCCGCTGCCCGCTTCCCCCCGCGCCTCCCCGGGAGTTACGGTAGTTTGGGCAGAAAGTCACCGCCGCCGCTGTCACCGCGCTGCGGAGCTGCCGGAGCCACCGACACCCCCCGCCCGGCGACACCCCAACCCCCGCGGGCAGCATCCTGCTCCCCAGCGCCCCGAAAAACACGGGGCGAGCCCCAAATCCCGCTGGGTGCCGGCGCCCAGACAAGCATCCAGCACATCCCGCCTCTCCTCACCCTGCGGAGCTGCCGGAGCCCCGGCTCCCCCCCGGGACACCCCAAGCCTCGGGGGCAGCACCCCGCTCCCCAGACCCCCAGCAAACCCCCAGACTCCCGGGGGAGCCCCAAATCCCGGCATCCAGACCAGCACCCAGCGGTCAGCACATCCCTGCTCCTCACCGCCCGCGCCCTCCGTCCTTCTGGGGGTCCCCCAGCCCCGTCCTGCTGCACCTCCGGAATGGCACCGGGACACGCGGGGGTGGGCGGCTGGAGAAGGGGCTTCCTCCGGTGCGGATTTGCTGAGCTCATGCTCGGGAGGCAGCAGTCGGCCCCGCACCAGGGAATCTGGGACGCTGGTGGGGACGTTTTGGGGGTGCCCGAGCCGGTGCGGAGACACAGGGATGCTGCCGGAGCGATGCGGATCAGCGGGGCCTGGCAGCTGTCCCCGGCCGTGTCCCGGGGCCCGGGGAGCGGGCAGAAGGACAGCGTGTCCTGCGGTGGCGTGGGGGACGTGCCGGCGGGGACGCGGGGACAGCGGGCGCCGCCGGGGAGAGCTGCAGGTGCCAGGCCTGCGGGATCCGGCAGGTTGGGGAGCGCCGGGCACCGCCACGCGCTGTCACCCGCGGCAGGTGACAGCGTCACCGCTGCCCGGGAGTTGGCAGCTCCGGCCGAGCTGCCTTCGAGGGCAACTTTCCGCCTGCCCGCAGGCTGAGCGCTCCCACCGGGAGCGGCTCCATCCCGTGCCACCGCGACCCCGCAGGGATGCCCGGAGCGCGGCACGGCACTGCTTGGCCCAAGGTCACCCGGGGGGGTGGGTGGCGGAGGGGGGACGCCAGCCCGTCCCCGCCGGCAGCAGCGTGGCGGGGCTCCCCTTCCCTCCCGGTGCCCGAGATTTGTTCCTGCGTTATTTCCCCTCCAAACTTTGCACCTGCCCCCAATTTGTCCCCCCTCGTCCCTGCCAGATGTTCCTGCCGGAGACCAGTGGGCCACCGACGGCTGCCTGTGCCATGGCCAGAGCTGCTTGGCCGGCTGGAAGCTCCCAAGGCAGAGCTCGAGCTGCCGGATTTGGGGGGGACAGGCCCCCTGTCCCCGCTTCCCAAACCCCGTGCTCCCCGGCTGCTGGGGCTCCCGTCACGTGGGAGTTTTCCCACGTCACCGGCGGCGGCTGTGCCGTGGCGCCTGGAGCCGTGGGGTGCTGGGGGTGCACACACCTGTGCCGGCACCCTGGCACTGCCTGTTTCCTTGGATGTTCCCCCCTTTCCCGGATTTTCCGGCCGTGGTGCTGAGGGGGTGCCAGGTCTGTCCCCCCACGCCGACAGAGGCTGAGGGGGTGCTGGCAGCTCACACCCCCGCGGGATTTGGGAAGAGCCGGCCAAGCCACATCCCGGGGTGAAGCAGTGCCTTGTTGTCCCCCCAAATCCCTGCCCGAGGTGGCCCCAGCCTCGTCCTCCTCGTTCCCTGCTCCGTGTCACCGTGCGGGGACAGTGGCTGAGGCCCCCAGCACCGGCTGTGTTTCATGGGGGGAGAAGACGCTGTGTGGGGAAATTCTGGAAACTTTGCCGCCCAGGGAAAGGGGGATCCGGGGGGGGGGGGGCAACGCGGAGCCCGGAGGTGCTGCTGGGGCCGTCTGGTTCTGGGCTCGGAGACGCCCGAGGGAGTCTGGTCTTGGCTGGCAAGGGGTGTTGGGAATTGGGATCAAGCTGAGGCGCTTCCCAAAGCGGCTCCCGCCAGCTGGAGGCATTTTCGGGGAGCCGCAGGGGGCCGTGCTGCTGGGGGACCACCCAATGATGTGTCAGGACAGCCGCGTCCGAGCGCGAAGCAGAGCTTGGGGCTGCCCGCAAAGGCGCCCTCTGTGCCACAGGGCCAACGTCTCCCTTGCTTTGGGAACACCGGACAGCTCCCTTCCTCCTGCCAGACCCCTCCCTCCATCCCCGTCCCCGCTGCTGGCACCAGCTGTCCCCTTTGGGGCGACCTTCGCATCCCTAAAGCTCCATCTTAGCGCGGCGAGCAGGTGCCGGGGGCCCTGCTCCCCACGTCCCCATCTTTCCCGGCTGGAAGCGTTCCGAGCAGAGCCGCGCGGCGGCTGGAGGTGGTGAATCAATAACCAGGCAGCAGCTGCCTGTTTTCCCCCCGCACCGCCTCGGAGCGGGCGATGGAGCGCCCTGGTGCTGGCGCGGCCGTGGGAGCAGCTCCCCGGGGCTTGGGAGAAAAGCCGGGCTTCCAAAGGAGCCGGAGCACGGCGAGGAGCGAGGCGGGGGCCGGCGGAGGGGCTGCGAGCGGGGTGAGGGAGCGTGACGGGCGGGAAGGCAGACAAAGAGCGCAGGGATGGCAGCGCACGGGCCTCGCCGGGAGCCAGGCACCTGCTGCAGCCTCGCGTCCCGTGCGGCGCCCACACGGAGCGGGAGCTCCAGACCCCCCCGGGACCCCCATCCTGAGCGGCTCCGGGGTCCCCCTCCCTGCCAGCCCCTCTGCTCCAGCCCGAGAGATGCTCCCGCCTGCGTGTCAGAGCATCCCCCGCGGCCTCACCCACGGCCCTTTGTCCCCCTCGGCGGCTCCATCCCATTTTCCGTGGAGGTGGGGGGTCCCCGCGGATGCTGAGCCCCCGAGGGTGGGGGTTCCTTGCTCCCAGCAGTCGCCACCAATTCCGACCCTTTCAGCCTCCCCACGCCCTCACTGACGTGTCCCAGGGGCCCCCTAAGCACGGCTGGGCCACAGCAAGGACAAGGATTGGGGGGCTGCCCGCCGGGCGGGGGGTCTGGCAGGGAGGTCTTGCTGATTCCCCCTGACTCCAAGGAGCAGGAGAGGAGCCGGAGGCGGCTTTTCCAGCGCCTGATCTCGCGGCTTTTCCGCCTGCCGAGGAAGGAGGGGGGAGCGGGGAATGAAGACAGATGCAGATAATATCGCTGCCACCCCCCGGCCCCCGGGGGCTCGGCTACAATATCCATTATGGATGGATCTGGCAAGGGAACGGCTCCCGGAGAGCCGCGGGAGCGCGGGCATGATGGGCAGAGCCCCAGCGTCGAGCAGGGGGACGGACCCCCCTGGCTGTGACTGGGGCCCCGGGGGGACGTGTGTGGGGCCAGGATGGGCGTGGGGGGCGGCGGGTTGGGATGTGCCAAGCGCAGCATCCCCCATCCCTGTGGGTGCCAGCGTGGCTGTGGCACGGGATGCTCCGCGCCCGCCTGCCAGCTCCGGGTGCCCCCCCGGCGCCCCGTCCCCTCCTGGTGTCCCCGGGCCTGGCTGCAGGAGGGAGAGGGTCACCTTGGGGGGAGTTAATGAGGTTTGAAGGGAAGCGGTCGCGGCGGCGGGGACGGAGCCGGCGCGGCGGCGGAGGGACAGCGCAGCACAGCAGCCCCGCTCCCGGCCCTCCGAGGCCGGCACAGCCCGCGGGATACACCCCGGGGGGCTCCGGGTGTCCAGGGAAGGAGGGGTGATCGTCTCTTCCCCTGCGGAGGGGCTGTGGGACACTGCTGGCTGCGGGGGGCGATGGGTCCTGTGCCCGCTCCACCATGGATGACCATCCCTGCAGCCCCATGGATGACCCTGTCCGTGTATCCCTGGAGGATGCAGCCCCGGCATCAGGCTCTGCTGGAGGATTTCCACCGCCCTCACCTCCCCCGGGCACCTTGCCATACCTGTGTCCCCAGTCCTCCCTCTGGGGCCTTCCTCGGCCCTTCATTCCCCTCCTCTGCCTCCTCCCTCCGAGCTGCACTTCTCCATCTTTCCATGTGCTCTCCTCCAAGCCTCCTCTTCCTCTCCCAGCACCACCAGCCCCCAGGTCTGAGGGCTGTGGCCGACCCTGAGCATCCCCCATCCCTGAACTTCCTGCGGGAATCCTGTCTCCACGGTGGCCTTGCCGTGACAAGACGTGGATCCCGGGTGACGTGACTGGGGGGCACTGCCCGGGGGGAATCAGGGAGCTGGGGAAGCAAGAAGGGGGCTCGTGGAGCTGGGCTGGGCTGCACGGAGCCTGCCCGCCCCTGTTCCCCGGGAACCGCTGGCTCTCTGCCTTGCCTCTCTCCCGCTGTCACCCGAAGGGCTCGGGAATGATGGAGAGCCCTGGGGCGAGAGGCTAAGTGGCGACGGCGCGAGAGCTGGCAGTGCCACTCGGGATGAGAGCCCAGCCTGCTCCTCCGTGCCCGCTGCCGGAGCCAGGAGAGGATTCTGCGCCAAGGGAAGGGGGGCTGGGGTGACTCCAGGGTGGGGAGCGATGCCCAAGGGCTCATTTTGGAGCAGGGATGACGTGGAACACCAGCCTGGCCGGGGCATGAGCGGCGTCCTCTCGGGAGCAGCGGCTTGGAATGGGGATGGGGATGGGGATGGATGCAAACCGCGGGAGCAGAGGGGGCTCCGGGGTTCTGGGTGCTCCTCGGGAAGAGAGACGCGGTGGGGACCACGAGGCAGAGAAACCACACGGCTCTCCGGAAATCCTCGGCCAAAAATAGCCCGGCACCGGGGAAGGAGCGCCTTCCCTTGCCAAATTCTCCCTCCATCCCCAGCTGCTGCTTGCCGCGGCCACGGAGCGGGGACGGGTGGCATCAGGGCTGGAGGGACACAGGAGGGACACATCCCTGCGCGGCAGCTGGTGGGGATAGGGGATGTTTGGGAACATCCAGGCGGAGCTGTGCGGTGTTTTGGGACGCTGTCCACCTGCCCCAGCCCCCCGTGGTGGGTTGGTGGGCTCCACCACCCGAAGCCCCCCAGGACCGGCAGCTCGGTGTGGGGGAGGCAGAGCCGGCCGCATTGACAGCTCCGGGGGATGGACAGATGGCTGGATGGAGAGGCAGATGTGTACGAGGGGATGGATAGACGGATGGATGGATGGATGGATGGATGGATGGATGGATGGATGGATGGATGGATGGATGGAGAGATTGATGGATGTGTTGGAGAGGAGGACGCACAGATAGACAGACAGATGGAGAGCAGACGCCCGTTCTCGCCCAGAGCACGCCTGGGGCGCTGAGCTGCGGCACCACTCCTCTCCCCCGAGGCTCATCCCAGGATCCTGCCGGGCAGCGGGATGGCCGTGGCGCTTCCAGTGATCCCTCACGTCTACAAAGCCCCTGGCAGCACGTGGGCAGGTGGCACCGCCGGACCCAGCTGGCCCAGCCCTCCAGCTCTTCCACGTGACACGCCAAGCCTGGCTCACAGCATTCCCAAAATGCCCACTGGGTTGTTACCAGGGATGGCAGCAAAGCCTCGTCCCCCTCCGTGCCCATCCCTTCTCCCTCTCCCTGTGCCAAGGGCTTGGATTCCACATTCCTGCTGTGCCTGCCGGGGTCCTGCCCTGCTCGCCCCCACCCCACGCCCGGGATCCTGCACAGGAGCGAAAGCTACAAATTCACAGCTTTTCAGCTGCATCCTAAAAATAAGAGGTTTGGGAAATATCAAGCAAATGAGTGGGAGGATGAGAAGAGGAGGAATTAATGGCCTGGTGCCAGGCAGGCAGCATCTGGGAAGCCCCGGCGTGAGAATGTGGCCACCTCGCTGAGTGCCACGTGGCCCTCCACCCTGGCAGCACGAGGGGCTGCTCCGACGCCACATCCCTGCCCTATCCCTTCCCATCCCGCATCCCTTCCCTGCCACCACCATCCCTGTCCAGGCTCACCGTCACACCCCATCCCAACTCTGCAGCTCACGACGACGGCACACGGCGGAATGTTGGGGGGCGTGCACTGCTCGCTTGGCACCTTCTCCTGCTGCCCTTTTCCCGGGAATGCACGCGTTTCCGCTGCCGGTTTGGCAGCCTGGCACATGGAGCCGTTTCTCCATGTGGAGCTGTGGATGTCGGCTTTGATCACCACTTCCAGGGAGCTCAGCGGGAGCTTGGCCGGGGGGGGGCTCCCCACAACTTTGATTTTCCCCCCCAGGGTACTTGGCATCTGTGGATCTCGCCGCTGGAACAGGGTGAGTGGGAGGATGCTCCAGGAGATGGGGCTGCAATGCTGAGCAGCTGCCAGGGAGACGCCGTGTCCACAAAAGCTGGGAATTTCAGGGTCTGGATCCAAAAACATGGCCCTGAGAGCCTGGATGGGGCCATCCGTACTGGGACACCTGCAGAGAGGTCGGTTCCAGCCAGGGTGCCACACGTGTGAGGCTTGTTCTGAGGCCTTTGCTCATCCAGAGCCGCTGGCAGTCCATGGAGATTCCAGCCTCTCCATCCTGTGCAGGAACTTGGGAGAGGAGCTGGAGCCGCCCATGGATGCCCCTCACAGGGGCTTTGCCCTCCCAGCGTTGCTCCAGGGCTGTGTGCTTTGGCTGGAGGTGGTGGCGGAGCTGTCAGATGGGTCTGAATCCTGGGATGGGCACAGGAAAACAGGGAACTGGGGGAAACAGGTGGAGCTGCCCTGGAGCCTGAGGGTCTCACTGTGTTGGGCTCAAACGAGGCCTGTCCTGGAGCTGAGTGTGCACAGGGCCACCAGCGTCACAAAGCCACCAAGGTGTCCAAGGCCACCGGGAGGCACAGGGACACCGGGATGCTCAGGGATACTGGGTTGCCCAAGGCCACTGGGATGCTCAGGGCTACCAAGATGCCCAGGGCCACCAAGATGCCCAAGGCCACCAGGATGCTCAGGGACACCGGGATGCCCAGGGCCACCAGGATGCACAGGGCCACCAGGATGCCCAGGGCCACCAGGATGCCCAAGGCCACCAGGATGCACAGGGACACCAGGATGCACAGGGCCACCAGGATGTCCAAGGCCACCAGGATGCACAGGGACACCGGGATGCCCAGGGCCACCAGGATGCACAGGGACACCGGGATGCCCAAGGCCACCAGGATGCACAGGCATGCTGGGATGTGCAGGATCACTGGGATGCCCAGGGCCACCAGGATGCTCAAAGGCACCGAGTGGATGACAGAGGCCACGGAGGAGTTGCTGGGAGCAGGCTGGGACACCTCCGGGTGTCCCTGGAACGGGCTGTGCCACGGCTCCCACATCCACCATTCCTGCACTGACCGGAGCTGAGCCGTGTGTCGGATCCATCAACATCAGCAGCTCTTCCCTCCTTCGGGGGCATCTTGCCGGATCTCCGGCTCTCACACCGCTGGAGAGGACTAATCCCTCCTGGATCTCCGCGCCTCTCCTTGTGCCGGGGTCGGGTTTGAAGTGTTTCCTCACATCCACAAAGGCCGGAGCTCGCTCGTGCTCCGGAGGCAGCTAATCCCGAGCCCCCGGGAGCGGCGGATAAAGGAGGACAGGCACGTGACAGCATCCCTGTCTCCCAAACATTCCTCGTCTCCCACTCCGAGGTGGGGACTGTGATGGGTGCGGGGGTTCCCTGCTTGTCCCAGGTTTGCCACGGAGACCCCTCCCCTGAACCCGGAACTCTCTCCACTGGCACAAGGACCCCCCCCTGCCATGGGGACCCTCTGCCTGCATCCAGAGCCCTCTTCCCCTGGAACAGGGACCCTCTTCCCTGGCTCCTGCTCACGCAGCACTGCACAAATCCCACGCTGGAGAGCTGCGGCGCTAAGGAGGCAGGTAATCCCCTCATCAATAACGGCCTGGAAAAGTGGAATTATATCCCGTCAAGTGGCATTGAATCCTGATGAAAGAGCCGCAGGGATGTTCCACCCCCTTCCCAGCCTCCGCAGCATCCCCTGCTCTGCCAGCACGTGGGACGGGATTGGGACCTCGATCCCTCCGAGGAGGGGCGTGGGGTCTCCGCCTGACGGCCCCCCCCTCACTGTGCCCTTGGGATGAGGCAGGAGCGGCAAAGGGCCGCTAGGATTTGGGACATGGCCGCAAGGCCCCCGGGGCCGCGGACCCTCAAGTCCCACCCAGCCGTCTCCACGCTCCCGCCTGGATCCGCGCTGGCAGCCGCGGAGATTTATGGAGAGCGGCGGGGAAGGAGGGCCAGCGGCGGCGTAAACAAGCGCCGCGTTTGCACCTTGTCACCCGCTCCCGGGGCTGCGTCCCGGTGCCACGCAGCTCCCCGCGCCCCTCGTGGATCCAGCCGCCCCAGGACATCCCATCCCAACCGGCACAGGGACCCCACACCGCGCCCCAGGGCTGGGGACGCGCCAGGAGCTCCGAGCGGCTCCGAGTCTTTAATTAACCGAGAGCTAATTGCCTGGAAAACGAGTCATTTAAGTCACGCTGAGGGCGGCGCAGCCTGGGGGCCGCAATCGCTCCCCCCGCCCAGGGGACACGGTGTGATCCCATCGGGAAGGGCCGGACCCGCCCCGTGCACAGGGACACCCCCGGAGCTCCCCGGGCAGGATCCCGCTGGCGCATCCGTCAGGATCGTGGGGTGACGCCAGGTTTGGGGCTGTGGTGGCACCTCGGCTCAGGGAATTTGGCTCCGGGAACCGGCGCTCACTGATGTCCCTCTCTGGCCACTGCCACGGCCGTGGTGGCTTCCGCAGTGCCCACGCCTCCCCTCGCCTTCTCCTTTGATTCCATCTCTCCAGATTAATTTGAGGATGAACTTGACCCCTGCGAGGACCGAGGGATCTGTTGGAGCTCCGGGATAAGCCAGAGGGGTCACGGTGTTCCCAAGCTGGAGCAGGGAGCGCCAAGCGGGGGGGCAAGGAGGGCTCATCCCAATTCCCAGCCCGCCCAGTACGCCCAGGTGCCACTTGAACTGGTCGGGGTCCCACCCCAGGAGGGGTGCCCGGCGCTCTCCGGCCGTGCCGGCTGCTTCCCATTCCCCCGGCAGCTTATCCAGCCGGGGTTTATAAATGTTGGAAATTAAGGGCTGGTCCCAAATTCCCTCCTAGGCAACAGTTGCTATGTGAGTTTTATACACAGCTCCTCGTGATCCGGGAGCGATGGAGGAGCTGCCTTTGGATGGAGGGAGAGCGGGTGCTGCAGGGGGGACCGGTCCCCAAAACCACCCCCACCTCATCCCGCCCTCTTCTTCTCCTGAAGGAATTTTTTATAAATCTCCCCCTCGCGGTCACCATCCCCTTTGCTCGTCAGCTTCCAGCGGGGATGTGGGAGCTGCGGGTGCCTCGGCACGTGCCGGCGGCGATTCCAGAGCCCCGATCCCCCCTCCCGGTCCACTCTGACTCAGCCCGGCCTCGGAGCCGCCGGGAAATTTCGTTACAATAACAAGGTCTGCGGGCGAATTAATTATTAACATCTATTGTTTAATATTTATACTGCAGCACCGCTCCCGGCGCTGCTCCGGCCTCGCCGCCTCCCGCCGCCAGCTGGGGCTCCCACCATGGACAATCCCATCCCAGCGGGCACGGCGGGATGCGGAGCATCCACAGGGATCCTGCCTGGAGACAAGGCGGAGCCGGTTTGGGGCCCCACTGGACCCCTCCGAGCCACCTTGGGTCCGCATTCTCATCCCACGGTGGTCATTCCGCACGCTTGGGAGCATGGGTGTGAGCGGAAGTGCTGGATGAGGCTGATGGGTCCTTCCCACACTTTTGGGGTCCCCACGGTTGTCCCCACGGCCACGCTGGGGAGGGGCAGGTCTGCATTGCCGTTTGGGATGAATCCGAGTGGGATTGGCTCACAAAGCAGCACCGCGGCCTTTGCCGGCCGTGCCAGCGCTCCCAGGGTGCCGGCGGGGATTAAAGCTCCATCCTGAGCTCCCGGGAAGCGCTCGGGGCCGGATTCCTCCCAGGACACACGCCACTGGGAGCCCAGAAGCCACGGAGGTGGCCACCGTGACGTGACGGGGTCAGAGCCTGTTGGACCACCTTCCCTGCGTTTTCCCTCCCTGTACCCCCACGCACGCCGGGAACACCCCGGGATTTAGGTCTGACCCCCCCTCTGTTCTCTGCTCCCCCCAGGGACCCCCTCCCGCGACGTCCTCCTGGTCTCAGCCATCATCACCGTCAGCCTTAGCGTCACCATCGTCCTCTGCGGGATCTGCCAGTGGTGCCAGCGGAAAATGGTGAGTGGCCGCTCCCCTCCCGCCTTCCCGGCATCCCGACGTGCCCGCCGTGTCGCCGGGCGGGGGCAATTCCCGCTTCCAGGGCAGCAGCCAGGCGGAGGCAGCTCCCCGGAGCCGCCGGCTGCAGCTTTTATTTGGGCTTTTCCGGATGTGCTAATGAAATGTTTGGGCGAAACTGTTTGTGTGGCACAAAGGGAAGTTTCCAAATATATGGATATATACTGGTGACGAGCCGGAACGAGCTGGCCCCTGTCCTGCTGGGCACGCTCCTGCCTGGAAAAGCCCCGCGGGAAGGCGGCCAGCCCGTCCCTGGCAGCGCCGGGTGCCGTGAGCCATCCCTGCCGCCCGCTGCGCATCCCTCCTTCCCTCCCCGCTTCCCACCGGGGACTTGGGACAGCGCTCCCTCCCGCCCCGCATCCTTCCTCCTCCTCCTCCTCCTTCTGCTCCTCCTCTCCCGGCAGCAGGACGTGCTCGGCCACGTTTCCTTCGCCATCGGAATCGAATCTGGGTCAAGTGCTGCGATGGCAGCGGCGCTTCCCGCGAGGGAGATGCCCACCCCGAGCCGTGGGAAGGCAGCATTCCCTTGGGAATGGGAGAGGGGGTCCGCAAGGCGATGAGGCAGAGGGAGGGCGGTGGGTGGGAAGGGCCCTTCCAGGTGCCACCCAGGGGATGGGGAGAGAGGGAAAACCCTGGAAAGGAGGAGGCTGGAGCTGGCAGAGGAACAAACAAGTGTAAATTGGCCGGGAAGGCGCATCCCAACTGGCCCTCGACAGCGCCCGGAGCTGGAGCGGCTGCGTGGGAATGATGGCCAAGCCCGGCGGGCCGGCTCCGGGCCGTGCCCACGCGGCCACCGCTGCCGTGTCCTCACGAGCCCCGAGCCTCTGCAGCCGGGGGACATGGATGAGCGCAGGGCTGGGGGATGATTCCCTCCGGGATGGCCCGTGAGCATCCAGGGAGGTGCAGGTGCTCCCCTACAGCTCCTGGCAGCATTAGCCCTCGGGCATCCAAGAATATCCAACATCCCTGCAGTTCCTGGCAGGATTAGCCAGTGTGAATCCAAGGAGATCCAGGTGTTCCCCTGCAGCTCCCAGCAGGATTAGCCCATGGCTGCCCAAGGACACTGTGCTGAGGGTCCAGGTGCCCCAGCAAGCCAAGGAGGTGGCTCCATGTGGATCTGAAGAGGCTGGGAAGAAGGAGAAAGGAGAAATATTCCCATTCCATGGGCAGGCTGGATGCAGGCCGGGCTCCTGAGATCCAGGAGCAGCGTGATGGAAGTTTTCCACCCCACCCTACTCCGGCAGCTGCTCCCATCCCACCTCATCCGCCCAGCACCTGCTTGGAGCATCTCTGGCTCCCAACTGTTGGATAATTGGCATTAATTGGCTCCTGCCCACCCTGGCTCGGAGCCGTGCTCGGAACCTGCCGGAGTGCCCTGATTACCAGCCCCAGTTAGGAGCCAGCTCTGGCTTCATTATCCTATGGCAGCGCTTCCCTGGCGCTGGGAAAGGTGAACTCAATTAATTCAGGCCCAATTAGGCCTAAAATTATCCGCTCCTTCCCAGTGAGGCCATGGAATGGGATGCTGGCGGCGGTGGCCGTGCTGTCCTTGGGGTGACGCAGGGCATGAGCCCTCAAGGACCAAGGGATGGAGCCTTTGGGAATTTTGCTGCCTAGATGGGTGGGATGGAGCCTGGAGACTGTAAGGGAAAGGGCAAAATCCAGGTCAAACCCTCCAGGTGGTGGCAGCTCCCATTCCCCACTGGGATACTCCTGGGGTCCTCTGCCAACCCCTGACCCCCTCTCCTCTCTTTTCCACAGGGAAAGCGTTACAAGACTTCCCTGGAGACTGTGGGAACTCCGGATTCCAGCCGAGGCCGCAGCGAAAAGAAAACCATCAAGTAGGTGCCAGGATGGGGGGGGAGAGGAAGGACAGAGGTGGCCGTGCCTTCTCCCAGTGGGAGAGGGGCTCCAGGAGACTGGGAGAGCTGGTGGGTGTCTCCAGCATCCCTGTGTATCCCACTGAGCCGTGGGCACGACGGAGTCACGGGAACGTCGGCGCGGGTGTCCCCAGGGATGCTCTGGGCCTGGGCGTGCGGATTCCGAGCCCTGCCCCGCGGGGCTGGAATGACTCTGCATCCCACGAGCATTCCATGGAGGAAGGAAAGCAGAGCTGGCGCATCCCACGGCGCTGGGTAGGGAGCGAAGGAGAGGTTGGAAGATGGGGGGGCCTCTCCTGGGCATCCCAGATCCAGCACTGCCCCTCTGCAGGCCTCCAGGGAGGAGGGGACTGGACCAGGAGGGAAATAGCTCCTGCCTGGAATAAGCCTATGGAAAACCTCCTCCCGTGGCTGGCCTGGATGCTTTCGGGGTGCAGGGGTACCTCGGGCACCTGGCCGGCTGCTCCCAGCCAACCGGGATGAGCTGGAAATGGAGCGGGAGGCACATCCTGCCCAATGTCATGGCACAGGCGGCTTTCCCAAACCCCAGTACCTTCCATACCACTGGGATCAGCCTGGAGCTGCAGGTGGGCGTTGGGGGCTTTTCCAGTCTCTCAGGTGCCAGCAGGGAGCTGCTGGGTCTCCCAGCCCCTGGTGGCTTCCCAGAGCCAGGAGGTCCGGGTTCCGTGCCGGCAGCAGGCCGGTTCCGCGGGAAGGGATCCGCAAGGGAAGGGATCCGCAAGGGAAGGGATCCGGAATGGTCTCCAACACGCAGCAGTGTCATGGTTAACCAAGCACTTCCAGGACCCGGCTGCTGAGCAGGCGAGGACACACGGACAAGCGTGCCGAGGGCGCACAGACACGCGTTTGGGAATGCCGTGCCGGCACCGCGCTCGCCGCCACCTCCCTAGCCCCTCACATCCTTCTCTCCTTCCCAGCCGGCCGAGCCACCCGCTCCAGTCTCTCCACAGCTCTTCCCATCCCTCCATCCATCCATCCTTCTGTCCGTGTCTGTGTGTGTGTGGTGTGTGTGTGTCGGTGTCCGAGGGGTGGGCTCCCTGTCTCTCTCCGCAGGATCCTGGCGCTCCGGGGGCGGAGGGCTGCTTTTCCTTCCCTCTCGCAGGAATTCAGCTTCTCTCTCTTGTATTTCCCTTTTCTTTCTCCCCCGGAATCCGGCCGCTGTAGCGATCTAGACAGAGACTTTTGGAATAACAATGACAACACAGTGCAGCAGAAATGGAGCTCCTACCCTCCCAAGGAGTTTATCCTAAACATTTCTCCTTACGCTCCGTACGGTGATCCGCGCCTTTCCCTCAAGTGAGTCTCTCCTTACCGGGTTTGCTCCGCGTAGTGAGTATATGGGCAGCACCCACTCGCCTTCCTCCTCCTCTTCCTCCTCCTCCCCCTCCTCCTCCTCCTGCTCCCGGGCTCCCCGCACGCCACCCCATGGGCCGTCCCATGGAGACGAGCAACCCCTCCTTCCCGCATTCCCGGGGCCGGCCGGGATCTCCCTCCAGGACGGGGTTGCGCGTTGGGGGCACCCCCTCGGCACGGGGACGGGTCCCCCCGGGGCTGGGCTGCCGGCGAGCGGGACCCCCCTTCCCGAGCCCTCTCCCTCCTCCGCCCTTTCTCTTGGATGTTCTGCCGAGGCCCCCGCGCACCCCGCGGCCAGGACCCCTTTTTTTTGCAGTGCTGATGTCTCTCTTTCTCTCTCTGTCTGTCTGTCCGTCTCTTGTCCGTCTGCCCCCTCCGGCTCTGTCGCCCTCCCCTCATTCCCCGACGGCTCCCCACGTTTTCCACGTCCGTCCGTGTGTCCGTCCGGCTCCCTTCGTGTCTGTCTTGGGGGGGTCCGGCCGCCGGCCCGGCCCAGTGGCTCTCTGTTATCAGGGGCCAAGCTGACGGCGTCGGCCGCCGCCGGGCTGTCCGGGGACCGCGACGGCCGGCCCGGGGACAAGCAGCGGCTCGGCGAGGATGGAATGAGGAGCAGCGTGTCCGCCCACAGCGAGCCCGGAGCGGGAAAGGCGGCACGGGGCCGCTGGCACACGGTGCAGAGCCACTTGGCCGCAGGGAAGCTCAGCCTGTCCAAGTGAGTGAGCACGGCACGGTCCGGCACGGCACGGCCACGGCCACGGCCGGCGAGCCCGGGCGCCCGCTCCTCGCTGCGGATGCGCTTGGATGGGGGCCACCGACAGGTCCCCGGGGCCGCCAACAGGTCCCCAGGACCACCGTGCCGAGGGAGAGGAGGCGTTTCCCCTTCTCCCAGCGGTGTTTTGGCTCAGGGGCAGCAGAGGAGGCAGCCGGGCAGGAGCAGCACCTTTGGGTGCTGTCCCCGGCGTACTTCCAGCGCTGAGGGTGCCTCTGCCCAGTCCCGGGGGGAAGCGGCTCAGCATTCCCAGCTCGGCTTCTCAGGGCAGGCAGCGCTACCTCGGTGGTGTCCCGAAGGCAGGAGGTGCTGTCCCAGGCTCCCATCCCTCAGGGACAATCAGGGACAGTGTGCGGCACCTCCCCTCCGTGTGCTCCCCTGACCCCCGGCACAGCCACCGGACCCGGCGCCGGCACCTGATGTCGAGAAAAGTTGGGGAAAGTCAGGGATTGATCAGATTTAGGGAAAACCCGAGCTCTGGCAGGCTCTGCAGGGCTCCAGGCCGGGGTGGGGGTCTCGGCGAGACCTTTCACTGCCGGCAGCGCCGTGGCTCTGCCGGGGGGTGCCGGGGCTGTGCCGGCTGTGGGCTCCTTCCGGCGTTCCCGGTCTCTGCTCCGGTTCTTCGCGCTGGGATGTGGCAGCCGGGGCGTCCCGGGAGAGCTGTGTGACACCGCCCATTCGGCGTGAGGCTGCTGAGCTCCAGCTGGGCACTGGGAAGCAGGAGGGAGCGGCGAGGAAAAGCGGGAGCTTTCAGCCGTCCCTAGACTTGGTGGAGAAAAATCCCGCTGGGAATCCGGACAGGCTGGCGCAGGCGGCGAGGGCAGGGTTAAGGGGATGTGGCGGAGCATCCTGTTTTCCAGCATCCCTCCGGCGCAGCGCCGCCGGGAGTGGGGGTGTGCCGGGGGTCCAGGCCGAGGGTCTGGCTGTGCCGGTGCCAGGGGATCCATCCGGGCACGGGCAGGGCGCGGTGCCGCCTGGCACGGCGCTGGAGGAGCCCGCGCCTCCAGCTGGCGCGGGGCCGACAGGAGCCAGATTTAGTTTCCTGTGACTGAGAGGTTGTAAATTGAACTAATTTGGGATTCGATAGGAAAACGAAAGGAGGTCGGCGGCGGCGCCGGGGGGGAGGCGGCAGCGTCCGGGCAGTGCCTTCGGCCCCGGCCGTGGGGCTCCGTCCATCCCAGCTCTCCGCTCCTCTCCACTCCCTTCCCTCCTCTCTCTCTTTCTCCCACCTTTCGCTCTTTCTTCACCTCTTTTTTTTCTGTTTGTGTTTTGGAGCTGTTTATCCCTCCCCGCTCCCTCTCTGTCCCCGCTGCTGGCATTGCACGATGGCGCAGCTTCGCCCCGCGGTCCCAGCCGGCAGCGCCGGGGCCGGGACAGGGTCGGTGGCTGCTGCTCAAGGCCGCTCCTCGGTGCCGGGCGGGACCGAGGGGGACTTTCCTCCCCTGATCTCGCGGCCACGAGCTTTGCCAGGCTGCCGTGGGCAATCCGGCGCGGCTGCATGGGCTGTGCCACGCATGTGCTGCATGGCCAGCGCCGGCCAGCGCCGCTTCCTTGGGGCATCCCGCCTGCTCCCCCCCGCTCCGCCGCCCACACGAAGCCCGTCCGCCCCGGGCCGGGCTGCTCCGCTCTCCGTGTCCCACCAGAGCTGCGTCCGTATCCCCCAATCCCACGATCTCCCACCCCGGTGGGTGGGAGCCTGGCTTGGCCCTGGGGACGCCTCGCTGGAATGTCACCACCACGGGGGTTCGGCCCCCGCCGCGGCGCTGCGGGATTCCCCCCCTCCCGCAGCCTCCCGCACCGAGGGGACGGGACGCCGAGCCCCCGCGGCGCCGCTGCTGGGTGCTGGGCTGGACTGGGAGGGACTGGGACGCTGCGATGGGCTGGCTGGCAGCACGTGAGCGGGCGCCACGGGATTTGCCTCCACGCAGCAGCCTAATTATCCCGCAGAGCAGGTCGGCCGGCGTGCTGGGAAGGCGCCGGCGGAGCGGCGGCCGCGGGAGCGGGTGGGCATCCGGCCCTGGCGAGCCCCCCGGGAGGCAGGATGGTGGCGGCCCGAGCCCCCCGTGCCGCCGGCAGGGCCGAGCCGCGGGCGAGAGGCGGAGGATCCGGGCGCTGCCCCCGCTGGCTCCCGCCGGAGCGCTCCCTGCGCTGGGGCATCTTCTCTCTAACTCTCTTCTTTTCCTTCCTCCAATTTTGCCCCTTCACCTTCTTCTCCTTTCTCTCCTCTCCTCTGCCCTTCCTCTCCCTAAGTTTCGAGGACTCCACCCTGTCCACAGCCACTACCCTTGAGTATATCCCCACCTCAGCAGGCGATCCCAAATTCCAGAGGCCCCGCACCCTCGTGCGCCAGCAAAGTCTGCAGCAGCCCCTGAGCCAGCACCAGCGCGCCAACCACAGCCAGCCCACCACCAGCCAGAGCCTGGGCCACCTCCAGGCCCACAGCGGCTCCTCCGCCGCCGCCGCCAACTCCCGGGGCTCCCGCGGCGGCCCGGCGCGCCAGGGCACCGCCGCCGGCTCCAAGACACGGATGGCCGGGGGCCGGAGCCGCTCCAACCCCGGCAGCTGGGACCACGTGGTGGGGCAAATCCGCAACCGCGGCTTGGACATGAAGTCCTTCCTGTAAGTGTGCGTTCGCCATCGCTGCCCTCTGCATCCTCCTCTCCATCCCCCTCTATTCCCCTCTCCATCCCTTCCCCTCCTTCGCTCTCTCTGCTCCATCCCTCTGCTCCATCCTGCTCTCTATCCCTCTCTCCATCCCTCTCTCCTCTGCTCCTTTGCTTGCCCCAGCGTGGCCACTCATCCGTCACCCCCTCGGGGACACGCTGCCCACGGCCTGCAGGAAGATCCATGTCCCCTCCGGCTCACAGGGGGCTCAGGGCAGGGGCTCATGCACTTCCCCAGTGTGCTTTGCCACGTCCCTGGCCATCCTCTTCCATCCCCAGGGATGGGCCAGCCCATGGGACGGCCACCTGCGAGGTTCCCAGGGAGTGGCGTTGTCCCAAGTTGTCAGGGTGGGGGTGGCAGAGTCCCCCGTGCCGGGGTGACCGTGAGCTGGGCCCCGATAATAATTCCCAGCCGGAGGAGCTGTGGGATCTTTAATCTGCCTTAACCCCATCTCCTCCATCGGCGCTGGATTTCCAGCATCAAACCCCGGGGATTAATCCGAGTCCCGTGTTGTTGCCGCATCTCGGCACATGACATTGTCCCTCCTCTGCAGAGCTGGGCCCCCCGGCTCCATCCTCCCTTGGATTCTCCAGCTCCTCCCCGGCCGCTATTGCCCCCCGGCACCCTGGAAGAAGGGATGCTGAGGTCCCAGCTTTGCTTTCCGCAGGCTGGTGGTGCTTGGAGGGGGACCCAGGACTGATCCTGCCCTTCCATGAGTTGACACAGCACTTCCTGCACCAGGATTAGATGAGGGACACAAATTTGGGTGCCCATCCCGCTCCTTCCCGCTCTGGAGAGAGGGTTGGACCTTCCTCCAGGCACCCTGGGGCGCGCTGCCCGCGATCCCCTCTCCGCTCTGCCCTCTCCCACCGAGGGGTTCCTCCCAGCTCCATTTCCCGGCTTCCCGACGTGGAGCTGCGGCTCACCAGCCACCCCGAGGGTCACGTTCTCCCTGTTTACCCAGCGCCCAGTGCTGGTTCCAGCCTGGCTTGGCGGAGGGGGAGCAGCCGCAGAGCCCAGACGTGCCGAGTCAGCGCCGCTTCCCAGCGGAGCAGCCGCTGTCATTTCCCACCGCCTCTTTCCCGATCCATCGATTTTCCTTTCGCTCTTCACCCTGTTCACCCTCCCCGGCGCCGCGGCCTAAATGTGGTTACGGACCGGGGCGAGGACCCGGAGAGGGCAAAGAGCCTTGGCCATGGCACCGTCAATCCCTTCCTCCACGGAACGATGCTGGCACCTCCCTCCTGTCACACTCCCTCATTCCCAAGCCCCTTCAGGCATCTTTTCCCCCCGTTCCTCAGGATTTTGGCATCCTCCCTGCCCGGACCGCTGGAGGAGAGGGACAGCGGGGGTATCCACGCGTGCCGGGCTCCCCGGAGCCGGCGCCTTTCTCCCCACAGCCCTGCGCGCCCATCCCGGCCATCGCCACCTCGCAGGAGCCGGCGGGGAGAGCCGGGGTCCCCTCGCCGCCGGGGGTCCGCGGGACGCCGCCGGCTCCTGCCGGTTCCCTGCCTGACGCTGTGTTCTCCTCTCTCTTTCTCTCTCTCTCCCGCTGCCGGCGGGGCCGCCCGGGCAGGGAAGGCCGGATGGTGGTGTTATCCCTGGTTTTGGGACTCTCAGAGCAAGATGACTTTGCCAATATTCCCGACCTGCAACCCGCTGGGACGCAGCCGAACCAGGCGAACGCTCAGGGGGACAAGAGGTATGAGCGAGGACGAGGCCAGTCCCGCAGGAGGAGGAGACGAGGGCCCCACCCAGGGTGGAGGAGGAGGAGGAGGAGGAGGCTGGCCTCGTGGAGCGCGAAGGTTGGAGCGGCACAGGGTGGCCCAGCGGGACGTCTGAGCTCTCCCCGGCACCGGCACCCGCGGTTCTGCCTCCGGAGCAGCGGCACCGAGAGGACCCCCATCCCTTCCTCCTCCCTCCTTCCTCCCCCTCCTGCCCCTTCCCGGCCCTGGCTGCATGCGGGAGGGGGCGGGGGGACGCGCTCAGGGACAGGGGGACACGGGGGGTACCCCCGAGTGACGCCGCATGGGCTGAGCCGCGTCCCATCCCGACACGCTGCTGCCACCTCCATTCCGGCGGGATGGGCAGCTCCCCCGGGCATCCGGGGACACCGCTGCGGTGGCACGGGGGCAGAGCGGGCGCCACTGGCCGGGGGGGGGACGCCGTACCCCCCGTTCTCCTCCAGCACGGCACAGCCCCTCGCCTCCGGCTGCTCCCCGCATTCCCGCCGTGCCGCAGGCTCGGCGGCGCATCCAGCCCCGGCACCGGCGCCCGGCCGCGGCCACCGGCGCTGGCTGGCAGGGGCAGAGGGTCCGTGCGCCGCCGGGAGCGGGTGTTCATCCCCTCCGGAGCGGGGAGGAGGTGTGAAGCCGGCGGGCGCTGCCTCCCCGTGTGCTCGGCGTGCGGACGAACTGGCACCGTTCTCGCCCGCCGGCTATTTTTACCCTGCTCCGCTTGGTTTCGCTCCATCTTTTAGCACTTCCCTCCCCGGCGTCGCGCTGCGCAGCCGGTCCCCGCCGGGAGCACCGGCAGCCCGTGCCGGCCGCCGGCTGCCCCGTGCCGAGGGGACGGGGACGTGGGACACGGCGGGTGGGTGGCTGTGCCGCAAGACCCTGCTCCCCGCTCCCCGCTTGCCGCAGCTCCCTGCTCCGAAGCCCCATCCCAGCACACGCATGGCATTCCCCACCTCCATCCCTCCCGCTCCCCGTTCCCTGGGCTCCGCAGGACGCGGCGGGATCGGCCGGCGGAGGGGACGCGCTCCGGCAGCCTCGGCTCTCTCCCGCCCACCGACGCTGCCGACCACCCGCTCTTCTTCCTCAAAGCATCTCCTCCATCCCTGTTTCGCAGCTTCTTCCTTCCAGCCTGTCCCCGGCGGCTCCAGCCCGGCGCCTCGGCGTGTCTCCTGTCCCGGCGACTCCGTCTGTCCGTCCATCCGCCCCGCTCCTCTCTCCCATTCCCTCCCGGCAGGCCGGCGCTGGACGACGCTGCTCCTCCTTTCTCTTGCTCTCTCCCGCTCTCTCTCCCGCTATCCGTGACTTCCGCCGGCATTCCCGGCTCCACCGGCGCCTCCTCGCTCAGCGGCCTCGCCGCCGGCTCCTCCGCCTTCATTTTCCCTGGTTTTTAACCTAATTTTGCCTCCCCAGCTGCCTCGGCCTCTCCGGCCCTTCCCGAGTGCCATCCCGTGTGTGCGTGTGGGTGTCCCCATCGCCCCCCCCATGTCCCCTCCCCGTGTGTCTGCGTGTGCTTGGCGTGGTGGCGCGTGTCCGTGGCATGTTGTGGCTTCCCGTGTGTCCCTGCGCCTCTCGGCCCCTCTGGTGGTTTGTCACCGTGTCCCAGCTCGGGCAGGAGCCGTGGCGGGGGGGGTGGGAGCATCCCGGGCTGCCTGTCCCCTCCGCCACGTGCCTGTGTCCCGTTGTCCCCGTGCCTCGTGGCAGCGTGGCCTCGGCGCGTTCCCGCCCGTCTCCATCGCTGCTCTGTCCGTCTGCCTCCCGCCGCTCCCGGCTGCCCACCCTGCCCGGCACCGTGCCCAGGAGCCACCGTGTGTGGGGACAGCCAGGACAGTGATCCCAGGGGTGTCTCAGCCACAGGAAAGGGGGACACGGGGCAGCGAGCCCACGTGAAGCACCCGTGGGTGGCCGGCGCCCACCGGGATAAGGGGCTGTGGTGTGTGAGGAGCAGCCGGAGCCGTGCGTGCTGTGGGGACCGGGCTGTCCCTGCCATCGCCGTGGGACGTGGCCAGGGGGACCTGCTGCCGTGCCCTAAGGGTGCCAGGCCACCAGCTGGCTCCGGGACCAGGGCCGGGATGCTGGCGGGCTGCAGCCACCGCCTGTCCCGGCAGCGTCCCTCGGGCGCCGGCACGGCCCAGGCTCAGTATCCGCTGGGAGAGGGCGCCCGGGACGCCCCTCGCTGTCTCGCCCTCGGCTCCCGGCCCTTCTCCTCCAAGGCCTCTCTTCCCGCAGGTTGCCGGCCAGTGGGAAGGCTGGGAATGCGGCACCGGCGCCGGGGCAGCCGCCGCACGACGAGTCCGACCGCAAGACGGAGCCGCACTCCTCCGTCTCCGACCTGGTCAACTCCCTGACCAGCGAGATGCTCATGGTGGGTGGGTGGGGTGCGCCGGGTTTGGGGGTCTCCATGGTCGGCATCCCACCCTCCCGGCTCTTCCCTGCGCCATCCACGAGCACGTCCCCGCCCGCTGTGCCAAGTCCCCGTCGGCCGAGCCGACGCGCCGCGGACGTGTCCCCCGGGCTGGCACGAGGGAGCGAGCGGTGCCGGACACGTGAGGGACGCGCTGTCAGGAGGAATTTGGCTAATTGGAGCTCCCGTTCCGCGGGACGAGTGGCGCCGAGCCAGGAGCCGTCGGAAGCGGTGGGGGCGGCAGGGAGCCGGGGAGAGGCTGATGTCCCCTGACAGCTGGCAGGGCTGGGGTCGGAGGGACTGGGGTCGGGTCCCCATCGGCCCCCGGCGCTGCGCTCACCCCCCTCTTCTTCCCCCCTCCTGCAGCTCTCCCCGGGCTCCGAGGATGACGAGGGCCACGAAGGCGTCAGCCGGGAGAACCTGGGCCGCATCCAGTTCAGCGTCGGCTACAACTTCCAGGAGTCCACCCTGACCGTGAAGATCATGAAGGCGCAGGAGCTGCCGGCCAAGGACTTCAGCGGCACCAGCGACCCCTTCGTCAAGATCTACCTGCTCCCCGACAAGAAGCACAAGCTGGAGACCAAGGTCAAGAGGAAGAACCTCAACCCGCACTGGAATGAGACCTTCCTCTTCGAAGGTACGGGCTGGGATGGACTGGAGTGGGTCAGGGTGGGAGCGCAGCCTCCTGGGACGCTCCTGGGGTTCAGCTCAAGCCACCAACGTGGTGGACGTGGGTGATGCCATGGGTTGGCCGAGCCACCGAGGCCAGGTTGGATGTGCATCCCATAAAGGGGATGTGGGGGAAGGCTTGGAAGGCTCCATGCCCCCATGGGTGGGCGCAGATGTGGGAACTAACCTGGCAGCAGCTCCTCGTGCCGTGGGCTGCTCCCCATCCTCTGCTGGTTCCCGGGGTCTTGACACCAGGACAGGAAAGGTGGAGCGGTCCTGAACTGCTCCTCATCTCCTCTGGCTTCTCCATCTCCGGCACAGGGTTCCCCTACGAGAAGGTGGTGCAGCGGGTGCTGTACCTCCAGGTCCTGGACTACGACCGCTTCAGCCGCAATGATCCCATCGGAGAGGTGTCCATCCCGCTCAACAAGGTGGACCTGACCCAGATGCAGACCTTCTGGAAGGATCTGAAGCCCTGCAGTGATGGCAGTGTAAGGCCCTGGACCCCTTCCCGCCCCCTTGGGGAGGGGAGGTGACCTCCAGTTCCAACAGGGACATTTTCTGCTTCAACGTCTGACGGAGACTTTTCTCTTCCCAAATTTTATATTAAGTAGCCCAAAGTCTCATTTTGGGTCAAACCAAAGTGTTTCAGGTAGACTTAAAATGAATGTTTCCTCCTGCCTCCAGCAAGACCAGAAAATGTCCCACTGGGGGCGGCCCCGTTTCCTCCTGCCCTGATTTTCTGTGCTTTCCCAAACCCCACCCTTGGGCTGCTCCAGGTGGGGGTCCCATCCCAGCACCCCTCTCCCACCGAGGAGCTCTGGGGCGCGTGGGTGTCCTCAGAGAATGCATGTGTCCCTCAGGGAAGCCGTGGGGAGCTGCTGCTGTCGCTGTGCTACAACCCCTCGGCCAATTCCATCGTGGTGAACATCATCAAGGCACGGAACCTCAAAGCCATGGACATTGGGGGCACCTCAGGTACGGCTCCGGCTCCCCCCGGTCCCGGGGCAGCATTCCCTGGCATCCATCCGGGGCTAAGAGCGGCTCCTCTCCCGCCAGATCCCTACGTGAAGGTGTGGCTGATGTACAAGGACAAGCGGGTGGAGAAGAAGAAGACGGTGGTGATGAAGCGGTGCCTGAACCCCGTCTTCAACGAGTCCTTCGCCTTCGACATTCCCACGGAGCGGCTGCGCGAGACCACCATCGTCATCACCGTCATGGACAAGGACAGGCTGAGCCGCAATGACGTCATCGGCAAGGTGGGTGACACGCCCGAGGGACAGCCAGGTGGGAATCGGGGACAGCCAGGTGGGAATCGGGGACAGCCAGGTCCGGGGCTGCCGGCGCCTGCTGCCATCTCCCGTGCGGAGCGCGGTGGGGACCCCTCGTGCTGGGTGGCACGGCCACAGCGTGCCGGAGTTTCCCCAGAAAAGCAGGGATGGGGCATGGGGAGCCACACCCGGATGGATCCCACCCCCTGGGATTACGCCCGGGGACAGGAGCGGAGGAATCATCCGTGAAATCGCCCAGCTCATCGTTAGCGCAGCGATGACAAACGCGCGCCGTAATCTCCGCCCTTGATCCCCGCACGCCGCGCTGGGATCGGGAAAACACAGCGGTTGGGATAAATCCATCTAATAAATCCCAGGATCAGCGCCGCGGGCTGCCGGGCAGGGGCGGAGGTGGCAGCGTCCGCGGTGTGGGCACAGCCAAGAGCCCGATTCCAGGGATGGACAGGCAGTGTCCGTGATATCCCGCTAAAACCCCGCCGTGGCCCGAGGCTCGCTCGCTAATCACTTCTGATCGCATAATTAGCGGCGAGCTCTGCTCCACCCCGGCTCTCCGGCGGTGATCCGCGGAGCCGGAGCGGTGGCACCGGCTCCCCGAGGTGGCAGCAGCAGCCGCGAGTGCCGGCACACGCGCTTTTCCGCGGCGCCATATGGAAAATCGAGGGATAAAAATAGCCCGGCTCCGCGCCCAGCCCGGAAAAGGGGGGCTGGAGCAGTTTGAGGGTGAAGGGACGGGGATGGAGCGGCCGCGGTGGCTCCAGGGGTGCCTTTCCCGCAGATTTACCTGTCCTGGAAGAGCGGTCCCGGCGAGGTGAAGCACTGGAAGGACATGATCGCCCGCCCGCGGCAGGCGGTGGCACAGTGGCACCAGCTGAAGGCCTGAGCGCCGCCGGACCGCGGGCTCGGGGTCCCCCTTCCCAGCTCCCAGCCCCTTCCCGCGGCGCTCCCGGCCAGGGACCGGCGGGACAGAGGCCTGGCTCGCGGGGACCCTGCGGGAGGAGGGGAACGGAGCCCCCCGACCCCCCGGGCTCGCCTCTCCCTGGGGTGGGGGGGACGCGGAGCCGCCCCCAACCCCGGCCGAGGAGGTGCCAGAAGCGATGTCCCTCCATCCCTATTCCCACCACCGGGCAGGACTTCTGCGAGTGCTTCCAGCCCCACTCCCGCAGCCCCTCGGCCCCTCCCCGGCCTCGCCCCCCCGCCCCCCATTTCAGGGGGTCAGGCTGCGGGTGCCGGAGGGACCCCCTGTCCCTCCCCTTTCAGCTCAATAAAACCTCTCGGAGCCGCCAGCGGAGCCACGGAGCCCCCCCTGCCCCGCCCCGTCCCCGCCGCCCCCCCGAGTGTCCCGGGGCGGGCGGGGGACACCGAGGGGAGGGGACAGCCCCTTTCCCTGGGATCGGAAGCCATGACACAGTTCTTTATCCAAAGCGGGCCCCTTCGTGCACTGCCTTCAGCCGGGTTCGATGCTTTACCTCCGTCTTGGGGCTCGGCGGGCGCGGGGGGTCCCTAAGCCGCCCCGGGCACCCCCGGTCCTGCTCTCACTCCCACCCGGGGCAGGTGGGGGCCCCTCGGGGGGGATGCGGAGCCCCACAGGGCCCCCTTCCAGCCGGGCTGCTCCGGGAGCCCCGTGCCCACCACTGGGGATAAAGGGTGGAGCGAGCGCTGCTGTCCGCACCCACCGCGGGCAGGTGACATTCCCCGGGCTGGTGGCATTCCTTGGGACAGCCAGCCTGGCAGGATCAGTGCCAGCAGCAGCATCCCCACGGAGCCCCGGGATGCACATGCCAGACCCCTTCCCGCTCCCTGGGACCCCCAAAACCAGGGACAAACCCACCTGGGAGCCCCACAGGGGGTGACAACGGGGTCGGTGGTGGCTCTCCGTGGCGGACGCCGGATCATCCTCAGTCTTCCTGCTCCCCCCGTGGCACCCTCGGTTCCCAGCAGCTCCCGCAGCCCCAGTTTAGACGATTTTGGACAATCTGGAGAGAAAGTCATACTACTGCTACTACAGTAATAACAATGCTTTTAGGGACATTTGTATTTTTGTCATATTCTCTCTTTTTTTAACATAAAAGAAGAGACTTACATGCCTGGGGAAGGGGTGGCAGGGCCAGGGCTGTGCCAAGCCGGGTGCCCCCCGCAGCCCCTCGGGCACCCCGCTTTTCCAGGCCGGATTCCTCGTCCGCGGTCGGGCTCCCCGGGGGTTTGTGTGTTCATTTTTAACTCTAGAGCTCGTAGCCGTGATCTTGTTCAGGTTCTCTCTTCTTCATGTGACGGTAACATCCAACTGGTGTGTAAAATACAGAAACACAGGAAAAAAAAAAAACAAAAAAACCAAAACAAAACAAAAAAAAAACAAAAAAAAAAACACCAAAAAAAGACAAAAAAAATCCATGAAAAAGAAAAAGATCAAAAATCCAATAAAGAGCCCGGCCCGGCCCGGCCCGGCTGAGGAGCGGCTGGAGCGGGGGAGTGCCCGGCTGGCGATGCTAAGGATGGGGCGCGTGGGTCGGGGCGTCTCCTTTGCAGAATCCTATTTTTGGGGAGCGGGGCCCCTCGTTTTCTGGAGGCAGCCCCTGCTCTCAGTAATAAAGGACAGTCAGTAACTGCCAGCGTGAGTCGTCTCTGGGATCGGGGGAAGGCGGGGGGCAGATCCTGGGGTGGGAATGGGGGCACCACACCTGGGTGGGCATCCCCCCGACACTGGGCATCCCTCTCCCAGCTCCGAGCATCTCTCCCAGCGTTATCCCTCCCAACCCTGAGTATCCACCCGCTATTATCCCATCCAGCTCTGAGTATCCCCCCAAAACTCTGGGATCCTGCCGGGATTGGGATCCCTGTGGCGGCTTCAGGGACAACAATGACCCCCCCAGCCTGCTAGGAGCCAGATGAGCTCCCATCCCATCCAGGTCTGGGCCGGGTTCCTTGGGGTGGGATGTGCTGGATAGGGACTGGATTTTGGCTCCAAAAGGAAGGAGGAGGCAGGGAACCATATCCTGTGTCCAGGTGCCATTGTGAAGGCTCCAGTGGCTGTTAAATAATTCACCGAATGCTGGTCTTGAATAAATAAATGAAACTCCAAACGCAGAGACGGCAGGAGAGCCATCCATGTCCTCCTGGCCCAGGATAAAATCCCTCTGGATTCACCCTTCAGGCCCTGGGATGCAGTGTTGGAGGTGGCAGCAGGGGACAAGGCAGCAGGGGACACCCGCACCCACTCCGGCTCCAACTGAGCCAAACCTGGGAACTCTGGCATTCCCAAGCTGCCGATGGCATCGGTGCCACCGATCCTGGCTTCTTTCATCCTCCCAAATCTTTGAAAGCGCAGCGATCCCGGCGCTCCTGTTGCACGGATCAGCAGCAATTCCCAATCCCGTTGCTTTGTGCTGGCAGGCAGCGGGAGCAGATGGAAATAGCAGCGTGATCCCAGCTGCGGCAGGGCCACAAACCGTTGCACACGGGGCCGGGAGAGGAGGCAGGGATATATATAGGGACAGACGTATGGATGATGCACGTCCGGGAGTGGGGACTCGCCGGTGCCAGCGGCCCCAAAATACTCGAGCGGAGCCGGAATCTGTCAGATTCCCACTGACTGCAGCAGCTCCTGCTCCTGGTGTCACCGCGATCGTCACCAGTGCCTGGATCCCGACCCAGCTCCTTGGGAAAAGCAGGGAGGGAGGACCCCCCTATCCCAGGTGTCAGAGCTCTTGGATCTGATCCCAGCCATGGGGACAGGCTGGTGGCATCCAGAGCCACCTGCATCCCAGTTCCTGCCGAATGGATGGGCTGGCAGGGATCTGCATGGAGCTGGTGGCATTGGATCTTGCCTGCAGCCTGGGCTTGGAATGCTGAGGGTCCCTGCCAGGGTCAGCACCCTCCTTTCTAATTAGCAGCAGTGTCTTCCCAGATAAAGCAGCAGCCCCCTGGATCGATGGCACAAAGGGCTGGGAGACACCCAGAATTCCAGGGGTGTGTTCCTGGGATGTCGTGGGATCCTGGGATGCTCTGCCCCACAGTGAAGGGTACCTGGGTGGGAAAAGGGATTGACAGTCTGGACCTGCTGAGAAGACCCGATTCCAAGCTCCTGCTAAGCCCCAAATCCCTGAAATTACCCCGGAGGAGCTGGCACCAACAGCTCCTGCCCATCCCGCAGATGAGGAAGCTCCACGTGTCCAAAATAGCCGTGGTTCCCGCTGTGGAATAGGAAGCGGAGGGAAAAGCCGGCAGCATCCGCCCTGCCAGTGCCGGAGCGGATGTGGCAGCAGCTCTGGCTGCCTCCCAGCCCCAAACCCAAATCCAGGGCCGTTAAAAGCGGATGCGTGGTTTGAAACCTCCAGCGAGCTCCAGACCTCGGATCCCCGAGCTTCCCACCACACCGGCTCGGCTTGGGGACAGGCAGAGGGAATCGGGATTCCTTGGATGTCCAGAATAAGAGGAGCTGGTGGTCGCACACCAGGATGTGTTGCTGGGTTTTAGGGATCCCAAATGAACCCTTCCCTGAGGCTGGTCCCCGTCACCTTTCTCTCACACCAAATTCCTTGGATTTGTGCTTTTTATTGCCTGAGCTCGGTCCAAGAGGCACTTGGAGAGAGGAAGAGGGAGGGTAAGGGGTCAGCCCTGGATCTGGTACCTGCTTTGGGACAGACGGTGCCAGGGATGAACCTCCTCTTCCCACAGTGGCAAAACCTTTTCCAGCTTGGAGACAGGCAGTGCTTAGACCCAGGTGGATTTTCCAGCGGCTCCTTCCCAAACTTCATGGCCAGGAGGAGCCTGGTGGAAAATTCTCTCCCCCAGCCCAATTCCAGCAGCAGGATGAGGGTCTCAGGGTCCGTGCCTTTGTTCCCAAACCTCGAAGCTCTTCAGGATGATGGGACCCATGGAATGGATGCAACTGGCATTGCGTTTCCCTGTGCTGCCCATAGGGACAGGAGGAAAGGATTTCTTGGAGGTGGAGGGGCGGGAATGTCCCTGTGCTTGTGGGGTGGCAGTGTGGGATCACCTCGCAGGACAGGGGGCTGTATCCCAACCCAAGGCACCCTGGGGTAGGTGGGATCACTGCTGGGGGCCCTGCAGATCCAGAACAAAACTCTTTGCTGAATGACACTGATCCTCAGACCGTCGGTTTTCCTTTGTGGCTGCTGAGCTTCCTCCTTTCCCAGCCCTGGATGGGAACTCCTTGGGAGGCAGGTGGAGGCTCTGCACCCTTTCAGGAGGACAGCGGCTCATGTTTCCTCAGGAGACCCCGTCAGGGCCGCGAATTCCCCCTCCCCATCCTGCAGCCCATCCTCGGGGGATACCGGGGTGGCCTCGGTGCCTTCCTCCTCCTCCTCCTGGCGCTGCAGATTCTGCAGCCGCTCCTGCCGCGCTTCCATGTATTCCTGCGCCCCATCCCCCACCAGCTGCACTTCATCCCCGACACAGGGCGGCTCCCGGACGGGATTGTGGTCGTAGGACAGGAGGCGCAGGGAAGCGAGGCCGGTGAGGTCCGGGAAGCTGGCGATGCGGTTGCGATCCAGGTCGAGGACGCGGATGTGATCCATGCGCAGCAGCACGGGCGGGAACTCCTGGAAGCGGTTCCCGTAGAGCCAGAGCCCCCGCAGGCCGCCCATGCGGGGCAGCGCCGCGGGCAGCCGGCACAGCCGGTTGTCCCCCAGCTGGAGGCTGCGCAGCTCCGGCAGCTGCAGGAGGGCGCGGGGGAAGTGCGCCAGGAAGTTTCCCTCGATCCAGAGGCAGCGCAGGCTCTGGAGCTGGGCGAAGGCGGGCGGCAGCCCCTGCAGCCCGTTGCGGCCCAGGTACAGGTGTGCCAGGCGGGGCAGGTCGCACACGGCCTCGGGCACCTCCATCAGCTCGTTGCCGTCCAGGGCGAGGGTCCGCAGGTGCTGCAGCTCCGCCAGCTCGTCCGGGACCTCCCGCAGCCCCGCGTCGCTCAGGTAGAGCTTCCGCAGCCCCTGCTGAGCCCACAGCTCGGCCGGGACCTGCCGGCCCCGCACCTCCAGCCGCTGCTCGACGCCGTCGGGGCCCTCGGCGGCCGCCAGCCGGGCCCCGCGCCCCGAGGAGCCTCCGCTGCCCATCGCGCACCGGGACCGGCACCGGGACCCGGCGGGGCGGGCGGGGCGACGCCGTAGCCATGGCAACGCGCCGCAGCCAATGGGAGACCGCGCCCCCTGCCATTCATGCCCCGCCCCGCCGTTCCCACGCCCACCGCGCCCCATTCATGCCCCGCCCCGCCGTTCCCACGCCCACCGTGCCCCATTCATGCCCCGCCCCGCCGTTCCCACGCCCACCGCGCCCCATTCATGCCCCGCCCCGCCGTTCCCACGCCCACCGCGCCCCATTCATGCCCCGCCCCGCCGTTCCCGCGCCCACCGCGCCCCATTCATGCCCTACCTGTGACCCACCTGAGCCCTACCTGGCCCCGCCCTGTCCCCAAACCAGGCAGGACCCCCTCGCACCCCAGCATTCCCAGCCCCTTTTCCAGCAGCCTGGCATCAGCATCCTCACCCTGAACTGGGTGTGGGGTTCCTAAATTGGGGGGGGGGGGGCGGGGCAAAATTGAGTGTGGGGCTCCCTGGGCTGCGTAGGGATGCCTAAACTGAGTGAGGGTCCTTAAACTGGTGGGGAGTCCCTCTGTGATCCCTCGCATCCCCCAGGACCCTCCAGGGAGCCACCCTTTGAGGCACAGACCCCCTTCCTCATGGCCAGGGAAGACATGGTGGAAGCCTCTCCAAGTGCCCCCGGTGCCACGGCTGCCCACCCTGCGGGATCCTTCCTCCTCCTCCTCGTCCTCCCGCTTCCCATCGCAGCCCTGCCTGGATTTTCCCGCAGCAAATCAGCTGTGTCATCCCAAAGCCGGCTTGGAAAGCCGGAAAGCCGGGCTCGTACAGCCCTCCAGCGGCAGCTGGCCAGGTGACAGCCCCCGACCTTCCAAAAACCCTCCTGCCAGCTGTTGGGATGCAGGAAATCCCCAAAACGAGGGGGCAATCCAATGGCATCGTGCGCAAAGTCTTTATTTCTCCCACGGGGATTTGGGAAAAGCCGAGGATGGACTCCCGGGATGCGGCAGCACGTTTTTGAGGGGGTCACGCCAGGGGCTCATCGATGCGCCACAGGCTGGTGGGGTGGTTGTTGGTGCTGAAGCCACTGGGAGGTGGGATCTGGATGCCCTCCACGGATCTTGGCGCCCAGGCAATTGGAGCCTGTGCCCACCAGCCTGGAAAACCCACAGGGGAATTGGTGAGGGGGGTGTCCGCTCCTCCTGGGGGCTGCAATCCCTCACCCCCCCAAACTCACCTGGCGCTATGGGGGCCAGTGGCGAGAGCTTGGTCAGGTACTTGTTGTGGACAGTGGCGTAGGACAACGGCTCCTGAGGGATGGAGCAGGTTGGGGGCGTGGTCCCGTGGGAAAAGGGAGCAGGACAGGGGACAGGGCTGCACCCACCTTCCTGGAAGTGACTCCCTTGGGTCCCACTCGGAGCTCCAGGGGGGCGAAGGGCGGGGGGTGGCCCATGGCAGGCTGGGGCTGTGTGGGGACACAGGGATGAGATCCTGCTCATTCCCATGCCCTGGCAGCTCCCACTGCCTCAGAGCCCACTGGGAGCACTAGGACAGGATGTCCCCTGCCCTTGCCACTCCCTCCCTTTGCTTACAGAGGTGCACATGGAGGGAAAGGAATCCATCCGAGCATCACTGAAGTCGAGCTGTGGGAGAGGAAAAGTGTCCCCTGGGGTGCTGAGGGGTGGGGGAACAGGGGACACGGTGGGGACAGGGCTCACAGGCTGCTCTGGCAGGGTGAGGTCACTCCTGGGGGCGGTCCCAGTGAAGCCCGACAGCTCCGTCGTCCTCTGTGGGGCATCTGTGGGGAGCAGATGGAGCAGGGACGTCCCCTGTGCCCCCGGGCCTGGCATCACCTGGATACACCTGCCCCACTGTGCTGAGAGGGGGCAGGGGGTCTCCAACACTCCCCAAACCTCCTGAGGTCTCCGAGACCACTGACACCCCAAAATCCCTGGAGTTGGATGCGGCCCTGGGACCACAAATATCCCCAAAACCTTCCTGATGATGGAGCTGGACCTGCAACCCCCAGGACCCCAAACCCTCCTGGGGATGGAGGTTTCCTGGGAATCCTAACACCCCAAAACCCTCGTAAGGATGAAGCTTTCCCCAGGATCCCCAGGACCCCAGAACCTCTTGGGAATGGAGCTTTCACTGTGATCCCAACACCCCAAAACCCTCCTCCTAAGGACAGAGCTGTGCCTGCGATCCCAACACCCCAAAACCCTCCAAGGATGGAGCTTTCCCTGAGATTCTCAACACCCCAAAACTCTGCTGGTGATGGGAGCTTTCCTGGGATCCCAGGACCCCAAAACCATACCTGGCTGGGCAGGAGCGGTGCAGCGGCTCCAGGTGCTGCATTCCCTGGATGCTTTCGGCACCCTCATCTCCCCGAAACGGAGGCGGGAAAAGGAGAAGCCAGCGGGATAGCGACACTCCAGCTCATCCACACAGTGGGGCAAGATCCTCTGGTAGGCAGGGTGGGCGAAGAGCGTGAAGTCCTCGGAGGTGGTGGACACGTCGGTGTCCTGGCTGCGGCGGGAACGGCCGTCACGGAGCGATCCCAAAACGTGCCCCCTCCTCCCCCCCAGATTCCAGGAGCAGGGACCTACCGCTCCTCGTACGGGGAGATGAGGGACGAGACCGCCGCGTAGTTGTTGGCGACGTATCCCGAGCCGGTGTGGACGCCGAGGAGGGGGTGCACATCCCTGTCACTGAGGGGCTCAGCCCCCAAAACGCGCCCCCCCTCGAGTTTTTGGGGTGCCCCCCTGGGCCTCTGCCCAAAGGACGCCTCGTAGGTGGTGACATAAGAGCCCATGAGCTCAGAGGGGGGGCCCCTCACCACGGGGAACCCTGTCCCCAACCCCGCGGCCGGCGAGTCCTGTGGCAGGGATGGCATCCTGGCACTGGGAACGGCCCCCTGGCGTTGGGAATGGCCCGAGGCACAGCCCTACGCCATGGCTGGAGCTGCGAGGCCCTCCCACAGGGCAGGCCCGGGAGCTGTGGAATGCGACTCTGTCTCCTGGTAACGGCGACAGTGCGGGAGGCTGCGGCTGGAGGGCACCGGGAACCTCCCGGCGTCTCCAAGCGGGACCTGCCCCGGGGCGGGGTCACCTCCTGGGGGCCCTGGGAAAAGGGGCAGGTGGGAATCGGGAGTATCAGTGAGGTGGGATGTGCCGCAGCAAGCTGGGAATGTCTCCAAGGGCCCGACCCCGATGTCACAATGCAGGGCCAGCAGTCAGGCAGGGCCGGTAGCCACGGCTTTATTCAGCATTCCATGAGTGTCCAAAGGCTGCTGGAAGAGGAGGAAAACCGCGGGGAAGGCGGGAACGTCAGTCCGGAGCCCCGTGTCCTTCCGTTCCTCCAGGGAATGGGGACAGGGGCAGCCCCTCCCTCAGCGTGGTGGCTCAAACAGATATTCCAGGTCCGGCTGCCGGAGCCTCTGCTCCCTGTTCCTGTTTTTGGCGAATTCCCTCAGCATGGCCATCACGTCGGTGTCGAATTCCGCCGGCGTCGGCTTCGCTTCTGAGGGGAAAACAGGGAGAACTCAGCTCCGTGCTGTCCCAAAGTGCCATCCCGGTGTCCCAGGGCGTGGCCACACGTACCAGTGGCCCAGTAATAAATGTCCCAGTCGTTACTGGGCTCGTTGATGAGGCGGTCATAGCGGTTCAGCTGCTCCTCGCTCATGCGCGCCAGGTTTTCCTTGGCAAAGAGGCTGGAGAGGGATGGATCGGGATGGGATGAGCAGGAGATGAAGGAAGAGTTGGGACATGGCAGCCAGCTCGACGTGATCCTGGAAAACACGGACCCCCAGCCTGCTCCCCTTCACCTCAGTGGGTGGGAAAACACCAGCACAGCATTCCCAGAGAAGCTGTGGAATCTCCACCCCTGGAATCCCCTTATCCAGCCTGGATAAGGGCTTGGAGCAACCTGGTCTGGTGGAAGGCGTCCCTGCCCACGGCAAGGGTGCAGCTGGGTGATCTGTGAGTCCATCCCAAAGCATTCCAGCATTCCATGTGCTGGTTCACATGAGATATTGGGAAGAGATTCTTCCCTGGGAGGGTGCTGAGGCCCTGGGATGGATTTCCCAGAGAAGCCGTAGCTGCCCCATCCCTGGAAGCGTTCCAGGCCAGGCTGGACAGGGCTTGGAGCACCCTGGGCTAGTGGATGGTGTCCTTAAGGTCCTTTCCCACCCAAACCATGCCAGAATTCCACAATTGTACGAGCCTAACCTCTCCTTCAACCCCAAAATCCAACTGGCCTTGCGTTCGCATGTCCCAGGATTTACGTACATCCTTCCCAAAGGATTTTGGCTCACTGGGCTCTCCCGGCTCACTGGATCCTGAACCAGCAGCATCTTGGAGCGATTTACCCCAAGGACTTTCGCACCACCTCAACAAACTCCTCCCTGCTCATGGAAGCACCTGGAACACCCGGAGCCGAGCCCACCTGAGCAGGATGCAGTTTTCCAGCATCCCCCTTTTCCTGCTCTCGTACAGCAGCCGGGCTCTCTTGGTGTCCAGCGGCTCGTCCGGGCGCTCCTGCCAGGGGGGCAGCGGGATCTCCAGCACGTCCTTCCCGGAATCCGTGGGGGAATCCCCCCGGTAGCCGCGCTGCGGGACCAGCGGCCGCAGGAGGTGCCGGCGCAGGGAGCAGAGCTGGAGGGAGCAGGGAAAGCACAGCGACGTCAGGCCTGGGAGTGCCAGCAGAGGGACCCCCCGAATCCTGCTGGACACCATTCTCAATCCCACCCCCCCAAACTCTGCCGCCCACATCCCATAAACCCCCCCTTTTGTCTGCTCGGACTCTCCTTCTCCCCTTTTTCTCCACTTTCCCCCCCAATACGCTAATTTTTCCCCCATCCTGCCTTTCCCCCACACTCACCCCTTTCCTCTCCTTTTCCTTCCCCCTTTCTCCCTTTTTTTTTCCCTTTCCCCTTTTCCCGCCTTTTTCCCCCTTTCTTTTCCCCCCTTCCCACTTTTTTTCCCCTCTCCCCCCCTTTCCCTCCCCCTTTTATCCTTTTCCTCCCACTTAACCCTGTTTTTTCCGCTCTCCCTCCTTTCTCTCCCCTTTTATCCCAGTTTCTTTCCTTCTCCCTTCCCTTTCCCCTCCCAGTTTTCCCCCCTTTCCCCCCACCCTGGCCGCCGCCATCTTGGCCGCGCGCCGCTCTGGCCGCGCCCCCTCCCGACTCGATGGTGCGGGGCGGGGCGTGCCGGAAGTGGGCGTGGCCACGCCCGGAAGTGGGCGCGGCGGCGCTGGCGGTGAGCGCGGGCGGCGCGCGCGGGGCCGGGATCGGGGGAGGGGGGGCCCGGGGTGGGGGGGGCGCGACCTATCGCGACATATCGCGACCCGCCGCCCCCTCCCCTCACATCCCCCCTGCCCACAAACCCCCCAGCCCGGGACCCGCCGCTCCGCAGGGCCGCATATGGCGGGGACGGGGCGGCGCGGGGGGGGGGGGGGGGCAGTGGGGGATCTTGGGAGGGGGGGAAACAGGGATTTGGAGGGGGGGCAGAAGGATTTCGGGGGACACGGGATTTGGAAGGAAATGGGATTGGGGGGGCACAGGGATTTGGGGAGCAGAGGGGATTCAGGGGGACACGGGGATGTGGGGGGGGGACGTGAGATTTGAGAGGCAGAGGGGGTTTAGGAGGTAGAAGGGATTTAAGGGGGCACAGGGATTTGGAGGGAGGAAGGGATTTAGGGGGAAGAGGCGATTTGGGGGCACACAGGGATTTGGAGGGAAGAGAGGATTTAGGGGGACACAGGGACTGGGGTGAGGAAACGGGATTTGGGGGGCACAGGGATCTGAGGGGACACCCCCAGCGTGTCCCCAAGGCCTCACTGTCCCCCTGCCCCGTCCCCCCCTTCCCAGAGCACCTTCCGTGTCCTGGCTCCGCCCGGTCCCAGCCCGGGCTCCCGCTTTTCCCGCCTCTGGAAATATGTCCGAGGGAGTGGATCTGATTGACATCTACGCCGACGAGGAGTTCACCCAGGTGAGGGGTGGGATGGGGGTGCAGATCTCCCCCCCCCCCCCCTTTTTTTTTTTGGGAAGAGATCCCAGTGTCCTGCAGCTCATCCCGTTGGAAGATGCAACTGGTGTGGCTGGGAAAAGGGAAGGATCATTCCCGATCGTTCCCAAATCTGGGTGGCTGCCACCTGCAGCTGTGATTAAAGGGTTTCCCTGTGGGCTGTGACACGTGGCTGGTCACAGAATGTTTGGGATTTAAGGGTTTAGCTGTGTCCTGGTTGGAAAGATGAGGAATTCCAGCTGGAAGAGGCACTTCCAGGGAATTACACAGAGAGGGGATACTGAGAGCCAAACCCATGGGATCACCCAGGCTGGGAAGCTGCACGGGGACTCGCTGTTCCCGTGCTGCTTGTCCCATCCCAGGAATATCTGGGATTCACAGGAGGAAATGATGAAGGAAGGGGGTGTTGGAGGAGCAGATTTTAGGGAGTTCATGGATGTGGGAAAGCAAGTGTGAAGGCAGATGTTGGAAAATTAGAAACTGCCACGGAAAGCCTGCGGAGGGAAGTTGGCAAGAGGAAAAGTCATGGAAACTGGAAGCGAAGCACCCGGAGGAAGGAATCACCATGGAGAAAAGAATTCTTATGAGCTCCTGGCGGGATGAAGAGAAGCTTCTTCTGGATATTGGGTGAGAATATCCCACGGAATTTCCTGGGAAGAGCAAGTGGCCAGAGGATTCTCAAAGCTGGAATGATGATCCAGGCCAGTGTCGCTCCCTTTGGGACGTGTGGCAGGAGGAAACCCGGAGTGAGTCCACGGCGGGATCAAAGCAGTGGGGAGGTGCTGTGGTGTCCCTGCAGCACTCCAGGGATGCCAGTGTCATTCCAAATCCCACAATCCCAAGTGATGATTCCCATGAACAGTGCCCGGCCTCGTCCCTGCGCACCTCTGTTCACCATGCATGGATTGGGAGCAGGAGAATCCCTAAAATCTCCCAAGCTGAAGCAGAACTGAGGGATTCCAAGGGATTCCTCCTCTAGCCCCTCCTTCCTATTTTTGCTCTTGACTTTCTGAAACTTCCAGGCGGGAATCTTCCAGCCTTGGGCTGTGTCCAAAGGCTCCTGGTGGAGGTGGGAGCGTGGGAGTCAGATTAACCAAACACTGGAGCTTTTTTTGGGAATGAACACAAAACTACAGCTCCCTCTTCAAATCCTTCTTTTATCAGCTCCGTGGAAAGAGGTGGATACAAAAGTTCAGGGAGAGGGAAAAGGGTTGGATTTTGTGGATTTCCTGATTTCCATGATCCTTGGAAAGCTGTGTGCTGAGCATCCTTCCTTGTCCAGCTCCCAGTGGGATGTTTGCAATTCCCTGACCATCAGTCTCCAATAGAAATCATTATCCAAAGCGCCTGGAATCCAAAATTTGGGAGCAGAACCTCTGGTTTTTATGGCACAGCAGCTCCCGGGGGACGGATCCTCACCAAGTGATTTTGTGGGATGAAACACTGGGCACAATCCGGGTGAGGAACTGGGATCCATAGAGAACACAGCACCTCCTGGACATTCCAAATTAAATATATCCCCAGACAGAGTGGGAATTGGGAGGCAGATCTAGGACACGCTGGAATTCCCAGCTCTGGAGCTTCCTGAGCTTCCTCTGCCGAGGGGAGGGACCCAACATGTGGGAGCTCCTACCTTAAAAAGGGTTTTTTTCCCAAAAATGAGCGAGTTTGGGGTGCTGGGCATGGTTTGAGGCGGGTGTGCAATTCCCAAGTTGGATTTTTGGGAAGCATGTGTTGCCAAGGAGCAAGAGGCTCATCCCTGGAGGGTGTTTGGTTTTCCTCTGCTGAATTCCTGCCCTCCAAATTGGGAATTTCTTCCTGGTGGCAGCAACAGGGTCTTGTCCTGTTGTGGGGGATCCAAGTGGGCTGATCCTTGGGATATGCTGGAGCTCAGTTGGGGTTTAGATGGGATACTGAGAAGAATTTCTTCTCTCTGAGGATGGTGAGGCCCTGGAATGGATTTTCCAGGGAAGCTGTGGCTGCCCCATCCCTGGAAGTGCTCCAGGCCAGCTTGGATGGGGCTTGGAGCAACCTGGGCTAGTGGAAGGTGTCCCATGGCAGGGGGGTGGGATGGGATGGGATGATCCTTAAGGTCCTTATTCCAAACCATTCCACGATTCTGTGAAATCGGAGCCCATCATCCTGGTTTTTAGGATTGCCCAGCCGAGGGGTGGCCGTAATTCCCAACTGTGCACAGACCCGTTTGGGCCTTAAACCTTTGGACTCGACTTGGAAATTCGACTTGGGAACTGGGACATCAGGTTTGGAAACAGCAAAGGAGGCTTCCCGAACCCTTCCCAAGCCGGGATCTCACGGCGTTTTCCCGGCAGGACCCGGAGTTCAGTAATGCTGACCAGATGGATCTGTACGACGACGTGTTAGCAGCCAGCTCCCAGCCCCAGGAAAAGCGTTCCAGCAGCTCGGAAGCGCCTCCAGAGATCCGTCAGGAGCCGTCTCCCAAGCCCAACAGCAAACCCCCGGCCATCCTGTACACCTACAGCGGGCTCCGGAACAAGAGGGCCGCCGTCTACGTCGGCAGCTTCTCCTGGGTGAGTTCATCTTCCTGGGAAATTTGGGATTCCTGGCGAACCTCGGAGGGGCTGCTGGGCTCTCTAGGGGACTGGCAGGGATTTTGAGGGCGCTGCTCCTCCTCAATCCGTGTTGTCCCGGTGTCCTGAGCTGGATTGTGAGCTGGGCTCGGCTTTGTGATCCTCAGGGAAGAGGGATTTGTATCCCTGAGGAGCTTCTGGGCTGGGGTATCCGCCGGTGTCCCTTCGGAGCCGGCACTTTGGGGTGTGCTCCCGAGTTGCCTTCTCCTGCTCACAGATGCAGGGACAGTTTTGGGAAGGCTCTGTCTTGTCCGGAGAACATGGCTCTGTTATCCGTTCCCAAGGATGATTTTAAGCTCCCTGGGGGTGACATTCCTCAGGTGGGTGGGGGACGCTGGGGACACACAGATGGACACCAGCCTGTTCCCTGTGCCCTCAGTGGACGACTGACCAGCAGCTGATCCAGACCATCCGCTCTGTCGGAGTCTACGACGTGGTGGAGCTGAAGTTCGCGGAGAACCGAGCCAATGGCCAGTCCAAGGGGTGAGAGCCCATGGGATTTGGGCTGGGAATGGCGGGAGCCAGGCTCTCACCACAGCATCCATTGTTTTGTGGAGGGTGAGGGAGCAGCTGGTGCTTTTCCTGCCTGTCACAGGGGATTCACGGAGTCCCAAAGAGCATGGAAAAGCGAGGAGGGGGTGTGGAACGGTGGGATGGGATCAGGAGGAGAGTCCCGGGGGGGTCTCTGCAGCGGGATCAGGGCTGAATCCCCCTCTCTCCTGCGCAGGTACGCGGAGGTGGTGGTCGCCTCCGAGAACTCGGTCCATAAACTCCTGGAGCTGCTTCCTGGGAAGATCCTGAACGGAGACAAGGTGGAGGTGAGGCTGGCGACCCGGCAGAACCTGTCGCAGTTCGAGGCTCAGGCTCGCAAACGTGAGTGTGGCGCCGGCGCGATGCGGGCGGGGGGTTCCACCTCACACACGTCCCAAATCCCCCCCGGATCAGCTGCCAGGCCCAGCCCAGCGAGCCCTCGGGATGGGGGGAGACCCTGCCAGGAGCGTCTGGGGGTTGTTTTTCCCGTTCCTGAGCCGGATTAGCTCCTGACCCGAGTCTTTATGATCCCCTTTTAGGTGCTCCCACACTGCGAAGATCCCTCGTAGCCTCCTCCTCCTCCTCTCCAAACTGAATGGGCTTAAGCTCTTCAGGCTCTCAGCATAGCTAAGACCCTCCATATCTATTAGTAGCTCCTCTCTGGATCTGCTCCAGAATTTTTCCATCCCTGCGGAGGTAAGGTGCCCAACACTGGAGGAATATTCCAGCTGGGGCCTGGCCGTGGGCGTCCCTCAATGGCGATAGGTGGTCCTGGCCTCACTCCGCAGTGATGCGACGGGATCCGCAGGGATTGTCCTGGCAGGAGCGTGTCCGAGGAGGTCTTGGCCAGCTCTGGTCGTTGTAGCTCCCTTGGCATGTTTTGTGCAAGGAAACCCGCCCCCTTCCCAGCAGAGTTGCTTCGCTCCCTTCCTTTGGCTCCAGTGCCCGAGGGGATCGGCTGCTTGGTGCTTAGGCTGTGTCCCGACCTGCCCTGGAGTTTTGGTGGAGCAGGGAGTGTTCCCTGGGCCGAGTTCCAGCTGCCCCCAGGGCACAGCAGAGCTCCCGTGCAGCCTTTGGCACCGCTGGGAGCTGTGGCTCCTGTCACACCCCTTCTGTCTCATCCTCGAAGCCTCTTTGGACAGAGCAAGGCTTCTTGTCCCTCTTGCAGTGCTGAGTTTTCCTTCCTCCGGCAGCAGCTCCGTTGCTGTCAGCACTTGGGTTCTGTCCCTTCGTGTTCCTCCACGCTTGGGCCTTCCCAAATCCATGTGTGGATCTCAGGCTCTCCGGGTCTTTGGATGCCTTTGGGGATCTCTCACCATTCCTTGCGGCTTTTGGCTCCTGTCCCTGTGACCTGCCTGTCCCCAGGGCGCCGTGCGGGGTCCTGCTGGAGAGCTGGGCCCCTCTTGGAAAAACACATGGAAGTGGAGGCTACGTGTGACCGGCTGGATCTCTCTCTGGGCACCTCCAGCCCTCCGGGGGTGGGAGGAAGAGGAGGAGCAGGAGGTCTCGGAGACCTGGGCGCCCTCCAGCTGCACCTCACAGCTCTTTCCCTGTGCCACTTCCAGGTGTGCCGCCGCGGGCCCACTCCCGGGACTCCGTGGACGCGGTGGACGGCCGGGCGACGCCGACGGAGAACGCGCTGCCCCCCGCCCGCATGGAGAAGCCCCCCTCGGTCCTGTCCTTCTTCAGCCGCCCCCCCCGCGCTGCCCCTCATGGGGCTGCCCCCCCCTCCCATGCCCCCCCCACCTCCCCTCTCCTCCGCTTTCGGAGTCCCTCCGCCTCCTCCCGGAATTCCCTACCAGCACCTGCTGCCGCCGCCGCCCCGGCTGCCCCCGCCCCTGGCCGTGCCCCCCCCGGGGGCCGTGCCCCCCGCCCTGCACCTCAATCCCGCCTTCTTCCCGCCGCCCACCGCCGCCCTGGGACCCCCTCCGGATACCTACGGCAAGGCCATGGCTCCCTACAACCACAGCAGGTGAGCCAGGCGGGAATGGGGGGTGGGGTGCTCGGGGAGGACCCCACTGATCCCCCCGTTCCCGCTGTGCCGACAGCCGGGAGCTGGGCCCGCCCATCCCGGCCGTGAGCGAAGGGGAGTTTGAGGAGATCATGAACCGCAACCGCGCCATCTCCAGCAGCGCCATTTCCAAGGCGGTGTCCGGCGCCAGCGCAGGTACTTCCCGCATCCCTCGTGTCCCGGCCCCCGTCCCGGGATGGATTCCCGCTCCTGACCCCCTGCTCCGCTCCCCCAGGGGATTACAGCAACGCCATCGAGACGCTGCTCACGGCCATCGCCGTCATCAAGCAGTCGCGCGTGGCCAGCGACGAGCGGTGCCGCGTCCTCCTCTCCTCCCTCAAGGATTGCCTGCATGGAATCGAGGCCAAATCCTACAGCAGCAGCTCCAGCAGCAGCTCCAGGTATCCCCCTGGATCCAGGGAACGGGATCCTTCCCGCAGGTGAGCGACTAAGAGGTCACCCTTTGGGTTTTGCCTCCTCTTTTCCCAAAGGAAAAGACACCGATCCCGGGAGCGCTCTCCCAGCCGGTCCCGCGAGAGCAGCCGGCGGCACCGGGATCTGCTCCACAGCGATGATCGGCACGAGGATTATTTCCAGGAGCGGAGCCGGGAGCACGAGCGGCATCGGGACAGGGACAGAGACAGGGACCGGCACCACTGAGACAGGTGGGAGGCTCGGGAATCCCCTGGAGGCGTTGAGGGATGAGGGAAGAGCGCTCCGACCACTGCTCTCCTCTCCTCTCTCCTGGCAGGAATTTAGCAGGAAGTGGTTTTTAATGGACTCGTATCTCCTCACCTCGATCAGGACGCCGTGCCCGAGGCCGCTCTGCCCCATCCTGGCCCCCTTCCCACCACCCCCAACCCTCTCCGGGCGGGACTCCCGCCCGCACCTCGTGGCCTTGGGAAACCCCCACCGCTGCTGCTGCTTCCCGGGGCCATCCCGCTCCGCTCCGTGGACACTCGGACCCAAAGAGAAATGGTGCTTTTACTCCATGGAGGGAGGTTTGTGAGCCCTTCCCAGCCCGGGGGGGGGAGACGGAGGGGACGGAGCCCTCCCCGTGCAGCTTGGGAGCTTGGAGATGCACAGCTCCCGATCCCGGGATCAGGAGCCACGTGCCATCCTCTGGATTGCCTGGGGACACTCCTGTCCCCATCGCCCCGGCGGGACACTGTGCCACGCTCCTCCTTTGCCCCCTCGCCCTCCAGGAGCTGGGAAAAAGGGGCTGGAGCTGGGCCGGGGGTCACCCTCTCCTCTATCCCGACATTCCCCACAGCAGCATTCCCACCCAAACAGCAGCTCCAGCCTCTCCCGCAGAGCCTTCCTTGTTTTAGAGGAAGCGGAAGAGGCAGGGCAGGCTGTGACCCCCTCGTGTCCCCTCGGGATCCCAAGCAGGGAGAGGAAGAGCCCAGGAGGGTCGGGATGAGCCGGGACACACTGGGTGACTTCCAGGGCTGGAATCACCCCCGGGTGGGAAAACCGAGGCCCTGGAAGTCTTTTTAAGTTGAAATAACCCAAATTCAGGAGAAACCACCCCAATTTTCCCAAGCCCCACAAGGTGGGAACACTCGGCGGGAGAGCTCCGGGTTTTTTTTTACTTACCGCCACAGATTTTTAGTTTCTTTCCAAATAGTGGAGGGGGGAAAAAATTCCCCCCCAAATTGCAGAGCAAATCCCTGGAAGCCCCGGCGAGGCGCCGCCCCTCCTGCTCGCAGTGATTAGATTTGTCTTTGGATAGGTTGGAATTGTGTAATAAACTCGGATGACGTTGTCAGTCTTTTATACAGCGCTCCTGTTGCCTTCCTACAGTGGGATTTGGGATAGTGAGGGATAATGGGAGGGATTTGGGGAAGTCTCTGCACCCGTTGTCCCTCACCCTCTTCCTCCTCCGATGGGCTCCTGTGGTTCCCAAACCAGCTCTGAGGTGCTGGAAGCACCTGAGCGTTCCCAGGGGGACCCACATTCCCGGGCACCAGGTAAAAATAAATATTTATTGGAAAATAGTGAATTTTTCTGGAAGGTCGTAGAAAAAAATAAGGATTCTTCATACCTTGAGCTGGCTCAAACTCTGAGGAGCGAGGCCAGGTGGAGTGGAGGGTGGGAAAGGAGGGAGGGCTGTGTCCTGGGGGGAGTGAGTGCAGTGGCAAGTGGGAAAAGGGAGGGATGAATCCGTGTGGCAGCAGGTCCCTGGTGAGGCGGGAAGCAGGAAAAGTGGGAGGGACGTGTCCAGGTGGCAGCAGGTGAAACGGGCAGCGGGAAAAGTGGGATCCTCCCCCTTCCCGGGGCTGGGAAGTGGAGCTGGCACGGGTGACGCTTCCCCGTGTCCCCGGGCCGTGTCCTCAGTAGGGATCCGCGCTGTGGAAAAGGACAGAGACAGGGATGTGTGGGTGCCAAACCAACCTGGCAGCTCCCGCGCCGCGTCCCCCAGCTCCCGGGATGCGGCACCTGGAGAAGGAGAGCAGCGCCAGGAAGCCCAGGAGCAGCTCCAGGCCGTAGAAGAGGAGCAGGATGGCGCTCAGGAACGCTTCCAGGCGCAGGGAATACGTCTGGAGCAGCAGGTAGTACACGGCCAGCACGGCCGCCGGCACCGTAAGTGCCAGGCTGAGGGACAGCGGCACCTTCCGCTCACACAGGTTCCCCTTGGAGCCTGTGGAACACAGGGTGGGATCAGATCACGGAAATCACGGACGGTTTTGGGTGGGGAGGGAAATTAAACACCCCGTTCCCGTGGGCAGGGACACCTTCCACTAGCCCAGGTTGCTCCACGCCCCATCCAACCTGGGCATCCAGGGATGGGCTTCAGGAGTGTCCCAGGACTCTGCACTCCCTGTGGAGCCTCTGGAATTCGGGGGGACTCACCGAAGAAGATGCGCGTGGCCTCAATGCCGAGGTAGAGGAGGAGCAGCACCACGTCCACCACCAAGTTGGAGACGGGATAGGGCAGGAGCAGCACTGCAGGAAAGGCACCGCCCTCAGCACCACATCCCTGCCCATCCCGGCGGGATCGGGAAGAGCTCTGGAGAGAAAGACTCACCTTTGTACACGAACACGAACGCTTCCAGGAGGAAATATGTGGCGCAGTACCAGCCGTTGAGGAAGAGCAGGACCTGCAGCGGAGCCGAGGAGCGATGGCGGCCTGAAGGGACACGGGACGGCCATGAGGGGGGGGCGCACGGGGCGGCCATGGCAGCGCGGTCCCCCGAGCCCTGCAGCGCCTTGGCCACCCCCCAGCCCCTTTCCCAGCGCCGCTCCCAGCCCGGGTTCCTCCCGGTACCCTCCGTACCCTCCGGAATTCCCCGTTTCCCCCCCGGTCCCGCTCCCACCCCTGGGCGCCATCTTCCATCTCCATGGGAACCGCCGCCGCCGCGCTCGCCCGCACGGGGGCGCCGAGGGCGAGGAGCCGCTCTATCCCCCCCTCCTCATCTCGCGATGCTTTGGCAGCGCGCGCGCGCCCGCGCGTCGCCGCTCTACCCGCACCTCTCTATGGTCGGAGGACTGATCGCTGACGCGCCGGTTCGCGTCCCCGTCCCTCCAAACCACGCCCCCTCCGATCCATCGGGATAGGAATCCCACACTGGAAGACGGGAATATCCCCGTTTTGCGGCTGCAAGCGCAGCGCTGAGCTGGGTTACGACATAAGGATGTTGGGAGTGCAGCCGTGACAGCGGGTGGGCACAAACAGCCGGCAGCCTCTGGAAAACACGTCCAATTTATTCCTTTGGGGTTTCCAGAAACATTCCAGTCCCAACCGAGGCTGTGGCGCTGAAATGCAGGGATGCCCCAAAAGCCTCCCGCTGACTCCCAAAATCCCAAGGGCTGCTCCCCAGGGGAAGGATGAGCCAGAGCCGACCCTAACAGAGCCTGTGGGGTGCAGAGAGACTCCAGGGGATTCCGGGGATCCATCAGCCACGGAAGTGGGCAAATTCCTTGCGGAGCCAGAGTGAATCCTGGTAGAAGAGGGGGTCTCCCAGATGCACAGCTGTCCGCTTGTAGAAGTAGCAGTAGAGCACGGCCGCTGTAGGGAATTTGGGGATGAGAGAGGGCCCCCTGCACCCCCAAAGGGTGCGGGATCCCACCCCGATCCCAGGAGTCCTTACCCAGCCTCTGGAAAACGAACAGGGTCTGGAGGCCTTCAGTCCAGATGAAGCGGCTGGAGTCGCGCCAGCGCAGGTTCTGAGGGGGTTGGAAAGCTGGGAATAACCCCTGGAGCAGTTTTGGGGAACCCCCCCCCGCCCAGACCCCTCACCCCATTCCAAAGGTTCTGAGCAGGATAGAGGGACGTCAAGCCAGGAATAACACCTGGAGAAGTTTGGGAAGCTCCCTACTGCAAAGGTTAAGCAGCTCAGGGGATTTAGGCACTGAGCCAGGACCTATTCCGGCTTCAGACTGCAGATCCCTGCAAATCCCTGCAAATCCCCTTCCTGGATGGTGTGGGCAGCACTGGAGCAGCTGCTGTGGCTCCTGAGCCCCCAAAACATTCCCCGTGCTCCAGGGCAGCAGGATGGGGGGAACTCCAGGAGGTGTCCTGGGGATGGGAACTGCTCCACTGGGAAGGAGCCAGGAAGGAGTTTATTTGGGAAAGAAAAGGGGGGGAGAGGCTGTCAGGACAGATCCAGGGGCCTGGACAGCCCTTGGAGCAGTGGGAAGGGAGGGGCCTGCCCCCAGGTACAGGGATTAATCCCAGAAGAATCAGGAGCTGCTAGTACAGGCTTTCCCTGGGGAAGGTGGATTTTCTGATGGGTCACGGCCCTTAGGGAATGAGCTGGGATGGGGCTGGGATTGGGCAGGACCCTTCCAGCCTGATGCCAACCACGGGGTCATGGAATGGGACACCTTCCGTGGGGAGACGGTGAGAAAGGACTGCGGGAAGCCGGGGGTCACAGAAAAATCCCTTGGGAGAATCCAGCAGCTGTGCCCACCCAATCCTACCATAATCCAGATGTGGAAGGAGATGCTGAGCGCCAGGTAGGCTGCGGAGAGCAGGATGGTTCCCTTGAACTTATGGAAGAGGAGGTTGACCAATCCCGCCTGGAAAACGTAGGTGTTGAAGAACATGAGGAAGACGATGATGACGTTGAAGACGATGGCGATGTCCTGGATGCTGCCGGGAAAACAGAGGGATTTTGGGATCCTGGGTCTCCCAGAGCTGCTGCCCCACCTTCCCAGCACTCACATGAAGAGGACGAGCTGCACGGCCGGAGCCGTGCGGAGCAGCTCCGAGAAGGAATTCACAAAGAGGTCATAGGAGAGCAGGAGGAACTGCAGGAACAGCACCAGGCTGTAGTTGCTGGGCTGGAGCATCCTCCTTCCTGGGGCTCGGAGCCCTCAGCCCCAGCATTCCCAACGGATCATGGCGCTGCTCAGCGGGGCCTCTCCCGACATCCCGGACCTGCAGAGAAGGCACAGGGATTGGGATGGATCCCAGGAACCAGGAAAACCCAACGAGCCGTTTTCTCTCTCTCCTGCCCAGTTCAGTCTCTTCCTTCCCCCCCAAATCCACCCCAATCCCCACGTGAGGAAATCCAGGCATGAGGGAGACGTGCAGTCCCAAGGAGCAATGTCCAAGCAGGTTATTCCTGGCCGTTCCCAGCTCCATGGGCAGTTCTGAGCAGGTTTGGGCATGTCCTGCTCGAGGCACGGGGAGAGGAGTGAGGAGACAGACGGGAATTTTTGGACACGGGAGCAGGTACAGTCTCCTCGTGGCACACATATCCCAGGGGAACAGACCCCCCTGGAACATCCTGGCTGGAAAGGGACGGAGGGAGCAGGGCTGTGCCGGGGGCTGAATTCCGTGAGAGAGAGACACAGAGCTGGACTGGGGGAAATGGGCTAGAAAGGGATGGAAAGTGGCTAGAAATGGGGGGAAGGGGGCTGGATACGGAGAGGGGAAGAACTGAACGGGGCGGGGGAAAGGGCTGGAACTGGGGGGGAAGAGAAGCTGGACATGGGAGCGGGAAACGGATGGACACAAGGCGGGGAAAGGGCTGGAAACAGGGGAGGAAGACCTGAACGGGGAGGGAAGAGGTGGTCATGGAGAAAAGGGCTGGATATGGAGGAGAAAAGGACTGGATATGGAGGAGAAAAGGGCTGGATATGGGGAATAAGGGGTCACTCTCTGCCCCCCCAGACTCTGCGTCACTCCTCCCCCTTCCCACAGCCACCACTGCAGAGCCCCCGAGCCCCCTCTCGCCGCCCTCTCCCCCGTCCCTGACACCCACCCCGCTCTCGGGGTCGCCCCCCCGATACGCCCAAACCCCCCTGGGTGTCGAGGGTCCCGGTCCCGGTGGGTCCCCGCCGTGCCCCCCGCCCCGGGCGCTCACCCGCCACCGCCATCTTGGTCCCCATGGCAACTGCCGCCGGAGCCGGAAGTGAGGGCGGAATGGAAGCTGGAGGACCCGCGGGGGCCGCTCTGGCCGCTGCTCCCCTCGGTGGCGGCACATTGGAGCGGGCGGGGAAACCATAGAGATGAGCCGGCAGAGCGGCGCCCGCCAAGATGGCGGCGCCCAATGACGAGGAGGGGGCGGAGGGGCCCAGGTACGGCCCCGGAGTTGGGGCGGGAGGCGGGGGGCGGCTCCGGGGTCGGGAAGGGCCGAGGGACTTCCTGGTCTGGGTTTTGGGTGGCGTCGGTGCCGGGCGCTGTGTCCCCAGGTCCAGGGGAGCCTCAGGTTTGGGGGAGCTGTGGAGCCACGCGTTGCCAGATTTCGGGGAGCCATGGCACCCAGTGTCCCAGATCTGGGAGGTCCATGAGTCTCTGTGTCCCAGATTTCGGGGAACCGTAGGGCCCCGTGTCTCCACCCTTTTCCTGTCTCTATGTCCCGCGAGGCAGCTGATTTGAGGGTGTCGGGACATCCCCCGCCCTCGGAGGGGACAGAAATACCCATTTCTGGGGGCACATGCAAATCACATGTAAATCACATGCAAATGAGTGCGGCCGGGTTCCTGCCGGGAGAACCGTGACAGGTGACACCGGGAGCCCCTCGCTGCCATTCCCTGGGCTGCTGTGCCCGGGAATTTGGCTCTGCATGACCTGTTCCACCCCTGCTCTCCTTCCCAGTCCAGGCCACAGCTGGACTCTGGTCATCCCCTCAGGGTTCCCAGTTCCCCTTTCCGTGGTTCCTCCTGGAGATGTCGGAGAGCCCCAACAGGCACCTCAGTCATCCCCAGGTGCCACCATCCTGGATCCATCCCTGCCCACCATTCCCAGGCCGGGAAGCGGCTGGGGCACCATCCGTGGCTGGGAAGCAGCTCCATCCCTGTCACCTTTCCCAGACTGGGAAACAGCTGCCCCCCCCACACCCTACTGGGGCTCCCAGTTCCCCTTTCCGTGGCTCCTCCCCAGGACTGCATCCGGAGCTTGAGCCGGCTCCTCGCTCACCCACAGGTGCCAACACCGCTCCACGGCCATGCTGGACGTGCCCTTCCTGCCCTTCTGCGCCTTCCTGGGAACGCTGGGATTGCTCTGCGTGGCCATGGTGGGCACCTGGTGCCAGCACTGGCGCGGGGGTTTTTCCCTGGACGGCAGCTCCCGGACATTCAACTGGCACCCGGTGCTGATGGTGACGGGATTGGTGGTGCTCTATGGCGCAGGTGAGCTCAGGAAGCGCGGGGATCCCGGCACGGCTCCTTCCTCACCTTTTTTCCCCCCCCACAGCCGCCCTGGTTTACCGCATTCCCAACACCTGGAGCGGCCCCAAGCTTCCCTGGAAGGTGCTGCACGGCAGCTTGGCTTTGGGAGCGTTCATCCTGACCGTGCTGGGGCTGGCGGCCGTGTTCTGCTTCCATAATTCCCAAGGGACGCCCAACATGTACTCGCTGCACAGCTGGATGGGGCTGGGAACTGTCCTGCTCTTCTCCTGCCAGGTGGGAGAGCCTCCCTAGATCCCCCAAACCCTCCGGCATCCCGAGTTTTCCAGCCTCACCTTCTCTTCCCGCAGTGGGCAGCGGGTTTTGGAGCATTCCTGCTTCCCTGGGCTCCCGCCTGGCTCCGGGCACTCTACAAGCCCATCCATGTTTTCTTCGGCTCCACCATCCTCATGCTGTCCGTGGCTTCCTGCGTGTCAGGAATCAACGAGAAGCTTTTCTTCAGCCTGTGAGAGTCGGGGGGGCTTGGGAAGATTCCTCACAGGGAAAGGGGGGCTCGGCGTGGGGATTTGGGCTGGATTTGGGAGCGGCCAGCTCGGAGCAAAGGGAACTGAGCGCTTCCTCCCTCAGGTGTGTGGTTCCCTGCACACTTCCCTGCAGGCTTGGGGAGGTTTTGGGTAATGTCCAGAACATTCCCAGCCCTTCTCTTCCCCGCTCCAGGAAGAACGGGACCACGGTGTACAAGCTCCTGCCGGCTGAGGCCGTGTTTGCCAACACCCTGGGGCTCCTCATCCTCATTTTTGGGGTGCTGGTGGTGGCTGCCCTGGCCAGGCCCAGCTGGAAGCGCCCGGATTCCGACTCCCCGGACTCCCGCCAGGTACAGGATGCGCTGGGTGGATTTGGGAAGCCGGACTGGGAAGCTGCCCCCCCAGCACAGCCCTGAGGGTGGGGAAGGATTGAGGGATCCGGGCTCATCCCTGTATCCCACAGCCCCTGCTCTCTGGCGAGCGCTGATCCCAGGGATCTGCCAGCACTCCCAAGCTGCATCCTTGTGCCTCCACGTGCCAGCTCCTGCCTGGATCCCGGGCCATGCCAAACCCCAGCGCTTCCCAGTGCCATCCCTCATTGCTGCAGCTGGAGCTGCCGGAGCCTCACTGGGATGAAGAGGAGCATCCGTATCACTCCCACTCCAGAGGATCCGGCTCAGGGTGGAGCCACTCAGGGACCTCACGGACATGGAATAAAGCACTGGCTTCCGCAGGGCTCCAGCACTCAAATCCCTGGGGACAAGGGAGGGCCTGGGAGCTGGGCTGGGAGGGGTGGGAGCTTGGGAGCCAAGCCAAGCTGCTCCTTCCAAGGGCTTGTCCTCGCTGGGCAGGGACACGGGACAGCTCCCCGTGGTCACCCCATGGGATTTGGGATCATGCTCTGCCCCGTCCCTGCTTCTCCTTTGTCCCTTTCCCAGGATCCCCCCCCAGACCCCGTGCCCAGAGCCATGTGAGCCCTGTGGTTTCCCCTCCACACCCCGGGCTTCCTTCCTCCCCCTAAGTCACAGGATCCCTGTTCCCATCTCCCTTTCCAGCCTGGAGCAACAGCGGGCACCCCCACACCCCCAAATTCCACCGTCCCGCCGCTCCCAGCCAGCATGGGGAACACGGAGAATTTTTGGGATACACTTCCCGGTCACCAGGGTGGGGTTATGGGGGGCCACATCCCAAGGTTTATTGGGAAACACGTCCTTGAAGGAACCCTGAGGGTTATTGGGATATGCTTCCCAGTCACGTGGGGGGGCACGAGGATTTATTGGGATACACGCCTCTATCACTACGAGGGGACACAGATTTTTTGGGATACACATCCCTGTCATCAGTGGGGGGCCTCCAGGGGGTCCCGCAGCCCCTCCAGCACCGCTCCCAGCACTGCTGCCACTGCCACAGCCCCGGGATCGGGCTGCTCCAGCCGGGATGAGCGGATGTAGCTGGCTCTGCCCGCCCCAGCCTCCATGTGCCTGGTGGCCTCCGCTGCCGCCTCCGCGCTCTGCCAGGGAAAACAGGGTGTTTTCCAGGGTAACAGCAGGGATTCCCATCCAATTTTCCCACCATCCCAGCTCCCAGCTCTCCGTACCTGGACAGCAGCTGCCAGCACCCGGAGCGGGTCGGCACCGGGACTGCGCAGGGCATGCAGAGCCTGCGCGGCTGCACACAGCGAATCCAGCTGGGAAAAGCGGGAATCAGGCTGGGAGCCGGTGCTGAGGCCAGGTGGGAACTCCCTGGAATCCTCCTGGAAGCCTTCCTGGCTCCCAGGCTCTCCTGGCACTCACCATTGTCCGGTCTCCTGGCGCGGCGCCTCCGTACCTGTGCGGGATGCAGGGAAATTCAGGGGGGATTTGGATTCCCAGGGGGAATTGGGATTCCACAGCCCCCAGCACTGACCTCTGCATGGCCTCAATCCCGGCGTCCATGGCATCAGCCCATGCCGGGGAATCGCTGCGGCCCTGCAGGCTCCGGGCGGCCGCCGTCAGGAAGAGCCCATAGAGCTTTGGGAATACCATCAATCCCATCCTGGCAACATGGCCCCTTCCCATTCCCATTCCCACTCCCATTCCCACTCACCACTCCGGAGGAGCCTCCCATCTGCTCCAGCAGCACATCTGCCAGGGCGGAGAGCAGCTGGGCCGGGGCAGCCGGAGGCGGCCGGGAGCGCATCCATTCCCGGATGGCTGTGGGGATGGAAGGGACAACGGGATGGGGGTGGCCCTGGATTCTCCTGTCCCTGGTGGGGACAAGCACGGACAGCCCCCAGTGGCATTGGATGCAGAGACATTCCAGGATACAATTCCAGGAAGGAGCACCCCAGGCTTCCTTAATCCCAAGAAGGGATGTCCTGGGGAACTGCCTGCTCCCGGGAGGTGCCATGGGGATGCCATTCCCCACAATTCCCTGGATAACGGCGCCCACACCCACCTTGGGCTGCCCGGGCGTGCGTGTGGCCGCAGTCCCCGTCACCAGCTCCCCGATCCAGCTCGTTGAGCTTATCCTGGATATCCAGCAAGGTGCTGCACACCCGCTCCAGCACCCGCTGCACCCGCACCGTGCCAGGCCCTGCAGAGGGGAGATGCATCCCTGCACGTTCCCGAGGGAAACTGAGGCACGGGGGGGTGTGACAAGGGACGGGATCTCTGTACCAATTCCAGGCTCATCCTGTGGCTTCCTGGGTCCCTCCATCGGTGCTGGCACCTCCTCTCTCCGGGTGGTTGCCGGTCCCGCGGGAATGTTGGGCCACGCCATGGCCGTGGTCTTGGCATCTGGAAGAGCCAGAGGCGTGCGGCGGCTCAGGATGCCATTGGATCCTCACTGGCGCATCCAGCAGCCAGGAATTCCACTCCCAGACATCCCACTGACCTCGTGTCCCATCACCCAGCACCTGGCAACCCTCGTGCCCCAATCCCAGGCCACATTCCCACTGGGAACTCACCGATCAGCCCCACCAGCTCCTCATCCACCCGCATGAGGGTGAGGGACACTCCGGCCATTTCCAGCGCCGTCATGAAGGATCCCACCAAGGCCCGGGCGATGCGGATCTCTCGGCTCTCTGTGGGATCCAGGAGCGAGGCGGGGGAATGCCAGAGCGGAATTCCAGAGCGGCCGGAGCCAGGGAATGGGATCCCAACCTCCCCCCTGCACTCACCCAGGCAGCGCACAGCAGCTCCAGCCACAATTCCCAGCTCCAGGCAGGACAATCCACCCAGGTTGTTTACCACGAGCACCACGGAGGATCCTGCAGGATGGGTGGCAGGATGAGACTGGGATCCGGGGGATTTGGGGGAGCACAGAGGGGCCGGGGGGCTCACCAGGGGTCAGGGACAGGTGGGAAGAGTTGGATGGATCTGTCATGTGCTCCAGCATCGTCTCCACGGCCTTATCCGCCGGCAGCACCTGGAGGGGACATGGAGCAGGGGAAGAGCAGAGTGGGGAGGTCTGGGAATAGGGGGGATCTGGGAATGGGGAGGAAGCAGCAGAATTCCCCCCTCACCTTCATCCTGCGCACTCCAGCCTCGCCATGGATCCCTACGGAGACAGGGCCGTGTCACATCCCAACCCTGGTGATGCCTCCCCGGGGGGACAGGGGTATTCGGACCCTCCGGGGATCCGAGGGGGACGTGGAGGGGCTGCTCCTCACCCAGCCCCAGCTCCATCTCGTCCTCAGCCAGCTGGAACGAGGGCTTGGATCCCGGGATGCTGCAGGGAGACAGGCTGAGACCCAGGGTACCTGTGCGGGTGGGAATGCTCCATTAAACCCAGGGGGAATTTCGGGATTCAGGGGCTGGGGGACAGAGGACAGCATTCCCACGGGATAACACAACGCACCCATGGCTTTGGCAGCCGCCGTCACCTTCTCCACAATCTCATCCAAGCTCGCTCCCGCCTCGGCCAGAGCTCCCGCCACCTGCCCCGGGCAGAGCGGGTGAGCGACCCACCAGAACTCCCCAAATCCCCACAAAGGATCCCGGCAGGACCTTGTGGATGAGGACGGTGCCGCAGATCCCGCGGCGGCCGGCTTTCCCCGGCGTGGCGAAGGCGCAGTCGTCGCCCACCACCACCATCCGCACGTTGGCCCCCTCGGCCCGCGCCCGCTCCAGGGCCATCCCGAAATTCAGCCGGTCCCCGGTGTAGTTCTTCACGATCAGGAGGATCCCAGCTGCGGATGCATGTGGAGGCAACGGGAATGACGCAGCACTGGAGGGGGGAACCCCAAAGCTCCAGGCCGGTGTGCTCCCAACCTGCTCCGGCCTGTGCCACGGCCCGGATGGCCGCCAGGACACTGCCCACGGACGGGGACGCGAACACGGCTCCGGCCACCACTCCGGTCAGCATTCCCTTCCCGACGTAGCCTGTGGAGAGGGAGGAGGGCTCGGAACAGTGTCTGTGGGGGGGAGTACAGGTGGGGCAGGGGGGTCTCACCTGCGTGGGCGGGCTCGTGGCCGGATCCCCCTCCGGACAGCAGAGCCACGCGGCCACGGATGGCCGGCAGATCATCCCGAAGGACCACCCGGTGTCCCTGGAGCAGCCGGAGCCCGGGATTGCAGGCTACCAGCCCAGCCAGAGCATCGTCGGCACAGCCGGACACGGTCGTCACCAGTTTTTTGGAGACCTGGGGGGAAAACGGGGGGCGGTGGGATAGGAAACAGAGGAATGCCAACCCCACAGGAATGACAACCCCCCCGCTCCAGGCTCACCTCCATGGGAGCGGAGCGCAGCGCTCAGATCCGAGGATGGGATCTGTCCGGAGAGAGGGCAAGGTCCAGGCTGGAAGGGACAGCGGTCCGGAGAGGCGGGGCTGGGAAGGGAGCGGGGTGGGATGGGAGTGTCTGGTGGGAATGGGGGACTGGCGTTGGTGTTGTCCCCAAATAGGGACACCCCCCCAGGCAGGGAGCTCCTTGTGGGATGGGAAATCAGGATGGGACCACCCCCAAATAGGGATCCCTCTGTTTTGTGATGGGGGGACTCCCACCTTCAGGGGTCTCCTCTCAGCGCAGGCCCTGGACGGATCCACGCTCCCCCCTCACAGCGGGGACCCCCCGCCCCAGGTTTCGGGGGTCACAGAGCTGCAGGGAACTGGGAGGGGGCTGCATCCTCCCAAGCGGGGCCCTCCCTTCGGGATACGGCGTGGGATCAGCGCGGATCCCGTGGGTTTTGGGGGCGATCCCCCGCGCATCCCCCTCCACACCTGGGCTCTCCAGGGTCCTCCCGTCGCCCCTCTCGTCTGCTCTCCAGGGTCCTCCCAGCTTGCTAGAGCGGCCCCTCTCATCTGCTCTTCGCGGTCTTCCCAGAGGGCTAGAGCGGCCCGTCTCGTCTGCTCCTCCCATGTCCCCTCAGCGGGCTAGAGCGGCCCAGTGGCCCCACTTCCCGGAAGTGGCGGCGACGGCGGCGGAGAGGCCGCGCTCCCCGTTCCCCCCCGGTTTCCCCCGCGACCCCCCCGGGCCCCCCCGGTTCCCCCAACATGTCCTACAACTACGTGGTGACGGCGCAGAAGCCGACGGCCGTCAATGGCTGCGTCACCGGTACCGCGGGGCGGGGGTGACGGGAACACCCGGTTTTGGGGGAAACGTGGGAGGGCGGTTATGGGGTACCGGGGGGTACGGGGGACACGGGGGGGGATGGAGGTGCCGGGGGGCGCTGGGGGCTCTGGGGGGGTTTTGGGGCACCGGGAGGGGATTGGGAGTATGGGGAAGGTTTTGGGGTAGGGCGGGCTTTGGGGGTCACGAGTGGGTTTTGGGGTACCGGGGGATTTTGGGGTAGAGGGAGGATTAAAGTGCTCCTGAAATCCATAATAGGAGTGAGAGACAGTGGGATTTGGGGGAGCCGCGGGAGCCCCAAGAGCCCTGGGAGTGCTGGGCGTGGTGGGAAGAGACCCCGGGATTGAGAATTCCTGAGAAAAGACTGTGGGAAGAGCATTCCTGGGGAAAAACAAGGAGTGCGGGCTGAGAGAAAGCAGCTGGCTGAGAGCGCTGGGCACCGTGGAAGGAACATGCTGGGATTTTGGGATGCTCCAGGGAGGCTGTGGGAGTGCAGCCCGGCACCCCGAGGTGCCAGCTGATCCCTCCTCCGGGATTCCTTCCCGCTTTTCCCAGGACACTTCACCTCTGCGGAGGACCTGAACCTGCTGATTGCCAAGAACACCCGGCTGGAGATTTACGTCGTGACGGCTGAGGGGCTCCGGCCCGTCAAGGAAGTGGGAATGTATGGAAAAACCGCCGTCATGGAGCTCTTCCGCCCCAAGGTGGGTGCTGGAAGAGCAGGGATGGAGCTGTGCCCACCTGGGTGGGGTGGGATGGGCACGTCCAGCCCCTCTGGAATTTGCATTGTCCGGGTTTTTTTGGGCAGGGGGAGAGCAAGGATTTGCTGTTCATCCTGACGGCCAAGTACAATGCCTGCATCCTGGAATACAAGCAGAACGGGGATAGCATCGATATCATCACCCGTGCCCATGGGAACGTGCAGGTGAGGGGGAAGGCAGCACCTGGAATGGGAATTCCCTTCCCTAGGGATGGTTTTGCCTTGCTGGTGCAGCAGCAGGTGGGATTTGGGTTGTTCCCTTGGTGGTTCTTTGCCGGCTCCTGGATCTGGGATGGCTCACCTGCAGCCACGGGATGTCTCCAGAGTTACTTTTGGTCTGTGTGAGGATTCATGGAATTCTGGGATGGTTTGGGTTGGAAAAGGGACCTTAAAGCTTATCCAATTCCATTCCATGGGCAGGGACACCTTCCACTCTCCCAGGTTGCTCCAAGCCCTGTCCAACCTGGCCTTGGACACTTCTAGGGATGGGGCAGCCACAGATCCTCTGGAAAATCCATCCCAGGGCCTTCTCGCCCTTCCAGGGAAAGATTTCTTCCCAATATCCCATCTAAACCAACATGTGGAATCCTGGAGTGGTGTGGGATGGACAGGACTTATGGATGATCATTCCACCCCTTGCCCTGAACACGTTCCACTAGACCAGGATGCTCCAAGCCCTGTCCCTATGGATTCAACCGAATTCATGGGAGAGTTTATGGAATAACAAATTAAATTTAAGGGAAATTAAAGCCTAAACTCCTTGTGAGGCCGAATTTTCCCTGGGAAATGAGTCCTGTGGGAATTTGTGGTGAAGGTATGTGGTGTGGCACCTGGAAAGGCATCTCCTCCTTAGCCTTGGTGGCTTCCCAGCCGGAATTTTCAAGCCCGTTGGGAAGTGTTGCAAGGAGCCACTCCTCACCTAAGGGCTGGCAACCCCTGCCGCTGTTTTTCAGGGAAAATTTCCTGGCACTTACCACCTTTTTCTTTCCCCTCTCCGTGGAATTCTCCTTCAGGATCGCATCGGCCGCCCCTCGGAGACCGGGATCATCGGGATCATCGATCCCGAGTGCCGGATGATCGGGCTGCGGCTCTATGATGGCCTTTTCAAGGTCATCCCCCTGGATCGGGAGAACAAGGAATTAAAGGCCTTCAACATCCGCCTGGAAGAGCTCCAGGTCATCGACGTGAAATTCCTTTACGGCTGCCAAGCTCCCACCATCTGCTTCGTCTACCAGGTGCCTGCTTATCCACGGATAACCAAGGTTTTCCAAAGGTTTTTTGGAAGGCAGACTGAGGGATGAGTCCAGCTCCTCCAGGTCCAGCTCTTTTTTCCAGCTCTGGGAGAGAGGAAGCAATGCTTTCCCTCAGGATTCCTGGGCAGCTCTGCCTTGGATGGGAATGCTCCCGTGTTGAACCCCCAGGAGGAGCTTAGGGATCATTTCCAGCGAGTGGATCAGATCCAGAACCAGTCGTTTTCTGTGGCAAGGCCTGAGCCTTTCCTTAAAAAACAAGGCAACGACTTGCTCGGTATTTTTGGGCGGCGACTCCGGGTGTATACGAGGATCCGTAACCTCTCCATCACCTGGCTCCTCAGGGAGGGAGCATTCCAGGCCTTATCTGGATGGCTGCTTTGATCCAAAGAGCCTTTCCCATGCTGACTGAGCACGGGATTAGCTTTCCTTTGTTAAATTCCAGGCTATGCCCAGCTCAGCTATAATCCCATGCCAGCCCCGGCTCCGTTATTCCCTGTTTGGGCACTGCTGGATCCCCCCCCAAACTTCCTGCAAGGAAGAAACCACTTTTTCACCACACAGCTGGAGTTTGGGGGAACACTTGGAGAAGTGCTTTTCCAACCTTAATGATTCCAGGATTCCATGTCAAAACAACTTGGATCCTTGGAGCAGGAGCAGGATGTCAGTTCTTGACTCATAAACCGCTGGATTGTTTCGATCCCTGCCTGGGGAGAGCAGGATGTTTCCAAGCTGCTTCCTTGATTCTTTCTGCATTTATTACCCATTATCCTAGGATTTGGTCTGAATAGGACAGCAGAGGCTGGGATAATTTTTGGGAAGTTCTGAAACCAGGGGGAATATGATAAAAACCCCTGAATTCCTGAACGTTTGCAGGAGCTGGAGGAAGAGGTGATATTCCATCGTGCCACTTGTTCCCAGGTTGTTGGAGGAACACAAAACCCAGGAAATCAGTTGTAAAACAGTGAAAAAGCACTTCCCAGTCTTTTCTGGCACAGGGATTTCCTCAGGGGGCTATTTATATATGGCAAAACCTGGGAGAATGGTGCCGTGTGGATGCGAGGGGCGATGAGGAGTTGGGGAGCCTCAGCAGCTCCCTGGAATGGCATTTTTTCGGGAGATGAGGTGGAATCTCCTCACTTCTGGAATCTCAGCCACCTGTGCCTTCTCTTGCAGGACCCCCAGGGCCGCCACGTGAAGACGTACGAGGTGTCCCTGCGGGAGAAGGAGTTCAACAAAGGCCCTTGGAAGCAGGAGAACGTGGAGGCCGAAGCCTCCATGGTCATCGCAGGTTGGGATGACCTTGTCTGTGAAAGATCTTCCCGTGGTTTTTCCAGGCTGGATGGCTGGATGGCATTTTTCCCGATGGGATCTCTCATGTTTGTTGTGTGTCCCGCAGTGCCGGAGCCCTTCGGAGGCGCCATCATCATCGGGCAGGAATCCATCACCTACCACAACGGCGATAAATACCTGGCTATCGCTCCTCCCATCATCAAGGTGAGGGGATGCAGGGCTGCTGCATCCCAAAAAGTCCCGCCTTTCCCAGGCCTTCCAACCGGGAATTCCAACCCCTCTTGTCCCAGGTGTGGTCTAACAGCGCCACTTACCTGGACTTGCAGAGGTTTGGCTTCCTGGTCGCTGAGGGACATCCATGATCCCTGTGTGCTTCCACTTTCTGTGGAGTTCTTGGCATTTAGTTTGGGCCCCAGGGAATGGGATTAATTAGGAATTAGTGCATGGTCTGGGCACAGTTCCAGGGCAGAGCCTGGTTTCATTTCAGGCAGTGGAAAACATGGATGAGCCTCTTGGAGACTTGTCCAGAGGAGAAAAGGCTTAAAAATTTTGGGACAGCAATTGGGCTTGTGGGTTTTTTGGGAATAACAGGCCACTTCCCACATTTAATCAGAGCAGGAAGCACCAATGGCATGGCTGAGGTGCTGCTCTGAGCTGAAAGAGGGCTGGAATTGCCATCCAAAGGTCCCTTTAAGATGAAAATAAGGACAGGCTAAAAACCTCGGGGGAAGAAACGGGAATATTGGTGCCTCGAGGTCTCAGTCTGCTCCTGGGGCTCTGGAATGTGGAATCTGGGATCCTGGAGCCGGGAGTGTGTCACCTGCACAGACCTTCTGGGGACCAGTTTGGGGCTGTTCCAGTGGAATCCTAGAATTCCCTGCTTTCCCTGCAGCAAAGCACCATCGTGTGCCACAACCGCGTGGATCCCAACGGATCCCGGTATTTGCTGGGAGACATGGAAGGGCGGCTCTTCATGCTGCTCCTGGAGAAGGAGGAGCAGATGGACGGCACTGTCACCTTGAAGGACCTGCGTGTGGAGCTGCTGGGAGAGGTAGGAATCACCTGGGCCATCCCTGGCACTTGCCTGGGATTCTCCCAAGTTGGGAAAGGCTCCGTTTAGGGCTGAGTGGGAATTTTGGAGCAGGGGGTGTTGATGTTTCACATGTGTCACAGCCCTGAACTGTTGGTGGCTGGGAAATTCCCAGTGGGCACTTAACTGACACCTTTTTCCCATTTTTTACACCATCTTCCCATTTTTTTTTCCTGGTATTTGCACTGGGAGGAGCTTGGACTCTGTGGGATTTATGAAGGGATCAAATCCCCTTCCTACGCCCGGGGTTTTGCTGTTGGGTAACAGCTTAGTGGTGGAAGGTGTGCATGTGTGCCAGGACCTTTCTGTGCCACATTCCACCTGCCTCTTCCCACTTCCCAGACATCCATTGCCGAGTGCCTGACCTACCTGGATAACGGAGTGGTGTTTGTTGGCTCCAGGCTTGGAGATTCCCAGCTCGTGAAGGTACATGGCAGCTCCTGGCCGTGTGTTCCCACAGGACTGGATTTCCATCAAAACCTGGAGATGTGGATACATTTTCTCATCTTCTCCTTGCCCACCCTTTCCCTGTCCTGCTCCTTGAAAGGCAAAAAGTGATCCCAGTGTTTATTCCCAGCTCAACGTGGACAGCAACGAGCAGGGATCCTACGTGGTGGCCATGGAGACCTTCACCAACCTTGGGCCCATCGTGGACATGTGTGTGGTGGACCTGGAGAGGCAAGGCCAAGGCCAGGTAACATTCCTGCTTTTCCCTCCTCACTGCTGGGAGTTTTTGGCTGGGTATGTCCATAAAATCATAGAATTCCAGAATGGTTTGGGTTGCAAGGGACCTTAAGGATCATCTCATTCCATGGGCAGGGACACCTTCCACTAGACCGGGTTGCTCCAAGCCCCATCCAGCCTGGCCTTGGTGGATCTTTCAGGTCCCTTCCAACCCTAACCACTCCAGGATTCCATGATTCTAGAATGGGTTCCCCATTTCCATGATCCCAGAGAGGAGTGGGAGAGCTTCCCAGCCACAGCTGGTATAGTCCATCTGCTTTTCCCTCAGCTGGTCACCTGCTCCGGGGCCTTCAAAGAGGGATCGCTGCGGATCATCCGCAACGGCATCGGGATCCACGAGCACGCCAGCATCGACCTGCCGGGAATTAAAGGTGTGGGAGGTGTTCCACAGCCTGAGAGGGGACATGGTGGGCACGGATGAGGCTGGGATGGGAGGAATTGTGTGAGGATTTGTGGCCTCCTTGTTGCAGGGCTGTGGCCGCTGAGATCGGATCCACACCGGGAGACAGACAACACCTTGGTGCTGTCCTTTGTTGGCCAGACCAGGTAAAGGTGGGATGAGCTGATCCAGGCTCTCAGCCCCGTGTCGGAGCAGAAATTAATGGGAATTCCCTTCCCTGCTCAGGGTTCTGATGTTGAACGGAGAGGAAGTGGAAGAGACGGAGCTCACGGGATTTGTGGATGACCAGCAGACGTTCTTCTGCGGCAATGTGGCACATCAGCAGCTGATCCAGGTAATTCCAGCATGAGGAATACATGGATTTGGCTTTCCTGGTGCCACTTGGATCGTGACTTATCCAGGGTAGGGGTTGGGAGTGCTTCCCTGAGATCCGATGGGATCAGCAAACAGGATCCTGGGTCCGTGTTTCTAAGCGATATGGAAAGAGGAAGGTTCTTGCTGTGCCACCCACCTTGGAAACGCTGTTTTCCATGATTTTTCCCATCTTTCTTCCCAGATCACCTCTGCCTCAGTGCGACTGGTCAGCCAGGAGCCCAAATCCCTGGTGAGCGAGTGGAAAGAGCCCAATGGGAAGAACATCAGCGTCGCCTCCTGCAACAGCAACCAGGTGGTGGTGGCCGTGGGAAGAGCCTTGTACTACCTGGAAATCCGGCCCCAGGAGCTCCGGCAGATCAGGTGAGCCCACATCCTGAGGGCTCTTGGGATGCTGGGATTTGGGATCCAGGCGGACACCTGTCCACCCTCCTTCCTCGCAGCTGCACGGAGATGGAGCACGAGGTGGCCTGCCTGGACATCACCCCCCTGGGAGACTCCAACGGGATGTCCCCGCTCTGCGCCATCGGGCTCTGGACCGACATCTCCGCCCGCATCCTGAAGCTCCCGTCCTTTGAGCTGCTGCACAAGGAGATGCTGGGAGGAGGTAGGAGCCTCCCAAGGGTGGCAGGAGTCACTGGCCGGGTCCTGAGCGACCTCATCCATCCCTTTCCTGCTTCCCACAGAGATTATCCCTCGCTCCATCCTGATGACCACCTTTGAGAGCAGCCACTACCTCCTGTGTGCCCTGGGGGATGGAGCTCTCTTCTACTTTGGCCTCAGCCTTGAGACAGGTGACCTTTTCCTTTCCTTTCCAGTTTCTTGGGAAAGATCCTCCTTGCTTTCCCAGCCTCATGCTCAGATGGGACTGGCTGAGGGCTGGCGGATTCCTCCAGCACGCTGGAGGAAGGAGATGGATTCCTCAATGCGGGATGTGCTTACCTGCACTCCTGTTTTTCCCTGAGGTGGTGTGGCAGATCCCAATCCCTTCTCCCTTTGAATCCAGGCTTGCTGAGTGACAGGAAGAAGGTGACCCTGGGCACGCAGCCCACCGTGCTGAGGACATTCCGCTCCTTGTCCACCACCAACGTGTTCGCCTGCTCCGACCGCCCCACCGTCATCTACAGCAGCAACCACAAGCTGGTCTTCTCCAACGTCAACCTCAAGGAGGTCAACTACATGTGCCCCCTCAATTCCGACGGATATCCCGACAGGTGAGCCTGCCACGATTTCCTGTTCCTGAGGAATATGGAGGAGTGGGAGGTCCTGGCTGTTTCACCACGTGTTTTCCATGATTTTTTTTCCCCAAAAGTTTGGCCTTGGCCAACAACAGCACCCTGACCATCGGCACCATTGATGAGATCCAGAAGCTGCACATCCGCACTGTTCCCCTCTATGAGTCGCCCAGGTGAGGATTCCTGGGATGAGGATTCCTGGGATTCAGGTGCTCCGCTGCATGGGATGAGGGTTGGGGTGATGTTGCCATCCCAGGAGCAAACACAGCTCTTGTTGTTCCAGAGCTCTTGGAATGGCCTTTCCTGGCTCCCCCAGCCACATGGCTCTGTTTATCCCGCAGGAAAATCTGCTACCAAGAGGTATCCCAGTGTTTCGGGGTGCTCTCCAGCCGGATCGAGGTGCAGGATGCCAGCGGGGGCACCACGGCGCTCAGACCCAGCGCCAGCACCCAGGTGAGATCCCAGGCTGGGTCATCCCTGCGCTGTGGGGATCAGAATTCCTGATCCGGCTTTTCCTCGATGGTCCTCCCTTCCAGAGCTTCCAAAGCTGTGAGTCCAGTCCAGTTCCTCAGCTGGGCAGGAATGGGATGGTGGGATCTCTCCGAGGGGGTGGCACAGCCACTGTTCCACCTGATCCCTCTTTATTTTTGGGCGCTGCTCCTTCCGTATCCCATGCAGGCTTCTGTGTGGTCTCCAGTGTTTTGCTTTTCCCAAGGATCCGGCTCTGGCAGCCACAGCTCTGTGTAAACTCATATCAACGCCATCACCCAGCCCTGCAGGAGCAGGGAGTGTGTCCCTTTACTCATTCCTCGCTCCACCTGCTCTCCCATCCCTTTTCCTGCTCCCCGGCTGCCTGGGGCTCTGTGGATATCCCGAGTAGCACTGGGATGTGACGGATTTTCCTGTTTCCCAGGCCTTGTCCAGCAGCGTGAGCACCAGCAAGCTGTTTTCCAGCAGCACGGCTCCGCACGAGACATCCTTCGGAGAGGAGGTGGAAGTGCACAACCTGCTCATCATAGACCAGCACACCTTCGAAGGTACCTGTCCCATCCCAAAATCCAGCTCTTCCCATCCTGGAGAAGCCCAGGGGAGCTTCAGCCAAAGCATTTTCCTGGAGGAACATCAGCCATATTTAGGGAATAGCAATTTTTGATGGCACGAGGTAGTGGGGAATAAGACAGGGAATCTCTAGGATGTGTCTTAAGTTTTCACTTCAAGGACTTTGGGATGCCAGTTGTTCCTCCCTTTCCCACTTTTTTTTTCCCCAGTGCTCCATGCTCACCAATTCCTGCAAAATGAGTACGCCCTCAGCCTGGTCTCCTGCAAGCTGGGGAAGGATCCCAACACCTACTTCATCGTGGGCACTGCCATGGTGTATCCTGAGGAAGCGGAGCCCAAGCAGGGTCGGATCGTTGTCTTCCACTACTCCGATGGTAAGAACGAGGTGTTCTCACTGGGAAAAATCCCGCTGGTTTTGGTGGGAGATCAGGGATGAACTCCTCAGACCCTGGAGAGCTTGTGTCTCAGGAGCAGGCAGTTTTTCCCAAGGAATCAGCTGTCAGGATCTGTAGGTTCTGTGTTCCCCCCACCCCCTGTCTCCTAGAGAAGCCCAGGAATCCCTCACCAGCCCTGGATTCTGGGATTTGCTTCTCATGGCACTTGTTCCCCCTCAGAGAGAGTTTTTTGGGAGACAAAATTCAGAACAGCTCAGCTGAACTTGCCACCCTTGGGATAAACAACCCAAGCTTTATTCCAGGGAAGCTGCAGAGCCTGGCTGAGAAGGAGGTCAAGGGAGCTGTGTATTCCATGGTGGAATTCAATGGGAAGCTGTTAGCCAGCATCAACAGCACGGTAAACATGACCCCGACCCTGACTTTTTTTGGGAGCATGTTTGTGGATGTGGATGTGAGCCAGGTTGAGAGTGCATATCCCAGCTCCCACGCGGAGTATCCCGATCCGTGTCCCATCCCGCAGGTCCGCCTGTACGAGTGGACAGCGGAGAAGGAATTGCGCACGGAATGCAACCACTACAACAACATCATGGCCCTGTACCTGAAAACCAAGGGGGATTTCATCCTGGTGGGAGACCTCATGCGCTCCGTGCTGCTCCTGGCCTACAAACCCATGGAAGGGAATTTCGAGGAGGTGCGGAAGCGGCGCTGGGAAGCCGTTCTGACAGCTCTGGGCACAGGGAGTGGTGTTGGAGGGGATAAAAGGAGGAGTTTGGCTTGGCTGGATACGGTTTGACACAGATCCCCGTGGTTTCTGGAAGGATGGATCCCTCAGTTTCCAGGGAACTGGCTGTGGGAAGAGCAGCTGGTGCCTGGCGGGTGGGAGGTGCCATCTGGGATGCCTGGTGTCCACTTGGAATGGGGGTTTAAATTGCTGGAGTGCCTCTGGCACGGGCTGCTCCACGCTTTCCCAGGATGTTATCCAAGTGCCACTTGGAGCAGGACCATCTCCAGGAGTGCCTTTCCTGCTCAGCTGCTTCCTGGAGCAGAGACGGACAGGCTGGATCCCACGTCGCTCCTGAATATTGGTGTTGGGTGGGATGAGCATGCAGGGTCTCAGGCCAGGCCACCTGGACACAGCGTGTTCCCTCTTGGCCCCTTCCAGATTGCCCGGGATTTCAATCCAAACTGGATGAGCGCTGTGGAGATCCTGGATGATGATAATTTCTTGGGAGCGGAGAACGCTTTCAATCTGTTCGTGTGCCAGAAGGACAGGTGAGCTGGATGGGATGGATTGGGGATGGGATGGGGTGATGGGATCTTGAGGAAAACTGGAGGAGCATTCCCAGCTCTTGGGAGCAAGGGATAGCTTTGGAGTGCCCCCATCCGGACTGAGCAGAGTGTTTGGGATTCCAGCGCGGCCACAACGGACGAGGAGCGGCAGCACCTGCAGGAAGTGGGATTATCCCACCTGGGAGAGTTCGTCAATGTCTTCTGCCACGGATCCCTGGTCATGCAGAACCTGGGAGAGACTTCCACGCCCACCCAGGGATCTGTGCTCTTCGGCACTGTCAATGGAATGATCGGTAAGGAGCAGGCCCTGAGGATTCCCTGCAGAATCTTGGAATGCTTTGGGTTGGAAAGCTCATCCAGCTCCACCCCTTGCCGCATTCTGAGCCCCGTGACCGTTATTCCTGTGCAGGCCTGGTGACATCCCTCTCGGAAAGCTGGTACAACCTGCTCCTGGACATGCAGAACAGGCTCAACAAAGTCATCAAGAGCGTGGGGAAGATTGAGCATTCCTTATATCCTTTGGCATTCCAGCCAGGAGCTGGCGCCGGGTGGGGTTTACCGGCTGGAGAGGGTGGGAGCGGGTTTGCTGGCACCCTCAGAAATCATGGAATTGAGGTTGGGAAAGCCCTCTGAGAGAGCAGAGTCCAACCATTAACCACGTCCAGGGCTGGTATTAGTCCCTGTGGATTTGGCTCCTTGACGGCAGCACCTGGAGATCGTTCCACACCGAACGGAAGACGGAACCGGCCACGGGATTCATCGACGGGGACCTCATCGAGAGTTTCCTGGACATCAGCAGGCCCAAGATGCAGGAAGTGGTGGCAAACCTGCAGGTGAGCTTGGGAATGTGGCCTTGGATCCTTCAAGGACTTTGCTCAGGAGTCCAGGCTCGGTAAATTGTGGAATTGTAGAGTTATGGAATGGTTTGGGTGTGAAGGAACTTAAAGGCACCTCCCACCAGACCAGGTTGCTCCAAGCCTCGTCCAACCTGGCCTGGAGCATTTCCAGGGATGGGGAAGCCACAGCCTCTCTGGGAAATGCTAAATCCACACCTTCCCAAACGATCTGGGAATGGCTTTTGGCACTTGCCGATGTCTCCAATGCCTTTTCCTCCCTGCGCAGATCGACGATGGAAGCGGGATGAAGAGGGAAGCCACCGTGGACGACCTGATAAAGATCGTAGAGGAGCTGACCCGGATCCATTAGCAGGATTCGGGATCATTCCCTACTCCTTCCCTCCTCATGGAGCAAGGGAATCCTTCCCCAGCTGTGCCCAACACCGGCGGCAGCGGCCAGAGGGGGACGGAATCTCACAGGGGGAGCAGCTTGTTAGGAATTTGGGGCGGTGTTGGTCATCTCCTGCAGGGATTCATGGATTCTGCGGACTTGGCTGTGCCCAGAACTGTCCCTTTCCGTGGGTGATCCACCGGGATCTGATGCCCTCGCCTCAATTCCCTTTTCCCTGGTGTCCTTAGATATTTTATTACTTTTTTTGGCTTTTGGTTTCGCTTTTGATCCTGGTTTTTTGGTTGGTTTTTTTTTTTTTGGATTCCTTGTGGTTTTTTGGAAGAGGAATCAAAGCTGGAGGAGCAGCCGAGGCTGGAGCTGAGCGGGGTAACTGTCTCCATAGGATCCATGCCTTGCTCAGGGAGGGAAGTTCTGGGAAGTTCAAGCTGTTGCTGATTTCGGAGTTTTACCAAATAAAGTAGTCCAAGAGGAAAGATCCGTGTCCTGAGGAATGGTGATATCCGTGTCCTTGGTTCTGGGATCTCGGGGACACCTGTTTTCCAAGTACATTTTTATGGCTTTTCTTGGATCTGTAGGAAATTTTAGTTCCTTACCTGGTTGCCAGTGGTGCTGTGAGTGCCTGGAGAGGCAGATTTTAACGGAATTTTTTGGGAAAGCTGGATTTTCCAGCCTCTGGCTGCTCGTGTTTTCCTGGTCTCCCACCTCTTTCGCATCTCTCATGGAATTTGGGGGTTATCTGGATCTTTCCATGCTCTTCTCCAGGTTGGATCTCCCCTGTAACCGCTGGTTAAGTGCCCCCCAAGTCCCATTTCGTGTGGGTTTTTCCCAAATCCTTCCCTCCAGAGACAGCTAGTGCTGGAAGCATCCCTGGCTCCCGCTTCCATCCCGGATTCTCTGAGGAGGCTGCAGGGAGAAGGCTATATTTGGACATCTCTTCCCAGAGCTGGGGGAGCAGGGAGTGACCGTGGACTCTGTGCTCCTGCTTTTATTACCTCGGGCTCTGTTTACCTGCCTGGAGCAGCCTGTTTCCAAAATTTGGGAGGCCCAGGGCACGGCACAGCCTGGATCCTGGAAGCTCTCTCCTTTTCCCACCAACACTGGGGGTGCTGGTGCCAGTGCAGTGTTGGCACCCTGCTCTTTTTGGGATAAAAGTGCTGCTGGCCCAGGCTGGACCATTGTTTATCCACTGCCACTGCTCATGGAGCTGCCTCCCAGGGATTTGGGATCACATTCCCTTAGGACAGGAGCTTCCCATGGCTGCACTGGGGTTCCTAAAAGCCTGGCATGACCCCCCCAATGTGGCTTCCATTGGGAAGGGGGCTGTGTCTTGCCTGGGTGATCCCAGCCCTTGGGAAGGATTTTGTGCTGGATTGGGAATTTTGGAGGCAGCAGTGCCCTTTGCTCCATGGGATCAATCATTTACCTACCTCCGACCTTTGCTTCATTCCCTGCCCTGGGATGGGGGCGCGGGGTCGAGGGGTCAGCGGAGCGGGGTGTCCCGCAGCATCCCTCTCCCTCCTGGATGCATCCCACCATCCCGGCTCCGCTCGGCCCCTTTCTCCGCCGCGTGGGTCCCCGTGCAGGGCTGGGAAGGCGGCCCAGCGCCTCCAGGAGAAGGAGGAGGAGGAGGAGGAGGGGTGGGGAGAGGCCATGCCGGAGCTTTGCCAGATGTGGGAAAGGAGAGAAGGGGGGACGCCTTTCCCGCTGCTTCCCAAGCCTTGGGGGTACCCCCTTTCCCGGCCCGCAGCCAGGGCAAGAATGGCCGGGATGCCACCACTCGCCCCAGCTGAAAGGGACAACCTTGGGGTGACCCCAGACCCCCCGTGTGGGTTTGGGGGGGGGGTGGGTGCCGCTGGCGACCCCCCCGCTCTCGCCCCCCTCCAATCCCGCATTGTTCCCGGCTCGGCGGGAGGAGGAGGAGGAGCAGGGCCAAGGGCCAGCGGGAAGGCAGGCGGGAAGGCGGGCGCCGGGACGTGCTGGAGCCGCCTGTCATGTTGGTGGAGCTGCTCTTCCAGGCTGCCTGTGTGTCCCTGTTCCTCTCCAGCGCCCAGGGCAGGGTGTATCCCGCGAGGAAGAAGCCGGCCAGCTTTGCCGTGGAGAGGTAGCTGGGTCCCCCCCTTTTCCCTCTCCCTCTTCCAGCTACACCTGGGATGGGCAGCGTGCCGAGCTCCGGCTACCCCTGCCTCCAGCTGCAGGAGGGCTGGCCAGAGGGTCCCAGCTGGAGGGGCTGGCACCCCGCAATTCCCTCCCTCTTCCCAGCTCCAGGGGAGCATGACCCTGCTCCTCGCATCCCTGTCCTTTTCCCCACATCCCTGTCCCGCTCCCCGTATCCCTGCCCTGCTCTCCGTATCCCCGTCCAGCCGGGGGACGTTTCTCCCGTCACCACGTGCTGGGATGTTCGGGATGGCTGGGAAGCGGTTGTCCCCTCTCTGTCCCACTGTATCCTACCTTCCTCCGATCCATGCCATGCTCTGCTTCCCGGGACACGGGCACATCCTGGCTGCTCCGGCTGTCCCCTCGTCCTCGCATTCCCGGGACCTTTGCTCCATGCAGGGGGCTCAGGACAGGGTGGCCTCAGGCTCTGGTGTCCCACAGGCGTCGCGTGGGGCCCCACGTCTGCTTCCAAGGCTCCAGCAGCGGATGTTGTCCCGGCTGGATGCTGTCCCCGGGCAGCGGGAAGTGCACCCTGCGTGAGTACAGGGGTCTGGGGGTCCGCTGGGGGTCCTGTTCCCATTCCCAGAGCTCCTGTTCCCATTCCCACAGCGCTCTGCTCCTTCGGCTGCGGTGGCGGTTCCTGCATCGCTCCCAACCTTTGTGTGTGCCCGGATGGAGAGCAGGGAATCACCTGCCCAGGTACCGGGAGAAGTAGCTATGCCGGGTGCCCTTCCCTGTCCACGCCACGAATCCCAAGGGATGGAGATGGCCATGAACCCGTGGGCACCGTGCCCAACCCTCTTCCCTCTCCATGCCACAAATCCCAGCGGATGGAGGTGACCATGGCTCCTTGTCACCTCTCCCCGGCACTGTCCCCATCCCTGGCGGATCCATGCAGCGGGGTGGGAAGCGGGTGGTCCCAGGGTGGCCTGGGTGCCCTGTGGACGCCGTGTCCGTGTTCCAGAGCCAGCGGGAACGTGCGGGGAGTACGGCTGCGACCTGTCCTGTAACCACGGCGGCTGCCAGGAGGTTGCCCGTGTGTGTCCCATCGGTTTCTCCATGGCTGAGACGGCCAACGGCGTCCGCTGCACCGGTGAGCGGGAGTGCGATATCCCGACGGGAGAGGGCATCCCGGTGGTGTCCGCACCCAAATCTGGCCGTTCCCTGTGTCCCCCCCAGACATCGATGAGTGCCGGAGTGCGGCCTGCGAGGGGACGTGCGTGAACACGGAGGGCGGATTTGCCTGCGAGTGCGGAGCCGGCCGGGAGCTCTCTGCTGACCGCCGCAGCTGCCGGGGTGCGCGGGGGCCCGGGGGGGCGGCCGGGGCTCCCGAGGGATCCTGACCCTCATCCCAACCCCCAGACATGGATGAATGCCAGGCCACACCGTGCCAGCACCGCTGCGAGAACAGCATGGGCAGCTACCGCTGCTCCTGCCGGCCTGGATACCACCTCCACGGGAACCGGCATTCCTGCGTGGGTGAGCACCAGGATGGATGGGGCCCTTCCCATCAGTCCCGGGGGATGGAGGTGGCCCTGAGCACTGTGCCAGACCCCCTTCCCTCTCCATGTCATGAATCCCAAGGGATGCAGGTGGCTACTGAGCCTCTCCCTGCATGTGCGAGCACCAGGCTTAACCCTCATCCCTCTCCATGCCATGAATCCCAAGGGATGCAGGAGGCCATGAGCCTGTGGGCACAAGCCAGACCCTCATCCCTCTCCATGCCATGAATCCCAAGGGATGCAGGAGGCCGTGAGCCTGTGGATGCTGTGCCAGCCCCCCTTCCCTTGCCATGGCACAAATCCCAAGGGACGCAAGTGTCCATCGGCCTATGACCACAGTGCTGCCACCTCATCCTCATCCCTGCGTGGGCCATGCCGAGGGCCCATCCCAGTGCTCCAGGCTCTTTCCTGGGCCACATCCCGGGGTGCAGCAGCTCCTGCCACATTACCTTATCCTGCAGATGTGGATGAGTGCCGGAGGCCTGGTGTGCGCCGCTCCTGCCAGCACAGCTGCCACAACATTCCCGGCAGCTTCCGCTGCTCCTGCCGCCCCGGATACCGGCTCAGCGCGGACAGAGTGTCCTGCGAAGGTATCTGCGTCCTTCTCCAGCCTGGGGGAGCAGGGTGGGATGCTCCCATCTCCCTGCCTGCCTCAAGTGATGTCTCTCCCTTCCTGATTTCCCTCCTAGGGTACCCCAAATCTATCCTGGCCCCGTCGCCCATCCTGCAATCCCTACAGCATCCACCCACCCTTGTCCTGCTCCCTCCTGGCTCCCACCTGCTCCCGAGGGGCTCCCCCTCTCCCCACCTCCCTGTGGCAGCTCCCGGTACCCAATTCCCTCCCTCCTCCCCATCCCTGTCCCCTGAGCCGTTCCCGCGTAGCATGGGAGCCCCCGGCACCTCCGTCCCACCGTCCCCTCGTTGCTGGCACCGGGGGATCCCTCGGGAGCCTGGCGCTAGCTGGACGGAGCCGGGATGCCAGAGCTGCACCTGTCAGGTGAGCATCCCGTCCCCTGACCCCTTCCCATGGCACCATCCCGACCTGGGATGAGCCACCACGTGTCCTGGCAGGGGGGACGAGTCCTCTGTGACGCCGTGAGGTGCTCTGTTCCCTGCTCCCACCCACTTCCCGCCCTGGCTGGGGGTTGCTGCCCCACCTGCACGGGTGAGTCCTGGCCCCTCTGATCCCCACCAGTTCCCAGGATGGCCCCCCTGAATTCCCAGGGGAATGCCCCTGACCCCCATGGCTCGCAGGGTGCCTGCACGAGGGGGTGGCCAGGGCCGAGGGCGATGTGTTCTCCCCATCTGATGGGAATTGCACCGTCTGCGTCTGCTTGGTGAGCTGGATTGGGATGGGAGAATCCCCCCCCCATCCCTGGGCAACTCCCAGCCTTGGGGACCCTCATCATGCTGCATCCTGGCTCAACCATGGATGGGGATGCTCTGGGGGGGATGACACCCTCCCATCATCCCTCCATGGGGAATCAGGATCCTGTTTCCCAGCCCCATGCTCCCCTCCACAGGCCGGGAATGTCTCCTGCCTCTCCCCAGAATGCCCCCCAGGATCCTGCCCCAGTCCCTCTCCGGCCGACTGCTGCTCCTGCACTCCAGGTGATCCCGGCACCCCCAGTCTGGGGGTGTGAGGACCCCCGGCCTGGGCTGGACATTAGGGAAGAGCTGTGTTTGGCACTCCAGCCCCGCTGCTTCCCCTTTTCCCAGAGAAGTGCAATTTCCGGGGACGCACGTATGCGCACGGAGCCCAGTTCAGCCTGGATGGGGATGACTGCACCACCTGTGTCTGCCAGGTGAGTCCCGGATGTCCCCAGGGATGAGGATCCCCAAGACTGGGAGGTCTCCAGGCACGAGGATCCCCAGGGATGAGGATCCCCAGGGATGCTCCAGTGTTTCCCTGCACCTGCTGGGGAGATCCCGGCTTTGCTCGGGGCTGCTGGTGGGGACAGCAGGTGACCCGTTCCCATGTTCCCAGGGAGGAGAGGTGGAATGTTCCTTCACTCCCTGCCCCATTCTGGATTGTCCCCAGCACCAGCGGCACCTGGGTCCCGGGCAGTGCTGCTCCACCTGCCGGGACCCTCCGGCCCCCACCGGTGAGTCGGGATGAGGGACACAGCTGGGAATGGGCAGGGAGGGACACGGAGAGGGAGGAGGGGGGAAAAGCTGGGGGAAAGGGGAATGGCATGGCATGGGGAGAACAGCTGGGGGAGAGGATGTGGGGGACACTTGGGGATGGGGAGAGTGGGATGTTGGGATATTTGGGGATGGGATGTGGGGAAGGGCAGGGTGGGATGAGGAGGGACACAAGCCAGGTGGGATGTGGGAATACTTGATGATGGGAAGGGTGGGAGATGGGGAATACCTAGGAACGGGGAGGGTGGACCATCGGGAACACCCAGGGGCTGGAAGGGCAGGTTTTACGGGACAGCTGGGAACAGGGATCCTACCCAGGTTGCTTCCTGGATGACAACGGCGTGGAGTTTCCCGTCGGACAGATCTGGTCTCCGGGCGATCCCTGTGAGTTATGCATCTGCCAGGTGAATGAGAACCTGCTCTGCTTCATTCCCTCTTCCCTATCCCTGCCCCAGCGCACGGCTCCTGCCCCATTCCCGCCCTCAGGATGCCCGTGGCCTGGCGGGCCCCAAATCCCCCAAATCCGGCGGGTTTGGGAATGCCGAGGTGTCTGTCAGGGTGTTCCCGCCTGCAGGCAGACGGCTCCGTGAACTGCCAGCGCACGGATTGTGTGGAGACCTGTCCTTATCCCATCCGCATTCCCGGGCAGTGCTGCCCCGACTGCTCCGCAGGTGAGGGTGTGCCCGGAATTCCGGCATTCTGAGCCGCCCGGGGACCGCCTGAGCCCCTCTCCCCGCAGGCTGCACCTACATGGGGAGGATCTTTTCCAACAACGAGACCTTCCCGTCGGCGCTGGATCCCTGCCTAAGCTGCATCTGCCTGGTGAGGGCTGGGCCGGGCATTCCCAGAGGATTGGCGGCTCCCGCCCCGTGGGCTGAAGGCCGGTTTTTGGCTCCGTTGCAGGGAAAAGCTCCGGGGGCGCCCCGGGGTTCCTAACGCCCGGCCCTCGGGGGTCTCTCCCGTCTCTCGCAGCTGGGCTCGGTGGCCTGCTCGCCTCTGGAATGTGCCATCGTGTGCTCCTACCCCTTCCACCCCGAGGGTCGGTGCTGCCCCGTCTGTGAGGGTACGAGCTCGGGGGATAAGGGGGGGGGGGTTGTCCCCAAAATCCTCCTGAGCCGCCCAAAATCCCCCTTGAACTCCCCAAAAACCCCCCCTGAAACTCGGTCCCCCCAGACTGCAACTACCAGGGCAGGAAGGTGGAGAACGGCCAGAGCTTCATTCCCGAGGGACAGCCCTGTACCCACTGCACCTGCCAGGTGAGACCCCCCGCCCGTTCCCATGGGATGCCCGCGTCCATGGAGAGCCTGTGCCGGTGCCATTGGATCCCTGGAAGGGCTGGCAGGGCTGGCTGATCCCTGTTTTCCCAGCTTGGAGAGGTGAGCTGTGAGGAGAGGCCGTGCCCCCACTCCTGCTCTGAGCCCCCCATGGGCTGCTGCCCATCCTGCCCAGGTAATGGGATCCCCGGATCCATCCCCGGGCACTTGGATGTGCCCCCTGCGGACTGGGGCTCCTGGGAAAGAGGTGGGTGCTGACCAAAATCCTCCCTCTGTCAGCCACAGACGTCCGGCTCCTGCTTCAGGGCGGTGACCTGTCCCCATCCTCATCCCCATCCTCTTCCCCATCCTCATCCCAGTCCCCAATCCCTGAAGATTCACCCCCTGGCACCCCTCACCCCCCGCGTCACCGCCTGGCCCAGCTCCTGCTTCCCACCACACTCCCCCTCGGTCCCTCTCCAGGGATTTGGGATGCCGGGAAGCCCCCTCCGACGACTCCGAGCCCCTCCGGATACCCCTCGGCACCCACTGTTCCCCCCGACCCCCCCTGTGAGGCCACAGCCCCCCCCGATCCCACGGGCAGCCCCAAGGCTCAGGGATCCCCTGGGAATGAGGATCCCTCTGCAGTGCCATTGGACAGCCCCAGGTTCCAGGTGCCAGGTGTGCCTGGAATGCCGTGAGGAGGAGGATGAAGGAAAGGAGAAAAAGGGGGTCTGCAGGACCAGCAGGCCTGGCCCTGGGGAGGGGGAAACTGTCCCCCTGCCACCAATAAAGTCACTCTGGTATTTATTCCCTGTCCCTTCATCCCTGCCAGCACGTGGAGCCCTGGGGCTTGTCCTCTGGGAATTTTGGGATGAGTGGCTTTCCGGGATGATGAGGGCAGTGCTGGAGGTGTTCAGCCCCCTCAGCCTGAGTGGGGGTTTGGGGACAGGAAGGACATGTCCTGCCCCAGGTTCCCAAGGCTGGGAGCTCCCCAGGGATGAGCAGAGCCACATCCAGGCTCCCATCCTGGGGGCACAGGGACATCCTCGGTGGGTGCAGCTGAGGGTGGCACCAGGGACACGCCACATTCCCAAGGATGTGGTGGCCTTTCCCACAGAGACACGGCACAGGGGGGCTTCTCCACACCTTTATTGTCCTCGGTGGTGGCAGGCGTGCCCGGAAAGGGACAAGCCCTGCCAGCCACCGAGTTGGGAACACCTGGGATTCCCATCCCAGCTCAGGGCAGCCGGGACAGCCCCACCTTGTTGTTGGCCCTGTCGAAGATGACGTAATATTCCCGGATAAAGACATCCCCCAGGATCCAGAGCTCGCCCTCCTCCGTGGGCACATCCATGCCTTGCAATCCCAGCGTGCAGTACCCGTTACTCTGCTCCGAGGATATGGAATGGGGTGGTCACCAGTTGTTGGATCCCTCCCTGTATCCCCACAGACCCGCTCCCAGTGGGATGCTCACCCTTAACACGTAGGCTCTGGGCGGCACCGGGAATTCTTTGCCGTGGATGTGGAAGATGAGGTCGGGAAGGTTCCTGGCGGCCTCACAGCTGATCTGGGGAGGACATGGGGGGGTCAGCAGCCAATCCAGCCGGGACAAAATTCCTAGGGAGCATCCCAAGGCCTCACCTCACCACTGGGGCTGGCGCCAAGGCGCCTCAGGAGGGTCCGGAGGGCCCGGACAGGAACAGCCAACAGCGTGGTTCCCGTATCCACAATGGCCTGGCATCCCGAGGAACAGGCCACCGGAGCCCCGTTGACAGAGACACTGGGAAGAGGGATGCAGGGTGAGCCTGGATTCCCCAAAACACCAGCTGGAGGGCAGGGAATAGCAGGAATACCTCTCCATGGTGATCTGCCAGTAGGTTTCTGCGGAGAGTGGGATCCATGAGATGCCTTGGGTGACATAGTAGGGATCGATGGCACCGAAGAGGACAAAGCTCCCACCTTGGCTGTCCCTGGAAAGGGGGATCCATCTGGGGTGGTTCCCATCCCGCCAACACCCCTGTTCCCATTGGAAAACGGGGCCAGTGTGAGGGAAAAGGGAGAAATCCTCAGCAGCTCCGGCTGGGATTTACCTGCTCAGGTAGACAGAGAAGAGATGCCTATCCACGAGGTTTTCTATCATCATGTTGTCGAAGACAGGGGTGGCTCCAGAGGAGGCGATGCTCGGGAATGCCAATCCCAGGATGCCGTCGAAAGGGGTGTAGTAGAAGAAATCCCCCGGCTCCGTCTCAGCCAGCCCAAATATCTGGTTGCGGACATTGATCCCGGCGACCTGGGAGAAGGGAGACAGGTGTGGATTGGGCACGATCCCATGGGATCCCACGGGATGAGGGGGCTGGAGCGCGTGGTATACGTTGACGGTGTCGTATCCCAGGACTCCGGTCATGCTTCCCGTGCCGTAGGCGATGAACAGGGTGTCGTTGGTGCTGAGGAACGTGGAGGATTGCGCGGGATTGAAGCGGTTGTGATTGCCTGTGGGGGTGGGAAGGAGGGGGATTGCCTGATGTCCCTTGGGAAAAGACTGGGCAGAGCCATCCAAGGCTCCCAAAGGACACATTCCAGCCTTATTCCAGACACCTACGGCAGGCTGGGCTGGAGCAGAAGACTGAGGGAACCCAGAGGTTAGAGGAACCGGTGTCGAAGACCACAGTGAATTCCTGGGGTGGGGTCCCGATGGAGATGGTGCCGAAGTACTCATCCTGTTGGAATGGGGTTGGGAAGGGGTCAGTGCGATTGGGAAGGGGAAAGGAGAATGAATAACGGGCCAATGGGATGAGTTAAAGGGATGGGGAAGGGACCAGTGGGATGGATAATGGGCCAGTGGGATGGGGAAGGAGCCAGCAGCCCCCCGTGCTCCCTGATCCCAGCTCCTAATCCCAGCCCCTCACATCCATGTAGTTCTCCAGGGGCTCCACGGCAATGCCCGGGAAATACTTGGCAGCCAGGTTGTAGGGATGCTGCTCCAGGTAACTCTCCAGCAAGCCCTGCTCCTGCAGCCTCTGCCGCAGTGACTTCATCCTCTTCAGCGGCACCCTGCGGACAGAGACCGGGATGTATCACCAGGATGCATCACTGGGATCGTCCCGCATCCCACATCCCTGTTTTGGGGACCCCCCCGGGGCTCACCTGGTCTGGATGCCCTGGGCCAGGCCCACCAGGGCAAGGAGCAGGAGCAGCTTCATGGTGGGAGCTCACGGAAAATGTGCCTCCAATCCCGGTCCTGCTCCTTATATCCCAGCTCCGGTGTTTGGCCGGAGGCCCCGATAAGAAAGGCAAACTGCTGCTGGGATGGTTATCAAAATGTCCTTAAGGAAGGCAGGGGGAATGTCAAGCCAGGGGATCTCCGTATTCCTGGGGGGAATTCAGGCCATGGGGATGTTGGGATGGGCAGGAAGCACTCCCGGTTATTCTGTGGGAGCTGGTGGGAATGCAGGGTTGTTTGTCCCCTGAACCCTCTAATTCCTTGCTGGAGGGTTTGAGCCGGACTCTTCCAGGAATGAGGCAGCCACAGCTTCCGTGGGAAATCCATTCCCAGGAATGCCTCACCACCTTCACAGGGAAGAATTCCTTCCCAATATCCCATCTAACCCTGTCCTCTGGTAGTAGGAAGCCATTCCCCCTTGTCCTGTCACTCCAGGTCCTTTTCCAAAGGCCCTCTCCAGCTCTCCTGGAGCTCCTTAAAGCACTGGAAGAGGCTCCAAGGTCTCTCCAGATCCTTCTCTTGCCAAGGCTCCATGAAGGATTTTCAGGCTGCCAGGTCCAGATCTTCCATTCTGGGAATCAGCCAAGACTTTCTCCTTTCCAGCCCCCTACAACACATCCCATCCCGCTTTCCTTCCTCAGGGATAATCCGGTGCTCCATCCCTTCTCTCCCGACATCCCCCATCCAGGCTCTTTGTTTCACTCCCCCAGCGCAACCTAGCATCGTATCCTTGGATTCTTCCACCCTTCCCAGCTGGGATGGGGCTGATTCCAAGGGAGGAATGCCAGCTCCAGCCTTAGGGAGCCTTTGATCTCCTCCAGGACAAGGTGACCCTTCCAGGAGCCACGGATCCAGCACGTGGTGCCATGACCAAAGCCAAGGTGCCCAATCCCACTCCGGTGACCTTCATCCAGAGGCATCTGGAGCTCGGCTTTCCCCCAGCTCATCCCAGTTTTCCCCCAGTTCAGGGATTTTGGATGTGGGAATGGAGTGACAGGACAAGAGGGAATGGCTCCAAACTGGGAAACGGGATACTGGGAAGAAACTCTGCCCTGTGAGGGTGGTGAGGCCCTGGGATGGATTTCCCAGAGAAGCTGTGGATGCCCCATCCCTGGAAGCATCCAAAGCCAGACTGGAATATGAACCTGTGGATTTTAGAGCCGCCAGGTTTTCCTCCTTTTTTTCTGGCCAAAACAGAAAACAAAAATACAAAGTTTTCCCAGAGCTGTAAATCCATTGAATTCCCAGAAGTGCCATCCCTGGGGATCAGGATTCCTGGTTTTTTCAATGGAAAAAAAACCCCATTTGCCCAGTTATGGGAAGTTTTAGGACAAGCTTTTTGTGCTGCTGGTAAATCCCATCAAAGCAGAACAATGGATCCAACAGGGATGACACCCACAGAAGGAAGAAGCTGTGGAATTCCAGACTGGAAAAAAACCCCTGGGAATTGCTATTTAGCACTAATTAAATCCAGAATAAAATCTGGGAGGATGGAAAAATAACCCCTTTTAAGGCATGAAATGGCTTCCTCCGAGAGAAATCCTGGATTTTCCCAACCTTGGTCGGGAAATGGAGGGAATGAGATGCTGGATCCTGGAATAAACCATCCCAGTGCTGGGAGCCCTTTGGATGGGAGCAGGTGGCCCGTCTGCCACAGCTTTCCTTGGCACCAGAGGGCACCAAAGCATGGGGAGATCCCAAAAACCCCCAGCTGGAAAGATGGGTCTGGAAGCTTTTCCTCCTGGTTGAAGCAGCAGGGGCTGGCTGAGGATTCCCAGGCAATAAAACCCTCCCAAAATTTAGGCTTTTACCGGGAAAATTCAGATTTTTAATGTCATTTTGATGTGGGGACACCCCTTGGGATGAATTTAACTTCCGTGGGAATCACCCTCTGGATCAAACAGGGATTCTCGGGACATCAAAACTTGCTCTGACAAAACTCCCTTAATTTTATCTCTGCAGCCTCCCCCCCTCCCCCCCCCAAAAAAAAATCCCTTTATGGACACAGATCTTATCTTGGGAATGGATTAAGGAAGTCAATTTTTCCAGGCCCTGTTCCCAGTTTTTCTTGTCCCTTCCCTAAAGGCTTTCATCACCCGGGTGCTTTATCGGAGCTGTCAGATGAAAGGAGGGAAAGCTGACGCTCCCGAGGTGTCAAATTTCTGGGATTGGATCAAAAACTATTTAATTAACTTATCGAGGAAGCCCAGGGATGTTGGCTGATCCTTGTGGGAATGGAATTCTGCAGGACCTCGGGCTGCTCAGGTCACCTTTTCCTACCTGCTGCGGGTGATTTTGGCTGTGACTAAGACGCCATCCGAGGGAAAAAAACCTGTGGAACCATCTTTTGTGGGAATTAAGGATATTAATAAGCAGATAATGGGAATACCCTTCCAAAAGCACCTGTTTATCCCAAATTCATTTCTGGAGAACACTTTTAAATGGGTATTTTCCCATTTCTTCTGTGCAAATCCAAACACAATTTCGCCCCTCTCCTCAAATCTTACGCTTTGGTATAAAACCAATTAAACATTTTCCAGCTTTTCCAGATCTGTGGAAACAACTCCAAAAGAAGCCTGGAAAATATTTTTTTTTTCCTTTGGAAAGTCAAGTCCCTTTTTTTCCCCCGTAGCACTGGGGGTTTGACCTGGTTATCAGCCACGCTGGGAACAAATTGTCCTTGATTTACCTGGAATTATTTGGGATCATATGACTCCCGTTTGTTGCACAACAGCTCTCAGGTGACGGGATCAGAGGTGCCTTTCCCAGATCCCGGCACTTCTGGAACAGCTGGGTGACCTTGGCCGGCCTTCCATAGTCTCCTGAAGGAGCAGAAATCATGGAGCTCTTCCCCTGCCTCATCCTTGCTTGGGTTTTGGGAATGTGGGGTTACAGCTGGAAAAGTGGGGCATTTTCCAAGCTTACTTTGGGAAAGTTGGATTTGTAGAGTGGGTGATGGGATCGGAGCTTTCTCCGGAATATTGCTGCTTCATGTGAGGAGGAACTAAGCAGGTATTCCAGAGGAGTTTGCTTTGACCTCTTGGATCCAGCTGGAAGAACCTGACATTTTATAATGTGCTTTCTAAACCACTTCCAACCTGGTCTTGGACACTTCCAGGTATGGGGAAACAGCAGCTTCCCTGGGCAACTTGCTTCGCCACCCTCACAAAGAAGGATTTATTCCCAATATCCAACTTTAAACCGCCCTGTGTCCGTGTGGAGCCTTTCTCCCTTTCCCTATCGCTCCACGCCCTTCTCCAAAATCCCTCTCCAGCTCTCCCGCAACTCCGTGCACCCCGAAAACGCGAAGGATATAATTCCTAGAGCAGCTACAGCTCGGGGAGAGCCCCGCGGGCAGCCAAAGAACGATATCGATTAAAAAATTCCATTAAATTGGTCCCTGCTCCCGCCCCCCCCCAACATGGCGGCGCTGGGCGGAACCTTTCCCCTCACGCTCGGAGGGGGGAGGGGCCTGCCCCTCCCGCCCCGGCGTGGCCCCGCCCACTTCCGGTTAGAGCCGGAAGCCGGAAGCGGCGGCGGGCGGAGGGTCCCCGTGGCGCCTCGGTGAGTGCGGGAGAGGGCCGGGAATGGGAATAACGGGAATAATGGCGGGATAACGGGGATAATGGCGCTGCTCCCGCCGCCCGCTCGCTGCACCTCCGCAGGTGCGCAGCCCTTCGCGTCCATCTTTCCTGAGCGCCTGTGGATGCTTCCCAGAGCCCACCCCGAGCTTTCCCACTCGCAGCATTCCCGCTTTTCCCTCTCCAGCTCCATGAAATCTAGCTAATGATCCCCCTAAAGAACCAAATCGGGTGATTTCTGCCCCACACCTGCAGCGCGGGACTTCATTGCCAGTCTTTCCCTCGGACAGGTTTATCTGGATCGTGGATTGGGCAACCCTGAGCCTCAGCGTGGCTGTTGCGGCATTCCCGGCGTGATATCCCTGGGATGTTCCACCTGGATGAGAGGTAGAAGAGCTGGCAGCGAATAGGACGGCGCAGGTTTGGTGTGTTTCCTTGTTTCTTAGGGCATTCCCACCTTATTCCATCCCACCTCTTGGAATTTTCACCAGCCACGGGATGCTCGCTCAATATACCCGGCAGCTGGGAATGCTTGGGATAAACCATGGATGCAGTGCAGGAAATCCATAGTTTCCCTGGTCTTTTTTGGGATTCCACCGAATTCCGTGGCAGGAGGCTGGAATTAGGTGATCCTTGAGGTCCTTCCCAAGCCTTTGGGCATGGTGGGATGTGGCCAGATCCAGGTTTCCTTGGGAACCTGCAGTGGGATGGGATGGAGTCCAGAATGAGGCGGCCTCTGGGATGGGATGGAGGCATCCAGCTGGAATTTGCGACTCGGGGCTGTGGGTGGGTTTTTCCTTGACAGAACACCCTGGGATACACGGAATTCCATCCAGACAGGCTCGGGAAAGGGGAAAGAAGTCTTTTCCCGGGCAGGAATTAGTGGGAATGTTGCTTCTCCCTCTCGGTGAACGGAACCCAGCGCTGCTGCTCCAAGGGCTTTAACAAGCCTGGATTTCAGTTGGAAACCTATCCCCAGTTGGGCTTGGGGATTGATTTGCCTCTTTTTCCGTGCCCCAGGAATACGGGAGGATGGACACGCTGAGGAGCCGGACGGTGGAGGAGCTCCGGGAGCTGCAGGAGGATTCCCAGGAGATCGAGCGCTTGGCTTTGGAATCCCGGGAGGTTTGTGCCGGGAGGTGGCTCCGGGGTGTCCTCGGCGCCTTCCCGCGCTCACCATCCCGAACTCCGCAGGTGCAGGAGCTGCAGCTGGAAAGGGAGATGGCCCTGGCTGCCAACCGGAGCTTGGCCGAGCAGAACCTGAAATTCCAGGCGCCGCTGGAGACGGGACGCAGCGACCTCTCCAAGAAGTACCAGGAGTTGCAGGAGCTGGCTGGGAGGTGCAGGGAGCAGAAGGAAAAGCTGGGTGAGCGCTGGGGTCTTCCCCCAGGAAGGATTGTGCTTCCTGGAAAACCGATAGCCCGCTTTTTTCCAGCAGCTGGAGAGATGGAGGATGTTATTCCTCTTGGATTTCCCTCCTTCCACCAGCACTTCCCAAGCCCGTTCCTGTGGGATCTCTGCTGGTTTTTCCCTGGTTTCTGTCCTGTGATGGTGATTTTTCCTCACTTTTTCCCTTTTTCTCCCCTCGGTTTTCCCAGAGAAATTCTCAGCAGCGCTGCAGCCTCAGACTTTGCTGGATCTCCTCCAGGTGGAAAGCCAGAAGATTGAAGAGGAATCCGAGGTGAGTTTAGGGCTTAAACCCATTGGGAGTTCCAGTGATTTCATCCTCAAAGACTTGCAGTGACTCCCAGTCCCTAAAATCATGGATTACCTTTGGAGTGTGCTGGGTTTTCTCCAAAGAGCTGGATCCGTCCTTGCTCCTGTGTGGGTGCTGCTCCTTAGGATGTGGCTGGGAGGGACCTAGATCAGGATGAGGGAAGAGGAGGAGCAGAGGGATGCAGGGATGAGCCCAAGGCTGTTCCTCTCTTCCAGAAAATGGCCGAGAGGTTCCTGGAGGGCGAGGTGCCCCTGGAGACGTTCCTGGAGCAGTTTTCCGGCATGAGGAAGTTGTCCCACCTGCGCCGGGTCCGAGTGGAAAAGCTGCAGGAGATCGTGAGGAAGACGGAGGGATCCCAGGAGCGCGCCAGGGACTCTCAGCCTCCTCTTCCTCCTCCTCGTCCTCCTCCTCCTCCTCACGTTCCCACGGATCCAACAAAACCCCTCCCATCGGGATCTCCGGCCTTCCCTCTGCCCTACAGCCCGGCTCCGACCCTTCCGCCCGGCCCCACTGCCCACGGAGCGCTGCCTCCCGCCCCTTTCCCGGGATCTCCGGTCACCGTGGGACACGTGGCTTCCTCCCAGCCCAGCTCCCAGGCCACCTTTCCCTACCCGCTTCCTCCAGCTCCCGGATATCCGGCGGCTTCTGCTGCCGACTCTGCGCCGGGGTATCCCAAATCCACCTCGGGAGGCTTTTCCTGGTCTCCATCCCGGGCCCCGCCGCAGCCCTTGCCCTATCCTGCTCCCCATCCCTCTCCTCCCCCTGCCAGACCGGGGTACTCTCCCTACATCCCGCCTGGAGCAGGGAGACCGCAGTGTCCCTACCCCACTCAGCCCCCTCTCCCGAATTTCCCGATCCCAGCACAGGCTCCCTATCCTGGGCCTCCCCCAGCCTTTGGATACCCCCCACCTCCAAACCCTCAGCGTCCTTCCTGGCCTGGATACTAATCCAGGACTTCCAGGGAGCATCCTGTGCTGATTCCTCCTCTTTTGGGGACTGAGGAAGAAGAGGGATCCCAGAGCGTTGCTCCTGGATCCGCCGGTGCAAAGGAATTACACGGGATAAGAGTCGGGCTCCGGAGGTCGGAGCGAGAGGCAGAGCCAGACCAGCAGAAATCCTGAGAGGAAAAACCTCCAGGGAAACCTTGGAGCACCTTCCGGTGCCTAGAGGGGCTCTAAAAGCACTGGAGAAGGACTTGGACAAGGACTTGGAGTGATGGGATGATGGGGAATGGCTTCACCCTGTCGGAGGGTGGGTTTAGATGGGATTTGGGGAAGAAATTCTTCCCTGTGATGGTGGTGAGGCCCTGGAATGGATTTCCCAGGGAAGTCATGGCTGCTCCATCCCTGGAAGTGTCCAAGGCCAGGTTGGACAAGGCTTGGAGCAACCTGGACCAGTGGAAAGGGATTGGAAGTGGCTGATCCTTCAGATCCCTTCCCACCCAAACCATTCCAGGGCTGGCAGTGGGAGTTGGTGATTCCCACCCGGGCCTGGGCAGCCTCTGGTATTCCCAACCTCCTGTGTGGTTTTTCGGGCTCCTCCCGTCCCCCCTTCTCAGGAAACACTTGGAAACGGAGGGAATGACAAATGGTGGAAATGGGATTTGCTTTGCTCAGCACTTTATCCTACGAATCCTGCCTGTATCCCTGTAAGTTATTTATAAGGAACCATTACTAATGGACTAGGACGAGGGGTTGGTGGAAGCAATTCCATCCCTGGCATTAATTAGAGTAATAAAACTGGATGAATTAATTGCACTCCGGAGTCATGGCCGCGGTTACTTTGGGAAGCAACGGAACATCCGGCTAAGGATTGATCCTTTTATCCCTTCCTGGCATCCACCTTCCTTTGGATCCTATCAGTGAAATCTTTCACCCCCTTCCAGAACCACCTCCAACCCTGTTTTTCTTGCTTTTCTTGGGGTTATCTTTGGGATAAAAGCCAGGGAAAAACATGTTTCCCTCTACTGCTTTTCCCTCCTCACTGGGAGCTTGGAATCACACTGGGATAATGGAGGGAAGAGGACGAGGTGTAATTAGTACAAAACCCCAATTTTATTCTACTTCTTGGTCATTAAATATCTCAGACTCATTCCCAGTATTCCCACCCTCGCGTCCCTCTCCTTTATCCATCATCCCAACTCTTCATCCTGGTTTGGAGAAGCTGGTGATCCCACTATTCCAAAGGGCTCCTTGCACCCCACCTGCCTCTTAAATTCCTATAAATAGCTTTAAAAGAACCCAAAAGCCTCCTTTTCTCCCATGAGGAGGCTGGGAAGCGCTCCTGGAAGGGCTCTGGAATGCCGGGATATCCCCCCCACAGGGATCAGCTCCTTTGGGAAGCAGGGACTCACACCCTGCGGGCAGAGTGCAGGTCGTAGTCGCTGTCTGAGGAGTTATCCGGGGGGTTGGAACGCCGGCATGCTGCTTCCAGAGCTGTGGAGGACACGGATGTGGCCTGTTGGATGCACTTCCATGGAAAAGGGGCGGGGAGGAGCCGCTTCCAGCACTTACCTGGATAAGCGGAGACCTGGGAGCTCTTGGGGGGGGGCTGAGCGTAGTCGTTGTCCCCTCCGTGTCCCCGAGGCCTCGGCGCTGTGCTGGAGCGGTGGAAAGACACTGGGAAAAACAGTGGGATTGGGATTTTTGGGGTTGGAACAGAACCTTGGAGGGAACATACCCACCCCGGGAAGGGGCTGAGTAAAACCGGTGCCTGCTCCAGGCCCGGATTCCCTGGATGAGTTACATCCCAAAAGGAAATGAGATCCAGCGCCCTTGTGCCAGGATCCGGGGGGAACAGCCTGCCCAGACCCCAAATCCACTGCCAGGAACTCTAAATCCCATTCCCAGCCCCTCAGGGAGCTGCTCCTTACCCGTCTGGTTGACTCCTGTGGGGCCGATCCACTGGCGCTGCTTCTTCTTGGAGACTGAAAGAGAGGGGGAATTGTCTCTCCAAGGATCTTCCTGATCCTTCCTCCGGCTGCTTCCCCCCTGCCAGCCCCATATGTCACCCCGAATAATCCCCCCCTTCCCAGTAATCCCCCCGCCCCAGGATCCTCCACCTGCTCTTTTGTGTCTGCTCGGAGCTTAATCCCTCTTCCCGCTCCCACACTACTTGTGGGACAGGCTTGGGGACAATGGGACAAGTCTGGGAAAAATGGGACAGGTCTGGGGACAATGGGACAGGTCTGGGGACAATGGGACAGGCTTGGGGACAATGGGACAGGTCTGGGGACAATGGGATAGGCTTGGGGACAATGGGACAGGTCTGGGGACAGTGGGACAGGCTTGGGGATAATGGAACAGGCTTAGGGATAATAGAACAGGCTTGGGGACAATGGGATAGGCTTGGGGACAATGGGACAGGGGGATCTGTCAGGCTGAGCAGCCAAATCCCACCCCCCAAGGAGTTTAGGGAAGCATCCATGGAGCTGCCAGCCCTGAGGGGACACAGGGGGATGGCGGAGCGGGAGGAGGAGGAAAAGGAGGATGAGGATCCCAAGGGTGTCCCCTACTTCTCTTCATCAGCTTCCGGTAGGCAGGAGGGCCACAGATGAGGACAAGGATGAGGAAAAGCAGCAGCGCCAGGCAGATGCTCACAACGGTTCCAGCAGATGTCCCGGCAGGAAGCGGCTTCGAATCCTGGCCTGGGAAGAGCATGGATGTCATCGGATGTGCCCAGCTGGAGGTTGGCACCAGGGTGGGAGCACCCATCACCCTGCCAGGAGCCTGAATCCCACGTGGCATCCACCCCCATCCCTGCCCACTCCAGAGGTGTGGGAATTCCAGCTCCCAGCACCGCACGGATCACGTGGCTTACACACGACTCTGGTCCGGGAGCAGCTCCGGATGTTCCCGAGCTTGGGCTGGCAGAGGTGCAGGGGGCCGACCCCACAGGTGACTCCCGTCGAGGGAGGCTCCCGGATTTCCGTGCTGGAAGTAAGATTCCCGCAGCCCAGCTCCCGGCAGATCTGCCGGCCACGCTCGGCTCGCCGTGCTGCTCCGGAGTCACACAGATCCTGCCACCGTCCTGCGTGGAATACCTGGATGTCCCCTTCACAGGGAGTGGGGCCGGCCGCCAGCCTCCGCAGGGCCCGCGGCTGGGAATCTGTGGGAGAGAGGAGCAGATCCATGGGGAGAAGGGTTGGATCCCCAGGGAGAGGTCAGACCCACGGCGAAGGGTGAAATCCACAAGGAGAAGGGAGTCAGATGCACGGAGAGGGATCGGACCCATGGGAGGAAGAACCAGATCCACAGGGAGAGAGGAGTCGGAGCCCCAGGCAGACAGGGATGAGATCCACAGGGATGAGAGATCCACAGGGATACCGCTGGCACGTGCTCCTCCTCCTCGTCCAGCACAGGCTCATGGCATGGGGATGCTCCCGGCATCTCCCCTCGTGCCTCCCAGAGCCAGGCATGGAGGAGCTTCGAACTCTTCCCATGGGAAATGCAGCATGGAAGGTGGCTCTGCCAGCTGCCCCAGCCCGTTAAACCCCCCACATCCCACGGCATTCCAAGCCAGGCCAGATGGAGCCTGCTCCGAGCCTCGTGGCTTGGCTCTCCATGCCACGGAGCTGGCACCGAGCTGATCTCCAGGGAAACGCTCATGGAAAAGGACAGGGAGAGGCCTGTGGCAGGGAAGACGTCCAGGGCCATGCCCGAGGCAGGGAGATGATGGGAGCAGGGAGATGGAAGGTACTCAGGGAGCTGCCCGCAGCAGGATGCTCACAGCCTGCTCCCTGCCTGTGTTCCCCACTCCCAGCTGGAATTTGGGATGCTGCCACGGCTGCTCTCCCTCCCCAGCGCATCCTCCTCTGCTGGGAACTGAGATTTCCTGTTTTGCCCTCGCACCCCAGAAAGGAAGAGCGGGAGTGGGTGGATGGGGCCCGTGGGGCGGGCGGGGATGGGGCTGGTTCCCTGCTCCGGCCCCACAAACCCCCAGGATATCCCACCGGAGTGGGAAATCATGGGTGCTCCAGGACCGCTCTCACCTGAGCAGGTGACGAAGGCGGGCGTTTTCCCCCGGGAGCTGGTCCTGTTGAAGCAGTCCGGCAGGAAGTGGCTCCCACAGGAATCCACTGCCTCCCACCGCACCGGCAGGTGGATCCCCGGATCCGGCTCGCCGTGGCTGTTCCCAGCGGTGCCGCAGCGCAATTCCCGGCAGATGAGGGTGGCCAGGTGTGGCCAGATGTGCGGGACGCTCGCCACGGCCCCCCACAGCCCCTGCTTGTGCAGCTCCAGGAAGCCGGAGCAGCTGAAATTGCCGTCCACCAGCCGCAGCCGGGGGGGTCCTGCAGAGGGAGTGACGATGGAAGAGGAAGCATTACGGATCGGGATGGTGTTATTTTCCATGATTTAGTGGGAAGTCCCCACGTTTGACGCTGTGGGTCCCACAGCATGAGGCACTTACCTGTGGGCTCCGGGGTGGTGGCCGGGGGTGCCGGTGCGGGCTTGGGAGTGGTTTTCACCGCCTCTGGAATGAGAAGAGATGGGGCCACGTGGGCATGGATGACCCCTAGGGATTGAGGTAGCCGGGCTGGGGGTCCAGGCTCACCTCTGCAGGAGACAATGACGTGCTCCGTGCAGTTCGCCAGCTCCCAGTTGCATCCCAGCAGCTGCAGTGGCCTCTGGCACCTCGTGGCCTGCCTGAGCGGCCCCTTCCCACCGAGAGTGATGAGCTCCAGGGACTCAGAGGAGAGGGGGCCACACTCCAGCCGCTGGCAGATCCAATCCAGGTCGTCCATGCTCACGCTCTCCCTGCAAATTTGCCTCCATTGGTTTTCCCAGTTCACCTCCAGTATCCCAGTGCAGCGGCAGCCACCTCTGGTGAGTCTCAGGAGGGGCTCTGCGGGAAAACACCGGGAAAACACCATCATCAGGGGCTTCCTTCCCTTCCCCGGTGGCTTTTCACCCTGGGAATGATGGAAAAGCCCTTGGGGGGGGGGGTCTTGGGAAGAAGCAGCGCAAGGAATGGGAGCGTGGAGGGGTCGAGGGAAGGTGGGGGGCTGAGCTGGGACCCCGCGGCTCCGCTTCCGGATGATGCAACTCCAGCGCCCGCCATGCTCACAGAGCCGGGGGCAGCATTCCCGAGGAGCCGCTCCCCAAATTCTCACCTCCAGGGATCCAGGTGGCTGCTCCACGGTCAGGGACGGCTGTGGGAAGGAGCGGAAATGGGGTGTCAATCCCACGTCCCACCCTGGGCAGTCCCGAGTTTGGGACAGCGGCTCCGTCGATGGTTGTTTTGGGGAAAAGGGGGATTTTGTGGGAAAACTGGGACTTCTGGGGGGGAGAAAGACGATTTGCTGCCTCCCCATCCATCTGCTGGGGGATCTCTAGGGCTGAGAAAAGATGGAGGGACCTGCTAATCACGGCTAATTAGCCCCGCTCCTGGGTGGAATGTTCGGGAACGGCGCCATGTGGACGGAGGGAAGGGCAGGAGCCGGCAGGGAATGAGGATGGGGAAACACCTGGCTGCCCCCAGCACCACTGGCTCCATCTTGGGGACCCTGGGGACCCCCAGAGTGGTGGGGGGGTGGGGGGTCACCAGAGTGCTGCCCACCCCGAGCCCCACACTGTGGCTCACCCAGGGTGGAGCCGCGACTCCACAGAGCCGATTCCGCCTGGAGTGGGAAAACCGGGGGGAGGGGTTGTGCCACGAGATTTGAGGGCTGTGCCGAGGTCGGGGCGCCTGGTACTCACCCCATATTCCCAGCAGGAGGCACAGGATGGGCAGCTGGGTTGCCATGGGCTCCGGTGGCGGGATGGGGGACACGGGGGGCTCCGGAGGCTCCGCCGCCTCCGCTGCCCGGCCGGGAGCAGGCGAGGGAGGGGGCCCGGGCAGGAACCGGCTGTTTTTCCTCCCTCTGTGGTTTTTTGACGTCACCTCTGGGCCCCGTTTGAAGGCTCCGTTGCCTCCCCGGGTCCCGCCAAGCACGAGGGGAAAGGGCTGAGACACTTGTGGGGTGCAGCTCCCGCCAAATCCCGGGATGTCCACAGCTCTGGGAAAGAGAGGTGGTGAACATATCCAGTGCCCAGGGAGATTTGGGGGTCTCCGACCCCCCCGGGGCTGCAGAGGAGTCGATGCCCATCCTGGCATCCCCTAAATCCCCAGGAATGGGATGGGGGAAGGTTTTATCCAGGCACATCCCGGGTTCTGGCATTCCAGGGACACCCTACACCCCTGCAAGGGCACGTGGGGCACCAGCGATGCAGGAGCTAGGGAGGGTAGAGGCGTTGATTGATTGTGCCCTAATTAATCGCTCCGAATCCAGGTCAGGCATGCTAATGAGGCAGCTGTTTTCCATTGACCCCGCGGTGTTCCTGCTGGAAGGAGACACGGATGGAGCTTCCCATCCCGTCCTGCTCCACCATCCATGGATGCTCCAGTCCCCAAGCCTCGAGCAGGATCTCAGCACCTGGGTGCTCCCTGTAGCCACCACTTGTTCCCACCCTGGTTATCCCAGGGGTGCTGCTGATCCTGGTGGGAGCAGGCCCGGTTGGGATATCCCACATGGGAGTCCCGCAGCTGCTCCCCCACCCACTTTGGCTTTGAAAATTCCCTGGAAAAGGGGTGCGATTCCTAGGCCTGCTCCTACAGGACTCACTGGAGGGTCCTCAATCCCCCTAAATCAACCTGAAATTTGGGATTCACCCCAAACATCCCAGGGTACCTCTAGGAAAGGTCCTGTTATCCAGGGGGTGTGACCCCCACGGATATGGGGCTCCCTCAGAGCCGTGACTGCCTCTGGAGGCCGTGAGATCCCAGGGATGGGATTTGGGCTTGGATTGAGCATCCGCCTTGCCTCGGGCGCTGCGAGCCAGCTCAGCATCCTGAGCGTGCCGTGGCAGCAGCTCCAGCAGCTCGGGATGATTGGAATCTCTTCCCGGGGGGGAGTTTGGGGGGCGCTGGGAAGCGCTGACAACGCTGCCTGCCGTGAGGAGCCTTCCAAAAAGCAGGAGCTGCCTTTGGAGTGAGCGGGAAGGGGCTCGGTGGCTGTCAGCACGCTGCCGGGATGGCGGCGGTGGGGAAAAGGGGGATTTTCCAGGCAGGAGCGGCTCGGAGGAACGGTTGACGCTGATGTGGCTGTGTGGGGGTGGAGGTGACACCTCGCCTGGGGGGCCACGGGCGGGCTTGTCACACTCCAAAGGCATCGGAACCTGCAGGGAATTGGTGCCCTGCCGGGAATCAGCACCCTCAGGACACTGCTGGCCCTCTGGACATTGGGATCCCAGCCAGGACATCGATAGCCCCTGGACTTTGGGACCCCCCCCCCCCCAGGGCATCAGAACCACCCTCCTCCAACTCATCCATCCCCCCAGGCCTGCCCATGCCACAATCCCGGCCATCCCAACACCATCACCTCCCTCCCAGCCCCCTCTGGCACCCGGGGCCAGGAGCGGGGCTGGGGCACCCCCCGTGCCCGCCCCGTGCCCGCTCCGCTCTCGGCCCTCGCCCTGTGCCCTTTGTTGGGGTTTTGCTGCTATTTTGGGATTTCCTCCGTTGTTGCGGCTCCTTTGTGCGGGGCCTCTCGCTCGGCAAACAGCTGGAGGATGTGGGGGGGGCCCACATTTTCCACTTGGGGTGCGGCTGAACCCCGACCTCCTCCCCGGGGAGACAGAAATCCGGTGGTGGGGCTGGGGCAGGAGCAGCCGGCTTGGGATGGGTGGCGGGAAGTGGGGTGAGGGCTGGGGGGTCCCAATCCCGGGGTGATGGATGGGTGCTGTGCCCCCTCCCAGCCGGGAGCACTCCCGAATCCCAAAGCTGGGATGTGGATGGATTGGGAGATGCTGGAGGGGTTGGGGGCTGTATCCCACCCCTATAGGGCACCATCCGGTGGGTTTGGGGTGGCACCTTGGTGTCGTCCCTTCCAGCATCCCTGGAGCCCCCCGGATGGGATTTATGGACAGCATGTTCCTGGGATGGGGACTGTCCCAGCGGGGTGTAGGGAAGCTCCGGGGGGACACGAGGGACATCCATGTCCCCCCTTGCTGCGGTTTAATTTCCACCCCCAGTGCTATGGAGCTGGACCAGGGCCCTGCCGCCCCCTTCCCTGCTCCCGTGGGTTGGGAATGGGATATTTGGCCATCCTCGGGTCACCTGGTGGACAAGTGGGAGCACGTGGTGGCCACTCCTATGGACAAGGGACATGGTGGGAAGAGCTTTTAATGGTAGCGCGGAGGAGATGGTTGGAGAATTCCAGAGAAGACAGCTGGAGAATTCTGGGAGATTTGGCCTCTGGAGTGGTGGGACAGGCTCAGTAGGCAGAGCCCTGGATGTCGTCGTAGTCGCTGCCCTCGGAAAAGTCGGGATCCTCCGGGTGTTCCCCCAAGGGACAGGATGGATCTGACCAGCCTGCGGAGACAGAGCCGCTCAGGAGGATTGGGGAGTTCCCGGAATTGCCTGTGTCCCCCCCTCCCGCACAGGATGCTCACCAGGATGGGAGGAGGGGTCTCCGGGGGGCTCCGTCTCCTGCACGTTCTCGTACCACTCCCCCGAGGAGGTGCTGGAGCTGCCGTCGGGATCGGGATCTGCCGGAGCCGCAGGTGCCCAGGGCTGGGAGGGCACTGGGGCGGGCGCTGCCAGGGGAACTGGGGGAACTGGGAAGAACAGGGTCACCGACTGGCACTTCCCATCCCTGCTCCCACTCCATGGGGTCCCATTTCCTCACCGAGGTTGAACCCATCCCTGTCCCCACCCTTGGGGTCGCTCTATCCCCGCTCCCATCCCTGAACCCCCATTCCCTCCCCATCCCTGTGGTCTCTGCATCTCTTGCTCCCATCCTTGGACTCTCTCCCCATGCCTGCTCCCATCCCCGCTCCCACCCTGCCCACCTGCGCTGTAGTCGTGGCTGGTGCCTGCCGGGTCCCAATGGGTGCCCTGGGATGGAGGGGGAATGCTGCCATTCCAACAGGGCTCCGTGGATGAGGATGAGGATGAGCTGGAGGAGCCGCGGAAGGCGGGGCTTGGCCTGGCCGGCTCTGTGGGAACAAGGACACCAAATGTGGGAACAAGGATATAGGAACGGGGGGTGGCCACCCTCCCGTCCATGGGATAGAGCCCCCTCGTATCCTACCATCCTCAGGGAATGGCTCCATCCTGTCCTGGCTGCGTCTCAGAGGGAGAAGATCGTCCCTGGGATGCCGGCGCAGGGAGTCTGCAGGAAGGGGAGAGGGGTGGGGGCATCCTGGGTGACAGGGATCCCGGGACAGGGTGTCAGGGATCCCAGAGGAAGTGGGATGCTCACTGTAGAAGGTGGAGAGGGCGACAGGAGGCTTGCTGCTGAACTCATAATATTCAGAGTCGGAATCAGAATCCTTGGAAATGGCTGTGACCAGCAGGTCTGGGGGGTGACAAGGCGATGTGGCATCTGTCACCAGCCGGGACCTCCTGCTCCACAGCCCCCGGGGGGACCTGCCAGACCCACCTGATCCTTTGGGAAGGCTGGTGGGAGTCTCCCTGTAGTCCTTGGGGATGCCGGAGGTCGCGTCGGGGCTCTGGGATCTGTGGGTCCCCAGGACTGACATGGGTATTCCCAAGGAGGACGTGGCTGTGGGGACAAGGGGATGCACCCACTCCATGGCTGAGCTGAGCCCGAAAAGTGAGGATTGTACCCCAATTCCAATGTCCGGATCCAGAATTTCTTACCGCTCCTCTTCCTCAGCCTCAGCAGGGCGGCGGAAAAGGCCAGCACGGAGAGCAGGAGCAGCGCCGCCAGCACCAGGCACAGGACAAAGAGGGGACTGTCCAGGGCTGGTGTCCCCAAGGCTGGGGTCCCCTCCTCGGCTGGGACAGAGAACGGACACAGCCCATCCCACATAAATCTTTCCCCTATGGAATTTCCCCCCGATCCCAGGGAACGGCCGCCGGGGGCTCGGACACTCACCGTGCCGGACCGTGACGTTCCCGGGAGTCACCTCAGCCGTGGGCGTCGGCGTCTCCAAACCCTGGGAGCCTGGAAAAGGCGGGGGCAGGAAAGGGATGCTTGGGAGAGGGCGGGACCCAGGCCGTGCCTCACATCCCAGCGGGAAGGATCCCGATCCCTTACCGTTGCAGATAACCCCGGCGGCCCAGGACTGGTAGCACGGAGCGGATTTATTGAAGGCCCAGCGGCACTGTGCCAGCGAGGGCTGCAGGCTCCCGCACAGGTACACCATCTTCCCGGGAAGCGTGTGTCCGAAGGAGGGCCGCTGGAGCGCGTTCCCGCATCCCAGCGTCCGGCACAGCACCGTGGCCTCCAGCTCATACCAGGTGCTGTTACACACCGTGCTCCAAATGCCACGGAAAAACACCTCCACCCTGCCGGCGCATCCGTCCCGGCCTCCGGAGAGCCGCCACTCCTGGTGCTCTGCGGGAAGAGCGCAGGGTTCGGGACGCGCCGCCCGCATCCCCGGCTCCGGAATATTCCAAACCCACCTGAGCAAACGACGCCGGCGTCCTCCTTGTGGCTGCAGTCGTGCTCCGGCGCGGCCGGACATTCCCAGAGGTGCCGCTCGTGTCCCTCGCACCCCACCTCATCCCGGAGGATGGGGCCGTGCCCGCGGCCGAAGGCGGCGTTGCCCTGGGCTCTCACGGCGTGGCCGCACTGGAGCTGGCGGCACACGACGTCGGCGTCGGGAATGTCCCAGCCGTCGTCACACACTGTCCCCCACGTCCCCTCCTGCTCCAGCTCCACGCGGCCCTCGCAGCGGCTCCGGCCACCCGCCAGCCGGAGCGCTCTGGGATCTGACAGATGCACCGGGAAGGGTGAGCTGGCCTTGTCCCAAAAAATCCCAAAATCCCAAAGAGTGGGCGTGAGGATGTCCCTCGCCCTCCTGCACTCACCCGGTGTCACCGAGGTGTTCCCAGTCGGAGTAGTGGGAGCTCCTGTCGTTTCTGTGGGGGATGTGGGGAGAAAGGGCAGAGGGATGAGGGGCTGAGCCCCCCAGGATTCCCAGTTTGGAGGGGTGTATCCCAATCCCACCCAAACATGGCCCAGAGGATTCTCCCAGCTGTGAGTGGCACACTGGGAATCCCCCCAAGCTCTGGCAACGTGGTTACAGAGCTGTTGCATCCCAAAAATCAATCCCTGTGTGCCGCAGGATGTTTCCCAGGGCTAAATCCCGGTGTGGGATCTGCAGGGAGAATTTGGCCTTAAATGTGGGAATACTGGGACACAACTCACCAGTGGAAGAGAGAAAATTTGGGATGTCATCCCGCATACGTGTTGTTCCCGCCTTCCGGTTGATCCCTGCGGACACAGAGGGGCTGGACCTGCCTGTACCCACCTGCCTGCACCCATTCCAGAGCCACAGGTAAGTGGATGATCCAGTTATCCCTAAAAATTCCCGATTTGGCTCCTCCAGGGGGAAGGATTCACCCCCGGAAGTGCGGCACCCAGGGGGCTGCTTGGGTGGAAATCCTGGGAAGAGCCACCAGAGCTGGTAGGGTGTGGATTGGAGTTCAAATGTTCAAGGAAAAGGTCAGGGATGAGGGGAGAAGGTGGGAATGAGCTGCCCCAGGTGGAGACGGAGGTGTGAGAAGGGCGGAAATGGGGTGATGGGGCCATTCCCCCATCGATTGGAGGCCTCAAGGCAGCTCCTGGCAGCCATTTCAGCAGCCAAACCATCCCAAATCCTGCTGGGATGGGGGGGGGAGACAGGAGGCCTCACATCCCAAAACCATCCACAGGGTACACGAGAGACAGGATGGGCTTCAGGCCCTGAGTGTCACCCCATTCCCACAGGGATTGTAGGTGGGATGGCTCTGAGAGCACTTTTAAGGGCTTAGGGTCCCCTTTTAGGGGTTCCCAGGGTGCTTTTGGGGGATCCAAGGGGGCCCTAACCCTCAGGAGGATCCCCAAGCCTTGGGATACCCTTGTAGGGGATCCCTTTCCCTCCATCCCAGTGGGTTGGAGGTCAGCATCCTCCCCCCGTGACACCCACGTCGGGGACCCCCCAGGACCCCCGGTGCTCCCCATCCCAGGAAGGTCCCCGACCCCCAAATCAGCGGCTCCACCACCCCGAGGTCCCAAGAGAGTGACGGGAAGGGCCAGGATGGGGACGGTGACGTACCTCGTGCAGGTGCCACAGCAGAAAGAGCCACCAAGAGCAGGCAGAGCCCCCCCATCCCATCAGCGGGGCAACCCCATGGGATTCAGGGATCTGGGATTCAGGGGGTCCCTGTCTCAGCAGCTCGGGGACATGGCTTGGCCGTGTCCCCTCGCTCCGGCGGCTCCGGGACTGTGGCGGAGGGCAGGAAGCCGACTCAGTGCTGCAGGGTGGAGGAGGGTGATGGGGTGGCTCCGTCCTGCCCCGCCGGGGAGGAAACGGGGTTTTGGGCACCCCGCAGACCCTCCGGGGCATGGGAGCCTCGTGGATCTGGTGCTCCCACCCCGGGGGACAAGGATCTGTTGGAGCCATCCTGATCTGCAGCTCGTTTGTGCCTCCAGGTTGTGGATTTGGGGTGGTGGCAGGGGGGCTCGGGCTCTCCCGAGCTGTGGGACATCGGTGGGGTGATGGAGAAGAGCCAGGAGTTCTCCCCTTCTCCCTGATTTTTGGAGTCAACGTTACCTGCGCCTCCACATCCTGAGCATCTTCCAGCACATCCAGGACCACCCCTGGACCCTCCAGGAGTATGATGTGAGGGATAAAGTTGGAATTTCCATGGGTGGGAGGTGGGGAATCCCAGGAGATGCTGATCCCCCACTGTGGGTGAGGGCACCTGGGGACCCGGGGTGTTGGGAATGGAGGACAGGACCCCAGTCATCCCAACTCAGCAGGGTTTTGGGAAGGTTTGGGGAGCAGGGTGATGGGGTGAGGGATCTCCTGCTATTACCCAGGGTGTCTTGGGATTGCTGGGACTTACTGGGAAGCTGGAAGAGTGGGAATCCCCATGGCACCCCTAAATAAAGGGATGTGCTGGCCAATTCCAGTTGCTGAGGGGACATTTGGGAATGTCGGGGCTGGTGTTGGGGCTGGAAAGGTGGAGGAGGAGGATGGCAGGAGAGGGAGGAAGGAGATCCCTTATCCCAAGGTGACCCCGGCTGGGCCAGGGCCAGGCCCAGTCCTGGATCCAATCCCGTGACCAGCTCCCACGTGGAGCCAAGGTCAAGGGCATGTACCCATTCCCGGGAGCCTGGCACTGCCACGGGGGCAGGGTGGGACCTGGTGTCGGGATCAGAGGAGACAGCACGGGGTGGGGGGGGACTGCCAATTTTTTTTTTTTAAATACTTTATTTTTGTAACAACGTCAGAATTAAAAATTTTCCATAAATACCAGTCCCTGGCAGCCCCTTCCCGGGCGTTCCCGGTAAAAAAATGTGTACAAAACGGATGGGTGGCCGGGGTGAAGGTGGGGGGGATACAGGATCCTCCCCGGGATCAGACCACAGGAATCATCACCACCATCATCATCACCACTATGAACACCATGTCGCAATGAGACCCAAAGCAGTAAGAGCATCCCAAATTCCTCCCCGGTGCCGCCGGGATCCCGCAAGGACGGGGCTGGGAGACCCCCCCCTCCCCCTCACCTTCTGTGGGCGCCTCGGGGCGGTCCCAGGAGGCCACCAGTGGTCCCCGGCACATCCCGCTGGGAAGGGGGGTCGGTGTCCCCCCAGCGCGGCACGGGGAGGAGGTCGGGCCCTTACTGGTTTGCCCGGGAATTGGGGGGGTCCGGGAGTCACCCCCTTGGGGTCAGGAGCTGCCGCGGATCCTCTCCATGTAGCTCCGGAGCTCCTCGGGATCCCGCAGCCCCATGTCCTCGCACACCCAGCGGATGTCGTCCTCGCTGGCCACCAGGATGGACTGGACGTGGGGGGCGGCCGCGGGGGGCTCCTCGGGGACGCGGGGGGGACCGAAGGTGACAAACTCCACCCGCTTCCTGCGGCCGCCGCCCGGAGCCGATCCCTCCTTGCGGGGCGGCGGCGCTCCGGGAGCCGGGGAGCCGGGGGGAGCGCCGTCCTCGCCGGAGCCCGGGGGACCCCCGCAGCCGCAGGGGGGGCCCGGGGGTGCCGGGGGTTCCGGCTGCCGGCGATCCAGCTGCGGCCGATCCATCTGCTGCCGATCCAGCTGCCGGCTCAGCTCTTCCTGGTCAGTGCCCAGCCAGACCCAGTTGTGGGGTTGTGGGGCCGAGGGGGCCCCACCCGGCTCGGGCAGCTCCTTCTGCTGGTAGCGGAGCACGAAGAAGATGCAGTTGACGAGGAAGATGAAAATGGCGAGGCAGAAGACTCCCAGGAGCACATACATCCCGATTTCCAGGTCGGTCACCCGCTCCGGAGCCTTCACCATCTCCTCCTCCTCCTCCTCCTCCTCCTCCTCTTCCATGCCGGCGCGGTTGCGTCCGTAGCCTTCCTCCTCGTCTTCCTCGGAGGAAGACCCCTGGAGCTTGGTGGCCGCCGGCCCCACGCCCGCGGGGTCCCTCCGTCCCACGGTCACCGCTTCCCCGGACATGGCGCCCTCAGCCCGCGGGAAGGGCCGGGGGCTCCCGGGAGAGGGGACCCCCACCTCGAGCCAGGCAGTGCCAGTGGCCAGGGCGGCCGCGCGGTGCCGGCCACGCCGGCACGGATCCGGGGGGTGCAGGCTGAGCTGGAGCAGGGCCCCCCGGCCCGGCCCCTCGGCCACCACCCAGGGGTGGGCAGCGGGGACCCCAGGGGACCCCCTGACGGTGGCGATGGCACGGTCGAGGGACGTCACGGTCAAGGCCACGTCGTGCCACCCGTAGAGCTCCAGTGGGGCCAGCGTGCGGTCGGAGAAGGAGAGCCAGACGGACAGCGTGGCTTCCTGGCGGGATGACAAGCGGGATGGCAGAGGTTTGGGGGACACCAGGGACACCGGGGGGATCCCCCACCCGTCTCACCTGCTTCAGGACCCGCAGCGTGGGCGTCCCCAGGGCGGTGGCGGTGACCATGCCAGGATGATCCAGCTGTGTCCGTAGGGATAAGGAGAGCCCGGCCACCACCTGGGCACGGAGCTCTGTCACCGTCACCTTCTCCTCGGACACCACCAGCGTCTGCTCCCCCAAGATGGAGTCGGAGAGCGGGGAGCGCACCTGGAAGCACCTTGTGAGTCCCCCAACGTTCCTCATGGCCACTGTGTCCCCTTCCCATCCTGTCCCAGCCCCTCAGTTCCCTCCCCCTCTGTATCCTGCCCAGCTCCCTCTGGGATCATTCCCAGCCCCCCAACTCCATCCCTGCAACCTTTCCACACCCCCAGAACTCCCTAAATTCCCACAAACAACCCCCTTTACCTCCACAGAGGTTACTCCGGGCTCCCGGCCCACCACCACGGCCCCCTCTTCCAGCGAGGCCACGCGTGGGTCCTGGACACGGGTCCGGGTGGCCACCAGGTGGGTGACATCCAGGAGCCACTCGGGGCCAGGCAGGTAGGACAGGTGACGGCCACCATCCAGAGGGTGGGCCACGAAGTGCGCCAGGACACGGAGCCCCGTGCGCTGGAACTGGGGCCGGCAGCCCCGCGCCCGCCGCTCCGGCTCCTCCGCGGGGTCCTCGGACTCCACCGTGCCACTGGGGACAGCAGGACAGGGTGACAAGAGTCCCAGGATGGGGTGACAAGTGTCACCAAGGGGCAGGGGAACAGGGATTGTAGGACAGGGTGACAGGAGTCTCAGGACAGGGAAACAGGGATCCCAGGGCAGAAGATCATGGCACAGGGTGACAAGGGTTCCAGGAAAGGGTGACGGGAATCCCGGGACACAGGAGTAGATGGGGACTCAGCAATGCATCCCCACACGTCAGCTCTCAGCCCCATTCCTGTCTCCCCCTTTTCCCACCATCCCATTCCGCAGGCCTCACCTGTCAGGCCCCCCAGGCAGTCTCCAGCCGCGGAGCTGCTCCAGGACAGGATCTCCCAGCTGGACACGGAGCGGGAGCAGTGGAGCCCAGACGGAGAAGCTCAGCTCCGCCCGCAGCCGGCGCGCCCAGAAATCCACGCGGGCCCCCCGCGCCCCCCGGCTCTCCTTGCCCCCCACGAACACCAGGTCGCAGGAATCCGACACCTGCAAGGGCACATGGAATTCCATAGGAATCTCCCAGGTGAGGTGGGATAACGAGGGGACAGCAGGACTCACCTGCAGCACCTGCTTGTCAGCGGATTCGCATCCCACGGGATCCGTGAGCTCAGACACTCCACCCCCCGCTTCCACAGCCACCAATTTCACCGGGATAACGCGGGGGATCCCGGTCAGCGGCGCCGTGTTCAGGATCTCCAGCTCCTGGAAGCATGGCGGGATGAGCGGGCGCTTCCCACGGGATGGAGGGCCGGAACGGGATGGGGGCACCCACCTGCACCAGCGGGACGAGGGCACGGATGTCCCGCTCCGACACCTGGATTTCCCAGACCAGTTTGTCCTTCTGCGCCTCAGGATCCTGGCCAGGATACTCCACCTGCCACGTGAGGGGCCGTGCTGGCGCCAGCCCCCCCGTCCCATTTTCCACAGCCACATCCAGGTGCAGGAACGCGGCCGGCTCAGACACCCTGCGGCAGCGCACCGGGATCAGGGTGGAGCAACCCGCAATTCCCGCCGGGATTGGGGTGCTGGGATATTCCCTACCTGGAGCTGTCGGGGATGGCAGGGATGTCCCCGAGCCGCCGGCACGTCACCACGGCCGTGGAGTGCTTGGGACCACGGGAACGCTCCAGGTGCGCGCTCCAGGCGCTGGGAATTGCGGGGCGCACAGAGAGCACCTGCAGGCCCTTCTTGGCCTTGATCCTGCAGGGACACACGGCGTCCCAGGGTGTCACTCAGTCACACAGTGTCACATAGTGTCACATGCTGTCACACAGTGTCAGATGGTGTCACACAGTGCCCCAAAATGTCACACAGTGTCAGATGGTGCCCCACAGTGTCACTCACAGTCACACAGTGTCACACCGTGTCTGATACTGTGAGATGGTGCCAAATAGTGTCACACAATGTCACAAAATGCCACACAGGGTCTGATGGCATTACACACTGTCAGATGCTGTCACACAATATCACTCAGTGTCACATGGTGCCAAATGTTGTCACATAGTGTCACATACTGCCACACACTGCCACATAATGTCACACACTGCCACACAGTGTCACTTACAGTCACATGGTGTCACTCACAGCCACATACTGCCACACAATGTCACACACTGCCACACAGTGTCACTCACAGTCACACCATGCCACACACTGCCACACAGGTTCCCCCACTGTCCCGGTGTCCCCATTGTCCCCGCTCTCACCGCAGGGTCAGGCTGTCGGCGGTGAAGTTGTGGCGCAGGGCGATGCTGGCCGTGAAGCGCTGCCCGGGCCGCAGGGGGACACTGGGGACACGCAGCAGCACCTTCTCGTCCAGCCGCACCTCCTGCTGCCGCTCCGGCTCTCCCACCCGCAGCTCCAGCATTCCCAGCAATCTGGGAGCCTCCCGCTCCCGGTCCCCGCACTCCCCCACGCTGTAGCGCAGCTCAGCTGGTTCCGGGCGCTCCGGAGGCTCCGCGGAGTCGGAATCTCGCCGGTGGCTCCGGTGGGAATGGAGAGATCCAGGGGAGAACCAGCGTGGAGGGATCTCCAGCTCCACTACGCACACGCCCAGCGGGGCCTGGAGGAGAGAGGGGATCCCGGGATTAGGGTGGGGGGGAGCTGCGGGTCCCCAAGGTCCCCAGGGTGGCACTGACCTGCAGGTGACACGTCCCCCGGGCCACCCGCCCGCGCTGGTGGGCATGGAGGGTGACGCAGGGGAGATCCCGAGCTCTGGAGTGATCCCAATCCCTTGGGGCATCCCAGTTCTCAGGGTGGTCTTGCTGCACAGGGTGGTCCCGGTCCTTGGGGTGGTCCCAGTTCTTGGGGTGATTGTGGATACCAGGGTGGTGCCGGTCTTTGGAGTGATCCTGGACTCCATGGTGGTCCCGCTGCTCAGGGTGGTCCTGGTCCCTGGGGTGGTCATGATCCCCAGGGTGATCCCGGTTCCTAGGGTGATTGCGGACCCCAGGGTGGTCCTGCTCCCTGGGATGATCCCAGTCCCTGGGGTGACCCTGGCCCCCAGGGTGGTCCCGGACCTCAGGGTGGTCCCAGTCCTTGGGATGATCCCAGACCCCGGCGTGATCCCGCTTCCCGGGCATCCAGTCAGGCCCCTGCAGATGGAAGAGGACGCGGGCCACGGGCTCGGCGGGGGACACGGAGCTCTCCAGGGACACGGCACGGATGGCCCAGGCTGCCGAGCCAGGGGCGCTCTCCATGGGCACCTCCTGCAAGGACACCGGGATGGTGGCGGGGCCTGGGACACCCTGGAGTGGCCCAGGGGTCACAGGGGTCCCGGTTACCTGGCGGGTGCTGAACGGGGGGTAGGTGGCCTGGACCAGGGGCTGGGATCCGGCACGGAGCAGCAGGAATGTCTCGGAGCGGGTGTGCAGGGAAGAGTTGGGGGCCACATCCTGATCCACCCTCTGCAGCCGGTAGGACTCGGGCACCCCAAGGACCTCCAGCTCCGCCGGCAGGAACACGGGATCCGGGGGGTCCCCATCACCCCTCACTGCAAGGACAAGGATGTGCCACATCCCGCAGGGACACAGCGGGAATGGGGTGCGCTGGGGTGGCAAGTGGGGGTCTTTGTGCCCACCTTTGTGGCACACACAGGGTGACCCCCTTTCCTGGGCCACCCCATTCTGAGGTCACCCCATCCCTGTGTCAGGACTGGGGGGGCCACTAAGTTCTCCCAGCCCCGGCTGTTCCCTGCGGGAATGTGGGGAGAGGGTTGGAACCGCGTCCTGCAGGGTGGGATCCAGGCTCGTGGTGCCCAGATCAAAGGGATCCCTCATCACCGGGAGCAGATCCCACCTGGATGCCCGGGCAGCGCTTCCTCACGGCTGGGAACTGATCCCACCTGGGCGATCAGGTGTGCGGGGAGAGGCGAGGCAGATCCCGGGATCCGGGGGGAACGGGAGTCCCTCGGGCGGCGGGTTCCCGTGGGGATTGTGGGGAGACTCCTCCCCCCTCGAGATCCCAGCGGATCCCACGTTCCCCGGGTGACCCCCTCGGGATCCCAGGCGGTGGAGGGGGCGCGGATCCCGGAGAACGCGGGGAAGGAGAAGGGGGGGGGTGAGGTCGCCCCGACTCCCGGGATCCCGGCGGGAGCAGATCCCGGCGGAATGGAAGGACCCCGAACGCGGGGAAAGCGGAGAATCGAGCCGGGTCGCGGAACCGCGCGGGAACGGATCCCAGCAGGACGGCGGGGGGGGTGCGGAGCGGGGCCGGTGCCGTACCCGTTCCCGGTGCTATTCCCGGTGCCGTTCCCACTTACCCAGGCGGCAGAGCAGGGCGGCGGCCAGCAGCGCCAGCCGGGGCGCCGGAGCCATGGCCGGGGGGCTCGGTCCGTCCGCCGGTGCCGCCGGTGCCGGTGCCGCCGGTGCCTCCCGTCGCTCCGGTGGTGCCTCCCGTCCCTCCGCCCCCGCGCCCAGACAATGGGGCCGGGGCGGGACCGGCACCGGCGCCGCCTCGTCCCGCCGGGTCCTAAAGCCCGGCCGTGCCCGGCGCTCCGGCTCCTGCTCCACAGCCCGAGGCACATCCCACCCCGTTCCCCATTCCCAGCCCTGCTGCCCCTCCTCATCTCACCTCGCTCCCCATTCCCAGCCCTGCGCCCCAGCCCCATCCTCATCCCACTTCCTATCCCCATCCTCACACCATTCCCCATCCCTATCCCTGCTCCTCACCCCATTCCCATCCCCACCCAGCACCAGACACCCCAGGCCACACAGAGACCGCCGGAGCTGGGCAGGAGGGTGGGAATTCTTCCCCCTGTTCCACCGGGGTACTGGGGACATGGGAAGGATGAGGACATCCATGGCCAGGGGCACAGAGTGAGCGGGAAGCACAGCAGGAACAGCTGGAGGCCCGTGGGACCCTGGCATGGATAAACCACCCTCCTTCTCCTCCTCTTCCTCCTCCTCCTTTCCCACCCCCAAATGGACTGAGGGGGCCAGCTCTGAGCCTGACCCCCTTCCCATGGGAAAGCAAGGGGGCTGGGCCGGATAAATCCGTCTTTATTCCAAACCACGTTATCAAAACCGTTTAAAAAGCAGCTTAAAACCCAAAACCTGACAGTGGGGGGACCCTAAAACGAGCAGAGGCCCCGGGATGGAGAATGGGATCCCCTCTGCACCCCTAGCCGGCTGGGCTGGGACAACATCCCCAGCGAGCAGGGAACATGGGAGCTCTTCTCCTGGATTTGAGGCTCGTGGGGGCTTTTGGGGTGAAGGCACTTGTGGTGAGGCACAGCCCCCGATTTTGGGGTGCTCCCAGAGGGATCGGGGGCTCCCAGGACCCCTGGGAGAACTGGGAAGCAGAGGAGGGGGTGCGGGGGGACACATGCTTGGGATGCTTGGGATAACGGAGCCAAGCTTTGGGAGAGCTTTAGGGGAGCTCAATCCTCTCGGTTCCGGGGCCCCCCGAATTTCTGGCGCCGCCGCAGCTCCTCCACCTTCCACTCCAGGCTCCGCACAGCCGCATCCAGCCGGGAGCTGGGATCCGGGGATGCCACCAGGCTGCCCAGCAGGGCATAGAGCACCCACAGGCCTAGCAGCATTCCCGCCTGCACCGTGGGGCTCTCTTGGGAAGTGGCCACATGCAGGAAGGCTCCGAGGAAAAGGAAAACCTTCACCCCACGGAGCAGCGGGAGCAGCAGCCCTCGGAGCTGGGACAGCACCCAGGATCCCACCAGGGCGGCCACTGCCCACAGGAGCACCCTCTGCACTTCTCCGGGAGCCAGCGCCGCCGCTCGGACCAGCCGGTGGCCTGGGAATGGGATCTGGGAGTCAGTGGCGGCAGTGGAACCGGGAATGGGGGCGGGAGCTGTCCCACGGGGTGAACCCCACTCACCGTTGATGCTGAAAGCGGCCAGGAGATCACCCAGGATCCCACAGAGCGTGGTCAGGGCTGCCGAGATCCCGGAGGAAACGATCCAGAGGATAGCGGAGAGGCTCTGCGGAGAAAGATGTGGATAAGGGAGTGGGAAAAGAGGGCGTAGACCCCCATGTCCCAGGGAAGGTTTGGGAATCAGGATCCCACCTCTGCCACCATCCGCAGGGGCTGGGGTCCCACCCAGTTTTCCAGGGTGTCCCAAGCAGATCTTCCCAGCCGGAGCAGCAGGTCATTGGAGGTGACGGCGTGTCCCCGGAACCCCTCCTGGCCATCCTTGGCTCCGTCCCCCGCTGATCCCATGAGGAATGGGATCCACAGTAGCAGGGCCAGCAGGGCCTGGTGCCCCACAGCACTCCCCATCCTGGGTCCTGGGATCTGTGGGGAGAGGGAGAGCTGGGGGTGCTGGGAGGCGGAAACCCTGCTGGTTTGGGGGTCCGCTTGCTGGTTTGGGGGTCCCCCCAGCGGGAGGGGAGGGTGGAGGCCACACAGCCCAGTTCCACCCCCCCCTCAGCACAGGCCTGGGTGTCCTGGCTATTTTTGGGATAGACAAGAGCCAGCGGGGACATGGCCAAGGGCACCGGGCCTGGCTGGGAAGGGGGGGCACCCCTTCCCAAAGGAGGGAGCGGGGCGCTCCGGGATGGGACACAGCCACCACTACCACCCCTGAGAGCCCCCGAGCTCCCCACTCTTCCCCAGTCCCCTCTGGGGATCCCCCCAACCCCTCTGTGCCCAGCCCCTCCCAGCTCCCCCCATCCCCATGAAACGCCTGATCCCCCCCTGTGCCCGGCCGCCCTTAGGGCTCTCCACCCTTCACGATCCCCACAATCCCCCCATGATCCTTCCAATCCCTCCTGGATCCCCAAATCCCTCTGAGCGCACCCCACCCACATCTCCCCGGTCTCCAGGATCCCCCTGATCCCCTCAGAATCCCCCAAGTCCCCCCTGTACCCACCTCCCACAGTCCCCCCCCCAACCCCTCAGGATCCCCCCGATTCCCCCAGGAACCCCCACCGCAGCTCCCCCACCCCGCCTATCCCCCCCCCCGGACCGCCCCCGCCCATTTTTCTCTCCATTTTCCCCAGGTTTTCCCCGATTTCCCCCCGATTTTCCCCGAATTCCACCCCCCACCCCGGGGTCCCCCCCGACCCCCCCCTCACCGGGGCTTCCCTCGGCTCCGCCGCGGGGCACGCCGGGAGCTGTAGTCCCCGGGGCCGCCGCGGTGCATGCCGGGAACGCGGTCACCATGGCAACACCCGGAGGCGGGCGGCGGCGCGCGGTGCACGCCGGGAGGCGCCGTTCCCGCCGGCGGGGGGAGCGCGGGGGATGCCGGGAGCGCTTCCGGTTCCGGCGGCGGCGGCGGGGCCCGCGTGAGCGCTCGGGAGCGGCGCGGGGGGGGCCGCGCGCGCCAACCGGAACCGGAACCGGGACCCCGGACCGGAAAGGAGAACCGGAAACAGCCTCGGAAGGGCAGCGGGGCCGTAACCGGAGCGCCGCGACCGCCCGGCCTCCGCCATGGCGCTCATCTGCTCCAGTGAGTGCGGAGAGAGAGAGCGGCCGCGGGAGGGGGGGGGGGTCGTTAATGAATGGGGGCCCCCGGTCTGCGGGGCGGGGACAGCCGGGGTCACCGGGGGATCACCGGGCAGGGCGTTCCCAAAGCCCCGCTCCCGTCCCATCCCATCCCTCCGTTTTACCCGGCAGTTTCCAACGAGGTCCCGGAGCACCCGTGCGTGTCGCCGGTGTCCAACCACGTGTACGAGCGGCGGCTGATCGAGAAATACATCGCGGAGAACGGCACCGACCCCGTGAACAACCAGCCCCTGTCCGAGGAGCAGCTCATCGACATCAAAGGTGCCGGGGGCGGGATGGGGAATGGGAACGGTGCTCCCGGGAACAGCGGCACTCCCGGCGGAAGCGGCTCCGGGGTCGGGAACGGCGGTGCCCGAGGTGTTTTGGGGTTTGCTGAGGGTGGCCGTGAGATGCCGAACTCCGCTGTGGAGGTTGGGAAAGGGAGGGATAAAGGCAGGGGGGGTGGGAGCGCGGGGATCCAGAGGGAGATCGAGGCCATGGATGATGTGCCCGCCCTTCTTCCAGTCGCGCACCCGATCCGCCCCAAACCCCCCTCGGCCACCAGCATCCCGGCCATCCTGAAAGCCCTGCAGGACGAGTGGGTGAGTGCCGGGGGGGCGTGGTGCGGGGCTGGGCTCCCGGCGTTCCCCGGCTGACTCCGGTGCTTCCCGGCAGGATGCCGTGATGCTGCACAGCTTCACGCTGCGGCAGCAGCTGCAGACCACGCGCCAGGAGCTGTCCCACGCCCTGTACCAGCACGATGCCGCCTGCAGGGTCATCGCCCGCCTCACCAAGGAGGTCACTGCCGCCAGAGAAGGTGACAGGGACGCGTGGCATTCCCGGGAAGGGGCGCTGGGAAGTGCTTTATGCCAGTTTCCCCTTAAACTTGTGTCTTTGCAGCTCTGGCCACGCTGAAGCCTCAGGCCGGGCTCATCGTGCCCCAGGCGGTGCCATCGGCTCAGCCCAACGTGGCTGTGAGTCCCTGCTCCCCATCCCGGCCCTTGTCCTGCTCCTTCCCAACCCTTTTCCCACTCGTTGTGCCCCAATTCCCTCTCCGCATTCCCTGTCTCTCCATACCTCACAGGGCGCTGGCGAGGCCATGGATCTGGGAGAGCTGGCAGGAATGACCCCGGAGATCATCCAGAAGGTAAGGGGGGATCTTCCATGTGTCCCTCTTGCCACCTTCCCATGGTGGAATTCCTGGTCCATGCTCACCCTCTGCTTGTTTTCCAGCTCCAAGACAAGGCGACGGTGCTGACCACGGAGCGTAAGAAGGTGAGTGCCCTTCTCCAAGGATTCCGTGGGAGCCGGGATGTGCCGTGCTCCAGCAAAGGCTGACGTTTATCCCTGTTTTTTCCAGAGGGGCAAGACGGTCCCGGAGGAGCTGGTGAAGCCGGAGGAGCTCAGCAAGTACCGGCAGGTGGCCTCGCACGTGGTGAGTGCCTGGATGGGAAAGGACTGGAAAACTCTCCCATGGAGCTGGGAATTCCCTCTCAATTCCCTCTGGGAACATTTTCCTGCCGGTGGCGTTAACGTGGTGTGCTCCTCCCTCACACAGGGGCTGCACAGCGCCAGCATCCCGGGAATTCTTGCCTTGGATCTGTGTCCTTCCGACACCAACAAGATCCTCACTGGTAAGGGACCTTTCCTGGGGATTTCCCACCTGGGAGTGGGTCTCCTTCCCTTTGTTACCAGGAATTTGAAGAGGATTTGTGGGTTGGCCCCACACTCCCATCCCAACGCTTCCCGCTCGGTTTTCCAGGTGGGGCCGACAAAAACGTCATCGTGTTCGACAAGAGCTCGGAGCAGATCCTGGCCACGCTCAAGGGCCACACCAAGAAGGTCACCAGCGTCGTCTTCCACCCATCCCAGGTGCACCCGGCTCTTCCCTCATTTCCAAGATGCCTCAAATTTGGATGTTGGCACCGTTCTTTGGTGGAATCTCCCATCGGGAGCTCTGGGAGAGCAGAATTCTTCCCATGTGAACCTTCTTCCCATGTTGTCCTGCTGTAGGACTTGGTGTTCTCAGCTTCTCCCGACGCCACGATCCGGATCTGGTCCGTTCCCAACGCCTCCTGTGTCCAGGTGGTCCGTGCCCACGAGGGCTCTGTGACCGGGCTCAGCCTCCACGCCACGGGTGATTACCTGCTCAGCTCCTCGGATGACCAGGTGAATCCCTCACCTTCCCACCAATCCCACCTCTGCTTCCCAGCCCTTCCGTATCCAACACTCCTCCTCTCTCCCAGTACTGGGCTTTCTCGGATATCCAGACGGGCCGTGTCCTCACCAAGGTGACGGATGAGAGTTCCGGATGTGGTAAGGCCTGGAGTTGATTATCCCCATCCTGGGGATCCCTTGGCTCCTGGAGTTCATGGGAACTCCTTTTGTGGGGGTGTATGGGTAGCCTTCCTAACCTTCCTGAGTCTTCCCAACCTTCCTGAGTCTTCCCAACCCTTCCACTCCCCCCAACTCTTCCAACCTCATCAACCCTCTTGAGCCTTCCCAGCCTTCCAAATCTTCCCAGCCCTCCCAGTCTTCCCAAGCCTCTGAGTCTCCGGCTGTCTCCGCAGCTCTCACCTGTGCCCAGTTCCACCCGGATGGGCTCATTTTTGGGACAGGAACAATGGATTCCCAAATCAAGATCTGGGATCTGAAGGTGAGAGCTAATGGGAATGTATGGGAACAGGGGGTGGTTTGGGGATCAGTCCCAAGGAGCGGGACTTTGAGGAACGTTTTTGGAAGTTTTCTCCAAAAATGCCAAGCTTCCAGCTCCAGAGCAGCCGCTGGCGGCACCGTGACCGCACAGGTCAGTTGGGAACGATGGCGCATTCCAGTGCCGCGATTCCCTCTGCCCACCTTATCCCCAGGAACGCACCAACGTGGCCAACTTCCCGGGACACTCGGGCCCCATCACCAGCATCGCCTTTTCCGAGAACGGATACTACCTGGCCACGGCAGCCGACGACTCCTCGGTCAAGCTCTGGGATTTGAGGAAGCTCAAGAACTTCAAGACGTTGCAGCTGGATAACAACTTTGAGGTGGGTGATGTCCCTTTTTCCCTCCCTCCCTCCCTCCACGGCCTCTCTACTCCAGGGGTTGTGGCATCCCAAAAAAAGGCTGTTTGGAGCTTTCCCAACACCTCGTTGTGCTTCTTCTCCGCAGGTGAAATCCCTGATTTTCGACCAGAGCGGGACCTACCTGGCACTGGGCGGGACCGACGTCCAGATCTACATCTGCAAGCAGTGGACGGAGATCCTCCATTTCACAGGTGAGGGGTTGTGGGAATCATGGAAGTGGCCGGGGTGGGAATGGGACAAATCCACTCGGAGTTGTGACCGTGGATTGTTTCCTGTCCCCAGAGCACAGCGGCCTGACCACGGGAGTGGCCTTTGGCCACCACGCCAAGTTCATCGCTTCCACAGGCATGGATCGGAGCCTCAAGTTCTACAGCCTGTAGCCCTAGAAGTGGGGCTGGCATTTTTTGGGATGTGGGGCGGGAGGTGGGTGGGAATATCCATGTGGGATTATCCAAGTGGGATTAAGCCCCTCTGTTGTAGCTGTTGGCACAGGGGAAGTCGGACATCACCTTCCCTGTGGCTCCACGAGTTTATTGTTTAGTTTTCTCCCCAATTCTGTGTGTTTTCTGCCTTTAGATTGTTTTGTGCTTGTAACTGGTTTGACAAAAAACCCCCAATCCTGGTGCTGGTGGAAGTTTGAGGCCAGGACGTGTGGAAGGAGGGAGGGAAGGGAGCACTGTGCAGGTTTTGTAAGCAGTTACTTAGTTTCAGTATGGAAATAAAGAATTATTCCCTGTCATCCCACCTGGAAGAGGCTCCTGTGAAGGGCTGGGGTGTAGCAGGGTGGGATTTGGGAGGCTGTGGCTGCTTCCAGTTGGGGAATGGGGATGAGGGACCCACTTTCCCCCCCTCCTAAGGACAAACCACCCTTAGAGCCGTGCTGTGCACTGGTTTATTTTTCCAGCTTTCCCAGAGAGAGCAGCGGCATCTGGGTAGAGGCAGGAGCTGTGAGGACGAAGAGGAGGAGGAGATAACTTCAGGGGAGGAAGGGGGTTTTGGGATGAAGGGGTTTTTAGGGAGCAGAAGGCACTCACCCCTCAGCCTCTCTGCGGAGTTCCCCCTCCCTTGGGAACGTCGGGAAAGATGATGCATCCCTGGGATGTGACTGTCCCCACGCCATCACCTGTGCTCCTGTCCCCCGGAGACCTCCGTGCTCCTGTGGGGAGCAGCAGGTTGGCTTGGGAAGAGGGGGACACACAGCAATTCCCCCCCAAACCCCTGGAGGCTCCCAGACTCACGTGAGGGCACTCCCAGCTGGCAGGAGGGCCGGCAGGGCTCTGGCTGGGCCAGGTGGCACACGGAAGCGCTGCAGGAGATGTACACCTGGGAGCCACGGGAATGCCAGCGTCACCTGGGGATCCCCAAAAAGGGTCCCCACAAGCTTCAAGGGACCCCCCAAAAAGCACCCCCAAACCTTGAGGTACTCCCAAAAGCAGTGTGAGCTTCTCAAAAGGGTATGACCCTGGGAGCAGGGGTAGGTGTTGGGATGGGGGATTCCCAACACTGAAGGATTCCCAACAAGGAGGGATTCTGGGGGGGACCCCCTCACCTCCCCCTCCAGCACAGCCATGCCAGAGGTCTCCACGAAGGCAAAGGTGGAGATGACAAAGCGCTGGTAGTGGCTCGGGAAGGGCAGCTCTGGAGAGGCCGGACCCATGGGAATCAGCCGCGTCCTGTAGTTGTCCCCTTGGAAGGGACACCTGGGCAGGAAACAAGGACACTGTCAGCACAGTGATACTCCCTCCCCCACTTCCATCTTCCCGTCCTTTTCCACTCACCCCTCCACCAGGATGGGCCACTGGGGCTGGGATGTGGCGTGGGAGCCGGGGGAGGCCCAGCAGTGGTGCAGCACCAGCACCAGATTGGGATCCGTCTTCTGGAGCAGCCGGACTTCCACGTAAATGGGGTCCCGGAGCACCCTCACCAGGGGGAAATCACCCACAGGGTGGTAGGAGCTGTAGGATTCGTCTGCAGGAATGTTGGGAGGGGTTGAGCGGGATGGGGAGCGGGATAGGGAGTGGGATAGGGAGCACTGACCGGTGGCGATCCGCAGCTGGAGCCCCAGCGGGCCCGGCATGGCCAGGGGGGCGGCCGTGGGGGGCACGGCCACCTCCACTCCCAAGGGAAGGAGGTCACTGGCGTTGTAGATGCATCGAGCTCGGAGACTGGGGAAAAGAGGGAGAGAAAAGTGGGAGACTCCCGAATCCTCCGTCAGCCCCCTCAGCCCGAATTGTGGGGACACCACCAAGGACGTGGCCGGAGCGAGGAGTGGGTGGATCCAAGGGGGACTCTGGGCTCTCCGCCCGGATTTTCCCTTACATGTAGACGCTGTCCCGGGTGATGGAGCCGCGGGGGGATCCCTGGATGTCGATGGTGGAGATCAGCTGGTTCTCATAGATCAGCTTGTCCTCGATCACCTGTGCAGGGAACACAGGAATGGGAAACATCCTGAGGGATACATGGATCAGGATCTGAGGCAGGAGGCAGCGTGTGGGTGAGTTCTTTATCCTGAAGTTTTGGAGGGGGGAAAATGTGGGACTGGGAGCATCCTGGGGGCCACTTCTATCCTGAAAGGACCCCACCATGCCCACCTTGGGCTGCGCTTGGGGTTTTCCCACCCTACCTGGACAGTGGTGCCGCAGTGGGTGACCGGGAAGCGGAACATGACGAAGGCCTCGGACACATGGAGGGGCTCACAGCCTGCCTGGCTGCTGGCCAGCCGCACGCTGTCCAGGTTGTATGGCGGGGCCACCATTCCCCGCGGGACCACCAGGACGAAGTGTCCCTCCAGCAGGCACTGCACGGTGGCTGCGACACCACAGAGAGGCTCCGTCACCCTTGAGCACCCTCTCCCAGGGCCGGGGAGGGATTTTGGGATGTGCCTCCGGGTGTCCTACCGGTATTCCCGTAATAGCAGGGGGTGGCACGGTCCATGTCATCGTAGCAGCATCCGGCCTGCAGGCATCCATCCCGTCCCTGTGGAGCCACGCACGCCATCCGGCCCACCGGCACCTGGCACTGCTCCCGTGTCAGCTGCATGCCTGCAGGGAAGCAGAGAGGGGGCACAGCATGGAATCTAGGTTGGAAAAGCACCTTGAGGCCGTTTCCCATTGTCCCGGCGTCCCTCCATCCCATCTCCCCGCCTTACCTGCCCCGGCTGAGGGGTAGAAGAGCGCAGTGGACTGCAGCAGGGTGGGCTGGGAGTGAATCCCAGGATGCAGCAATCCAGGCTGCGGCTGCAGCCCTGGGCGGCCCAGGCCCGGCTGGGGCTGAGCCTGGAGTCCAGGACTGAACAAACCCGGCCAGGACGGCAGTCCTGGGCGCACAAAAGCCGGGCTGGGATGGCCGGGATGGAGCAGCCCAGCATGGCCTTGGAGCCCGGTTTGGGAGTTGGAGTGATGACTGGGACGAGAAATTCCTGGCTGGTTTGAGGGCTGAGCTCCCGGGCGCAGGAATCCTGCTGGAGTCTGGGCACCAGTGGGGATCAAGCCAGGCTGGCTGTGGGATACAAGCCCGGGGCGAAGCCCTGGTTGGTTTTGACCCCTGGGAGGGTTTTGGGATATGAACCCTGGACGAAGTTGCCCTGGTTGGTTTTGACCCCCAGGCTGGTTTTGGGATCCAAACCCTGGACGAATTCCTGGTTGGTTCTGACCCCCAGGAAGCACCATCCCAGGCTGACTTTGGGATACTGACCCTGGGCGAATCCCTGGTTGATTCTGACCCCCAGGAAGCACCATCCCAGGCTGGTTATGGGATACTGACCCTGGGCGAATCCCTGGTTGGTTCTGACCCCCAGGATGCACCATCCCAGGCTGGTTATGGGATACTGACCCTGGGCGAGTCCCTGGTTGGTTCTGACCCCCAGGATGCACCATCCCAGGCTGGTTATGGGATACTGACCCTGGGCGAATCCCTGGTTGGTTCTGACCCCCAGGAAGCACCATCCCAGGCTGGTTATGGGATACTGACCCCGGGCGAATCCCCGGTTGGTTCTGACCCCCAGGATGCACCATCCCAGGCTGATTATGGGATACTGACCCTGGGCGAATCCCTGGTTGGTTCTGACCCCCAGGATGCACCATCCCAGGCTGACTTTGGGATACAAAGCCTGGACGCAGGTGCCCTGGCTGGGTCTGACCCCCAGGGTGCACCAAACTGGGATGGTTTTGGGATACAAGCACTGGGCGAAGGAGCCCTGGCTGGCTCTGCCCCCCGGGCTGTGGGGACTGCACTCCCGGGTGGATGAAGCTTCCCTGGATTTGGGTGACAGGACGAACCCCACCAGGCTGGGACAGAAACCCCGAGTGAGCCGGACTGGAATGGTGCCAGATCCCGGGAAGCTCTGGATTGGTCTGGTGCTGTCCCACAGTGTGAACCTGCTCCAAGTGGTCTCGGGATGAGAGCTGGGATTCTGCGAGGGTGAGGGAGGACTCGGAGATGTGGTGCAGGAGGCCAGTGTGGGAGATCAGGAGTCCATTGTCCCGGCCCCGCTCCCGGTTTCCATTTGGGATCATCTCAGAGCCACCTAGCTTGGGGCAGGTCATGTTGACCTCGTAGGAGGTGACCGGGATCCCGCTGGACAGCAGCTCCTCCAGCTGCACCCGCAGGACATAGCGGTTCTCCTGTGGGGGGGGACACGAGGGACAGTCACCCCCATCCCGCTGGAGGGGACCGCGGAGGGGACGGCAGAGTCACCTTGAACAGGACATGGCAGCCCTTGTAGCCGGAGGAGAAGATGATGGAGCCATCCTCCCTGGAATTCAGCCAGTGGAGGCAGATGGAGCAGTTGGCCACATCAAAGCGGGAGCCAAATTCGTCTGGGGGGACACCGTGGACACAGGGAAGTGACACATCCAGGTCGGGCTCATCTCCTTGGGATCCCACCACCATGGAACACTCTGGTTTTAGGGGAATCCCAGGGAAATCCAGCACCCCAAGGGGACCCAGGGAGTCCCCCCACTCACCCAGGACCCTGAAGCGGACGGTGCGGCTGTGGGGCGGGAAGACCAGGAGCTGCATTCCCAACTCTCCGCAGTTGTACCGGTACTGAAGGAGCGCTACAGTGGCTCTGGGCCACGGGGACAGAAGGAAGAGGAGCAGGAGGAAGGAGCAGCTCTGTCCCATGGCGGTGGCACGGCCGAAGTACGGGGCTCTGCGGTGTGGATTTATATCCGGATGGCTGGGATGCGGGGGGGGATCAGGATCAGCTGATCCCGTGGGATGAGCTCTGCCCAGGGCTCCTCGCTCCCGTGCCGCTGGTGACCTTGGTGCCCCGGCCCTGTGGTCACCTCCCGTGGCTGTGTCACGGTGACCAGGGACAAACCAAGCTTATCCCACACTTGGAGACTCTGTCCCGGTGAACAGGGAGCGGAGCTGGTGCTGGGCGGGATGCCCAGCTGGATCAAGTTATCCAGGGGCAAAGGAGAAGGCTGGTGTGTGCCCACACCCCAGAGCCGGTGGGGACAGCAGTGACATCTGGACACGCCACTCCTGGGACAGCCATGGGACCAGGGGACACAGTGGCATGGCCCCAGTGATGTCTGAGGAAATCAGTCAGTCATCCCAAATCCCTGCTGCACCCTGGCTGTGCCCTGCTGGCAGTGCCACAGGGAATCCAAAGTCCTCCGTGGGCATTCCCTCCGCCTCCCTTTCCCCAAGTTTCTCTCCTGGGATTTATCTTTACTGTTAAACCCCTCCCCACCCTTCCCGGAGTGCTGGTCACGGCCACTCCCTGTCCCATGCCCTGGGTGGGGGAATGGGGTAATACCAGCTCCCAGGGGCACAGGGATCCCGGTGGGAAGGTGTGAGGAGCCGGGGGCTGGATGTGATTCCCTCAAACCTCCTGGGGAAGCAAGGGCAGCCGCAGAGAGCATGGTACATCCCCAGAGACACAGCTGGGCCAATACATGGCCACCAGATGTTCCATATGTGCCCCATATATGTCCAATATGTGTCTGAGCTGTATCCTATATATGTTCCATAGGTATCCAATATATATCCTATACATACATGTCCAATATATATCTGATACATACCCAACACATATCCCATGTGTCCAATATATAGGATATATGTATCCAATGCATATGTATATGGGTCCAGATGATGTATCTCCCACACATCTCCAGTGAATCTCCCACACATCTCCAGTGAATCTCCCAAATCTGTGCAGCCTTCGTCCCCCAGGAGCACAGGCAGCAGCCTCCAGTGACACTTTATTCCCCACAGTGACAATCCCGGTGACACTGACCCCCTTTTCCTCACCCCTCACAACTTCATGGCGGCAACCGATCCCAGCTGGAGCTCCAAGAACTGCAGGATCTCCCGCCAGGAATCCTCCTGGGCCCGGGCATGGGGCTGGGGCTCTCCCCCCCATGCCACCGGCCTCGGGGTGCCCCGGATGCTGGAGGTGCTGCACAGGGGGGATCCAGGGGGTTCGATCAGGTGCCCAGCGCCGGGATAGGACAGGATCCGGCCGCTCTCCGGTGGCATCCGCGCCAGGGCCAGCTCGGCGAAGAGCTTGCTGTTGAAGCTGCGGTCGGCCTCTCCCACCACAAAGAGGACCTTTCCCTGGATCTTCTCCACCGGGATGGCTGAGGTGCGGTAGGCGGGATCGCGGGGGTCGGCGAAGATGGCCGAGTTGTCCATGGCTCCCAGCTCGGTGAACAGGACGCGCTCGGTGTAGTAGGGGATGGGAGGGATGCGGAGCTCCTTGTAGACCAGCGGGTTTCCGTGCAGGAAGGCCGTGCCGTTGATCCACACCGTGGCCACCACCCGTGGCAGGAAGGCAGCCATGGCCAAGGCCACCTCTGCGCCTTTGGAGACACCCACCACGCCCAGGCCGGGTCCTCGGACCTGAAGCGAGAGGAAACTGAGCCAGCTGGGATAAGACACAGGGATAATAAATTTACTGGGACATCCCTGGTGCCAGGACAAGGGTGGCCTCATGGGATAGCTCCAGTCACCAGGACATCCCACTCACTGGGATATCTCCAGTCCCTGTGATGTTCCTGGTGCTCGGGACAACCCCAGGACACAACCCTGGTCACCTGGACATCCCACTCACCAAGTTGCCCCCAGTCCCCAGCACATCCGGGCTCACAGGTGCCTTTCTCCTCGCTCTAGGACTCACCTTGGGATGCTGGAGGAGCAGCTCCACCGCTTCCTCAAAGTATTCCAAGTCCAGCTGGGCCAGGACCCGGGGCAGGTCATCGTAGGCGAAGAAGGCGAGGGCCAGCACGGCAAAGCCCCGGCTGGCCAAGAGCCCCGCCCGGAACTCGATCAGCCCCCCTGCACCCCCAAACAGGTCGATGACGCCTGGGAAGGGGCCTGGACCTGTGGGAAGACAGGGAGAATGTCAGAGATGGGGAGCCACCGGCGCTGTCCTGCATCCCAGAGATTCTGTGGTTGGGCATCCCAGGGGCCACAAGATTCAGTATCTCGGGGGTGCAGGGTTGGGTGTTCTACAGGTCCTGAGGCCGGGCATCCTGGGGATCCCAAGGTTCAGTATCCTGGGGGTCCCAACTTTGGGCATCCCAAGACCCTGAGATCTGGGATCCCAAGGATCCCAAGACTGGGCACCAAGGGGTCCCGATGTCCATTATCCCAGGGGTCCCAATGTCAGACAACCCAGGAATCCTAAGGTTTAACATCCCAGGAGTCCCAAGGTTGTTCCCCAGGGGTCCCAAGCCTCAGTATCCCAAGGGAACAGTGGCTGGGTATCCCAGGGCTCCCAAGGCTTTGACATCCCGAAATTCCCCGATGCTCACCAGGAGGCAGGAATAGGGCGCCGCGGACCCTTCCCTCGCAGATGGGCACCCGCTGCACTCCGGGGCCCACGTACCAGCGCTCGGCCTCGCAGGATGCCAGCGGCTGCTCCTTGGGATCCGGGCCCAGGGAGAGCCCATCAAACACCTCCAGCCGGACGCGGAAGGGGCTGCCGGCCACATCCCGCTTGACCAGCCGTCGGAAAAGGGTGTCAGGCTGCAGGAACCACAAGAGCCCCATGGGCCAGACCCCGGAGTAGCTGCCCCCCAGGGCGGCATGGAGCCCGGGATCCACCTCTCCCGCTCCGTCGGCGCGGAAAAAGGCGCGGGATTGGAAGCACTCGCCCTGCTCGTCCTTCAGCCATGCCCGGAGGGTGACAAGCTGGGATGGGGACAGTCCCCGCACCCGGATCTGCACCGGCCGGTCGGCCAGCGAGGACTGCGGTGTCACTGTCACCTCCACCATGGTGCACCTGGGAACGGGAATCACGCGGACTGTCCCACAGGGATTGCCACGCCCAGGAGGGGGCTGGCGGCAGGGGACTGTCGCCAGGGATCCTCACGGGGGACCCCCAGGATGGGCTTTGTGGTCCAGATAGTCCTGCTGGCATCCCTCCTTCCCTGTCCCTACCCTTCCCTCCCGTGTCCCCACCCCGTCGTCGTCGCTGCCCCTTCTTTCCTGGTCCTTGTCCTCTCCTTCCGGGATCCCCGTCCCTCCTTCCCTTTTCCCTGTATCCCCCCCTTCCCTACCACCTCGCACCCTCTGACCCCAAACCCCCGCTCCAAAGCTCACCCGGCAGCCGGGACACCCCTTTTCCATGTGTTTCCCAGCCCCCGCATTCCCAGCACCCACCGTCCCCCACCCCGTCTCCTGATACCCTCCTCCCTGGGGCCGGAGCGGGGTGTGGATCCAAGCCCCAAAATCCCGAGTGCACCCCGCTCCCTCCTCTCCGTGCAGGCACAGCAGGCTGGGAACGGGAATGTTGGCCCAAATCCAGCCCTGGGAGGAGACACACGGTTCTCCCACATCCGTCCCACCAGGAAATCGGCCCCCAAAGCCCTGAGCTTCCCCTTCTCTTACCCTGCCAGGAACAGCTTGGGCCGTGGGCTCTGCACAGGGAGAGGCTCAAAGATTCCTTGGAAATCATTAACCCGGGAAGGGCGAGGGCAGAGCCCTCCTGCCTCATGACCCCGTGCCCGGCCGGCATCGGCCGCACCCCGAAATTCCTGCCTGTCCCCGCCTTCCCTGTAGCACCCCCTGATCCTGGACATGGGTGGGCCAACCGCCCCAGTTGTCACCCCAGGATGAAGCTCCAGGGCTGGCATTACCATTCCAAGGCTTCCCACTGCTTCCTGCAGCCCCATTGCCCACCCGGTGCCCCCCTTTGTCCCCCCATCCCAGCTCACAGCCATGCCCCTCCCCCCCCCCCAGGAATGCAGAGAGGGGTGTTCACAGGCCAAGAAAAAACAGGAATGTGAAGAAATCCATGTGAATTTCCCACTTCCAGCCCCACTGGGCTGGAATTGCCAGTGTTTCCCCTCACAGGAGGGTGTGTGACACCATGTCCCCTTCCTTGGTGACAGGCTCCGGGGCTCATTCCCAACGGGAATTCCCTCTTTGGAGAAGGGAGAATTGCAGGGAATGAGGGGCCATGGCACACTCTGATCCTAGGAATGCCTTAGGGAAGGCCCCAGCTGGAGCCACCTGTCCCCGGAGTCACTGGAAGCGAATCTGTTGCAGTACCTATTCATTTTTATGAGGGAAAGGCAAATTTGGGAAAGCAAAGTTCTGTTCCAGCCTCCGGCACTGGCCACATCCTGATCCCACAGGGACTGGGGGATCCAGCAGCTGGTTCCTGCGGAATAACAACCCCCCAGCTCTGCCCTGTTGTTTGTCTGACATTGAAGGTCCTGGCAGAGCCGAGGAAAAGTCCCTGGAAAGGAGCAGGATCCCGATTCCCGCCTCATTCCGTGGCCTTGCTTCGCCTCACAGGCGTCTTCTGGAGCAGGGCCAGCGTATCCCGCTTTTCCACCCGCCTCAGCTGCTTCTTCTTGGCCCGCTTGAGCTTCAGGGGGTTCCGGATCTGGGAAATGGGAGAAGGGGGGGGGGGCATTTCATGGAATCATGGGGTCCTGGAGTGGTTTGGCTTGGAAGGGACCTTAAGGATGATCCAGTTCCAGCCCCCAGCCACGGGCAGGGGATACCTTCCGCTAGTGCAGGTTGCTCCAAGCCCCATGCTGGAGCATTTCTGGGGATGGAGCAGAGTGCTGGGAATGAGGCAGGATGAGCATGGATGGCTCCCAGCTTCCCACCACCAAGGATCCAGGATTTAGGAGTGGATTTATCCCCAAACTAACCCCATCCTCACCCACACATGAGGCCTTGACCACACCCACCCCGAGCTCCCAGGTCTCTTCCCAATGGAAAAGCCATGATTCTCCCAGACAGATCCCCACCAGCACCACATTTTCCTTGCTCTACTACCCCATTATCCCTCAGTTCTGGTGTTCCCAAGCGTGGGAGAACACAGGGAACACTCTCCCAGCGTGCCCAGCTTTGCTGGGAATCTCCCAGTCCTCCCAGTATCCTCCAAAGATGGAGACAGGGAGAGGAACTGGAGCACATGAGAGGCTGATCCATGTGGGGGCTGGAGGTTGTGGGGTGCTCCCAGTGCTGTTCCCAGCTGGAAGAGGGGACTCACCACTTGGACAATCTCTGCTTTCCGCTCGTTTTCCAGGCGCCGCTTCAGGTTTTCCTCCCGCCGCCGCTTCTTTTCCTGTGGGAGCGGCACCAAAACATTCTCTGCAGATCCCTCCCTCTGGGATTAAACCCCAGCCAGCACTGACCCCAGCTCCAGTGCCCACCCAAGCATGAAATCTGTCATTCCAGCAGCTTTTCCACCCTGGGTGAGGTTGGAACTGACCCAGGGCGTTTATTCCAAGTCAGTGACTTGGAGCATGTGACCATCACTGGCTGGATTTGGCACCGGAACAGGGAATTCTCCATCCCAGCCGCCTTTTCCCTGGGTTCTGCCACAGCTCCAACAGCCGGGATGAGGGCAGAGACGTGGGATTGTGCTTGGGAAAGTCAGGAATTCTCCAGCTCCCGAGCCGTGTTACCTCTTTCTCCCTCTGCTTCGCCTCCTCCAGCTGCCGTGCCAGATCCCGGACCATCTTCTTCTCCTGCCTCTCCTTCATTTTCCGTGCCCAGGAGCTGCGGAGCGCCTTGTCCTGGATCATGTGGGAGAACCTGGGCGGGCACACGGGACGTGTTGGCTCCCCGAAAACCCCGGGATGCAGCCGGGGCCACTCCAGCTCCTCTCCAGAATCCCATGAAACTCCGCCAACCCCGGAGCATCCCACGGCATCCTCAGCATCCCCTCCCAAGTCATCCCCGTTACCTCTGGATCCTTCCTAAAGCCTGTGGATACCTCCGGAGCCCCCTCACAAAGCAGCCGACAGCCCCCCAAACAATCCTGTCCCCCTCAAAATTCCCCCAGACCTCAAGACCCCAAAAACAGCCCTTCTGGAGCCCAGAGCCCCCCCCCCATCAAAATCCCTGCCTCCCTTCCCACCTCTTTTTCCCGGGATCCTTCCACACCCGTCCCGACTTGGGCTTGCCCCGCGGGATGGCCACCGCCGCCTCCTGCCGCTTCTTGCCGCCTTTCCGCCGCCTCCGAGCCGCGGCGGCCCCGCTGGGCTCCTCGGGGATCGCTCCCGGTCCCGATCCCGGGCTGCCTCCGTTCTCCCTCTCCATGATCCACGCGGCGTCGCCGAGAGATAGCGTCAGAGTCACGCTTTCCGCTGAAGGCACCGGGGCTCCCCGCCCGCCATTTTTGTAGCGGGCAACACCCTCCCCTCACGGCGGCGGCCGCCATCTTGGTGCCGGGCAGCGCCGCCATCTTGGTGCCGGGCAGCGCCGCCATCTTGGTGCCGGGCAGCGCCGCCATCTTGGTGCCGGGCAGCGCCGCCATCTTGGTGCCGGGCAGCGCCGCCATCTTGGTGCCGGGCAGCGCCGCCCACCACGGGGGCCGCCGGTACCGGGACCGCCCGAACCCCTCCAAGCACAGCCGGGGCGAGCCCTCCCCCGCACCCCGAGCCACCCCCGGAGACACGCGCGGGCTGGGCTGGGGGAGGAGAGACCTTTATTGGGGGTCGAACACGCTGAGGGCATCCCAGGGGGCTCCCGCACCGGGGACCCCCCCCCCCCCGCCCGGGATGCGGCAGCACGTGGGGGGGCTTGGCCATGGCTACAGCGCCTGGGAAAGCAAAACCAGGGAAATCCGGGGAAATCTCTGGGAGGCACAGAGAAACCGCCGGATTGGGGCGGCCCTTCGGAGGGAGGAAGGGGGTGGATCAGCATTCCAGGGACTTGCAGGGGTTCCCGGGGATCCCCGCCTCCCTCACCAGCTGGGTGTATGTGTGCCGCCGGGCAGCGTCGTATCCAAACGCCAGCACCGCCACGGCCACGCAGAATTCCAGGAGGCCGAGGAGCACGAAGGTGGAATCCAGCCCGTTGCTCAGGCTCTGCAGGGAGGAGAGAGGGAATATCCCAGGATCCCCCACCTGAACAGGACCTGGATCCTTGAAATCCTGGCTGTCCGTACCTTGCTGCGTGTGTTGAGGCACCATTCCGGGCGCGTCTGGAAGGGTTTGGGGTTCTCGCAGCCGGGCACGTGCCGGGTGACGGCCGTGCCGTGGATCCCAGTGGCCACCAGCGTGCCCAGGACAATGCCCACGTTGACCACGCAGCAGGTCTTGACCTGCGGGAAGCACCCGGTGACACGGACCCCGGGAAGGGCTGCTTCCCACATGGATTATTAGACTGGGATCAAAGAACTCCTGGAGAAGGCACCCAGTTTTGTCCCACTCATCCCACAGTGATTCCAGAAGCCATGAGGGTCTCCTGGACCTTCCATCCCCCTCATCCCACAGTGACCCCAACCCCTGTCCTGTGCTCCATGTGGGAGAGCTGGGCACCTCCTGAGGGGGAGACTGGCCTGTGGATCCTGTGGGATGAATCCAGGCTGTGGAGGGGTCCCGGCAGCTGCTGGAAGGGACATAAGGAATGGGGGGACATGTTGTCCCTCCCAGCCTGGATCTTACCAGCACAGGGCTGTCTCTCCTTTCACTTTCCACCAGCAACGAGCCCGAGACCAGGAGCTGCTTGGAAAACAGCAGGAATTTGTGTCAGCAGCAAGGCACCCTTCCCTGTGTCCCTCCAGCTGGGAATTGGGGTTCAGGGATGCACAAGCACCCCAGAATGGGGGGGTTGTCAATGGAGACCTGGATATTGTCCCTAGTCCACCAGGATTCCCTGCTATTCCCATGTCCTCATCCCAACTTACCAGGATCCCAAGCCAGAAGAGGATCCCGCTGGCCACAGGGAGGGAAGGGTTCCTGTGCTCCGACGCTGTCAGGATGATCCCGAAGCAGATGTGGACGATTCCAGTGAAGATGTGGATGGTCTGGGGAAGGATGAGGGAGAGGGATCCCGATCCCGTTGCTGTGAGACACATCCCACCCCAATCCCACGTCACAGTGCCGGGAAGGGACTGGGACAGGCACCTGTCCCAATGTCCCCTCCACCCAGCAGGACAATCCCTGCGGATCCCCAATCCCTGCTGTGCCCCTGGAAGGCCATGTCTCACCCCCAACACCTTGGGATGAGCCCTCCGGAAGCCTTGTGTTTGGAATGACGTCCTGGCAGGCGCAGGCGTCTGGGAGCCCGAGGCCAGCTGGGCCGCCCGGGGATCCATGGCCGGGATCACCTCCGTGATGATCCTCACGCTGCCGGCATCGGTCACCGTGGTGGCCGCCATGGCCTGGGAACGAGCCCGGGAAGCTGAAGGAATTTCCCAGGTGCCTTCCTCCTCCTCCTCGCCACGGTCCCTTCACCGTCCGAAATCCCCGGGAGGCGCCGGCCGGGCAGGGACACGCTCCCGCTGCCCTTTGCTCCTTGCGGGAAGCGCACTCATGGAATTCTCGTCAGGCCCCTCTTGCTCAACAAGGCAGCTTTGCCAACGGAGGCTCCCAAAATCCTGCACGGGAAGAGGGAGGGAGGGACAAAGGAACCCCTCTCAGGGCTCTGCAGCCTTGGGAAGGGTTGGATGTTTTTCCCTCGGGATGCTCCCAGAGCCCCTTTTTCCCAGCGTTGAGCAAGTCCTTGCCATCCCAAATTGTGGATGCTTTGCTTGGGAATCACCCCTGCAATTAGCCCGGCACCTAACGAGGTGTTCACATCCTAACCCTGCCCACTTCCCAGGAAAAACACGGATGGAGACAGGAAACTTCATAAACCCCATCATAAAGGAAGCTCCTTTATTGCCATTTCTGGGAATTCTCCCTCCTCCATCCCTGTGGATTTGTCCCCAGTGAGGACACACAGGAGGGATCCAGGGATCCATGGCCGGCTCCGTCAGGAGCCAAAGGGAAAGGAGATGTCATTACTTACAATGGGAAGTGGGAGCTCGGGCTGGGAATGGAGCCACCACACATGGCGAGGGCATCCCGAGGGATTCAGAGGCCCCTTCCTGCCTCCATCCCTCCCTCCTCCCAGAAAATGGCCATGTCCTTTTCTCCAGGAGGGTTGGGATACCCCGTGCCGACCTGGAGGACCTCCTCAATTTTTCTGGATGTCTGATGTGTGCAGAATAGGAATTCCTTGGTGAAACAGGAATTTTTAGGGCCGGGATTCTGGCGTCACCCCAACACCTCTCTCTCTGCCTGGGAAAGGACAGGACCGTCCAGCCGAGGATTTCAGGAGCAGGTGGAGCAACTCTTGGAAGTGTTTCTTCCTTCTCTCTGGCTCTAGAGGGAGCTGAGAGGCCGGGTTTGGAAGCACCGCGCTTCCAGAGCTCGGGAGATGCTTCCGGCCCTGCTTAGATGAGGCTTGGAACAAGCGGGACTAGTGGGAGGTGTCCCTGCCCATAGCAGCGGGGTGGAGCTGGATGATCCTTAAGGTCCCTTCCATCCCAAACCATTCCAGGATTCCGTGCCCTCCCCGTGCTCCCGCCCACCAGGGAACGGGACACCCCCTCTAAAGTGGCTGAAATCACATCCCGAAAAAAGAGCTGGAAGAACAGACCTGGAAAGCAAAGAGCAGCGACCCTGGTCTCCATCCCGGCTCCGATGGCATTCCTCCATCCTGCATCCCCGATGGAAGCGAGCGCTTGGCCTTGTAAAGGGCTGCATCTGGCGGCAGGGCTTTCCAGGAAAAACATGGACATGGACGGGATTCAGCCTCTTCATCACGTTCCTGATGCCTCGGAGCCTTTAATTCCTGCTGGTGCCTCTTCCCTCTCCACACTCCAATCCTAACAATCCCAGGGATCTCATTCCAGCCCCAGGAAGGAACACTTGAGCCCCCATGGAAATTCCGGGATCCCCTCCTTAGCCTTTAGGCAGCCGGGGCATCCTCTGCCGTTATCCACGGCTCACATTCCCAGCCAAAACCACCCTGCACGGTGGATTTCCTCCCAAATCCGCCTTTCCACATTCCTGAAGTTCCAGCCTTGCAGCCAGAAACAGCCGTGGCTGGCCCCAGCCCCTAAAACCCCACTTTCCGAGCAAGTTATCCATGGAAAAAGCGCTTTCCCCCTTCCTTAATCAAGCCAGGTCCAGCTGGGGAATGGCAGGAGCCCAAGGTGGGATGTCGGGATTTGTTTTGGAAGGGGATTCCAGAGGAGGTGAAGCTTTGAAGGAGATGCAGGGAAGCGGCAAGGCCGGGTGGTGGAGCTTTCCAACCTTTTCTTTGCAGGAATTCTTGGCTTTGGAGATGGATGCAACACATTCCTTGGATTTTAACATTCATTTTCCCATTTTTTAGGACAAGCTTTGGATGGGAAGCCTGGCTGGATGCTCCGGTGGGGGGGATCAGCGAGACCCTCCCAAATTCCCTCCCACCAGCACAGGACAAACTTTACGAGCCCTTGCGGAACCCAAATGCTTTTTCCAACCCCAAAATCCGTGAGGTTTTTTTTTTTTCCCCAAGGAAAACAGATTATGATGGAGAAAAGCTCACCACAGAAAGTTGCTGCTTCCTGGGACAAACTTTATATCCCCATAAAAATACCAAAAGCCAACATTTTGCTTTGCTTCCAGGTGTTTCTGCTTCCCATGGGGCTCTCTCCATACTTATTCCAGGAAGAAAGTCATGTTTTCTGGGAGAAGATTCAGGTTTTTTGGCTTTAAACACCCCAGTGTCCATCCTGGATTGGGGAATCCAGAGCTGGGAGCAGGCGGGAGGTTTGGGGGGGCATCGCTGCCTGCTGGGGGGATCCGTACCTGGCATTTGGGACACAGTGCCATCGCTCCCAAACCCCGTCCCAGATGTGTCCGTCAACCCCTGCATGTGACATTCCAGCCTTTGATCCGTTCGTTCCCAGGAAAGCTCCTGAGGCTGCAGAAAAGTTCCAGTATGGAATGGGACCTTAAGCACCTTCCAGGTATAGGGTAGCCACAGCTTCCCTGGGAAATCCATTCCCAGGAATGCCTCACCACAATGCCTCACAATTCCTTCCCAATATCCCATCTATCCCTGCCCTCTGGCAGTGGGAAGCCACCCCCCCTTGTCCTGGCACTCCAGGCCCTTCCCCAAAATTCCTCTCCAGCTCTCTTGGGGCTCCTTTAGCTGCTGGAAGAGTCTTCCTGGATCCTTCTCTTCCCAAGAGGAAGATCCATTGGGACACCCCTGTCCAGCTCACAGTTCCCCCTTCCGGCTCCTCCAAGAGTTTTGATTTTCCTTAGGGATCATCACCAGCAGGGACACAGAACTCTTGTGATCCCTGGCACCTGCTATTCCCAACTCCTGGAAGTCCCCGCTTTCCCCCAGGACTGCAAATTCCTACCTAAAAATAAAGAAATGTTAAAACCCCACCACCACAGTTCCATGGAGCCTTCAATACTTACTCCAGCATTTTCAGGGAAAGCTGCACCCAAACACTGGGATACTCTGGGCAAACAGACCCTGGTGCCGGTGGAGGAGGAGGAGGAGGAAGCCTCCTTCCCAGGAAAACCCACTGGGAAAACAGAGAACTCGGATGGGAGGCAGGATGGCTTCGTGGTGGTCCCCACGGAGCCAGGAGAAGTCGGGATGCTCCGGAGGCGCAGGTGAGGAGCCGAAGCCGTAATGGGGTTGTGGCCACGGAGCTGAGCAGAGACAGCCTGTTCATCCCGCTCCCCAAAATCCCCAGGGCTTTTCCTACTGATCGGGCTCATTATTTTTTCAGAGCCAGGAGCAGAAATAACTGACAGGGAGTGAATAATCCATGAGGCTTTGGCTGAGCAGCCGGAGCATCGTCAGGGAGCGGGGAAAGGAGAAGGAAAACACTTCAGTCACCCCAAAACCTAAGGGAATGTTCAAGGAGGAGGTCACTGATCCCACTCTGGCACTCGAGGGGAAATTTGGGATTCCCAATCCCCAGAAATTAAGGGGATCTCCTCACAGGGCACTGGGAAGTCCCCAGGATGCTCCCACCCCTTGGAAAGTCAGCTCTGGGGTCTCCTTCCTCACCTCCATCCCACCTTTCCATTTCCACGAGCTTGGGATGCTCCTGAAATAACTTGATGCCACTGCTGGATGCTCATCACGACCTCGTTAAATCGTCCAGCATTCCCATGGATGCAGAATAATTATGGATGGACCTGTAACGAGCTTGTCAGGAACTGACAAACCTGGTCTGGCTCCAAATGATCCCAGGGTCCTTCACCTTCCCTGAAAATGAAGGGTTTTTTTGGGAATTGCTGCATGGATAAGGTTTGGGAGCACCCCTCAGCCAGGGTTGTGGGAACGGGGAGCACATGGCACTGGTGTCCCCGTGTCACCCCACGGAGCAGCCCCAGCCCCGGGGCAGCTTCTCCAGTGTTGGAAGAACCAGGATGTGCTGGCTGCTGGCTGTCCTGCTGAGCTAAATATAGCAGGACCTTGCTGGAATGTGGCAGGGGAGAGGGGGTTTGGGGAGCAGCATTCCCTCAGGAGAGCAAGTATTGAGGGGTTTGTGGGGCTGGAATTCCCTCAGAATCACATACCAAGGTTTAGGAGGTAGGAATTCCCTCAGGAAAGGGGTTTTGAGGGGTGGAATTCCCTCAGGAGAGAGCAGGTACCAGGGTTTTGAGGGGCAGAATTCCCTCAGGAGAGCAGAAGGCACTGGGGGTTTAGAGGAGCAAAAGTCCCTTGGGAGCAGGTGCCAGGGGTTTAGGAGAGCAGAATTCCCCCAGGGGTTTGGAGGGCACAATTCCCTCACGAGAGAGAGCAGGTCCCAGGAGCTCGGGGGGGGGGGGGGCAGAATTCCCTCAGGAGAGAGCAGGTGCCCCTAAATCAGGCGGGATGAGCCCCTTTCCTGAGAGACAGCAACTGAGGGGAAAGTGGGAAGCGTGGGGAAGCTCCCATGCTGCAAATTCCCAAATTCAGGAGACACAAGCCCGGAGAGAGCGTTTATTCCCAAGATAAAATAAAGCCAACAGGGAACAAGCCGAGGTAGATGCTCCGGTGACCCGCCCGGCTCCCGGCACACATCGGGGTCACTCCAAGCCACCAGACCCCCGGGAATTCCTGAACCCCAATGCGAGCGAACCCCAGCATCCCACCGGGGATTGACAGGCAGGAAGTGCCCAAGATTCCCCCCTGGAGAAGCCCCTTCCCACAGCAGCCAGCAAGTGGAGCCCCTCAGAGCAGGCCCAGGGGCACAAGGACAGGGAATTTGGGGGTGTCCCTGGCTTTTGGGAGGGGGACCAGCACATCCCGGCCGGCAGCACAGCGGGAGGAGGATGCCGTAGCCCTGGGATTTGGGAACGATAGAGGCAGGATCCCATTCCGACGTCCTCGGGGTCAGACTTCGGGAGCAGCCAGCTGCAACGAGACCGGGAGGTGTTTTGGAAAAGGGGCAGGATTTGGGAGGACCCCCCCGCCTCTCTCCCCCAGCACCCACCACCCCCGGGGGTTTGGGATCTCCTCCCCATTCCCAGAGCGGAGGGGTGGATGTTCTCTGGGATGCTCCCTGGGGATTGGGGTGGGATGTTTTCCCAGGGAGGGGACGCTGATGGCAGCGGGATGGGGGTTGTCATCCCGGGAGCCATCCCAATCCCAATTCAGCTCCTCTCCAGGATATTCCTTGGATCACCTCGCTGTAGCTGGGAGGCTGAGGCAGCTCCGTCGGTGGCACAGCCAGATCCACCCGGGTGGCACTGGGGACGATCAGCATGGCCTGGGAAACACACCGGGATTATGGGAGACACCGGGATCAGGGGAGGAGGTTTTTGGGATCCATCCCTGCCACCCCCCCAGTCCTACCTCGTTGGAGCTGAGGCGCGTGGCCCGGCACCAGAAATTGGCGGTGGCCACAGCGATGCAGAATTCCAGGATGGTGAAGATGAGCAGCACGATGGAAATCCCGTTCCCTGCGAGCTCCAGGATGGGGAAAACCCCATCAGTACGCCCCGGAGGAGGAATCCCACCAAGGGCAGCCCGCATTCCAGGGCTCCCCCTTCCTCTCCCACTGCATTTCCGGCTCCAAGGTCTCCCTCCCAGCCCTCCATCCCGCCGTTTTTATGGCTCATGGATGCTTCCAGGGGGTGACTCATCTCCCGAGGTACCTGCCTAAAATAGGTCGCGCCGGCAGAGGAGAAACCACCACCCCACCACAGGGATTTGGGAAAGGGCACAGCACCCCGTGGGGGCTGGAGAGCAGGCCGGGGGGCTTCCCAAGGGCCGGAATTCCGGCTGGTGGGATTTTACCAGGACGAGATAGCTGTAGTAGTTGAAGCTGGAGCGGTAGAGCCCGTTGAGGTTGAGGTCCACGATGAAGGCCACGATTCCCAGGAGCGCGAAGATGGCACTGATGACGTTCATGGTCTGGCTGCCCTTCACCTGCAAGCACCCCGGAGGGGTTTTGGGGTGGGGTGGGGGGGGGGGGGAGGTGTGGCAGACCCCCCCCCCCAAAATCCCCGAGGGACACCCCGCCCACGCCACGGGATTGCTGCCGGTGTGCTCTCAGGAAAACTCACCGCGCATTCCGTGGGGCTCTTCTCGGCACCGATGGAGAGGCAGCCGGAGATGATGAACTGCAGCAGGAGAGAGGGGGATCAGCCAGCTCTGGGGGCACCCCAAACCTGCCCAGAGGTGGCACTAACGGGGCACAGGGGACACCCCCTGCTCTTGTTTTCCAGGCCTTGGGAGCGGCAGGTGCATCATTCCCGGTGGGCATCCCTTCCGATGGGTGTCCCACCTGCTGGCATCCCTCCCTGGAGGGATTCCCTTCCCCGGGGGCATCGTTCCCTGGTGGGATTCCCTTCCTGGTGGGCATCCCAGCCCCCTAGACATCCTTTCCCGGTGGGAATCCCTTCCCAGCAGGATCCCTTCCCGGCCCCCCGGCACGCACCGACACGCCGCCCAGGAAGGGGATCTCTCCGATGACGAAGACAGAGGTGTAGACGTTGGTGAGCGTGGTCAGGACGATCCCGAAGCCGATGTGCAGGAATCCCGTCATGATCTGGATGGTCTGGAAGAGCGGGAGGGGTGGGAATGGGGTCAACTCATTCCCCCCCCCCCCCCCCCCCGCCCACCCACAGAGCCACCCTGGGGATGCGGGAGGGGGATGCCTCAATCCCCAGAGCCTCTCCAGAGACACAGCATCTCCTGAAGGATCAGCGGGAATCCCCGGGAATGGGCTGAGGGGGGATTTTCCAAGAGTTTCCCCCCCAAACTCACCCCCATGACGCGGTTCTTGCCCTTGGGGAGGGTCTCTGCCGTGTACATGACGGCGCGGCTGCCCAGCCGGAGGCTCCCCATGCCCTGCATGAGGAGAGCGGGGGGGGGCACCGGGACCCCCCGGAGCAGCCCCGGTCCCCACCGGGGCCGCCCCCGCCCCACCCCGCCACGGCCCGCGCCCATTGGCTGAGCGCCGTGACGTCAGCGGCTGCGGCATCCCCCCCCACCCCTCCCCGGGGCACCGCCCAGCCCACGGGGGGACACGGGGGGACGGAGGGGACAGCCCCCCAAAGGCCAGGCAGGGCGGGATGTGAGGCTGCGTGGGGCCGGGGAGATGCTCCATAGGGCGGGGAGATGCTCCATGGGGCCGCGCGGCGTGGGGGGGAGATTCCCAGTGTTGTCGTCCCCCCCCCCCCCCCCATTCCGGGCAGGCGTGTTCCCGTAGGGAAAAGCGGCTCATCCCAAACCCACCCGGCAAGGGAGTTCAGGAAAATCGGGGTGCCAGCGCTCCCCCAAAAGTGTTCCCCCCGCCCCTCCTCATTGCCGCCCCTTCCAGCTCCGCGCCGTGTTTGCAGGAGCGCAGAAAGGAAAGAAAAAAATAAAAGGAGAGAAAAGAAAAAAAAAAAAACAAAAAACTCCCGCAGCGAATTCCTGGAAGAAAAATCCATCAAGGGCCATTAGGCTCCTGCGGCTCCTCCCCGCAGAGCCGGGGGCACGGACGGGGCGGGGGGGCCGCCCTCAGGACGCGGAGCTGGGCACTGCCCCAGGCACGATTTTCCCCGAATCTCCTTCCCCAGGCGGGGCTGGTCGTGAATATCCTCCTGGGTCTGCTCCCTGCTGCAGGGGGGGAGGAGCGGAGGGGATCCCCCGTACCGATCCCATCCCCTTTTCCCCGCAAACTGGCTTCGTTCCCCATTTTTAGGGCGTCCAGCCCCAAGGAGAAGGAGCCGAGAGCTTCAAGCAGAGGATTAAACCCGATATTAGGGAATAGCGAGGGGGACTGAGGGGGGCACACGATACCACCCTGCGCCCCAAAATTCATGGAGGACACCCCTGTACCCCATCTCGATCCAGACATTCTCCCGGCTCAGAATCCCTCAGGGAGAGATCCCGGCATGGGGTCCGCAGGGCACGGGAGACGCAGAGCCCGGCGCTCCAGGAGGGACTCCCCATTTCCCTGGGGCAGGAACAGCCTACGGGGAGGGAGAAGGGCCTGCCCCACGAGCCACGAGCCCTCGGGCCAAGGGGAGAACATTCCCGGGGTGGATGCCGTCCAGGAGAAAGGAGCGGAATTGGGGCTGGGGGTGTCACGCAGCTCAGTGCCCCCAGAAAACCCCTGGGGCTGGCAGGGCCCCCTCACCCCCACCCTACACCCATCCCCTTCAGGGACACACGGTGTCCCCATTCCTCACCTCCAGGGTGGTCCCGCAGCTCAGGAGGGGGGTGCTCCAGGTGGTATCCAGCCCGGTCAGCGCTGGTCACCCCAGAGTCAGCTCCCCACCGGCCACTCGGCTTCCCCGGACAGCGGCCAGCACCGGGAGCCACATGCGGCCACACGCGACAGAGGCTGGCAGGGAGAGCACAAGCACGGCTGTGACAGGGATTTGGGGACCTCCAAAGTCCTTCCCTCCATGCCCAGGGCGGAGGGACCCACCGGGGGTCACTGCCCCGTCTCCCCCCCCTCCAAACACCCCCTCACCCAGAGCATCCTGTGCAGAGGTTGGGGCTGCAAGGAGCAGCACAAAGCACGTTCCCCCGAGAGCCTCCATCAGGATAGGGATGGGAAAACAGGTAGGAGCCTCCCCAGCCACGGCTTTAACAGCTGGGAGGAGGGTGGTGGCCGCCGGTCTCCCAGTGGGAAGCTGGGTGGGGCGGGCCTGCCCCTTGCACCCACCTGGGGCTCGTTTCCAGAATCTCCCAAGGATTTGATCCTGGCTGCCCGTCCCACCTTTCCCAGCGGAAAGAGTCCCTGAGGAGGGCGAGCCCTGCTCCATAGCAACCAAACCACGCGTGTGTGACCCGCAGCATTCCCATCCCGGATCCACACCCAGCACGTGCCAGCTGTTGGGAAGGAAGGAGCCCTGTCCCAGTCCAGACTCAGCCCAGTTCTTTGGGGAAGTGCTGATTTATTTAAAACAGAGCATCCTCAGGAGTATCTGAGCTGCCAAGAGGAGCCTCATCCGTCTCAGAGGAGCTCCTCGGAGATGGGGGAACTCCAGCTCCCTTTGCCTCTGGAGGATCTTCTCCGACTCCGAGCACGGGGTGTTGTTCCCACTTGGCAGCCCCGCAGGATCCTGGCAGCCGTGCGCTGGGCACCGGCGCCTCGGGGACACTTCCTGCTGTGCCACTTGCTGCTGGGAACTCTTCACCGGAGCAGGCCGGGCTCCCAGTTTGACTTCCAGGCTCTTCTTGGCCACGTGCATCCTCAGGGCTGAGCGGGTCCCGCTGATATCCGCGGATCCGAGGGAGCTCGGAGAGCAGGCCCGGGCATCTTCTCCGTCCGGAGTCTGGCAGCTCCCGCTGAGGCTCTCGGAGCATGGCAGGGTCTCGGAGGAATGGGGTGACGCTTCCCGCTGCACCAGTTGCTCCTGGGAGCACCTCACTGGAACGGGCTGGGCTCTCAGCTTGACTTCCAGGTTCTTCTTGGCTACGTGCATCCTCAAGGACGAGCAGTTCCTCCTCACGCCCGCAGCTCCAAGGGAGCAGCAGGATCCGTCCACGGGGTCCTCTCCATCCGGAGTCCGGCAGCTCTCGCTGAGGCTCCGGGAAGGATGGAGGCTCCCGGAGGAGCTGGAGGAGGCACAGCAGGGCAGGCGGCCGCGCTCCAGCAGCTGCTCCAGGTCCTTCCAGGACAGCTGCCACATCTCCGAGTCCCGCGGGAAGGACACCCCGGGCCACAGCGGCGTCACCAGGTCCTGCAGCTCCCGGGCCGCCGTCGCGCAGGCGGCGCAGCCGGGGCCGCAGCCGCACGGGATGTACGGGGCGCTCCCGGGGGCAGCCGCGCCGTGCGGAGGGGTCTCCTCAGCCGGGGGGGAGCCGGGAGCCCCTGGGGCTGCTCGGCCGCGCCGGGACCCCCCGGCCCGGCTGCCGGGGCGCTTCCGTGCCTTCCAAACGCGGGTGGCCAGCAGGACGGCCGTAGTGGCCACCAGCAGGACAAGCGCGGGGAGCAGGACGCTCATGGCTTCACCCACGTCCCATCGTGGCCGCACTGGGAGCCGGGGCTGGTGGCACGTGTCCTGTGGAGACACCGCGCTGATGTCACAGTGCTGCGGGCGGGGACACCTGTGTGACGTCACAGCCCCGGGCACCCCGGCGCTCACCCCTTTTGTGACGTCACGGCCGCGGGTCACCCATCCCGAATCCAAATACGAACTCCCTCCCTATAAAAGCAGTACACAGCACAAAGGCTGGGAGCACATCCAGGCCGCTTTCAGCACCTCCTGACGCCGCTGAGGGACCTTCGGGACCCTCGGGGGGCTCCCCCCGCCAGCAACCCCTGCCCGCTGCGGGGGTGGGAATGGGATGCGCCGCGTTTCCCTCCGGAACTAACGTTCCCGCCGCGTTTCCCGGCCGGACCACGGGCGGGACGTGTTTGGGGACGGACCAATGGCGGCGCCCTTGCGGCACTTCCGGCGTGTCCCGGCGATGTGGCGATGGCGGCTCCCGGGGCCGCTCCGGGCCGGGGGAGGTCAGGGGGCCCCGCCCGCGCTCCGAGGGGCCGCCCGTGCTTTGTGGGCGGTTCAGAAGGCCGGGGGACCTTCCCGGGCGACTGGGGCTCGGGGTGGGGCTCGGAAGGGCTGACACCGGGGAGGTACCAAGGGCTTGGCGGGACCCCCGGCTGGGCTGTGGTGGCCTGGGGGAATCTTGAGACCGGGAAGGGAAGGCCCCGCGGGGTCCCTCCTCCCCTCCCGGCGCTGCCCGACCCCCCCCATCCCGCCCAAAGCCGTGACCCCCCCGCTCTGTCCCGCAGGTCCCGGCGGCGTCGCGGTTCCCCGGGCGGGGCTCAAGAAGTTGGCGCTGCCCCCGGATTACAGCGGTGAGGGGGATGGAGGGCGGGAGAACCCCGCGAGGAGTGGCGGGGACGCCCGCCAGTCTGTTCCCCGAGATCCCGGTGATCCTGGTGTTCCCCGGCAGGGATCACCTTCCCGGAGAAGCCGAAGCTGAAGTTCATGGACAAGGTGCCGGCGGTGCCCAAGGTCCGACGGGAGCCGCGGCGGCTCCGTGACATCCGTGGCCCGTCCCAGGTGGCCACCGACTTCACCCAGGGCCAGTACGGGATCCTGGTGAGCAGGAACGGACCGAGGGGGAGCATTCCAGAGGCTGGGATCGCGTGTTCCCGGGCAGGACATGGGACCCTCCCTGCACTGAGGGTTCCTGAGCTGTCCCCGCCTTGTCCCCCCGCAGGCTTTGGGCGGGGGTTACCTGCACTGGGGCCACTTCGAGATGATCCGCCTGACCATCGGCCGCAGCATCGACCCCAAGTCCATGTTCGCCGTGTGGCGCGTGCCCGGCCCCTACAAGTCGGTGACACGGAAAAGTCTGGGACACCGGATGGGCGGCGGGAAGGGCCCCATCGACCACTACGTGACGGCGGTGAAGAGCGGGAGGCTGGTGGTGGAGGTGGGCGGGCACTGCGAGTTCGAGGAGGTCAGGCCCTTCCTGGCCCAGGTGGCCCAAAAACTGCCCTTCCCGGCCATCCCCGTCAGCCGGGAGAGCCTCCAGGAGATGCGGCGGGAAGAGGAGGAGAAGAGGCTCAACAACCAAAATCCCTGGACTTTCGAGCGCGTGGTGGCCTCCAACATGTTGGGGATGAGGAAGTACCTGAGCCCCTACGACCTGCGGCTCAAGGGACGTTACTGGGGCAAGTTCTTCCTGAGGCACAGGGTGTGAGGAGCAGCCGGATTGGATTCCTTTGGGAATTAAACTCTTCCACAAGAGCCTAGTGTGGGTTTGGGAGCTGGGAGCGTCCTGAGGGATACATGGATCAGGCTTTGAGGGATGAGGATCTTTATCCCAAAGTGGGGTTTGGAGCTGGGAGCATCCTGAGGGATCCACGGGTCAGGTTGGAGCCACGAGGCAGAGTGTTGGGTGAGCTCTTTATTGAGGAGGAAGGCTCCAGCATGGGTGGCTGCACATCCAAGGAGCACCAAGCACAGGGAGAGGCTCCTCCGGCCGCCCCGGCAAGGCAGAGCCCTGTGTCCCCCCCCCGAGAGGGACACGGCCCCCCCGGCCGCTCCGTGCCACCGAGGAGGGGCTGCTTGTCACAGCGGCCACCGACTGTCACCCGAGTGGAGGAGGAGGAGGAGCGAGGGGACCTTGGCGCTGGGAGGGGAGGGGGGAGCACGGCAGGTGGGCTCCACTCCTCCAGGGACACGTGGGATGTCCTCGGGGCTCCGGGGATCAGGGCATGGCCGGGGTCTCTCCGATGGATCATCCAGGCAGGGGGCAGGAGGGGGGAAAGGCCACCTGTGACAGGGAGGAAGATGAGGTGACACTCAGGAAGGGGACGTGGCACCATTCCCATCCCTTCCCAGCGTGGCAGCCCGAACCCACTCCCTGGCATTGGGGGGCACCAGGGACCCCCTGTGCCACCCCCAGCCCTGTCCCTGTCACCTGGAGGGCAGCGGGCGGGGGGCTCAGGCGAAGATGCTCCCGATGCTGGCTGCCAGGATGATGGCGAGGATGATGCAGCACAACATGATCAGGATCTTCTTCTGCTCGGGGAGACAGGGACTGTGAGGCAGGGACACGGCTGGGGAGGGGGACAGGGGAAGGGAATGGGCTGGGGAGAGGGACGGGGGATAAGGATGGGGCTGGGGAGGGGGACAAGGAATGGGGAGGGGGACAACAAGGACAGGGGCTGTGCAGGGTGGAGAAAGGACAGATAAGGCAAGGGATAAGGACAGGGGCTGGGGAGGGGACAGGGAAGGTGGCAGGGCAGGTGTGAGCTGGTTCTGTGTAGCACAGGGAGGTGACAGTGCCAGCGTGCCCTGGGACAGGTGACCGAATGCTGTGACTTACCCAAAAACTTGGGGGGGGGGGGGTCTGGGCAGGGGCTGGGGGTTGGGGGTGTCCTCCAGCACCGGGAAACGGAGCCGGTCCAGCCCCCAAATCCCCGGACAGCGGGAGCCGAACCGGAGCAGCACCGGCGGCTTTGTGCGTTGCCAGTGCTGGCATGGAGAGGAGACGCGGGGCGGGATCAGCGGGATTTTATTCCAACGGGAGTTAAATATCCACGATCAACACATCCTCCCACCCGGACATCAAAGCCAAGAGGGGACGGGGACCCCCGACAGCTCCGTCTGTCACAGCACTGTGACAGCAAACCACGCTGGTGCCACCAAACGCCGTGTCCTGTCCCTATTCCCGCCCTCATTCCAGTGGGATGCCCGCGCGGGTGAGCGTCCGGCCCTCAGATTTGTGTCCTTGTCACCCCCTTGCCGGGGCTGTGGCTGGAGGGGACGCGGGGGCAGATCCCAGGGAGCAGCAGGACGGGTGGTGTTGGAGCCTGCGGCAGGAGCCGGGACACAGAGGGCTGGGAGCAGCAGGTCCGGGAGAAACAGGGAGAGGAGGGGTCCAGGATCGGTGCCGGGGAGGGTCCCGCCGGGAGGTGACATCGCTGGGATGGTCAGGAGCGTCTGGAGGAGGGAAAGGGGAGCTGGAAGAGCCGGCGGGGAAGGGGGCCGGGACTGCCGCGGGAAGGAGGGAGCAGGGATGGCGGATGTGGGGAAGAGCCAAAATCCAGGGCCTTGAGCAACACGGACCCGCAAGCAACGCAGAGCCTCGAGCAACACAGACCCTCAAGCACTGCAGACCCCAAAAAATGCGGACCCCAAACAGCGCAGACCCCTGAGCACCAGAGACCCCTGAACATCACAGACACCCGAGCACTGCAGACCCCCAAAAAACACAGACCTCAGAGCACCATGGACCCCCAAACTCTGCAGACCCCCAAAAAATGCAGACCCCCAGCACCACAGACCCGAGATTGCCGAGCCCAGAACCCCCCACCCCCAGCCCCGTGACAGCCCCAAATCCCAAAGCACTGGAGCCCCCCAAGCAGGAGATGACGCTGGGATCCCCCAGGGCTCCGTGTCCCCGCAGTGGGGGTCCCCTGCCCCCCAACACTTACAGACCCCCGCCCCAGGGGCTATTTCATGTTCAGCCCCACCGAGAGTCCAATGATGAGGGCAACTGTCCCCAGCAAGAGCACGGCCACTGCCACCAAAATCAGCAGCTTCTAGGGGGACAGGGGCGAGTTGGGGCTGATGACACCTGTCCCGTGTGGGGGGGACACGAGGGCACCGAGAGGCCCCAAAGAACAAGAGGTGCTGCAAAGCCCTGGGGATGGGGCAGGAGGGGCTGAGCCCTCAGCAGCTCATCACACCTGAGGGTGGGAGGGGGCTCAGGGGTGGCAGTGGGACAGAGAGGGACAGGGCTGCCAGCCCCCCATGGGGTCACTGGGGGGAGGTGGGAGTTACTGGGGTCAGCTGGGGGATATGAGGGGTGGCTGAGGAGGGACAGGAGGTGACTGAGGGACAGAAAGGGATCTCAGGGCTGCTGGAGGATACGGGGGGTGCCGGGAACACTGTGAGATGTGAAGGCACTCTGAGGGCCAGAGGGGGACACTGGGGGTTACAGAGGGGACACTGGGGGCTGTGGAGGGGACCCGGGGCCGTCGGTCTGTCTCACCCTCCTGGCCTCGCTTTGGTACTTCACAGCCTTTTTGGTGTCGGCCACAGCCCGTTCCACGAATCCGACGGACTGGTCCATGTTGTTCTCTATGCGGTCGATCATGGCTCCCTACGGAGCACCCGGGAGACACAGAGACGGGGGGGGGGACACTGAGAGCACCCCGGGGTGCTGGCACCCACCCACCCGGCGTGCCCTGCCCCGGCACTGGATTGTCTCCGTGCAGTGGTCACCATCCCACCCCACATTGCTGCATGCCTGGATCCCCCTGGGCAGGTCCCTGGGCCACTCCGTGGTCCTGTGCATGTCCCCGTGACCCCATACCCAGGTCCCTGCGTGTCCCCCCGTACCTGGTTCTCCACCAGCATGGCGATGTCCACAAACATGTCATGGAGCTCCTTGATGCTGCTCTCCAGGCGCACGATGTCCTTGTGCCGCCCCTCGATCTCGCTCAGCGCCTGCTTCGAGATCTGCGAGTCCATGATCTGCAGGGACAGGGCGATGTCAGCGGGGAGGCCTGGCCCTGAGACACCCCCCCGCCCCGTGTCCCCTGGTGTCCCCCACCCTCCCGTGTCAGGGCTCACCCCCGAGGTGAAGATGGAGGGATTCCCGCTCTCCAGCATCTCCTCCAGCTCCTCGTCCGTCGTGTTCTTGCCGGCTGCGGGCACGTGGGAAGGGGTGGGAACAGGCCCCGCCCAGTCCGGGTTAAGGGGTGGGCTCTGTACAGTCTGGCTCCACCCACTTAACCAAATTTGGTCAAGGGGGTGGGGATCTGGGGGATTGGCCCCACCCACGTCATGAAATGGGCGGGGTTTGTTGCCAGGCCCTGCCCACCCCGCCCGCGGGTCGTGGTCACGCACTGATTTCCAGCTGGCGCTGGATGCGGCCCTTGCTGCGCTCCCGGAAATCCACCTGCGCCTCGTTGTACTTGGTCATGACGTCCACGAACTTGCGGGACAGCACCGAGTGCTGGGGACACGGACAGGGACGTGAGGTCAGGGACAGGCACTTGGGGATGGGACACCCCAGGGGGACTGGACCCGGTGCTGGGAACGGGGACACGGAACACCCCAGGCACGGCATGTCCCCATTGTCACAGGGGACAGGAGCGAGGACACAGGTGTGACACTGCCCAGGGGACAAGAGGAGGTGCTGGGGATGGGGACGGGAAGTCAGCCCAGTGACACGGCGTGTTCCTGATCCCAGGATGGACAGGACAAAGCGCTGGGAGAGGGGACAGTGGCGTGAGAGCCAGGGGACCCAGGATGTGGCATGTCCCAGCATGGGGGGACAGCACAGAGTGTTGGGGATGGGGCAGAGGAACATGAAGCCTGGGATCACAAGGTGCTGCTGGGGATAGAGTTGGGAGACTTGGGGACACCTTATCACCGTGGGGGACGGGGTGGGACCTGGGGATGCCGGATGTGCAACGGAGCTCACCTGGGACTTGCGTATCCGGAGGTCGGCGGAGGATCGTGCCTCGTCCTGCTCAATGTTCCTCTCCATACCTGGAGAAAGCCAGACCCCAACCCCTCAGGAACCTTCCCCACTGCCAGCCCCTGTGATCCCAGCGTCCCAGAGGGACAGGGCCACTCACTCTTCAGCTTGTTACGGACACTGTTGGCCATTTTCTTGATCTCTGCCGTCAGCTGCTCCAGGTCATCTTTGGTCTCTGTGGGATCACGGGTGTGAGCCACCATGGGAATGTCCCCAGGGAGGGTCCCCGTGAGCAGGGGACGGTGTGGGGACACTCACTCTGCTCTGGGATGGGGGCTGAGAGAATGATGCTGTAGAGCTTCTTGGCTTCCTCCACATTCTCCGAGATCTTGTCGATGTTCTGCCGGGTCTCCTCGATCTGGGAGGATTTTGGGAGGAGGGTTAGGAGGCAGCCCTGCCCTGCCCAGCCCTGCTCCCAGCCCTCCCTCACCTCCGAGAAGAACTCATCCATGAATGCCGTGTTGTCCACGGCGATCTCCAGCTCCTCCTCATCGTCCGCATCCTGCTTCTGTTGGGACACAGCGCTCAGGGGGGACCCTGTGCCCTGCCAGCGCCCCCCGGGGGCCCCCCCGGCAGTGACAGAGACACGGGGGGAGTAGCCATGGGGATGTGGTGGCACAGGAGGGGACATCTGCAGCGGGGAAGAGCCGGGGGGGCCGAGCCCAGCTCACATCTGGCCACGCAAGGCCGGGAATTAAGGGATTGCTGGGCTTGGCCAGAGGGAGCGGACAGGGACAGCAATGGGACGGGGATGGGACAGGGTTTATGTCCTCAACTGTGGCCCCACAGCAGGTCTGGGGCAGCCCTGGGGGGGCAAAAAGGTGGCTGGTGCCCCACACTCTGGTGTCGTGCCCAGGCCCTCACCCACACGCTCCCTAATCCAGCCCTTCCCAAAACTCAGTCCCAGCCCCTCTGCCTCCCCTCACCCCCTGAGCCCCACCAGCACCCCGGGGGTGTTGTTGGGGTGTCCTGGGGAGGGGGACAGACCCCAGGTTGGGACTCCCCACCCCCCTCCTCCTGCTGCTGGAGTAAAAATAAAATTAATCCCTTCGCTCCCCCGTGAGGGCTTTATCTGATGGCTCCATAATCCCGGTAAATCCCTGCCAAGCCTCCCTGCCACGGCTGGGGGCCCGGCCGCGAGTTGGGGGGCTGCTGGGACACCCCCCAATCCATGGGGAGCCGATGCTGGGGAGCAGAGGGAGACAGGGGGGAAGTGGGGCCTCACGGCGGAGAAGGAAAAAGGGAGAAGGAAGCAGCGCTGGTGGCGGGAACGTGGGGAAGTGTGGGGTGCCGGATGGGGTGCGGGCACCCCAAACTCACTGCCATGCCCCCACAGAACGGACGCCCCCCCCATACCCCCTGGTGTCCCCCCCTTGCACCCCACAGCGTGGGGGAGACCGGATTCGGCTGGGGGCATCACGGCACCCCAAAACACCCACCGTACCCCCAAACCGCACGGGGATGACCTCCCCCCAGTCCCTCCCACCCACCACCCCCGTTGGAGGGAGGCTCGGGGTCGCCCAGCTGCCATGGGGTGACCCCCGTGACACCCCCACGCACCGCGGGGTGGGGTCTCAGTGCCACCCACCCCCGGTGTCCCCGCCCACCATGGACTGGGGTGTCCCCGAGACCCCAACCCACCATGGCATGGGGCCTGAGGTCCCCCCCATCCCCGTGACACCCCCGCGCACCGTGGGGTGGCATTTCGGTGACATCCACCCCATGACGTCCCCGTCCGCCACAGACTTGGTTTTTGGGGTCCCCTCTCCCCGTGACGCCCTCACCCACCATAGGGTGGGATCTCGAGGACCCCCATCGCGGTGCCACCCTTTTCCTGAGGGGCCCCCTGCGGGTGTCTGTCCCCTGTCCTCCCCTCGCCACGCCGGGGGTCCCTCACCGCCTTGAGCTGCTCCAGCCGGTCCTTCATGGTGCCCCCAAGGGCTGGGGGGGCGCGGGGGGGTCCCCGTCCTCGCCCAGCGCAGGGATGGGGGGTGTCACCCTCGGTCCTCGCCGCTCGGCCAGGCCTCCTACATCCAGGCGAGGTGGCGGATGGCCCTGTCCCCTGTGCCTGTCCCCAAGCCCGGGGCTGTCCCTGCGCTAATCCCCAGTGACGGGCACAAGGAAGGCGCCCGAGGGGAGGGACGAGGTGGAGCCACCCCTTCACCTGGGACACCCGGACCCGCCGGAGGCGGCAGCTGGGGGTGGCCCCCGGACCCCTCGGGGGGTGGCAGAGGTGGGGGACGATGTGGGCTCGGAGGCCATGAGGAAGCTGGTCCCCCACGGGGGTCACACGGTGAGGACGTGTCACCCCCTCCCTGCCACGTGTGGCTGCGGCGGGAGGACGGCTGGGGACAGGGAACACGGCCGGGGACAGGGAACACGGCCGGGGACGCAGCGGGGGGACAGGGGGTGTGGATGGGGACGCAGCTGGGGACACAGCTATGGATGTGGGTCACAGCTGGGGACGTGGCGGGGTTCAGGGGACGCGGCTCGGCCGTGGATAGGGTCACATCTGGGGACACAGCTGGGAACGGGACGCGGCTACGGGTACAGGACACAGCCGCGGGGACAGGGGACACGAGCGGGGATAGGGGACAGCTTGAGGACATGGCTGCAGTTAGGGGACACAACTGAGGGTCATGACTGGGGACAGGGGTCCCAGCTGGGGGAGACGCGGCTGGGGGACATGACTGGGGATGGCACACAGCTGGGGACAGGGCTGGACGGACACTTCTGGGGCTATGGATGGGGTGGCATTGTCGATGGATGGGGTGGCACTGGGCGGCACGGCTGCGGGCGGGGGACACGCGGGTGTCACCGCTGTGGGCGGGAGAAAAAGCGACGCTGCCCCTTTAAGAAACCCTCACGGAGGGGGCGTGGTCTGAGGTGGGGCGCGGCCCGCGTTAGCCCCGCCCCATCGCGCGCCGGCGGGAGGGGCACGGGGCGGTGGCGGCGGATGACGTCATGCGGCTGCGCCCGCGGCGGCGCATGCGCGGCGGGGGCCGGGGCCTGGTCGGGCGGCGCGGAGCCTGCGGGCGGGGGGCGCCGGCGCCGCCATGTTCCGGTACCCGGTGAGCGGGGAGGGGCCGGGGGGGGGCCAGGGCGGGCGGGGCCCTGCGGGGCCTGCGGGAGAACCGCCCCCGGAAGGCACCGGGGCGGTGTAACGGGGTGGGGTGGGGTATAACGGACTGGGGCGGGGGAGGTAAAATGAGGTGGGGAGGGGGGTAACTGAGGGGGTCTGAGGGGTTGGGAGGGGGCTCCGGGGTGACGGGAGGAGTCTGGGGGGACACTGGAGACCTATAACGGGCTGGGGGAGCGTATAACGGGAGGGGTCACTCTTTCGGTATGGAGGGATCATTGGGGAGATCTAACGGGTTGGGGGAGTCCCCGTGTAGGAATAATGGGTTGGGGGGATTTCCGTGGGCGGGCAATGGGGCTGGGGGAGGTATCACTGGCTGGGGGGGGTTGTTGTATGGTATAATGGGTTGGGGGCTCGTCAGGGAGGTGTAAGGGAGCTGACCCCATTGCCGGCTGTCCCAGTCCCTGGAGGACTGCCCGCTGGACGAGGATGAAGACGCCTTCCAGGCCCTGGGGGAGGAGGATGAAGACATCGACCAGTTCAACGATGACACCTTCGGCGCTGGGGCCGTCGGTGAGAGCCCGAGTGTCCCCCCCAGATCTCCCTGACCCCACAGATCCCCCCCGCCCTGCGTCCCTCACCCTGTGCCCCCCTGGCAGATGACGACTGGCAGGAGGCCCACGAGCGGCTGGCGGAGCTGGAGGACAAGGCCGGGTCGAGCCGGGAGCCGGACGGTCCCGTTGGGAATGACGGGGACGTTCTGGGCGATCCCGAGGACGCGCTGGCCGAGCGGCTGACGCGGCTCGTCATCGACAGCGAGCTGGAGGACCCGGCCATCATGCAGGCCGTGCACACCAGGGATCCCCCGCAGGTGGGAATGGGCTGGGGGATCCGGAGGGATGTGGGGATGGATCCCACAGCACTGTCCTGACTCTCCTTGTGCTATCCAGCAGCCTGGAGGGCTGAATTCCAGCATCTGGGACAGCTCGGCCGTGCTGCGGCGCATCCGGGGCCCGCTCCTCGCTCAGGTAGGGCACTGAGGGCAGGGGGCTCTTCCCTGGTGATCCCAAATCCCTGTGGCAGCCAGCTGGGTGGGATGAACTGTACCTGGGATAGTGGAGTGTCCCGCTTCCCTCTGGCTGCATCCGTGGCTCGCTGGGGACCCTCGTAGGCGTCACCTCTTGTCCCCCCTCGGACCCTGGAGGGCTGGGACTGGGAGCTGTCGCTGATCTGGGATGCCTCGTGATGTCTGAGGGATTTCAGGGCTCCCAGCCGGATTTGGGAATGCTGGTGCCTGGAGGCAGAGGATTTTCGCGTTGTTGTGGTTTCCTTAAGAGTCGGGCTTTGAAGTGCTGCGTGGCCAACCCTCTCCCAATCCTCTCCTGGTTCTGCTGGGCTGGGAGGTGACCCAGAATTCCCACCCCACGCCCCGTTATCCCAAGCGTGATGCTCTTGGCAGTCACGTGCGCTCCGGGAACGCCCAGCGTCGCGTGGGGAGCCCAGGGAAGCGCAGTGGGACGTGGAGAGCTGGCAGGAGGAAGGGGGGACAAGGAGCCTCCTCCTTGCGCCAGCCTGTGGCTCCAGGGCGGTGTTCCTCCCGCAGGAGATGCCGTCGGTGTCCGTGCTGGATTACGCCCTGCCCCAGAGGCCTCTGCAGGCTCGGGATGAGGAGCGGGATCCATCGGAGCGGGCGCTGCCCCGGCGCTCCTCGTCCCCCGTCATCGGGAGCCCCCCGGTCCGGGCCGTTCCCATCGGCACCCCCCCCAAACAGGCTGCCATCCCAAACTTCAACCAGCAGGTACCTCCTCGATTCCCAGCTTCCCAGCGCTCCCGGGGGTGCAGGCTGCTTCCCAGGGGGAGTGACCGAGCTTCTCCCCTCCTCCCAGATCCTGTGTCCCAAGCCTGTCCACATCCGAGCTACCATGCAGCAGCGTTATCCCGCTCCCTATGGAGAGAGGATGTCCCCCAACCAGCTCTGCAATGTTCCGGTATCCAGCTTCCCCTCATCCTTGTTTTTGGGGATTGATGTCCAGCCCCTCCCCTCAAAAACCTCCCCGTGTTCCTGTGGCTCATCCCTGCTCCATGGAGCCTGGCCTTCCTGGGGTTTGTCCCGTCTGCCAGTCATGGTGTGTGACAGGGGTCCCTGTTGCCATCTCTCTCCCCAGAATTCCTCCCTCCTGGGCCACCCGTTCCCCCACAGCGTCTCTCCCGTCCTCACACACCTGCAGAGAGCCCAGCTGCTCGGAGGAGCCCAGGTAAAGCCCCTTCCCGTGCTTCATCCCACCTTTCTCTCCACGTGGCTCCGGGACTTGGCTCTCCATGGCTCTTGCTGGCCATCCCAGATCCTTTTCCCGCCCGGCTGACTCCAGGTGTCCTCTCTGCCCCTCCAGGCCGGCCGAATGTCCCCCAGCCAGTTTGCCCGGGTGTCCGGGCTGGTGGGGAGCCCGCTGCCCTCCGTGAATCCCAAGCTGCTCCAGGGCAGAGTTGGGCAGATGATGTCCCCGGCCGGAGGGTTCCGTGCCTTTTTCGGGGCTCCCCCCGCCCCGCCCCCCTCGCAGCTGCCGCACCCTCAGGGCCCCGGATCCCACCTGCAGAACCTGAGGTCGGTGCTGGCCCTGTCCCTTTCCCAGCATCCCGCCCGCTCCCTGCATCCATCCCTGACGATTCCTGCTCTCCCCAGGCCGCAGCCCCAGATGTTCCGGCCGGACACGACCCATTTGCACCCCCAGCACCGCCGGCTCCTGCACCAGCGGCAGCAGCAGAACCGGAAGTGAGTGCGGGGACAGGGACGGGGCCGCGTGGCACGGGGACGTGTCCTGCTTCCGGGGTCACCTGTCCCCCCTCTCTGTCCCTTCCTGTAGCTCCGGTGTGCTCACGGGTGCCCTTCTTCTCCTGCCAGCCAGCACCGGAGCCTCAACGGCTCCGGGGGGGACCGAGGGGGCCACCGGAGCAGCCATCAGGAGCAGATCCGTAAGGATCCCTACGCCAACCTCATGCTGCAGCGGGAAAAGGACTGGGTGTCCAAGATCCAGATGATGCAGCTGCAGAGCACTGACCCCTACCTGGATGATTATTATTACCAGGTACTTGGGAGCAGGATCTGCTCTCTGTCCATTGGGTATTGGGTGGGAAGGGGATGTCAGTCCAGAGAGAGAGATGCCGTGGATTGTTTTCCTCCCTGGAAGAGGAAGGCAGAGGGACAGGGTGGGAGCAGCATCGCTGGGAAGAGCTGACTCCCTCTTCTTGGATGAGATTTCCAGGAGTGAGGAGATGTCAGGGGACACTGGATTAATAGGTTTGGGATAACAGGAGAGCAGCTCCTCTCCATCAGAAGCATGACAGAGCTGGGATGGAATGGAAATGGGGAAGGTGCTACATGGAAAATTAAGGAGAGATCCTTGGACAGGGAAAGGCTGACTCTGATCTGACTGGGAATGGTGGTGGTGGAGGATCCTGTGGGAATCCGAAGAGCACAGTAGGGAAGGTGAACAGGGAGAGATTGCTCCTGCTCTTTTCCAGTTCAGGAATAGGGAATGCCAGACAGTGCTGGGAAAAGCCGGGTTTGGAGCAGGTGGAGCAAGGTGGTGGCGGAGGGACCATTTGAGGGTCCCCAGAGAGAGAGGGAAATGTCTGGGACGGACACTGGGAGACTGAGTGGGGTAGTAGAGCTGTGCCTGCTGGGGCTGTCCTCTTTGGAGCTGGCAGAGGTTTTTAGGGATGTGTGGGTGAGCTGGTCCCAGTAGAGAAGAGGAACTGGTGCAGGATGTGAGTCAGCAGAGCTCTGCCGTCGCGAAAGGGGGTGGATTGGGTGGGGAGGCCCTGGCAGGGTGCCAGTGGAGCAAGGCAGGCTAACTGGGATGTGCTGGGAAGAACTGTGAACCCCACAGGGAGAGTGGATTTGTCATTGTCCTGAGAGAGGGCTGAGGAGGAGCCTCAATCTGTGTCATCCTGAGGGATGGGAGAGGAGGATGGGCTCAGCTGTGGCTTGAATGATGATGTTGGAAAGATGGTGGAGCTGAGGAGAGGGAGATGGCCAATGGTTTTTTTTGGGAGAAGGCTCTCAACTTTTCCTCTCCCTGCCTCAGAACTACTTCCAGAAGCTGGAGAAGTTGGCAGCAGCCGAGGAAGTGCACGGTGACGGTCCCAAGAAGGAGCGCACTAAACTCATCACCCCTCAGGTGGCCAAGCTGGAGCACACCTACAAGCCAGGTAAAGCCCTCCAGCAGCCCCAGAGCTCCTTTTATCCAGGGACTGAGGGGACTCATCCCTCGACTTCCCTGCTCCCTCCTTCCTGCAGTGCAGTTTGAGGGCTCGCTGGGAAAACTCACCGTCTCCAGCGTCAACAACCCCCGGAAGATGATCGACGCCGTGGTGACGTCCCGCAGCGAGGATGACGTGAGTTCCTGGCCTTCCTCCCTTCCAACACAGCCCTGTGGCTGCTTCCCACGGCCCTGACTCCCTCTTCCCTCCCCGGCAGGAGACGAAGGAGAAGCAAGTCCGGGATAAGAGGCGGCAGACCCTCGTCACGATCGAGAAGGTGAGTTTGAGGGGGATCGTCCCGACCCTCAGAGGTCCATGGTGGGATAAAAGGTGGGCCAGCCCGACCCATTCCGTGATTCCCTGAATGATCCGTAATTCCCTGAGCGATCCACGCTCCCTGCAGACGTACAGCCTCCTCCTGGACGTGGAGGACTACGAGCGCCGCTACCTCCTGAGCCTGGAAGGGGAGCGGCCAGCCCTGATGGGAGAGAGGAAGCAGAAGATCTGTGACATGTATGACAATCTGAGGGGGAAGGCGCCTGGGCAGGACAGGTGAGCGGGATTTGGGAGCTCCAGCACTTTGGGACCACTGAAACCAGTTTTCCATGGATGTCTGACTCTTCCAGGAGACTGAAGTAACTTTTTTTTTTGCCATTTTACCCTCGCTGTCACAACTTCCATCCCCTCCAACAGGCAGAGCTGAGGATTAGGAATGTCATTCCTGTGTAGTTTTTTCCCTCCTCAGGGATGTTTTTTGAGGCATGGGTGTATTTTCCACCTGGTGCTGGGGCAGATCCAGCCATGGGATAACCCTGGGATGCTCCCAGGTCAGAGGTGGCACCTTTTTCCTCCTCTCCTCAGGCCGAGTGATGACCACTTCATGCAGATCATGTGCATCCGGAAAGGAAAGCGCCTGGTGGCCCGGATCCTTCCCTTCCTGGCTCCAGAGCAAGCGGCCGACGTGCTCATGGCCACGGCCAGGAACCTGCCCTTCCTCATCAAGAAGGATGCTCAGGATGAGGTGAGGTTCCAGAAGCTGGGAGGGCTCCATGTGTCTTCGGGATGGCAGTTCCTGCCTTTCCTGGCAGGGGCTGTGTGGGAGAAGCTGCTTTGCAATTCCAGTGCCAGGGAAGCGTGTGGAGCTCCCAACTGTGCTCTTTTCTCCACAGGTGCTTCCCTGCCTCTTGAGGCCCTTTTCCCACGTCCTCTACCACCTTCCCTTGGGAACAGTCACCAGCCTTGTGCAGCAGCTCACGAACCTACCTCAGAGCGCCGCCGCTCCCACCAACCTGCACCTCACTGCTGTGCTCCAAAACAAGGTGCTCCTCATCCCCACCCCTTCCCAGCCTTGGGAATTGCCCCAGCAGCCTCTCAGCGCCAGGGTGTTCCCCTCGCTAATTAACCAGGGTGTCTGGCACATTAATTAACGGTCTGAGGTGGCCCCGGGCTCTGCTTCACCCTGGCAGCAGCTTCCGGGTCTGTCCCGCTTGTGCTCCACGCTCCAATGCTGGAATTTGGGGTGGGAATGCTGCTCTTCTAAGTCCCTCCTGGGCTGGGAGTGGTCTGTGGTCTTTTCTTCCTTTTCCTCCTGCAAAGGCAGCCGGGGATCCTCCCGCCTGTGCCAGCATTCCCAGGAGGGCTGGGAAGTGTTGGGGATTCCCCTCAGAGGTGACCGATCCCCTCGCTGTCCCCACAGTTTGGTCTGTCCCTGCTGTACCTGGTCCTGAGCCGAGGGGAGGAATTGCAGAGCTCGGACACAAACACGGAGCTGATGCAGGACAACCAATGGTGAGTCCCTGTCCTGGGCTGGGATGCTCCTGCCTGGAATGTCACCGCATTCCCAGCCCCTCGGGGAGGAAAAGGTGTAGCTTCCAGGCTCCCAGAATCCTTCCCCAAGGGGAGCTGGGGAGCTCCTGCCCTCCCAGCCCCCCTCACGCTTCTCACTGCTCCTTTCTCCTGTTTGTCCGGCAGGACGGAGCTGATGCTGATGGCGACCCAGGAGCTCCTGCGGATCCCTCAGGGAGCCTTGGCAAAGCCCGTGTCCATCCCCTCCAACTTGATCTCCCTCTTCTCTCGCTACGTCGACCAGCAGAAGCTGAACCTGCTGGAGACGAAATTGCAGTGAGTGCCAGCCCTCTTTTCCCAGGGGAACGTGGCCCTGTCCCACCGTGGGACTGGGAGAAAGGGGAAACCAGAGGTGGGGGTGCAGCTGGAGAAGGATTGGAGCGAGGAAAAGCAGCTTGGGGAGAGGCGAATCGCTGCCTTCCTCTGATCCCCCCCACCGTTGCTGCCTGGTTCTAGCTTAGTGCACGGGATCCGGTAGATCTCCGTGGCTCCTCGCCACCACCGGAATGTTCCAGAGGAAGGATGGAAGGAAGGAAGGATAGATGGATGGATGGATGGATGGATGGATGGATAGAGGGCACACGGTTCACCCCACACCTCCCCCGACGCCCGGCCTGGCACAAGGGGCACATCTGCCCCCCAATCCCTGGATCAGCGGGAAGAGGGGGATGTTTGGCTGCTCCCCCTCTTCCCACAACTTGCTGCCTTTCCCTGCTGCTCCCAATTTCCCCCTGACTCCCTCTGCACCCCCAAAAACTGCTGCTTCCCCCCCAAACACACACACACACACACACACACACACACACACACACTACTGAGGATCCCAGCAAGCAGGGAGCCCCTCGCTCCAGATCCGTGGCCAGGGGCTTCCTGCTCCTTCCCTGCTCCTTCTCCAGCCCTTCCCACAAGCACTGAGCTCCGCTTCCCGCCCTTCCCCACACTTCACACACCTGTTTTGCACACTCACCTCGTCTTCCCAAAATTCGGCTCCTTCCCTACCCGCCCCCCCTGGGATCAGCCCCAGCAGCTCCGGGGTGGGGGGGTGGCAGGGCACAGCCAGGTCTCTGTCCCCTCTGGATCGGATCCGGGTGGATTTAGCTGTGCTGCTCCTCGGGAAGGTGGTGGTGGTGGTTGGGGGATAATTTTACCTTTTTTTTTTTTTTTTTTTTCCGCTTTTAAAAAGAAAAAGAAAAAAAAAAACCAAGAGATTTGCACATGTAGGGATTTTACACCCCGGAATTCCTCCTGGCATTAACCAGCCCTGCCTCCGCTGCTCCCGGCCCTTTCCCTGTCCTTTTTCTCCGACAGATCAAGTGGAAAGTTCATTTATTATTATTATTATTTTATTGCTTTTTCTTTTTTCCTGCTTTTTTGTTTTGTTTTTTTTTTCTTTTTTTTTTTTTTGCTTTTTCCCCCCCCTTTTTTCCCCTTTTTCTGCTTTTTTTCTTAATTTCATTTGCTTGCAGTTTTGTTTTGTTTTTTTTTTAATTGCCTTTTTTTTTTTCTCCCCCCTCCCTCCCAGTTTTTGGTTCTGGTTAATGACAATAAAGTTTCTAAATTTACATTTTTATAGGGTATTGTAAATAAAGATGAATTGTATACTGCTGCCAGCCTGGCCTCTCCTTCTCTGACCCGAGCCGCCCCCTCCGCGACCTCGCTCTGTCCCCTCGAGGGTCTCGAACCCGCGACCCCGGGAGAGCCGGGGCAGAGAGCAGGGGGCGTGGCAACGCCTCAGCCAATGGCAGCGCGCTTGGCGCGAAGCCCCGCCCCTCCGCCAATCGCTGGCGGGTGACTCACCTCTCGGCGTCAGCACGCGCGGCGCCCCACTGGCCCCGCCCATTGGCTCCACGCCTGATTGACAGGCGAGAATCCCGTTCTCGGCCAATCGCAACGCGCGAACCGCCCCGCCGGCGCCCTGGCCGCCAATGGGGCGCGGACGTAGGCGGGCTGAGTGACGGCAGCGCGGCGGGGCGGCGGCGGCGGCGGCGGCGGCGGCGATGGCGGAGCTGCGTGCGGCGGGCGCGGGGCCCAGCCCGGCCGCGCCCCCCGGGCCCGCGGCGGTGCCCGCGGCCCCCGGCGCGCCCCCGGCCCTGCCCTCACCGGCGGCGAGCGTCGGGGCGGCACCGACACCGACGGCGGCGCCGACGGCACCGACGGCCGCGGCGGGCGGCGGGGCCGGCGCGGGCGGCGGCGGGGCCGGTCCCGGCTCAGCCCGCGAGGGTTGGCTCTTCAAGTGGACCAACTACATCAAGGGATACCAGCGCCGCTGGTTCGTGCTCAGCAATGGGCTGCTCAGCTACTACCGGTACGCACCGGGACCCGCCCCGACGCGCCCCCGGGCCCCCCGTGACCTTGGGGCCGGGCTGAGCCCCCGCGGCGTGAGGAAGGCGGGTCTGGGCCCCCCGCACCGAGTTGGGGAGCGCTCGATGCCCCCGGTGCCAGCTGGGAAGGAGGGCGGCTGTCACCTCCCTCCCCCCGCGGCTGTCACATCCTTGTCACCGGGGATGTCACCTCCCGGTCCCCGGGATTGTCACATCCCTGTCGCCGTGGGTATTTGAGGGGGTGGCGGGGGTCTGCACCCCCCTCAGCCTCCCGCAGCTCCCGGATCCCGCTGTCCCTCCCAGCAGCTCTTCCCAGTGGCCTCGTGTTTTGTCACCCGCAGGGACACCTGAGCCCGCCCATGGGGGGCCTTGTCCCTCCATTATTGATGGGGAACCGGAGCCTTCGGCAGCTGCCGGCTCCGGTTACACCGCCGGCGGCGGGGGGGACACCGTGCTGGGGGTGTCCCGGCTGGATGTCACCTCTGTCATGCGGTGACGTGGAAGGGGAGTGCCAGCCCGGCGCGGCCTCGCTGGGACTTCACCCTTGTCCCGGGCCGTGCCAGGATCCGGGAAGCACCGGATCCCTGAGACTCCAGGATCCCTGAGGCCACTCCCAGCGGCTGTGGATTTGTCGCCCCACAGAGTGACATCCACAGCCTTGGTCTCGCTCCGGCGCCAGCAAACCCTCCCTATTAATAGCCCTGGCTGGCGGACCGGGAATGCCGAGCCCCCTGCATGGCCCCTGGAGGGCTCATCCCGGGGATCCCCGCCCTGCCCTTCCCTCACCGTGGCCTTCCCGCGCAGATCCAAGGCAGAGATGGGTCACACGTGCCGCGGCACCATCAACCTGGCCACGGCCAACATCACCGTGGAGGATTCCTGCAATTTCATCATCTCCAACGGCGGGGCCCAGACCTACCACCTCAAGGCCAGCTCCGAGGTGGAGCGGCAGCGCTGGGTCACTGCCCTCGAGCTCGCCAAGGCCAAGGCTGTCAAGATGCTGGAGGAGTCAGGTATGGAGTTCCTGGATCGGTGGCAGGGTGAAATTCCAGGGCTCAGCAGGACCCAGGGTAGGACTCCACTGGCCCCAGGCTAGGACTCCACTGGCCCCAGGCTAGGATCCCTGTGCCCTCAGGGTGAAATCCTAGTGCTCAACAGTGCCCAGGGTAGGATCAGTGTCCCCAAGGTGGGATCCCAGTGCCACACAGGCAGCAGGAATTCCAGGACAGGATGCCAGTACCCCACGGGACCCAGGGCATGATATTAGTGTTCCACAGGACTCAAGGCAGGATCCCAGTGCCCCCAGAGAAGAATCCCAGACCCGCAGAGCACAGGATCCCCAGTGTCCCCAAGGCACCATCCTAGTGACCCCAGGGAAGGATCTCCAGTGCCCCCAGGGCAGGATCACAGGGCAACATCAGTGTCCTTAGGGCAGGCTTCCAGTTCCTCACAAACCCAATGCCCCCAGGGCAGGACCCCAGTGCCCTGGGCAGCATCCTAGCAGCTCCAGCAAGAAGGTTTGGAAGGGGATGGCTGTGTCCATGCACATGTGACCACAACAGCCTGGCATGCACAGAGAGTGTTTGGGAGCCCTCGGGGATTTGGGGATCCTGCCGCGCCCCTCCTGGCAGCCTCACCAGCAGCTCCTGGCGCAACGTGACAATCCCACATTCCCTGTCCCTTCCTGCCTGCAGACGACTCCGGTGATGAGTCGGTGTCGCAGACGGATAAGACGGAGCTGCAGAACACCCTGCGGATCCTGTCCAGCAAAGTGGAGGACCTGAGCACCTGCAACGACCTGATTGCCAAGCACGGCACGGCCCTGCAGCGCTCCCTCAGCGAGCTCGAGGCCCTGCGGCTCCCTCCGGACAGCACGGACAAGATCAAGCAGGTCAACGAACGGGCCACGCTCTTCCGCATCACCTCCAACGCCATGATCAACGTGAGTTGCCATCCTGAGGATTCCGTAGCAGGGAAGGGCCCCACTTCCATGCTGAGCGCTGTTTTCCCACAGGCCTGCCGGGATTTCATGATCCTGGCGCAAACACATGGGAAGAAGTGGCAGAAGTCGCTGCAGCAGGAGCGGGATCAGCGGATCCGGCTGGAGGAGACGCTGGAGCAGCTGGCCAAGCAGCACAACCACCTGGAAAGGGCTTTCCGGGGTGCCACGGTGCTCCCTGCCAGCACGCCCGGCACCGGAGGCTCCAGCAAAGGTGGGGAGGGACAAGTGTTCTGCCCAAGTGTCCTTCAGATGTTTCCTGGCATTTTCCGGGCAAGGCTCCACCTCTCTCACTCCGCTGATCCCGAGGGATGTGTCTGTCCCATCTCACCCGTGTAGCCAAGTGATTCTGGCATCCACAACAGGGTCCAAACTGGCTCCTCTGTGCCTTATCCGACACCCCTCGGAGCTGGGGTGGGGTGTGACCCTCGCCTGGCTGTTGGTGACAAGGGAACCTTCAGCAGGAACCTGGGAATGATGTCCCTTCCTCACCAGCCCTGTCCCCTTTCCCAGATCTGTGCTGCCCCGCCAAAGGTGACCTGAGTGACGAGGACGACGACAACAACGAGTTCTTTGATGCCCCAGAGATCTTCCCCATGCCTGACATCATGGGCCACAAGTGAGTTTTGGGGGAGAGGGGGATCCCCTCGCTGCTCTGCCCTGCTCGGGAACATTCACCCCCTTTCCCCCCTTCCCAGGAGAACTGGGAGCAACATCAGCGGCACCAGCAGTGACATCAGCCTGGACGAGCAGGTGGGATGGGTGGTTTATGGCTTGGGGGTGCCCCAATTCCCATGGAAGTGTTTTGGCGGGGGGGGGGGGTCACAGGGACATAACAGCCTTTGTCTCCCCTCTTTCCAGTACAAGCACCAGGTCGAGGACACCAAGAAGGAGAAGAGAACCCGCATTCCCTACAAACCCAACTACAGCCTCAACCTCTGGAGCATCATGAAGAACTGCATTGGGAAGGAGCTGTCCAAAATTCCCATGCCAGTGAGCACGGACGCAGCCAGCGGGTGGGCGCAGGGCACCCCGGAACCCCCTTTTTTGGTGTTCTTGACCCATTTCCCTCTTCCAGGTGAATTTCAATGAGCCGCTGTCCATGCTGCAGCGGCTGACGGAGGACCTGGAATACCACGAGCTCCTGGATCGGGCGGCGCGGTGCGAGAGCTCCCTGGAGCAGCTGTGCTACGTGGCCGCCTTCACCGTGTCCTCCTACTCCACCACCGTCTTCCGCACCAGCAAACCCTTCAACCCGCTCCTGGGGGAAACCTTCGAGCTGGATCGCCTGGAGGAGAACGGATACCGCTCCCTCTGCGAGCAGGTGCAGCCGGCTCCTCTCTCCCCCAGCCTTTCCTGGGCCGTCAGGATGGCCGGCACTGAGCTGTCCCCAATCCCGTGTCCAGGTGAGCCACCACCCGCCGGCCGCCGCCCACCACGCCGACTCCAAGCACGGCTGGACACTGCGCCAGGAAATCAAAATCACCAGCAAATTCCGAGGGAAATACCTCTCCATCATGCCTCTGGGTGAGCACCCCAGGAGCGTGTGGGGTTTTTGGGACTGCCCAAGGTTCCAGGCATGGTTTCCAGCACAATTTCCCCTTCCTCAGGTACCATCCACTGCGTCTTCCACTCCTCCGGCAACCACTACACGTGGAAAAAAGTGACGACCACCGTGCACAACATCATCGTGGGGAAGCTCTGGATAGACCAGGTGGGAAGTCGTGGATGGGAGGTGTATGGAGGCGTGGATCCCTGGGGAATGGAGCATGGGTGGCTCTGACTGTCCCCTCTCCTCTGCAGTCGGGTGAGATCGAGATTGTCAACCACAAGACAGGGGACAAGTGCAGCCTCAAGTTTGTCCCTTACAGCTACTTCTCCCGGGACGTGGCGAGGAAGGTAGGGACACGGAGCCGTGGGACAGCCCGCGCTGCTCGTGACCGCGGTGTGTCCTGATCCAGGCTGTCCCCTCTCCTGCCAGGTGACCGGGGAGGTGATGGACCCCTCGGGAAAGGTGCATTTTCTCCTGCTGGGCACATGGGACGAGAAGATGGATTGCTACAAGGTCCAGGTGGGAACAGGCGACAACGGAGCCGAGGCGCGGCCGCGATCCCACGAGGCCGATGACAGCCGGCTGCTGCTGTGGAAGCGGAACCCGCTGCCGTGAGTGGGGAAAACGGGAGCGAGGCGTCCCCGGGAGCAGGGTTGTGGGGCTGGCGCCAACTCCCGTTCCTTCCCGTGCCATAGGAAGTACGCAGAGAACATGTACTACTTCTCGGAGCTGGCGCTGACCCTGAACGCACCGGAGAACGGGACGGCCCCCACGGACAGCCGGCGGCGCCCGGACCAGCGCCTCATGGAGAACGGCAGGTGGGACGAGGCCAATGCCGAGAAGCAGCGGCTGGAGGAGAAACAGCGGCTCTCCCGCAAGCGCCGCGAGGCCGAGGCCGCCCGCGCCACCGAGGATGGTAAGGCGGGGCTGTCGGACAGGGATGTGCCCCCTCGGTGTCCCCCCCCAGGCCCTGACCCTGCTGTGCCCGCCAGGGACGCCCTGCGATCCCTACAAACCGCTGTGGTTCGAGCGGAAGAAGGACCCGGTGACGCAGGAGCTGGCGCACGTCTACAAAGGGGGCTACTGGGAGAGCAAGGAGAAGCAGGACTGGAGCTTGTGCCCGGATATTTTCTGAGCCCGGCGAGGAGGAGGAGGAGCGGCGGGGGGAGGAGGGATGAAGGCCAGGACCCCCCGTCCATCCGTCTGTCTTAACCATGTGTCCCCGCGCCTCGCCGTGAGCGCCGGCCGGGCTTTGCCTTAGCCCACCCAAACTGACCTTGGGGAGCAGGAGCCAACACAGCCCCGCCCCAAATCTGTGCTGGAGCGGAGTGGGGGGGGTCCCTTCGTCCCACCTACCTCCTCGGCACCCTGGGGTGGGGGGCACGGCCGCCCCCGGGGTGGGGGGCCCTGGGGAAGGCGCAGCGGGGCGAGCCCGAGGCTGGCCTTGGTCTCCCCCCCCTCCCCTTTTATTCCCGTTCCCCTTCACCCCCAAGAGTTCGGGTGCTTTTGGGGTCCGGGGGGGGCCAGACTCCCCCCCCCAGCCTGTTCTATAGGTGTATATTATATATATGTAGAGAGCAATCGGGGTCCCCTTCTCCCCCACAGCCCCCGGTTTGGGGGGGTCCCCACCCTCCCCGGGGCGTCCCCCACACGTGGGGACCCCCCATGAGGTGCCTTCCCTGTAAGTTTAGGGCAGGGGGAGGACCTGGGTTTTGGGGGGGGTCTCTCCAGGGCACAGTGGGACCCCTGCACCCCCAGACACTACAGGGGTGGGGAAATGCGCTGTGGGGGCAGTCTCTGCACCCCTGAACCTGAAATTGGGGCCGTTTGATGCCTTTTTATTTTATTTTTCCTTTTTTTGGGTTGGTTCTTTTTTTTGTCTCCAGAAAAAGAACTAAATTAAAATCTGTGAATGCCCCAACCCTGTGCCTGCTCTGTGGGGTCGGGGCCCTGCGACTGAGTTTTGGGGGGGACCCTCTACTCCTGTGGGGATCTGAGTGGCAGCACCCGAACAGGAACTTGAACGCCATTCCTGGGATTCTCCAGGTGCCGCCTTGTCCACTCCCCAGGTTCTGCTGCCCCATGGTGTGGGTTGAGGGAGAATGGGAGGCGTCCCCTGGTGTTCCCCACAGGATTTGGGGTGCTGGGGAACCCCTGGGTGACTTTTGGGAGGGACCCATGGCCTGTTCCCAGGGGCCCCTTTGGGCCGGGGGGCTTACCTGATCTGGGAGGCTCCTGGGGACACATATGTGGTGGTGGGCGGGGGGTCTGAGCGGCCCTGGAATCCCCTGGGGGCACTTCCATGGGGCGGGGATGTGCCAGGGGATCGTGAGGACCCCCGGGAGTGACGCAGGTCCCCCCATGCCCTTCCCGTCCCCATGGTACGTGGCCTCTGATTGGCCAGCTGGCATGAGAGGCGCATGCTGATTGGTCGAACCCTCGCGCTGATTGGCCAGTTGGTTTGAATGCCCGTTCTCGGAGGGCAGGCATTTTCCCGCCCGCCTTGGATTGGAGCGTTCTGATTGGTTGGCCGACCGCAGCGCGTCAGATCCAGCCAATGGGAGGGCGCGACCTGGCCCTGGAGCCACGGCCCCGGCAGCCCCCGCTCCGTGTCCCCCCCGTTCCTTGTGGGAGCCCCCCGTCCCCGCCCCGGGGGCGACACCGACCGCGCGTCCCTCCCCACAACCACCGCACACATTCCTCCAGCCCCGGTCAAAGGGGTTTATTGGGTCCCCCGGCTTCCCCCGGCCCTGCCACCACCCCCGGTGGCTCTTGGGGTCGGGGGTCTCTACCCCATTCCCAGGTGCTCCGCTCCGCCTGTTCCCTCTGAACCCTGATGCTGGCAGAGCTCTCGGGTCGGCTGGCCGGGCAGGGAGCGGCTGAGCAGGGGCTGAGGGGTCATCCGGGGGTCCCCTCCTGCCCGGTGGCTCCGTTACCGGGACGACAGCATCATCACGAACTCTGCGGGGCGAGGAGGGCACGTCAGGGGAGCCGGGGCCCAGCCCCTGCCGCGGCCCCCGGGGAAGGGGGGTTCCCTCACCATCGAAGTCCACGTGCCCGTCCCCGTTGAGATCCACGTCCTGCAGGATCTCGTCCACCTCCTGCGCCTTCAGCTGCTCCCCCAGCAGCGCCGCGATGGCCTCGCGCATCTCGGCCGTGCTGATCTCCCCGTCCCCGTTCATGTCGAACTGCGGCGCCCACGGGGTGGGGGTCACCCTCCCGCTGGCACCCCCAGCTCCCAGTGGTCACTGTCTGCTCTGCGCTTGTGGTCACCCCGTGGTCATGGTTTCCCCACGGTCATTGTCTCCTCCTCCCTGTGGTCACCCCGTAGTCCCCCATACGGTCACCATCTCCCCATGGTCTCCCCGTGATCACCATCCCCTCCACGCCCCCATCATCGTTGTCCCCACCAGGCTCTTTCCAGAGTCACTGTCCCCACCACCTGTGTTCCCCTCATGGCCGCGGTGCCCCTGAGGAGGGGACGCCACGCCCGCTGTCCCCGAGGCGGCGGCCGTACCTCGCGGAAGGCGATCTTGAGCTCCCTCACGCCCACCATGTGCGCCGTCTCCTCCCGCAGCTTCGGGCCCATCATCTGCACAAAGTCTTCAAAGTCCACGCGGCCGCCCACTGCGATGGGAAGGGGACACCCTCAGCACCCCAGCGACCCCTCGGTCCCCTCCCCGGCCCCCCGACCCCGCTCACTCCTCATCTTGATGTGCTGGGAGATCTCGATGAGCTCCATCTCGGTGGGCATGTACCCCAGCGTGCGCATGCAGGCGCCCAGGTCCTTGTAGCTGATGTAGCCATCCTGGTCCGTGTCGAACTCCTTGAAGGCGTCCAGCAGCTCTGGGCGTGGCCACGGGTGGGGACAGGGAGGACACCGTCAGGCGTGGAGGGTTACACGGACACCGTGTAACCCCAGGGCAGGTCCCTTCTTGGATGTGGGAGACCCCTCCATGGCCACGTCCCCACGGCAGATCCCTCCATGAGGACATGCCCCCCATTCCCCTAGGCCCTGTCCCCACCCTGTCCCCACCCCGTCCCCCCTGCTCACCATCCAGCTCCTCCGGTGACAGCTCCCGCTCCTGCATGGGGCACACAGAGGGGGTGACAGCTGAATGAGACCCGGCTCCGTGTCCATCCCCCCCTTGCCCCCCTAAACCTCGGTGTCACCTTTGTTAAGCGTGGGCCAAAATTAACTCCAGCGGAGGATTAGTGGGATTGGAGGCAAAGCCCCGCCCTGCCCCGTGCCTGCACCCCCCACCTGCCCTGCCCCGGTCCCTGTGTCCCACCTCCTGTCACCCACCCCAGGGGTGTTCCACCCCAGGACCCCCAGGCTCCAGATGGGATGTGCTGGGTAGCCACGGATGCTGCCAAGGGGGTTCGTACCCCAGAGGTGGAGGGAACAGCATTTTCCCCCTGTCCAGATCTTGGCTGCCCCTGCCCAGGTTGTCCCCTCGGGATGTCCCCTCTGTCCCCAGGGTGCTGGAGTGTCCCCAGCACCCCTGTGTCCCACCTATCCCCACGATTCCAGGGTGTCCCTGACTGTTCCCAGTGCCCCATGTCCCCTTCATCCCCAGGTTTCCAGACAGTCCCTGAGCCCATTCCCACTGTCCCCATGCCCCCATTCCTGGGGTCCCAGAGTGTCCCTGTCTGTGTCCCCACTGTCGCCATCTCCTTTAAATCCCCAGGGACCCAGAGTGGCCCTGACCTTGTCCCCAGTGCCCAACATCTCCTCTGTCCTCAGGATCCTGGAGTGTCCCAACCCCATCATCATTGGCCCCATGTCCCCTCCATCCCCAGGGTTCTGGAACATCCCCATTGTCCCCATCCCACTGTCCCCAAGCCCATCCTCACTGCCCTCTTCATCTACACTGTCCTGGACTGTCCCCGTCCCCATCCCCACTGTCCCCATGTCCCTTCCAAGGCCAGGGTCCTGGAACAGCCCCACCATCCCCATCTCCACTGTCTCCATGTCCCCACGTCTCAAATGCTCCACATCCCCTCCATCTGCAGAGTCCTAGACTACTCCTGCTCCCACATTCCCATCCCCAGGGTCACAGAGTGTCCCTGACCATGTCCCCAAAGCCCCTATCCCCCCTCCATCCACAGTATCCTCAACTATCCCTGTCCCCATCCCCACTGTCCCCACATCTCCTCCATTTCCAGGGTCCCTCCATCCCCACCCTCACCTCCCATGTCCCCTCGAGGTGTCCCCACCTTGCCAAAGACAGTGTTGAGGAAGGGGGAGTAGGTCTTGGTGGCAGCAGCGTGGGGGTCCGCGGGACCCTTCTTCCCACTTTTCTGCCCGTGGCCGCCGTGCCGGGACTCGGAGCCGGAATTCTTGGGGGCCGGGGGACCGCCGTCCTCGAGGGCTTTGGGGGGTTTCTCCCCCGCCTCGTGCCCCCCTTTCCCCTTCTGCGGGGGCTCCGTGTCCTTGGGGGTCCCCTTGTCCCCGCGGGAGCGTGGCATGGGGCCGGGGCCGGGTGGGCAGCGGGCGGGCAGGGAGCGGGACCCAGGGATGGCCGAGGCGGAGGAAGGAGCAGGGAAATCCTCTTACACCCCCCGTGACCCCCCCAGGCTCCCCCCGCCGTGGGCCCGGCAGGGCAAAGCCAATTAGCGGTGATTAATGGAAGGAAACAGCCACGGCCACCGGCCCCCGGACACAGCCACGCGGCCACCGCAGCCCGGCCACCGCACAGGTCCCCGCACGCGTCCCGCAGTCACCCACCGAGGCCCTGAGTCCATTGGTGACATCCCAAGGCCACCACAGTCTCCCCAGACCGACCCACATCCCTGGCGGTGACACCCCAAAGCCACCACAGCGTCCCCAGACCAACCCAAATCCCCAGCGGTGACACCGCAAGGCCACCACAGTGTCCCCTCCGCCGGCACCTCTCCCCGAGCTCCCGCCACCTCTGAGGTAGGTCCTACACTCACTGTCCCCTCAGGACGGGGACTGGTGGCGTGTCCCCAAGGCATGGCAGACTGGATGGGCACAGGGGGGTTCGGAGGGGAGGGACGCCCCAAAATGAGGGCAGGCGAGGCCCAGGGGGTGACCCTGGCTGCTGTGTCACCCTGAGGCGACACGGGGGGGCGACACTGGTGGGGGTGGCAGCCTGTGTCACTCGCTGCCACTGCCCCTGCGCCACCCGCCACTCTCACCTCTGTGCCACCCACTGACGCTGTCCACGGGGACCGTACCCCACGGGTGTCCCTGCGCAGGGGGTGCCCCCGTGTCCCCGCAGGGCTCCGAGGTACCCGGTCTCATCTGTCCCCCACCCGCCCCCGCCGGTGCCCCCGCCCCGGAGCCGCGCACGCGCGGGGCGGCCCCGGTCACTTCCTGCCCCGCCCCCGCCGCCGCCGCCGCCGCCGCTCCCGCCGCCCCCGACACCGGCACCGGCCCCGGGCACCGACCCGCCGGTGAGTGCGGGCACCGGCACCGGGCACCGATCCCCGCCGGGCACGGCCCCCGAGGGCCCCCCATCCGCCTTCCCGGGGGAAGCCCCCTCCCCGTTCCCTGCGGGGCCACCCCCTGTCCCCGTCCCCATCCCCGTCCCCATCCCCGTCCCCGTCCCCGTCCCCATCCCCAGCGGGGCCTCCCCGTCCCCTTCCCCGTCCATGTCCCCATCCCCGTCCCTGGCCCCATTCCTGTTCCTATACCAAGCGCGGCCACCGCCGGCCCCATTCCTGACCCCACCCCCGTCCCCATCCTTGTCCCTGCCCTCGTCACTATCCCCGTACAAAATGAGGCCACCATCGTCCCCATTCGCGCCCCCCCATCCCTATCCTTGTCCCCATCCCTTTCCCTGTCCCTGACCCCATCCCTGACCCCGTAGCCAGCAGGGCCATCCCTGTGCCCGATCTGTTGGAGCTGTCCCTGCACCCCTTTCTATCTCCACCCCTGTAGCCAGCAGGACACCCTTGTCCCCATCCCCATCCTGAATGGGACACTCCCTGTCCTCCTCAGAGCCCCCATTCGTGGGGTGCTTCTCGAGTTCCCTCCAGGGAGCTGGGCAGGGACGGGGGTGTGTGCTCCAATTTCTGCCTCCCGGGAGTGGCTGAGCCGCCCTTTACCAGGCTGGGGGACAGCGACAAGCACAGTTCAGGGGACACCCCGTTCCCAGGCCACCTCCCTGGTGGCCCTGCCTCCCATTTTGGGGTATCCTAGCCTGCCTGACCGCAGGCCGGGGCTCTCCCCAGCCATGTCGTTCCGGAAGGTGGTGCGGCAGAGCAAATTCCGGCACGTGTTCGGGCAGCCGGTGAAGACGGAGCAGTGCTACGATGACATCCGCGTGTCCCGCGTCACCTGGGACAGCACCTTCTGTGCCGTCAACCCCTCCTTTGTCGCAATCATCGTGGAGGCCAGCGGCGGCGGCGCCTTCCTCGTCCTCCCCCTGCACAAGGTGACAGCAGCGTGGTGACACAGGGGAGGGGGGGAGGCTTGTGCTGGTGGGTGACCCCCTCCCTGCTGTCACTTTGTCCCCAGACCGGGCGCATTGACAAGTCCTACCCCACGGTGTGCGGCCACACAGGCCCCGTCCTCGACATCGACTGGTGTCCCCACAACGACCACGTCATCGCCAGCGGCTCCGAGGATTGCACCGTCATGGTGAGGGGTGGCCTGGGATCCTGGGGGGGTGGCAGGGGTCACCCTGCTTTGTCACTGTCCCCTCTGTCCCCTCAGGTGTGGCAGATCCCGGAGAACGGGCTGAGCCAGCCGCTGACGGAGCCGGTGGTGGTCCTGGAGGGCCACTCGAAGCGCGTTGGCATCGTCACCTGGCACCCCACCGCCCGCAATGTCCTGCTCAGCGCGGGTACGGGGGGGACACGGCGGGCATGGGGAGGGGGCTGCGTGGCCGAGGTGACCCCCGCCGTGTCCCCCAGGCTGTGACAACGTGGTGCTGATCTGGAACGTGGGCACGGCGGAGGAGCTGTACCGGCTGGACGGGCTGCACCCCGACCTCATCTACAGCGTCAGCTGGAGCCGCGACGGCTCCCGCTTCTGCACCGCCTGCAAGGACAAGAGCGTCCGTGTCATCGACCCCCGCCGCGGCACCGTGGTGGCCGTGAGTGTCCCCATCCCCCCGGGGGGCCTGTGTCACCAGGGCGCGGTCCTGCGCTGGTTCCTGGGGGGAGTCCCCTGCTCCCTGCTCTCGTCCCTTGGTGCACCCCGTTGTCCCATGTCCCTTGGGTGTCCTTGTCCCCTGGTTCTCCCCGCTGTCCCCTGTCCCTCGGTGCCCGTCCCCGGGGTGCTGCGGGTGCCGGTGACGGCCGTGCCCCCCAGGAGAAGGAGCGGGCGCACGAGGGGGCCCGTCCCATGCGCGCCATCTTCCTGGCCGACGGCAAGATCTTCACCACCGGCTTCAGTCGCATGAGCGAGCGGCAGCTGGCGCTGTGGGACACGGTGAGTGGCACCCTGGGAGTCCCCCGGGACTATTCTGGGGACCCCCATGTGCCTGACACCTCATCCCATCGCAGGAGAACCTGGAGGAGCCCATGGGGCTGCAGGAGCTGGACTCCAGCAACGGGGCTCTGCTGCCCTTCTACGACCCCGACACCAACGTGGTCTACGTCTGCGGCAAGGTACGGAGCCCCCCACCCCGCTGGTGGCACCCCCGGAGCCAGGGACCCCCCTAACGGTGTGTCCCCAGGGGGACTCGAGCATCCGGTACTTCGAGATCACGGAGGAGCCACCCTACATCCACTTCCTCAACACCTTCACCAGCAAGGAGCCCCAGCGGGGAATGGGCTGGATGCCCAAGCGTGGGCTGGACGTCAACAAGTGCGAGATCGCCAGGTGGGCACGGGGACGTGGGGGACGAGGTGAGGGACCGCCAGACCCCCCCGCCAAAGCCTCCATGACCTCCTTTGCTCCCCCGGCAGGTTCTACAAGCTGCACGAGCGCAAGTGTGAGCCCATCATCATGACCGTGCCAAGGAAGGTCGGTGGGGATAGGGGAATTTGGGGTGAGGGGACCCAGTAGGGCTGGTGGGAGTCGCCAGGGTGGACTGAGAGGGGTCACGGGGCAGGACATGGGGCTGTGGGGGGGTTCCTGGGCAGGACGTGGTGACTGGGTAAGGGGTCCCTAATCAGGCTGTGTGGAGGTCCCTGTGGGGTCTGTGTGTGAGGTGCCTGAGCAGGACACGGGAGCAATGGGGGGGGTCCACGCGTCTCTCTGGGGGTCCCCCTGAGGACGCCACCCCTCTGACCCTGTCGGGGGGGCAGTCTGACCTGTTCCAGGACGACCTGTACCCGGACACGGCGGGCCCCGAGGCGGCCATGGAGGCAGAGGAGTGGGTGGCGGGGCGCACGGCGGGGCCCGTGCTGGTGTCCCTGCGCCAGGCCTACGTCCCCAGCAAGCAGCGCGACCTCAAGGTGAGCCGGCGGTCACTGCTGCACGACGGCCGCACCGCCACCGCCGCCACCGCCAGCACCGGGGCCACCACGCCGCCCCCCACGCCCCCCACCGCCCCTGCGTCCACTCGCTTCAGTGCCCCCCCGGTGCTCGGCTCCGGCAACACCACGGTAAGGGGGACAAAGGGACGAGGGGGAAAGGGGGAAAGGGGCGGAGGGGTGTGGTCGGTGTGGGTGTGGCCACCGTGGGTGTGGCTCTGCTGGGCGTGTCCGTGCGGGCGCGGCTGACGGGGCTGTCGCTCAGGGGGGCCGCCTGGAGGAGGTGCTGCAGGAGGTGGCGGCGCTGCGGGCGCTGGTGGCGGAGCAGGGCCAGCGCATCTCCCGCCTGGAGGAGCAGCTCAGCCGCCTGGAGAACGGCCACGTGTAGGGACCCCCCCAACCTTCAGGGACCACCGCCCCAAGGACCACGCCTGAGCCCCAGGGACCCCCCCTGAAGCATCCCATCCCCCTGGGGCGCACCCCCTTGCCCCGCTCCGGGCCCTTCTCCCACTGGGGGGCTGGCTGCCCCTCTGGCAGCTCCCCACTTCCCCCCGTTGCCTTACTGGGTGCTGCCCCCCCAAATCATGGACCATTATTGCCCACCCCCGTTCGTCGGGCTGGGGGTTGCTCTTGGGATCAAAGATTACCCCCTGCACACCTCAATCCCTGCGTGGGGTCTCCCCCCTTTCCTATAGGGCAGGGCATGATCTGCCTCCTTCAACTGTGACATATTGACCCCCCTATATTTTGGGGGCTTTCTCCCCCCTCCTCCTCCTCCTTGCGTCCCCCCTTTCCATTCCAGTGCAGGGTCAAAAACTATATTTTCACTCCAAATAAAGGATTTATAAGAAAATCTGTGGTCGCAGGGGCCACCTGGGAGGTGACAAAGTGGGGGCAGGAAGGCGCAGCAGTCACGGGTGGGAGCTCGGCGCCTCGGCAGGAAGTGGGGGGGCACAGGGTGGCATTTTGGGTAGCGGGAGCCGGAGGGGGGTGCAGCGCTCGGCCTCCCCCCGCTCCGGCACATCCGCTGCGGGGGCAGGAAGTTGGGGGGGGCTCCCCCATCTCGGAGCGCGCCCGCGGCATCGGGACCCGCTCTGGCTGCACCCGCTGATGGTGAGCACCCCAAAAACCGGGCGGGGTGGGAGATTGGGGGGTGGGGGATGGGTTGGGGGAGTCAGGATCAGGGAACCGGGGTGAGGTTGTGGCGGGAGTGGGAGGGTAAGGGGGGTATGGAATGTTTGGGGGGCAGGTTGGGGGGATAAGGGGAGCACAGTGGGGTTGAGGGGGCAGGCTGGGGGGGTTCAGGGGAGCGTGGGGAGGGTCAGATATTGGGGTGGGTTTGGGGGGGCTGTGCAGCCACATTGAAGGCCGTGAGTGCCGGGTTTGGGGTGCCCTGGGATTTTGGCAGGGGGTGCTATGGGGCTGCAGCCATGTGGGAAGGGGCGAGGTGTGCTGGGGGGCTCTGGGGGGGCTTTGCAGCCATGTGGGGCGGCAGGACCTGCTTCCTCTCCCCCAGCACCTGCAGGTGCTGCTGCACTCGCCGCCCACAGCTTCCTTCCCCAGGGGTCACATCCCCCTCCCGCTCCCCAGCCCTTTTCCCCCCTGCTGCTGCACCTTGCCCCCTGTCCCCGCTGCCCTTTGCCCCAGCCCTTCCCTGCATTCCAGCTCCGGGAAGCCACGTGCCGGGCATGCAGTGCTGACCCTGCTGCCCTCACCCACAGGCTGGCCCGCGGTGGCACCCGCTGCTGCTGGCGCTGGCGGTGCCGGCCGAGGCCGGGGTCCCCGCGGGGACCCGCAATGACCGGGTGGTGGCCGCCCTGCTGGGCCTCCTGCTGTGCCTGGCACTGGCACTGGCGCTGGCCTGGCACCACCTGTGCCGCCTCTCGGCCGGCCGCTACCACCCCCGGCCCCTGGGCCACCGGGCACTGGAGCTGCTGCGGGGGCAATGGCACCGGCTGCGCTCATCGGAGGACCCCGCCGTGGCCCTCGGGGATGGTGACGGGGAGGTGGCTGTGCGGGACGAGGAGGAAGAGCTGATGCCCTGGAGCCTGGAGCGGCGGCAGGAGCAGGAGGAGGAGGAGGATGAGCAGGAGGAGGAGAAGGAGGAAGATGAGAAGGAGGAGGATGAGGAGGAGGCCGAGGCAGCTCCGGAGGGCGGGGAGAGCCCCCTGACCGGAGAGAAGGTGGCGGGGGGCAGCGCCGAAGCCCTGCTCAGTGACCTGCACGCCTTCTCGGGGACAGCGGCCTGGGGGGACGCGCGGCCACACGTCACCGCCTTGTGATGCCATCGTCCTGACATCACCACCCCGTGACATCATCACCCCTGATGTCACCACCCCGTGATGTCACATCCAGTGATGTCACCATCCCGTGATGTCACCTCCCCGTGATGTCACCATCCCGTGATGTCACCTCCCTGTGATGTCACCTGCCCGTGGTGTTGCCTCCCTGCCAGCAAAGGGACCCCTTCTCTGTCCCCTGCCTGCCCCCAGCCGAGGCTCCTGGTTGGCTGCAGGGGCCTGGGCACTGATCAATAAAAGCGGCTCTGCCTGGATCGGGGGCGTGGTTTGCAGAGGGGGCGGAGCCAATTGAAAGGGAATGGCAAAGGGGGAGGTGCTTGGTAAAGGGGCGGGGCATCACAAAGGGGGCGGAGCCTGGACCCTCCCCTGGTTGGGCAACCCCCCCACCCTCCCAGTGGCCCCCCCAGGTCCTCCCAACCCCAGCACAGGGACCACCACAGCCTCAGCAAGTCCTTTAATTCGCACACATCCAGCAGCGGGGCCACGCCCCTAGGGGGGCCACACCCCCGAAGGCCACGCCCACGGGGGGCACACCCCTGGGGGGCCACGCCCCTGGGGGTTCCTCCCGTGCCCCCAAACCCGGCGGGCAGAGGGCTGTGCCGGAGGGGGATGAGCCCCCCGGAGCACAAGCAGCACCATGGGGTCCCCCCCACCCCATGGGGAGCACCAGGCCCCCCTCCCCAAAACCCCCCACCCTCCCCATCCCTACCTGGGCACCCGCCCCCGGCCCCCCTTCTGCTTCTTGGCCCCCCCCGAGGGTTTGATGGGCAGGGGGGCCGTGCCCTCGGGCGGGGGGGGTTGGGGGGGCCCTAAATCCATGGGGTCTCCTGGAGCCACTGGCTTGAACGCCTCGAAGGGGGAGAACTTCACAGGGCTGGAGGGGGGACACATGAGGGGGTGAGTGGGGCACCCACGGACGGTGAGGAACGGGGGGCAGCCAGTGCCCATAGAGCCCCTTCCCGACCCCTGGAGGCACCAACCCACCCCATACTCCATGAACCTCCCCTACTCCCTCTTCCCCATCCCGACTCCCTCACCCCAAGGCACCCCAAACCCTCACCCCGCTGCCCCCACAGTCTGTACTCCCAGGATGGGGTGCAGGTTGAGGCCCCCCACACTGCACCCCCAGCACTGTCCCATCCCCACCTTGGTGCCCACCCTGAAACCCCCATCCCAAACCCCCTCACCCCAAAGTGCCCCCAGCCCCCCTGTGCCCCGCTACCTGACGGGGGTGCGGGGGCTGCTGTTGAGGCGCCGGGGGGAGCGCACCTTGGGCTGGAAGGAGAACCCCTCCTTGATGCTCTCCAGCACCGAGGGGGCCACGTAGGTGAAGCCCTGAGGGTTTGGGGGTGTCAGTGAGGGGGGCCCGGGGGCGCCGGGGGTCCCCCACCACGGCTGTGCCCCCCCTTACCAGGAAGGCCTGGTTGGCACTCTCGCTGATGGCAGCGTCGTCGGGGCTGTCCACGGGGGTCTGGCGGGTGAAGCGGGTGTCGAACTGGCTCACGTCCTCCTCTGACTGCTGCGGGGCACAGGGCGGCTGCTCCCACGGGGCCCCCCGAAACATCCCCAGCCTCCCCCTCCCCGACCCTCAGCCCTCCCCATACCAGGCAGGGTTTGAAGGGGGGGTCCAGCCTGCGCGCCAGCAGGTCCTCCCAGTTGATGTGGCGGAAGAAGGGCTGTTTCTGTGGGGTTTGGGGGTGTCAGACAGCATCGGGGGGGTCCCCCGGCACCCCCTGCCCACCCCTGTACCTGCACATCGGCCGCGTCACCGGGGCCGCCCCCGACCCGCTGGCTGGGGTTCCGCTTGAGGAACTGGAAGAGCAACAGGGATAGAGATGGGAATGGGGGGTGTTCGGGGAGGACCGACATAAATAAGGGTGGGTGGAGGTGAGGATAATTTTGGGGGGGGGGCCACCTTCTTGAGGAGGTCACGAGCGTCGGGTGTCAGGTAGGGCGGCAGCACCAGCTTCCCCTTGAGGATCTTGTCGATGGTCTTCTTGCGGTTCTCAGCGGTGAACGGCGGCTGCGGGGGGCACCGGGGGGCTATGAAGAGCCAGGTGAGCCAGGAAGGCTCGGGGGCAACCCCTCACCCACCCAGGGATGCCCCCCCAGTCCCCAGGGAGGAAGGAGCAGGAGCGGGACTTGCCGATCCGGTGAGCATGTCATACATCAGGGCACCCAGGCTCCACCAGTCCACCGCCCGGTTGTGCCCGCTCCGCACCAGGATCTCGGGGGCCCTGGGGGGTGCAGAGGGGGCCCTGAGCGGATGGGCGGCCAGGAGAGACCCCCCCAAATCCCCCACAGTGCTGCATCCAGCTCACATGTACTCGATGGTGCCGCAGAACGTGTGGGTGACGGCTCCGTCGTGGATGGACTCCTTGCATAGCCCGAAGTCTGTCAGCTTGATGTGACCTGAGGGGCGTGGGGGGGTCAGCACTGCCCACAGAGACCTCCCAAGCTCCCCAGATCCCCCACCCCCAAACCCACCTTGGCTGTTGAGCATGATATTCTCTGGCTTAAGATCCCGGTAGATGATCCCGTGGGAGTGCAGGTGACCCAGCGCCAGTGTGATCTCGCTCAGGTAGAAACTGCAGAGGCATTGGGGGGGGCTGTGAGCGGTGTCGGGGTGCCCACCCCCCATCTGCACCCACCACCACCACATCCCTACCAGGCAGTGTCCTCCAGGAAGATTCCTTCCCGCTCCAGCTGCATGAAGAGCTCTCCACCTGCACAGAGAGCCCGAGAGGGACCTTCCTGAGCCATCCCTGGACACACTTCGATCACCCCTGGGACCATCTGAGCCATCCTGGGACACCCTCAAACCGCTCCTGGACCCCCTGAGCCATCCCTGGACACTCTCCCTGGACGCTGGGACACGCTTTAAACATCCCTGCACAGCCTGAGCCATTCCTGGAACCCCTTGAGCCATCCCTGGGACAACTTGTAGCCATCCCTGGGACCCCCCCAGAGCAACCCCGGAGCCATCCCGCACCGCTGAGGCACTCCAGGATGAGGTAGAGCTTGCCGCCCGTCTGGAAGGCGTAGATGAGGTCGACGATGAAGGGGTGCTTGACGGCCTCCAGGATGTTCCTCTCCGCCCGGGTGTGTGCTGTGTCCTTGGCGTTGCAGGCGATCTTGGCCTGGGGGGCAGGCGGTGAGCGGGGGGGGCTCCCCGGGGGGCTTGGGGGGGCCGGGGCAGCCCTACCTTCTTCAGGACCTTCATGGCGAAGATCTTCCCCGTGTTGGTGCCCTGCACTTTGCGCACCTGGAACACCTGGAAGGACAGGCAGGGAAGGTTGGGGAAGCCGTCAGGGAGCGCCGGACCCCCTCTCCCCTCCAGAGCCCCCCCAGCCCCGCCGTGTCCCCACCTTGCCGTAGCCACCCTTGCCCAGGACCCGGAGCAGCTCGAAGCAGTGGGGGCCGATGTGCTCGGGGCCGTTGTTGACGCTGCTCTCGGAAATCTCGATCTCTTCGTAGTGTCCCACCGGCCTGGCGGGAGAGGGGGTGAGCGGGGACAGCCTGTCCCCTGCCTGTCCCCCACACAGGCTGTCCCCCACTTACTCCAGGCCGTTCCCCCGGGGCTCCAGCTCCATCTCCTGCGGGAGGGAACTCGCGGTCACAGGTGGGCAGCGGGGGAGTAGCAGGCAGGGGACGCATGGCAAGGAGGGGACGCATGGCAGGAAGGCGAGACACAGCAGAGAGAGGACCCACGGCAGGGAGGGGACACATGGCAAGGAGGGGAGCCCCGGCAGGCAGGACACGGGCACGGCACGGGCAGGACGCGGGCAGGACACGGCAGCGCGGGGCGAGGCAGCGCCGAGCCGGCCCAGCCGGATGTTTTGGGGCCGAGGCCGGGCCCTGCCCAGCGGGAGCCGCCCGCTGCCCTCTCGGGATCCGCGTCTGCCCCCGGTGCCCCGGCGCCCCGTCCCCGCGGACAGCCCGGCTACACCCCTGTCCCGCCACCAGCGGGACCCTTGTCACTGCCCCTGTCGCTGTCCCCCCAAGCCCCTGCCCGCCGTCCCCGGCACCGAGCGGACCCCGCGCAGCCCCGACACCCCCGGTCCCGCTGTCGCCACCGCGTCCCGGTGCCGCTCATCGCCTCCACCGCCCGTCCCGCTCCCGGTGCCCCCGGTCCCCGCGGCGCCCCCCGCCCCAGCCGCCGCTGCCGGGCGCAGCCCCGGTGCCCCCCCCCGCGCCCCGCTGTCGGCTCACGGCGCCCAGCTCGGGCTCGTCCCCGTCGCTGCCCTCCTCGGTCTCCAGGTCGATGTCGAACACCCCCGCCATGACGGCGCCGTGCCGGGACCCCCCGGGGACCCGCCCCGGTGGCCACGCCCCCACTTTAGGCCACGCCCCGGCCACGCCCCCGCGCCGCCGCCTCACCGGGACCGCGGGGAACCCGCGCTGTTGGCCACGCCCACAGGCCACGCCCCTCCTCCGGCCACGCCCCCTCCCGCGCGCGTCACCGGGGTGTCCCCTGCGCGGGGGACACGGGGACGGGGGGTCCCCCCTGCCGGGGGACACGGGGACGGGGGGTCCCCGGGGGTGGCGCAGGGAACAGGACAGAGGCAGCGCGGCCGCTCACAGCCTTTACTGGGGTCCCCGGACCCGCCCCGCCCCCGCTGCGCCGCGCTGACGTCAGCGGCGCCGGCGTGACGTCAGAGGAGGGGGCAGGAAGAGAGGGGGACATCCCGGTGACCCCAGGCGGAGATGCCGCTCGGGCTTCCCGCGGGGCTGGAGGGCACGAGCGGGGCTGCGGGGCTCTGGGGTTATTGTGGGGTCATCGGGGTTATTGTGGGGTCACTGCCGTTACTGTGGGGTTGTGGGGGATGTGTGTTACTGTAGGGTCACTGGTGTTATTGTGGGGTCACTGGTGTTATTGTAGGGTCAGGAGCACTACAGGGCCTGGGGGTTATTGGAGGGTTTCGCGGCACTACGGTGGCTGTGTTATTGCAGGATCTCAGGCACTACAGGGGCTCTGTGTTGTTGCAGGGTCACTGCTGTTATTGTAGGGTCAGGGGCACTACGGAGGCTCTGTGTTATTGTAGGGTCTCAGGTGTTATTGTAGGATCTCGGACGTTACAGGGGCTGGGCATTAGCGGTGTTACTGTAGGGTCTCCCCAGTGACAGCCCTATATCACATGGGTTCCCCACACAAGTCTTTCCCCAGAGGGTTTTCCAAGCTGCTCCAGGGAATCCCTGGGTACCCCTTAGTTATTGTAGGGTCTCCCTGTGTAGGTCTATTACTGTAGGGTCTCCCCATGCCAGTTTGTTATTGTGGGATCTCCCATTCAAGTTGTGCTGCTGTAGGGTCTCCCCACACTGGTTTGCTGCTGTGGGTTCTCCCCATGCCAGTTTGTTATTGTTGGGTCTCCCCTTCAAGGGTCTCCCCACCTCAGTCTGTTACTGTGGGGTCTCCCAGTAATTCTGTGTCATTATGGGGTCTCCCCATAATGGTTATTGTAGGGCCTCCCCATGCCAGCAGGTGCCAACACACCTCAAGCTTCACCTGCTGCTCTCGTGGGGTGGCCCAGGTTCCTCAGGGGGGCTCCTGGCTGCCCCCCACCCTGGGGATGGCACGGGGACAGCCAGGGGTCAGTGTCCCCCCCCTGTGTGTCCCAGGCATGCGGGGACTGCGGGGACAGGGCAGGGGGGACAGGGAGGGACAGGACAGAAAGGGGGGAATGTTGGGAAACAGGGGATGGGGTGCTAGGGCAGGGGGATGGGGTGCCGGGGTAATGGGGGAATGCCAGGGGACGGGGTGCCTGGACTGGGAGGGGGAATCTCGGGGAAGGGGTGTCAGTGTGATGGAGGGGTGCCAGGACACGGGGGATGTCAGGGATTGGAGTGTCAGAGTAGTGGGGGGATGCCAGGACGTGGGGTTTCAGGATGCCAGGGGATGGGGCACCAGCAGAGTGGGGGGATGCCACCCTCCACACTCCAGGGGACAGGAGGATCCCAGTGGATGGCGTGTCAGGATGCCAGGGACTGAGCTGCCAGGGGAGTGAGGGGATGCCAGGGGATGGGATGCCAAGATGAAGGGGAATGCCAGGCAGTGGGATGGCAGGGCAGGTGAGTGGGATCCGGGGCGGTACGGGGGTGCCAGGGGATGGTGTGCCAGGCCACAGCGGGACGGGGTGCGGGGGGATGCCGGGGAGGGGCGGCGGGGCAGCGGGAGGGGGTGCCGGGGGCTGCCGGGGCACCCATTCCCCCGCTCTCCCCGCTGCCTGCCCGGCGCTATTTGAAGTGGGACAAGAAATGCTCCACGGGATATCTCGGGGAGTCGATGCCCAGCCCCTGGCAGAGCCCCAGCAGGCGCTCGCAAGCCTCGGCCAGCGTGGCCCCAGCGCACGCCACGCTCAGCAGCGGCTCCTCGTACTCGCCGGCCCCCTCGGGCTCCTCGAATAGCCGGTTGAGGCGGACGAGCCCGCGGCCGTGCAGCTCCTTCAGAGCCTCCATGCCCCCGCCGCCCGCCAGGGTCTCGCCGTGCTCCGATCCCAGGCACATCACCCCGGCCAGGTGCGTGCGGGGCGCGGGCCGGGCGGGCAGCACCGGCGGCACGCCCAGAGCGACCAGCACGGCGGCCAGCAGCAGGTCGGGGCCGTAGACCTCGCGGATCCAGTCGCGCAGGTAGAAGCCCCCCATGCGGGGGTTGATCTCCAGCAGGCGCGGGCCCGCCGGCCCCAGCTTGAGCTCCACGTTGAAGACGCCGTCGCGCAGCCCGCACGCCCGGCAGCATTCCAGCGCCGCCCGCACCAGCTGCGCCTGCCGGTCGGCGGGCAGGCAGGAGGGCAGGCAGGCCGCCGTCTCCAGGAAGGCGGGGACACGCGTGGGGCCGTTGTCCGACACCCACGCGCCCAGCAGCCGCCCCTCGAAGACCACCAGGTCCACGTCGTGCTCGGTGCCCGGCACGTACTCCATGAGCAGCATGGCGTTGCCCCAGCCCAGCCCGATGCCCGGGTGGTCGGCGTCGTCGCGGAGGTCCCTCCAGAGCCGGGCGGCGTGAGCGTGGCACTGCCCGGCGTTCTCCACCAGCCGCACGCCCACGCCGCCCGCGCCGAACTCCAGCTTGGCCACGGCGGGGAAGGGCACGGCGCCCGCCGCCCGCTCCACGTCGCCGTGGCTCTGCAGGCGGCGGCAGGGCACGGCGAAGGCGGCGGGCGGCGGGCGGCCGCGGCGGCAGCGCTGCAGGTGCCGGTGCGTGCGGCTCTTCTGCTTGGCCACCCGGACGGCGGCGGGCGCGGGGCCGCGCAGCCCCAGCCCCTGGCACACCAGGGCCGCCAGCACCACGCAGTCGTCCCAGTAGGAGAGGCAGGCGTGGGGCCGCAGCCCCCGGGAGCGCAGCAGCTCCAGCACCCGCTCCGCGTGCTCCTCGTCCCGCCGGTGCTCCCGGCTGTCGTAGGGCAGGAAGGTCTGCACCAGCCCCGCCGCGAAGTGCTCCGGGTCCGACTCCACCAGGTGGATCTGCGGCCCCGGAGAGGCGTCACCGGGGCACAGCCGGCCCTGGTGCCACCCCCCGCCACCCTGAGCCCGCTGACGGCCCGAGCTCCTCACCCTCAGGCCGTAGTCACGGGCCGCCTCCCACACGAAGCTCTTGCTGACGCCCCCGGCCCCGATGAGCAGGATGTCCTTGCCCTCGACCAGGTGACACTGCGCCCGGTGCAGCATGGCCTCGGCCAGCAGCCGCGGCAGGTCCCCGCAGGGCTCGCCCACGCCGCGCCCCATGGCCTCGGCCAGCACGCAGGTCTCCAGGCACCGCTGGCTGTTGGTGGCCAGCGCCACCAGCTCCAGCGCGTCGTCCACGCACGCCAGCAGGAAGTCCACGCCTGGTGACGGTGACACCGGGCTCAGCACCGCAGGGTGACCCCGGGCACCGGCGGTGTCCCCCGCGCCGTGCTCACCGAGGATGTCGGTGTGGGCGCGGGTGCCACCGCGCTGCTGCGGGCTCAGCTCGGCCTCGGTGGCCAGGAGAGCGGCCATGGCGGCCTCGGTGGCCTCCCGCAGCCGCGTGGCCAGCGCCTGCCGCTGGCTGAGGGCCACCACCCCCCACTGCCGCAGGCTGGAGTCCAGGCCCTGGGGCAGCGCCGTGCCGTGACGCACCGGGCTCTCCGCGCGTCCCACGGTGCAGGCCACCTGCGGGGACACCCACACGGGTTTGGGGACATCGGCTGCCACAGGGGTATGGGGACGTTGGCTGCCAACCCATAGCCTGGGGCACGTGGACACGGGGTGACACGTTGACCCGAGGCAAGGGACATGGATGGCCACCAAGCTTAGGGACACCCAGGGCCACCAGGACATGGGGACATGGACAGCCGTCGTCGGTGGGGGACACACAGAGCCACCAGAGTGTGGGGACACGCCGTACCTGGCAGAGCTGGGGCCGGTCCCCCCAGGACCTGCAGACGAGGGTGCAGATGCGCAGGGCCATGGGCAGCCGCGGGGCTGGGCTGCCTGGGGGGCAAGGGACAGGGCAGGCACGGCCGCCACGCGGGGACAGGGCGGCCCTGCCCGACCCCCCCCTCCTCTGGGGGCTTTTGGGACCCCCGGTGGCACCGTGGTGGCCACTGTCACCCCCAGCCCCACGGGACTGTCAGGAGTCAAAGGGGGTCACCCCAACACCCTGCCCTGCCCCACCCCAGGGGACTGTGAGGGTCCAGGGTGACCTTCTCCACCCCTCCCCCTGGGTCTGGGGGGGTCCAAGGTGGCAAACTGTCCCCCAACCCTAACCCAGGGCACTGTGGGCGTCCAGGGTGACCCTCATGCTGTCTCCCGGGACCCCAGTAGTTTGGGCACCCCAATGGCCCCCCAGCCACCCACCCCAGGGGACAGAGAGGTGGCTGGCACAGCTGCAGGGACCCCGGGGGACTCTTCCCCCCCTCCCAGCGTGGTGGGCGCCCGAGGGCGGGGGCCTTACGTGGGGGGGGCACGGGCAGACGGGCAGTGGGCACCATGGCCTCCAGCAGGACGCTGTCCTCCTCCGTCAGCCCCCGGAGCCAGGCACCCACCGCCTGCGCCACCGCTGCCCCCTCCTCCTTCCTGTGGGTGCTGCGAGTGCCTGTCCCCCGCCACCGCCACCCCGCCGGCCGCACCACCACCTGTGTGCACCTCCGTGTCACCCCGTGCCACC